>NC_090438.1:567386778-569886778 GCF_031143425.1 Pleurodeles waltl
ACCTCTAACTTTAGAAGTTCTATTGTTTGCAAAGTTTAAGTTGGGGTTGTAAAGAATAAATACAGTTTCCTAACTAGAACATAGCCTTAACCTTTGTTTTTTTTAATTTGAATGTCATTGGTTTATATTTTATAATAAAAAGTGTTGAAAATTGTACTGTTGCATGTCATTCATTTAAGTGTTGCTAAATGGAACATCTTTAATGGAGGGTCAGAGTATAGTGGAATAGATTGTCAGACTGGTGTGCCATACAGTGCAGTGATGTAGTGGAACGGACTGGAGTGGTGTAGAGTGGAATAGCATGGAGTGGTGTGGCATAGAGTGGAGTAGTGTAGAGTGAAAGAGTGGAGTGGCACAGTGGCATACAGTCAATTAGCATATAGTGGAACAGCATTGAGTGGAGTACATACAATAGAGTGCCATAGAGTGGAGTGGCATAGAGAGGAATGGGGTAAGGCTGAGTAACTGTAGTCCCCTTGTGTGGAGATGCATAGACTGGAAAAGCCTCTAGTGGAGTGGCATACACTGGAGTGGCGGAGAGTGGAGTAGATTGGCGTAGGGTAAAGTGGAGAAAAGTGGAGTGGTGTAGACTTAAGTATCATAGTCAAATAGCATACATTGGAGTGGTGTAGAATACAATGGTGTAGGGTAGAGTGGCACAGAGACGTACTGTCGAATAGCGTACAATGGAATAGCGTAGAGTGGAGTGGCATGGACTGTAGTCACCTAGCGAGGAGTGTTGTATACTGGAATAACATACAGTGGAATATGTAGCATGGAGTGGGGCAGAGTGGCATAAATGGAGTGCTGTAGAGTCGATTAGTTTGTCGTACAGTAAAGTGGAGTGCCATAGAGTGGAATACAATAGAGTGGAGTGACGCTGAATGGAGTAACATACAATGGGATACCATATAGTGGAGTGGCATACATTGGAATGGCATTGAGTTGAGTAACATGTTGTACACGTGGAATGTAGTGACGTAGAGTGGAAAACCTTTGAGTGGAGTGGCATGAAGTGGAGTTGCATTGAGTGCAACACCGTACGGTGTAATGTGTAGCGTGTCATTTTGTACAACAGAGTGGCATGTCTTAGAGTAGAGTGGAGTAGTATGTCATACAGTAGAGTGGAATGCCACAGAATTGAATGGTGTAGAATGGAAGGGTGTAGAGTGGATTGGTGTACAGTGTAGTGACGCACAGTGGCGCAGAGTGGGCTCGCATAGAGTGGAGTGTGGTGCAGTGGAGTGGCGGAGAGTGGTGTGGCAAAGAGTAGAATAGCATACAGTGGAGTGGGGAGGAGTGTAGTTGTGTACAGTGAAGTAGTTTCCAGTGCAGTGGCATAGAGTGCAGTGGCATCCAGTGAAATACAGTAGAGTGGAGTTGAGTACAGTGGAACAGAGTGGGCTGAGAGTGGAGCTGCATACAGAGAAAGATAGTAGAGTGGTGTATAGTGAATGGATGTACTGCGTAATACCGCACAGTGGAGTGGTGTATAATGTGTGTGCCTCTAGATCAAATATATATATATATATATATATATATATATATATATATATATATATATATATATATATATATATATATATATATATGGAAAATACCACTTACCCAGTGTACATCTGTTTATGGCATGTAGTGCTGCAGATTCACAAGCTATGCATTATTCCACCATCTAGTGTTGGGCTCAGAGTGTTACAAGTTGTTTTTCTTCGAAGAAGTATTTTCAGAGTCACAGGATCGGGTGACTCCTCCTCTTGGTCATACTGCGCATGGGCATCGACTCCATTGTTAGATTGTTTTCCCGTAAAAGAGTGTAGTAAGGAGTGATAGAGTGTAATAATATAAATGTTGTATAGAAATAGTAAGTAAGAATAGATGTCCATACAAATGTAAATGTATATACATAGGTACAAAAGAGAAAAAAACTGCAATGACTACAGGCTTCCGGGGAGGGTGCATGTGAATCTGCAGCACTACATGCCATGAACAGATATACACTGGGTAAGTTACATTTTCTGTTCGATGGCATGTGTAGCTGCAGATACACATGCTATGCATAAACTACAAAGCAGTTACTCACCCCAAAATATGCAGTGGCTAGCCTGTAGGAGTTAGAGTTGTTTGAAATAATATTCTTAAGACAGCTTGACCAACATTGGCCTGTTGCTTTGAAATACATCTACACAATAATGTTTTGTAAATGTATGTGGTGTAGACCATGTGGCAGCTTTACATAGGTCTGCCATTTGTATGTTTCCTAAGAATGCCATAGATGCACCTTTCTTCCTAGTGGAATGTGCTTTAGGTGTGATTAAAAGTTGTCTTTTTGCTTTAATGTAACATGTTTGTATACATTTAACAATCCATCTTGCCAACCCTTGCTTAGAGATAGGATTCCCTTTATGTGGTTGTTGAAAGGCAGCGAAAAGCTGTTTTGTTTTTCTGAATTATTTTGTTCTATCTACATAGTACTCTTTTAAGGTCAAGAGTATGAAGGGCTCTTTCTGCAATTGAATCTGGCTGTGGAAAGAAGACTGGCAATTCCACTGTTTGGTTTATGTGAAAAGGTGATACTACTTTTGGCAGAAATTTTGGATTAGTTCTAAAGTTTCTTGGAAAAAAGGTTCTTCAAGAGTGAATGCTTGTATTTCACTAACTCTTCGCAATGAAGTAGTGGCCACTAGGAAAGCAACTTTCCATGTTAATAATTGAATCTCACAAGAATGCATGGGTTCAAAAGGTGGGCCCATTAGTCTGGTGAGTACCATATTGAGATTCCAAGTAGGAACAGGTGGTGCTCTAGGTGGAATAATACGTTTTAGTCCTTCCTTGAAGGCTTTTATAACTGGGACTCTAAAGAGAGAGATATGTTGAATAGTTTGCAAGTATGCTGATATTGCAGTAAGATGGATTTTGATGGATGAGAATGCTAGATTTGACTTCTGTAAATGAAATAGATAGCATACAATATCTTGTATTGATGCTGTAAGTGGGTGAGTATTTTTAGATTGACAGTAGTAAACAAATCTTTTCCATTTGTTAGCATAGTATTGCCTAGTTGTAGGCTTGCATGCTTATTTGAGAACTTCCATGCATTCTAATGGAAGTTTTAACTATCCAAATTCTATGACTTCAGGAGCCAAATCGCTAAGTTGTGAGCACTGAGATTTGGATGTTTGATTTGTACTTTGTTTTGTGTTAAGAAATCCGGTCTGTTTGGAAGTTTGGAGTTAGGTACTACTGACAGGTCTAGGAGTGTTGTGTACCAATGTTGTTGTGCCCGCCTTGGGGCTATGAGTATCATGGTGAGAGAGGTCTGATGTCGTTCGTTGACCAGAAAGGGAAGAAGTGGGAGACGGGGAAAAGCGTAAGCAAATATCCCTGACCAGTTGATCCATAGAGCATTGCCCTTGGATAGAGGATGTGGGTGTCTGGATGCGAAGTTTTGTCATTTTGCATTTTCGCTTTTTGCGAATAGGTCTATTTCTGGTGTTCCCCACTTTTGAAAGTACTGTTGAAGTACCTGAGAGTGAATCTCCCCTTCGTATATCTGTTGGTGTGACCTGCTTAGGAGATCCGCTAGCTGACTGTGTATTCCTGGAATGTATTCTGCAAATAGATGAATGTGATTGTGATTTGCCCATTTCCATATTGTTTGGGCTAGAAGGGACAGTTGAGATGAATGTGTCCCGCCTTGTTTCTTCAGGTAATACATGGTCGTCATGTTGTCTGTTTTTGTGTTTTTATCAGAACACTCTTGTGTTTGAGAAGGGGTTGAAACGCTTTTAGGTCAAGGAACACAGCTAATAATTCTAAATGGTTTACGTGATAATTTAGCTGTTTTGAATCCCATTCCTCTTGAATGGTAAGGTTGTTGAGATGAGCTTCCCAACCTATCATTGATGCGTCTGTTTTTATTGTGGTCTGAGGCACAGGGTCTTGAAATGACCGCCCCTTCATTAAATTGCTGAGAATCCACCACTGAAGGGACCTGTGCATTTGGTGGTCTAACAACACTAGATCTTGAAATTGACACTGTGCTTGAGACCATTGCTGTGAGAGGCACTGTTGTAGTGTCCTCATGTTTAGTCTTGCATGCGGTACTATTGCTATGCAGGATGCCATCATTCCTAATAGTTTCATGATACATCTTACAGTGTATTTTTGATTTGGCTGCATTTGTGGTATGAGATTTTGGAAAAGCTTGTATCCTTTGTGTATTTGGATAGGCTAAGGCTCTTTGCGTATTGAGAATAGCACCTAGGTGTGGTTGCACCTGTGCTGGCTGAAGATAGGATTTGTGGTAGTTGAGATTGAACCCTAGTGTATGTAGGGTCTCTAATACGTATTGAGTGTGTTGTTAACGTTGTACAAAAATGCTTGATTTTATTAGCCAATCGTCTAGATATGGAAAGACATGAATGTGTTGCCTTCTTAGGTAGGCTGCTACTACCGCTAAACATTCTGTAAATACCCTTGGAGCTGTTGTTATGCCGAATGATAGGACTTTGAATTGATAATGTTTTCCTGCTATCACAAACCTTAGGTATTTTCTGGGAGCTGGATGGATGGGTATATGGAAATACGCATCTTTGACGTCTAATGCAGTCATGTAATCTTGTTTTTGTAGTAGTGGGATGATGTCCTGCAGAGTTACCATGTGAAAGTGTTCTGACAGGATATATAGATTTAGGGATCTGAGGTCTAGGATGGGCCTGAGAGTGCCATCCTTTTTGGGAATGAGGAAGTATAGTGAGTATACTCCTGTTCCTTGTTGAGAATGTGGGACGAATTCTATTGCCAGTTTTAGTAGTAGTGATTGTACTTCTTGCTGTAATAGAACATTGTGTTCTGGGGACAGCTTGTGATAACATGGAGGAATGTTTGGAGGGGTAGAAATCAATTCTAGGCAATAGCCATTGCGGATAATTGACAATACCCATTGGTCTGTGGTGATATTTTGCCAGTGGGCGTGGAATTGCTGCAGTCTGCCCCCCACAGGAGATGTGTGGGGTTGAGGGATGGTAAATAAGTAACTGTTTGGATGGGGTAGTGGCTTGTTTTGAAGCCTGGAACTTGCCTCTGGTTCTAAAGTATTGGCCTCTATTATAACCTCTAAATCCCCCTCTCTGGTACTGCTGTTGCTGTTGCCCTTGTTTTGCCTGGGAGGTAGAAGGATTTTGGCTTGAATCCTCCTCTGAATTGTTACCTATGAAAGGAGCCTCTTTAGGGTGTTGTATTTAAGGCTCCCATTGCTTTGGCAGTGTCTGAGTCTTTTCTGAGTTTTTCTATGGCAATGTCAACCTCAGGGCCAAACAGATGGTTTTTATTAAAAGGCATATTCAGCACTGCCTGCTGTATTTCTGGTTTGAAACAAGAAGAACTTAGCCATGCGTGTCTGTGTATAGTGATGGCAGTATTCACGCTTCTAGCTACTGATTCTGCAGCATCAAGGGCAGACCGTATTTGGTTGTTGCTTATGGCCTGACACTCTTCCACAACCTGTTGTGTCCTTTTGGTGTTCTTTTGGCAGGTGTTGTAGGAGTTCCTGCATCTCGTCCCAGTGGGCTCTATCATACCTTGTTAGCAAGGCTTGTGAGTTTGCAATTCACCATTGGTTTGCAGCTTGTGTCGCTACGCTCTTGCCAGCAGGATCGAATTTTCTACTCTCTTTGTCAGGGGGAGGAGCATTCCCTGACGATTGGCTATTAGCCCTCTTTCTAGCGGCACTGAGTCTGGACGAACTTGTGGGTAATATAATCAGGGTCTGTAGGAGCAGGTTTATATTTTTTTATCAATGCGAGGTGTTATAACCCTAGCTTTGACTGGTTCGTTGAATATTTGATCCGCATGCTTAATCATGGCAGGTAGCACTGGGAGGCATTGATATTTTGAGTGCGTGGAGGATAATGTGTTAAAGAGAAAATCCTCTTCTAAGGGTTCAGTGTGCATAAGCACTCCATGGTACGCTGCTGCCCTAGAAATAACCTGCGTGTATGCAATTGTGTCTTCTGGTGGAGAAAGCTTAGAAGGGTATAAGTCTGGGTCATTGTCAGGAACAGGATCTGGATCGTAGAGATCCCAAGGATCAACTGTGTCACCATGAGAATATTGTGAATGAGTTGGTGAAGGCAAAGGGAGTGGGCTAGTGGGTGGTGGCGAAAAAGAAAGTTGTGGTGAATGAGGGGGGAGAAGTATGGATAGGTAATGGCTTCTCCTTCCGTTTATAATTCTTTGCTGGTGGTGGCGCAGTGTCTAAATGTT
The DNA here is from genome assembly GCF_031143425.1 of Pleurodeles waltl. Taxonomy (NCBI): domain Eukaryota; kingdom Metazoa; phylum Chordata; class Amphibia; order Caudata; family Salamandridae; genus Pleurodeles; species Pleurodeles waltl. The sequence goes on from NC_090438.1 coordinate 567,393,043, forward strand.
CTTGTAAGGCCAACTTTTTCTTGGTCTGTAGAGGAGGTGCAGTAATTATTCTGACAGTCTCTTTATGTAAATGAATCCTTGATTGTCTTTCATCCATGATCTCAAGAATAGGTTGGATTTCTGTGTCCTCAGAAACATGATCAGAAAGTCTATATGAGTGCTCATCCTGTTATTTTGAGCTCGGTTTAAGATCGCTCGAAAGTCCTTGTTCTTCCGAATAAGAAGACTTTTTCTGCTCCGATGATGGTAGTTTTTTTGGGCCCGTCAACAAGAGTCTTTTTTTGGGTCGAACTATGGCTCTCTGGCAGTGGTGTACCCAAGGTCTTTGAGGACTTTTTATAAGTAGGCGTAGGGGCAGTCGTACTCACATGCTGATCAGCTGTGATAGGCCTATCTTCTTCCGATTCTTCTTCAGAGTCGGTGTCTGATGGAAACTGCCGTCTGCGCCTGTTCTTCCTCCATGGTGTCGAGATGTTCTGTACTTTTCAGCGCCATTTCCAGTCTTCTGGCTCTCCAATCACTCAGGGTCTTTTTGGATCGAAACGATCAACAGGTCTCACAATCCTCTTCTCTGTGATTGGTAGAAAGACACAGATTACATACAAGGTGTTGGTCTGTGTATGGAAATTTTGTGTGGCATCCGGGACAAAATCGAAATGAAGTCCGATCCACCATGCTTCGATGTGGTAGGCCAGAATAGGCCCGAGTAGGGAACACGAACCCAGAAGGACGAAATTTAGTTTTCAACTGTACTATCAGTTCGAAGGCTAGGTGGAAACGCGATCGAAAAAATACTGACGATTAAGGGAGTTTTCTAAAGTTTCCGATTCGAAATCTCGGAGCGAGAGGAAACACGTCCAAACCCAACAGCAGTAAGAAAACTATCTAACAACGGAGTCGATGCCCATGCGCAGTATAACCGAGAAGAGGAGTCACTCAATCCCGTGACTCCGAAAAGACTTCTTCAAAGAAAAACTACTTGTAGCACTCCGAGCCCAACACTAGATGGAGGAATAATGCATAGCATGTGTATCTGCAGCTACACATGCCATCAAACATATATATATATATATATATATATATATATATATATATATATATATATATATATATATAAATAAATTACCTACTGGCGATCGCCAGTAGGTATAGTTAGGACCTACTTTTTATAGGAAGAGCTTTTGTTCTTTTGCCGCTTGACAAATCTTCATGAAATTTTCTTAACTTATACTACTCTAGGTACTGCTGCTGTCTTGAAAGTTTCGGGGTGATCCGTCAAGCGGGAGCCGAGACGAAGGGGAGGGGGTCCCAAAATGCATTTTCTTCATAGGGTCTTTAGACAGACCTACAACCTGAACGGCTAAACCGAACTACACCAAATTTAGCAGGAAGATAGATCTTGGTGTGCAGAATGTGCTTTTAGTGATTTGGTGTAAATCCGCTCAGTAGTTTCTGAGATATTAGAAGTTAAAACATAAAGATATCTAGGGACATGGAGTATCCGTGGATTCAACTGTCCCCGTGCTGATCTCTGGCTGGCTGCCAGCACTTCAACCACGAAGTGTTGGTAACCATTTTGGGACTCTGCTTCAGCCAAGTCCCACAAAAAAACTTTAAAAAAAGAAAAATGTGCCAGGGTAAGGATACCCTGAGCCCCTAGCTTTGGTATAGGTGTCCCACCAGGGCTAAAAGGCATTATTTTTATTTATATTTTTTAAATGGAAAAATCTGTGGGTGGATCCGCAGACTTTTCTGAGATTATTATTATTATTTTTTTTAAAGCACTGTCTCCTGTGCGCTTTGTTTATTTTGCCCCCGGGTGGGCCAGGTCCTGGGGGCGGATAAAAGAAGGTGGGGGAAGGGGAGGGTTCACAGACCCCCACCCCAGCAAATAGTAGTCCCGGGAACCACAAAAGAAAAGTACCCCTCTGTGCCACAGGTCACTATAACTCGCTTCCTCGCCATGCACTGCAAATTACTCTACAAATTACAGCACTCATTACATCTTTGATAACATCATTATATAATATTTGCAGTAAGATTTTTGAGGAAAAAAACTGTGCATGGCAGCAGCGCAAGTTATAGTTACCTTAGGGCATGAGGTATAGTTACTTGCGATAACTAACTCTAACAGGCGAACTTCTATGGTTTTGTACTTTTAAAATGTGAGTCTAACTATAACGTCCCTGTAACCTTTGGTTTATTTAAGTGAATAAATATATATAAATATATTTAAATACAGATTGAGGATAGCCATATCGATAGGTATTCCTCTGATTTTTACTTGCTAATAACTTTGTGCCTGTTTGACAAATCTCCCAAAAACATTGTAGATCTATTGCTTTTTATACATTGGCACAAAGTTTTGCGGTGATTTGTCAAGGGGGAGCGAAGAAAAAAAAAAAAAGGGTGTCCTAAGAAACATTTTTCGCCAATGCATTTTCAATGCATGTTTTAGACAGACGTAGCGCCAAAACGGTTTTATGTATTTTCACGAAATTGGCGGGATGGGGTCAAGTCCTGCTTTGACATCTTATGCTTTTTTGTCCACTTAGAGCGCAAGTAAGGCCTGTTGCAGTAGCGGCCTTGAAAGCAGGAATGAGTCAGCACCCTCGACTTGAAGAGGGAATGGGATTTACATGAGGGTTGTGACTTCCTTTGATGTTCGGCGACGTACATCTTCAAGTCAAGGGCCTAGTTCACTTACAGGTGCATGAAGGCACATTATTCGCAAGCCTTAGAGCTCAAATGTTAACGGTACACCTTGTGCGGGTTTGAACCCTTTATTTCGGTCGAACATCATTCCCTTGCACAATGGATTTAATTTGGAGAAAATCGTCAACCAATGGAAAAGGGTGCAGAGTTCCAGATCCATTCTTGAAGGCTCAAAAAGAAAGAAATGACATCGAACCGAAGGGGTGACACTTATACGTTACTTCACTCCATGACTTCTACTGCAAACATGGTGCTGCATGGTGCCATCTAGATGAATTCGGGAGCACTGCTGTGAAAACTTCCAGATCCACCCTGGTGGCTGGGGAAAATTCTAAAGGCTAGGAATCTACAGTCATAAGTAATTATCAAAAATCAGAGTTGTAACAAACACAATGGAAAATGGAGAAGGATTTGATACAGTTACCAGCTGAAAATTAGTAGTATTAAGGACCCGGAACCCATTAATCTCACTTAAAACCAATGCAAGAAATTTAAACAGGCCTTTGTGGTTGGGACAGCCAATCTTCTTGTTTTTCGTTGTGGAGGAGTAGTGGTAGCGTGGGAGAATAAATACTATATTTTGCAAAGTTGGTAATTTTGTTAATTGGGCTGGAGAGATTTCTACTTCTGGGGCCCCCAAACAACCTATTGCAGTAATCCAACTGTTCAGAAGGGATCTCATCTAGTGGTTCAGAGTTGGACTGTTTCTAATGGAGCAGAATTCCTAAGGGAGCAGAACTAGGATCATGTTGCATCCAGTTAATCTCTGTCTTAAGTGGCACTGCGGAGAACATCAACTAGCCTGGGTTGCTTGAGTGCTCTTTCTGAGGGGACCTGGCCCGGCAATTCATGGGGGACTATTCCTATTGAAGCTGAACCAATGCTTAATCGTATATGACTGGTCTCAGTCAAAAGAGACATAGTAGGAAAAAACAATGGACTGCAATGTGATCCCAATGCCAGTGGCTGAAACTTTCACAAGCATTCCATTTATCACTTTTGCATGACAAGTTTATCAATGAGTGTACTTGGCATTTGGAAGAGGAGATGAGGGTAAAGCCAGTGATGTGCAGGAATCGAACCGCTGTGGTCACTGTAAACATAATGGAGCCTTAAAACGTTTGTCACATGGGGAGCAGTTGACTGTATCAGGAAAGAAAGAAATAATCGCAGACAGAGTAGAGGTAACTAGAAAATAAATTATGAGTGAACCATATGAGAATATAACAACATTTGTTAGCAAATAGTAGTCAGGGAGTAAATGAAATGAGAAGACGACATGCAATTAAGCATTAATGGCACTGAGAGAAGAGAAAGAGCAAGGCGCACAGAGGCCCCTGGGCAGAAGCTGGTGATGCACTCCGAATGAGAAAGGTAGATGACAACAGATCCAAGCAGAAAGAAAATGAAAAGAAGCACTGAAAGTGCTATGAGGAAACCCATTAAAGAGCTTCATGCAAAGCCAAGCAAGGCTAGAGCACTGAATAAGAACGTGTTGTCAACAGATTTAGAAACCACGAACAGATCAATGAAGATGAGTACAGATGTCAGGCAAAAGTAAAATGCAAATAAAATTAAGATAAGTGAGAAAGAACTGGCTTATTAGAGAGCAAATGGCAGTCAAACAAGATTAAAGGTGAAGTTTAGTGAAGAAAACGCTATTCAGGAGTAAAGTTAATGACCAGCATTGCATGGTTTGAGAGAAGACACAATTTAAGAGTCAGAGTGCCAGAGGTCATAAATGATCAAAGAAGCAAAATGAATTAAAATAGAGATTATTTCACAATGGTATGTAGTGATAAAGGAGATGGGGCCACAAAAGAGGGGCTGGCATGGAGTAAAGGACACATAAGAGAGACAGAAGCTGCTGGGAGCGAGAGCAGAGTCAATCTACAGTGATAAGTAGGAGACAAGTTGAAATGATGTCTGAGGTAAGAGTGGTCCCTGAAGCGACGGATGATTGAGAATGAACTTGGCATCGAGTCAGTCATATTGAGTGATGCTTAAGAGGCACAGCTAGGTGTTTTTCATTTTTTTGCTTGAGCTTCGCTTAAGGCAGAAGTGAGTTTACGTATTGCTGGTCTGCATTCCTCAGGATACATGGGTCTGCGCAGATTTCCAACTACGAGCCCAAATATCTGTGGAAGAAGGTACTCACAGATATTGAACACTTTAAGCTGCAGGCAATAAAATGTCAAAATGTGTACCTTGATTGCCTGCCAAAGCTTAACAAGTCTTGGTTAAAATAGTTGTGCATGGTCATCTATACAGGACTGCACCTGACTTTTAATCTGTATCACACTTACTTGCTTTGATGCAAAGTCTCATAATGGAATGAAGAGGATCTGGCCCAATGCTTTCAGGATCCGCACCAATGAAAATCAGCCATTGTACCAGCGATGGAACGCCTTCCATTCTCTCATACTGCCCCAAGTGAACATATTTCTGGCCATGAACAAAAAACACAATGGTCACAAAAATTGTTGGCCTCATCCACATAGACAAATTATTAATGATTGACATTACAGATGATCACACATTAAAAACCATGACACTGAGCTATAGAATAGTATTGCAAAATCCCAAGTAGCTGTTGCAGCAATGAAAACACACACCAATGTGTGTTTGTGTCTTTGAAGATTGCAATTCTAGCTTCAGGGGTCTGGGCCGAAGAGTCACACTCTTGCTGCAACAGGTATTTGGGCATTTTACCATTTGTATTCAAAGTCATCGCTACCTAACAAGGTCAAGTGCCTTTAAAGAGCTTTAATAAAACTGTAAATTCAAGACATCAGCTCATGTATATGCTCACTGAAGAAGATAGTGCACAGCAGAGATGCGTTTGCCAGATTTAAAAAATGTACAATAAAATATTCTGGGACATATCTGTGTGCATAGATTAAATTGCTGATACATAGAAGAAAACAAAAATTGAACAGCAAACAAAAGCTAGAAGGGGAGCACCTTATGACGAAATAGGGACACATCCATAGTGCATATTGTTCCCTAAGGACACGTTCTTCAGCCTCTTGAATAGAGACAAGTACACACCGAAATCTGATAATAAAATGCCACAGAACAGAATTAGCAAAGTAAAGCACAACAGAAGACGCAGTACTCGTGCTATCCCCTGCCATCTCTGATACAACCCGCTTAAAGGCGTAAAGTGCCCATGCATTAGAAGTGCAAATGACGGTAAGGCAAAAAGTTTAGGATGTGATTCCTCCATTAAGTTGTGCGGCTGCTTTGTACTGCTGTGCAGCAGTGGCAATTAATTTCACAAAGCATGCTATTCTTTCAGGACTCTGGCCCTGCAGGCACAGCAGCACGGCTTGATGGCATGTTCTTACTCCATTGGTGTTGATCAGATTTTGTTAGAGCCTTCCACGCACCGTGAGCAAAGTCGGGCATATGCATATTATGTGCAAGAAAGATTTGTTCGGCCCCTGGAACAGCTGACATGAAAACGGCACTGGCTTTGGGGCCTATGATGGCGTTGCATCCTTTGATGGTGGTAACAGGCCAACCTTAATGCTAAGAATTTGGATTTATAATAGCCTTTGATACTTTCAAAAAGCTAGCCCTGCAGCGCTGGTGATTTATAAGTAGTAACGCATCGCCAGGAGTGTCTGCGTATGTGAAAACGTTCCTTGTCCTGTAGCCAGGATAAAATCCTAGCTTCTTAGTTCACGGTAATTTAAAAATATGCTGTGATAAACGGGCGTGCCACCGGTGTTGCAAGGCCAGCGATTTTAAAGCCTCACTTCTTGCTTTTGCCCAGCAGTTTATTTAGCTGTGATCCTGAATCTCCTTCCAAAATATAGATTTCAGAGTGTTCGGAGAGCCCTCTCTTACTGATGACGGATATTTGAGAAGGGCAGTTTTTTTGCTAGGCCTTGCTCGAGTAGCCCAAATTGTATTCACATTTGCGCTGGTGACGTATGTTGTGGAAGGTGAAATGTCAGGCGGTAGACTTAGCTCTGGGCATTGTTTAAGAATGAACTCGTTTGACCTGGAAAAGCCACTGATCCGTAAGACAGCAATGGAATCAGTTTGGATTTAGTTCCTGTCAAGGTTGGTTTCCAGACAGGTGTGGGTAGTTTGTTGTGTAAGTTTTGGAAAGCCAGCATCAATGAAGCCAGACACGGCTTCAGGGCACTTAGGTGGAGCTTGGGCAAGTGCCACTCTTGTAGCCAAGTGCCTAGATATTTGCAACCAGGGCGTTTTTCTACTAAACTGCTGTCTAGGTACCATTTACCCTCCTTTTATTCCAGCTGTTCACAAAGATGACTATTTTAGTATTATCTAAATTGACTGTCATCCTATTTTTCATGCAGTATGAGACCAAAGTATCAAGCAGTTTTTGCAAGCCGATGGGAGTTAGATTCATTAGAACAATATCATCAGCATATCGAAGTGACGTCATCAAGTGCTGTCCCCGCTTTGGGAATGTAAGTGCGCCTCTGCCAGGGCTGGACTCAAATCTGAAATAAACAGATTAAATAATGCAGGGGAGAGGACGCAGCCCTGTTTTAAACCTCGCCCTGTTGGAATGGCTGAGGATAGCCCCATGTTTGTACCCAGGCTGACCTTTGCCCTGGTTCTTGGAGGTTCCATGAGGCTAATTTGTGCCACAGCAGGTTCCTGTTCACATCGTCGAAGGCTTTAGATAAGTCAATGAAGCATGTGTAGAGGAGTTGCTTTCTCTGAGTTTGCTTCAATAAACGGGTGCTGAGCTCAACTAGGTTCTCTGTCGTACTCGAACTGAGGCCGAAGCCTGTTTGGGTGCATGAGAACAGCCCGGTGTCCTCCGCCCATTTTCCAGTTCCCGTTGGAGGATTCCAGTGAAGATCTTTGCCTCAGTGTGTAATAGTGCAAGTAAACAATACCTACCTGGGGCTGCGTAAGGGCCTTTTTTGTACATCTGGTGTAGGATTGATCCTTGGCAGGACTCTGGGACACAGTTCTTACTGAGAAAGTAGTTGAATAGTTGAGAGTATTTTGCTCCGTAGTTCCTGGTCTTGCTTGTATATTGAGGTGGGGACGTCGTTTGGACTAAGTGCCCCGGAACCTCTTGCTGTCTTTATTTGTGCCGCTATGTAGGCTTTGGAGATAGTAAGTACTGGTATATCCACCTTAGTATTTATGTGTGGCTGCGCACGTTGGGCACTGCGAAATAGAAACCCAATGTGTACCACCCACAATTGCGGAGCAATATTATTGCCTGCAGCGCAGACAGAGCCATGCTCTAGCTGATTAAACAAGGCCCACAAGGTTTTGTTTTTTTTGCAATGCAAATGCAGACTAGGAAAATAACTGTTGTCAATGGTGCAACACAAAAGAGCATTGGTGCAGTGAAAGCTCAGTTCCTGAAGGCCCTTCACCTTCTGCACGAATATCGCTACTGCCTCAGATTTTAATGGATAGGATCTGGCTGTAACAAGTTGTCAGTTACATGAGGGCTTTTAAATGAGATGCATTTGGGGTTGTCACCTTCGCAAATGTTACTAAGATGTGCTACATCTTGACTCAAGTGGTTAACCATGCAGGAAGGGATATTGTTAGATCAGACAAGCCTTAGGGTGGTCACCCTCAACTTTTTGCCTGCCTCCCTCCACTTTTTTGACCCTGTTTTTGCTGTTTTAGGTCTCTGTGCACTTTACCACTGATAACCAGTGCTAAAGTGCATATGCTCTCTCTCCCGTAAAACATGGTGACATTGCTCACACCCAATTAGCTTATTTAATTTACTTGTAAGTCCCTAGTAAAGTGCACTACATGTGCCCAGGGCCTGTAGATTAAATGTTACTAGTGGGCCTGCAGCACTGATTGTGCCACCCACATATGTAGTCCCTTAACCATGTCTCAGGCCTGCCATTGCAAGGCCTGGGTGTGCAGTTTCACTGCCACTTGGACTTGGCATTTAAAAGTACTTGCCAAGCCTTAAACTCCCCTTTTTCCACATAAGTCCTCCCTCAGGTAGGCCTTAGGTAGCCCCTGGGGCAGGGTGCTAGGTAAGTAAAAGGCAGGACATGAACATATGTGTTTTATATGTCCTGGTAGTGTAAAACTCCTAAATTTGTTTTACAATGCTGTGAGGCCTGCTCCTTTCATAGGCTAGCACTAAGGCTACCCTCATAAACTGTTTGAGTGGTAGATTCAGATTAGAAAGGGGTGAACTGGTCATATTTAGTATGGCCAGAATGGTAATACAAAACCCTGCTGACTGGTGAAGTTGGATTTTATATTACTATTTTAGAAATGCCACTTTTAGAAAGTGAGCATTTCTCTGCACTTAAAACCTTCTGTGCTATACAATCCATGTCTGGGCTGGGCTATCTGACAGCTCCCTTGTGCATTTCACCCAGACAACCACAAACAAAGGATGCTCAGTCACACCTGCACACATCTGCATACTGAATAGGTCTTCCTGGGCTCGAAGGGTGGAGGGCCTGACACTTACATTTCAAAGGACAGTGGCTTGCCTCACACAATGGACTGCTAGACACCCTACTGGGACCCTGGCAGACAGGATTGTACTGGAAGGGGACATTGTGCACTTCTAAGCCATTCTCTGAAGTCTTCCCCACTTCATAGGCACATTTGAGTATATAAACTGGGTCCCTGACCCTACCAACTCAGACACTTCTTGACAAGATACCATCTGGTAAAGACACTCTAAACCAGAACCTGCACCCTGCTAAGAGAAGCTGCATGGCTGTCCAAAGAACTCACCTGACTGTTTTGCTGTAAAGGACTGCTGCCTTGCTGCTGCCTTGCTGCGTTCTGGGTCTGCTGAGAAGTGCTCTCCAAGGGCTTGGATTGAGCTTGCCTCCTGTTTTCCTGAAGTCTCAGGGCCAAAAAGACTTCATCTCTGCAAAGAACTCCTTATGCGGCGAAAAATCAACACAGCCTGCCGGAACCGACGCACAGCCTGCCCCGCGGTGAGAAAATCACTGCATCGCCGAACCGGAATGTCGCAGCCCGGCTCCTGAAGAAGAGATCGATGCAGCGCCAGCGTTGCGACTGGAAATCCGTTCCACGGGCCACTGGATCGACGCATCGCCGAGCCGGAACGACGCAACCCGACTTCCTGCGAGAGGAATCGCCGCAGTACCTGCTGTTCAACAGAAATTTCCCCACATCTCCCACCGGATCGACGCAGCTCCTGTGACTTCGTCCGGCATTCCCAGGATTTCTCTGCATCGTCCCTGGGGTGTCCAAATACCCCGCAATCTGAAGAGGATCCAAGTCTGTGCGCCAGAAATCAACGCAAAGGCCTTGCGGCGTGGAAAAGCATTGACAATTGTCTGTGTGCGCCCGGAAAACCGACGCACACCACTTTGTTTTCCACGCACCTCCTCCTCTGCGTTCCCGTGCGGATAATTTAGACGCAAACAAAGTACTTTGCGCTCGCAAGAGACCATTGTTGTTTTTAAGAACTATAAGACACTATTGATCAGTACAAATGTGATAGTTTAACTTGTATTTATCAAATCTTGATCGTTTTGACCTTAACCTACTCAGATAAATATTCCATATTTTTCTAAACCTGTGTGGAGTATTTTGTGGTGTTATTCTGTGTTATTGCATGATTTATTGCACAAATACTTTACACATTGCCTTCTATGTTAAGCCTGACTACTCAGTGCCAAGCTACCAGAGGGTGGGCACAGGATAATTTGGATTGTGTGTGACCTACCCTGACTAGAGTGAAGGTCCTTACTTGGACATGGGGTAACCTGACTGCCAACCAAAGACCCCATTTCTATCATATGTTTCTGGACATAATGCTCCTCTACCTTATAGAATGATGAGGAACCCAGTATGAAGCCGTGCTTCAGAGATTGCATCTTATGTCTTGATTCACCCTTATTCCCTAGAACAAAATCAAACATTATCTGCAAAGTGACATGACATTTGCTACATGGCAAAAGACAAATATGTTGTGGCTAGAAATTGCAGGCAGGAGGATTCAGACAAGTCATAAGTCACAAACTCTGCATGATCTTGCTGTATAGGGACGATATTCTTGACTACACGAGCGAACAGGTGGACCCCTTGGGTTCAGTTTTACATTTGCTATAGCTCTAAGAATTTAAACAAATCTCTTGCGTCGTAACTAACTGGGTGAAGATTACATTGTTTCCTATGAGGGGGGGAGGGGGAGTTAACTCTGGATTTGGAAATGACACTGCAGCCTATATGTGCGAAATCATCTATCACATACAAGGGCAGAAAATAGCAACTTAAATATTGAAAGAGTACTACGGGAACTGTAGTGTTCCCTTCTGTGATTTTTACAGATACAGCCAGTGTTTGTTATGGAAAGGGTAAACTGTAGTAAAATGATAGATCCCAGATGTTTACATGTATTTAAGGGTACGTTGTGCCCCCGCCAAACTACTTTCCATAGAACTGACACTATATGTACCACGTTGTTTTGGGAAATGGCACACGATCCAGAATCAAACATAGGACACAAACGTTCGTATTGTGTGTGAGGGGGTGGGAGGTTCTGGCACTTGAGAACTTTCAGTTTTGGTACCTAGAGTCTCAGTTGCAGCACCTCCCATTATAGATGGATGAAAGCCCTAACAGAGAACGAACGCTACCGATGGGCTTCTATCTCCTGGATAGGCTGGATCCAGCACACTTGATCCAAGGTGAGAAATGTAAGTGGTGCCATTTCTAGTGCCTTTAATGTCATATCTGGGAACAATTTTGTTGATATGGAGTGTTGGGAACCCCTTTTATGTTCACCACGGAAATATGGACACACCTGGATTTTTTTAAATGAAAACAAACAGCAGTCTGCACAGAGGGAGGGTGCAGAGATTTGAGAGATATATAGGAATGGGAAAGGTTTATTGCATTTGAAGAAGCTGAACACAAATTCCTGATTGACCTGGGACAGTTTATAACATTTGCCAAAAGGACTGCTGTGCCACAGTGATGCTGGGGAGGTTGACCAGGACGCATCCCCTCCCTCAGAATAATTTACTATGAATGAAATTGCAGGACTCATGAGCTTAGATAGGGCCAAACTGACCCCTCACAACTATAGTAAGATATACCCAGAATAGACCGGAGGGTGCCCTTGATGCCACCAGGCTGCAGATTTATTTATATATATGAATTGGTCCTGCCCTGTAATTGGTGACTACTGGGGCCAGGTGATAAATGCTTTGAAAGTGGTGCCAGCTGTAAAGTTTTAATATTCTTTGACACATTGTGCATGTGGCCTGCACCTCAAATCTAAAAAGGGCAAAATCGTCTATATATATAAGTATCCTCTGGAATATTATTAGCAAAGTGAAGGATAATGATTTACTGGATTCATCAGCAGGGTCATTCACTGCAGATGAGGTATAAATATTCCAGTGAATAGTTACAAGCTGAAGAAATTGTGCAAACTGGTGAAAACGTACACGACTATCTTCAAGAAAGGCAAGAAATGTCTGACAGAATCATGGAAGGTGAGACTGGGCCACCCCAATCATAAGCCCCACAGGGTACATCACCTTAGGAATGCCCCCTTCTTACATTTTTTTTATATGTGTATTTTTATTTTCATTGTTAATGAAAATTACCAATGTAGCATAGGCAAAGAGTTGACAATGGTATCTTGGCATCCGCTTAACAACCACAGGCCAATGCTCATGAGAAAAAACAACCCACAAACTCAAACCTAAAAAGAGACACTCTGCCTCCCAGGCATGTTTAAATCTCTGTGTAAAATAAGAATGAGTTCCTGTGCATCCCATATTCCCTCTGGAGTGTAGAGAACGACATGATATCTCCATTCTGTCGTAAGTCACCCAGTTTGGACATACCTATTAAGCCCTAGACTCAAATTTGTGGAAGTTTCTTCAGTTCATGAAGCCAGCAACCCTCCCATAGCGGCGTTTCCATAGTGGGTTTACCAAACCAGCCTATGGCTCTCGCTGCTTTCCCCCATGCCATTATTGTTACCCCGGGGGGGGGGGAGTGGGCGGCAGGAGTACGCAGGTCCCATGGGCCCCATATAAATAGCGCAGACAAGACTTTGGGACCCATTGTGACTGCTCCAGTAGAAATGTGGGGTGGTTCATTGGGGTTAAAAAAAACATTTATGTTTATGAGGTGAGACGCCCAATAATAAGCACGGAAGTCTGGGAGGGCTATCCGGCCATTGTACGGGTTGTGTTGCAATACATTTATTGATATTCTAGGGTGTTTACCATCCCGCAATAACGTTTGCATGTCCCTGTCTATTATGGTAAACACCTGGGGGTGTTGTGTGTTGTAGAAAGTAAAGTAACTTGGGTAATGAAACCATCTTAAAAATGGCTGCCCTCCCCAGTAATGTAAGGGGCAATTTTCACCATTTCCCCATGTGCTCACGGAAGCAAGAAATCACTCTACCTAGGTTGCGGTTGTAACGTTCCTTGTCACTTAGGGCCAGATGTAGCAAAGGTTTTTCCCCATTCTGTGTCTATGGGAAAAAGTGTTTGTAAATATGGCTCTTAATGTCAAGAATGCACCAAAGTACTTAAACCCCAGGGTGGAGTAGGACAGATGGTGTGGTAAGGAAGGAGCTTGAAGTTCACCCCATGAAAGGTATACCCCCCATAGTTCTCAAACTCTTGTAAAAGTGTGGGGAGGGACAAAGCGGGGTCTGTAACGTAAACTAGAATATTGTTCGCATAGAGCGAGATTTTATTTTCTGTTGCGGATTCCCCTGACACTTGGAAGTCCCTAACACTGGGGTGATTGCAAACTCTGCTGGCCAGCATTTCAATTGTGAGGACAAAGAGGAGGTAGGGCTGGGGGCAGCCCTGTCTGGTACCTCTGTTAATTGGGAAGTCAGAGGATGTTACACTATTCACTCAAACTGATGCCAATGGGTCATGATATATTAGCCGAACCCACTTCCTGAAGTGGGGACCGAACCCAAATTTCACCAATGCTGCTTCAAGGAAGGGCCAGTGCACCGCATTGAATGCCTTCTCTGCATCCAAGGTTAAAAACACATGCGGTTCAGTTCTATTTTTGATTTTGTTCAATCAATTATGCGTTTGCCACAGATTGTATCTTGTGGACCTGCCGGGCATAAAGCCCAATTGGTCACAGTGTATCAGTGGTGTTATAACTTTCAGTAGCCTGGTGGCTAGTACTTTCACTTCGACACTGAGGAGTGAGGTTGGACGATAGGACCCACAACCGTCCTTCGGTTTCCCATCTTTGGGCATCACCACTATTACCGCCTGCCTAGGGTGAGTGGTGAGCGACCCATGTTCATTCGCCTCCAGGAACGTGTTAAATATATGCTGTCCTAGTAAGTCTGCATAGTGTTTGAAGAAAGGGCCCCCCATTATTAGCCGGTACACAATCATCATTATGGTCTCTGTTTACTGCTATGTGTGTCTCTTACAGTACTTTGTGACTTTCCCTTTTTTATTTGTTCCGCTATGTATTGAGGTCCTTCACATGATAGTGATGTAATGTTTATCATAAACTGAATGAAAATATGTAAAAAGAAGCAGCTTTCGGTCCTGTCACTAGGTGCAGGATATACATAAATTGGGGGGGAAGAGAAGGGCAAGATGCATAAATATGTTATTTTCAAATGTTCATAATCAGGTGTTGATCATTTTTGTTCTTACAGTCCTTCAAGAGGGTTTTCATAAACTGACACCTTAATTCAAATGCAAGGCACGAGGGCTAAACGCCTCGCAGTATTTGGAACTTTAACAAATCAATTGATCTTATAGTTGCAAGTGATCCAGAGTCGTATTTTGGCAGGAGCAATAACCAATACCTAAATAAACACTTACGGAGTTCACCTGTTGACCGAAAACGAAAAAAAACTATATTGGAACACTCCCCGTGGAAGGAATAGATAACAAAAGTTATCTTCTATGAGAGGTACGTGAGACAACAGCTTTGCTTGCCCTTCAAAAGTGGAATCAGATTTGAAATTGCTAAATTCAGGGGTTGGAGTGAACAAGGTTTAGGAAACCATTTTCTCACACACTCTAAAGACTTGACTTGCATAAGGCTGTGGGCAGATGCTACTGGAGTACCCCAGAGAGTGAAAGCAGCGCTGTCTCACTGGCTATAGAATCAGAGGGTACGTACAGTCTCTTTGCTGTGGTAATCAGAAAGGGCGGCTGGAGCAGTCTTAAAGGGCACATAGCATGAAAAATGAAAGAACCAATGCATGGGTCACAATAACATGGCCCTGTATGGCAGAGAATGCTGTGAAACTGAGGATTAACCATTCGATTTCCATGCACAACAAAGCCATTTGAAGATTCCTGATGAGATCAAGTCAATTATCAAACTGAAAAACAGGGATAAAGGCTTGAGTAGTGAAAGGAGTGTCCCGCAGTGTGAATGAAGCTCGTTGTTGAGAGGCACTCTACAAGAATAAACAGAAAACACTGCCAAACCGCGAGTGGTTTGTGCTACAGATTATGCATGGTTAGACATCAGTGCTACACTGATACAGTCCCTTGGGCTTGGATGGTTCTCAAAGTCTGACATTCTTCATTGTAGTTCCACAGAACAGTCTTACACAAACGCCTGCTTAAAAGGTTTAGTTCAGTAGAATGTACTTTTAAGGCTACTTGACAGCATGTCTTCGAGGAGCTCGAGTGCAGCATTCATGTTGAAGCTGGTACTTTACATCAGAGGCCGGGGAAGAGCTAGAATGACAACATTTGTAATGCAGGGAGACAAATCTTTGGGATACAGGATGGTCCGGTCTCAGGCCTAGTAAACATTACTGCACCTGCAAAACTTGATGCGGCGATTACTCACCGCTCCTGTTCCTTTCTTCCCTAGATGGTATTGCAGTGCAATGTGATTCCCTAAAGTGACTTGTGCAGTTCCTGTTGGGCTCACTCTTATAACATCCAAACCTATAGGAAAATGTATGACTTTACAACGGATGCTATAACCATGCATGCCTTTGCCACAGATCGTTTCCCACCCATGCCTTGATCCATAGAGCCGAAACAGATAAATTAATGATGTTGTACTGGAAACAAGTTTACTGAGGCATTTAGAAGTGTAACTAATACTGTGAAATAGTTCTGCCACATTTCATATGAACTGTCACTTGCTTTAATGTGGAAGCAGTTTTAGGTGTTCTGCACAACCTGCTCCTGTTCATTCCCCCCTCCTAATTAGTGTACCGTGGCAAACCTTCTCTCCTCTGCTTTCCACTGAGCACAGGGTGAATGACGTCAAAGGTTAAAGGTTAAATCTGAACTATTGTATTAGGACGTGTGTGCATAGTGAATGAAGCTTCCATTGTGTGCCCAAAATATCATACTCAAGAACTTCTACTGGAAGTTCTGCTGAAGATGTGTCGGGGTTGGAGTTAGTTCTATGAGCCACTGTCTGGAAAACGTTTCATTTTCTGTTGATCAACTCCAGAGTGCAGTTGCTAAGGGATTAGGTGGAAGAATTTGTTTATTTTAATAAATGAGTTAGTGTTAAATGAATATGTAGTTTTAAAAATATTACGTTGCTGTTTCTGATTTGCCAATGCAACTCGAACCATGATCATACCATGCTGACTGCAGAGTCTATTAATAGAAATATGATTTGGTATAAAAGATCTTGGGCGTTGGTAATGATGGTCTCATTCTGCTTTTCTAGGAGCTCACTCGCTCATTTTCCATTTATTGTGCTGCGTGGTACATTTTATAAGACTTGTCCACTTGCCCTAGATTTTCCGTGCAAGAATGCAATTGGGGCTCTTTATGAGTTCGACCCTTGGGGTTTACTTGGTTTTGATTAAATATGGTTAAGTTTTACGATTCTGTAATTGACCCTTCATGGCATTTATATGATTCTTCTCTGTAAAGCATTTACTAAACTTTTATAATAAGTGTATGTTTACCTCATTTTTGATCTAGAACTCAGTTATTAGTGTACTGATTTTATTCTGCTTCACTCTGCTAAATGTATGGTTTTCCATGAGTAGTGTAGATTCTAACCGGTAGATCTACTAAAGAAACTGGTAACATTCATGGTGATCAGAAGATTGGGGTTCAGATGATTACTGGTGTTCGCTCCCACACCACTACCCACCCCATAGCCCTAGAAGTACCTTTATTTTCTTTTACCGCTGTCCAATACTAAACCCTAAAATTACCCTTAACTCCCCTTTACCACCATCAAACCTTAAATCCTAAAATTACCCTAACCCTTATTTACCACTACCCAACCCTAAACTCTAATATTACCCTAACAAAGATGTTGTTGAGGGGGAGGGGGCAGGCTAGCTGCTGATGATGGTGGATTCATAAACCTGCAACTTAGCATCGGTCCGGCATAAATCCTCTTCATGGATTCTCTACAGAGCGCTATTGACCCCGAAGGACACAGCTTCTTGCAGTGCTCTGAAGACCAGGCCAGAATCAACATGGTGGCGGCAGGCTCACACTTACCTGCATGCAACAGGGCTGCGAGCTAAACGGTGGGGCGAATGCGCATCGCGCCCGCATTAGGTAACACCAGACCTTGCACAGAGAGGCCCCCCCAAGTACTGGGCAGAGACCTGAGCCGTGCAGACGGTGAAGAGGGGGCCGAAGGCAGTGAATGGCAGCTGCACAGGCCACGTGCAAAGCCAGACACTGGTGCTCCCCGGAGATGGATAGGGCAACGGCGGACATTACCCTGCACAGGCAAGCAGGCTCGATCAGGAGCGCGTCCTCTGGCTAGCGCACTGGGCAGTCTGATTAGGATGACTTGGCCCAGGGCAGCGGCGAAATCAGAGTCATGAGACCACAGACCGCTGAGGAGCTCATTTGATCGCTGGGGCTCTGTCACGTGCAAGATTCTGTGGGTTGGTGGCAGTTAAGCTCTGCTACCTGAGTGAGCCCCAGTGCTTCTTTGTTGGTACTTGCTTATTGGGGGTTTCAGCAGGTGGGGTATTGGGGGGTCTGGCTGGCGAGAGTTGTCCCAGTAGACCAATGCCCTTTGGGAGGGGCTCAGGGAGGGATGGACACTGACTTGAATGAAGGGTACTGCCCTCCTGGACCTGCTGGGCTGAACGCCCCCACCCTCACGTACCACCACCCCGCACATGCACTACCACTCCAGTACTAACAGTACTGCTCTGTGATGGCAGCGAAGGCCATGAGCTGCTCCAATTGGTAGAGAGATCCCCCAAGGGATGGCAAAAAGTTATATCAGGGCCGATGCAAAGCAGATTTTCGGTGGACACTTGCTCCTCTACACTGGGCCTCCGTAGAGGGTTCATTGGAGTCATGCTTGCAGCACAGTTATCTTCACTGTTTGGGCGGCCAGCCATTGCAGGAGTGCCCTTGGGAGGGTTTATTTGGGTATGATCGGATTGTCTGCTGTCTCAGGGATTGTAGTACGCGTTAGTTTGGGGGCTGCGTGTGTGTGTTGGGGGGCGAATGTAGGGGAGAACTGAAGCAACTGGTAGGATGTTCTTCCAATGACTGATGTGCGTCAAAGGCTCCAACTCCGGTCATGGAAAATTAGGGGAATTGGTCTGCAGCTAAGTGGCACAACATACACAAATACCTTGAATGTCGAGGGATACATAAACCCATGATGCAGGAAACACATCTGGTGGGAGCTGGAGGAGGTGCTCAAGCTCCTAGACTAGTGTTTAAGCACAGACCCAGATAAGCACACAAGGCGAAGGGCTTCAAAAGAACAATATAAAGTGGTGTTGGAGCATCTACACTGTCACAACTATAGGGAGCACGTGAACAGTGCCCGCTAGGAGGGGATGGCTTAGAGATTCATCACTTGATTTGTGGCACCCATTAACGAGGCCTTTCAGGACTATTTCCTTGAGCTGTATAGGCACCCAAATTCAGTGCCGGCTGAACTGATGGGGGATACCTGGGGTGGCTTCCACTTGGACTTTGTCTAGGGGGGTGAGTGACGGCTTGGGGGCGGGGGAGGAGGGGGAGGATCAGTGATGCCTCAGGAGATCAAATCTGCAATTAAGGACATGGTCCCTGGGAAAACTCCGTGGCCCAATGGTCTCAAATCTAAGATCCCAGACACGACACCGGCAGGGTTTAGGCCTCTTTCCATGCTTAACATGGACTTTAAAATAGTGAGCAAAATACTAGTGACCCGCCTGTGGCGCCATATGCAACTGCTCATTCACCCTGACCAGAATGGGTTGTACAACACTTCCATTAATCTCCGGAGTCTGTGCCATGTGTTGTACTATCCCGAAAAGCTTTTTAACCCCACCAATGATTATGTCCGTCGACCTTGAGAAAGTGCTTGACAGTTGAAAAAGTGCTTGACATGGTCAGGTGGGACATTTTGGAGGAGGGCATGAGGGCGATGGGTCTTGGGGCTTCCTGGATTCGATGGGTGCACCTACTCTACTCCAGTCCAACGGCCAGGGTGAGAACGGGGTTCACAGTGTCACAGCTTTATGACATCCACTGGGGTACTTGCCAGGGATGCCCATTGCCTCCTCTCCTATTTGCCTTGGTGATCGAGCCCTTAGCAGAAAATCTCAAGCTGGAATGGAAGGGCAGAGGCAAACACATCCTTTCATTGTATGCGGATGACCTCCTGCTGTACTTAGCGAATGGGGCCTCAGACAATAGGCATAGGGTGCGGCTACTGGATGAGTTTGGTGCACTTTAGAGGTCAGCTGGGTAAAAATGTGCTTGTTCCCAGCAACATTCAAGTGCCTGGGAATCCAGATTTACAGAAAACCGTGGGACCTACAAGAGAGTAATCTGGGAGGGTCTCAGAAATCCTTGAAGTCATGTGTCCCCTTTTGGAGGTCACTGAAAAGTCCAATCATAGCGAAAATAGCCATCTCTAACGTCCAACGTACCAGTGGACAATAGCTAAATGCCTCCTTGCTACCACTGGTCAGTGTGCCGCATGGTAAACCCCAAGTGTACTTTACCACAGCACAGATATGCGAATGGACAGAGATGGGTGGTAACGAAGAAAAACTGCTGGGAGTCTTGCTGCCTTTTGGGGAGCTGGCTGACTATTATGAGTTGCAGCTGGGCCAGTTCCTGATTTATGAGGCTATAGCTCAGACATTCTGGGACCTCTGGAACAGAGGCGAGGATGAGCCCCCAAAGCATGGGTTACCTCAACTCCTGGTGATGAAGAGGTTAGCCAGACATTTGGTGAACTGGCTTTATAGGGCTCTTGGCGAAATGGTATGGCATCCTTTATATGTACTCAAGGGAAATGGAAGTGGGGGGCAGGGAGTTCATGGATGCATGACTTACCAGACGCTGCGAAGGCTCGGTCCATATATAGTGGGGAAACCCAGAATATGTCCAAAGTATGCACAGCTCGACACTGACTTTTGTCACATGACCTGGGGTTGTCCCCACATACAAACATACTCGGGGGGAGGTGTTGGAGAGATTGAAGGCCACTATTGGCAATATGCTAATGTGCTCTATAGAAGTGTGTCTCCTGAGGAGATTCCCTCGACCCAAAACTAAGAAAGTGGGTGACAGACTTTTATATCTGGCTCTCGGGCAGGCCTGATGAAGGATTGCGATGACTTGGAAGTCTAGGCAAGGGCCCACAGTGTGCGTATGGGCAAGAGATGTTACTATGTGCGCGGTGGTGGTGGAGAGAGTTCTGCAGGGGAAGAGGCAGGAGGAGTGTACAAATGGCCCATAGCGGGATTGTGGTCTTAAGTTTTGGAATATTGGGAATACCCCCATTGGTGGGGAAGAGCAGGACACTGACTAAGGGGATGACTCGGATGTGCGTGACAGTGAGCATGAGTGACGGTACAGGGAGGTGGGACTAGCGAAGTGGACGAAGAATTGGTCACTGGTCTTTTCCAGAATTTGATGGGTCTCCCCCTGTTTCCTCCATATCCCCCACCACAAACACCCTTATATTCCCCCCCTTCTTTCCATCTGTATGCCACTTGAGGCTTAGACCGCCATCTATGTGGGCATTAAGGCAGCCTGGGTGAATGTTCATAATAGCTCCCTCTCCCTCCCTCACACTTACATCTACTTATGGTCGCGCGCTGCAGCACACTAGAGACAGTTAGTTGGAAAGGTTGTACTGCTCTTCAGTTTTGTCTGCCCCTTGTTGTGATTTGTTCCATTATGTTAAGCCATGTGGGGGAAGCAGTTAGCCCCCATGGGGGTGACGAGGAATGAGAAGCACAAGGGAAGGCCCCGAACTCCCGTAGTACCTCGTCAGTTGAGCTGGTTTGTTGACATGTAACAATGTCACTATGCAGAATATCCTTGACAATGACATTGTACACTGCTAATGTATTCCTTACCATGACCTGATATCCTGGAAATCTATGGGTGCTACTCGAAGTTAAACAAAAATATATATATATGCTGTACCCAGTTGCATTATAATTATTTACTCTGAAATGTGAATAAAGGCAGTTTAAAAAAAAAAAGATTATATTATTAAAAAAACAGCTTATCTATGTGGTAAAAGAATGCTTGGTAAATACTGAGCTGTAAAGGCTGTTTCACCCTATAGGACACAGCACCCCCCTTTACCACTGTCCAAACCTAAACCCTAAAATTACCCTTACCTCTGTTTACCACTGGCCAACCCTAAAACTATCCTTAATTCCTTTTACCACTATCCGCAACTATGCCCTTAAAAAAAAAAAAGAAATGTAATTGTTTTGTTAAAAAAGGGAAAATGTTACTTACCCTGTAAACATCTGAATGTGGCATATAGTGCTGTAGATTCATATGCTGTGAATACTTATGCCATTTACTGTTGGGTTTGGACGTGTACTATTTGTTTTTCTTCAAAGTCTTCTCAGGTTACGAGGCCTAGTGACTTCACCTATTAATGGTAATGTGCGTGGGCATCGGATTCATTGTTAGATAGCTTTTCCCCCCCACACGGAGTGAGCAAGTGGACATGAAGCCTACCAATACAGTAAAGATGCCCTTGCAGAGCAAAGTATTAAAGATAATGAAAAAAAATAATATCTGCAACAACGTCAAGCAAACGGCGAGGAAGGTGGGCGCATGTGAATATACAGCACTACATGACCCGAACAAATGCTTACATGGAAACACATTCCGTTTGTGGCATGCAGGACTGTAGTTACACATGCTGGGCAAAGACTGTAAAGCAGTCCTCCTTAAAGCGGCAGCTTAGCCTGAGGATACTGCACAAGATTGGAAAAACGTACACAGGACAGCCTGGTCAACTCCAGCTTGTGTCTAGCTAAGCCAATTAAACTGTAGAATTTGGTAAAGGTATAAAGCATGGACCAAATATCTGCTTTACAGATGTCATATAATGGTATTTTGCCTAAATAGCCTTCCAAGTAGAATGAGGTCTGGGTGGGACAGGCAGGGTTCCTTTAGCTTTTGCATAACAAGTCTGCATGCATTTGACCAACCAACATGCAACACCCACTTTGGAAGTGGCATTCCCTTTGTGTGGCTTGGAGTGTGACACGAAAAGTTGTTAACTTACTACAATAGCGCTCTCTTTACATCAAGTATGTAGAATGTGTTCTGTAACAGTCTCTGGGTGCGGGAAGAAAACCAGGAGCTCGGCTGTCTGGTTAAATTGAAAACCTGAGACCACCTGAGGGAGAAATCTAGGACTGGCCCTGAGGACCACCCTATGGTGATGGGCCTGGAAGAAAGGCTTTTCCAAGTTTAGAGCGTAGAAATAACGTTACTTTGTATCTCAAGGGATCAATCTTGAGTGGATGTCAACATGATTCATGCTAGCATGGAAGTCAAAGTGCTAAGGCACTTTGTTAGGATTGTCAAAATATCCTACTCTACATGGAATCAGGATGAGTGTCCAAATAGGTGAGGTGTGCAATCCAAAAACCGAAGAGTGTGGTTAAACCAATACCTCATACAAATACTAATCAGATGAGGGAGAATCCACCCCCGTCAGGATAATGTGCATGCCCCCTAGGTATTGCAGGGAATGCTGTATATAGTGCAGTTGGGCATCATACATGGTCAATTGCTGGAGACCTACACCTCTCTGCAATCCTGGAGGTACTGACTGATATTCTGAACAAAAGCACATGTTGCCTATTCTGCAAGCAGGCAGCTACAGCACCCAGATGTAACCTAATGGAAGTGTAGGCAAGCCCCAACTTCTGCAGGTGGAGTAGGTAACAGACAATGTATTTTACAGATGCTGAGAAAAGCTTGACATGTTTGGGTAAATAGTGCATGAAATGTTTCCATTTAACTGCGTAGCAGTCCCTGGTAGTGGGCCTGCATGCTTCCTTAAGAACAGACATACACTCCCCTGGAAGGTTAAGGTAACGAAGCTCCTAAGACCTAAGGAGCCAGATCGCCAGGTTGAGCTACTAATGGCTGTGATATCAGAGAATGTTGTAGTTTGTGGGTCCAACCTTTTGTAGAGCTTCTCAAGCGGAACTAGAGAGACTTCTGCTAGTGTGGTGTACCATGCCTGGTGGGCCCAGATTGGTTCCATTAGGGGGAGAGTGAGGGATGTCTGTCTTAGCCTTTGGCCCACACACGGCAGGAGTGGTAGAGGGGGGAAAGTGTAGGCAAATATCCCTGACCAGTTCATCCATAGTGCATTGCCCATAGACTGTGCGTGTGGTAGCCTGGTGGCAATCTTTGGGCATTTTGTTGAAAGTAAGGGAGTAGGACCTGGGGATGGAGTTCCCATTCGTGTTCTTGTTGATGTGTCCTGCTGAGCAGGTCTGCAAGATCGTTGTCCACCCCAGGAATGTGTTGGATGAGCAGATGTACTCTGTGATGTATTGCCCACTGCTAGATGCGCTAGGCTACACTGCAGAGATGTGTTGAATCTCTGCCCCTTTACTTTTTTAAGTAAAACATGGCAGTCTTGTCTGTGGTTATCAGTACAGGTTTCTCCTGTATGAGACCATGATATGTCTGGAATGCAAGCAGTATAACCAGCACCTCCAAGTGGTTAATGTGGAGGCATTGGTATGCAGACGTCCACTTTCCTTGAACGGTGAAGTGATTGAGATGTGCGCCCCCCAGCTGTTAAGTGAGGTGTCCGTGGTGATGGTCTCTTGCGGAACTTGGTCAAGGAAGGAGTGCCCTGCAACAGGTTGTGTTCCATAACTGCAGAGAGCAGTGTCTGAGGCTCCAAACCAATACTAGATCCTCCAGATGACCCTCACTTCAGACCACCATTCCGCTTAAACACTCCTGCAATGGGTGCATGTGTAGTCTGGTGTACAGAATTATGGCAATGCAGGATGCCATCATGCCAAGCAAGGGAATCACAGTTCTGCCTGTTACCTGACAATCTGGCTGAAAAAGAGGCAGCATGTTTTGGAAGGCTTGAACTTGTGATGGACTGGGGAATGTCTTCCCCACCAGTGAGTCTAGGGTAGTCCTGAGAAAGGTCTGCACTGGAAAAGGCTGAAGGTGTGATTCAGTCAGACTGATGGTGAAATCTAGATCGTAGAAGGTCTGGATGGTAGTCTGGGTGAGTGCTACGCATGGTGCTCTTGATTAACCAGTTATCCAGGTAAGGAAACGTGTTTTAGCACTCCTCCTGAGATTAGCTACAGCTAAGGCCAGACATTTGGTAAAGACCTTTGGGCTGTGGTAACCCCGAAAAGAAGCACTCTTCAATGTTGTCCACTCACTATAAATCTCAGGCATCTTCGATGCACTGTCTGGATGAGTATATGGAAGTAGGCGTCCTTCAAATAGAGATCATCCATGAAGATACCTTACTGGAGTAGTGGTATGACGCGGAGTAGATTCACCACGTGGAAGTGCTCCTACAGAATGCTTTTTTTATGAGGGGCCTGAGATAAAGGATGGGTCTGTGGGAGCCATCCTTCTTGGGGATAAGAAAGTACAGGCAATAAACCCCTTTTCCATAGTGTTGTTGTGGAAACGGCTGTATGGTCCCCTTGATGAGAAGGGCCTGTATCTCCTCCTGAAGAAGTCGCAAATGTTCTGTGGACCTTTTGCATTGACAAGAAGGTATGTTTGGTGGTGTCTGAGTGAGTTCTAGACAGTACCACTCCTGTACACTGTCGAGAACCACAGTCAGAGGAAATTTCTGACCAACTGGGCAAAAACTCCTGCAACCTTCCCCCGACTAGTGTTAGGTGGTTGGGGGTGAGGAGGAGTGTCACTGTTTTGAGGGAACCCCCCCTTTTGGAGCTGCGCTGCTTTCTCTAACTTTGCAATATTGCCTCTGTAGCCAGCCCTGTAATAGCCTCAGGAAGGCAATTGCTGTGTGGGCTTTGTGAAGATGGAAGAGGTTTCTGTGGTGGAAGTTTTGCTGCTCCACGGTACCGGGAGTGTCGAAAGGAGCCACCAGGAGTGGGTGTTGGTAGAGAACCCATGGCCTTGGTAGTGTGAGTTTCTTTCTTGATTTTTCTAGCATCTCATCGAGTTGAGGGCTAAAGAGATGTTGGCCATCGAAGGGGACATTCTGCTGCACTAGAAGTGCTGCTGGACCTCTGGTTTAAAACTAGACATGCGCAGTCATGCATGGTGAAGCAAGAGAATGATACTGTTAATTCTGTGAGAAGCTGTGTCAGGGCATCCAGAGCACAAATGATATTGGTGTTCGAGATACATTTTCCCTCCACCACCAATTCCTGTCCTTTCTTGCAGTACTGCTCTGGGAGACATTGGACCAGGTCCACCATCTGATCTTGATAGGATCTGTGGTGCTAGAATAGTAGGGCGACGGAGTTGGCAATGAGCCAATGCGTAGCAGACTCTGCTGCTACCCTTTTTCCTCCCGGCATCATATATTTTGATTTCCCAGTCCAGAGGGGGAGCATCACCTTAGGTTTGAACATTAGCTCATCTCCTAGCTGTATGCACAACTAGAGAGTCAGGAGGTAACTGGCCTCGTATGCAAGGAGGGTCACTAGGTAAGGCCTTCAATTTCTTTGACCCTAGGTGTAACTACCCTCGCTTTAACTGTTTCCTTAAATATATCTGTATCTGGTTTGAGAACCCCTTTGAGCATGGGAAGGTACTGTAAAGAGCGATGTCTGGAAGAAAGGGACCCCATGAGGAAATCAACCTCCTCATGCCACACATGCATCTGCACATTTTGGAAGGCAGCTGCTCTATGAAGGACCTCCTGATAAGAGGTAATTCCATCTGGGGGGAAGGCTTTGCAGGGTATAAGTCTGAGTCTGTGTCCCGTCTGCTAGGGGTTCTGCTTCAATCATCTCTGGGGCCTGGTCGTTGAGGCGGGTCATATGATCGCCTTTCGCGGTCTACCGCCCCCCACCTTGAGTGTGAGGAACCCTGTGGTGCATGCTGAGGAGAAGCCTCATGGACTAAAGGAGAAGAAGGTGAAGTGAAAGGAGGGTGTGCAGGTCAAGGCCCATCAGGAGGTAGTGGAGAGGTAGCTTTGTCATGCCTTTTAGGCCTTTTGGGAGTGGGAGGCACAGGTGGGCTGATGGCCTCCTCAAAAGTCAATTTCCTCTTATGTGGAACCAAGACCTGTGGAGGCTTTGCCAGGATCCGCCTAGTGCCTGGCTGGATGTGGATTCACTGCTCCTTGGCATGGAGATATTCCTGCAGCTGCTGGAGGATTGCTTGGTCGGATTTCTCAGTGGCAGCGGAAGATGCAGCAGTAGATGGCGGACTGAAGGGAGCCTGTAGGAAGCTGGCTTTTTATGTAGTGTACCAAAGTAGAGGGTACACTATGTAAGAAGTCCAGATGACCATTATTGGTGTACAAGGGCTTACTTTAATGATACCAAGTGCTCTATTTGTGGTAGTGTGGGCAAGCAGCTTAGGCTTACCAGAGGGGAGTGTCGAGCATTTGTTGTGTAAACAAAGTCAATAAATGAGGCACACACTCAAAAAGGAAATCTGACAACAATTTAGAAAAATAACACATTTTTATATATATTTAGACACCAAGATCGTAGATATTGGCTGAAGCACTTTGGACGTTATTGATTTTTACAGGTGCAACAGTTAAAATAGCAAGCTGTCAGATTTGGAAGCATGAGACTCCAAAGCAGTAATGCTATCCTATGGGAGAAACATACACTGCAGAGTTAGAAGGAATGGTTGTAGAGGGTATCCTTTAGGACTTAAGGTGTTGGGGAGGCAAGGTCCCTAGTACCACCAGAAGTTCAGGTTTACCTGCCCTGGTGTGTCTGGTTACAGAGATGCTGGTTGTGTGGGTAGCCTTGAGCACTACAGCAGTAAAAGTTTAAAGGGGCCTGTCAAAACAACAGAGTCTGCAAGGGAGGACTTGGGGATAAGTCCAGCAGAAGTTGATGGGGGGGGGGGCTTGGCTCGTGGGGACTCCTAAGCAAAGGGGATACAGGTAGAAGTCGTGCCAGGGCTGGGGGGCTCAGGTGCAGGGGTGCTGGCTAGCCATTTAGGAGACTCCCACAGTTCTCTGTCAACCTGCAGAGGAGTGAATAGCAGCACCACTCTGGATGAGGAGCTCATCTCTCCTGCAGTCCCTCGATGTGAAGGCAAGCTTTGGCGGCAGTGGTGTTTGAACTGGACACAAACAAGCCCTGATGAGCGCAAGTGCCCTGCTAGTCAGGCTACTGGTGCAGAGGGGATCCTGGAGGGCTTAGAGTCTCCAAACTCGGCAGAGAGGCAGGGCTGACCTACTAGTCTCAGAAACCTCCTCCTGGCGTGATGCTCCCTCGGTGAGCCTAATGGCTGGCAAAACGGTGTACTGGAGAGATGGGGACAGTACCTGCAGATGCAGGGGATGTCTCCTTCACTCAAAGGGTGATGCTGCCTGGTTGTTGAAGAGCTGGATAGTCCTCCACAGCTTTGAGACGAGTCACGTTGGTGCAACTGTCGATGTTTCAGCAGCAGGGCAGGATTTGGCACTAAGTGGTGGTTGAGACCTCTGTTCTCATGGTGACGACTCTTTTGTCCTTCCTTTGATTCCCAGTAAATAAATCTGACGTCCTGGTGTCAGGTGTACCCCTAAAAACATAATTTAGGGGTGTTTAGGGAGTGTAGGGTAGTAGCCAATGGGCTACGTACCCCAGGGGTGACTGCACCACCTATATGACCCTTTCCTGGGGGAGTGGGCATATTGCCGACCCAGAGATTCTAGTTTCACAAAAACAAAATAGTGGAACCCTTCCCCGAGTGTCCCCTTCAGGTGGCCCACCTTAGGGGTGTGACTAGCCTATAAGTGAAACACGTCTCCTGAATAACTAATGTCCCACCTGTTCTGGTGCCAAATGGGCCTCAGAGCAGGAAGTGGCATTCCTAAGGAGTGGCAGATCCCAGGGTCGCATATTAAAGGCGGTAGGGGCTTAGAAACCCATGGCTCTGATATGCTCAATCGCTAGCCATCCTGCTGAGGGAGGTGCGATCACCTTCCTCCAGAGAAGGCACGGTTTCTGGTCTCAGAGAGAAGGGGCTTTCACCTGTAGGGGGTCTGAAACACATCTGTGGTGGCCGGCTTGTCGATAACAGTCAGCCAATACACTAAGAGACTTGTAGATTTTTAGGGGGCACCTCTAAGGTGCCCTCTGGGTGCACGTCATAATAAATCTGATACTTGCATCAGCTCAGATTTATTAAGACGAGGTGTTTGATACCAAACACCACTAGTTTCAGTGCAGTCGTCATGTCACTGGCTGTCTGATCACCTGCAATAATATAGTAATATAATGCACATTGCCTTAGGACTCTAAGGCCTGCCGTAGGGTTGACTCACACATACTGTATGCAGTGGTTGTGGGCATTGCGCACAGGGTGTGCGCAATATTGTGTTTTCAAAATGGTTTGCACCATTACACACATTCTGCAATGGCAGTCTGCATATGCTTGTGTGTGGGTCCTTTACGGTGGCATAATACATGCTGCAGTCCTTAGGGACCGTCTTTAGTACCCATGCCCTAGATACCAGGGATACAATTTACTAGGGACTTACAGGGATGCTAAAGTCCTTGCCAACCAGGTAGATCAGACATTTGACACTTTTAGGAGAAAAAACACAGGCACTGGGATCTGGTCTGCAGGGACCCAGTGCCCTGTCAGAGTCTCAAACTAGCAGCCAGTAGTCCAAATGGGGGCAAAGGCAAAAAGTGGGGGAACAACCTGCAAAATGCTTGGTTTCCTACAGAGCCGAACAGGGCTTACCTCCAGACAGCACCAAACTATCTCTACGCCAAATGCCTCGGCTACGAATGCTTCGAGTCGATGTCCTTTGGCTCCAAATGCTTGGGGGGGGGGGGTCTCTGCTCTGAATACTTCTGGTCCACTTCTTTAAAATCCGAAAGCAGGTGAGCCTGCATCTTCAAGTCCGGTGCCAAACGGGTGGTCAACTTGGATGCTCAAGGTTTACAGGAGACCTTCAGCGATGAGTGTGTAATGGGCATCGGGTCCGAATCGGAATGATGCTGTTGACCGTAACTGGGAAGCAGTGGTGCACCGAAGGCCTCAGAGGCAGCACAGGAGCTCAAAGCTGGTGCCTCCATTTGGTGAGTAGAAGGGATGCCAGTACTCACCGTCGGAGTCTCTTCTGTCCTGATGTCTGCCTCAGGAATCAATACTTTTCTGCAAAAAGGCCACCTTGACTTTGGCACATGGGGCATCCGGTTGCTCGACATCCGACTCCTCTTGCTCACTGAAGAGGTCTGCAGTGCTTCCTCCACCTGTCTGTGCACAATGTAAGCACAGGGGATTCCATCAGCTTGCCAGTTCTGAAGCGTCTTCTTGTTTCAGAACTCAAGGCATGCCGAACAAGGGTCTTCACAATAATCAGGAGACAAGCAAAGGTTGCCAACCTCATGGAGATCGGTTCTTCGGTACTTGGCATGGCAAGTGGGGCAGAAGCGAAATGGAGTACTGACATTCTGGATTCAAGCGACGGAAGTCGAGAAGCTGGTGACCGGCATGGAGTGGAAGATACACGACAGTGGAGATCAATGAAGAACATGATTGTTTAAGAGAACTGACGAGGAACAGATCCGAAGACCCAGAGAGAACACTACACTGCACAGAACCGGAGCTCACTTCAACACGTCTGAACCCAAAGGCTGAGAAAAACAATCCAACAATGGAGCCAATGCCCATGTGCAATACCACTAATAGATGGAGTCACTAAGTCTCTTGAGTCCAAAAGACTAACTCAGAAGAAAAACAAGTTGTACACGTCCAAGCCCATTACTAGATGGAGAAAGTATGGACAGCATGTGTAGCTACAGCCACATATGCCAAGAACAAATACTAACCTGCAAGGTAAAGGCACAAATACTTACCTGTGTGGTAAAGGAATTGAATGGTAAAGGTTGAGTTGTACATGCTGTGGCATCAGACAATGCACTCAAGGGTCAGGTTGGAGAACAGGCAGAAACAGACCCTGGAGCCCAAGACAACCTGCTGCCAGTCTAATACTGCAGTTTTGCGTGGTGCTAAAACTGATTGGAGAACCAGCATGTGACCTGGGCTGGGTTTGAAGCCTATGCAACTCTGCCCTGAAGGATGTCAATTAAGGTTTTGGACAAGCTATGTTTTTTCTCCTGATCATTAGAACTTCTGATTTACAGGGCTTACTGAGACGTAGGCCCTCATTACAACCTCGGCGGTCTTTTCAAAAGACCGCCGAGGCTACCAGTGCTGGCGGTATTTCTGGCTCCCTATTACGACTTTTCCGCTGGACCAGCGGAAAAGTCACACCAACATTGTTGCCGGCTCGTAATAGAGCAGACAGCAATACTGATGTGCAGCGGGTGCAGTGAAATGCGCGACGGGGCTATGCCTGGGGGTACCAGCACTGCCCATGCTAAGTGCATGGGCAGTGCAGGGGCCCCCAGGGGCACCCCAAGTCCCCCTTACCGCCAGACTTTCCATGGCGGTGTTTACTGCCGTGGCCAGGCTGGCGGTCGGGGACTCATAATCCCCAGGGCTGCGGTGATTATGACCACCAGGCAGAAGCCTGGTGGTATAGTTGAGGGGCCTAAACTGGAGCATTAATTGTATAAGCATTGAGCAGTTGCCACTAGAGTGCTTAAAACAAAACGAGGAGCTGGTGGACAACACATGTTGTGTACAAAAACTTAACATTTTAGGGGTAGCTCCGAACCTTAAATCAAAATCAAAAAGGCACCAAAGCTCCACTTTCCATGGACAGAGGGGCTCGGTACAGACTATTCTGTGGTGTTGGATGTCCATAATTTACTACCTCTACCTATGTGTGGACCAGAGAAGAAAACACCTAAACCTGGGACTGTGCTAGTTGAGATTTGAACCCAGATAAAATGCAAAGCTGTGACAATGGTGGCTGCTAAAATTAGAGATATGAATATCAGAGAACTACAAAAGAGAAGAGGGCTCTAAAAATAAAGAGCAGCAAGACATGCAGACAGCTATTCAGTCAAATCAGACCGAAAAAAGAATCTCATTCAGCGCTTTTGAACGATGTCATAGTAAATTGTACTGACTCCACGTTGATTGAGGTCCAAAAGATGAATCTTTCCAGCATAACCATTTCCTGTCACAACCACTAGAATGCATAATGATACCCAGCATTTGTAACCAAAAATGGGTTCACACGGCAAAACAACCTTATTTGACATCAGACCTTTTGAAAGTCTGCCTGCAGTCCCGTTTAATGATTAAAGAGACTCATTTTGGCATTGCTACGGACTTGCTAGTAATCAGCAATTTCATGGACACTGTTCAAGATCTTATAGCAAAAAAAAAAAAAAAAGAAAACATGCAACACTGTACCTCAAAAAGGTCTTTCAATGAGAGCTGTGTGACATGAAGGTCCCTTGGCAATCTCGTTCTCTGTGCTGCTAACAGCAGACAAGACTGAAATAGACAAACCTTCTTATGAATATACATACTGCAAGCAGGATATTAACAACAATACAAAATGTAAAAACACTGGCAAAATAAGAAGCCAAAGACCAGAAGAAAACAATCTTTCTAGAAAATGAAGCTAAGATGAAAGCCTCTCCACAAAGTGGACACATGATTTACCTACAGTACAGAAATCCCCAACATAATCTCATATGCTTCACTTCTGTGGAGGAAAATGTAGTTATTAACAAATACCGAACAGTTAAAATAAAGCTTAATGTGGTGGATATTGAGGTCAATGTAGTCAGAGGTACATGGGCTATGAATACATTCCCACTTTTATATCCAACACTTTTACTCTCAAAAGGCTGAAACATTATAACATTGGAAAGCAAGAGGAACAGCAGGGAGGTGAACCGAGTGAGCAAATTGTGAACCATTGAGAAGTGTTTGCCTAAAGTATTTTTACTAAGATAGTAGGATGGTGCAGATTCACCATGCTTGGGAGTAAGAAGTTACTGGCAGCTGGGAGGCCGGCAAACACACTGGTGCATCAGGAAGCAAGGTGGCAGGGTTGAAGAGCTTTGGCAGGAGAAGAGCAGCACTTTGGTGATGCATTGCAGTGGCTACCAAGGTCGTGCCTTGTGAAGTAAATCAGGAGTGAAATGGGCCTAAAAGGTTGGATCCACAGGAGCATGTGTGGGATGCTATCAACAGTGAAAAAAGCAGAATAGAAGAATTGTGTTGCCTGTATAGCCAACAGAACAGACAAAAACTATGAATGGAGGAAGAAGTAAACAAAAAGAGTAAACACTGACACTATAAATCAAGCCACTCAATGGAAAAGACAAGAAGGAGACCTATTCACCAGGCATTCAATGGGAAAAAAGCTTGAAAGTCTCACTGGCAGGGAGAACACAGGCAAAGAAGTAGGATTAAGGAGGACAAACAAATACAACAAAGGGAGAAGGCAGGGGAGGTCACATGCTTCATCTTCTGCTCTGCAGCCAAGGGTGTGGAGATCAGTCAAAAAGGAGGGGAATGGTTTCATTTTCAGAGACTGAAGATGATGGTTAAGATAAACCTGCGAGGGGAAATTATGGTGTGGAAGGAACACCAGGAGACTGTGAACTAGAAGGTAAACTTAATGTTTTATTTAGCAGGGGTATCCTGCATTCCACCTTTCTCTTCATGGAAGAAAATTAAATGCTTAATGATGTAATGCGTCTGATTACTGATTAGAGCCAAGTATTCATTTTTTATCCGCTCTCTCTTTATTCTATCAATGCGGACTGTTGAATGACAACAGATAGCTACTCTCACATTGGCACCGATTGGTTAATGGCTAGCCTTAACTGAGGGAGAAAAGAAGTACTGTGCAAGAAATAATCCTCTTTGCTAGTAATCCTGTCTGCCATGAGCATTCTTTATAAACAACCATTGGGAAAGCTAATAGGTCTCACCTTTCAATGGTGTTACCCAACATGTTTGCTTTGCTAGTGCTTTTTGCTGCTGCTGTTTCACATCAGTAAAAAGAAACATAAATACTGTTCGGTAATGCGGAACAGCATCTGCAAAAAAGCCCCCACAATATGATAATGTATATGCCACGAATGCCAAATTATGCATCATGATGAGACACCATTTTTTCCAACATTTATTATTCTGAAGAGGTGGACAGCTATCATAGAGCGGGGGGAGCTAAAAGCAACACAGATGGTGGAGGGAGGAAGCAACACACGATCGAGAGAGCAAGAAAACACATGCATTCCCATGGCTTGCTGACAGAAAAAAAAAAAACATTCAATTCGCTGAATGTAAGCATTGAAAGAATACAATACATCCAATAAAACGGACATAAACAAGGTGTGCTTCACCAGAGAAAAACCCAAGAGGAAGGACAACCATCAAAAAAGATACAAGCCAATGAGATTGACAAGAATGCCAAAAAATGGTAAGCTATTGGCTGACTTGATGCCCACTGTAAGTATTGATATAGTACACACAGGTCTTTTACATCAGTAGGCAAAACATACAATTAGCCTTGTCTAATGCCTGCAGTTCGCTGTTCAATGTAATGGATAAATATTTTGCTGTTCACTCTGAGGTTTTATCATTTGCTATATTCTGAAATGTAGTGCTATGTGGCTAAAAGTGGAAGGGGAGAGGGAACTTCTAAGCACTACCACTTTCTAATAAAATTAACACTGATTCACAGCTGGCAGCACATATAAACGTTGGTTCCAGGTTGCCAGTTCTAAGTTACTTGTTGTTAGTGGCACAAAGGTGGTTTAGAAAACATATCTGAAAGCATTACAATATTGAAATGTTTCACAGAACAAACAGAACTACACCCACCACTTAGCAGGGATTTGGAATTTCTCAAGAACTTGAGGCTTTTTGTCTGTTAAAACAGACACGAAGGATGGTTTGCCAGTGAACCATCTTTCATATCTGCTTTAATAGACAACAAGCCTAAAGTCCTTGACACATACCATTAGAAGAATCCCTGCTAAGTGGGAGGATTAGTTAGCTACCATCCAAACGTTCTGAGACCAAAGGATCCTACAGAAATAGTGAATGCGTCAGATAAGGCAATCTCCTATTTGCTTCATTTACGAGCAGCCACAAGGAAGCATCAAACCACAGTAACATGGAAGAACTACAAAACCCACAGGTCATTCACCAATCATAATCCAGTATAACATATAAACACTCTTGATGACCACCGCACCACCTCTTTCTTCCTTCTTAAAGCAGCCATGATAAGTAGCCCTTTTTTATTTTAAAGGAATTGTGTCAGAAATGTTGTTTATTGCTATTCTTTAAAGGATCGGTGATGCACAGATTTATGTAGCCTATGCGGATTCCTCCAAAGATATGATCTTTACTTAAAACGAAAGTGATTTGTTGCACACCACAACACCCCAGTGGCTTTGTAAGCAATATATTTAGTGCAGACAAAAAAAAAAAAAAAAAAGAAGAGGTTACAGGCTAGTCCTCAACACCAAAGTCTTCTAGACATGGATCCTTTACAGACACTTCAGAATGAAGGGAATTGTCTCCTCAGAGATCTGTTAAAAGAAGGTGACTTCATTGCCTGACACAGTCCGCCTAGACTTGAAGGGCGTGTATCTTTCCTTTCCCCTTTTTCCACCTCACAGATGTTTTCTCTAATTTCACTAAAAGGTTTCTATTTATGCAGTCTCATCACCAGCCCCCTAGTATGTCACAAAAGTGACAAAAGCAGTGGCTTAATTTCTGAGCAAACGCAGAGTTCTCCTAATAATTTACTTTAATGATATATTGATCATGGAACAAGACCCAGATGTCTTACTCCAAATTCTTCACCTAACCATTTCTCTCTTTCAGGACTTTAGATTCGAGATGAATCAGGACAAAATTCGAGTTTTTTCAAAGTTACTTAAGATTCAACAACAATGACCCTTTATCTTCCAGAACAAATGTTCAATGGCATCAAAAAGAGATATTTGCACAGTTCTTCCGAAAGAGACAGCCAGTCTGCATTGGATAGCTCATATGATGGATTTCTCTAGCACTCCATTCACGTGATTTTCTCAGGACCATTACACTACAAAGCCCTACAGCAAGCGAAGATCCAACAACTCTGCAACTTCGATCTTTTTGGCTTTAGATTGACTTAACCAGATTTCATTATTTTACAGCTAGAGGCCAGATCAGCTAGCTCTAGCAACCAATGCCCACCTTCACAGTGATTCCTAGAGTAACTTGTTAGATCAGGAAACAAGCAGCAACAGTCATCCTAGTAACACCTATATGGAGAACACAACTGTAGTTCCCAAACCTACTAGATTACCTGCTAGAAATATTGTGCAAACCTTCCCTTCCCCTCATTCTGAATCTACTCCTGGAGCCTCTGGGGCAAACACACACTTTGGTCTTCCTCATCTAGCTCTAACTAGAGGCATGGAATTTTTCAGGTGTTGATGGTAAGTGCCAGGACTTTTGAACCAGGCTCTCTTCTTCATGCACAAAGCCTGGTCAGACTCCATCCACAGCAGCTATTAATCAGCATGGGATAGATGAGCACCTTGGTGCTCTTAACAGGATGTTGATCCTGTGGGGGCAAATATGACTTTCATAGTCAACTTCCTAGCAATTCTGGTAGCAAGGGTTCTTCCAGAATGGTAAATTCCTACAGATTTGCTCTGTACGCAGTCAAATTCCAGTGGCAGACCACAAAGTAAGGGGACATCATTTGGTTACAAAGCTCCTCAGGAGGATTTAATTTATTTCTGCCCCTAGGCCCAAATAAACGCTCCCATGCAATGTTATCACTGTACTTCACTGTCCCCAAGGTTGGACCTTCTAATTAAATATTGACCAGAAAACAATTGCCTGACAAGCTCACCATGTTGCTGTGTCTAGCATCTTATCGGAAAGCTTCTGCTATAAAGGCCTTGAATTTGTTAGGTAGAGACATACCACCAAAAGTCACATTTATCATTTCCAAAAGAACTAAAAATATAAAAAATATCCATTTTGTCCCCACAGATTCCAAGCTGTATGTTGAAAGTTGTCTACCCTCTGACGAGAATGTCACATGAGATCTCAAATCATATCCCTTTTGGCCAACTCTTCGTTTCACTGCTTCAGCCTTAAAGCCCAAATACTGTAGCCACATTAACCAGATGTTTTTTTTTTTGCCAAGAGGACAGGAACTTCTCTTACCAGGGTGAAGTGCTGCCATATTCGCTAACTTCATCCCTTTGGTTCAGCAGGTAAAAAGGATGTTCCTGCCAGTTAAGAAAACCTTGCAGTCATATGGAATAATATGTCATGGCACACCCTGCAAAACTGAAAATATGTTTTAAGAGGCAAGCAGCAATGGACCCCGAGGACACATTTAATTTCTGGCCAAACATTATGGTAAGTACAAACAAAAGCACTTCTCTTGTGAACGCACAGGAGAGAGTGGAGAGGGTGATGCAGCTGGCAGCAACATAGCCTGAAAGTCTTAAGTCTTCAGACGAGGAGCATTAGAATTGTGCAACTCCATATGCGGATATGCGGGCACTTGCTTCAGAGTTATTTGAGTACTACAAAGATTTATGGTTATTCATGCTTCTGGAACATTTACACTGTTGCTTACCAGATGCCAAGAATGACCTGAGATGGATAGGAACATATGATATTATACTGTACTGCATGCTGTAGCTTATAACAAGTGGGCCACACATCAATGTATTATGGAATTCAGTAGGGTGGTGGAATGGTGCTACCCCAATGCCAGATGCCAGCTAATCTGGTTATTGTTGGTATCCAAGATTTTAGTTTGAGGTGGGTTTAAGAGTTACACAGGTCAACTGGATAAGAAGTAAGTGCAAGGGGTGGCTAATGTTACATTCTTGTTTAGCGGTTTACTATACCTCTGTGGATTAATGCTTTTGAGATCAGCATACATGTGACGCTCTTGAACAATTACAGTAACTGTATAGGCAATAGCAATTAGAAGGAAAATAATATATCTAATGTTGACTCAAAGGCTATGAAGCCTACCCCTGAAGGCTCTGTTGTGATATTACTCTCATGGAATGTTAGGCGATTAAATGATGCAACTGAAATACTGTTCCAATGTAGCTGGGTCATGGTTGACACAGAGGACCAATGCCTCATAATATACTGTCTGTTATATGACAAACACATACCTAATATACTTGTCTGGCGCACATGTAGGCTTTGCCACTATTTTGGGGGTTTTGTTAGGTCATCTCCTTCCTGCAATAGATCCTCATATTGACATTTTGGGAGGCTGCAGCCACAACGCTTCGATCTGCCTCAACAACAATTGTACAAATCAAGCTATAATACAATCTGGGTGAAGGCTGGTGTCAAAAAACCTGCTGGGCAAGCAGTCTAATATTATTCTACACTATGGGATGCAACTTTATGCTTCCACTACTGGTTACTAACACAGACCATGGGCATAGGAAGTAAAATACTCCTGTGCACCATTTCAGATCACTCAACAGTACTGTTATCACTAATAATTCCCTCGTGATGGACTAGGGAGCCAATACAGCACTTCTTTTTGAAGCTTTATTAGGAAGCACTTTTTAAAGCAGAGGTGCATTAAGCGAATAATGATTGCTTTGAGATCAATAAAGGTTTAGTGTGCAGTGCAGGAACCCTATAGGAAGTTTTGAAGGCACATATCAGAGGCATCTATATTTCAAAACAATGTGGTGTGTTGAAATGTACAGTCTCAAAACTCTAGTCAGTGTCAACACGTGGCAGCAGAGGGCCAGCTAAGGCACAAAAGTGCACGCGTTGTAGAAGCTGCAGAGACAGCAAAGGACAGAGTATCTAATTTTTTGCTGAAGACTTGATAAAGTATAGGTGCACAAAAGCCCTACCGTACTTTTTCTCTGTTTAAAGAGTCCGAAGGGTCCCTTTGCCCATACCATGTTACCCAATGCTTTAATCAGAGATCCTTTACACTAAAAAGGTGCTGAAATACTTTTTTCCCCAGAGTATACTCAGGCTGCCCATTAAGAACAATTCATCTTCAAAGCAGTGAAAAAAGAGAGATATAAAGTATGCAATGCTTTTTTCTGAACAATTACATAACTTAGTGGAGACCAGGGGGGCGTGGCTGGCAGTATGACACAACTTCTGCCATGATTGCGCCCTATCCCTGTAAACTGGATTAATCCAGCTAAAATTACAATCACCAAAACAGAACAAGGATGACCTGAGCTCACCATCACTTTGGCAGCTCGGATAAGACTGATCAGAATCCTCAATACACCAGAAGTCTCAGTAAGTCAGCTCTAATGTTTTGACAGAAAAAAGCCCACACCACACAAAATGGCAAAAAACAGGAGATGATCTTAGCTCAAAGGTAGACTGGACGTGGAAAGCGAGCTGCAAAGCTGCAAGGCCCTCACTGACTGCTGCTGTCTCCAGACACAGGACACTGTAAACCACCACTGATGGTGAAGGAGGCACAGGGTCTTACTGCTCCAGTGTCCACCCTGCTCCCCTTGATTTCCTGAAGACTACACATGGTGGAGGTAGCAGAGGGATCAGGCTCACCAGCTGGCTTCGGAGCCAAGCGACCTGGGCTGACCAGGCAAGAAAAAAGGCAGAGGCCAAAGCACGTGAGGTGCTGAGCAGCACGACAAACACAGCAGAAGTGACAAGGTGGCGAGCCACACAAGGCTCGAATAGATGAAGCTTCTTCAGTGGAGGTCAAGGGGCAAGTATGAGCATGTTAGGGACACCGACAGAGAAAAAGACAGATAGCCCTCCTACTCTCCCCCAGTCTGCTGTCCATAAACATCCACCCACGAGGGGGACTATGGGTGCAGCACTCTCACTGACAAGGCTTCATGTCCATTTGGTCATGCTGCCTCACATCTTGGAAACCTGAGCTCTGCATAGAGTGGCAAATGCGTTAAAGAATTACCAAAACTAGATGAACATCAAGTGATTCTTTCTTAAAAATCAATATTCTGAGTTCATGCTTTTTAGTCCAGTAAATCCTTTACCAGCTCTTTTTATCAAGACACACTTACTTCCATTTCCCTCTACCCACCCAGAATCCAATGGGTCTTCTTCCCAAGCCAGTTACTAAGACTTATAGCCTGGGAGCACTTTAAGAGTGACTTCATCATCACGGGCAAACTCAGTAAGTGTTCAAACATGCATTAAATTTCTCTAAATGACCAAAATACTACGAGATAAGAGATTTTCATGTCAATTTCTTGTACTTAAACTCTAAATGGGTAACAAACAGCATACGGGCCTGCATATGCTACAGAGCACCTGGGGTGTTTTTTCATGGTGTGTCCACAGCTTTAAAAACTGTGGTCATCTATAAAACACATTGCATACTGAACATGCAAGTCCCAAATATGAATATCTGAAAGGAGGCACTCTTCTTAAAACTTTTCCATATGAATATTTCCCCTTTACTCTTGCAAGCCATGGCTGAAAAGTAAAAAAGCAAAGGGGAAAATGAGAAAAAGCTAAAGGAATTTTAAATGTAAATATATTAGAGAACAAAATAGTACTAAACAATACCAGGGATAAACCATGGCTGTTATATAAAAATAAAAATAAAAACTTTTTTGAAACAAGAAAAGCCAGTATTCACTGGCAAAGCCAAGAGGTCTAGCCTAGGGAAGACCTATTAAGCTTTGTCAATTCCTTTTACCCATGTTGTACAGCAGCATGATGAGAGAAAAGGCAAAAAGGCTATGACGTAACCAGCACTGACCGTGAAGGACAGCAATCCATTTTTCTATTTTAATATGGGAATGATCCCTGCCTTAATCTTATGTTGAGCAGAACTCCACCTTTTTGGACCCGCATTAAGACAGGACCAAAAAGGCCATGCAGAGTAAGAAGGGCAGTGTCTGCTTCTTTGTAGCATCTTAACAACAATTGGTGTGTCGTTTGGGTGCTTTTTTAAATGGCAGAACAGGAGGGGTAAGCAACAAAGGGGAGTGGAGGGGGGACGTTAAGCAACAATGGGGAGGGTGCGAACAGAAATGACAATGCAGGAGGATGGTGGGGAGCAGGGCAAGCAACAATGTAGGAGTGGGAGAGGTAAGAAGAGGAGTACAAGTAAAAGGAAAGGAATACATTAACCATCTGTTCGTAGAATGAAGTGGTGTAGATTCACATGCTTTGCATAAACTTGCCATCTAGTGTTGCGTCTGGATGTGTGCAAGTTGTTTTTCTTTGAAGAAGTCTTTTAAGTCTCAAGGTACAGTGACTCCTCCTCTTGGTGATAATGCGCATGGGCATCGACTCCATTGTTTTCTTTCCAACGTCGGGTTTGGACGTATGCTCAAGTGCCCCGGGTCGACACCATTATGATGCTCTTTTCGAGTCATGGTACCTTCTCTTTCATCAGTGTAGTATTCAACTGTGCTTCTCTTTTCTCTCGCGCATCGACGTTCCGCTATATTGCGATCAAGCCAGGTTTCATTCAATCGCGTCCTCTCCAGGGCCCTGACCTTTGGGGCCCATTCCCATCTCCATTGGGTCTCTCAATAATACCCTGCTCGTGATGGAACAGACACCCTTTGGTTATAGTCCTCACTGCCATACAAGCTACCCCTGGACTGACACCAGGTCTGCAACCTGGCCCAGTCGCTGGAACACAATGAGGCCGACTGTAACGCTTGCTGATCTTTCTGCTCCAGGAAAACCTATCAAGAACATTGCGCTCTTCAGCTCGAGATGTCGTGGAGGAGCATGGTAGATACACTGGATCTTTTCGGTCTCAGCAAAGCAGAGGGAAACTAACACCCTCAGCGGCTGAGGAAGATGCTTTCTCCATAGAGGGCTGCTCCAGATCCAATTTTAAGATTGATCTAGAGTTGTCAGACCTTCCCCTCACTCCACAATCTGTGAGTACTGTATCCCTTCACCCCGAAACCATTAAGAATAGCCTTCAGCTAAAAAGCATGCAGTCCCTCTGGAACAGCAAAGAGAGGCTCTTGGTGCGATGCTGCCTTCCGGTCATGTTCGGCACCGGACAACTGGTACAACTGCCCAGTCCTGCTCCAGGGCGGTGCTGAAAAGGCTTTCCAAGCCTGGTGCCTCCACCCTAATTGTTTTCCCGCAGGCGGGTGAGAATGGAATGTAGAGTAAGTGTAAGTAATGAGATGTCCATGTGAATAGAAAGTAAAACTGCAACGGCCACAGGTGTCCAGGGAGAAGGGTGGGCACATGTGAATCTACAGCACTACATGCCACAAACAGATGCTTATAGGTTAAGTAACATATTCCATTCAAGGCATGTGTGGCTGTAGATACACATGCTTTGCATAGACTGTAATGCAGTCCTCCTCATAAGCGGTAGCTAACCTGTAGGTGATGCAGTTGTCTGGAAAAGTGTACATAGCACCGCCTGACCTACGTCGGCATGATGGAACATGCACACAATAATGTTTAGTGAAAGTGTGTGGTGTGGTGCAGATCCTGTGGCTGCTTTGCATGCGTCAGCTATTGGAATGTTTCCTAGGAAAGCCATGGATGCACTTTTATTCTAAGTAGAGTATACTCTAGGGTGACCATCGGGCAAGAGGGCAAATTCCGGCTAATAAAAATTCAGGGGAAAGGGTCAAAATACAGGACAAAAGTTCAGGACAAAAGGTCATTTTTATGGACACATCTGAGGAGGATGCACGATTATAAAATAGACAGCTGACAGAAGTACAAGTTAAAATATGTTTATGTTCTTTAGTTAAATTACACATTGGAGTATTAAGCAACCATTCACATATAGCTGGACATAGTTAACAATGATAAAACTAGCAAACATATAAGCCCCAAACAGAATTTGACAGCTGACCATGAACAATAGTGCCAGAAGCAGCGGGTTGTTACTGACATAGACTTACTTCACAGGCTGTTGAACTACTAGAGACTGTGAAACAGAGAGAATGATGGTGACAAAGGAGGACAGAAGGATATATACTAAGACAAAGAGACAGAATGTTGGTACAGTGAGAGTTAACAGTGAGATAAGAGGAAAGCAAGCAAGGATCGGCCAGCTGACAGAGAGAAAGAACAGATGGTGAGAGACCAGAATAAGATGGGCCAGAAAAAAAGAGTGAAAATGAGATACATAACTATGCTGAGTGTGACAGACAGAAGGTTGGAAATAGGGAAAAGGCAGGGGACACATAGGGCAAGGTAGAGGGAACACAGAAAAAGCTTGTGGGAGAAATATACAGAGAGAGAGAGAGAGAAAGTGAAAATGGCAAGGTAGGGGAGAGGAGGGAAAAGATACAGAAAGGGGGAAAAGAGAGAAAGAGTTTGAATAGGGAGTGAACAGAGATTATGTGATGGTTCACTATGTAACTTGCATGTCAGACCTTTCACTCCCAATATTACTCTTTGCTAGGGAAGCCAAGCGGGACAGTGCACATGTTGCTTAAGTCTGTGCAGAACTCTGCCTGAGGGTTCTGAACAGAGGTCAAAGTGGTCAAAATCTCCTGGGAACAACATTCCCAAGCTTTCTTATGTTTACCAGAACAGATCCCATAATTTTGGTTAAAAAAACAACAGTTTTTCCATGATTAATCTTGATCTTGAGTTGAGTCAGGCTGAAAAGGAAAGAGAGGGTCTCCTGTGCTCTGAAGCGGGAGGAGGGACAGACAGTTAAAGTAGAAACACGCCTTCTCTCCAGGGTGCCTGTTACCTGAAGAAATGTAAATGTATGCAACGAGTTAATCAGCAAGTCTAAAAGCTGCTGGGGAACCTCTTATACTGTGTGAAGTACATTTGTAAGTCGAGCTTACCAGACAGTGCAAGAACTTACAGGGGGTTACAAGCCCACCATTCCTTACCTTTGGTTGCCTTTATTGTCAAGCTCTTTGCTTGCTTCTTATTCAATGGCTTTCCTTGTCCCAGCTTGTTCGTCTTGTGTCTGTCCCTTCCTTGGGACGTAGCCTGCTTACTTTCTCTCTCATGTGCTGGCTTCTCTTCTTCCACTGGATCACTTTTAGGGAACCTTTTGTTCTAATGGGTTAAGTACTTCTTATGAGTGCATATCTTTTCAACTCTCTCCTTCTCACCTTTTTGTGCCTGCCCCAAATGACCACCACTGTGCTGTGTTTCTCTCTTGTGTACTTCCCAACCACCCTCCTCGCGCTCAGTGCTGTTCTCGATCTCATGCGCTTCTCCGTCCCAGCTTGTGATGCTGTCACTTTAGGGTGCTTCTCGTGTACTTGCTTCTTCCCCCGGCGTTGTGTTCTTCTCTACCCCATTCCTCTGTGTTGAATTTTTCACTCCTTGTGTGCTTCTCCCCCGGCTCCCAATGTTGCTCACTCCTGTGTGCGATGCTTCCACTTCCTCACCCCAATTCTCTCCGCCATTTCCCCAACCACCTGCAATCCTTTAATAGGCACCCTAAAAAGTGGCTCACATTTGTGGTTTATAACCCTTCATGAAGGATTGATTGGTTTGTAACAGGTGAATAATTTGGGAGAGCTTTGTGGTAAATAACATATTTTATAGCCTGTAGGCCAGTAACCC
This sequence comes from Pleurodeles waltl, assembly GCF_031143425.1. Lineage (NCBI taxonomy): Eukaryota > Metazoa > Chordata > Amphibia > Caudata > Salamandridae > Pleurodeles > Pleurodeles waltl. The sequence continues at coordinate 567,436,560 of NC_090438.1, forward strand.
TGGATAGGACTGAATGCTCCATTTTCCACTCCATTTCACCTGCTGGCCTACTGACTCATTTGCCTAACCATGAATCTCACTTTACTCTTGCTCACTCTCAAATCACTGTGACATCTCTCTGTTCTTAGGTCCTAAAGCTCCTGTTCATTCATGGGGAGTCCCACTGTCCACAAACCTACAGGTCTCCAGAGGGTCATGTGCACCCTTAGATTTGAATTCTATTTGCTGACTGGCAGTGAGGCTCTTGCTCATAATCAATTGGTCCTAAAACTACTTACTCATCCTCAGGACACTAAACCAATTTCCACTCTCTGGTCCTCTGAGACTCTTGCTCACAGATACATCCCTGAGGATGCTGCGTACACAAAGGATCCAAAAGGCTTCTGCTCACTTCTTAGGTGTCATTGCAATCCTGATCACTCCCTAGTGGCTTGGAATCTTGCTAAGCATTAGTTCATCTTATGTCTCTGTTGACTGTTAGGCCCTCTATCTCGTGCTCACTCATACCTGCTAGCTCCTACTTACACTCAGGCCAGTGAGGACCATGCCACCATGAGCTTCACCAATGCTTCTGTTAACTCCCCGCACTTTTGGTGCTATACACTCTCAAAGGCCCTTAGGTTCCCACTCACCACTAGGCTTTTAAAGCTCCTGTTGACCCTTAAGCCTTAAAGACTCACTCTTAAGTTCCCAGCTGTAATACTCAACATAGGTCCTCAAGGTTCCAGCTTACGCTCAGGCCTCATAACTGTGGCCTCAATCTTAGCTCCCAGAGGTTCCTGCTAACCAGTAGTTGCAAAAGAGTCCTGCTCACACTGCTTAACCTCAGGTTCTGTAGGTTCCTGAATCTTCTCTTCACCTTCAGCCCCTTAGGCTATTGCTCAGGTGCAGGCCATTCATACAGCAGATCACTGAACTTCCTGGTCACTTACATGTCCACAACTCCATGCGGACACAGTTTACGCAAAGCCTCTACACAGTCTTCAGGTTTACCTTTACTCCCTTCCCAGATTTTGACTTCAATGTCACTTCTCTGCATGAGAATACCTTGTGCTCATCCTCAAGTGCTGCAGGACCTCAGGCTGGTTGTCCTGTCTGAAGGGGCTGTGAGAACTGCTAGTTCTTGTCATCTGCCTCTTATAGTTAGCTGCCTGTAGTTGGAAGCTTTCCAAGACTCCTTTTCAAGTGAATGAAGTCACTAAAGGTGACCAAGAGCAAGACAGGTAATCTTCCCATTTGAAGGTCTGAAGCAAACTACACAAAAACCTACTACATACACAGATATAATAGCAATGTATAATACAGGGTACCCAGAACAGATTAATTACACTATTGAGCAAATGCAAAAACCTTGAATGATGTCAGTCTCTGTTGCAGAAGTTTCTGTGCAAAGTTTAAGGCACATTTTGGACTCTGGCAAGGCCAACTCATCCTTACAAGACTTAAAATTGTCACCACCAAAGAAAGTAACATCAATTATTATATGACGAAATTAATGATTATCATTGCTAAGCACCTGCATATCATGTGTGACACCTCTAGTTATGCCCAAAGGTTAAACTACATCAACACATGTCCCAGAATATAATGCTTCAGTAGCATAGCAGAAAATAACAGGGCCCACCCCTTTGCAGAACGTGGTGAGGAATCCTAAGCCTCCCATATCTCACATATTATATACTTTGGGCTGAATAGGAGCCCTCTGAAGAGAGGTGCCGCCTCTGGATACCCCCCCCCCCCCCCACCCCCAGCCACAGGAACTGTATGGCCCTGCATTATACCCCTGCAATGCTCGGTTACTTTAGAAAAAAGATTGACAGAATGTGACCACCATGGCATGGAGATGCCTAGCAGCTATGAAAGAGAGCGAAAACCAGATGGGTGCCCTTTTGTCATGCCTCTTTCTATACCTCCAACATTCTGACAAATCGCTGTTTCTTGGCAGCAATCTATGGTAAGATTGTTTTCAGTTATCAAGATGAGTTGTCTGAAGAATGAGGAAAATAAGCCTAGCTTAAAGAAGTTCTTCTAGTACACATTGGCAACAATCCTAATTGGTGTGGCTTTGTAAATAAAAAAAATAAGAAAATAACACAATACACTGCATAGCACTGCCTTGTATTACCTTCTTTCAGGCAGGCATTACATGGATAGTGCACGAGCGTTCCTGTGCATCCACCCATGTATTTTTATGCAAATCTATATTCACAAAGACTTGTAAAAATGGGTTTACACCAAAATGGGGGACCTCTCTGAAGATGGGGTAATGAGGAGAAATATCTTTATTTCTGCTTGTTTCTTCCTCTTTGCATGTGTGCTGCATTCTGTAGCTCACGTGCAAGGAGGAACTGGCCTCAAAGGATAGTTTTCTCTTCCTGCTCAAACAACTTACCTGATCACAATGTTTTGTCACTAGGCAACCACAAGTGTGACAGTATTAGGAGAGAGCAGAACTGCACTACATCTTTGAAAATATGGTGCTCTTCTGCTCTTTCCATTTCATGCAGTGCAGCAACTTCATTTGGTGCGCTGTGTTGCATGAAACGTTGGTAAATATGCTCCTCAATGATTTGGCGCAGGCGTTCAGACAAATATTGCCTTGAATCTTGTACAGCATTCTGCTGCCTTTTAACTGGGGTCACACTATAGAAATAACAGATACATACAGAGAGAAAAATCGCTATTTGTAAGGAAAAGGCTAATTTTCAAATAATGAGGTAAAGATCCATCCAAGGCTCCTGCACGAGGCGCTTGTCTGGCAGGTTACAGTGTGGCACTAGAAGAATTTAGGATTAGTGCACATTGGTCTTGTTTTGTTAAACATTTCTAATTGTGCTCTTTGTTCACCATTAACTAGGAATGTTGCAATAAAAACTGTACAGAAACAGCGACTACAATAAAATGAAATCCATAGATTTTGGCTTACTACCATTCCATCTCACAATCAGCTCCTGAAGTGCTTTTGTGTTACAGCCTGGGGCACTGCAGATTGCAGGGACGATAGCAGCACCCCTGGCAGGGCCGGCTCTACTGCTGATTGCACCAGGTGTGACATTCTTTGGTGGCGTTGCTTCCCCCCCCCCCACCAAGATCTTCTCCAAGAATTCTTTCAGTACCACCATTCAACAGTGCCTCATCTCTCCATAGACCCTCTCCCATGTGTATTTAATTTCTTTTACAGTGCTACTGGTCTCAATGTAGAGTGTCAAGAGTGATTTACATTACACACATTATTCAGAGACAATGACTCATAAGTGTGTAAGTCAATGTAGAGGAAATGGTACTTAAGACAATGAGGGCTGCAAGGTGCAGGAGTTACATGCTATTCATACTAGTAGGCATTATATGCAGGGTCACTAGAATTATGTGGTAGGGTTGACTAAATTGTTTGGCTAGAATGGCAAATTAAGCTGCATAAGAGTGGACATTTTTTGATAGTATTTCTTCATTATTTTTTATTTGAATTCGTGGTATTACTGTCTGGGCAAATATTTTAACTCACTAGTACCATCTTAACAACTTAATATAAAAATAAGCAACTGAAAGATGACCAGTCAACATGTGTGAAGGGCCTTCCACTGTGCGCAAACACATCTTGCCACTTTTTTAGTAACTTTAGATCACTTTAAGCTAGAAGCAAATTGTTTTTGTTAATATCTGCAGGTTATGCAACAGATGATGGATTATATGGCAAATGCAGCAAATCAATAATTATGAGAAAAAAGAAGCAGCCACAGAACTGCATATTTCAGTTGCCCGGATTATATGTTAAGAGTGCTTGGTCTGAAGAAATACAAACTGAGGGTTTAAAACATAACCACAGTGGTTGGGGTTGTTCTTACTGATAAATATTTCTTATTAAACACAGGAACCCACTGAACTACCTACATAAACACAGATCTTTTAACTGCCTTTTATACTTTGTGCTTTGCAAGATGCAGAATATATCCCTGCTATGCTTTACGAGTCAAAACTGGGATTAGCCAAAACTCAGGCATCTCTCCAAGAGATATGTTAATCATCAGAATTAAACTGACATTTTTATGATGGCCTGATAATTGCAGGGAAGTAAAGAGTGCAGCCAGAACCCCAAAGCATGGCTCCTGTTTATGTGGTACTGGCCCCTGACAAAAGCAGAATGCCTTGCCTTAGGCTGATGCAGAAGCAGACGCATCACAAGCTGTAATTGCAGAATGACCCATTGTCATTCTGTATGTGAAATTCAGCCACAGACAGAATGACAATGGGCCAGTCCACACTCTGTGTGGCATTGGTGAGGGGCTGCTTAAGTCTCTTCAGTTAAAAAAGTGCGAGTTGGCCACCAACAGAAAGTGCTCCAAATATCTTGAGGCTTCTCGCAGTGAGACATCAGATTCCTGCAATACCCAGAAATACGGACAAAAGGCATCTTTAATAAGAATTATCACGGACAACGGACCTGACAGTGAAATAACGGACGGTCTGTGAATTCTTTTTTTTTTTTTTTCTAATATTTTTTTATTTTATTTTTATTAAGTTTAACAAATAACAAAACCATCCCCTCCCGCAAGAATGGCGAAAACAATTTCTTATATATGCCAGCTCAAAAATCAAAGAACAGATAGATATATCAGCACATCCAATATCAATTACATGGAGCAATCAGCCCCTATATCCAGTCTAACATGTCCAGTTTCTACACCCACCAACGGGCGTGCTGAAAAGTTGACTATCAGAAAGGCACGGAACAGCATCCAGGATATATCCGTAGGGCAGTAAAACACCACCCACAACTAACAGTAAGAAATAAAAAAAAAGGGTAAGGATAAAAAGAGACGCAAAAAGCCAATACAATCATCCATTCCAGTACATCGGCCAAGGCACATGGATGTTAGAGGCAGAGTTTTAAACCTCTGTACACGTGACAAGGTGCAGCTCACCATCTACAGTCTCACAAGTTGGACTCTAAGAAAGAGCCCAGCGGAGCCCATATGTCCCTAGGCCGGGATCCCTCAGGCACCAACTCCCAATAGATCATTAGTTGTTCTTGGCAAAACGAGGCATTCCGCAGCCATTTAGATCCTCAGGGGAGCCGCCCACGTCCCCAGCACATAGCCAACAGCAGCAGTAGACCCACCAGCCTCCTATGAGCTAACGGTATCTCCTCCACATAGCAGAGAAGCGCAAGTTTAGGGGTAAAAGGGAGGACAAGACCAGTGTGGTAGGCTGCTATACGAGCGGATCAAGGAGAGTCAGAGAAGGGGTATAGGCGTTTTAGGCTTGAAGTTTTATTCTCTGTTTTATTCACAAGACATTCACTTATTCAGTATTTCTAGATATTTGATAAGCCTCGGGTTTCTTCTCTTCTCAATTTCTTTCTTTCTCTCTTTCTTAGGTTTCCTCTCCCTCTGGTGTATCCCAGTTGTAAAGGATGTGGGCGTCTCTCTCGGGTTCCGGCATGAAGAGAAAAGAAAGGAACAGGTAAGTCCTTCTGTGGGAACGGGTTGTTTATTGTGCTTGTGAGGGAAAGGGTAGCAAGCAGGGTAGGTCCGTGAGGGGGTGGTCAGAGGTGGGGTTTAGGGCTCCTGGTGTTCGTATAGTGCCTGGTTCCCTTCCTTCCCCTTCCCTTGTGACTTATTCACCCTCCCCGTCCTTCCTCCCGCCTCCCTGAGGCCTTTCCCCAGTGCCCGTGATTCCCCGTAACCCTCCTGTCCCTAGGAGGGACCGTACCTTGTTAAGCCACGACCCTCCGGGTCGTGGCGGCATTCTCGCGTCTCCGGCGTCTCTCCTTTTGCCGTTTCTGCGTTTCTTCACTTCTTCTGCGGTCTGTTTCCTGCTTCCTCGATGGGGTTGCTGGTGACTTTGTTCTCCCGGTCGGCGTTCTCTCTGTCTCTTTCTGCTTCACCGTCGCGTTCTCCCTCCCCGCAGGATCGTTGTCCTTTTTCTTTTCTCCTGCCGGAACCCGGAAGTCGTCGTAGCTGTTACGGCGTGGCGTCCCCTCGTTGCTAGGGGAACGCAACGTCGTCTCTGGGGAGCCTGCCGAGTAATGGCGGATTCGGGGTAAGTAAGACGCGGTCTCCGCGACCCGTCTACAGTCCCCTACCCATGATCGGGACTGCTCGAGGACCGAGGAGGACGAAGGAGGAAACCGGGAGAGGTAGTTGGCAGGACCTTGTTGGGAACCAGGGATGTGGCGTACCTGGAACGTAAATGGTTGCCGCTTTAGGAACCATCTCAAGATTCTGGAGTTGGTGTCTTTGTGAGAGGCAAGCCAGGTGAGAGGGGCATGGACAGTAAATGAAACGAAGGACCTGCCTAAAAGATAATACTGCAAGGAGTCCACAGCCCATTTGATGGCGAGACATTCTTTTTCGATAATTGGGTAATGGGTCTCTCGCAGAAACAGTTTTCTACTTAGAAAAACCACAGGGTGGTCAAAACCCTCTCCATCGGGCTGGGTGAGTACAGCTCCGAGACCGACGTCCGAAGCATCAGTATATAAGTGAAAACTGTTTGAGAAATCGGGACATTTTAGTATTGGGTCTGTGGTAAGGGAATGTTTTAATCAATCAAAACTACTCTGTTGGGAGTTGGTAAATGGGGCCAGTTTCGTGGGGTTTTGTTTAGTCAGGAGGTCAGTCAGAGGGGCAGCAATGGTAGAATAATTGGGGATAAATCGGCGGTAGTACCCTACTAAGCCTAGGAATGATCGTAGGTCTTTCTTCGTTCTTAGTTTAGCAGCTTGGAGTATGGCCTCAACTTTGCTTTTCTGCGGTTGTAGAGTGCCGCTCCCTATGACATAACCGAGATATGAGACTTCAGTGCTTCCTAGTAAACATTTCTTAGGGTTGGCAGTTAAACCGGCCCCAGTTAAGGCAGAGAAGATTGTATGCAGATGCAATAAGTGATCTTGCCAGGTTTCACTAAAGATGACAATGTCGTCTAGGTAGGCTGCGGTAAAGGTCTGGAAGGGTTTTAAGATTCGATCCATCAGGCGCTGGAAAGTCGCAGGAGCGCCGTGAAGACCAAAAGGTAAAAACGTGAATTGATAAAGACCGGAGGAGGTTGAAAAGGCTGTTTTTTCTTTGGCATCGGGGTGGAGGGGTATCTGCCAATACCCCTTGGTTAAGTCAAGGGTGGATAAGTAACGAGCCTTCCCTAATTTCTCTAAGATGTCATCCACTCTGGGGATAGGGTAGGTGTCGAACAGGGAGATCTCATTAAGTTTGCGAAAATCAATACAGAATCTAATCGATCCGTCTGGTTTAGGAACCAACACTACCGGGGAATTCCAGGGACTGTTAGAGGGTTCAATGACCCCTAACGCTAACATTGTTTCGACTTCGGTTTCAATGATGGGTTTTCGTGCTTCAGGGATGCGATAAGGAGGGAGACGTACTACATGGCCTTCAGGTGTTTTAATGTGATGAGATATCAATGAAGTTTTTCCCCGTATTTCTGAGAAGAAATGGGGATGTTGTTCGATTAGGGTGTATAATTGATTTTTTTCAGTTTCGGTTAGCTCCTTATTAATACTGGGTTTCTCTTCTGGATGTGTTACTCTTAAAGGGCATAGATCTAGTTCCCGTTCTTTGGTAGAGGAGACAAAACAACCGGTGTTTGTTTGTTCCTCAGTCTCTTCCGAAGGTCTCCATTGTTTTAAGAAATTTATATGGTAAATTTGGGTTTTCCTCGGGCCGGTGTTTATCTCTAATAGGTACGTAACAGGAGAGACTGCTCTAATAACCCTATAGGGTCCTTGCCATTTAGCAATCAGTTTATGATCCGATGTAGGCCGCATGATGAGGACCTGATCATTGGGGAGAAAAGAACGTATTTTGCTTCCCTTGTCATAGTATGATTTTTGTTGTTTTTGAGCCGTGATTAAATGACTATGGACGTCGTCCCAGAGGGTCTGTAACTGAGTTTTGAGTTGGTGGATATAGTCAATCAGGGGTTTCCCTTCTTCCTCCCACGTCTCGGCGGCCATATCCAGGAGACAACGAGGTTGTCTCCCGAAAACCAATTCAAAGGGACTGTGTCCCGTAGAAGACTGTTCGTGGGTTCGTATGGCATACAGGACCAAGGGAAGCTTCTGATCCCAGTTGCGACCGGACTCGTCCACAGTTTTCCGCAGCAATGTCTTTATAGTGCGGTTATATCGTTCTACCAACCCGTCTGTCTGGGGGTGATAGACCGAGGTCCGTAGTTGGGTGATCCCTAATATCCGACACATCTGTTTCATGAGTTTTGACATAAAGGGTGTACCTTGATCTGTCAGTATTTCCTGGGGAAAACCTATTCGGGAGAACACTGTTGTCATGGCTTGTGCTATTGTTTTGGTTGTCATGCTGGAGAGGGGTATGGCTTCGGGGTATCTAGTCGCATAGTCAACTATGGCTAAAATGGAAGTATGTCCTTTAGAAGAGGGAAGTAGGGGCCCTACGAGGTCCATACCCACCCGTTTAAAAGGGATATCAATAATGGGTAAAGGGTATAGTGGTGCTTTCCGGGGCATTCCTGGTTCAGTTAATTGACATCTAGGACATTGGGAACAGTATCTGCGTATCTGAGCATACACTCCGGGCCAATAGAATTTTCGCATAAGATATTCTTCTGTTTTTTCCCGACCATAATGACCTCCCCCGGGTTGATTATGGGCTAAAAACAGTACTTGGGCTCGAAATGGTTCAGGGACTACTAATTGTTGCTTGGTTTCTCCCGTAACAGTTATAGTTATTCGGTATAGGAGGTTTTTCTTGACAAGAAAATAGGGACCCACCTCATTGGTGATCTCTGTTTTAGCCGAGCTCCAGGCGTGGGAAAGGGTAGGATCTTCTCTCTGGCTGGTTTGGAAGGAGATGGGCCTGCTGCTAATTTCTGCTACTAGTTTAGGAACTTCCTTCATCTTTCGGGCTTCCTGATATTGTTTTCTCTCAAGTCTTTTCTCATTTTGTGTGAGTTTCTTTCGGTGGGGTGGAACTTCAATGGAGGAATCGGAAAAAGGGGCTTCGGTCCACCACTCGGGAGTCACAGTGGATCCGCGGACTAGGTCTAACAGGTCATAGAATCGAGTATAATCAGTCCCTATAATGCAGTCCTCGATTAATCGATCCATAACCCCTATCGAAACCATATCCTGAAAGGGACCCCATTCAACCTTAACCATTGTGAGGGGATAACTTCCTTTGTCTCCATGTATACAACAGATGGAGACCCAGCTGTCGGTAACGGAAGCATCAAGATGGACTAGACCCTTCCGGATTACATATGTATGATATCTGAACCGTGCATCCCACATCTTGGACAGTTTGTTCCTGACACACATCCCCATTTGGCGAGATGGGCTGGTGTATGATACAGATCAAACCTAGTCTTGTAGTGCTGCGCTTGTAAGGAAGATGATAATAGAATAGTGCATCCCAACTCCAGTGATCTCAAAAAGTTGTTACTACCATCTGCCAACTTCTTACTCCACCTCTCCTTGTTCTTTTCTAGATCATCTGCTTGTTCTATCATTAAAATAGGGTAAATTGACCTAATAGTTATGCTGGGCTTAGCCAGAATATCATTCAACAATTGGTTACTTTTAAATCCCTGGACCCCCCCTGTTTTTTTCCCTAAAAAGTCCCTTATCTGTAGATATTTGAAGAAGTCCCTTTTCTGTAGACCATACTGTTCCTGTAGATCTCGAAACGTCTTGACCCCCGAGTTGTCAAAAAAGTTTCCTAACCTGGTTATACCTGATGTTCACCACTTTGCCATATATTTATCGTGAAATATTTCAGGGAGTAGTGGATTCTTCTCGATCATGGTATAATAGTTGTATCTACCAAATCCTTTCTTTTTGTACCATAATCGCCAGCACTTGGGAGCCGCTTCTAAGACTTTATACCTAGTTTTCTTATAATATCCAGGCTCATGGTATGTTACCAGACACCCATTGGCTGCAGCTCCTATCTGCAGCTCGTATATTTTGGGGCTGTCAGCCTTTATAGCTCCTTCTGTGTCAGGTCCCAATAGCGGGCGCATATACTGAAAGGCTGCTGCCATTTGATATAATTTTATATTCGGTAGGGACCACCCACCCCTTTCACGAGGAAGAGACATAAAGTTGCTCGATCTCCTACACTTACCATATGCCCATATAAATCTCATGATTATTCTATCAATCTCTTTAAATTTTAAGTTAGTAAAGTTCAATGGTATAGCACGAAATAGATACAACAGCTTCGGGAGGAAGATCATCTTTATCATATTGCATCGTCCTACAATGGTTAAATGTAGGTTATTCCATCTGCATGCATCTTCTCTAAATTTGGCAAGTATGGGATCTATATTTAAATTTACAACTTCATCTACATTTGGTGTAATATTAATACCTAAATATACTGCATGATCCACCCTCCGTGTATCTTTAATATTTGTATATTGATTAGCCAGCAGCTGTGTCTTAGCTCCATTTAGCAGATATCCGGAAAACCTTCCAAATGTTTTCGTCACCACTTCAATCTCTCTCAGTGCTGAATCAGGAGAGGGGGTTAGTATGGCTATATCATCTGCATATGCTAAGACTTTGGTATCCCATCCCTGCCTATGGATTGGTGGAATCTTACTATTTTCTTCCAATTGTCTCAGCAGAGGATCTATATACAAGGCAAACAGAAGAGGAGAGCATGGGCACCCCTGCCTGGTGCCTCTCCTAATCGAGATAGTCTCAGATTGTCCTCCCATTAGTTGTATTTTCACAGCCGGGGATCTATATAAAGCCCTTACTGCTGTAATAAATTTCTTTCCTAGCCCATAATATTCCATAACGTACCACAAATACTTCCAATTCACCCGATCAAATGCCTTCTCTGCATCCAAAAAAACAGCTGCCATAGGCTCTTTTGCAACTTCCGTGGAATCAAAGAGTGCTAGAACTCTCCGGATATGATTAGTTGTATCTCTTCCTGGGATAAACCCATGCTGCCGCGGAGAGACCAACTTTTTAATCACCAATGACAATCACATACATATGATGGCTACTTGTGGGGAATTAAAAGCCTCAAGGGAAGGTATCCAATCTGTTTTGAAGGAGGTAGTGGGCTATGATCTTGTCCTTACACCTGAGATCATGGTCTTTGGGACTGATGGCGAAATCGCTGGACCACATAGAACGTTTATCTTTGTAGCCATGGCGGTGTTTCAAATCTGTATATCAACAGCATGGTTGGATCTACGACCCCCGTCCTGGCAACAATGGTTGGCTAGGCTGCTGTCTGTATATTATTTGGAGATGTCATTGTATGAACGGAAGGGGAGACAGGCCAGGAGGAAAGGGAAGACAATATGGGGTCTGTTTCAGGCTTGGATACAGGCCCATAATGATCGGGGCCACCCCCTTTTGAATTAATGGGCACCACTCCTAGATAGAATTTGAGGGGTGGCTAGGTTTTGTGTTTCGTATTACGTATGATCTAACTTGGCGATGTTTTTCTTCTCATCTCTTCCACCCTATATTCTATTATATTGTAAGCTTTCAGTGTATAATGACTTAAGAATATATGTGTTATATGTTTCCTTCCAATAATAAAAAAATAAAAAAATAAAAATAAAAAAAACACCCTTTCGGATTACAGATTGGCTGCACCCGGAATCGATTAATGCCGAGATGACCTGTCCATTTATGGTGACCGCGTATCTAAATTTCTCATTCCCTTTTCCTGTACATAGAACTCTACGTCGTGTGACCCCAATTTCCATGGGTTCCGGTCCTTCAGCTTTCCTTGGACATATTCTAGCAATATGGCCCCACTCTCCACAGTGGAAACATTGTGGGGATTGCATAGGGTGATGTTCTACAGGTTTAGGGAACCGTGTTTCTTCTGGGAAATACCTTGGAACTGGTTTTGGTGGAGGGGTGGGAGGTTTTTGGAAAGGTCTCGGAGACAAGGGTTTAATTTCTGCGGAACGATGGAAAGCACAAGCCAAATCAATAGCAACCTCAGTGTCCACCTTTGGGTGTTGACGGATTCAGTTCTTAGTACTAGGGGGCAGGGAATCTAAATACTGTTCTAAAGTAATTGTCTTAATGACATCTTCCCGGGTTGTCCCTATGGGTCCCAACCATTTTAGAGCCAAGTCTTTCACCCGAAAGTAGAAGGAGCGAGGGTCTTCATTCGTACTCCACCTTATTTTTCTAAATTTTAAACTATAATATTCCGTATCATGTCCGACTCGCCCTAGGATACTTTTTTTTATATCTTTGTATGAGGTAGTACCGTCAGGGTTGGCGGACTGGTATGCAGTCTGTAGGAATCCAGTAAGCAGGGGTGCCACATACTGACCCCAGCAGTCCTCTGGCCATTGAGCAGATGAGGCTACCCTCTCAAAGTTAGTAAAAACGAGTCTGGGTCTTCCCCCTCCTGGTACTTTTGTAGGACCGAACTCGGAACGTTTGGATGCACCTTACTGGTCGCTATTGTATCGGTTAACTTTTGTAATGCGGTCTCATGTACTAGTTGGTTATTGGCTAAGATTGTAGCCTGACTTTTTAAGGCCGATTGTAAGGCCTCCCGGTCTTCCTTGGCCTCTCTTTGGTGTGCTTCCCACACCAACTGCAGATGTCTTTGTCCTTCTGCCAGTTGCTTAATCATATCCTCGAGGGATGGGGATTCACTCATGATGAAGCACGCTCGTAAGCCCACCTGGGAACTAAATCCCACTTCTGACACCACTGTGGTAGGCTGCTATACGAGCGGATCAAGGAGAGTCAGAGAAGGGGATAGGCGTTTTAGGCTTGAAGTTTTATTCTCTGTTTTATTCACAAGACATTCACTTATTCAGTATTTCTAGATATTTGATAAGCCTCGGGTTTCTTCTCTTCTCAATTTCTTTCTTTCTCTCTTTCTTAGGTTTCTTCTCCCTCTGGTGTATCCCGGTTGTAAAGGAGGTGGGCGTCTCTCTCGGGTTCCGGCATGAAGAGAAAAGAAATGAACAGGTAAGTCCTTCTGTGGGAACGGGTTGTTTATTGTGCTCGTGAGGGAAAGGGTAGCAAGCAGGGTAGGTCCGTGAGGGGGTGGTCAGAGGTGGGGTTTAGGGCTCCTGGTGTTCGTATTGTGCCTGGTTCCCTTCCTTCCCCTTCCCTTGTGACTTATTCACCCTCCCCGTCCTTCCTCCCGCCTCCCTGAGGCCTTTCCCCAGTGCCCGTGATTCCCCGTAACCCTCCTGTCCCTAGGAGGGACCGTACCTTGTTAGGCCACGACCCTCCGGGGTGATGGCGGCATTCTCGTGTCTCCGGCGTCTCTCCTTTCGCCGTTTCCCGCGTTTCTTCACTTCTTCTGCGGTCTGTTTCCTGCTTCCTCGATGGGGTTGCTGGTGACTTTGTTCTCCCGGTCGGCGTTCTCTCCGTCTCATTCTGCTTCACCGTCGCGTTCTCCCTCCCCGCAGGATCGTCGTCCTTTTTCTTTTCTCCTGCCGGAACCAGGAAGTCGTCGTAGCTGTTACGGCGTGGCGTCCCCCCGTTGCTAGGGGAACGCAACGTCGTCTCCGGGGAGCCTGCCGAGTAATGGCGGATTTGGGGTAAGTAAGACGCGGTCTCCGCGACCAGTCTACAACCAGTCATCTCCTCAATCATCTGCAGCACCTCAATCCAATAAGCACGCACGTCCGCACAGTTCCACGCTAGATGTAGTAAATCTGCATCCGGGACACCACACCTTGCCAACAAGAATACGCTGGCAGACCCATACCATGCAAACTATGGGGGTGTAGTACAAGCATTGCAAAAATCTGAAATGGATAAGACGCATCGTATAATTGGGGGACAGCACCCTCATATGCGCACAGCATTTTCTCCACATCTCAGCAGATATGGCCTCACCAATGTCCACCTCCCACTGCGCCTTAGCAGTAATCTCTGTCCCCATCTTCTCGCTCTGCAAGCAATTACATAGCTTAGTAATAAGCTTGCGTGGTGATTGCGCTCAATACATTAACTCCAGTGCCTGATACGCCAACGGGGCTTCAGGGAAGCGTGCACAGAGCATCGCTCCAATGTACAGCACATACAACCAGTGTAACGCAGTGTCTCTTCTGTCCCCCAGCGCTATCTCCGATGCAATAAACCATCCCTCCACAAACCAGCCTCCCAATGTAGTTAAGTTCGATTCACGGAGAAATTCACGCAGCTGGGCATCCCGAAACATCTGCTCATCCGTGACATCAAGTACCAACATCGAAGGGGCGAATGGCTCACGCACACCAGCCCGACGCAGCAAAGCAGTCCAAGCCCGGGCCGTACAGGCCACCGTGTCCACCCCACGCGACCTGGACCGAGACGGGCTCCTAATCACCTGCAACAGTTCGTCCGGCCACACCGCATCACTTTCTGGCGCAAGATGCGGCAAATATCGAACGGGACGTATCCAGAAATGTGCAAAGTGAGTCTGCGCGCAGTAGTAGTAAAGCTCCAAATCCGAAGCAGCACGGCCACCCAATTCAAATGGGAGTGTCATCTTTACCAAGGAAATTCTGGGCTGCCCTCCCGCCCAAGCCAACCGTATCAGCGCGAAGCAAAGTCTCTGCAAAAAGCTTGCAGTAAGAACAAGAGGTAAGTTCACAAACAAGTATAAAAATATGGGCAGCATCACCATTTTAGCTATCGTGATACGTCCAGTAAGCGAGAGCGGCAGCGAGCGCCACGTCTCTACCCTGTCTTCCAACCACGCTATTGCCTTACCATAATTTGCAGACCAGAGCGTCTCCACCTCTCCACTAAGCCAGACGCCCAGGTAACGCACCAGGCCATCAGCCCATCACAATAGGGTACCTGGAGGAAAATCTAAGCGTTCCCGCGAGAGGGGCATCACCAACGACTTAGACCAGTTGATCGTAATTCCAGAGAAAGCACCAAACTGCACTATGTCATCCAGCAGAATATCAAGATGATTCCGCGACTCGCGAACATATAGTGCAATATCGTCCGCATACATGGATATTAATATTGGGCATTGGTGAAACGCCAGCCCTGTGTGATTATGGTGCTGTCTCAGACACGCCACCAGCGGCTCCATTGCTATTGCGAAAAGCAGCGGAGATAGAGGGCAACCCTGTTGAGTCCCCCGAGCCACTCGAAACGGGTCAGAAACTATTCAGTTTATTCGCAGCCTAGCGGTAGGCTCCGAATACAGCAAGCAAATCAATTGTACAAACCTCGCGCTCAGTCCTACTCTGGCTAGCAGCGCGAACATATACATCCACGCCAGAGAATCAAAAGCCTTAGTAGCGTCTAAAAACACCGCCGCCGCATCATCCTCAGCTTCAGCTGTACTCGCAACAGCGAAGTACATACGGAGATTATATGATGTAGACTGGGCTAGTACTAAACCAGACTGGTTCGGTAACACCAGCTTCGGGAGCAAAGGCTGTAATCGCGCCACTATCATCTTAGCTAAGATTTTATTATCTATAATAATCATGGAGAGCGGCCAATACGAGTCAGAGCTGCACGGATCCTTACCAGGCTTTAGAACAGTGACAATCAAGGCCTCGCGTACAGAGGCGGGGAGAACCCCAGTCTCCATTGACTCCGCGTAAACCTCCAAAAGGTGTGGCGCTAGGATATCCGCCTATTCCTAATAAAAGGACAGAGTTAGGCCATCCAGGCCAGGAGCCTTATCCCCTGGCAAACTGTGAAACGCCTGTTTTACATCTTCCACGGAGAAGGGAACATCAACATGGGACCTGTGAGAATCATCAAACAAGAGCAAACTAATCGCGGAAAAGTAGTCCTGTGCCGCTTCAACATCCAGTCCAGAAGGCTCTGCATACAATTCCGCAAAAAAAAATCAGTAAAGACCCGCATGATTCTGTCCGTTCCCACCACCCGCTCGCTCGCCAGACGCTCTGTTCAATTCAACAATGTAGTTACTGGCGCATGGCTTACGCAGCATACTCGCCAATGTACGCCCCGCCCTCTCTCCCGCTCCATATCTCCTTGCCTTGGCATGTTTCCCCAAAAAACAGACCTCGAGCTAAGCAGCCTCATACTGTGATACAATGCTTCTCAAAGCCGCTAGTGTATCTCCAGACCAGTCGACAACCAGATACTTTTCCATTTCTACTATCTGCACCTCCAGGTCGGCCAAATCCCGCCGCAGCATCTTCAACACGCCATGCTGTTTAGAGGCATATACCACAAATTACCACCTTAAATGCCTCCCATAGAGTTCCTGCAGAACTCACCGACCTGCAATTCTCAGCAAAATATTGAATAATAGCCTCACAGACTTCCTCCCGAAATGCCTGATCCCGTAGTGCCCAATGCAGTAAACGCCACGTGTATGCACGTCCAGGAACCCCCGGCACTGCCAGCACCAACTTGACCGGCGAGTGATCAGACATGGATGGTCTGTGAAATTTACAGACGGGTGCTCACCCTAGGGTGCTCTAGGAGGTGAAAGTAGAGTTCTTTTGGCTGTATCATAACAGGTTTGAATGCACTTAACTATCCATCTCGCAATACCAGATTAGAATATAGGCTTTCCTTTACGGGTGGAGGAAAAACAAAAAAAAGTTGTTTCGTTTTTCTTAAATATTAGTTCTATTAAAGCAGAACATAAGGGAGATATCAACATCTTATGTGTGAACAGCACTCTCTGCAACTGAATCTGGCTGTGGAGGAATTTGGGGTTGGTGCGGATAACCAACCTCTGTCTGTGGAGCTAGAAGAAAGGTCCTTGAACCTTCAACTTTGATTGCAGTGTGTGGGGGGGTGCTAGGATGAAACGCAAAAGGGGGTCCCCATTGTGTGCATCTCAAGCACATAATAAACCAGGCGGGGAGGGGAGGGGAGGGGAGCTGGCTCCTGCCATGACACCCCCTCCGGATCTCTGGAGAGGGTGGTGGAAAAACTGGGAGATTCAGAAGGGTCCAGTCTTGCTTGTTCTTCTAATACTGCAAATAAAATATCCTGCCTGCCAGTAGTTAGCGATGATACCAATAATATTTCCCAGGTGGATCGCCCCAATAGGCCTCTCCCTTCGATAAGGGCTGAAGTAAGGGGCCTAATGTGCCTTAGCAATTCTAACACTAACTCTTTAGGCACACTGCCAGCACTGTTAAACCCACATGGGGACCAAGCAAGAGCACAAGAATCCACTTTCATTAATTTGGGCAATCGACTCCCTCTGGTACACAGCAGAAAGTAGTTTGGGTAGGCCACTGTATCCATCTGTGCATAATCCAAGCATGCCCTCTCCGACAGACACCCCATGTGAGGTGATAATTTCACTTCCTCCTGCATCCACTTTGTATGTCGTTGTTCTGGCTATTGTTCCGCCCCATAATTCCAATGAAACTGAGAACTATCACCAACTTAAAAACACAATAGTTCACTGGCTAACCTAGCAGGTTCAATCTTACCCAGAATCTCTTCAAGGAGATTATAATGACTCAGAGTGGGCTGGCTAGGAAACTCATCCAATATGTATCAAGGGGATTGTGTGGTTGTGAACTTTTCCAATGTTAGAACAGCCGGGCTCCTACTGCATAATTCTTCACCCTCCACAACTTACAGTACTAGAATTGTAATACTTCCTTTGAGTTTTTTCCATACAACAACCATTGTTTGAGGGCGAACAATATCATGGGGTGGGGAGGAGGTGGGGGGGGACAGAGGTGTACGCCAGAGATATAATGGGGTACTTCAGGTCTCCAGCATCCTCAAGGGCAGATATGTCACCTCTCCTTGAACAATCATTTTGACCCACTAAGTGGGCTTAATGACCAGGACTGATTGGCCTGTGAGAATGATCCCTTAGCTGGCCTGGGTGTCACTAGCCATCAAAGAGAGCTGAAAGTTATGAGCTGGACCATTGCCAGGATACAGGGTAAAACTGGCGATGTAGGCTGGATGGAGAAGATTAACCCCTTTGATATAATAAATGACCAGGATACTTGGGAAACAGAGGGAGATCTGTAGATAGCTATGTTTCATTTTATTGTGAAGTCCTACCCTCGCCTCGTGGGTGAGCAAAGGAGCTTTTAACCAGGTTTATCAAATTGGATCTGAATTGCAGTTTGGAGAGGATTTCCTGTAACTCACCTCCTATCCTGGGGGTTCTTCTGTCCTTCCCGAATACTTTAAAGATTGTAGCCGTTAATGTGTATATTTCAACTTAGGGGGAGGGGCATCAAGATGTTCTCAAGGATTTAAGTGTGTTTATAAATGACTATCTTTCTCATGCCTCCCAATACACAAGGCTGATTCTGATGGGGGATTTTCATCTACATCCTTGCTCAGATAGCTACCGCTATGACACACCTAATTTAGAGGGTGCCACTAGTGACCAGGTCCATCTTAAGCATTCAGTTCAGGGTGACTTCATAATTTGATTTTGGATTTTAACTTGGTCAGTTTGCTTAATAAGAAAGATGCTATTGCTGAAGGGAGAACACCTACCTTTAAAGGCTTAGGGGCAGGGTCCACAATCGATTTTATATTTGTTTCTACCTGGATATTTTCCTTATTGTTAAAATTTAGCATTGACTGGGACATTTTTAGTGATCATAATCTCCTCTCAGACACTTTTAAGTGGGATTCGAAGTGAACAGGCCCCACCTACTCGTATATTGACTCTGTTACTACTAAGGATCAGGGCTGAAGAGTGAAATGGGCCAGGATTTCCCCAGAGGATTTTTAACTTAACATGTTGTACACCTGTCAATCTGACTTTTAGATCTGGCTAGATGCAGATGCATCAGATGACCAAATTCCTATTGCGTTTGACTCATTGTGCAGATATAGTGAGACTGCCCTAAATAAAACAGAAGTTGTTTTGCCACCTCCCCCTTGTAGATGGTTTGATAAGATGTGCTGAAGATCCCATAAAGAGCTGCTGGTTCTTAAAAACAAGCTCCGGGATAGTGGTGAGGTGACAAAGAGCAGGGCCAACTACCACATGGTACTGAAGGACAGGAAGAATTAAATAAAAAGGAAATGTGGGATAGCCTTCAGGTGGATAGTGAATTGCAGGATAGTGCTGCATTTTGGAGGGTCATCAATCACCCCCTGTTTACTTCAGTACAGCTGGCAGTCCAGGTTGCGTCAGTCCCCGTGCAGGCCTGCCTGTTCACTTTTCAACCCTGTATGACTGAGGACTCTGATCCTCCAATTTCGGCAGTGCAGTCAGCTGCAAGGCTGGTAATACAGTGGGAAGAAGTTAGAGAAGCTATTACATCCCTGCCATCAGGGAATGAGACCGGTCCAGATGGGGTCCCATGTGACCTGTTCGAATTGTTGGTGGCTCTCTGGGCACCCACTGTGACACAGGATATAAATGAAGCACTCCATGGCTCCATTCCTACTGAATGGTGCGAGTCTGTGATTGTGACCACAATTCAAGAAGGGGGAAAGATACGACCCCGCCTGCTTCAGACCAATTTCTTTGATAAATACAGAAGTTAATATAATTGGTCAGGTGATCATGGAAAGTCTTGCTAGCTGGGCCAATGAGCATGACATTTTGTCCGATATCCAGTATGGTTTCAGAGCAAAATCTCAACCTATTGCTGCTAACTTCCAAATATACAAAAACAAAAATGGGTTCTGTACACATGGCCTTCATTAACCTCTCCTCTGCATTTGACAGCGTGAATAGAACTAAACTCTGGGCTGAGCTGGGGTTGTGGGTGTAGAACATACATTTGCTGCCTTTTTGAGAGACTTACATGATGGTTTAACGGCTTCAATAAGATCTGGACCCATTGGCAAATGCATCAAACACTTTAACCTGAGTAGAGAAGTCTGACAGGGATGTATCTTGGCTCATTTTCTTATTCTATATATTAATTGTCTCAAAGCAGTACTTACTGAACACTGCCTGGATGTCCCGCGAGTGGGTGATAGATTTATATCCGCTTTCCTATACGCAGACAATGGTGTTTTGGTTGCCCACACGGCACTGAGCCTTTAGCGTCTCTTAGATGTCATTTTGATTTTATGGACAGTCATGACCTGTCAATTGATTTTTTTTAAACCCAATGTGATGGTGGTGGGCTCCAAGAATACTAAAACGAAACAATTTGTAGCAAAAGGTCATCATTTAAGTAAGACAGAAAATGTTTCCTACCTGGGCATTCTGCTTGTCTCACCTGTAGCTGGGAGCCACTGGTCAAGAAGAATGCAATATGCTTTAAAAGGGCACGACTGACACAGGGACTTTTCTCGACAACTAAGTCAAAAGCCAATCAAGATTTTGATAGAAGTCTTCAGGGCCAAGTACATACCAGTAGCAAACTTGTATATGTCCGGTTTGAACAGATTCAGATAGTGGAAAATAGGTTTCTGAGGGTTCTTCTGGGTGTTCCACAGGGGATTCCCTCCGAGGTTGCCCATGAAGAATTTAGTCTGGGCTACATTACAGACCTGATACAACTCCAACTCCTTTTGCTTTGGTTAAATATTTGGATGAAGGAGGAGTGGAAGTTGAATACGTTAATTACCCAGGACTGTCGGGGTCTGGATAACATGCTGTACTTTCCCTGGTTACAATACATTTTGAAGAATTTGAAAGAGCTTGGTAACCCAGAACTCTTTTATGAACTGGAGACAATAGTTAGTTCAGCGGAACTAAAGCAGGCTTTTATTACAAGGGTGACACCAGGTTGGAAGGAATCTGCTTTTTGCAAGAGCTTCGTTTGACAGTATATTCTTCGGTGAAGACGGTCAGTGGGACGGAACCTTACCTTGTTTTTTTTAAGGTACAATTATCACTGACGGCTGTTGATGTATTTTAGATTGGGCATATTCCATCAGATGCTGTATCCTAATGGCAGCTGGTTTAAGACGTTGAAACCTCCTTTGTGCGAGTGTGATAATATTTCTGCTTGCGATATGTTGCACATCATTTTTTCCTGCCCAAAATTTAACATGCTCCAGGGCAAATTTATTTGCCCACTCCTGTTATCCATGAGTTTTCGACAGGCAAGACCGGATCTTTTTTAGTTTTTATGCGTCTGGATTTTTATCAGGAGTTTTAAAAATGTACGTGTAAAGGTTCTGTTTCTACAAGATAGGTATGTTATCCTAGGGACTGTCTTGTATGGTCTGGTTTGTTCTTGCATATTATGGTTAGTTATTGTATAGTATGGCATGTCACTGAATAGTATTTTACGGCACGAGTATGATTATGGTTTAGACGTACAACCTATGAATGGCTAATAGAACACATTTACACGCATTTAGACAAGCACCAATATCACCAGTTGGTAGAATTTAAAAAACATGCAACTTATGTTGGCTTTCCCAAATTGGGTAGGAAGGCGACATTACACAGAATGTAACCAAAATGAATAAGTCATAAAGAGACACACACTTCATCAATAGTGAAACATGGAACTTTATTTAAATGTAATACATGGTTTTGTTATGCAGTTTGGAAAATACTGTTCAGAGAAAAACGGCTTACTGGAAAGTTATGGTTTGAAAATTCTGGAAAGCAAACGTGTGAGGGAAGCGGTGGGCTCAAGACAGCAAAGCAAAAAACAAGGATCACAAAAGCGGCTAAAAAACAAGATAGAATGGTATAGGAGTGTGTAAAAGGAACATGCTCACAAAAAAATAAAGTACCACAATCTAAGTGCAAGCAGGGCAGAAGAACACTAACCAAGAAATAAATGAGTACTTGCGTCCATGCTCCAGGGAAAAAAAAAAAAAAAAAAAACACAGAGACGAAGCAAAGCAGAGAAGCGCAGATACATACTAAAAAAAAGGAAAACAATTACAGTGACAATGATGCTAACCAATGATAGGTAGTGGGTGGGTTAAAAGCCCCTTTTTGGAGTTTAAGTATTACTTGCAACAGCGCATGCACTGCATGTGTTCTTGTTTGAGAGAAACTGTACACACAAGGGGCTTGCAATACACCCATTACTTACTGTCCGTTGGCTTCATTCTCACTCTTATTTACTGCTTTCTAGTTGGACAGCATGTGGCGCCTTCACTTCCTCTTCTTTCAGCTGGAGCATGCACACAGTACTGATTGCTTCAGCTTGATTGCTATCCGTACGCTGAGCGCGCTGTGATTCATATACCAATTTTAAAAGTTTCGAATAGATAGTGCATGTGCTGTCTCTGCGGGACAAGCTGTTTATATACAGTGGGCTTACAGCCCACCCATAGCTTACCATTTGTTAGCTTCAGCGTTGCTCTCATATCCTTTGCCCCAATTGGTCACGGCACACAGGTGTCATGTCCTCTTCTCGTATTTGGCCCTCTCCTACAGCATGGACCAGGTACTTGTGGCCATCCACTGCTCACTCTATGCCACTGCACTTAACTCCACACCACTCTACGCCACTCCACCCTATTCTGCACAACTCTATTCTACACTGCGCCATTCTACTCTACTCCACTCCACTGCATTCTACTTTGCACCAATCTACTCGAAACCACTGTAAAATAAATATAAATATGCATATATACACATATACATACACTTTTTTTTTTTTTTTTTTAACTTTCCCACCCTATTACCTTATCAACCCCTAAACTCACCCACCCCAACACCCTAAAATGAATATGCTACTTACCCTGTGAGCATCAATTCATAGCGTATAGTGCTGTACATTCATATGCTTAGCATACTCCAGCCATCTAGTGTTGGGGTCAGATATTAGCAACTTATTTTTCTTTGAAGACGTCTTTCAAGTCGCAAGGTATGGTGACTCCTCCTATAGTCTGTATTGCGCTTGGTCGTCGCCTCCCTTGTTAGATAGTTTTTTGGCTCATCGGGTGACCTTAGGATAGGAGCAGTAGAGTGACCTCAGAGATGAACACGCATGTAAAGTTTTGATAAGGAGTTTTTTTAGTAGAGAGGTGTGTACGTCAGCCATTAGCGTCCGGGGAGGAAGGTGGGTGATATGAATATACAGTACTACAAGCTAAGAATAAATGCTTACAGGGTAAGTAATCTATTCCATTTGCAGCACGTGTTAACCTTACATTCATATGCCTAGCATCAAATTTTAAGTAGCAGTCCCCAAAGGAGGAGGCTAGCCAATGGTTGACGTTGATGTCTGAAAAAGTGCTAATAATAGAGCTTTACCCACTATAGCTTGTTGGATTAGCTAAGATATCAACACAGTGGTGTTTCGTGAATGTATGTGAATTATTCCATCTAGCTACTTTACAGATAACTGCTAGTTGAATGTTTCCTAAGAAATCCATAGATGCTTTTTTTTTTTTTTTTTTTTTTTACATAGGGTAGCAATTGCTTAGCTTTTGTAAGTATGTACACAAATTACTATCCATCTTGCGATTCCTTATTTTGAGATAGGTAAACGCTTTTGTAGTTTTGAAAAAGCAATAAAAAGTTGCTGAGTTTTGTTCTATCAATGGCTCTTTTAACACCTTTTAAGAACTTTTGAACTCTTGTAGGACTGGGATAGGCTTTGGTTGTGAGGGAGTCCAAGGTTGCGCCTAAGAACGGTTACACTTGTAAAATGTGAAGGGGAGATTTTGTTGTATTGAGAATCAGGCTCAACTTGCGTAGAAGGCTGATTACCTTCCGAGTGTCCTGCAGACATTGCTGTTTGCTTGCCCTCTTGATCAACCAATCATATCGGAACACGCATGTGCCCCTCCTTCTGAGATAAGCTATTACTACTAACAACAATTTTGTGAATACTCTTGGTGCAGTAGTTACTCCAAATGGCAACACTTAGAACTAGGAAAATTAGCCACATACTTAAAATGGAAAGGTAGCATTGATGGGCTGGATGTATTGGAATGTGGGAACAGGTGTCCTTGAGATCTATGGCTTTCATGAAGTCTCCTGGCTGTAGCAATGGTATTACTTCTTGGAGTGATACCATGTGGAAGTGCTCAGACAGGATGTGCTTGTTGAGTGGCCGCAGGTTTATTATAGGCCTTAAAGTATCGTCTTTCTTTGGAATGAGGAAGTGCAGCAAGTGCGCCCTGTCTTTGATGTTTTGCTGGGAACGGTTCTACAGCCCCTTTTTGAAGCAGAGCTCGAATCTCCTCTTGCAGGAGTGACAGATGCTCTTTTAACATAGCCTGTGTTCTAGGTGGGATCCTGGGAGATGGAGATGTGAGATCAAGACATAATACATCTTTTATTATAAAAAAAAAAAGACCC
Source organism: Pleurodeles waltl (assembly GCF_031143425.1). Lineage (NCBI taxonomy): Eukaryota > Metazoa > Chordata > Amphibia > Caudata > Salamandridae > Pleurodeles > Pleurodeles waltl. Next base: position 567,460,685 of record NC_090438.1, read on the forward strand.
ACTGATCTGATGTAACTTGTACCCAGTCTGCATGGTAGTCCTGAAGGCATCTCCCTACTGGTGTGAAGTGCGGAGGGGGAGGCATAGAGAGTCACTGTTTGGTGGAGGTGGGCCCTTTGGAAGCAGATCCACAAACTCAACCTCTTTTGCCTTTATATTGTGACCTACGGTATGCCCCCTGGGTTTACTGTGACCGATATGAGCTCTGTGGGTTTTGAGCAATGGCTGAGTCTATGGAGGTGCTTATCTTCGATGCCCAGCTATACTGGCCTCTCTGAAAGGAACCCCTGTGATGGCATGGAGGCACCCATAGCCTTTGCTGTATTGGTCCCTTTCTTAATTTTCTCTAGCATTTCATCCACCTGTGGTGCAAAGAGATGTCCCCCCCATCGAATGGATGGCAAATTTAGTAGATGGTGTTGTACATCACGGTTGAAACCAAAAACTCCAAGCCATGCATGGCGCCTGATAATGATGCTGGCGTTAACTTCCCTTGGGCTTGTCTCTGCCGCACAAAAGGCAAATTGATATTATCCTCCCATCCTCTACCAGTTCTACCCCTCTCTGCTTGTACTGGTCAGGGAGATGCTGGAGTAATTCTTGTGTTCCATCCCAATGTACCCTGTTGTAGTTAGAGAGGCGGCCTACTGAATTTTCTGTCCTAAGGTGGTTAGCAGCTTGTGCTGCCACAGACTTTTCCGCCACATCATACTTCTTGATTTCTTTGTCAGTGGGGAGAGCCTCGCCAGTCCACCGCAAACTGGCCCATTTTCTGGCAGTACGTACCACCAGAAAATCAGGAGGAACATACCCCTTGATATACGTTGGGTCGGATGGAGAAGGCTTATAATTTTTGAGAACCCTTGGGAACAGGACCCTTGATTTTATGGGTTGCTTAAGGATTTCTGCTGTGGGCTTAAGCATGTCCTTTAGCAGCACAAAAGGATGATGGACGGAGTGCTGAACAATGCAAACACTCACCCCCAGTCACGGATCTGGGTTTAATCCATCATTCTTTTGCTCACCATGCCACCCCAGTTTGGTCCCAGCCATATGCAAATCAGTCTTTACTCTGTCCTCATGGGAAAAGTCCAGCCCAAACCAGGACAGCCAGGCTAGCTTGAATCCAGTGGCACAGTGAGCACAGAACCCACGTCTGGGCATACCCTTCCCACTTAGAGCAACGTTAGCAACACAAAAAGATGATGGACGGAGTGCTTAACAATGCAAACACTCACCCCCAGTCACAGATCTGGGTTTAATCCACTGTTCTTTTGCTCACCATGCCACCCCAGTTTGGACCCAGCCATATGCAAATCAGTCTTGACCCTGTTCCCCTTGGGAACAGTCCAGCCCGAACTGCCAAGCCATGCCCTTCAACATTTGCAAGAACTGTACTGTATGCTATGATCTGGATAGCGTTTTTACGAGGAAATCATCCCCATCTTCTAGTGTGTGCATATCTCATTTACGGTAATGTGCAGCCCTGAGAAGGACTCCGTGGTAAGTTGTTGTGTCATCTGGTGAGGAGGGTTTTGAGGGGTAAAGGTCACGTCCGTATCATCTTGTGGGTCTATATCAGTCATCCCATGCTTAATTAAGATTGACAGGGTCACCCTGCAGATCTGGAAAATATAGTGCTTCATAGGGGTTAATATTATCCGGTGCTATGCGTCCCAGAAAGACGATAGAGCAGCTAATCCATGCAGGTGGGCATGAGGGGAATGTTGTGGTGATGATGGATAAGAGAGGGGTATAACTGGTGTTGGCAGCAGAGGAGCAATAGATGGTGGAGGAGATGGTAGAGGTAATGGAGTAGGAGGTGGGAGTCGAGGAAACAGTATGGGGCTAGTACCCCTATTTTTATGGTTTTTTGTTGAGTCTTGTGGTTTAGGCCCCATAATCTCCTCAAATGTGTTCTACTGCTTACAGAGCATGTTTGATGGTTCTGGTGGTGGTTTTGTAAATACTCTTCCAGTGCCCAGGTTAATATACAGAGTCTTTTGTTTGGCATTGAGTTTTGTTTTGCAGTTTGATGAGTATAAGCTCAACAAGCCACGTTTCCAGCTCTGTGGCATTATTAGTTATTTTTAGCACCGAGGGTGGTTTCAGGACTGATGGTTTGGATTCCAAAGGCGTTTCTGGCACTGTTGTGTGCATGGCATGAAGAAATGCCTTTGGTGCCGGGGCTTTTGTCAGTTCTGAAGGTGAAGCTTTCGTCACCAAGGGCCTTGTAGGCTTTTCCGGCATCGAGGTGTGTCTTTTTTACCTCAGCAGCAAAGCTGGCTTCAATTACAGGACAGTCAGTGCCTTTCGGTGCTTCCTTAGGGGGAGGTACCGGTGTCTACTCTTTTGCCTTATGCCGAACACCTTCATGGTCAGAGGTTTTCCGTAAGCCACTGTGTATGTGCTTGGGTGGGTGTCTTTCACCAGTGGTCTCACGTGCCCTTTTGAGGTTGTAGGCTTGTACTCAGAGTTAAACCCTTCCCCGTTGATGGTAAGTAGGATGGGGCGATCCATAGGCACGCCATGGGGTTCTGCTTCTTCCTCAATGTCATCTTTGGTTTGGAGGTCGAGTGGTTGATCCCCAAAGATATCAGGCACATCTTCAGCTTGGTGTGCATTGTGGCAGGGGCCCATTAGTGAAGTGTCTTCTTCAACCAGAAGGTCAGGCAAGATTCACACAACGTCTCGTCGTGCTCTGGAGACAGGCACAGGTTGCAGACTGTCTGGAATATTTAGCGTGGCACTTGGAGGAAAAAGTGAAGGGAGACTTTTCCATCACTTTGTCTACATCGAGTGGAAGAAGGTGGCGGTGAAGTTGGAAGTCGAACCAAGCCCAAGCCCGGGTGGGTATAACAAAATATATAGAGAAAATCAGTTGCTAGTTCTCTTCCAAGTGTTATCCGTCAAAGGGTTATGAATCAAGGCACTGAAAAGGCCTCATTTAAGGTGTTAACGCTTCAGTCCCGGAGCTTCAAAATAGACGTCCAAACGCAATGGCAGAGAATAACAATCTAACAAATGAGCCAATGACTATGTGCAATACAGACTATAAGAGGAGTCACCATGTCTTGTGACTAGAAAGACTTCTTAGAAGGAAAACAAGTTGTAAACGTCCAAGCCCAACACTAGATGTCAGGAGTATGCTAAGCATATGTATCTACAGCGAACACATGTTACAAATATATCCTTACCACCCTATACCCTTAGCAACCCCACAAACACCCTTACCCCCGAATACCCTTACCCATCCCTAAGCACCACCCAATACTTTTACCCACCCTTAAACCCTAAAAACACTCTGACGGACATATTCTTTTACCCTCCCTTAAGCCCTAAAAACATCCTTACCCACCCCCTAAACCCTAAAAACACCCTTAAAACCTAAAAATACTTTTTCAGGGACAAGGCCTTGTCCCTGTATGACCACGCCATGATGCTTTTGGAAATGTTGAGGTTTTGTTTGGAGCATAACCTTTTCCTCTTTGAAGATCAGAGGTACAGACAGAGGACCGGGCGGCAATGGGAAGCTGCTTCATTTCCAGTTATGCCAGAATTTAATGGGGTGGTGGGAGGCAGAATGGATTGTGACAGATGATTATGTAGATTGGGCACAGCATTTAGCTTTTTGGATACAGTACATTGACGATTTATTTTTAATTTTGGATGGTCCTCGGGAGAAGTTGGATGATTTTTTGATTTGGATTGCAGATAATGACTTGAATCTTAGGTTCACACACAAAACTGATAGGTCCAATATGGAGTTCTTGGATTTCGTGGTCTCAGTGGAGGAAGGGCCGATAGAAATCAGTTTACATAGGAAGAGTACTGCCAGTAACAGTGTCTTGCTTGCCCGGAGCCATCACCCACCCAACCTTAAGTGGAGCATTCCTTATGGGGAGATGCTCATGGCAAAGAAGAATAGTAGCACCCATAGTGCTTTCCGATCTGAAAACAAGAGAATGATTAGCAGGTTTAAAGTAAGGGCATATCCTGGTAAAGTGGTCATTGCAGAGCGCAATAAGGTTGCAGAAGTCAGCAGGGAAAGTCCCCTAGTTCCCAAATGTAAGATCAAGAATACTAAAGAGGTAAGACCTATTACGATATACAATAGTGAATCTGCTGCAGTAAGCAGAATTTAAAAAAAGCACAGTCACTGTCTAGGTCTGACAGAATTATTGCTAATTTGGTCAGTTCTCGTCCTCTCATCACCTATAGGAAGAAATCATTGAGAGACTTGTTGGTACATAGTTACACTGCCAAGTGCTCAGGGTCTGGGTTGAAGGAACAATAGGAGTTTTTCCAAGTGTGGAAAATTTAAAGCATGTGCAAATAGTATAAACAAGAAGACAATTATGTTATCTACAGGAAGGGTGATTATGATCAGGAAATTCATTAACTGTAATTCAGATTATGTGATCTATGTATTGGTTTGCCCATGTGGATTACAGTATGTAGGGAGTACTACCTTCCCAGTGAAGAAAATGATCCTTGAGGATTTGTATGCCATCAAGAACAATAACTTGAACTATCCGGTGACACTTCACTGGAATCAATTGCATGGAAAGGAGACTCATGGCATGCCTTTCTTTGGGATTGGCATGGTTATTTTGAACATGAGAGGAGAGGACAGGGAGCTCCTCTTGAGAAGATTGGAATCTGAGTACATCATCCATTTGAACAGCCAATACCTGGGAGGACTGAACCAGGATGGGGAGCTCCATGTACGCATTGGCTGATTCCCTGGATGTTGTGTATTTTTTTTCTGGATCTCTTATTTGTCCAAGACAACTGATTACTCATAGGAAATGATCTGTCTACTTTTTGTGGTGTAATTAGCTGTTACTTTGTCCATGGTTTCAGCAATTATGAAATAGTATTTGCTCGGCCATTGCTCTTGTTTGTAATGATTGTGTTCACTAACTTCTCTCTTTTTTCTTTTTTTGATTATGGTGATTGGGTTTTCTTTGCATATTATATGGTCATGTTCTGTTTTACAGTATTGAAATTGGATAAGTCTTGACCAGCTATTGGGTAGATGTCTTCCTGATATGTTTGTATCAACTTATTATGTTTGTATCAACTGATTTAGCTGTCCATGCCGCTTGGCGGTGTGAGGTTACACGTTTTTTTCCTCTGTTGTAATATAGGGTTTTTAGAAGGGAAATGCCTATGTTTGATAACTTTTTTCTGTTATTAGGCAGTATTTATGTTTTTTGCCCAATGTTTAACAACATTTATTAATAGTTCTCCAATTGGATTTAGAATGTGTGTGTCTGCATCACAACACAATACATGTGTGTCTACAGATGTTCAAAGAAGCCGTCGCTTAGTGAAGGAAATTGGTGTCATCATTTAGGTTTATCGTCTTGCAGCATTACACGAACTGTGGTGGGAAGATTTAAAAGACAGCAATTTGTGGCCAGTATCTTAACATTCAGAAAAGCGCATAGCCAAAACATGTTTGTCAAGTGTTATTACTGTAGTTGGGCATGGATTAATTCATATGAAGGACAACAGCCAGCGTGAGTGCGCATTCTTGGAGTAAAGATATGGAAAATGTAACTTACCCAGTGTACATCTGTTCGTGGCATGAGACGCTGCAGATTCACATGCTGTGCACATCCCGCCATTTAGTGTTGGGCTCGGAGTGTTTCAAGTAGTTTTTCTTCGAAGAAGTCTTTTCGAGTCATGAGATCGAGGGACTCCTCCCCTTTCGGCTCCATTGTGCATGGGCGTCGACTCCATCTTAGATTGTTTTCCCCGCAGAGGGTGAGGTAGGAGTTGTGTATTATAGTAATAGTGTCCATGCAATGGAGTAAATATGTATGTACATAATGTGGTTTAAAGCGATATATTTACAAATTTACAAATGTTCAAGATCAACTTAAAAACGGCTACAGGCTCCCGGGGAGGCGGGTGGGCGCATGTGAATCTGCAGCGTCTCATGCCACGAACAGATGTACACTGGGTAAGTGACATTTTCCATTCGATGGCATGTGTAGCTGCAGATACACATGCTGTGCATAGACTAGTAAGCAGTTATCTCCCCAAAAGCGGTGGTTCAGCCTGAAGGAGTTGAAGTTGTTTGAAACAAAGTTCGTAGTACTGTGTGTCCTACTGTGGCTTGTTGTGCTGTTAACACATCCATGCAGTAGTGCTTGGTAAACGTATGAGGCGTAGACCATGTGGCTGCCTTACATATTTCAGTCATTGGAATGTTTCCTAGAAAGGCCATGGTAGCACCTTTCTTTCTAGTTGAGTGTGCCTTTGGTGTTATAGGCAGTTCTCTTTTTGCTTTGAGATAACAGGTTTGAATGCATTTAACTATCCATCTGGCAATGCCTTGTTTGGATATTGGATTCCCTGCATGAGGTTTTTGGAAAGCAACGAACAATTGTTTTGTTTTTCGAATTTGTTTTGTTCTGTCAATGTAGTACATTAATGCTCTTTTGATGTCTAATGTATGTAGTGCTCTTTCAGCTACGGAATCTGGTTCTGGAAAGAACACTGGTAGTTCTACTGTTTGATTCAAGTGGTACGGTGAAGAACTTAGGATTTGTTTGTAAAACTACTTTATGCTTGTGTATCTGAATAAAGGGTTCTTGTATGGTAAATGCTTGTATCTCACTTCCTCTTTTTAGAGATGTGATGGCAATTAGAAATGCTACTTTCCATGTTAAGTATTGTATCTCACATGAGTGCATGGGTTCAAACGGTGGACCCATGAGCCGTGTTAAGACAATGTTAAGGTTCCACGAAGGAACTGGTGGCGTCCTTGGTGGGATAATTCTTTTCAGACCCTCCATAAAAGCCTTTATGTCTGGGATCCTAAAAAGTGATATTGAGTGCGTAATTTGCAGATAAGCTGAAATTGCGGTGAGATGTATTTTAATGGCTGAAAAGGCTAGCTTTGACTTTTGTAAGTGCAGTAGGTAGCTGACGATGTCTTTAGCAGATGCGTGTAAGGGTTGTATTCGTTTATTATGGCAGTAATGAACAAATCTTTTCCACTTATTTGCATTGCAATGTCTTGTGGTTGGTTTCCTTGCTTGTTTTATGACATGCATACATTCCTGTGTGAGGTCTAGATGTCCGAATTCTAAGACTTCAGGAGCCAGATTGCTAGATTCAGCGATGCTGGATTTGGGTGTCTGATCTGTTGTTTGTGTTGAGTTAACAGATCTGGCCTGTTTGGTAGTTTGACATGAGGTACTACTGATAGGTCTAAAAGTGTTGTATACCAAGGTTGCCTTGCCCAAGTTGGTGCTATTAGTATGATTTTGAGTTTGTTTTGACTCAGTTTGTTTACCAGATATGGAAGGAGTGGGAGAGGGGGAAAAGCGTATGCAAATATCCCTGACCAACTCATCCATAACGCATTGCCTTGAGACTGATCCTGTGGGTATCTGGATGCGAAGTTTTGGCATTTTGCGTTTTTTTTTTTGCAAATAGGTATATTTGTGGTGTTCCCCATTTTTGGAAGTAAGTGTTTAGTATTTGGGGGTGAATCTCCCATTCGTGGATCTGTTGGTGAACCCGAGAGAGATTGTCTGCTAACTGATTCTGAATCCCTGGAATAAACTGCGCTATTAGGCGAATGTGGTTCTGAATCGCCCAATGCCATATTCTTTGTGCCAAGAAACACAACTGTGTCAAGTGTGTTCCTCCCTGTTTGTTCAGATAATACATCGTTGTCATGTTGTCTGTTTTGACAAGAATGTGTTTGTGGCTTATTATAGGTTGAAATGCTTTCAACGCTAGAAATACTGCCAGTAGTTCTAAGTGATTTATGTGAAACTGTCTCTGCTGAGTGTCCCATTGTCCTTGGATGCTGTGTTGGTTGAGGTGTGCTCCCCACCGTATCACGGAGGCATCTGTCGTTATTACGTATTGAGGCACTGGGTCTTGGAAAGGCCGCCCTTGGTTTAAATTTATATTGTTCCACCATTGAAGAGAGGTGTATGTTTGGCGGTCTATCAACACTAGATCTTGAAGTTGACCCTGTGCCTGTGACCATTGTGATGCTAGGCACTGTTGTAAGGGCCGCATGTGCAATCTTGCGTTTGGGACAATGGCTATGCATGAGGACATCATGCCTAGTAGTTTCATCACCATCTTCACTTGTATCTTTTGTTTTGGGTACATGGCCTGTATTACATTGTGAAATGCTTGTACCCTTTGTGGACTTGGAGTGGCAATCCCTTTTGTTGTGTTGATTGTTGCCCCTAAGTATTGCTGTGTTTGACACGGCTGAAGGTGTGACTTGTTGTAGTTGAGTGAGAAACCTAGTTTGTGGAGGGTTTCTATGACTTACTTTGTGTGTTGTGAACACCGTTCTTGCATGTTGGTTTTGATTAACCAATCGTCTAGGTACGGGAACACATATATTTGCTGCCTTCTGATATGAGCAGCCACTACTGCCAGGCATTTTGTAAAAACTCTTGGCGCAGTTGTTATCCCGAATGGCAACACTATGAATTGGTAATGTACCTCTTGGAATACAAACCTTAAGTACTTTCTGTGTGAAGGATGTATCGGTATATGGAAGTATGCATCCTTTAGGTCTAGTGTTGTCATGTAGTCTTGTTGTTTGAGCAATGGGATTACGTCCTGCAGTGTCACCATGTGAAAGTGATCTGATTTGATGTAGATATTTAATGTTCTGAGATCTAATATAGGTCTTAGAGTTTTGTCTTTTTTGGGTATGAGAAAGTACAGCGAGTAAACTCCTGTTCCTCTCTGATGAATTGGTACCAGTTCTATTGCATCTTTTTGTAACAACGCTTGGACCTCCAGTTGTAGAAGATCCATGTGTTGTTTTGACATATTGTGTGTTTTCGGTGGGACATTTGGAGGGAATTTTAGAAATTCTATGCAATACCCATGCTGGATAATTGCTAGGACCCAAGTGTCTTTTGTTATCTCCCCCCATTGTTTGTAGAACTTGGTTAGTCTCCCCCCCACTGGTGTTATGTGTTGGGGATTTGTGACGTCGAAGTCACTGCTTGTTCTGTGGAGTTTTTGGACTTTGGAACTTCCCTCTACTTTTTGGGAACTGTCCCCCTCTATAGTGTCCCCGAAAACTTCCACGCTGATATTGGCTCTGATAAGTGGGCCTTGTTTGTGAGGTTGTGGGTTCCGTGCTTTGTCCTCGAAACCCCCTTTGAAACTGTGATTTACGAAATGTGCCTCTGCTCTGTGGGGAGTAGAGTGCGCCCATGGCTTTGGCCGTATCTGTGTCTTTTTTGAGTTTTTCGATAGCAGTGTCCACCTCCGGCCCAAACAACTGCTGTACGTTAAATGGCATATTCAGCACAGCTTGTTGTATTTCCGGCTTGAATCCTGATGTACGCAGCCATGCGTGTCTCCTTATGGTCACTGCTGTAGTTACTGTCCTAGCAGCTGTATCCGCTGCATCCATTGCAGAGCGTATCTGATTGTTCAAGATGCTCTGTCCTTCCTCCACCACTTGTTGTGCCCTTTTTTGGAACTCTTTGGGCAAGCGTTCAATGAAATGTTGCATTTCGTCCCAATGAGCCCTATCATATCTCGCCAGCAATGCCTGTGAGTTGGCAATGCGCCATTGGTTGGCCGCTTGTGCTGCAACCCTTTTCCCCGCAGCGTTGAACTTGCGACTCTCCTTTTCTGGAGGTTGTGCGTCTCCTGAGGTGTGTGAGTTCGCTCTCTTGCGAGCTGCCCCTACTACCACAGAGTCTGGTGTTAATTGCTGCGTGATATATACAGGGTCTGTTGGTGGCGGCTTGTATTTCTTCTCCACCCTTGGAGTTATGGCCCTGCCCTTCACAGGCTCCTGAAACACCTGTTTGGAGTGTTTTAGCATTCCAGGTAGCGTAGGGAGACTCTGGTACTGGCTATGTGTGGACGATAGTGTGTTAAATAAAAAGTCATCCTCGATAGGCTCTGCATGCAGGGTGACATTATGAAACGCCGCTGCTCTTGACACCACCTGTGTGTAGGCTGTACTGTCCTCAGGTGGTGACGGTCTCGCTGGATAACAGTCTGGGCTTGTTAGAAACTGGGTCTTTGGTTGACAGTCAGGTTACCCCCTGTTCAGGCAAGGACCCTCACTCTAGTCAGGGTAAAAGAGAATCACCCTCAGCTAACCCCTGCTTACCCCCTTGGTAGCTTGGCAGAGCAGTAGGCTTAACTTCAGAGCGCTAGGTGTAAAGTATTTGTACCAACACACACAGTAACTTAATGAAAACACTACAAAATGACAACACTGGTTTAGAAAAATAGGAAAAATGTATCTAAACAAAACAAGACCAAAACGACAAAACTCCGACATACACAAGTCAAGTTATGAATTTTTAGAGATTAAACTCAAAAATAGCGCTTAGAAACAAAAATGCTTCGATGAGATGTTAACACTGCGTCGTGACGGAGTCGTTCCCAACAAGCCGACACCAGCGGCGCCGGACACGGAGTCATGTAGACCCCCAAGTACAGTACCTTTGGTGAAGAATGAAAACAAGCTGAGGCGCGAAGTCGGGAATCGCGGCGTCTGTGCGAAACGTTGAATCTGTGCACTTCAAGCGGCGTCGGTCACGACGTGGTGCAGCGACTTCCACGGAGTCGCAAACTTCAGCGGGGCTGCTGCGGCATCGGGCCTGCGAAGAGCGTCGCGTTCCAGCGAAGAGCGTCGCGTTCCAGCGAAGGTCACGGTGTCAGGTGCAGGCGGAGTTACCGGATTCAGCAGCGGCGTCGGTCCGAAGTCATCCGAAGTCGATTTACTTGGATTCCACCAGCTTTCCTTTCAAGGGCCCAGGGACTGGATAGAGCACCACTTGTCGGGGCAGGAGTCTCTCCAGAGACCCCAGGTGCTGGCAGAGAGAAGTCTTTGCTGTCCCTGAGACTTCAAACAACAGGAGGCAAGCTCTAAATCAAGCCCTTGGAGATTTCTTCACAAGATGGAAGGCACACAAAGTCCAGTCTTTGCCCTCTTACTCTGGCAGAAGCAGCACTGCAGGAAAGCTCCACAAAGCACAGTCACAGGCAGGGCAGCACTTCTTCCTCAGCTATCAGCTCTTCTCCAGGCAGAGGTTCCTCTTGGTTCCAGAAGTGCTTCTGAAGTCTGTAGATTTGGGTGCCCTTCTTATACCCATTTTAGTCTTTGAAGTCACCTTTCTTCAAAGGGGACTCACACCTACTTGTGAAATCCTGCCTTGCCCAGGCAAGGCCTCAGACACACACCAGGGGGTGGAGGCAGCATTGTCAGAGGCAGGTACAGTCCTTTCAGATGAGAGTGACCACTCTACCCCTCCCTCCTAGCAGAGATGGCTAATCAGGAAATGCAGGTTACACCCAAGCCCCCTTTGTGTCACTGTCTAGTGTGAGGTGAAAAACAACCCAACTGTCAAACTGACCCAGACAGGGAATCCAAAAACACGGCAGAGTCACAGAATGGTTTAAGCAAGAAAATGCTCACTTTCTAAAAGTGGCATTTTCAAACGCACAATCTTAAAATCAACTTTACGAAAAGATGTATTTTTAAATTGTGAGTTCAGGGACCCCAAACTCCACATGTCCATCTACTCTCTAGGGGAATCTACACTTTAATCATATTTAAAGGTAGCCCCCATATTATCCTATGAGAGAGACAGGCCTTGCAACAGTGAAAAACAAAGTTGGCAGTATTTCACCGTTAGGACATATAAATCACATTACTATATGTCCTACCTTATCCATACACTGCACCCTGCCCTTGGGGCTACCTAGGGCCTACCTTAATGGTGCCTTACATGTAAGAAAAGGGAAGGTTTAGGCCTGGCAAGTGGGTACACTTGCCAAGTCGAATTTACAGTGTAAAAATACACACACAGACACTGCAGTGGCAGGTCTGAGACATGATTACAGAGCTACTTATGTGGGTGGCACAACCAGTGCTGCAGGCCCACTAGTAGCATTTGATTTACAGGCCCTGGCACCTCTAGTGCACCTTACTAGGGACTTACTAGTAAATCAAATAGGCCAATCATGGATAAACCAATTACATACAATTTACACAGAGAGCATATGCACTTTAGCACTGGTTAGCAGTGGGAAAGTGCTCAGAGTTCAAAAGCCAACAGCGACAGGTCAGAAAAAAATAGGAGGCAGGAGGCAAAAAGATTCAGGATGACCCTGCATAAGCAAAAATCCAACACGATCCCCTAGCAGCCTAAAGCCAGGGGAGAACAATCAATACCTTGATTGGGGCGATAGAACAAGGACCCAGGCCCACAACAGCAGGGGCATGTTCCAGTTCTACGCCTTCCTGACTCCAGTTGGATCCCTCTGTCCATACTCTCAGGGCCCACTAAGCTAACCCATGGGGAACCCTTCTCCACATCTGCAGACACCATCTGTGCAGCGCCTAACTTTACTTTGCTCACAGATGTATTGCAATGGGCAGATAGTACCACCAGGCCCAACACCGTGGTGTTGCCCACTCCACCTCTGGGGTGTGACTCTCGTCCCCCCCAGGGGCAACTCTGTCCACCAGGACAGCAAGCCACAGTGGCCCCAGACAACTGTCAGGGATGAGAGCCCGACCTCACGCCTCTCCAAGCATTGTAACTGCGGAGAGTGGGGGGCAGTAGCCCCAGGTGCCTGACACCCTTTGACCACTCTCCCTTCCACCAGGTCAGAGAAGACAATCTGACCCTAGTCCTCCCCTCTGGGGCTCTGTACCCTCCCTCCAGGAGCGGCACCCCCAGAGTAAAAAAATTGTCCGGGTGCTTGTAGAAGCAGTCCTGCACAATTCTTCCACCAGTGCAGGGATGTTAACCTGCAACTGATCCTCCAACCTGGGGTCTGTACCTTCAGGTTGGACCAGGGCCAGGGGTGAGGCTTCCCTCCCCCTGCCCTCTCTTCTGGGGTTCTGAACCACCCAACTAGGAGTGGCCCCCCCAGAAGACAACATGGTAGGGGCACTGTTAGCAGTAGCCCCTTCCTCCAGGTCAGGGGGGCCACCCTGAACCAGGCCTTCCAATCCAGGGTTTGTACCCTTAGATTGCTCTGGGGTCAGGGGTGAGTCTTTCTCTCCCCTTCCCCTACTCTCAGGGTGCTGCACCCACCCCTCAGGGAAAGTACCCCTTGAAATCACACCAGGGGGGGTGATTGGGCAAACCGCCCCCCTCTTCAGGTCAGGGTTTATCCCCTGCACCTGATCCTCCAGTCCAGGGTCTGTACCCACAGACTGGACCACTGCCTGGCAACCCAGGAATTCCTGGGGGGCATACCTCCCCCCACCAGGTCAGAGTTTACCCTCTGAACCTGGTCATCCAGCCCAGGGTCACCACCCTGCGGTTGAACCACTGCCTGGCGCACCAGGACTTTCTTGGGAGCACACTTACCCCCCCCACCAGGTCAGAGTTTACCTCCTGAACCTGATCATTCAACCCAGAGTCACCACCCTGCAGTTGAACCACTGCCTGGCACACCAGGACTTCCAGGGGGGCAAACTTACCCCCCTCAAGGGACACACTGTCCCCAAGGGCCACACAAGAGTCTCGCTGGCGCAGGTCTCCTGACCTCTGCCCATCTGACAGAGTCTGGATTCCCCCAACCCAGAAATGGTCTCACCAAGGTCATTCCTGGGGGGCTCTGCTCTCAGAGCTGACCCCTGACCCTCCAGGTTCTCCACTGGGGTCCGCAACCCCCTCTCAACCCTCTGTCTGGACTTCTGCACCCCCTCACTAGGAGTGGTACTGCCAGACACCAGAACTGGTGGGATGCTGGCTACAGCCGCCCCCCCAAGTTCTCCTGACACTGTGGAATCTCCCTCAACAGATGGCCCTATGGTACAGGCTAGGCTCCCCTCCTGGTGTTCCCTCATGGAACCCTCCAGGACCTGGGACCGGATCTCGGGCACCTTGGACCTCAGCCCATCCCCATTCCCTCTCCTCAGAGACTGGACATGGGGTCCCTCACCCATCCCACTACACCGGGACCTACCTGGGACACTACAATCCTTCCCTACCTCACCTGGTTGGGAAATACCTAGACCACTCCTCTCAGGAGCCCCCCCAAATGCCTGTTCAGACTCTCTGGTACTCACCAAGAGGTCTGCCTCCATTGTAAGCTCCCTGGGGTCAGAGAACTCACACTCCACCTGGTGTTGGCGTAGCTCTGGAAAATAAGGACTAGACATATGCTCTCCAGCAATTACATCACTCAGCCCCTTACATGAATTAACCAAAGTACCCTTCAGCCAACCATCCAGTGACTCTGCTTTGAAAAAGCACCCCACATCACCCTCCTGAGACTGGTGAGACAGTACCTGACTGTCCCTGACACTCAACCCACAGTCTTCTGGGATGTCTTCACACTCCATAACCAGGACTTCTACCTGGGAGGGAACCCCTCTCCCTGTCACTCTCAGCTAGAGTCAGTAGAGTGTCCCTCCCACCAGTAGGAATATGACTCCCCATGCCAGTTCCCCAATCCACCTCAGGGACCCTGTGCATCACTGGAGCTACCTCATACCCCTGAACCTCCTGGCGTGTGTTAACTCCCTCCTTCAAGTAGGGCACCACATCTCTGGGCATGTGCACTTCTTCAGCAGTACTGGATGCAAGATTTTTGCTGCCACCATCTGAACTGGACTCAGCCCTCATGGCCTCCAGCTTCAGCTCTTCACAGCTCAGTTATTGAGCTGTAATCCTTTCTTTTTCCAGGACTAAGGCTCTCTTCTCCTCAGCCCTCTCAAGCTCTGCATCTAGCTCTTCCAGACTCCGGATTCGGGCTAGGAGCCAATCATCTCTTTCTGTTACCTCCTCAGGGCCACTGCCCTCCTCCTCAGAGTAGTCCTCCTCCTCAGAGTAGTTATCCTCCTCAGACTCATTTGGTGGTGTTGCCTGACAATGTTTCAATTCATACTGAAACAGGGCTGACTCAAGATCCTCCCTTCTGGATTTCTTGTTCACAGCCAGTCCCCTTTCCATGCAGAATGCTTTAAGCTGCCACTTTTTATACATAAATAGGTGCCAGAAATTGACTTCCATTCTGCAAAGGCGTCACAACCAAAAACCAAAGTCCAAAAATATTAGCAATACTTCCGGGAGGACATCAGAGAACAAAAAGCAGAATCACAAGACAAGTAGTATGTGGTCACGTAGTGGTCTGAACTCAAACCAGTAGTGTACACTTAATCACTGTATGTCAAGTACAAATACAAGTCCAAATCCCAACCGCTGATCACCAATGTTAGAAACTGGGTCTTTGGTTGACAGTCAGGTTACCCCCTGTTTAAGCAAGGACCTTCACTCTAGTCAGGGTAAAAGAGAATCACCCTCAGCTAACCCCTGCTTACATCCTTGGTAGCTTGGCAGAGCAGTAGGCTTAACTTCAGAGCGCTAGGTGTAAAGTATTTGTACCAACACACACAGTAACTTAATGAAAACACTACAAAATGACACAACACTGGTTTAGAAAAATAGGAAAAAGTTATCTAAACAAAACAAGACCAAAACGACAAAAATCCGACAAACACAAGTCAAGTTATGAATTTTTAGAGATTAAACTCAAAAATAGCGCTTAGAAACAAAAATGCTTCGATGAGATGTTAACACGGCGTCGTGACGGAGTCGTTCCCAACAAGCCGACACCAGCGGCGCCGGACACGCAGTAGTGTAGACCCCCAAGTACAGTACCTTTGGTGAAGAATGAAAACAAGCCGAGGTGCGAAGTCGGGAATCGTGGCGTCTGTGCGAAACGTTGAATCCGTGCACTTCAAGCGGCGTCCGTCACGACGTTGTGCGGCGACTTCCACGGAGTCGCGAACTTCAGCGGGGCTGCTGCGGCGTCGGGCCTGCGAAGAGCGTCGCGTTCCAGCGAAGGTCACGGCGTCAGGTGCAGGCGGCGTTACCGGATTCAGCAGCGGCGTCGGTCCGAAGTCGGCCGAAGTCGATTTACTTGGATTCCACCAGCTTTCCTTTCAAGGGCCCAGGGACTGGATAGGGCACCACTTGTCGGGGCAGGAGGTTCTCCAGAGACCCCAGGTGCTGGCAGAGAGAAGTCTTTGCTGTCCCTGAGACTTCAAACAACAGGAGGCAAGCTCTAAATCAAGCCCTTGGAGATTTCTTCACAAGATGGAAGGCACACAAAGTCCAGTCTTTGCCCTCTTACTCTGGCAGAAGCAGCACTGCAGGAAAGCTCCACAAAGCACAGTCACAGGCAGGGCAGCACTTCTTCCTCAGCTATCAGCTCTTCTCCAGGCAGAGGTTCCTCTTGGTTCCAGAAGTGTTTCTGAAGTCTGTAGATTTGGGTGCCCTTCTTATACCCATTTTAGTCTTTGAAGTCACCTTTCTTCAAAGGGGACTCACACCTACTTGTGAAATCCTGCCTTGCCCAGGCAAGGCCTCAGACACACACCAGGGGGTTGGAGCCGGCATTGTCAGAGGCAGGCACAGTCCTTTCAGATGAGAGTGACCACTCTACCCCTCCCTCCTAGCAGAGATGGCTAATCAGGAAATGCAGGTTACACCCCAGCCCCCTTTGTGTCACTGTCTAGTGTGAGGTGAAAAACAACCCAACTGTCAAACTGACCCAGACAGGGAATCCACTAACACGACAGAGTCACAGAATGGTTTAAGCAAGAAAATGCTCACTTTCTAAAAGTGGCATTTTCAAACGCACAATCTTAAAATCAACTTTACGAAAAGATGTATTTTTAAATTGTGAGTTCAGGGACCCCAAACTCCACATGTCCGATCTACTCTCTAGGGGAATCTACACTTTAATCATATTTAAAGGTAGCCCCCATATTATCCTATGAGAGAGACAGGCCTTGCAACAGTGAAAAACAAAGTTGGCAGTATTTCACTGTCAGGATATATAAATCACATTACTATATGTCCTACCTTATCCATACACTGCACCCTGCCCTTGGGGCTACCTAGGGCCTACCTTAGGGGTGCCTTACATGTAAGAAAAGGGAAGGTTTAGGCCTGGCACCTCTAGTGCACCTTACTAGGGACTTACTAGTAAATCAAATAGGCCAATCATGGATAAACCAATTACATACAATTTACACAGAGAGCATATGCACTTTAGCACTGGTTAGCAGTGGGAAAGTGCTCAGAGTTCAAAAGCCAACAGCGACAGGTCAGAAACAAATAGGAGGCAAAAAGATTCAGGATGACCCTGCATAAGCAAAAATCCAACAGGGCTGTTATCTGATACTGGCGCATCATAAAGATCCCATGCGTCGGGATCATCCTGACTCATTCCAGTATGAGTTGGAGACTGCATCAGTGGTGGAGTGGCTATCGGTGATGGTTGTGTTGAGCGTGGTGGAGATGGTGGCGGGGTTACTTGTCTTGCCACCTTTGCCTGTGGCTGCTTGTCTTTCTCTTGGAAGGCAAGTCTTCTTTTCATCCGAATTGGGGGAAGAGTACTTATCTTCCCTGTGTCTTTTTGGATGTGGAGCCTTCTTTGAGTGTAATCTGGCTCCATTGACTCTAGTTCCTGTCCGAACCTATGTCCTTGCATTTGTGAGGACAGTCCCTGTTCCTCTGTGTAGGAACTTGATTTCGGTTCCGAGGCCGGATGTTTCGGAATGGAAACTTTTTCAGCAGTCTTTTTCGGCTCCGACGCCACTTTAATTTTCGGCGTTCCGGTCTCTCGATGCCGACTCGCTTTGGTGCCGAAATTGCTCTGACCCGCTTTCTCGGGGTCGAGTCTGCTCTGTGCCGGTATCTCGACTGGAGTCGCATGCATTCGACACATGCGTGCCCTTTTTCGGTGCCGATGGTCGGTCACCTATTTTCCGGGTTAAGCCATGGCCTGCTGGCGGTGGCGTCCCCTGGGCTTTAGTGGACTTTCTGTGTGTTTTGTGTGTCGACGTCTTACTCACGGTTTTCGGCGTCTGTTCGGGATCGACCTCGTTCGAGTCCGAATCCTCGATGGAGAAGGTTTCTTCTTCCTCCTCCAAGTGGTTTTGTCCTGTCGGCGCCGACGCCATTTGTAGTCTTCTCGCTCTTCGGTCTCTTAATGTCTTCCTCGACCAAAACGCTCGACAGGCTTCACAAGTATCTTCTTTGTGTTCTGGAGACAAACACAAGTTACAGACCAGATGCTGATCTGTATAGGGATACTTGTTGTGACATTTGGGGCAGAAGCGGAATGGGGTCCGTTCCATTAGCCTTGAAGATGCACGTGGTCGGGCCGACCAGGCCCCGCCGGGGGATCGAAAACCCCGAAGAGCCACCGAGCTCTTCAAAATTCGGAGTCGATCTGTTGTAACTAACCCGATACCGAACGCAAACAATACCGTAGAATTTTCTGAGATTCTAACTATCTTTCCGAACCGAAACGCGGAGCGAAAAGGAACACGTCCGAACCCGATGGCGGAAAGAAAACAATCTAAGATTGAGTCGACGCCCATGCGCAATGGAGCCGAAAGGGGAGGAGTCCCTCGATCTCGTGACTCGAAAAGACTTCTTCGAAGAAAAACAACTTATAACACTCCGAGCCCAACACTAGATGGCGGGATGTGCACAGCATGTGTATCTGCAGCTACACATGCCATCGAACATATGTATATATATATATATATATATATATATGGAAAATGTCACTTACCCAGTGTACATCTGTTCGTGGCATAAGACGCTGCAGATTCACATGCTGTGAATTATCCTGCCATCTAGTGATGGGTTCGGAGTGTTACAAGTTGTTTTCCTTCGAAGAAGTCTTTTTGAGTCACGAGACCGAGGGACTCCTCCCTTTCTGCTCCATTGCGCATGGGCGTCGACTCCATCTTAGATTGTTTTCCCCGCAGAGGGTGAGGTAGGAGTTGTGAGTATACTAGATGTGCCCATGCAATGGAGTTAGTATGTATGTACATAATGTGTATTAAAATAATATTTATTTACAAATTTACAATTTTCATTCAACTAATAACGGCTACAGGCTCCCGGGGAGGTGGGAGGGCGCATGTGAATCTGCAGCATCTCATGCCACGAAAAGATGTACACTGGGTAAGTGACATTTTCCATTTGGTGGCATGTGTAGCTGCAGATACACATGCTGTGCATAGACTAATAAGCAGTAATCTCCCCAAAATGCGGTGGCTGCCTGTAAGAGTTGAAGTTGTCTGAAATAATATTCTTAATACAGCCTGTCCTACTGTGGCTTGTTGCGTTGCTAACACATCTACACAGTAATGCTTAGTGAATGTATGAGGTGTAGACTAGGTGGGTGCCTTACAAATTTCCGTCATAGGTATATTCCCAAGAAAAGCCATTGTGGCGCCTTTTTGCCTAGTGGAATATGCTCTTGGTGTAATAGGTAGATCTCTTTTTGCTTTAATATAGCAAGTTTGAATACATTTAACGATCCATCTGGCGATGCCTTGTTTGGATATAGGGTTACCTGCATGAGGTTTTTGGAAGGCTACAAACAATTGTTTTGTTTTACGAAATTGTTTTGTTCTGTCAATGTAATACATTAGTGCTCTCTTTATGTCTAAAGTATGCAAGGCTCTTTCAGCTACTGAGTCTGGTTGCGGAAAGAAGACTAGGAGTTCCACTGTTTGGTTTAGGTGGAATGGTGATATGACCTTTGATAGGAATTTGGGATTTGTACGGAGAACCACTTTATGTTTATGTATTTGTATAAAGGGTTCTTGAATAGTAAATGCTTGTATCTCACTTACTCTTCTAAGTGATGTGATAGCTATTAGGAAGGCTACTTTCCAAGTTAAGTATTGCATCTCACAAGAGTGCATGGGTCCGAATGGTGGCCGTGTTAATACAATATTAAGGTTCCACGAAGGTACTGGTGGTGCCCTTGGGGGTATGATTCTTTTTAGCCCCTCCATAAATGCTTTGATCACTGCAATTCTAAAAAGCGATGTTGTATGTGTAATCTGCAGATAGGCAGACATTGCAGTGAGATGTATTTTAATGGAAGAGAATGCTAGATTAGACTTTTGTAAGTGTAATAAGTAGCTTACAATGTCCTTTGTGGAGGCTTGTAGTGGTTGAATCTGATTAGTGTGGCAGTAGTAAACAAATCTTTTCCATTTGTTTGCGTAACAATGTCTTGTCGTAGGTTTTCTAGCTTGTTTAATGACCTCCATACATTCTTGTGTAAGGTTTAAATGTCCGAATTCTAAGACTTCAGGAGCCAGATTGCTAGATTGAGCGATGCTGGATTTGGGTGTCTGATCTGTTGTTTGTGTTGTGTTAACAGATCTGGTATGTTTGGTCATTTGATGTGAGGTACTACTGATAAGTCCAACAGTGTTGTGTACCACGGTTTGCGAGCCCAGGTTGGTACAATGAGTATTAGTTTGAGTTTGTTTTGACTTAGTTTGTTGACCAGATAAGGAATGAGTGGGAGAGGGGGAAAAGCGTAAGCAAATATCCCTGACCAACTGATCTATAGTGCATTGCCCTTGGATTGAGGGTGTGGGTACCTGGACGCGAAGTTTTGGCATTTTACATTTTCTTTTGTTGCGAATAGGTCTATGTTTGGTGTTCCTCAGCGGAGGAAGTGATCCTGTAGGATCTGGGGATGAATTTCCCATTCGTGAGTTTGCTGGTGATCTCGACTGAGATTGTCAGCTAACTGGTTCTGAATGCCTGGGATGCATTGTGCTATCAGGCGAATGTGATTGTGAATTGCCCAAGGCCAAATCTTTTGTGCTAAGAGACACAGTTGTGACGAGTGTGTGTCCCCTTGTTTGTTGAGATAATACATTGTTGTCATGTTGTCGGTTTTAACAAGAATGTGTTTGTGGGCTACTAGAGGTTGAAATGCTTTTAATGCTAGAAACACTACTAGCAGTTCCAAATGATTTATGTGAAGTTGTTTTTGTCGATTGTCCCATTGACCCTGTATGCTGTGCTTGTTGAGGTGTGCTCCCCACCCCATCATGGAAGCATCTGTTGTGATCACAGCTTGAGGCACTGGGTCTTGGAATGGTCGCCCTTGGTTTAAATTTATAGGGTTCCACCACTGAAGCGAGAAGTGTGTTTGGCGGTCTATCAACACTAGATCTTAAAGTTGACCCTGTGCTTGTGTCCATTGTTTTGCTAGGCACTGTTGTAAGGGCCGCATGTGTAATCTTGCATTTGGGACAATGGCTATGCATGAAGACATCATGCCTAGAAGTTTCATTACAAACCTTACTGGGTAGTGTTGGTTTGACTGTATGCTTGATGTTATACTTTGGAACGCTTGGACCCTTTGTGGACTTGGAGTGACAATTGCTTTTTGTCTGTTGAGTGTTGCTCCCAAGTATTGTTGTATTTGGGATGGTTGCAGATGTGATTTCTGGTAATTTATAGAGAACCCTAGTTTGTGTAGAGTTTCTATAACGTATTGTGTGTGAAGACGACACTGTTGTTGACTGTTGGTTTTTATTAGCCAGTCGTCTAAGTATGGGAATACGTGCATGTGCTGTCTCCTTATGTGAGCGGCTAATACTGCTAGGCATTTTGTGAATACCCTTGGGGCAGTTGTTATCCCGAACTGTAACACTTTGAATTGATAGTGTATGCCGTGTATTACAAACCTTAAGTATTTTCTGTGAGAAGGATGGATGGGTATGTGAAAGTACGCATCCTTGAGATCCAATGTTGACATGTAGTCCTCCTTTTTTAGTAAGGGAACCAGGTCTTGAAGTGTTACCATGTGGAAGTGGTCTGACTTGATGAAGAGATTCAGTGTTCTGAGATCTAAGATAGGTCTTAACGTTTTGTCCTTCTTTGGAATTAGGAAATATAGTGAGTAGACGCTTGTTCCTTTCTGATGGTTGGGTACTAAATCTATTGCTTGTTTTTGTAATAGTGCTGGACCTCTATTTGTAACAGGTCTAAGTGTTGTTTGGACAGATTGTGTGCCCTTGGGGGCACATCTGGCGGGAAATTTGTGAATTCTATGCAATAACCATGTTGGATAATGGCTAGGACCCATGCGTCTGTGGTAATGTGTGTCCAGTTCTGATAGTATGCATTAAGTCCCCCCCCCCACACTGGTGATAAGTGTTGGGGTTTTGTGACATTGGAGTCACTGTTTGGTTTGGCTTGTTTTAGGTGTCTGGAACTTTCCCCTTCCTCTTGGGAATTGTCGCCATCTATATGAGCCACGAAACCCTCCCCTCTGGTATTGTGCCCAGTAGGTGGGTCTGGTTTGCGAGGTGGAAGGCTCTGGTGTTTGCATTCGAAAACTCACTCTAAATTGTGGCTATCTAAATGTGCCTGTGCTTTGTGGGGATTACAGCGCGCCCATGGCTTTGGCCGTGTCCATGTCTTTCTTTAACTTTTCAATTGCTGTGTCCACTTCAGGCCCAAACAATTGTTCTTGGTTAAAAGGCATGTTCAACACCGCTTGTTGGATTTCTGGCTTGAATCCAGAGCTTCTTAACCATGCATGCCTGCGAATGGTTACCGCATTGTTGACCGTTCGTGCTGCCGTGTCTGCCAAGTCTAGTGTGGACCTTATTTGGTTGTTGGATATTGCCTGTCCTTCTTTCACAACCTGCTGGGCACATTTCTGGTGTTCTTTGGGCAAATGTTGTATAATGTGTTGCATCTCGTCCCAGTGTGCCCTATCGTAGTGAGCAAGTAGGGCTTGCGAATTAGTGATCCGCCATTGATTGGCCGCCTGTGCTGCCACTCGTTTGCCCGCTGCGTCAAACTTTCAACTCTCTTTGTCAGGCGGTGGATCGTCTCCTGACGATTGAGAGTTTGCCCTCTTTCTTGCTGCTCTTACAACCAACGAGTCTGGTGTAAGTTGTTCTGTTATAAACACAGGATCCGTTGGGGGAGGCTTGTTCTTCTTCTCCACCCTAGGCGTGATAGCCCTTCCTTTAACTGGCTCCTGGAATACCTGTTTTGCATGTTTGAGCATACCCGGGAGCACTGGCAGACTCTGGTAGGGAGCGTGGGTGGATGCCAAGGTGTTGAACAGGAAATCATCCTTTATTGGCTCAGAATGCATTGCTACATTGTGGAACGTAGCTGCCCTGGACAGTACCTGCGTATATGCAGTACTGTCCTCTGGAGGTGACGGCTTTGTTGGGTAACAATCCAGACTGTTATCTGATACTGGTGCATTATATAAGTCCCATGCATCAGGATCATCCTGTGTCATCCCTGTATGTGTAGGTGACTGCATTGGAGGTGTTCTCACTGGAGACAGTTGTGGTGAGTGTAGTGGGGAAGGTTGTGGTGAAAACCTTGGTGGTGGGGATTTTTCACTGGCCGCCTTCGGCTGCATTTCTGTCTCCTGAAATGCCAGTTTTCTTTTGGTTTTAATTGGAGGAAGAGTTTGTATTTTTCCAGTCTCTTTCTAGATATGCAACCTCCTTTGCGTATGGTCTGGTTCATCCATACTTATTTTCTGCTCAAACCTGTGTCTTTCATGCATTTGGCTGGAAAGTCCTTGCTCTTCTGTGTAAGAGCTTCTTTTCGGCTCCAAAGCCGCTTTTTCGGTACCGATGTTTCAGAAAAAGTATTTTTCGGTTCCGACGATATTTTTCTCACTTTGAGTGAGTCGAACTCTCGGTGTCGAGATCGTTCGGTGCCGGAATCTCGACCGGAGTCGGAAGTCTACGGCAAATCTCTAGCCTTTTTCGGTGCTGATGTTTGGTCACCTTCTTTTCGATGGGTTAAGCCATGGCCTGCTGGCGGTGGCGTCCCCTTGGCCTTAACGATCTTTGTGTGAGTTTTCTTTCCTCCTCTCCGACGTCGAGTTGTTCTCTCGGTGTCGACGCCATTTGCAGTCTTCTCGCTCGTCGATCACGTAGGGTCTTTTTAGATCTAAACGCTCGACAAGCCTCACAAGTATCCTCCCTGTGTTTTGGTGATAAACACAGATTACAGACCAGGTGTTGGTCTGTATAGGGATACTTCGAGTGGCACTTCGGACAGAAGCGGAAGGGGGTCCGGTCCATTAGTCTCCGACGATGGATGTGGTCGGGCCGACCAGGCCCCGCTGAAGAACGGAAGCCCCGAAGGGCCGCCGGAGCGCTTCTGCGATTGGTGCCTATATAATAACATTAACCCGGTACCGAACGAGAACAATACCGTAGATTTTTCGATATTTAGCGAACTTTCCCGATTCGAAATACGGAGCGAAGAGGAACACGTCCGAACCCGATGGCGGAAAGAAAACAATCTAAGATGGAGTCGACGCCCATGCGCATTGGAGCCGAAAGGGAGGAGTCCCTCGGTCTCGAGACTCGAAAAGACTTCTTCGAAGAAAAACAAACAACTTGTAACACTCAGAGCCCAACACTAGATGGCAGGATAATGCACAGCATGTGTATCTGCAGCTACACATGCCACCGAACATATATATATATATATATATATATATATATATATATATATATATATATATGGAAAATGTCACTTACCCAGTGTACATCTGTTCGTGGCATTAGTCGCTGCAGATTCACAGGCTGTGCAAATCCCGTCATCTGGTGTTGGGCTCGGAGTGTTACAAGTTGTTTTTCTTCGAAGAAGTCTTTTCGAGTCACGAGATCAAGGGACTCCTCCCATTTTGGCTCCATTGCGCATGGGCGTCGACTCCATCTTAGATTGTTTTCCCCCGCAGAGGGTGAGGTAGGAGTTGTATATGCTAGTAATAGTGCCCAAGCAATGGAGTGAATACGTATGTACATAATGTAGTTTAAAGTAATATATATATTTACAAATATACAGATGTTCAAGATCAACTTCTAAACGGCTACAGGCTCCCGGGGAGGCGGGTGGGCGCATGTGAATCTGCAGCGACTAATGCCACAAACATATGTACACTGGGTAAGTGACATTTTCCGTTCAGTGGCATGTGTAGCTGCAGATACACATGCTGTGCATAGACTAGTAAGCAGTTATCTCCCCAAAAGCGGTGGTTCAGCCTGTAGGAGTTGAAGTTGTCTGAAATAATGTTCGTAGTACTGCTTGGCCTACTGTGGCTTGCTGTGTTGTTAGCACGTCTACACAGTAGTGTTTGGTAAATGTATGAGGCGTAGACCATGTAGCTGCCTTACATATTTCTGTGATTGGAATATTTCCTAGAAAGGCCATGGTAGCACCTTTCTTTCTAGTTGAGTGTGCCTTTGGTGTAATAGGCAGTTCTCTTTTAGCTTTAAGATAACAGGTTTGAATGCACTTAACTATCCATCTAGCAATGCCTTGCTTAGAAATTGGATTTCCTGTATGAGGTTTTTGGAAAGCAATAAATAATTGTTTTGTTTTGCGAATTAGTTTTGTTCTGTCAATGTAGTACATTAACGCTCTTTTGATGTCCAATGTATGTAGTGCTCTTTCCGCTACAGAGTCTGGCTGTGGGAAGAACACTGGTAATTCTACTGTTTGATTTAAGTGGAACGGTGATATGACTTTTGGTAAAAATTTAGGATTTGTTCGTAGAACTACTTTATGCTTGTGTATCTGAATAAATGGTTCTTGTATGGTAAATGCTTGAATCTCACTTACTCTTCTTAAAGATGTGATGGCAATTAAAAATGCAACTTTCCATGTTAAGTATTGCATTTCACAAGAGTGCATGGGCTCAAAAGGTGGACCCATGAGTCGTGTTAAGACAATGTTGAGGTTCCATGAAGGAACTGGTGGTGTTCTTGGTGGTATAATTCTCTTTAGACCTTCTATAAATGCTTTTATGACTGGTATTCTAAATAGAGAAGTTGAGTGCGTAATTTGCAGGTAAGCTGAAATTGCTGTAAGATGTATTTTAATGGAAGAGAAAGCTAGCTTTGATTTTTGCAAATGTAATAAGTATCCTACGATGTCTTTGGCAGATGCGTGTAAGGGTTGAATTTGATTATTGTGGCAGTAATATACAAATCTTTTCCACTTATTTGCATAGCAATGTCTAGTGGTAGGTTTCCTAGCTTGATTTATGACCTCCATACATTCCTGTATAAGGTCTAAATGTCCGAACTCTAGGACTTCAGGAGCCAGATTGCTAGATTCAGCGATGCTGGATTTGGGTGTCTGATCTGTTGTTTGTGTTGCGTTAACAGATCTGGTATGTTTGGTAGTTTGACATGAGGCACTACTGAGAGGTCTAGTAGTGTTGTGTACCAAGGTTGCTTTGCCCATGTTGGTGCTATTAGTATGAGTTTGAGTTTGTTTTGACTCAGCTTGTTTACTAGATATGGAAGGAGTGGGAGAGGGGGAAAAGCGTAAGCAAATATCCCTGACCAACTCATCCATAACGCATTGCCCTGAGACTGATCTTGTGGGTACCTGGATGCGAAGTTTTGGCATTTTGTGTTTTCCTTTGTTGCAAATAGATCTATTTGTGGCGTTCCCCAACTTTGGAAGTAAGTATTCAGTATTTGGGGGTGAATCTCCCATTCGTGGATCTGTTGGTGATCCCGAGAAAGATTGTCCGCTAGCTTGTTCTGAATTCCTGGAATAAATTGTGCTATTAGGCGAATGTGGTTGTGAATCGCCCAATGCCATATTTTCTGTGCCAGGAGACACAACTGTGTTGAGTGTGTGCCTCCCTGTTTGTTTAGGTAATACATTGTTGTCATGTTGTCTGTTTTGACAAGAATGTGTTTGTAGCTTATTATGGGTTGAAATGCTTTCAGCGCTAGAAATACTGCCAATAGTTCTAAGTGATTTATGTGAAACTGTTTTTGGTGAGTGTCCCATTGTCCTTGGATGCTGTACTGATTGAGGTGTGCTCCCCACCCTATCAAGGAGGCATCTGTTGTTATTACGTATTGTGGCACTGGGTCTTGGAAAGGCCTCCCCCGGTTTAAATTTATACTGTTCCACCATTGAAGCGAGGTGTATGTTTGGCGGTCTACCAACACCAGATCTAGAATTTGACCCTGTGCCTGTGACCACTGTGATGCTAGGCACTGTTGTAAGGGCCGCATGTGCAACCTTGCGTTTGGGACAATGGCTATGCATGAAGACATCATGCCTAGGAGTTTCAATACCTTTTTGACTTGTATTTTTTTATTTGGATACATGGCCTGTATTACATTGTGAAATGCCTGAACCCTTTGCGGGCTTGGCGTGGCAATCCCTTTTGCTGTGTTGATTGTCGCCCCTAAGTATTGCTGTGTTTGACACGGCAGAAGGTGTGACTTTGTGTAGTTGATTGAGAAACCTAGTTTGTGGAGGGTTTCTATGACATACTCTGTGTGTTGTGAACACCGTTCTAGCGTGTTTGTTTTGATTAACCAATCGTCTAGGTACGGGAACACATGTATTTGCTGCCTTCGGATATGTGCAGCTACGACTGCTAGGCATTTTGTAAAAACTCTTGGCGCAGTTGTTATTCCGAACGGCAACACCTTGAATTGGTAGTGTACCCCCTGGAATACAAACCTCAAGTACTTTCTGTGTGAAGGATGTATCGGCATATGGAAATATGCATCCTTTAGGTCTAGTGTTGTCATGTAGTCTTGTTGTTTGAGCAGTGGGATTACGTCTTGTAATGTCACCATGTGAAAGTGATCTGATTTGATGTAGGTATTTAATGTTCTGAGATCTAATATAGGTCTCAGACTCTTGTCTTTTTTGGGTATGAGAAAGTACAGAGAGTAAACTCCTGTTCCTTTCTGTTGGTTTGGTACTAATTCTATTGCTTCTTTTTGTAGCAACGCCTGAACTTCTAGTCCTAGAAGATCTATATGTTGTTTTGACATATTGTGTGTTTTCGGTGGGACGTTTGGAGGGAATTTGAGAAATTCTATGCAATAACCATGCTGGATAATTGCCAGGACCCAAGTATCTGTTGTTATTTCCTCCCAATGTTTGTAAAACTTGCTTAGTCTCCCCCCCACAGGTGTTATGTTTTGGGGATGTGTGACTTGTAAGTCACTGCTTATTTTGCGGAGTTTGTTGGACTTTGGAACTTTCCTCTATTTTTTTGGAACTGTCCCCCTCTATATTGTCCCCGAAAACTTCCACGCAGATATTGGCTCTGATAAGTGGGCCTTGTTTGTGAGGTTGGGGGTTCTGTGTTTTGCCCTCGAAACCCCCCTCGAAACTGTGTTTTTCGAAATGTGCCTCTGCTCTGTGGGGAGTAGAGTGCGCCCATGGCTTTGGCCGTGCCAGTGTCCTTCTTAAGTTTTTCGATAGCAGTGTCCACCTCCGGCCCAAACAACTGCTGTCCGTTAAATGGCATATTGAGCACAGCTTGCTGTATTTCTGGTTTAAATCCTGATGTACGCAGCCATGCATGTCTCCTTATTGTTACTGCTGTGTTAACAGTTCTAGCAGCTGTGTCTGCAGCATCCATAGCTGACCATATCTGATTGTTGGAGATACTCTGTCCTTCTTCAACTACTTGCTGTGCTCTTTTGTGGAACTCCTTGGGCAAATGTTCTATAAAATGTTGCATTTCGTCCCAATGAGCCCTATCATATCTGGCCAACAAAGCCTGTGAATTTGCAATACGCCACTGGTTTGCTGCCTGTGCCGACACCCTTTTGCCTGCTGCGTCGAATTTGCGACTTTCCTTATCTGGAGGTGGTGCATCTCCTGAAGTATGTGAGTTTGCTCTTTTGCGAGCTGCCCCTACTACAACTGAGTCCGGTGTTAGCTGTTGTGTGATGTACACAGGGTCTGTTGGTGGCGGTTTATATTTTTTCTCCACTCTTGGAGTAATGGCCCTTCCTTTTACAGGCTCCTGAAACACTTGTTTGGAGTGTTTGAGCATCCCAGGTAGCATGGGAAGACTCTGGTACTGGCTGTGTGTGGACGACAGTGTATTAAATAGAAAGTCGTCTTCAATGGGCTCTGCATGTAGGCTGACATTATGAAATGCCGCTGCCCTCGACACCACTTGTGCGTAGGCTGTACTATCTTCTGGTGGCGACGGTCTAGCTGGATAACAGTCAGCACTACTATCTGACACTGGTGCATCATAAAGGTCCCATGCGTCAGGGTCATCTTGACTCATCCCTGTGTGGGCCGGGGATTGCATCATAGGTGGAGTGGCTGCCGGTGATGTTTGCGGAGAGCATTGTGGAGATGGTGGCGGGGTTACTTGTTTAGCCACCTTTGCCTGTGGCTGCTTGCCTTTCTCCTGGAAGGCAAGTTTGCGTTTCATCCTAATAGGAGGGAGAGTGCTGATCTTTCCCGTTTCTATTTGGATGTGGAGCCGTCTTTGGGTGTAGTCCTGCTCCATTGTCTCTAATTCCTGTCCAAATGTATGTTTTTTCATTTGTGAGGACAGTCCTTGTTCCTCTGTGTAGGAACCTGATTTCGGTTCCGAAGCCGGATGTTTCTGTATCGAAACCTTTTCGGCTACTTTTTTCGGTTCCGACAAAACCTTTTTTGTTTTCGGCGTCGTGGTCTCTCGGTGCCGACTCATTTCGGTGCCGCTGTCTTGGTGCCGAACCTGCTCGGAGCCACTATCTCAAGCCCGAGATTGCTGTGTGGCGGTATCTCGACCGGAGTCGGATGACTTCGCCACCAGCGTGCCCTTTTTCGGTGCCGATGATCGGTCACCTATTTTTCGGGTTAAGCCATGGCCTGTTGGCGGTGGCGTCCCCTGGGCTTTTGTTGTCTTCTCGTGAGTTTTATGTTTCGACGTCTTACTCACGGTTTTCGGCGTTTCTTCGGGATCGAGCTCGTCCGAGTCCGATTCATGGATGGAAAAGCTTTCTTCTTCCTCCTGCAAACGCCCTTGTCCTGTCGGCGCCGACGCCATCTGCAGGCTTCTTGCTCTTCGGTCTCTTAATGTCTTCCTCGATCGAAACGCTCGACAGGCTTCACAGGTATCCTCCTTGTGCTCTGGAGACAGACACAAGTTACAAACCAGATGCTGATCTGTATATGGATACTTGTTATGGCATTTTGGGCAGAAGCGGAATGGGGTCCGTTCCATCAGCCTTGAAGAGACCCGTGGCAGGGCCGACCAGGCCCCGACGGGGGGGATCGAAAAAACCCCAAAGGGCCACCGGAGCTCTTCAAAAGTCGGTGTCGATCTGTTATAACTAACCCGATACCGAACGCAAACAATACCAACGATTTTTCCGAGATTCTAACTAACTTTCCGACCCGAAACACGGAGCGAAAAGGAACACTTCCGAACCCGATGGCGGAAAAAAAACAATCTAAGATGGAGTCGACGCCCATGCGCAATGGAGCCGAAATGGGAGGAGACCCTCGATCTCGTGACTCGAAAAGACTTCTTCGAAGAAAAACAACTTGTAACACTCCGAGCCCAACACCAGATGGCGGGATGTGCACAGCATGTGTATCTGCAGCTACACATGCCACCGAACATATATATATATACACACACACACACACATAACCTATTGGAGGTCGCCAGTAGATGTTATAGTAAGGATAATGTTTCTATAGTAAAAGCGGGGGCCCGGGAAAGAAAAAAAAAAATGTATATGTAGGGCTTCGCGAATAATAAGAGCTTGTGCAGAGAGCTGCAGAGCTCTGTTTGGCTGCCAACACTTGAAACCAGTTGGCAGTCATCTTGGGACTCACTGAAAAAAAGTGAAAAAAAGAAAAGGGGCCAGGATAGTGACACGCTAACCCTTAACTCTGGTGCTAGGGTACCATGAGGAACTGCGCCAAAGCAAAAAAGCACTTTTGTTTAAAATTTTTTGCCTCAAATTCACAGCAAAATTAAAAAAACAAGTGTGGGCTCCAGCTTGTTTTTATGAAGCCCCCAGGGGCATGTTGAAATAAATGAGGTGAGCGTATGGGGCCCCCACCTCCTATGGTATTTTTCGGCCCCAGGGACCACCGCCTCCCTGGAGCTGGAATCACATATAACTGAGAAGGGAGAACGGGGGGGGGTGCGCTGCAGCCCCAGGGATCGCCACCTCCCTGGGGCTTACATCATAAGGAATGCGGGGGCGTGTGGCTTCCCCGCAGCCCCAGGGATTGATAATAATGAATACGTGGGGCTGGGTGTTTCTCCCCCTCCACCCCCACACACACACAGCCCCGGGCCCCTGCACTTCCCCAGGGCTTAAATCAAAAGGAATGCGAGGGCATGCAACTCCCCCCAGCCCTGAGGACCACCACTTCTCCAGGGCTTAAATCGTAAGGAATGTGGGGGCCCACACGGCCCCACAGCCCCGGGGATCACCACCTCACGCCACCCCCCCATAGAGCCAATAGAGGCCCCGGGGACCACCACCCACCAGGGCCAGCTCCTGTTATGTCCCGGGGTGCCCACCCCTGGGACATGGCTGTTTGCTCTCACTTGGCAGGAACTTTGACAACTCCAGCCAAGTGAGAGCAAACACTTTGCCTTCTACAAGTGGGAGCAGTCAAACAGCTCCAGCTTGCACATAGCAGTGTTTTCCTCTGTTTCATCGCATGCAAATGTGTGTGCAGGGACACAGATAAATACTTTGCTGCAGAAAGTAGGGAGTTACTATTTCAAGCAGCTTCCTGCTTGTGGGAGCAATACAGACTCCTGCCAGACGTGGGAAGCTGGCTAGGACTGCGGGGGCCTTCAGGCTCCCTCCACGGTTCTATCACTTTCTCTTTCTCTTTTTCTGTTCCATGGAAGAGAGAGAGAGAGAGAGATTGTTATTGCAAGGGTGACTCCATGCAATGACCTCAAACTAGCAACATGTTTGGCGCAAATGTTATATTTATGTTTTGATGGACAGCAGACCTGGGTCACTTCTGGCCTCATAGTCAAGCTCTTGGGCTGTCAGTTGGTTGAAAGTTCAAATCCTAGTATCGAATGACAGTGTGTCTGTTTATTTTCTAGTGGTTTGACTGTTAAACATTCATAGGGATGGAACATTGAAGTTTTTCCCCTCAAAATCTGTGGGTTGAATGTCATACATAAGTCTGGACACTGCACAGTAAGGAGTCACCTCTGGCTTAGTGTTTAAGGTCTCAGACATTCACACTTTCATGCTTTAGTTTCTTTTTAACTACACATATTAAAGTTACATACTTAAAGGTGATCTTACTGTTTTTAATTGACAAAAAAAAAAATATTTTCAATTTGTCCGGAAATATCTCATTCTAGGTATATCATTCATCAAGGCCTAAAAAACGATCTCTCTCTCTCTGTTTCACTCTTACAAATCTTTCTCCAAAACCCTTTCTTTCTCAATCTTTCACTTTCTCTCTCCATCTGAGGATTGGGTGATTATAGGGGACTGGCTGCAGGGCCTGTCTCCAGGCCAGGCTCTGCGGCAAACCCAAACTGCGTACGGCTGGTGGTTACAGGGGTTGGCTGCAGGGCCTGCAGTGAACTTCTGCTGCACATGGCCAAAGGCCATGCGCGGCAGTGGTTGGATGAAAGTAATGTATCGAAAATTACTTTGCATTTTAAAAAAAACTAAAACTAGAAATTCACTGAAACAACAAAAGCTGCAGGGACGTTATAATTAAGCTCTCATTTTAAACGTACAAAACCATAGAAATTCAACAGTTGTAGTTAGCGTTATTTCAAGTAACTATAACCAGCACCCTAAGGTAACTGTAACTTACACTCTCACCATGCACTGCTAGATATTCCAGCACTCATGACATCTTTTGTAACATCATTGATAATATCACTGTAACATTT
This sequence comes from Pleurodeles waltl, assembly GCF_031143425.1. Lineage (NCBI taxonomy): Eukaryota > Metazoa > Chordata > Amphibia > Caudata > Salamandridae > Pleurodeles > Pleurodeles waltl. Next base: position 567,493,214 of record NC_090438.1, read on the forward strand.
GTTGGAAAATTATTAATAAAAAACTGTACATGCGGGGGCGCGAGTTATAGTTACCTCAGGACACGAGTTATAGTTACTTGAAATAACTAACTATACCAGGTTTAAGGTTTTGTACGTTTAAAATAAGAGCCTAACTATAACGTCCCTGTGACCTTCGGTTTTTTAAGTGTATATTTGTCGGAAAGATGTGAGAAAATGATTTACAAAGTACATTAACTGTGAGGAAAGGATTACTAGCAAAGTCCAACAAACGTTCTTGAATTGCATTTCCGTATTCAAGTATTCTTTCATCTTTGAAAAAGATGCAAAAGAGTGCATGAAGTTGTTTTTATTTTTTCCCAATAGTTCAACAGAAAACAATTCTTACCCCCCAGAAGTCTTTCTTCGCCAGCCTTTCAAGGACCATCTGCCACACTTTTGCACCAAATCCATGTCGCAAAATATTCTCAAAGACATCGAAAAAGGCAGCTGGATGTATGATTTCATCTATTGTATACAAAATAGCATATTTCAAGCACTGGGTCACAAAAACATAAAAATAAACACTTTAAGTGGCTCAGTTTTCTTGGAAGATCCAGAAACAAAGAGCATTCTATTCACAGAGCCCTACACATTTCATTAACTGCAGAAATGGCAGTGAGGTGTATCTGCCACAAAGTTTATACCACATGGATGGGAACACCGGCGGTGAATAAACAGCCAAAGTACTGCACTTTTTTGTTTTGAATCGCCCGTTTAACCAGAATTAACTCATTATCCTTTCCTTTTCTAAGGTGTCTGTTTATTGTTTCATATAACAAGAACATAAAAAAAACGAAAAAACAATTCACATCAATGGTGTATTGTCTTAATCTACTGTGTCAGCTCTCTTTAATCATTTTTTAAGAACATCAATGTAGCAAATACAACGCGAGAATCCAGGGGTAAAAGTGAAAAGGCACAACATAAAACAAATCTTCCCTTATCCTTCCCAAGATCAAAGTTCTATCAGATAAGTTATTCAACTGGTCATGGTAGAACTCCGGAACTAAATTGATATCTTATGTGGGGTCCCTAAGCGAGTACGTCCTGGGATTAGAGTTCTACTGGAATAGGCCCACAGCTCTTCATTGCAATGGGCACACCCCTAAAGAACACTCTAAATCACAAAGGGTTCCAACAGCGGCTTCCAAAAGCCCTCACAATTCGTATGTGTGCCATTGACATTGTTTGGTAGTTTCTCCATTGTTAATATTGCCTATAGTCTCTGAAGCAATTTGGAGCATAGGGTACGTAATCTTTTTCCAGTTAAAAACGATGGTATAGTGTCACTGCTCCCATGCACTGCAGCACCACATACCACTTCTGTTTAGATATGGCGTCATAACCCTCCGGTCTGATAACAAGAACCACCACTTGGTGTTCCAATGGTAGTGGATAACCCAGGACACTGTGTATCAGTTTTACCACCTCTTTCCTAAAGTGAGTAAGTCTGAGGCATCACCACCAAATCTGCAGCAGATTTTGTGCTGGTTGGGAGTCAATTTCTTCGTTGTATGCAGGAGAGGCATGTCCCGAAGGGCACTGGGGATCGACTGCAGGATTCCAGTTAGTGCAACTAGAATTACTCCACTAGGAGTACTTCACAAGAAATAGGTTGCTAAGAATGGGATAAATCAAAGCTGACCAATGTCATGGGGGGTACTAACAGCAAGGAGCACTGCTACACACCATATTGGAATGCCCATAGATACAAGGGTACTGGGGGAAAGTCCACAGGAAAATAACAGCTACTGAGAGTACCCTAGAACTCACTCCCCAACTAGTGTTTCTGGGTGTTTGGTGGGGAACAAATCCTGGACAGATACACAAGCCTTTTCAGCAATTTAGCTTCGATGACTGCAAGGGGGGACATAATTCGGTACTGGGAGGCTGAATTGATCCCATCAGTGGCCAAGTGGGAATCAATTCTAAACAGCTGTATGAGGTCTGAGGAGTAGGTCAATAGGGTCCGCGGCTGCCCCTACAAATTTGATAAGGTGTGGGGTCCCTGGCAAACTGCTGATGACGCTAAACAAGATGTGGCTAAAACCCCACAAAGTACAGCCATACTAGTGCGGATGAAGCCACTGAGACCAAGCTAAAAAGACAGTCTTGAGTGTAACTGGGGGAAGCCGGATGTGCCAGGTGGTTCCTTATTTGTTCTTGATGCAGATACCTGGCTCCTAGGGGTCTACTGGAAAGTGTAAGTGGGCCTGTTTACCGCAGTGTGTGAATTCCACAAGCAATTGTTTGTTGTGTAATCGTAATAAACAGATTTAAAAAAACAATAAATCAGCAGCTCTCCTATGTCTCCTCATTCCCTTCAACCATTCGAATTAATATTACAGTACATACAATGGAGGTGAGATTTGGATGTAATACCAGCTATACATGAGTGAAGTGAATTTCTCTGCATCTAGGCAAGTTTGTCGAATTTTAAAGTATCTTCTCAACAGTTCCCGTTGTTTCTTCGATATACACTTCTGAAGTGCTCTTTTCCACTCTTGATATGTGTGGCTACATTGGGCGCGCTTCTGTGTCTAAATGCATGTACTATAGTCCAGAGAAAGGACTCCTCTTGTGCTTATTATATAGGAGAGCAGTGCTTCAAACAGTGCCTTTGATATACCCGTTTAAAGTTGGGTTGTAAGATCCAGTATTTAAATAGGGTATACCTTAACCTCTCCCTTTTCATCCAAGCGGAATTCAGGTTTGCACTGTCGATGTGATTTAAGCGGTGGCGACTGAACACATCTGAGCTTGTGATGGAATCTGCTTCGCGTCACTTGTGAAAAGCCTATTCTTGCAACGCCAGCACAAAATTTGATGGTGTATGTGAGGAGGGGAAAGTAGCAAGTCCTCTTTTTATCACAACTTTGTCTCATTAACGTAATGAGGTATAAACCATCTACACAGTTGTGTATTTAAAGGTTTCCTTCTCCTCTCCTGCCACTTCACGTCTTCGCTCCTCTATTTATCTGAAATTATTCCTCCATTTGTTGTCCAATCTGTTCTTTGAATACTGCGTCTTTTATTAAAGAGGGTGTAGGTGCGCAAATGTATTTCTGATCTTATGTCCAACTGTAATTTGATAGAGACAGTTGCATGGTCCAACATTGATATAATGTCACTTTCGGCCTCACTAACCCAGAATGCAAGTAAGTTAAAATCTATTCTCACTGTCTACTTTATGTTGTTCTCTACAAATATCTCTTAAACCTAAGTCAGCCATTCACCACCTCAGTCATTTAGAAAATGCTCCATTATGACCGGGACCTTCCGTAGTTCTATCTTTTTGGGGGGTCTTATACTACATTAAATTCTCCCTCAACTATTATTTCCCACTTACCCAACTCCCCCTAAGGTTTCTAGGAACTCTCCCCAAAGTTATAAAGATTGTAAACTCATCACTAAAACAAGACATAGTCCAGGACTGCAGGACGATTGGGCAAGTGACACCCCTCTTGAAAAAAGCTGGGGCAGACCCTACAACGCTTACCAACTTTTGGCTAGTGCTGAACATTACCTTTTTTGCCCAATTGTTGGAAAAATGTGTGCACAACCAACTATGTCAGCATATTGAGCAGTTCAACCTGCTCAACCAACTTCAATCAGGATTCAGACCATGCTATAGTACAGAAACAGCCATCGATGTCCTTAACATGCTAGACCACAATAATGTCTGCCTACTCATCCTCCTAGACCTCTCATTGGCGTTTGACACGGTCAATCACAACAGCCTACTAGGATTGCTGGAAACCAGAAAAGGGCTATCAGGGAATGTGCCCAACTGGTTTGCATCCTTCTTGCAGAACCACGCGCAACAAATCAAATTAGGCAGCAGACTTTAAAATGCTTCACCAGTGAGACACAGAATCATAATACGGTCCACCGTTTCCCTCCACTCTCTTTAAGCTCTATATGGAGCCACTGATGGAAATCCTCAAACAAGTGAACCTTGCTTACCACATGTACATGGATAATATGCAATTACACTTAAAGATATCCTCCGTGGAGGATGTCATCCAATTTAAAAACACTCTAGGTAAAATAGAAACCTAGCTGTCTCAAAACAACCTCAAGCCGAACTCTGAAAACAGAATCCCAGCTTATCACCCCTCATATCAGCTCTCCACACATCCATAATTGGCTTAATGACCTAGACACCATCAACTGCAAACCTAGCATTATAGAAGCCACTAAATCCCTTTGATTAAGACTGGATAAGAATCTGAACATGCAAGCATGTCAGTGCAACCACACACACTGCATCATTCCAACTCAACCTACTGAAGAAAGTGAAACCTTTCCTGCCATCACCAGATTTTAAACTAGCAATACAAACATTAGTGGTCTCCAGACTAGAATATAGCTGTGCAACCCTTACAGGTCTCCCAGAGTAGAGAATCACTCCACTAAAATCAACCCTCAATGCAGCAGTAAGACTGGTAACAGGCACGAGACGCTTATCCACATTACCCCTTCACTTGTGTCTCTCAACTGGCTTCCTTTTGAAGCTATAACTCAACTTTAAATTGCCTGCCTCTCTCATAAAGCCTTGCACTAAGATGAGCCCAGCTACATGGTAGAAATGTTTTGAAGTAAAAGCTCCCTCAGGATAGAACCCCCAGATTGAGGAAACAAAAAACCTACACACGCTCCTTTTCAGGATGGGCTATGAGGACATGGACAACTCCACCACCTGCGATACGGTCAAACCCATCGACCCATTTTCAAAAAAGAGGTGAAAAGGATCCTGATAAACAGATTCCTCACAAAGTCTTTGTTAGCCTGTACCCAAGGACCCTGTGATTACACCACTACTACTACTACCACCACCACCACCACCACCAATAGGGCAGAAGCACACCCATCCCAGTAGAACTGCACACAAACCCTGTTCACCTGGACTCCTGAAACCAAATCATCTCAAGACCCCAGAATGCCGTCTCTGAGAAATGTCCTAGTGCTTCACAACCGAGTTGTGGATGTTTAATAATAGTTCTGATGAACCATATCATATTTTGTTCCAGTTTAATGTTTCATGTTTTATGTCATGTTTTTTTATGTTTCAGGTCTTTGCTTCTGTTTCCAATCTTGAGAACAGTGCTTTGACAGTCTTTGGTCATGTTCGAACTTTATTTTGTTTTAACCTGTTTATTGTTTTTAAACAAAAAGGTTCCCATACAGACACAGTTGTACTATGTGACTTATTCTATAACAATGATTACCCTATGTAGTTGTGAGATGAAACACTATAAATTAAGTTGCAGGGCACACATCACCTGCGTAACACATACAGTTCTAGCAATGCCTGAACCCACTAGACTAGAATAGCTAGGTAGTGGGTAGCATTGCGTAGCGTTAACACAGCCGTACGACAATCTTAAGTAGATGTGTCAGAGTTGGGACTAGGTGCAGGACATCCAAATACATCAACAACATACAGCATTTTGTGCATGTGTCGAAATCTTTACAGACTATTTCAAGTATGAAAAGATAGGAACATAACAATAACTAGCATGCTGATACACTCTATGGCCCTGCTCTCCATTTCAGCATTGGAATGGGTTTGTATAATCTAAGCACTACTCAGCAGAAAACACCAAGGTGCAGTACAGGGGGAGCCAGTGTGTGTCATCAAGCGCCATCAGCGCTTAAGGAAGCATTTAGAGTGGTGCCCCCTTCAAACTGCAGTGGCAGGGGACAGCTCTGAACTGCACAGTTCCAATACATCAGTGAGGTCAGTGTAAAGGACTGCCATTATAGTGTCCCACCCACTGGCCAGAGGTTACCTGTGCAGCTCCATTGCATCCTCGCATCACAGCGCCACACTCTCAGCCTGTGCCCAATTAAAAAATGAGCTATTCCAGACTACCAAATGTGGAGGCTCAGGGAACTTCCACCTGCGTGTGATCAATCGTTTTGCTAGAAGCAGTCCCAGATCGACCAAGGACGATGTGTTTCTGCTTCTTGCTTCTGCTGTACAGTCCTAGTATGCACACTTCCCTTGTAAGGTGCTAGTAATGAATGCATGCCTTAGGAATTGCCCAGGGAGTAGGCCTGTTGCCTCTGCAAAAGAGGTGTAGGATAAGAGTGCGCCGTTATACAGGTCTCCCAGTGTCTGCACCTCAGCCACCACACACAAGGCTACCACCATTATGGTAGTGAAGCAGCTCCAACGTGGCGCGCCCTGCTATGGCAGGACTGGAGCATATGGCTAAACCAGGTTGATGCGCCAGAAGCATCAGTGTGCTACCAGTTATAAGGTCAGCTGAGGTGGAGGTGGATGACTACAGGGGTAGAACAACGGAAGCATACTATCATGGGTCCAGGTCGGCAGCAATATAGCGGTTTCTATCAGCTGCTTCACAGCAAGCCATTTTGCAACCCACTGGAGCTGGGATGCTAAATAATAATGCTCAAAATTAGGGATAGCTAGACCCCCTCTGTCCAAAGGCTGGTACAAATTATTGAGTGCCACACGATATATAGATTTGCCCCACACAAAGTGTCTAATGACCGTCTCCAGGGATCGAAAAAAGGAAGTGCTGATATACAACTGCAAGTTGTCAAAGTAATATAAGAGCTGCGGGAGGGCCATCATTTTCAGTAACCACCCTCCCTGCCATGGACAAGATTGCCAAAGGCCATCTGGGCACACAGGGGCATAACAGTGTGCTTTAGATTGCCCTCTAGTAGATCCCACGATTTGTAGTATATTTGTAGGTCCAGATACCAAACCGTGTGTGGCTCCCAGGCCAGATGGGGTGCTAAGGGAGATGCTTCACGGATAGGGGCATGCGTAGAGAGCGGAAATATGCCGGATTTAACACAATTAACCTTGAGTCCCGAAAATCAGCAAGCTGGTGAAGGGCAAGAGTGATCAACTCAGGAATGGCTGAGGCATCCAAGTATACCAGGAGGTCGTCAGCATAAAGGGAAACCGCATGAACACGGTCTCCAAGAAGTATACCCCAATCACAACCTAGCTCGCGGAGGCAGGCTACCAGGGGCTCCACTGGCAATGAAAACAGTAGCGGTGACAATGGACAGCCCGGACGTGTGCCCCTGCCCACACGAACAGGGTCTGAAATCAGCGGGCTTGTCCTCACCGCAGCTGTTGGAAATGTGAAGAGCAGGTGGACCAGCTTTAAGTATCTTCCCCTAAACCCATTATGGGGCAGAACTGTAAATAAGTACTCCCACTCCAAGGAATTAAATGCCTGCTCCAGATCGAGGACCAGGCAACCCGCCCGCGGTCAAGGCACAAGGGTGAACTCCATTACATGGAAGAAGTGTTGCAGCTTAAGTGATGCGTTTCTGGCTGGAACAAACCTGTTTTGGTCAGGTGTACCAGGCCCGGCACAAATGGGGTCAGGCGATCCGCCAATACTTTTGCCAGAATCATGTTATCTGTGTTCAATAGCACCAATATGCAGTAAGAACTCAAGGCCGCGGGGTTTTTGTGAGGCTTTGGTAGGGGAACAAGGGGCGCATCATTGAGAGAGGCTGGAAGCCTAGATGTTCCCGACGGTCCGGCATATAGTGAGTGCAATCGGGGACCAGGAGTGTGGCATAGGCATTGTAGAACTCTGCCGGGAGTGCATCAGGCCCCAGGGTCTTACCCGTCGCCAACATCCTTATTGCTTTCCGTATTTCAAGTAGCCCGATAGGACTATCCAGCTCCTCCCGCTGATCAAGGGTGAGGGAGGCAAGGGACATTGTGGAGAGATAAGAGGCATTGTCCTCCGTTGGGGATGTTATGGTTGAGCGGTATTGAAAAGTATATCTATTAACCAGCTCCTGATGTATCTCATGTTGTTTGTATAACATAGGACTGGAAGAAGCGCAGAGTGCCGCAGTGGGTTTACCCAGGCAGACTCACCTTACCAGCCTCACAGGGAGGGTGCCAAACTGATCTGCCTCTGCATGAATTTTGGCAAAGTGGGCAGTGTTATTATGGCAGCACAAGCGTTTGAGCAGGGCAAGGCATTCTCCCTGCGCCTCAGCCAGCCTGCATTGCCTAGAAGGGTCAGTTACCACTGTCTCATTCTCTAGGCTTAGCAACTTATGTTCAAGGTTCCGAATTTCAGTGTCTAGTTGCAGTCTTATGTTCCAGCACAGACCCATACAGTGCCCCCTCAGTGTGACCTTGAAAGCGTCCCATTCCGTGGAGCACGCCTCATTAGTGTCGGTGTTAAGGTCAAAACATTTGGTAATTGCTGTGGCAACTGACTCGCAAAAAGGGGGGTCTTTTAAGGCTACTGGTTGCAGATGCCAGACTGCTATGTAATGGGGGAAAGGAACAATCCAATGTGGTGTCAAGCACACAGTTAAAATTTTCCCCTAGCAGCCATGAAATGTCGCAAGATTATGAGAGTCTGTGAGAGCGACTACAGGAAGGGTGCTTGCTCCAAGTTTGGGGCATAGATACTTCTCAGACAGTCAGGATTTATCTGCAACAGTGGCAGCATATTGCAGTGCCCGCTGATGTTCTGTTATAATCTCCTCCAGGTTTGGTGTCAATTTAGGGGCCATTGGCTGATCTCCACCAGTTCAGCACTGGCAGCCACCAGTCCGACCTCTAGTCATGTGTGTGCCTGACAAAGAGGATCGGCTGGCATTCGATCTGCGTGCGTCTAGCCATTTTCAGGCGTTTTACGCAGAGCCAAAGAAATGTGTGGTGTTTCCTGCAAACACACGAAGCCGTTCAGAGAAAAGAAGGGAATATTTCAAGTCTAGCTTGCAGTCTCTCATTTTCACTGCCATGAATGAGCCACATTGTTTCTGGACTGCTATAGTGTAGTCCGGGAAGAACATAACCTGAGCATTGTCTACTTTGATTTCCGGGAGCTTTCTGGTCTCGCGTACGGAGGAGTCCTGGTCCCGAAAGGGTAGTAATCACAGTACCATTGGGTGAGGACCAGCACCAGGTGGGGGCCTCCTAGTGTGGACCCGGTGTGCTTGTTCAATAGTGAAGTACTGAGACAGCACCTGGGGCAGGGTAGGTCTCTCAGCCAATGCTCCATGTACTGTGGTGCTTCCTGACCTTCTATATTCTCCAGCAAGCCCACCACATGAATGTTATTCCGTCTTGACCTTTCTTCAACACCTTCAGCTCTCTGTTCCAGGATTCTTACACAGCCTTGCAGTTATTATACAGAAGAGATTGCAGTACTGGTTTGCAGTTGGAGATCCATGAGGGTTTGCTCTGCCGGCTCTGTCTGACAACTTGCTGTGACCTGCATGTAACAAAGTTAGGTCTGAAGCCACACACTGTCAATTTTGGCTTCTAGTGATACTCTGGATTGTTCTATAGCAGCCAGTACAGAATCAAGTTTATTTTCTAGAGTCGTTGCTTTGGGTGGAGTCACCGAAGGTGCGCTGCGCTGCCCGTACTAGTAGTGGAGGAGGCAGCTGAAGGGTGCATTGCGGTGCCCTGAGCATTACAATGCGAGCACCCCATAGTTGACAAACGCACTTCGCTGCCATCCAGCAGATACCAGGCCCAGACAGCAATCTTAATCGAGGCAGGACGGGCTGTGGGAGAACAGAAGGGCAACAGCGACGTTCCGTCTGTAAGTAATTATATTTGTACCAGGTGTGTTATACAAAACATGCTTTAACAAGTAATTATAAGTGGTCAGTTCTTGTGTATTTTGTGATAGCTCTGTGAAATACCCTGCCATACATTATGGAGATAGGGTGGAATTAACTGGAGGATCATAAGTGGTACTGGCAAGTCAAGGATCAATCCCAACTGATAAGCCATAATGCAAGCCTGCGGGCAGGCCTGAGCCCTGGAAACAGGGTCCAGACAGACAGTAATGGCTCATTGCGCTGTTGAAGCAACAATGTTCCCTTGCTGGCTATGGCATAGTGCGCAGTTGCACAGAGACAGGGATAGGAAATAGTATGGTTCCTGAAGGAATGTCTGTTGCATGAATGTGCAGTGAGGCGCATCAGCTGATGATTATAAAGCATCATTTCTAGGGCAGCATGACTGTGCTATTGCGCTGCCATCCTGCCAGGAGTCATGGCCTGTGTCGAGTGCTTGCCAAAATGGGGTGGAAGGGTGCCAAGTGGAGAAAGAACTAATGTAAGCAGGCACACCTCATTGTGCATTATCACCGAGAACTGATCGAGGCTCCCAGACTTCCTCTATGCTCTGCAATCCGATTGCGCCCAGCCAGATCTCAGTTAGCCGTAACATTTATCCATCTAATGAGCAGCTTCAGGTCGCGCGGGGCTGGCGATGGCGCCCGGGCACATATCTATGGAAGGGGAGCTGCGGTGTAGGCCTGGGCCCGGTAAGACCACCCTCCCCCACCCACCACACAGGCCCCTTCCTGCACAGCAGCAGCGCAGCTTCCCTGAAATGGGACGGCACACAGGCACACCCGTATGTCGCCCCGCCTGGTGTTCATGAGGATCCCTCCAGTTTCATGCAGAGGGGACCTCGTAATGCCGGTCACTCCCGCCGCCGCTCCCCACGGCTGTCCGGCTTCCGCAAGCCCACCTGGCCCTGGCCAGCCCCCGGCGGACCGGCCGCAAGCTCCGGGCAGTCTCTGAGCAGATCCCCGCCCCGAGGAGAGCCTCGGAAAACTCCTGCACCACATAGTCGGGACAGGCCACACAACGGCCCACCACAAGCCCCGTGTCAATGACAGCAGCTGAAGCCGCCGTCCCCAGCGCGCGGGCGTAACAACCATGCAGTCCACGCGACGTGATCCGCAGCTACGGCATGTCATGTTCGAACTTTATAAAACATTTTAAACAAAAAAAATCTAAATAGGTCTCACCCCGACCGCTACAAAAAATTCCATATTCTGTTAGTTCACACACTGAACATCATGATAACCTTCATCAGCATAGCCGTCAGTCAAGTTATTTTACCACTGCACATTTCCTCTGCTCCTTCACAATCAGGAGCCAATTATTCAACAAATTACCCAGAATACCAGTAGATCACGTTTGTTCAGCGTTACATAACGGGACCCGAGGAACTGATCCATCTTTATTATGGCATTGGGAGCGTCTGAGTCACTTACTTCCAGTGTCTTTTAAAATTGTATTGTTGCATCGTAGAGGTCTATGTGTATGCCAGTGCTGACTTTCACTGACCGAGCCAGTCGTGTCATTGCCCGGGGCAGGCCCTCTCGTTGGGCCTGTTCCTCAGTCAGGTCTTACTTCAGATGTTTTGCAGACTCCAGTTTTTCTGCAAATTGATTCTGTTCCCTCTAGTGTAAAGCCAATGTCAAACAGATATGCCCATCTGTATCAGATTTTTTCTGGTCTTAACTTCTCAGTGATCAGCTTGAAACGGAGTTATGTCTGAAGGGTGGGCTGCAAAACATCCCGAAAAACTGAACAGAAGCATTCTTCAAAAATCACTTCTCAGGCCGTCGCTGCTCTTAAAACATTTTCCTTTAAAGTACAGTAATGAAAATTTACTAAGATGTCTCTCGGACTAAGAGTGTGTTGTGTTTATCTGGTGCCCACTCAATGCACTCTATGAACGTGAACCCTAGGATGCCCATCTCCCAGGCGGGTCGAAAACATGCCCACAATAAATGCTTCAAGGTCGGGCCTCCTTGTCAAATCTTAAGCATCTTACTCTTAGGTTGTTGAGTCTAGGTCGTTTTTTTTAAGTTAGTCTATTTTTGTGAGGACCCCTGCAAGTTTCTTCACAACAGATTACGGATTCTTGGTCTGTGTTCATTCTGGAGGCCTCAAGTGAACCTACCCAGGTTTCCTCCTCTACTATCCTGACCTCTGCCAGTTCCACAGCTCCACGTAGATCACTAATTTTACTGCTGAGGTTAGCACGTAGATCAGTTAACTTCTTCTCAATATCAGTCTTGAGTTCCTCCGTCAGCTCTTCTGAATGAATGAAGACTCTCAAAAAGATCAGCTTTCATGCTGCCATCTCTGTCCTGGGGTGTAACAAGCAAGCACAGGTGACCTATCTGCCTGCCCCTCTCCCCCCAGGTCCTATGGGTTCCTGATTTGACTTGGTCTTCCACTTACACAAGAGAGCCAGTGGCTCCTCCTGCTTTGTCTACATAGGTGGCATTGAGAGAATGGGTTCAGGGAGGCTGATTTGCTATGAGTAGGGTCTGTTATGATGTACAATAATATGTAAATGGAACTTGGAGTGTGGTTTACTTCCAAGTTCCAGACTCCTGTCATGACCGAGCCATTCCAGGGAAGTCATTTAGAGTCTTACTGGTGGAGGAATGGCTGCTTGGAGTCGTAGAAGAAGAAAGTTAATAAAACTTCAAGTTACTCACTTCCTGCAGTGTTGTGTTGCATGAGGAAGCAGTGCTACAAAGAAGTTGGCCATGACTCAACCAGCCAGTGAATCTATGCCTCGAAACTGAAACCCATTGCATGCCTACACTGTCGTTTTATACAGTGGGGAGCGGAGTTGAAGCCCAGTGCAGCCGAACAGTACCGAACGGTGGATCCACGTGGGATCCTACATTTGCTGCCAAAATCTGTGGATCCAGAATCCTGTGATCTAGTGGCCAACGTGGGTGTGTACGGTAACCAGTGTGCCGAACTTTAAGCTCAAGCGGTGGTGAGAGTTGCATCTGGCCTTGAGCCAACATATGCTGTGACGTGTTCCTACATACGTCCAATGTGCTCACATCATACACAGGTTCAGCGTGTGGCCGCCATCTTGTGATACGCACACCAGCAGACCACTTCGCTTTTTTGTACTGCGGATGCTGGTCAATTTCACTTGGCCGCATATGGTGATACGCACACCAATTGTGTAGGTCATTCCTAACACAACCTGTGCGTGGACCACAGCTTAAGTTAATTGTATATTCATCGTGCTGGCAATTTTGTTACTACTTCTGTGGGCACAGTGACGAACAGAGGCAACAGTGACTCGCTGACCTACTTTGGAACTTCATAACTATCTTATAAATACGGAAAATGTCACTTACCCAGTGTACATCTGTTCGTCTCATGTAGTGCTGCAGATTCACATGCTGTGCATATATCGCCATCTAGTGTTGGGCTCGGAATGTTACAAATTGTTTTTCTTCGAAGAAGCTTTTTTCGAGTCACAGGATCGAGTGACGACTCCTCTCGGTGATAGTGCACATAGGCATCAACTCCTTTGTTAGATTGTTTTCCCGCAGGAGGGTGAAGTAAGGAGTGAAGTATTGTGTATGTACAAATATATATATAGAAAGTGAAGTAGGTGTCCATGCAATGATTATACATATTTACATGATAAATTACTACAATGGCTACAGGCTTCCTGGGAGGAGGGAGGGCGCATGTCAATCTGCAGCACTACATGCCACGAACAGATGTAAACCGGGTAAGTGACAGTTTCCGTTCTATGGCATGTGTAGCTGCAGATACACATGCTGTGCAAAGATTGAAAAGCAGTTCTTCTCCCAAGTAAGCGGTGGTTAGCCTGTAGGAGTTAAAATAGTTTGAAATAGTGTTCTAAGCACTGCTTGACCAACATTTGCTTGTTGGTGAGATGGCACATCTAGACAGTAGTGTTAAGTAAATATGTGTGGTGTGGACCATGTGGCTGCTTTACCTATGTCTGCCACTGGTATATTTCCTAAGAATGCCATTGAAGCACATTTCTTTCTTGTGGAATGCGCTTTAGGAGTAAGAATAGTTGCCTTTTAGCTTTAAGATAGCAAATTTGAATACACTTTACTATCCATCTGGCTAATCCTTGCTTGGAAATAGGATTACCTTTAAGGGGTTGTTGGAAAGCAACAAAAAGTTGTGTAGATTTTCTAAAGTCTTTCATTCTGTCTGTAGCGCTCTTTTGAGATCAAGAGTGTGGAGAGCTCTTTCAGCAACTGAATCTGGCTGTGGAAGGAAGACTGATGATTCCACTGACTGAATAATGTGAAATGGTGAAACCACTCTGGGTAAACATTTTGGATTTGTCGTAAGTACTATTTTGTGTTTGTGTACTTGGAAGAAGGGTTCTTCTAAAGTGAATGCTTGAATTTCACTTGCTCTTCTTAAGGAAGCAATTGCTACCTGGAAAGCAACCTTCCATGAGAGAAACTAAAGAGCTCAAGAATGCATTGGTTCAAATGGTGGTCCCATAAGTTTTGTGAGCACATTGTTAAGGTTCCAGGCAGGAGCTGGTGGAGCTGTAGGTGGAATAACTCTTATAAGCCCTTCCATAAAAGCTTTTATGACAGAAATTCTAAACAGAGAGGTATGTTGTCTGTTTTAGAGGTAGGCGGATATTGCTGTTAAATGAATTTTAATAGATGAATATGCAAGATTCGCTTTCTTAATGAAGAAAATAACATACAATATCCTGTACTGATGCCTTAAGAGGATCAATGTTTTTACGTTGGCAGTAATATACAAAACATTTCCATTTATTTGTGTAGCACTGCCTGGTTGTCGGTTTAAGTGCTTGTTTTTAGAATGTCCATACATCCTGATGGAAGCTGTAGGTATCCAAACTCTTTGACCTCAGGAGCCAAATTGCCAGGTTGAGCATACTGGGTTTGGGATGCCTGATCTGACCCTTGTTTTGAGTCAATTGATCTGGTGTGTTTGGGAGTTTGTGATGTGGTAATATTGACAGATCCAATAGTGTTGTGTACCAGTGTTGACGTGCCCATGTGGGAGCTGTGAGTATCATAATGAGGGAAGTGCGACACATCTTGTTGACCAGAAACAGAGTTAACAGGAGAGGGGGAAAAGCATAAGTAAATATCCCTGACCAATTGATCCACAGAGCATTACCCTTGGATTGAGAGTGTGGGTATCTGGACGCAAAGTTTTGGGATTTTGCGTTTTCGGTTGTTGTGAAAAGGTCTATGTTTAGTGTTCTCCACATCTGAAAGTTATATCGAATTATTTGTGGGTGAATCTCCCATACGTGTATTTGTTGTTGTGTCCTGCTTAAGAGGTCCGCTAGCTGGTTGTTTATCCGTGGTATGTATTCTGCTAGCAGGTGAATGTGATTGTGAATTTCCTATTGCCAAATTGTTTGTGCTAGAAGGGACAACTGGGATGAATCTGTTTTTGCAGTTAATACATTGTTGTCATGTTGTCTTTCCTTATTAAGTCTGTTTTGTGTATGATCTGTGTAAGGAAATGCCTCCTTGGCATGGTTACCTCCTGACTTTTTGCCTTTGCTGATGCTTTGTTTTGATTTGAAAGTGTGCTGAGGCCTGCTAACCAGGCCCCAGCACCAGTGTTCTTTCCCTAACCTGTACTTTTGTTTACACAATTGGAACACCCTGGCATCCAGGTAAGTCCCTTGTAACTGGTACCCCTGGTACCAAGGGCCCTGATGCCAGGGAAGGTCTCTAAGGGCTGCAGCATATCTTATGCCACCCTGGGGACCCCTCACTCAGCACAGACACACTGCTTGCCAGCTTGTGTGTGCCTGTGAGGACAAAACGAGTAAGTCGACATGGCACTCCCCTCAGGGTGCCATGCCAACCTCACACTGCCTATGCAGTATAGATAAGTCACCCCTCTAGCAGGCCTTACAGCCCTAAGGCAGGGTGCACTATACCATAGGTGAGGGCACCAGTGCATGAGCACTGTGCCCCTACAGTGTCTAAGCCAAACCTTAGACATTGTAAGTGCAGGGTAGCCATAAGAGTATATGGTCTGGGAGTCTGTCCTACACGAACTCCACAGCACCATAATGGCTACACTGAAAACTGGGAAGTTTGGTATCAAACTTTTCAGCACAATAAATGCACACTGATGCCAGTGTACATTTTATTGTAACATACACCCCAGAGGGCACCTTAGAGGTGCCCCCTGAAACCTTAAACAACTACCCGTGTAGGCTGACTGGTTTTAGCAGCCTGCCACACTCGAGACATGTTGCTGGCCACATGGGGAGAGTGCCTTTGTCACTCTGTGGCTAGTAACAAAGCCTGCACTGGGTGGAGATGCTTATCATCTCCCCCTTGCAGGAGCTGTAACACCTGGCGGTGAGCCTCAAAGGCTCACCCCCTTTGTTACAGTACCACAGGGCATTCCAGCTAGTGGAGTTGCCCGCCCCCTCCGGCCACGGCCCCACTTTTGGCGGCAAGGCCGGAGGAGATAATGAGAAAAACAAGGAGGAGTCACTGGCCAGTCAGGACAGCCCCTAAGGCAACCTGAGCTGAAGTGACTCTGACTTTTAGGAATCCTCCATCTTGCAGATGGAGGATCCCCCCAATAGGGATAGGAATGTGACCCCCTCCCCTTGGGAGGAGGCACAAAGAGGGTGTAGCCACCCTCAGGGCTAGTAGCCATTGGCTACTGCCCTCTCTGACCTAAACACACCCCTAAATTCTGTATTTAGGGGCTCCCCTGAACCTAGGAACTCAGATTCCTGCAACCTAAGAAGAAGAGGACTGCTAAGCTGAAAAACCCTGCAGAGAAGACAGAGACACCAACTGCTTTGGCCCCAGCTCTACCGGCCTGTCTCCCCACTTCTAAAAGAAACTGCTCCAGCGACGCTTTCCCCAGGACCAGCGACCTCTGAATCCTCAGAGGACTGCCCTGCTCTAGAAGGACCAAGAAACTCCAGAGAACAGCGGCCCTGTTCACCCAAGACTGCAACTTTGTTTCTAAAGAAGCAACTTCAAGACAACTGCATTTCCCGCCAGAAGCGTGAGACTTGCTACTCTGCACCCGACGACCCCGGCTCGACTGGTGGAGAACAAACACTTCAGGGAGGACTCCCCGGCGACTACGAGATCGTGAGTAGCCAGAGTTGCCCCCCCTGAGACCCCACAGCGACGCCTGCAGAGGGAATCCCGAGGCTCTCCCTGACCGCGACTGCCTGACTCCCAGATCCCGACGCCTGGAAAAGACTCTGCACCCGCAGCTCCCAGGACCTGAAAGATCGGAACTCCAGTGCAGGAGTGCCCCCCAGGAGGCCCTCTCCCTTGCCCAGGTGGTGGCTACCCCGAGGAGCCCCCCCTTGCCTGCCTGCATCGCTGAAGAGACCCCTTGGTGTCCCATTGATTTCAACGACAAACCCGACGCGTGTTTGCACACTGCACCCGGCCGCCCCCATGCTGCTGAGGGTGTACTTTCTGTGCTGACTTGTGTCCCTCCCGGTGCCCTACAAAACCCCCCTGATCTGCCCTCCAAAGACGCGGGTACTTACCTGCTGGCACACTGAAACCGGGGCACCCCCTTCTCCATTGAACCACTTTGACCTCTGCACCTGATCGGCCCTGAGCTGCTGGTGTGGTAACTTTTGGGTTGCTCCGAACCCCCAACGGTGGGCTACCTTGGACCCACACTTGAACCCCGTAGGTGGTTTACTTACCTGCAAGAACTAACAATTACTTACCTCCCCTAGGAACTGTGAAAATTGCACTGTGTCTAGTTTTAAAATAGCTATATGTGTTTTATTTGAAAAGTATATATGCTATTGTGATTATTCAAAGTTCCTAAAGTACTTACCTGCAATACCTTTCATTCAAAGTATTACATGTAAAATTTGAACCTGTGGTTCTTAAAATAAACTAAGAAAATACATTTTTCTATACAAAAACCTATTGGCCTGGAATTGTCTTTGAGTGTGTGTTCCTCATTTATTGCTTGTGTGTATGTACAACAAATGCTTAACACTACTCCTTTGATAAGCCTACTGCTCGACCACACTACCACAAAATAGAGCATTAGTATTATCTCTTATTGCCACTATATTACCTCTAAGGGGAACCCTTGGACTCTGTGCATACTATTCCTTACTTTGAAATAGTGCATACAGAGCCAACTTCCTACATTGGTGGATCAGCGGTGGGGTACAAGACTTTGCATTTGCTGGACTACTCAGCCAATACCTGATCACACGACAAATTCCAAAAATTGTCATTAGAAATAGATTTTTGCAATTTGTACTATTTTTCTAAATTTTTAAAAGTCCTGCTAGGGCCTTGTGTTAGTCCCTGTTAGCATTTCTTTTAGAGTTTAAAAGTTTTGTGAAAGTTTGAATTAAGTTCTAGAGATAGTTTTAGATTCTTAAAAAGTATTCCAACTTTTAGAAACATAGGGCCTGATTACAACTTTGAAGGAGGTGTTAATCCGTCCCAAAAGTGACGGTAAAGTGACAGATTTACCACCAGCCGTATTACGAGTCCATTATATCCTACAGAACTCGTAATACGGCTGGTGGTATATCCGTCACATTTGGGACGGATTAACACCTTCTCCAAAGTTGTAATCCGGCCCATAATGTCTAGTGCAGATGTGAATGTGGAGGAACTCGACCTCACACCTTACCTCCATCTTAAGATGAGGGAGCTAAGGTCACTCTGCAAACTAAAGAAAATCACAATTGGCTCAAGACCCTCCAAACAACAGCTCCAGGAGCTTTTGGCAGAGTTTGAAAAAGCCAACCCCTCTGAGGATGACAACCCAGAGGATGATGATAGTGACTTGGAGGAGACTTCCCCCCTCCAGTCCTACATAGGGAGAACAGGGCCCCTCAAGCCCTGTCTCCAAATATACTAGTCAGAGATGCTGCTTCCCTCACAGGAGGGGCCGGCACCTCTGAAATCACTGAGGATAGCCTCAGTGAAGAGGACCTCCTGTTAGCCAGGTTGGCCAAAAGATTGGCTTTGGAAAGACAGATCCTAGCCATAGAAAGGGAAAGACGAGATGGGCCTAGGTCCCATCAATGGTGGCAGCAACATAAATAGGGTCAGAGATTCTCCTGACATGTTGAAAATCCCTAAAGGGATTGTAACTAAATATGAAGATGGTGATGACATCACCAAATGGTTCACAGCTTTTGAGAGGGCTTGTGTAACCAGAAAAGTAAGCAGATCTCACTGGGGTGCTCTCCTTTGGAAAATGTTCACTGGAAAGTGTAGGGATAGACTCCTCACACTCTCTGGAAAAGATGCAGAATCTTATGACCTCATGAAGGGAACCCTGATTGAGGGCTTTGGATTCTCCACTGAGGAGTATAGAATTAGATTCAGGGGGGCTCAAAAAACCTTGAGCCAGACCTGGGTTGATTTTGTGGACTACTCAGTGAAAACACTGGATGGTTGGATTCAAGGCAGTGGTGTTAATGATTATGATGGGCTGTACAATTTATTTGTGAAAGAACACCTATTGAGTAATTGTTCAAATGATAAACTGCATCAGCATCTGGTAGACCTAGGACCAATTTCTCCCCAAGAATTGGGAAAGAAGGCGGACCATTGGGTCAAGACTAGGGTGACCAAGACTTCCACAGGGGGTGACCAAAAGAAAGGGGTCACAAAGCCTCCCCAGGGGAAGAGTGTTGAGACATCCAAAAACAAAAATAGTAAAGAGTCTTCTTCAGGCCCCCAAAAACCTGCACAGGAGGGTGGGCCCAGAGCCTCTTCACAAAACAATTTTGGGTACAAGGGTAAAAACTTTGATCCCAAAAAGCCTGGTGTCGTAGCTGTAATCAGCCTGGACACCAAACTGGAGACAAGGCCTGTCCCAAGAAAAGTACCACTTCCAACTCCACTCCAGCTAACACTGGAATGGCTAGTCTCCAAGTGGGATCAACAGTTTGCCCAGAGCAAATCAGGTGTCACACTGAAGCTACATTAGTCTCTGAGGGTGGGGTGGATTTAGCCACACTGGCTGCCTGGCCTCCTAACATGCAAAAATACAGGCAGCAGCTCTTAATTAATGGGACGAGTGTAGAAGGCCTGAGGGATACAGGTGCCAGTGTCACCATGGCGACAGAGGAACTGGTTTCCCCTGGTCAATACCTGGCTGGACAAACTTATCCAGTCACCAATGCTGACAATCAAACTAAAGTACATCCCATGGCTATGGTAACTTTAGAGTGGGGAGGGGTCAATGGCCTGAAACAGGTGGTGGTCTCCTCAAATATCCCAGTAGACTGTTTGCTTGGAAATGACCTGGAGTCCTCAGCATGGGCTGAGGTAGAACTGAAAACCCATGCAGCCATGCTGGGTATCCCTGAACTGGTGTGTGTCAAGACAAGGGCACAGTGCAAGGCTCAGGGTGAAAAAGTAGAGCTGGAGTCTGGAAAAAGGGCCCAGCCTACCAAGAGGAAAGAAAAGACAACTGGGGAAACCAGCTGCAACACAACAACAAAAAGAGAACCTCTCTTCTCAGGAAGAAGTTCTGCCCTCTGAGGGGACTGAGCCTATGGAGTTGGAACCTTATCAGGTTGAACTCTTAGGCCCAGGGGGACCCTCAAGGGAGCAGTTGTGTAAGGGGCAAGAAACCTGTCCCTCTCTTGAAGGCCTTAGGCAGCAAGCTGCTGAAGAGTCCAATGGCAAGAAAAGTGGAACACATAGGGTCTATTGGGAAGATGGACTCCTGTACACTGAGGCAAGAGATCCCAAACCTGGTGCCACTAGGAGAGTGGTAGTGCCTCAGGAGTTCAGAGAGTTCATACTGACCTTAGCCCATGATATTCCTCTTGCTGGGCATTTGGGACCAACCAAGACGTGGGAGAAACTAGTCAACCACTTCTACTGGCCCAACATGTCCCAGAAAGTCAAGGAGTTTTGTGTCTCCTGTACCACCTGTCAAGCCAGTGGTAAGACAGGTGGACATCCAAAGGCCCCCCTCATTACACTTCCAGTGGTGGGGGTCCCCTTTGAAAGAGTGGGTGTGGACATAGTGGGTCCACTTGAACCTCCTACAGCCTCAGGGAATATGTACATACTAGTAGTAGAGGATCATGCTACTAGATACCCTGAAGCTATTCCCCTTAGGTCGATTACTGCCCCAGCAGTAGCCAAGGCCCTCATTGGTATCTTTACCAGAGTGGGTTTCCCTAAGGAGGTGGTGTCTGACAGAGGTACCAACTTCATGTCAGCATACCTGAAACATATGTGGAATGAGTGGGGAGTGACTTATAAATTCACTACACCCTATCATCCACAAACTAATGGCCTTGTTGAGAGATTCAACAAGACATTAAAAAGGCATGATCATGGGGCTCCCAGAAAAACTCAAAAGGAGATGGGATGTCCTCTTGCCATGTCTGCTTTTCGCTTACAGAGAGGTGCCTCAGAAGGGAGTAGGGTTCTCACCCTTTGAACTTCTATTTGGCCACCCTGTAAGGGGACCACTAGCTCTTGTGAAAGAAGGCTGGGAGAGACCTCTTCAGGAGCCTAAACAAGACATAGTGGACTATGTACTTGGCCTACGTTCAAGGATGGCAGAGTACATGGAAAAGGCAAGTAAAAACCTTGAGGCCAGCCAACAGCTCCAGAAGTTTTGGTATGACCAAAAGGCTGCAATGGTTGAATTTCAACCAGGGCAGAAAGTCTGGGTTTTGGAGCCTGTGGCTCCCAGGGCACTTCAGGACAAATGGAGTGGCCCCTACCCAGTGCTAGAAAAGAAGAGTCAGGTCACCTACCTGGTGGACCTAGGCACTAGCAGGAGCCCCAAGAGGGTGATCCATGTGAACCGCCTTAAGCTCTTCCATGATAGGGCTGATGTGAATCTGTTGATGGTAACAGATGAGGACCAGGAAGCTGAGAGTGAACCTCTCCCTGATCTCCTCTCATCAAACCCTAAAGATGGCTCAGTTGATGGAGTGATCTATTCAGACACCCTCTCTGGCCAACAGCAATCTGATTGTAGGAAGGTCCTGCAACAGTTTGCTGAGCTCTTTTCCCTAACCGCTGGTCCGACACACCTGTGTACCCATGATGTGGACACAGGAGACAGCATGCCTGTCAAAAACAACATTTTCTGACAGTCTGACCAAGTTAAGGAAAGCATCAAAGTGGAAGTCCACAAGATGCTGGAATTGGGAGTCATTGAGCACTCTGACAGCCCCTGGGCTAGCCCAGTGGTCTTAGTCCCCAAACCTCACACCAAAGATGGAAAGAGAGAGATGAGGTTTTGTGTAGACTAAAGAGGACTTACTTCTGTCACCAAGACAGACGCCCATCCCATTCCCAGGGCTGATGAACTGATTGACAAATTAGGTGCTGACAAATTCTTAAGTACCTTTGACTTAACAGCAGGGTACTGGCAAATCAAAATGGCACCTGGAGCAAAAGAAAAGACAGCATTCTCCACACCTGATGGGCATTATCAGTTTACTGTTATGCCCTTTGGTTTAAAGAATGCCCCTGCCACCTTCCAAAGGTTGGTGAATCAAGTCCTTGCTGGCTTGGAATCCTTTAGTGCAGCTTATCTTGATGATATTGCTGTCTTCAGCTCCAACTGGCAGGATCACCTGGTCCACCTGAAGAAGGTTTTGAAGGCTCTGCAATCAGCAGGCCTCTCTATCAAGGCATCCAAGTGCCAGATAGGGCAGGGAACTGTGGTTTACTTGGGACACCTTGTAGGTGGAGGCCAAGTTCAGCCACTCCAGCCTAAGATCCAGACTATTCTGGACTGGGCAGCTCCAAAAACCCAGACTCAAGTCAGGGCATTCCTTGGCTTGACTGGGTACTACAGGAGGTTCTTGAAGGGATATGGATCCATAGTGACAGCCCTCACAGAACTTACCTCCAAGAAAATGCCCAAGAAGGTAAACTGGACTGTAGAATGGCAACAGGCCTTTGACACCCTGAAACAAGCAATGTGCATAGCCCCAGTTCTAAAAGGTCCAGATTACTCCAAGCAGTTCATTGTGCAGACAGATGCCTCTGAACATGGGATAGGGGCAGTTTTGTCCCACACAAATGATGATGGCCTTGACCAGCCTGTTGCTTTCATTAGCAGGAGGTTACTCCCCAGGGAGCAGCATTGGAGTACCATTGCGAGGGAGGCCTTTGCTCTGGTTTGGTCCCTGAAGAAGCTGACACCATACCTCTTTGGTACTCACTTTGTAGTTCAAACTGACCACAGACCTCTCAGATGGCTGATGCAAATGAAAGGTGAAAATCCAAAACTGTTGAGGTGGTCCATCTCCCTACAGGGAATGGACTTTATAGTGGAACACACACCTGGGACTGCCCATGCCAATGCAGATGGCCTTTCCAGGTTCTTCCACTTAGAAAATGAAGACTCTCTTGGGAAAGGTTAGTCTCATCCTCTTTCATTTGGGGGGGGGGGAGGGTTGTGTAAGGAAATGCCTCCTTGGCATGGTTACCCCCTGACATTTTGCCTTTGCTGATGCTATGTTTTGATTTGAAAGTGTGCTGAGGCCTGCTAACCAGGCCCCAGCACCAGTGTTCTTTCCCTAACCTGTACTTTTGTTTACACAATTGGCACACCCTGGCATCCAGGTAAGTCTCTTGTAACTGGTACCCCTGGTACCAAGGGCCCTGATGCCAGGGAAGGTCTCTAAGGGCTGCAGCATATCTTATGTCACCCTGGGGACTCCTCACTCAGCACAGACACACTGCTTGCCAGCTTGTGTGTGCTGGTGAGGACAAAACAAGTAAGTCGACATGGCACTCCCCTCAGGGTGCCATGCCAACCTCACACTGCCTATGCAGTATAGATAAGTCACCCCTCAAGCAGGCCTTACAGCCCTAAGGCAGGGTGCACTATACCTTAGGTGAGGGCACCAGTGCATGAGCACTGTGCCCCTACAGTGTCTAAGCCAAACCTTAGACATTGTAAGTGCAGGGTAGCCATAAGAGTATATGGTCTGGGAGTCTGTCCTACACGAACTCCACAGCACCATAATGGCTACACTGAAAACTGGGAAGTTTGGTATCAAACTTCTCAGCACAATAAATGCACACTGATGCCAGTGTACATTTTATTGTAACATACACCCCAGAGGGCACCTTAGAGGTGCCCCTGAAACCTTAAACAACTACCCGTGTAGGCTGACTGGTTTTAGCAGCCTGCCACACTCGAGACATGTTGCTGGCCACATGGGAGAGTGCCTTTGTCACTCTGTGGCTAGTAACAAAGCCTGCACTGGGTGGAGATGCTTATCACCTCCTCCTTGCAGGAGCTGGAACACCTGCGGTGAGCCTCAAAGGCTCACCCCCTTTGTTACAGCACCACAGGGCATTCCAGCTAGTGGAGTTGCCCGCCCCCTCCGGCCACAGCCCCACTTTTGGCGGCAAGGCCGGAGGAGATAATGAGAAAAACAAGGAGGAGTCACTGGCCAGTCAGGACAGCCCCTAAGGCAACCTGAGCTGAAGTGACTCCTCTGACTTTTAGGAATCCTCCATCTTGCAGATGGAGGATCCCCCCCAATTGGGATGGGAGGAGGCACAAAGAGGGTGTAGCCACCCTCAGGGCTAGTAGCCATTGGTTACTGCCCTCCCTGACCTAAACACACCCCTAAATTCTGTATTTAGGGGCTCCCCTGAACCTAGGAACTCAGATTCCTGCAACCTAAGAAGAAGAGGACTGCCAAGCTGAAAAACCCTGCAGAGAAGACGGAGACACCAACTGCTTTGGCCCCAGCTCTACCGGCCTGTCTCCCCACTTCTAAAAGAAACTGCTCCAGCGACGCTTTCCACAGGACCAGCGACCTCTGAATCCTCAGAGGACTGCCCTGCTCTAGAAGGACCAAGAAACTCCAGAGAACAGCGGCCCTGTTCACCCAAGACTGCAACTTTGATTCTAAAGAAGCAACTTCAAGACAACTGCGTTTCCCGCCAGAAGTGTGAGACTTGCTACTCTGCACCCGACGTCCCCGGCTCGACTGGTGGAGAACAAACACTTCAGGGAGGACTCCCCGGCGACTACGAGATCGTGAGTAGCCAGAGTTGCCCCCCCTGAGCCCCCACAGCGACGCCTGCAGAGGGAATCCCGAGGCTCCCCCTGACCGCGACTGCCTGACTCCCAGATCCCGACGCCTGGAAAAGACTCTGCACCCGCAGCTCCCAGGACCTGAAAGATTGGAACTCCAGTGTAGGAGTGACCCCCAGGAGGCCCTCTCCCTTGCCCAGGTGGTGGCTACCCAGAGGAGTGCCCCCCCCTTGCCTGCCTGCATCGCTGAAGAGACCCCTTGGTCTCCCATTGATTTCCACGACAAACCCGATGCGTGTTTGCACACTGCACCCGGCCGCCCCCGTGCTGCTGAGGGTGTACTTTCTGTGCTGACTTGTGTCCCCCCCGGTGCGCTACAAAACCCCCCTGGTCTGCCCTCCGAAGACACGGGTACTTACCTGCTGACAGACTGAAACCGGGGCACCCCCTTCTCCATTGAAGCCTATGCGTTTTGGGCACCACTTTGACCTCTGCACCTGACCGGCCCTGGGCCGCTGGTGTGGTAACTTTGGGGTTGCTCCGAACCCCCAACGGTGGGCTACCTTGGACCCAAACTTTAACTAACAATTACTTACCTCCCCTAGGAACTGTGAAAATTGCACTAAGTGTCTAGTTTTAAAATAGCTATATGTGTTTTATTTGAAAAGTATATATGCTATTGTGATTATTCAATAGTTTCTAAAGTACTTACCTGCAATACCTTTCATTCAAAGTATTACATGTAAAATTTGAACATGTGGTTCTTAAAATAAACTAAGAAAATATATTTTTCCTATACAAAAACCTATTGGCCTGGAATTGTCTCTGAGTGTGTGTTCCTCATTTTTTGCCTGTGTGTATGTACAACAAATGCTTAACATTACTCCTTTGATAAGCCTACTGCTCGACCACACTACCACAAAATAGAGCATTAGTATTATCTCTTTTTGCCACTATCTTAACTCTAAGGGGAACCCTTGGACTCTGTGCATACTATTCCTTACTTTGAAATAGTGCATACAGAGCCAACTTCCTACAATCTGTGGTTGGAATGCTTTAATGGCTAAAAACACTGCCAGCAATTCCAAGTGGTTTATGTGGTAAGTTTTCTGGATTGAGTCCCATTATTGTGATTAGGGTCTGTGGCACCTAGATCCTGAAATGGCCGCCCTTTTGATAAGTTGGTGTGATTCCACTATTGCAGAGATTTGCAAGTTTGGCGGTCCAACATTACTAAATCCTGTAGCTGACCCTGTGTCTGAGACCATTGTTGCGAGAGACACTGTTGCAGTCGTCTCATGTTTAGACGTGCATTTGGCACTATTGCTATGCATGATGGCATCATTCCTGATACCCTCATGACAAACCTTACTGTGTAAGTTTGATTAGCCCGCATTTGGGAAAGGAGAGTGTGAAACACTTGTATTCGTTGTGGATTTGGGTAGGCTAACGCTAACTGAGTGTTCAAAATTGCGCCTAGATAAGGTTGGATTTGTGCTGGCTGAAGGTGAGGTTTCTGGTAATTGATTGTGAACCCTAATTTGTGTAGGGTTTGTATTGTGTATGCTGGTGATAGTTTAGAATGGTGCTGGCTTTTATTAGCCAGTCGTCTAGATAAGGGAAGACATGTATGTGCTGTCTTCTGAGGTATGCTGGGACTACAGCTAGACATTTTGTGACTACTCTTGGTGCTGTTGTTACCCCAAAGAATAGTACTTTGAATTGATGGTGCTTGCCTGCTATTACAAACATTAGGTACTTGCGGTGAGCTGGGTGTATAGGAATGTGGAAGTAAGCATCATTTAGGTCTAATGCGGTCATGTAATCTTGTTTTTGTAACAAGGGAATGACATCCTGCAGAGTGACAACGTGAAAATGCTCTGAGAGGATATATTGATTTATAGGCCTGAGATCAAGAATAGGTCTGAGAGCACCATCCTCTTTTGGTATGAGGAAGTATAGAGAATATACTCCTGTCCCTTTCTAACTGATGGGAAACTATTTCTATTGCCTCTTTTAGAAGTAGAGATTGTACCTCTTGTTTCAGTAGAGCAATGTGTTCAAGAGAGAGCATGTGAAAACGGGGTGGAATGTTTGGTGGAGTAGAGGTGAGTTCTAGACAATAACCATTGAGGATAATTGACAATACCCATTGATCTGTTGTAATTTGTTGCCATTGAGAATGGAAATGTTGCAGTCTTCCTCCCACAGGAGATGTATGTTGCTGTGGTTTGGATGGGAAGTCATTGTTTTGAGGAGGCAGAAGCACCGTTTGAGGCAGGGAATTTACCTCTGGACCTGAAATGTTGTCCTCTGAAACAACCCCTGGAAGACCCCCTAGTGTAATACTGTTGTCCCCGTTTTGATTGGGATGTGGAAGCCTCTGTAGCTTGTGATTTAAATCCTCCTCTAAATTTAGGTTTACGAAAGGAGCCCCGAAACGGTGTAGTATAAAGGGCTCCCATGGCCTTTGCTGTTTAAGTCCTTTTTGAGTTTATCAATGGTTGTGTCCACCTCTGGTCCAAAAAGCTGATGGTTATTGAACGGCATATTAAGGACCGCCTGCTGTATCTCAGGTTTAAAACCTGAGGACCTTAGCCAAGCATGTCGCCTGATGGTAATGCTGGTGTTTATTCCTTTAGCTGCAGTATCAGCTGCGTCTAAAGCAGACCTAATCTGATTGTTTGCAATAGCTTGCCCTTCCTCCACTATTTGATGCACTCTTTTTTGATGTTCTTTGGGGAGATATTGCCCGAATTCTTGCATCTCATCCCAATGTGCCCTGTTGTACCTAGCTAAAAGGGCTTGGGAATTAGCAATACGCCATTGATTGGCTGCT
The DNA here is from genome assembly GCF_031143425.1 of Pleurodeles waltl. Classification (NCBI taxonomy): domain Eukaryota; kingdom Metazoa; phylum Chordata; class Amphibia; order Caudata; family Salamandridae; genus Pleurodeles; species Pleurodeles waltl. The sequence goes on from NC_090438.1 coordinate 567,520,707, forward strand.
TGTGTTGCTACCCTTTTACCTGCTGCATCAAATTTGCGGCTCTCTTTGTAAGGGGGAGGGGTATCCCCAGAGGACTGACGGTTCGCACTCTTCCTGGCTGCACTGACTACAATGGAGCCTGGTGGTAACTGCTGAGAAATATAAATTGGGTCTGTTGGTGCAGGCTTATATTTTTTTTTTATCAATTCTGGGTATTGAAACTCTAGCTTTAACAGGTTCTTTAAAAATATCATATGCATGTTTGAGCATACCAGGGAGCATTGGTAAACACCGGTACTGCTTGTGAGTTGAGGATAGGATGTTGAAAAGGAAATGCTCCCCTAATGGTTCAGATTGCATTTGCACCCCATGATATGCAGCTGCCCTAAAGATAACTTGAATGTGCGCTGTAGTATCCTCGGGTGGAGATGGCCTTGTGGGATACAAATCAGGATCGTTAGGTGGGATTGGATCTGAGTCATACATATCCCACGGATCTATGGTATAACTAGTATCACCTCTATCTTTGTCGTGTGAGGAAATATGAGTGTGTGGGTGAAGGTGGTGGAGTAAGAGGTTGAGGAGAAAATGTAAGTTGAGGCGACTGTGGTGGAGAAAGCTCAACAATTTTTGGCTTTTCCTTTTGTTTGTACATTTTCGCCAGTGTCGGGGCAGTATCCAGAGTTTCCTGGAATGCTAATTTCCTTTTGGTAAGCGGAGGCGGAGAAGCAATAATTTTCCAGTCTCTTTCTGGATTTGAACTCTCCTTTTTTTATTGTCCATAAACTCCAGAATGGGTTGAATGTCTGATTCATCCCCTTGTTGTTCTAAAACATGTTGTGTGCCTTAAAAGAATACTCTAAGTTTCCTGGCAGCATGCCTCATTCGAGTCGAAAGTTCACTTACTTCTTTACAGGAAGATGTTTTCAGCTCCGAAGTGGAGCAAGGTTGTTTCGGCTCCCATGTAGCAGGGCGCCGACTCTGCTTGACCTAGACACTGAAACAGGTGTGGTAGCCTGTTGGGTGACTGTCTTGGCCTTTTTCAGCGCTGAACCCAAGGGTCGGTCGACAATTGTTTGTTTTCGTTTGGGACCATGGCTAAGAAGCAGTGGTGCACCCAAGGCCTTGTGAGGTTTTTTACTTGCTGGGGTTGGGGGTGATATTGCCTGGCTGTCTTCTTCCGAATCTAGAATGGAGACCGCTGTTTGTGCCTGTTGTTCGCCAAGGATGTCAGTGGTGGGGGTCTGTGAATTTCGATGCCATCTCCAATCTTCTTGCTCTTTGATCGCGTAACATTTTTTGTAGATCGAAAAGACCGACACGCCTCACAGCTTTCTCTCCGATGGGCTAGAGAAAGGTAGAGATTACACACAAAGTGCTGATTTGTTTATGGAAACTTGCCGCGGCACCGATGACAAAATCGGAATGGAGTCCAATCCACGAGCCTATGACGCAGTAGGCCCAAACAGGCCCGAGAATGGCATTTAACCGATCCCGACGGTACGATCGGATCGAGCGCAGTGGGAAACTGCGTTCGAAACCATGCCGACGGTAAGAGAAAGGATGGAAAGTTCAGAGAAGTAGCGAACCGAAAATCCTGGTGCGAGAGGGAACACGTCCGAACCCGACAGCGGAAAGAAAACAATCTAACAAAGGAGTCGATGCCCATGCGCCCTATCACCGAGAGGAGGAGTCACTCGATCCCGTGACTCGAAAAAAGCTTCTTCAAAGAAAAAACAACTTGTAACACTCCGAGCCCAACACTAAATGGCGATATATGCACAGCATGTGTATCTGCAGCTACACATGCCATCGAACATGCAGCTTGTTTAATCTCTACATCACTGAACATCTTTACACTTGTGGCCTTCTTTCTCAATACATACCCTTATTGAAGACTGTTGGTTACTCATCCTTAGCCATCATGCAAGCTCAAGGTGCCATGTTTCACAACCAATATTTATGTCAGAACCTGGTCCTTTATCAATGGAGTGGGAGGACTGGATAAGTATGTTTGAGACATACACTGAGGCAATGGATGGTACAAACTTTGGTGCACCACGGCAAAAAGCACTATTATTCAATTATTTAGGTAAGAAGAGGCAACGCATTGAAGTACTTACCTAGTATCACTCTGCCTAATGGTGATCCTGTGGAAGATGTCTATGAGGAAGCTAAGACACGTCTGGAACTAAGATTTGTGAAAGAAGTTAATATAGTGTTGAATCAATACAAAATGTATACCCCTACACAAGGAGAGTCTGAATCAATAGATGAATTTGTGTCAAAATTAAGGGAACTCTCCTTAAAATGCAAATTTGGGGTAATGACAGAGTAACTACTTCAGGACCCCTTAAAAGTGCATTGCAAGTGCAAAAAAACACAGAAGCGTTTATGGGCAGCTACAAATCCATCTCTCAAAGATGCTATTGACATTGCCAAAGTAGTAGAGCAGTCTCAACTCTGCATGCATGAAGTAGAGAAGAAGGAACGTGTCAGTGGTGAGGTCCCCATGATTGCCAAGGAGGACTGTGATGTGGACACAGTGCTTAAGTCAGGTCGGGTTGCTACCAAAACAAAACAAATTTCCGGAGCATGCTATAGATGTGGAAGTAACTATCATAGTGCTGATTATCGTAAGTGTGTGGCCATAAATAAAGATTGTCTGAAGTGTGGCTGCAGAGGTAATTTTGCGACAGTATGTAAACAAGGGAATAAATTCAAGGTGGCTATGTTAGAGTGGGTAGTAAAATGACAGATCAACAAGACATATGTCTCTGTATTAATGACGTGGACACAGTGCAGGGAAAGAACGACCGATTTAAAGCAGAGTTCATAGTCAATGGGTGTACGGTGGCGCTCATGATCGATTCAGGTTCCATATACACTATTATTCCTAAAGCGATGTTTGTGAGCTACTGGAAAGGTATTAACCGGTTACCTAAAGAAATTAATCCTGTAGGGTATCAAGGCGAAAAAATAGATATTGTAGGTTACATGGAGACAACTGTGGAATTTGGTGGGAGATCAATTAAAGGCAAATTGTATGGCAGAGGATGGGCCCACTATTTTGGGGTGGATGCACCAGTACAATTTGAATACTGTGGTTAACCCTAGGGTGCCTAACCAAGTGATGGTAGTCAGCGACCTTTCACTGTCTGATATTTGAAAGGAAGCTCAGGAAGTCTTTAAGGAAAAATTGGGCTACTTAAAGGGCAACGTCCACAAAATTGTGTTAAAACCTGATGCAGTCCCTCTCCAACTTAAGCTGCGTAGGATTCCTCTAGTAGCTTGTGCACCAGTGAAGGAAATGCTAGAAGAGATGATATTTTCAGGTGTAATTAAACCAACTGAAAGGTCCTGACGGATATCTCTGGTGGTGATCATTGAAAAAGCAGATGGCATGTACAGGTTTTGTGTGGATTTGAGGTCCCTTAACAAGAATGTGGTGGTGGACACATACCTGTTGCCGAACATAAACAAATTGGTTTTGGCTATAGGTAGGGGAAGGTATTTCTCCAAATTGGATATGAAGAATGCCTAACAACAGATCAAGCTACATGATGAGTCTCTCCACAGAATAAGGGAGACAGGATTATCCTTAAGGCGGGATAAATGCATATTTCTAGAGGATCAGGTAGAATACCTAGGGAAGTGTTTCCCAAAGTGTGTGCTGCAGCACCCCGGTGTGCCGTTGGAACTCCCCAGGGGCGCTGCGCACCTCTTGGGAACGTTGGAAATGCTTTCACAGTAGTATGAAAGCAAAAGACTCGCAGTGGAAACAATTCAAACATGATGGGTTTTACCAATTTACTTTGTAACATTGCAAAAACCTAACATGTTCGATTTATTTGCACTGCGATTCTTTCTATTTCATACTACTGCACAGCTCCATTCTAAAGACATGTTACGTTTAGAATGGAGCTGTACAGTAGTTAGTAGGAAAAAGAAATCACAGTACAAATAAATCAAACTTCTTAGGTTTTAGCAATGTTATGTTGTTAATTGTAAAACCCATCAAGTTTGATTTGTTTCCACTCAGTGCTTAATTTGTAAATAAAAATGTGCTGGTGCTGAAAGCTCTCCTCTGAAACACGCAGATACTGCAATTAAATGTGCAAGCACAGAATACTGAGGCAGCGGTAATCCTGAAGCCAACCCGGACATCTTTAATTCATTTACATCCTCTTCCTGCTCCTTCAGCTCACTCTTGCAGGCTTTCTGCTTTCTCCCAAGCGTTTCCGTCCTTCTCTTCCTTCATCTTTCCCATATGTGCCTTTTGCTTGCAGCAAATGCCAGATGCAGTAAACTAAGTGCCGGCCCTCAAAAATAAGTGCTGGTGCCCTCCACCGGAAACCACAATCTCAAATTAAGCACTGCTTTCACTGCAAGTATTTCTCTTTCATACTACCGTACAGCTAACAAAGGTGCACGGTAGTATGAAAGAGAAAGACTAAGAGTGGAACCAAATCAAACATTATGGGTTATACAATTTACATCGTAACACTGCAAAAAACCTAAAAAGTTTGAATTATTTGCACTGTGGTTCTTTCTTTCGTACTACCGCACGACTCCATTCAAAGACGTTACGTTTAAAACTGAGCTGTACGGTAGAATTAAAAATAAAGAATCACAGTGCAAATAAATCAAACTTGTTAGGTTTTTGTAATGTGCATTTGCAGCCCTGAGTAACCCATGTGGGAATGCCGTGTAGGGAAGAAAAGGAAGCCACACCTGTCAGCGTCTGGAATGGTCTGGATCACCAGCGCTTGATGTCTTGCCTAATAAATAAAGAGCGTGTCTGCTTAGGCAGGGCCAGGCACAATCAGGACAGTGGTGGAGTGTTGTTGCTGTCCGTGTTCTTCAGCTACTCAGGAAAAGCAGGTAATCATGAAATCACATACATGCAAACATCTAAGAGGAAAGTGGGAGTAAAAAAAAAAATTAAGATAAAAATAAAATTGGGAGAACGTATTTCCCCCATTGAGGCCATAATCGGGTCTATTGTCATGTGTGGGACTGGCAAATGTGGATGGTGCTGTAGGATCCATATCAAAATTGCTAATATGTTGGGTTTTTTTTGGGTTTTTTTTAACCTGCCAAGAGCAAGGAGAAAGCGCTATGGCAGGCAGAAAGAGCGTGACAAAAATGTTGTGCACTGGCCTGCAGCAGCAGATTACTGGCAGTGCGTACTCCAAGTCACTCAAGACAAGTCCCTGTCGCACGTGCCCTTTATCAACTTCATCCCAATTATTTGCAGGTAGAAAAATGGAAGTGCTCCCTAGGCCTGACTTGCACCCCCCCACCCGTTAAAAAAAAAAAAAGAAAGTTGAGCGAGGGGCCCTTGCAGGAGCGTGGGGTGCAGAGTACTTCAGACTGTGGGGTTCAAAATGTGTTCTACATACAGACCACAAGCCCCTAGTTAAGATCTTGTTACCGTGTGGAGCAGGTAAAGATTCTGCGAGGTTAGTCAGGATAGCCACTTGCCTAGAAGAGTATAATTACACAGTGAAACACATCCAGGAATGGCGGAATTCTCAAGCTGACTGCTTGTTGAGACTGTCATTGAATGGCGGGAGGTGGATGACCCAGCGGTTTTGACAAAGGGGAATGAAGGTGCTGTGGCTTCAGTGAGGGATGAGTTGTAACTTAGTAGTGTGCATGCCATTTACATGCAGAAATGGGTTAAGGAGATGGAGTCTGATGTTACGCTTAGAGAAGTTAAGCGCTGAATTCTATTGGGAGGAAGTAGAGAGAGTTTGGTAGAGCTTCCTATGAGACCTTACCTCAAATTCCTCGATGAATTGGTATGTGAAGATATGATGACCATGAGATTGGAACAATTTGTTCTTCCTCAGTGTGTACGCCAGAGACTTGTAGAGATGGCACATGAGGGACACCTGGGCCAATCCAAGACAGAAAAAAGGTTGAGAGCTGAGTGGTGATGGCCCAGCATGGATGAGGAAGAACATTAGTAGATAGTCAAATATGGTATATGTAAAGAGGGAGAGAAACACCTGAAAGTTGGAATGTAGGCAGATTTAGGGCATGTAAAGATCCACGGAAAGCATGGCACACAGTATGTATGGTCTTCTTAAGACCTATGAATGAGATGAGATGAGAGCTGAGCTATGCCATGGTGATGGTGGATTTACACACTGGATGGATAGTAGCTGAGTTCATGAAATAAATCACCACCTGATGTATGGTTGCATTGTTAGAAGAAGTAATGTGTGAAGAGGGTGTTTCGTTAGTGATTATCACAGATAGTGGTACACAGTTAACTTCACATGAGATGAAGAGGTTTCTGGCATCCTATGGAATAAAACAATCGCATCTCATTATATAATCCACAAAGTAATGGGATTGTGAAAAAGAGTTAATAGGATGGTCAAAGGTACCTTTCAGATGGTGATTACCAATGGACCTGATGTTGGCATAATGGTGAGGGAGATAGTCTGTGCTCATCGCACGAGTGCTCCTGGGGCAAATGGTAAAATCCCATTTGGAGGGATGCGTGGGAGAAGGCCCAGAACAAAGTCAGTTCCCGCATGGATGAAGGATGTGGTAAGACAAGCTCAGGGGGGCAGTTAAGGATCACTTTGTGGAGGACAGGATCAACAAGCGTGTACAGGAAGGTGATTGGGTTAGAGTACGGTGTGGATGGAAAGGGAATGGTCTGTCTAAGTTCAGAGGTCCATTCAGGGTGGTGCGTGTGTTTCGATTTTCTGTTGAGATGGACTATGGAGAGAAATGGAACAATAGGCGGGTGGCCTTGTACCAAAGAGGGGGACAACAAGGAATAGGAGACAGGGAGGAAGGAAATAGTGCATTCATGTTGATGATAGATTGAGAATTGGTTCAGTCATCCTGGAATAGAGGTGACACAGGAGTGACTGTACGAGATAGGGGTGATGCTGGAGGACAAACCATAAGTGGATCTGATACACCAAACTTGGGAATAAATGAAACACGACTCAGAAAGGAAATCAGTCTTCCTGGGTATTTAAGATATGATTATATTCATTAACTGTGTATATCTTAGTGTTAGCTTTATGATGCAGAATAATGTTTTTTATAATGTTTATTTTGTTCCTATTACCAGCTTTATAGTGAAACATAATATAGTTATATTTAATACTTCCTACCCAGTGTTTGTAAGGGAGGAGGATGTGTTATGAATTAAGATGTTATGTAACTGGAACTTGGAGTGTGGTTTACTTCCAAGTTCCAGACTTGTGTCATGACTGGGCGCTCCAGGGATGTCAGAGTCTAACTGGCGGAGAACGGCTGCTGGGAGTCGAAGAAGAAGACAATTAATAAATATTCAAGTTACTCACCTCCTGCAGTGCTGTGTTGTATGAGGAAGCGGTGCTACAAGAGGCCATACCATCACCCTTCAGCCACACCTCCAAACTTTCAAACCAGAACTTTCAGTCACTATTAGTCTATGGAGATCTGTGGTGTGCAAAATGTAGCAGTGCTTCTCTATGACACTAGTTACAGTTCTCTCTCAGAGCTGGGTAAACCCCTCCTGGCAGAATCCTCCATCTTGTTTTGGAGGATTTTAGCCAATAAGGTTTGGAATGTGCCCCCCTCCCCAAAGGGAGTGGGCAAAGGAAGGGTATAGCCACCCTCAGGAACAGTAGCCATTAGCCGCTGCCCTCTGTCTCTGTAACACCCCTAAATCTAGTATTTAGAAGCACCCCTGAATCTTGCTCTTCAGATTCCTGGCGACCTAACAAGAAGAAGCTACAAGAAGAGGACTCGTCCTGAAGGAACAGCAACCTCTACAAAACCCTAGAGGACTCTATGCCTACCCAAGGACCAAATATCTCCTGAAGACAGTGGCCATTTCCACAAAGAAACCTCCAAAAGGACTCCACAAAGGACCCAGATCCGAAAGTCCTGTCCGCTCTGCACCAGACTCCCATGGCCTTTGTCTAGGTGGCCCACTGGTCCAGAGAAGGTCCCCAGGTGATTCCAACCTTGAGTTCACCCTGGGTTGACCCCTCCTGACCAACACAACGACACCTACAGCCTAAACACAGAGGACACCCCTGACCACAACCAGCTCCGGTGAAGATTTCCTGACACCTAAAGGTACCCCTGCATCTGCAGCCCCCTGGCCTTGGGGAACACAACTGACAGTCCAGCAACGTCCAGTGGTCTCTCTTCTTACCTGTCGAGCAGTTAGTTCTCTTCAGTCTACTCCCTGGGTGACGCCTGCAGCATCTCTGTAACCCCCGGGGTTCCGTCACTGAAAAGCATTTGGCACCCGACCGTGTTTGCATCCTGCACCAGGCCACCCTCATGCTGCTGAGGGTGTGTGTTTGGTGCTGACCTGTGCGCCCCCCTACCCCTGGTGCTGATCAGAGCACCCCCCTAGTCTGTGCCCTAAAGTCATAGGTACTTATCTCAAGCAGTTTCTCTCTGAGAGCCCCCTGTCTCCATGGATTCTATTGGGCACCTGATACCAACTTTGACCTCTGCATCTGGCCGGCCCCATGTTGCTGGTGGTGCACTCTTGGTGTCCACCTAAACTTTGCCCTGTGGACACCCCTGAAGACGGGGATCATAAGTCAAGTACTTACCTGTGAATTGTATTGCTACTTTTCCTCCCCTAGGACTGCATTGCTTTCTATGAGAAATTGCACTGTGTCCAATTTTGAAACCGAAAAGTATCAATTACCTGAAAACTGTTTTATCTGTGAATTCTAAACAAAGTGCATTTGATACTTAAAAGTGATATATTCATGAAACAAAGAGTCTTCTTGTTCTATAAATAAAGTAGCAAAATATATTTTTTGATACATAAAACAAATGGCCTGGAGATAGTCCTTGAATGTGTGCCTCATTTCTTGACTGTGTGTGTGTACAACAAATGCTTGGCACTACCCTCTGATAAGCCTAACTGCTCGACCCCACTACCATAAGAGAGAGCATTAGTATTATCTACTTTAGCCTCTGTAAAGCCTCTGGGGATCCACTGGACTGTGCACACTATACATTACTTTGATATACTATTTACAGAGCCAGATTCCTACAGTGGTGTAAACACACCTTGCAGCCATATTTGCGGCATCATGTGCACATCAAATGTTAGCACTGCCGCAGGTTTTCCGGGTGTCACTTATAATGGGCCTCTTGTAGGTATTTTACCAGTTCATTCTGGTCCAACTAACAGTACCAGCTGTAACTGGAGAGAAGGCCCGACAAACTGACACTACCCCAGTGCATTACTGTACCAAATGCTAAGTGCTTTCACAAAGCATCAATCCTTTTAGACTCCTTGTCAACAGGAGGGGCATAACAAGGGCCTGTGCAGAAACCCTTTTACAGGCAGCGTGAACCACCAACTGATAAAGCACAATCTGTCCACGTATATAAGATGTGACATCTAGGCCAGACTTACACTTGTTTTATACACATGAAGTAGCCGTCATGACTTTTACTGGCTCTTTGAAATGATCAGAAGCTAAATGAGCCTGATCTTCAACACTGGGAGGTAGAGAACCATACACCCAGTTTTACACAGGGGTCCTCTTGGTTAGGGTCTTTCAGGTGTCAACTAAGGCTTGCATGGCTTTGACTTTGTTTTTGATACCAGTAGCTCGAGGAACTCTGCCTCCTCCTTGATGTTAGAGAACTCAAAAAGATGGCCTGTGGACTTTATCCTTGAAGTGCTGAAATGCTTGACAGCCTGGCTTCTTCTTCAGTGCGTTGTGTGTCTTCAGCTCCAACAATGCCCAATAAGGTTTGTGTTTGCATCCTGTAATAGGCTCACCTTCTTTCCTCTTGTAGCCAAATGTTGTCCTGCAGAGGAAGATGAGGCAGGCTTCATGAGAGTTCTCCGCTTGCTCCCAAGGAGAGGCAGAGGTTACAAACCTTGTGATAGCTTTTCCATGAAAATGTTGTGATACAACTAGGATAGAAGAAGGACTGAGTCAACTCCATGTCGGTGCCCTAGGTTCGTTCTCGAAGTCCCCTTGGTGAGGACTCAGGCGACTCAAAGCCATGATAGACTGAAATACACTGACCGGTTCCCATCGAATCACAGTCGGAAGTCAATGGTGCAATGTGTTGTTTTCATCACAAGGTTCAAAGAGGAAGGCTGCTGAATTGGAGGAGGAACGGAGAAAGAAGAACCAGTGCGTATTAACAAGTCAACCTCTGAGCAGAGTTCCTGAACATCCAAGCCTGAAGGTGAAAAAAAACAATCTGAGGTGGAGCCAAGGGTGGGTCACAACACGGCTCGCGTGTGACTCAGACTTCTTCAAAGAAAAACAAGTTGCAAAAATGTGGGCTCAACACTATATGGCAGGAGAATTGCAGAGCATGTGCATTTAGAGCAACACATGTTACAAACATATTGTTACGAAGACCAGTAAAATTTTCTTCAGATTGTAAGGCACAAAGGCCAACAAAAATGAGAATAGTCCAAAAGTAAGCAGGAGTCCCTTAGGAAAAAGGATCTTGATTTTTATGCACAGCACCAATCAAGAACACAGAGCAGACTTGGTGTTGTCGTGGTGCAAGGAGGTACAGCTGCAGAATTTAAGCAGGGCCCTCAGAAAAGCAAGGACTGCCCATCTGGGGCACCGAAGGACAGGAGCAGGTGGATGATGTGGTTCTGGTGGAACAATCACTAGCACAAAATGAAACGTCCAAGCAGCCATTACACCACACTTAGCAACAGTGGCAGGAGGGCTTTGTTCCTATGCTCTGCCATTACACCCTGGTATTTCACTCCAGCAAGTTTTCTTTCTCCAGCTGGTTTTACTTCGGTAATGTTCTTTCTGCTAGCTGCAGATTCCTCAACTTTTGGATATTCCCCAGGTATCAGACTGTATCCAGAAACATTTCGGCAGTACTCTGCATGCTGGAAGGTGGCGCCTTGTGACTCCACTTAGGCGCTATTGTGCTCTAGAAATGATAGGTGGTACGGTGCAACTCCTGCATGCTGACATCAGTTGATTTTGGGGCTGTCCCGGCCCCTAGATGCAGAAACCCAAAAGCACACTGGTAGACAGTGTGCAGATTCCTAGACCTGGGACTTATTAAGGGGCAGAGTATAACCATAGATCAGTAAGGATGGCAGAGCCAGCAAGGAATAAGCACCTACATAGAGTCTCTGCCAAAAAAGAGCATCACTGAAGGTAAGTAACTTATTCTTCTGATAGAGAATGTAAGGCCACAGATTGCTCGCCTTCTGAATAGATACCAAAGCAGTACCTATTTGGAGGTGGGTCTGTGGATGACTCAAACCAGAAGGTCCTGCAGGACTGAGCGGGCTACACACCCCTCTCAGTGAACTCAACTGTCCAGGCAATAATTGCTCTCGAATGCATGGAGGAACACACAAATAGTCATATGGCAAATGTGTAGGACAGGCACTGTGGCGACAGCTTTGGCCCTGGTAGAGGGAGCACGCAGTCCTTTAGGAGGCTGCTTCTTTGCCAGTGCGTAGCAGATCGTAATGCAGAGCACGACCAGCAGCAGATGGTTCTCTTCTGCATTGCCTTGCCTTTTTTTTGCTCCAGTAAACCCAACTAAGAGCTCATCGTCCACCCGGTGTTCTTTGGGACTTTTATGTAGAAGCTCAGCATTCTTTTGGGGTCCAAGCAATGAAGTTTCTCCTTCTCCTTACAGGGGTGATGCAGATCACAGAAAGTCAGCAAGGTGATGGTTTGACCGACGTGGAATGGCATCAGAACTTTCAGTATTTAAGGATGCCTTTATTTTGCAAAAATCGTTGGTCTGGGAAGAAGAAACTGAATGGCACATTGACACAAAACACCTGAAGCTCACTCACAACCGTGCAAAGCTAATGGTAATAAGGAACACAATCTTGATAGTAAGGAACCATGAAGGACAGTTGTAAAGCAGTTGGATCACAGTGTACATCAGAGAAGGCAGAACCAGATTAAGATCCTAATGGGACATAACAAAAGGAGGGGAGACAAGTGTTGCAGCCCTTTCAGAGAACTGCATCACAACCAACGACATAAACAAAAAGGGTTGATCTGGCAAGCACAAAAAGGTCGAAGGAGCCGGAAGACAACCCTAAACTGTGCCCAAAGCCCTTTCAGAGAACTCCATCACAACCAATGACATAAACAAAAAGGGTTGATCTGGCAAGCACAAAAAGGTTGAAAGAGCCGGAAGACAACCCTAAACTGTGCCCAAAGCCATGCCCGGCAAGAGAGAGGACATCAGATAACTTGGCCTGGAGGTGGTCAATCTGGAGTGTGCTGTACCAAGCCACAAATCTGTCTGATCGACAGTGTACACAGTTTTTGTTGAGGCATGCCTGGCTGCCAAGCTGACATCAACCCCCTCCAGAGGAAGGTCAAAGGTGTCGCCACATGAACTGTGGCGATTGTGAAGGTCTGGGTGCAGAACCCTGCCTTGCTGCTGCACTAGCAGACCCTCTCAGTGGGGGAGCCTGATCAGAGGACACATGCTCAAGCCCAGGACTTCTGAATACCATACAGTCCGTGCTTAACCTGCAGCCACAAGAATGACTGATTTTCTTGAGAATTCGTGGCAGGAGTGGTATCGACAGAAAGACATACAGGAGTCACGAGTTCCACTCTATGCAGAACACAACTCAGTTTAAGAGACTCCTTGGAAACTCCAGTGCTCAGAACTGCTGACATTGCAAGTTCTTGGCAATGGCAAATAGATTGAGCCATGGTTCTCCCCATTTGCGGAAGAGACCCTGTACGACTTCTGGGTGTAACTGCCATTAGTGATCTGCTAGGCCTCAACAGCTGAGCTTGTCCACTCTGGCATTCAATGATCCTGCCAGGTGATTCACCATCCAGAAAATTCCTTGATGGTCCAGACATTTCCAGAGACGCAAGACCTCCAGGCACAGGACCAGCGACTCCACCCCACCCTGTTTGTTGCGGTACCATGAGTGTTGTCCGTGAGCACCTGGCCTAGCCTCTGCTTTATGTATGGCAGGAACGCTTTCAATGCCATGCGGATGGCCCTCAGCTTCAGAAGGTAATGTGGAGCAAGATCTGCTGGAGAGCAGAGGACTCTGATCTCCATGCCTCCCAAATGGTGCAACAACCAAGAAGCGATGGATCAGTCACCACTATTAACTTTGGGTGGGAAAGGAAGAGGGGTCTTATTACTGGTCTTCATCAGAACAAGCTTACAGGTACTAACGTATAAAGAACAATGATATTGACCGTAAGTCAATTGAAAAAGGTAATGGCTGTAATATTATGAATATGTAAATGCAGTCTGACAGACTCATTAATATGGTCATAATATTAACAGGTGTCAACCTCTCTGACCTCTTAAATTAATAAAAAACACAAGTTGATTCTATGAAAGTAAAGGGAGTTCACCTTTTAGTTCCTAGGCCTAAGCAGAGTGAAGAACGACTCATATCGGTCACCACATTTTGTACAGCAAGTAATGAGTAACATTTAGCACAAGCCTTGCCATTTAGTGCTGGACACCATAATCAGAACGACAGACAAATGAAGTATTTCAAGAGGGAACAGAACATATGCGATATGATTGTAAGGGCCGCAGTTCCCAGTATCACCCCACTAACTATACAGTCACAATAGGGTTTACCATGCCTTACGAAACACTACACACGTGGAACCTGCCTGGCATGTAATTACTGTAGGGAGAACATTTTGTTTAACACAATGACGTACATTATACTGTGAAACATGACCAGTAGAAGGGAGTCTTTCTAACGGGCTGCATTTGCTGATTCATAATATTATAGCCACTGTATCGTTCAGTGGACTTATGGGCAGCACCATTGTTCTTTATAGGTTGCTTGTCCTGATGAAGAACTGTGATAAATCACTTTGAGGGTTGAATCTATGACAGTTATTTTGTTTGGCGACAATCAAATAACAGACATAATACCGCTGTAGGTCATTAGAGGTCTTGGAGTGTAAATCTGTATTAATGATCGCTGCATTTTGTAGATGTGCACCTTCTGTTTCTTTCACCTGCACCACGTCAATATCAGGAGCACCATTGTTCCATTTATCATTTTATAATTCTGTTCTGTACTAATTATATTTCCTTGTATGATAATTTGTCTTTTGTTTTATTCCATTCACGGGGGCTTGCTCTGGCTTGTGACCTTAATTAGTGTTGATCCCAAATGAATTCGAAGGAACCAATTTTTCTTTCATATTACCTTTAATTTACACCCAGCTACTCAGGCCTTCGTCCAAACCCAAATACTAATGGATAAGCCGTAATTTCACAACTTCCTGCAATGAGCTCTTCAGCCCCAAAGATCTATCTTCATCACTTCACTTTTCTTGGTTTACTGCTGAAGTGTTATCTGTATAAACCATCCTTTAAAGTGTGAGACATCCCTTATACAGCCCCTTACAACCACTCCTACAACTAACTTGTCAACGATTCTACCTGTTGTCTACCACCATATAACATCTACAATCCCCTGGCACCTGTTTCCTTCTTTCTTGTACTTGCCTCTCAAACCTGTCCTCTCCTACATCATTGTTAGAATTCAACCTTTTTTACCCTTTTGTTTGTACAACATTTTGCATGCATTAAAATAATCCCAGAATGTGTTTACTATATAGTCTCACCTTCTAGATGTATCTTTTGTTTTTTTGAACTCCAGTATACATCTTAAAATTCTTTTAATTCAGTCATTTCACTTGCTACCTCTTGCCTCAGATTTTTGTAGTATTAGTCTATCCTGTAGTTACTCAAACTAATCACTGATGTGACTTCTTTTTTATTGCAACCCACTTCCTAGGTTCAGCATTTAACCCATTTGACTATTTTCATTACAAGCTAGAAAACTGCTAAATTGTGTGCTCAGATGTTTACGAAGTAATAATCTTCTCCCTTCTATACCCTTCAAATTATTAATGCCCTTGCCACATGCACCCTGACCACTTAATGGTCTTAACTACTCATGGTAATGGACGGCTTGGCCATGATGGTGGTGGAGCAGATGTCTCTGCCTGAGCTTCGACCCTGGCCTGGCTGAATTCCAACATCATCCTGGATGCGTGAGTCCACCTACAGCCACTGCAGTGCCGCACCATCCTCCCCGTGCTGCCCGATGCCGTGAGGTGCAAGTGATCTGCCAGGGACACGGGGAGGTTCCAATCGGGCCAACACCGCAGAGCGGCTCCTAATGTAGGAACACCCTAGGTGAAGCCTTCCAGGGGTGTGGACTGATGTAGGTATCTTCAAGGGCACAGGCCACCTACCAGTGACGACTTTGGCAGTGCAGTGCCGCGCCGCATGACGACGCTGCAGCCTACCATTGTGATGCCAGCCTAACCTCTTTGGAGCCTTCTGGATCCCGTCTGGGCTGGAAACAGTGAGCGGGAGGAGAGGCTGCATCCCCTGAAAGCCCTCTGTCTGACAGTGAGGTGTAGTGTCATTGTATCAGGGGCCCCTGTGTTTAGCCTGGGCAGCATCCAGGCCCTTGACTGATGAGCCCTGCTTGCAGAGAGGCCCAAGCAAAGAAGGCCGTGCAGTTGACATTTTGAGCTGTGACCCCGTGGTGGTTGCCCGAAGTGCAGGAGTATTATCTACATGCCTGTGGGGCACAAAAGGAGGTGACCGGCTGGGGGACTGGATGCAGCCTGGTGAGCTGGTGTGATCTTTGGTGTCTTGGACCTGGGTGGCTGATGGTGAGGGGGGCAAGAAACTAGCTGATATGCTGTACCCGAGTCAACATGCCGGTAACCCTTCCCCGCCACAACAGGTGAAGAGGGCAGAACAGGGGATTCTGTTGACTACCGCCCTGGAGACCATCACCGTACCACGGTCAGCCGTGCCTCACACTGAACTGAGACAATAGTGAAACCACGGCCAACCAAGAGTCCCTCCCCTATCGATGGAGCAACCTCGTCCCAGGACGTGGAGCAGGACAGGGGGGATGGTGCACTGTGCAACCTCAAAGCCACCCTTGACAAACATTCTGGCCAGTTTGACGGATCTTGCAGGCTATCCTGGACATTAAAACCACCAAAAAGTCCAGGGTCAAGGGGGATAAATATCTTCATAGGTTCACTGCCTTGGCTTTTATCCTATACAAGTGACAAACAGCTTGGAAATCCCTGGTTGGAGCAAATGTGCACTGCTGGCTCCGAATTTTGTTAAAGTGAGCCACCTTGCTACACACCTCTTCATGACTTTCTTCCCCCAATCAGACAATGGGGCTTTAGGTACTGAGGCGCTGCGACCTGAACCATGCTCGGGGGAGGGGCATCTCAATATGGTGTGTTGACATGGATCAATCGTGAATGTGGTTAGTAACCAGCTGGAGGGTGATGGTGTATCCTAGAATTGGCCACCCCTTATGCAGCGCTTGTCAGTTACGGATGATACGGTATGCATGATGACGTGCATTCTCATTGTAATGTTGCATATTCAATTTTGGGAACGAGCTGGTTGTGCTAATGCGTCTTCATTATGCTCGTTCTTGTGGTTTATGTTGTATGTTGTAAATCCAATAAAGAAATTGAACAAGAACCTACTCAGGGGGTTGTAAGTTACTATATCAGCATTCATTTTGCTTCTATTCCCTCCTTTCCCTTAACAAAGCAAGACACACACAAAAACATAAGGGGTGATTCGCACCCAGAATCCATCAATAATTGACACTTGGGGTAAAGATTAGAAAGCAAGAAATAAACAATGAGTGTTTCTAATTGATCACTCTCTTCAATGCACTCTACAGTTACCACATTTTTCCAGTAAAGAATCTCAACTGTTAGTGAACACAGCTTATGGGAACAGGGGCGCAATTATTTTAATATTCTACTTTTCAGCTAAATACTTTTCTTATTCTGGCTGACAGAAATGCTTGGACACTAGAAAAAAATTATATTTTAAAAATGTCTCTTTATAACTTAACACAACATATTTCACATAATTAAAAAGAGTATGTTTACCATTGACGCTTCCAAGTATTCCAACCAGAAAATCCACTATTTGTGATGTATCTGTGGTGTTCCAAAGCAGAAGCAGGCCTCTATAAAATATCATGAGTGCAGAACAGGTGTCGCCCAGCTGTAGTAAAGAATATGCAACTCTGTAGTAACCCTGAAAAAAAACAGACAGGAAAAAAAATCTCAATATAAACAAAGTAAAATATGTGGCCAAAAGATACATGAAAAAGTACAGTGCATAACCTATTGCAAAGCATGCCGACCAAAGAAGGTTAAAATGAATTAACCAATATATTACAGGACTGAAGATAAACCTCTGAATGGTGTTAAATCGTGGGTCTCCAATCTTTTCTGAAGTGAGAGCTTCTTCTAAACAGTGAAAATCATTGTGAGCTACTGAAGGCCAAGCAACTTGAGCATTGTTACAAGACACCCCAACACCTAACTTCACTGGCCTTAACCTAATGCCCATAGAGCTAGATACCATGGTCTGAACAAAATATTTTGACTAGGGACACTATGAAAAGGCTGCCATGTGTATCAGTGAGAACATGGTCTTCCGGTATGTATGAACATGTGTGCATCTGAATGGCATATATGTGTATGGGTGACTCACAGCCTGTGTCGTATATACTTGTGGCACAGAACATAACTTTCAGCATGTGTGGCACCATTATATGACTAATAGACATACAACTGTTTGTTCTTTTAATGGGAGAAATTTAAAGGGCACACAAAAGTTCAACAATAATGTTCATAATATTGAATATTTTTCTGCACTTTAAATGTGTCCCATTCTCATCCACCGCAAAGGCGCCATAGGAAAGTATTCCTCACAGCGGGACTCCAGTCGCCGGACATAAAGGTAAGCAACCCAGACTGACTGTGTATGTGGGGGTGGGGGGAAGGGGGTATGTGATATGGTGGTGTCAGTATGTGTGCCACTTGCATATGGCGTGGATGTTGTTGCATAAGTTGTGTTGTGTTGCTGAAAACAGAATTCAAGTGCATGCTGTGTGGCGGTCACTGTCATGATGTGTAGTGGTGCTTGTGTGTGCATGTGTTTGTGTGGATGAATGTGTATTTCTGGTTGGGTCGTGTGTGGGTGCAATGTCACTAGTGTGTGTATGTTGTGTGATGGATGCACATGTGTATGTGTACGTTTTGTGGTGGAATTTCAATGGATATTGGTGTGTATGTGGTGTGTTGTGTCATGTGTGTGATGCAGGGGGGCACACATGGCAACGGTAGAGTGTGTGTATGACTTAGCTGTATTCTGCGACCACTGCCATTTTCCGATGGCCATTGGGTCCAGCGATGTCCTCCCTCTGTCAGCAAACCACTGACAGTACACCGCCTATCCAACTGTAACATTTTAATATGGCTGGCGGGAACCCCCATGCCTGACGGTTAAGAAGGGTGCACCGTTGTGGCAGTTTTCAGCTCAGCCAAAATATATCTAAATACATCGGACAGAACACTGTTGACTTGACTGTCTTCTTGGGTCCACCACCAACACAGCTTGGCGGTAATACCGTCAAGATCTAAATCAGGCCCTTAATGTCTCATAGAAATATTTTTCTTCACTTTAAATTTGTTATTTTAAAAAATGAAGTTCTTTTTCAGTAATAACTATGGCAGCATATACTGGCCACCAGGAGCGAGAACTGACACGTTGAAAATGTAGAAAATTAAAATGAGAAGCTAACTTGATCATTAAGGTAATTCTTCATTTGAATTTTCTATCATTTAAAACATTCAGAAGCATTTTTCATGGCCCAATATTGAGTTAAGACGGCCTTTTATTTAAGAGTTGAATTCCTCAGTGCTTCAGGTCTTCATGTTTGCGCCCCAGGCTATGTCATAAATCTGACTGAGCACTCATCATTATCAGGACCTGCTACCTGCAGCCTAATGATAATAATGTAAAATAAACACAACCTTCCTGTAACCTTAAAAGGAAAATGTGACCTTGGGCTTATTTAAATGAACCCTGGGGAGCAAGCTACTCTGAAGGTGTCTGGGTACTACTGGTAGCTTGTGATCAACTGCTTGGAGACACCTATTTTAAACATTTGTGGCACCACTAGATAGTGTTTGGATTTCTTAGACACAAGTCATAAAAGCTTAACGGTAAAGGCAGCCCTCCATGCTTGGTACCTTTCATAATTTTATATGGCCTAGAATTCTCAATATTTTAACAAATCTATCATAAAGACTTAATTTTAATACACCTGTCTAGGTGGCCTATCCACCTGGGCATTTGAGCCCTTTTATTGCCCCATATGGTATATAGGCTTGAACTCCATATCCTGCTGACCTTCTTTGGCTCTCCAATAATAAATGCAACGTGAAATATATCAGAGCAGCAGGAATGAGGTTCTCATACAAATCAATCAGACACCTTTGCAAGAGAACGTTTGCACCTTTGCGAAGGCACCTTTGCAAGTAAATGTTTCTTTCCAGCACTCAAGCTTCCATAGATTTGGAGAAGGTTGCCTTATTTAAGAACATTCTCCAGCACCACATGTCTGTCCAAGCAACAATACTGAATAAATAAATGAAAGAGGAAATTTGCTCTCTCCCTTTAAACTTGGTTGCTTGGACCACAAACACCCCAGATTTCACATACTGGTGCCCCCTTGTAAATCCCTAGTATATGGTACCCAGGGCATTGGGGCACTAGGGGCCCCCCATGGGCTGCAGCATATATTATGCCACTCATGGGAAGCCCATGCAAAGTGTATCTGCAGGCCTGCCATTGCAGACTGCGTGAAAGGGAGCATGCACCCTTTTCACTACAGGTCACTGCACCAGGTCACTGTAAGTCACCCCTATGGTACGCCCTCCTAGCCCAGAGGGAAGGTTGCAGGTACCTGTGTGTGAGGGCATCCCTGCATAAACAGAGGTGCCCCCACAAACTCCAGTTCCGTTTTCATGGACTTCGTGAGTGCGGGGATGTCATTTTACGCATGTACTGGACATAGGTCACTAGCAATAACCAGCTACATAATGGTAACTCCGAACCTGGGCATGTTTGGTATCAAGCATGTCGGAATCATACACCAATACTGTTGCCAGTATTGGAAGTATGATGCCATGCACTCTGGGGGCTCCTTAGAGGACCCCCAGCAATTCTCCTACCAGCTTTCTGGGGTTTTCAGGGCAGCCCAAGCCGCTGCCACCACTCAGACGGGTTTCTGCCCACCTGCTGCTTGAACAGTTCAAGCCCAGGAAGGCAGAACAAAGGATTTCTTTTGGGAGAGGGAGGCAACACCCTCTCCTTTTGGAAATAGGTGTTACATGGCTTGGGAAGGGTAGCCTCCCCAAGCCACTGGTATGCTTTGAAGGGCACATTTAGTTCCCTCCTTGTATAAACCAGTCTGCACCTGTTCAGGGACATCCAGTTCCTGCTCTAGCACGAAACTGGACAATGGAAAGGGGAGTGACCACTCCCCTGTCCATCACCACCCCAGGGGTGGTGCCCTGAGCTCCTCCATCTTGAATTCAAGGTGAGTAGAGGCCTCTGGGAGCATATGAGTGGGCAGGTCAGGAAGCTGAACTCAGAGCCCCCTCCCGATAGGTGGTCACCTGGCTAGGTGAACAATCACTCTTCCAGGGTTATTTAGGGTCTCCCTCTTGGATGGGTCCTCCGATTCGAAGACCCCAGCAGGACTCCTCTGCACCGTTTACTTCGACTTCTAGCCCCTGGTACCCCAAATGGACTCTACAGGAACCTACGATCTGCAGCAATAGCGACAACTTCGCCCTGCAACATTGTTTCTCCGGCTCCTTCCAGCAACTACAAAATTTCCCCGGCTGTGCATCCTTTGACGGCAGCAGTCCTGCACAAGAAGCAAAAAGGAATCTCCCTTGGAGTGAAGGATTCACTCCCCTGCATCGGCAGGCACCAACGACAACCAGCTGCATGGATCTCCTCTCATCCTGAGCTGCGTGGATCCTGCACCTCGGGTGGTGGTCCGGAGTGGTCCCTTTGGGTCCTCTCTGCTAGCTGTCCAACTTTGGTGGAGGTAAGTCCTTGCCTTCCCACGCAGGACAGTACCCCCATGCACCACGTCTGTTGCACCTACCAAGGCTTGTTGGCATCTCCTCCAAGGGATCTTCAGGCTCTGTGTAGCCCCAGACCCCATCACTTTTCCCTGCGATGCACAGCCCTCTGCGTGCTTCTCCTGCCACATGGGACCTCTCCTCAGGTGTGCTGCTTGGGCCTCTCTGCGACTCCTAGGCTCCTTGCCTGTGGGTCTTCTGCGGGGGCTGCCTCCTCTTCTTTGGACTCTCTGCACTGCTGAGGGTCGCCTGGGACTCCCACTGTGGGCTGATCCCTCCTTGGACCTTGCTGGTCCCCGGCAGCTCCACTTTTCCTCCAACCATGACCTTTGCCAAGGCTTGTAGGAGGCTTTTCTACATTACAGACTGACTGCAATCCTTCATCCGGCATGGGACGTCGACTGCATCATCCAGGAGCTCTTCTTCTGCTCCAGGGCGTCGTCGTCGTCTCGCTGTCGACCAACTCCTGCATCCACAGACGAATGGGTAGTGGCTCCTGCCTCCACCGGATACTACAACTGGAACTGGACTTGGTCCCCTTCTTTTCCAGGTCTTCCTCTTTCAGGAACCATCTTTTGTTGCTTGCACGCTTGTCTGGCTCTTGCAATATCCTTCTCTGAAGTCCCGTGGGTTGGTTTGGGTAGAACCAGTAACTTACCTCTTTCCTCCTGGTCGCAGGTGGGTGCTCCAGTACTTACCTCTGGGGTTTCTTAGTACCTCCAGCTCCCCTTTACCGATTACACTTCCTTGGGTGGGGACCAGACCTTCACATTCCACTTTCTTAGTATATGTCTGGTCTCCTCCTATGCCTTCAGTACTGCCTATTGCTTTTCACTGTTTTCTATTACTTTTTATGCCTATTTCCTGATTGTTACTGTACATGTATAGTGTGTTTACTTACCTACTATTGGAGAATTGCCTATCTAGTGTTTTAGTAATTGTGTCACTAAAAAAAGAGTACCTTTATTTTTGTAACACTGTATGGTTCTTTCATGTGTGTAAGTGCTGTGTGACTACAATGGTATTGCATGAGCCTTTGCTGCTCATCTACAGCTACCTCTAGAGAGCCTGGGTTCTGGTCACTGCCTAAACTTCACTAATAAGGGGATACCTGGATCAGGTATAAGGTGAAAATACCATAGGTATTCACCACACACCAGGCCATCTTCCTACACAGTACATGATGTATACAGTTCTGTGCAAATAAATGCATGCACTGTGTGTTTGTTTGCCTGTAAATGGTAGAATACATGGCAGATTATGGGTTCCATTTTCGGAGACCCAGGCCTACATGGTGAAACATGAGGAGGTAGAGGAATCCCCACAGAAAGATGTGTGTATTGCTGCATACCTGAAAGCTGGGTGGGACACACTAGAGAAATGAGAGCCAGGCTTTCCATGTACACTTCAAAGGGTGTTCTTTGATTCGGAGAAAAGTCACAGGAAAGGGGTCTGGGTGCATCTCAGAAAGGCGACGGGCTGATAAGAGAATCAGAGTAGGGCTTAGACCTGAAGTAACCTTTGATACACAAATCACTGTGGCTTACATCCAGCTTTGGAGTCAATCCTGAGGTGACAGACTGGTTTCTGAAGGAAGAGAGAGCAGAGGAGTGGGCAATTCAAAAGGAAGCAGATTCCCAACATAAACTTTGAAGACTCAGATTCTAAATCAAATTTAGTGTCTGGATATGGAAATAAAAAGGGGAGCCTGAGACACCAAAAATTGTCAGCTGTCAAGCAGGCAGCCAGGTTGTGCGAGGAGAAGCCCTGCAAGAATTCTGCCTGTGTCCAAGACTGGGAGCTAAGGCCTGCTAGTCTCTCTGCTTGGTGAGGGGACATCACCCAGGGAACCCAAGACCATCTGCCCCAGGAGCATCAGCACCTGCCTGCTTAACAAGACCAGTGTTCGCTATGAAGAATAGGAGAGCCTTGGAAGGAGTGAGGTCCAGTAGGGAATCCTGCAGAGTGGATTCTCTGAGCTGAGGTACAGCTGCTGCACTGGTCAGGTTGCTGACCAGGTGCAGGATGAAGTAACTGATCCTCGTCTGCCAGGTGAGGGCTGCCAAGAAGTGAGCTGTGGATGTCGCCGCACCAATCGGCGCTGTGCAGATCGGGCTGGAGTCCATGTGCAGCAAGGATTTAGCAGCCTTGTATGCCAAGAGGGGCTGCCCTAGGCAAATTTCCATGTGGAGAGAGCCGTACTCATTTCTTGGTGAAGTAACAGCAACCCCATATGCCAGGAGGTGCCCCCATGCAGTCATCTGTTGTGACAAATGGATTGGTGCCTGTGTATAGGAGAGGTATGATGATCCCATATGATAGAGGGGGGTCATGAGAACTAGCAAGAAGTGCGACCAGACCAGGATTGTTGCGGTAGGAGCGAGGCCATCATGGGAACCACCACGTACCTACTTTGGGACACTGGACCAGCATCAGGAACTTTGCATTACCTTCTCTCCATCAAAGGAGGGACTAAAAGACTTACCCCTGCAAGGAGGAGTCACAAGGAGCCTCCATTCGCTGCAGGACACCAACCATGTGTGAGAAACTCTGGGATCGCCAAGTGCAGCCCATCTGGGCTGTGCACAGTGAACTCACTTGAATCAGCTGCTATTGCTCTGGAGCCCGCGGAAGGGGTGCGGTCAGGAACTCCAGACACTTCGAAGTGCAAGTAAAATTGACTTTGGGGTCGGGTGGTGTCATCACAGCAGGGAATAGCGGTGGTCTTTGCAATCCATTTAAAAAAGATCTATGTGCAAACGAGTCCTCTCTGTCCGACTAGAATGGGGGCATACCTTTCAAAGCTACAGATGGCCAGTTTATCAGTAGGACACAAGAACTCCTTGGATGCACCATTATTTAAGGAGGAAATTGTGGCTGCGATCTGTACTTTTAATACATCCAAAGCCCCCAAGGCGAGACAGCCTACCGGACAAATTTTAGCCCAAAAAAAAAAAAAAGCCAACAGCCCAGCAGATTGCTTACTGTCGGCATATCAGGAGACTTCCAGACTCAAAGAGGGAGGCATTCATTGTTTGAGTTCCTAAGCCTGTTGTTTGGCTGAGGGGCAGCCGTCTACACATCCCAGCATAGTGTGTGGCAGGAGTCACTTCCACAGTTGTGCACACGCCAGAAGACACCTATCTGCAGGAGAAGGGACCCGCTGCACGGTAGACTGTTTAACTGGGAGCCAGCCACCTACACATCCCAGCATCAACTGCGGCAGGAGCCACTTACCTGCAGGAGAAGGGACCAGCTGCACTGGATGCACCCAGGCAAAGCCCGGGCCAAGGGCGAGCCCGTCCGCGTCTGTCAGCAGCTGGCAGAGGCTGGGCTAAGCAACAGACAGCAAACAAGGAAGGTGGCCAACAAACCCAATCTACCCCTAGCCCTTTCTAGGTAAAAAAAGGGGCACACGCAGGCTGCACCTCCTCTCCCCACCCCCATTGGTGGTGTTATTAGTGGGGTTTCCCCAGTTAAAGCCAGGGGACAAAAAATCTGCATCAGAGCTGTTACGAAAAGTTAGGTTTCGGTGTTCAAATGCAATAGGGGTAGGGGCCAAGGTGTTCTTGCATATCATTATGGTTAGGTGGGTGGGCCCCACAGAGAAAGTAGTGGAGGGGGATTGTATAATATTGAACTTCAATCATGTGGAAGCAGCAGGTTTTGTGTTGAACAATACAGCAAATACTCGGGTGAAAGGAATTAGGACTTTTCCCCTGGGTTACTTTTACCCACCCAGGTTTGTAAGGGGTCAGAGGGATATTAGCCCGCATAGAAACACCAGGGATGGATTGCTACCCCAGATCAGAAGTGCTAATGCCACCCCTATTGATCTGTCCAACAGATTCTTGCCCCAGAGCTGTCTGACCTCCAATGACTGACTGATGGGCTCTGTATCTATAAAGCCCCAATCTCAGCAAGCCATTGAGTGTGAGAAGAGTTCAACCCCGCAGCTCCTGTGCAAGTGACAACTTCATGCCTGGTAATGCAAGTGTCTTAAACATGCTCAGCTGCAATATTGTAGGTGTAGGAGGGAAACAGGAGGACCCCAGCTTAGTTAATTAGCTGTGGGAACAACACATTGTAGGCCTGCAAGAAACTTGGCAAGTTAAATCTACCCTTTTTCTGAATGGGTACATCTCCTTTGATGAATCTGCCCAGCCCTCTGTGGCCAGTAGAGCCAAATGGGGTCTTGCTCAGGCTAATTTCCCTAAAACTACTCCCCTGTAATACCCAAAAGGTGGTCACTAGGTCGGTCCAACTTCAGGCAGTGCTGCTGGTTTTTAATATTGCCCCGGATATACTGATAGTGAACTTTTATAAGTCATTTGAGAGGGCTAATGTCACAGAGCATTTACAGTGTCACAATTTATTTTTAGAATCATTCAGAGGAAAACTGAACTCTCCTTAATGAATTTTCCTTTTAGGGGACTTTAACCTACACCTCTGTTACAGTGGGTGTAATGTGTATGATGAATTGGATCTGGTCAGTCACGGTGGTGGGCACATTGAACATGGACTACAGGTGATGTTGTTAGAAGAAATCTCGGCAGAATTCAACCTGCTACTCTTGGGGTATTCCAACTTATGTGGGTTGAGGGGCAAATACTACAATTTATTATATCTTTGTTTTGTCATCTTTGGGCAGGCATGTGCTTCGTTTCAAGATTAAATGGAACCAATTTAGTGACCCCAACCCTCTATTCCCGTCCCTCAGTGGGGCAGGAGGCCTACAGGAGAATCATGCCCTAGGTCCGTCAAACTCCGATATCACCCCGCAAGACCAAGCCCGTAGGCTAAAGTGGTCACGATTGTCCCGGATCAGTTAATAATGAAACTTTTTATTGCATGCAGTGAGGCAGTAAATGTTTGTTTAAACGAAGGGTTTTCTGGGTCGGATCTTTTCAGTGTTTTTCTTACGATCTGTCCGTGTAGGAAAGTGCCCTTGTTGGCATGGTTACCCCCACACACACACACTTTTTGCTTGATATTGATGCCAACTTTGACTGAGAGTGTGCTGGGATCCTGCTAACCAGGCCCCAGCACCAGTGTTCTTTCCCAAAACCTGTACCATTGTTTCCTCAATTGGCACACAATAGCACACAGTTAAGTCCCTTGTAAAAGGAACCCCTGGTACCAAGGGCCCTGTGGCCAGGGAAGGTCCCCAAGGGCTGCAGCATGCATTATGCCGACCCTGGGGGACCCCTCACTAAACACATGCACACTGCCACTGCAGCTTGTGTGTGCTGGTGGGGAGAAAGACAAAATCGACATGACACCCCTCTTAGGGTGCCATGCCCACAACCCCACTGCCTGTGGCATAGGTAAGTCACCCCTCTTGCAGGCCTTACAGCCCTAAGGCAGAGTGCACTATATCACAGGTGAGGGTATAGCTGCACAAGCAATAAGGCCCTACAATGTCTAAGTCCATTCTTAGATATTGTAAGTGCAGTGTGATCATATTGAGTATATGGTCTGGGAGTTTGTCATTACGAACTCCACAGCTCCATAATGGCTTCACTGAATACTAGGAAGTTTGGTATCAAACTTCTCAGCACAAACTGATGCCTTTGTTGGATTTATTGAACAATGCACACAGAGGGCATCTTAGAGATCTCCCCTGTATTTGACCCAATCCTTTAGGGTAGGACTGACCTGTCCCAGTCTGCCACTAAGAGACAGATTTCTGACTACATGGGGTGAGAGCCTTTGTGCTCTTGGTGGTCAGAAACAAAGCCTGCACTGGGTGGAGGTGCTTCAGACCTCCCCCTGCAGGAACAGTAACACCTGGTGGTGAGCCTTAAAGGCTCTTGTTACAGTGCACCAGGGCACTCCAGCTAGGGGAGATGCCCATCCCCTGGACAAAGCCCCACTTTTGGCGGCAAGTCCAGCTGGAAAATTAGGGAAAGCAGGGAAGAGTGACCCCTTCAGCGGGGACCACCCCTAAGGTGTCCAGAACTGAGGTGATCCCCTCCTTGCAAAATCCTCCATCTTAGTTTGGAGGACAGGGACCAATGGGGTTAGGTTTGTGTCCCCTCCCAAAGGAAGTGGGCACAGGAAGGGTGTAGCCACCCTCAGGGACAGTAGCCATTGGCTACTCCCCTCTGACCTGTGTAACGCCCCTAAATCCAGGATTTAGGGGCTCTGCTGAACCCAGTTTGCCGGATTCCTGGGGATCTCACAAGAAGAAAGAAAAAAGAAGGACTGCTAAGCTGGAAACCTAGAAGAGAAGATAGGAGATGAAAACTGACTTGGCCCCAGCCCTACTGGCCTGTCACCAGCTTCAGAAAGCCCTGCAAAAGACAAGTGACGCATCCTGCGGGTCCAGCGACCTCCGAGAAGCCTTCAGAGGACTGCCTGCATCACAGAGGACATATGATATAGTATATATAGTGCCAGCCTCCTACAGTCATCAGGTAGACTGTAAAAGGGAGGGGAAAGATGTTTTGTCCGGGAATGTTCTGTTGCCCATAGATTGTTGGTAGAAGCCCAAAAAGAAGAGCTCCGGGATAAGAATATTGTAACCCAGACAAGGAAAATATGCAAGGTTACCACTGCGGATCGTAAAAAGGAAATTAAAGAAAAGGCGTGGAGGGAGCTTTTAAAAGTAGATGTCGATGTAACATTTAGCTAGGAAGAAGACCTTCTTGCCATTGTATCACTGTCTAATGATATGATTTGTATCAATCTAACTCCCCATTTTAGGCAAAAATTATAACTCATGTGTTCAACGCAGTTTGTAAAACAGACTTTGCCCCACCCTGGTTGCGCTCTATTATCGTGCCAGTATTCAAGAAAGGGGCAAGGGATGACCCAAGGTGCTTATAGGCTGATCTCCCTTATTGATTCTACAGTGAAGGAGCTTGGGAGAGTATTCTTAGCTAGACTGATGATTGAGCAGAGCAACACAACATAATTTTGAACTTACAATACAGCTTTAGGGCAGGGAAAGGGACTATCAAACAAAGCTTTTATCTCCACCTTTTAATATAAAAATCCACGGATGTAAATGGTGGGACATTTTACTTAGCCTTTATGGATTTAACTGCCACATTTGTTAGAGTCAATAAATCGAAATTGTCATCCCTTCTCATTTGTAAGGGGATGGAGCCCTGCCTAGTCAATTATTTGCATGACCTTCACACCGATCTTAGTGCTCCAGTAAGATATAACCAAAACGGGAGCCTTTCTTCTGCATTCAGTGTGCAGCGGGGTGTGAGACAAGACTGCATTTTAGTGCCCTTTTTATTTACACTTTATATCAACCATTTCAGCCCTGCCCAGAGTGCGACATTTAGGGAGACCAGTCTATTTCAGTGCTCCTGTATGGAGACAATGCTGTCCTGCTGGCCAGCACAGCACCTGGTCTGCAAAGCTTACTTAAGGGGTACAAAGAGTTTATGGAAACAGTGGATTGGAGTACTAACTTTGTTAAATCCCACATGAAGGTACTGGGATCCAGATGGAGGAACCAGTAAAAATCCTTTGGGGGATCCAATGAGGTTGTGAGTGTCCCAAACCGTTTCCTATCTGGGCATTATGTTTGATGAGAATGTTTTTTGGCAGTTTTTGATTTTGCAAAAAGACTGGGGACAAGGCCTATGCAGGCCTTGTTAAAGGTGTATAAGGCAAAATGTATAACAGTAGCATGTTTTTGAAGCAACGTTTGGAGATACAAGGACTGCAGCGCATTACAAATTGGGGAAAACAAGTTTTTGCACAGGCTTCTCTTGGTACCACATCCAGTTCCTTCATTTATTGTGAATTTAGAATTGGGTATGGGGTATCTGTTAGATCAGGCGATCCTAGCCCCCTTGGCTCTCTGGAATAGGATCTGGACATATCTGGCTCACCTATTGAATCAGAAGATTCTCAAGGATTGTTTGGCCTGGAGTAAGGGAGCAGAATACCTGGCCTCCCAGAGATGAATGAGTCTCCAAGTGTGCTCACCAAAAAAGATCTGAAATGGGCGCAAAAGCATTTTACTCTAGTGGCCAACAAGGAGAGTGAAGCCAGAGAAGTAGCTAAACCCCCTCTGCTGTCTTAAACTGTGCTTAAATCCAGTCCCACCGCTGAGCCTTATCTGCTTGAGATGAGGAAATCCTATCAAAGATATCTTCTGACCAGGTTTAGGTTAAACTTAGTGCACTGGTTGGTAGCTAGGCTCAAAGGGATATACATTGTGGAGGAGGTGGGCCAATCTCGTGCGACAATCGGTCAGCGCAAGATACCGTTCACTTTTGTTGTGTGAACTTTGTCGGCCCCCACGTAAAATGTTTACTGAAACACTTTTAAAGGGGAAGGGGCTTGTACAGGCGAGACCAGCATTAATCTACCTCCAAATGCTGGGCAGCGTGCAGGAAATTTTCCATATTGCTCGTTTTTTTGTGACTATGATGAGATGTAGGAGAAGGGCAGGTCCTTAAGATTATTATTATGAGGATGGTTATTAGCTGATTACCTCCTTTGTTAGAAAATAGGGTACTGGTTTTTAAGACACAAGTGTTTTTAGTTTTGTGTATACATTTTATATTTTTTATTATTTGTATTTGGTGTGTGTTTGTATGTTTTTATTTAACTTAATAAAGCTGTTTTGACTTTTTGACTTCCTAATCCTGGTAACGATACTAAAGAGGTTTCCTCTTACTGTCCATTATCCATGCTCAACATGGACACAAAGATCCTCAGCAAACTCCTAACAACCAGGTTATTGGCCCATATAGGGGAATTAGTACATGAAGATCAATGCGGTGTCGCCCCCGCAGGAACTCCCAGTGTAATTGGCTCACTGTCACTCGTTATGCATGTGCCTAAAATATGGGAGGAACCATGTGCGCTAGCACTTCTTGACATATAGCAAGCATTTGATTCACTTGGGTGGGACTACCTGTGGCAGGTTTCACGTAACTCGGAACAGGGGAGGTGTTCATCAAATGGGCGCAGCTGCTTTACCAGAAGCTGGTGGCAAGGGTACGGGTTGGCAAGACCGTGTCTAACCAATTTCGCCTTCAGCCCGGGACCAGACAGTGGTGCCCACTATCCCCAGTCCGGATGGACTGTGTGGTGAGACGCTACTCAGTCAACTTCTGCAACTGCCCCTTCCGTAGAAGACCACTAGTACATGATATCTTGGTATTAGACTAGATAAGCAAGCAGAGAGATTCGTATCCCCGAATATAGGACGGGTCCTGGGTGGCTTTTGGCCATTCGTTAAATTCTAGAATACCTTACACTTGTCATTAATGGTCAAGGTGGCGCTTGTCAAAATGGTGGTCCTATTGCGATGCCTGTACGTCTTTCAGGGTGTGCTCTTTGATAATCTTAGAAAGTACTTTCTAGATCTTAGCAAATTCATAGCTGAGTTGCTCCAGGCTTCCGGCAGGATATGGGTAATTATGTCAACATTAAAAGGACCAGACTTGGAACTTTATTATTTAGCAGCCCAGTTGCAACATGCAGTGCACTAGTTGGATGAGGAGGACAACTGGGAGAGGTATCTCCATGGCGGTTCACAAGGTGCCACCCCCCTTCCAGAATTACTGATGCTAGGGTAGAGGGTCCCGACCTCTGTACCTTATGTTGATTAGTCATGTTTGTAGGGCAAGGAAGTGAGCGGTCTGTCAAGTGATCAGGCACACACCGTAAGCTCCAAATCTACCCAAATGGTCCCTGAAGCCCTTCCTCCAAATTACTCAGTTGATGGTGATGGATAAATGGTGGGTGCGTGGTTGGACCAGGATTTCTATCCAAATAACAGGTTTATAACACTACAAGAGGCATTGGAGATATTTTGACTGGGTCGGGGGCAATTCTTGCAGTTCGCAAAAATGGCTGCCACTACTCGGGATATATGGCCCTCTTTCCCAGAGGTTCCACCGGAGTCTAGCACCTTAGTCACCATGCTATAAATGGCGGGCAGATAATTAGTCTCTTTGCTATACCGCCCTCCATAAGGATGCTCCAAATAGACCTTTGCACATACAAGAGAAGTGGCAAACCATATTGGGAGACCAAATCACTGATCAGGAGTGAGAGGTAGTGCATTCGGCTGTACAAAAATCCATTGCCAGTGCAATGTTCAAGCTGATTAAATATAATATTATACACCAAGTAAATTTAATCCCAGCTACACAGTATGTTATTTACCCAGGATGCACCTCGGCTTGTCCTAGATGTCTGTTGGAAAATGCAGGTTTCCCACATATGACCTGGGGATGTAGTGTTTTGGATATTTTCTGGCAGACAGTAGTAGATCAATCAAACTTGGCAACAAGCTGGATGGTTCCTGGGGATCCTAAACATTTCTTATTGGGCTTAATCCCCGTCCAGAAAAAAAAGGCAAAGAGTAGGAAATTCCTGGTGTTGGGGATGGTCCTGGCGAAAAGACGAATCACAATTCACTTGTTATCCCCGTCTCCTCCTGAGGTGCGCATGTGGGTGAAGGATGTGGATGAACAGGCGGTGACTGAGGAGAGCCGTACTCGTCTATGTAGGAGAGATACAAAGCAGACAGACGACTTACAAGCATGGGCAGTTATGCTTGCCAATTTGCTGGAGCATCCTGATACTAGGTCTCTGTAGATGAAATGATGGTGGGAAGGGACCAGGCTGTCGATAAACTGAACAACTGGAGCAGAAATACTGCTCTGTGACCTGTTTGGCTATGCTGGCACCCAGTGTTCCTGACTACCTATTGTAGATAAATACATCTCTAGGACAAGGTGTAGTTGTAGCGTGGCTTCTTACCTAACAATCTGCTGCAGCCCTGAACATCCATCAATCTAACGCTGTGGTAGAGTGAACAGTTTGTTGGGAGTGGGAGTGGGTGCGGTGTGGGAGAGTATTTTTCACATGTTATGTATCCACCTGTGACGCACAGCTGCTATGTGTTGAAATGCCAATGAAAATATATATTTTTTTAAATAGACTGCCTTTGGGTCAATTCGGTCCCAGGGGAACTTGCTTGCCAGATAGCGCTTTGTCACTGAACACTTTAGAACTTTCTAATGGAATCAGAGTGGACTCTTTAGATTCAGATTACCAGAGGGGTTTACCCTGGATGTTGGGTAAAGTGAATGGGGAATAATCACGATTACTAGAGTGAGGAGGGAGTGGGATACAGGGAACTGCCTATAAACCACTAGAGTCCTGACCTCAGAGGGGACTGTGAATTTCTGTGTTTTTGTCGTATTTACCTTGGTACTGATAACAATAAAAGAAAAATCCTTCTCTTTTTTCATAAAAGTGATTATTTGACTGGACAATAATTTACTGCATCTGTTGCATGTATTTTGAGTTGTGAGCCTATGTTCACCCCCTGTATCTACCTTCTCTTGAGACAGCCTTGGACTGGCTGAGCCACGCTATTCCGGAGAATCAAGTGCTGAATGGGTACTTGGCCCAGTTGTTCATGATCCATAGTAGGTTGGATGCCTAGGACATCACAAGTAAAAGGCCTCAACACCCCACAGTTGGGCCCAGTAGCTCCTGCTTGCCTCGTGGCCCTTAAAGAGGGGTTCTGACAACACCTCATTCCTCCGGTTTGGAACTAGATGTTATTAGTAAACAGAAAGTTTTTAAGTAGTTTCCTGAAAGTTTTGTTGAGCACACAGGACGATTAGAAGTGCGTTCCAGGTTTTGACCATCTCAACCACCAGGTAGTGGTCCCCTTGTCTAGTTTTGCTCAGACCAAACAGGCACACTGAGATCTTAGGCCCTGTACTGGCTAGTGCCAGAAAAACAATGAGGCCATACAGGATTTCTGGCCCTGTTTGAAATGACACCTTTTGATGACTGGGAGCCATTGTATTTGACCAGCCAGTTGGATACCAGCAATTACTTCTTTCAGACCAGAACCAGCCTTGCAACTACATTTGAAGCAGGAGACAGGCCGGTAGGGCTGGGGCCAAAGCAGTTGTTGTCATCCTTCTTCTCTGCTGGTGTTTCAGCTTTGCAGTCCTCCTTCTTCTTGTAGGTCGCCCGGAAACTGGTGAGCTGGGTTCAGGGAGGCCCTTAAATCCTAGATTTAAGGGCGTTAGGGGTCAGAGGGCAGTAGCCAATGGCTACTGTCCGTGAGGGTGGCTACACTCTCCTTGTGCCCACTCCCTTAGGGAAGAGGTGCACATTCCTATCCCTATTGGTCCCTGTCCTCCAAACCAATATGGAAGATTCTGCAGGGATGGGGTCACCTCAGATCTGGACACCTTAGGGGTGGTCCTGGCTGGGGTGGTGACTCCTCCCTGCTTTCCTTAATTTTCCCGCCGGATGTGTCACCAAAAGTGGGGCTTTGTCGGGGGGTGACATCTCCACTAGCTGGAGTGCTCTGGGGCACTGTAACTCGAGGCTTGAGCCTTTGAGGCTCACAACCAGGTGTTACAGTTCCTGCAGGGGGAGGTGTGAAGCACCCCCACCCAGGACAGGCTTTGTTTCGGACCACAGAGTGCCCAAAGGCACTCACCCCCCATGTAGTCAGAAACTTGTCTAAAAGTGGCAGGCTGGCACAGACCGGTCAGTCCTACACTAGCAGTTGGGCTAACATACAGGGGGAATCTCTAAGATGCCCTCTGTGTGCATTTTTCAATAAATCCCACACTGGCAGTGTGGGTTTATTGTGCTGAGAAACTTGGTTCCAAACTTCCCAGTATTCAGTGAAGCCATTATGGTCTGTGGAGTTCGTAATGACAAACTCCCAGACCATATACTCAATATGGCTACACTGCACTTACAATATCTAAGAATAGACTTAGACACTGTAGGGGCATATTGCTCATGCAGCTATGCCCTCACCTGTGGACCTGTGGTATAGTGCACCCTGCCTTAGGGCTGTAGGGCCTGCTAGAGGGGTGACTTATCTATGCCACAGGCAGTGATTTGTGGGCATGGCACCCTGAGAGGGATGCCATGTCGACTTTGTCTTTTTCTCCCCATCAGCACACACAAGCTGTAAGGCAGTGTGCATGTGCTGAGTGAGGGGTCCCTTAAGGTGGCATAATACACGCTGCAGCCCTGAGAGACCTTCCCTGGCCGCAGGGCCCTTGGTACCATGAGTACCTTTTACAAGGGACTAAACTGTGTGCCAGGGATGACTACACACTAAATATTTGCACACATGTATTGTTATTAAACATAAAATAACAAGTTAATCTGTTCAAATAGACTTAATTCTCAATCTTAGCCTAAAAATCATTCATTTAATATGATTGACAATTTAAACATACAGTGCAAAATTCATTGTCCATTAATCCATAATGAAAAATAACATTATATTAATAATATCCACATTGTCCATGAAATCAGAGTCCATCCCAAAATTATCCTTGAAATAAGTATCCGTCCTGTTGCCCTGTAGTCAACACGTGTTTCATCCTGGGAGTACCCTTGGATTTCATCAGGACCTCCTACGACAATGTATATATATTTGCTGTTGTAATATATCATATAAATGTCATATTGTATATAATTAAGTTAAATGTGCAGTGGGAACCCTTTAAAACACAATCATCTATTTATAATGTAACCCAATTCCTTAGTGACCTCAGTGTCAAACTGGTGTGTAACCTAAGTGCACCATACCACATACCACTTATGTGTACCAGTCAATTTTAAAATGTGCAATCTCTTCGGTGACTATTTCCCTAATTTTCCCCCTCTTATCACCTTACTCTTTGTGATTTATACATAAAGCTAAAATTCTACTATAATCCTACCTTAATGACATATTTCTCTTATTCACATATCGATATGCCGCTGTTTGAGTAAAGTATCTCCTTTTCGAAATTCTGCTCAGAGGGAGTTAAGTATAAGCAAAATTTTATAACTTTCTGCAATACAAATGCATATCTATTTAAGATATGCTTTAATGTGTTCTCATTTCTCACCGTATCTCTATATTTAGTGGCTCCAACGTGAGTACGCTTTCTTGTCGGATTCTGTTTGACCGAAGCCGAGGCTACTCGGCTATTGGCGTTTTGTACCGCCATCTACATACTAGACATCGTTAACGGACTGCTCAATAAGAGCGCCTGTGTGTTTCTAATGATTGAAATAGAAAGCGGACTTACACAAGTCCGGAAGTTTATAGATGCGAGTGCACATACTTGTTATTATTATTGCCCCCGATGTTTCAGCTGCTGAAACTCATATATTACAGCTTACTAAGTGCAGCATATTATTTATATAACGTAAATGTTCACAGCATATTACAAATAGTAAAAAGGTGACTACAATCTAAATCCACAATATATCGTAATTGTGCTAGTATCCTAATACTAGCCATTTCATCTATATTTCTTATACTAGCTAATTATAATACTGAGTGAGGTTATTCTACCTGATAATAAAGTTATATTTATACACATTATATGTCTCCCAGATAATATTCCATTTCATATTCGGTATTCAAACCCTGTTCTACAGCTTTTAATTGTAGGATCCAATATGATTCCTTTCTTCTAAGGGCTAATTCCCTATTTCCACCTCGAGGATTAACCAAACAATGGTCAAAACCAAAAAATTTGAATGTTTTATATTTAGTCTGTGCACTGCATACCTTCATGTGGGACGCTATTGGGTAGCGATCATCCTCCAAATTTATTGCCCTCCAGTGTTCGGAAATTCTAACCTTCAATGGTCTAATTGTACTGCCTATATATATCCTATCACATCTGCATACAATCATGTAGACTACGAATTTCGTATTGCAATCAATATGTGATTTGATGGACACTATATTGCCTGTGCTGTCCACAAAATCTTTCTTGGGCTGCCAAGCCCATTTACAGACTGTACATGATCCGCATTTAAAGAAACCTAGATTACGCTTCCCTAGCCAATCTAACTCCTTCCTCTCTAGTGGATAACTCGGACTCAATATATTATTAAGGGTATTTCCCCTTCTAAATACAACATCAGGTCTATCGCCTATATATTTATTAAGTACATCTTCCTGGGTTAATATTGACCAATGCTTATTCATACTCTTAATGAGTATTTTTGACTTCTCTGTATAGTCTAAAATTATTCTAATCTTCTGAACCTTCTTCTTGCTCGATGTATCCCCCTTCCGAGTATCCTGACCTAGTGTCTGTCTACGTGATATTTTTTTCACTTTCTGTATTGATTTATTAATAGTCTTCTCTGAATATCCCCTAGCTAAAAACCTGTGTCCCATATGATCAATCTCAGCATGAAAGTCACTATTTTTACTACAATTCCTCCTAGCTCTAATCATTTCTCCAAGAGGTGTGCCAGGGATGTGCCAATTGTGGAAATAAAGGTACAGTTTTAGGGAAAGAACACTGGTGCTGGGGCCTGGTTAGCAGGGTCCTACCACACTTTCAATTAAAGTTGGCATCAACACTAGGCAAAAAGGTGGGGGGGTAACCATGCCAACAGTGGCACTTTCCTACAAAGGGCAATTGCACCCCAATCTTTCTCAATTTAATATAAGTCAGTCATATGGTCAGTCATTACCCTGAGAGACAGTGCTCAGATTTTCTACAGAAAGCCTTGCTCAGTTAACTATAAAGAGGCATCGCCAACACCAACACTAAATCCACCTACTCTCTTAACCCTCTGCAACAGTCACCAAGATCGATGAAAGGCCACATTAACTGAATGGTGGAAGAACAAGGGAATATGATAAAACAAACTGAAATAGGAAAGAACTGCAGCCTTGACATCAGCAGGAGACAAGCAAATGCTGAAAGGACGCAAAGGACAATAATAATGTTTTTGCATTACAGTACACAACAGCAGCCCTTCTGTAAGCAATGACTACAGAGTTATTTACTACGACTTTGGATGCAGAGAATCTGTCTCATGAATTTAAGATCAGATACAGCGTAAGCCAAGTCAGAAAAGTACTGTACAAACTTTATTTACAAATTTAAAAGCCATACAGTTCCAGACCCAGGCACAGACTCTGAAGACACAGCTCTTGTCTGGTACTTGAGAACCCAAGTCTGTTGCAATATAGGGAATGTGTCCAGAGCGTCAAGTGTCATATCTTTAGGGACAACTGCCTATTTGGCACGCAAAATCTTAACACTGGTCAGCATCACCTGCATCTAGGAGTTTTTCTGGTTTTAACACCACCATAATTCCAAGTTGAAGAAAGACTTTGGCCTGACTTAATCCTTCTAGAGTCCAAATACCTTACGTCAGTGAGAAAGCAGATATTTTTAAATTGTTCTCAAGGACAGATTCCAGTGAGTGGCAAAGAGAATTCAAAAAGACTTCTACCACAGAAGCGCTGAACTTGAATGGCTTCCTTGAGAAAAAAGCTTCAACACTGCCCTCCAAAGGCACAGCTATCTGTAGTACCATGCTGAAGACTGAATCCAGGAAAGTAAGCAAAAGAGGAATTCTTGCTGTTTAATGAAAGGCCCAGATGATTCGTAGGATTCAAGGTGGCCTGCACAGCTTGATTCCGCATCTGATCAAGACAGTCTCACAGACTGGGTCAGCTAACTGTGTAGGTACAGATAGAATCAGTACCTTATGAGACACACAGCAACAGGTTCCAGGCAATTGGTATATGCCAATGGACCAATCTGGGGCTAAACAGCAAGACTGAAATGTGTAGTGGTGGTAGCCCTTCAGGACTATGGCTATGGCTCGCTTTCGGCGTATGCTCAGACATAACTGTGAGCTAGAGTCTTTTATTTGTTTTTTCCAAGAAAGTGTCAGTTGGGATGGGAATGCCCCCTACGTCACTCATTAAGAGTGTGTGCCCAAGCTTTGGGTTCCCTCTGCAGCAGGCCTCTGTGGGATTTCGGATTTTTTTGCCTTCCCTCCACAACAATCACACATGCATTGAGAGCATTATAGGAAGGGTAGGGAGTCACACACAGCAGGCCTCTCTGATTTAAAGGAACATACAAATGTACCCCTCTTTTTCGAGTGACTACTGTCATCTCACTAGGAAGAACTGGCAGTGGTGGAAGCAGCTGGTTATGGTGAAAGAAGCAGGCATTTTGATAAGTTGCCTTCAGTGAGAGAGTGGACTACTGTCATCTGCTCCAAATACTGTCAACCAGGTTTTCCCCTCCATCTTATGTCGACATGGATGGTGCAGATATATTTGCTCTTCAAGTGAGGAGGAGTGGGCATGAAGTGCTACGTAGTGTTTTCCTGTGTACTGGAGGAACCCATTGTGGGACTCTTCTGTGGGGATGGCTCACCCAAAAGAGGCTGAGAGGAGCCTGTCATGCAGAGGCATCTAGTAAGTACAGGAAACATTCCAAAAAGACTCTGGCCTGATTTAGAACTCGGCGGATAGGTTGCTCCGTCACATTGTTAAAGAATATCCCATCTGCTGAAATCCAAATCCCATTGTAACCAACATCCCCAAATAAACAGTTGTTCATGATTTTAAAATTTAGAAGTTCCCACGCACTCTAGTCAGGAATCTATGTATGGCTCCTGCAAACAAGGAAATACGTAAAAGTGTATCTTATAAAACAATGTCTCCCAACTGAATGCTAGAGATAAATAGAAATATCAATCACAGAGGAAGGTGCACCGGAGAGATGTAACCTTCACATGGAATATAGCAATAATATGAAGTTAGCCAATGGGGGATAGAAACCTCAGTGGCTGTGATACAATTGCCCACAAATGAGTTGCATGAGCTACTTATGTTCTGATTTACAGCAATGTATCATTGTTCTTTGCATTGTAACATGAAGTGCATTCAAACACAACAATATGGTAAACCGACACAGAACCCCAGAAAAAGGGTAGTGATGAAGGTTTTAAACAGATGCATTTAGAAGGGTGTCTTAAAAGCTTATCAAGCAGCTTCTCTCAGTTTTTCTGTTCTGCAATCCATTCTCATATGCAGGAAGCCCTGCAAGCAAATCTTTAGTTATGGGGGTTTGTTTTTTTTCATATTTTTAATTTTTGCGGTATAGTTGATCAAATACTGTCATGCTATCTGCATCCTAAAGGAAAATCAAATTTGTAGTTAAGGTATGCTGGTGTGTACCAAAAGCAAGGTATAGAATAAAATAAATTCTCTTTTTAGACAGGAGGCAGTGGATATAGATTGATGAGAAGAAAAGATTTGCAGTTGCTCTTCATGCCTCCTTTTACCAATATTGCCACTGTGTTTTAAGTTTAAGGAGACTGGTTGATCTGGGAGGCCTCCAAGAACCATTATCTAGGCGAGATGGGAGCAGGCCCTACATAATGAGAAGCCCCTGTCAGGAATCATGAGATTATCTTCTTGTGTGTGCGCAGTTGTGGTCGTTAATGTTCAAGTACATTCATTTACAGAACATTTTGGCTTTCTGGTGTGTCCTCTCCACCACTGAACATACAAGGCAGCAAATTCAGTATTTTCATAGCGTCACTGAAAAAGTAGCCATCCTAACATCAAGTCTTTCTAGAATAGATTTCAACTCAGTAATTTGTTAGGGGGAAACACTGCCAGATTTAAGTGGCATCTTTTCCATAATAGTAATTTGCTATGCAGCATCCTTGTATCCTATGCTGGCATTAGGCTATTTAGTTACACCTATTTACTTTAGTGCTTCTTTTTTGATGTACCAAGTATGGTCTGCCTGACAGAATTCCTAGTATGGGACATTATGAAAGGTACACTGCTGTACATCATTATTATTATTATTCTAAAGGGGCCATGTACGAGTGATGTTACAAAAACTCCTAAAACGCAAGCAGTCATCAAAAGAATATTCGAGACACTATTGTTGAAGATTGTTAGAAGGATTGGGTAAAATTAAGGAAAATGTTACTTACACTGTAAGCATCTGTGCGTGGTATGTAGTGCTGTAGATGCACATGCTTTGCATTTTCTTTGCCATCTAGTGTTGGGTCCGGATGTGTGCACTTTGTTTTTCCTCGAAGAACTCTTTTGAGTCACGAGGTATGGTGTCTCCTCCTCTTGATGCTAATGTGCACGGGCATCAACTCCGTTGTTAGATTGTTTCCCCGCAAGGCGGGCGAGGGTGGAGTGTGCAACAAAATGATAAGTAAAGAGATGTCCCAGCATAAGAGGAAAAGAAGTAAGAGGAGAAAAACTGTAAAAGCCACAGGTGTCCAGGGAGGAGGATGGGTGCATGTGAATCTACAGCACTATATGCCACGAACAGATGTTTACAGGTAAAGTAACATCTTCCGTTTGAGGCATAAGTGGATGTAAATACACACGCTTTGCATAGACTGAAGAAGTCCTCCCCAAAAATGGTGCCTAATCTGTGGGTGTTGCAGTTGCATTGAAAAGTGTACGTAACACTGCCTTACCCATTATTAGCTTGTTGGCATGCTAGAACGTCCACAAAGTAGTGGTTAGTGAAAGTGTGTGGTGCATATCCGGTAACTGCCTTACATTTGTCAGCTGCTGGAATGCTCCCTAGGAAGGCCATAGCCACTCCTTTCTTTCAAGTAGAGTGTCTTCTAGGATGTGCAGGTAAAGTTCCTTTAGCATTGACTTTACAAGTTAGAATGCATTTAACGATCCATCTGACCTGGTTCGGATATGGCCTTTCCTTTATGACATGTGAGAAAGCAACAAAAAGTTGTTGAGTGTCTAAAAGTTTTTGTCCTGTCAATGTAGTACATAAGGGCTCTTTTAACATCTAATGTATGGAGGGCCTTTTCCACAACAGGATCTGGTTGTGGAAAAAACAGGTAAGTCGATTGTGGAAATGAGAGACTACCTTTGGAAGAAATTTGTGGTTGGTGCGGAGGACACCCCTGTTTCTATGAAGTTGGAAGAAGGGTTCTTCTCAAGTTAATGCCTGAAGCTCATTAACACATCGGAGTGAGGTAACAGCAATCATAAATGCCACTTTCCAAGAGAGAAATTGAAGGGGGCAAGTATGACCGGACTCAAAAGGAGGGCTCACGAGTCGTGCAAGGACAATGCTAACAATCCATGAAGGGAGCAGAGGGGATTAAGGGTGCAATTACCCTTTTGAGACCTTCCATGAGGGCCTTAATCACTGGTATTTTGAAAAGAGAAATGTGTTTGCCTATTTTGAAGATAGGCAGTTACTACCGCTAAATGTAACCGTATGGAAGTGAAGGCTAGGCCAGATAACTGTAAATGGAGCAAGTAACAGACAATATTCTGTACTTGTAGAATCTGTTTGGAGTGACAGTAGTAGACAAATCTTTTCCATTTGGCTTCATAGCATGCCCGAATAGTGGGTCTGCAGGCACTCAGGAGAAGACTAGGGTATCCAAATTCTATGACCTCAGGAGCAAATTGCTAGGTTGAGAGATTTGGGATCTGGATGCCACATTTCTCC
Organism: Pleurodeles waltl; assembly: GCF_031143425.1. Taxonomy (NCBI): domain Eukaryota; kingdom Metazoa; phylum Chordata; class Amphibia; order Caudata; family Salamandridae; genus Pleurodeles; species Pleurodeles waltl. The sequence continues at coordinate 567,561,970 of NC_090438.1, forward strand.
ATGGAACTGCGTGAGAAGGCCAGGCCTGTTCGGGAGCTTCTTGTGGGGCACTACTGAAAAGTCGAGAAGAGCTGTGAACCAGGGCTGGAGAGTCCATGTGGACAGGTGCTTGGTGTTCTATCACTGCAGAGAGTGATCAGCCAGGTGGACGATCAACACTAGATCATCCCCGTGACCCTCTGTATGACACCGCTTTTAAAATAACAGACACAAGTGTAGCCGTGCGTGAGGTATTATAACAATGCAGAAGGCCATCATGCCTAAGACATGCATCACTGTCCTGACTGAAAGCTGTGAAATTGTTTGGAACATGGAGAAAAATGTCTGAAAACACTGGCTCCTTACTTGGTTGGGATAGGCTAGGCCTATTTCTGCTTTGAGAATAGATCCTAGGCAGGGATGGATATGCTGTGGTTGGAGGTGGAACCTTTTGGCATTGATGATGAAACCTAATTAGTGGAGTTGATTTATTGTCACTCGTCCAGATATGGGAAATACATGGACACCCTGTCTTCGTAGGTGAGCAGCTACCATTGCCAGGTACTTGGTGAATAAACTAGGTGAGGTAGTCACTCCAAAGTGGAGGACTCTGAATTGGTAGTGCCTTCTGCCTACTACAAACTTGAGATATTGACAATGTGCCAGGTGTACTGGAATGTAGACACAAGTGTCCTTTAGGCCTAGTGCAGACAAAGTCGCCTTGAGGCAGAAGCGAATGACATCCTGAAGGGTTACCACGTGAAAGAGCTCTGATAAGATTTATTTGTTTAGGGCCTGAGGTCCATAATGAGCCTGAGGGACCCTTTTTTTGTTTTTTTTTTTAATTTTTTATGAGGAAGCATAGTGAGTTCACTCCTGTACCTTTCTGATGTTTGGGGATGGGTTCTATAGCTCCTTTAATGGGAGGGGTTTGACCCCCCTCTTTTTGTAATGTTTGATGTTCTAGTGATCGCCTGTGTCTGCGAGGTGGAATGTTGTAAGGTGTGGAAATGAGCTCCAAGAAATAACCATGTTGGATAATATCCAACAACTACTGCTCTGAGGTAATGTTTTGCCATGTGGATAGAAAATCCTGTAGACATCCTCTGTTAGGTCAAATCTTGCAAATAGGCCAATGGAGTTTGCCAATGGCTAGAGGATTGCCCTGCAACCCTTTAACCCACAGCATCAATTATTTTGCTTTCCTTATCGGGTGGTGGGGCGTCTCCACTGGCGTGGGAGTTTGCCCTCTTACCAGCAGGGGTAATGACTAAGGGGTCCGGTGGAAGTTGACACCAAATATATATATGGGGTCAGATGAGGAGGCCTTACACTTTTTCTCCCCTCTGGGTGTTATAATCCTGGCTCTATTAGGGTCTTTAAAGATGTCTGTAGTATGTTTGAGCATGTCATTAAGCACTGATAGATGGTGGGTGGCACAGCAAGTGGATGAAAGTGCTTAAAAAAGAAAACCCTCCTCTAAGGGCTTCTTAAGTAGTTCTACTTGACGGAAGGAAGGAAGCAGCCCTAACAATGAGTTCCTGGTATGATGTAGTCATCAGAAGGTGACGGGGTAGGTTATAGATCAGGGTTCATGTTCCCTGGTGGCTCTATGTCCTAGTTATCCCACAGATCATCCTGTGGAGGGATGGCAAAAGTGTTCTCCCAAAGCCATGGCCAGCTATGTCAGAGTGTGGAGACTCCTGAGGTGAAATGTCAAGTGGATCCCCTGAAGCGTGAGGTGGGGAGAGCAAAGGCAAAGGATTTTGGATGGGTGGTGGTGATGCTGCGAGAGGTAAAGGGCTGGTAGCCATATCAGCCTTTTTGTGTGTTTTTGCGAGGATTGGAGTGTCCAAGGCTTCTTGGAGCAACAACTATCTCTTGGTTGGTAGAACAGCAGCAGATTATGGGCGTGCAACAATACAACCCATATGAGGATGTAAAACAATCTGCTTTTGTCTCGAATCCTACTGTTGTTGTAGTTGGCAGAGGATGGGATTGACTGGTGCACTAGAATCTTACAGCTTCAAAATGCTAGGACCCAACATTTGTTTGTTTAGTTGATGAAGGCCCGCTCGGTGTCAAAACAGAAGAAGTAGATGCTAGTTGTCGGCTCGGTGCTAAGGGTCAGCTCAATGCAGAGGCGGTCCTTTACTGAAGCTGCTGGGGCGGAGGCACCTGGCTTGGAAAATCTTTTCAGCGCCGATCCGTAGCAGGATGGTGCGGCTCAACCAGTTGCATGGTGCTGAACATGACTGGAAGGCAGCATTGGACTGAGAGCCTTTCTTTGCTCGGGGGGAGGGGATAAAGTACTCACAGACTGTTGAGTGAGGGGGTGGTCTTCCACCTCCAGATCGATCTTCAAATGAGATCTGGAAATGTCCCCCATGGAGAAATCATCTTCCTCTGCCTCCAATGGCTGAGGATGTTGTTCTCGCTCTGCTTCGCTGGCGATTGGCAGAGGTTGCAGACCTAATGTAAGCCAGTCCGGGGTAGTTTACATGGCAGCGATGATGATAACAGAAGGACAAAGTTCCATCACCAGTAGGGCATTCTTGAGAGACCCAATGGAGATGGGAATTTGGCACAAAGGGCAAGGTCCCGGAGGGGACATGGTCGAATGAGATTCTGCTCGATCGAAATCTAGCAGAACGTCAATATGCGAGAGAAAAGAGAAACGCGATCAAAGACTATACAGACGAAAGAGAAGTTACCATGAACCAAAAACAGCATCACAATGGTGTCACCTCAGAGCACACGCCTGAACCAGATGGTGGAAAGAAAAGAATGGAGTCGAGGAAGAGTCACTCTACCTTGTGATTCAAAAGAGTTCTTGGAAGAAAAACCATTTGCACACATCCAGACCCAACATTACATGGCAGGAGTATGCAATGCATGTGTATCTACAGCAACACAGGTTGTTTCTATACACTAGGTGGCAAGTTCAAATTGTGGCATTTGTGTTGAGGCAGTATAAGTTCCTAAGTCGTTCAATGTATGTATATATGGTGTTTGCACAGCCAAGAAGCCACTTCACAGTTATTTGACAGCTTTTTATTAGTTCATTCATAGATGTCTGTTATTTCAGCTCATGAAACACATAGGTGGTAGGCAGCAGCAAAGAAGCTTATCTTTAATCCATGGAGGTGCCTCAGAGAGTATTGTTTGAGCTCAAGATGTAGCTGAATGTATTTTCAGGAGATTGAAGCGTTGATCTCCATTCGAACTAACACTTCAATGGCTAGCGGTTGCAGAATAGTCTATTTAGGCATCTAGAAGTTTGTAGCAGCAAAACGCGATGGGGCCCCCATGAAAATATTTCAATGTGCAAAATTCTTGTTGAATGTCATTTAGAGGTGTAGAAGAAAGTAGAAAGAACTAGAGGGGGGAAAAACTGAGAAGATTAAAACAAGAGACAAGCTAAAAGTGTCAAAGAGTTACAGTTGGAAGCTCAAACAGGGTGTGGGAAAAGTAATGTCTTATTGTGGCAAGAGGCAACATAACTGGAAGAGAAGGGCATATCATGTGGTAGAGAATAAGAGTCCTGTATCACTTCAGAATACACCAACCAATAGCAGATTCAAAGCTGACCATTTCGTGGGGCTCTCTATGGTAGGCCATGTCTCTTAGGTAAGTACTGCAACAGCAAATTTTATTTGCAAAGATAAAAAAAACTTATTAAGAATGTGCAAAAGTCTGGGGGTGTGGCTTCGGGCGTCAAGATGGCGGTCGCACTCTGAGAGTGCTCTGGACCCCTCCGTCATCCGCCCATAGTTAGCGCGGTCCAAGGGAGCTGAAAGACGCCGTTTCGGACACCCCTGTGACCCTGGGTCTCGCGGGGGTCGCGCACGGCAAAAAAAAACGGAGATCCTGCATTTTATGCCCGCGCGGAGATCGGGCCGATCCCGGGAAGGGAAAACAAGATGGCGACCGCGACGCGCCCGGCTGGGCCGAGGCCAGGCCGATAGCTGAGCTGATGGCGTGCGCAGCAGGCTGAAAGAACGGAGAGAGTCCCTGGGGGGGCCTGGACCGGGCCCCGGCGGCGGATCCCTGTGGCCGGGCGGCCGAGGAAGAAGGCACCAGGTGAGCGGCCCCACCCTATGCATTGACCTGCGGGTGCAGGCCGGGAGGCCTGGACCCCCCATCCATCCTGCCTGGCCCGCGAGACGGAAGTGAAGCGGCCGGGCGAGAACGGGAAGACCGCCGCCGCTGCTTGTTCCCCCCGCAACCCCATCCTGGTACGTAATAGGGGCTGGGGCCACGCGGGGGGTCGGGACTCGACTGGAGGTCGGGCCGGTCCGCCCGGGAGGACGAAGACACTACCCGGGGCCCAGGAGTGGAGGAGAAGGAAGGAGAGGGGGTCGACGAGTCGTGAAACCCCCCCCTCCCCTGTCATTGTTACGGTGAAGGGGACAGGCAGTGGCCCACCTCCGGACCCCATTCAGATCTCCGTCCGGAGGGGGTTTGCCAAGGCCCACACCAAGAGCTGGTAGCAGACCAGGATCCGAGAAGTGGAGACACATACCCCAAAACAGTCTGAACTTTAAGGCCTCGAACTATAGACAATTGATCCTTGTCGAGACAGATCTGAGAAGTAGAGGCCAGAGTGTGGCGAAACGGGGCCCTTTACGGAAACACCAGATCCTGGGTGTGGTGAGACTTGAGCCCGGATCTATGGTGAGTCCCTTTCGCCTAGGCAGAGGGTGAGAGGAGGGGAGCTACCGGATGGGAGCCAACGACCAGGTCTTTCAACGGTACCGGCAAAAGATGCTTCCACAGGGCCCCAAGAGAGAGTAAATTAGTCCAGACGACGCCCCTGAGACAGTGACACCCCACCGTCCCTGCGCGGAGCGGCACAGCGATACCTTCCCTGGTCAAAGACACCGGAAAACAAATTGAAAACCTGGGCTTGAAAACATAAATACGGGGAGTGTGACACACCCGGCCCCCGCCCCGGGCACCACGATGGGAAAAGACAAGGCGAACAAACAGCCTCCACCCTCCCAACAAAAAAATCGATCAGTTCACGACGACGACGGGCCAGCGGGGAGTGGGAGACACAGCCAGCGGGGGTCCGACCCTGGACGGAGTGAGCGCCATTCTCCAAGCTATTCAATCATTGCAGGCAGCAGTAGAAACCAAGATCGGAGAAGTACGAGTGGATATGGGCCTCATCAGACAAGACCTTAGAAATGCAGTAAACCGAATCACTGAGGTGGAATCCCGAGTTTCCCAGAATGATACTGATTTGTCTGACCTCAAAATCAAAGTGGCCCAACTGCAGACCCGAACCAACGAGCTTCACCGCCGTGCAGAGGATGCTGAAAACCGGGCAAGACGCAACAACTTACGCTTTATCGGCTTCCCCGAGGGTATAGAAGATGACAAGGCCTCCGAGTTCCTAGAGAGATGGATCAAAACGTGGATGCCGGACCAATCCCTCTCGCCCCTGTTCGCAGTTGAACGAGCCCACAGGGCATTCGCACGTTGCCCCCCTCCGGGCGGCCCGAAGCGCCCAATGATCGCACGATTTCTTAATTTTAAAGACAGAGACAACATCCTTAAAGAAGCGAGGAGGTTGGAAGATCTTCAATGGGAAAATCACAAAATCCTAATTTTTCCGGACTACACCAGAGAGGTCCAAACCCGCCACAGGTCGTATGAGCAGGTTAAGCAAAAACTCAGGGCAATGCAACTTTCGTACATGCTCCTCTTCCCTGCTCGCCTCAAAGTTCTCATGGCTGGGAAAGCATAATTCTTCGAATCACCTGAGGAGGCGTGGGACTGGCTGACGGAGGAGGGCATCGGGCCCGGAGGGGTCCCCCGGGGGCTGCCGGGAAAACCCCTAGTATCGTACCCCCCTCTTCAGAAGGGCCCCGGAGGAGCAGGCGACGCACCAGATCTCGGAAAGGTAGGCGGAAAGACCTGAACACTCCTGCGGACGGCGAGACGGCCCAAGACTCAGGCTCACAGACTGAGATCACAGCAGATGCTCTTCCGGGGCCTCAGACACCGGCCCTAGTGACAGAAGATGGTCGCCTAAGTCAATCTCCGGTGCTCGGCTGACAAGTCGTGTGCGGCCCCCTCGTTGGACGCGGGAAGAGACTGGCCGCTCCTGATGTGCTCGGGCAGGCCCCGGTGGGACTGCCGTTGACGACACCGGAGACCTTCTAAAGTATGGTGTTGAATGCTCGTTTTGCGACCGCTAATTGCAATTGATCCGAAAGAAAGGAGGGGTCCATCACTCCACCCCAACGACAGCAATGCTGGCTGTCTGGTTTTGGTTGGGTTTTTGGGCGACAGATGCTTCCGGGGTGGGAGTATGGGGAGGGGGGGAGTTTCAGGGGGGGGAGGAGTTTGAGTTGGGTTTAAAGGGCTACGAGTTAGTCAGCCTGGTTTGTAACTTTAAGATTTCGCCAAATTGTTTGAAATGGTCGTCCCTGGGTTTACACCCGCACACTAAATCTTGCGTAACACCTACACACCTCACGCTTGGCCCTCGATGACCCAAGTCCTTTCCTGGAATGTAAATGGCCTATTAGACAAGATCAAGAGATCAGCAGTATTCCACACTCTCCGTAGATATTCCCCCTCCGTGGTCCTCCTCCAGGAGACCCATCTCCTGGGATCCAGATGCCCTATGCTCGCGCGAGGAAGATATGATAGAGTATACCACGCAGGGTTCTCCAGAGGCTCTAGAGGGGTGGCTATCCTACTACACCGATCTTTACCCATGGTGATCACAGCCACGCAGTCCGACCCACAGGGTAGATTCGTAGTAGTCACAGGGACTCTTCAGGGGCACCCGTTAAACCTTGTATGTGCCTACGCCCCTCCAGCGGGGCTTGACACCTTCCTACTTTCGCTCCACCGAGTGACCTCAGGACTTCCCCAAGGGACCACCCTACTGGGAGGCGACTTCAATGCGGTCCTTGACCCAACTCTGGACATATCTGGGGAAATCACCACCAATAGATCTCAGAGGGCTTCAGCCCTAAGCAATTGGGCGGAAAGCCTCGGCCTGTGCGAGGTGTGGCGCACCTGGCACCCCAGAGAGCGCCAGTACACGCACACGTCCGCGGCCCACCAGACGCAATCCAGAATAGACCTTGTGTTTATGCCCGCTCTGGACTTCTTAAACATCACCGGGGCAGAGATTCTCCCCCGAGGGGTCTCGGACCATGCGCCAATACGTATCCGACTAGGCGGAGTAGACCCCACCAAGCGGCCTATGTGGCGCCTGAACGCTTGGCACCTGCAGGATAAAGATTACACGCAGGAGCTCAGGAATCACCTCAGTCAATATTTTGAACTTAACGTAGGTTCGGTTCAATCCCCGGGAATAATATGGGCCGCTTGTAAGGCTACTCTTAGAGGGCACGCCAAATACATTCTTCGGTCCCGTGAGCGAGACCAGAACTCCCAGATCTCTGTAATGGAAACAGAGGCCCTAAGACTGGAACGCCAGCATGTAAACTCGGCTTCGGCCTCTACCATGAGGCGACTGACTAGGGTGAGAGAGGATATCAAACATATGATGCTGGAGTCGGCCAAACACATGTGGAGAGCCTCAGCAGCCCGAATATATGGATGGGGGGATAAAAACGGGAAGCTGCTGCACTGGCTAGCCACCCGCCCCATGGCTGACAGAATTATACCCGAGATCCTAGAGGACTCGGGCTCCCTTGTTAAAACATCTGCAGAAATTGCACATAGTTTCGCCTCCTACTATACGCGTCTATATGCCAAGCACCCACGCCCCCCCATTGAGAGAGAGACCCCACTACTAAACGATATTACCCTTCCGAGGGTGTCCCCAGAGGCAAGAAATAGATTGGAGGAGGCCATTACCCTTGCAGAGATTGGCAGTGCAATATCCAGCCTGGCAACGGGCAAAACCCCAGGCCCGGACGGCTTCCCAGCAGAACTATATAGTAAATGCAGGGACATCCTGGGTCCCCACCTACTTAACATGTACCACGAAGCTGAAAACCAAGGCCGCTTCCCCACTGAGATTGACCAAGCGACAATTGTGGTGATCCCCAAAACCCAGCCCCCTTCACGACACTGCTCAGCGTACCGGCCCATCTCGCTCCTAAATGTCGAAATTAAGGTACTCTCCTCGATCCTTGCCTCCAGACTAAAAGAGGTAATGCCCACTCTGGTTCACCCTGACCAATGTGGCTTCATGCCTACCCGTAGTACCAGGCACTGCATCAGGCGGTTACATCTGGCTTTGGCGCACCGCAAAACTCTGTCACACAAATACTTGGCACTACTTCTACTTGATTTTGAAAAGGCCTTTGATACGGTGGATTGGTCTTACCTCGAACAGGTCCTGCATAAAAATGGGCTCGGACCGAAATTCAGAGGATTAGTGAAACTCCTATACTCTAATCCGACTGCCCGAGTCCGGGTGAATGGAGTAGTCTCCGACCCGTTCCCCATTGGCCGTGGAACGCGACAGGGATGCCCGCTATCCCCTCTACTTTTTGCGCTAGTAATAGAACCCTTGGCGATACTACTGAGAAGCGACCCATTGATTGAGGGCTGGCACTGGCCCATCGGTTCGGAAGACCGAGTGGCATTATACGCAGACGATGTTCTCCTGTATATCTCCAACCCATCCAAAAGCGGCCCACGCGTCCTAGAAATCCTGAGACTTTTCGCAGAAGCCTCCGGACTGATCCTGAACCCAGCCAAGTCCCTGCTAGTCCCCCTACACCGCTCTCGCGACTGTATAGACTGGCAACGAAACATCCCAGTTCGGAGAAACAGCTTCAAATACCTAGGAATACATATCTCACTTCTTCCCGAGTTAGCGTGGGAACTTAATATCACGCCACTAACAAAGAAAATCAAGCTCGACCTCCTGCGCTGGAAGGTGCTCCCCCTGAATCTACTTGGCAGAATAGCGCTGTACAAGATGATGATCCTCCCCAGGCTCCTATACCTCCTACAGAACTTCCCACTTCCCGTCCCCACGAAATGGTTCAGAGAGATGGATTCCTTAGCGCGCCAATTCATATGGGGCGGAACTCGCGCACGATTGTCACTTAAAACATGTCAGAGGGACATATACGAGGGGGGCTTAGGCATGTCTAATATCCAATACTACTATCTAGCGATGCATACACTTGTAATTAATGACTGGGTGGTAGGTGGTTGGTCAGACCCCGCATACAAACTAGAACTACAAACAATGGGCTACCCACAGATCTTCGGCACCCTTTATGGGAATCCGATCCCTCGAGATACCCCAGATGTAACCAAAGTGGTACTACAGGGATGGCGGACGGCTCAGAAAGTGACGGGGTGGTGGGGACGCCTTACCCAACAGACCCCGCTATGGCACGGGAGGCAGCTGGAACATGTGGCAGGCCTGGAGGGCCTTCAGACCTGGGACAACATAGGTATCTCCACTCTGGGTGATATCTGGGAAGGGTCACATATGCGGTCCTTTCAGGACCTCCAGAAACAATACGCCTTGAACAAGACACAGTTCTACCGATATCTTCAGTTGCGCCATGCCCTACTAGTCCACGTACAGACTGGGGACATCATCCCCGAGCATAGCCCCATGGAAGCCAAGGCTCTGATGGGAAACCTGGGCAGAGGAGGGGTTTCCCAGATATATCGCACCCTAACTACCGTCGCGGCGGGCCCCCTGGGAGGACTTCGCAAGAGGTGGGAGGATTGGGTGGGTCCCATGGAGGACATGGATTGGACAGAAGCACTGATGGCCCCGCGCTCTCTTACAATGGCCACTCGCCTCCGATTAATACAAACCTACTTTCTGCATGCCGCATATCTCACGCCCGACAAACTGCACAGAGCGGGCCTCCGCTCCTCGGCGGAATGCACACGTTGTGGGAGCCCCACAGCTGACTTCTTCCACATGGTATGGGCATGCCCGATAATAGCGGCCTACTGGGGTGCGGTTGTGCAGGAGATTTCTGGGGTCTTACAGGAGGAGGTGGAGAGGTTGCCAGTGCCCCTCCTCCTGGGGGTCATGGGTGACATTGGGCTGCAAAGATCAGACCGGACCTTTTTAGGGGTGGCATGCCTGGTGGCCAAGAGGGATATAATGACAGAATGGAAGGCAAAGAATGCGCCGACACTGATTAAGTGGAGACGGGGGTGGATTGGTGTGCGCAGCGTGAGAAACATATATGAGGCCAGAGGTTGCTTAAATAAGCATAACAAGATATGGGGGAGGTGGGAGGGCACGGCAGGCTTTTAGGTTTAAAGATTGTATATTGTATGTATCAACAAGGTGTGGGGGGGACCTAGGACTCGACCATCATTGTTTAAATGCCCGTTGGCATCATGTTGATTTGTATTTATTACTGTTTTCATGCAAAATCAATAAAAATTTATTTATAAAAAAAAAAAAAAAAAAAGAATGTGCAAAAGTCTACATTAAATTAGCACATATATTAAATGCAAATTTGTAGTAGGTACTCATTCTTAAATATTACAGGCCTACGAGTGAAATAAATGCTGATTTAATTAAGCCCCACTGTTGATGCCATGTCAACTGAAAGTAATGCATTAACATTGGAAGGCCTGCTTCAATGTTTAACCGATATTTTTTTCACAAAATGTTTCTTCTCTTTTGCTGCAGATGTAACTTCCCAGAATCCTTATGTTAGTTAGTGAACAGGCATTTGTTTTGCATTAGACAACTGATGATGGGGTTCTCACCAGGAGGAGAGGAGGCAACAGTTATGATGGCTCATGAGAAGCAAAGTCTTGAAAGCAGAATATGAACGATGTAACTTTTCAAGGACTAACGTCTAAAGACTACTGTGCAAGTGTGAGAAGAAAGGAAGCTTACCTATTCCCAGGCACATACTACAATCCTGTTGGATGATGCAGGAGACTAAAAGACATTTGTTGCCATTTGGAATATTGTGTGTTTATATTAGTGCATGTTCCTGGAGCAGCAGCCGGGAAGCTTCCATGACTCACTAACAGGAGACTCACCAATGAGTTTTTAATACTTCTCTATACGAGATGTTGCTTAACCTATTTTCTTTGACTGTCTGCTGATTTAGAGCGGAGAACACTTTCCAGTTTGACACGATTATGGACTATCTGAATTTACCTTATACTAATGTATTTAGATTAGGAAGCTTCCTTTGAGGAACAAGCGTGATGCATTGTTACAATTTTTACTGTCATCTTCACTAATGTTCTATTTTACCTTATATTGAAATATCAATTGTTGAATTGTGTTCATTTTTATTGTTGATGCATAAGAGACTATTTTTTTTACTGAATAACTGATTAAATACTAAATGAACGGAAAATAAAACTCTTCATCTTGCACAAATTCTCTTTATTGGCTTTGCTAAAAGCTTTTAATGATTTAATGTTATTGGATTGATATAGATGTTTGCTCCTTTTTATTTCTCACTGTTGACAAACAAAGGTTCATATGGCCAGTGGTGGGGTTATTTCATGATTAAACTACGTAACTGAGATACAGAAAACGCTACTCAGTCAGTACCAACACACTAATGCTGTAACGTCAGCTGCCGGAGAATCAAAATCTGTGGCATGAGTGTGAAGTAACAAGATCTTGAATATAACACTTCTTACACAGAACAAATGTTTGTTATGATGCCAGTGGGTGATATAGTTTTAAGACAGTAAACAGTACCTTGATGTAGGTGGGATCATTTGCAATACTCTGCTCAGCAGAATAAAGCGCTTCAGCCCATTTTTCAAGGTTGTAAAAAGCATTTGATCGGTTGCAGAACAGCACTGCCAAATCTTTACGGGAATCTCTAATAAGGGAAACAAAAATACAAATGTTTTTAAAAAAAACTAAAGCCAAATACAGGCTACACTTCATTGCTATGAGAGTAAAACAAAAGTAATCACAATACTGAGTTTGTGTTTTGGTGTAATGCTAGGAGACTACATTCAACTATGAAGAAATTCCTAAGACAACTATTAAACGACTCTGTCTTGGTAACCGTGTTATAAAAACAACTGCAAAACCACCACAGTATCGTAAGGCTAAAGACAATAAAAAGCACATTACAAGGAAACAGAGCCCTGCATCGGTGCCAGAACTGATATTTGAAGGCTTTCAAATAAAAGATACTGGGAAAATCACGGCATTCTGTCGTTGTGAACGGTAGATATTTCAATAACTGGTCAGACATCTCAAAGACACAATTAATGAGGGTATACATTTAGATTGCCAAGCTACAGTAGGCCGTAAAACGTAACACCATATATTATGACATCACGGAGCTTTGCATCCCAATTAAGTGGGCACAAGTGGGACATACCACAGAAATACAGTTTCTGTACTACTTCACATAGGGTCAGAATTTCTCTCAGCCAAACTTCCCAAGTATCAGCCAGCACAGACACAGAAATCTACCAACGCACCCTTATTCAAGAAGGAACAAATAGGAGACAAGTGTCAGACCGCGTTCATGGTGCCAAGGGGCAAGCGGAAGCTGCTGGGACCCCGCTGCGTGGGCGGGAGTTGTTTGACGTGGATGTCCCAGGGTCTTCCCCACTACTGCATTACCAACTGGGCAATGTACCACCATTTCAGCACTTGACACTCAGTGGTAGGGATGGCCAACAGACCAATGGTTCTCAGGGAGGTAGTGTGTGCTGCTTCAAAGTCACGACTCAAACATACAGCAGTAGCATAATTTGAAAGTTCATCCCAGTGTTTGTCCCGTTTCAATAGAAAGTATAGCAAACGTAATACTGAATAGTACAGCTTATAAATGCAAGCATTTCACTGGTGCGAGGCCACTGCACTCAGGGATCTCCAATTACCCTTTTCCCTCCTTCCCCCATTCCGAGGTTTGACTCTGTCTGCCAAATGAAGTGGGCATAGGTAAACGCTATCCTCTAGAATCTGTGAGCTCCATTATTCTGAATAGTCCCAACAGTTTGTTTGACTCATCACTGCGACAGGCGTTTGCTCCCCCTCCTGCTTCCAGGAGCTACGCCAGCTGCAAGTGGTGCTCAGGTGAAGTTCACATGCAGCAGCAGAAGCGTACACCGGAGTTTGTGCAGGCTCCAGGAGCATTGCAGGTCTCTGGCTGGTCTCAAGCCAACTTCCGGGCATTGGGTGAGCTCTGTGGTGAGCCGTCGGGTCAGAAGTTACAGAACCACTCTAAAGGCGCTCCTCTACGAGCAGCACGACCCCAGATCAGGGCATGGTGCTAGTTTAGTGTTGCAGTCCGCGCAGGCTTAGTCACTTACAGAGGCAGTTCTTTCCTTAGGGCACAGGGGCTGAGCTTTCTATGTTTTCTGCCTCTATTTGGCTTGTAGGTACTCTAGTCAGACACCCCTCGCCCCCCTGGAATATTGCGGCATAGACTTGCAAATTATGCAGCACAAAACGTAGAATTTCGCTGTATTATTGATGTACTTTATTTTACTCTTAACCATTCCTTTTCAGCCTTAAATCAATAAAAACTGTTTTAGCAGAGTATCTCACCCTAAAATAGGCACATTTAAAGTATCTGAGAGTGTTTCTTTGTTATTCATGAAGGAGGAATCCTGCTGAACTCAATGAGTCATGTCAGCAAATGAACCGGGATTACACAAATTCCCAAAACAAATACACAACTCAACACAAAGCACAAACACATTTTCAATTACTGCGGAGGGATTGGGTCGGCAAAGAAGCCAATGTCTCCCAACAGTTAAAATGTTGTCTGAATCTGCCATCAAGAAAGCTAATCAGGCAGCGATATGCAACGTGAGGTTTATACAATATATAGAAAGCACACCGGACTTTGGCACTTGTGAAGCTTTAAAGGATCAGGTGTTGTGGGTTTTGCACTGAACTGACTGGACAGTCTACACCAGTGGTTCCCAACCTGTGGTCCGGGGACCCCTGAGGGTCCGCGATGCACCCTCAGGGGGTCCGCGACTGCTTAGAAAAATAAATAGTTTTAACAGATTAGGACCCCAGCTTTCAGTAATGACTCAGTGGGGGGTCCCTGGATTTCAATAATGATAACGTGTGGGTCCACAGAAGTCAAAAGGTTGGGAACCACTGGTCTACACTTTCATTGAGGCAGGCACTACTGTGACATTCACTGATTGCCCAAAACCAGGCCTTGCCCTTCAGAAAGAGGAGCACAACACCTTCATTCTCCGCTGTGCAGGGAGACGTTCGGGAGTCTTTCAATCTGAAGCCACCATGTCAATGGGCCAATTCGAGGCGGGGTGTCTCATACAGTATCCGCCAGAGTTATGTATCTGCTTCTCCGGACCTGTACTATCAATTCTAATATTGCACCTGCACCCCAATCTTCTGCCACCAGGGTGTCTGTCTCCATCCTTGATGTGTCCTCCTGTGTAATGCCCAGGAACTCGGACCCGGTCACTGGGTCCTTGATCCTGTGATCCCAGTCCACAGGAGAGACTTCTCAAGGATGCTGCATCTAACACCCTTCCTTCCCGTGTGTCACTGACAGCTGTGTCTAAACTACCCCACAGACATATTTGTACATTAAAAAAACAACAGTCCTCCAATCAGAAAATCATGATAAAGCCATCCAATGCTGCAGTTTCCCTTAGCTGTTATGTTTGCTTTTTGTCCTAGAGGAGACTCCCTAGCATTGCTCCTCTTTAGCGCCCTCCAACGTCTACTGCGGTCTGTAGCCACAGGTCACAACTTCAGAATATCCTGCATACAGTGCGGCTGTTTCAACATTTATTTCATTTCGGGAATATGATTACCATTTGAGATTATTTTAAATCACTTTAGTGGACGGCGATGTGCTGCCCTATGGGGAGAACGTCCTCCCAGAATACTGTGTTAGAACACCTCCTTCCGCCAATGAGTTGGCAGTGTTTCTACATGGGACTACAACTTCTACAGGGTGAAGGCCAAAAACACCTTGGCCGAGAGCCAGAAACGACCACAGTTGTGTTGAGAAACAATTTAAAGCTAGAGTGGCATGGCTGCCTTTGTTAGTGGAAACAAGTCAATTGGCAGTGTGTACCACAGACCTGAAATACCGGACCATCAGGCCCCTGTAAACTAAGTTACGCATGCAGTCTATGTCAAACGCACCAGCAGCAGGGCAGCTGTCAGTATGGTATGCCCACATCGCATACTGCACTCACCATAGTATGACAGAGCGGCGGCGGTAGCACGGAGTCTCTCTGCATGGGAAGCCAGGACCCCGGCAGCGGAGACAGGGCTGCCCCTGCACAGCATCTGCCGGGAGACCTTTTTTTTTGTGCCAGCGGCGTCTGCCTGGGGGCTTTTGTGGCACACTGGTAAATATTGTGGTCATTGGAGTCGTTATCTAATTTCGCGAATCGCAAAATGCTGGAAGGTCTGTCTAGTACCTATACAACAGATGCCGATACACTGCCTGCTGTGGCTGTTAAACGGATCGTCGCTCTACGTGTGGGTCAGGCACCGGTTGCAGGTCAGTGTCAAGAAGGCAACTCCATGTGCTGGTGCGATTACGCCAGCCTCTTGGGCCAAAATTTGCCAGGCTGACACTTTCACAGCCCTGGGGCCTATGGTGTTATCAGACCAGCAAAGCCCTGATTTTCTGTGCTGAAGGACCTCCTCAAGATGACTTCACTCCTAGAGTCAGCCCCGGGTGTTTCAGGCTTTATCCCTATAGTTCCAAGGCTGCATGTTAATTGGGGAAGCTATACCCCATCCTTTTCTACAACGTGTGGTGCAGACTCACTGACCCCACACTGCAGGGTTGCACTGGTCATGCCTCAAAGGGCATCATCTTTCTTCTGGGCTGGGATCTTCAATGTTGAAGTAAGTAAGTGATATAAAATGAACAGTGCCTGCCCATGCACTTTCTGTATTCTTCTTTTCTGCGCAGACACATCATGAATATGATGTCCATTCAGGCACCAGATTCGGGAAGCAATTTGTGTCAGAACAATATGAAAGCCACATAAAGACAGTCAGCCTGATTAACATTTTGAAATACAAAATACACTCTGCAACATTCACTTTTAAGTATGCATTACATCTGCGTAACGATTAGGACAGGTGCACCTTACTGAGGTCTTCTCTCTGAAGCAAACCCTCAACCCCGAGCGAAGTTATGGTATGCTAACTATAATCTCCCTGCTGTTCCACCTCCTGGCTATGCTCACATGTGCAGCCATAAGTTGCTGCTTGAAGAGACACTCGTGAGTATGTTAGAAGTCTTCCAGACACAAAGGGTTGTAATTGGAAGTAGTCAACTCAGCAGGGCCGCTAAATGTAAAATGCTCTTTTTTAATCTGTGAATTGCTTCCAAATTGGAAGAGGCTTCTAATCACACATACATAGTTATCCTGACAGTGCTCAGCATGCTTGGTGCACCGAAGATCATCATCTGCCCTGGATATTTCACCAAAAAATAAGTCTATTTCTTTAAGTAAGAATTTAGCTAATTTGCCCAAAAAGATGCTCATGTCTAGAGTCACAGATATATGCGTAGAGGCATATGCATAAACACATACAAAGATACAAACACAACAACATGCGGATGCACAGAATCACCCATGTATGTAGAAACAGATGCAAACGGATACACAGGTACAAAACACAGTGACGTAAACAACCAACACACACACACATCTATAGCCACACACAAAGGTATACAAACAGACATGTACAAATATACACACACATACACTATCCAACACTGAGACTCACAGGCATACTCACAGTATTTCCCCACAAAGGCTTGTAAAACGATTGGAGCTATTGTGTTTCTAAACGCTTTAGTGTAATTTAATCTTAAAACATTCATAACTTTGCTTGTGAACATTGGATTGTCATTGTTTTTACCTTATTTTATTAAAATAAATATTATCTATTTTTCTAAACCTGTGTGGTGTACTTTTGTGTTTTCATTGTGTTACTGTATGAATTATTGCACAAATATTTAAACATTGCCTTCTAAGTTAAGTCTGCCTGCTCTGTGCCAAGCTACCAGAGAGTGAGTACAGGTTAATTTGGGTTGTGTTGCGACTTACCCTGTCTAGGACTCTGGTCCCTGCTTGGACAAGGGTCTATGCCTCTGCCAACTAGAGACCCAATTTCCAACAACTTCCTATAGCTGAAATTATTGGGCGTCCTGGAGGATTGACCCCACCTTTATGTGTTTTTGGTGTCAAATAAAAGGCTGGAGTTCTTGCATGTTCAATTTTCAAAAACTGATGTTTTTCATAACTCAACAACCCTTTATTAAGCGATTCACTCAACTCATCACTGTATTGTTACTTAACACTCTTTATTGCATCATTTGACACTCTCTTATAACATGATTTTTTTGTTACTCCTTTATAGCACTCTATACATTTTTTAGTGACTAAATCACTAAAAAAGTCCAATCCCATCTTTGCGAAGTGGTGGAGTAAATTCAAACTTCTCTGCAAATGGTGTTTGACAGTCATGAGAGACCTCTGATCCTTCCCTCAATATGATATTTTCCCCTGTTATTATATTCCCACGACCCATGTTTTCATTCTCCAGTTCAAACAGATCTTTCATTAACTTAAGGTCCGCCAATTGCAGATGCTCTTGATTCTGATTACTCCCTATGGCCCCTCCTCAGTGACTCAATTTTTTAAATTGGGTTGCAACATAAAGTATTTCTTCAACTTCATTGATCTTATACGTTTATACAAATCAATTTGTGTTTGTGTACAGTCCATATATTCTTCTGCACAAAGCGAATGATCTAGGGCTAAGATGTTTTGTTCCCTTTCAGTTAATATTATAGTTGACAAATTTACAATGGTATCACTACCCTTCATCTCTTTTTGCCAAACCCACTGGTTTGTCTGTTTCCAGCTTGGTTTTATTAATCCTCGCCCCCTACCAGTCTTTTTCTCCTCTTCCTCTTTGGATTTTCTGATATGGTTGTCAATCTCTGGGGTGTAAATTGGCTAATCTGGTTTGCGTAAGTAATGCAACTCGTCAAAGACCGTGGAAATTTCATTTTTTGTGCCCTGACTTGTGCCTTCTTCCAAGTCCGTGTCCACTTCTGAACTCGGCACACTACAGTCCTCTCACTTTTATTAAACTATGTCTGCTAATGTTCTCAAATTTTTTCCCAAAGGTATAAATTAGTCCTCTGTCATAATCAATCTTGTCTCTTTAGAATTTTGGGGCCTTTCTGAATTTAACACCTCATCTTTTTTATCCTTTCCTTCATATCACCTTTAAATTACCTGATCACTTCCTGATTAGCATCCTGTTGGATTTCACCTTCCAATTTCTCAATCTCTTCCATTATTTTCTGTCTATACTTTTCCGCATATTTAAATAGTATTTCCATCATTCTTTTTTGAGGATTCTGTATTATTTCCCGATGATTCCTGCAACATGTCCGAATTTTCATAGCTTGGAGCTATTAATATTGTTTGGCACCCTCGCCGCTCACCCTGCCGCGAGATAACATTGAAGAAATCTGCTTTCCATCCATTTAGAAAGTTTGGTTTTCATAATTTTTCCAGGCGTCTTACCCTACTCAGTATGTTCTCGTTCTGTATTCCTTCAGTTGCTCCACTTCCTTCTCCACCAATCTCCGCAATACATTGCTCAAACAATTTTGACACCACCTTTTCCCTTTCCCTTTCCTAACGCTAGGTATCCAACATCCTTCACCCGTACTATCTTCACTTCTCTCCAGCATCATCCACCATTTCTTATTCTTTGGTAAATATCACATTATTTCAAACAGCGTTCCCTCTTCCGGCTTGTTTTCTCACCACCTGCTTGCACAGACTTGGGGTTTTCCTTCTGGCGGCATACCCATGGAAAAAAGTTACACGTAAATATAAGTATTTTGGCAAGTATTAAAATGTATTATGTGTGTATCTGTGTGAATATATATATATATATATATATATATATATATATATATATATATATAGATAGATACACACACATTTATTATATATATTTATCGATATACGTTAGGGTGGGTATGGGTATTTGAGTGGCAAGGGTAATTTTAGAGTTTAGGGTGGGTATGTATTTTTGTGGCAAGGGTAATTTTAGGATGGGTATGGGTTTTTGGGTGGCAAGGATACTTTTAGGGATTATGGGTTAATAGGGTGAGATTATATGTAATAATTAGGGTTAAACTTACCTGTTAATTTACTACCATCCATATGCCTTTACCATGCATGCTGTTCCAACAAAAATTTAACTATTTTATAACTAAGTATAAACCCATTATTATACATATATATATACAGGGAGTGCAGAATTATTAGGCAAATGAGTATTTTGACCACATCATCCTCTTTATGCATGTTGTCTGACTCCAAGCTGTATAGGCTCGAAAGCCTACTACCAATTAAGCATATTAGGTGATGTGCATCTCTGTAATGAGAAGGGGTGTGGTCTAATGACATCAACACCCTATATCAGGTGTGCATAATTATTAGGCAACTTCCTTTCCTTTGGCAAAATGGGTCAAAAGAAGGACTTGACAGGCTCAGAAAAGTCAAAAATAGTGAGATATCTTGCAGAGGGATGCAGCACTCTTAAAATTGCAAAGCTTCTGAAGCGTGATCATCGAACAATCAAGCGTTTCATTCAAAATAGTCAACAGGGTCGCAAGAAGCGTGTGGAAAAACCAAGGCGCAAAATAACTGCCCATGAACTGAGAAAAGTCAAGCGTGCAGCTGCCACGATGCCACTTGCCACCAGTTTGGCCATATTTCAGAGCTGCAACATCACTGGAGTACCCAAAAGCACAAGGTGTGCAATACTCAGAGACATGGCCAAGGTAAGAAAGGCTGAAAGACGACCACCACTGAACAAGACACACAAGCTGAAACGTCAAGACTGGGCCAAGAAATATCTCAAGACTGATTTTTCTAAGGTTTTATGGACTGATGAAATGAGAGTGAGTCTTGATGGGCCAGATGGATGGGCCCGTGGCTGGATTGGTAAAGGGCAGCGAGCTCCAGTCCGACTCAGACGCCAGCAAGGTGGAGGTGGAGTACTGGTTTGGGCTGGTATCATCAAAGATGAGCTTGTGGGGCCTTTTCCGGTTGAGGATGGAGTCAAGCTCAACTCCCAGTCCTACTGCCAGTTCCTGGAAGACACCTTCTTCAAGCAGTGGTACAGGAAGAAGTCTGCATCCTTCAAGAAAAACATGATTTTCATGCAGGACAATGCTCCATCACACACGTCCAAGTACTCGACAGCGTGGCTGGCAAGAAAGGGTATAAAAGAAGGAAATCTAATGACATGGCCTCCTTGTTCACCTGATCTGAACCCCATTGAGAACCTGTGGTCCATCATCAAATGTGAGATTTACAAGGAGGGAAAACAGTACACCTCTCTGAACAGTGTCTGGGAGGCTGTGGTTGCTGCTGCACGCAATGTTGATGGTGAACAGATCAAAACACTGACAGAATCCATGGATGGCAGGCTTTTGAGTGTCCTTGCAAAGAAAGGTGGCTATATTGGTCACTGATTTGTTTTTGTTTTGTTTTTGAATGTCAGAAATGTATATTTGTGAATGTTGAGATGTTATATTGGTTTCACTGGTAATAATAAATAATTGAAATGGGTATATATTTTTTTTTTGTTAAGTTGCCTAATAATTATGCACAGTAATAGTCACCTGCACACACAGATATCCCCCTAACATAGCTAAAACTAAAAACAAACTAAAAACTACTTCCAAAAATATTCAGCTTTGATATTAATGAGTTTTTTGGGTTCATTGAGAACATGGTTGTTGTTCAATAATAAAATTAATCCTCAAAAATACAACTTGCCTAATAATTCTGCACTCCCTGTATACATATGGATAATGTTACTTACCCAGTAGACATCTGTTCGTGGCATGTACTGCTGTAGATTCACATACTTTGAAGTCCACCATCTAGTGTTGGGCTTGGAGTGTTACAAGTTGTTTCTGTTCGAAGAAGGTTTTCGAGTCACAAGATCGAGTAACTCCTCTCTGTGATAGTGCACATGGGCATCGAGTCCTTTGTTAGATCGTTTTCCCGCAGGAGGGTGAAGTAAAGAGTGTATATGTATACATACAGTAAATAAATGAGATGTCCATGCAATGTATATACATATTTACAATATATAATACTACAATGTCTTCTGGGGAGGAGTGAGGGCGCATGTGAATCTACAGCACTACATGCCACAAGCATGTCTACTGATCAAGTAACGTTCTCCGTTCGATGGCATGTGTAGCTGTAGATGCACATGCTTTGCATAGACTGTAAGGCAGTCCCCTCCCGAAAATAAGCAGTGGCTAGCCTGTGGAGTTGGAGTAGTTTGAAATAGTGTTGGCGAGATAACACATCCACACAGTAGTGTTTAGTAAATGTGTGTGGTGTAGACCATTTGGCTGCTTTACATATGTCTGCACTGGTATAGTCCCTAAGAATGCCATTGAAGCCCCTTTTTTCCTAGTGGAATGAGCTTTAGGAGTTACTGGTAACTGTCTTTTAGCTTTAAGATAACAGGTTTGTATACATATGACAATCCATTGTGCTAATCCATTTTCTGAAATGGGATTACCTTTGTGAGGTTGTTGAAATTCCACAAAAAGTTGCTTGGATTTTCTAAAATCTTTTGTTCTGTCTAGATAGTATATAAGAGCTCATTCAATATCAAGGGTGTGAAGAGCTCTTTTAGCAACTGAATCTGGTTGTGGAAAGAAGACTGGCAATTCTACTGACTGATTGATATGAAAAGGTAAAACCACCTTTGGTAGGAATTTTGGGTTTGTCCTAAGAACTTTTTTGTTTCTGTGAATTTGAAAGAACGGTTTCTCTAAAGTGAACACTTGAATTTCACTAACTCTCCTTAAAGAAGTGATAGCTACTAAAAAAAAGGAACCTCCCATGATAAAAACTGAAGAGGACAAGAATGCATGGGTTCAAAAGGTGGCCCCATAAGTATGGTGAGTACAATCTTAGATTCCAAACAGGGTCTGGTGGAGCTCTAGGTGGAATAACCCTTTTAAGACCCTCCATAAAAGCCTTTATAAAAGGAATCCTAAACAGGGCAGAAGTAGGTTGTCTGTTTTGGAGGTAAGCAGCTATTGCTGTTAAATAGAGGAATATGCACGGTTAGCTTTTTGTAAGTGTAGCAAATGGCAAACAATATCCTGTACTGATGCTTTCAGTGGGTCAATCTTTTTAGGTTGACAATAGTAGACAAAGCACCTCCATTTAGCTGCATAACATTGTCTAGTTGTGGGTTTGCATGCTTCCTTTAGAATATCCATGCATTCTGATGGAAGTTGTAAGTAGCTAAACTCTATGACTTCGGGATCCAAATTGCCAGGTTGAGTATGTTGGGATTTGGATGTCTGATTTGACCTCTCCTTTGAGTCAATGGGTCTGTTCTGTTTAGTAGTTTGTGACGTGGTATTACAGACAGGTCCAATAGTGCTGTGTACCAATGCTGACGTGCCCACGTGGGAGCTATGGGTATCACAGTGAGTGAGGTTTGTTTAATCTTTTTGATCAGAAGGGGAATTAGTGGGAGAGGTGGAAACCGCAAGCAAATATCCTAGACCAATTCATCAACAGAGCATTGACTTTGGATTGAGGGTGTGGGTACCTGGATGCAAAGCTTTGGCATTTTGTGATTTTTTTTGTGGCAAAAAGGTCTATTTCTGGTGTTCCCCACATCTGGAAGTATTGTTGAATCACCTGCCGGTGAATCTCCCATTCATGTACTTGTTGTTGCGTCCTGCTTAAGAGGTCCGCAAGTTGATTGTGTATCTCTGGGATATACTCTGCCACTAATTGAACGAGATTGTGAATTGCCCATTTCCATATTGTCTGTGCTAGAAAGGACAACTGTGATGAATGTGCCCCCCGTAATACATTGTGATCATATTGTCTGTCCTTAATAATACCATTTTGAGTGTGATTTGTGTCTGAACAGCTTTGCGTGCTGGAATACTGCTAGTAATTCCAAGTGGTTTATGTGACAAGTTTGTTGGATTGAATCCCATTTCCCCTGTATATTGAGGTTGTTGAGATAAGCTCCCCAACCAATCATTGATGCATCTGTTGTGATAATGGTCTGAGGCACTGGATCTTGAAATGAGAGTGGTAAGTTTGGCAGTCCAACAACACTAAATCCTGAATTTGGCAATGTGCCTGACACCATTGCTGAGAGAGACACTGCCGTGGTGGCCTTATGTGGAGTCTAGCATTGGGTACTATTGCTATTTATGAAGCTGCAATATGAGATCGTGAAATGCTTGAAACCTGAGTGGGTTTGGACATGCTAATGCTGACTGAGTGTTTAGAATTGCTCCTAAATACGGTTGTATCTGTAATGGTTGAAGGTGAGATTTTTGGTAATTGATGGTGGATCCTAGACTGTGTAGGATGTTTATGTTTGTATGGTGTACTGAGTATGTTGTTGACAAATTAGAAGTGTACTGGTTTTTATAAGCCAGCCGTCAACAGATGGGAAGCCATACATGTGCTTTCTCCTGAGGAATGCTGCAAACACAACTAAGCATTTGGTAAACACCTTTGGTGCTGTTGTTACCCCGAATAGTAGCACTTTGATTTGGTAGTGCTTTCCTGCGACAACAAATCTTAGATACTTTCGAAGTGCTGGATGCATGGGAATGTGCTAATAAGCATCTTAGAGGTCTAATGCGGTCATGTAACCCTGTTTTTGTAATAGGGAAATGACAAACTGTAGAGTGACCATATGGAAGTGTTGTGAAAGTATGTATAGATTTGGGGGTTTGAGCCCCAAGATCGGTCTGAGAGTACCATCTTTCTTTGGTATGAGGATGTATAGTGAATATAGTCTGGATCCTTGTTGGGATATAGGTACTGTTTCTATTGCTTCTTTGAGCAGTAGTGATCGTACCTCTTGTTTTAATAAAATGAGATGCTCTTGAGTAAATCTGCGTGAATGAGGAGGAATGTTTGGTGGCATAGAAATTAGTTCAAGCCAGTAACCATGTTGGATAATTGACACAACCCACTGATCTGTAGTGATGTTGTGCCATTGTGGGTAGAATTATACCAGTCTTCCTCCCACAGGAGATGTGTGCTCGGTGGGAATGGCGAAAAAGTAACTGTTTATTTGATTGAGAGGAACCTCTAGAAGTGGATGGTTTACCTCTTCCTTTATTGTTGGATCCTCTATAGGAGCCTCTAAATGATCCTTTTGTGTAAAATTGTGAGGATTGCTTTTGTTGGGAAGTTGTGGTTTCTGAGGCTGGTGGTTTGAAACCTCCTCTAAACTATGTTTTATGAAAGGTGCCTCTACTGGGTGTGGTTAGTTGCTTTGGCTGTTTCAGAATCTTTTTTAAGTTTGTCAATAGTTGTGTCAACCTCTAGGTATAGATATAGATATAGATATATTATATATATGGTTTATATTACCTGTAAAATACTTACATTTTTTGTTGAAAAGGCATTTGTGGAATAAAAAAAGTCATGATAAAAAAAAAGACTTGTAAAGACGCTGTTGTGGTTCCGGTGTTGTCGTTAAGGCATTCATAGTAAATGCTCTCTTTGCTACGACCATATTGTAATTAAACCTATATTGTGTTGCCAACAGATCTCATCTTTCCTTATTTTCCAGTCAACATTTGGCAGTCCAGCCAATAATTCAGTTTGTCTTCGCTGACTGCTGCCGATGGAGAGCTGCCTGCACTGATTGAATAGATTTCTGTGCAGAAAATAAGGTAAGCAGACACCCTGTGTAACTAAAATACTGCCTATTCACCTGGGAGGGCAAGTTCCTAGGTTGCCGTCTAGTGTGAGGACAACCCGGACTCCATACCTTCAAATATGCAATTGCATGATTCTTTGGCAATGACAATGTAGAAGATTAAGGAAACATTCACAGTTGTTTGGATACTTTCTAATACTACAACGTATGTAGGAAATTAAATGTAGTAAGCCTGGTTCCAGCCGGATAAAATGTGGTAATCTCGGTTCTAGCAGGATGAAATGTTCTAATCCTGGTTCTAGTCGGATGAAATGTGGTAATCCTGGTTCCAGCCGGATGAAATGTGGTAATCCTGGTTCCAGCCGGATGATAGTCGTAATCCGGGTTTCAGCCGGATGCTAAAAAAAATTGACAGTGTATTACCCAGGGGTTTTTACCTGGAAGGGACATTTTCCCCGGAAAGTAACTGAGGCTAGGAAACCAGCGAGTGGTGGCGTTTGACATTTTGGTAAGTAGACTATCGAAAGATTGGTGTCATCAGACTTTATTCTGAGCACTGTCAGACACTCAGTTCATGGGCAGGAGGGACCAGCCAGGTTGTAAGACAGCCCAATTATATCAAGAAATATAGAGTAGGAGTAGTGAGGCAAAGACTGGGTAACCGGTGTTAAGTCTGATGTTTCAGTAAAGAGATAATCACATGACCGGCGCCGGCAGGTTTTAATGTGAGCAAGTTTAGACACTCAGCTCTCAAGTTCCCAGAGTTAAGACATCTGGAAGGCTCTTTAAGGGAAGACTAACCAAGGCTGAGGCATCAGTGTCTGACATTTTGGTAAGGGGACAACCAGATGGTTGGTGTCAATTTACTTTACACTGAGCACGGTCAGACCCTTGGTTGCAAAACCCAAGAAGCGCACTAGTTTATGAATGAATATCCCTTCAATGCTAAGGAAGACACACAAAATTGTATAGCACATTATAACCATGAGGGAGACAGTTACTGTGTCCCCTCACTGGATATTTGTGTCATTACCACAACATCGCCCCAGAAGAGAGATTGTGAATTGAATACTCCATATTGAAGACCCCTGGTATAAAAGGGTGAAGATAGCTCCAAAACCCGCTAACAATTACAGGTTTCAAACTAGATTTAATTAAACATGAAGCTGCAGTATAAAACAATTGTTGTTGCATTGCAATGGGATGTTTGCCAAAAATATTTTGTTATATGTTTAAGTATTGTAACAGAAGTAAGAAATTTGATGAGACCGTTACCAGAGCCTGACACACCAGAATAATATGTGGTCAAAAGTATTAGTATCCCTTCTGATTCTGTATACATGTAAAATGTTTTTTGTGTTACCTCAAAAAATGAAATTTAATGCTTTCATCATTTCTATCTATACTTATCTGCCAATAGGCTTGGTTTGGCTTAAAGAAGGAAAATATACAAGTGAATGAAATTGTGATGTGATCTAATGATGCCAGACAGGTATCCTTATTTGGGGACTGTAATATTGCACAGTCCTGCACACATCGGTAGAGGGGACTTTCTGAACTGTATGACCATGTTTTGAGTTAAATAAAAAAAAAACATTAATTACAAAAATAAAATAAAATGTGCAATAGGGGCATGTCAGAGTTGTATGGTGTGTAAAGCTCCAGGTGAAGATGCAAAGTTCCACCGTGCCTATCACCCAGAAGCAGTGGGTGCGGTGGAAAGGAAGAATGGCATGCTCAAAAGTGAAGTTTGTAAATTATGTGTAGAAATATATTTACCATGGATGGACATTTTGCTGATTGCATTTATGATCATGGGAAATACCTCTTAAGCAAAAAACATTGAGACCCGTGGAATAGTTATTGACAAACCAGGAACAACAGCCAACTCGACAGCCAAAAGACATTTCTTAAAGACAATGAGTGGCGAAATGGTACCTTGCTGCTTTGTTTTGAGGGCAACAGTTGATGTCGCAGTCTTGAGCCATGCGTAAAGGCTGCCACAAATCACCTATTACTGTTTGGGTTTTAGGTGAGGTACTGCTTGTGAGCTGGGAGGGTTGGGCTGACGGTTGCGACTTGTTGTAGGATTGGCCTAGTCGCCTACAAACCAGGGGCTGCTCCTCCATTAGAGTGGAGGAGCATCACCTCCCATACCTCCAAGCAGCTGCAAAATCTTTTCAAGAAAACAATACTAACTGTTTATTATAATTTTCTTGAAAAAGGGTGTGGGCAATGGGGATGACGAAGACTTGAGGGAAGTGCACAGAGCACTCCCTTCAGAGCGCATGTGTGTTTGGCTGGCCGGCTTGGGACGGGCGCTCCCAGCCAAACCTGACACTGGGGTGACGGAGGAGGTAAGTGGCTTTTTTGTTTGTTTTTTAATTGTTATTTAAACCACCTCCCCCCCCGTCCCTTCTGGTTTTTTCTAGCCGCGACTGCTACAAACAAAAGTGCTGTCATCCCTAAACCACCAGTCTTGCCTAGAGCAAGAGTCCAACTACAACTCAGCCATGTTGAATCAAATACTGGGAACAATAATTGCCACTGATGAGTGTTACGCAGGAATATTATAAAATTCGGATATGAAAGGTTACCGGGTCTTAGACAAGATAAAGCAAGAGGAGGCTATGTCCTATGCCAAGCACCATACTCCAGAGGTGCTCCTGCTAAAAGAACACAATCTGATGGGAACTAAATGGGATCAATACAGCTACACTAGGGCATACCACGCCAGGTTTACTAGAGGCACCTATGGGGTTGCAGACCTGCTCCACAAGGCCCTCCCTATGAAAGTGTCAAAGACACATTTGGGTCAGATAGGTACTGTTAGAAATTGGGGCTCTAGTTGGCAAAGGTGTACACCCTTGTTAATGTAGGGACCACAATTCTAGTCAGGGTAAGTCACCACACAATCCAAGTTATCCTGTGCTCGCTCACCTTCTGGTAGCTTGGCACAGAGCAGGCAGGCTTAGCTTAGAAGTCAATGTGTAAAGTATTTGTGCAATAACTCATACATACATAGTGAAAACACCACAAAACATACTCCACACCAGTTTATGAAAATAGATAATACCTATCTGAATAAAATAAGACCAAAATCCAATATGCACAAGTCAAGATATCACTTTTTAAAGGTTTAAATGAGTCTCAATCCTTAAGAATCAGTGGTTGTAACCTTTTAAGACAGACATTCCGGCCGCACGGACGATATGTCATTTCTTTCCATGCTGCAAGCTGATGAGTCGATTTCCAGGAACACAGCCTTGGTTCCTCACTGCGATGCGGGGGTATTTTGACACCCAGGGACGATGCGTTGAAAATCCTTGACGTGCTGGTAAGAAGGAGCATGCACTGCATCGATCCGGTAGTGAATTTTCAGCCACGAGGCAGACGCTGCATAAATTTCTGCAGGCCTTTTCCGACTCATGAGGATTTTCTTCTTTTTAGTGAAGTCTTTATGGCCCTGAGACTTCAGAACAGGAGGCAAGCTCAATTCAAGCCACTGGAGAGCACTTATGGGGAAGGTTGAGTCCTTCCAACAGGGTCAGGGGCCTGCAGGCAGCAGGGCAGCAGTCCTTCTCAGCAAAGCAGTCCAGAAGAGACCTTTGGGCAGCCAGGAATTCCGTCTGACAGAGTCCAAGTGTAGATCCAAGTGTCCGATTTGGTGGGGTCAGAGACCCAGTATATATATACCCAAAATTAATTTGAAAAAAATACCTTTGAAGTGGGGGAACCTTCAAAGTGTGGTTATGAAGTGTCCAAGTTCCCCTTTTTAACCAAGCCCTGCCTGCCAGGATCCTTTTGGGGGTAGAGGGGTGTGGGGGGGGGGGGGGGGGGGGAATTTAGAAGTCCTTTGTGTGAGGGCCGGCCACTGCCTTTTAAGTGTAAGAGAAAGCCCCTCCACCCTTCCCGCCCAGGGAGACCCATTTAGTATGCAGATGAATGCAGATGTGACTGAGTGTCCTGTGTTTATGGCTGTCTGGGTGGACTGCACAAGGGGAGCTGTCAACCAGCACAACCCAGACATAGATTGGAGACAGGCTGTAAGGCACGGAAGGCAATACGTGCGGAGAAATACCCACTTTCTAAAAGTGGCATTTCTAAAATAGTAATATTAAATCCAACTTCACCAGTAAGCAGGATTTCCTATTACCACTCTGGCCATACTAAACATGACAGGGCTACTCCTTTTAGATCAGAAACTACCACTTAAAACTTTATAAGGGAGGTTCTAGTGCTGGCCTATTAGAGGGCAGGCCTCACAGAAGTGGAAAACAAATGTGTGTTTTTCACTACCAGGACATGCAAAACAAATAAGTACATGTCCTTCCTTTTACTTACAGAGCCGCTGCCCCTGCCCTGTGGGTTACCTATGGCCTACCTTAGGGGAAATGTATATGTAGCAATAGGGGAGTTTCAGGCTTGGCAAGTACTTGTAAATGCCAAGTCGAAGTGGCAGTGAAACTGCACACACAGGCCTTGCAATGGCAGGCCTGAGACATGGTGAAGGGGCTACTTATGTGGGTGGCACAATCAGTGCTGCAGGCTCACTAGTAGCATTTGATTTGCAGGTCCTGGGCATCTCTAGTGCACCTTACAAGGAACTTGCAGGTAAATAAGTATGCCAATTGGGAAGGAGCCAATGTTATCATGTTTTGGGGAGAGAGCACATGCACTTTAGCACTGGTCAGCAGTGGTAAAGTGTGTAGAGTCCTAAAGCCAGCAAAAACAGGGTCAGAAAATAGAGGAGGCAGGCAAGAAGTTGGGGACTGACCACCCTAAGACAGTCAGGTCTAACAGGTACGTTTGTGGTAACAGAAGGAATGTAAGTCTTGGGACTGGATAGTAGATTTAGCTACTAATATAACTCTATTTCAAGGGCGACACAATTTGTAGTTAAAAGTTATGAGGGTGAGGGGAGGGTTAGGTTGAAGTTGGCAAGAATTCAAGCATTATATACTTCGTTAAATTCTCTGTAGACAGTTACTGTACGATTTATGATGTATAACGATTGTAAGTTACTACATCTTTATTTAGCTGTGACAAAATGCAAAATGACTATTACAATATGAAACAGCAATCAAATTTGTTTAAAAAAAGAAGAAGGGCTGCTGGAGGGTGCCCCATGGACAACAAATATGCAGTATCTGCGCAACCCCTTCCCCGGTCAGCCGTTCTTTACAAACTATTACCACACTAATGTTGGTGCCTCCGTTAGGAGCACTAATGGTTGGGGCAAGTTTCATGCAATAGGACAGAGATATCGATTTAAAATCCCCTGCCTTCGAGGTCAGACCACAGACTTTGGATATATGGCTGCCTATCTGGAGTTGGAAGATGCTGTCAGCTAGGAAAGCCAAATTAGAGGCAGTACATGCATTGTTCTGCCCCACATAAGTGCTATTTCCAGGTTAAACTACAACTCTGTCCCAATGACAAACTTGGCCACTACTGTTGAAACTAACATCTGACCTTGCACCAGTCGAGGTGCAACGATCCTACATGAAGTGGGGCTAAAGGTATCTGGCACCTTAATGCATCATAGCTTAGAGACAAGGGTTTTCAGTACTCCCTTAAGACTGCGACTGCTGACCACTTCAATTTAAATTTCCCCTTGGTGAGCTCTCCGGGTACAGTTAGGGAGGCCTTCCCTACAGATATTTGGGGGCAAACCTTTTCACATATTAAGGGTAGGGAATGTGACAGGAAGAAGGAGATTGTGGAACTAGAGTCTTAAATTCGGGAGATGGAATTGGGAGCCCCAAATGAGCTAACAAAAATAGAGAGTAGGCGCCTTCAGTAGCTTCACCAAACATTAAAGATTAAGCTTATGGATACGGATATGGCCAACCTGGTGTGGACAATGTTCAGATATAAAATGCATGAATTCGGAAACAAAGCAAGCAAATGTTTATACTGGTTATCACAGAGGTAGAGGTGGCTAGGATAGCTCCCGTGATTCTCGATTCAGCAAGCTGTCTGGTTACTACTTCGGTTAAATCAGCATAAATCTTTGCAAATTATTATAAGAAGAGCATGATGAACTAGACTTACTGTTTACAATAGAAGAGATACAAACAGCTATGGTGGATATGCCAGCAGGAATGGCCACTCAACGGCCATCCCATCAAATTCTTTTAGAAATTCTCTACATTACTCTCACCATACTTTGAGGCTTTTGACAGAAACAGGAATGGGGCCTCCCTCCTGATAGATATCAGAAAGGCCTCGACTGTTACAATCCTTAAACCCAGGAAGCCTTCAAATGGCAGTATGTAAGTCGAACCGCAAGAGGCCACAATGCCTTACCGAAGGTGAAGCTCCTACCCAAATTACTGACTCCAAGACTAAAGAGAGTGATAAGAACTCTTATCCAAGAAAACCAGAATGGCTTCATGACCGGCAGAAGTCCAAGGCAGTCTCTGTGGAGCTTGCAAGCTGCAATGGCTAGAATCTCTGACATATATGCTACAGCAGTGATGCTTTCTATTGATTACAAGAAGGCTTTTATACTGTGGACTGGCCCTACTTATTTCAGAAACTCTAAAAAAGGTTTAAAAAACACCCCACTGATGCATGTTAGGATGAATGAAGCACTATCTACCTTATTCCACATTGAAAGACAGCACTGAGTAGGGGTGCCCACTCTTCCTCCTACTCTTTGCCCTGACAGTGAAGCCCCTGGCAGTATGGTTCCTAAGAGGCGCTCAGATAATGGGATTCTGCTGGTCCAAATCGCAGGACAGAGTTACACAATATACATATGATTTACTTATCTTCCTGCAGATCCCACTGGGCTCTTTCCAAAAGGTAAAGGAGATGTTCAAAGTATATGAAAACACCTTAGGCAAACCGAAGAACACCACATGTTACAATTGTGGGTTCTCCCTCTCCAGACGGTCCTCCTTTCTCACCTTCGGGTGGCAACAACCCACTTCCAGAATCCAGGAATGACCCTCTCTTGCAACCAACAAGGGGCCTGGGACCTCACAAATTCACCCCTGCTACAATGCACCTGTAAAAAAAACTGGAGACATGAGCTCGGCTGCTGCTCTCCATAATGTGTAGGGGGTCACTCTACAAAATTACTCTTTCTAGATTCTTATATGTAGTGCAAAACCTTTAACCTCTCGCCTACTTACTTCTCCAAGTTGCAGTCTATAGTCATTAAATATCTGCAGGCTAGAAAGCTCCCCAATTAGCCTTTTGGAAGGTGGGCTGGGAGTACCAGATCTTAGGCTATTCTACTGCGCAGCTTAGCTCTACCCAATTGTGCAGTGGCTGTTTGGAGATCAGCATGATTCAGTGTTCATGCTGGACTTGGTTACCGTTGAGAAACCAGGGAATCTGGCCCTGTTGTATGGCGGCGCCCCAGCCCAGGTACTTCTGAAAGTCACAAGTATCCCGATCTTGTGTTGGTGAGAGGTAACATACTAACTGGCTGAATAAGTTTACTAACCAGACCATGTTGTAGATTGGAAATTGGCTGAAGCGTGTTATGCAGGTGAAGGGGTTTGGAACCTGGGACCTAAAAGGCCTTTCAAGTTTGGGTGATATATGTGTGCAAGATCAAATTAAGTCCTTCCAAAGGTTGCAGGAGGAACTCCAGTTACACAAGTCCTAGTTTTATACCCACATATCCGCCACATTTTGAAACATATGAGGGCGAACTAGGAGCATCCAGGACCTTTAACACCCTAGAAATAAAATGATCGATGGAGCCCTTGAGGAGCAAGATGATTTCAAAATTATGTCAATTCTTGGTTTTGAATAACACAGTTGGAGGGCTTCAGGCCTCCCGGGATCTTAATGTAGGGGAGGCAGGCTATAACAAACAGCAAGAGGCCAGGATGGCAGCCCATGTTCTGGCTATTCCCTCCAACCTCAAATTAAATCAAATTAATTACTTTCATAGAGGGGACATGGCTTTGATGGCAGCGAGAGCAATCACCTTCCTGTGCGGCTCTGCTCCGATTCAGGCACACCACTTAGTATCCTACATTCTACCACCCTATGAGTTCCCTAAATAACTGCAGGACCCTCCCCTGAGACAGCTGGCTGGAGTAGAGCGATAAGTCAGTTCCCTGACATGGCTGCCAAGACCGGGGGCAGCCGAAGAGGTAGGCCCAGCGGCAAGCCTGGATCACTCCCGAGAGAGGCTGGCACTTGGAATGTATAGTGCTGGGATCCTGTAGCGCAAGTGTTGTGTGGTCAGTGCCCCGCACTCCTTGATTGCTATGAGGGATTGCCCAGGGTTGTTGTCCCTCACACCTACATGGAGGACGCACTGATGGGCTGCAGAGATCGGGCCTTCCAGTGGCTATAACTTGAATGAGCACGCGGCTTTGCCATTCCCTGCTGTGCACAATCACCAACTGTTACGGTGCAGTGCATTAAGCAGTGCCCTTGCAACGGCCAAGGAAGCAGATCCCTGGTGAACACTGCAGTGTAGGGTCCTGTGTGCCTTGTTTCAGGGGCATTCTTGCTCAGATAGTGCTGAGAAACTGAACAACACAGGAGGCACTCCTCACCCACTTGCTTGGTCTCTGGGGGCTTCTGGTGCTGGGGTGGAGGGCTTCTGGCGCTATATGACTCACTCATATGACTACTGTCCCAGGTGCTGGGCTGGACACCTCACTGGCTGGCTGCTCGAGGGCACTCGCCCCACTTGGGCCCTGCTGGCCATCGGAGACCTGGCACCCATCCCCTCGCCCTGCGTAACTGGTCGCCATGTACGGTGACTATTGAGGCATGTTTCAACCAAAGGCCTCCAAACCTCCCCAACCTCCAGAAGACCTGATTTGTCAACTGGCAAGTACTCCTGAAAAGCATACTGGAATGTCTGACAAAGTGCTGCAGGCTATCCAGGACTCTAAAACCACCATGGAAACCCATCTTGGGGTGAGCCAAATAGAAACTGGGCTACTGCAGGCGGACCGGCCAAGCTTGCAGAATGAGTATACGAAGCAGAGATCCCCTGATTGATGCAGCTCTCACTGGTGACCATGCAGGATTAACTGAAACTACTGCAGACCGAGGTGCGTGACCTCAAGGCGAGAGCATAGGATACTGAGGGACACTCATGGCGCAACCATATCCGCTTCCTGGGCTTCCCAGAGGGGACAGAGGGCTCCAACTTGGAGCTCTTCCTTAAGGACCGGTTCACACAAACTGCTCCCAAAGTTCTTCTCCACTGAAAGGGCGCACAGAACCCCGGGTCATCCCCATATCACGCCCCCCCACCCACATCCAGTGATTGCACAGTTGCTCAACTACAGATACAGGGATCTTCTCTTGTAATTGTTCTGTGTTAAGGGCTCCTGGATATACAATGGAAATATGATCACAGCGTATCTTGAATACACCACAGAGATCCAAAGGCATTGCAATAATTTAGGAGCAGTTAAGACACAGGTGGGGGCCCAGGGACTGGCATAGGCCCTGTTCTTCCCTGTTAAGCTCAGGGTGGTGTAATCCGGTAAAACTCACTTCTCCTCCTCAGATGAAACATGGATGTGGCTGTGCAACAAGAGGGTGCAGGACCAGCCAAGCACAGAGGGGGAAGCCTACTAGGATGGTCCGTTGTTAGTCGAGGACACCGCCACCTCACACGCAAACACCCTTCTTGCTCATCCACGGAACAGGTCGCCAAAGTGTACGGAGAGGGGACTAGAATTGTACACGCCGCACTGACATGGACTGCTCTGTGACTTCCCTCCCTGGGATATAGGGCCTGCAGACTACCAGACACTTTAGACAATGGGCATCTATAACTCAGCTTCAAGATTGGGTCACCCAGGGGACGCCAAATACTCTTAGTATGCTCTGGGGCACCAGATACACACCAGATTTGACTACATCCTCTGCAGTGCAGAGTTCTGGCCTTGTGTGTTGACTGTGAGTACTCAGGCCAGACGATATCGGACCACAGCCCCCTTAAGAGGGCCTTTAGTTGGGGAGGGCAGGGTGCTGATCCCAAATTGGTGACTGCAGACCGAGGCCCTCCTGGATGTGGTTTACAGACACCCATAGCACTCAATCTGCTTCACTATTTTGCGGAGAATGAAGGGACTGCTGGATCCAAGGGGGCAGAGTGGGACGCAATGAAGGTGGTCATGAGGGGAGGCCCTGTTACAAGACTGTGTGGGGAGAGCGAGCAACCCTCTAGCACCACTCTGGTGCTAGAGTTGTGCTTGCGTGCCACCGAGATAAAGGCGGTGACAGTAGTAGAGACTTGCGTTTAATTGCCAGAACTGCGAGGTCAATGCCAGGAAGAGACAGACCGCCTTAGCAATATCAATTACAAGGCCTCATTGGCTCGTCAGCATGTGGACGGAGATAAGCTGGGCCGTACACTGGCATGGTTATGGGCTCTCCGGTCCCCAGAACCATTATTGGATGGATATGTTCTCCCACCAGCAATATTGTAAACTATACTCTCGCAGGCAGCCATATATGAAGCCTTTGCCCCGTACTATGAAGCTCATCTGCCCTCCAGCCCCTCCCTTAAATTCCTCTGGGATTACATTTATGGGGCAGACCTTTCCTGCCAGACCCCCTTGCAGCTCCAAGAGCTGGAGCACCCCTTTCAGACTGAGAAAGTACAGGTAGCGATACACCAAATGGCCTGCAACAAGGTCAACGGGAACCAATGGGTTTCCTGGGAGAATACTATACCGCAAGGCACACCAACTAGGCAGGATGCTTGACCTCCCCGTGAAACCCTCATAGTGGTGCTGCCCAAACCAGGAAGTGTGGAACCAAACCAAACCGGAACAGGAACCAAACCTGTGGAAGTGAGTTCCTATCGACCTCTATCAATGCCAAACATTGATTATAAAATCTTAAGCAAAGTGCTGGCCATTAGGTTGCTTCCGATGCTCCAGCCACTGGTTCACCCAGACCAATGCAGGTTTATTCCTCACAGGGAGACCTCCCACAACATCACATTATGGGTGTGGTTGCGGGAACAGCAGGGCTCCCAGTGGCTGTCTTTTTGGAATTTGAGAAAGCTTTTAACACCCTTGGGTGGTCATACGTCCTACTAGTCTTGGAGGCCACGGGGATGGGACCGGAGTCCCTGAACTGGGTTCGACTGCTCTACACAGCAAACAGGATGCCAGATATTGTGTCAATTCCACATTGGCAGCGGGTACTTGGCACGGCTGCTCCCTCTCTCCCATACACTTTGCATTAGCTTTTAAACCCCTTCACTGCCTTGCTGTGAGCAAGGAGGGTGGACTGGGGAGTGGCGTGAGGCCGTACTGGCAAACAGTTTAGTTGTAAGTGGACGATGTCCTGTTTTACCCAAGAGACTCAGGAGGGTGCTGCCGGCTCTTTTTGGACAGCTACGATTTAGCATGGGACAGAGCTTATAAGTGTGTCTCCATTGGGATGCTCAAGTGACCAATTACAAAGGGGCCTAGAGGTGCCAAGGGGTGCCAGACTTCAAGCTTTACTTTACGGCGGCACAACTCCAGTGGCCCATGGACTGGCGGGTGGGGGGCGCAATAGGCGAGAGTAGGTCGATCAGGGAGGAGCTGGGAAGCATGGGGATTCTGGACTGGCTACTAACGCCTGGAGGCCCATCCCAGGGAAGAAGTAGGCTGGCATGCACCTCCAAGCATTGCTGAACAGGTGCATTCAGCCCTTGTGTGGCTTGACGCTTACGCTCTGTGGTTGCTGTTTTGAAGCATGCCTAGGATGAGGGCCCTCCTGGAGGCACACAACCTGACCCCTTGACAGGAGGTGTCCTGTTTGAGAGACCTATACAGTGACGAGGACGTGCAGCATTAACAATTTGCAGGATGTATATGGCTTGGAAGCTGCCCAATTCTTGGCTTACAACTCCCTTGTTATTGAGAGCAGGAATAGTTGGGTGGCTGATCGGGAGGCCCCCAACCCCTACATCATGGGCTGCAGTGCATATCAACTCATGGCTTGGGTCGGAGGGCCATCAAAGTATTATATGCTGATCTTGCATTGCGTGGCAAGCCCTGCAGGGACGGATGCCTGGGGGCGATTCGGACACCCAAGCAATGGGAGATGGCGATCAAACAGGTGAAACGTATCTCCTGTAATGCCCGATTCAAGATCACTCCGTTCAATTACCTGCATCACATGCATCTCACCCCACATCAGCTACATAGGATGTTCCTGGGAGTGGCCCTGATGTGCCTCCAGTGTGTCCACCAAGACGTGACCTTTTTTCACATGGTGTGGGAATGCCCCACATTGGCACAGGTGTTGGTGCAAGTAATGAAACATATCTCAACAACGGTTGATGTGAGGCTGTCACAGGACCTCATCCTCTGCTTGCTAGGAGTCACCAAACGTACAAAAGGCACCAAACATTACCTGCGACTAGTTGATCTGGCTCTGGACCTCTTCAGGCGACCCACAGCTATGTCTTGTAAGGCAGCGCAATCACCCCTGATTGCCTGTGCGCACCAGGTGGTACTTAAACAGGTGACAGCTGATGTCATGGCCTACGACTCATCTGCGGGGGAGGGAGGTGGGATCACCCTCTGAGACACTTATGCGCTTAAGCTACAGGACAAGTTAGATGCCCCTGCATGACCACTGGTATAGTCAGAGGTGCCGCAGGTACCACATGCCACATATACGACCCTCACTAAGATCCTCTGGGAGATCTCTGGAGCCCGGCCCTACTGCCCCAACATGCGCCAGGCACCTCGCTGGCGGTCCCCCTGCTGACCAATGGTGCAGACAACGTGGACTTTCACAATGATATGGATGGACACCCATGCCGCTTCCCATATTTGTCTTTACCTAGTGTTGGTATATGGCTTAAACTACTGTGATTTTTAGCCTCCCCACCCCCCAGACCTCTAGACTGTTTCTGTATATTTTCGATTGTTAACCTTATATGTTGTTTTACCTATTTCTTTATGCATGGCGTCACCCTGGGGAGTGTGTAATCCTAGCATGCCTCACTTGCCATGGGGCTGCACCTCCTAACTTGTATAAAAAGCAAGTGTCTCTTTCCCCCTGATTCTTGTGCTGCTGTGGACTTATTGTACCCCCTGTTGCTCTTTGTTCTGATATACAAAGTATCACATGCTTTTGCCTTGCGTCTTGTTGTGATAATGTAAAAAAAAGCCAGGAAATTACTTTCATAGAGCTAGAGTTTAGTTTAGCTCAAATAGGCTATGAAGGATGGGTAGAGTGAATGGCCAGAAAGTACACAGTACAGGAGGGAGACAGGCACCTTTTATCATATTATATGGGAATGTCAGGCAATCCAGAGATACTGGCAGATGATACACGAATCCTTGATTGAATTCCACGGCACCCCCACTGTGCCAGATTCCAAGGTGGTCCTGTTGAGTATAATGGGTGGGGGAATGGGCAGATCAATACACTAGAGAATGCTGGCAGTACTAGGATTTTTGGTGGTCAAACGAGATACAGACTGCAAATGATGGAATGTTTTGCCCCCATCCATGTCACCAACTACCAACCGAAGATCCCTGTGCCTCATCCACATCATCTTGTTTCAACCTTTCCAATTCCCTTCACCTACCGCTTCTCACTCCTCCATCACGCACAATATTCCCCTTACTCTGCCCATCCTTCCCCAAAACACAGCTCACTACCACTCTTTACCCCCGCTCTCCGATGTGAAAACCTAGCTCCCTCACTACCCCTTCTCTCCAGTCAACAACTACAAAACAGGCTCAACCTGCCTCACCTTCAAGTTCTTCCTACCAACCCACCAATGCCCCACCCACTACATTTGCTAGCACCACATTTATTTGGTTACTTATTTGATGCATTTATATGGACTGACCTATACAGCATCCATTTCACCATCCCAGGATCTACCAGCACTGGTACCACGCTTCCCAGCTCCACACGCAGAAACTGGAAAAAGTTATAAGAAGACCAGTGGAATAACTCTCTCAACTCCCACCTCCCAGACCCATCACCCGAACCAGAACAGGCTGCAAATACCTTCTCCCAGTGGATCATGGACTGCGCCTGTTCGACCTAGCCCTTTTTACAGGGTCATCCACAAATGTTTTGCCTTCCTCCTCCAATTATTTTCTGACCCTTTTTGCTGACATTAGAACTCTGGGCACCTTACCACAGCTGATCAGTGCTAAAGTGCATGTGCTCTCCCTTCTTAACTTGGTATGATTGGCTTACACCTGATTGCCATATTTAATTTACCTGTAAGCCCCTTGTACAGCAGTATCCCTATACCCAGGGCCTGTATATTAAATTCTACTAGTGGGCCTGCAGTGCAGCTTGCGCCACCCACAGAAGGAGTCCAGGCCGGCTAGCTCAGGGCCTGTGTGCACAGTTTACTGCCAGAGGGACCTGGCATCTAAATGTATTTGCCTGGCCTGGAATTCCCATTTTACTACACATAAGTCACCCCTAAGGTAGGCCCTAGCTAGCCCTCTGGGCAGGATGCTATGTATGTAAAATGCAGGACATGCGTCTAGTTGTGTGGCCTGTCCTGATAGAGACAAACAGCCTATTTATTTTCTCACTGCTGTGAGTGCTGCTTTTCTCATAGGATTGCATTGGAAGTACCCTACCTTGTGCCTGGGTGGTATTGTCTGATCTATGAGGAGTAGCATAGGCATGTTTGGTATGGTTGTAATGGTAATGAGAAATGCTGCTTACTGCTGTAGGTGGATATTTTATTACCATTATAGAAATGTCACTTCTAGAAAGTGAGCATTACTCTGTGCTTATGACTCTTGTGTTTTCCAGCTTTACTCCAATCCTCGTGTGGGGCTCAGTGACAGATGGGCCCTGTGCATACTTTTCAGACAGCCTGTACACAGGGAGGGTGGAGGTGTCACAGAGAGGTATCTACATATTGAATGGTCTTCCTGGGGTGACAGAATGAGAGGCAGGGCATTCCGGCATTTGTAAAGGCTGTGCCCTGGTCTTACACAAAGGGCTTGTTTACACCCCACTGATGTCTGGAGCCTGTGCTGGAGGAGAGAGGGCACACTCCTAGAACCAGTTAGGACTGGTTGGAACCCCTTCTCCCCTTTTGTGGAGACTGTGCAAAATGAGTGTAAGTACAGGGGGTTTTCCCCCACATTTTCATACATGAATGGACTACTGAACTCGACACAGGATGCTGCTGGAGGGCCTTACCAGGAACCGCCTTGGACTGCTGCTGTTGTGCTGACCTGTGACCTGCTGGGTCACTAGGAAAAATTGCCACTGGCTGTAACCCTTTGTGCTGGCCTGCTTGCTTGGGCCCTGCTGCCCATTCCCCCATTCGTTGTCTCCAGGGGCTGAGTGGTGTGCCCCCTGTTCCCCTGCAGCTTTTCCCTGCCTCCTAGCGCTGGAGAGCACTGCATTCAACTGATCGCCGTGGTGCAGGAAGAGCGCTTTTATTGTTGATCTCTGAATCACTTTGCTTTATTTGATTAAAGAGTGTGAGGAGCGCTATTTCATTTATGCCGGTCGAATCCCGTAAGAGCAGGAAGTGCACTGCATTGTATTTGTTTAAGCTTGTGAGGAGCTTTATTTAACTAGATTGCTTTATTTGACTAGATCGCTTATTCATTTCTGCCAGAGTGAGGAAACACTGCAGCGACCCGGGCAGGTCGAGAAAATCTGGCATGCACGAAGCCTTCTCTTGGATTGGTGACCCCAGGGCTGAGGAGAGCGTGGGAGAATGCCCCCGGGGAACAGGCAGGCACCTGCTTTGGTGCATTCACCACTGCGGCCCAAGACAGCTGTGAAAGGAGGAGTGTGCACCAGGTCGGTGCGGGCGTGTCAGACTGGCAGAGGAGCGGCAGCCTGGAAGAGGGGAAACCTTATTGGAGGCCCCTCGCTCCTGCCAGGCCTCCTCCGTGTCGCAGAAGTTGGCGAGCTGGCAGGAAACCTTATCGGAGGCCCCCCCACCATTCCTGCTGGGCTGCCTGTTTGGGAGTGAGGCTCACAAGCAGGAGACCTTATCGGAGGTCTCCCATCCCCGATGGGCCCCTCGGCTCATGGGCGGGAAACCTCATCAGAGATCGCTTGTCCCCGCTGGGCCCCTCGGCTCGGGGAAACCTCAGCAGAGATCCCTTGTCCCCGCTGGGCCCCTCTGCTCGTGGGTGGGTAACCTCATCAGAGATCCCCTGCCCCCACTGGGCCCCACTACTTGTTGTTTTAGGGTGGCCTATAGCAGTCTGAGGTGGTGACCCTTGACGGAGGTCCCCAGTACTGCCCACAATAACGCCACATTACTGCAGGTGTAGGAATTGGAGTGTAGGAGCTCCCAGATTAGGACACGGACATCCCCGTTTTGCCCAGCATTCCTTTTTGTAGCGCCTGGGTGGGTAGCAGATCGTACTCACCGGTTTTGGTGCCACATAAGAATGTTTCATTTAGTGAGCATACATGATGGTGTTTATGATATGTGCAGTCATGATGTTGTTTGGCCTTACTGGTGACACATGTTTACCATGACATGTGCATTTCTAATAAAACTGTTTACCTGACTACTGCTCATCTTGCAGAATAACCAGTAACCTATGTGTTTTATGTGACTATTGCTGGCTTTCGCAGAGTACCAGTAACTGAGTAATGTTCTGACAACTGCTTGTATAGTAGGGTGTTACTGACGTTGTGTTTGGTCTAATGATATTTGGTACAATACAGTTTATTTTCATATAACATGGTGTTGTGTTTCCTTGGTTGTGTGTGTTGTGCAATCGCTTTACACATTGCCTTTGCAATCGGTCTGACTGCTCGTGCCAAGCTGCCAAGTGTGTGAGCAGGGGTTATCTTCGGTGTGTAACTCCCTCGCCCTGACTAGAGTGGGTAGGTTCTGCCTGGCTTAGGTGTATACCCTAGGCAATCAGAAACCTCATTTCTAACAGCGCCAATACAATAGCCCCTGGCAAGCCAGCCGAACCGAAAGTACCACCCAGGAGAGTTAGCTGGTCCACCACAGAGCTGAAATCCTCCAAACGCAACTCCCAGCAACTAGAAATGAAGTGGCGTATTAACGAAAGACGGAAGGCCAAACCACCTACAAAACAGTATTCAACCAGCACTACCGCCTCATGAGAGAAACAAAGAAGAACACTGCAGCAGGCCGCATAAAAGCCCGAACAAACCACAGCAAGGAGCTCTTCACCATAGCAAAGGAGTTCTCCAACCCCACAGCCACTGGGAACAAGATCATCCCCTCCCAAGAATTGACACACCTCGGCGGACTTCCTCCACAACAAGATCTCAGCCACTTACGAGAACTTCAAACCTAAACCCTCATCTGTAGCTGACAGAATCAACCTACTCATACCCACGAACACAAACTCCGAAAACCTGCACACCTGTTGTGACCCTCTCACAACAAAAGCCACAATCTCCATCATGAACTCCCTACGCTCAGGAGCAAACTTGGACCCATGTCCCCCCATATCCTGAACCTCTGTAGCAATATGATTGGCGACAAGCTCAAGAAAGTCCTGAACGCCTCCGTCACCATGGCCTCCCCTTCCCTGAAGATAGGAACAAGCTGAAGTTAGGCTCCTCCTGAAGAAACCATCTGCTGATCCAGCAGATCCGAATAACTACTGGCCCATCTAACTGCTTCCTTTTCTGGCAAAGGTTCTTGGAAAGGCAATGAACAAGTAACTCACCAAACACATGAAACACTACAACCCCCTGGACTCCTCTCAATCCGGAGCGAGCCACAGCACAGAGACAGTCCTGATGGCAGCCACCAACATCAAAAGGAACCTCCTAGACCGTGGCGGAACAGCAGCCATCATTTCCTTAGACCTGGCAGCCGCCTTCAACATCATCACCCCACCAAATCTTGATCAACAGATTCCACCGAATTGTAATCCAGGGAGACACCCTCAAAAGAATCACCTCTTACCTCACTGGAAGAACCCAGAGAATCAGTCTCCCACCATTCACATTGGAACCCAAGGAGATCATCCCTCAGCCCCACACTCTTCCAACACATACATGACATGACCCGCCCCCCCCCCCCCCCCCCCCCCCCCCCCCCCCAGGCCTACACCGTCAGATCGCATGGACTCCACATCATCTCCTAGGTCGACGACACCCAGCTCATCATGTCACTGTCAGAAGACCCCTCCATCACCAGAACTAACTTCCATAGACGTATGGTGAACCTTGACAACTGGATAAATGACACCTCTCTCAAAATTTACACTGACAAGATGGAAGTCTTCATCGTTGGGAACAACATCTTGCATGGAACAACACTTGGTGGCCTGCTGAACTCAGCCCTTCCCCTCCCAGAAAGACCACACCAACACCCTCGGCATCATCTTCAACAGCAAGTTATCTATGCAGAAACAGGTAAACACAGTCTCGTCCCCTTGCTTCCACACCCTATACATGCTGCGTAAGATCTTCAGGTGACTCCCAATCAAAATCAGAAGTCCGTCACTCGAGCTCTCGTCACCAGCAGGCTGGACTACGTTAACACCCTTTATGTAGGAATCACTACACACCCCCTGAAGAGACTACAGACAATGCAAAACCCAGTACAAGACTCATCTTCAACCTCCCCAGATTTACTCATATCACCCTGTACCTCAGGAATCTCCACTGGCTCCTGATCCAGAAGAGATGCCAGTTCAATATGCTGACCCACGCATACAAATTGATGCACAACAAAGTACCAGCATACATCAACAAAGGAATGACTTTCCACCAACCGACCAGACACCTGCGATCTGCCTCCCTTTACCTCGCAGAAATCACCAGGATCCGCTGATCCAACAGCAAAGGTCGCTCCTTTTCTCACCTGGAGCGACCTTCCCCTGCACCTCAGGAACGACCCATTGCTTTGGGCATTCAGAAAAGGACTCTAGACACGGCTGTTCAAATAAACAGAGCACTGCGAAGCAGCTAGCAACGCCAACACCTTGACAACATCACGGGTGAATTGCTGTGCTTTATAAATTCTAACTGCCGGAGTTTTATATAGCGCAAAAGTGTCCCGTCAGGGTATCAGAGTGCTGTACATATAGAGTTCAGATCATACATACATGAGAAAAGTAAGAAGGCATATGCACGAAGCAATAAAAATACAGATAGCCAATCATCCTGGTAGACCACATGCAAATAGTGACGCTGAGTGACTGTAGGACTGCCCTGAGGGTATCTATTCTTCAGATTCAGATCAGATACATCATTTCCCACTCACCCTTCTTTGTCTCTCACTATCATTATCTCCATCCCAGCCTGGTCACCATGTGCCATTTATTGTCCCCAATTTTCATTCCAACTTTTTTTCTATCTCCTTTGTAACATTTTCATCACAAACACTTTTCTTAGCAGTGATAGCAATACAAGGGTTTATGAGGGTGGTTGGTCAGCATAGGTTTGGGACAGAAATTACAGAGTAGACTATTCACACAAATTGTACCACTAGGAACGACAAACTAATGCACAACAATGCATTTCACTATTTATTAGAAGATATGCAGCACAATGCATTTCACTATTTATTAGAAGATATGCAGCACAACATTTTACATATTTTAGTCGTATTGAGGCAAAGTTTACTCTTGTTTTTCACATTTCAATTGTTGTTTTGTTGGATCCCCCAGTTATATGCGGCTAGTGATGTATATACACCTTACAAACAATTTGTATTACCTAGTCTCAATTTGTAAAAACGCAAGACCTGGGGCCCTTGTCAGGAGGCCACAGAAGCTTGGTAGCTTGCACCACCCATTGCCTCTGCCAGTGCTGCTAATGAATAGAGACAGTTCAGACTATTCCAGACCCCCAACACTATAAGAACAGCTTTGGTGGCAGGTATTAGTCATTTTTTAAGTATATTGAAATAATAAACAACTGTTGTTTTGCTTATCTTTAAATTAGAAAAACAGTGCAACCATGCCGCAGACGGTCATAAGTGCCGGTGTTGACAATTAAGTGATGATGTTGAGCTTCAGAAACCACTGTCTCAAATGAAGCACTGCTATTATCCCTTGAGTTGAGAAACTGAGCATGTAGATAATCCACATATTGTGGGCACCAAGCCGGTGTCTGTCTGTCCCCCTTGACGAAGGTAAAATATCTTGAGGGTGAAGGGACTCACTTAGGCAGGAGAACAAATGGAGAGTGGGAAACTGCAGGAGTCAACTTTTGGCAAATTTGGGGAAATTCTATTAAACTTTGAAAAAAGCAGTTGCCCTCTATGGAGGGGCAGCAGACATCATCTACGGTGGAATGAAGGTGGATGTGAGAAGGGGCAGGTTACTCTTCAAGGAACAGGTTGCTGGATGAGTTGTCAAGCCTG
Source organism: Pleurodeles waltl (assembly GCF_031143425.1). Taxonomy (NCBI): domain Eukaryota; kingdom Metazoa; phylum Chordata; class Amphibia; order Caudata; family Salamandridae; genus Pleurodeles; species Pleurodeles waltl. The sequence goes on from NC_090438.1 coordinate 567,606,921, forward strand.
GTGACACTCAGAGGGATTTAAATGTTTTTGATCAGTTGACTTAATAACAGGGACAGGCTATTGGGACTGTTGATCTATTAAGCCAACAGACATAATTTCATGTTAAAATCTGCTGCTTTTTGATGATAGGAATCATTATAGAGTCTATCTGATGTGTCACTTTCTGTATCTGCACTTGTTTGCATTGATTCATCTGACTTTTTTTCCTGTGCTTTAAACCCTTATAATAACCTGTGTTGATTAACAGCTGATGTTTTGAAAGTATGTCTATAAAACCAATAAAATAAACCAATTGAGTCCTCTTAAGAAAGCGGATTGATTCTGACCACCTACCGTCTTTAGATAATGTCTGGAAAATTTGCACTACACCTTTGACTACTTCTCTGAGACCTAAATTCCACCTATCTTTCAGGGATACACACAAATACTGTGGGTCCTACATCCCAGAGAACGAATAATAAAAGTGATTACTTTGCAAGCAATCTATGGTCTAGGGTGACAACATTGTATACAAACAATTCACATTTGTAGAAAACCCTACTAAAGCAGTCTAAGAGGCACTTATGAGATACATTTGCTCTACAACTACTGCTATCCTAAGAGGAATGAAAAAAATAACGTCAGTGCTCAGAATATGGAATGATTTAAGAGAAATTTTGCCAGCCAAAAAACATTTCAAACTAGAGATTTATTTTCAATGATATCAAAATTATGATGTAGCATCATGCAATGTGTGGACAGGCATTAAAGTCTGCCTGCTCCAACCTTACAATTTTGAGCGTAAGAAAAGGGCACAATATTGTGTCATTAGTTCTATGTCAATCAAACATTCCATACAAACACCTCTTCCTCTCTGCGGGTAAGCTTATCACTGGTTTTTCGCTGCAGCTATGTGCTGGTTCACAGAATTCCTATTCCTCCTTTCTGCTTATCAAAGGTCTCTCCCATCATCACAAATGCCAGCCTTTCTTTATATGAAATTCTCTCCTATCACTCTTCACAGCCCATGCCTATCACACCCTAAATGTAAACCCTATAACTCCCAAGCCGTTGCCCGAAGGAGAGCTGGGAGAAGAAGAGTGGCCAAGAGACATGGAGAAGCACGAAAGAGAGAAACTTTAAACTGCTGTCTTCATCTGCTAGTTATTGAAAACTAAGCTTGCAGACTGACTAAGCAGATTCGGAACAGAAGCTAAGTATTATCACTGGCTGAGGGGCTCCCTAGTATTCTATTTGGGGTGCTAGTACATAGTGAAAATCATGCAGTGCGTTGAAAAAAGTGAGCAATGAGGTTCATAGTTACCTTAAATGTTGAACTTGAATCAGAATGCCAATTGCCTCATCGTATTTTCTAATGGCAAAAGCATAGCGACAACTTTTGAAATCTTGATTCCCAGCGGTTTTAAGAACCTCTGCATATGTAAACGGGTCCATGCTTTGAAAACAAAGGAAAACACAAAAACTCAATGCAACTCCAACAACATTTATCTCTGCATAGTTTGCAATTTCATGAGGCATTCTTTTACAATTTTGTTCAGCCCCTGAAGACAATTTCTACCTTGCTATTGCCACTAATTTATTTAAAACTACTGTTTTTCACTTGCTTTATTTTAAATGTAGTGACATTCATTAACTACTGGTTCAGCGTTTGCCACTGAGTGATTGTTTATATGGAAAGAGTAAATTCTGTACAAGCAAATTATCCAAGGGTTATCTGAGCACTATGCATAACATAGAAGCAGAATGACTACAGTAATAGATGGAGTAGGCAACATAAAAACAAACAATGTTAAAAATATGAATTAATTATGGTGGATGTTACGCAAAAATTGATGACTTTGTCTTAAGTCAAAATGTACTTCTTTTGCTCAACTACAGATTTAGTTTTCAACTTCTGAAACATGATCTCAAATGACTCTTCTGCTGAAAGAGCAGGTACTCTGCCAATCAGATGCAGTGGCTCTACTTTTTACTAAAAGGTGTTGATAGGTTATCACACTACCCACAAGTCTGCATTACAACAGCCTAATGAAGCAAAACAGTGGTTAACAGACTTCAAGCCCAAGCAGTCCTTACCACGTCCTGTACTGGATAAACTAAATGTTACAAACAGAAAAAGGGGAAAAGCGAAGGAGCCAAAGAGTGACACAGCAATCAATGTACATCCATTGGAAACTGGTTATTTATTGCCAAACACTAACAGACTTATGGGCCTACAGGAATTACAAACACACATCTAGGTTTAAGATGTGAATAGAGCACGCACCTGGCCTGGATTCACCACTGTACTAATGTAAAGAGTAAATATTTGGCAACAGTTTCCAAACTCAAGAAATCCTTCAGAATCCTGCACAAAATCCAGACCTGATAACCAAAAGCAGTAATAGCAACAGCGTCACTGGACATTATCGCCAGATTTAAGGTTACCATGGAAACAATTAGGAATCAAATTTGTTACTATACTCTTTTGTTCATTTCCCCCGCAACCATCCTGCCGCCATTTTATTTTGCTGGTCTTAACAAGTCCTGCAAACAATATGCAGTGCTGACTTCAGTTCAGGGACAAATTGCATCATAACTATTACCACACATCTGGCCTTGATGTAAGACCCTAAATGGCTCCTAAATTATGTCAGTCAGTTTTGTAGCAAGAGGGGGCAACTCGCATCCTCTCCATCAAGGGACCAGACCCTCTGCACTGATATGCCTTTGAATGAAGACCCTACTAAGCACATACAATGGCTTTAATTGATTGTAGTTTGCATGATCAGGATATGATCATATTTCAGACTGTTCAAGCCATTCCAGATAAAGCAAGTATCTTATCTAGCCATGTTTTTGTCTTTGCATTCTACTTCTAGTCCTGCATTTAAAGCGGGAAAAGCAAACATACGGGTATATATATGGTAATGGGAAAGGTAGGAATGGCTAAATGACTCACATACGACATCCAACACCGCCAATATATTATGCAAGAATAACATTTAGTTCATAGTTATATTATGCTGTAGCGTGCAACGCAGACCTACACCAATAACCCTGTGGCTATTCTGAAACTTGGATTACTTTTCGAAGATATCAAGACTAAAGTTTAACATGGAAAAACAATAGGTATTACGCTACTATATGCAGGATAAGGTCAGTATAGAGGTAATTATGTTCACTGCGAAACTTTTAATTTTAAATGTAAAGCAAATGTGCTAGCTTTGAACTTGGTAGTTTTATGTCACCAAAGTATTCCAAAGAGAACCCTAACCCACATGTAAATTAGTCATTAAATGATAATAGCCTAATTGTGTTAAATATGCATCTTTAGCCATTAGATTTCCAAGAGAATCTTGAATGTGAGAATCTCCTGAAAAATGATCACTAAATCTTACCTAGATATGACCAAGGTTGCCTCACGTCTATCAAAAATGTAAACAAGGGCATCAACAAGGGATGGATGAACAAGAGTACATGTGTAAAAAAATATGCAAACTTTATTTCAAAGGATGCGGTGGATCATTCTTTAAAGTCATAGGTCCACAGCTACCTTAACAGTATAGACTCAGCCACTCTGCTTTCAGCACATATTTTTGCTGAGACTGTTTGGAAGGCAGGAGTGTATTTGGGGGCTAGAGGGGAGGAACGTAAGGGAGAACTTTTACTGGACCTGCTGAGAGCAGCACACACTAGCCAATTCTGGGTCACACTGCGACTACAAAGTTTGCCCTACTTTTCATCATGTTGCATTTCAATGAAAGTTGCTGTTCCACTGCAATTGCTATGAACGTAGGAATATTTCCTGCTTGGGGTGTGGCCAAGAAAGATTGCCTAACAGACGCAAACATAGCATGCTCTATTGCCCTAAATAATAATCCTACAGAATCGTGCCTGAAAAAGCAATAAGCACAACTCAACAGTAAGGCTCGACCCGTCCAGATAAACAAGGAGTTGTTTGGGTGGGGGGGCGGTGATCCAGTCGAACAGTGTGGCAACAAGACCAGGGAACAATGTGGCAACAAGACCCCAGAGCTGAGACCTGAATTCGCAGCGGGAGCAACAGGTGCATTTTGAATGGGCGGCAGCAGAGGCTCTGGCTCATTTGCTGGAGGCCCTTTCCGAGGACTGTGGCTTAGCTGCGGCTGCCCCAGTGGAGGCCAGTGGAACCACATGGTGACTGTAGGAATCAGAGTAGGGTGGCGTGGCCATTTTGGGTGGGCTCCCTAGCTGAGAGCTCGCAGACCAGAGGAGTGAGGCCTACCAGTTCAGTGGCTTCAATGCTGTACCTCGGGGGCACATTCAGTGACTGATGACGTCGCTACTGGAAGACTCTCTCCCAACAAACCGCTATTGTGCCCCTTGCAGAATCCTATCCACTAGCTCTGACCTGCTTGGGCCTACAAGGCAGGAGGTGGGCGGCAGTGGTCAGATGACAGAGCATGGCGGTAGGGCACACCTGGTCTCCCAGTTGAAGGATGTGCTGCATGGTGGGCTAATGCACTAGACAACATATTGGAAGATGAGACGTGAGAGGAGCCCCAGACTCAGATGGGTTGGGAGGCCATAACAACACAGGTGCCACAGGGACCTTTGGCATTGGAGGGGAAGATTAATTCAGTCTCCATTGAGGTCAACCTGCTTTGTAACTACATAGGTTATCTAATCATGAAAAATCAATGAAGCAATCAACAGGAACACTGCATAAGGAAAGAACATCAGATGTCCAGGATGGTGGTGGTAACAAAGACCCTGAAGGACAGAGTGGAGGACGTAGAGGGACTTTCAAGTCATGATAAATTGCAATTCTTGGGCTTTCTTGGAGGGAGCAGAGCATGCCACATAGGAGCACTTCCAGGAATAGTGGATTCTACACACGTTTAAGCCTCAGGGATTGTCAGCAAAGTTCACCATGGAGAGACGCTACACCAGAAAGGTTCAGACTATAAGAAACATTTTAATAGATATGAAGCAGAATCTTTGATCTCTGAACCTCCCATATATGCCATTATACCCAGCTAGACAGAGTGGTGGCACAAGATAAAACACATTTCTTTGAGAGTCCGGAGTAGGAGTGGTCCTGGCTGGAACTCCAGAATGAGGTCACCAGATAAGAATACAAGACTCTTCGGATACACCCCAGAGGGGGGAGAAGAGGCAGGGGTGGTGGCTCAAGATCCATCTGTGCCCCAAGGCAAGAGAAACCAGAAGACTTCGCGAGTAATGGTGCAGGGGTTTGCACACTCGTGGTAGAGGAGGCACCACGGTCTGCAGGGGATGGAGCCAAAGACGAGTCCTTGGATCAGATGGAGAACTCAGCAGTGATGCCAACAACTTCCAATAGGTGAATTGTGCTTTTCCGAGAGTAGGGGCCGAGAGTGAGAGGAGACCAGGATTTAAAGTGTAGTATGCCACAACGTTCAGTATCCCCTTCTCTTTTAGAGGGATGGAGACCAAATCAGCAGTGGGACAAAAGAATGATGGTCTCAATTGTGATTCTGGTATAAGATTTATGTGGCGCATGATAACTCTGTGACATTATATGCCTGAGGGTGCACTGTTTAGGGAGGGTTATGGCAGCTGAGTGGAGCTTTCTCTGTGTCACCTTAACCATTGCTGGTTTGGATTTCTTTTCTCATCTATTATCTAGTAGTATTAGTGTTACATTTCTCCAGTGGGTGTTCTGTTATGATCGTTGGAACAGGCAGGGGTGAATTGGGCAGACACACGGTTAAATGTCCCCAAGTGCTTACTCAGGGAGTGGAGGGAAGGTGCAAGGGTAGGGTTGGTTGTTCAACATTTCATACAACTGTGATGCTAAATCAGCCTGCTCCTTTTCGGAGTGCCTCTCAATGCTTGGAAAGGTGGCAGGGCTTGTGAGGGAAAGAAGATGGGGAGGACTGCTACCCGGTGCCGTTGGAATCCATGCACCCATGATAACAGATATGTATAATTTCCTCACCTGGAATGTCCATGGGTTGAGCACATACATGAAACAACAGAAGGTTTTGACATTTCTCTGTAAACATAAAGTACATACAAGTTGTCTTTAGAGAAACATTCAATTGACTCAAAGGCTGAGAAATTTAAAAAAGAAATGGAGGGAACAATTGTTCTTGTCCACTTCCTCTGCATATTCCAAGGGGATGTACATGTGGGTGGTCCCTGGGGTACATGCAGAGGATTCTAGATGTGAGAGAGACCAGCATCCTCAACTCTTATGCACCAAAACACGAATGACAGACAGGATCAGGGGTGTGGAATTTAATTAAATATCTACTTGCCCATGGGACAGGTTGCTTCTTAAATCTACTTTTCCTGTAAAACAAATCTACTTGTCCCTCTGGTGCCATGTAGTGCGGCGACAAATTATGGCAGCAATCTCATTATGTGATAATAGCTTCTCTATCTATGCCAGGACTATTACTGTAGTAGGCCTTGAATACTTGCAATTTAGATCCCTACTATAGAAATTTCCTTATTTTGCCACCTTTCCGCAGATCTACATACTGGGGCTGGAGGAGGCAGTAAGCAATAGTTGCAGGGCTGGAATGCCTCTGAGTCTGCAAACCTACTAACCTGCATGTTTTAAGGATTTTCATCAGCAATTCTATAATCTTTTTCTATAACGAGAAAGGTTGGAAATTTACTCCAGACAATTGCAAAAGTAGAAGTTCTTCCAGGGTTGGAAAAAAAGTGGTTAGAGGGAAAGTGATCTTGTAAACGCTCAATAGATTTTCACATGAGTAAATATAAACATGCATATTTGCTCGTGCTAAAATACAGTTCACAAATATTTTCTAGAAGTACGATTTCCTGGTCTACTTCTGTAAGTTCTTGTTAATTCATGAAAGCCACTAACTCAAAGACATATGCCATGAGTGCACTTTAGTGACTTTCCTAAAGAATTGGGTCCCTAATTAGGTCTGGCATTCACAAAGACATTTTATTTTGATCAAACCTCTATTTCCCTTTCTGGAAGCTGGCTTTACTGTGAGTGATCAAATTCTGCTCTTCCACAAGGAGCGTATTGGCACACAAAGTAGTTTTGTTCAGGGCCAGGAACTACTTTGGCAATCAGCGGCGTAACTGAACTAGAGGGGGCCTCCATGCAAAGAACAAGGAGGGGCCCATCTCCAGACTCACTCAGGGCAGAGGCTGTGCTGAGGGGCCCCATATAGAAGGTTGCAGGGCCTTTGTTACGCCACTGGGGACAATGTGTGCTTTTTGAGTCAAAAAACGTTTTTATCTTTTTGCCAGCGTTTGTTACAATGGTGAGGGCCTGGCAGCTCCCACAACAATAAAGTGTTACAAAAGTCATGTCAAAACAAAATATGCATTGACGAAATCAAAAGACTCACAAAAAGTGTCGGACTGATTGGCTTTGCCAGTGCTTGTTTATTTGTTGAAAATGGTAACACTGATTTTCCATTAGAAATACTTACTGGAAATACTAGCTTGCATCAACACATTTTACTAAATGATGCTTCAAAGAAACAGCACCTAACATTTCATAGTAGCGAAATGTTTTTTCCTACTTGAATTTTTTTTTTTGAACATTTTGGTACTCATTACGAACTCGGCAAGAAAACCCGCCAAGTTCGGCACCGACAGTCAACAGAAGACCGCCAGCATGCAGAACCCCCGCCGGCCACATAAAGAATATTCAGCTGGGCCGGCGGGCGGAAACAGTGATTCCGCCCACCGGCCCAGCTGAATGCAGGGCCTGAACATTGACCCCAGCTCCAAATGGAGTCGGCGGCAATGTAGCAGTGCGGCGGGTGCAGCAGCTCCCATCGCACATTTCACTGCCCGTAAAATCGGGCAGTGAAATGCGCGACGGGGCTGTGCATGGTGGCCTCTGCACTGCCCATGCCAAGTGCATGGGCAGTGTAGGGGCCCCCAGAGTCACCCATTTCGCCAGCCTTCCCCTGACGGTGTGTACCGCCAGGGAAAGGCTGTTGGAACCTGACTCATTATCCGGCGGGCAGCGCTGCTTGCAGCGCTGCATTGTCCGATATGAAGCTCCGCCATTGACAGGCTGCCTGGTGGTGAAAGCCTGGCGGTGGCAGAGTTTCAAAAGTGGCAGTTCTGCCACGTTTATTATATGGTGGTCTTGACCGCCATGCTGGTGGCGGTAATTACCGCCGGCATGGCGGCCCAGACCGCCATGTTCATAATGAGGGCTGTTATTTTGAAAGCAAAGAATCATCACTCTTGCTTACAAGCTTCAGCAAACATTTGCATCTAATCAGAGATCATTCTGGGAGCATTATACTTAGCTTCATATTGTTAAACTTTTCAAACCTGTGTACACGTTTATTTTTGTTTTGTTTTTTGCTGGAACCACTGTCAGTAGTGCAGTTTGACCTTAAAACATTTATTTACAGCACTCACCCTAATAATGAAGGTTTTTCATTATTGAACCATAGATACAAGTCTGAACAGCATTAACAAATGGATACACATATTACTTCAACTGCAGACAGTTCCCGTCTCTGTCAACTGGCAGCCAAAGGGTTTGTGCTGCAGGAAGTTGGGCCTAAATAAACATGAAAACTTGTTGCCCTTGACCCCAACCAATATGTCCCAGGCATCGGGCAATAGTAATTCCACATTTCTGCAGGAAATACTGATGGACTGCCTTGATGTCCCGATGCTGGAGATTTACATTGTGTACTGGACGGGGCACTTGACTGTCATCCCCTGCATCATGGTACGAAGACCTTCATGGTGGATGCACTGTGCCAGTTAATGTCCAATACGGGCAGTGGAGTTATATGGAGAGAACTCCACCCGGTAGACAGAGAATACTCATGTCACACTGTAACTCATCACACTTATAGCAGATGGGTACAGGGGATGGGTGGTATTCTCACCCAGGTCAGAGAGGCATGATACCTAGCGAGGTATTTATTAGATCATTCCCCACCGAGGGTTGACTGACTGGGGCAACAGAAGAGTGGAGCCTCGCTGGTCTTAGAGTCTTACTGGACTTGGAGTGTTGGGAAGACCTCACGGTACAGATGGAGACCCTCGAGGATCAGCTGGGGATCCACTATCAGCAGGGGGAAGGAGTCAGAGGCACTGAAAGTAGTGGCACTTGTGGTATGCTTGAGGAAGGAATACAGAGTTAAGCAACATTTACAGAAAGACCTGACTACACAGGAAACCCTGCTAGCAGACTTACAGCGGCAGGAAGCGGGAGGAGAGGAACGTGGAAAAGAGCTAAAAGAGGAAGCAAAATCCCTGGAGATTTTGGACAGATTGGATAAGCTGACACAAAGGAGTTACAGGTGGCACCTGTATAGGGAAGGCGATAAGCCCAGCAGGTCACTTGCCTCGATATTAGGTAGGGATAATGATACTGCAGAGTCCAGATTAGGCAAAAGTCATAACTCAGCTTGCAATTAATCATACATTTAGGAAACATTAAGTGAGGTATACCAGATTGTTACTCCGGCAACCCCATCTCTGGCTGAGATTGAGCTACCTCAGATATTCCAGGAATATCTGGAGGCAGACATCACTTTGTAGGAAGTGAGAGATGGGCTCTGGGGGCCCTGGGGGCAATATCCACAGATAAAGCTCTGGGCAGCAATGTTTTCCGGAAGGATTTCTATCAGTTGTTTTGGCCCCTACTGTACTTTAGAAACGGTTAGACATCTTTAAAGAAGTATAAGTGCATGGAGAACAGCAGCCCGTGATGCAACAAGGTCTTAGACACTAGATTAGACGTTCTTACTGGACGTGTTGAAACGGATGGGATTTGGAGGGCAATTTTGTTCCTGGGTCAAATTGTTTTATATGAATCCCAGAGCAAAGTCCAAAACAGTAGTGTAGTGTCAGAGGCCTTTGGAGTACAGCGTGGCACCAGAAAATGATGATAGCTCTCAACACTTTTGTTTGCATTGGTGCTCGAGCCGCTAGTCATCAAGCTTCGGAGAGCCTGGGGGGTGAGGAGATTCTTCTAGGGGACACCAATCACATGCTCTCTCTATGCTGAAGATGCTCTGTTCTACTTGTCTCAGCCGGGGGAGTCTGTCCCGGAGCTAATGGTGCAACCAGGGGAGTTTGGTACCATGGCAAGCCTTAGTCAACAGGAATAAGACTATCCTGTGGTCTCTGGAGGCCCTGGCAAAGACCTTTGTGGACTGTCTGCCCAACCTTAAGCTACACTGGGAAATTGACAAATTTAGATACCTCAGCATAATCATGGCAGCGAACCCTGAGAAGCCATTTAGGAACCTTAGTTCTACCATGTCAGTTGATCAATGGCAGGAGGGAGATTTGTATCTGGGGGAGTGCTCTGTCTCCTCCTGGCAGGGACACAAAGCATTGTACTTGAGTCAGAGCCAAATTTGCATGACTTGCAGGGGAAATTTGGAGAGAGTTTCTGGAGTATCCCTCCCGGTCCCAGACCCTTCATATGCTCCTGGGCATGGGGAAAAGGGGACACCTGGTTTCTTGGGTGTATAAGTCTCTTGAGATGGGCAGGTCCAGAAAACAGTTGATAGCTAGTACAGCCTGAGGTGCTGATTTGGTGGGGCAACTCACGGAAAATGAATGGAATAGTACTTGCTCATTGGTAAAGGGGTCTTCGGGAATGCCAGAGTTAGGTTAATTATTTTCATTATGTACATCGAACATATCTAACAACACTTAAACTAAACCGGGTTTACGTGGGCCCTTGATCCAACCCCTAAGCAATGCTTACTGGGTATTGTATGGTGACCCATACAATGAAAGATGCAATCTAAATTCTTTCAACTGGCCCTCCTGGCTAAGCAGTAGGTCACTATGGAACGGTTGGGCACTAAGGCAACAAAATTAGACCATGAGAGTGGCATAGAAGATTCACATTAGGCTCTCTCATAGAGACGAGAAAGTAACTGACAACTTTGAGGATCGGGAGGACACACTAGCGACATTTGAAGGCGCTGAAACGTGCGGAGGGGGCCAGATGTCTACACCAGGTTTGCCTCTGGGAGTGCCAATGTGGTAGGTACAGATACAGAGGGGACTGCCAGGATTTCCACAGACCAAGAAAAAATGTGACTTGGAGAAATAGTAGTCGAGGTGACTGGATGACAGATAACATGAATCAAGCAAGTCGGGGACACTCACAGGAGGGTCAAGTCACTATATAAGCACAAATAGGTTGGCAAGGATGGTAGATAGATGAAACAGCTGTTATGTTTTTGAGTTGGTAATCCATATGTGTCACTGTGTAAATGCATAAATTAAATAATTAAAAAAACTAAATTCACTAATGTTGGTTAAGGTCCTGGGGGGAACATATACCCATATTGCCCATCATGTGTGCTCCAGAACACTCCCAGGCTGAAAAACTTGCTATATGGGGGGTACTTGCATATGACATTGGTTTTCCCAATTTTCCTAATATTAATGCTGTTGTGGCTTACTGCTCACCAAGGTAGATGTAATCAATATATGGGCTGCCCTTCAATGCAAAATATCAAACATCCAAGACATCAGTGCCCAGAAATTTTATAAACTGGTGGGAAACACCATCTGATTGTCCTAATCAAGGGTTGCCTTGAGAAATTCTAAAACCACACTATGTCACAAGTCACCCCTCCCGCAGAAAAAGTGGAGAGATATCAGCAACCTTATATACTGAATCTAAAGAGGGCCACTACGGACATTAGGGGATCACTAGACAAAAACAAATTCATTGGAGGCGCATGTAGCTCCACATGGCCACAACATGCAAAAAAAAATAAAAAATCACTAAAAGAAAAGAAATGGCAAATAGCCACAATCAAAGCCACTATAACAACCCTTCGAACACAGGAGAAGATGTTACTTCCAAACACACCATGAAAACAGCAGGGGTAATGTGAAAGGATGTTCCCACTGACAAAAATGAAAGGATGGAAGTCCCAATGGGGGAGAATGCAAAAAAGCTGCACATTTTGTAAGATTAGTTTTAAAGTGGGTAGGGTCGAGGCTAACTCGATAGTTGCCTTACTGGCCAAAAAGAGCACAGTGCACTGGCGAAACAATCAATTTCAAGTGCGTCATCGAGAGCACAGGCAGCAATAATCCTAAATACAGAGACAAAAACATACAGCTGCAAGCAACAAGGAAATTCAGACAATAATAATGCAGCAGCACCAGAAGTACCAGAATCAAGTAAATTAATTGATAAAATGAAATTGAGCCAATGAATCTTCAAAGGGAAGATGCTGGCAAAAGATGAAAAGTGCAGGACATGAGAGGGGGCAGGCTATTGAAATAGAAGTACAGGATATACCCAACACTGAGATACGAGGAAGACCTACAACTTAATGGAGGCAGAAGTGAACACGAAAACAGTTGTACTGGTACGTTGGTGAATTAAGAACTGGGGAAATCTGTTTGAGTAGGGAAAGAGGGCATCCAGAAAGAGAGCGGAGGATCGGGACATGGGTGGTTAACACGTAGTGAATGTGGGGTGTAAGGTCTAAATGAAATCTGTAGTGAAAAGGAATCAAAGGGATTACTCCTTTTAATCAGTGGCTCACTAGTAAACAGGATTATCTTGGTAAACAGGAAGGTTTTCTTCAAAACAGATATCAAATTACGTACCCTGGTTAATTGTGGGTGGAAAGAGAAGGACGGAGATAGAATGCTCAGTGTGTGTGTCACCTCAGTGCTTTGCAATTGAATGACCCGGATATGCTGGAACATTGAAAACTAATGTCAAATTAATTATTCAAGAACATTGGTTTGGTGGACTTCAAAGTGATCTTGAAGGAAGCATTCAAATAGACAATGCTGGAATGTGCACTGACATGTCCAAAAGTAAGTGGAAGACACAATAGGGAAGCCTAAAGGCAGGTGGAAGAATATGTAATGGAACTGGAGCAACAACATTTGGAACACTGACAAGAAGTTTCACTAATAGTCTTGGGCACTAAAAGGGAGGACTATATGGGCCAAGCTACCAAGGAGGATTTATGAAGTTGGGCACAGGGCTGCGAAGATGGTAGCATGGAGTAAAGGAGACCAGCTTGCAAGAAATGAGGAAGAGGATAGAAAATAGTAATTTGTGATGCAGAACAGAGCAAACATTTGCAACTTTGCAGCTCTTAGTCAAGAGATGATGAAGTATTGGTGGACAACTGTATTGTGAGACCTATCACCAGGCTTCCCTTCTTGTGAAATAAGGCAAACACAGAAAGAAGCTATCGGGCGCCAAGAGATTGAGTTGGTCCCAGACCTGAAGACTGCCCTCTGTAAAGTGATTTTTAAGAAGGGGAAGACCAGAGAAAACTATGACTTTTATTCTCCTTTTGAACAAGACGGCTTAAGTGCTTGCAAACCTCAAGTAATTTGCTGTAGCATAACTGCGCAAACTTATGACAAAATTATGCGAAATAACACACAATTACCCGAAATAAATCTCACACAGAATACTTAAACTGTGTCTGGTGAAGAAGCCAACTCGAAAATCTTATTTTGAGAGGATTTCTGGTCACTTTCATTCAAAATACTGCTATTCGCATTCATATTTGTAGTTTCCCATTGAAAAATTCACAACTGTCTGCTCTGCTGAAAAATGAACCTGAAATGTTTGTTGACTGCCCACACTAAAGAAACTACCCCTCGCGTTAAAAAAAACTGCAGCTTGTGTTTGGGTTTATAGTTTTGAGGAGAAAAATTACCTGAATGGTCCGGTCCGCTCGGGTACCAAAAACAAAAAAAACAAACAAACCAACAAACAAAAAAATCTAACCAAAATCTATGTTGGCTGCCTGTCTGTTAAAGGAACAGCCACTCTCATTCAAAATATTGCCGCTCGTACTAAAATAAATTAGCTGAGCGGTACATCTCAGTTTACAATTTTTCCCCGAATGGGAAACTTGTTCTGCAATGTGATGTACTGGCATAATTTATGTAATTCAAAATCAAATGAGTTACGTAAAATTATGAAAATTATGCCAATTACGCCAGTACAATTAAAATTTCATAAAGACCTTTGAATTAGGCAGCGGAAAGCTATGGCTGATCAACCTAGGTTTTTGCCACAGTCCTCAGAAAGTCCTTTAATTGACAGCTCTGTGAGCAGTGAGTAACAGCTAATGTCATCCTGTAAGAATCTCACTCAATGCAGACGAAGCCTTTAAATATTTTCAATAGCAATATATGTTTAGGATTAATCAGAAAACTAACATAAGTCCAGAAATAATTGTACGAACAAGAAGTCAGCATCATAAAATCCAACATGAAAATAAGTCTGGCTGGTTCTTTATTGAACTCTTTCCCTGTTGGAACATGGTACAAAGCATGAATGTCACCTGCCCTGCATGTTAAATGTCAAGATCATGGGGTTCCACAAGTCCTAAGAAGAGTGAGTAGAACGAAGGAAGCAAGCAAGCATTTCTGCAAATTGGGAAACCATTTGCATTAATTTTCCTACTTCTGGAAGGAACATTTTATAAACGAGTGTGTTGTGTGCCCTGCCATCTACTTAATTCTGGATGAATTAGGACTACTGAGAGAGCTAAATAATGTTTTTCTCTAGTCTCTCACTTTCCACCTCTTCCCATTCATAAGTCTTTGCAACTCCCTGCAATATCTCCCCACACTTCTTGCACAATTGTCTCCTCTGTGCACTGCCTCCAATTTTTTGGCCCAGCGCTCAGCTAGGATCGGCCTGAACACTAGTTATAATATGCCCCCTGCCCATCTAGCGATCTGCCATTACACTCAAGGGTACAGCCCAAGTATGCTTTATTTTGTCACCCATTTTGAATTCTTTGTACAAGCATACCCTGTAAATTGTTGCACTCTGCCAATGGGCACAGCCTGCACAGTGCTTTGTAATTGCTACTTACCTATACCCAAGCACATACTTGCTTGACAACTCCTGCACCAGGCTTCTATTCTAACAGCCTTCCTCCGCACATGGGCACAATGACAATACATGGATGATCGGCTGATTCCTTGCTTCTACCTGCTTCTGTTCAAGGCCCTCTTGTTATTTGCAACTCACACACAATCAGGTCTCTAGGAAAACGTTACATGCAGTTGATGACCCAGAGATAAACATTATGACAAACTTTTGAGCAAACTCAAAGTTGACTTGTTAAAGTGCTATTGTAGAGAAATGATAAACAATCATATAAGGGCACTTTTTCAAATCAGCATTAAGTTAGTTCAAACATTATTTCTTCTTTAACGTTTTGTTATAAAACCTTTGTTATACTAACACTTTGATGTGATTTCTGATTAGGGACCGCTGTTACCGATAAAATACATTATAACTCATGTCTATAGAGAATTCAGGGTAACCCTTATTTTTGTTTTAATCGCAATTATTGCATAATCCAATTGATTGCAAGAGGAATTCTCAATTGAATTACTCATTTAGTGAATGTATGTTTTTCACCCTTATTTATTCTCTTTTTCCAGCATGTCACCCTAGTTAGACTCATATACTAGGTCTGACTTTATACCAAACTACTCAAAGGAGTATAATCAGAAAATTCTCGAAGAACCGTCCTTTGATGATAGTATAACTTCATCTGCATCTCCTGCTACTAATCTTGTTGAACAGTTATAAAAATGTTGAAAGATACCCATTCGCATGAAGCGTGTGATAAAAATGATGAGTGAATACCTGAAGGCCCACACATTTCCATTCCTCTAAGCCTTCAAGTCAGGAACATTCCAGGTACTCACAGGAAGATAAAACAAAATGCAAACAAGGGTTTAGCCATATAGGAACGATCTGCTATAGACATTGGATGGTGCTGAGCATTGGCACTACCTTAGAACATTGCTAAAAGCTTCTCGGATAAATTTATAAAATGGAAAAACATACTACGGAATCTGACACTTTTAGTGACAAAAAGTTGCATTAGAGAAGGTTGAAACCATGGTCACAGATTTTAACTGAACTGAACAAAACAAAAAGTCCAACAAAGTCAATAAAGATAATCAAAACTGTAGAGTAGAAATAACTTATCCACACCTCACTGACAGATTCTATCCCAAAAGAAATTACTCCAACACTGGCTATACTCAGCCTTGGGTCCACTGCAACAAACAAAATACATTTATAACTTTTTCTGAAACATCAGAAGTTTCTAGTGACTGCTCAGATCCTCTGGAAGGAAACAGTGGTGCTTCAGTTTTGAAAGAACAACAAAATATTTAGAGAGACACTGGGGGAGATCACGAAGACAAGGTTAAAGCCAGATATAGTACGACAATTCTTATGGGGACAAACATACCAGACGCAAATATTACAAATGTCCACCATGAAATTCCCATTTTCAACATATTCAACCATGTAATATCCTCCACAGCGAATTACCCATGTTGGCCGAGGACTGTCTTTTGTACCCACTGAACACACTTGAACTTCAAACTGAACTACTGATAGTTTTCAGGAAAATAGGATTAAAAGTTTCTTTAAAGACCATTGCCCTATCAAACTAGATGTCACAAGTTTACCCCCCCTTCAAACTTTTTACCTCCTCTAACTCCATACTTGATCCTTACCTTTGAAAAACTAATTTTTAAAGAGATTTTCGGGATACAACACCACCTTTTACACTTTACAATATTTCTCGCCAAGAAAGGACAGCATTTTAAACATTCAAGGACACAACCTTTTAATGATTCAATCTACAAACAAAGGGGTGGAATTCTCTTACAAGACAGACAACTATCAACAAGAAATCCATCGCTCTTTAAGAGTGAACATTATCTCAAACTCAAGGGAAAACCCACAAAAGAACCCAGGTTGAGATTCCCCAATTAACAAAAGAAGCAAAAGAGGCTGACTATTTAAGGATCAATAAGTTTACATATCTTAATGTTAACAATTCTAGAACTCTTGATCTATATACAATCCTGAAAATTAAGAAATATATGTATGCCCATTAGGCAGAACTATTGTTTCTGGCTGCAGTTCCATACTTGAACTTGTATGACAGAATGGATTGTTTTATAAAAACATTTATTCCCAAAGCCAACTGCTAAATGAGAGATAATGAATTTCATAAATACCGCTGAAAATATACCTTTTTACCCAACATAATCTCTCTTGGCAAATCTTGATAAAGAGTTGCTTTACACCAAAGATGAAGGGATACATGTCACTCAAAATCTGTTTGACATCAGACCATAACCTCATTGGGTACCAAAGTCCTTCAGTATTTCCTTCCTGCATCCAGCCATCACAAAACACTTTCTTATTTGATAATCAGTGTTATTTACAAATCAAGGAGACAATATTGGGGCAAATTTCACAGCCAGCTGTGCAGTCCTCTTCGTGGACAACTTGGAATCCACTGTAATTATTTCATCATCTAATTAATTTAGATACCATATGATGTTTTTTTTTTACCTGGCAAGGCACACACTCCATTAGTTAAGGTTCGTGTATGGCTCAACGTTCACTTCAAGGGTTTGAAATTTACTACGCATAATGACAATTTTGAGTTACATTTTCATGATCTCATTACCAAAGTGAATAACGATCATCGATATACCACCCTTTTTTGTAAACCCACCGAATGAAGTACTTACTATTCATATTTCAGTTTTCATTATATCATTCCCAGACTCACTTTCTTCTGGCTAAATCCTTAGGATTAAGAGCAACTGCAAACACAAAGCTGTCTTCTTCAAAGAAACCAAAGCACTGACTAGTAAGTTATTATTGAGACAACATCCGAAACCGCTAGTCAGGTGCTCTATGAAGAGAGACTGATACTGTTCCAGGAAGGCTCCTACGATACCTAAACAAAGAAAATCACTGAACCGAATTGTTTACGTCACTACGTTCTCCCTAGTTTCAAATGTTGTGACAAAAGTACTGGCATATCTTAACAGCAGAGAACCTTGAATTCGAGCCCTCTATGTTCGCCGTCAAAAAAGGAAAAAAACATTTAAAAGCATCTGGTTTGAGCTGCCTTTCGACCAAATCAACCACACACCATCACTTATTAATCTGATTGAGACCAAGGACATTACTCATGACAACATCAATTTTCTCACTTAAACATATTTGAACAATAACACGCATGTTATCTATGCTATTTTCTGCCCCTGTAAGCTCCTTTACACCGGCCAGGCCACCCAGAAAATTAGAATCTGCATCTGCTAGCAAAGAAGCAGACTTAGTTGAGTATTTCATTGAAAGAAATCACTCTGAAGGCTATTTCTGCTTCCAAGTCATTATTGTGATGGTCATGCCCAGGAGAGGAGACGACATTTTGCATCTTTTAAATGAAGAGTAGTTAAAATGGATTTTAAGACGCCACACTGAAATCTGGCCTCAACAGCAAGGATGATTGACATAATGTTAAGAATACTCAAATCATTAACTCTCCTTTCTTGCCACTAATTTTATTCAGTTTCGTAACCCCAATTAAGTACTGACATGGTTGCATAATTATAGCCTTTGTATTTAAGGTTTGGTTTTAAGCCTTGTATTAATGCCTTCGTTCTCATGTGTTTTCCTTATTCTATTCCTATTATGTCCCTTGGTTTATCAGGTGAACTGTCCACATGCCTTTAAGATGGCCACTCCCTATTTTACCATCCAAAGAATGCCACTCATTTTATCCTGAAAAAACGGGGAAAACCAGTACTCTGGGACTTGGATAAGTGAATAATATAACAGCAAGATTTTTGTTCCTTCCGGGGGAAGGATATGAACGAACTTCCAGGACAGTGGTTGTACCATAAAGAACTTTCTGTACCAATAAAGTTTGTGAATAATATATCACATTTATTGGAAACTTAAATTCCACCATCCCCATCTAATGGCTTCTGGAAGGTCATGGATCGTTCCATGAAAATGAGGCAATTGTTTAATGTTTCTCGTGGAAGTTCATTCATATCAACCCCCGGAGGGACCAAAAATCTTCCTTACTCATTTTATCCCAGCAGGTGCCTTCTTTCAGCCCATTTTTTTACCCAATGTGACCGTGCTGTCGATCACATTAGAGAGCAATCACGCAGTCCTATTTCTTGGCTCCTTCCTTCCCTCAGTGCACAAACAAAAGACTCCTCACTGCCACAGCATTAGCACAGTTAAGGCCGGCTGTTTTCATAGAATTATGAATGCTAATTTCTGAATCCTGGTACATTTTTGTCCCCTGCTCACCTATTTTCCCCCCCTAATTATAATTGGATAACACGTTCCTTAGGAAAGAGTTAAATCCAGCAAGCTTTTGCACGGTCTCATAAAAGAATTCTCAAGTAACAAAGCAATGAGGCTACTAGGCAATTCCCAGAATCACCAACTATCTTTGACTTATTAACCATTTTCATTTGCTGCCTTGTCCTTCTGGTCTTAGTGCTACTCAATTCGACCTTCGTGGCACAGCATCCTCATAACTCTGATGAGTGTATACAGGTCTAGCTCACCAATCCTGTGCACAATCTTCATCCCTGGTCTCCACCTCCTTCAATTTCCTTGTCTTCTCTCTCCACACCCCTTTACTTCAAAACTCCATGTGAGTATAGCATGCTGTGCAATCATACCTCACAAGTACCATAGGGCGTCAACAAGTTTTCGAATTACCATCATAGGGACTTAACATTTAATTTCCTCTCTGAAGACAAACATATCTTGATTGTAACCTAGAGGCCACTAAGAAGACATATTTAAGATTCATGTGTTTATATATCCCTTTGCATCAATTTTAAGGGACTTGGAACAAACACAAAGGGCAATTTTTCATTCTGTTCATGTAGTTTTAAGTCAGACACTATAGAACATATTTATATCTGCCCAATCTACTAGGTCTGTGCAAACAATATCTTCAAAAAAAGATTTACACAGCAAATATTTGATCCACCAGCGATGCAATCAACTATTTTAACAATCAATTTCCATTTTTTATTAGTGCTTTAATTAGATTTTTAGATCTTGCTCCTAGCAGCCTGTATATAAAAATGATAAATTAATCTATCTGCATTTATTTTTTAAAAATCATTTATTGACGATTATGATACACTGCTATGAGTACCGAAAGAATGAAAGTTGTGTGTATATTTTTCTTTTAATTTTAAAAGCTGTTATTTATTGTAAAATGATTTGATAACTACCATAAACTTTACATACCTATAAGTTTTTATCTTAAACTTCTGTTTTCCTTTTATTTTTTTTAGACGGCTTTCTGGCTTGTTCTGTCCAGATGATGAATGATCCTATTTTGTTAAGGGATCACAAAGCTGTCAACTTATTTACAAACCCTATCAGTTATACATTATACGTTTTGCATTGCAAAACGTACTTACAACAATGAATGTGATACATTTCTATGATGATTTATTAATATTTGTGTGTCACGTTCCCTGAATACATTTGTTCTCAATGGCTCTTTCCAAAATCAACTTTAAGTTTGCTCAAATGTGATTTCTTTTGTGATGTTTCAGTACTAAATCTTTGTCATACTAACACTTTCTGATATGATTTTTGATTAGTGACTCCTGTTTTCGATAAAATGAGTTGCAACCCATAAAGGTTAAACTAGGAAATAATTGAGGTCCATTGAGGGATCACTATCTTAAAAGGAGGTGGAGTCTTGGCTTAACACCCTGGTGTTAAATAGACAAATATGAGAACAGCCAAGTATTCAGGGAAACAAATAACATTGAGGTAAGAGGGCATGGTATTTGGTTTTTGGGAGCTAAGGAGCAACTTCCAAATCCTATCTATTAGTTTTAGGTCAAGCAGATGCAGGGTGAGATATTGACTAAAAAGCACTCCTGCCACCAGTGCCTTGACAGCATCAACCTCAGCACTCATCACACTAGCACCCCAAGCCCTCAAAAGAACTCTGCCCTTGTCAGCTCCTACAGTTACGTTTGTCAAAGTGCAACGTGTTCGCCCATGTATGCAAGCATGTCAACATTTTTCAATAAAATCCACATCAGCTATTGAAATTGTAGTAGGGCATAACCAAAAAGCGATCAGTGGCTGTGACCATAAGCCTTGTGGCACAGGTCAATTAACGTAAAACATACCATTCCCAGGCTAAGCTTCCTAATCATCATGTGCTTCTAATCGCTCAGACCCTCTCCTGTTCAACTGCTAGGCAAGGGGTATGAGTACAATGCATTGCTGTATTTTAATGAGTTTTAAACTTTATTTCACAGCTATGTAGACAAATCTTATACCAATTAACACAACATCGACCTACTCATGCAGAGTTTCATAGCGCTGTAAACAAGGTGAGCATTAAAGCACCAGGCAGATGTCAAACATGGGTGGACTGGAGATACGACAAAGTAAATATTACTTACATTAAAGCAAGGATTACAATAACACAAAGTTTTGCTACTGCAATATAAAGGGTGAATAATGAGACATTAGGCTAATTAAATGGAGACCATGAGGAATAAAAGGATTACAGTACAAATAGACAACAATTAGGTAGTTGTGAACAAACTAATAACATTACAAAGCAGATAACTTGTAACAGTACGATATATAAACAATGTAAGGTAGAGCAACAGATGTAGCCTGGATTACCAAGTATCAACAGCAAGAAATAATTATGTGATTAAGATAAAGCAGCAATTTGCATGGGGCACAACTGGTCGTAAAATGGGGATTACACGCAAAAGAGTACTGGGTTGCAATTAATCAAGACCATGATAAACAGTGGATAATGTATGACAACAAAGGAAGGTGAAACAACAGTGCATAAGGCACCCTTGGACAAAAGAGTCCTCGGAGGTTAGAGAGTAATGGTTAACTGTTAGTAGGAGGTCGTTGAACCTAAATATTGGTGAGGTTTAAGGACGATATACATCATCACAGTTAGGATGGTAAATAGTTTGATAGATGTATTGAAGCATCTATGTAGCACTTACTACCTCTATGTGGGGTGTTGAGCAGCCTACCCACATGGATAGCAAGATACATTGTGTAAGGCAGTGGTTATCAAACTGCGGAGCGTGCCCCTCTAGGAGGGCATGAAGAGATGCAAGTGGGGACAAGAATCTGGTCAGATAGGCACTTAATGTGAATATGAATACAAGCTTCACACATATACACGATGTTGTGATTTAAAGACAGAAATTAGAAGGACTCCGAACCACTCTCATCGATCGGCATATTTTGTGTCCTGGCTGTGATTAGGTGTCATGGGGGCATTCAAACCCTTTGAACCTAACTTCATAAATTCAAGTAAAGGATTACACTGTATACATTTAGGGATGATATGTGGGCCAAAAGCATGTTGCAAAAGTATTTGGGTGTGCTTTTGAAAAGTACAGCTGAAATTTTGAATTGTTAAATATGTAAGTAGGTGCCAAATGACATCATCATATGCCAATGTTCGCGTTTCAGCTAACAGTGCACTGCATTATAGGAACTGTAGTTTAGCTTTAAACAGTGAAAGAATGAGTTTGAAAAAAGAACATGCGCAGCACTTTTCGCTACAAATACAGGAATGGCTGAAAGTGACTTGACATGGGGACAGTTTGAACTACACTCCCCATTTAAACATGCTTAAATTGCCATATTCCTAATTGGCATACTTACTTAATTAAACTATAATCCCTTACTATATGTCCAAGGTGAACAGGGTGAATGGAAGTTAACTTGTAGACTGCAGCACCTATCCTGCCACCCAATTCAGTGACAGAGCAAACATGGCTTTGGGCCTACACTTTGTAGCCTAACTGTAGCAGTGTAAAAACAGTATCTCTACTTGTCAAAACAAACTCTTTGGGCAAGTCAAAACATTTCTTATGAACATTCATAATTCACCCTTATGCACAAAAAGGGTGCATGGTATTAAAAGTAGGACATGTATAAATGTAAAGTTAAAGTGCCCGTACAGTGACTGGCACCTCAATGCTAATTTCACTGTTGGAAGGCTGGCTGGCCCGCAAAGAAATGCTGTGAAGCAATATTAAACAACAATACAGTATCTCTGGAAAGGGGCCAGCTAGTAAACAACTATTTTAATAGTTAATACAAATCCAATCGTGAAGGTGGATTTTTAATAAATATTAAGGAAAAGTAACTTTCAGAAAGTATTTTTTTTCCATGCCTGGAACTCCTGGAGGCTAATCTGAATTAATTCTCCAGTTTCTCTAAACCCGAACGTGGCCTGAATAACGTGTAAATGAGGTGTATAATTCCTCCCAGGATTTACACAATAGGTCACTGTAATCAACAAAATGACCCGAGTGAGCAGGAATGACCCCTCTGAATCAGCAGAAAGGTGGAGGTTGTGGGCACCCTTTTGGACACTACAGTGTCAAATACTGCTTCACAGGTCTGCTAGGTTCGCATTTAACCATGGAGGCACATTTGAAAGGGGAGAGAACAGAATGCTAAGACAAGTCCTATGGATTCACTCTCTGATTGATTAAGGACTTGTTTTTTGCCTTACAAGACTTCTGTCTTGGGGTTTATTGTGGGTACAGTGGCTGCCCCAAAATGCATTTTAGTGTTAGATGTGGAAGGACACTAGGAAAACCACAGTACAATCACAACACACATGCACACCAGTCCTCAGCCAAAATTTAGTGTGGCCCAAAGACTTTCACCATCTTAAAATTGGCCAACGTGGGTGGGGTGGTCCCAGGAACCTTTAGCCCATTTGTTATGGCATGCTCTGGAGTAATTCCCACCATCAAGCTAATGTCTAGCATAAATGTGGCACCTCCAGACCCCCACTTCAGAACATTCCTGGACCGGAGGAAGAACAGAAGATGACTGGACCTGCTGTCTGTGACTTGAGAGGAGCACTGAAGGACCATATCTGCTCCATCTTGTACCCAGATTAAAAAAGTGGGCCCCAAGTGTCATAGGGCTGACCTCCTGTTCAAGGTACAGGGATAAGAGGCCTTTCTCGCAACTGCCCAACTGATCAGTAGCAATTGGGCTGGAAACTGTTCCTGACCTGTGCCGATACCCTCCGAGACTAAAGTGTCTCCCCTGAGATCATGTGGGGCTTTAGCAATACACTGCTTTGGTGGATTGGGACTTATAGCACTTTGAGCAACACAAACCCAGCAAGTGGAGCCAATCAGCGCTTTGCTGCACTCAACCTCAAAGCACACGTAGGTCCTGGCCTACCACAACCATTGACTAGTATTCACTCTGTGCTTTTTGTACTTAAAAAAAACTATAAAAACTCATATCTCTGGTTCCCCTTACTGGATGTGTCTCGTTTTGGTGTCAGTTTTGTGCATTAACAATTACTCTGTTTTACTCGTTTGGTTTTGGATTTTTGTTATTTTGCATTTGGCCTTTTTTGTTTAAATATTTTTACTGAGTTTCTTAAAGAGACAGACAACAGAACCCCCCTACCCCCAACTGTAAAAAGCATGTACTCAAGCATAAATCAGCAAATATTTGTTTTCCCCATATTAGTCCCAGGCTGGGCCGCTATGCACAGAGGTATAGTACATAATGTTTTCTCATTCTGCGCGACCTCCCTCCTCATTCATCCTCTCCTGTCCTCTCAACCTCTCATCTCTTGCTTCCATCCCTGAACCCCATATTCCCTCAAATTTACACAGACAGCCCCAAATGCGATACACCAGCTTTTCTGCCCCCATACACCAGTCCATACCTTCATTCCACTCCTGCACGGCCAGCAGCGGTCCCCCACCCCTTCTTATGTATTTAATGAGATCTCTTTGCACTACCATCAAGGCCACATTACTGAAGAGCAAGTCATAGCGATTGTTCTCCCCATATGCCTAGGGAGATCAACTGCGGATTGAGCTGCACTTTACAATCCAACAGGTTCGATAATCTATTGCCCATTCTTTCCCAGTATGCTCTGACCTCTGAGAACTTCCAAATCGTATGAATCAGGGAACCTCTTCGGCAGCCCTGCAGACAGCGATCATCAGCTGTTCTCCCCATTCAGAAGAGTCAGGTCCTTGTATAATAAACCCTAGGAAAGAGTTTCAATTAGAATAACTAAAAACCTACGCTGATCGCTACCTCCACCGGGTATCTGCATCCCATACCCCAATCATCACATTCAAGACTACCAGCGATCCAGTCAAATCTCATGCGCGAGCAGTGTATACCTGCCCTCGAACAAGGAAACTACAGTTATTATCGAATAATTGGGTTTCCGGACAAAGGATTATATCAGGGTTGTGTCAAGTATTTCCTCACTACTCCCCTTTTCAGCATGTTTTCAAGGCCATTCGTGTTCCAGAAGAGGACCTTCAAGGTCTGGTTCTGTCAGACGTAGCAACCATCAAATCTCTAACTCCACCCAGCAGCAACCTATGCCTGAACCAACATGCCTCTAAATGCCCCTGCCCCTCAAACAAACCCTCCCACCCCAACCACCTTGTGCTGTTTTAAAACTACCCACCTCAATACCCGAGATGCCTGTCACCCAAACATTGCAATCCAACTACGTACAAAGCTTTTCTCTTATCAAGAGTATAAGTTGCCTTCTGCAGTGGGGGGCGGCACCCTGAACTTTCAATGTGCCAAGTCTCATGAACCTGGAGGTCTCTACATTGCCGCATATATAGCCGTCTGCTCAACCTCTGTTTTACGTGTGAGTCCTAGCCTCT
The DNA here is from genome assembly GCF_031143425.1 of Pleurodeles waltl. Taxonomy (NCBI): domain Eukaryota; kingdom Metazoa; phylum Chordata; class Amphibia; order Caudata; family Salamandridae; genus Pleurodeles; species Pleurodeles waltl. Next base: position 567,632,451 of record NC_090438.1, read on the forward strand.
TCATCCCAATATATACGCCATCATGTGAGTCACCAGCGGGAGGCCCGCATCATCTCCATCCTTCTGAGAACATTTTTACTTTATATGTGTCTTGGTACTGCATAAATAATTTACACACTACCCTTATTTAAGCATGTTTGCTCTGTGCCACAATTATCAGAATGTTGAGCTCAGGTTAATTTAGTAACTTTGAGAAGTGATCCAGACAATAGTTGTGATTATTCCTTGAGGTGGGTAGTCACCCACCCCAAATAATAATTGAACTGAATTTCTTACACTTGCATAATATTAACTTAATAATTTTAAGGCTTTAGTATAAGGTTGCCCTTTTAAAATGCCCATCTACCTTATGATCTTACCTGAAATGTTTGGCTTGCTTGTTTTATAATGAATGTTTTTAGTGTAATATCATGGGAAGCACGCCTATCAGTTTTGTCTGTGTTAGAGGTTGTGCCATTCTACCATATCAAATTCATTTACTATGCTTGTAGTGCTTAGCATTTTATAGAATAATTGGGAGAAAATATTTGCTTTTTTTGGGGGGGGGTACCTGGTGAAGAAATTTTAAGTACGGTGCTGCAGCATGAAAACGGTCAGAGGCCACAGGTGTACGGTTGTGTGGTTGCAAGGCTTTAGGCCTGGCATCCTTGGCATAGTTTCACCTCCAACCTTTTTGCCTTCAGACCTCCTGTTTTGCTTGCTGTTTTTGCTGGCCATAGGACTCTGTGCACTTTACCACTGCTAACCAGTACTCAAGTGATTGTACTTTCTCCTTAAAACATGTTGAATTGGCTTACACCCAATTGGCATATTAACATTTACTTGTAAGTCCCTAATAAAGTGGCATTACCTGTGCTCAGGGCCTGTAAATGTGTGCAGCACTGTATGTGCCATTCACTTAAGTATTACTTTAAACATGGCTCAGGTCTGCCATTACAGCACGTTTGTGTGCAATCTCAAACTGCCATTTCGAAATGGCAAAGTAAACCTCTTGCCAAGCCCAGACCGACCTTTATAATACATATAAAACCACCAATAGGATAGGCCCTGGACTTCCCAGAGGGCAAGGTGCAATCTATTTAAAAGGTAGGACATGTACATTTTAGTTTTACATGTCCTGGTAGTGAACAAATCTTACATTTATTTTTCACTACTGCAGGTCTACCTCATCCATAGGAATTAGTGTATTATTACATTTTATAAGTGTAATTTCCAAATGCAAACCAGTAAACCCTTCATGGTTGGTGTGCCTGGAATCACATTTAATAATTCTAACTTATGGTAAAGTTGGATTTCAAATTACAATTCTGAAAATGCCACTTTTAGAAAGTTGGCATTTTTGCCTCAGCCAATTGGTGGATCACATAACTGGGTGGGGATGACAGTCGAGCTTTCTGTATTCCTCCCAGACAGCCACACACAATGGGGAGCATAGATGTGACTGGATGGGCCATCACTGCAGGATGGGAGGGAGGAGCTGGACTGAGCCCCACTTACACTTTAATAGGATGTATCCTGCGTCCACACAAAGGGATGCATGCCCCCTGTAGTTAGACTGAAGCCAGGAAGGTAGGGCACCTGTGAACTTCAAAAGCATGTCTCTAGTAGCTTCTCCGCTTTTCAAAAGCAAAACTGGGCATATATACTGGATCTCAGATATTACCAACTCAGTATACTTCTGGATCTGTGGATACTCTGCCAGAAAGAAGGACTGCTGTGCTGCTGAAAGGGCTGCCTCTCTGCTGGACGGCTGCTTTGAAGGAACTGCTGTCCTGCTGTGCTGACCTGGTGCCCACTGCCCTCTTGCCTGGCTAAGAACAATGAGACTGGCATCTCTTCAACCAAGAGTGATTCCAAGCGCTAGTCGGGTGGCCTCCTGATCTGAAGCCACAGAGGCACAACAGGCTTCCATCAACCATGCACCTGCAACTAACTCTGTCATCTGTGAGTCTACTCTGTCAAGTGTTGCCACCCCAGTCTTAGACCCTTGGAAGTGGGCTTACAATGTTCTGCAAGCCTTTCTAGACCTCAGCGCAGGCCCTCAAATCCCTCATTGACTGCAGCCTCGGCGACAATGCTGGACTCTGCATCTCAGCTCTTCAGAACCGGCACAGCACCCTGACTGTGCGCCACATGCTCAAAGCCAGACTTTGCTTGCAAGCCCCATCTACTGTGTCATCAAAGATGACACAGGCCCTCGCATCACTGCCTCACGGCATGTAGGAGCCAACACTTAGCTTTGGATGTGTGATACATCTTCAACGCGGATCCACGCAACACTCCGTAAACTAGTATTTAGGGTACTTGAAATAGAAAAAATGGGGGTCAAGGTCAAGGACCTTTGCAAGATAGTGCGAACAAAATGGAATTTGATGACAATCGTGAAGCACTATTGGGTGATCTTTTTTTGAAGAATATAATTAGATCCAAAATGCAGTCTACAAATATAACTAATAAAAAGGATGGACTAAAAGTTAAATTCATGGCTTTGGAAAAATTGAAAAAGCAAGAGTTGGCAAAGTGGTGGGATGGAGCCACCCTTAAGAAATATATGGAGAATAAATGTATACCAAGAGGTTTGCGAATTTTGATTTTTCTGAACTTTGAGGATTTGGAAGCAGATTTACTACAGGAATGGGAGGAAGGTTTGCATGAGGCATCCTACAAAATGATGAACATTCTGGTAACAAATTCAGAAAGGAAAGTAAAGAAGTTGAGAGAAGAGATCAATCGTTTAGAGAAGGAAATTAAAGAACTTAATTTGATGGAGGCTACACAGAAAAACTATGAGATTTTGAAGAAGAAACTATCATGTTACCAATTATATTTGAAAGACAAAAAACAGAAGAAAATCAATCGCGATGATAATGATTATGCCAGAGGAAGAATCTTTACTTTTGCGAGACGTTATGATGATGTATTCGTCAATAAAGATTCTGCACAAAATGATCGCAATAGGAACACAAGTACTTCTTCAAGTAGCATATCTCTCTCTTCATGCAATAGTGATCCGGGAGAAGGCACAAGTAACACCTTCAATACGAATTCGAATTTTTTATGCAAAGTACAAAGATTCAGGTTAGGAAACAAAAAGATAGTGATCAGGACAAAAGACATCGGACCAGAAGAGGGGGAAAAAAAACATAAAAACAGGTGTACAGACAAGACTACAGGCAAAAAGCTCAAAAGGGGTGAAAATGTAAATACGGAAGTTACAAACAATAATGAAGGAAATTTGTTGAAATGTTCTAATGATAATTTAAGTGATCTAAAGATTATTAATTTATATTCAAGAGTATTGAGTCAGGAAGAAATACAGGTGCTAAATAAAGGATTAAGTTTCTGTCCAAGTGCCAAATGTGATTTTGTGGGCTTACACGTGGATTTGTTTAAATTTGTGAGAAATCCTAAATTGAAAAAAAAAATTGCGGAACACCCTAATAGAATTGTAAATACAACAGATGTATCTAGCACATCAAATTTGAGTATTGCTGATTTGAGGGATATCCATAGGATTGTGACTATTGACAACACGGAGGAGATAGGAGATTTAATACATATGGCGAGTGATATAGATATAGATATTCAAGAGCATTTAAGAACACACAGTCACTTAAAGTTACCATCGAAATGTATACCTCCCAGTACACAAGATAGTCTTATAGATGAATTTCATCGCAAAATGACTATAGATCTATATAAAATGGAAGATCTACACCATACAAATAGGATGTGTACACATAAGTTCAATTTAACCATTAAAGAAAAGGGTATCCTGACAAATGTAAAAAATTACCATGATCTAGTCATACATGAAGCAGATAAAGGTGGTAATATTGTTCTAATGAACAAGGTGGATTATTTGAAAGAGATTGAAAGACAATTATCTGTAATAAATTGCTATGAAAGATTGGATAATAATCCAACGGCCGGGATACAGCAGCAGATTAATGCTCAACTTGTGGAATGGCATGAATCCGGTTTACTTACAGATGACGAGTTTAAATATTTAAAGGTACATCATCCAAAATATCCATGCATTTACATGTTACCTAAAATCCATAAACAAGGTAATTTTCCACCTGGAAGACCTATTATTTCCAGTATAGGATCCCCTACTGAACATATGTCAGAATATGTAGATGGTTTTCTACAGCCTTTTGTAAAAAAAATTACCCTCCTATCTAAGGGATAGTAAGGACTTGCTGAATAAATTGGAAGATTTTATTTGGGATAACACGGATCTAACTTTTGTGACTATGGACGTCGAGAGTCTATATACTTGTATACAAACTGATTGTGGTTTGGAAGCATTAAATTATTTTCTCTTTAAACGTAATGCTAGTTTTTTAGAACACACGTTCATATTATTAGACATGGCTAAGATAATCCTAACTAACAATGCGTTTCTCTATAATGGAACCTGGTTCTTACAGAAACAGGGGACGGCAATGGGCTCCAGATTTGCTCCATCTTACGCAAACCTATTCATGGGTTTGTTTGAGGTGGAGCATGCCTGGGGCCGTCAAGCGCATCAATGGATTAATAACATTTTTTATGGGCGCTATATAGGTGACATCCTGATTATATGGAATGGGAATTTGACTGATCTTAAGGAATATCATATATTCTTGAACAAAAATAGATTTAATGTTAAATTGACCCTTAAACATGATAAAAATAGAATTGATTTTTTAGATCTGCAATTGTATGTACATAATAATGCCATACATAGTGACATTTTCAAAAAGCCTACTTCATGTAATAGCGTACTCCATGCCACCAGTGCTCACCCAGAAAAAAAAAAACATTGAATCAATTCCATATGGTGAGAGTTAGACACAATTGCAGCCAACAAAAAGACTTTGAGAAAAGGTTGTTGACAATAGAATGTGACTTTCGCAAAAGAGGATATGATGAGGATGTCCTGAGAAAGGCAAAAAATAAAATTTAAAAAAAGTGAACAGGAAGGATACTGTTGGACTTTTGCTTATGCAGGGTCATCCCCAGTCTTTTTGCCTCCTGCCTCCTATTTTTTTCTGACCTGTTACTGTTGGCTTTTCAACTCTGAGCACTTTACCACTGCTAACCAGTGCTAAAGCGCATATGCTCTCCGTGTAAATTGTATGTAATTGGTTTATCCATGATTGGCCTATTTGATTTACTAGTAGGTCCCTAGTAAGGTGCACTAGAGGTGCCAGGGCCTGTAAATCAAATGCTACTCGTGGGCCTGCAGCACTGGTTGTGCCACCCACATAAGTAGCTCTGTAATCATGTCTCAGACCTGCCACTGCAGTGTCTGTGTGTGTATTTTTACACTGTAAATTTGACTTGGCAAGTGTACCCACTTGCCAAGCCTAAACCTTCCTTTTTCTTACATGTAAGGCACCCCTAAGGTAGGCCCTAGGTAGCCCCAAGGGCAGGGTGCAGTGTATGGATAAGGTGGGACATATAGTAATGTGGTTTATATGTCCTGACAGTGAAATACTGCCAATTTCGTTTTTCACTGTTGCAAGGCCTGTCTCTCTCATAGGATAACATGGGGGCTACCTTTAAATATGATTAAAGTGTAGATTCCCCTAGAGAGTAGATGGATATGTGGAGTTTGGGGTCCCTGAACTCACAATTTTAAAATACATCTTTTAGTAAAGTTGATTTTAAGATTGTGCGTTTGAAAATGCCACTTTTAGAAAGTGAGCATTTTCTTGCTTAAACCATTCTGTGACTCTGCCTTGTTTGTGGATTCCCTGTCTGGGTCAGTTTTACAGTTGGGTTGTTTTTCACCTCGCACTAGACAGTGACACAAAGGGGGCTGGGGTGTAACCTGCATTTCCTGATTAGCCATCTCTGCTAGGAGGGAGGTGTGGAGTGGTCACTCTCATCTGAAAGGACTGTGCCTGCCTCTGACAATGCCGGCTCCAACCCCCTGCTGTGTGTCTGATGCCTTGTCTGGGCAAGGCAGGATTTCACAAGTAGGTGTGAGTCCCCTTTGAAGAAAGGTGACTTCAAAGACTAAAATGGGTATAAGAAGGGCACCCAAATCTATAGACTTTAGAAAACACTTCTGGAACCAAGAGGAACCTCTGCCTGGAGAAGAGCTGATAGCTGAGGAAGAAGTGCTGCCCTGCCTGTGACTGTGCTTTGTGGAGCTTTCCTGCAGTGCTGCTTCTGCCAGAGTAAGAGGGCAAAGACTGGACTTTGTGTGCCTTCCATCTTGTGAAGAAATCTCCAAGGGCTTGAGTTAGAGCTTGCCTCCTGTTGTTTGAAGTCTCAGGGACAGCAAAGACTTCACTCTGCCAGCACCTGGAGTCTCTGGGGAGACTCCTGCTCTGACAAGTGGTGCCCTATCCAGTTCCTGGGCCCTTGAAAGGAAAGCTGGTGGAAATCCAAAGAAACCAACTTCGGACGTCTCCGGACCGACGCCGCTGCTGAATCTGGTAACGCCGCCTGCACCCGACGCCGTGACCTTCGCTGGAACGCGACGCTCTTCGCAGGCCCGACGCCGCTGCAGCCCCGCTGAAGTCCGCGACTCTGTGGAAGTCGGCGCACCACGTCGTGACCGACGCCGCTCGAAGTGCGCGGATTCAACGTTTCGCACAGACGCCGCAATCCCCAACTTCGCGCATCGGTTTGTTTTCACTCTTCACCAAAGGTACTGTACTTGGGGGTCTACACGACTCCGTGTCCGGCGCCGCTGGTGTCGGCTTGTTGGAAACGACTCCGTCACGACGCCGTGTTAACATCTCATCGAAGCATTTTTGTTTCTAAGAGCTATTTTTGAGTTTAATCTTTAAAAATTCATAACTTGACTTGTGTATGTCGGATTTTTGTCGTTTTGGTCTTGTTTTGTTTAGATAAATATTTCCTATTTTTCTAATCTGGTGTTGTGTCATTTTGTAGTGTTTTCATTAATTTACTGTGTGTGTTGGTACAAATACTTTACACCTAGCGCTCTGAAGTTAAGCCTACTGCTCTGCCAAGCTACCAAGGGGTTAAGCAGGGGTTAGCTGAGAGTGATTCTCTTTTACCCTGACTAGAGTGAGGGTCCTTGCTTGAACAGGGGGTAACCTGACTGTCAACCAAAGACCCCATTTCTAACAGATACATTACAGGAAAATCATAAAGAAAAAGAAAACACTGAAGTGAAGGACAAAAAATGGGAAGTCAGTTTTGTTACTAAATATCAAATCAAATCATTAACATTTATAAAGCGCGCTACTCACCCGTGCGGGTCTCAAGGCGCTAGGGGAAAGGGGGGGGGGGGTTACTGCTGCTCGAAAAGCCAGGTTTTTAGGAGTCTCCGGAATGCGGAGTGGTCCTGGGTGGTCCTGAGGCTGGTGGGGAGGGAGTTCCAGGTCTTGGCTGCCAGGAAGGAGAAAGACCTCCCACCTGCCGTGGAGCGGCGGATGCGAGGGACGGCAGCGAGCGCGAGGCCAGAGGAACGGAGGAGGCGGGTGGGGACGTAGAAGCTGAGGCGTCGGTTGAGGTATTCCGGTCCCTTGTTGTGGAGGGCTTTGTGTGCGTGGGTGAGAAGTCGAAAGGTGATCCTTTTGCTGACTGGGAGCCAGTGCAGGTGTTTCAGGTGTGCGGAGATGTGGCTGTTGCGTGGTACGTAGAGGATGAGGCGGGCCGAGGCGTTTTGAATGCGTTGCAGGCGATTTTGGAGTTTGGTGGTGGTCCCAGCGTAGAGGGTGTTGCCGTAGTCCAGGCGGCTCGTGACGAGGGCGTGGGTCACGGTCTTTCTAGTGTCGGCGGGGATCCAGCGGAAGATCTTGCAGAGTATGCGGAGGGTGAGGATGCAGGCGGAGGACACGGCGTTGACTTGCTTGGTCATGGTGAGAAGGGGGTCCAAGATGAAGCCGAGGTTGCAGGCGTGGTCTGTGGGGGTCGGTGCGGTGCCGAGGGCCACCAGGAGTCGTCCCAGGCGGACGGGGTGTTGCCGAGGATGAGGACTTCCGTTTTGTCAGAGTTCAGCTTTAGGCGGCTGAGCCTCATCCAATCTGCGACGTCCTTCATACCCTCTTGTAGGTTGGTCTTGGCGCTGGCGGGGTCCTTAGTGAAGGAGAGTATAAGTTGGGTGTCGTCGGTGTAGGAGGTGATGATGATGTCGTGCTTGCGTACGATGTTGGCGAGGGGGCTCATGTAGACATTGAAGAGTGTCAGGCTGAGCGATGAGCCTTGAGGTACGCCGCCGTTGAGGTGTTCCTTAGTCATATTTATAATGCACTAAGAAAAAATTGGCATACATTGGATTCTGTCACACTGCCAGAAGGCACCATATCCAAAAGACCGAAAATGGTCTATCGAAGAGGTAATACTCTAAAAAATGTACTATGTCCCAGTTACGTAAAAGATAATCACAATGAATATGAGGTGGGAACATGGTTAGATGTGAAACCAGAAGGTTTTTATGCATGTGGGGGTTGCTCCGTATGTAAAATGGAAGTTAATAAAATTAAAAAGTTTAAATACAATACCCCGAAGGAATATACCATCAATTTGTTTATTAATTGCAACACAACATTTGTGGTTTACGTCTTGGGATGTTCATGTGGTAAATTGTATATTGGCAGTAGTATACGGAGTCTAAAGACAAGAGTGATGGAACATATAAGAGCTATAAAAAAGACAGAGATATAAAATATCCTGTGGCTACACATGTACAGTTTTCCCATCCTACCATTACTCAGATTTGGTTTCATGGTTTAGAACATGCACCTCATGATGAAAGGGGAGGTGACAGGGAATTGACATTAAGAAAAGCTGAGGCAAAATGGATAAGCAGATTACGAACAGTGCAAGAAGGATTAAATATTAATATCGAATGTCATTATTTTTTGGAAACTTAATGAAATGTGTAGTTAGAAGTGCCATTTTTTAATGGCCACCACTGTTATATGATTTAAAGTGCGGTTTTCCATTTTGCGTCAGGTAGAAGTGTTTAATATGAGTATTAAAATGATATAAAATCATATAATCGGTCTCATTCATATGAGGCCTGATGGCTTTTGGCAGTGGAGTACATTACAGGTATTAACTGTGAGGTATGGATTGATGTTTCCACTATAATAATTTGTATTATTGTTATAGGTTGTAGCAGGTATATTTTATCCTGTCTTAGTAGAAGATAAAACAATAATATATTTTTAAAAAATCCTTTGTGCATGATTAATATAAATGTGTGGGGAAAAAAAGCGTGATTCTAAAATGGCCGCCATTGTTATATATTTTAAAACGAGGTTTGAAACGTTGTCATGTCCTAAAATGAAGTTATTTTGTTTGCTCAAGGTTGAAGCAATCACACAAGTATCAAAACGTCTATTTTGTTTTAGTAGACGATGAAAATAACAACTTATATCAAATTTGTTTATGTAGATTTCGTACAAGTATAAGGTAAAAGGTGCCTCTCTAAAATGGCCGCCACCATTATATGTCTTCAAATGAGATTTTACTGGCATGCCGAGTGCACTATATGTAAAAGGTGCCATTTCAAAATGTCCACCACCATCACATGTTTTTAAAAAATTAGGTTTTCTAAGGTTCTTTAGTTTGCCCCAGATATTAGTGATTGCACAAGTACAAAAAGCACACTTTGTTTTAGTATGATGATAAGATAATAATATATATTTAACCCGTTTATGTAGATTTCACACAAATATATGGCAAAAGGTGACTCTTCAAAAATGGCTGTCATCATCACATGCTTAAAAATGTGAATTTATTAGCATATTAAGCGTATTATATGCCGCAAGTGCGAGGTATGGATCGGTGTTTCCGGTGTAGTAATTGACATCTTTGCCATATATTATTGTCGGCACAGTCTATTTTGTTTTAGTGGGCGATTAAATAATATCATATATAAAATCGTAATTGCAAAGCCTATATAAAAGTGTAGTCTAAGTGCCATTTCAAAATGGCCGTCACGTCATATTTCAAAAGGAAGTGTTTCAGTTTGTTTCAGGTGGAAATGGTTAATGTATTATAAAAATGACGTATGAGAACACAATCCGTTTCATTGGCAGATGGTCGGATGGCGTTCTGCCGTGGAGTGCCTTACATACTGCAACTATGAGGTATGGGTTGATGCTTCTTCTGTAATAATGTGTACCATCTTTAATTTTTCCTAGTAGATGATTAATTGACAATAAAAAATTGATATGTAGCCTTACTTTTAATGGAAATGGAATAGTGTTGGAAAGACTGAAAGGTGAGAATTAGAAGAATGTAAAATAAATCTCTGAAATTTAGAGTTGTTTGTAATTAAATGTTAAACTAATTGATAACCAAAATTAAGTTAAATGTGGAGGATAAAGTTTGTCACTTTGTAGGAAGTCACATATATGCAATTATTATACTAAGAAATTATCCTTTTGTAACATTTGATATTTTTATATAAACAAATATAAAAAAAAAAAATGAAAAAGTTTAAAGAAATAAAACATAAAAACTGAAAATAAATAATAAAATACGTAATAAGATGATATAGGTAGTTTTGGAGGAAGTGAAGGAAATGGAGAAATAAATAAAAAAAACTGACAATGTTGGAAATTATTGTAAATACTTAAAAAACTAAAATATATATATATATATATATATATATATATATATATATATATATATATATATATTTTAGCCTTTTTCCCTCTATTTATATTTTTCTATAGTTAAGTTATTAGTTTAACTTCTCTAATAAAATCAAAAATCAATATGATGGTGATTATTGATGATTTTAACTTTTTTCACGGCATTTTATATTTAATATGGGTGGAGGATGTATATAGAATATTATATTGATTGATATTTTATGTATTTGTATATTTTTATAGCCCTGAAGAAGTCCATGAGGACGAAACGCGTTGGCTATGATGGATTAGTTATTGTCATTGTGGATGAATAAAGAACAAAAAGTTTTCATAAGAACTCTATTGAATTATGTGATTTGTGAAGAAATGTGATAATAATTTTGTGGATATCAATGGACACTTCGATGTGCTGAGTCTCCTTTTCAATAGTATTTAAGGTACTTTGTTCAGCGGGCCTAACCGCGTCCCAGTAGCCGGCCCACACTCCACTGCAGTCGGCCTAAACTTTTGACTTTGTTGTGTCTGGCACAACCAGATATCCACTGTTGGCGCTTTGTGGTGCAACTTACACTAAAATCTTTACATTTTCATCATTACAGCTCTACAGGTCGGATTGTTGTTGTTTTTGGTTCCACTTTATTTATTAAATTAAGTTCCATTTTCTTACTTGGTGTGGGATCCTTTGTGTGTGGTGTTTTCATATTATTACTGTTTGAAGAGTTGCACGCATATTCTACCCATTTCCTCCAAGTTAAGTCTCACTGCTCTGTGCCAAGCTAACAAGAGGGTTGAGCACAGGTTAATTTAGGGTTATCTTGTGCCTCACACTAACAAGGACTGTGGTTGCTGTTTGACCAGGGCTCACACCCCAGTCAACCAACAACCCAATTTCTTACAGAAGGGTATTATTTTTCTGTTGAGCCCATGTGGGACATATTTTCATGTTGTACGTGACGACCACCAAAAGGCGGTTGCTTTGTAATGGGATGCAGCTCCCAGCAGTGTGATGGATAAGAGTATGTGAGCCATATTTGTGAAAATTATAATGAGGACTAAAACCTATAGTTAGCTACATAGCTCCAGCCTGGACATTACGGCCGTGGGATGCTAAATGGGTGCACACTAAAAAAGGAGGGTGTAATCAGAGAAGGCCCAGTAATCCATATGGCAAACACGCCAGGCAGAGATGGTGTTCAATGAGTAAAAGGACGCCAAAAGGGCATGAATTTCAACTGGTGATATAAACCGTAGCCATTCATTTTTTTAAAGGGAAGGATACTGCTGAACTATGACGCCCAATCAATGAGAAAGAAAGCAGAAGATCCAGCAAAGCCGGCAGCCTCAGCAAAAACTCAGTCCTCAAGAAATCTTCTTGCCCACTCATTAAGGATAGTAAGATTTTATCAGGGCAAGCTTTTTTTACGTTCTACTGGCCCAGCCTAGCGACAGAGCTCAGCTGGCAAAGTACAGGTGTTCTGTTCATTCAGAAAGTGAATGAGGAATAAAGATGTGTTTAGATCTTGCTTTTATCTTGTCAAGTTTGCTGTGTGTTCAGAGACAGAGTTCAAATGTCAAGCTTATGCTTTCTCAAACTGCTTTGTTTTTCATCCTGGAGATCAGGTTTACTTTTCTTTCTCTAACTGCAAAGTTAAAAGATTCTGTAAATTCTCAAAAGTGAACTGTCTGACAATCGTGCTGGGGTACAGAGAGTGTGAAATGAAAGGCTCTCGGGTGAACTGTGCAAATATTTCAAAATATATTTCAGTATTCAGAAAAACACTTTTTTGTAATAGTGATAGAAACAAAGATTTTAATAAGATAAAATCAGAACACTTTGCTTAGTGATGTGCAAATAATAAATCTTCACTGAAACCAAATGCCCCACATACTATAATTTGTATGCTACATAGATTTATCAGTAAAACTACTTGTCAGTGGGAAAGTTTGTGGCCATTTCAATGGAACACGTGCTGTCTGTAAATGAGTGTGCTACCGTCTCAAGCTTTAGTAATATGTTAAAAGTGAGTGTGCTTCAACATGAACTGAGAAACATACCTGGCCTGCCCTCATGACAATGCTATTAGTAAACTAAGAGGCAAAGTAGGGAACATACTAAACTCACACATTTGAAGTAGCACTTATATGTGATAAAAAAAGAAAAAGGTGGCTCCTGAAAAAATATTTGTCCAGGCTCACATAATGTGAGACCAGTTTATGGGTCACGCGCATTACAGTTATGTCAAGTAGGTTACTTAAGTCACTAGACCGGCAGGGCTGGGAACATTTTTATGATTTTTCTTGGCCTGAAACTACCCAATCTTTAAACGCCCCTCATTCCACCTCCTCCTGCTAGGCCAAGAGAAAACATAATTATGAGCAGGAGTTTCTGCCCAAAGCTGTTCTTAAGCTCCAGAAGGTTCCCAAAAGCGGATGAACGCAAGTTAGGTCCTGAATCAGACCCCTAGCCAGTCTAGCACCAGCACGTGAGGGTGAGAGACCAAGTACTTGGTGGTTTACTGCCTTCCCAGCACAAAAGCAGACTGATCTGCCTCATGCTACCATCTGTCCTCGCCCTTTAATTACATCCTAATAATTTTCTTGGATCCCAGAAGACTCTTGCGCTTTCTAGCTGAAGCAAGGGTGCGTTGACTTAGAATTTACACCTAGATAACTTCTACTTTCATTACAACTAGTGAATGCTATTTCAGAGTAAAAAGGAGACAATGTGGTGAAAGGAGACTTACCCTGCTTTCATTTTTTTGGCTAGGACAACAGCATATAGCACAGATTTGGTGGTTCTCATTTTTAGCCAACCTATTCTCTGAGCTGAGACCCTTGCAAAAAAGTACCCTTTTTATGTATATTATGTCTCCACGAGTTAACTTTCCTTCAAATCTGGGCACAATGTAGTAGTGATCTAGGAGAACGTGGTAAACGAAATGTGATTTAAACCGGTGGGGAAACACGTTCCTCGAGTATCCGGTTCGTGAGGAGGAATGCATCACTTTGTTGCTTTGGAACAAACTGAGAAGTGAAGGGACAAACTGGCATTTGGTTTTCATGTATTTAAAACAAATGCAGACTTCCAAAATCGCACTAAGCAAATTATAGACACGCGAACACCACAGTAAAACAGACAGTCAACAAACTAGATTAGCCTATATGATTGAAGCGAAAAGTGAAATTATAGTGAGTGGGATTTTCCACGCCATATCGGGAATGATACATAGTGATTTATGTGTTATTTTTTAAATCTTTTACAGCACCCGAGTCTGACAATATTAATTCATGTTGCTTTAACTGGTACTTGACTTTTAACCTGTCTTGATTCAGTCTATTCAAGATCAATGGTATTTTGTAAGTTGTATTGTTTGAAACTGTTATAGCTCTGTGATTGCTTGGCACATTTATTGATAATGTTTTTTTTTTAAAAAACATACACAATTAAACCTTTTAAAATATATACAACTAAAACAGCGGAAGAGATGAGTTAGAGAACGGCAAGTTAAAAAGAATTATAAACGAACGTGTAAATCAATTCTGCACTCGAAGACACAGCAAGGGAGATTTAAAGCCTCAATCCCAAACACAGGTTGTTAATAACCGCACCGGGGGCGTGGGGGGCTAACAGCAGACCTGGCCGTGGGCTGGCACACACGCGCCACCATAGCTCTGGAGGAGGAGCCCGCCTGCACAACAAATACACAAACCCGCATCCTGAGTTGTAAGTACCAAAGTAATATTCAAAAGTAGGAGAACTGGAAGGGAACTTATTATGGCATTTCCACAACACGTGAAGAAACACCCGATAAAGCACCCCACCTCACCACCCCCACCACCCATATAACTGTCGTGAATTCCGGTTCTTCAAATAACCGGCGTATGCCCTAGTCCACTGACTAGATGCAGCTTATTCCCAAAAAGAAGAAAACACAAAAGGTAAAGGCTCGCGGTTTGAACATTAAGAAATGCTGCTTTCAACCCGAGCCCTTCCGGCGATGCTTGGGCACCTATCCTGATAGCAGCACCGAGCTAAGAAAGTTACAAGCGGACACAGGGCTGGAATAACAAGGCTGGCATCTGCCACCTCCTGCCAGCATTCACATGCACTCAAGAGCCTCACAGGTCGCAGGGGTCCAGGTCGCCCGTCCAGTTATAGCGGCTCATCGTGGCTGCTAGCGGCCTTAGCCACCTCCTCCGTGTCTGGTTCCTGCTTTCTCCACCGCGCAGCCGCCAGCAGCTCTACAGGCGCCTCCCCATGCACAGGAGCGAAAGATAACTTCCCCTCTTCAATAACAAGGCGCGCTGATTTCCGAAACACCGGTCCCAACTGAACATGCCGTTCATCCAAAGGGCAGTCTGCTCCTCACAGGCAAATAATTACACAAAGTACATAATGCCAGATGCAGACCATGTTAATACAGTAGGTTTTATTGATATTATACGATACGTACGTCAGTCACCTTTTAACTGGCCAATACAAATACGTCACCTGCTGATTTTGTTTTTCATTGGAAAAAGGGCACGCATGCCAATATTTGTAAAACCTTGAGGGATTTGAGGAGAAAAAGATGAAAAACTGTAGCGAGCACCTTTCACGATCTGGCACAGTAGAAAATCTAAGCGGGAAAATAACCCCAAAATGTAAACATTCAACAGTCGAAGCCAGAAAAAAATCACCTTTCCTTTAGAAGACACACCAAATAGGTGGCTTTATTTTCAATAAACGTACATTACATTGTAGGTCAGTCCTTGAATCTTCATGGGTCATAGTCTACCTAATGATAGAGCAATACTGCATTATATTGCAAATTAAAGACGGCATATATTTTAACTCACACTGATCCGAGTGAAACGTTATTTTGAAAATATAGTCTTCCATATATTGCTCATGTTTTTATTTCTATTGGCACTTATCCTTTCCCCAATCTAACTTGGAATGAGGCAACAAGAAATAACTGCAGAAACCCATTTTTAGGTCTCACCTACCAGACAGCTTTTAGTTGTCTTTTGGACTGAGGTCTTCAAACTGCTTTGCCACAAGCCGCCTTAAACCAAATGTTTTAAAGTCAGCCTCTAAAACTTTATGAGAAGGACTTGACGGGGTGGGCAGGGCTGAGCGCAAATGGTGGCGTTTATGCGATAATTTTAGGGACACATTTTCTAAGTTTATATGTCTTATTAAATGTGAGAATTCTTTAAGGGCAAATACATCAAACAGAAACTGGAGGGAAAAAACACTGCTCCCCTTACTTTCCTTGATCCCAATGCACCTGCTGCACTAATTATAGCAGGGGCTCTGAGTAGCAGGATGCCTCTTTTGCCTCCTTACCCCATCATGCCTGGTCATCACGCCCTCTCTGACCCTTCAAAAAAATCAGGTCCTAAGTATTCCCCCGCTGTACAGCAACATTTGCCCTATCCCCTCTGCTATCAAGGAAACAGGAACTCATGCATTTTGTAAAAAAAAAAGAGTAATACATGTGATGTGATACAAACAACCATGTCTCCTCTGTGCACTCCTCTGGGCCATCACTCCCAAGACTGAGGCCCAAACCAGGCTGTCTGCCCTTTTACGTAAAAAAAAATACTAATGGGTAAAAGCCCCACATCTGGCCCCTTTTTTGCTCCTTCTGATTAGACCATATTTAGCACTTTTTACTAGTAATCATTGTTTTTTTTCTGCTCCCCGTGGTTCAATCATAAATGTGTAGAGGGCATTGCACGGGACAGTATTGATATACATTGGTCTGCCCACTGTGATCGCGAGCAGACTAGTTTCCATGCTACCCGTCACATAGACCAATCAAGGAACAGCAAGAGACCTAAAATGCCCACATAAATATTATTGCACAGCATTACCCGTTCACTTCCAGGTTAGAGGCCTGCGGGTAAGTTCCCCAGTATAGACTCAAGAAGCAAAATGACTAATGCCTGAAGAAAGGAATTATATGTCCTGAAGAAACGCCTCTCAATCCTTTTGGACAGTCAATTTTAATCTCACACTTTCCAGTTCTTCACCTCACATAACTACAAGTTCGAGAATATTCCTTTAGGGAACATTGGCACTCCTCAACAAAAGATCTCCTGCAAAGAGCCCTCTTGTGGGGCCCGTTGGGCATTCCAGCACCGGACAGACGAGGAGCAGTTCCAATAATGAAACATGCAACCTATTGGTGGGTGAGGGCTCTTCCTTCTAGCAATTAAGTGCATAGATGGCCTGGTCATTCTCCCCTAGTTGGGTTAAGTAGGACTCCATACTTCAGAAAAGTGTACCTTGTTGCTTGGACCCTCTTCTCTCCACAGCAAGGGGGATTTGGGCCCTAAAATTAGCAAAGAAAATGGTCAATGTTTCCCTTTTTGGTAGTAAAACAGCAATAAATAGGATGAAGTGGACTATGAGACTCTGTGTCCCAGTGCGAATGCACCTGCTGCACTAATGGTAATAGTGGCCCTCTGAAAGATAAAAAAAAAAAAGCAAGCCCCCAAATTTAAATTTAGTTTGTCCTTCTTGTTTGTTTTTGGCATTTTACCATTTAAACGTGCCTCCCTTTCACACACCACTTACCTAATTTCTGTCTTGTTTAAGCCATGCTCGATGCATATATTGACATCTAGGGCAAGTACAGGGAGTTACTCCGCCTCTTTTTATTGACTCGTATGATTTATAAAAGTTATAACTATTAGAGCGATTAACTTTTTGGCATAAATGCACTATAAGCACCATGACTCTAATGTGTATGTATGAACTTGAATATTGGGTGCAGCAGTGTTCTTCAAGGAAATTGTGACTATATATTTTTTTGATGGTTTTGTCACTTTTTGTTTATCTGAATATGTTCTGTACCTGTATAAATGCGCCCCTGCACTGGTTTTACCCTTAAATTTAAATCTTCAGTATTAATAAAATTAAAGTTTTTAATGATCTTAATCTTGTGCTCCCTGGGCTATAGTTACATCCCCAGTGCGTTGGATACTACTGACATTTTGCTTAAGGACCCTTGTTCCTTGTAGCATACTATTACCCTTTGTCCCTAATCATCCCTGGGTTTCCCTTGTTTCTCAGAGTTCAATTTATGTTTGACCTCCTCATCATGAGTTCTGCACTATTCTCGGTCTGTTCACATTTTTTATAAAGTAATAATAATAAGGAATCATTAAACCAGGGGGAGGATGCACAATGCTGTTTAATTTTTCCCAATTTGCATGGTAACGTGCTATCCAGGGAGGAGTAAATCCAAATATCAATGGCATCATCATCTCTAGCTAGATTACCTGTGGTAACTAGGCTTTTCTTCCGCAAGTTGGTACTAAGCAGTTTCACATTCAGATTTGCCCATGGATGATAACTCCTGGCCAAGCCGGGTGCAGGCTGTCTAGACCAATGGGTCTGAAGTGATAAAGAAATTGCATAATGATCCCTCCAATGTAATGGTATCGGAATGGCTGCCAACAGGCAGTCCAGATTGAAAAAGCCTACATCAATCAATCAATCAATCAGGGATTTGTAAAGCGCACTACTCACCCCTGAGGGTCTCAAGGCACTGAGGAGGGGAGGTGGGAGAAGGTGTGGGAGAGGGTGCTGCTACTGCTCGAACAGCAAGGTCTTGAGAAGTTTCCTGAAGGTAAGGAGGTCTTTGGTCTGGCGTAGGTGGGTGGGAAGAGTGTTCCACGTTTTGGCGGCAAGGTGCGAGAATGATCTACCACCGGATGTAGTTCTGCGTACATGTGGGACGGTTGCGAGTGCGAGGTTGGCGGAGTGGGGTGTAGAAGGAGAGTCGTCTGTTGAGGTATTCTGGTCCTGTGTTGTGCAGTGCTTTGTGAGCGTGGGGGAGGAGTTTGAAGGTGATTCTCTTGTTGACTGTTAGCCAGTGCAGGTTTTTCAGGTGGTCTGTGATGTGGCAGTGGCGAAGATGTCCAGGATGAGGCGTGAAGAGGCGTTATGTATGCGTTGCAGCCTCTTCTGGAGTTTGGCTGTGGTTCCTGCGTTGAGGGCATTGCCGTAGTCTAGCTTGCTGCTTATGAGGGCTTGGGGGACTATTCTTCTGGTTTCGGTGGGTATCCATTAGTAGATCTTTCGGAGCATGCAGAGGGTGTTGAAGCAGGAGGAGGAGATGGCGTTGACTTGCTGGTTCATGGATAGTGAGGGGTCCAAGATGAATCCTAGGTTGTGTGCGTGGTCAGTGGGAGTCGGAGCGATTCCGAGAGTGGCAGGCCACCAGGAGTCATCCCATGCGGAGTGGGTGGAGCTGAAGATGAGGACTTCCGTCTTGTCGGAATTGAGTTTGAGGCAGCTGCTCTTCATCCATTCGGCGATGGCCTTCGTTCCTTCGTGGAGGTAGGTCTTGGCGGAGTCCTTGGTGAGGGAGAGGATGAGCTGGGTGTCATCGGCATATGAGATGATGTTGATGTTGTGGCATCGGGCGATGTTAGTGAGCAGGGCCATGTAGACGTTGAAGAGGGTCAGGCTGAGGGATGAACCCTGAGGTATGCCGCAGATGATTTCGGTGGTCTCTGAGCGGAATGGGGGGAGGCATACTCTGTGGGTTCTGCCGATGAGAAAGGAGGTGACCCAGTCCAGGACTCTGTCGCGGATTCCAGCATTGCTGAGGCGTGAGCGTAGGGTGTGGTGGCAGACAGTGTTGGACGCGGCCGAGAGGTCCAGGAGGATGAGGGGCGCAGTTTTGCAGCTGTCCATTATGGTTCTGATGTCATCGGTGGGGGCGATGAGGGCGGTTTCAGTACTGTGTTTGCTGCGGAATCCGGAATTAGGAAGGGTCCAGGGTACGGTTCTCCTCTAGGAAGCAGGTTAGTTGTCTGTTGGCGGCCTTCTCAATGACTTTTGCCGGGAAGGGGAGCAGGGAGATAGGCCAGAAGTTCTTGAGGTCCTTTGGGTCTGCTGTGGATTTTTGGAGGAGAGCGTTGATCTCAGCTTATTTCCAGCTCTCTGGGAAGGTGGCGGACTCGAAGGAGCTGTTGATGATCTTCCGTGGTTGGGGTGCGATGACGGAGCTTGCTTTGTTGAGGATGTGGTGAGGGTCTGATGGAGAGCCGGAGTGCATGGTGTTCATGATTTTGATGGTGTCGTTGTCGTTGACGGGGGTCCAGGAGAGCAGGAGGTTGGTCAGAGGTGAATCTGTGGAGTTGGTGGTTCCTGGGGGGTCTGGGTGCTGAAGCTTTCGTGGATGTCTGCAATCTTGCGGTGGAAGTAGGAGGCTAGGGAGTCACAGAGGTCTTGGGATGTCGGGATGTCGTTGGCGTTGGAGCTGGGGTTGGAGAGTTCTTTCATAACGTTGAAGAGCTCCTTGTGGCTCTGTGCATTGTTGTTGATTCGGTCATTGAAGGCAGTTCTTTTGGTGGCTCAGATGAGTTGGTGGTGTCTGTGGATGGCGTTTTTGAGGGCTGTGTGGTTGTCCAGAGTCTGATCTTGGCACCACTTTCTTTCGATTCTTCAGCAGCTTTGCTTAGATTTGTGGAGGTCGGCGGTAAACCAGAAGGCCGTTCTGTCGGTATGTCCTTTGGAGGGATTCTTGATTGGGGCAAGAGTATTGGCACAGGTGTCGACCCATTGCCTGAAGTTGCGGGCAGCTGCATCAGTGTCAGTGGTGTCGATGCGTGGGTTCTGGAGAGGGTTGCGATAAGTTGGTCTTCGGTGACCTTGTTCCAACTGCGGTAGGGGATCCGTTGTGGGTGGTGGTGTGCTGTGAGTTTCTTGAAGGAGAAGCGGATGCAGCGGTGGTCTGTCCAGTATAGCTCGGTGGTGTGGCTGAAAGAGATGTGATTGCTGGCGGAGAAAATAGGGTCGAGTGTGTGTCCTGCGGAGTGGGTTGGTGTTGTGACGAGCTGTTTGAGGCCGAGGTTGGAGAGGTTGTCGAGCAGGGTGGCGGTGTTGTTGTCGTTTGTGTTCTCGAGGTGGAAGTTTAAGTCTCCGAGGAGTATGTGCCCCGCAGTACGAGTTGAATAATGTACAAGGGGCAATAGTTAAAAAGTTATTAGTCAGGCACGCTGAAGAGCCATTATTAACATCAAAACAAATGGTAAAATATCCCAAAATGGTAGGATTAGCTGAATTCATAACAAACAGCGCAATCATGTCAACAGTAACAAGGCACCACCTAGTGGTAGGGCCAGGGATGCAATATATTAAAGCTCCAGATATTGTGTACTTCTCTGAAAACTTAAGTTAAAAAATGAGGTTGTCGCAGTTGGTGGCAGATAGAGATTCAGAACGTCAACTGAAGCTAGGGTTCAAAATAATAGCGATCCCACTTCCATGCCCTCCTATACAACCTTGCCTAATAATTCTGTAATGTTCCGCAATAGCTTGAGCAATATCAGGCGAGGATGAATCATTAAGCCACATTTCAGTAAGAAACAGGGCATCAATATTATAGTCACTTATGAAATCAAAACTTTCCAGGGAGTGTCTGACCAAAAAGCGACAGTTCAGTGAACTAAACTGAAACTTCATCAACCAGCTAAGTCCCAGCCTCATACTTATTAAGATTGGTTTCCTGAATGAAGTTGGTGCCCCAGCCAAAGTGGATGCATAGGTATGGCCTCTCTCCTAATACTGGTCTGTGATAGCAGAGAGGAAGGGTCCTGGGACACAGTGACTGTAGGGTCTCAGAAGAGTACCTATGAATTTCTGAGGTGAGAGATGAAGGATTTCTGGCCCCTGGGCTCGTTCGGGTGCAGATGAGCTTGCCTTTGGCATGCGAGCGGCACACCCATTGCGCACGTGTGCGCACCACCTTTGTTTAAATGGGGGCAGGACTGTCAAAGGCCATCAGGAGTGCTCTTGAACTAGAGCACAAATAAAAACTTTGAATAGGTGGATCAAGATGGCCACCAGGTACCCGACTCAGATAAAAATTGCTGAGTCTGGTACAAAAGTAGCAAAGTAACCCAGCTCGTTCCTAATACACGCCCCGTCCAATCCAATAAACAAATCTGAAATTAAAAAACTAAAATACATCTAAAAAAAATGTTACAAAACAGCAAGAATCAACATAGCAGAGAAAAGTGTCTCAACCTTTATTGCCGCGGACCGCCCTTGTTTAAATAGGGGCAGGTCTACGCAAGAGCCAATAGGATCGCTCTGGAACTAGAACACGAATTAAAACTTTGGATCGGCAAATCAAGATGACCGCCAGGTACCCATCTTATGCAATCCCAATGTGTGGACTTGCTTGCTACTGAGATTGAGGCCTACTTTCAGACCAACCAAGTGTCTATTAAGTCCCCTACCACATTCTGGGAGGTAGGCAAAGCCCCTATAAGAGGCATTGCAAAATCCTACATCAGACGCCAAGTGAAGGCCAAACAACAGCTTACCACAACACTCCCGCTGCCAGCAAGTACTTGCTCACGCCTCTTTGAAACAGGTGGCCCTCTATGAGACCCACCAAAGTTGATGGGCAACAACCAGATTGGTCTATAAATGCAGCAGCTCGAATGGAAAGGTACTCTACTGGTTGCCCACCAGTTACCTGGCATGTAGAGCTGTGCAGGCTCCGCTGGGCTGGACAGCTTATACATCATTGGCGATTGCAAAACAGCAGTTTGTACCCCTCAATCCTGCACAAAACCCTGTCCCCAAAGTCCAACACTGGTGCAATCACTAAAGGATTCATTGTTTTGGATCCCAACCTTTCAAATGTGCTTTAGCCTCCTTATTTTTCCAGTTCATTTAACATTTCATATTCAATCAATCCATTGGCAGCTGAACCATTTTGTCACCCGATCAAATGTTACATCTTGCTAGACATAACGTTTGATTGGATGAGACACCATACACGTTGTAGCTTGTGTACTTATAACTCATATACTAATAACAAACACAGATATTAGACATGCTTGGTCATCGAGAATTAACTTGAATGTGAAAGAATTGGAAGAATACATTTTGAAATATTTGCCTTGAGAAAGTCCCAATGTAGACAAAAAGAGTTGTCATACAAGGAATGAATTTGTAGTATAATGTTATCATCATTACGAGGTGGAAACTAATTATTGTAAATCATCGGTGATAGCAAAGACATTTACAGACTTCTACCTGGAGTTATGTGCCCACCGCCACACCGATTTAGTGAAAATACCACACCATTGTCATCAGAAATCCCGCTACCGCACTACCTGCCACATCGAAGAAGGCACTGAAGACTGCTTGAAACCCAGAGGAAATTTACAAGACTATCCTGCGGTTATTCCGGGAAGGATGTCAGGCCCTGACAGCTTTCACTCTGAATATTACCTTAAATTCAGTGGTATCCTCACTCCGCCCCTTCTTGCCCAATACCAGGAGGAGTATGAAACAGGGGCCTTTACCCCAGAGCTGGACTCTGCAAACACAGTAGTCACGACCAAATCGAGTAGCCTAGATCCTCAGTTGAGGACTTTCGCCCTATATTCCTGATAAACATGGAGCTCAAAATTATCCTTGCCTCTTCCTCACTCAGGTCATTGGTGCCCTTGTTCACCCTGATAGATATTGCTTCGTGCCAGGCCACAGCACATGACACCGTATCAGGTGGGCACACATAGCATTGGCCCATGTCTAAGAACTCTAAGATCCCTGCATCCTTCTACTCCTCGACTTTGAAAAGGCTTTCAACTCGACTGATTGGCCCTTCCTAGACAGGGTTCTTGACTGTATGGGGTTTAGTCTGAGGTTCCGCTCCCATGTACGGCTTCTGTGCGCCCACATGACAGACCAAGTCCAAGTAAAAGGAGCTCTTTGGGAACCCTTTCCCATTTGGCCAGTGTCCTGCGATGCTCAGGTTCCCGGGTGGGTTGTGGGTGATGGCTTAGAAGACAAAATTGCATTCTCTACACAGACAACGTTCTGTTGTTCTTCACAAATCCCCATCTTTCTAGACCCAGGTGCTTAAGGTTGCTGAACCTCTACAAAGAGGCCTTAGGTCTCTGACTGAACGAAAGCAAATCCCTTCTAGCTCTTGTCCAAGGTGACTACGAATCAATCTCTTAGCAAGGCTCTATACCTATACGTCGACTTAGCTTTAAATATTTAGGCATCCCTATAGCTCTAGAGGCCGAACTCACATAGCACCTGGATCTCACCCGCTCCTTACCAAAATAAAAAAGGACCTCTTGCGGTGGCTCATCCTACCATTTACCGTCCTTGGACAGATCTCCCTTTTCAGAATGGTGGTTGTCCCTTGTTTTCTCTATTTACTTCAAATTTCTAGCTGATGATCCCGAACTCCTGATTCACAAGCATAACTTCGGAGGTCAGCTCCTTTCTTAGAGCTAACAACCCCGCCTGCCTTGCTATGACCAAATGCTATGCTCAACAAACTTCAGAGGGATAGCAATGGCTGACATAGAAGTATATTTCTGTGCCACCCAAGTGCTGGTTGTAAATAGATGGCTTTGTAGTGGGTGGAATGACCCGGTCTACTGAGCGGAACTCTCCTTCCAAGGATTGGACAAGCTGATGTGACGCCTATATGGCAACCTGATCCCACAGAATCTCCCCTAAGTAACTAAAAGATGTCTTTCACCTGGAGACCCAATGCACTCCCCTTTGGCATGGTTGATACATACAACACACAGCACAGTTGGAAGGGATCTCCACTCTTGGGCCATCAGGTGGGGAAGCCAAATGTGCTCCTTCCAGGAAAGGCAGACTCACTTCAGGCTTTCTCAGATCGAGTTCCTCAAATACCTCCAAATCCAACACGCACTAGCCAAATATAAAACAAAACTGGTTGATCTTCCTGAACGCAACCTTCTCGAAGCCAAACTACTCATGGGGAACATAGGCAGGGATGGAATATCCTAACTTTATTGGATGCTAGTAGTTAATGCACCAAAGCCCTTGGGACCCCTTAGGCAAAAATGGAAGCCCTGGGTGGGTCCCTCTGATGAAACCAACTGGCGAGAGGCCTGTATGGCACCCCTTTAGCTGGCCGTCTCCTCTCGGCTGATCCAACTCCATTACCTCCATACCTCATACATTAGGCCTCGACGCTTATGGCATGCTGGCCATATCGTCAGCCTGTCTTACCCACATTGTGACTGGCCAGATGTTGCCTTTTTTATGTGGTTTGGAAATGCCCAGTGTTTGAGAACTTTTGGAACCAGATTGGCGATACCCTGTCTCGAGACCTGGGGAGCACCATCCCCCTGACACCCAAGATTGCTATCATGGGAATCACTTGAGGGGAGAAGATTGGTGGGGACCTTGGTGGCTAAGAGGAACATAGCGCACTCCTGGAATAACTCACAACCCCGACCCTGACAGTGTGACAAAGGAGAGTAGATGGGTGCATACTATAAGAAGAGACCCTCCATGTAGCCAGGAGATGCCTGCAAAAACACTCCACAATATGGGGCAAATGGTGGGAATATTATGGGCTGATGCTTACAACAGAAAATGTTTGAGGGTGTGTGATTTAACTACCAACAGGACTGAATTGATTGGCTTGCTCTCTGCGGCTGGTGCAATAAACAAGTTGTACTGTGTTATGTTTTATAAAACCCAATAAAACTGGTTATAAAAACATATCTGTATGGTTTATGCCGTTGTTGAGGTCCCTGGTGTAACAAAGGCCCCTGCGGTTTTGTTGGGGCCTGAGCTTCAGGGGCCAGGGGACCCCCTCAAAGCAGTACTCTGGCCTGAGAGCTCCTACGTAAGTCCAGAGGGAGGCCCCTCCATGTACTGTGCAGGGGGGACCCCTCATGTTTCGTTATGCCAATCGTTGAGGTGCCTTTGGCTGAAAACAAAGAGGGCAGCTTTTCGCCTGTGCTGCGAATCCAAGAGTGGGACAAAGAGCCAAAGAAACACGCATTTTCCCCAGAAAGCCTGTTATCTGAAATAAATATAAATGTGTGCAATTGGATAATCACCAAACGGAAAGGTTGCTTGGGAGCCTGTATAGACTTTAAATTGATGGAGCCCCTTGAAGCATCAACGTCACAAAAATGTATTCGTTTTGAAATGTAAGTGATATTGTAGCTACCTAGGAACGTCTAGTGATTTATTCTAGACTGCCACAAATAATAACAATAATAATAAAATGCATGGCGCCACTGAAAGGCTTGTTGTTTAAAAAACATTTAAGTAAAACAGCCACATTGATGAATGTTTTAAAGTTATGTTTTTGTTGCAAATATAAGGCTGTCACATAGAAACAAAGCAGTGGCATGTCACAGTTTTAGAAATATCCTGCTTCCCTTATTATAAAACATACATTAACTAGAAACACGCAGCGGGAGATAAGGGTTGGAAAATGCTAATCTGACTTATCAGTACGTAAGCAGATACTCCATAACAAATGTAAGAGATGGCACAGGAGTACTAGTTATCATACACACAAAAAATACTCACACACTTACGAGGCACTACACTATCTTACACGAGAATAGAAGAAAAACGTCAATAGTAGCAACAACAAATTATGTCATCCAAGCAGGTCTTGAAATTCATTAATCGGGACCTACGTACTCATGTAATCTATTCAGGTATACCAGTTGTTTATTTGTTTTTGTGCTCACAGGGCGTCACCATCTGATCCGGGGTGCAAAAACCTGAATGTCCGATCACATATCCTGTCCAGGAGTGTATATCCCCAAAAGCAAAAACATGTTTGCTGCCCAGCGGAGGTCCCCTTTGAAATCCTCGTTTATTAATCTTTTGTCATGATTGTATATTGCCAAATTAATACATTATATTTTCTCCCAATGTAATGTTAGTCAGCCGGGTGTTTATTTCATTCCATTTCCAAATTCAAATCATTCAGGTTAATAATGTCTTTATTTGTGTCCAATGTCCCTAATGTATTTCGGACCACAATTGGCCCTTCGACAGGGGGTGTCCTGTCAAACACACAAAGAAAGCAATGTAGCCAATCAAACGTACATATCCTATTCTTCCACTTGATTACTCCAACCTTCGATACCACATATTATTAATCTGTCATTCATTGGAGAGCGGAAAATAACCCCAATTAAATGTACCTATGATTTCAGATTTTGTTTTTAGCACCGCTGATTATTTCAACATCTTCTGTAAAAATATTAAAAACCCTTCATCCCGTCTTCTAACTAATAGCATATTATCCATGTCTTAGCAATTAACTAGCTAAACTTTTAATAAGTGGTGATAATTTTTGTTTAAGTCATAGGTTCGTTTGACTAGGGCAATTTACCCCAAACCCAAAGATCATGCACACAACCTACGCATCCTCCACAGTAAACTGACCATGAAACAACAAATCAATGTAGTCACCTCCTCCTGCTTCAATACCCTTTGCACACTCAGCCGAATCTTCAGATGGATCCCAGTTAACTCTAGAAAGACCATCACTCAGGCCATTGTCACCAGCTGCTTCAATTACAACAACGCACTCTATGCCAGCATTTCCACCCAGTTCCTCAAAATACTCCAGACCATACTGAATGCTGCAGCCAGACTCATCCTGGACCTCCCCACATGGACCCACATCACCACCCACCTCAGAAATCCCCACTGTCTCCTCATCCAGACAAGATGCCAGTTCAAGATCCTTGCACATGCCTACAAATCTCTGCATTATCAAGCCCGGCCTTCATCAATTATCCAAAGAACTTCCACCTACCCACTAGACACCTGCTTGGAGCTAGGTGGACTGGCAATGAGGGATAATGTTTTAGAAGGTGGAAAGCTGGGGGAACTGGAGGAGCATAGTTGTATCTAGATGCTCCTTGAGGCTGCTTCTTTAGTTGAAGAATAAATATATTTAAATGGGTGCAGTTTGATGGCTTTTCTTACTTACTTCACCCATCAGCCTCATAGTAGTGTAGGAACCTCAGCAGAGGCAGTGTATTTAGCAGGATTTGTGGCACATGCACAAAGTATTGCCACTAAAAAAGTTATTAAAGTGGACAATGATGCCACTGCTCCCTTATTTCCCATAGCACAGTCACCACAGAGACAATTTTGTCTTCCATCTCAAAATTCAATTAGTCCTGGGAGCTGGAGAGCTCCTTTTCAGAGGGTGCCTGTTTTCTACCTGTAGAACATGTCTTTGCACTCACCAGCCCTTCAGATATCATAGCCAGCAGCCACCACAGCATGGCTGAGGGTTCCACAGGCCAGTTGGCAACTTTCAGTCTGGCACCTGTGACCTGAAAACTGTTTGAATACGTGTTCTACAGTGACTTCATGCACTCCACACTATATTATTCACCAGGCACCAATGGTACGACACACAACTGCCCTAGCTGATGCATCAGCAGCATCATGTGTAATTTTCTTCCTGTCACCAATGGATATGAGTGTGGGGGAGCCCTGGCTTCATATGTTTATCACCATAGCAAAATGTTCAATTCCTCTAAAACCTCTATTTGCATATAGCATGCTGACTTTGTCCTATTTAAGGCAGTGGGCAAACAGGTGCAGACATTCAGGGACTAATGGCATGTTATGTTATATAATATAATGTTTCACACCACGCCGCCATGGAGTCCGAGTTGCATGTGTTCCCCATGATCTTCTACCTTCTGCTCCACTGCGAACACCAATGCCGGCGAAGACAACCACGGTGAGTACTGCTGCCTAGCACACAGGGGAGGAGGGGAGGAAAAAGAGAGTGACACACACATGCAACACCCCCACCCCCAACACCATACACACAAGCAGATGCACAAACATTACATATTCACCCCGTAGCCCTCAGGAATAATGCAAGGACAAAATGAATTGATTAAAGTGAGTGTAATAAGATAAATATAGTTGCAATACGTGCATCAAAATCAACAAGTATATACATATTTACAAATGTAGGGACACTGCCCAGTCCTCAATGTCCGTGGGCCACAGGCCCACACCACATAGTTTAAAGCCCCACCTCACTCCTGCAACAACACGGATAGAACACTGCAGGTGCATCAGGTCGAAAGTATCCAAGCACCTCAGGGGGACAGGGAATGGGGGGCAACTCAGCCAGAAGATGGTACAACGCCACTGGGGTTGGAGGGGGCAACATGCCCATCACTCTGTCCTGGGGAGTGCAAGGCCACAGTCTCTCAAGTGGGTGACTTGCCCACTGGCTCTGGAGGGCGCAACATGTCCTGTGCTTGACCCTGGGGAGTGCAAGGCCACAGTCTCTCAAGTGGGTGACTTGCCCACTGGCTCTGGAGGGGGCAACATGCCCTGTGCTTGGTCCTGGAGAGTGCAAGCCCACAGTCTCTCAAGTGGGTGGTTTGCCCACTGGCTCTGGAAGGGGCAACATGCCCTGTGCTTGGCCCTGGGGAGTGCAAGGCCACAGTCTCTCTAGTGGGTGACTTGCCCAGTGGTGCTGGTGGCGGTGCTGGTGGTGGTGCAGGTGGCGGCGCTGGCAGTGGTGGGGAGCGGCTCCAGCCCTTCCCCTGCAGCCTCGGACGGCTGCCCATTGGGGCTGCTGGCAGTGGTGCTGGTGGCGGTGCTGGTGCTAACAGTGGTGGTGGGAGGCTCCAGCCCTTCCTCTGCAGCCTCGGATGGCTGCCCATTGGGGCTGCTGCTGCTGGCAGTGGTGCTGGTGGCGGTGCTGGTGGCGGTACATGTGGCGGTGTAGGTGGCGGTGCAGATGGCGGTGCACGTGGTGGTGCTGGCAGTGGCGGTGGGAGGCATCAGCCCTTCCCCTGCAACCTCGGATGGCTGCCCACTGGGGCTGCTGCTGCTAGCAGTGGTGCTGGCTGTTATGCTGGTGGCGGTGCTGGTGTTGGTGCTGGCAGTGGTGGTGGGAGGCTCCAGACCATCACCTGCAGCCTCGGACGGCTGCCCACTGGGGCTGCTGCTGCTAGCAGTGGTGCTGGCAGTGGTGCTGGTCGAACCACCATGGTTGGTGTTGGGGACTCAGAATCAGTCCCAGCACCATGCCTCCTGTCCTTCCTGCCTGCAGGGGCAGGCCCCTTTCCCTTGGCAGTTAGTGGTGCCTCCTTGCCCTTGCCCTTGGCAGCTGGTGGTGCATCCTTGCCCTTGGCAACTGGTGGTGCCTCCTTGCCTTTCCCCTTGGCAGCTGGTGCAGACACACTGTCAGTGCTGATTGCTGGTTAACTGGAGACTCTCACACCTGCAGTAGCTTCCGACACTACTGTGGCCGTGGACTGGGTGGCTGAGATGCTCGGCTGGGTTCTGCCCACCCTGGCCCGATGTCTAGGATAAGGGGAGGGGAGGGGTAGGGAAGAGGTCAACGGTGGAGAGAAAAAGCTTCTTAGGGAAACTGGGGCGGGAAGAGGGTGAAGGTTTGGGAGTGGAGGAAGAGGGAGTGGTTGTAGGAGGTGTCTGTCTGCTGTGTTTGGGTGCAGGTGCATGGCCTGGATGCTGTTGTGAGGTGGATGGCTGTTGTGTGTCTGAGTGCTTGTGTTTGTTTACTTTGGGAGGAGGGGGCACAGACACCGTGGGAGAGGACACAGGGGACGTGTGCATGGATGTGGGGGTGGTGACTGCCAGTGAGGGGTGTGTAGTGATAGGCGTGATGGTGATGGAGGTAGTGGATGAGGATGTAGTGCATGCATGTGTGAGTGGAGATACTACGGGGAGGGTGGTGAACGAGGAGGAGGACGGGGACACAGTAGAGGCAGAGGATGTTGGTGTGTCTGCATCTGGATGGTGTTTGTGTGAGTGCCTGTGGGATGATGTGTGGTACTTATGTTTGCCTGAGCCTGTCCTGTGTGTTGTCTTGGGTGCATGCTGGTATGAATGTGTGCTTGGGATAGGTTGGGGTTGAGGGGAATGGGACTGGGTAGAGGAAGTTGGGGGGGAGGCTAGAGAAAGGGACAATGGCTGCCATCAGGGAGGAGGCCAGAGCCTGGATTGATCTCTGTTGGGGCGCAATGCCAGAGTGAATGCCCTCCAGGAATGAAGTTGTTTGTTGCAAATGGCCTGCCAGCCCCTGGAAGGCATTCACAATGGTTGACTGCCCAACAGAGATGGATCGCAGGAGGTCAATAGCCTCCTCACTCAGGGCAGCAGGGCTGACTGGGGCAGGGTCTGAGGTGCCTGGCGCGAAGTAGATGCCCACCCTCCTGGGTGAGCGGGCACGGGAAACTCGCTGAGGGGCAGCTGGGAGGGCAGTGCTGGTACGGGGGTGGCGGCTGTACCTGTAGTTGGGGTGGACACAGATGTGTCCGCCACCAGCAGGGAGCTTCCATCGGAGGAGGTATCACTGTAAGAACTGTCCCCTCCTGTCTCCGCCATGGTGTTCCCATCCCCCTCTGTCCCACTGGTGCCCTCACCATTGGTGGATTCGGCCTCATGGGCCATGTGGGATGCAGCTCCCTCCGTTGCCGGTGCCACTGCTCCTCCGCCAGATGATGATAATGCACATAAGGACAGGGTGACAAAACAAAAAGGGGAGAGAAGAGACAAAGGATACACTTGGTCAATGGCTGCCCCAACAACACCGTTGGCGTACACAGCACCCTCACACAGGGAACAGGCCTACGCACTATGCAATGCACTACCAGTCACAATGCTAGTCACAAGCCCAAGGACAGGAATACCTAAAGCCATTAGCAGTATACCTGACACCCACAGACCCCTGCCCAGTAGTGGATGCCTACTAGCTTTGTAAGAGGTGGTGTTAATCAGCCTCTTCCCAACATGGGACCGACCCTGCAATGTCCGGCCTGGCCTAGGGGCACCCACAGGCCCACATCCCCCACCCGTAGACCACATCACCACACGCAAGTAGTAGATTTGGAAACTGTACTCACCCCCTTGTGGCTGCTGTGATGCCCTCAAGCACCCATCCAGTTCCGGATAGGCCACTGCCAGTATGCGGAACATCAGGGGGGTCAGAGTTCAACGGGCACCCCTTCCTCGTTGGGAGGCCATCCCTACCTGGGCCTCCGACGTTTTCCGTGCCCAGGGTCTCAGGTCCTCCCACCGTTTGCGACAGTGGGTGCTCAGCCTGCCGTAGACCCCCAGGGTCCGCACGTCCTTGGCGATGGCACGCCATATACCCTTTTTCTGATGGGCGCTGACCTGCAGAAATATACACGTAGCAAAAGGTATCAATCAGACCGTCCGGCCTGTTACACTCATGTCCCACCATAGCCCTCACATCCCCTTACGCACCGACATTGCCCACCATACATGCAGCGCGCTGCCCAGGGCCATTCCACCAACACCCCCCTTACACGAGGCCCCACGCTGCCCAGGGCCCTTCCACCAACCCCCCCCTTACACAAGGCCCTAACACAGCACTACATTTATTCATGCCCCATGCATTGCGCTCACAGTGTACTCACCTGTTGGTCTGGAGGCCCATCCAGCATTCGGTACTGGGGTAGGACCCCATCCACCAGTCTCTCCAACTCAGCAGCGGTGAAGGCAGGGGTCC
Source organism: Pleurodeles waltl (assembly GCF_031143425.1). NCBI lineage: Eukaryota > Metazoa > Chordata > Amphibia > Caudata > Salamandridae > Pleurodeles > Pleurodeles waltl. The sequence goes on from NC_090438.1 coordinate 567,664,366, forward strand.
TTTCCCCAGTGACTCAAGCCATGGTCGATTCCACACACAGGTCACAGCAGCACTCGCAGTGTAGGTCCTCTCCTGTTGAATGTCAGGTAGCAAGTGAGAGAACAGATAGAAAATGGAGGTCACGTCTGCCGCGGTGCGTACCGTCACCGCCGGCGTACTTCACCATTGGCCACTGTAACCCTTAGGGCCCAATGACAACCAATGAGGAGTTGCACAGCGGTACTCGACCGCCTCCCGCAACGGCGCACAACGTCACCATCATTACCTCATTTCCACATGCCCATCCACACAGGACAGGCGGGCACCATTTCAGGGGGGGCAGGCCATGGCACCTAACTGCGTCACAGTACACATAGGCACCATTTGGGCCTATCCAAAAACATACTGTTACTGTCACAATATGCAATACAGTGTGCAGTTTGGAAATGTGGAATACTGACCAGCTGCTCACTCTTTTGCCCCCTAGAGTACAACCGCTGCAGATGAATAGGAGTTGGAGACATCCATCCATGTACAGGCCCCGGGTGGACTTGGCAACAATGGAGGACAGGCACATTATCCTCACCTACAGACTTGACAGGGCTACAATCACAGAGCTGTGTACCCAATTGGAGCCAGACCTGATATCTGCTATCCGTCACCCGACTGGGATCCCCACTCTTGTGCAAGTCCTATCTGTGCTTCATTTCTTGGCAACTGGTTCTTTCCAAGTGACAGTGGGCTTGGCAGCAGGAATGTCTCAGCCAATGTTCTCAATAGTGCTGACCAGAGTGTTGTCTGACCTGATTAAACACATGCGCAGCACATTGTTTTCCCCCAGGTGGAGGGTTTGGCCACAGTGAAAGCTGATTTCTATGCTATGGGACATATCCCCAACATTATTGAGGCGATTGATGGTACACATATTGCATTTGTCCCCCCCCCGAGAAACGAACAGGTGTCCAGAAATCGAAAAAGCTTTCACTCCATGAATGTGCAGATAGTGTGCCTGGCGGACCAGTACATCTCCCATGTCAATGCAAAGTATCCTGGGTCTGTGCATGATGCCTTTATCTTGAGGAATAGCAGCAACCCATATGTGATGGCTCAACTCCAGAGGCACCGGGTGTGGCTAATAGGTGAGCCCATGGTTCCAACCCAGTATATGTTGGTGTATGGGTATGGTGTTGGCCCTAAGGGTTAGTGTTTGGCTAACAGGTATCCATCGATATTTGCAGGTGACTCTGGTTACCCCAACCTCTCATGGCTACTGACCCTAGTGAGGAATCCCAGGACAAGGGCAGAGGAACGTTACAATGAGGCACATGGGCGAACAAGAAAAATAATCGAGAGGACATTTGGCCTCCTGAAGGCCAGGTTTTGTTGCCTCCATCTAACAGGTGATTCCCTGTGCTACTCACTCAAGAAGGTGTGCCAGATCATCGTGGCATGCTGAATGTTGCATAACCTTGCCTTGAGACGCCAGGTGCCTTTTCTGCAGGAAGATGAGGCTGGAGATGGGCGTGTGACAGCAGTGAACCTTGTGGACAGTGACGAAGAGAAGGCAGAGGATGAGGATGAAGACAACAGGACATCAATCATACGACAGTGCTTCCAGTGACACACAGGTAAGACACTGTAACTTCACCTTCCGTTGACAGTTTTGTGTTGGACATTGTACATGGCAGGCTGATTTTCCCACTATTATGGCCACTTACTGTACCCTTTGGCATCCCTGTTTTCCGATATCTGTGCCCCACTCTGGCTCCTGGTGTGTTGACTGCTGCCAACTACAGGTCATACCTATGTATACATTACTGTACAGTTGAATTGGAATGTTTACAGCTTGTTAAACGAATACATATTTCAATCAATTGACAGGCTTCATACTTGTATTTGTTCCAAGGGTGTTTATTTAGGTGCTAATATGTGGAGGGGGTATTGCAATGGGCTGGGTTGCTGATGGAGCAAAGTCGAGGGTAGAGTCCAGTCTATTGGTATCACAGGTGCATTGTCCAAGGGGGCATAGGAAGTGGAGCAATGGTAGTTCAAGGTGGACAGGGTGACTGAGTGGGACACAAGGGTGACATTCAGGAGAGTCTTATTTCCTGGCGAGGGTCTTGGTAATGTTCTCTGGGTTGTGCCTGGATCGCAGGGACCGTTTGTGGAGTGGTTCTCCTTCTGCAGGGGGAGGGGTGCTGGTGGCCTGTTGTTCCTGTGGCGGGGCCTCCTGTCCACTAGCAGCAGCGGAGGTGGAAGGCTGTTCATCGTTTTGGCTAGTGTCAGGGCCCCGTTGGTGTGCCACTGCCTCCCTCATGGTCTTGGCCATGTCTGCCAGCGCCCCTACAAAGTTGACCAAGGTGGTGTGGATGTCCCTCCGGTCCTCCCTGATCCCCAGGTACTGTCCCTCCTGCAGCCGCTGGGTCTCCTGCAACTTGTCCAGTATCTGGCCCATCGTCTCCTGGGAATGGTGGTTTGCTCCCAGGATGTTGGTGAGTCTCTCCTGGAGTGTCGATTCCCTGGGCCTGTCCTCCCCCTGTTGCACAGCAGTCCTCCCAGCTTCCCTGTTATCCTGTGCCTCTGTCCCCTGACCCGTGTGCACACTGCCACTGACCCCAGGTCCCTGATCGTCCTGTGTTTGTGGGGTGGCCTGGGGTCCCTGTAGTGGTGGACACACTGCTGATTGACGTGTCCTGGGGACAGTGGAATGGGCCCCCTTGGTGGTGTTTCCTGAGGGGGGAGGCTCTGTGGTGGTATGGGACTGTGCCTGGGTTACCGACTGTCCGGAGGTCCCTAATGGGCCAGGTTGATCATCCAGATCCAGAGCTGCTGTCATCACTGTGGGCCTCTTCTGGGGGAGGACTGGATGTTGCTGGCACCTCCTCTCCGATGACGTTGGATGGGGGACCTGTGGGGATGTAAATGCAGTGTTATTGTTTCTGTATTTGCCATCTTGTGCATGGGTGTGTTGCCCTCTATGGTTGTTACTTCTCTGGCAGCTTAGCCTTGTGTGAGTAGTAATTTGGTGGGCTAGGTGATTGTCTCTAGTGTGCATGCTTTAGTGATGTATGTCCATGCAGGTCTGTGATGGTGGTCCGTGCATTGGTGTTACGTGCAGAGCTTGGCATTGGGATGAGTGGGTTGTGATGGTGGGGTGTATGTGAGGTAGTGGGGTGATGGGGGTGAGGGCAGGAGTGGGGGTATGTGATGGCATGCAGGTAGGGAGGTGATAGTAATAGAGAGTTGACTTACCAGAGTCCAGTCCTCCTGCTACTCCTGCAAGGCCCTCAGGATGCATGATTGCCAAGACTTGCTCCTCCCATGTTGTTCGTTGTGGGGGAGGAGGTGGGGGTCCACTGCCAGTTCTCTGTACTGCTATCTGGTGTCTTGCTGCCACGGAATGCACCTTCCCTGTAGGTCGTTCCACCTCTTCCTGATGTAATCCCTTGTACTTGGGTGCTGCCCCACGGCGTTGACCCTGTCCATGATCCTCCACCATAGCTCCATCTTCCTTGCAGTAGATGTCTCCTGCATCTGTGATCCGAATAGCTGTGGCTCCATCCAGATGGATTTCCTCCACCATGACCCTTAGCCCCTCCTCTGAGAACCTGGGGTGTCTTTGTGGTGCCATGGGTGTAGTGTGTGTGGTGTGTGAGGGTGTGTGGGGTGATGTGTTGGGGTGTGTGCTGTAACGTGCGTGTATGGTGTATGGGTGATGGTGTTTTGTGGCTCTGGTTCTGTGGGTGCTCTTGGTCTGTATCTCAGTTGGCAATATTTTTTCATCATAAGGGGTTGTGGGTATTGTGGGTGTGTGTTTCATAGTGTTGTGGGTGTGATGAGTGTATGTGTGTCAGGTGTGTGTAGTTTGAATTGTCCAATGTGGTGCTGTTTTGTTTGTGTGTGTATATTTTGAGTGCGGCGGTATGTACCGCCAATGGTTTACTGCCATTGAATGTCCGCTGCGGTGATTTGTGGGTCATAATGCTGCGGACGTATTTCTGTTGGCGTAACCGTGTGGGTTTTGGTAGCACCAATTTATCACTGACCTTTGGGCTGGCGGACTTGTGTGTGTGCGTGTGTATAGTGACGGATTGGTATGCGTGTGTCATAATATGGGTAGCAGTAATCCGCCGCGGTGTCGGTATGTTGGCGGTGGTCGGCATGGCGGTAAGCGGGACTTACCGCCAATGTCATAATGAGGGCCTATATCTTGTGCCCTAGGTCAGCTATAACTCACGCCCTTGCCATGCACTGCGAATTACCCCAGATATCACATCACTCATGTCATCTTCAATGACATCATTGATAATAACAATGTAACATTTGCAGTAATATTATGGATGAGAAAACTTTGCATGGCGTGGGAACAAGTTATAGTTACTTGAAATAACCCTACCTGCTGAATTTCTAAGCTTTGTGCGTGTAAAATCTGACCCTAACTATAACGTCTCTGTAACCTTTGGTTTCTTAGTGAAAGTGCAAAAACAAAGGTTACAGGGACATTATAGGAAGGTTCTGAATTTACTCATACAAAAGCAGAGAAATTCACCTGTTATAGTAAGAGTTATCTAAAGTAACTGTAACTCTTACTCTAAGGTAACTATAACTCGTGCCGCCGCCATGCACAGGTATGTAATCAATAATTTTACTACAGATATTACGGTGACTTTATCAGTGATGTTATCAAAGATGTCATGAGTGCTGTAATTTGTGGGGTAATTAGCAGCGCATGGCAAGAGCGCAACTTATAGTTACTTTAGGGCACGAATTATAGTTACTTTAGATAACTCTAAGGTGAATTTCTATGGTTTTGTATGAGCAAATTCAGAACGTAACTATAACGTCCCTGTAACCTTTGTTTTTTTCAGTGAATTTCTAAGGTTTTTTTAATTCTATTTAACAACTATAACATCCCTGTAACCTTTTTTCAGTGAATTTCTATGTTTTTTTAAATTCTATTTCCTAACTATATTATCCCTGTAACCTTTGTTTTTTTTCAGAGAATTTCTATGTTTTTTTAAAGTATAGCAATTTTCATTACTACACGTTAATCCAACTACTGCTGCTCATGCGCGGCTATGGTTAGCCACAGCTAACCCCCTATAGGCACCCAACCTTGCACAGTGCACAGCCTTTGCCAGAGTGCAGCAAGGGTTGCCTGCAAGACCTGTGCTGCAGCCAGTCCCTGCGGCCAACCCCTCTAACCACCCAACTCTACCCTGCACATGGCCATTTGTCTGTGCGTGGCGGGAGGTAGCCTCAGCCGATCTCTCTGGGTGTGAAAATAGGTGTATGAGGGTATATCAGGGGCTGAGAGTGGCTGTGAGAGTCTCTCTCTTGGTGTGAGAGTTTGTGCTTCAGTATCTTAGTGGGTGCGTCTAGGTGGGTGCGTCAGTGTCCATGCAGATCTGAGAGTTGGTGCATGAGGGTGTTAATGGGTCTCTGAGTGGGTGTGTGAGAGTCTGAGCGAGTCTGTGAGTGGGTGCGTGAGGGTCTGAGTGGGGCTGTAAGTGGGTGCACGAGGTTCTGAGTGGATCTGTGAGTTGGTGTGTGAGTGGGAGAAAGAGATTAAAAGAGAGAGCGAGAGTGAGAGGGAGATAGAGAGTTTTTTAGTCTTTGATGGTTGATGTACTCAGAAGGAGATATTCTGCACAAATTGAAAAAAATGTATTTGTCAATTAAAAACAGTAAGATCACCTTTCAGTATGAGCCTTAAACATTTCCAGTTGAAAAAATATAAAGGAGAGAAATGATCAGGAAAACACCTGGACTCAAACTCTCAATGCTCAGTGTGAAGGTCTGTGACCTTCACACTTAAGCTATTCTTTTTTATATATTTCTTTAGCCCTTTATGGGCTATCTGGGACTGTGGGGAGAGCCTCAATGCCTCCTCCACCACATTTTAATTAATTTTATTATATGCCCTTTACGGGCTATCTCGGGCCGCAGGGAGAGCCTCAAGGCCTCCTTCACGGTCCCATTGCTCCAGCAAGCAGGCAGCTGCCTTCAACAGCAGCTGCCTGGTCACTGGAGCAATGCTTTCATCTCTGTCCCTTGCATGTATACCTGTGTGCAGGGAACAGAGAGGAAAACTCTGCTTTCTGACAGCTGGACCTGTTAGCGGAGTGTTTGCTGTGACTAGGCTGCAGCTGTCAAAGCTACAGCCAAGCCGCAGCAAACAGCTATGTCCCAGGGCTGGGCACCGTAGGACATAGCCTTCAGTGGCTCCTCGAGGGGGGCCATGTGGAATCCCTCCAATGTGGGGCTAAGGGGGTCTGAAATGGACCCCCTTTCCATTTTTTCCGGTTGCACCAGGAAGGTGGTGCTCCCCAGGGCTACGGGGGGCGAGCGCCCCACCCCTAAATACATTCAGATGAATGCCATGGGAAGGTGGTGGTCCCCGGGCTGTGGGGGAGGCCGACGGCCCTCCCCCACACAATTAAAGCATTTTGCCCTGGGGAGGTGGTGGTCCCCAGGATACCGGGGGTGGCACAGGCTCTTTCGCATATATCACATAAATCGCCCTGGGGAGGTGGTGGCCCCCAAACAATTAAAGCAATTTGTCCTGAGGAGGAGGTGGTCCCCGGGGAACAGGCGGCCTGCACCTCCCCCCCACCATATATCCCAAAAAACGCCCTGGGGAGATAGTAGTACCCGGGGCAGTGGAGGGGCTTGGAGGCCCCCACATTCAAAATTATGAATTCCCCCAGGATTTGGCCCACCTGGGGGCTTATTAAAAAACAAGCGCGAAAGCCAGTGATTGGTTTTTTTTTTCCACAAATTTGCGAATATCGCAAATCCGCGGCCCAAAAATTAAAAAAATGCCTTTTGGCTCTTGGGGGGACCCCAGCATCAGAGCATCAGAGCTAAAGGGTCAGTATGTCTATCCCTGGCCCCGTTTCTTTTTTTTGTTTGCTTTTCTTTCTAGGACTTGACAGAGTCCCAAGAAGGCTACCAACACATCCTGGTTTGAAGCGTTGGCAGCCAATCAGAGCTGTGTATTTCCCTGCATGAGCTTGTCTTTTTTCGTGAATAGTCAGCGGCCAGAGATATACAAATTTGAATTTCCCTGAATTTCTAATAACTACTGAACAGATTCACACCAAATAACCGAAAGACCAATCTGCATACCGAAAGCTAGCTTTCTGCAAAATTTGGAGTAATTCTGTCCATTGGTTCGGGCTGTAGATCTGTCTAAAGGTCCTAAGGGAATTAACATGGGAAATACAATTTTTTTCACCTCCCTCCCTTGCTTAAAATGCGAACCTAACTATAAAGTCCCTGTATCCTTAGTTTTTTTAAGTGAATTTCTATGGTTTTTTTTTCTATTTGCTAACTATTATGTCCTGGTAATCTTTGTTTTTTTCAGTGAAAAAAATATATATACTTACAAGTTAAATTTTGTAAATGCATGCGTGGTAAAGACGCATGCGTTGTAATGACGGCATTGTGAAGGCATGTGTGGTAATTGGATGCATTGTTCCATCATTCAACCCCTCCAGTGTGTGTACAGCAGGAGGATCACTGCCCATTCACAATTTGCAGGTGGCCTCACATTTGCTCCTGCTTCTTGTCGAATGAATGGTCATTACTCCCTGCATTGCATTATTAATTCTAGATACTAGTTATCAGTTGCCGTTAGTTATTACATTGTCGAGGGGGAGAGAAGCAAGGGGTTCTTTAGGGACTATGTCATATTTGGTACTGTAGGTGGCAATAGCCTGTAGTTGAGGAAAGTGTCTAGGGTTATGTATTGGGGATTGTCTGTAATTATCTGAAACGGCGGGCACTCTCCTGGTGAGGATAAATTGCCCACTGTATTTAGTCCCAGTCTCAAGGGTCAGTTCTTAATTTTGGCCTCTGTGGTCAGTGGGGGGGAAGGGTTATCAAGCAGCGGGATATAGTGTCATTCTATGCCACGCCTGTCATGTGCAAGTCACAGTGTCAATTCTGCCCAGGAGTCTCTATCGTTTACCTTCTACTATTATGTTTGTTTACTATATTTAGCAGCATTCTCTTCAGCCGCCAGGTGTGCATATTGAGCTTGAGCACACAGGTAGTATAGCTCAACATTGGGTCTGTGGACCCACCTACTTTGTATGAAAGTGTCAGCGTTCCGCACTGATGCATAGCTGTTCACTTACTAAAGCTAGTTTCATCATGAGGGAGTTTGAGAACTGCATAAGTGGGTATGGAATATTAGTGAAGGTACAAAAGAACATTAATATTTTTACCATTTTCATAGTAGGATTCCGATCCCGGGGTTCACCTGTTCTTCAATTTTGGTAAATGCTACACCGTAGTTGTCAGTGATGAACTGTTGGACTTCTCAGCTTTTGTCTATATACACAGGTATTTGGCACCATCATAACGGAAATTGGACGTCACACCTGCAGGTGCTTCTAGTGAGTGGGAATATTTGGGACTTGCCCGGATAATATGGTACCTGAGTAGCTCCCAAATCTGATCATTTCACGAATGACAGGATCCAGGTTGGAAGAGTGATCTTCACTAAATAGTTAAGATATTGTCTACGTACATTGAGAGGAAAAAAAGAGCTTGTGATCTAAGTGACAGCCCCTGCACCAAATGATGCTTAAGAAGAGTACACGCTAGTTTCTCCACCAGAATAACAAAGAGAATCAGCGATAGAGCACATCTTTGTCTCATTCCCCGTGATTTCACAACTGGCGCAGCCATTTCACAGTTTACTTTTAATACTGGACATGGCCTGAGTATACAGTAATATGGCACATTCCATCCTATCCCTCCCGACCCTGAGGCTCCCCATCTCCACAAATAAGAACAACTGCTCTAAGGAACCAAATATCTTAGAAGCATCTAAAAACAACACCACCACATCGAATTGCAGCTGCAGATGATCCACAATCAAGAACAATGTGCAGAGGTTGTGGGATGCGAACTGGCCAGGCATAAATCCATACTAAACTGTAAACTTCGTACTTGTATATCGCACTACTCAACCATTAGGGTCTCAAGGCGCTGTACACATACCGCTGTGGAACCCCTCCTGGCTTTTCCCTGTGAGGTGCCTACTCCTGGGCAACCTCCAAGGTGAAGCCAGGCATCCCAGCGTTGTTGGGGTCATTGTAGAGATTAAGCAAGCTATTGCCCAGAGCGGGACCCATGAATTAGATTAGGCACTGATGCGAGAATTATCAGGTCCTAGGAAATTAAGCCCAAGACCCCCCAAGGCGAGAATTGAACCCTGGTCCCAGGCCAGATTTCTGCATCAAGGTCTGCCGCGCTAACCATTGAGACACACTTCTCCACAGCTTGCTAAGTCATACTTAGCAGAGATGTGAACAGTCTATTTTCCTGTAATTTAGCTAGTGTTGTGTTATCTGCGTTTGTGAGTTAGTGTAGCCAATATGACTCTCGTTTGGTTACAGCTCTCAATCTGCCACAAGATGAAACATTATTAACGCTTCCTAAAGCACTGAGGGCAGACATACAGTTTCCTCTGCCTCTTAAGACTTCGCCATCAAATGTGGTGCCAGCTCATCTGCATATTCCTTATAGAATCGGATGGTAATCCCATCATTCCACAGAGCTTTGCTGTTCTGCATATCCCATATTGCTGTTTCTACTTCAATATCAGTTAGTGGCTAGGCTAATGGCTATGCCATTGCCGTTTCATTAAGATTGTATATTGTCCTTGTTCCCTGAATGTTGTGACTGGTATAATGTCAATAAAAGTTTGTAAATTCATGAAATATAGATTTCATGTTTGCTGCAAGAGTCCGTCGTGGCTTTTTCTATTGCTGAAATATCTCCAGTTTCCCTTAGGCTTTTTATCAGGTTGAGCTTTTTATCAACTTCGCCAGTGTTTCCCCAGTCAGTCATCCTCACCATACAATCTAGACATGATATGTTTTTCCATAAATCGTATCCCCTGTTCTACTTCTCCGTGTTACAGAAGTGTGGTTTTGAGGGTCACCATTGTGAGCTAGACCTCTAGCCAACTGGGTTCACTTTCCAACTGACAGTCTCATACTTATGTGTTTTAGAACGCATGACTGTTTCCTATGCAGAACCTATGTATATCTACCTTCAGGGCCTTTCACACCATCAATCTTCATATTTCAGGAGATGTGCTATGTTGGGTATTGAGGGGGCCCCTAGCACCGGTCAGAGTGCTAATGACTGTGCACAGTTGAGAGGTTTGCTTCACAAATATCTCTATCTTCCCATTAGAAATCAATTCTGGAACCCTCGCAATGCACACATTATTACTTCGTAAGCAGGCTTTAAGGGCTTTATTCTTAGCCTTAATGTCTTCTGGCTGCTTCAACCTTGATGTCTGACATATGGGGTTGCTCCATATCCATACAGCCAGATTACTCATCCAGTCGCTCTTACATGTGGATCATACGGGCAGTTACGGACTCTATCTTACTGTCAAAGGCTGCTTAGCTTTTTTGAAAGGTCAGCAGCGATGTATTAATCTCAGCGTCTCCCACTATGTCCACATCATTTGTTGAATTCTTCATCTGTGATGTCTCCTCGGTTTCCACCGACACCGGATTTATGAGAGTGAAATGCCAGTTTTGGTTTGCCACTGCCATTCTCAAAGTGGTTCTGCTGACATTATCTAGGCAGCAGGTTACATGGTGGATTCCTCAACTGCAATTCGCTCTGTTTACTCTCCTCACAGTCACCTTTTGTATTTGAGGTTCTATTGACATGCATTTTTAGGTTTGCGTTAGGCAAGGCCTTTTGATTTTAATAAAATTATATGTATAATGAACTTACTTATAGGGGCTTTTAGCGAGCCCTCTTCTTCCATTTGCTTATTATTGTGTCATTCATGTGGTTTTTCCAATCACCATTCTGCCCTTTGATAAGGAGCACATACAACCATTGAGTAATGCCCTTTAGTGCTACTCCTGAATCCAATGTTGTCTTGCTCATCTAGTCGTCATTGTGCAACTTTTATAAGCACTTGCTTAGGCTATTATGTGCCTAAATCCTCCACCCCATCATCCTGATCACTTCTCTTCAACTGCATCGGGTACAGAATGTTTGTGTCCGCTAAACAGTCTGCACTCTGTCCCTCCTCGGTGTTACCCCTGTTCTTGCCTTTTTTTACATTGTTAACAATCGTGAGACTACTAGGGCTGTTTGAAATTATAATTAGGGTGGCGTGAAGTTACACTGGAGATATTTACTATGCCAAAATGGGTGGTGCAAACTGTGCAATGCCAACGTCACTGGTGACATTTTGTACTTAGAACAATTAAACAAGATACCTAATTTCTTTCACATGACTCAGTGTTCAGAATTCCAGGCTGCCGAGGAAGTCCCAAAGAAGGCTAATTTGAAGTGTCAGTCAGGACTTCAGGTGGCCAGATTCATTCTCTTGAATACCCCCTCTGTCTCTGTGTGTGTATGGATTACAAGATTGGGTAGTCCCCCGGCAGGCCATGGATGAGGATGTCTGGACCCGGGGTCCGAGCACCAGTCCACCATCTCACAAAGCACACAGAACAGGGTTCTGCAGGCACTGGGGGGGCTCCTCTGCTTGGCTGGGTAAAAAGCTTTGACTGTGCCCTGAAGTAGAGCTCCAAATGGCCCAGGGATAGAAACCTGCACCCCTGGGCTCCATTCTCCATTTAGTCATGTCACAAAATGCCCTGAAAGGGGTCCCGCAGGCCTGCAGTGGGGGTCCCCTGCTTGACCAGGTATAAAGCTTTGACTGGGTCCCTGCTCAGAGCACCAGCTGCCTTGAGATGGAAGTCCTGGGCTCCCTTCTGCAGCCCACCATGTCACGAAGAGAGTGGAAGGGGTCCTACAGGTACCGGGGGGCTCCCAGGCTTGTCCGGGTAAAAAAGCTCTGACCGGACCTCAGAGCTCCAGACGACCTGGAGTAGAAGCTTTTCACCCTGGGCTCCATTCTCCAGCTTGCTGTGTCACAAAGTGTCCTGAAAGGGGACCCCGGAGGCTCAGGGCGTGCTCCTCTGTGTGGCAGGGTGAGAAATTGCGACTGAGCCCCGCGTTAGTGCCCCAGCTGGCCTAGGGATCGGCAGCCTCCACCCCTGGGCTCCACTCTTCATCCCACCCTGTCAGATAATGCCCTAGAAGGGGTCACAAAGGCCCTGGTTAGTCAGGTAAAGGGGCTCAGCTGGGCCCTGGGTCAGAGCACCAGCTGGCCTGAGGGTGAAGGGCTTCGTCCCTGGGCTCCATTCTCCAGTCCACCATGTGGCAGATTGAACTGGAAGGGGTTCCGCAGGCATCGGAAGGGCCCCCTGCTTAGCTGGGTAAAAACTTTCTGACCGAGCCCCGGGATACCACTCTGCCTGGCCCTTGGGTGAAAGCCCTGTGCTTCATCCCCCAGCCTGCCATATTGCAAAGTGCCCTAGTAGGGATACAGAATCACCGGAAGGGCTCTCCTACTTGTGGGTTAAGTACCTCTGACAGTGCCACAAGTCAGAGCTCCAAATAGCCCGGGAGTGGAAGCCTCCACCCCTAGGTTCCATTCTCTGGCCTGCCTTATCACAAAGAGCCCTGGAAGGGGTCCTGCAAGCCTGGGAAGTGCTCTCCTGCTTGGCCAGGTGAAAAAGCTTTGACCCGGTCCCAAGTCAGAGCTCCTGCAGGTCCTTGGGGGTCAGACCATGGTGCTGGGCTCCATTTCTAGGACCGCCATATCACTTTTAGCCTGGGTGGGGTCCTGCAAGCCCAGGAAGTGCTAAACTTACTGGATGGCTAAACACATCTGTGACCAGGCTCTGGATCAGGGCTCTGGAGGTCCCGGGACAGAAGATCCTGACCCTGGGCTCCCTTCCACACCCTGCCATGTCACATACAGCCAAGGATGGAGTCCTACAGACCAGGTGAAAAAGTGGTCACCAGGACCCAGGTCAGAGCTCTGTGAGGCCTCCCCACAGACCCAGGTTGGGCTCCAAGAATCTGACTCCGGGGGGCCTTTGGCCTCTCCAAGAGCCAGCAGAATCTGACTCATAGGACATGGTGCGGCCTGATCGCTGTCCTTTAAGCCTGGCCAGATGGCCGCTCCTAGCTCAGCCATCTGGTTGTACATGCCTTAGGAATGGGCGTACTTCCATGGAAGTAGCAATAGGGATAATTTGACTTTTTGTGACCAGCCAGGGCTCCAGGAAATTTGATACATTTGCTCAACTGTCCCCCTCTGCCACTCATTGTGCACGGATTATAAGAAAGGCAGGTAGCCTTCCTTGGGAATAGTATGGACAAGGCACTAGGGACCCCCCTATTTGTTGTTCATTTTCCACAGGTGCTGTAAGGGCCCAGGTCAACCTGCCCTATGCCCACGGCTGCCTTCCAGCCTTGTCGGATGGGCCTTTACTTCAAGCCTGCCTTCACAGAAGCCAGGGAAGGATGTGAAGCTGACAGCCAGCACTGTACTCTGATTGACTGGGTACCCTACCCTGTTTAGAACTAGCCTGCTTGGCCAGCCTCAGCTGTTGTTTCAAGTAAAGAGGTTCCACCCCCATCTGAGAACCTCTAACTGGAGACTTTGCCTTTCACAGAGGCTCTCCAAAAGGGACTCCACATGCAGCAGAGTGAAGGCCAAGCAGCCTGGTAGCTTGCATCCCCCCAGTAGTCATACCAGAGTGAATGGGATCACTTAGTGCTAGTCTCAGATGCCACCTGGCAGTCTGGGCCCCAAGCACCACGCCATTGTCCCTCTCCACCCAGTGCATTTCCACAGAGGTTTGGGACAACATTTCTGTGGAGTGTCCCTGCCGTCCAGGCCGGCACCCATGTGTCTCGCTCATGCTGTGCCTGAGCTTACCTCTCCCTTCCATCGTTATGGAGCAACCTAGGCCCACCATTGCTCATGCCACCAAACTGTTCATCCTCTACAGGCAAGCAGGGGCTTCCCACAGCAGGCTCCCAAGGTCAATCTGGGATAAGTATGTGGACCCTCCTCCCATACAGCAGGTGAGGCTAAATGGTTGATCCTGCCAGTAGCAAATGCTTGCTTCAATGATTAAGCCATGCGCATGTAAGTACACACAGCTGGGACAGCAAAACTGTAAATGTCTGTTATGACTCCTTTGATCGCTCCATCCGTTAATTGGATAACTGTGGTAATTCTAGAGCTAATATATGATGATGAACACTGATCTCCTGCAATGTTTGCATTTAGCAGACCATGACCAATCCAGGCTTGCCCATCCGCTTTGTTGAGTCAAGATAACCTCGGTTCAATCGCATGTCACTGTGATGGCTACAATACATGTGGACGTCTGCCCTATCAACTTTCGTTTATACTTTCTGTGCCTACAGTGATGGACAAGGGTAGCAGGGAATCTGGTTGATTCTGAAAAAGGAGCCTGTAAAATGGCAATCACATCCAAGGAAGGCAGTAGGCACTCAAATTATACCAGAGATAGTGATATAAAATAACAATACAGGACTCTTTTGAGACCCTGTAATTGGAATGAGTTCACTTTAAATCCTTTAACAAGGATCCATTGGAGGGCAAAGCTGGAGCCAGCAGCTATGGTAATTCCAGCTCTAATAGCATACATTAAGGTTGCCGCAATTAAAAAGTTCATTGTTGGACCTTAGGATCGAGCTGCAAGTCTGCTGCCAGGTGATCTACCGCCTATCCCAGCCCCTGCCTCTCTGCACCTTGTTGATGCTCTTGTCTGAGCGTCCTTAGGGTCTGAAGCTTTTACTTTTAACTGGAGTGTTCAAAGCAATCCTGTTGCCTGACTACTTCAACTAGGAATAATAGAATAGGACTCCAAATTCATTTTGTTGGTTTTAGAAACAAGGACCATGATTAAAAGGGATAGCAGGAGGCATTCTTACTGTGCCGCTAAAGCTTAATTTCTAAGAGCTGCGCACAATGAAACAAAGAATGTTTTCATTAATTAAGAATTAATGTTGGCAGCTCAGAAATGATGAGATACTGCTGTGGTTCCGACCATAAAGCAATCCCACAGCAATTAATTTCTTTGGATTTTATTTGAAGCAATTAACAGTGTATGCGCATTCAGACTGTTCCCGAATTGAGAACAACCACTCCTACCTCATTAGGAACCCAGATAAAACTGTGAAGTACAAAGCCATAATGAGTCATGGGAATGCTTATGAACTTTCCCAGTAGTTTTGCTGATCTGATGACTTGATTTTCCAATAGTGGAGTAATGTTGTAGGTAGTCTGATCTGATAGGGGAGTTTTTTGGGATGCAAATGTCCCCTGCATGATAGGGGTGTTTTTTGGGATACAAATGTCCCCTGCATAGTAAACAGGCATATACCCGTGCACTCAATGCCCACATGAAATTGGTATACTGACTTTTATTTTGACCATGGTATCATGCTAATCTAGTGTGTAAGTAGAGGCCTAGGTCCTTAAAAATGCAAGCTCAAGGACCCTGGAAACATCACACGAAGCATTGGTAGGTGCATACCATCTTTTGTGAACTTGAAGTGTGACCAATACTTTTTTCCTTGTGTCAGTGAAAGTGTAGTCTATTGACCCCACCTGTGTAAAGTTCCACTATGTGAAACCCAGAACTTTTCACTGGTATTCTATGTGTATGTTGGGTGTATGTGCAGTATGTGTATAGCACATGCATGGAAGTATGACTCTGTGTGTTGGATGAATCAGAGGACTGGAGCAAGTGGGATCCATTTTGGATCCCCCTGGGTTAGGAAGGCACAAGGCACAGGAGTGAGGGTGAGTATAGCTTCCACAGACAGTGGAAGTGCATTGCCTGTATTCCTGTGCCCAATGGGTAGAGACTCAGACAGTGAAGTGAAGAGGCTACCTTTATTAATTCCATGAGAACCTTGTTCTCATAGTAATTGGTAATAACATAAAGAGATGGTGAGAATTGCCTTGGCCTACAGCTTTGGGTACCCACTCCGACTCCTGTACTGAAGGTAAAATCCATTAGTGTTCTTCTGGACCTTCATCTATCCATGCAAGCACAGAGTAAACATATTTCATTCTCATTTTCGTATCTCAAAATAGTAAGAAAATGTCTTTCTTTCCTGCCAGACCATTTTCAGGTGCTAGCAGTTTCCACCTCTACACTCCCCAGGATCAAATACTGAGATATTCTTTACTTTGGCCTACCAAGATTTTTCTTGAACCAGTTGAAAGGATTCAAAGCTTGTCTGTCCAAGCCACAGTCTGAAGGTTAAGGAAATCAGATCATGCCACCAGGCACAGATTGCTCAACACTGGCTTCCAGTAAAACAGAGAATTGTGTTGAAGACTCTGTTTGATGCACATGCTCTTCTATAGCACTGAGAAATTGCCACGTGCACCATTTCCCTCACTATAATTAGATGAGAACCTTATATTCTGTCAACAACTGCTTCCTATTCCACAATCGCACTCTTTGCAAATTGTGGGAGAATGGCTCTTTGTTGCAGTTACCCCCCCCCCCCACACACACACACTTTTTGCCTGATATTGATGCTGACTTGACTGAGAGTATGCTGGGACCCTGTTAACCAGACCCCAGCACCAGTGTTCTTTCACTAAAAATGTACCATTGTTTTCACAATTGGCACACCCCTGGCACACAGATAAGTCCCTTGTAAAAGGTACCTGTAGTACCAAGGGCTGTGTGACCAGGGAAGGTCCCTAAGGGCTGCAGCATGTGTTGTGCCACACTAAGGGACCCCTGACCTAACACATGCACACTGCCATTGCAGATTGGGTGTGTTGGTGGGGAGAAAAATGCAAATTCGACATGGCACCCCCATCAAGGTGCCATGCACACAAAACACTGCCTGTGGCATAGGTAAGTCACCCCTCTAGCAGGCATTAAAGCCCTAAGACAGGGTGCACTATACCACAGGTGTGGGCATACCTGCATGAGCAATATGCCCCTACCGTGTCTAAGACCATTCTTAGTCATTGTAAGTACAGTGTGGGCATATTAAGTATATGGTCTGGGAGTTTGTCAAAACGAACTCCACAGCATAATGGCTACACTGAATACTGGGAAGTTTGGTATCAAACTTCTCAGAATAATAAACCCACACTGATGCCAGTGTTGGATTTATTAAAAAAAAGGCACACAGAGGGCATCTTAGAGATGCCCACTGTATTTTACCCAATCCTTCAGTGCAGGACTGACTGGTCTGTGCCAGCCTGCCACTGAGAGACGGGTTTCTGACCCCCTGGGGTGAGAGCCTTTGTGCTCTCTGGGGCCAGAAACAAAGCCTGCACTGGGTGGAGGTGCTTCACACCTCCCCCCTTACAGGAACTGTAACACCTGGCAGTGAGCCTCAAAGGCACAAGCCTGGTGTTATAAAGCACCCAGGGCACTCCTGCCAGTGGAGATGCCAACCCCCCCCCGGACGAGCCCCCACTTTTGGCAGCAAGTCTGGAGGGATAATGAGAAATACAAGGAGGAGTCACCCCCTCAGCCAGGTCCACCCATAAGGTGACCAGAGCGGAAGTAATTCCCTCCTTGGAAAATCCTCCATCTTGCTTAGGGATAGGGATGCCCCCCTTTCCCCAGAGGGAGTGGGCACAAGGAGGGTGTCGCCACCCTCAGGGACAGTAGCCATTGCCTACTGCCCTCTGACCCTAACACACCCCTAAATTTTGTATTTAGGGGCAACCCTGAACCCAGGTCATCAGATTCCTGACGACCTACAAAGAAGATGGACTGCCTAGCTGAAAAACCCTGCAGAGAAGAAGGAAGACGACGACAACTGCTTTGGCCCCAGCCCTACCGGCCTGTCTCCAACTTCAGAGAATCTGCACCAGCGACGCATCCTGCGGGCCCAGCGACCTCTGCCGACTCAGAGGACTGCCCTGCAACTACAAAGGATCAAGAACTCCCGTGGACAGCGGACCTGTCTAACCAAAGAAAGAAGAAACCATCTTTAAAGGGACTCTCACCTCACACCAGAAGCGTGAGTCCCCACCACTGTCCCGTGTTCACGGAAGCCAACGACCCAGAGAGGACCCCTAGGCGACTTCGATGACGTGTCAACCCTGGGCTGACAACTCTGCACCCCACGACGATGCCTACAGAGGGAATCCCGAGGACCCCCCTGACCGTGACTGACCAGGAGGAAGATATCTGACACCTGGAGAAGCAGTGGAACCCGCAGCCCCCAGGCCTGTGAGAAACCGACCACTAGTGCAGCAGTGACCAGCAGGCAGCCCTCACCCTTGCCCAGTCGGTGGCTGGCCCGAGAAGCCCCCCTGTGTCCTGCCTGCAACGTCTGAGTGACCCCCGGGTCCCTCCATTGAATCCTACTGCAAACCCGACGCCCTGATTGCCTACTGCATCTGGCCACCCCTGTGCTGTTGAGGGTGTGCTTTGTGTGTCTACGTCGGGCCCTGCCAGTGCTCTACTAAACCCCCCTGGTCTGCCCCCCAGGACGTGGGTACTTACCTGCCAGCAGACCGGAACCGGAGCATCCACCTGTCTCCATAGGCACCGATGTTATTTTGGCTTGTTTGACCTCAGCACCGGACCGGCCCTGTGTTGCTCGTGCTGGGTGTTTTGCTGTGTGCTAACTATGCCCCGGAGACTGAACTGGTATGTGTTTTACTTACCGTAATAACTAAACTGTACTTACCTCCTCCAGGAACTGTTGAAAATTGCAGTGTCCACTTTTAAAATAGCTTATTGCCATTTTATGAAAAACTGTGTACATTACTGTTTTGGTCAAAGTTCTAAGTATTACTATGCAGAGTACCTTACATTTAATGTACTTACCTGCAATCTGAATCTTGTGGGTCTAAAAATAAATTAACAAAATAATATTTTTCTATATAAAAACGTATTGGCCTGGAGTTAAGTCATTGGGGGGGTCATTCCGACCCTGGCGGTCCATGACCGCCAGGGCCGGGGACCGCGGAAGCACCGCCAACAGGCTGGCGGTGCTTCCAGGGCCATTCTGACCGCGGTGGTAAAGCCGCGGTCAGAAAAGGGCAACCGGCGGTTTCCCGCCGGTTTACCCCTGGCCCAAGGAATCCGCCATGGCGGCGCTGCTTGCAGCACCGCCATGGGGATTCCGACCCCCTTCCCGCCATCCTGGTCCTGGCGGTAAATACCGCCAGGAACAGGATGGCGGGAACGGGTGTCGTGGGGCCCCTGGGGGCCCCTGCACTGCTCATGCCACTGGCATGGGCAGTGCAGGGGCCCCCTCACAGGGCCCCATATTGATTTTCGCAGACACTGAAAATCGCGACGGGTGCCACTGCACCCGTCGCACACCAGCAACTCCGCCGGCTCCATTCGGAGCCGGCTTCATCGTTGCTGGGGCTTTCCCGCTGGGCCGGCGGGCGGCCTTTTGGCGGTCGCCCGCCGGCCCAGCAGGAAAGCCAGAATGGCCGCCGCGGTCTTTTGACCGCGGTGCGGTCATTCGGCGGTAACCGCATGGCGGGTGGCGGTGTGTGTTTTCACTTATTGCTTGTGTGTGTACAACAAATGCTTAACACTACCCTCTGATAAGCTTACCTGCTCGACCACACTACCACAAATAGAGCATTAATATTATCTATTATTGCCTCTGTCAAGCCTTTTGGGGAACCCCTGGACTCTGTGCACACTATATCTCATTTTGATATAGTATATACAGAGCCAGCTTCCTACACAGATGATATGCTCTTATACTATCTATACAATGATATCAGGGAGGGACAGGGGGAGATGACACAGCTGTTAGCGACATTTGGAACCTTGTCAGGACTCCAAATTAACGCAGATAAATCATGGGCCTACTCCTTCGCTGGCACCTATGTGAAACCTACACTATGATTTGGAGACTTACAGATCCAATTGCCCCTGGTACCTGGGAATTCAGATATAACGAGAAAGTCAGGACCTCTTGTAAGGTAACCATATACATGCAATCAATGCCATTAAATCCCAGGTGGCCTTCTGGATCACATTACCCCTGTTGACGGCAGGCTGTCTAGCTCTGGTGAAAATGGTTGTATTGCTGTGCTCAAACTGTTAAGTATTATATTGCTCAACCTTATCTGGGTCAGTGGGTGATTTAGAGTCAGTTTAATGAAACTACAACTGCTGGCAGATGGAGGTGGTATGGGGGCACCCAACTTTAAGGCCTATTGTATAGCTGGTCAGTTACAGAGGGTGGCCTAAGGGCTGGCTGGACATTACATAATGGAAATAGGATACACAATGGCCCAACTTAATAGAGGTCTACTAAACAGAATGCTCTGCCACTCTGCTCTGCCTAAACCCACAGGTCCACTTCTGTGGCGAATTGCCATAGCTTACTGGAAGATGGCGATGAAACATACTGCTTCTCTGGCACTTTATGTGCCTAATATCCCATTATGTGGTCTATCTACATCTTCTGATACTCTGACACTGCCTAGGCTGGGCCTCTGGGAAAAGGCGGGGGTAACTACGGTGGGTGCATTATTTAGGGCGGTCACATTACTGACACACACGGATTTTGTACATGAATACGGATTAGCAGAAACGCTATTCTTAACAAATGCCAGTGTGCTGAGGTATGTTCGTAACCACTGGGCAGTGGACAGACAAGAACCTAAAACACATGAGTCCCTTCAAGCACTCCATACTATGAGACATAGCGAGCACCTTATACAGTGCCTCTACTAAGAACTATGGGTCTATCTTCTAACGCCACTTGCTATACTCAAAGCTAAATGGGAATTCGACCTGGCCAGGGTGTTCACTGATAAGGAGTGGGCTAGTTTATTAGAATATCCCAGGAAAATCTTGCGTAATTCGAGATTTCTCTATACTACACCGAGCCTATTTAACACCACACAGAATTAATAAAATGTTCCTCACGTCATCCACGGCATGCCCCCGTTGTCAAGCCCCAGAGGCTGATCTCATGCACATGTTGTGGACCCTCTGCAGTCCATTTACAGGAGGGGAATCTCTGAACTATTGGTAGAACTGACGGGTTTACGACAATGGGATAAATCAGAGCAACGCATATTAGGGTTAAACCTGAGGCCCAAATGCCCAAAGGCAGTCACACGCTTTACAAATTTAGCATTATTGCTGGTAAAACAGTTAATCACAAAATGCTGGAATTCCCCACTTATCCCTTTAGTGGATGCATGGCGTGAGGAGGTTCCACACCGAGTCCGATGGAGAGCGAAGCAATACAGTGAGAAGTATACAGAGGACTGCATAGGATGCCCATTTCAATGGAATGGGAAACACTACTAGAAAGATTTAAAGCTCGGACATCAGAAGATGGGACAGAAGAATAACTGAAAATACACAGGGCCCAGCACTGGTGAATTACTACTGGGGTACCTCTTGTCAGTGATGGTTTCGCTCGAAGTATTCACACTTGAGCCTGATTTCATTTCGGTCCTAGCACACACCCCTTGAATACAATGTACCTCCCACGCTGAATTAGCTGCACACTCTTATAGTACCTACATACTAGATGATGATCTCGCACATGTGTATCCCCAAAACTTCTAACATTGCTTATTCAAAAGGAGACACGTCCCGGCTACTTCAGGAGGTGGATCTGGGGGCTAGTTTATGGTTATTTTACTGTATGTAGCAGGAACAGTTTTTTATTATTGATACTCAATATCCATATGGTGGATTAGTGAATCTGATGATATGATAAATCTAATGCAATATATGAATACTGCTAATCGCATTTTACTGCATGTGCATGATAAACTATAATAATGTTTTGTTTGTCTAAAAACTGCTTCCTATTTCATGCTTTATAAGATCAAGATGGTTCTTCTCTTTCCTTGTCAAGTTCTCAGCTTTGAATGAGCTATCATTAGATATTAACTGGTTCGGCGCCATGGACGTAATGGTTACGTTCATGGCTGCGCCCGTGTGGCGCCATGGACATAACCATTACGTCCATATTCAGGCCTTCGGGTGAACTGCTAGCGCTCCCCCCCGATTGCCTCCCCTCCAGGTCAGGGTTGGAAGAGGAATCGCTTCCCCTTCCACCCCGACACCCCAGTGACATCTGATGACATCAGCATGCAAAAGCATGCTGACCTCATCAGAGGTCACCTCCCATGGCGTTGCGGAAGAGAAATGCTCAGCATTTCTCTTACTCTCGGGAGGAGGGGGCCAGCAGAGACATGAAAGGAAAGGAAAGGCCTTTCCTTTCCTTTTATGTCTCTGCAAGCATTTCTGCTGCCCGATCGCATTAAATGCCTACTAGAAACCAGGGAATTTTAGTTTTTTTGATAATGGAGATAAGGGGAGCGGCCCTTGCCCAAGGATGCAAATCATTTTCAGGCCATTTCTGCCCCCCCGGGGCAGATCTGCCTACTATAATTAGGCCGATCTGCCCCCATGGGGGGCAGAAAACCCCCTAGACACCAGGGATTTTTTTTCTCTTTCTTTTATGTTTTATGTTTAGGGAGCGACCCCTTCAGCAAGGGTCACTCCCTGGGGGGGCAAATTATTTCTAGGCCATTTCTGCCCCCCCTGGGGGCAGATCGGCCTATTATAATTAGGCCAATCTGCCCCCGGGGGGGGACAGATACCACTAGACACCAGGGAATTATTTTGGGAGGGGAAATTAACATTAGGGGAGTGGCCTCTTGGGCAAGGGCCGCTCCACAGGGGGCCAAATCATTTTTAGGCCATTTCTGCCCCCCCGGGGCAGGTCAGCCTAACAAAATAAGGTTGATCTGCCCCCAGGGGGGGCAGAAAACCCCCTAAACACCAAGGATTGTTTTTAAAAAATATATATTTTATGCTTAGGGAGTGACCCCTTCAGCAAGGGTCGCTCTCTGGGGGGGGCAAATTGTTTCTAGGCCATTTCTGCCCCCCGGGGGCAGATCGTCCTAATATAATTAGGCTGATCTGCCCCCAGGGGGGCAGAAACCACTAGACACCAGGGAATTTTTTTGGGGGGGAAATGAACATAGGGGGAGCGGCCCGTTGGGCAAGGGCCGCTCCCCAGGGGGGCAAATACGTTTTAGGCCTTTCTGTCCCGGGGAGGGCAGAAAACCCCTAGACACCAGGGATCATTTTTTTTTTTTTTTATGTGTATGGAGCGACCCCTTCGGCAAGGGTCGCTCCTTGGGAGGCCAAATTGTTTTTGGTCAGAAACCACTAGACACCAGGGATTGGTGTGTGTGTATGTGTGTGTTTTGTTTGGAGGGCTGCTAGATGGCATGGAATAAAAAAAATAAAAAAAATAGTGGGGTGGTGGCTACCAACCAGTATGGGCCTGGTTATGCCCCCACCCCAACTGAAGGGGGTAACAGTCTTTCAGATCTCCCCCGCACAATAAAACATTTTCCCCCACGGCAAGCAAGAAGACATTTGATTATTTGGGGTTTTGGTTTTACATTTGGGCCATTAGAGCTTGGTAACTCTCAAAATTGTCCAACTTGGAACGGTGTGTCACGACTCACGTGCTGCTTGCGCCTGGAATTTGCAGATCTGGTGGCGTGAATCTTCAATGTTCGGCTTTGGCCCAAAAAGGGGCGACTCTTTCTGGTAGCCACGGTGCTGTAGGCAATGGAGACACCAAGAACAGACCGTGCCCTTCAGAAAGTAGCGCCAGAGGGAAAAACCCCTTCCAAGGGGAAAAACCTCCAAACAGGAAAAGTCCTGGAGAAAAACAAGAACAACAAACAGGAATCCAAAAGGAGCAAAAATCAGAAAATACAGAATGCTGAGTCCAAAACCAAAAGGCAAGGAAATCAGGAGCGAAGACACCAACTGAGCAGAAAGTGTTGCAGCACAAGGAAAGAGGAAAAACACAGCCCTTATATACCAACAAACAGGAAGTGACCCACAGGAAGTAAAAGGACACCATCTTAGATAGGGAAACAATATATAGAACAGAATAGTAGAGGAACCATAGAGAATAGGGAACAAGGAATGCTGGGAAAGCACAGGAATCTGGGAAGGAGGAAAAGACATAAAGAAAGGCACACAACAGACTGCAAACAGAAGAAAGGACAAAGAAACGAAGAAAAACAGGTAAGAGGGTTCAGAGACCCCTGGGACAGTGAAAGGCAGAAGGAAGAACGAGGCCCCAAGCAAATCTGGGGCCTCGAAACGCGCAGGAGAGGCTGGGGGCGCGCCGCGTCTTAATAACGCGGTGCGCGGCCCGAGCCGAACGCCCGGTCGAAGTCGAGCTCTCGGCTCGCGCCGCACCGCGCGGCGCGACAGTAGGTCCCCCTCCCGAAGGCCCAGGTTTAAGAGGGAATAAACAGTGAAAGCGTTGAGTCAGGAGAGGAGCGTGAACGGAAGAGGCATCTTCCCATGAACATTCACTGAGAGGATAACCCTTCCAATGAATCAGATACTGAAGTCGTTTATGAAAAAGACGAGAGTCACAGATTTCCTGCACTTCATATTCAGGAGCATCATTCACAAGGACAGGAGGTGGACAAGGAAACTGACGTGAGTAAGGATCAGGCACATAAGGTTTAAGCTGAGAAACATGAAAAACCGGATGGATCTTCCATGTATGGGGTAAGTGAAGACGGACAGTGACAGGATTGACCAACTGGAGAATACGGAAAGGCCCATAGTAACGAGGTGTGAACTTGTTTTGAGAGAGACGTGAGGGCAAGAATTTGGAGGAGAGCCAGACTTTATCTTGCAGATGATAATTTGGATTGGTTGTACGTCTCTTGTCTGCAGCCTTCTTCATATACCTCTTGGTATGTAACAAATTAGATCGAATTAGTTTATGGAGTTGGAGAAGGCGTTTGGAGAAATAGTTAATAGCAGGTAGAGGAGAGTTGGATTGTGGAGAAGTAGGGAAAGAGGTAGGATGAAAACCATAGGAACAGAAAAAGGGAGTGACCTTGGAGGCACTATGGACTGAGTTATTGTAGGAAAATTCAGCTAAAGAGAGGTAAGTGCTCCAGTTACTTTGGGTAGAATTGCAAAAGCATCGAAGATATTGCTCTAGTCCTTGGTTCAGACGCTCAGTCTGTCCGTTGGTCTGAGGATGGAACCCTGAAGACAGGGCTCTATTCATATTCAGTATTTTACAAAAATGCTTCCAAAATCGGGAGATGTACTGAGGTCCTCTATCAGAGATTATGGTATGTGGAAGTCCATGGAGACGGAAGACATGATCTATGAATATTTGACCTAGTTCTTGGGAAGTAGGCAGCTTTTTTAGGCCAGTGAAATGAGCCATCTTTGTGAAAGAATCCACTGTGACCATGATAACCCGGTTTCCTGCTGATGGTGGGAGCGAACACATAAAATCAGTAGAGATAGTATGCCATGGGGCCGATGGAACAGGCAAAGGTTGTAGTAATCCTGCCGGTCTGGTGTGAGGTATTTTGACTTGGGCACATATGGGACAGGCCTGAACGTATCTTTCCACATCCAGTTTCCAGGTAGGCCACCAAAAAAATCGTGAAAGTAATTCTTGTGTGGCTTTGATGCCTCTGTGACCAGCTACAGGGGAATCATGGCACATTTGTAATGCTTTCTTTTGCACCTTGTTTGTAGGGAGGAATATCAGGTCTTGGTAATAAAAATATCCTTGTTTCTTGTACAATAATGGTCTTAGTTCTTCCATGTCATGGTCCGATTGGTTGGCGTATTCTTGTTGTACTTCTTCCAGGAAAGACTGAGCCACTCCAATGATCTTACTGGGTTCTAGAAGATACTGGGATGAGGAAGGAGAACACTCTGGATATCGGCGAGACAGAGCATCAGCCAGAATGTTTTGGGATCCTGGAATATATGTAATATAAAAATCGTACTGACTGAAGAAAAAGGCCCAGCGGGCCTGACGACTATTCTGGCATACAAAATTTCTTAAACATTGTAAATTACGGTGGTCTGTCCTCACCTCAAATGGTTCCTTGGAACCCATCAGAAACTGCCTCCACTCAAGGCAGGCTGTTTTCAGAGCCAATAATTCCCTTTCAAGTACGGAATAATGTTGTTCAGCTGTGGAAAGGATATGAGACAAATAGAAAACAGGATGTTCAAGGCCATCATCCTCTTGTCGTTGGAGTAAGACAGCTCCGATGGCTCTCTCAGAAGCATCAGTTACTACTATAAATTGCTTGGTGGTATCTGGATGTCTTAAGATGGGGGCTTGGGTGAAGGCTCTCTTTAAGCTTTGAAAGGCTGCTTCAGCAGCCTCAGTCCAGACAAATCCCTTCTTTAAATTGTCCTTCTTTAAGGTGTGAGTTATGTGGCTAGTCTGACTGGCAAAGTCTAGAATGAATTGTCGATAGAAGTTTGCTAAACCTAGGAAACATTGTGTTTCTTTTATGGTAGAAGGAGAAGGCCACTCTAGGATAGCTTGTACCTTTTCTTGGTCCATAGCTATGCCGGTGGGACTTAAATGATAGCCCAGATATTTGACTTCCGTTATGTCGAACTCACATTTCTCTGGTTTGCAAAATAGTTGATGATCACGAAGTCTTTGAAGAACTTGTTTCACATGGGAAGTATGGAGTTCAGGATTTCTAGAATAAATAAGAATGTCATCTAGGTAGATCACGACTGTCTGATTAAGTAGGTCTGAAAACACTGAGTCCATAAATCTCTGGAAGATTGCCGGGGCGTTAGTAAGACCAAACGGCATAACCCTATATTCAAAATGGCCAAATGGGGTCCTGAATGCTGTCTTCCATTCGTCGCCTTCTCTTATGCGTAAAAGGTGGTAGGCTCCTCGTAAATCCAATTTAGTAAAACGTTGGGCCCCTCTGATTGCTTCCAGTATGTCCCTGATGAGAGGCAAAGGATAACGATCTTTAATGGTGATTTTATTCAGACCTCGAAAATCCAGGCACGGACGAAGATCCTTAGTCTTCTTGGGCACAAAAAAGAGAGGGGCCCCAGCCGGAGACGACGATGGAACAATAAGACCACTCTGTATATTTTCGTCCAGATACTCCTTTAGAACTTCCCTTTCGGGTTCCGTGAGGGAGTACATCCTCCCAAAAGGAACAATTGTGCCGGGTTCTAATGGAATTGCACAATCATATTCTCGATGTGGAGGTAGCACAGGTTTTGACGGTTTTTGGAAAATATCCTGAAACTCCAAATAGTGGTCTGGGACCCCTTGGACCGTATTAATGGACATACCAGTGGCACCTTCAGTAGCTAAGGATCTTTTCGGAGACCAATACTTGTCGGAAGTAAAACAGTTCTCGTGACAAAATTGCGAAGACAAAGAGACTGTCCGGGTAACCCAATTTATATATGGGTTATGTCTAATGAGCCACGGAATTCCAAGAATGATGGTATGGTTAGGGGACGTAATAAGATCGAAGGAGATGTGTTCTTGATGGTTTCCCACCTGTAGACTTAACATCAGGGTAGTGGTGTCTACAGGACCAGAGGATATCAAAGATCCATCCACAGTGTGTACCTGTTCGGGTACTTCTTTTGCTTGAGTAGGAACTAGGTTAGCAGCAGCCCATGTCTTGTCCATGTATATACCACTAGCACCACAGTCTAGTAATGCCATAGTCTTTTCTTGACGACCGTCAGGAAGTTGTAACAGGACAGGAAAGATGAACAAGGCAGTTGTATTGTCATTAAAGGAGCTGATGGAAGGTATAGCTGTAGATCCCGTCCTCTCCCTTCTTACAGAGGACGGGAGGTGGCGTTTCCCGAAGGTCTGGACGGACGTACTGGACAGGTACGGAGTATGTGACCAGCAGAACCACAATACAGGCACAACCCTCTCTTGCGTCTGTCTTCTCGTTCACTAGCAGAGAGCGGACCTCGGGTAGTATCCACCTGCATGGGTTCCCCTTCGATGTCTCTAGCAGGAGTGCGAGGTTCCTCGGAACGCTGCAGGTATGCACGGGAGCTACTTGGTTGGGTAAACCCTCTACTCCTTTTCTTTTCCGATCTCCGTTCCCGAAGACGATATTCGATGGACAGTGCTTGATCCATCAGGCCACGAAGATCTTCCGCTCTGGTAGAATGCACTAGTTCATCCTTTATTTCTTCTTTGAGTCCTCTACGAAATAATGTTACCAGAGTACGTTCCACCCAAGTGGTCTCTGCCGCCAGCTGACGAAAACGGGTTATATATTGCAGGACGTCTTGGGAGCCTTGTTGGATGTCGCACAAGGCTTCTTCAGCGGAGGCTTCCAATCCAGGACGGCTAAACATTTGTTTGAAGCGACTCACAAAGGCGGAATAGTCTGACAATACAGGGTCGTCGGAGGCCACCATCGGGGTTGCCCAGGCCAAGGCTGGGCCGGATAAGGCACTGATAAGATAACCCACCTTGGTCCTGTCGTGGGAGAATTGAGTAGGTCGGAAGGCGAAATACACCGTTAAAGCATCCAAGAACTCGCGAAGCTTGGTTGGTTCACCAGAGAAACAAGGGGTAGAAGCGGAGATTGTCGGAACATCACTGGTGCGGAGGGCCAAAGCCTGTCGTAACGCAGCATTTTCATTACGTAGTTGTTGCAACTCCTGGGCTTGTTGCTGAATCGTGGTTAACAGAGATTGCTCCGGATCTGCAGCAGCCGCCACTGTATTATCCATGGTGTTTGAGGACGTCGGAATGGTTAGGCGCTGCAATCTGTCACGACTCACGTGCTGCTTGCGCCTGGAATTTGCAGATCTGGTGGCGTGAATCTTCAATGTTCGGCTTTGGCCCAAAAAGGGGCGACTCTTTCTGGTAGCCACGGTGCTGTAGGCAATGGAGACACCAAGAACAGACCGTGCCCTTCAGAAAGTAGCGCCAGAGGGAAAAACCCCTTCCAAGGGGAAAAACCTCCAAACAGGAAAAGTCCTGGAGAAAAACAAGAACAACAAACAGGAATCCAAAAGGAGCAAAAATCAGAAAATACAGAATGCTGAGTCCAAAACCAAAAGGCAAGGAAATCAGGAGCGAAGACACCAACTGAGCAGAAAGTGTTGCAGCGCAAGGAAAGAGGAAAAACACAGCCCTTATATACCAACAAACAGGAAGTGACCCACAGGAAGTAAAAGGACACCATCTTAGATAGGGAAACAATATATAGAACAGAATAGTAGAGGAACCATAGAGAATAGGGAACAAGGAATGCTGGGAAAGCACAGGAATCTGGGAAGGAGGAAAAGACATAAAGAAAGGCACACAACAGACTGCAAACAGAAGAAAGGACAAAGAAACGAAGAAAAACAGGTAAGAGGGTTCAGAGACCCCTGGGACAGTGAAAGGCAGAAGGAAGAACGAGGCCCCAAGCAAATCTGGGGCCTAGAAACGCGCAGGAGAGGCTGGGGGCGCGCCGCGTCTTAATAACGCGGTGCGCGGCCCGAGCCGAACGCCCGGTCGAAGTCGAGCTCTCGGCTCGCGCCGCACCGCGCGGCGCGACACGGTGAGGGCTGCACTTTTTTGACTTTGGGACGCTGCCAGGTAGAAAAATCCACAAGACCCAGACACATCTGAAAACTAAGCATCTGGTTGATTCCAGGGTAGTGTGCTTCACATGCACCCCGCATCATTTTGTTACCCACGATGCCCTGCAAACCTCCAACTTTGCTGAAAATCACACATTTTTCCCACATTTTTGTGATGGAACCTTCCGGAATCTGCAGGAATCCACAAAATTGCTACCACCCAATATTGTCCCATCTATACCGATAAAAATTCTGCTGCACTTGTCAGCCTAAAAATTGTTTTTTCAAACTGCCCTTTTGGAGCCCACTTCGGTTCCCCCTCAAGTTCAACATGTTTTTGGCTCTTCTTTGTCACAGGCACTTGGCCCACCTACACAAGTGAGGTATCATTTTTACTGGGAGACTAGGGGAACGTTAGGTGGTAGGAAATTTGTCCCAGTGTGATGATCCCACACACAAATGTGAGAAAAAAGTGATTTTTGAGCTAAATTTGAGGTTTGCTGAGGATTCTGGGTAAGAAATCATTGGGGGATCCACGCAAGACACACCTCCCTGGACTCTCTCGGGTGTCTAGTTTTCAGAAATGTCTGGGTTTGGTAGGTTTCCCTAGATTGCTGCTGAGCCCAGGACCAAAAACGCAGGTTGCCCCCCCCCACCCCAAAAACAGGTAGTTTTGTATTTGATAGTTATGATGTGTCCAGATAGTGTTTTGGGGCATTTCCTGTCACGGGCGCTAGGCCTACCCACATAAGTGAGGTATCATTTTTATCAGGAGACTTGGAGAAACGCTGGGTGGAAGAAAATTTGTGGCTCCTCCCAGATTCCAGAACTTTCTGTCCCCGAAATGTGAGGAGAAAGTGTTTTTTTAGCCAAATTTTGAGGTTTGCAAAGGATTCTGGGTAACAAAACCTAGTGAGAGCCCCACAACTCACCCCATCTTGGATTCCCCTAGGTGTCTAGTTTAAAAAAATGGGCAGGTTTGCTAGGTTTCCCTAGGTGCCGGCCAAAATCTACATCTAGGCACTTTGCAAAAAACACATCAGATTTCAATGTAATAAATGATGTGTCCATGTTGCGTTTCCTGTCGCGAGCATCATGCCTCCCCACACAGAAGAGGTACCATTTTTATCGGGAGACTTGGGGGAACACAGAATAGCAAAACAAGTGTTATTGCCACTCGTCTTTCTCTTAATTTTTTCCTTCCAAATGTAAGACAGTGTGTAAAAAAGACGTATAATTGAGACATGCCCTGTTATTCACATGCCAGTATAGGCACCCCCAGAATTCAGAGATGTGCACATAACCACTGCTTCTCAACACCTTACCTTGTGCCTATTTTGGAAATACAAAGGTTTTCTTGAGACCTATTTTTCACTCTTCATATTTCAGCAAATTAATTGCTGTATACCCAGTACAGAATGAAAACCCATTGTGAACTGTGAGGCACATACTGATTATAACAGCTGTATACCCAGTATAGAATGAAAACCCATTGCAAGGTGCAGCTCATTTATTGGCTCTGGGTACCTACGGTTCTTGATGAACCTACAAGCCCTATATATCCCTGCAACCAGAAGAGTCCAGCAGAGGTAACAGTATATTGCTTTCAAAAATCTGACATTGCAGGAAAAAGTTACAGAGTAAAACGTAGAGAAAAAAGGCTGTTTTTTTCACCTCAATTTCAATATTTTTTTATTTCAATTGTTATTTTCTGTAAGAAAACCCTTGTAGGATCTACACAAATTACCCATTGCTGAATTCAGAGTTTTGTCTACGTTTGAGAAATGTTTAGGTTTCTGGGATCCAGCATTGGTTTCACACCCATTTCTGTCACTGACTGGAAGGAGGCTGAAAGCACAAAAAATCGTAAAAATGGGGTATGTCCCAGTAAAATGCCAAAATTGTGTTGAAAAATTGGGTTTTCTGATTCAAGTCTGCATGTTCCTTAATGCTGGCTAGCTGGTCATTTTAGCACCGCAAACCCTTCGTTGATGCTATTTTCAGCGATAAAAACACAAGCCTTCTTCAGCAGCCCTTTTTTCACATTATTTTTAAAAAAACGAAACCTTTACTGTATTTTGGCTAATTTCTTGGTCTCCCTCAGGGGAACCCACAAAGTCTGGGTACCTCTAGAATCCCTAGGATGTTGGAAAAAAAGGACATCAATTTGGTGTGAGTAGCTTATATGGACAAAAAGTTATGTGGGCCTAAGCGCGAACTGCTCCAAATAGCCAAAAAAAGGCTTGGCATCTGAGGGGGAAAAGGCCTGGCAGCGAAGGGGTTAAACTTTACTACAACCTTGTGAAAGGCTTTGAAAACCTTTTTGTTCTGTTAGTCGCAGCTTGCCTCTGTTGTTTACAGCTCACTCTTTTCTGAGGCACCTGGTGCCAAGATGACTAAGGTTGTAAATGATGCATTTTATAAATGCATCCCATTCCAATGTTAACAAAAGGCTGCTGATTATTCTTCCTGAGCACTGCTATTCACTAGATGGTAAAAGTTAGGGGTGCAACTGCAGTTTCTGTTTACAAGGTGAAGTTTCTAGATAGGGCCTACAGACTACTTCATAAAGGTGATAACAGACAGTTACAGAGGACGCACACTTAGATGTGCTCCTGCTTTGGATTCTCCTGCTTAGAGCCTGCCCCATCTTTTAACCATCACTTTGCACAAAGACTGTATCTGGAGGGCAGACTAGAAATTACATTTTAAAGAGACTGGTTCTGAAGCCTGAGACATTGGATCCACATTCCCTGTCTTAGAAATGTGTATAAGAGTGGGATCGAAACTGCCCCACTGTGTTCTAGTTCAAAGTCGTTTATGCCCAAGGAAGGGAGTGCTTGTAACAACCACAGTGCTGGGAACATAAGGATGTTGAGGCCAATCATTCATCTTCCCCCTCAAAGTCTGCTACCCTCCTTGGAAATAAGTCAAGGCTGGTAAAGAAAGCCCACTCCAGGGCTCGAAAAATCCACTTGCCAGTGTTATTTGAATAGGTTGAGCTATTTTTAATACTTACTCTTTCTGGTGAGTTGACCCTGAACGGTGTTCTGTTCAGTTGAAAAGTGGAGGGGCAATAAAAGATGTCTTTAAATCTTGTTCTTATGTCACATTTGTTCTGTGTTGACAGAGGTCAAAAGTCAGTTTTCTTACAATTTGTTTTCCTTCTGACTGCAGAGTTCCAAAACTTTGTAAGTTGAACTGTGTGACCTGCTGCTCAGAATGTACAATAAAATGATATAGGGTGTCAGGTTATTCCTAACACACAACATTTAAGTTACTAAGTCAACTGTGCAAACATTTCAAAATATATTTCAGCAGTTGTGAAAGCCCTTTTTATATTTCTGTGTGATGAAAAAATATTTTAATAGGATGAAAACAAATCAGAATACTTTACATGTTTATGTGCAAAGGATATGTTTTCTGAAACCCAATTTTCACAGATTGTTAATACACTACATAGTTTTATCAGTAAAGCTGCAAGTTAGTGGAGAAGTTTTTGGACATTTCTTGGAGAGTTAGTGTTATGACAATATGTTACCACATCATGGTTTAGTAATATATTTATTACAATTGAGTGTTTAAACAAACTGAGAAACACTCCTGCCCTGATGGCAATGTTGTTAGTAAACTAAAAGAAGTCCTAGTTTATGCGGGCTAGACCTCATGGGTATGTGGGCTAGATTATTGTGATGCATGCAGAAAACTTTAGTCTACTTAATCAAACAAAAGAGGTTTTTTTCTACTGCAGAAATACTGAGCTCACATATGTGAAGATGCAATCATATGTGAGAATTGAGAAAAAGGTGACCCTGTAAACTTTTTGCCTAGGATCACACAATTTGAGACCCGTTTACGGGTCAAGTACATTACAGTTAGGTCGAGTAGATTATTTAAGTTACTCGACCTGCAGGTCTAGTAAAAGTTTTATGATTTTTCGAGCCCTGCACTCCTAGAGGAAGAGTGCATGAGGAGATACTGAAAGGGAAATATACTGAGGCACGTTGGTATTTGGAGAACCTAGCCTGGATTATGTGAATAAAAGCATCGCAAGTCCCAAGTAGTGTTGATCAAATCTTCAACTATTGGAGAGAGAACATGAAATAAGTGAGAGATGCACATAATGCAGATGAGACAGTAAACTTATAACATGTGAGGTAAATTGTGCGCTCAAACATGGAGCAAAGCACTCAGAAGCCTGTCATACCCAGAAAAGTGGTGCTGACCTACAGTGACAGAAGATCCCAAATTAACACCACTCCCCTGATGGTTAGTATGCCCACAAAATAGCCTTCCTTGTTGGGCTAAGTAAAAACGGAACCATCTATTTAAACACCAACCGATAATGTTTTATAAAGCATATGTAATGATACATATAGGCCCCCTGGTGAACTGTGAGGCACATACTGATTATAACAACTGAGAGGAGCAGACAACAACAAAGAGATGATTGGCCCCTTGCACCTTGACCAACACAAAAAACAACTGGAAGGTGACACAGTAGCACCCTATACTTTGCAAACAACAAGGGGATTTTGCCCTCTTTATAAAGGGCATAAGTACACATAGCAACCGTAAGTGGTTGCCTTTCCCACCGCATGTTGGACTGTTAGGTACTGCCTGGCACCAACAGGAAACCGCGAAGTGACAAAAGGACAGCCCCAACCTCAAGCATGAACTAACTAATAAACACCACTGTTGTACTCACATGAGTAGTAGGGGTTACAATAAAACATGTGAATCTGCTGCCATGCCATTGTACCCTGCTAACATGACTCCACCTGTAACCAGATACCAGGAGGACTTGACGAAGCAAGGCCCAGGGGAGAAATCAAGAAACATTGAACAGACATGCTGGACGTAATACTTAATGTCATTAGTGCCTTCTACAAACAAAAGATACATGTTGTAGTAATTGACTGGGGTTTACTGTGCAAAGATCAGAAAAAACTTGATAAAAAAGGTACAAAGAATATATTGTATACCAGAACTCATGCAGAGACTGGGGCTCAGAGAGGACGCCTTAAGCACTGACTTCCTTCACTTAGCTTTGATATGCCTGGGAGTGGAGATCTGTTGGTTTAACATGCTGAAGGTGATAGCTCACGTGACTGGCCTCACTGTACCTGCAGTGCCACTGGTGGTACTCCCTGGATCTGTCAAAGAGCTCTTGTGTAGGCCAGTGACTTACAGCCATGGTGTTTCTTGCGGCTAAGCAAAGAGTGTCCATGAAATGGGGGAGGGGGCTACCTTACAATAAATGATTAACTACTTGACTTAATCTATTGTAAAGAACAACTGGACAGTTATTGAATTGATGCTGAATCAACTGATACCCAAGTAGATATTGGGCACTCTTTGAACATATGTATTAAATTACCAAGCAAAACTGATTCCGAATCTATTCCAAAATAGAACTGATGGCCAGGGATTTGAATATTTAGTAGGACTTGTGAAGCGGCTCTGACAGGTTTTAGTAAAAACAAGCCCCCCCAGGACTGGATTGGCTTATGATACAACAAAAGAGTGGGTTACTGTTGGTATATCTCTTCATAGTCTTGAGGAGCACTAGAGCTTCTTGAATGTTACTATCAATTAGCACTGTAGTTGCTCTAAACAAATCTGTGATTGGTGGACACGAGCTGTAGCATGGTTTCATCTTTTGTCTACACTGCGCTGGGTGTTACAGGTTGTTTTATTGGTTTATCTGACAAAACCCAATAAACAAGTTAAAAGAAATCTCAGAAATGCAGTAGGTAGCTTAATTTCTCTTCTCTTAGCTGGCCAACGTGAGAGCAGATAAATCCTGAAAAATAGTTATCCTATCATCTCTGAACTCTGTTTCTTGCGTGTAGATAGCCACCAAAATTTCTTGGTGCAAAAACAATGGATTCTTGTTAGGACTTCTGGGCCTAGGTTCTTTTTAATCTGGCAAGATGAGTACACATAGTGTGTCCAATCAAGGATGATTTTGTTACCTTCTGGTTTCCGTTAGAAAATATCAGAACAGCACTTGCACATACCTTCCCATCTCAGAGATTTTCATCATTCATCATTCATCTTGAATTGTATATTGTCATGTAATGTTGTTCCAAATTAGTCACCCTAGCCGCCAGTTCAATTGATTGTGAGCCTGTTATCCAAAATTTGTTGCAACATGGTCAAGTCTGGGATTAGCCTGATGAAGGGAATGATCTAGGTCAGCTAAGGACTTATTTGTCACAAAGCAGTGTGAGTTTTGCAGAGCTCCGATATCAACACTTGATTATCTCCTTTAGTAACTGATGCCTTGAGGTTGGCCGGTATGCCTTGTGCGCTGCCGATCCCAAGTTTGCAGCTTAGTCCACACTTTCTTCCTGCCAGATAAGTTGATGCAGGTCTTTTATAGATAGGGCCCTTATCCCCTTTGTATTAACCTTCACCATGACCGCCAATTAGTGGCCCTTTGGGATCTATGTCTTCTGGGGGAAATCAGCAATAGCAGCTCACAATAGGAAAAAGTTGTGCAGGGTAGTTTCCCCAACACTTTGAGCTAGGCAATGCTAGTTATTTAAAAAGGCTGCAAGCAGACTGTTCATGACCCCTTTGAGTGTGCAATTGGTAGTCAATACGGTCACATTTATAGGCTCAGCTGAGGAGGAAGAAAGCTCAGTACCAAGTAGGTATGGTAGGCAGGACATCAATCTCAGGAACTTTGTAGCACACCCTGTTCACAGTCGGATGTGAGCAGCCTTGAGTCAAGATCAACCGTACCTGTTTCCCAGCATGCAAAATGTTTCCTTCCTCCTCTTTGGCTCCTCATGTGACGACCAAGCTTGTATCAGGCCTAAGCCATCACGAGCCGCGCCTTGTCGATCCACCCCCACACTATGGCAGGAAGACTATGGCAATTTGTAAATGATTCCACTACCAGCTGCTCCCAAAGAAATTGCCAACTCATCCTTATCGCACCGCAATTTATGGTACTTTGATGTTTATTTCCATGCGGCTCCTCTGGAGCCAATGACCCTAACCATCTTGGTGCGGCTACACGTGCCAGGGGAGAGCACTTATCATAGCCTGGTAACTCGATCCATTGCCTACAGTAAAACATAGAGAAAAAATAGACAAAACCAAATAGCTCTACTTTTTGATTTTGTTAATGTTCTTTAAGCCATGTAGTACAGTGCAGCATGGTTGAAAGTAAAATAAACTATGAATCAGCCACCATTGACTGTGATAGTGCTTTTATGGGCTTTTTTTCACTTTCAGACATTCTGCACAGCAGCTGCGTTGCTGTACAAAATGCCAAAACAATATTGACAAAGCCAATAAATCTTGTAGAGGCGAGTCCTATTGGCTTTTCCAATACTTGTTACTAGTATGATACCACCTGCATCATTACTACAAACACCACCACCAATACAGCCAATATGACAACCAACCAAAACAACAAGCACCACCAAATCATAACTTATACCAGTACTGCGAGCAAAAGCACACCAAAACTATAATACAGCGCACCAGTACCACACCATTACCAATACCAGACCACTACCAATTATACAAAATCAAAACATCTCTGTCCCAGTTCAAATCCATTTATCGGCTAATCCTGCTAATAACAAAATAGTGGTTCACAATTGGAAAAGGATCTCCAACTCTTCTTTTGTAATCTTAGCAAATGCAGTCTTTTATCTCTCTAATTTCGAGAGAGGACACTCCAAATTGTAAACCTGGATTACTTCAACACTGGATAAGCTTGCTCCTAAAATGAAGAAAAAATCATAAGCATACCTCATACTGCTCCCTGGCTCTTAGACTCACTTATTTTGTTCAAACAAGTTACCAGAGCAGCAGAGCTAGTTGGTGCAAGCTTTAGAA
The DNA here is from genome assembly GCF_031143425.1 of Pleurodeles waltl. Lineage (NCBI taxonomy): Eukaryota > Metazoa > Chordata > Amphibia > Caudata > Salamandridae > Pleurodeles > Pleurodeles waltl. The sequence continues at coordinate 567,701,508 of NC_090438.1, forward strand.
CAAGGAATTCTGTAACAAATTTAAAACTCACTAATCTCTATAAAGCTGCCTTGTCCCCCTCCCTATTCAACATTTATGGCCAACCACTGACCTCTTCTATTTCAAGAATTGGCTTAATGGTTTAACATTCAATATCTATACTTTGCATCTGAGAGGTGGGCGACTGGAGCTACCCCCTAGACTCATACTTGTACGGCAGGGGCACTACCAGTGTTCTCCCTCCGGCGACTACAGTAGTCTTAAATCTATGGAAACAATTCCTTCATCGGATGGGTTGGTGGGGAATAGTGACAGAGTGGACACCACTCTGGTAGGGTCTCCTGCTATAGCAGGTGGCTATTCTGGAAGGCTTTCGAAAATGGGATCTCCACCCAGAGTGACGTCATGAATAGTATAGTTCTCAAGTCCTTTCACATTAACAACTCCACAATAGTCAATTCTATTGCTACCTTCAGCTTTGCCACGCGCTGACCCCATATATCTTGGTCCTGCCTTATCTCCCTGAATTTAACTCACTGAAGAGTAAACTTATTATGGGTGACATGGGGGGACCATAAAACCTCCAAGATTTATGAGACCCTTATTTCGAACAGTCTGGACACATTCCTCACCCTTAGTGGGACATGGGAGGCAGATCGAGGGGCCCTAGAGAATGCATACTGGACTGAGGCTCTGGGCACCTCGGGAGGCCACTGTTTTAGCCCACCTTAGGTTGATTCAACCTAAATACCTTCACTGAGTGTACTACATAGGCCATCGTCTGTGGGGTATTGACCTGCCTCTGCTGTAACAGCATGGAACATTTCTACATACAGTGTGGGGTTGCTCTATGCTGGACCAGTTCTGGCGGGGAGTGACGTCTTGCCTCAGTGGTGTCTTGTCCTGGTCGATCCCAATGGACCTGAAACTCATTCTCCTCCACATTACAGATAGTCTGGGGGGTTGTTAGAAATGGGGTCTCTAGTTGGCAAGTGTAGTAAAATGGCTCCCTGTTGCAGTTACCCCCCACTTTTTGCCTGATATTGATGCTGACTTGACTGAGAAGTGTGCTGGGACCCTGCTAACCAGGCCCCAGAACCAGTGTTCTTTCACTTAAAATGTACCATTGTTTTCACAATTGGCACACCCCTAGCACAGAGATAAGTCCCTTGCAAAAGGTACCTGTGGTACCAAGGGCCCTGTGACCAGGAAAGGTCCCTAAGGGCTGCAGCATATGTTGTGCCACCCTAAGGGACCCCTCACCTAACACATGCACACTGCCATTGTAGATTGTGTGTGTTGGTAGGGAGAAAAAGGCAAAGTCGACGTGGCCTTCCCCTCAGGATGCCATGCCCACAAAATATTGCCTGTGGCATAGGTAAGTCACCCCTCTAGCAGGCCTTAAAGCCCTAAGGCAGGGTGCACTATACCACAGGTGAGGGCATAGCTGCATGAGCAATATGCCCCTACAGTGTCTAAGTCTATTCTTAGACATTGTAAGTACAGTGTGGCCATATTATGTATATGGTCTGGGAGTTTGTCAAAACGAACTCCACAGCTCCATAATGGCTACACTGAATACTGGGAAGTTTGGTATCAAACTTCTCAGTATAATAAACCCACACTGATGCCAGTGTTGGATTTATTAAAAAATGCGCACAGAAGGTATCTTAGAGATGCCCCCTGTATTTTACCCAATCCTTCAGTGCAGGACTAACTGGTCTGTGCCAGCCTGCTGCTGAGAGATGAGTTTCTGACCCCCTGGGGCGAGAGCCTTTGTGCTCTCTGAGGACAGAAACAAAAGCCTACTCTGGGTGGAGGTGCTTCACACCTCCCCCTGCAGGAACTGTAACACCTAGCAGTGAGCCTCAAAGGCTCAGGCTTCGTGTTACAATGCCCCAGGGCACTTGAGCTAGTGGAGATGCCTGCCGCCTGGACACAGCCCCCAGTTTTGGCAGCAAGTCCAGGGGAGATAATGAGAAAAACAAGGAGGTGTCGCCCACCAGTCAGGACAGCCCCTAAGGTGTCCTGAGCTGAGGTGACCCCTGCCTTTAGAAATCCTCCATCTTGATTTTGGAGGATTCCCCCAATAGGAATAGGGATGTGCCCCCCTCCCCTCAGGAAGGCGCCACAAGGAGGGTGTAGCCACCCTGAAGGACAGTAGCTATTGGCTACTGCCCCCCAGACCTAAACACGCCCCTAAATTTAGTATTTAGGTGCACCCCAGAACCCAGGAAATCAGATTCCTGCAACCTGTAGAAACAAGAAGGACTGCTGACCTACAGGCCTACAGAGAAAGAGGAAGACGACAACTGCTTTGGCCCCAGCCCTACCAGCCTGTCTCCAACTTTGAAAACCTGCAACCAGCGACACATCCGAGAGGGACCAGCGACCTCTGAAGCCTCAGAGGACTGCCCTGGACTAAAGGACCAAGAAACTACAGTGAACAGCGGCCCTGTTCAAAACCAGCTACTTCTTTGCAACAAAGAAGCATCTTTCAAAGACTGCACGTTTCCTGCCGGAAGCGTTAGACTTCACACTCTGCACCCAAGGCCCCGGGTCGAGATCCAGAGAACAAACACCTCAGGGAGGACTCCCCAGTGACTGCAAGCCCGTGAGTAACCAGAGATGACCCCTCTGAGCCCACACAGCGACGCCTGCAGAGAGAATCCAGAGGCTCCCCCTGACCGTGACTGCATGGAACAAGGGACCCGACGCCTGGAACCAACACTGCACCCGCAGCCCCCAGGACCTGAAGGAACCGAACCTCAGCCTCAGGAGTGACCCCCAGGTGACCCTCTACCTTGCCCAGGTGGTGGCTGTCCAGAGAAGCCCCCCGTGCCTGCCTGCACCGCCAGAGTGACCCCCGGGTCCCTCCATTGTTTCCTACCTGAAACCCGACGCCTGCTTTGCACACTGCACCCGGCCGCCCCTGTGCCGCTGAGGGTGTGTTTTGTGTGCCTACTTGTGTCCCCCCCAGGCTCTACAAACACCCCCCTGGTCTTGGAGTTTGTCAAAACGAACTCCACAGCTCCATAATGGCTACACTGAATACTGGGAAGTTTGGTATCAAACTTCTCAGTATAATAAACACACACTGATGCCAGTGTTGGATTTATTAAAACATGCACACACAGGGTATCTTAGATATGCCCCCTGTATTTTACCCAATCCTTCAGTGCAGGACTAACTGGTATGTGCCAGCCTGCTGCTGAGAGATGAGTTTCTGACCCCCTGGGGTGAGAGCCTTTGTGCTCTCTGAGGACAGAAACAAAAGCCTGCTCTGGGTGGAGGTGCTTCACACCTCCCCCTGCAGGAACTGTAACACCTAGCAGGGAGCCTCAAAGGCTCAGGCTTCGTGTTACAATGCTCCAGGACACTTCAGCTAGTGGAGATGCCCGCCCCCTGGACACAGCCCCCAGTTTTGGCAGCAAGTCCAGGGGAGATAATGAGAAAAACAAGAAGGAGTTGCCCACCAGTCAGGACAGCCCCTAAGGTGTCCTGAGCTGAGGTGACCCCTGCCTTTAGAAATACTCCATCTTGATTTTGGAGGATTCCCCCAATAGGAATAGGGATGTGCCCACCTCCCCTCAGGAAGGCGGCACAAGGAGGGTGTAGCCACCCTGAAGGACAGTAGCTATTGGCTACTGCCCCCAGACCTAAACACGCCCCTAAATTTAGTATTTAGGGGCACCCCAGAACCCAGGAAATCAGATTCCTGCAACCTGTAGAAACAAGAAGGACTGCTGACCTACAAACCTACAGAGAAGGAGGAAGACGACAACTGCTTTGGCCCCAGCCCTACCGGCCTGTCTCCAACTTCGAAAACCTGCAACCAGTGACGGATCCTAGAGGGACCAGCGACCTCTGAAGCCTCAGAGGACTGCCCTGGACTAAAGGACCAAGAAACTACCATGAACAGCGGCCCTGTTCAAAAGCAGCTACTTCTTTGCAACAAAGAAGCATCTTTCAAAGACTGCACGTTTCCTGCCGGAAGCGTGAGACTTCACACTCTGCACCCAAGGCCCCGGCTCAAGATCCAGAGAACAAACACCTCAGGGAGGACTCCCCGGTGACTGCGAGCCCGTGAGTAACCAGAGATGACCCCTCTGAGCCCCCACAGCGACACCTGCAGAGAGAATCCAGAGGCTCCCCCTGACTGTGACTGCCTGGAACAAGGAACCAGACGTCTGGAACCAACACTGCACCCGCAGCCCCCAGGACCTGAAGGAACCGAACATCAGTGCAGGAGTGACCCCCTGATGACCCTCTACCCTGCCCAGGTGGTGGCTGTCCCGAGAAGCCCCCCGTGCCTGCCTACACCGCTAGAGTGACCCCCGGGTCCCTCCATTGTTTCCAACCTGAAACCCGATGCCTGCTTTGCACACTGCACCCGGCCGCCCCTGTGCCGCTGAGGGTGTGTTTTGTGTGCCTAATTGTGTCCCCCCCAGTGCTCTACAAACCCCCCCCTGGTCTGCCCCACTGAGGACGCAGGTACTTACCTGCTGCCAGACTGGAACCGGAGTACCCCTATTCTCCATAGGCACCTATGTGTTTTGGGCACCTCTTTGACCTCTGCACCTGACCAGCCCTGAGCTGCTGGTGTGGTAACTTTAGGGTTGCCTTGAACCCCCAATGGTGGGCTGCCTATGCCCCAGAACTGAGACTTGTAAGTGTTTTACTTACCTCCTAATCTAACCTTTACTTACCTCCCCCAGGAACTGTTGATTTTTGCACTGTCCACTTTGAAAATAGCTTATTGCCATTTTTACAAAGACTGTATATGATATTGCTTTTATTCAAAGTTCCTAAAGTATCTAAGTGAAGTACCTTACATTTAAAATGTTTACTGTAAATCTTGAACCTGTGGTTCTTAAAATAAACTGAGAAAATATATTTTTCAATATCAAAACCTATTGGCCTGGAGTAAGTCTTTGAATGTGTGTTCCTCATTTATTGCCTGTGTGTACAGCAAAGGCTTAACACTACCCTCTGATAAGCCTACTGCTCGACCACACTACCACAAAATAGAGCATTAGAATGATCTACTTTTGCCACTATCTTTCCTCTAAGGGGAACCCTTAGACTCTGTGCACACTATTTCTTACTTTGAAATAGTATATACAGAGTCAACTTCCTACAGCAATGGTTTGCACCCTGCCCAATTAGGGACTCTCACTCTTTTCAGGAAAAGGGAGCAACACAGCTAAGATGACCCCTGCTCATCCACTTGGTAGCCTGGGTCAAGCAGTCAGGCTTATCTCACAGGCAATGGGTAAAGTATTTGAAGGCGCACACACAGTAACACAGTGCAAACATCACAAAAGTACTCCACACCAGCTTAGAAAAATGGCCAATATTTATTTGAGGATAGAAGACCAAAACAACAGAATTCCAACATACACAAGAAAAGATATCACTTTTAGAAGATTCAATACAATTGTAGAACCTTGAAATCAATGCAGTCCTGAGATACGTCAAAAACAAAGTTGATGCGGGCCGCAGGGGAATGTGTTGGTTCCTTGCTGCTAAGCAAGGGAAGAGATGCGTCGGTTCCTTACTGCAAGAGGGGAAGTAGTGCGTTGTTTGCGGCAAAAAGAATCGGTTACTTACTGCAGTGTTAATGAAGAAAATTGTGCCCATGGACAATGCGTCGACAGTCAAGCCGCAATGCTCCAATCTCACAGCAATTAAGCAGCTGCTGCGTCATAGTTAGGGCAGTGCGTCACAGAGTTTTATTTTGCAGTGCGCAAAACTCACACAGCGGTGGCTCTTCTGACACGCTGCAATGGAAAGCTGGGACCTCTGTTGAAAACCGTGGTTGTTGCATCAAGTGGGGAACACACTCCGGTGCAGGCAGGGGTAATGCATTTTCTTCTTCCAGCAATGCATTGGTTTGAAATGACGCAGTGAGTCGATGCGTGCATTTTCTTCTTGTAGCACCAAAATCCTCCTTCAGGGGCCCAGACTGAAGTTGCCATCACTTGGCAGGACAGGGCTGTCAGCAGTGGAGCCCAGATGCTGGTAGATGAAGTCTTTGATGTCCCTAAGACTTCTTAACAGGAGGTAAGCTCAACGCAAGCTCTTGGAGAACCTTGGAAAGCAGGATGTAGAAAGCAAAATCCAATCCTTTCACTCCCAGAACAGAAGCAGCAAGCAGCAGGCCAGCACAACAAAGCAACAGGCAGAGTGACAGTCCCTCATACGGTATTCAGCTCTTCTTTGTGGCAGAATGTCCTAGTCCAGAAGTGTTCCAACTTTGCGGGCCAGAGGTCCAGTACTTATACTCCTTTCTGCCTTTAAAGTAGGCAAACTTCAAAGAGAAGTCTTTGTAGTGCACAAGACCCTGCCTTTCCCGGCCCTGGCCCCAGACACATTTCAGGGGGTTGGAGACTACTGCTTTATGTAAGGACAGGCACAGCCCTATTCAGGTGCAAATGTCAGCTCCTCACACTACTCTAGCCCAGGAAGCCCCATGAGGATATACAGGGCACACCTCGGCTCCCTCTGTGTGACTGTCTAGAATGAATTCACAAGCAGCCTAACTGTCATCCTGACCCAGAGGTTTATTCCACAGCCAGGCAGAGGCACAAAACGGTTAAGCAAGAAAATGCCCCCTTTCTAAAAGTGGCATTTTCAAACTCACAATTTAAAAACCAACTTTACCAAAAGAAGTATATTTAAATTGTGAGTTCAGAGACCCTAAACTCCATATCTCTATCTGCTACCAATGGGAAATTACACTTGAAAGATATTTCAAGGTAATCCCCTTATTACCCTATGGGAGAGATAGTTATTGCAATAGAGAAAAATGAATTTAGCAGGATTTCACTATCAGTACATGTAAAACACACCAGTACAAGTCCTACCTTTTAAATACACTGCACCCTGCTTTGGGCCTACCTAAGGGTTGACTTACATTTAGGAAAGGGAATGTTTGGGCCTGGCAAGTGGGTGCAATTGCCAGGTCGAAATGTCAGTTTAAAACTGCACACACAGACACTGCAGTGGCATGTCTGAAACATGTTTACAGGGCTACTCATGTGGGTGACACAATCAGTGCCGCGGGCCCACTAGTAGCATTTGATTTACAGGCCCTGAGCACACATGGTGCACTATACTATGGTCTTACCAGTAACTTAAATATGCCAATCATGGATAAACCAATCACCCATACAATTGTAGACAGAGAGCACTTGCACTTTATCACCGGTCAGCAGTGGTAAAGTGCCCAGAGTCTTAAAGCCAACAAAAATTTAATTCAGTACAGGATCAAACAAGAGGTCAGAGGCCAAAAAACAGGGGAAACCACGCCAAGAGCTGACGGTTCCAACAGGGGTAATATTTATAAGTTATTGCTACTGTTTTTGGGTCTGTCCCTGGCAAAATAGGACATATCTAGGCACGGAAGGCCGAGCCCCCCCCCCCCTTTACTTGCAACATGGAAGAAGGGGGTGGATCACTGTATGGGCCTAGAGGTAACAGTATTTAAGGTAAGGGGATGTCCGCAGAAACACCCCAAAAGTTTGTAGGTGTGGGAAGATCAGAGGTATCGTGCTGGAAACTATCTGACCCTTGGAAAAACTGGTAGATGATGAGCTTTGGATGCTCACAGAATAAGAGGGGGTTGGGGGTGCAGAATTCACGCTTGCATTGATATCAGTGCTGTATGCTATCTTATTAAAAGGTGGGGTTGGGGTTAAATGCACAGGCTATTGCTTTTGTTTATAAATGTTTTGACATTACCTTTCTATGATTATTTGTCGGCCCGTCAGACTATGTATATCTTTTAAAACCAAATAAAATGGGTTTAAAAAATTATATAACTATACTGATGACACTCAGCTTCTTATTCATCTAAATGCCATTCATCTCGGACACTGTCTCTGTAAATTGGAAACCTGCATTAACCAAAATTAGCTTAAGCTCAGTTTCACAAGATGGTAGGTGGCACTTCCTTACTATGAACTGTTTCTGGACAGTTAAATTTGGCACTATCCCTGCCACCTCTAAAATTTGAAAGTGAATGAAAACCTAAATGTGTCCACTTAGGTTATGTAGTTGCCACACAATACAATTTCCACCACTGCAACCACGTAACATCATTCCAATTCTGTCAGATAATGTCTGCTGTACTGCAGTCACTGCCCTTATTGGCTCCAGATTGGACTACTGCACTTCGGTCTGCCTAAGCCTAAACAAAACCTAACTCCTTTTCTTACAATGTATTCAAAGCCCTGCTGCCAGACTGGTCCTCGGGCCCCATTCTTCTCCAAAGCCTTTCCCTTTTACAAGTTATAATTTAATAATGCAATCACCTACCCTCATTTTCTATCTTCGTATACACTACTCCTACAATGTTACATTCTTCTAATCTGCACCTGCTCCAGGAGTTGAGAATATGCAAATCCACTAGGGAGAGGATAGTTTTTCTCCTGTGTTGGCCCAAATGTTTGGATTGATCAACGCTTTGATCTTAGAGGTATAATTTTTCATTTAGCATCTAAGTAAAAAGCAATATCTCCCTCTTCAGTACATAACCCTTCCTGGTTAGAAGTCGTTTCCACTACAGCACCTAGAAATCGTAGGATAAACGATGCACTCTACAAAACATAACATGACACCACTTCCATTGCTACACCACCACCAATACCACACTACCACCAATATGAAACCAACAGTACGCCCCTAATACCACAGCTATATCAATACCACCACTAGTACCATCGTAGCTACCACTATCACCACCACCTATATGACTACCTCAAAAATCACCACCAACCTATCCGCCAACACCATAACTTCAAATCGTTTCCAAAGCCAGTAGCCCTGGTTTTAAAGAGCTACTGCTAGCAAATTAATTTCTGCGTGCCTGTACACGCAAAACCAGACCTATATGCAACTCGTGCCACTCCTGATTTAAAAAAAAAAAACTTAATTTTTGCTTCCATCCGTCTAAAAACTAATAACTTGTAGGATTAGAGTCATGATTTTTTATTTTGACTTTATACACCACAACCAGCTCTTTGCTGTTAATGTATAGTTTCCTTAATTTACTATCCCAAATATGTCGAAAAGCGACTCAATACAGCTATTATCTGTGTAACTTGAACAAACATATAGTCCATTGTCCATATCCTAGTTGTCTTTGCCAGGTAAGACTCGAGGTTAAGCCAGTGGAATAATGAAATGTGACTTATCCCAGTCTCCAGACTTAACTCATTGAGAGTGAGACTCCCACATTACCACTTCTCAGTAGCGCCGTTGACCTTATGAGTGCGACAAATAGAAATGCCAAAAGATTTGGGGGCAGTGGTGAGACGTGCAATGTGAAATGAGGTGCTAGAGTATAACAAAGGGGGTGTACAGACTGGAGATGATAGAGGCAAACTCAATGACCCCAACGCTTAAGTAAACTTTCAGAATAGGGAATGGTGGTCAGTGATCGAGGGGTGTTCCTATGCCGAACCCTGTGTCTGTCGAATAAAAGTGTCGAAACAATAAGCAGAATAATGTAATCCCGAATGCCAGGTGTGTGTGATATATGCATACCAGAGTGCACACTCCATACAATGACAAGAAAATATGGATCGTGTTGGATGCTCTAATTTGGAAAGCCTTATTGTTCTATGAAGATATATACTTTGGTTCAAACTCTGGTGTCAATCCCACTAGTGGGCGCTTGGACGTTGATAATGCTATATGAGCTAGCAATAATATGTGTATGCAGCATAACAGAATACAATAGCATAAAGAGAATAGTCTGATGATTTTTGCATTTTCCATTGCCCCACTTAAAAGGGAAATGTGAAACACTCAGCCTATCCATTGACACCTTCCTCTGCTCCTGTTGTGCCCCTAATACCCAATGTGACAAAATGCTACAGCTTGAGACCATACCTGCATCTATGCAGCGCCCAGAAACAGGTCCGAAGCAGCAGTAGTGCGCAACAGCTGAGGGACCCCGCTCAAGTGCTGCTCGTAAACACAACCACCTTCCTGGTATTTTTCTCTCCCTCTTCCTCCCCCCTCTGTCTCTTCACCGACTGTCCTCTGTGACGTCAGTCTGAAGAAGTCGTCCCTGCTTCAGTTTCGGTTTCAGAACTGAGGAAAGGAAACCTTTCTCGTGAAAGCCCCAGGATGAAGCCGCCCTCTCTCTTCGGTTTCACAACAGAAACATAAGGTTTCTTCCACAGCCTGAACCCAAGTTCCGTGCAAAGAAGTAAACGGTTGTCATATGTTAGTAGACTAGTTTGCATTTTCTTCTAAGTTATTTAAAGTACAAAATGTATGCAAGTCGTGCGTGCTATTTGTTTATTGTGGATGCTTACTGTGTCTCGCACAAGGCTGCGAGGGTCGTCAGGGTGTCTCACGATATGCACATAAGAATAAGGTCGCAATTTATAAAAGGAGTACATATGCAATAATAGGGCATAATGTGACATATAAATGAGGAAACAGAGCTAGCTTTGTGCTAATGAGAGACCTACGATCTCTAAAAGCCAAAATACAAGACAAAGTGGTTTCTAAAGTTCAAAGACATATTTTTGAGAGAGCCTCAAAGTGTCAAGAGCAGAGAATGAGAGAATAACTAGTAGCAAATATTTTTGAGGAGGTGCAATTCCAGCTTGAAATAGAGTGAGGGAAGCTGGTATCATTTTGGGGTCCGCCACTTATTTCTCCTAATCAGACATTGACCCTGAACAAGACTCAGAGGGGGAAGAAGGAGGGAGAGAAATACGTTAAAAAAAACTACACGAAGTGACACAGCAGGTACCTGCATGGATGAGTAAGATGCACAGACAGGGAGCGTCTGGCGGTGAATTAAAAAGGCTTGAGGTGGAATTCATAGCACTCGGCTCTGGTATTCACGTCGGCACACAGTAGAGCCAGTTGCGGTCGTCTGGGCAAAACTTTGAGAACAATTCTTATTCTTCTATAAGTTAAGAACTGCTCGACCGACCTGCAGAACACCTCACCAGGCTCACTCTGGACTGGGGCACAGGCGCCCTGCCCTGCAGCCCCGGGTGCATGAGGAAAAACACCACAGCTGGGTGTCACACTAAAGTAGACGACCAGCTATGATAATGCAGTCTTATTATAAGTAGTGTCTGAGACGGCTGAGGGTTTCACCTTGCATCATATTGGGCCCCACCTCTGGTTGGATCTGAGCATCCTAAGCGGCTGGAGGTGAAGTAGCAAAACATCCCTTTGTGCTGGCTCCACCGGATTATTGGTGACAGCTGCCCTTAACTACCAGAACTTGTTTCTCAAGCAGGCGGATATACAAATCTGCGCTGGGCATCGAGCAGAAGACCTCGGTAGTAGCTCCTGTGATGACTGATGCTGGCTGTTCCATGCTACTCTTTGCTTGACACAGTGGCTGTTGGTATCTAGCTCTTTCATCAACACATCCATGTCAGGGTACCACCGTTTGATGATGCTCTGGTGGCCTTTGTGGTCTAGTTGAGTCAAGTGCTTTTTGAGAGAGGTCAGGACTATGATTCTGGGTGCTCTCAGCAGGAAGCCTTTGCTGGTTGCGCTGATTTCACACCTGATCCTCCGTAGTGCTATGAATAGTTTTCTAGCTTGCTTAATGTCTGCTTTTCACATTGGACAGGAAAGATGCCTACATGTTGTCTGCAGTTGCAGTGATCACTAGTTAAGGGTAAATATCTGATATAATAGCATCAATCAGGTTTTGCAAGGTGTGGCTTAAGGGCAAGACACCTGAGCTATCATATTGCAGAGTCTTTTAGAGACATCTTGTAGGAGTTCTCTGAGAGGGGCCATGACTATGATTCTGGCAGGGAGTGTGAGGCTGTGTCTGCTAAGAGATTTATCAGTGTTATGTGGTCAATGATGACTATGAATACATATCTGCACCGATAGAGATGGAAATAGGTGCAGTCCTACTTAATTTTTAATTATTCTAGTTCTATTTGGGAATAGTATATTTCCATGTCTGATAGTTCCTGGCTTTCCGATGCTACTGGGGCCCAGGTGTTCACTGGTAAATCTTGCTCCCAAACCCACTGGGCTTGCCTTGATCACTAGTTCGGATCAGTATTTTGAGTTGAAGTACTTTATTACTGTGTCATTGAGGCATACAAGACTTGTGAGAATACCACTTGGTGTTCTTTTCTCAAATCACTAGGGTTTTTTATTTTAGTTAGTTGTCTATGGGGTTTTGTGAGGGTGACGAAGTATGGGATGAACCACCCATAATACATGGCTATCCAGAAAAAAACTCTCACTTATAATGCATTTTAAAGGTGGGGGGGTATCAGTTTTTTAATCTCACCCACTGTTAGACCTGGCATCCTTGGTGTGGTTTTCCGCCATAACTTTTTGCCTTTAGAGCTTTTGTTTTTGCTGACCTTAGGACTCTGCACACTTTACCACTACTAACCAGTGCTAAAGTGGTTGTGCTCTCTCCTTAAAACATGTTAGATTGGCTTACACCCAATTGACCCCTGAACAACCAACAGGGCAGAGTGCAATGTATTTAAAAAGAAGGACATGTACTTTTAAGTTTTACTCTTAGATTTGTTTTCACTACTGCAAAGCCTACCTCTCCCATAGAATAACCTTGAACTTAGCTTATTACATTTAATACATGTAATTTCCATATGGGAATATGTCATCTGTTCATGTTTGGTGTCTTTGAAATTGTAATGAAAAATCCTAACTTATGGATAAGTCAGATTTTAAACTACAATTTTGAAAATGCCACTTTTAGAACACTAAAAGCAAAAAGTACGATGAACGTAATGAGTGTCTTCATATTTTTGCACAATTGCATGAATGGTTCAAGGCTTTGTATTTATCCTGTGTGGGGTAAGCTGTCTGTGAACACTTCAGCACACCCTGGTGTGCTGGTTTGGATTTCTACATTTCACACATGATTTTGCCTGGGCGGAGCATTGGCCATAGCATTCGGTTCGGCAACACAGTAGCTGTAGCTGCTGCAATTATTGTCAATGGCATTGCATGCACAATTGCAACCTTTGATTTTGCCCCCTTCTCAAATTGCTTTGTTTCAGTTTTGATGGATGGAGTAGCCTCTGTTTCATCTTCGATGGAAACTTTGGCCAGAGCTTATTCCATACTCTTGACTGGTTTAACTGCTTCTAAGACTTTCTGGATGTCAGGATTTCCTCCAATGACCTGCTGAGTTTGCATACAGTGGAGGGCCTCAGCACTGACAATCTGCATCCCTGGAATATTCACACCATTACTTCTTTGGCTGGAATCTACAATTTGCATCTGTAAACCTGCAGACTGAATTGCCATTATCTATGTTTCATTTAAGTAGAAACTAGGTCTGGGTGACAGAAGGAATTCTATTGTTATCTCTTTTTTAATTTTGGGTGCCAACTTTGTAGCTATTTTTGAAAGTTGGTTAACCCAGAGGATAAGATTGTATTTTCAAAACTCTTAAGTATAGCTGGGAGTCACCTGTGGAAAGCTCTCATGTAAACCCTAATTCAGTTAGAAGTGACCTAAGGTATTCCAACTAAATGCTGAAGAGTAAGAGTGCCAATCTTTACCCCCATTGTCACACCACAGGTATTGAATGTTAGTTTATGGTTCAAATCTCTTTATTTGCATTTCTAGTGCAGTAAAGAATAGCTATGCATAGAGCGGTGCATCGCTATTCCCAAATACTCCATACATCATCAACAATACCCCAACCAGCAAATAAAAAAGAAGTAAAACCCCTCCCTCCTGCCCCATCCTCTGGGTACTCGTCATCCTACTATTGGAGCAAATTTGGTGGAATCTATCAGAAAAAAGAGAGAGGTATTCTGGATTTTCCATTTATGGACTTTTGAGAAAGGTCTGAACGAGGAAATGCCTTGGCACAATGCCCTCTAACCTTGCCAGCAACTTCTTCTAGGATTCGTAACCTATGAGTTCTTTCTTCTATAGATAGATGTACCCCTGTCTGTTGAATTTGTGATGGAGTTTTACATTTTTTTTGTTCTTTTTCTACACATTTTTCGTTGTTATGCTATTTATCATCAGGCCCCTCTTTGTCTTATTTGGCATTGCTAATCGGTCATCGCATTATTTAATCACGCATTTGTGCAATTATCAGAATGCTGTGTTGTTATATGTTTAGATTATTTGCCTTCCATCCCAATATGGCCGTCATAAATTAACCCTTTTTTTTTTAGACTTTTCATACAGAACTTTCTCTGTACAAACATTGTGGTCAGTCTTTTGAATATATATTGTTTTAGTATTTCATGCTGTTATTCATATTTATAATTGGTTTTGTTTATTTGGGCCGATCGGAGTGCTTGGCAGTTTGTAACCTTTTTTCTTAAGCCATATGTATCCATTCTAACATGGCCGCTGGCCGACATGTGCTATGGGCACATTCGATAAGGCGTATAGTCCCTTTTTAGGGTCGAGCCTGCATTGCATGCGCTCGCGCATTCGTATCGCTAGCGAGATGCTTTAGGTATTAGAAAAGGGCTCGGAGCCCTGTCGACGTCACGTCAGTGTCTTTCATTGGCAAGTTGGCTTGCCTGTTAGAATCCGTTTCTTTTGATTAGTGGAAGGCATGCATATGTCATGCCTTTTCCGGTGGTTAGCCCTCCTCGAGCGCAGCGACCAAGTACAGAAAACATGCGAGGCTCAGTGGGTTTGTGGACTACTTTTTCTCTGTTTTCGCAGCGCGATCTCGCTGGGCAGAAGTCCAGCGCTTCGCATACTATCGACCTTATTACTCAGTTAATTGCACTTTTGCCGATAGCTATCATTAGTGTGAACTGTAGCAGCGCGATCGCGCAGTTTTTTTTTTTTATGCATGAAAAATCCGGTCGGGAGTTTACAACTGTGAACAGCTGTAACTCTGACAAATGCGAGACCCTAGTGCATTGCAAATGCTTGTTTATGTTATCTTCACCTCAGGGTTTGTTTCTAAGTATAAAAGTGGCATGTATTGCGACCGCGTAAGGTCCGACAAACGACTGCAATTAAGGCAGAGGGAGATATGGTAATCCACCCAGCGATCACGCTCAAGGGTAAGTGTTGTTCATCTTTTGTTTGATAGGCAGATTTATTTTTGCCATTCCTTGAGTACCACTTAACCATTGTGTAATAGACATGTGCTTGGAGGCTTTATACAGCAGTGTTGTTCTGTTGTTTGTTGTTCTACAGTCAACTAACCCCCTACCCCCTCAAGGGGTATTTGGAGTTATTTTGGTTTGCTAGTACTATCAGGTAGGATGGAGATTAGACATCGTTGGTATCTACTCATTAATGATGGAGGCTCTGCATGTGCCTAGAAACTCATTTTGGAGTTCACTTTAGTCTGGGTTTTGGGTCTTACTCTTTATCTTTGCTTTTCACAGGTTTGGCGGTGTGTTGTATAGTTTTTAATATTCACGCTTTCTCGATTTTTCCACTGTCACGGCAATGGGCTAGACATTCCCCTGCATAGATGTAACAGTATTTAATTGAGATATTTATTCTCCATTATGCTTAGATCCTAGATTGCGACACAATGTTTCAGTATCCTATAGTGCCCTGATGAAGGTAGCTCCAGTTCTTTGGGATTATTAGGATTTGTTAGTCCAGTGAAACGCGCGTCGGCCTTGATGTGATTTAATGATTGGCCTTGATGAGAATCAACGATTGAGGAACTCGGAAATTGTGACAACTACAATATATTAAGTGGATAGCGGACAAGATTGATATACATCATCTTTTTACATCTTTCAGAAGATTCCCTAGTCTGTGTGGAGATATATTTTGAACATTTATTGCCTTCATTCACTGGAATTAAAGTATTAGAGAATTTGTGTGCCGTTTACAAGGATTGTATGTGAAATTGTATAAATATATAATTACATACTCTTATGATTTTGATCATGGTTGTTGAACATTATTGTCTTTATTTTTATTTGTTAGTATACATTGATGTCACTATTTGTTTGTCCGGCATTTTTGATGATGTCGTTTGTTTTGGTCGAGCATGTCTGTTTGTTTGCGTTGTAGTTTTATCTGTATATAGGTTGAATTATTGACTTTTTTAGGGTTGAGAGTGTGTCGCATGCGCTCGCGCATGCGTATTGCTAGCGAGACGCTTTAGGTATTAGAAAAGGGCTCGGAGCTCTCTCGACGACACGGCAGTGTCTTTCATTGGCAAGTTGGCTTGCCTGTTAGAATCCACTTCTTTTGATTAGTGGAAGGCACGCATACGTCATGCCTTTTCCGGTGGTTAGCCCTCCTCGAGCGCAGCGACCAAGTACAGAAAACATGCGAGGCTCGCTGGGTTTGTGGACTACTTTTTCTCTGTTTTCGCAGCGCGATCTCGCTGGGCAGAAGTCCAGCGCTTCGCATACTATCAACCTTGTTACTCAGTTAATTGCACTTTTGCCGATGGGTATTATTAGTGTGAACTGTAGCAGCGCAATCGCACTTTTTTTTTTTAATGCAAGAAAAACCCGATTAGGAGTTTACAACTGTGAACAGCTGTAACTCCGACAAATGCGAGACCCTAGTGCATTGCAAATGCTTTTTTGTTTTGTCGTTGGGGAGATTTGTCTTATTACATATGTGCTTTGGTTATTTTCATTCATTTATTTATATTTATATATGAATAAAATCATTGTGCGTTTAATACGGTGTTATTTCAGAATAGTTAATACTTTAAACATTAATGGAAGAGTGATGTTTGTTTTACTTCTATTGTATTTCCCTGGATCTCTCTCCATATTTGATCAGGGAGCCTCTTTTTTATTTTTTTTATTTACTCCTCGCCTACAACATAAACAAAATACAGCTCTCCATCCCTCGTCAGTGGTCTGTCTACAGAGATGATATTGGGCAGATAGGGACAGTATCATCTGTTAGGCATAAAAGGCAGGGATACCTAGGACACCTGAGTTCTCGGAAGTCTGTGGATGGTAGTGTGATAAAAGGGCTCCGGAGCTCCTGATATAATTTGCCTTGTTAGGCAAGAGTGAGTGTAATTTTTTCCATTACTAAAATGCACCATAGCTGGTGCAGCCATCCCAGATGTGCTGGAATGTGTCCCTTAGCTCAGTGTGGTAAGATGTTCTGTAGTGCTGCACCCAGCGCCAGGCCTATCTGACACCCTCTCTGGGATTTGAGTGGAAATGTTAGTGCATTGGGCATCCCCAATACAATGTATGCGGGAGTTGTGTATCCTAGTGCGTATCAATATCATCTAGAATGGCATTCCAATATCTTGTGAGCTTAGGACAATCCCATAATAAGTGGAGCCGCCCCAGGGGAGCCGCAGCCCCTCCAGTAATCAGCAGAACGGCTCGGGTTGTCCATGTGCAGTCGTACTGGGGTAAGATACCAGTATATGACTATCTTGGTGGCGAGCTCCATACTTTCTGCATTGCAGGTAGTATGTTGTGCCCCGTAATATACCTCCTCCCACTCCTTTTGTGTCAGCTGTCTCCAGTAGCAGCCAGTAATCTTAAGAGGGAGGGGTGGGGGGGTTCGTAGGTTACACACACACACCTCACTCACATTAATTAATTCACACCCGCACTCACACACCTAATCACAACACTCGCTAACAGATAAACATACATTCAGACATGCACGCACGCACGCATCAAACATTAAAAAAATGCCTCAGCAGCTCCGACAGGGAAGCCTCGGTGGTCCGAGGAGGGTTGGGACTGCTGTCTTTCCTCAGTAGCTAACCTACAGCTCAGTGACTAAACGACAGTTCAAGGTTTTCGTCACTAACCGTTTCTCAAAAACTGGGAGGGGTCTCTGTGCCCCCTGGCATATGGAAGGGTGCATGAGCCAGTGTCAAACCTGAAATTACGGAAACCTCTGTGGTTCAGATAGACCATAATCAGTACAAAGTTGGTCGAAAGAGATGAGGCCATCCTCATCGAACAGCTGCCCCACAGAACGGCATCTCGCTCGTTGCCATGCTGAGAACGAACGTTAGTTTTAACACATTAGTACATATATGCAATAAAGTGTTACATCCATTTTAATACAGAGGCATGGATTTATAGGAAGATTTTATGGTTAACGCTGCCAAAGGCAGATGATGGGTCTAAAAAAATTAACAGGCAGCTGTCATTGTCATAAAAGAATTAGGGTGTTACTATCACTGAAGTTTTGGTGCTATGTCCTGGGTGAAAACCTGATTGAAAGTCACCTAATAAGTTGTTTTCTTTCAAGTAGTTATTGAGCTTTGAAGTGATATGGTTTTCAATAATTATAATACGAAATATGAATCCTGCAATAGGACAAGCATTTTCAAGACAGTATGGGTCAGTTGTTGTTTTTTTTGTGTTGAAAAATGATTTTTTTTAAAATGTTTGTTACCAAAGATACACCAATATCATTAGTTGACACCTATAGCTTCAGTAAAGTAAAATAATTAACAAAGCCACAACCAACCTTCCCTCATGCCTGCCACCATCCTCCCCTACGGGGTTACTATAGCCCAAAGGAAGAGTTCTAGCGAGGAAGTGCCCCTACATGCGTCATCTGTGTGAGTGGTACAAGGCTAGTCTCACTTCAAACTCCCTCACATCTCACTCCTCGGGAGTTGGAATCTCAAGGAGTTCAGTGTAATAGGGCATTGCAGATCCGAGGTTTTCCCCATTAAATTAGATATTGGGGGAACCCACAGTGTGGCGAACGTAGTGCATTCAACTCTTATGGTGGAAGTTAGTCTCTCCATTACCAGGGGGTTCCAGAGCCGATGGGCCCACAAAGGTGTATCAGGTGGATGCTTGTCTTTTTTCGGCCTACTGCTATTTCCTGTCTTACCGCAAGGAGCATCTGAAATATCCACATCCGGTGAGCTTCCTTCAGATACTTTCAGTTATTTGGGCACAAACCTAGGGTGGTTACAGCTGGATCATTTCGTATAGGCAAGCCCACCAGCTTTTTTAATGGTTAAGAACTTCCTTCCAAAGCATAGACAACAGATGACATGACCACCAAATGCATAGCATAGTGCTCGCACTATGACATTTCCTCCAACAATTGCCATTTGAAGGGTAAATATATGTTTCAGTTTGTAAGGGGTCCAGTACAAATCATACATGGTTTGTAACAGGTCTCTCTCCCCTGGACACTATGATTCATTTTCAAGAAGTCACTCCATAGCCAAGCCCAGTACGATTCTGTGATTACTGTATCTAACATATCCTCCCACGTTTGCATATTGTACTATTTATGTGTGTGTGGCCTATGTGTAAATGCATTGTAGATGTCCGAGATGAGGGTCCTGGTCGACTTGAATACAGGGAAGAGTTTTTCATAGAAAGTAAGCTCCCTAGTGGCTACTTATTTGTTACAAAGCTGCTTGGTCCAGTGCCTGAGCTGGAAATAACTGAGTCTATCTGTCCGTTCAATTTATATTCTGCCTTACATTTGTTGAAAGGTTTGATTGCTCCCCTGTAAAACAGGTCCCACAGCATCTTCTGGCTTCCACTTTGTGAAAAGTGGCTTTTCTAAAGCATAGGCTAAGCCAGGATTGCTGAAGAGAGGAGTTAAAGGGGACGGTATGATGTCAACTGTATAGTACGTGTATAGGAATCCCACACCTCTTTTGACAGGCATATGTATTTGTTAATCCATATCTTTATTGGTATTAACATTAAAAATCCATATTACAATCTTGTACATAGTCATACAAAGGTATTACATGTAATCATTGTTCATTCTGATTACATCATAATGTAAACGTAAGTCATACATGTGGAACTCTGGCATTACGGCATGCATAGCTATGTAGCAACATCAAATATATTTTATATCACGCTTGTCTAATGGTTTAACAATTCTCATAGACCAGGTTTACCGGCAGTCAATATAGATATAACTGTACCACAAGCTAGTAACATAACAAGCCAAACTAGGGTCCTTCTCCAAGGTCAACCATTATCATTATTTCCGCTCGATCTTTTTCAGAGGGCTTGATCTAATTGTTATCTATCTGCACCAATGTAGTGGAGCATGTGGGGATTCCCAGTGTAGGGGGGGGGGGTGTCATGCCCCCTTCCTACACCTAGTGCCTGTTTTATCTATGAGTTCCTTTAGAAAATCAAAAACTAAAAAATGTTTTTTTGGGGCCTGTAGGTCTCAAATGCCAATATCGCCTACAAGGGGTCCTCTAGGTCTCATGTGATAGGGGCCGCTGTACTCGTGTCTGTTCCAGTGTCTTCACCCTGGCATTACCAGGTGCTCAATACTACGACCAAAGCCCCGCCAGTGGCCGTCTCCGTATCCCTCGTTTATCTTCCCGAATCAGTGCTTGTTTCTCCACCCAAGCTCCTACTGTCACTTCTTGTTTCCAGCCTGGTACTGTCGGACCCAACCCAGATTTCTATTGTTTCGCTATGCATTGTTTGGGTACTGTCATGGCCTGGTCCACAAACCTATTGACTACCTTTTTAGGTCAAGACCTAGGATATAATCTCATCAAGCAGGTGTCTGGTAGTATTTAAGGTTATGGTTGAGTACTTCTTCAATACAACAATAACAGTTTCCTAGAATCTGTGAATTACAGGACAGCTCAATGTCATATGACCAAAATCAGCCTCCAGAGATGGACATCTTGGGCAGTGTCAAGGGTCCCCCCCATATATGGCCTGTAGTCTTTGGGGTGTTAAATATGTCATGTGCAAATAGTTGAATTGGGTATTTCTCAGTCTCGTATTTCTAGAAACCTTATGGGTATATACCAACATATTTCACCATTTTGGGTGTGATATATCCTGCTCCAACAATGTCTCCCACCTCTGTTTGGTTTTTAATAGGGGCTTTTGGACAGTATGCAGTAGTGCCTTATATAGCCACTTTACCAAATGTTTAGCCGTTCCCAGGGTCAATAAGCTTTGTAATACCATGTGTGGTTCCGGTTCTTGGTCTTTGCTCAGCCACAAATATTTAAAGGAATGTGTTAGAGTTCGATATGTTAGAAATTGGCCCGGGGTAAATCACGCTGTTCTTCTAGGTCTGCGAAGGGTATAAATGTCTCCTGTTGAAAGCAGTCTCCCACTGTCATTAGACCTCTGTCCATTATGCAAGCTGCCTATGTGTGAAAATGGTTAAGGGATCTCCGTATGGGAGTCCCACCAAAGGCAGCACCTCTGCATAAATGGGGGTCCATTTTCGATCTACCAAGGCACCTCTTCCAACACCATAAAGCCGCCTCCAGCTGTATCCGCAGTCGGGGGTTGCCTCCTGTTTGTTATGTAATTTTGCCAGGAGAGGTCATTGGTTATTCTACTCCCCTGGGGGTCCCAGCTCATCTAGGTCATCACCATCCAGTCACTACGCCACCCATTACTGCAGCGCCACCACATAATATAACTCAAATTCTGGTACACCCAACCCTCCTTCATCCAGGGGGTTGCGAAGGACCTCTAGGGAGACTCTAGTCCGACCACCATTCCAGATTAAGTCACGCAGTAGTGAGTCCGGTTGTTTGAACCATGCAGACAGTCTTTTAATGGGCAAATTTACAAAATAATACAGTAGTTGGGGTAGCATTATCATTTTGGCTAGGGAAATCCTTGCTATTATCAGCAGTTTCAGGGACCTCCAAAATTGTACACAGGATCTAAGCGACCTAAGAGAGCTGCCTAAGTTAGCATCTTGCAGGTCCGTCTGTGAGTTGAATATCCTAATTCCCAAGTATTTAAAGGAGGCAGATGCCCAGACTAGTGCTGGCTGAACAGTATGTGGTTGATGCATATTTGCCATTTAAGGGAACAGGTATGTTTTAGTGGTATTTACATGTAGACCAGAATAGGTGGCAAAGCCCCCCAACAAAGACATTGCACTCCCCACCCCTCTGGAGCGTTATTTCAGATAGAAGAGTAATTTCTCAACATAGAGCAATAGGATTTGTACTTTACCAACCAATATAATACCCTGCTCTGGCCCCACCCCCATGGAATAGCCTCGCCAACAGCTCAATAGTGAGTGCATACAGGAGGGGCAACAAGGGGCACCCCTGCCTGGTGTCTTTATGAATTTTGTATTGAGCCGAGACGATACTAGTAGTCCGCACCCTGGCCGTGGGAGATGCATAGAGGAGCATGACCCACCCCACCCATGCCTCACCTAGCCTCATTTGAAGCATAACAGCAAATAAGAAATCTCATTGTATAGAGTCAAATGCTTTCTCAAGATCGATAGACATTAGTATTGCATTCGGGTGAAGGTCTATTTCTGGATGAAACATGATATGATATAGTCTGAGTCAATTAAGGGTGGTACTTCTCGTTGGAATAAACCCTTTCTGATCTGGGTGTATTAAAGTTTGCATATGTGTAGGGCTTAGCTTGGCCGTGCATGGCGTAGCACGCAGTTATTGGAGGTCTCTGGGGAAACGGAGGCCCGAGGCTCATTAATCCTGCAAGGACAGGTGATTAGACCCCAAGATGCACAGATCTGGTCTCCTGAAGGCATACTGCCTAAACAGAGGTGCAGTGGTGCCAGGGAGAAGAGCAGAGAGCAGGGGAAAATGAGGAGAGAAACCCGGAGATGAGCGGCACAGCAAAACCAAAATGGCAGCTGCCATAAGAAACTAAGGAGAAGACAGACGGAGTGGACGCAGGCGAGACGGAGCCGGAGGCGGTCATAATTGCTGACAGAAAGGTGACCGAGGGTGAGAGACCCAAACGGGGAAGACGCTGCATGCCCAAGGGGTGAAGAGTCACAGCGCAGAGCGGATCAGCACAAGAGGTGTAGGGAGGGTGGAGAAAGCACATCCAGCGGGCAAGAAGGCCATGAAGCGGGAAGAGCTCGGCCCTGGCGGCCGGGGAGTGCTCCCCCATCCTCTGCACACTCCTGGCTCACGGTAAGGGGCGATAAGAAGGCCACTGGAGGACAGAGCGCAACATAGCATGGTGGCCTCTGCAGCAATGGGGTGAATACATAGGCACGCAATCCCCCCCACCCTCCAGAACTGGAATACATTGTGGCCAACTTGAATAGCCTGTCACAAACCACAGAGGGTAATCCTGAAAAAACCCAGCCAGCGCTAAGACACTCAATTAAATGGCGAGACCCCGCATGGAAGGGAAAAGAGTCCCGTTGGGAGCTGATGGGACTGATATGGAGAAGGAACGAGGTGCAATGTGTAGGAAGTTGGCTCTGTATGCACTATTTAAAAGTAAGGAATAGCATGCACAGAGTCCAAGGGTTCCCCTTAGAGGTAAGATAGTGGCAAAAAGAGATAATACTAATGCTCTATTTTGTGGTAGTGTGGTCGAGCAGTAGGCTTATCAAAGGAGTAGTGTTAAGCATTTGTTGTACATACACACAGGCAATAAATGAGGAACACACACTCAGAAACAATTCCAGGCCAATAGGTTTTTGTTATAGAAAAATATCTTTTCTTAGTTTATTTTAAGAACCACGGGTTCAAATTCTACATGTAATATCTCATTTGAAAGGTATTGCAGGTAAGTACTTTAGGAACTTTGAATAATTACAGTAGCATATATACTTTTTACATAAAACACATTTAGCTGTTTTAAAAGTGGACACAGTGCAATTTTCACAGTTCCTGGGGGAGGTAAAGTAATGTTAGTTTTTGCAGGTAAGTAAACCACCTACGGGGTTAAGATTGGGGTCCAAGGTAGCCCACCGTTGGGGGTTCAGAGCAACCCCAAAGTCACCACACCAGCAGCTCAGGGCCGGCCAGGTGCAGAGCTCAAAGTGGTGCCCAAAACGCATAGGCTTCAATGGAGAGAAGGGGGTGCCCCGGTTCCAGTCTGCCAGCAGTTAAGTACCCGCATCTTCGGAGGGCAGACCAGGGGGGTTTTGTAGGGCACCAGGGGGGACACAAGTCCACACAAAAAGTACACCCTCAGCAGCGCGGGGGCGGCCGGGTGCAGTGTGCGAACAAGCGTCGGGTTTCCAATGGGAGTCAATGGGAGACCAAGGGGTCTCTTCAGCGGTGCAGGCAGGCAAGGGGGGGGCTCCTCGGGGTAGCCACCACCTGGGCAAGGGAGAGGTCCTCCTGGGGGACACTCCTGCACTGAAGTTCCGATCCTTCAGGTGCTGGGGGCTGCGGGTGCAGGGTCTTTTACAGCCGTCGGGATTTTAGAGTCAGGCAGTCGCGGTCAGGGGGAGCCTCGGGATTCCCTCTGAAGGCGTCGCTGTGGGGGATCAGGGGGGACAACTTTGGTTACTCACAGTCTCGGAGTCGCCGGAGGGTCCTCCCTGAGGTGTTGGTTCTCCACCAGTCGAGTCGGGGTCGCCGGGTGCAGTGTTGCAAGTCTCACGCTTCTTGCGGGGATTGCAGGGGTCTTTAAATCTGCTCCTCTGAAACAAAGTTGCAGTCTTTTTGGAACAGGGCCGCTGTCCTCGGGAGTTTCTTGTTCCTCTTGAAGCAGGGCAGTCCTCTGAGGATTCAGAGGTCGCTGGTCCTGGAGAAAGCGTCGCTGGAGCAGGTTTCTTTAGAAGGCAGGAGACAGGCCGGTAGGACTGGGGCCAAAGCAGTTGGTGTCTTCTTTCTTCTTCTGCAGGGGTTTTCAGCTCAGCAGTCTTCTTCTTCGGTAAGTTGCAGGAATCTAAATTCTTAGGTTCAGGGGAGCCCTTAAGTACTAAATTTAAGGGCGTATTTAGGTCTGGGGGGTTAGTAGCCAATGGCTACTAGCCCTGAGGGTGGGTACACCCTCTTTGTGCCTCCTCCCAAGGGGAGGGGGTCAAAATCCTATCCCTATTGGGGGAATCCTCCATCTGCAAGATGGAGGATTTCTAAAAGTTAGAGTTACTTCAGCTCAGGACACCTTAGGGGCTGTCCTGACTGGTCAGTGTCTCCTCCTTGTTATTCTCATTATTTCCTCCGGCCTTGCCGCCAAAAGTGGGGCCGTGGCCGGAGGGGGCGGGCAACTCCACTAGCTGGAGTGCCCTGCGGTGCTGGAACAAAGGGGGTGAGCCTTTGAGGCTCACCGCCAGGTGTTACAGCTCCTGCCTGGGGGAGGTGTTAGCATCTCCACCCAGTGCAGGCTTTGTTACTGGCCTCAGAGTGACAAAGGCACTCTCCCCATGGGGCCAGCAACATGTCTCGAGTGTGGCAGGCTGCTAGAACCAGTCAGCCTACACAGGTAGTTGGTTAAGGTTTCAGGGGGCACCTCTAAGGTGCCCTCTGGGGTGTATTTTACAATAAAATGTACACTGGCATCAGTGTGCATTTATTGTGCTGAGAAGTTTGACACCAAACTTCCCAGTTTTCAGTGTAGCCATTATGGTGCTGTGGAGTTCGTGTTTGACAGACTCCCAGACCATATACTCTTATGGCTACCCTTTACTTACAATGACTTAGGTTTTGCTTAGACACTGTAGGGGCACAGTGCTCATGCACTGGTGCCCTCACCTATGGTATAGTGCACCCTGCCTTAGGGCTGTAAGGCCTGCTAGAGGGGTGACTTATCTATACTGCATAGGCAGTGTGAGGTTGGCATGGCACCCTGAGGGGAGTGCCATGTCGACTTACTCGTTTTGTTCTCACCAGCACACACAAGCTGGCAAGCAGTGTGTCTGTGCTGAGTGAGGGGTCCCCAGGGTGGCATAAGCTATGCTGCTGCCCTTAGAGACCTTCCCTGGCATCAGGGCCCTTGGTACCAGGGGTACCAGTTACAAGGGACTTACCTGGATGCCAGGGTGTGCCAATTGTTTAAAACAAAAGTACAGGTTAGGGAAAGAACACTGGTGCTGGGGCATGATTAGCAGGCCTCAGCACACTTTCAAATCAAAACATAGCATCAGCTAAGGCAAAAAGTCAGGGGGTAACCATGCCAAGGAGGCATTTCCTTACACAACCCCCCCCCCCAAACGAAAGAGGATGAGACTGACCTTCCCCAAGAGAGTCTTCATTTTCTAAGTGGAAGAACCTGGAAAGGCCATCTGCATTGGCATGGGCAGTCCCAGGTCTGTGTTCCACTATAAAGTCCATTCCCTGTAGGGAGATGGACCACCTCAACAGTTTTGGATTTTCACCTTTCATTTGCATCAGCCATCTGAGAGGTCTGTGGTCAGTTTGAACTAGGAAGTGAGTACCAAAGAGGTATGGTCTCAGCTTCTTCAGGGACCAAACCACAGCAAAGGCCTCCCTCTCAATGGCACTCCAACGCTGCTCCCTGGGGAGTAACCTCCTGCTAATGAAAGCAACAGGCTGGTCAAGGCCATCATCATTTGTTTGGGACAAAACTGCCCCTATCCCATGTTCAGAGGCATCTGTCTGCACAATGAACTGCTTGGAGTAATCTGGAGCTTTCAGAACTGGTGCTGTGCACATTGCTTGTTTCAGGGTGTCAAAGGCCTGTTGGCATTCTACAGTTCAGTTTACCTTCTTGGGCATTTTCTTGGAGGTGAGTTCTGTGAGGGCTGTCACAATGGATCCATATCCCTTCACAAACCTCCTATAGTACCCAGTCAAGCCAAGGAATGCCCTAACTTGAGTCTGGGTTTTTGGAGCTGCCCAGTCCAGAATAGTCTGGATCTTAGGCTGGAGTGGCTGAACTTGGCCTCCACCTACAAGGTGTCCCAAGTAAACCACAGTTCCCTGCCCTATCTGGCATTTGGATGCCTTGATAGAGAGGCCTGCAGATTGCAGAGCCTTCAAAACCTTCTTCAGGTGGACCAGGTGATCCTGCCAGTTGGAGCTAAAGACAGCAATATCGTCAAGATAAGCTGCACTAAAGGACTCCAAGCCAGCAAGGACTTGATTCACCAACCTTTGGAAGGTGGCAGGGGCATTCTTTAAACCAAAGGGCATAACAGTGAACTGATAATGCCCATCAGGTGTGGAGAATGCTGTCTTTTCTTTTGCTCCAGGTGCCATTTTGATTTGCCAGTACCCTGCTGTTAAGTCAAAGGTACTTAAGAATTTGGCAGCACCTAATTTGTCTATCAGTTCATCAGCTCTAGGAATGGGATGGGCATCTGTCTTGGTGACAGAATTAAGTCCTCTGTAGTCCACACAAAACCTCATCTCTCTATTTCCATCTTTGGTGTGAGGTTTGGGGACTAAGACCACTGGGCTAGCCCAGGGGCTGTCAGAGTGCTCAATTACTCCCAATTCCAGCATCTTGTGGACTTCCACCTTGATGCTTTCCTTAACTTGATCAGACTGTCTGAATATTTTGTTTTTGACAGGCATGCTGTCTCCTGTGTCCACATCATGGGTACACAGGTGTGTCTGACCAGGGGTTAGGGAAAAGAGCTCAGCAAACTGTTGCAGGACCTTCCTACAGTCAGATTGCTGTTGGCCAGAGAGGGTGTCTGAATAGATCACTCCATCTACTGAGCCATCATTAGGGTCTGATGACAGAAGATCAGGGAGAGGCTCACTCTCAGCTTCCTGATCCTCATCTGTTACCATTAACAGATTCACATCAGCCCTGTCATGGAAGAGCTTAAGGCGGTTCACATGGATCACCCTCTTGGGGCTCCTGCTTGTGCCCAGGTCCACCAGGTAGGTGACCTGACTCTTCCTTTCTAGCACTGGGTAAGGGCCACTCCATTTGTCCTGAAGTGCGCTGGGAGCCACAGGCAACAGAACCCAGACTTTCTGCCCTGGTTGAAATTCAACCAGTGCAGCCTTTTGGTCATACCAAAACTTCTGGAGCTGTTGGCTGGCCTCAAGGTTTTTACTTGCCTTTTCCATGTACTCTGCCATCCTTGAGCGAAGGCCAAGTACATAGTCCACTATGTCTTGTTTAGGCTCATGAAGAGGTCTCTCCCAGCCTTCTTTCACAAGATCTAGTGGTCCCCTTACAGGGTGGCCAAACAGAAGTTCAAAGGGTGAGAATCCTACTCCCTTCTGAGGCACCTCTCTGTAAGCGAAGAGCAGACATGGCAGGAGGACATCCCATCTCCTTTTGAGTTTTTCTGGGAGCCCCATGATCATGCCCTTTAATGTCTTGTTGAATCTCTCAACAAGGCCATTAGTTTGCGGATGATAGGGTGTAGTGAATTTATAAGTCACTCCACACTCATTCCACATGTGTTTCAGGTATGCTGACATGAAGTTGGTACCTCTGTCAGACACCACCTCCTTAGGGAAGCCCACTCTGGTAAAGATACCAATGAGGGCCTTGGCTACTGCAGGGGCAGTAGTCAACCTAAGGGGAATAGCTTCAGGATACCTAGTAGCATGATCCACTACTACTAGGATGTACATATTTCCTGAGGCTGTGGGAGGTTCAAGTGGACCCACTATGTCCACACCCACTCTTTCAAAGGGGACCCCCACCACTTGAAGTGGAATGAGGGGGGCCTTTGGATGTCCACCTGTCTTACCACTGGCTTGACAGGTGGTACAGGAGACACAAAACTCCTTAACTTTCTGGGACATATTGGGCCAGTAGAAGTGGTTGACTAGTCTCTCCCACGTATTGGTTTGTCCCAAATGCCCAGCAAGGGGAATATCATGGGCTAAGGTCAGTATGAACTCTCTGAACTCCTGAGGCACTACCACTCTCCTAGTGGCACCAGGTTTGGGATCTCTTGCCTCAGTGTACAGGAGCCCATCTTCCCAATAGACCCTATGTGTTCCAGTTTTCTTGCCATTGGACTCTTCAGCAGCTTGCTGCCTAAGGCCTTCAAGAGAGGGACAGGTTTCTTGCCCCTTACACAACTGCTCCCTTGAGGGTCCCCATGGGCCTAAGAGCTCAACCTGATAAGGTTCTAACTCCATAGGCTCAGTTCCCTCAGAGGGCAGAACTTCTTCCGGAGAAGAGAGGTTCTCTTTTTGTTGTTGTGTTGCAGCTGGTTTCCCAGCTGACTTTCCTTTTCTCTTGGTAGGCTGGGCCCTTTTTCCAGACTCCAGCTCTACTTTTTCACCCTGTGCCTTGCACTGTGCCCTTGTCTTGACACACACCAGTTCAGGGATACCCAGCATGGCTGCATGGGTTTTCAGTTCTACCTCAGCCCATGCTGAGGACTCCAGGTCATTTCCAAGCAAACAGTCTACTGGGATATTTGAGGAGACCACCACCTGTTTCAGGCCATTGACCCCTCCCCACTCTAAAGTTACCATAGCCATGGGATGTACTTTAGTCTGATTGCCAGCGTTGGTGACTGGATAAGTTTGTCCAGCCAGGTATTGACCAGGGGAAACCAGTTTCTCTGTCACCATGGTGGCACTGGCACCTGTATCCCTCAGGCCTTCTACACTTGTCCCATTAATTAAGAGCTGCTGCCTGTATTTTTGCATGTTAGGAGGCCAGGCAGCCAGTGTGGCTAAATCCACCCCACCCTCAGAGACTAATGTAGCTTCAGTGTGACACCTGATTTGCTCTGGGCACACTGTTGATCCCACTTGGAGACTGGCCATTCCAGTTTTAGCTGGAGTGGAGTTAGAAGTGGTACTGTTCTTGGGACAGGCCTTGTCTCCAGTTTGGTGTCCAGGCTGATTACAGCTACGACACCAGGCCTTTTTGGGATCAAAGTTTTTACCCTTGTACCCAAAATTGGTTTGTGAAGAGGCTCTGGGCCCACCCTCCTGAGCAGGTTTTTGGGGGCCTGTAGAAGACTCTTTACTATTTTTGTTTTTGGATGTCTCAACACTCTTCCCATGGGGAGGCTTTGTGACCCCTTTCTTTTGGTCACCCCCTGTGGAAGTCTTGGTCACCTTAGTCTTGACCCAATGGTCCGCTTTCTTTTCCAATTCTTGGCGAGAAATTGGTCCTAGGTCTACCAGATGCTGATGCAGTTTATCATTGAAACAATTACTTAATAGGTGTTCTTTCACAAATAAATTGTACAGCCCATCATAATTATTTACACCACTGCCTTGAATCCAATCATCCAGTGTTTTCACTGAGTAGTCTACAAAATCAACCCAGGTCTGGCTCGAGGATTTTTGAGCCCCCCTGAATCTAATCCTATACTCCTCAGTGGAGAATCCAAAGCCCTCAATCAGGGTTCCCTTCATGAGGTCATAAGATTCTGCATCTTTTCCAGAGAGTGTGAGGAGTCTATCCCTACACTTTCCAGTGAACATTTCCCAAAGGAGAGCACCCCAGTGAGATTTGTTCACTTTTCTGGTTACACAAGCGCTCTCAAAAGCTATGAACCATTTGGTGATGTCATCACCATCTTCATATTTAGTTACAATCCCTTTAGGGATTTTCAACATGTCAGGAGAATCTCTGACCCTAGTTATGTTGCTGCCACCATTGATGGGTCCTAGGCCCATCTCTTGTCTTTCCCTTTCTATGGCTAGGATCTGTCTTTCCAAAGCCAATCTTTTGGCCATCCTGGCTAGCTGGATGTCCTCTTCACTGGAATTATCCTCAGTGATTTCAGAGAGGTTGGTCCCTCCTGTGAGGGAACCAGCATCTCTGACTATTATGTTTGGAGACAGGGCTTGAGAGGCCCTGTTCTCCCTAATTAGGACTGGTAGGGGGGAATTTTCCTCCAAGTCATTATCTTCATCCTCTGTGTTGCCATCCTCAGAGGGGTTGGCCTTTTCAAACTCTGACAAAAGCTCCTGGAGCTGTAGTTTGGAAGGTCTGGGGCCCATTGTTATTTTCTTTATTTTACAGAGTGACCTTAGCTCCCTCATCCTAAGATGGAGGTAAGGGGTGGTGTCGAGTTCCACCACATTCATCTCTGTATTAGACATTATGCTTCTAAAAGTTGGAATACTTTTTAAGAATCTAAAACTAGTTCTAGGTTCTAATTCAAACGTTCACAAAAACTTTTAAACTCTAAAAGGAAATGCTAAACAGGGACTAACACAAGGCCCTAGCAGGACTTTTAAGAATTTAGAAAAATAGCTCAAATTGCAAAAATCAATTTCTAAGGACAATTTTTGGAATTTGTCGTGTGATCAGGTATTGGCTGAGTAGTCCAACA
This sequence comes from Pleurodeles waltl, assembly GCF_031143425.1. NCBI lineage: Eukaryota > Metazoa > Chordata > Amphibia > Caudata > Salamandridae > Pleurodeles > Pleurodeles waltl. The sequence goes on from NC_090438.1 coordinate 567,732,345, forward strand.
AATGCAAAGTCTTGTATCCCACCGCTGCCACCAATGTAGGAAGTTGGCTCTGTATGCACTATTTCAAAGTAAGGAATAGCATGCACAGAGTCCAAGGGTTCCCCTTAGAGGTAAGATAGTGGCAAAAAGAGATAATACTAATGCTCTATTTTGTGGTAGTGTGGTCGAGCAGTAGGCTTATCAAAGGAGTAGTGTTAAGCATTTGTTGTACATACACACAGGCAATAAATGAGGAACACACACTCAGAAACAATTCCAGGCCAATAGGTTTTTGTTATAGAAAAATATCTTTTCTTAGTTTATTTTAAGAACCACGGGTTCAAATTCTACATGTAATATCTCATTTGAAAGGTATTGCAGGTAAGTACTTTAGGAACTTTGAATAATTACAGTAGATTATATACTTTTTACTTAAAACACATTTAGCTGTTTTAAAAGTGGACACAGTGCAATTTTCACAGTTCCTGGGGGAGGTAAAGTAATGTTAGTTTTTGCAGGTAAGTAAACCACCTACGGGGTTAAGATTGGGGTCCAAGGTAGCCCACCGTTGGGGGTTCAGAGCAACCCCAAAGTCACCACACCAGCAGCTCAGGGCCGGTCAGGTGCAGAGCTCAAAGTGGTGCCCAAAACGCATAGGCTTCAATGGAGAGAAGGGGGTGCCCCGGTTCCAGTCTGCCAGCAGGTAAGTACCCGCGTCTTCGGAGGGCAGACCAGGGGGGTTTTGTAGGGCATCGGGGGGGACACAAGTCCACACAAAAAGTACACCCTCAGCAGCGCGGGGGCGGCCGGGTGCAGTGTGTGAACAAGCGTCGGGTTTCCAATGGGAGTCAAAGGGAGACCAAGGGGTCTCTTCTGCGGTGCAGGCAGGCTAGGGGGGGGCTCCACGGGGTAGCCACCACCTGGGCAAGGGAGAGGGCCTCCTGGGGGTCACTCCTGCACTGAAGTTCCGATCCTTCAGGTGCATGGGGCTGTGGGTGCAGGGTCTTTTCCATCCGTCGGGATTTTAGAGTCAGGCAGTCGCGGTCAGGGGGAGCCTCGGGATTCCCTCTGCAGGCGTCGCTGTGGGGGCTCAGGGGGGACAACTTTGGTTACTCACAGTCTCGGAGTCGCCGGAAGGTCCTCCCTGAGGTGTTGGTTCTCCACCAGTCGAGTCAGGGTCGCCGGGTGCAGTGTTGCAAGTCTCAAGCTTCTTGCGGGGATTGCAGGGGTCTTTAAATCTGCTCCTCTGAAACAAAGTTGCAGTCTTTTTGGAACAGGGCCGCTGTCCTCGGGAGTTTCTTGTTCCTCTTGAAGCAGGGCCGTCCTCTGAGGATTCAGAGGTCGCTGGTCCTGGAGAAAGCGTCGCTGGAGCAGGTTTCTTTAGAAGGCAGGAGACAGGCCGGTAGGACTGGGGCCAAAGCAGTTGGTGTCTTCTTTCTTCTTCTGCAGGGGTTTTCAGCTCAGCAGTCTTCTTCTTCGGTAAGTTGCAGGAATCTAAATTCTTAGGTTCAGGGGAGCCCTTAAGTACTAAATTTAAGGGCGTGTTTAGGTCTGGGGGTTAGTAGCCAATGGCTACTAGCCCTGAGGGTGGGTACACCCTCTTTGTGCCTCCTCCCAAGGGGAGGGGGTCAAAATCCTATCCCTATTGGGGGAATCCTCCATCTGCAAGATGGAGGATTTCTAAAAGTTAGAGTTACTTCAGCTCAGGACACCTTAGGGGCTGTCCTGACTGGTCAGTGACCCCTCCTTGTTATTCTCATTATTTCCTCCGGCCTTGCCGCCAAAAGTGGGGCCGTGGCTGAAGGGCAACTCCACTAGCTGGAGTGCCCTGCGGTGCTGGAACAAAGGGGGTGAGCCTTTGAGGCTCACCGCCAGGTGTTACAGCTCCTGCCTGGGGGAGGTGTTAGCATCTCCACCCAGTGCAGGCTTTGTTACTGGCCTCAGAGTGACACTCTCCCCATGGGGCCAGCAACATGTCTCGAGTGTGGCAGGCTGCTAGAACCAGTCAGCCTACACAGGTAGTTGGTTAAGGTTTCAGGGGGCACCTCTAAGGTGCCCACAGGGGTGTATTTTACAATAAAATGTACACTGGCATCAGTGTGCATTTATTGTGCTGAGAAGTTTGACACCAAACTTCCCAGTTTTCAGTGTAGCCATTATGGTGCTGTGGAGTTCGTGTTTGACAGACTCCCAGACCATATACTCTTATGGCTACCCTGCACTTACAATGTCTAAGGTTTTGCTTAGACACTGTAGGGGCACAGTGCTCATGCACTGGTGCCCTCACCTATGGTATAGTGCACCCTGCCTTAGGGCTGTAAGGCCTGCTAGAGGGGTGACTTATCTATACTGCATAGGCAGTGTGAGGTTGGCATGGCACCCTGAGGGGAGTGCCATGTCGACTTACTCGTTTTGTTCTCACCAGCACACACAAGCTGGCAAGCAGTGTGTCTGTGCTGAGTGAGGGGTCCCCAGGGTGGCATAAGCTATGCTGCTGCCCTTAGAGACCTTCCCTGGCATCAGGGCCCTTGGTACCAGGGGTACCAGTTACAAGGGACTTACCTGGATGCCAGGGTGTGCCAATTGTGTAAAACAAAAGTACAGGTTAGGGAAAGAACACTGGTGCTGGGGCCTGATTAGCAGGCCTCAGCACACTTTCAAATCAAAACATAGCATCAGCAAAGGCAAAAAGTCAGGGGGTAACCATGCCAAGGAGGCATTTCCTCACACAATGGAATCCACCACAGCTGCTATTTTACAAGCGATTACAGACACAAAACAATCCTTGGAGACCCAGTTAGCAGCGGAGGTGCACGAAGTGGGACTGCTATAGATGACCACCAGAAATTATCAGATCATGTCAAAGAAACGGAGGCGCTGATAGAGACAACCATACCCCTGATAGCGGATCTTATAAAGAATTGCAGGGAACTAGAGATAGGGTTCAACAGGTGACCACCAGACTGGAAGATGCAGAGGGGCAGTCAAGATGCCATAATGTAATACTAGTCGGGTGTTGGAAAAAGCAGAAGGGCATAACACCTAGTTATATGTGGAAGACTCGCTAATAAACAGTGTACTACAAGACAAGCCATCCAAATTCTTTTCAGTAGAAAGAGCTCATAGAATTCCAAACCGTACTATGCAACCAGGAGCTCCACCCAGACCAATATTAGTAAGACTGATATACTTCAGAGAAAGATAAAACATGGCCCCTGGTTCATTAAAAACACTGAAATTCCCATATATCCGGATTACACAAACCTGGTACAATGCCAAAGAGGAGCGTATGCACCAATAAAGAAAGTACTGCGGCAACGAGGAATAAAATATTCTACCCAGCAAAACTATGAGTGGAACTAAAAGAGAAAACATATTTTCTACAAACTGCACAGGATTCCTGGACATGGGTATGAGACCAGGGATTAGGGCAGGGCAGCCACCGAGGACAACACGGGGGTAAAGGAGGAATAACGCAACAGTTGGATGCCAAAACAAAAAAGAGAGGAAGAACGCCGCAACACCAACTAAAAAACAGATAAAAGAGACGCAGAAGAAGGTCGTTAAAGAATTGCAGCAACACATGCTCACCTAAATGGACAACAAATGGAGGGCACTACTAGTTGAGAGCAACAAAAGTGACTCTGATTGCATGGAAATAGGCCAGGAAACAGAAGAGGATCACCTACCAGAAGTGATGCTTATGACATCAGACCACTTGGGGTGAAAAGAGACGAGGGCTGAAAAGGTTGGAAAGGGTCAGTTCAGGCCTCGGGCCCCAGTCCCCCACCAGTGGAGTAGCTGTTACACATAGACATTTGATACGGAATTGGGGGAGCAGAGGGTTGATCCTTACAGGCGTGGCTCCAATGGACGGCCACCATGCCCAGGTGATGAACACACAAAATGTTTGTTAGGGTTTAAGGTTGGGGAAAACACATACTGTAAGTTTGGGGGTGGTTAGTTCAGGAATCACCATACGGTAAGGTAGGGAGGGGAAAAAGTTACAAGGGGGTTCAGTTTACCGAGACTCACAAAGAAGCGAAACATGGGCCCACACCAAAACACAGAAGAGGCTGGGCAAACATGCACAGAACACATCCGCCATGACGCGGTTGCAAAGTATATCAATACTAACATGGAATGTTAATGGGTTGGGCAACAGGATTAAATGTGAGCCTCATTCAAAGAGTGCTCAACAGACAAAAATAGATAAAGGCCCTCATTACAACATTGGCGGTAAATCCCGCTTACCGCCGTGCAGAAGACCGCCAACACACCGCTGCGGCCGCGGAAATCCGCTACAGCTATTACGACCCACAGGCCGGAATCTGCCAAAATCTAGACACCCACACAAGTCTGCCACACCAAAGGTCAGTGATAAACTGGCGATAACAAAACCTCCACCGTCACGCCAACAGGAATACGCCCACACTGTCACGACCGACGAATCCATGTGGCGGTCTTTCAACCACAGATTTCCATTGGTGGTACACACCGCTGCGCTCAAAATACACACACTCTTACAAAACACATCCACATTGGACAAATCGAAATACACACACCTGATACACATACACACACCACTCCCACACACTCAATACAATATAAAACACACACCCACATCACCCACAAACCCCTACAACAAAAATTGAGAAAGAAGCACAGAGAGCGACACCACCATCAACAAACTAGCATCCACAGGCACACAACACCATCACTCACACAACATCCACGCACCTCACACAACACACACAAACACATCCCCTCACACATCACAACACACACCACCTCACACATCACCCACACCACACCATGGCACTGCAAAGATACCACAGGTTCTCTGAGGAGGAGCTCAGGGTCATGATGGAGGAAATCGTCCGGGTAGAGCCACAGCTATTCGGATCACAGGTGCAACACACCTCCATTGCTAGAAAGATGGAGCTATGGCGCCGAATCTTAGACAGGGTCAATGCAGTGGGACAGCATCTAAGAACACGGGATGACATCAGGAATAGGGGGAAGGTGCGTTTCGTGGTCTCAAGACACCAGATTGCAGTTCAGAGGACTGGCGGCGGACCCCCCATCTCCTCCCCCACAACTAACAACATGGGAGGAGCAGGTCTTGGCTCTACTTCATCCTGAGGTCCTCGCAGGAGTGGCAGGAGGAATGGACTCAGGTAAGTCAAATCTTAACTATTACATCCCCCACCCTACCTGCATGCCATCATATACCCCCACCCTCACCCCCATCACTCCAACACCTCACATATGTCCCACTATCACAAACCACCCATCCCAACACCAAGCCCTGCATGCAACACCAAAGCATGGACACCCATCACCAAAGCATGTCCACTACAGATACCCACACAGATCCCCAAACCAAATATCACACAAGGTCCTACACTAGAATGTAAGCACTGGGGTACAGGGTCACCCACCCATTGCACACAATGGCACACACAGATGCAATAATCATGCCTTTACACCCCTGCAGGACCCCTACCCAACGTCACCGGACAGGAGGTTCCAGACATGTCCACTCCCCCCACAGAAGAGGCCCACATTGATGACAGCAGCTCTGTCCAACTGGATCTAGATGACCAGCCCAGCCCATCTGGGACCTCAGGACAGTCGGTTCCCCACACATTGGTACATGCCACCACAGAGCCTCCCCCCTCAGGAAACACCAGCACAGCATCTACCCAGCAGGCCCATCCCTCTGTCCCCAGGACACGTCAAGTACCTGCGGGGGGTACCAAGGCCACATGTGTCCCATCAATGGCACCTATGATGTTGTGGGATGGCGGATAGCTGAAATCAGGTCTGGCTCCAACTGGGCACACAGTTTCTGGATTGTGGCACAATCAAGTCTGTAAGTGATAATGATGTGTCTGTCTTCCATTGTCGACAGGTCCACCAGCGGTCTGTACACTGAAGGAAGCTGCCATCTCCTCACCTGCCCTTGCGGACGTGCCCTATGGACGAGAACGGCGAGCACAGAGTCAGCCAACACTGAGGTAGTAAAAAAAAAAATTATTGCACACATTTTTCAATCCACAATGTGCCTGTCACTGTGTGTATGCAAGGCCTAGATAGGTGTGACGCATTTAAAAATAATGTCATGTGGCCATCTGAAATGTGGGACAAGGGGATATGAGGTAACTGCGCTGGCGTTGAACACCGTCGCGGTAGGCGGTCGAAAAACGCGGCTCAATCCTGCATTGGTTAACATTGGGCCCTATGGGTCCCAGGAGTCAATGACGATGTACGCCGGCGGTACGCACCGCCGTGGACGTGACTGCCATTTTCTGTCTGTTCACTCACTTGATTCCTGACCTTCGACAGGAGAGGACCTACACTTCAAGTGCTGCTGTGACCTCAGTCTGGAAGCGGCGATGTGTCTGGGTAAAGGGCCCCTGCCTTCACTTCGGAGGAGTTGGAGAGGTTAGTGGATGGGGTCCTCCCCCAGTACACGCTACTCGACGGTCCTCCAGACAAACAGGTGAGTACACTATGAGCATGCTGTATGGGCAATGCCTGTTTGGAGTGGTGTGGATGGAAGAATACAGGAGGGGGGACTGAGGCCTGCATGAGCGGACAGTGAGTGTATGTGCGTCAGGGCAAGGGTGGGAACGTGGGCCAATGACTGTGACAGTCTGGATGGTTAAAGATCATCCTTTTCCCCTGTACTATTCCTCTAGGTCAGCGCCCACCAGAAGAAAGATATTTGGCGTGCCATCGCCAAGGACGTCCGGACCCTGTGGGTCCACCACAGACGGAGCACCCACTGCCGGAAAAGATGAGAGGACATTCGCCGCTGGAGCAAGAAGACGGCGGAGGCCCAGCTGGGGATGGCCTCCCAACGTGGGAGGGGTGCCCGTCGCACCCTGACCCCCCTGATGTTCCGGATCCTGGCGGTGGCGTATCCGGTGTTGGATGGGCGCTTGAGGGCATCACAGCAACCACAAGGGGGTGAGTACCGTCACATCCATCTGACTCTACGCGCATCTGACTCTGCGTGCATTACAAGGTGTCTGGGTGGGGGAGGTGGGCATTGGGTTACCCTAGGCCAGGGCGAGCTTTGTAGGCAAGGACCCTTTGTGAGGCAGGCTATGTGGCACCCCAACCCCACCAGTGCTAAGAGCCATCTACACCTAGTCAGGCTCCTGTGACTTCCAGGTGTGCAGCAATCGGTCTTAGGCCTTGTACCCCATGTCCCTGTGATTAATTAGGGAACTCAAAGTGCATGGCGTAGTGCAGAGGGCTGCTGTGTCTGTAGTGTCCGCCAACGGTAGCGGTATTGCATGCACTGAACGTCTTTCTTCTTTCTCCCCCCCCTTTTTGTGGTCTCCCTGGTCTTGTTTGCATTAGCATCATCAGGCGGAGGAGCAGTGCCACCGGAGCAGGAGGGAGCTGCATCCCACATGGCCCTGGAGTGCGAGACAACGGAGTCTGAAGGCACCAGTGGAACGGAGGGCGAGGGGAGCTCCATGGCGGGGACAGGAGCAGAGACCAGCGACACCGAATCCTCCTCTGATGGGAGCTACCTTGCGGTGGCGTGCCCCTCTGTGCCCACCGCATCAACAGGTACAGCCGCCACCCCACCTACCAGCACCGCCCTCCCAGCAGCCCCTCAGTGTGTGTCCCGTGGCCGCTCACCCAGGAGGGTGGGCATCTCCTTCGCCCCAGGCACCTCAGGCCCTGCCCCAGTCAGCCCTGCTGCCCTCAGTGAGGAGGCTATTGACCTCCCGAGATCCCTCACTGTTGGGCAGTCTACCATTCTGAATGCCATCCAGGGTGTAGAGAGGCAGTTGCAACAAACAAATGCATACCTGGAGGACATTCATTCTCCAAAACTGAAAAAGTTGCCCACATCCCGGAGGGAGAAGGCGAAAACACCTGCCACCAAGGGCTCAGGCAAAACTAAAGTGGAAAGTGGCAAGACAGCTGCGCCACCATCCAAGGTGGGGAAGGGCCAGAAAATCAAAGGCAGGTCCACGTCGACGCCAACCTGCATGGCGGACAAGACCACCACCAGCACTGCCACCTGCACCGCCGCCACAGACACCGCTGCCAGCAATGCAGAGAGTGAACCCGCCACTAGCACCACAGACACTGAGCCCGTCACCAGTACTGCCGCCACAACGACCGCCACCAGCACTGCAGTCAGTGAGCCCGCCACCAGCACCACTGCCACAACGACTGCCACCAGCACCGCCGCCACAACGACTGCCACCAGCACCGCTGCCACAACGACCACCACCAGCACCGCAGTCAGTGAGCCCGCCACCAGCCCCGCCGCCAAAGAGCCCGCCGCCAGCACTGTTTCCACAGAGCCCGCCGCCAGCACCGATGCCACAGAGCCCACCGCCAGCACCGATGCCACAGAGTCCGCCACAAGCACCGCTGCTACTGACACTTCCGCCAGCACCAGCGGCCCGCGAAATCCTGAGCCAGTGGCACCACCGCAGACATGGCTGCCATCCCCAGTGGTCAGTCATACGAGGCTGGTGGTCAGTTCCAGGAGCCTGGCCAGCTTGCATGTTGCACCACCGTCAGTGGAGTGTCACATCCACTACCTCAGTCCTTGGCAGGATGAAGCGCTCTGGGCAGAAAGCCCCCTCCAGAACCAGTGGAGAAAGGCATTCACTACCTTAGTCCTTGGCAGGATGAAGCACTCTGGGCACAAAGCCCCCTCCAGAACCAGTGGAGAAAGACATCCACTACCTCAGTCCTTGGCAGGATGAAGCACTCTGGGAACAAAGCCCCCTCCAGAACCAGTGGAGAGATACATCCACTACCTCAGTCCGTTGCAGGATGAAGCACTCTGGGCACAAAGCACCCTCCAGAACCAGTGGAGAAAGACATCCACTTGAGAGACTGTGGCTTTGCACTTCCCAGGATGCAGCAGTGGGCAAACCACCCAATGAAAAGACTTGAGAGAGTGTGGCTTTGCACTCCCCAGGATAAAGCGGTGGGCAAACCACCCACTGAAAAGACTTGAGAGACTGTGGCTTTGCACTTCCCAGGATGCAGCAGTGGGCAACCCACCCACTGGAGAGACTTGAGAGACTGTGGCTTTGCACTCCCCAGGATAAAGCAGTGGGCAAACCATCCGACTGGAGAGACTTGAGAGACAGTGGCTTTGCACTCCTCAGGATGCAGCAGTGGGCAAACCACCCACTGAAAAGACTTGAGAGACTGTGGCTTTGCACTCCCCAGGATGCAGCAGTGGGCAAACCACCCACTGAAAAGACTTGAGAAACTGTGGCTTTGCACTCCCCATGATGCAGCAGTGGGCAACCCTCCCACTGGAGAGACTTGAGAGACTGTGGCTTTGCACTCCCCAGGATACATCAATGGGCATGGAGCCCCCTAGTGAAGCTGGTGTTGTGCACTCATCCGGCTGAAGTGCCCCCCCTTCCCTTCCCCCTGAGGTGCCTGTTTCATTTCGATCTGATGCCCCAGCAGTGTTCTCTCCGTTTGATGTCTGGTATCGAGTGTGGGCCTCGCCCATGCATTTTGGGCCCAGTGGTCCATGGACTATGAATAGTGCACTATCCGGACTTGTATAGTTGGTGTACATAATTGTTTATACTGTATTTCAAGTTTCGACTAATGGATTTTTATTGATTACAATTGTTACAATCATTTCCTTTTGTTCTTGCGTTCTTCCAGAGGGGGTGGGGGTGTAAATCTAATGTTGCAGCATGTATTGGTGTGTGTGTTGTTGTGGGTGGGGGTGTTGCATGTGTGTGTCACTCTCTTTCCCCTCCCCCCTCCCCTGTGTTGCAGGTGCAGTACTCACCGTGGTCGTTGCCGCCGTCGTTTGTCCTCCTGGTAGAGGAGCAGGAATATTATCGCAGGGAGGATTTGGAGTTCTGGCTCCATGGCGTCCTGGTTCCTCGTGGGTTGTGTAGAGGTGAGTGTTTCCCCTTCCAAGTCCTGTTTCCGCCGTGTTTTTGTTCGCGTTGGTTCCGCCCTGGAAAAGGTGGCGGATTGGCCTCTCATAATAGTGTGGGCGGTACATTGTCTTCCGCCTGTCTATTGGCGGTGACCGCCATGCTGTTTGTTTGTACCGCCGTGGCAGTTGGACTGTTAAAGTGACTGTCTATGTTGGCAGTTTCCGCCATGGTCGTGGTTCCAATTTTTTTACCGGCGGCCTGTTGGTGGTCTTACTGCTGCTTTAACACCGACCGCCAGGGTTGTAATGAGGGCCATAGTGTTCCTACAGGAAACCCATCTGCTAGATCAACAGCATCAGTGCATGGATAGGGGGAGATACAGACTGGACAGCTGGGTGCAATTTACCTCTGGGTCGAGAGGAGTGGCAATTTTGATCAAGAGATCACTACCATTTCATGAAAAACAATCCTGGACAGACAGACAGGGAACATACATGGCTTTATTGGGGGAATTGGAACAAGAGGATGTAATGTTAGTAAATGTGTATGCTCCATCAGGGCTTCAAAATTAACTGCTTAAAATGTTCTGAGAAATTCTAAAAGAGGCCCCATGTTCCTTGGTAGTGCTGGGAGCGATTTCAACCTAGTAATGGATACCAGTAGAGATAGAAATAGTTCCCTTCGAGAGGGAGGCGGGACAAGAGGAAGACTAGAAGGGTTTACAAAGCACTATGCCTGTGTGACATATGGAGAAACCTACACCCAGAGGATACATGCTACTCCTTCTACTCAGGGGCACACTCAATGCACTCATGATTAGATTAATTTTTCACCACAGGGGGAACACTCAGCAGGTTTAGTGAGGCAAAATATTTTGGTAGAGGAATAAGTGACCACTCCCCTCTGTGGATGGCGCTTGACCTCCAAACTCAAAGGCCCAAACAACCATGGAGAATGGAAACATGGCACCTGGCTAACAACAAAGAGGCCAAATGTTTGACTACGGCCTCTGAACTATACTTTGCTGAAATCAGAAACACGTGCGAAGCACAGTGATATTATGGGAGACAGATAAAGCAACGATAAGGGGTACAATTATCTATGGGGAGATACTTGATTGAAAGAAAGGGAGAGCAGCACTAGATAAATTGGAGGAAGAAGTCACACAGATGAGATGTGTGGAGAAGCGGATCCTACCAGAAAGAGAGCAGCAGAATTGAAAAGAGCTGAATACCAAAAATGAGGCAAAAAACTCCTACATAGCAAAGCTATAAAGAATATATGAAGAAGGAAATAAAACAAGGAAGCTACTGGCATGGCTGGGAAGAAAGGAAACGGCAAACATCAGGTAATCCGATACGCACAAGCAGAGATTTAGCAGAAACATTTGCCCCATATTTGGAATGCTTTTATGACTCTCAAATAGCAGCCCCCGAAATAGAAATTCGAGCGTTGATTGATGACTGCCCAATAAAGAGACTGAGCGAAAACCAGAAAGTAGCTTTAGAAGACATTACAGTAGAGGAGATCGGACAGGTATTGAGACAGACGCAAACAGGTAAAGCCCCCGGACCGAACGGACTCCCAGTTGAACTATTCAGAAGACTACGAACACAAGTGACTGCCCCACTTCATAAGGCCCTGACAGAAGCGTGTAGAACAGGGAAATTGTCAGAGAATATGCGCACAGTGATAGTGATATTAATCCCAAAGGCAGGGAAACCGCCGAACAGATGTGACTCCTATACGCCCAAATAACTGATCAACGGTGACATAAAAATACTGGCAAAGGTTTTGACAAATACGTTAAAAATTGTGGTTTTAGAGTTAATGCACCAGGACCAAAATGGATGCATGCCAGGTCACTGGACCAGGTTGAACCTCAGATGCCTACACAATAACATAGCTCTGGCCCGGGAATCACCTGCGGCAAAGTAATTGTATCCCTAGATGCTAACAAAGCATTTGACTCTGTGGAATGGAGATATCTGTTTGGAATCTTGGAAGGGATGGGATTTGGACCGAAATATATCAAATGGGTCAGACTCCTCTATGACCACCCTGTAGCTAGGGTACGGGTTAACGGCCATCTATCTTGGAAGTTTGATAGCATGAGAGGCACCAGGCACGGCTGCCCACTGTCGCCGATGCTCTTCGCATTGGCCGTAGAAGCTCTGGTAGCTTGGATAAGAGAGGACACACAAATTTGGCATTGGCCAGGTGGACAGGGGCAAGAGGACTGTATCTAGTTGTATGCAGATGATATCCTACTGTACTTAACCAACATGACGCAAACAATGGACAGACTCCAACAGATATTTGACACATTTGGCAGACATTCAGGCTTTGCAATTACCTGGGATAAATCGCTAGTACCCACCTTAGATTGCCGCTCGGGATGGAGCAAACTAAATTTAAATACTTATGGGATATAGATAATACCTCCCATGTTAACTACTATGAGGCGAATATGGCGCCCCTTCTGCAGTGCTTAGAGCAAGACGTGGAACATTGGCAGTTGCTGCCACTCTCCCTGCTAGGGAAAGCAGCCACGTTCAAAATGATGGCATGCCCCAGAATGTTGTACGTTATACAAAATACAAAATGTAGAATACCAGATAGGTTCTTCATTAAGATAGATGGCCTGGTAAGAAAGCTGTTGTTGGCTGGAGGGCAACCCAGAATATCTCTGAAAACACTGCAGAGGTCCAGGTTCGAGGGGGGAATTGCACTGCCTGGTGTGCGGAAGTACTATGAAGCAGTGCAAGTCAGTGTAGGAAATGACTGGGCATATACAGAGGCTGATAACCTGGCGTTTTGGAGAGATAAAACAGGGATGGGGATACAAAGTTACCTGCATACATTATACGAATGAAGAACACCTCTGAAAATGTACCTGGCGACATACAGGGTAATCGAAATCCGGAGGAGACTGACGAAGGAGATGGGCTGGAGTGAAAGACTAACCCCCAAGACCCCACTATGGGAAGTTTAAAAGAGGTTTTGTCACTGCAGGGATTCAAAGGATGGGACGACATAGGTTTATCCACGCTGGCGGAAGTATGGGATACAAATGGGTTAGTCCCATTCTCACATTACTGACAATATAAGAAGACCAGGTACCAGTGGCTCAAATACAGACAACTGTCCCATGCCCTGAATAATAACATACCTCCAGATGAGTAGACCCAAGAAAATTCCCCATTAGAAAACAGATTGCTGAGCGGGAGATCACTGACATATGGCACTTTGATGAGGAACACACAAGGTTCACTGACGAAACTGCGAGATAGGTGGTAATTAGACACAGGGAACCCTGAGGATGTCAGTTGGGTGGGAGCACTAGAACTCCCAAAAAAGTGTCAATAAAAGGAAGAATCCTGCTTAAAATGTTACACAGGGTGTACTACTCACAGACCTTCTAAGAAAGGATGGATAGGCGGCGTGGGCTGCAAGAGAGACTGGGGAATGGAAGGCTCCTTTCTGCATATTCTATGGAGCTGCCCGTGTCTTCAGGGCTACTGGGGAAAGGTGGAAAGTGCACTGGCGGCTGCAATAGGCGAGGCTTTTAGTCTAACACCAAGAATAGCGTTACTGAGCATATGGGAGACCTCGGACCACACACAATATCAAAAAATGCTCATCAACATGGGTTGCATGGTGGCCAAGAGAGATATAGCCCAGAGACGGGGCTCAGCCATGCCCCCTACGTATCAGAACTGGGAATGGAATACTGTAGAATTATAGAAAAAGAAGTGTACAAGAGCAGAGGATGTATGAAGAAATATGAAAAAATATGGGGAGGATGGGAAATGGAAAAATGAATGAACAAAGACTTGAAGCAGAGGCATGCCTCAGATATTAAACAGTATAGAACCAGATAGCAAAAGCACAGCAAGAATAGCAATAGTGGAAACATATATTACTGGACCAAAGATAGTTATAGCTGGGACCAGGGTGGAGCAGAAGGTGAGACGAAACAATAATGAAGTTAATTGTTTGCATGACTGTACTAACTGTAAAAAAAACAATACAAATATATTTTTTTAAAAGTTTGCGTATGTGGCGCCAATCTCATGGCCAGTGCCTTTCTCAATATTTTGAAGTCCAGGTTGAGCATGGAGAGGGGGCAGAACGCCGAAGGGGGGGCCCCGTGGTCTACAGTCTTGGGAGCAGTATCACCAGTGCATCCCTAGTAGACTCCAGCAGCTGTCCTATTTTAAGTGATTCTGCATAAAGTTTCTCTCTAGTTTGGGAGCCAGTGTGGCATAAAAAGTTGCATAAAATTCTTCTGGCAGCCTGTCTGGGCCAGGGGTTTTCTTATACGGCATTTCTTTGATAGCTACCCGAATATCCTGTGCTGTCACTGGCCCACCTAGTGCTTTCCGTATGTCAGGGTCCACTGTTCTTAAAGGTATAGGGCTCAGGTAGTCAGTCACTGCCACCTCAGAAAGAGCTCCAGGGTTACTGTACAGTTTTTCATAATACATTAGAAAGATATTGTTGATGTCACTCTCATCGTTACTATTTTAACCTTCCTGTGTTGTATAGTTCTGGTTATTGCAGCTCACGCTTTGCTATCTAAAATGCAGTCGTTTTATTAAACCAATCTTTAAAACTTAAACTGCCTTTGTCATTTATATATGAGACCGTACTGTGTATGAGAGAACCGGTTGTGACCTGAGTGACCATGACTTCCCTGAGAAGTACTAAGATGTCATGCGCTCGGCTGCCCAATTGTCTCTTCCACTTGGGAGAGATGAGGCACTGCTAGTTATCCGGAGCAAAACCCGGATTTAGAGTGACAAGTGTCATTCACCGTGGGTTAGACTCAGTCCCCCACATCGTGGATGATCTTGTTGCTCAAAATCCAGTAGTCTCATTAGGATAATGAGAGCCTACGCGACATGGCGCCGCCAACGTTTGGTCAGGCTCTAAATTTCGGGTCCACCAGCATATCTCAGTCTCATTTTTATATAATGACACCTCAGTTCCGTATACGGAGACGTCTGTGGTACTGAGGATTTCCACCACCGCCGTATAGGTAATCCTATTTTTAGTGGTGGTTGTTCAAGCTTGAACCTTAAAAGGAAAAAATAAAACCCCATCTTGGTGTGCCTTCTCTGAACTCTTAGTCCTTCTATGATGGCGAATCCCCAGGTTGTACAAATAGCTCTTAACATGAGACATCCTCTTACAACACATTTACTAGCACATGGTCTTACAGCACAGGGAGGTCCAGTCACGTTTGTGGTGGACGCCCATGCAGCCTATAGAACAGAGCTTTTTTACTCTTGGGTCACATTTCCAGCAGTTGATGGGAACACAAATACATTTCATACATATACAGTTGCGAACGCGCCTGGGCAATACAGGGCGTACGCATACTTAGAGATACCTCTATCTTATCAAGAACATAATAATTGGCTTAATGGCGCCCTACTCCATATAATATTACCAGTAAGGTTAGGTCCACTAAGTAATGATGGTCCTACCTGGCCTTTATTGGTCACATATACACCACATCCTGCAGTCGCGAACATAGCGGTAGCTGAGGTTCGATGCTTATATATTGAGTTAACAGCAATATACAGACGATCAGTACAATTTGTGATGCAGACGCTAAATACAAACCCGGTACGTGCTGCTCCAGCACAACCACATGCAGTAACACCAGGTATAAATCTGGTGACTGTACTCTCTATTATGGGTAAAGTCCCAGCCAAATGAGAGGAGACTCCGTTTTGGCTCGCACAAAAAATTAATACGCTGGAGGCAGTATTTCCCCATACGGGACCTCAGGATAAACATAGAATACTAACTATGTGCTTGCCCTTTGGGATGGTTCCTACAGTTGGACACTGTAATACATAGGACACAGTATTTGCCGCGCTCTATACAACGGCACACGGTACACCAACACTAGCCAACCTACCGGAAGTGCTTAAACATATTCTAGATGAATACGGGGCTGCCCCGGCCCTAGATTTGGGAATGCAACTGATGGGCAATTTTGCCACAGTTTCTTCAATTATCCTAAGTAACCTTAAAGGGGAAGCAGTTGCACAACAAGATCAGGAGCGAGAGCTGCCTAAATTAATAGCGCAAACATATTCCAGTATCGGTCGAGATAGCCTTGGGGCTAGACCACAAAAACCTCAATTTCAGGGTAAAATTAATAAAGACAATACTAAATAACAACTTGAGGGTAATAAGAAACGCTGGGAGAAAAAAAAAAAAATACCTAAAAAAGAAAGGGGAGAATCTCCACGAGCGGAGACCCCACAGAATAGATATAATCTCAGGAATAGAGAGAATTTAAAAACGCCTGATAGATATCAATATTCTGATACACGCCAATCTTGTTCCTTTCAGGACTCATCGGAAAAGAGAAATGAGAGAAGTGGGCAATCAGAGCGGAGAACAGAGTACGTGAAACCGAGACAGGAATCACAACGCTCTTCAGAGGTTTCTGTTAAGAAGGAAGAGAAACCAGTACAACAAAAGCAACAATTTAAAAAGAAAAAAGTGGCAGCTGTCTCAGTTAGACATGCCACTCAGGAAGAGGGTTCTCTTGAAGAACAAGAACTGGGCTCTAGCACTGCTAGACAGCGCGGCAGAGGTCACAATAGTTCGACGGAATCTTCTAGAGCATCTGGAGGTGAAAGCAACTGATGACGTTATACAAGTAAAAACAGCGGATATGCGTGTCTCCGAACCCGATAGGGTATATAGAGTAACTCTACAATTGGAAGGAGACATTGAACGCACCATACACGCAATCTTTTGGGACCATGTAGTTAAAATATATGACATTTTGTTGCCCGAATAAGATTGGCCGCCTGATTTTGTCCGCACCTGCCCATATGGAGAAGAGGTTATTAAACCTTCCTTCTCGCCCCTTGTTCCAGAGGAACTCGCTGAGTCCTATTCTATAGAATGGGCTCTAGCACAAGCACCTGCGTTATATAGAAATCACGTAGGGTGGGATAGGGATTCTCCATACCATGTCATTCCCATTAAAAGTGAACCCAGCCACAACCGCAGTATCCCATAAAACATGAAGCAAGGGCACCGGTGAGAGAAATACTTACGCAATTAGAATACCAGGGAGTGATTGAACCCTGTGTCTCACCGTTGAATAACCCCTTATTCCCTGTAGCTAAGCCGGACCATTCATACAGAATAGTCTTAGACTACAGACATTTAAACAGACATACACGTACATATGCTATACAAAACTCACATAGCACTGCACTAATGAGCAACATTGTGCGGAAAAAATCTAAAACAACTTTAGATATCTTGAATGGGTTCTTCTGCCAGAATATAGCACCTGAAAGCAGGGATTTAACAAGCTTTAGCGCATTAGGCTCCCAGAAAAAATTATGTCATTTGCCTCAGGGGTATAAGAACAGCCCAGGACTGTTTGCAGCTCGTGTGACTGCTATTTTACACGAGATAGACCCTGAAGCTTTGTCATATGTAGATGATATATATCTCACAGATGACGAGTTACTACAACATTTAAGACGGGTAGCCTGCATTGTTGTAGGGTTCGGCTACAAATTTAATTTAAAAAAGTCAAAAATTGCCTTCCTCAGCGTCCTGTTCCTGGTATATGAGCTGTCGAATGAAGGGAAGAGCCTAGCACCACAATTTTTAGAAAAATTTGCACAATTGCAACCACCAAATATGATTAAAAAACTACAACGATTGTTGGGCTTTCTAAATTTTGGCAGAACATACATTCCTGATTATGCTACACGCATAAAAACCTCTATATGAGTTAATACGTCCTGATTTTTTAAGCAAATTCTGGACAATTGAACATACACATACTCTTCGAGAGTTACAGGCAGATATGCTAGCAGCAAAACATTTACACACACAGGACAATAAGACACATTGGGTCATCAGGGTAATAGCTGGGGCCATCGGTTTTACTTATGTCACATTTAATGAAGGTGAGACAGTCCCAATAGCATACAAATCACACTTGTATTCCGCTGCTGAACAACGCTTTGCACCCACGGAGAAAATTCTCATTGCTGTGCAGATGGCTGTTATTAAAGAAAGACCTCTTCCCCAAGGAAAACGCATTATTGTTGTTTCTCCTATTCTGGCCCTAGAGGCTGTTACAAAAGCTAGCGTCCCGAACGCAAAAGCCCTTCATCCACGATGGATACAATGGGCTACGTCTTTAACAGCCACTGATGTAGACTACATTTTTGACCCAAAGTTACAAACTCAAGAATTTCTACAATATGAAGTAGAATATCTAGTTCCCGCTGACACTTTGCCTATTGATCAATATCATGTAGTCATGTACACCGATGGCTCTGCGCAACCAGAGAATGGAACTAAACATCAATATTCTGCCGCATGTGTGGTCGTGAGTGGCTATATGGAGGGGAGAAATTCTGTCCCCAACATACCTATACACAGACCTTAGGGGATTGTACAGCAAAATTGGCTGAGCTAAAAGCTCTACTGATGGCACTAGAACATTCGGATCCAACACAGTTCACACTGATTGTTTGCGATTCATATTATTGCGTCCAGTCTTTTAATGAATACCTGCATTACAGGCGCTTGAATGGGTTCAGAGATTCAAAAGGCAACACCATAAAACACAGACTCCTGTGGGGGAAGGTAGCAGACCTGAAAGAGACGCTACCCAAAGTCCATGTTGTGCATGCACTTGGACACCAGCGCTTTGGAATACACGTTGCTGGAAATACTTTGGCTGATGAAGCCGCAAAGTCAGCAGTGGCAGTCGCCACTGTAGCTGCAGTGACTCATTCGAGTTCCAAACCAGCCACAGACATTATGGCTGCCATAAAAGCTATGGTTGATGGTACGCCTTATCCTAAAAGATTTCCCAATAAATATCAATACTTGATGGGAAGTATGCTGAACGCTGAAGTTAAAATTCCAGGCGTAGGCGTACGCGACATCCCCAATAAAGATGTGAGACCTCAATCGATTAAAGCAGCGCATGAAGGGGTGTCATCTGAACATGCTGGCGTGGCAGCTACAATTTCACTCTTACAGGCCCATTACTGGTGGCCTGGTCTCTATAAAGAGACTAAGCAGTATGTCCTTTGTTGCGACATCAGTCAACAAATTAAAGTTTCCACGGCTAAGCGCTCGCCGCAGACACCCCTCTTAATCTCAAATAGACCATTACAATGTGTGTACTTGGATCTTTGCGGTCCATTAACACCTGATAGTGCATACAAATATATATTAGTCGCTGTTGATTCTTGCTCCAGATTTGTGTGGGTGTGGCCACAACGCTCGGCTGATGCTCAGACTGGTATTAAAGATTTGCGAGTCTTTGTCGGTACATATGCAGTTGCGCCATTCCATTCGGACCAGGGCCCTGCTTTTGCCTCAAGGGCATTCAGGGACACCATGGCTTCGTTGGGGGTCCAGCTCCAGTACTCGTCTCCATTTCATCCCGAGGGAAATTCTGTCGTGGAGCGATTAAACCACGATTTAAAGCAATCCTTAACGGCCAGAGTCTTAGGTACGGGTCGTAGTTGGCTAACCCACCTGTATGGAGTTCAGAGAGCACTAAATAACCTGCCTAGAAGGTCCCTGGGGGGGTCGTACTTCATATGAGTGCCGGTACGGAACACAAATGTTTGTTCCGGATCTTGATGGCCCTGGTGTGGAGGCAGCGGAAACACTTTTTGACATAAATGATTGTGTCACTGTTTTACAGGAATTACAACAGTTCAGTGAAGATAACTCTTCTAAAATTGCTGCCTCCACAGGAATTAAGGATGTGCCAGTAACACCTACCGGCTGGATTCCCAGAGTTGGGGTTCTTGTGCGTGAAAAGGTTGCAATGAAAAAGGAATTTGGCCCTTCTTATCGAGCACCAGTCCCTGTGTTGGTTATTCAACCACCATTGCTGGGTGCCAAAGACAATCGCTTTGTTTCCATTGACAATGTCACACTACAACATGTGGCCGATTCTACACAGCCGACCAAGAGGAACATCCAGTAGTTCCTGAATCCCCCTCACTACTGGAGAAGAAGTTCTGCTTCAAGTTGTTTACACCAACACTGATACCTCTCCGAGATGGGGGGGGGTGGATGATGATGATCTTGCATTAGTTCCACTAACAACAAGCAACTTAGAAACATTTGATCAAGTGACTCTGACTACAGGCCAGACGGATGGTGCTGTCTACTGTGTACCACCACAGGAAACACCAACTCCTCCATTGACCACAGCAACGCCTTTTGCACGAACTGCCTCTGGTTACTTTGCCGAATACAACGACGATCTTGTTTGCCTCTTCGACAGCTGACCTGTCAGGTGCACGTAAGCTAAGATATTGGCTTAAAGAAACATATTTAATTTTTCCCTGGAACTATGTGTGGCTTTCTTTGATGGTCCTAGCCTTTCTGCTTGGATTGGGTCTGTCATTACCTTTTTCTTGTTAATACATGGTCATTTTCTTCCAGAGAAATGAGCGGTTGAACAGGTGGAGGAGGTTTTGAAACCACATTTTTCATCACATAAGATTAGAAGAAACTTGTCTTTTGTGAACATTTCTGCAGTGCCAATTCCTGATGGGATTGTGTGGGACAAAGTAATGTTTGATATATATGGTCCCACTGAAATTATTCAAATACCGTATGTGTTAAAGTTATCCATGAACGATATAGTTATACCAGGCATTGTATCTGATGATTGGGATGTGAAAACAGTTGATTCAATGATGACAGAATTGCAATATTATACTGTCTATTAAAATGAAGATGTTTACCATTTTAAAGAAAATTATGGTGACATGTTTTGCTATAATTATTATGGGCACCACTTCATACATAAAGCAAGCAGTCCAAAAACGATATTTGATTGTACACAATGGGAACATTGCCCAACTCCCCCGCAAGGGAGTTCAAAACCTTATTTTGAAAAGATTGCGTATTTTTCTGGGCATCATCAAAAAAATGCTGAGTCATATTATTATAAGGTAACTCCGACTAGGGATAAACATACATTATTGACCAACACAAAATGTATATATTCGGACTCCTTTGTTTCCCGGTTATCAATTGAAGGTTAGGAATATTGGTCAAAAAATGTTGATTTGAAAAGTGTTTGGGGAACAAAAAATTGGCAGACCAAGGGTAAAGAAACATTGTTTAGAGCATGTCTCATCCCCGTTCAAATGATTTTTTAAAATGAAACAATACAACAGACAAGTTGTTTAGGCTTAGCAACAATTAGAGAATTAAACAGGCCCAGTATACCTGCCCCTGCAAAATTTAATAACTGTCAAAAGTACACAAATGCAACTTTTAGTGAGCTCAATGATTGGGTCCAGAATGGTACGTTTAATGCTTCACTGACACATCCAGGCGGGTGGTTATTGTGGCCGATAGATACCAACGGGTGTCATCAACGTTTTGTCACCTCCTTGGGGGGTTTCTGAACGAGTAGGTCAGACCCTCGCAATATATCACCAGAACATGCTGACATAATTACAACATATAGTGAAAGGAAAATTGTGCCAACAGTGGCTAAAATCATCCTCACTTGACGCGGTTAAGACACATCTCAGTCTCCTGTCTAACAACACTGACTTACAAGATTTTTTGTCAGGCCCAAAGATACCACGCAGCAGCCCGGTTAAGGCAGATAGATCAGGAAAATCTGAAAAAGGCATTAGCTGTTGTGGATAATGGGATTCACACCTTGTCCGACCTGATATAAACAACTAACAACATTGTTTCTTCTGCTATAGACATTATACGATCTGATATGTCTTCTTTATATCATGGACAGAGTCAGACCAGGTCCATTATGCATTTGGGTTGGACACTTCAGACAATAAAGGCGGGTCGCGTTCCGTGGCACCACATCAGTGCCAGGGAAATATTTTTTTCCTTTAATTTGACACGACAACAACAACTAATGGCTAAAAAGGAGGCAACTTATGTCATGCTTAACATTGAAAAGGTAGAGAGACTGCCTTTTACCGTGGCCGAGATTCCTTCAGCAGAATGGTTGATATACGGGGTTATTAATCTGCCTATTTCTACATTACAATTCACTTCTTGTTTGAAACATGTTCCGGTAGGCAGATATGAAAAGTTGGGAGATAGTTACATCCATGAGGAGTGGGAGCTTCCCTTCTCGTACAAATGCCTCAATGGCATGAAAGAGGTCTTTCTTAGCGGTAGTGAATGAGAGACTTCAGTCAGCCATTCAATGATTTGTAAGCAGCTGTCCTTGCATGGGGCGTGTAATGCCTCAATTGCGAACTTGGCTTGCTAACTGAAGGGAGTCCCAGTCCCCTTGATTAAACGCACGCTCCAGGTGCTTTCAAACGGCAGCTACGTCCTCCTCAATAGTGAAGACTGTTGTGGCATGCGGGCCGGAATAGTTTACGTTGTTTCGGTCTCTAAGGTCGTTACATGCTGCGGGAACGTGTTGTTTCCCCCCACTAAATTTAGGAAGGTAGCAGATATCTGGCCTCACATTGCTACTTCCAAGGTGAATTTAGACAAGTTAAGTAGACTGAAGGTTTTATTGTTTCATAAGCATGTGGCCCTTACATCTGCACGTGAGACCTACGCACTTCAAGTGGCATGGTCATCAGCGGAAATACAGTCCCTGTTAAATACGAACTTTCCAAGACACTTTGGTGAACTCGTGGGATGTATATTTAATGCGACCAGCACGGCTGGATTAGCACATTTTTTCAAAGCTGTTGGTATTGCTTTTGTTCACACCTTTTCCTCTATATTCGGTTTGATACCTTCGGCTATTCACTAAATTTTCAGAAGCATTTTGGGGGGATTTCCAATAACTTTGGCTTTATTAGCTGGCATTTTGCTGTTGCTGTTGTTTTTCCGCAATGGCTGTCCCGCTGCAACAAGGACAAATGAAGGCACTCCCATTAGGGCAGCTGTGTCGTGAACGCATGATGCAGCACTTTGGAGCAACACTCCTGGAACATTTTAGGTGTGACTGGTCTCTGTCATTCAGACCGGTTTTAGATTGTGTGCAGCCCGTGTTTCGGTGCCGTTTGTGCTCTTTTGAACATGACTGGAAGTGTGTCTCTCACAGCAACGCCCCTCAGTGATTGATGCTGATCTGTTGATGTTCTCGTTGAGGGTTCATTACCAGACATGCGTGCTGTGGCTGCGCCTGCTCAGAGAAGCTGATTACGAGCTACCCTTCCTGGAGGAAGTTACCATTAACTCGTTCATAGGCACTGCACAGGATGCTGCCTTGGTTGACACTGGGGCTATGGAACACACCTGCTCCTTAGTAGTTTTTGGCATGGATTAACCGGTTTTGTCATCTGCCGAGGTGGAGAATCTCCTGCTTTCCATGACTGAAGCTTGATTTGTAACTGTCCTAAATTGACATTTACCTTTGAATTCGGCTTTTGGCCGGATGCTCATTTTTAAATTGCCAAATAGTATGCTTGTGTGTCCTCTTGACTTGCTAAAATTAAGTAGGGTTTTAAATATATTTCAGCTTAGGGCATTTTAGCTTTGGCTTAAACCACTTTCTACCGACAAGGGGAGGGTGTAGTGTAGCCATTTTAAATATAGCTTCATGCACGTTAATTTAACATACTAGGCCGCTGCGCACTTTGCCCTAGATATATTTTATTCAGCTTCGTACTGTTATTTTACAATAACCAATTTTTACGGTCTTGTTTTACTTTCTTTTATCACACTGTTTAGCTTAGTTCAGCACTGTGTTCTCAAATAATGCATTCTTAATCACCCTGTGCTTCAGTCAAGGCTACAGTCTGGTACATTGCCGGTAAACGTGGTAGACGTTTAGTCTCCAGTATTCGTAGAAAATACACATCCTTATGTGGGGACATTGTCTTAGAACATCTGCGTGTTAGTTATAAAAACACTTCCTAGTCCTAGTACACGTCAAGAGGGAGATTCCAGCCAGGGACCTACAACTAGATGCTGAATGCCCCGTTGCAGATGCTGATGCAGATTACAGGCCTTTGCCCAGGTATGAGGGTTGATGTCTTCCCAGGGGAACCTGAAAGGCAGGCTTAGAGCTTAACATGCTGTGCTCGAAATATAACTTAGAGAGAAAATAATCTAGCAGCACTATGATAGCCTTATTCTTGTGCTTCACTCTCGTTGTTACTCCGCCATTGCAGCTTCCAAGCCATTTCCCCACCCCACCCCTTTGACAGGCATATGATATCAAAGACATATACTACTCTAGGCATGGCATGCTTTAGTAGCCAAAGGGTATCCCACAGAGACCCACCCAAGAGTCTCCTTTCCATGATGAGCCAATTTTTCTCAGTCTCCAGGAGAGACCATTCAAAAGTGATTCTCAACTAAGCTGCTGCTTGATAAGCCTTTAGGTTGGGAACTCCCAGTCCCCTAGTCTCCCAGATACTCTGTAGTATCTTCCTGTTTATTCTGGGTTTGTTGTTCTGCCATATAAATTTTGAGAAAGCTGACTGTGGTTGGGATAGCTCTTGGGGGTGTGAGTGGTGGATTTTATCTTGGGTTCCCCCAAAGGGCATTCACAGTACTGGAGGTGAATGTTATATCAACTTGGCTAGGGACTCCATTGAGAGCGCAAAGAGGACTGGCAACAACAGGCACCCCTGTTAAGTTCCATGGGATAGAAAAAAGACAGACAATCTCTTCCTGTTGATTTGGACATTTGAGACAGGGGTACATACATAGCTTGCCTAGATACATTTTTGCATGCAAGCGCCCATTCTTATCTCCTGTTTCACCTGGGCCAAAAAGACTCTCCACGTTGTCAAAGGCCTCTTTTACATCAGTCGCTAGGATCAATATCAGGACATATCTTCTATCCACCTCCTCAATTAGATGAATGACTCTGCGGATGTTATCAAAAGTTTGCCGGTTTTTGATGAAACCCAATTGATCCGTGTCTATTAGTTATGGAATGCATCCCACCAGTCTATACTCTTCTATATAGTTTTTGATCCCCATTAAGTAGGGACATTGTAGAGACGTGTAGGCGTAACATTACTACTTGGCTTTTCCCACTTTGTGTATGAGCCTGATAATTATCTCTTTAATAGAGTCTTTGTCTTCACCTGAAGACTGAAAAGAGTTGAACAGCTTGGTAAAATGATAGATCAGTGCTAAAGCTAATGATTTATAAAAATAATTTGATAGACTGTTGACCTGGGGCTTTGTGCAGCAGAAGATGTTTTGAGCATCCTCTCCACTTGTTTGGCAGGAATTTTCTTCTCAAATTCTAGCATAGAGTCTCTGGGAAAGAAAGGAAACAGAATGAGTCAAAGTAAATCAGCAATGACCTATTCAGGAAGTTGTTGGCTTTGATAGGGCACTTGTAGAAGCCTAAGAAAGTTTCCCCTTTGTATTATTCAGCCTCAGTTAGTACCCCATTAAGGTCCCTGACATCTGGGATGCAGGTCAGATCCCTTTCCTGTCACAATCTACCTACTAACAGCTTATCTGCTTTATTGGCCCTTTTGTACAATATTTTCTCCAATCTAAATAGATCTTTCTGTGATCTTTCATTTAACAGTAAGGTTAGTTGTCCTCTTACATGTGTCTTCTCTATCAAGAATGTAAGTGTTTTCATGTCTCAGAATTGCTGTTCCTTTTCATTCAGATATATTTTTCTTCAGGAACCATGATCTTAATTGCTGGGATCTAATTGCAATCACCGAACACCTTATAACTGCCTTAAGGGAGTCTCAGACTCCTGCCTTAGAGACATCTGTGTCCTGGTGGATCAAGAAGTATTCCTAAATTTGATCTATAAGCTCTTTCTTAAATTATCTATCTTTCATAATTCCAGGATCAAATTGGCAGCGGTTTGAATGCAGGCCGCTTTCTCCTCACTCAAAATCCCATATTATTGGAGCATGATCAGAGTTGGCGATCAGACCCATATCTCTTCTAGTTGTTTGGGAGAGCAAGGGAGATGTCCCCCATATTTGATCTTTTCTTGAGAAAGTTTTATGACTGCGGGAGAAGGAGTATTCCCTCTCTATAGGGTGCCTCGCTCTGCATAGATCGTACAAGCCTAAAGGTGACAAGCGATCAAGACAGTTTTGTGACATTCTCTCTCCTGTATATTGTTCTCTGGGATGCTTGTCCAGTGTGCTGCTTGGTGCTAAATTAAAGTTGCCTTCCTGAATTCTCTCCCTCCTTGCGGGCTCTTGAACCCCATCTAGTGTTTGAAGAAAATATTCTTCCTGATTAGTGTTAGGAACATAAGAAGTAGCTACTGTAAATGCATGGTCTCTGAGTAATACAGCAATAATTAGATAGTGAATGTTCAAGGAGTCTGAATCGATCTACTAAACCCCAAAAAGAAGGTGTTTGTGTATAGCTATCATTACCCGTTGTTAGAAATGGGGTCTCTGGGACCATCGCTCTAGTCAGGGTAAGGGAGATACGCACCTAGGATTGTAGTGTAGCCATTTTTAATATAGCTTTGTGCGCGTTAGCTTAACGTATTAGGCCTCTGTTCACTTTGCCCTAGATACATTTTATTCAACCTCGCACTTTTATTTTACAATAACCAGTTTCACTGTCTTGTTTTTATTTCATTCTATCACACTGTTTAGCTTACTTCAGCACTGTGTTCTCAAACAAAGCATTCTTGCTCACTCTGTGCTTCAGTCAAGGTTACAGTCTAGTACATTGCCGGTAAACGCGGTAGAAGTTTAGTCTCTACTGTTCGTAGAAACTACACATCCTTACGTAGGGACATTTTCTTAGAACATGCGTGTTAGTTATAAAAACACTTTCTAGTCCTAGTACAGGTCAGAGGGAGATTCCGACCAGGAACCTACAACTAGATGCTGACTTCCCCGTTGCAGATGCTGATGCAGAATACAGGCCTTTGCTCAGGTATGAGGGTTGATGTCCTCCCGGGGGAACCTGAAAGGCAGGCTTAGAGCTTTACATGCTGTGCTCAGACTATAACTTAGAGAGAACCTAATCTAGTTGCACTATGATAGCCTTATTCTTGTGCTTCACTCTCATTGTTACTATTTTAATCCTACTGTGTTGTATAGTTCTGGTTGTTGCAGCTCACAATTTACTATCTAAAATGCAGTTGTTTTATTAAACCAATCTTTAAAACCTAAACTGCCTTTGTCATTTATATATGAGACCGCACTGTGTATGAGAGAACCGGTTGTGACCTGAGTGACCACGACTTCCCTGAGAAATACTAAGATGTCATGCGCTCGGCTGCCCAATTGTCTCTTCCCCTTGGGAGAGATGAGGCACTGCTAGTTGGCCGGAGCAAAACCCAGATTTAGAGTGACAAGGGTCCTTCACCGTGGGTCAGACTTAGTCCCCCACACTGTGGACGATCTTGCTGCTCAAAATCCAGTAGTCTCATTAGGATAATGAGAGCCTACGCGACAGGATAATCCCTGCTCACCCCCTTGGTAGCTTGGCACAAGCAGTCAGGCTTATCTCAGAGGCAATGTGTAAAGTATTTGTACAATCACACACAGTAACACTGCCACAAAAGCTAGTTGTAGACACTTGTTCTTCTTCATTGCACTGCAGATCGTGTCCAGAGACAGAGGCAGTGGCTTGAAACTCTCTTACTCCTCTGTGTCTTCAGTGTCCTCTGTTTTAATTCTTGTTGTCTCTCATGCATGGCGGGACAGGTAACTGGGTTGTTGGCACCTGGCCAGTATTCCACCAGGCAGTCATAATCTTGCAACTGAAGCATTCACTTCTCGATGCAGGGAGGTGGCTTGGATGCTGTGCCCTGAAACAATGGGATAAGTGACTTGTGATCTCTTGTCACCACAAAGGGGTGCGGTGTCCATAGATTTACAGTTGAAAGTGTCTGCATGACTAGTGGGGCGATGGCCTCCCTTTCTATATGTGTGTACCTCTGTTCATAGGGGTGAGTGATTGCCTGGCATAAGCTACTGGCCCCCAGTCCTCTTGAGCTTGTTGTTGGGTGAGGTTTGGGACCTGCATTGACTGCAATGGTAGTTGACTTGGGAGTGTCAAAGTAGGCCTACATGGTATCATTCGAGAGAGCCTCTTTGGCTGCCTGGAAGGCCTGCGCTTGCACTTCACCCCATGGCCATGGGACTGCTGCCTTCATGAGGTCGCAAAGAGGCTGAGTCAGGTTCGTCAGGTCAGGTATGAATCTGCCACAATAGTTTACAGTGCTTAGGAAACTCTGCACCTCTGACACATTGGTCAGTGTAGGTGCTTCCCTGACATCGTACACCTTTTCTGGGTCTGGGGCTATGCTGTTCATCGAGAAGGTATATCAGAAAAAAGTGATCTATTGTTTCATGAGCTCACACTTCTCTTAGTGGAGTGTGAGCCCTGAATCCTGTATCTGTTGTAGTACTCTCTAAAGACATTGATGATGCTCTCTGACTGATTTTGCAAATATGAGAATTTCGTCACTGACGATGATGACACCATACAGCACTGCAAGTAGTTCCTGGATGGTATTCTGAAATACCTGTGCTGTGCTTGAGATTTCAAAATTAAGGCGGAGTGTGTTGAGAACATAGTAATGTACCTCAAGGCTGGGTGTAGGGTCAGTTAGTTGTACCCCTACTGCAGGTCTATTTTAGAGAACCATTGAGCTCTCCAAAGAGGTCACCAAATTGTGATGTTAGCGAGCCCCATGTCCACGTAGATGCAGACCTCTGCTGTGTTTTTTTTTTTTGCAACTACGATGGGTGACAACCATGGTGGGGGGTCCACGACCTTCTCAATGATTCTGGCTCATTCTAGTTTGTCAAGTTCCTTCTCGAATTTGGGTCTCAGATGAAATGCTGTGCGACGATGTCACAGGACCACCGGCCGTATCAATGTGCAGCTGCACGACCTTGTCCTACAAGCAACCAATGTCACTGAACAGGTCTTCAATTTCAGCAAGGATATACAAAAGGTCTTCAGCTTGTGCTCTGAAGGCAAATCTAGGGTCTCTGCTGTGTTGCAAGTGCCGATAATGCCTTGGCCCCTTTTTCCCACATATATGGTGGTGTCAACACACATGTCTCCATACAAGGCTTTGGAACTGAAACTACGCAGTATGGGCAGTGGTTGTGGTTGTCCGCATGCAAAGACTTTGACCTTTGCTGTGGCTAGCAGTGGGGGTCTCAGCATGGCCTGATATATGTCTACCAACATAATGCCAATGGATGCTCCCGTGTATATAGTTGCAGTGCTCAAGTGTTTGGCAACATGGAGCTGACATTGGGGAAGCAGCCTGCAGGTGGCAGTGTTGTTGCTAACAGTAAATATTGAGTGCACAGAATATTCAGTGATATCACCATCATACATGTTTTCCACCACTCTTTCAGCTTCAGGAATGGTGTGGACGGTTTTTTTCATGGACCCATGTTTCAAGGACCTTCACACCTTCACAAAGTGATTATATTTGCCAGATGTAGTGAACTTCTTTCTGTTGGCTAGGCAGTCTGTGGGTCTTCTCGACGGTCCTCCACAATATTCACATGCTCTTTTGGCATTGGGCAGTCTCTTCGCAAGCTCAGTGCCACGCCGCAGTTAGACAGTGTTGACTTGTCCGACCTTGATCACCCTATGTAGTGCGGCTTCAATATGTTATGCCCTAGCTTTCGACAGCTCCTTTGATCTGCCAAGTGTGAGTATATCTCATAGGGATTTTCCAGACTCCTGCAGTATGGTTTCTCACTGCTTGGGAGAAAACCAGTCTTGAACGATCTGTCTCTGAACTCTTCTTGGTCATCATTGATGCCACCGGTACTAGTGAGCTCTTTGAGTCTGCCATAGAATCCATCAAGCGACACTTCCGGTCCCTGTTGGCCATTAGCTCATAGTGTGCATTTAGGGCTGTGACGAGCGTGGCGTATATTCTGGGTGTCACTTCCGTGAAGGTCTTGTACACTTTATGTATATTCTTACCCCATAAGTGAAATAGAAGGGCACGATGTCACGCCGCAGGGACATTAGCGGCATGAACATAAAGCTCTAAACGCTATTGGCGCATCGGTCCTTAATAAGTAAACTTACAAGGGGACGCGTATAGGTCGATTAACCTTTTGATTCGTATAGGGTGTTCTTACCATAGCTTCGACACAGAATCAGAAATCAACACACAATACTCAATAATCATTAGTCAAATCAATAATAATCAATGGAGTCAGTAAATGTTCACTCACCATGACTCTTCAGCCATGAATAACCACACCTTTAGGTATACATTTTGTAAGTTTATTCCCTATTCATTAACAATACTAAGTCATGAATTTTAATCATCAACTCTAATCAAAAACAATTCTAATAACACTTGTTAATCAGCAAGTCACAGAAGAAGTTATCTAATTAAAGCTTGAATCAAAAGACATTCTAAGGCATCAACACAATACATTAGTAAAACCCAATTCAGTAAAACTATGACATCCATCAAGTTTAGCAAGATAGTCCGTCAACCATTTGTCCCTAGATTTTGTCGGTCGTCACGTGAGTAACCTCAGCTAACACCAATTAGCATTAGCATGTGGGGCTTCATGCAAAACAAATTAGAACCCAAATTTGGAAAACATCTACCTAAGAAAAGTATTAAGTCAACACAGTTGGTACCTAGAAAGAAAAGGCATAAGAATGCAATTCAGTAATTGTCATATCTACCTATCCATTGTATGGGTCAGCAGCAGAATCAGTCTTCGTCCTCAGGTCATCAGTCGATCAGCAAAACATCAGGCTCTCAGTCAGAGAGTGTGAGCCCAATGACAGAATTTCGAATCTCTTCTCAAAATCGCAGTTCATAACGGGGTAAGATCTGAAGTCCTTTCCCTCTGTCACGTTGTTATATCAAAGTTCCCCAACCCATCCCTCAATTTCCAATTGGTCAATTATTCGTACGTTATTACTCTACCCAATAAAGTCTCTTTACCAAATCTATGAATTCTAATATTTCACAGTTTACATGTCGTTGAATGGCCTGCTTTACGATGTTCTCATCATCCGGCTCATCAGGTATCAATTTTGTTGCATCTTCATCTCCAGTCAGTGTGTTAATTGTTCACATCCTGGGAAAGAACCCTTTACGAGGGACCTCATCTCCTGTCCGTCGGTTTCCATAGAAAGCTTCTGCTAAGCATTTTATTAAAACAATGAGCATTTCATAGTTAGTTCACGCTGTCAGCATTTTGATTTAAACACTAAGAAATACAACTTTTGCATGAGGCCTGGTAAACTAGGCCAAAGCGCTCACTAAGTTAAGGCCTACAATTAATTAAGCAATAACATAATTCATAACCCTTAATATGACATATTACTACATTAACCTAATGCATTGTCAATATTTCAGATGTATTAATTATATTTTAGTACATTTCGTGAACACTGGTGGCCATTCTTTGAGGTCACATTTTCAAACTTGCACATTATTTTTTCAACGTTATTAATTTTTCTACATAAGTCATTATTTAAAATACATAAATATTAATTAATAATTTCTAATTAAGACATCTGCATTAGCAATCCCTCCTCTGATGACTAAATATGTAATCACACCAAATTTACCACCCACAATTTTAACAATTCTATCTCTTCAACATTTTGTCTTCTCCTTGAATTTTCCCTGTACATTCTTTCCCTATTTCTTTCTTCCCGCCTCTGATTATTTTTAGACCTTTTTAATCTAATCTAATTCTTTTACATAATTTACATAATCCCCATATTCCTAATAAGCAAACTATAAAAATGTATATTCCTGATATGATTTTCAATAGCACCCCATTCCAAATACCACCAAGCCAATTTCCCACTGAAGCAAACCTCTTATCAACCTTTTCCCAAACACCTGGTTCTTTCAACCCCCTTCAAATCACAACTTGCGTTAGTCAGATTAGTAAGTAAGGGCCAGATGTAGGTACAAAAAAATTAGCGACTCGCAATCTGCGAGTATGTGCGACTTGCAAATTGCGTGTCGCTAATGGGAATGCAGGTACAATGTCCGTGTACAATTTGCGACTCGCACCCGGAGTCGCAACGCAGGTAGCGAGTCCACTGTCTGCGAGGTCGCTGTTTGCGACCGCTCAAAAAACGAACTCGCAATTTGCGAGTGGGTGTCGCAAATTGCGAGTACCATGTAAATTGATTGCAGGTGCTGCAGAACACTCCAGAAACCACTCCAGAACACTTCCTGGCACATGATGATGACATCACAGCCAGGAAGTTTACTAATACACCTGGGAGGAGGGAGGACCACACCCATTTTAAACTGCTGCACAGCCAACAGGAGGAACAGCAGCTACAATGGCTGAAACACCAAGAAAAAGAAAACTCAAATTTTCTGAGAAGGAGCTGGAGGTGCTGACAGAAGAATGCTGTCAGCACTATGATGATCTCTTTGGAAAGGCAGCCCTCAATGTGCCAGAAGCAACCAAAAAACAACTCTGGCTGGAGATCCAAGAAAAAGTGAACTCCCTGGGTGTGAGCCACAGGAGTGTGGAAGAGATCAAAAAACAGTGGTAGGACCTCCGCTCCCGGACCAAGGAGAGGGTGGCAGAAAGGCTCCGGTAGATGAGAGGCACAGGAGGGGGACCATCATCCGTACCACCACCCACACCCCTGGAAGAAAGGGTGGAGGACACCCTGGAGCAGGAGGCAGTGACAGGAATAGGAGATCTGGACACCTCTGAGCCCACTACCTCAACCGGTGAGTACCAAGTGATATGCCTGTACCCCCATCAATGCCATACCCCCACCCACCATGTACACATGGGCATGCACAACCAAGATAGCTCCATTACAGGGTAGCAAACACCAGAATGATGCATTATGGGAAATGTAGTCAAGTAGGCAGTTCATAGGCAAATGTTTATTAGGAAGTGTGCAACAGATAGTAGACACTGACAGTCTGTTCCCCATGTCCCACAGGTCTCCCACAAGACACCACCACAAGCCACAGCAGCCAGCCCCATGAGGACAGCACAGGAGCTGCCACCACTCCCACCTGCACGACCAACACCATCCCTGTGATGTCCACATCTGCTGCAACAGTGGTTCAGGAGGCTGCGCCAGCAACAGGCAGGAGTTCCACAGTAGAGCACACAGGGCATCCACCCCTGCGCAGGCGACGCAGGTTCAGGAGAGCAGGGCTGCAGGCTGAGTCCAGCCGTCCATCTACCACCAACACTGAGGCACAGCTGCTCTGTGGTCAGCGCCTGCAGAACAATATGTTAGGGCGTATTAGTGGGGTGCTGCACTGCTTTGTGAGGAGCAATGAGGCCAGCAGGCAGCAGCTCCATTCCCAATTGGATGTGATTGGCACAAACACTGGGGACCTAGCCTTGTCCATGAGGGAACTGGTGGCAGGACTACTGTCACAGGGCGAGGGTGGGCGGCGCAGGGACCGTCAGCTGCTACAGAGGCTTGACAGGATGGCCACATCAATTGGCAGACTGGCAGTTAACACCACTGGCCTGTCGAGAAGGACAGTTGGCCTCCAAGTAGAAATGGGCCACTTTGCAGGGGATGGGGCTAGAGGCCTGGGCCGGATCACACATGTGATCGATTTAATGGAGGCACGGCATCTGTCCAGGGGCACAGGGGACACACCCCAGGACAGCGAAGAGGGCTCTACAGTGAGCAGTGTCTCTGCCACTGACACTAGGGTGATCCGGAGTGGGAGTACCAGGCAGAGCACTGCAGATAACCTGGGACCAGCCAGGCTGGCAGAGGCCGCCGTGGGACATAGACTGGACCCTGTCCCTGATGTAGGGGCACATGACACAATGTGCCCCATGCATGGTTTGCTTTTTGATGTTCATGAACAGTTAGTAATTGTAAATAGTTGAATTTCTGCACATATTAAATAGTTTTTTTTGTTCCACTTAACAAATGGAGTGTTTGGACAATAGGTGAGTATGGTTGAAGTTGACACGTACCTTCCAAAGTATTGGGTTGCGATGTGTTCCCGTCTCAGTCTGCCTTGATTTGCTATACTCAGATCCCCATGATGGCGATGTGGTTGCTCCTGCTCTTCATCCTCTGAATCAGGGTCTGCAGGGGTGAGAGGTAGCCCACGTCGGGTGGCAATATTGTGCAGGATGGCGCTTGCGACAACAATTTTGAATGCTGTAATGGGGGTATACTGGAGGGCACCTCCACTGCGGTGGAGGCATCTGAACCTTGCTTTCAGCAATCCGAAGGTGCATTCTATTATGTTCCTGGTCCTCTTATGTGCACTGTTGTATCGCCTCTCGGAATTATTGCTGGGTGTTAAGTACGGAGTCATAATCCATGGCCGTAGAGCATATGCACTGTCACCTGTTGGGCACAAACATTACACTGTTAGAAAGTCCTGGTTGGTGTGCACAGTGACCTGTGTGTATGTCTACGAGGTGTATGCAGCTCTACCTAGGAGGTATCCGTCTCCAAACTCCCCACGTTCCAGGCGTTGGTGTATCCCACTGTGCCTAAAAATGTAGGAGTCATGGGTACTGCCTGGAAAGTTCGCTACAATGTCGGTGATGACATAGTGGGCGTAACAAACAACCTGAATATTGAGTGAGTGGGTACACTTTCTGTTGCGGAACAGATGTTCCAGGTTTGCAGGGGGCATATTTGAATATGTGTCCCATCTACACACCCTATGACATGGGGAAAGTTGGCAATCTGGTAAAATTGCAGCTTGGTGCTGTTAATTTCTGCCTCATTCCTGGGTAGGTATATGAAGTGAGACATGTGTGTGAATATGGCATCTAGGAATGCCCTGAGGAACCTTGACAGTGCACTTTGAGATACCCCACCTGCCACAGCAATGACCCCCTGATAGCTCCCTGAGGCCAAGAGGTGCAGTGAGCATAGCACTTGCACATGCGTAGGGATGGCGCAGCCGTGCAGCGTCTGGCGTTCTAGCTGTGGTTTTAGTAATTCAATTAATTCTAGTATGGCTGCGCTGCAAAGGCGGTATTTGTCGTATATCTCTTCCTCAGTTTGCTGGAAGAGTGTCTGCCTTGTTCTGTAAATCTTCTCCTGTCTCTGGCTCCTCCTCCTCCTCTGCTGGGCTGCGTGGACTCTCCTCCTCACTGCTATCAGGTATATCTCCGCCATCTTGAGTTACCCAGATGCCTTCTGGGTCTCCTTTTATACTTTGGTAATGGTTACCACCTGCTCTGAGTTGGTGGTAAATGGGACATGCAAACTAGGCTTTTTGCGACTAGTCGCAATTTGCGAGTTGCAATTGCATATGGCTTGCGACTCGCAAATTGCGACTTCCTATTTGCGGGTCGCAAAATGGGGTTGCAATCTTTGCGAGTTGCTAACGGCTCGCATCGCTTTTTGCGAGCCGGAAATGGGATTTTTGCATCCCATTTCCGATTTTGCACAGTCGCAAATAGCGATTCGGGACAGTTGCGACTCGCAAAACTTTGCTACATCTGGCCCTAAGTCTCTTACCTCTTTACTGTTATCGGGTATATAAGAACAACAATGCCTAGAGCTAATTATTTTACAGACTCTGCCATTTTTCGCTAAAAGAATGTCTAAAGCAAGACGCTTTTGAAGAGTCATAGCTCTATACGCAGCCAATTCAGTATTTATCAGGAGTATAGCCCCTGAAACATTTGTCAGCATGTTATCCACAATAGTAGTCAACTTTCGAATCTTGATTAAATTCAGGATGACGCCTACTCAAGGAATCACCCCACCAAATATATCTCCCACTATCACAGAAGAGGTTTCCCTCCTCTGTCTTTTACGATGTAATTCTGTCAATTTCGGAAACTTTTTCAAATCCTCCATCTGAGTAATCTTTGGGAATACTATCCCAAATAACACGTCCCATACCATCCTCTTGGAAGACTGTAATAAGCATTAAGTCCACACATATAGTAGATCCCCAGAATCGCAGGGTCCTGCCCATTCAACATAAATGTCCATTTACGCTGATACAAAAACCCATGCCTACATTCACTCGTACCCACAAATAAAGTGTCAGTGCGTGATTTAGGCCTATATATATACAGCTTCTCTACGTGTAATGCATCTAAAGCTAATTTCCTTTGTGTTTTAATTGCAGTGTAAGCATAATCATTTTGATAAGTCCTGTTCTTTAATCCTTTTTCTAATCTTTCCTTAAGTGCCTTTCTCCTGTCATCAGTGTAATCTAAGAAGCTCTTCTTAAAAGGTGTAAGCAAGCATGTGAGATTATTCTTATGAGCATAAGCAGTCCTAAACGTTAGTGTAGGTTCAAAGAATCCTCTAATTAATTCTATGTTATTATCCTTAGCTACTCTAATCAAATACCTAATAATAGGAAGGAACGAAAACACAACATCGTGATTGGAGTAAAAATATTGAATGTACTCTTGAATATAGAATCTTGTTAGTAACAGACTCCAACTTATCCCATATGTTAGGGGAAGACTATGGTAAGTGACACCTTCCTCGACTGATGAAAAACATCACCGCCCACAACATCAAGATCACCCCACGGTTCACCACTGAACTCCAAGACTCCAAGCGCAAATGCCGCCAAGCGGAGAAAGCCTGGCGACACGAACCCTCAACAACCAACTTCTCCACCCTCAAAAACTTCATTCGCACCCACCACCAACTCATACGTACCACCAAAAGAGCACATTACAAGGAGCGCATTAACAACAACTCCCAAAACAGCAAAGAACTCTTCACCATCATTAAAGAGCTATCCAAACCCAAAGCCAGCAACATAGACCCCCCACACACACAAGCCCTCTGCAACTCCCTCTCCAACCACTTCCACCACAAAATCCTGGGCATACACAACAGCTTCATACCACACACACCCACGACACACACCCCTCACCCACCCAACTCAGACCCCTCTCACGCCCCCCCCAAACCTACTTACCACCTGGGCCCCAACCACCGACGCCGAAACTGAAAAAAACATGAACTCCATCTACTCTGGATCCCCCTCCGACCCCTGCCCCCATCGCATCTTCAACAAAGCCAGCCCAACCATCGCCCCCAAGCTCTGCCACATAATCAACACCTCATTCGACACCGCCACCTTCCCAGACCTCTGGAAGCACGCAGAAATCACCACACTCCTCAAAAAGCCCAAAGCCGACCTGGATGACCTCTCCAACTACTGCCCCATCTCTCTCCTCCCTTTCCCCGCCAGGGTCACAGAGAAACTAGTTAACACCTGCCTATCCCACTTCCTTGAGGAAAACAACACACTCGACCCCTCTCAATCCGGGTTCCGCAAGAACCACAGCACAGAACCAGAGTCAACAAGAGTGAGACCGTCGCACTCATCCTCCTAGACCTCTCCACGGCCTTTGACACTGTCTGCCACCACACACTCCGCACACGCCTCCACAACACAGGAATTCGACACAAAGCCCTAGACTGGCTCACCTCCTTCCTCACCGATAGAACCCAAAAAGTCCGCCTCTCACCCTTCCACTCTACTGCTACCAAGATCATCTGCGGAGTCCCCCAAGGGTCCTCCCTTAGCCCCACCCTCTTCAACATTTACATGACCCCTCTCGTCATCATCCTCCGACCTCACGGAATCACCATCCTCTCCTATGCAGATGACACCCAACTCATCATCTCCCTCACCCGCAACCCCACCACCGCCAAAACCAACCTCTACGCCGCACTCCTTGACACTGCCACCTGGATGACAACAAATCACCTCAAGCTCAACTCCAACAAAACAGAAATCATCATCTTTGGCCCCAACAAAACCATATGGGACGACTCCTGGTGGCCCACCGCCCTAGGCCCCGCACCCACCCCAGCAAACCATGCACACAATCTCGGCATCATCCTAGACCCCTCTCTCTCCATGACCCAGCAAATCAACGCAGTCACCTCCTCCTGTTTCCACACACTCCGCATGCTGAAAAAAACCTTCAAATGGATTCCCACAGAGACCAGGAAGACCTTCACCCACGCACTCATCAGCAGCAGGCTAGACTACAGTAACGCCCTCTACGCCGGCACCACACTCAAACGCAAACTCCAGAGAATCCAGACCACAGCTGCACGCCTCATCCTGGACCTCCCCACGCCACGATCACATCACACCACACCTCAACTCCCTTCACTGGCTCCCCATAGACAAGAGGATCACCTTCAAGATCCTCATCCACGCACATAAATCCCTCCACAACACCGGCCCAACCTACCTCAACGAAAGAGTGAACTTCCACACTCCCACCCGCCACCTCCGATCTGCCGACCTCACACTAGCCACAATCCCCGCATCCAACGCACCACCATTGGAGGCAGGTCCTTCCCCTACCTCGCCCCCAAGACCTGGAACTCCCTTCCCACCAACCTTCGCAAAACCTAAGACCTCCTGCTTTTCAGAAAAAACTTCAAGACATGGTTGTTTGAACAGTGACCCTCCTTGACCCCCCCTTTAGCCCCTCCCCGTGCGCCTTGAGACCCTCACGGGTGAGTAGCGCGCTCTATTAATTTTTTTGATTGATTGATTGATTGATGAAGGAATCTGCGTACACCCAAGACAATCCTTTCCATTGTCTCAACATACACACTTAACAAGCGATAGAAAACATTAGAAGAAAGCTCTCCTTGAACATTAGTAAAGTCATGCAAATACTTCTCGTCTAACTTAAATCTTTCTAAAGCCGTTAATGTAGTAGTCTCAAAAGCAGAAGTATGTTTGGCTCCTTTCGCGTCAAGAACAAACATACCTACAATCAACACTATAATCCCACACATAGTTGCCAAACCAATGCTCATAAAGTAACAGCGCTTAACATCCCTAATTTGCTTATGTACATCAGCCATGATCTGTAAAAAATCAGATTCCAGAAGTAACTTTTATAAAAGTGCAGCAAAATCAAAAATAGACAATTCTTCTTTCAGTAGTTCAGTTTCACTTCCAGGAACCCTTTTCTTGTCATATTCGGTTAGCAACTTTATCAAAATCAGTTTCAAATGTCAAATCAGGTTATCAATGTCCTTTCCGGTTATTTCATCAGTCTCTTTCTCAAAGGTTTTTCTCAGATTGTTTCAACAGTTCAGTTCATCATTTTTCTTCAGGTCACTTCAAAATAATGACTCGGAACTTCCCTATCAAATAAAAACACATAAACTTGTGTTGCATATGCCCATTCAGGACCTGCGTATCTTCGGCTTGCTATTCTTTTCCTTTTCAACTTTCGATCACCATTCAGCTCTCCTTCACTCAGTTCTTCTTTCCTCAAAGTGTCTACTGCTTCATCCTGCCAAGGACTGAGGTAGTGGATGTGATACTCCACTGGTTCTGGAGGGGGCTTGGTGCCCAGAGTGCTTCATCCTGCCAAGGACTGAGGTAGTGAATGTGATACTCCACTGGTTCTGGAGGGGGCTTGGTGCCCAGAGTGCTTCATCCTGCCAAGGACTGAGGTAGTGGATGTATCTCTCCACTGGTTCTGGAGGGGGCTTGGTGCCCAAAGTGCTTCATCCTGCCAAGGACAGAGGTAGTGGATGTGATACTCCACTGGTTCTGGAGGGGGCTTGGTGCCCAGAGTGCTTCATCCTGCCAAGGACTGAGGTAGTGGATGTATCTCTCCACTGGTTCTGGAGGGGGCTTGGTGCCCAGAGTGCTTCATCCTGCTAAGGACTGAGGTAGTGGATGTATCTCTCCACTGGTTCTGGAGGGGGCTTGGTGCCCAGAGTGCTTCATCCTGCCAAGGACTGAGGTAGTGGATGTGATACTCCACTGGTTCTGGAGGGGGCTTGGTGCCCAGAGTGCTTCATCCTGCTCGTGGCGGCCTCAGTAGCGTTGGAGCTTTTGGTGCTCACTGGCATGCGGTGCTGGCGGTGTCCTTGTCCTGTTCAGCGGTGCTGGTGGCGGTGGTGTCCTGTTCAGCGGTGCTGGTGGCGGCGGTGTCCTTGGCAGCAGTGCTTGTGGCGGCGGTGTCCTTGGCAGCAGTGCTTGTGGCAGCGTTGTCCTTGGCAGCGGTGCTTGTGGCGGCGGTGTCCTTGGCTGTGGTGCTTGTGGCGGCGGTGTCCTGTTCAGCGGTGCTGGTGGTGGCGGTGTCCTGTTCAGCGGTGCTGGTGGCGGCAGTGTCCTTGGCAGAGGTGCTTTTGGTGGCAGTGTCCTGTTCAGCGGTGCTGATGGCGGTCTTGTCCGCTGTGCGCGTTTTCTGCGACGTGGCGCAGCTGTCTTCCCAGTCCCAACTGTACTCCTGGGAGAGGCTTTGGTGGTAGATGTTTTGCCTCGCTCCCACTGGGCATTGGCCAACTTTTTGTGCTTTTGAGGTGGGGGACTGTCCGTGGTCTGGCTCCTTGGCACACTGGCTGCCCTGCTGCTTGGCGCACTCCAGAAGCCGGTTACTACTGGCACCACTTTTCCCGCTGATGTAGTGGCTGAGGTGCTCGGTTGGGACCTGGAAAGGCGGGCCCTAGGGGACTGAAGGGGTGGGGGAGGTGAGGGGAAGAGGTCAAGGTTGGACAGGAAAAGTTTTTTGGACACACTGGGACGGGTAGATGGAGGGGGTTTGGGAGTGGAGGAAGAGGTAGTGGTTGTAGGAGGTGTACGTTTGCTGAGTTTGGGTGAAGGTGCATGGGCTGGAGGCTTTCATGAGGTTGATGGCTGTTGGGTGGGTGTGTGGCTGCGTTTGTGTACCTTGGGAGGTGGGCTCACAGACACACTGGGAGAGGACACAGGGGATGTGTGAATGGTAGTGGGGGTGGTGAGTGCAAGTGAGCGGGTGTGCTGGTGATGGAGGTAGTGGCTGAAGATATAGTGCATGCAGGAGTGAGTGGAGACGAGACTGGGAGGGAGGAGGGAGACGGGAGGA
Organism: Pleurodeles waltl; assembly: GCF_031143425.1. Taxonomy (NCBI): domain Eukaryota; kingdom Metazoa; phylum Chordata; class Amphibia; order Caudata; family Salamandridae; genus Pleurodeles; species Pleurodeles waltl. The sequence continues at coordinate 567,773,026 of NC_090438.1, forward strand.
GGGGGACACAGTGGAGGCAGTAGATGTTGGTATGTCTGCATGTGTATGATGCTTGCGTGAGTGCCTGTGGGATGTGTGGTGCTTATGCTTGCCTGAGCTTCCCTTGTGTGTTGAGGCGTGTGCCTGCTGGTCTGATTGTGTGCTTGGGATAGGCTGAGGTACAGGGGTTTGGGTCTGGGTGGAGGAAGTTGGAGGGGGGAGGCTGGACACAGGGACAATGTCTGCCATCAGTCCTGAGGCCAGAGTCTGAAAAGCTCGCTGTTGGGCTGCCTGACCAGAATGATTGCCCTCCAGGTATGCATTCGTCTGTTGCAACTGCCTCTCTACACCCTGGATGGCATTCAAAACGGTAGACTGCCCAACAGTGAGGGACCTGAGGAGGTCAATGGCCTCCTCACTGAGGGCAGCAGGGCTGACCGGGGCAGGGCGTGAGGTGCCTGGGGCGAAGGAGATGCCCACCCTCCTGGGTGAGCGGCCACGGGGCACACGCTGAGGGGCTGCTGGGAGGGCAGTGCTGGTAGGGGGGCTGGTGGCTGTAGATGCGGGGGGCACAGAGGGCCCCACCACCGCAAGGGAGCTCCCATCAGAGGAGAAGTCCGTGTCGCTGGTTTCAGTTCCTGTCCCCGCCGTGGAGCTCCCCTCGCCCTCCTTCCCACTGGTGGCTTCTGACCCCGTTGTGTCGCCCTCCAGGGCCATGTGGGATGCAGCTCCTTTCTGCTCCGGTGCCACTGCTCCTCCGCCTGATGATGCTAATGCACACAAGAACAGGGAGACCACAAAAAGGAGGGGGGGGGGAGACAGAAGAAAGACATGTTGAGTGCATGCAATACCGCTACCGTTGGCGGACACTACAGACACAGAAGCCGCCTGCACTACGCCATGCACTTTGAGTTCCCTAATTAATCACAGGGACACGGGGTACAAGGCCTATGCCCGATTGCTGCACACATGGAAGTCACAGGAGCCTGACTTGATGTAGTTGGCTCTGAACACAGGTGGGGTGGGGTGCCACATGGCCTGCCTTAAGAAGGGACCTTGCCTACTAAACTTGCCCTGGCCTAGGGGAACCCACAGCCCACCTCCCCCACCCAGACACCTCCAATGCATGCTGAATCAGCAGAATGAGAGTGTACTCACCCTCTTGTGGCTGCTGTGATGCCCTCAAGCGCCCATCCAACTCCAGATACGCCACCGCCAGGATCCGGAACATCAGGGGGGTCATGGTGCGACGGGCAACCCTCCCACGTTGGGAGGCCATCCCCAGCTGGGCCAACGCCGTCTTCTTGCTCCAGTGGCGAATGTCCTACGATCTTTTACGGCAGTGGGTGCTCTGTCTGTGGTGGACCCCCAGGGTCCGGACTTCCTTGGCAATGGCACGCCAAATATCCTTCTTCTGGTGGGATCTGACCTACAGGAATAGTACAGGGGAAAAGGAGAAGATATAACCGTTCCCACGTCACAGTCATTGGCCCGCATCCCTTCCCTTGCCATGACGCACATGCACTCACCGTCGTTTCATGCACGCCTCATTCTCCCCCTCCCCTATCTTTCATCCACACCACTCCACACAGGCATTGCCCATTCGGCATGCTCACAGTGTACTTACCTGTTTGTCTGGAGGACCATAGAGTAGCGTGTACTGGGGGAGGGCCCCATCCACCAGTTTCTCCAACTCCTCCGTGCTGAAGGCAGGGGCCCTTTCCCCAGACACATGAGCCATTGTCTCTTCCAGACTGAGGTCACAGCAGCACTTGCACTGTAGGTCCTCTCCTGTCGAAGATCAGGTATCAAGTGAGTGAACAGAGAGAAAATGGCAGTCACTTCCGCGGCGGTGCGTACCGTCACCACTGGCGTACATCGTCATTGGCTCCTGGGACCCATAGGGTCTAATGTTAACCAATGCAGGATTGCGCCGCGGCCTTCGACAGCCTACCGCAACGTTGTACAACGCCAGCGCAGTTACCTCATATCCCCTTGTCCCACCTTACAGGTCAGGCAGCCGCCATTTCAGGGGGCCACATGGCATTAATTTTGACTGCATCACACATATCTAGGCCTTGCATAAACAATAATACAGGCATAAATCGAATTCCAAAAAATAGTGGAATAAAGTTGTGTTTACGTACCTCAGTGTTAGTTGACTCTCTGCTCGCTGTTCTCGTCCATAGAGCACGTCCGCTGGGGCAGGTGAGGAGATGGCAGCATCCTCCGGTGTACAGACTGCTGGTGGACCTGTCGACAATGGAGGAGCGACATGTAATTGTCACATACAGACTTGATCGTACCACAATCCTGGAACTGTGTGCCCAGTTGGAGTCAGACCTGATGTCAGCTATCCGCCATCCCACAGGAATCCCCCCTGTAGTGCAGGTGCTGTCAGTACTCCAATTCCTGGCAAGTGGGTCTTTTCAAACAACACTGGCCATTGCATCAGGGATGTCCCAGCCTATGTTCTCCAACGTATTGTCCAGAGTGTTGTCTGCCCTGCTGAAACACATGCGCAGCTGCATCGTGTTCCCTCAGGTGGAGGATTTGCCTACAGTGAAAGGTGACTTCTATGCCCTGGGACATATCCCCAACATCATAGGTGCCACTGATGGGACACATGTGGCCTTGGTCCCCCCCCGCAGGAGTGAACAGGGATACAGAAACCGGAAGAGTTACCATTCGGTGAATGTGCAGATGGTGTGTTTGGCCAACCAGTACATCTCCCATGTGAATGCCAAGTTTCCTGGCTCAGTGCATGATGCTTACATTTTGAGGAATAGCAGCATCCCTTATGTGATGGGGCAACTCCAGAGGCACCGTGTGTGGCTATTAGGTGAGGACATGGACCCAATACAGTGTGACTAGGTGTCTGGGGATGTCCCTAAGGGTTAATGTGTGTCTAACAGTTGTCCCTCCATATTTGCAGGTTACTCTGGTTACCCCAACCTGTCATGGCTACTGACCCCAGTGAGGAATCCCAGGAAAAGGGCAAAGGAACGCCACAATGAGGCACATGGGTGAACTAGGAGGATTATAGAAAGGACCTTCGGCCTCCTGAAGGCCAGGTTCAGGTGCCTCCATATGACAGGTGGTTCACTATTCTACTCACCAAAGAAGGTGTGCCAGATCATCGTGGCCTGCTATATGCTTCACAACTTGGCTTTGTGACGACAGGTGCCTTTTCTGCAGGAGGATGGTCCAGATGGAGGTGTTGTGGCAGCTGTGGAGCCTGTGGACAGTGAAGATAAGGAAGCAGAAGAAGAGGACATAGACAACAGGAACACAGTCATTCATCAATACTTCCAGTGAGACACAGGTAAGAAGACAACACTGCCTGCTACATCTGATTTAATTCTTCTACCTCTCATCTGTCTGTCACTTTCACCCAGTGTATGTACCCGGATTTGTCACTTTCCCTTTCAGTTTCACAGATGTGGGTCCCACTGTGTGACATCTGCTTTGTTTCCGCATGGACTGGAGCTGTGTGACATAGGTATGTTGACAATACATTGGATATGGCATTTTTCAACAGTTATTACAAATACACATTTTCGAAAGCACAGACTGACTCCAGATTGTTTTGTGATTTAAGGGTGTTTATTTAAGTGCAAAATAGTGGAGGGGGTTGGGAATTGGTCAGGGGTGATGGTGGAGGAATGTCCATGGCAGAGTCCAGTCTATTAGTCTCACAGGTGCATTGTCCAAAGGGGCATAGGAAGTGGAGCTAGGGCAGTTTAAGTATGGACAGGGTGACAAAGTGGGACAGAAGGATGACAATCAGGGTGGTCTCATTTCTTGGCGGGGGTCTTGGCATTGTTCTCTGTCTTTGTCCTGGACCTCAGGGACTGTTTGCGGGGTGGTTCTCCATCTGCAGGGGGTGGGGTGCTGTTGTCGTGGTCCTGTGGCAGTGCCTCCTGTCCACTAGCGCCGGCGGAGGTGGTGGGCAGTTCATCGTCCAGGCTAGTGTCAGGGGCCCCTTGTGGTGCCACAGTGTCCCTCCTGGTGTTGACGAGTTCCTTCAGCACCCCTACAATGGTGCCCAGGGTGGTATGGATGGATTTGAGTTCCTCCCTGAACCCCAAATATTGTTCCTCCTGCAGCCGCTGGGTCTCCTGAAACTTGGCCAGTACCGTTGCCATCGTCTCCTGGGAATGGCGGTAGGCTCCCATGATGTTGGAGAGGGCCTTGTGGAGAGTGGGTTCCCTGGGCCTGTCCTCCCCCTGTCGCACAGCAGCCCTCCCAGTTCCCCTGTGTTCCTGGGCCTCTGTCCCCTGAACCGTGTGCCCACTACCACTGCCCCCAGGTCCCTGGTATTGTTGTGGTGGTGGGTTAGCCTGGGTTCCCTGTAGTGGTGGACACACTGCTGCTTGACGTGTCCTGGGGACAGAGGTATGGGCCCACTGGGTGGGTGCTGTGCTGGTGTTTCCAGAGGGGGGAAGCTCTGTAGTTGCCTGTGACTGTGTGAGGGGAACCGACTGTCCCGAGGTCCCAGATGGGCCGGGCTGGTCATCTAGATCCAGTTGGACAGAGCTGCTATCATCAATGTGGGCCTCTTCTGTGGGTTGAGTGTACATTTCTGGACTCTCCTGTCCAGTGACGTTGGGTAGGGGTCCTGCAGGGGTGTAAAGGCATGATTATTGCATCTTTATGTGCCATGGTGCGCAATGGGTGGGTGACCCTGTACCCCAGTGCTTGCATTCTTGTGTGGGACCTTCTGTGATAATGGTTTAGGGGGGTGTATGGGTATGTGCAGTGGCCATGCATTGGTGATGGGTGTCCATGCTTTGGTGTTGCATGCAGGGCTTGGGTTTGGGATGTGTGGTTTGTGATAGTGGGTCATGTGTGAGGAGTTGGAGTGATGGGGGTGAGGGCGAGGGTGGGGGTGTGTGATATCATGCAGGTAGGGTGGGGGATGAAGTAGATAAGATTTGACTTACCAGAGTCCATTCCTCCTGCTACTCCTGCGAGGCCCTCAGGATGCAGAATAGCCAAGACCTGCTCCTCCCATGTTGTTAGTTCTGGGGGAGGATGTGGGGGTCCGCCGCCAGTCCCCTGAAGCGCAATGTGGTGTCTTGAGACCACGGAACACACCTTCCCCCGTAGGTCGTTCCACCTCTTCCTGATGTCATCCCTAGTTCTTGGGTGCTGTCCCACTGCGTTGACCCTGTCCACGATTCTGCGCCATAGCTCCATCTTCCTAGCTATGGTGGTGTGCTGCACCTGTGATCCGAATAGCTGTGGCTCTACCCAGATGATTTCCTCCACCATGACCCTGAGCTCCTCCTCAGAAAACTTGGGGTGTCTTTGCGGTGCCATGGGGTGGTGTGGGTGATGTGTGGGGTGGGGTGTGTTGCGATGTGTGGGGTGATGTTTAGGGTGTGTGGTGTTTTGTGCGTGAATGTTGTGTGAGTGATGGTGTTGAGTGCCTGTGGATGCTAGTTTGTAGATGGTGGTGTCTCTCTCTGGCCTTCAGTCGCAATTGTGGTCGTAGGGGATTGTGGGTGATGTGGGTGTGTGTTTTATATTGTATTGAGTATGTGGGAGTGGTGTGTGTATGTGTATTAGGTGTGTGTACTTCGATTTGTCCAATGTGGATGTGTTTTGTAAGAGTGTGTGTATTTTGAGCGCGGCGGTGTGTGCCACCAATGGAATACCGCGGTTGAAAGACCGCCACGTGGATTCGTGGGTCGTGATAGTGTGGGCGTATTCCTGTTGGCGTGACGGTGGAGGTTTTGTTATCGCCAGTTTTTCACTGACCTTTGGTGTGGCGGACTTGTGTCGGTGTCTAAATTTTGGCGGATTCCGAGCTGTGGGTAATAATAGCTGTGGCCGAATTCCACAGCCGCGGCGGTGTGTTGGCGGTCTTCTGCACGGCGGTACGCAGAATTTACTGCCAGTGTTGTAATGATCCCCATAATGTACTAGTTCTAATTGATTCAGGGGCAACAGGAAATTGTGTGGACCAACAAACTGCACTAGACTTGCATATACCCAGTGTCAAGAAAAAGGTTCCTGAAGTTGTTTATGCAGTTGATGGCAGTGAATTGGCAGGAGGCCCCGTTACTAAACCAACCTCACGAATGCAAATGATTTTCAAAGAGGATGGGAATCTGAACCACTGTGAGGTAATTTGCTTCAATATAATCCAAGCAGCCCAATATGGTTTTATCTTAGGAATGCCGTGGTTAATGTTACACAATCCATGCATAGACTGGTGCAACCAGGTTTTGCGTTTTTCTTCTTCCTCTTGTTTAAAAAAATGTCTTCAACCAAGGTGAGACAAAGAAGGAAATCTTCAACACTCTATTGCTACTGCAGTCGAGAAGGAAATTGATCTGCCACCACAGTATTCAGAATATACTGACGTATTCTGTGAAAAGAAAGCGAGCTCCTTACCACCTCACAGGCTGTACGACTGTCAGATCGACCTTCTACCCGGCGCCAATATACCAAATTGTAGAATCTATGCATTGTCAGAGAAAGAAAATCAAGTCCTACGAGACTACCTTGATCAAGGCTTAGCCAACGAGCTAATTCGGCCATCACGATCTCCAGCGGCTTCTCTGCTGTTTTTCGTACCCAAAGCTAATGGCGAATTGATACCTTGTATTGACTTAAACAAGATCACTGTTAAAAATAAATATCCACTACCTCTCATACCAGTCTTGTTAGACTAGGTAAAATCCACCGTTATTTACACCAAACTTGACTTATGAGGTGCTTATCACCTAGTTCAAATTCAAGAGGGAGATGAATGGAAAACAGCTTTTAAGACTCCTTATGGTCCCTTTGAGTATCTAGTGATGCCTTTTGGTCTATGTAATGCCCCAGCAGCTTTCCAAAATTTCCTAAACGATGTTCGGAGAGAATACCTAGACATCTTTGTCATCGTTTATATTGACGATATATTGATCTATTCAAACTCTGAAGAAATACATGAAGAACATGTAAAAAAGGTATTACAAACTCTACAAAACCATAATTTGTTTTGCAGATTAAGTAAATGCGAATTCCATACCAAAGAGGTTGAATTTTTGGGAGTCATTTTAACACTTGACAGCATGCAAATGACTGAAAGAAAAATTCAAGCTGTATCAGAATGGCCCACACCAAAATCAGTACGCGACATCCAATGTTTTTTGGGTTTTGCGAATTTTTATCGACACTTCATCCATCACTTCTCCCAAAAGGTAGCACCAATTACCAAATTGCTAAGGAAAAAGGCTGTCTTCAACTGGTCCCAAGAGACAGAGGAAGCATTTCAAGACTTAAAAAATGCCTTTACTTCAGCTCCCATTCTAGCTCATCCCAATGTGGAGGAACCATTCAGTGTGGAAGCCGATGCATCCAATGTCGCTGTTGGGGCCATCCTATCCCAACATCACAGAGAAACTGGACAATTGCACCCCATAGCATATGTGTCAAGAAAACTGAATGAAGCATAACAGAATTACACCATAGCAGAAAAAGAATTACTAGCAATTTGCAATGCTTTCAAAGAATGGAGACATTATCTATTGGGAGCAAAACACACCATAACTGTATACTCTAACCATAGAAACTTACAATTTATGAGCTCTGCCAGACTACTAACTCCCAGGCAACTGAGATGGATGCTATTCTTTGCAGAGTTTGATTTCATAGTGACTTTTAGACCAGGAGTAGATAATCGTAAGGCCGACGCATTGTCTAGGCAAGATTCTTCAATCACACATACTGAACAAAAACCCATGCCTATTATAACACCTTCAAAAGTGTTGTGATTAATAGCAGCCGAGAAGTTCTTTGATCTCATTCGTAATCATTTTCACATCACCAAGTGGCAAGAGTGGTTACAACAAGACACCAAAAGGTCCATTCAACAAGGCCTACCTCTACACGAATCTTGAGTATTCCTGCCTACTGAGGAGTTAAGAGAGACAGCTTTTCATTGGTTGCATAGTCATCCTCTGGCAAGTCATCCAGGTCCTCAAAAAACACTAGAACTCATGAAAAGGTATTTTTGGTGGCCTACATTTGTTCATGACTTAAAGCAAATGCTACAATCATGTGAAGTATGTGCAAGATGCAAAAGTGAACATAGCAAGCCTAAAGGTCTATTGATACCTCTACCCGTTCCCAATCATCCATGGGAACATATCTCTATGGATTTTATTACTGGTCTTCCTCAAGTAAAGCAATTTACAACCATTTTAGTGGTGGTGGATAGTCTTACCAAATATGCTCATTTCATTGCATGTAAAGGTCTCCCAACCTCCAACACCTTAGCAACTATCATCTTAGAAAACATTGTTCGCCTTCATGGACTTCCAAGAGTCATCCTCTCTGATAGAGAAACACAATTTTCTGCACGTTTTTGGCAGCAATGGTGAAAGGGTTTACAAATTGATTTGACTTTATCCACTAGTTATCATCCACAAATGGATGGCCAAACAGAGAGACTAAACCAAACTCTAAAACAATAGTTACGAAGTTATGCAACAAAGTCTCCTAAAACCTGGCTGGATCTCTTGTGGCTTGCAGAACTGGCTTATAACAACTCTCACCACTCTTCAATAAACTCAACTCCTTTCTATGGTTTATATGGGTGTCATCTGCACATTTTGCCAGTTACGCTACCTGCTTCCACTCAAACCACTCCAGCAGTCATGGACATGTTAACACACATGAAAAAGGTATATTCACAATTGCAAACGAATCTACACCAAGCAAAGACAAAATATAAAATGCAATATGACAAAAAACACCAGCCTGGTCCTCCGTATACAGACAAAGATAGAGTTTGGTTATCCACGAAAAACTTTGTATTAAAAAATAAAAATATGTTTCATCCAAAATTCCTAGAGCCCTATGAAGTTCTGCGACAAGTGAACCCTGTAACACATAAACTAAAATTGCTATCGTCCTTGAAAATTCATCCGGTGTTTCACACTTCACTTCTTAAACCTGCTTCGCCCTCAAGTGTCACATAACCTGCTCCTCTATTAGTCCAAGGTCATTGGGAGTATGAGGTGCGATCTATCTTAGACTCCAGATATCATGAGTCTTCCCTTTAGGACTTAGGGGGTCATTCTGACCCTGGCGGTAAATACCGCCAGGGCCGGGGTCGGCGGTAGCACCGCCAACAGGCTGGCGGTGCTCCGCCGGGCATTCTGACCGCGGTGGTACAGCCGCGGCCAGAAGCGGAAAGCCGGCGGTGTACCGCCGACTTTCCGCTGCCCATGGGAATCCGCCATGGCGGCGCAGCTTGCTGCGCCGCCATGGGGATTCTGACACCCCATACCGCCATCCTGTTCCTGGCAGTTCGCCCGCCAGGAACAGGATGGCGGTATGGGGTGTTGTGGGGCCCCCGTAAGAGGGCCCCACAAAGAATTTCAGTGTCTGCTTTGCAGACACTGAAATTCGCGACGGGTGCAACTGCACCCGTCGCACCTTCCCACTCCGCCGGCTCCATTCGGAGCCGGCTTCCTCGTGGGAAGGGTGTTTCCCACTGGGCTGGCGGGCGGACTTTTGGCGGTCGCCCGCCAGCCCAGTGGGAAACCCAGAATGACCGCCGCGGTCTTTTGACCGCGGTATGGTCTTCTGGCGGTTCCCGCTTGGCGGGCGGCTCCTGCCGCCTGCCAAACTTAGAATCAGGCCCTTAGTGTCCTGGAAGGGATACGGACCGGAAAATGACTCATGGGAACCTGCAAGACATGTCCATGCACCACGTTTGGTGCAACGCTTTCATCTCCTCCATCCTGATAAGCCGGGCCCTGTACAGCGCTTGGGAGAGGGGTGTAATATCAGGAATAAGGCTGTGCGCGCTCCAGGTCTGCCCGAAACTCCGCTGTGCATATTTGCGGCGTTTCATGCTCACCACTTGTCATCTCCTCTTGTTCTAGAAGTGGTCATCAGCGTCGCCTGCCCTGTGGTAAAGCTCATGTAGCTGCAGGGTCAGGACATTGGTGGACAAGATGCACTTATCAGTGCTATTCTATGAATGGACTACAATTCCCAGGTTTCTAGAGGCAGAGGCCATCTTGTGGTGTGGCACGCCTTTAAAGCCCAGCCACACCCAAGCACATTGCTTACTATTTCGAAGACTTCGATGCAGTCAGACCTCGTTGGGGTTCCTCTGAAGAAGAGCAGATTTCCTGCATGGCAGATTGACAGCAAATCGGAGTATCCTTGTTTCCATGGTGAATTCAGATACGAGTAGGTCGTACTCGTAGCGGTAAGGTCTTGATGAGCCCAATCTTGAAGGGAGTTGTTACTTCCAAAAGTAAAGCGCCCCTTAGCACAACGAGCAAAGCGCTTTCAGTCCAAAGAGTAAAGCGCTCCTGTCACGACGATAAAAGCGCTTCAGGCCAAATGAGTAAAGTGGCCTTGGCGCGACGATCAAAGCGCTTTGGACCACATGAGTAAAGCACCCCTTAGCACAACGAGTCAAGTGCTTCAGGCCACACGTGTAAAGCGCCCTTGGCACGATAAATAAAGTGCTTCAGGCCCCATGAGTAAAGCGCCCTTGGCATGACAATCAAAAGCGTTTCAGGCCACACGAGTAAAGCGACATTGGCACGATGTTCAAAGCGCTTCATGCCACATGAGTAAAGCACCCCCTTGACACAACGAGCAAAGCTCTTCAGGTCACAAGAGTAAAGCGCCCTTGGCACGACAATCAAAGGATTTCAGGCCACATGAGTAAAGGGGTCTTGGCACGAGGATCAAAACGGTTCAGGCCACATGAGTAAAGTGTCCCTTAGCATAACGAGCGTAGCGCTTCAGACAAAGCAAGTAAAAGCGCTCTCTGGCATAATGAACAAAGCACTTCATGTATGATGATCAAAGCACTTCATGAACAACAAACAAGGTGCTTCTGCCCAACTAACAAAGCGCTTCAAGTTCAATGAGTAAAACTTTCAGGCCTTAGTAGTAAATGTGAAAACGTTTTGGAGATAAGCAAAATTATAGCTTCATTGATTTTTGAGAAGCATGATATATGAGATACATATTTACGTCTTTGAGAATTTCTAGGCTGAGATCAAACGTTTATGTTATGAATGCATAGTTGTTACATGATTGATATTCAGAGTAGGACCGTAGTCCAAAGCTCTTGCCATCTCTAGGTTCAGAGGTTGCAGTTTGTTCTTGTTCCATGATTCAAAGAAGGGGCTACGCCCAATTCACAAAGGTTCTCAATCTGATATCACAGAGATGCCTTTATTCAAGAGTCTATTGGTGAGTTTATACTGTTATGAATGAGTATATGCATATTTGTTCTAACCGTTTCTTTTCAGATCTCTCTCCCTGCAGTTCCCTACCCTAATTCCCTTCCCCCCACCTGGCTTCATCATAACTCTGTGCTCGGATAGCTTTCTGAGTTGGTGACGCCGGGAGGTGGGCCTTTTGTTCAGCAGCGTGCAGATCCCGAGGAAAGGGCACTGTGACAAGTCATTATTCAAAATACGTAAACATTCATTAATAATTTCTAATTGAGACATCTGCGTTAGCAGCGCTCTACACAGTGCCTCTACTTGGATGAGACACATTGGAACTATCAAAACGAGTATGTGAGCGGCTATCTTACGGGCATGAACACTGCTGGCTCCAATGACATAGGGCAGCTGCCTATTCGAGGGCCAGATGCTGATGACTTCAAACTCCCTGACTTCAAACTTGTTTTTATGGGCGAGCACAAAGTGCTCCGTCCATTCTGTAATCTCTCTTTGGTCTTCAAACTACGCCCATGCCACGCCAGTCACTTACAATGGTTTGTGGGCTTGCCTTTTAAAATCTGCTTGCTTTCATTTGTGAAAGGCATGCATACTTCATGCATTTTCCGGTGTTCAGCCCACCTACACAGCACCGTAAAGCACCAAAAACATACGAAGCTCGATGTTTTCAGCCTGGAGTCTGGACTACTTTACCTGTTTATTTTCCACGCAGCGCGCTCGCGCTGCATTTTACATAGCGAGATCGTGCTGCGTTTTTTTTTTGCTTTACAACGCTAATAGCTCTAACTCGAACAAATGCGAGACCCGTTGCATTGAAAATGCTTGTTCTGTTTTTTTATTGAGATAGCTGCCTCTCTAGGAAAACATCTTGTGAGCATGGCCTAGTGCCCTCCCCTTCCCCACTGCAGCATGAGCACTGCTGGTCTGATGCCTCTGCGAGGCAGCCGCCGTGTGGGAGGTCTTAGGCAGGGAGAGGGCCCGGTTATCGCCGGGAGAAACGTGGGCTGTTCCAAGGGTTCTGCCTCATGGTCAGTGTAAACTTGCTGTCTGTCGAGCACTGGCCATAGAGAGTATATGGCCTGGTTGCATGCAGCGAAAAGTGCGGCAGAAATGATGGTCAAAGGCACAGGTGTTCAGTTAGTGACGTCTGCACCCTCTCTCCTCTGCACAAAGTAAGCCCAATATTACACTTGTGTCCGTGGCATAACAGGCATTGGTAAAGCCAATAGTTCTTGCCAATGTGAAGTCTATTGGCTTCGTCAATGTGGTTTTTTAGTAATGTTGTACAGCAGTGCTAAATGGCTGAAAGTAAAAAAAAAGTGCTATGACACACTCAATACTAGTACTTTTCTTTTACTTTCAACCATACTGCACATCAGCTATGCAGCTGTGCAACCTGGCAAAGATAAGACTGTCAAAGCCAAATAGCTCTCTTATTTTGCCTTTCAATATATGTTAAGTGCATGTTATATAGCTGTGTGGCTGCTGTGCAGGATGGTTGAAAGTAAAACAAAAAAGCGCTTTGACGTGGCCGGTGTTGACTGTGTCACAACACTTTTTTTTTACACTTTCAGGCACATTACACAAGAGTTGGGCTGCTAAAAATATGGCTAAATCATTGCAAACACCATACATGCCAATAGACCTGATTCGGGTGGTAGGCTCCCGATTTTTGAAGCAAAAACTGGCTTTTTTTGTGGCTGTCTCCCATCTGAACTTGTGTCTGTTTCAAAATCACTCAGTGGGAGAAATACATTCTCCTGATTATTATTTTTTAAATCTCCCACTTTCCTTTTCTACAATGTTGTCCTATATGCACAGTGCTTTAAATGGGCCGTTAGTTACTGGTAGTGAGTACCAGTGCTTATTATTTTTATCATGTTGAGTACTAGCAATTCTCCATTGCTGAGGAGAGTACCGTTACTCATTAAAGGGTAGGCTCATGGGCTGTTAGTGCTAGTGAGCATGAGGCTGTCAGAGTGCAACTTGTCTCTGACAGCCAAGACGCCGTTTCTGTAGCCCTGAGCTGAGCTGCCAGTGATCTACTTAGCAGGGCTCATTTGTATAATGTCCAGGTGTTCACTGTCAAGCTGTGTTTGACAGAGCAGGGCCATTCAGGCCCGATGCTATCAATCACATTCATACTATTGTGTGCATTTGTGCAAACACAGAAATCAAGACATTCCACTGACAGTGCCAATTAGGAAAGCTATGGGAGGTAAGGAGTTCAAAATGGCTTTACCCACCTGAGTCTTGTGTGTCTGCTTATGTCGGTGTGATTGCTTGCTTGTGTATGCATGTTTTTTGTGAGAGAAAAGCAAGAGAAAGATGGAGAGAATCAAGACACTCCAAGGAGCTATTTTAAAGGAAATCCAGGGGGAGTGTATTTCTTGATGGGCCTCTTCTGTCTGCAGCTCCGCAACAAAGGTTAATAAATAACATGAAAGGGAGAGTGGGTGAGTGAACGAAAGGATGGATGGATGGATGGGTGTGTGAGTGAAAGGCCGGATGGATGGGTGAGTGAAAGGGTAGATGTATAGATGGATGGATGAATAAATGAAAGGATTGATGTAAGGCTGGATGAGTGAAAAAACAGATGAATGAGTGAAAGAGGGTATTTGGATGGGTGAATAAAAGGGCAGTTGGATGTATAAATAAAACAATGGATGGATGAATGAAAGGGAGGGACTATGGATGGACAAAAGGGTGGATTGATGGATGAGTGAAAGAGAGGATGGATGGAGTTAAAGGGTTGATGGATTGATGGAGTGAAAGGGTTGATGGAACAATGATCATGGATGAGTGAAAGGGTGGATGAAGAGATGGATGAGTGATTGATGGATGGATAGATGCAGTGCTTAATTTGTAAATTAGGAGATGCCGGTGCACAAAGCCCTTCTCTTAAACACGAGGCTGCTGTAATTAAATCTGCAAGCACTGAATACTGAGGCAGCGTAATCCTGAAGCCATCTCGGACCTCTTCAATCCATTTATGGCCACCCCTGCCCCTTCAACTCATCCTGCAACTTTCTACTTTCTCCCTTTATGACGATTTTTAGTTTTTCCTTCTTCCGTCTTTCACATATGTGTCTTTTGCTCGCAGCAAATGCTTGAGGCATAAGAATAAGCCCCGGCCCTCACAAATAAGTGCCGGTGCTCAGCACCGGATAAAACAAGCACAAATTAAGCACTGGATAGATGGATGGGTTTTATAGATAGGTTTAGAAGTGGATGTATAGCTTTGGATATTGAAGGACGGACAGAATGGTGAAAGACCCAAAGATGGATGAAAGACTGAATAGATGACAGAATGTAAAGGTTAAATAGTGGCTATCACGAGGTGGATGGTGGGATGAAAGGATGAATGGACAGATCGATGTAAGAGACAAGAGTTCTCTTTTGGGGAGGGTCGTGATTTGTTTACTTCGTGCCATAATGGTTCATTTTCTGACTACTCTCTTACTCGAAAATATAGAGTATTGTGCCACAAAGCAGCAAATTACAGCATGGCATTAAGAAGCTGGAAATATTACACAATAAGGAAATGTTAACATATCATCACATTTGGTTTTCATTTTGTGTAATGAGTTAACCTGTTTTGGTTTTATATAACCCATTTGGTATGTGCTGCAACTATTATAGAAGTCATCAAGTACCATCATGTCTTTGCATTAGCCCCGACCTGGCTCCGCCCACTCGTTACATTTCTCCCTCATCCCTTCTGTGCCGCGGACGTAGTGGTTACGTCCCGCGGCACAGTGCTGCTGTGCCGAGGACGTAACCACTACGTCCTCGGCACACAGCCCAGAGGGAGCGCTCTCGCTCCCTCTGTGTGCTTCCCCCCACCCCCCCAAAGTCAGGGATGGAAGGGGAAGCCCTTCCCCTTCCACCCCCGACCCCCCCACCCCCCCATAATGACGTCAGCGCGCGATCGCGCGCTGACTTCATTATGGGGATTTCGCCGCACAGGAAGCCATTTGCTTCCTGTGCGGCGACGAGGAAAGAGGTGAGTTCCTCTTCCCGGTGGGTGGGGGGTTTGGGCTAAAGAGGCACCGGGGGAAAGGAAAGGCTTTTCCTTTCCCCCGGTGTCTCTTTGAGCATTCCTGCTGCCCGATCGCATTGCGATCGGGCAGCAGGAATGCCCACTAGACACCAGGGATTTTTTTTTTTGTTGTTTGCTCGTGTTTCTTGCTGGCGGGGAGCGGCCCCTTGGGCAAGGGTCGCTCCCCTTGTGGGGGCAATTAGTTACGGCCATTTCTGCCCCCCTTGGGGGCAGATTGGCCTACTTTTTAGGCGGATCTGCCCCCAAGGGGGGCAGAAACCACTGGATCACCAGGGAATTATATTTTCTGTGCAGGTATGTTGGGAGGGGGTGCCCCCTTGGGCAAGGGGCGCCCCCCCCAAGGGGGCAGAGAACTGTTGGCCATTTCTGCCCCCCTTGGGGGCAGATCGGCCTATTTTTTTTAGGTCCATCTGCCCCCAAGGGGAGCAGAAGCCACTTAGGCACCAGGGATTGTGTGTGTAGTGGATGGGGGGGCGCCCCCTTGGGCAAGGGTCGCTCCCCTTTGGGGGGCATGTCTTTTAGGGCCATTTCTGCCCCCCTTGAGGGCAGATCAGCCTATTATTTTTAGGTTGATCTGCCCCAAGGGGGGCAGAAACCACTAGAACGCCAGGGATGTTTTTTTATGTGTTTATTTTTGTGGGGGGGCGTCCCCTTGGGCACGGGGCGCCCCCCCAAGGGGGGCATTGACCTGTTGGCCATTTCTGCCCCCCCTGGGGGCAGATGGGCCTATTTTTCTAGACCCACCTGCCCCCAAGGGGGGCAGAAGCCACGTAGACACCAGGGATAGTGTGTGTGTGTGTGTGTGTTAGTGGATGGGGGGGGGCTTGGGCAAGGGTCGCCCCCCACTTTGGGGGCACATGTACCCAGGCCATTTCTGCACCCCTTGGAGACAGATCAGCCTATTATTTTTAGGCTGATCTGCCCCCAAGGGGGGCAGAAACCACTAGAACGCAAGGGATTTTTTTTTATGTGTTTATTTTTGTGGGGGGGCGTCCCCTCGGGCACGGGGCGCCCCCCCAAGGGGGGCATTGACCTGTTGGCCATTTCTGCCCCCCCTGGGGGCAGATGGGCCTATTTTTCTAGACCCACCTGCCCCCAAAGGGGGCAGAAGCCACGTAGACACCAGGGATAGTGTGTGTGTGTGTGTGTGTGTTAGTGGATGGGGGGGGGCTTGGGCAAGGGTCGCCCCCCACTTTGGGGGCACATGTACCCAGGCCATTTCTGCACCCCTTGGAGACAGATCAGCCTATTATTTTTAGGCTGATCTGCCCCCAAGGGGGGCAGAAACCACTAGAACGCCAGGGATTTTTTTTTATTGGTTTATTTTTGTGGGGGGGCGTCCCCTCGGGCACGGGGCGCCCCCCCAAGGGGGGCATTGACCTGTTGGCCATTTCTGCCCCCCCTGGGGGCAGATGGGCCTATTTTTCTAGACCCACCTGCCCCCAAGGGGGGCAGAAGCCACGTAGACACCAGGGATAGTGTGTGTGTGTGTGTGTGTTAGTGGATGGGGGGGGGGCTTGGGCAAGGGTCGCCCCCCACTTTGGGGGCACATGTACCCAGGCCATTTCTGCACCCCTTGGAGACAGATCAGCCTATTATTTTTAGGCTGATCTGCCCCCAAGGGGGGCAGAAACCACTAGAACGCCAGGGATTTTTTTTTATGTGTTTATTTTTGTGGGGGGGCGTCCCCTCGGGCACGGGGCGCCCCCCCAAGGGGGGCATTGATCTGTTGGCCATTTCTGCCCCCCCTGGGGGCAGATGGGCCTATTTTTCTAGACCCACCTGCCCCCAAGGGGGGCAGAAGCCACGTAGACACCAGGGATAGTGTGTGTGTGTGTGTGTGTTAGTGGATGGGGGGGGGTTTGGGCAAGGGTCGCCCCCCACTTTGGGGGCACATGTACCCAGGCCATTTCTGCACCCCTTGGAGACAGATCAGCCTATTATTTTTAGGCTGATCTGCCCCCAAGGGGGGCAGAAACCACTAGAACGCCAGGGATTTTTTTTTATGTGTTTATTTTTGTGGGGGGGCGTCCCCTTGGTCACGGGGCGCCCCCCCAAGGGGGGCATTGACCTGTTGGCCATTTCTACACCCCCTGGGGGCAGATGGGCCTATTTTCTTAGGCCCACCTGCCCCCAAGGGGGCAGAAGCCACTTAGGCACCAGGGATAGTGTTGTGTGTGTTTTTTTTGTTTTTTTTTGTTTGAGGGCTGTCCCCTTTGGCAAGGGTCGCTCTCCATGGGGACACAGTACTAAAGGTATTTTCTGGCTTCCTTGGGGCAGACAGGCCTATTTTTTTAGTAGGCCCATCTGCCCCTATGACAGAATCCACTTAGGCACCAATTTCTAAAATGTTTGATGGTGGGGTGTTTGTCAACTGAAGAAGTCTTTGCATTTGTGATAAAAAAAAAATTCCTCCTTTTTGTTCTAGTTCAAAGCTTTTGCTTTATTTGCTGTGGCTCCTTGCGGTTTTGGCGGTGGTTGACCTGCAGTTTGCACAGTTGCATGTTTTAGGTAAGTAAAAACAATTTACTCCAAAGGAGTATTGTTGCCATGCATGAATGACATGTTTGTAGGGGGTGTACTAAATGCAGGATTGTGTGTGAAATTGTCCTTAGGTTTGTGCACAATGATATTTGTTGTGTCTTATTTCTAATTTGCCTTTCTTTCTTTCTTTTTAGTGGGATATCATTGGTGATTGCTGTGTAGTTGCTGGTGAATCAAGCTTTTTCAGGCAAGTGAGCGGTATAGTTTTTGAGTTTGTAACTCTTACTAACAAAGCTACACTTTGTTACTTGTCTTACACAGTGCTGGTTGTTGGTGGTGAATTTGTCCAGTTAATTTTAGCAGGAGAGATTATGGCTAGCCGCAGGATGACCGCTCAGCAAGTGGTTGGTATGCTTTTTGAGTCACAGTCTGATCATGACTATGAGACGGACTCTGCATCTGAGGCAGAGGAGGAAGTCAGAGATTCTGGCAGTGATGTTTCTGTTGGAGGGGAATCTTCTGATGATGAAGCCACACTCAGTGCAGATGAAGGTTCTGTTTTAGAGGAGGACATTGATGTGCCAATAGTGCAGCAACCTGGGGCTGAAAGGTTTCCCGTTAGAAGACCTGATGTCTGGGTTGCCCCAAACATGGAGCAGCCAGAGTTGCCTGCCTTTACTGGTCTCCCGGGGTGTAACGCCAATACAGAGAACTTTATGCCTATCAATTTCTTTGAGTTATTCATGGATGATGTGTTTTTGGAAGAGATTGTTGAGCAGACTAATTTGTATGCGGAGCAGCATTTGAGGGACAACGGTGCTAGACTTAGGCCACACTCTAGAGCTGCCCAGTGGATTCCCACAAATTTGGAGGAGCTAAAAAAGTTTTTGGGTTTGACTTTTTTGATGGGGTTGATAAGGAAGCCGTCACTGGCTTCTTATTGGTCTACTAGTCCCTTGATGGCAACAGCTATATTTCCAGCTACCATGAGTCGTAATCGGTATTTGCTTCTTCTTAGGATGCTGCATTTTGTTGACAATGCATTAGCCTTGCCACGAGATCACCCAGATTCTGACCGTCTTTTTAAGATTAGGCCTGTCCTTGATCATTTTGTAGATCGGTTTTCGGAGGTCTATGTTCCAGGCAAAGAGATAAGTGTGGACGAGTCTTTGGTCCTCTTCAAGGGTCGTTTGGTTTTTAGGCAGTACATTCCTAGCAAAAGGGCACGATATGGAATTAAATTGTATATGCTGTCTGAAAGTAGGACAGGATATGTGTATAGTTTCCGAGTGTACACTGGTAGGGATTCCAATATTGACCCCCCTGGTTGTCCTCCCACTTTTGGAGTTACTGAGAAAATAGTGTGGGATCTTGGTAGACGACTGTTCAACAAAGGTCACCATTTGTATGTAGATAACTTCTACACTGGTGTGCAGTTGTTCAAGGAATTGTTTAGAGTGGACACAGTTGCTTGTGGCACAATCCGTTCTAACCGGAAAGGCTATCCAAGGGAGCTTGTCTGTAAAAAACTTGAGAGGGGACAGTGCTGTGCCTTGCGGAACGAGGAGCTGCTAGCTTTGAAATTTTCAGACAAGAGGGATGTCTACATGCTAAGTACCATCCATGATGAGAGTACTTCCCCTGTGACTGTTTGGGGCCAGGTTGCTGAAGTGCGCAAACCTGTGTGCATTTTAGATTATAATAAGCACATGGGAGGTGTAGATAGAGTTGACCAGAGGTTGGAACCTTATACTGCTATTCGAAAGTCTTATGTTTGGTATAAGAAGTTAGCACTTCACCTCTTCCACTTAGCAACCTTCAATGCTTTTATTGTGTTTAGGGATAGGTCTCCAGACTCAAAGATGACATTTGTGAAATTTCAGGAGTCAGTGATAGAGAGCCTTATTGTGGTGGAACAGGCCAGAGTTCCTAGAGAAGCAGTGGTGGAGGATGTGGCTAGATTGAAAGATCGCCACTTTGCTGAGCACATTCCTCCCACACCCAAAAAAGACTTTCCAGCTAAGAAATGTAGAGTGTGTTTTCGAAGAGGTATCCGGAGGGAGACTCGAATGTACTGCCCAGATTGTCCTTCAAAGCCTGGGCTGTGTGTCGGTGCTTGTTTTAAGAATTACCACACCCAGAAGAATTTCTGGGAACAACCATGAGTGTAAACTCATGTCTGTTTTGTATTTTCATGTGTTTAGTTTCATGGTTAGCATTTCTGTCATGTTGTTAGTTAGAGCTTTTGTGTTTGTTGTTTTGTAATTCTTTCTACTTAGTTAGGGGTTCCTCTGTTAAAAAAAAAAAAAATATGATGCCATTGTGTGTGGAGTGGGGCTTGGCTGAGACTGTACATATTGACTTGATGTTGGCTACTGCAACACACTGCAAGCCAAACACCAGTCCACACACTCCCATCAGCTGGTGTGATTGTTGTATCAGGCATGTGGGCGTATGTAAGTGATGGGCCCTTGAGTGGCGCTGTCTGTCGATGTGAGTGTTGTAATGTGCTGGGCCCGTGGCTGGCGGTGTGAATGGCCTTGTGTGTGTCATGTATGAAAGTTGTGTGAATGGACTGTAAAGCGGTTGGTGCCTTGTCGCGGCTTTACAGCTCACGAGCTGTGAGTCATTGGTTCAGTTTTTTGCCTTTCAGTTACTAACAGTGCTTTTCATTTTTGTGAAAGCTCTTGTTAGTAAAATTTGATCCACTGAACCATCACTCACCCTCGTGCCAAATCCAACCAGTATGTGTGGTAAAAATGACCAAACCTGCTCCGCTGTAATCAGGCGTCGCAGCACACCTATGACACGCTAGGTGCCTCAGGTGGGACCCCGATGATGAAGCATGCCACCAACTTGGTTGGTGGGTGAGGGGTCTTTTTCACATAACCTAAGTGTGTTTCTTTTCAAAATTTTAGTGTTTGGCACATCACGGACGTATGTGGGCACATCAAAACGATATATTACAAAACTACCTGTGTTTGGGGGGGGAGAGGGCACCTATGTTTTTGGTCCTGTGTGCGGCCTTCATCTAGGGAAACCTACCAAACCCAGACATTTTTTAAAACTAGACACCCCAAGGAGTCTAGGGAGGAGTGGCTTGCGTGGATCCCCCAACATTTTCTTACCCAGACTCCTCTGTAAACCTCAAAATGTGCTTAAAAAAAAGCATATTTTCCTGACTTTTCTTCGTATGATCACCACTCCAGCACAAAATTCCTACTCCCCAGTGTTCCCCTCAGTCTCCCAAATAAAATGACACCTCACGTATGTGGGTCCCCAAAGCAGAGTCAGTCTAAAGATGTATAAAAGAATATGTCCTTATAAACTCGCAGTACTATCCCCTGTATCTCTACAAGTTTTGGGCCTTATTCTGTTGGAGGCACCTGGCCCACCCACACAACTGAGGTATCATTTTTATCGGGAGACTTGGGGGAACGCTGGGTGGAAGGAAATTTGAGGCTCCACTCAGATTCCAGAACTTTCTGTCACCGAAATGTGTGAAAAATGCGTTTTTTTAGCCAATATTTGAGGTTTGGAAAGGATTCTGGGTAACAGAACCTGGTCAGAGCCCCTCAAGTCACCCCATCTTGGATTCCCCTAGGTCTCTAGTTTTCAGAAATGCACAGGTTTGGTAGGTTTCCCTAGGTGCTGGCTGAGCTACAGGCCAAAAACTACAGGTAGGCACTGTTTTCAATGAAAAAATGTGATGTGTCCACACTGCGCTTTGGGGCGTTTCCTGTCGCGGGCGCTAGGCCTACCCACACAAGTGAGGTATCATTTTTATCGGGAGACGTGGGGGAACGCTGGGTGGAAGGAAATTTGTGGCCCCTCTCAGATTCCAGAACTTTCTGCCACAGAAATGTGAGGAACATGTGTTTTTATAGCCAAATTTTGAGCTTTGCAAAGGATTCTGGGTAACAGAACCTGGTCCGAGCCCCGCCAGTCACCCCTCCTTGGATTCCCCTAGGTCTCTAGTTTTCAGAAATGCACAGGTTTGGTAGGTTTCCCTAGGTGGCGGCTGAGCTACAGGCCAAAATCTACAGGTAGGCACTTTGCTAAAAACAGGTCTGTTTTCTGTGATGTGTCCACGTTGCGCTTTGGGGCGTTTCCTGTCGCGGGCGCTAGGCCTACCCACACAAGTGAGGTATCATTTTTATCGGGAGACGTGGGGGAACGCTGGGTGGAAGGAAATTTGTGGCTCCTCTCAGATTCCAGAACTTTCTGCCACAGAAATGTGAGGAACATGTGTTTTTTTAGCCAATTTTTGAGCTTTGCAAAGGATTCTGGGTAACAGAACCTGGTCCGAGCCCCGCCAGTCACCCCTCCTTGGATTCCCCTAGGTCTCTAGTTTTCAGAAATGTACAGGTTTGGTAGGTTTCCCTAGGTGCCGGCTGAGCTAGAGGCCAAAATCTACAGGTAGTCACTTCGCAAAAAACACCTCTGTTTTCTTCCAAAATTTTGGTGGTGTCCACGTTGCGCTTTGGGGCGTTTCCTGTCGCAGGCGCTAGGCCTACCCACGCAAGTGAGGTATCATTTTTATCGGGAGACTTGGGGGAATGCTGGGTGGAAGGAAATTTGTGGCTCCTCCCAGATTCCAGAACTTTCTGCCACAGAAATGTGAGGAACATGTGTTTTTTTAGCCAATTTTTGAGCTTTGCAAAGGATTCTGGGTAACAGAACCTGGTCCGAGCCCCGCCAGTCACCCCTCCTTGGATTCCCCTAGGTCTCTAGTTTTCAGAAATGCACAGGTTTGGTAGGTTTCCCTAGGTGGCGGCTGAGCTACAGGCCAAAATCTACAGGTAGGCACTTCGTTAAAAACAGGTCTGTTTTCTTCCAAAATTTTGGTGGTGTCCACGTTGCCCTTTGGGGCGTTTCCTGTCGCGGGCGCTAGGCCTACCCACGCAAGTGAGGTATCATTTTTATCGGGAGACTTGGGGGAACGCTGGGTGGAAGGAAATTTGTGGCTCCTCCCAGATTCCAGAACTTTCTGCCACAGAAATGTGAGGAACATGTGTTTTTTTAGCCAATTGTTGAGCTTTGCAAAGGATTCTGGGTAACAGAACCTGGTCCGAGCCCCGCCAGTCACCCCTCCTTGGATTCCCCTAGGTCTCTAGTTTTCAGAAATGCACAGGTTTGGTAGGTTTCCCTAGGTGGCGGCTGAGCAACAGGCCAAAATCTACAGGTAGGCACTTCGCTAAAAACAGGTCTGTTTTCTTCCAAAATTTTGGTGGTGTCCACGTTGCGCTTTGGGGCGTTTCCTGTCGCGGGCGCTAGGCCTACCCACGCAAGTGAGGTATCATTTTTATCGGGAGACTTGGGGGAACGCTGGGTGGAAGGAAATTTGTGGCTCCTCCCAGATTCCAGAACTTTCTGCCACAGAAATGTGAGGAACATGTGTTTTTTTAGCCAATTTTTGAGCTTTGCAAAGGATTCTGGGTAACAGAACCTGGTCCGAGCCCCGCCAGTCACCCCTCCTTGGATTCCCCTAGGTCTCTAGTTTTCAGAAATGCACAGGTTTGGTAGGTTTCCCTAGGTGGCGGCTGAGCTACAGGCCAAAATCTACAGGTAGGCACTTTGCTAAAAACAGGTCTGTTTTCTGTGATGTGTCCACGTTGCGCTTTGGGGCGTTTCCTGTCGCGGGCGCTAGGCCTACCCACACAAGTGAGGTATCATTTTTATCGGGAGACGTGGGGGAATGCTGGGTGGAAGGAAATTTGTGGCTCCTCTCAGATTCCAGAACTTTCTGCCACAGAAATGTGAGGAACATGTGTTTTTTTAGCCAATTTTTGAGCTTTGCAAAGGATTCTGGGTAACAGAACCTGGTCCGAGCCCCGCCAGTCACCCCTCCTTGGATTCCCCTAGGTCTCTAGTTTTCAGAAATGCACAGGTTTGGTAGGTTTCCCTAGGTGGCGGCTGAGCTACAGGCCAAAATCTACAGGTAGGCACTTCGCTAAAAACAGGTCTGTTTTCTTCCAAAATTTTGGTGGTGTCCACGTTGCGCTTTGGGGCGTTTCCTGTCGCGGGCGCTAGGCCTACCCACGCAAGTGAGGTATCATTTTTATCGGGAGACTTGGGGGAACGCTGGGTGGAAGGAAATTTGTGGCTCCTCCCAGATTCCAGAACTTTCTGCCACAGAAATGTGAGGAACATGTGTTTTTTTAGCCAATTTTTGAGCTTTGCAAAGGATTCTGGGTAACAGAACCTGGTCCGAGCCCCGCCAGTCACCCCTCCTTGGATTCCCCTAGGTCTCTAGTTTTCAGAAATGCACAGGTTTGGTAGGTTTCCCTAGGTGGCGGCTGAGCTACAGGCCAAAATCTACAGGTAGGCACTTTGCTAAAAACAGGTCTGTTTTCTGTGATGTGTCCACGTTGCGCTTTGGGGCGTTTCCTGTCGCGGGCGCTAGGCCTACCCACACAAGTGAGGTATCATTTTTATCGGGAGACGTGGGGGAACGCTGGGTGGAAGGAAATTTGTGGCTCCTCTCAGATTCCAGAACTTTCTGCCACAGAAATGTGAGGAACATGTGTTTTTTTAGCCAATTTTTGAGCTTTGCAAAGGATTCTGGGTAACAGAACCTGGTCCGAGCCCCGCCAGTCACCCCTCCTTGGATTCCCCTAGGTCTCTAGTTTTCAGAAATGCACAGGTTTGGTAGGTTTCCCTAGGTGGCGGCTGAGCTACAGGCCAAAATCTACAGGTAGGCACTTCGTTAAAAACAGGTCTGTTTTCTTCCAAAATTTTGGTGGTGTCCACGTTGCCCTTTGGGGCGTTTCCTGTCGCGGGCGCTAGGCCTACCCACGCAAGTGAGGTATCATTTTTATCGGGAGACTTGGGGGAACGCTGGGTGGAAGGAAATTTGTGGCTCCTCCCAGATTCCAGAACTTTCTGCCACAGAAATGTGAGGAACATGTGTTTTTTTAGCCAATTGTTGAGCTTTGCAAAGGATTCTGGGTAACAGAACCTGGTCCGAGCCCCGCCAGTCACCCCTCCTTGGATTCCCCTAGGTCTCTAGTTTTCAGAAATGCACAGGTTTGGTAGGTTTCCCTAGGTGGCGGCTGAGCTACAGGCCAAAATCTACAGGTAGGCACTTTGCTAAAAACAGGTCTGTTTTCTGTGATGTGTCCACGTTGCGCTTTGGGGCGTTTCCTGTCGCGGGCGCTAGGCCTACCCACACAAGTGAGGTATCATTTTTATCGGGAGACGTGGGGGAACGCTGGGTGGAAGGAAATTTGTGGCTCCTCTCAGATTCCAGAACTTTCTGCCACAGAAATGTGAGGAACATGTGTTTTTTTAGCCAATTTTTGAGCTTTGCAAAGGATTCTGGGTAACAGAACCTGGTCCGAGCCCCGCCAGTCACCCCTCCTTGGATTCCCCTAGGTCTCTCGTTTTCAGAAATGCACAGGTTTGGTAGGTTTCCCTAGGTGGCGGCTGAGCTAGAGGCCAAAATCTACAGGTAGGCACTTTGCTAAAAACAGGTCTGTTTTCTGTGATGTGTCCACGTTGCGCTTTGGGGCGTTTCCTGTCGCGGGCGCTAGGCCTACCCACACAAGTGAGGTATCATTTTTATCGGGAGACGTGGGGGAACGCTGGGTGGAAGGAAATTTGTGGCTCCTCTCAGATTCCAGAACTTTCTGCCACAGAAATGTGAGGAACATGTGTTTTTTTAGCCAATTTTTGAGCTTTGCAAAGGATTCTGGGTAACAGAACCTGGTCCGAGCCCCGCCAGTCACCCCTCCTTGGATTCCCCTAGGTCTCTAGTTTTCAGAAATGTACAGGTTTGGTAGGTTTCCCTAGGTGCCGGCTGAGCTAGAGGCCAAAATCTACAGGTAGTCACTTCGCAAAAAACACCTGTTTTCTTCCAAAATTTTGGTGGTGTCCACGTTGCGCTTTGGGACGTTTCCTGTCGCGGGCGCTAGGCCTACCCACGCAAGTGAGGTATCATTTTTATCGGGAGACTTGGGGGAATGCTGGGTGGAAGGAAATTTGTGGCTCCTCCCAGATTCCAGAACTTTCTGCCACAGAAATGTGAGGAACATGTGTTTTTTTAGCCAATTTTTGAGCTTTGCAAAGGATTCTGGGTAACAGAACCTGGTCCGAGCCCCGCCAGTCACCCCTCCTTGGATTCCCCTAGGTCTCTAGTTTTCAGAAATGCACAGGTTTGGTAGGTTTCCCTAGGTGGCGGCTGAGCTACAGGCCAAAATCTACAGGTAGGCACTTTGCTAAAAACAGGTCTGTTTTCTGTGATGTGTCCACGTTGCGCTTTGGGGCGTTTCCTGTCGCGGGCGCTAGGCCTACCCACACAAGTGAGGTATCATTTTTATCGGGAGACGTGGGGGAATGCTGGGTGGAAGGAAATTTGTGGCTCCTCTCAGATTCCAGAACTTTCTGCCACAGAAATGTGAGGAACATGTGTTTTTTTAGCCAATTTTTGAGCTTTGCAAAGGATTCTGGGTAACAGAACCTGATCCGAGCCCCGCCAGTCACCCCTCCTTGGATTCCCCTAGGTCTCTAGTTTTCAGAAATGCACAGGTTTGGTAGGTTTCCCTAGGTGGCGGCTGAGCTACAGGCCAAAATCTACAGGTAGGCACTTCGCTAAAAACAGGTCTGTTTTCTTCCAAAATTTTGGTGGTGTCCACGTTGCGCTTTGGGGCGTTTCCTGTCGCGGGCGCTAGGCCTACCCACGCAAGTGAGGTATCATTTTTATCGGGAGACTTGGGGGAACGCTGGGTGGAAGGAAATTTGTGGCTCCTCCCAGATTCCAGAACTTTCTGCCACAGAAATGTGAGGAACATGTGTTTTTTTAGCCAATTTTTGAGCTTTGCAAAGGATTCTGGGTAACAGAACCTGGTCCGAGCCCCGCCAGTCACCCCTCCTTGGATTCCCCTAGGTCTCTAGTTTTCAGAAATGCACAGGTTTGGTAGGTTTCCCTAGGTGGCGGCTGAGCTACAGGCCAAAATCTACAGGTAGGCACTTTGCTAAAAACAGGTCTGTTTTCTGTGATGTGTCCACGTTGCGCTTTGGGGCGTTTCCTGTCGCGGGCGCTAGGCCTACCCACACAAGTGAGGTATCATTTTTATCAGGAGACGTGGGGGAACGCTGGGTGGAAGGAAATTTGTGGCTCCTCTCAGATTCCAGAACTTTCTGCCACAGAAATGTGAGGAACATGTGTTTTTTTAGCCAATTTTTGAGCTTTGCAAAGGATTCTGGGTAACAGAACCTGGTCCGAGCCCCGCCAGTCACCCCTCCTTGGATTCCCCTAGGTCTCTAGTTTTCAGAAATGCACAGGTTTGGTAGGTTTCCCTAGGTGGCGGCTGAGCTACAGGCCAAAATCTACAGGTAGGCACTTCGCTAAAAACAGGTCTGTTTTCTTCCAAAATTTTGGTGGTGTCCACGTTGCCCTTTGGGGCGTTTCCTGTCGCGGGCGCTAGGCCTACCCACGCAAGTGAGGTATCATTTTTATCGGGAGACTTGGGGGAACGCTGGGTGGAAGGAAATTTGTGGCTCCTCCCAGATTCCAGAACTTTCTGCCACAGAAATGTGAGGAACATGTGTTTTTTTAGCCAATTTTTGAGCTTTGCAAAGGATTCTGGGTAACAGAACCTGGTCCGAGCCCCGCCAGTCACCCCTCCTTGGATTCCCCTAGGTCTCTAGTTTTCAGAAATGCACAGGTTTGGTAGGTTTCCCTAGGTGGCGGCTGAGCTACAGGCCAAAATCTACAGGTAGGCACTTTGCTAAAAACAGGTCTGTTTTCTGTGATGTGTCCACGTTGCGCTTTGGGGCGTTTCCTGTCGCGGGCGCTAGGCCTACCCACACAAGTGAGGTATCATTTTTATCGGGAGACGTGGGGGAACGCTGGGTGGAAGGAAATTTGTGGCTCCTCTCAGATTCCAGAACTTTCTGCCACAGAAATGTGAGGAACATGTGTTTTTTTAGCCAATTTTTGAGCTTTGCAAAGGATTCTGGGTAACAGAACCTGGTCCGAGCCCCGCCAGTCACCCCTCCTTGGATTCCCCTAGGTCTCTAGTTTTCAGAAATGCACAGGTTTGGTAGGTTTCCCTAGGTGGCGGCTGAGCAACAGGCCAAAATCTACAGGTAGGCACTTCGCTAAAAACAGGTCTGTTTTCTTCCAAAATTTTGGTGGTGTCCACGTTGCGCTTTGGGGCGTTTCCTGTCGCGGGCGCTAGGCCTACCCACGCAAGTGAGGTATCATTTTTATCGGGAGACTTGGGGGAACGCTGGGTGGAAGGAAATTTGTGGCTCCTCCCAGATTCCAGAACTTTCTGCCACAGAAATGTGAGGAACATGTGTTTTTTTAGCCAATTTTTGAGCTTTGCAAAGGATTCTGGGTAACAGAACCTGGTCCGAGCCCCGCCAGTCACCCCTCCTTGGATTCCCCTAGGTCTCTAGTTTTCAGAAATGCACAGGTTTGGTAGGTTTCCCTAGGTGGCGGCTGAGCTACAGGCCAAAATCTACAGGTAGGCACTTTGCTAAAAACAGGTCTGTTTTCTGTGATGTGTCCACGTTGCGCTTTGGGGCGTTTCCTGTCGCGGGCGCTAGGCCTACCCACACAAGTGAGGTATCATTTTTATCGGGAGACGTGGGGGAACGCTGGGTGGAAGGAAATTTGTGGCTCCTCTCAGATTCCAGAACTTTCTGCCACAGAAATGTGAGGAACATGTGTTTTTTTAGCCAATTTTTGAGCTTTGCAAAGGATTCTGGGTAACAGAACCTGGTCCGAGCCCCGCCAGTCACCCCTCCTTGGATTCCCCTAGGTCTCTAGTTTTCAGAAATGCACAGGTTTGGTAGGTTTCCCTAGGTGGCGGCTGAGCTACAGGCCAAAATCTACAGGTAGGCACTTCGCTAAAAACAGGTCTGTTTTCTTCCAAAATTTTGGTGGTGTCCACGTTGCCCTTTGGGGCGTTTCCTGTCGCGGGCGCTAGGCCTACCCACGCAAGTGAGGTATCATTTTTATCGGGAGACTTGGGGGAACGCTGGGTGGAAGGAAATTTGTGGCTCCTCCCAGATTCCAGAACTTTCTGCCACAGAAATGTGAGGAACATGTGTTTTTTTAGCCAATTTTTGAGCTTTGCAAAGGATTCTGGGTAACAGAACCTGGTCCGAGCCCCGCCAGTCACCCCTCCTTGGATTCCCCTAGGTCTCTAGTTTTCAGAAATGCACAGGTTTGGTAGGTTTCCCTAGGTGGCGGCTGAGCTACAGGCCAAAATCTACAGGTAGGCACTTTGCTAAAAACAGGTCTGTTTTCTGTGATGTGTCCACGTTGCGCTTTGGAGCGTTTCCTGTCGCGGGCGCTAGGCCTACCCACACAAGTGAGGTATCATTTTTATCGGGAGACGTGGGGGAACGCTGGGTGGAAGGAAATTTGTGGCTCCTCTCAGATTCCAGAACTTTCTGCCACAGAAATGTGAGGAACATATGTTTTTTTAGCCAATTTTTGAGCTTTGCAAAGGATTCTGGGTAACAGAACCTGGTCCGAGCCCCGCCAGTCACCCCTCCTTGGATTCCCCTAGGTCTCTAGTTTTCAGAAATGCACAGGTTTGGTAGGTTTCCCTAGGTGGCGGCTGAGCTACAGGCCAAAATCTACAGGTAGGCACTTCGCTAAAAACAGGTCTGTTTTCTTCCAAAATTTTGGTGGTGTCCACGTTGCGCTTTGGGGCGTTTCCTGTCGCGGGCGCTAGGCCTACCCACGCAAGTGAGGTATCATTTTTATCGGGAGACTTGGGGGAACGCTGGGTGGAAGGAAATTTGTGGCTCCTCCCAGATTCCAGAACTTTCTGCCACAGAAATGTGAGGAACATGTGTTTTTTTAGCCAATTTTTGAGCTTTGCAAAGGATTCTGGGTAACAGAACGTGGTCCGAGCCCCGCCAGTCACCCCTCCTTGGATTCCCCTAGGTCTCTAGTTTTCAGAAATGCACAGGTTTGGTACGTTTCCCTAGGTGGCGGCTGAGCTACAGGCCAAAATCTACAGGTAGGCACTTTGCTAAAAACAGGTCTGTTTTCTGTGATGTGTCCACGTTGCGCTTTGGGGCGTTTCCTGTCGCGGGCGCTAGGCCTACCCACACAAGTGAGGTATAATTTTTATCGGGAGACGTGGGGGAACGCTGGGTGGAAGGAAATTTGTGGCTCCTCTCAGATTCCAGAACTTTCTGCCACAGAAATGTGAGGAACATGTGTTTTTTTAGCCAATTTTTGAGCTTTGCAAAGGATTCTGGGTAACAGAACCTGGTCCGAGCCCCGCCAGTCACCCCTCCTTGGATTCCCCTAGGTTTCTAGTTTTCAGAAATGCACAGGTTTGGTAGGTTTCCCTAGGTGGCGGCTGAGCTACAGGCCAAAATCTACAGGTAGGCACTTCGCTAAAAACAGGTCTGTTTTCTTCCAAAATTTTGGTGGTGTCCACGTTGCGCTTTGGGGCGTTTCCTGTCGCGGGCGCTAGGCCTACCCACGCAAGTGAGGTATCATTTTTATCGGGAGACTTGGGGGAACGCTGGGTGGAAGGAAATTTGTGGCTCCTCCCAGATTCCAGAACTTTCTGCCACAGAAATGTGAGGAACATGTGTTTTTTTAGCCAATTTTTGAGCTTTGCAAAGGATTCTGGGTAACAGAACCTGGTCCGAGCCCCGCCAGTCACCCCTCCTTGGATTCCCCTAGGTCTCTAGTTTTCAGAAATGCACAGGTTTGGTAGGTTTCCCTAGGTGGCGGCTGAGCTAGAGGCCAAAATCTACAGGTAGGCACTTTGCTAAAAACAGGTCTGTTTTCTGTGATGTGTCCACGTTGCGCTTTGGGGCGTTTCCTGTCGCGGGCGCTAGGCCTACCCACACAAGTGAGGTATCATTTTTATCGGGAGACGTGGGGGAACGCTGGGTGGAAGGAAATTTGTGGCTCCTCTCAGATTCCAGAACTTTCTGCCACAGAAATGTGAGGAACATGTGTTTTTTTAGCCAATTTTTGAGCTTTGCTAAGGATTCTGGGTAACAGAACCTGGTCCGAGCCCCGCCAGTCACCCCTCCTTGGATTCCCCTAGGTCTCTAGTTTTCAGAAATGTACAGGTTTGGTAGGTTTCCCTAGGTGCCGGCTGAGCTAGAGGCCAAAATCTGCAGGTAGTCACTTCGCAAAAAACACCTCTGTTTTCTTCCAAAATTTTGGTGGTGTCCACGTTGCGCTTTGGGGCGTTTCCTGTCACGGGCGCTAGGCCTACCCACGCAAGTGAGGTATCATTTTTATCGGGAGACTTGGGGGAACGCTGGGTGGAAGGAAATTTGTGGCTCCTCTCAGATTCCAGAACTTTCTGTCACTCAAATGTGAGGAAAATGCGTTTTTTTAGCCAAAATATGAGGTTTGCAAAGGATTCTGGGTAACAGAACCTGGTCCGAGCCCCGCCAGTCACCCCTCCTTGGATTCCCCTAGGTCTCTAGTTTTCAGAAATGCACAGGTTTGGTAGGTTTCCCTAGGTGGCGGCTGAGCTAGAGGCCAAAATCTACAGGTAGGCACTTTGCTAAAAACAGGTCTGTTTTCTGTGATGTGTCCACGTTGCGCTTTGGGGCGTTTCCTGTCGCGGGCGCTAGGCCTACCCACACAAGTGAGGTATCATTTTTATCGGGAGACGTGGGGGAACGCTGGGTGGAAGGAAATTTGTGGCTCCTCTCAGATTCCAGAACTTTCTGCCACAGAAATGTGAGGAACATGTGTTTTTTTAGCCAATTTTTGAGCTTTGCAAAGGATTCTGGGTAACAGAACCTGGTCCGAGCCACACAAATCACCCCATCTTGGATTCCCCTAGGTCTCTAGTTTTCAGAAATGCACAGGTTTGGTAGGTTTCCCTAGGTGGCGGCTGAGCTAGAGGCCAAAATCTACAGGTAGGCACTTTGCTAAAAACAGGTCTGTTTTCTGTGATGTGTCCACGTTGCGCTTTGGGGCGTTTCCTGTCGCGGGCGCTAGGCCTACCCACACAAGTGAGGTATAATTTTTATCGGGAGACGTGGGGGAACGCTGGGTGGAAGGACATTTGTGGCTCCTCTCAGATTCCAGCACTTTCTGCCACAGAAATGTGAGGAACATGTGTTTTTTTAGCCAATTTTTGAGCTTTGCAAAGGATTCTGGGTAACAGAACCTGGTCCGAGCCACACAAATCACCCCATCTTGGATTCCCCTAGGTCTCTAGTTTTCAGAAATGCACAGGTTTGGTAGGTTTCCCTAGGTAGCGGCTGAGCTAGAGGCCAAAATCTACAGGTAGGCACTTTGCTAAAAACAGGTCTGTTTTCTGTGATGTGTCCACATTGCGCTTTGGGGTGTTTCCTGTCGCGGGCGCTAGGCCTACCCACACAAGTGAGGTATCATTTTTATCGGGAGACGTGGGGGAACGCTGGGTGGAAGGAAATTTGTGGCTCCTCTCAGATTCCAGAACTTTCTGCCACAGAAATGTGAGGAACATGTGTTTTTTTAGCCAAATTTTGAGGTTTGCAAAGGATTCTGGGTAACAGAACCTGGTCCGAGCCACACAAATCACCCCATCTTGGATTCCCCTAGGTCTCTAGTTTTCAGAAATGCACAGGTTTGGTAGGTTTCCCTAGGTGGCGGCTGAGCTAGAGGCCAAAATCTACAGGTAGGCACTTTGCTAAAAACAGGTCTGTTTTCTGTGATGTGTCCACGTTGCGCTTTGGTGCGTTTCCTGTCGCGGGCGCTAGGCCTACCCACACAAGTGAGGTATCATTTTTATCGGGAGACTTGGGGGAACATAGAATAGCAAAACAAGTGTTATTGCCCCTTGTCTTTCTCTACATTTTTCCCTTCCAAATGTAAGACAGTGTGTAAAAAAGACGTCTATTTGAGAAATGCCCGGTAATTCACATGCTAGTATGGGCAGCCCGGAATTCAGAGATGTGCAAATAACCACTGCTTCTCAACACCTTATCTTGTGCCCATTTTGGAAATACAAAGGTTTTCTTGATAGCTATTTTTTACTCTTTATATTTCAGCAAATGAATTGCTGTATACCCGGCATAGAATGAAAACCCACTGCAGGGTGCAGGTCATTTATTGGCTCTGGGTACCTAGAGTTCTTGATGAACCTACAAGCCCTATATATCCCCGCAACCAGAAGAGTCCAGCAGACGTAACGGTATATTGCTTTCGAAAATCTGACATTGCAGGAAAAAGTTACAGAGTAAAACTTAGAGAAAAATTGATGTTTTTTTCACCTCAATTTCAATATTTTTCTTTTTCAGTTGCTATTTTCTGTAGGAAACCCTTGTAGGATCTACACAAATTACCCCTTGCTGAATTCAGAATTTTGTCTACTTTTCAGAAATGTTGCGGTTTATGGGATCCAGCGTTGGTTTCATGCCCATTTCTGTCACTGACTGGAAGGAGGCTGAAAGCACAAAAAATCGTAAAAATGGGGTATGTCCCAGTAAAATGCCAAAATTGGGTTGAAAAATTGGGTTTTCTGATTCAAGTCTGCCTGTTCCTGAAAGCTGGGAAGCTGGTGATTTTATCACCGCAAACCCTTTGTTGATGCCCTTTTCAGGGAAAAAACCACAAGCCTTCTTCTGCAGCCCATTTTTCCAATTTTTTTAAAAAAAATGAAATTTTCACTGTTTTTTGGCTAATTTCTTGGCCTCCTTCTGGGGAACCCACAAAGTCTGGGTACCTCTAGAATCCCTAGGATGTTGGAAAAAAAGGACGCAAATTTGGCATGGGTAGCTTATGTGAACAAAAAGTTATGAGGGCCTAAGCGCGAACTGCTCCAAATAGCCAAAAAAAGGCTCGGCACAGGAGGGGGAAAAGGCCTGGCAGCGAAGGGGTTAAAGAGTACCTGCACTTTTTTTTACCCCATTTAAAACACTGTGTATACAACACCAGGCCTATTGGCTTTGCCAGTGCTTGTTTCTACCTCCAGAACTCGTCTCGAAGAATCGTTGGTCCTTTTTTCATGTTTACCAACATAGGTAGCATTGACAGCGATAGTACACACCTCCTTGATGCGTTTCCCATTTCTAGCCAATGGCGGTGTACCATGGGAGTGACGTATCTGTATGTATCCCGCGCTGGAGAAAGGCTTGTGCTGTCGCTGCGCAGCGGGCAGCCGGCGAGACTTTTCTTGTACTGGGCCATGGCACTGATGGCTGGGGTTATCCGACGGCTGGATGAGACGGTGGTGAACCGCATCGCCGCCGGAGAAGTTATTCAGAGACCAGCCAACGCCATTAAGGAGATGCTGGAGAACTGGTGCGAGAACGTGGAGAGGGAGGTGGGGAGTACTCTAGTAAGGGGTGACGTATCACAGGTACCGGGAGATACGAAGAGCGGGCACGCACAGGTGTAGACAACCACGGTCTGGGGACTTGTGGGTCAAGGCAACCCTTTGAGGGACTAGATCATCCAATTACAATACACATGCTGCACGTGGGTGGGGGTGGTTTTCTATGTGTTCCTGTCAGAACATGAAAGCATCATATGTGTAGCTGGATTTTGTTACATGAGTGTCTGTGTGCCGCAGATCGCCGTGTGCTAATCCTATGTGTACGTAGAAAGTTGAATACTTCTCTTGGTCTCTGGAGGGGGTAAACTGCGGAAAATTGTTGGTAGTTTCATATGCGTAGTTCTAGAGTGAGATTTTAGAAAATACTGGCAACGATGGAGCTAAAGCCGTTTCCTACTGAGGCAGGCTCCTGTTATTAAAATATGTGAATGAGAAGTGCTGATGAAAACGACCTACTAAATGAAAGGGTCGGGGTGGGTGGCAGCCTTTTAGGATTATTCTAGAACTATAGCTTTCATACATTCACAACACTTGCACTGCTTCTGAAGGTCACAACTCACTTGCAGTCATGATAATATTTGAGTTAGGTCATCAGTTCAGTCAGTAGAAATAATGCCTATAAATTGACATCGACAAAAGGCTTTTAAAACTCCTATACACAATTAAAGCACCCCTTGATCAGGGCATATATGTATGTTTTAAATCCCACCAATGGAGGGCTTTAAAAGGGTTGAAAAATGTGTGAGGGGAGGGGTCTCTGCAAGGGCCTTGGCTTTAACAACTAAACAAGTATTGTGATCCCTATGATGTGCCACCCGGTCGGTAGTTTGGTTCCTTTGAGCTTTCTCTTATTATTTTAAATATCACACTGCAAGTGACTTACACTTAAAACCAGCCAGGACTATCAGCTTTGTCAATGGGTGTTACCTGTTTAAGATAAACAAGTAACAAAAATTACTTTAGTGTAAATAATATTGAAAGTGTTTCAGTTGAGATTGCGAGGATATAAACTAAACGTTAGTGAGACCTGTGGAAAAAAGATAGCGGTCTTCAGTGTCCCTGTCACTCCTGCTTTATTCAGTGACGGACATGTCTGCATTTTTTCCTTTACTTCCACCTTGTCAATATTTTGACTGATGTGCACGTCCTTCACACACACTTGCACAGGATCACAGTTGCATCTGGATTACATGACCATTGCTTTTAGTGCTTTGTAGAGAGGCCAAGTATTGAATGACAC
The DNA here is from genome assembly GCF_031143425.1 of Pleurodeles waltl. Lineage (NCBI taxonomy): Eukaryota > Metazoa > Chordata > Amphibia > Caudata > Salamandridae > Pleurodeles > Pleurodeles waltl. The sequence continues at coordinate 567,808,294 of NC_090438.1, forward strand.
CTTTTTGACCCACTGACAGACACTTTGAGAACTTTACATTCCTGTAGCGTCAACTCTAGGCCTCTCCTGCATTGCCATTAAAAACACCTGGGGCTCACTCTGTTCTAACTATAAACTACACAAGAGTAATATTTTGCCCAAAAAAAACCACAAACACATTATCCTGAAAAAAAGCTAACACTCCTAGGAAAGGCAAGATTAAGGAAAACATGTAAAATATAAAAATAAGCTAAGTCGCTGACATGGATTACTGAACGTTTTTTTCATTCATTGCTCACAAATCGATCAGTGTTACTTGGCAGTAATATTAAGGACATGAAGATGGCGCCCAATAGGGATTTGTTTTAGTGTCCTTTTTTCATTTCTGTTGGATCTTAGATCTGGAGGGACCCAGCCCACCTAGACCCTCACTAATGTATTTCAAATAAACGTTGCAGATGTGAGGTTTTGTACTTTTTGTGTGTGCTGAATGTAACCCATCCCTTACTTACATTTTAAATAATCTTTTCAGGGATTTATGTCTCTTTTTCTTCCCCATACATCCTTTCTCATCAATTTGCTTATTTTTGATGTTACTTCGGACTCTTGCCACTTGAAGGGAATGTGTGGCATGGTGGAAGGGCTGTCTTAAATGGGAACGGTAGGCTGTTTAAGGCAGTAGTTCACCAGCACTCTGAAGGCAGCTCCCTGAACTTCAGCACAGCACATATTTCAGAGGAATTAGACACATTGAAGAAGGCAGCACTGAACATTTCTGGGCCCTTAGAGGTGTAGCTAACCTAAAAGCATTTAGCCCCAACCATGGTCATCTGGTTGCACTTTACTGGTCAAAAAGTTACCTTTAGTGTTAGAAATATTTTATGGAGCAAAAAGTCTGCACTAGGGCTGTGCAGCAGGCTGTTGACTATGGCTAAAGAGGGCTTAATATTATTGGATGCTTTCAGCAGTGGTTCATCTGAGTCATATTTGCTGCAATTGAGAAGAACTTTGTGGGAGCTGCATCAAACTCAATCCCAGCTGTAATGTGCCCTCGGCAGATTGGCTTGGCAGGTTGGCCCGTTTCCACACTGGTTCTCAGGACAAAAAGTTGGCAAAACATTTCTAAATCCCAGGTTTCAATAAACTTTAGAAAGAGTACACATTGACAACAGCCAAGGATTAAGAACACTATGAACAACACTTGATGGGTTGAGCCTAACTCCAACAGAGACCATAAGTGGGATCCAGAGCAGGTCCAGTGGGAACTGGTCCACTGGGAATGCAGGCCTCTTGAAGCTTGTTGTTTCCTTGTATCCTAAACTAGAGGTTGGCCATATGACCTTGTAGTCCGCATCTTTGTCCTCTGTACAAGAAGGAGAGCACGTCTAGTCTTAGGTCACTGGCAGTAGGTCCAGTCATCTTCTATTCTTCCACAGGTTGAGAAGTGATCTAAGCTTTCCCTCCTGCAGGATTGGTACCAGCCTGACTAAAGGGACAATAGAGGGGCAGACCTAGGTGTGAGCTACATCTGCCTCTGACAGGTTGGCCTCCTCTGAAGTCCGGTATGTGCCTGGGCACAGCCTTCAGGCTATACCTTCAAGGGAAGGACAGAACCTCCCCCCACCCAATTCCCTTTGTCCCTGTCTTGGGAGCAATTTACACTTCACTACAGGGTAGCTATAAGTTGTTAGGTGACAGCTGGAATACTTACAGAAGGGCCTTAGAGGTTTGGGAAACGCTGATTTTTAAAAAAAATACCTTTTACTTCATATTTGGATAAAGTTCTACTTTACCATTACATTGGAATTTGTGTACCTATTAAAAAGAATCCTTGACATATTTTTCTGTTACCATCCCGAAATTAGTATTATAAAGTGTTATATTGGAATCCATTGTTTCTCTGTGGAAGCAGCCAATCTTTCTACTGTGAAGATAGTTTTTAGGCATTTTTACTGAAACAACATGTGGAGCATAAATCTTATCCATAGCCTCCTGTTAAATACAACACACCTTGCCTTTATGGGCTCTATGTCCTGCCTTAGGGGTGACTTAGTAGTATTTGAAAGGAAGGTTTGTCAGAGGGATTTCTTTTTTTATTGGCATAAAAAAAAAAAAAAAAAACTTTGCCAGCCTACAGTGAAAGGCCTGGGGTTGGGGTTATGGTGTCCCTACAGTCAGTGGCACAATGGTTGCTGGTAACATTTAGCTTATAGGCCCTGGGTGCACGTTATGCCATCTGCTGGGGACTTAGAGGTAAGTTAAAGGTGCCAATCGGGTGTATACTACTGTCAGCAGGTTAAATTGGGGATTACAAGCACTTTAGCAGGGGTTGCAAAGGTATTGCCCTTTTCCAACATTGATCTTGAGCCAACTACTTACAGAGTAAGCTTTGCAAATCGGACCTGGAAATTCAACAGTAGATAATGCGGGAATAAGACACAAGTTTGTGAAACGTCTTGTGTTTCCAATTAGGAACAGTAAGGCAAAGGTTCTGGACTACCAAACAGTCAAGTTTGAAAAGAAATGTGTGGCCTCTAGCTCCTGAAGCTCAAGCGATATCTTACTGATGAGGCGATGCAAAATTTGACAAACAGTTTTTTTTGGTGAGGAGCCAGTTTTAATTTCTAAATGATTTGCCCCTCTCTGTACCGACACAGTGGGCAAAAACATTGGTGTCCTGGAATGCTGACTGGAGTAATTCCTAATGGCCAAGATTAACTGAATTATTCCATTCATAATTTTTGAATTTTGTTTTTCTCAGGATGAAAAGTTGGACGTTTTCCTAAGGAGCTCCTCGTAGGGGAAATTTTCCATGGTGTGCTAAAAATGTGAATGTATCTAAACTGGAAGGTGTAAATGCCCATGCCATACAAATCCAGGCAAGCGAGAAATGTTTATGTTCCGAAAATATAGAAAGTGTTAGTCTGAAATGGGCAGCAATTCGAAATAGATTAGAATAGAAAATGGAGACTGAGAAGTGTATATATAACAAAGAAGAGTGAAACCTGAATCAGACATCTTTGTACATCTTTGTACTATTTGTGTCTATGCAGAATGTTGTTGCTGGTCCTGGAATATGCTAATAGTAGAGTTCTTTAGGGTCGTGGGGGGTCATGTGACTCTCCACACACATGAGGTTAGGGGTTGTGTACCAGTCCAAGGTCCTGCCTTAATAGCTTTTCTTTGCTCATCTATTTCAAGGGCAGCAAGGAATTTGTCATGCAGTGTAGCTGTTTTTTCACTCCCAGTCTATTTCATGTGGAGTATCCCTTTTTAGAGGATGTGGGAGAGAGACTAGGTGCATCTGAAGGAAAGTGTAACTCAAACCCTTTTACATTGTGTAGGGCCAGGTGGATGTGCTTTTGTGTTACACAGAATGGGAGTTGTGATCTGCTCTGTAGGTTGAATTCCCTAATAGCTCTTTTGCTACTTTTTTTTAATTTAACTGTTTTCTGTAGCACAGCTGCACCTAGTGGCTTTAATGAACAATAGACATAACATCAAAAGAACAAGGTTCACGTCACAACCAAACAGGGGTAGTACCAAATGCTCGTATTCACATGTTAAAGAACAAAGGTAGTGTCAAGTCTTCCACACTCATTATGAGTGTGGTGGTCTGAGGACCGCCACACTCCTGTTGACGGTTGGACCACCACACTCCAGACTGTCAAACCGCCCAGTTACAACCCTGCTGGGCGGATCAGCCAGCTGACTGCCGTTCCCCCCGGGATCATGGTTCCTGAGGACATGGCGGCTGACTAAGCACCATCTGGCTGATTAGAACTCCCTTCACCGCCAGCCCTTCCATGGCGGCCTGACCGCCATAGAAAAACTGGCAGTGAGGGTGTGCTGGTGGCCACAGGGGGCCACCTGCACAGCCCATGGCATGGGCAGTGCAGGCCCCCCCCCGCCCAGCACCATTCCCTCCTTGCCCAGTACCATCGGAATGCACACGGTCTGCTTTGCAGATGGTTTGCAGACACTGCGCATTCCTGAGGGTGCTGGTTGGCCCCCTCTGTGCTACCAGACAGCATACTACTACTTAAAGGTAGCTGAGTGCTATTTCGTAGCACTGTTCCTGCTGGTCTGACCCGCAGGAACGTTCTATTGTAATGTTCCCACTGGTCAGACCAGTGGGAACATTGTAATAGGGCAGATGGAACACTCTGCAAGTTTGGCGGTCCTGCAGTCTGACTGATAAACTGTTAATGATGCCCTTGGTTCGTAAAGAGATGAAGAGGTGAATCTTTAGATGTTTTCTGAAGAGATGAAAAGGTGACTCTTTAGATGTTTTCTGAAAGAACAAAGTGAGGATTGAGATACTCTTGACATACAGTTTCAGAAGAGGCTGGAAAGTCTAATGTAGCACGTGGGAGGTATTGAACTTTGGTGATTCTAGGAGATTCTTCTTTCTCTGACTACACATAGCGCACCTAAGAAAAACAGGCTAGATAACTATGTTTATTTAGGTGAATTGTTTTGTACTTTTCTTTCATATGTGGTAACCGGTGGTGTCTGTGTATCAAATGGGGACCTTGTCATACAAGGTAACCCCACACACTGTGATCAGTACATGGAAGGAGTTGCATTTGATTATATCCTTCCATGTGGGTTTATATCAGGAAGGAATCTGGATTTATCCTTCCTACCCTTGAGGACTATTGGATTAATCTTGAGGACTGGAGGTTTCTGGAATCATGTGGATGTTTTTTTGTCTGAATTCTTCCTGATTCCTCTACGATACGACACTGACTTGGTCATCCTTTTCTCTATATATTGTGTCTTCTCAGCATATTTGTTATGTGAAATGGGCATGTTTTACCCAAGACTTGGCTTACGCAAATGCATTTTGGGGTTTTCATGGAATATATAGGGCTGTGACTCATCTGTAGTGATGTTCTGGTTTTGCCTAAGGAAATTGGATATGTTCCTCTTGATTGTCATAGTCCATGCTCATCATAAGCAGGTTTGCTTTGGCCTTGCTGATGCTTGGTGGTTCCAGTTCTGGATATCATGGTGATCGATTCCCTCTAATTATCTTTAAAGGATTGCTCATGTTGTTGTACCTCGAATGTTGATGTATGAAGTCTCTTTGTAGGGTGTCAAAGCCATGGCTTTGCTTGGCAGGACCATGCACAAGTATTTATATGGCAGTTTATTAGTTATTAATTCAAGGTTTTGTTTGAAGCAGTTCTGAATAAAATAAACTGTACATAAATCAATATCCTGGATAGCAAAAGCCAACGACAACCTTATTAATGCAATTTTACTTTTGTTTTTTTGTGCTCAAGCAGGCTTTAAACATTTGTGTTCATATTTTTTTTTTAGCAATTCATAGAAAAGTATTTTCACATGCAATTTATTGAAAACAATTCTATTTCATGATCATTGCTAAAAATCCAGTCTCACTGCACTTCATTTGAACTGCACACATACCACTAAATTACTTTCTCATCACATTCAACACATTCTTCCCTCATTAAAACCATATATTTTGCTATACGTCCCCTTACCTAAAGATTGGCAGTATCATCCTGGAATATGTAATATTACTTAGTGCCTGAAATCACTTTTCCAATGCTAATCAGTATTGCTTAGAGCATTTCACATTGCTTGATATAGTAACACATTTTTGATGTGCAAAAATATACTTTCAGAAGCCAAAAAGGGGCTGCTAGGCGCCATAGTTACTCAGAAGTAAATCCATTGACTTCAAGACCCTTTAGTTCCTTCCGGATAGTTATAGATGCAAATATGCAGACTTAGTGTGATTTACTTCTGAGTAGCTATGACAATTTGCATTGATTCTTGAGCCATCGCCATCCCAATGGTTTCTGGAGTGTAGGGGTCCATGGTCAGCCCTGGTCTATTGTCCATGTCTTCTCCGCCTCTCTCACCCAAGATCACACAAAGCAATCATAAGGCCCATTTAATCTTCAAATCATTTCATATTTACCAGTCACCGGACACCATCTCAAGGATGGTGCGTCAGTCCTGTGCTGTGGTATCAGGATCAGGTCTGAGACCTCTGGGCGTAGCTGGGCTCCTCTGCAACCTGGAGCACTTTGTGGCCTTTCGATCTTTAGGCTTATGTTGATCATTAGTGTCGGTATACTTCTCAATTCGAGCACTTCACAAGCAGCAGTCAAAGATCAGATCTGATGAAGTTTCCCTTCCCAGTGAAAAATGATAGGGAACGGATGCCCCCAATAGTAGGGGACACCACACTCCCGAAGACAGGAAGTCACTGGATCGGAATCTTGTCTCTTTTGAAAGATGAGTGTAGAAAGATCCTGGTAGAGCAGAGGTCTTCAAACTGGGGGGCAGGCCCCCTAGGGGGCCTCAGGTGGTCCTAAAGGGGCACCAGACTCTGGCCAAAAGAAGCATTATACAGATAACAGGCCTTTGTTTTAAGCAGAATCATGTTATTGCATTTTTAGAAAGGTAACAGTACTTAACTGCAATGTTTAAATAGGTCTAGACGTATTTAAACTTTGCCATCTTTATAAAATAATTGTGAAAAATTCTGAGGGGGGCCCCAATGGTTTTTATTGTTCAAGTGGGGTGGTGCGGCATTAACCAGTTTGGAGACCACTGAGGTAGAGCATCAGCGTATGACCTCTGAATTGCAAGGGATGCAGCTCCCTGGCTTTGCCAAGTTTCCATTATTTCAATGGAAAACCATCAACACACACCAAGATGTCGGGCAGGAATTCGCTGAGCATGGGGGGGGTGGACCACTCTGTTTACCCTACCTAGTTGGATGTCCATATCCGAAGAGGATTCCAAGATCTGGGCCAAGAGTGCTTGCACTTAGGACCCAATATCCTCTTCCTCTGCAGCAGTCTGGCCCCTCTTATATGTATAATGATGCATCTTGACCTATTTTCTATGTCTTCCGCATGTGCTTGGAGATCAAGTCTGTTGGTGGAGGACCGCTTCTTGAAGTTGCTCAAACTTTGTTCAGACTCGCCTTGTTGTCTTCTGATAGGACACTGTCCCCCATCTCAGCCAGGTCTTTGCATACTTCCTTTAGATCTTGGGAGAGGTCTCTCTTGATCATCTGAAGATCCTCTCTGAGGGATGCGAAGAGGGCATCTAAGAAAGAGCGAGTCACTGGGTCTTCTGGTTCCTGACCCCTCCCCTCTTCCCCCGCCTGCTGATCGTGGTTAGTGGGAGAGGGCCGGTCGCTGGCCAGGGCCCCTCTCCGCGAGCGAGTGATCCTTTTTAGTTTGCGCTGTCACCATGGGCAGTTACAGTAGTGGAGGCCTCCATCCCAGGAGATCCTGCACCTCAATGACAGCAGCAGACCTCTTTGTGTGCTGTGTGTTACGGGAGAGGTGGGTGCACAACAGAGGTCTCAGCATCGACGTGTGCCCCTCGGGCAGTCCAAGCGCAGTAGTCTGCTGTGTTCCCAGATGCACCCTATCCTGCTCCCCACTTCCCCTGAGTGCGGCCAGTCTCTTTCCCGAACTCCCTTGACCTCCGTGCTGGGGGTTTCGTCTTCTGATGTGTATACCCCTATTACACTGCCTCCTCTTCTGTCCAGTGGGGACTCTGCCGGAGCCAGGTGTTGAGCCAAACTCCTCTGTCAACTTGTGGTTTCTAACTAAAGCTGCGTGGTTCTTCTCCCTCAGCCAGAGCATCCACAACTGTATGTGTATTCGATCTATTAAGGATCCCTCTCCGTGGCGGTGCAGCACAGTAAAATAGTCAAGCCAACAAGACCAGGCCTCAGTTGGGTTCAGCGTGGTGTCCTTGTTCAGGCCTGGTGTACTGTTGGAGGTAAGGAAACTTGCAGGGCACAGAAGGAGCGATGTGGGTATCCCCAAGAAAGCTCCACATTTTATAGGAATACACAGATCACTGGCCATGCTCCGCCATCCACAGCTTGTAGGCAGCCCACTGGCATCGGTGAGAGGATTGATGTTCCGCAGGAGGGGCTGCGCTGTTGAGGACGGTCAATGTCCTTATGGCCAACGTCCATCGTGAGAGGCAAAAGATGCAGGGCAAGGACGCCTCTGTTCCCTGAGGGGAAGACGCCAGTCATCCTGCTGCAGACTGCATAAGAAATGTGGGATAGGGTCGTGGGCCACCACCCATTCCAGGGGCCTTGGAGGTCTGCAGATGTCCCGGTTGTACTCCCTATCCCTCGGTAAAGTCTAGAGGCTGTGTCGGAAGCAGACGCAGCACCTTAGGCCTAACTTCAGGGCTGCAGTCCACAACTCCAGTGTTGACAGGTCCTGGCTGCTCCATTTCAATCCAGGCGGCATAAGATGAGCAGTGTGCTGCCATTGTGAGCCTCGGTGAGGGGAAACAGTGTGAGCTCCAGTCTCTAAGTATCTTTCTCCCGTGCCAGAGGATAGGCATCAGGGCTGGGTCAGAGCCCTTCTCTGGCTACTGCACGAGTCCTCCATGTAGTGTATTCAGTTATGGCCTGAGTCCCCGCACATCGCAGCGCCATCCCCCATCTTGTTGACATCGAATCAATTGCGGCCGGCCCTCTGTATTGCTTATTTAAATGATCTCTCCAATTTTTTAATGATCCAACTGACGATTTCCTCAACTGAGACTTCAACCCATTCATTCTCTGTCAATCCCGCAGCTTGTGGGTAATATGGGGCATGATAAATCCACTCTATATTGTGCTGTAAATAATAGTCTTGTACTAACTTACCTTTAAAATGGGATCCATTATCACTGTGGATCTGAGTGGAACTTCATAATACAACATCAACAAATCTAGTGTCGTAATTGTATTGGGCTGGGCAGCACGCTTGCATGGATACGCTATTAAATAGCCAAAATAAGTATCTACCACTGTACGTGCGTATTGACATCCTCTACTAATTGGCAGTGGTCTGATGTAATCAGTCTGCCCTGGCAACTTTCCTCTTCCCAGGGGGCCCTTGACAGTCTGCGGGACAGATCTGTTGTGTGTGTTGACAAATAGGACATTGAATGATCACTGCCTTGGAATGTACATCCCTTTAATCTCTGCCCACCTGTTGGTGACCTTCTCTTCCAGGTGTCCACATTTTTGGCGAGCCCATTTAGCCATCCCCACCAAGTCAGAATCCTGTGTTGCCGCTTCTGCTTCTGAGATTTTGGCTTTTACATCTGCAAGGGAATCATACCACTGTTCTAGTGAGTCAGTGGGCGTCTACATGATATACAGTGACTGTTCCTTGCTGTAACATTTCCCAGATTTCCTGCCACAATTCTTTTCCCCACACCTCCTTTGAATGTATTTGCCAGTTAGGTGCGTGACACTTGGGAAGCCAGGTAGCTAGCCCGTTGACAGTAGACCAAGAATCAGTATAAATGTGACATTTCTCAGGTAATTCTTGTTTTAAGGCTTGATACACAGCATACGATTCTGCATATTGGCTGCTCTTTCCTTCTCCAGTAGTGGAAAGCAGCTTTTTTGTTACTGGATTGTATGACACTGTCTTATAATGTCTCTTGGCCCCCTCATACTTTGCTGAGCCATCGGTGAACCATACATGCTTCCAATCCTCAGGGGACAAGAACTCCAATGACTCACCCATTTCAGTGGTGACTCTCTTACCTCTGGCACCTCCTGAAACACCTCCTCATCTTCCACGAGGGCTACCTGTTAGTGCAGGGCCGCAGTTCCTGCTGGTCCCACTTGAGCCCTGTCCTTCATGTACCATGTCCACTTAATGACACTTGCTTCTTTTGCATGCCCCATTTGGTGAATTTTGGGTGAACTAGTCACCCACTGCTTTATTGGAATCTCGGGCCACAGAATCACATTGTGCCCTGTTTTCATCTGTTCGGTATCCACCAGAGCCAAATTACACGCCACTAACTGTTTTTCCAAGAGTGTGTACTGCTCTCCAGCGTCTGGTAACATTTTGGTCCAGAAACCTAGGGGCACTCTCTTTGTTCCCTGCCTTCCCCATATACTCCAATTTGCGTACTGCCCCGGAACTGTCACATGTAACTCAGTGTCTCCCTCCTGTACTGGCCAAAAGTCTAAAGTGTGTTGAATCGCCTCCTTTGCCAATTTGAAACCCACGCTGCTGCTCCACCCCAATTCAAACTCATGTTTCTTCTGAGTCACTTTATACAAAGGGGCCAAAATCTGCCTCAAGTGAGGCATATGCTGCCTCCAAAAACCAAACAATCCAATGAACCGCTGGGTTTCCTGCTTATTCCGGGGTCCAGCAAATTCCGGTATATTTTGTCTCACCTGTGTCAAAATCTCCCTATGTCCCTGATTTTATTGAATTTCACACTTTGGGAGGGTTCTTGCACCTTTTTGGGATTTATCTGTCACCCCTTGCTTTGCAAATGTTTCAGATTTCTGTCCAACTGAGTCTGCATCTTTTCCTGTGTTTCTCCCTGCACCACCACATCATCAATGTAATGAGAAAGCTGCACCCCTGGAATGACAGGTGTTCTGCCACCAGCCAGTGACAGATAGTAGGGCTATATACATAGCCCATAGGAAGCTTTAAAAATGTAAATTGTCTCCCGGCCCACAAAATTGATTATTGCTCTTGATTCTCAGGGACTAATGGGATGGTAAAGAAAGCATAGGCAATGTCAGTCGTCGCATACCAAGTCCCTTTATGTCTCTGTATCTTTTCAATCAAGGTGATAGTGTCTGGTATGGTGGCAGTCAAAAGGGGGTGTCAGTTTGCGGTAATCAGCTGTCGTTCTTCAGCTACCATCTGATTTGCACACGAGCCAGTAGTATTTTCAAATGACCCACCCTCACTACTGAGATGTATCTCTTTGATCCAAATTGATAGCACCCATCTTCCATATATAGAGTCATCCCCTTCAGAATATCAATTCCAAGAACATATTCAAAGAGGGGCACTATCAAGACAGTGTATTCTCATTTTGGTGTGCTCCCTATTTTCTTGTGGACCTTGGTTTGCATGGTGGTGGTTTCCTTTCGACCTAACCCTGTAATGCTGTCCTTTTGAACTTTATTGGATTTCCATAAATCAAAGAGGCCTTCGCTTTGGTATCCACCAGGGCCCGGACCTACCTGTGTTTCAATAAATGTCTAAATCAACATGGGGTCTATTCACTAATCTGATTTTTACCTGTTGACTTTCACCCAGGTCAAATCTGCTTTGATATGTGCGAGGAGACTCCTCTTCTCCCTTGTTCTCCTCAATCAACCAATCTTTGTCCACATCTTCCTCCTCCTTTACCTTTGAGGGTCTACTTTTGTTTCCCTCTCTCTTTCTCCTTAACATCTGACTTGCTTTGACTCATCCACTTATTATCCTGCTTGTTCACTTTCCTGCTACCCTCTTTTCTGTCCAGCCCTCGCTTTTGATACTCTTGGTATCTATTCTGTCTGTCTGTTTTTTCTTCACACCATCCTTTAACAATGCCATGAACATATCTTTCCTAGATGACCGATTGTTATCTGTACAGCCCTCAGAGTGCCTCCAGTACATCTTTTAGTGCATATCCAGTATGGATAATATGTCATTCTCACCTGCTTGTAAGCTGAGGGAGCTAAGAAAATTATTTTGTTTCACACTGACACCACCAGTGGAGCCTCCAACAAATTGTGAACCTCATTCATGAGAACAGTAGTTTCCATACCTTCTTCCTTGAGTCTCTGCATAGCATCTCTCAGTGTGTACCAGGATTTATCATTTGGTGGCCAGTGTGACTGTATGGTATTTTTGATTACATCTCCTAATCGCAAATTGTAACAAGTTAGTTGATCCTTCATCGTCGTAACCCCTAAATTGCTCCTACATAGTGGGGTCAGTGCTAAGTGTACAGAACTTTCATGCATCCAGCAGCACTCCAGCGGCTCCAGTGTCAAACAATCACACCATCAATGTAAGTCAAATCAAATCAAATCATTAACATTTATAAAGCGCGCTACTCACCCGTGCGGGTCTCAAGGCGCTAGGGGGGAAAGGGGGGGTTATCGCTGCTCGAACAGCCAAGTCTTTAGGAGTCTCCGGAAAGCGGAGTGGTCCTGGGTGGTCCTGAGGCTGGTGGGGAGGGAGTTCCAGGTCTTGGCCGCCAGGAAGGAGAAAGATCTCCCACCCGCCGTGGAGCGGCGGGTGCGAGGGACGGCAGCAAGTGCGAGGCCAGCGGAGCGGAGGGGGCGGGTGGGGACGTAGAAGCTGAGGCGTCTGTTGAGGTATTCCGGTCCCTTGTTGTGGAGGGCTTTGTGTGCGTGGGTGAGAAGACGGAAGGTGATCCTTTTGCTGACTGGGAGCCAATGCAGGTGTCTCAGGTGTGCGGAGATGTGGCTGTTGCGGGGTACGTCGAGGATGAGGCGGGCCGAGGCGTTTTGGATGCGTTGCAGGCGGTTTTGGAGTTTGGCGGTGGTCCCGGCGTAGAGGGTGTTGCCGTAGTCCAGGCGACTCGTGACAAGGGCGTGGGTCACGGTTTTTCTGGTGTCGGCGGGGATCCAGCGGAAGATCTTGCGGAGCATGCGGAGAGTGAGGAAGCAGGCGGAGGACACGGCGTTGACTTGCTTGGTCATGGTGAGAAGAGGGTCCAAGATGAAGCCGAGGTTGCGGGCGTGGTCTGCGGGGGTCGGTGCGGTGCCGAGGGCCGTGGGCCACCAGGAGTCGTCCCAGGCGGACGGGGTGTTGCCGAGGATGAGGACTTCCGTTTTTTCAGAGTTCAGCTTTAGGCGGCTGAGCCTCATCCAATCTGCGACGTCCTTCATACCCTCTTGTAGGTTGGTCTTGGCGCTGGCGGGGTCCTTGGTGAGGGAGAGTACAAGTTGGGTGTCGTCGGCGTAGGAGGTGATGATGATGTCGTGCTTGCGTACGATGTCGGCGAGGGGGCTCATGTAGACATTGAAGAGTGTCGGGCTGAGCGATGAGCCTTGAGGTACGCCGCAGATGATCTTGGTGGGTTCTGAGCGAAACGGAGGGAGGTAAACTCTTTGGGAGCGGTTAGCGAGGAAGGAGGCGATCCAGTCCAGGGCCTGGCCTTGGATCCCGGTGGAGCGTAGGCGGGTGATTAGGGTGCGGTGACAGACGGTGTCAAAGGCAGCCGAGAGGTCGAGGAGAATGAGGGCGACTGTTTCACCGTTGTCCATCAGGGTTCTGATGTCGTCTGTGACTGAGATGAGGGCGGTTTCCGTGCTGTGGTTGGTTCGGAATCCGGTTTGTGAAGGGTCGAGCAGGTTGTTGTCTTCCAGGAAGGTGGTCAGCTGTTTGTTGACGGTCTTTTCTATTACCTTGGCTGGGAAAGGTAGAAGAGAGATGGGGCGGAAGTTTTTCAGGTCGCTTGGGTCAGCCGTAGGTTTCTTTAGTAGGGCGTTGACTTCAGCGTGCTTCCAGCATTCGGGGAAGGTAGCAGAAGAAAAAGAAGAGTTGATGACGGTCTGGAGGTGCGGGGCGATGATGTCGTCGGCTTTGTTAAAGATGAAGTGCGGGCAGGGGTCCGAAGGGGCGCCGGAGTGGATAGAGTTCATGATGGATTTGGTTTCTTCCGTGTTGATGTGGGTCCAGTTGTTGAGGGTGATGTCCGGGGAAGCGGGTTCAGTGGTGTATGGTTGGGTCTGGTGTCCGAAGCTGTCGTGGAGGTCGCTGATCTTGCGATGGAAGAAAGTGGCGAGGGATTCGCACAAATCCTGTGAGGGCGTGACGGCGTTGGCGCTGGCGCTGGGGTTGGAGAACGCTTACCCAGGTTCCTGACAAGCCCTATCCACTATGTCATTCATTTCTTGCTGGGAGTAATCTTCCAGAGTGCATCGCTGCCTCCCCCTGCGGTCCACCTTGTATCTTTCGCCTGAATATGAGCTGTAGGCAGATCACCTTGTGCTCTTCTGGCTCACCCTGACCACTGTTTTGACAATACTCTTCCCCAGAGTCCGAAAACTCAGAAGAATCCCAAATATTACCATCCCATTTCTCAGGATTCCAGTCTAACCCTGCTTCGGCATTAGGTAAATGAACCTTTCTTTTATTAACTCTACCTGTTTCTTTTTGTATTTATACTGCGCCTGGCGCATTGCTGCTCTCTCAGCCATAGTCTGGTAAGCGTCAAGTTTATCTTTTAACAATTTATTTTAGCATGATCACATTGTGGAAGTATTTTTGGCTTCCACTAATTGATTGTCCATCTGCTCACGTTCCTGTTCTAACTGAGCACATTTCTCATACATTTTATGATAAGTACATAAGAGGATCTAGCCTCTCCGTCCTAATGTGGTAAGTTCTTTTCTTTTTTCAATTAACACGTTCTGCAAACAAGCTAATACATTTGCTAGCTATGCATCTGCCATACGCGCGTTTCAGTTTTTACTCAAGCTAGCACAGTGAGGTCACTCATGCACAAGCATACTGTAAGGGTACTGTTTCCCACCCTGGTATTTCATTTGGTATCTGAGAAATGCCTTTGTCTTTTTGCCAGACATTTTTCCCTTTAATCTTTTACTTTGAATCCTGCAAGTGACGCCAAAATGTATTGCATTCACTTAAACTAAGAGGACACGATGCCAAAGAATTCCGCACTCCTAGCCTAAATAATGAATTTATTAAGGCACTTCCCAATTATTATTAAAGTCATACAAATATATGAGAATAAGCATATAACTCAAGTGCAGCAGAGCATGTGTTAATGCAAAGATAAATGCATATATCAAGTGGTCAAAGGAATGTGCAATGTATTAACGGAGCAAGTATACATGAGCTAAATATTCAAAATGTAAAGTACTTCACCGATGTAGTTGAATTCATCATCCTGACCAGCACGACTGAGGGAGCCCTCAAATCAGTCAGGAAGGAGACTTGATTGGGATCACAAATCAGATCCTGGGCAACATGTTCACTACACAGGTGAGCTCCAACCTGAGCGCCAAGTCTCCCTGGTTTTTATACCATAAAACACGTCAAGAAAAACGTTCTAGAAACTCCCTCTCTTCTATTATGAAATTAAATGCTGGCTGTACTTCATCTGCATCGAAAAACGCCCATAGTAGTTGGCCAAGCTCCCACTGTTTGTTCTTAGACTGATTCGTACATTCCTTTGATAAGAGTTCACAAGTCTGAGACTCCTTTTATCAAGTTTGCATCCCACCTAATATGTTTCAGCACTGTCCATCTCTTCGCTGGTGAAGAGAAAAACAAGTCCTGTGAGGAAAAACACCTGCACTGCCCTGCAACTGTATCACTGCACAAAATGGAGTCACTCTCACAAAATAGAGTCGATGGTCAGGATGGAGTCGATGGTTGGATCCACATAGCATCACACCCTCTCGGTCCAGTCTGCAAAGATATTTGCTGTACGGGGGCCCTGACTCCTGTGGGGGGCAGTGTGGCCTGATTCAACCTCTAGCAAAGGGACACAAAGTGCAACCTAGCTATCCACCATCTTGGACACTACCCGAAAAACCAAGGGCCTTTTAGGAACAAGCAGCCCACCACTATGTTGAGAGAGTTTTTGTTTTTTATGATTTACTCTGTATTGGACAAGTGGATAGTTTTAGTTTTATGGTTTTATAGAGCACATAGCTACCCTAGGGCATCCCAACGCTAAGGTACGTGAAGGACTCCTGAGAAAAAATTAGGACAGAGGATTTGCTACAAAAAGGACAGTTTTTAGATTCTTCCTAAATTGATGTTCCGAGGAGGGAGTTCCAGAGCCGGGCAGCTTTGACCAAGAAGGAGTTGCCTCTTTTTGTAAAACTTTGTTTATATTTCATCTGCATATGTGTGTGAAATTTTTATAACTCAAGACTAGCTAACAGGAAGTGCTGTCTTTTACAGTCAATGTTTTGGGCAGTTCTTCGAGTAAGGAGTGGGATGAGGAAGTCCCAGTTAGTCGTGGGATTACCGGAAAGTAATTAAGGCATTCATAACTCATTTTGCTTGGACTGCTGGTTGTTGGTTTAATGTTCGAATAATATATTAGAAACAATATGCAGTTTTTGGCATTCAAATCATTAAATCTAGGTAAATTGGTATGTGACTGAACTACAAGTCTTTTTTTCTTTTGTATTGCAGTTTAGATGCAAAAGCAACCAGCATCCAAATAACAGTAAAAGAAGGAGGATTGAAATTAATTCAAATCCAAGATAATGGCAGTGGAATTCGGGTAAGACAGTTAACTAAACAGTGTCTGTTTTAAAAAAAATAAAAATAAAACACTTTGGGCAGTTATAAAACTAGGTGTTCTAGATTTAACGTCTTTATTAGTGATATATTTCCCCTACCTTCGCTTGTACATAGCTTCATGCATTTGGCATAGCTGCTGATTTTCTTGTTAATTGTGTGCATTTGGTCATAAATATGTTTGATAAATATTTTCTCAGTGGAACTTCTAATACCTCTGCAACCTTATTGCTGTTGAAGTAAGGTTTAAATAAAATGTGCTGGTTATCATCTAAAGGCCATATTTCATTTTCCGCAACGATTCAAACTAATACACCTGCCATCATTGCACAATTTTGGTTGGTATTGTCACAGATAAGACACTGTGTGGCTGAATCGGTCAGACTTCAGACTTTATTTTAAAAATAAAGTCCACCTACTCCTAGTTTTATCTGTGTTTTTCTTTGTCAGCCTTCTATCCTACACTACCCTAAATATAAAAATGTGAGAATTGATTTATCAGTATATAATTTTTACTTCTATAAAAAACTTTTACTTATTAACAATTGATACACAACTGTTTTTGCCAACAAATGAGACTTTGACCACAATCTTGCTCTTTCTGTAATTTAATTTGAGGGCTTTTATTATAGGGGAGTATTTAGAAATGGGAGTCTGATGTAAAAGTGGTAGGGTTTGGATAAGCTAACCTGCCTCTCATCACACAGGTGCAACTTTTTTCTTCGGAGTTGTAACATTAAAAGTTTGTCTTACGTCATTGGCATTGAATGGAAATTAGTCTTACAATAGACTATAATATTGACTTGATCTTCATTTGTTGAAACACTAATATTTATCTTCCCTTTCTTATTCAGAAAGAAGATATGGATATAGTGTGTGAAAGATTCACAACAAGTAAACTACAAACATTTGAGGATCTTTCCAGCATTTCCACCTATGGTTTTAGAGGAGAGGTAAGATAGAAGTTATAAAACAAACATTCGCTCAGTGGTAGAGCGTATGCTGCTGTGCCCACAGAGCAACAAGAGGTGCTATTTATTTTAGCATTAAGACCCAGATCACAGTGGGTCAGAAAACCCCTTTTTGGGCTCAAAGAAGAGTTTGCACCCCAAACAGGATGATTGTAAATGTTTGCTCCTGTGACTTTAAACAGATGAAACCTAGCACAAATCATGAGCGAATAGCACACGTGCTTTTTGCATACTCTGGAGTGGGGGAATAACACATGCTAATAACATGTAACCCAAATACCTCCCTAATGTGTTCCAGGGCCTTCTTCAAGAATGTTTGGGTTTAAGCACATTTCCACCAAATATGCAGGAATGAGACAACCCAAGTATCACATCTCAAGCATCTGTTCGGAACTGACGTGAAGATCCTATGCTTGTGCTGTGGGGTCAGGTACAAGAGTTAAATGCTTTTTTCAATGTCCTGAAGAACGTCCTGGGTAGAATGTATTTAACTCATTAGTGAATTCACAGAAACTCTGCTGTAAGAACATACAAAATGTCATCACGTATCCACATACCAATCACTATTAGATCATAATTTTAAAAGGTGCAAATGTGCCTTCCTTGAACGATTTCAATAAAACCATACATTTTCATAATTTATAGACTTAAAAAGGATGTAAACAATTCTTCTGTCTGTAACAAACATTTACAGATGAAGGATTCATCACAAGCTTTAATGTTTCCTTGTATGTTTCAAATGCATGTTTTGCCAATATTGGATTGGTATTGTTATTTTGACTGTTCCCCAGACCGGGGCAAAGAAACAGTATGTGTAATACATCGTGCACCATGGCATTTCAGAATTGACAACTTGAATGCTCCTGTGCGATTCTCTATATATATATATATATATATATATATATATATATATTTTTAACCCATGTATTAACTACTAAAGCAAGCGTCCCAAATATGATTTTCATAAAATTTGCCGACCTGGATTCTCTCTTGAGTAAAACTGTATTATTCCCCACATCTAGGGAATGTACAGTTCGTCTTGCAGTCTTGTAATTTGCCTACAATAATCTAAATCAATTTGATAGCTTTTTAGTTTAATCTGTTTAATTAAATTGAAAGACAAACATTTCAAGGAATTGTGTGTAAATACCTGCTCTTTTGAGAAAATGCAGAAATTATTTTGTAAAAGTGAAAACCTTATGTAAATTGTGAGTAAAAACTTGCCAGGCACATGTTTTTTAAGACAGTTTTCTGGGCTGCGCAATATTCGATAGGCATAACACAAAATCTGTACATATGGCCCATAATCAATGCTTCTTAAAGCCTGTACTAAGCTAACCATTTCAGGCAAGCAACAGTGTCCCATAAGTAGATAAAATTTCCATAATTCAGGTGCCAAGATTGGTTCAGACAAATAATTTTGGTCATTGTTTTTATTATAATTCTCTCATAGCTGTAAACTTTAGCCACCTCATTCAGCTATTCGGATTGTGTTATATTATATTGATGTGTATAGCACACTAATCACTCAAGGGTATCCCCACTACCCCCCAGGATTCTGTGGCTGTATAATTTACTGAGTTTTAGTCTGTGGTTCCAACCCCCCCGGATGAATGTCTTAATGTCCTGGTCAATGCGATCTAAATCCAGTAATAACCTACAGATCGAAATGGGTAACATTAACATAGCATAATTGAATTGTGGTGCAACTGCGATTTTTACATCCTAAACTTGGCCCCGATAGGACTGCTGGTGGTGGGTTCAGCATATTAATTTATTGCCCAGGTATTTCTTCCCCTTGGGTGGCCTTCTCGCATTATACATCTCTATGCACGTTGTTAGTTATCGGGGACATAGGCATGACTTCACATTTCCCCAAATTTACCTTATAACTTGAGAATGGAGAGAATTGGTCAAACAAAGTCATCAGTGCAGGAATAGAGGTCCTAGGTTTTGTCATTAAGATATCATCAGAATACAGAAAGGAAGTTAATGCTCCAGTCCTGAAGGGCACACTCACAATGCAGGGGTTTGGGGGTTTGGGTAGAAGTGGTAGGGGAGGGTAATTGGCCAGGGGCTCCAGGGCCAAAAGGAATAGCAGTCCTCATTCGGTGTCTCCACTTGAGCTACTCTAGCGCCTTTTCAACTGCCTTATAATAATACGAGTTGAATGCTAAGTTTTGGGCTTCTACCTGCCTTCTCAGTTGTGGTGTGTGGGGTCATCAGCCTAGAAAAAAGGATTCTCATGCCTCCCCCACTATGTTGTGGCCTTTTGTTTGGTCAATGCTGACTTCCTAATTAGGAGGCTCCTCAACACTGCTTTGCCGGCAGTCAACATAACTGACAGTGATGTACCTGAACCTTCATTGTGGCTCCCTGAATTTAAATAAGCATCTTTTAATTGGCAGTCATGATCAGAAAGGTCCGCTGAAGAAACATCCTTGTCATTTGGGAACTGCATTAATGTACTGTGTAGTTAGAAGAAGTGCTTGGCACAGTCTCTTGAGGATATCAGATCTAGATAAATTTCCTAATGCCAGGGTGCTCTAATCGCCAAACCATCAACAAAGGAGTGGTCCTTTATAATGCCCCCCCTAGCAACGCTGTATCTTCATTTGTCAAGACTAGTCCTATTTTGGATAGGACGTATAGTGGTGTTCAGGCCACTTCTTATGACCAGTGGAGACGCAAAAGTGAAATTAAAAAAACATAAGTCAATTTGTGTTCACATTAGCTGATGCATTTGAAAATAACTCCAACCATACAGAAATGGAACTGTAATTCATAAAAAATCCAACCTGGTAAGCCACATATCAAAAACAATTTTATATGCTTCAAACTGATAAAGAAAACCACATAGAGACAAACTGCATTCTCTCAAATGGTATCCTTTGGCCTGTATTTTCGGTGGTGATAGTTGATTTCAAAGACTTGGTGTGCTGCTTACAGAGAGAGGGACAGGTTGGCAAATGATTGTAATGGGTGTGGCAATATCTGTTCCACCACCCTACCTGGCACAACTGAAAAATGCCACCTAGCCTCTCCCCATCCCCATCCTGTCATTACGTTGTGGAACAGTTATTTGTTTATTTTCCTAAAATGATTCTCAGTGGGTGGTTTGAGGAGGGATGGAGAGTGTGCAGAAGAGGTGAAATGTTAGGAAAGAAAACGTGGCCCTGAAGCACTGGGATAAAAACCCTAGTAAATAGGGGACATTTACAGTTTTCTCCTCCATGGATCACTGGTAACAACAACTTGTATAGTTTACAGTTAAGTAATACATAACTTAAACGTACTGTTAGTCATAAATTTGGCCCAGCCTGCACCTACCTTGAATTAATTGGGAGCTGAGCAGGAAACCTGCTTCCTCTTGCAGTAGGCTAACACGACTGATCAAGGTTTTTCCACACTGGTGGTGGTTGCTGGCAGCAATCTTGCGCTGGTCCTCGGCTCATCGAAGGGAATTCTAATGGCTTCTGAATCTCTCTAGGCATTGATGTTGCTGAGGCGATACACCTGCAAGGTCATTTTATTTCTTTCTTGTTGCCACAGGCTATTGGTTCCCTACATGGGCAGGGGTTTGGGAGGTTGCTTCTCTGGCTATTGATTACTGAGAGAGTTATTTTCAAATATAATGCAATCCAAATCCTATGCCCTTTAGAATGTAGCAGTCTATCTCATAACTTATTTGGGGATACTGCTTTATACTTTCTTCCTTTCTATATACAAGGGTTATGAAGTAATTCCTATATCTTTTTCTTCCTTTCTGTTCTAATTCAGCATTAAATAATAAAAAGGTTGTCCAAAATTAGCTACTCTTTGCATCTCAACGTTGCTTAATGCTGGTTGCTCTCTTTGACAGCTCTGATTTAGATTTTCTGTCTTCAGAATCTTCTGTTTGTTACCTCCTTTCTTGGCAGAATCCACTTGAATCCTTGAAAAATTTTCTCTATCAGTTTTTACTTCAAAGCAGCTGAGGTTTCTCCCTCTGCTGCTTATATCACATCCTCTTCCAGTTTACATTTTGAATCAGAAGCAGCCAAAGAGAGCAGCTGGCCTTATCTTTGCATTTAGAAGACAGTAACTGAACTGCCATGAACAGCGCCCTACCTGTGAAATGAGATTTGAACACTGGAAGGCCACGAGTTGACAGATCCGCAGGCTGGTGTGAATGATGTACGTGTCAGAGCGAATACTTTCTGGTGATTGAGTGATAATGTGTTGGACATGACAACTTTGACATGGTTGTCCCCCAATTCTTTGGCCTTCAATGCTCCTCTTTTTGCTGACTTTTTTTTTTTTTACTGGCCTTAAGACTCTGCACACTTAACCACTGCTAATCATTGGTAAAGTGCTTGTGCTCACTCCTTAAAACATGGTGACATTGACTTCCTCCCAAATGACACGTTTAATTTACCTGTAAGACCCTAGTAAAGTGGGACTGCCTATACCCAGGGCCTCTAAATGAAATGCAACTAGTGAGCCTGCAGCACATATTGTGCCACCCACTTAAGTAGGCCTAAACCTTTCTTTTTCAATACATAGAAGCCACCCATAGGGTAGGGCCTTTAACAGCCCAAAGTGCAGGGTGCTGTGTATTTAAAAAGTTTGAAATGTACTTTTAAATTCTACATGTCCTGGTAGTAAAAACAAAAAACTTCTGAATTTGTCTATCTCTCCCATACGATAAATTTAGATTTCCTTACACTTAATTAGTGCTAACTTTCAATTGGGAGTGTGTACGGAAGTCAGGTTTGGTCTCTAAAGAATTTTATTTTAAAACCCTTTTTAATGGTAAAGTTGGATTGTATGTCAATTCTGAAAATGTTACTTTTAGAAAGTTGGCTTTTTTTTGTCCTAACCCATTGGTGCCTGCAGTCTGTATCCTGGGTCACATGACTAGGTGTAGCTGGCAGTTGGTCTTTGTATATTACTCCCAGACAGTGAGACAAAGGGGGCATAGGTGCTGGGAAGATGGGCCATCTCTATTAGGATGATGGCAAGGAGCGGTCACCTCCCACACTTACACATCACTAAGACTATGCCTAAGCACACTCACAAAGACACTAGTCTTTTGAGCCCCCTGACTGCCTAGGGCAGGAAGAAAAGAAATTCCAGGCACTTCTGTAGGCAGAGGACTCTAGAAGATTCCCCTAGTTGAAAGTGGGCACCAGGTATAAATATTGGACCCTCAGACACAACTCTTCAGATCATCTCGGGTGCTGTGTACTCTGTAAGGAAGTCTGCTGTGCTATCTGCTTGCTGACAGACTACTTCTGAAGGCCTGCCTTTGCTGCAGCAGGTCTCTTCTGCTCTAAGCTGCCCAGTTATTGCATGTGTGGGCCCAGAACATCAAGGAATCTCCAACCCATAGGAACATAAAAGGCTTCTTTAGCATATATTCAACTCCATGCATCGCTACACAGCTTGCCATAGACTCAGGCCCAGGTGGCAGAACTCGTCCTCGACTCATCTCAACACAAGTCCTCAATGACGGCACAGGACCTTGTATCGCAACCTCCCATAGACAGCTCTGTGACGCATAACCTTGTCAACGGCTTATTGACTACACTAATGGAGGACGTATTGTGACACAGGCTTTCGCATCAGAACTTCTTGTTGACTTTTCTGTGATGCCAGCTCATGTGACACAAGGACTTCACATCTCGATGTTCAGCGAACCAAACTCGGTCTTGTATCCAGCCCCCACTGGATGGAGTTTGAGCTTGCCAACCTGGATAACTACACTGTGGTTGAGCTCAAGGAGTTCTGTAAGGAGAGGGGATTTCAGCCAATAGAAATACCAGGAAGCTAAAGCTCCAGAAGGCTCTGTGGGCCTGGGTGGAAGTTCATCCATCACTGGCAGCAGCAGAGGACCAGGAGGGGGAAGGATGATGTGGAGGCGCAAGAGTAGGACCTAGGCACATGTTTTGAGTTACAGCACCCGGGTGGGGGGCGGGGGTGGCGGTCTTACACATGCCCACCGGAATGGTGCCCCCTCCCAGGCCAGGGATCAGTATATCTTCCAGCTGCCTGCCCCCAGAGGAGCTGTAGGACAGGAGCACTGAGAGAAAGCAGAAGCTGCAATTGGCCACGCTCACATTGGAGGTAGAGGAGAAAGGCAGAGGCTGAGAGAGCCTTATCTGAAAAGAAACTGGCTGTGGAGGAGAAATCTGCTTTGGGGCGACTGGCTCATGGAAGGAGCCTCAGACAGCTGGACATCTGAGCTAGGAAGGTAGAGTACAGCATTAATGGTGGCAGCATATCCGTAGTGCCCTCTGGAGACCACAAGTTCCACATTCCCAAGGAGCTTGTTCCTATCTTTGTTGTTGGGGATGGCAGAAATAAGTGGTTTGAAGCATATAAGGTTGCTCTGCAGAAGGATAGTGTCCATGAAAAGGATTGGGGGAGGGACAGTCTCTGGAGGCACATACCTAGTGAAGGGAGGAATGCCCTACTGTCCCTGGAAAACGGAAATAGCATGGTGTATCCTTCCTATGAAGGAAACCCTTATCAGGAAATATGCCTCACCCCAGAAACGTACAGGCAGAAGTGCAGGGACAGCCTTAATGTACTCCACCTGGTTATAGTAGCTGACAACCATGAGTCATTACTCAGTGGCTCTGGTTCCCTTTGAATGGGTGGTGGATGGAGATGGGGTTCTCGGGTTCCCTGAGGGTAGCTGTGAGTCCATCCATGCCTGTGGATTGTCTGCCTGGTATTGACGTGGAACACACTATTTGGAAAGAGGTAGAGTCCAGCCCCTCCTGGTGATGTTAAGGTTTCCTGAGCAAGTGTGCATGACCCCATGGTAAATGGCTTCCTGAGAGAGTAGTCATGAGAATCTGGAGTCTGGAAACATGGCCCAGGTACCTGCCAAAAAGAGGAAAAGCAAGGGAGGGGGGTCGGCTGTGGTCGGGAGGCCCACTCATGAAGTTCCCATGTTCCGGGAGGAGTCTGAGTCTGATGGCAGTACCCCAGAACCTCCAGAGGAAGACATTGCCATCCTGAGCTGTCCAGTTGGCAGAAGGAAGGAGAACCCACCATTGAGAGCTTCTGCAGAGCACAGAAGGAGTGCCCTACTCTGGAGGGCCTACGATAGCAGGCCGAGGCTCAGGCTGCTGGCAACACTTTTGGTGATCACCTAATTTACCAGGAGAATGGTCTCCTGTACACTGAGTCTAGTGTTCCTAAGCCAGGTGCAACCTGTGTGTTGGTGGTCCCCCAATGCTATAGGACCTTCCTACTGGAATTGGCTCATTAAATTCCCCAGGTAGGTCATCTAGGGCAAGACAAAACCTTTGACAGGCTTGTCACCCACTTCTATTGGCCCCACATGAAGGTGACCTCAGATGTGTTCTGCAGGTCATGTGCCATCTTCCAGGTCAGTGGGAACCCAGGAGGGGAGCACAAGGCTCCCCGGTTCACCTTCCGGTTGTTTGCATCCACTTTAAAAGGGTATACATCAACATTGTTAGGCCTCTGGGCCCTAAGTCAGCCTTAGGCAACAAGTCTTTCTGGTCTTGGTGGACCATGCCAGTCGGTACCCGGAGGTTGTGCCTCTGAGGATAGGGAGTGCGCTCTCAGTGGCCAGCACCAGTGGGGATATTTAACCAAGTGGGGCTCCCCAAGGAGGGAGTACTTGACCGGGGTATACCAAATTTATATCCACGTGCATGAAGTCCAAGTGAGATGAGTGTGGCGTAGGTTCTCCATACCTTACCATCCCCAAACTAATGGGTGTGTTGAAAGGTTCAACAAGACTCACAAAGGCATGATCATGGACCTTTTGGAGCCCTTGAGGCGGAAGTGGGATGTCCTCTTGCCATGCCTGCTATTTTCTTAAAGGGAGGTACCGCTGAAGGGAGTTGTGTTTAGCCCCTTTTAACTCCTGTACAGGCACCCTGTCAGCGGGCCTCTCAGCCTGGTAAAAGAGGGTTGGGAGCAAGCTACCAAGAAAGGCCTTGGGGGTGTGGTCAGCTATAACCAAATGAAGCACTTCTGCAAGGAGACGAAGGAGAATCAAGAAGCCAGCCAGGTGGTTATGACTCTCTGGTATGACCGGAAGGCCACTTTGGTTGAGTCTCTGCCTGGCCAAAAGGTGTGGGTGATGGAGGTCTGGGCCCTACAAGACCGATGGTCAGTGCCCTATGATGTGAAGGCGCACAAGGAGGAGGTCACTTACTTAGTGGACCTCAAGACCTCCAGGAATCCCTTGTGGGTCCTGCACGTTTTTCAAGGACCTCAAACACCAGTTTGAGAGGTCCAAGATTACCATACTTCTTGTAACAAATGATGGAATGGTGGTGGAGAGGGAACCTCTCCCCAGTCTCTTCTTTTCCAAGGAGCACAATTGGTCACTGGAGGGTGTCAGCCTTTCCCCTACCCTGACCCTAGAGCAACACAGGGACTGTCGCCAATTTGTTAGGGTAGTTTGCTGCTCTCCTCTCCCTTATTCCAGGATTCACTACATGGTGTATCCATGATATTGATACTGGGGACAAGCTTGCCTAGGAAGAGTAAAATCTCCAGGCTGTTTGATAAGGTGAGAGTTAGCACCCAAGCCTCCAAGAAGCTGGAGTTAGGGGTTATTGAGCCCTCGAACAGTCTGTTGTTCAGTCCAGTAGTGTTGGTCCCCACTGCCGCTACTCCAGGTGCCACCCCAGAAGTTTGGTTCTGTGTGGATTACTGGGGACTCCGTCCCCAGAACTGATGAGCTTATGGATTGGTTGAGAGCTGCCAGGTGTTTCAGCACTTTTGACTTAACGTCTGGGTACTGGCAGATTGACTTAACCAGGGGTACCAGAGAGGTCTGCATTCTTTACCCCAGAAGGGCACCTCAAGTTCTGGATAATGCCCTTTGGATTAAAGAATGCCCCTGCCACCTTACGGAGGTTGGTCAAGCAGGACTTCATTGCCACCTGTCTACACAGCATTGTGGTCTTCTGTTCTAACTGGGAGGACCACTTTTGCCACATCAGGGAAGTGCTTCAGAGTCTGCAGAAGGCAGGCTTGACTATCAAGGCTCGTAAGTGTCAGATAGGGCAGGGTTCAGTGGTCTACTTGGGTACCAAGCGGGAGGAAACAAGGTGCATCAATCCTAAATTGGATCAGTAAATAAAAATGAAAAAAACGTTTTTACATAAGCATTTTATAATGCGGGTGAGGGAATCAACACTGGGGTGGAAGCGACAGGGGTTGAAGCACTAGGGGCGCTAGCAACACAGGGAGCGGGTGGGGAACCATTATGGTACTCCAAGTGGGGGGAAGCAAACGACAGAGAGAGCAAAGTAGAGCAGTGGGGATTAAATGGACAAAAGAGCATGGGAGGAGGAGAAGGACATGGGTGAAAAAGCAACATGGGGAAGTACATAAGGGTAAACACAACATGTAGAGGATGGCGAGAAAAACAAGGATTAAAGGGAAACACGGAGTGCAGGGCATAAGAAGTAATTGAGGGAGACAGCTGGAAAACACATGCATTCCCATATAGTGTTTAAGCTAAAGGAAAATGCAATACCTGATAAACAAGGAGTGAATGTATAGAAGTCAGTCAATCAAGAGATTACAAAGCAGCTATGCTCCATACGAGCGACAAACACCATATTGATAAGCTCGAACACTAAAAGAAGCAGGTAAGTTAGTGACAGGAAAGCAAACCATTGATAATCAAATATGTTCTTTGAAGTCCACAATATGTCTCGCAACAGTCAGCGCTTGTGCTATCTAACATGTAAGACTTAAAAACCAGAAGAGTTGTGTCCAAGTCTTTCCTTATTGAGCCAGGCACATGTCATGGATCCCTTCTGTCCCTGTCAATTTCGCTCATGTGATAGAGCCACTATCAGAAACACATAGACAAAAAGGCACAAAATGGGGGATTGAAACATGTTACATCTTTGTATGCGGACAAAGTGTTGTTGTGCTTTAACAATGCAACAAGGGATTGCAAGTGATATTACTGAAACTGGAACACTGTAGAGAAATATCTGGGCTAAAGGTGAATTGGGACAGATTGTGCCGATTTCCACTGAAATCTCCACTAAAATTAGATGGACTTGGTCTCTCTGATCTACTCCTGAAAAAAGAACCTGAAACCCCAAATAGTTAGGCATCTGCTTGATAGAGATAAAATCTTATCTACTTGTCCAAGGGACAGGATGCTTCAGAAATCTATTGGCACTTGTCCCTTTTGGTGCCATGCAGGGAGGTGACAAATTATGGCAACAATATCATTCTATCACAGCCTGATAATGGCTTCCCTGATAACGCCAGGGCTCATGTTGTATCATGGTTTGGGTTCTAGAAATACTGTGATTTTGCCGTCTTTCCTCTCATTTACCTAAAGGGGCTGAAAGTAGGAGGAAAGTGACAGTGTTGGAATGCTATGTGAGGCTGTGCACGCCCATTAACTTACAAGTTTAAAGGATTTACTCACTCCTCTTTGATATCTTCCAATGTTTGAAAAGGTTACTCTTGACAAGAGCAAGCGTAAAATATTTTCCATGGTGGGCAAAAATGTATTCAGTAAAAGTGAATTTGCAATCGCTCAGCAGATTTTCAAAAGAGCAGACAAATGAATCTCCTAACATGAAAATGGAAATTACAAACGTTTGCTGGAGTACGGCTTTCAGGCCTTCTTCAAACATTTTTTTAATAATTGGGCCTATGGTTTATTTTCATATTATTTATAGTGGTTTTATGCTGATTTGTTTCTCCTTCTCCTTCTCCCTCCTTCTCTCTACTCCTTCATTATCTTCTTCACCATCTCCTCGTTCTTCACCATCTCCTCCTTCATTATCTTCTTCACCATCTCCTCCTTCATTATCTTCCTCACCATCTCCTCATCACCTTTTCCTTCATTATCTTCTTCATCATCTTCTTCTTGTTTAAATTTCTCTCTTAGTTTTTCCCTTCTCTGTGCTACTCTTTACAAAAAAGGCAAAATAAGCCCAATCAAAGGGTTTTTAAGAAACTGCCTAATCTGTTTTGTCATTTGAATTGTGTTTGGCAAGTGTATTTAATCCCCATTTTTGGCTAGAAAAAGTGTCTGGGTGCCAAAGGCATTATTTTAGTAGTTTTCGATTTGGGCCTTACCTGCAGGGTTAAACAGGAACTACAAAGTGTGTTGACTCTGTCTGTATCCAAGGAGATTCTGACTTCAGGAGCACCTCCTTACCCTCTGCACACCAGTTAGTGCTTTGGTGATTGACCTGCTGGCATCTGGGCAGGCCTGACCACTCCCCTCACACCTGCAGAGGCCCTTAAGTTTTAGGTCACATGGTCTTTAAATAGGTTTCTAATTGGTTGTTTCATGTTCTGATTGGTTCCTAGAGCTAGTGTTTCTTTTGGACCTAGGGCTTAGGGGTTGAGTTCTGATTGCCTGATAGGGCTAGGATTCTGATTGGTTTCTAGGGCTGCGGCTTCTATTTGACCTAGGGCTTAGTGTTTGGATTTGATTGGTTGCTAAGGCTGGGATTGGTTAGTGGGGCCAGGGCTCCCATTGGCTGTAGGGTTTAGGGCTAGTGTTCTATTTGGTTAGGGCTAGGGTTCCCATTCCTATTGGCCAAAGGGCTGTTTAACTTTAGGTCTCAGGGCATCTCAGCTTGGACATCGAGGGTAAGGGCGGAGAGGACAAGGGCAATTGTCATTTTGGTCCAGGTCAGCCCTAAAGCCATAGTTGAAACCTTGTTTTCCATTTATCAGCAACCACCTTAAGCCATCCCCATCCTCAAGCATTATAACAGTCTCAGCAGATGCACACTACTCACTTAAAACAAACTCAATCCACATTTCAGTACCTCAACAACCACTTCTAAATCCCACAGTCCACATTTATATGCCCTTCTACCCCCTACCACCACACAATGGCACCTTCACTCTCACACTAACCACCACTCTGTCCTAGACCACTATTGAATCCACACATCACCAACACAACACAAACCCACTTTCTGCATAACCTTAATCCCTTCAAACACACACTCCCTGTCCATAAAAGGACCAGCTCTACAGTTCTACCCTATACTTAGTCCTAACAGATCTCATTCTGTCACCACCTACCCAATACTGAACACTCATATTACCCACTAACACGATCCTCCTTCCCTTTTACCAAAAACACACAACAAAACAATTACATTCCACCACACCTATTACCTCTTCCTGTTACCAAATCTAATACACTTATAATGCCTGTCTACCTCCTCTCACATAACACGTACACTGTCCTCCAGCGCACATCACCACTCCCTTTACCAATCAACTTTTACACATCCACAGTACTTTAGATTCAAATCTTTACAGAAACTCACCACATCAATTTCTCATCTCACTACTCGACAAAAATAAAACAAAATGCGCGCACACACCAGCGCACCAAAATCTCACACGCAATCTCATACTACAATTTGTCACAAAATAGAAACAAACACCCACTCCTAAAACAACTTTATACCCACATTTTCTATCTTCACCAACACCTACCAAAAACACCCTGACATAATACTCCTTCATCCGCCTCTCATCCATTGCATAATTTAGAGCCTTAAAGCATGACCCACATGCTCCACCACCTCCCCAACCCATACACCTTCCACCCTAAACATACTCAAACGAAATAAACAACATAAGACTTCACAACCTTGCATACCCATGTCTGTTATACAACAAGACTAATCTACAAAAATAACACGGCTCACCAACTCACTCTCAACCACCATCTCCACCACCTGCACTAACAGACCCAATAAGATGCCCTCTAAGCCTGCAGAACGAATATTACAATATAGAAAAATAGCATTATTGCTGTTGTGATACAGTTAATACCAACCCAACACTAATATTACATCTGATACAAGTTCAAAGATTGCTACTCACTTTTCTAGAAAACAGTCACACCACCACCAAAACACAGTCTCTGGACTGCTTACAGCTAAGTGCTTGATCACTTTCTAAAAACTTGAAAACAAGCACCACATCTATAACCTACTCACTGACAGACAACTTGACTTAATTGTCATAATAGAATCATAGTTGAGAGATGATATGTTTTACGTATTGCATAAAGCTGTTTCTCCAGGCTGTCAAACTGTCACGTAAAATCGCATAGGCAAAAAGAGTCGGTCTAGCTGTTAAATTCAAGGAAACAATAAATCTCACTAAAGCTAACAACATTTTCATACAAGGTTGTGAGGCCCTCATCACCACAGGCAACCCTACACTAATTTCCTCCTTCTTTACGAGCCACCACCTAGCAATGGAACATTTCCAGACATGTTTCTAGACACACTTTGAAACCTTATGACACTACACTCCAACCTTTCCATTCTTGGTGACCTAAATATGACATAAGTTTAACAAACAAAATATGCCCCATCCAAGAACCATCATTGCTGGCCTACACATACTGAACCTAAATTAGATTATCCACAAACCCACACACATTGCTAGAAACATCTTAGGTGTCATTTGTGCAAACCTAGAGCTAGTTACCTTTCAAAGGTTACTCCACTTGTGTGGTCAGGTCACCATCTGGTAGCTTCCTATCACAAATTGTTACAACTGACCACACTTAAGGCCACCTTACATGCAACTACATATCAAGCATGGAAACCCCCTAAGTTTAAACACTCAGAAACACAA
This sequence comes from Pleurodeles waltl, assembly GCF_031143425.1. Lineage (NCBI taxonomy): Eukaryota > Metazoa > Chordata > Amphibia > Caudata > Salamandridae > Pleurodeles > Pleurodeles waltl. The sequence continues at coordinate 567,838,979 of NC_090438.1, forward strand.
CTAACATCCAACACAGATCTAGACACATGGAGTTCAGTTTAAAAACTGTGAGCGGCTCAAGGAAGCTTTTGATATCGTAATACCACTAAAAACAACAAAAAGGGACAAAAGAAAACAAACACTTTGGATAAACACAAAATTAAAAAAAGACAATGCATCTAGCGCAAAGCAAATAACTCAAGACAAACTTCACCTGCACATATTTAACAGAATATACAAGTCAATCAAAAAAGCCACAAAAAAAAAATAAAAAAAAAAGGTTCTATTCAAACCAAATTTAAAATACTAAAAATGCAAGTAGAGAATTTTTTATAACATTATCACGGAATTTTGTAAACCTAAATGCAGACGGAACTCATCCCGTTTCTCAAGAATTTACTGATGAACTAGCAAATCTCTACACAACCAAAGCAGGTATGTTGGACTCCTATTTAAGACCAACACAAGAAGCATGAGCTGGCACAATGTACAAATCATCACGGAGCACTTTTTTGAGTCTGGACAGGAGAGGAAACTGTCCCTAATTAGACCTGGGAGTCTACTAGGGCACTATTTTAGCTATAATTGCGGCCTGTCAACATGTTATATATAGGTTTGATTTACCCTGAACAAAAACACACACTTTATATCAAATTTAGGTTGGGTGCATTGCCGACAAGAGAATATCTAGTTAAGGGTTCAAGACATCCACAAGCGAAGAATATTGTAACTGCAGTTTTAGAGGGAAGGACAATTTATTGCACTGTTCACTGTTTTGCCCTAAATACGTCTTAGTAAGTAAAAGGTGGCTTGTGCCCTTTTTTAGATATTGTGAAATTAATTCTGTCAGAGCAGCTTCATCATTTTATTTTAGAGCAGATGATGAATGTATTTTTAATTCAGTTACCTCGTATTAATGGGCATTTGGCCATTTATCAGAGGCCTGGTAACTGCACAATAAATCTGACTGAGCTCCTTTAGGAATGTATGAAATTATGGATTCCATGGCGCTCCATCTCTTTATAAATAGCTGTACAACTGTACTTGGGTAGGATTTTGATTAGTAGTTGCAGCATTTATGGACACTATTGTTTGTGTCCTATAACCCAATATGATTGGTAGGAAACTGGTGTTTTATGGTGTCTTTATTCAACCTGGGGTGTACAGTATGCTATTGTTAAGCGGAAAGATGATGTGGATATTATTTATGGTGCTTATGCTCTTTGTTTCCATACTTTCCGCACTTTAGGGGGGAACCTTAACCTGCAGTTGTGGGTCTTATTGGCATTGCTGCTTTTATTGCCTGTTTATTGTTTCTGTAGACTAATATGACTAATAAGTGTCTGATTTATGTGATTTTATGTATTTATTGATTACTTATTATATATTGATTTTATTGTTGTATGGCAGAAAGCAGACACAATAACAAATACATTTGATTATTGATCATTTGAAACATAGGAAAACCACCAGCACTAACCAATTTCCAGCACTCTCCTCCAAGGGTGGACTAACACAACCTCTGCATTTCTTCAGACAACTATCAGAAACTGAATTTATGGACATTGAAAAAACAAGCTGGTCAGTTGACTGCCCTTCTGATCCTTGTCCCCCGCAAATCTTCAAGAACATTCTTTTAACTATCTCTGCTGCAACACCAGTCAGAACAGTCATCAGTAATTCTTTAATAACAGGAGTCTTCCCAGAAGACTTAAAGACATTCATACACCCATTATTAAAGAAAACAAACCTATATCCACATGACCCAAACAACTGCAGATTGATTACAAATTGACTTTTACTGGGCAGACTGATAGAGCAGCACTCACCCAGGTGAAAATAACACCATCATTTCCAACTTCCAAACAGGATTCCGTCCAGGAAGAGGCACAGAATCTGCTTTCATCTCGCCATGTGGGATGACCATAAACAGGGTCTCTACACTACTTCTCTTTGACAGTTTACCTGCCTTCAACACAGTTCATCATGACACTAATTCTAAAACCCCACGAAGCCAGCATAGATTGGACTGCTGTCAACAGGATCACATTCTACCTTCAGAAAAGACGTCATCCCTACTCCCCTTTTCTCATCCAACCTGTGCTTCGTAAAAGCAGAAGTCCCTCAAGGCTCTATCACCTTGTTCATGCTTTTCAATATCTACTTGAAGTCCCTTCCAGCGATGAGCAATTAATTTCAGCTCACATGCCATAACTACACCGTTGGCATACAAATACTTATTAAACTTAAAGCCCTAAAGACATTGTAAATCTTCAGTTGCCTCCGAGCTGTTGATCAGTGATTGACCTCGAGCCATCTCAAGTAGATGCAGCCAAAACTGAAGTACTCACATACGGTGATTGGAAAAATTAGGACCCACTTTTGCGCCTGGCCTGACAATCTGGGACCATATTCTATAGTATCCAAAGACAGTAAGAAATCTTGGAATTACCATAGATTTTAAGCTATCAATGACTGCCCAAGTGGATACGTTAGCAACATCAGCTTCATTACTATGAAAACTGTCCGACACACATCTTCCCCCACCTAAGATTTCCACACAAGGTCCAAGCTACTATCTTCCTTCACTGTCTAAACTTGATTAAGCCAATGACCTCTACAACTGATCATCTTTATCAACTATGAAAAGACTACAACAAATTCAGAACTCTGCTCCCAGACTCCTCCTTCATGTAAAGCTGTAGGCCCACATCTCCCCTGTCTTGAGAGTCCTACATAGCTCACCTGTTGCCAGAAGATCCACCTTCAAGCTGCTTTGTATCTCCCACAAAGCAATACATAGGTCAGGACCACTTCATCAGGAATAAAATCACCAAATGCAATCAACAAAGGAAGCTCCACTCCAGGTTTGCACCCTATCTCAAAACCCCACCATAAAAGAAAAAAAACATGGGTGGTACATATGTCTCTGTTCAAGCAGCTAATTTATGGAATTCATTACCCCCATACATAAGATTCACAGATAACTATCTTATCTTCAGAAGACTACTCAACAGTTTGCTCTTTCCTACATGACAGCCAGCTTTAAACACAAACTTACATCATATGCTTATGTACATAAACATGTGTAATTTGATTATATGTATGTATTCAAATATGTGCATGTATTTGTACAAATGAATATATGGCCTAAACAATATATTGATCTTCTTATAGGTCTACTTAACAAATGTATTTATTATTTATAATATATATATATATATATATATATATATAGATAGATAGATAGATAGATATTTAATATTTAACATGTGTGTAACTGACTCATATTTGGGTTAAATATAGGTTATTTGTATGTTTATGGATTTCAGTTTTGATTTTATCTATTACAATGCGTAAATGTTTGGGGGGAAATATAAATAAGTAAAAACAAATAAATAAATACAATTACAAAAACATCATAAAAATAAATACATTAGCTTCATGTACCTTAATAAAATCCCGGAGTTCAGACTGCTGGTATATCTGCCATCCTTGGTACATGAAGTTGGCTTTATACTCCTCCGAAACACGTTGTGTAACCTGTGTCTCCTCTTGTTTGTTTTCATGTCCTGGTCCTGTCAGATGACATGTATACTTAGGCCCTCCTGCGCATAGAACAGACCTTTGATTGCGTTGCCTGGGGGTTTCTGTGGTTGATGCTGGAGACAATGAGATTTGCGAGATCCTATATCTGGTGGGTACAGTTACTATACAGTGTCCCAATAGAAAAGTGCAATTTGGGGGGTGGGGGGACAGTGTTGAGGCGTTTCTCATTATATAAAGGGACTAGGCAGGGCTGCCCGCTGTCACTGCTGCTTATTGCACTGGCAATGGAGCCATTAGTATATACACTGGGGGCGGTTTTGGGGGTCTGACGAGTGGAAGTTGGTAAGGCCACACACGTGGTCTTCTTATATGTGAACAAAGCACTATTGTATTGGCGTCAGCCTGAATACGGTGTCCCTATTTTACTAGCTGCCCTGTCAGAATTCAGAGAGTTATCTAGGCCCTGCGTGAACCGAGCTAAGTCCAAGCTGTTTCGTTGGGATCATTGGAGGGGTGCTGTTATACAGTGCTCCAGCAGAGTGTCTCCCGTGGGAGGCCACCAGTGTTGGATACCCAGGGATTGGGATAACGAAGGATCCTGATTCTTTTACTAGGCTGAATATGGGTAAGGTGTTGGAGGGCTTGAAATCGTCAGTGACATTTTGGAACACTTTCAGGCTGTCCCTGATGGGTAAAATAGCCTTGGTTAAGATAATTCTCTTACCTCTGTATTTGCATATTTTCAAGGGTACCATGTTTGCTATCCTGAGACAGGTTATTTTAGACCTGGAAAAACTGATTGTGGAATTGCTTTGGGCCACTGTGAGGAATTGGGTCAGCCTTGCCACACTCAAGACGACTTGGAGATTGGGAGGAATGGATGTGCCCTCTATGGAGCTTTATTGTCTCGCCATTCAATTACAACACATGGTACAGCTGGCTGAGGGAGGCAACCGATAGAAAAGGTTGTTGGAGGGTACACATGGTGAGGTACCCCTACCGGAATTACTGATGTCGGGAGCGAGTGTCTCTATATCCGTTCCATAAGTTGTTGGACAGTTGTGTCGGATATGGAAGCAGGTGGTTTGGTGAGTGCTGCGACAAACGTGCATCTGGACTCTGACCCCCTTTGCAAAAACACTCTCGGGCTGGCGTCTGCGAATCACTGAGGGAGTTAAACCCCAAGGACAGGCTCGTTACAGGGACAGATGCAATGGCTACTTTTAATTTGGCGTCTGAACAGTTTTTACAGTTCGCTAAAATTGGAGCCCCAGTTAGGGAAATCAGGCCAGCGTTCCTGGAGGTGCCCCAGGAGTCCAGGTCGCTGGTGGCAGCTGGTTTCACACCTATACAGGGCCTTGCAGGAGGACTCTGTCGCCCTGCAGGTAGTGCAGGGTAGGTGGCATGAAGACCTGGGAGATTCCTTAATAGACTTTGAATCGGGGGATAGTCATGAAGAGGTGAAGGGGATGTCTACATACCTGGTTTCAAACTAATTCAGTATAACTTTGTGTACCCGGTCTGTTTATCTCTGAAATTGCTTCACACTGTTTACCTTGAGCAGTCGTTCTCCTGTACTCTGTTTGATGGCTGGTGCTGATTTATTTATTTTTTTGCCCTGTAATGGAGAATTATTGGCGGACAGTGGTGTCTGGGCTGGAGAGGTCCACAGGGTAGACATTCCACCCGAATTCTACAGTGCCCATTAGGCCTGGTCCCGCTACGTAAAAAGAAGCTTAGCCAAAGGTTCCTAAGGCTAGGACTAGTGCTTGCACAACGTAGGGTTGTAATCACGTGGGTCTTGCTGGGCCCGCTGCTACTGGCAGACTGTCTAAGAGATATGGCAGAGTGGGCTGCAGGAGAAGGAAGTCACTTGCAGAACACACAGGGACAATAAGCTGACTGGTTATATGCAGGCGTGAGCAGTTAATCTGGCGGAATTGCTTGAGACCCCGGATGCGAGGCCCCTACGAAGGTTAGTGGGGAGGGGGGGGTAAATATATGTGGTGCTAACTTGGGCCGTGGTCAAGTAAAGCAGGGATGAATAGCACTGTGGAGAGAGATGTCTGGAGATCTAGGGGTAACAGATGATAGGTACTGCATGCATGCTTTACAGTAACTGAAATAATGTACCTGATGGACAGTCCTGTAAATTTTGTTGCAGGAGAGCAAGGCGGGGTGGTAGGTAGGGGGAGTTCATGGGGTGTTTGGACTGTATTTCTTCTCAATGTGACTAATGTTGGTAGCCTGTGTTCAAGATTGTGATAAATGCCAATAAAAATGTCTACTAAAAAAATAGCTTTATGGTCAGCAACACTTGAAAGTCTGCTTTTCACTTATTTATCCATGCATGTACATGTGGTACTTTATATATTACAACTTTATATCTCTTTGTTTTCTATGTACATGTTTACTTTTTTATGTAGTTATGTATCTGCATATTTACCCCTTTATACCCGCTGTAGGTAAAAAAAAATCTTTCAACTCTCTCCAACTCACTACTCTGTCTCATCCTGTACCTTTCTCAATATATCATCTACCTCCACTCTGACTCATCCCAAACCTCATTTTAATTAATACTAAGATTTCCCAAATAACACCTTCCAGACTCTTCCCCTCCTCTATCCCTTCTTTAACCTATTCATTCCAACTAACAGATTCACATGTCTACTCCTCGAAATTAACTTATATTTCCCTATATTAACCCACCACTAATCCACTTTAGTTTCCAGAGTAGCGTGCCACTCGCCGAAAAATCAAGGGTAGTAAGTGCAATATAAATACAATTACAATTACTAATCTGTTTTTTTTTGTTTTTGTTTTCTGTATTGCCATTTATCGGCCAATTTTGACCAAAATGCTCACATATGGCAATCGGTCAAAGTATGCTTCAGACTAATGGTATGTTAAGTTGTACAACTTTTTGCAAGACTTATCTTTTCGAGTTGCACATTTTTTTTCGTAATTTTTTTTTTTTTTTTTGTACATTTTATTTTAAAAGCAAACAATTGGCAGTCTTGAGTTCACGCTTGAAAATGTATTTGCATATAATCAGGGAGTATTCTGGAAGCACTGTCCGTAGTCTCAAACTGTCACATTTAGCAAACGTCTCTGCTTTCTTATACCGGAACCATTGACCGAAATGCAAGCTGAACTCCCTGCATTTCCTGAGTGCTGTCACCCAATAGTAAATCCTCTTGACTTAATGAGTCAAACATATGTAAGCTTGAACAGCATAGACACATAGAAATAAATTCTGCCTTAAAGGCAGACAATCCTCCTTTGGTAATCAATACTGTGGTATTGTAAACTGGCAGCCAAATGTTTGTTGCTGCACGGAGTTAGGTCTACTTGCCCAGTGGACAAAATAAAGCCCAAAACCTATTGTCCTCAACCCCATACAATATGTTTTGGGCCTTGGGTGACTGGAATTTCGTCTTCCTTTAACCAGATTTACCATACAAATGAGGCTGTAATAGATGCTTTCAAGAAATCATGAATCCGGATCCCCAGTATGTATATCGAAATGACAGTTCACTGACATAGATACCGTACTGAAGGATATAATGTAGGGGGGGCATAGACACAAAATATCTCTCCATAAAATTCAATTGCTGAGTTAAGGGCACAGTCTGGGTGCTCCTGACATGAAGTGCTGTTATGGCAGCAAAATGAGTGACGGACCTGGACAACTCTGAAGTCACTATATGCATGGAGCAGCAGAGGGGAGAAAGTCACTGATCCGTATTCTCATGAAAAAACAGATGTGCCAGTGTTTACCCAAGATGCTACTTACAGTTAAGCATTGCTGGCACAGAAACTTACAGAAAACAGACGCAGTAGCAGCCATGCGCCCTACCTGCCGTTGTGGTTCTTGCCAGACTATATGGAATTTTATTCTGGAATAAGTAGATGTACTGTCTTGTCTTATGTGTATGTTGATGGTTTATATGTTTGTATGTACAGTTGTACTTTTTTCCTAATCTGTTGTTTGCACTTGTTAACGTGTCTTTAGCTTAGGGGAGCTTTTTGTGTTTTTGTCATGACAAGAATTACTCTTCATACACCAAGAGAGACATGGATTGGGGATGTGAGAGGGGAATTGACTGATACGGAGCGGTCATTTGTAGTCAAACTCGAAAGTGTTATCTCAAAGTGCCATGTTCAAAATGTTCCATTATAAAATATTGCATCACTCTTATTTGACAGCCTACAGGCTGCACAAGATGTTTCCCATATCTTTGGAGAAATGGCCTAGACGATACACCACAAATGTACTAGTTCTGGAATTGGACTGGCCTAACTCCGTACAGGACAAAGGGCACACAGATGACAAGACCGCTGACTGGTAGAAGAGTAGTAAATGGCCCTGATTACATGCCTTTTATTTTATTTGGTATAAGTCCTAAGTGCAGGTTTGCTGACCTGCCTTTTCTGTTCGTCAAGAGGCGGATAGCGATGTGATGGGAGTCAGATAATACTCAGCAGGTGACACAATGGAAGAGAGAACTCAGTTTGGCAGAGAACAGAGGCCTGGCACCTGAAACCAAAAAAGGGTCCAGTTGGGATTAATATACCTGAAAATGTTGCATAGAAACAATGACAAACCACATTGAAAGGCCCATAATACTAGGCATATGACACATACGACTGATTAAACTACTGCTGTTTCCCCCAGTGCGCTCCCACACTTAAACATGGCCACCCAGCAGGTAGGACCACAGCAAAAAAGCAGGTAAGTACTGCACTACTTGCCCCTCTCGGCGATGCAAGTAGTGCTGGTACAGAGCAGTGACCGGGTCTTTAGGTACATATGAGCCCAGTACACAGGGTGCTTGACTTCAAATTAAGCGGTGTGCAGCCGGTACAGTACATTGAAGCCAACCAGGCATTCAGGACCCTTCAAAGCCATGGACTAGCCTATGCCACACAGCATAATTGAGAAATCCTTCTGTGCACTCGCTAACACTTACTTATGTGACTGTCAAATGTTTTACTGCATGTAGCTCAATAGATCATTTCGGAGTTAAGCTTACTGTAAATGAGATTTCATACTTCTTCCCCAGTCTCCTCTGACTTTTTCCCTACAGAGCTATCCTTATAACACTGTCTCCATAGCATTGCCTTTAAGTTTGGAACTACTACTGAAGCTTATCGACTCTGTTTCTAACTCCCCTTAGCTGGTTCCTTATGCTTGCTGGACCTTGCCCACCCTCCTTATTAGGCTTCTCTTTCCCAGCAGCTGGAGCTGACGCCACTTGCCGGTGGATTTGAGGGTGGGTGATCCAAACTAGTCCTCATGGTCACAGAGCCGTCTTCCTATTGGTGGGAGGCCTCCTCCCCTTGCTTCCAGCTGCCACCAGTGTCCCCACCTGATTTTCATGCAGGTCCTTTGAGAACGTATCCCAAAATATTGCACTTAGAGGGCAGATTCTTCGTACAAGAGTCTGGTGCCACTCAGGTAGAAGATATGCTCTTTATTATATGTAAGACCCTTAAGTGACAGCAACAGCAGTTGGGTCCTGTCAGGGTTCCATCCTCCCTTCAGCTGTTCCTATTTCATACCTTCCACACCAAACAAAACCATTATATAATTTTCTCTCAGCATTCCGGACACCAGCTCACACATACAGATAATGAGGACACAAAAGATAAACACTGATTTGCATGTCTTATGAGTGTATAGCTCCAAGCTTTTTCAATATTACACATGATACCTTCAGGATTCTCACTTTCTGAAAGAATTCTCACTTTGCGAATCCATGTCTTTGTATTGTTCAGCATTTATGAGAAGATATTTTCTGTTTTCTAGGCACTTGCTAGCGTTAGTCACGTGGCCCATGTAACAATTACCACTAAAACCGCAGATGGAAAGTGTGCATACAGGTATGATTTTTTTTCACTAGTGTTGTGCATTTCTATGTGTTGCTAGTTGTTCAAATTACAATTTAAATCTAAGCATGAAGCCAGTAAATTGCCTTGGATTTCAAAATCTGTCCACACCTATTCCTTCATGGGAGATCAGAAATATGGTTTAAAGTTCATTCATTACTGTTGGTTTTCAAGTCCTCATTTAACTCCAGTGCAATGTTTAGGTCGTTGTAGACTGAACGTAAAAAATTGCAAAGTGCATCTACAGTGAAATATTGATTTCTAAAATCTTGGTTTTGGTCTTTCTGTGGTGCATTCTTGCTACAGAGGAGCCATAAGTAATTCAATTAAGTATATAACTAGGCCTCTTAATCTTGTTTTTACTTGTGAGGAACGTAGCTTCTGTCAATCTAAACCCTCCCAGTGTGGGAGTTTTTTTTATTTTTTATAAAGATTTTTTATTCATTTTATCTGAATGGAACAGCATAAACACGTTACAACAGTAAAAGACTAAGGAAAAGAAGGGGGAAAAAAAAAAAAGAATTTTTAATAAATAATCAACAGTTACCGACAAATCGACACAATCTTTGAGATATACCATCTTCTGCATATTAAGTGTTCCTCTTAGTGGTCTAAATGACTTTAATCATCTTAATGGCCCTGTCCAGTTCCTTTTGGTCTTGGATGTGGATTATAATCTGGGTTTGGTCCCACCACTCGAGTGCGGGGGGTTGCAGTCTTCGCTGCCACCTTATTTGTTAGGGATCCACTTCGTCCTCACGCCACCCTTTGTGGGTTTGGTCCCTCTTATCACTAATCGGGGTTTGTAGCCAGCTACGTCCCTTCTCCCAGGGTTTAATGGTTTGCCCAGGGAATCTCTGGGGGTTCTGCTCTAATAGGTTATTCAACTGTCTAGTTGACTGTCCCAGTTCCCCCATATTTTGTTGTATTTGTCTGGGCATCCCCTCACTTCATATATCAGTTTTTCACATCTTGCGCACCAGTCCATTCTTCTTCTCCATTTGGTGAGGGTCGGAGCTTTTGCTGCCTTCCATTCTGACATGATGTCCCTCTTCGCCACCAAACAGGCTCTCCCTAGGAAAGTGCGGTTCGCTCTGCCCAGCCCCATTCCGTCCATGGCCCCCAACAAAATCGGGATCGGGGATGCCTCTATCCTAGATTGCAGGGTTTCGGAGATCTCTCCCAGGACTATCCCCCAGTATGACTCTATAACTGGACAGGCCCAGATCATATGGAAGAAGTCAGCACCTGTCTGAAGGCAGCGGGGGCACTCATCTGTGGGGCGGAGGTTAGCTTGATGGAGCCTTTTAGGGGTAAGGTAGGCTGTGTGTAAGTAGAGGGTTTGTAGCGCTTGAAATCGTGTAGATATGGCCAGTGTTCGGGGTGCTGCCAGCGCGTCTCTCCAGTCTAGTTCTTCCAAGGGGCCCACCCAACCCTCCCATTTCCGGCGAAGCTTCTCAAGGGGGGGAGAGGTGTTTGTTAGGATGACCCGATTATATTTGGGAGATCCCTCCTTTATTTATGTGTCCCATCATTACCTTTGCTTCGAGAGGGCTATGTTCTGGAATGTTGTCCCCCGGTTGTAGGTGTACTGATAGGGCGTGCCTTAGTTGAAGGTACTTGTGGAATTGGGTTTTATTCATATCATGTGACCTCTGAAGTTCCTCAAAAGTTCGGATTTGTGAGTCTCCCCAGACATCCCCCAGCGTGGATATCCCTATGTTGTCCCACTTCCGGAATCCCGCCAGTGTGGAAACCTCCCTCAGCCACCTCCCCTGCCAGAGAGGTGTTTGTTGCGTTAGTCAGGACCACCACCCCATGGTCTTCTGTGCCGTTCGCCACCCCTTCAACACCATCCCAGTGACTTTAGGGATAGTTTGTGGTATCGTTCCCCCATATAGCGCGTCAAGAACCCCATTGTAGCCCAGTGCTTGGAGCTCTAATCTATATGCGGGGTCCGTCCAGCCCCCGATAACCAATCATTGATCACCTGCATGCGCATGGCTAGATAATAAAAATAAATGTTGGACACCTAGGCCCCCTTCACATGTGTCCCTTTGACACGTGGCAAGGGATAATTTGGTTCGGGAGCCGTACCATAGGTATTGACGCGAAGTCGTTTCGACTTCGCTAAACCACTTCCGGGGGATTGGGTGTGGGAAGTTCTGTAGTTGGTATAAAAAACTAGGGAGAATCATCATCTTAAACAATACGGTTCTTCCCAGTATGTTGAGTGGTAAATCTCGCCAGCGTTGAAGATCCTTTTTGTTTTTTTTAAGAAGTGGTGTGATATTAAGTTCCCAGGTTAGTTCGGGAAGCGGCGCTATATGGACTCCTAGATATTTGAAACTGTTACGACGGATTGGGATGTTTTCCTGCCAGTTTATGCAATCTCTAGAGGGGTGTAGAGGGATCAGCAAGGATTTACCCATTTAGGGTTAGACCCGAAGCTTGTGAGAAGAGTTCCAGGAGTTCCAAGACACGGGGGCCACTCCTCGCTGGGTTGGAGAGGTAGAGGAGAACGTCGTCAGCGTACAATGCTACACGGTCTTCCGGGCTCTCTGGCCATGTCCAGCCCGTCACCAGTGGGTCCTCTCTGACCATTGTGGCCAACGGTTCGATTGCTAGGGCGAAGAGCAGCGGGGACAGCGGGCATCCTTGCCGTGTCCCTCGCCGGATGGGGAACGGATCGGAGGTCACACCGTTTATCTGAATACGGGCGGTTGGATTGGAGTAAAGTAGTTTAACAAGGAGTGTGGGAGGTATTAAGTCACTAAACTGGAAAGATTATTTCCAGGGGCGTAAAATGTTTGCATTACAGCTAGCAGCACTGAGAAGCATACATTGAGTCACCACTGTTGTTCTCAATTGAAGCCTTCTGCTGCTGGGCTTTTCAGGTATTTGTGAGCCATCTGAAATGGAGTGATTTATGAGGTATCGATTATTCTACCCTGATCTTTTATGTCCAGTTAGCACAAAGCTTGGGGCGTTTGGATGTTTATGGGTGACTAACATGGTCATGTTAGTCATCCATAAACATCCAAATGCCCCAAGCTTTGTGCTAACTGGACATAAAAGCTATTTGTCCTGCAGCATTTAAATGCTCCTTTGCCACTAAAAACGTTATTTTACGCAAATGAGAAGTAAATAACTAGCACACTGTAATGGAAGCCACAGCACTGCAAGTAACTAGCGTATAATGCATACGAAAACAGCTCTTATATCCACTAGCGTGAATCATTCACTTAACCACCACATCACCGAAGGTCCTTCAGATGGCAAGGTTTTGCTCGTCAACATCTAGTTGTCTACAGTCGAACCAGGCTACATAGAACAGACTGAGCAATGAACAACTGTATTCAACTCTGCCCTGAAACCCAATGGGCATTCCTTTTGTAGGCTCAGCCAAAGCGAAAATTACAGGACAAGCAAACCAATATTTCTGCAAGGCCGTTCCCGTCGCTGTAAAGTGCCATACAGCATAACACCTAAACTCTACTGTAGGGCTGATTTAGAGAGAAATGTTACTTGTAATGCTTGCAGTGCAGAACTCTCTATTTTGGGATAAGAAACGTTGCACACCATTTGTTATAGAATGCTTGCATTAAAACATTTGTTGAATAGTGTTGGAAAATGGGTTATTGGTAGGGCAGGTAAGTACCTACACCTAGCAACAAGCCACTAACCTCCACATAGGTACAGTTAGGTCTCAGTAAATTAATCCCAGCTCAACCCTTGGTAGCTTGGCAACGAGCGTCAAGGCTTAACTTAGGAGACAAAGTGTAAAGCATTCAAATATCACAAAACAGTAATTAAATAAAACACAGGAAACAGTTTAAAAATCCAAAACCAATTTATAAAAATAGTTTATATTTTTATCTTTAAAATGAAACAAAAACGATTAAAATCGGTTAAGGGGAACCGGAGATATGAATTTTTAAAGAATTATTACTTTTCTAGCGCTTAGAAACAAAAAGCGCCAATCGGGTCATCTGGTTGCACCTCGACCGGGGCAAAGTCAAACTTTCAGGCCGACCGCGATGGAGCGCTGCTCGGCTACAGGTCGCGGGAGGCCTCGGTCAAAAAGTTACCTTCTGACTTAGTCTTTATTTTGAAGTTTTTCTTCACCGGGACGAACCTGCCAGTTGAATCCGACCTCCTGGAGCCCTTGTCCAGATACGCGATGTGGGTTTCCTCGGTGGAGACTTTTACCTTCGGACTTAGTCGTTTTTTCGAGATGAAAATCCTTCGACCGGGGTAAACCTGGATCTTGATCCGAGGTCCATGGAGCCCTTCTCGGATACGATGGCTGGTAGGTCCCGGTCAACTTTTTACGTTCGGACTTAGTCTCTTTTTTGGATGTTTTTCTTTACCGGGACGAACCACGAAGTCAGGCCGGGTCGCGGTTGAGGCAAGCCGGCTAGAATTTCCGCAGCGGGTCGGTCCCTCTCTGGAGCTTTTTTCCAAAAATTCTCAAATCTTTTCCAAACTTCTGGGGCTTCACCCAGATGTTCTTTTAAGGTTCTTTTGGGGTCCACAGCTCACCCCAAGGGTCCAGAAGTTCTGTGATGGTCCTTGGGGGGTGCGGACTTCAACTCCCAGAATGCACCTGGCGCAAACTCCTTTTTGGCCACTGGACAGTGGTCAGCTGGTCGCTTTCTTCAGGAGTTGGTGCAGGGGACTCTGGTTTAGCAGTTTTTCACCTGTAGCAAACAGGGAGTCCCTCCTTGAACCAGTTGAAGCCAGGCAAAGTCCTTCTTGTGGTGAAGCCCAAGTGTGCAGCTGGTGCAGTCCTTCTGAGTGCAGGGTCCAGGTGCAGGCCAGGGGTCCAGCAGGGCAGTCCTTCTTCTTCTTTAGTTCCTTTCTTGTTGAATTTTGGAGGGGATCTGAGGCGTGGGTGCAGGTCTGCCAGTTTTATCCTTGCTCCTGGGTGAAAAGCAGGGGGGTCCTGGTCCTCCAATCAGGTACAGGGTCGTCCCCCTGTGATGACCACTTCCTGGGAAGTGTGGCAAAAATCCATCCCAAAAGGCAACAGTCTCCAAAAATCCAACATGGCTGAATCTGATTTTTGGAGGTTACATCTGGCTGAGCCCACCCACTGGTGTGGCTAAAAATCATAAACACACCCCTCTCCTGCCCCCTCCTAATCTAATCAAGGGGGCACCTAGTTGTCTGGGGTTGCAGGATGTGGGGGTGTTGCTGGGTGCTCCAAATGTCCTTCTCTGCCTTTGAAGACCAGTTTGGCAGCCCTCCCCCTTCCTGCCTCACCATCTGCTGAGGGGAGATTCTCTCCCCCAAGCACATTCCTTTGTGTGAAGCTAGGCCACTTCACACCTCATCAAGGCAGCCTGCCAGAAGCTGCTGCAGGCTGGCCAATCAGAGCACAGCAGCAAAAACAATGCAGAGCTGAAATTGGCAACTTTTTAGGTAAAGTCTAAACTTTTTACCTGGACAAGTTATATTAAATCCCACAACTGGAAGTTGTGGGATTTATTACAACAATCAATTTGATACCAAATTCTTGGTATGTAACATTTAAGGAGACTTTAAATTTTAAAATAAAGTCTGCCCATTCTAGCCTATGAAGGCCATTTACTTCAATGAGGGAAAAACGAATTTGGCTGTTTTTACCTCACCAGGGCTTATAAATCTATTTTTATAAAGTCCCTGCTTATAGTTACATGGCACCCAGCCCTAGGGGCACATAGGGCACACCTTAGGGGTGACTTATATGTAAAAATAAGGTAGTTTAAGACTTTGGAAGTACCTTTAATTCCAAAGTCGAATTTGAATACAACTTTAATTTAAAAGCAGCCAGCAAGGCAGGCTTGCTTTTAAAATGACACTGGGCACCTCAGCAATGCACCTAGGTGTGCACCACCTATGCTGTGGTCCCTAAACCTACATGCCCTACCATATACTAGGGACTTATAGGTAGGTTAACTTAGCCAATTATAATTAGCCTAATTTGCATATCCATTTTACACAGAGCACAGGCCCTGGGACTGGTTAGCAGTACCCAGGGCACCATCAGAGTCAGGAAAACACCAGCATAAAGTGGAAAATGGGGGCAAAAAGTTATGGGGCCTCTGCAATCAGCCCTGTTTTCTCACACAACCCCCCCCTGCCCCCCCCTCCCCAGCCCACACGCCCAGGAGACTCAGCCCAACCCTGGGAGAGTCTTCCTGGCTTGTTAGGCGAGGAAGACAGTGAAGAAAACTGGCTGTCCCTTTGCAGGGCCTACTCTGCCTTATATCCTCCTGTCAGGGTCACTCCCTCTGGGTAGTGAAGCCATCCCAACAGTAAAAGGACCCAACTCAAACTGAAACTTCCCTCTAGGGGGGTCTTCCTCCTCTCTCTCTGCCAACTTGGGTAGTGAGGTGCCCACCTCCCCTACTCCTAACTTTGCTAGGGCAACACCTAGCTTACCCAAAGAGGTCACCCAACACTTGAGCAACCCCGCCATGACCAATAGGGTCAGGGGGCCTACTTTGCTATTGGCCCTGGGGTCTGCCTCCCAGGCCAAGTACAGTGCTGCCAGGAAGGCTAGCACCCAGCAGAGGCTACTGACAGCTGTCAGTACCCAGAACCACACCCTAAGCACTCCACTGACAGGTGGCTGAACTGCTTTAGGGGCAATTGTGAGGTCCTGGCACCCCTCTTGCTGTCTAGAGTGGGGGGCTACCACTTCCTGTGGCAGACACCCTCCTTCCACTCTCCCTTCTGTCAGTGCAGGGGCAACACCCTGCATCTGGACAGCTGCCTGACTACTCAGGACTTCCTTGGGGTCAGGGGAGGCCTCACCAGTGCCAACTCTGGGCTCCCCCCCCTACTGGGGCAGAAGGCCTTTGGCTCCCTGGAACTCTCTCTTTAAGAGTGGCCTACCCTTCCTTTTCTTCTTTCCTTTTCTTGGGGACCCCTGTCTCCTAACTGTAGGGACTGACTCCCCAGGACTTTGGGTTGGGGGGGCGCCCTGGGCGACCACCCCATCTGTGACCAGACTCACCTCTGGGAGGTCATTGCCCAGGATACAATCTAGGGGAAGGTCAGCACTGACTACCACCCTAATCCAGTCAAGGATACCCTCCCTCTCTAGGGGCACTATGGCTACAGGTTTGGAGGTGACCTCCCCTGTGGCTATCCTGACTTTCTTTGTCTTTCCTGGGACATACATGTCTGGGGTCACTAACCTGTCACTCACTATAGTGTGACTGACACAGGTGTCTCTCAGGCCAGTGGTAGGGATCCCATTCACTTGAATGTGGTGGAAGTGCCTACTCCCACCCTCAGGGATCACCAGCTTACCATCTGGTCCTGTCTCCCAGCTCAATGCTAGGAGGACTTCATCATCTGAGGAATCCTCCTCTATGGCTACACTGGACAGCCCAGTGCTAACCACCTTCTTTGGACAGGCTGCATCTCCTCTGAAGTGACCTGTCTGCTGACAGTCAAAGCAAGCCCTACTGTCCAAGAGCTTTTTTAACCCTGGGTCTAACTGTCTCTGCTGGTCAGAGTGGGATTTACTCTCCTCCTTCTTAGGGTTCTGGGGTACAGAGGGAGTCTCTGTGGTGGGCTTACCACCTCCCTCCTTAGGTTTTTGGGGACCTGTCCCCCCCTTCTTGGAGTCTCCCCCCTGGGACTTGACAACCACCCTGGTTCTTAACCACTCATCAGCTGCCTCCCCTAGCTCTCTTGGGTTGGTCTGCTTAGAGTCCACTAGATGCTGGCGTAACCTTTCTTGGATACAATTGGTCAAGATGTGCTCTCTCATGATCAGATTGTATAACCAATCATAAGTATTTACTTTGTTGCCAATAATCCAGCCCTCTAGTGCCTTTAGTGAAATGTCCACAAAGTCAACCCAAGACTGGGTACTGACCTTCTGGGTGTCCCTGAACTTCATTCTATATTGCTCTGGGGTCAGACCAAACTTCTTGGCTAAGCACCTCTTCATACTAGGGTATGAATCTGCCTCCTCCCCCCTTAAGGTCAGAAGCCTATCCCTCCCTGAGTTGGGGACCAACTCCCACAAAAGGGAACCCCAGTATTGAGGCCTAACCCTTCTCATTTGGAGTGCCCTCTCAAAGGCCCCCAGCCACTTATCTATGTCATCCCCCTCTACATAAGCAGGAACTACCCCCTTGGGTAATCTGGGGCAAACTCCCCCACCCATGGACACCTCAGCTTCTTTATCGCTGCTTCCATCTCTTTTCTCTTTGTATGCCCACTTTTTCTTTTCTAGGGCCAGCTTCTCTGCTTCCAAAGCTATGTATGCTAGCTGGGCCTCCAGCTCTCTTTCTCTGATGGATGGGTTCTCTCCTCCTGAAAGGACCCCCTTCCCACCACTAGCTTTGGGTCTGCCCCTAGTGACTGTATCTACTGAGGACCGTTCTTCCTCATCCTCACTTAGGCTCAGATGCCTTCCCTCCCCTGAGTGGTTAGAGCTTGCATCCTCCCTACTTTCTCCCTCCTCTGGAGCTTCTTCTGACTCTACCTCTTGGGCCTCAGCCCATGCTGTCAGGGATGTGATCAGGATTTGCTTCCTGAGATCAGTGGTTGCAGGCAACCCTCTTTCAATACACAACCCCCTAAGCTGGACTACTGTCAGTGTGGGTAGGCTAGCCAGATCAAGCTCCATGGTTCCCTAGTTTTGTGTCAACAAAAACTTTTTGCAAAAATTGGAAACAAGAATTTAGAAAAATTACAAAAATTCAATAATTGAAATTAATCCAAATTAAAAACAATTTTTGCACTAGGACAATTTAAAGGATTTTTAATTTGTTTTACCTAAAACTGTAACGTGATATTGAACACAAGTACAGGATCCCGTCGCTGCTTCCAATTATGTTGGAAAATGGGTTATTGGTAGGGCAGGTAAGTACCTACACCTAGCAACAAGCCACTAACCTCCACATAGGTACAGTTAGGTCTCAGTAAATTAATCCCAGCTCAACCCTTGGTAGCTTGGCAACGAGCGTCAAGGCTTAACTAAGGAGACAAAGTGTAAAGCATTCAAATATCACAAAACAGTAATTAAATAAAACACAGGAAACAGTTTAAAAATCCAAAACCAATTTATAAAAATAGTTTATATTTTTATCTTTAAAATGACACAAAAACGATTAAAATCGGTTCAGGGGAACCGGAGATATGAATTTTTAAAGAATTATTACTTTTCTATCGCTTAGAAACAAAAAGCGCCAATCGGGTCATCTGGTTGCACCTCGACCGGGGCAAAGTCAAACTTTCAGGCCGACCGCGATGGAGCCCTGCTCGGCTACAGGTCGCGGGAGGCCTCGGTCAAAAAGTTACCTTCTGACTTAGTCTTTATTTTGAAGTTTTTCTTCACCGGGACGAACCTGCCAGTTGAATCCGACCTCCTGGAGCCCTTGTCCGGATACGCGATGTGGGTTTCCTCGGTGGAGACTTTTACCTTCGGACTTAGTCGTTTTTTCGAGATGAAAATCCTTCGACCGGGGTAAACCTGGATCTTGATCCGACGTCCATGGAGCCCTTCTCGGATACGATGGCTGGGAGGTCCCGGTCAACTTTTTACGTTCGGACTTAGTCTCTTTTTTGGATGTTTTTCTTTACCGGGACGAACCACGAAGTCAGGCCGGGTCGCGGTTGAGGCAAGCCGGCTAGAATTTCCGCAGCGGGTCGGTCCCTCTCTGGAGCTTTTTTCCAAAAATTCTCAAATCTTTTCCAAACTTCTGGGGCTTCACCCAGATGTTCTTTTAAGGTTCTTTTGGGGTCCACAGCTCACCCCAAGGGTCCAGAAGTTCTGTGATGGTCCTTGGGGGGTGCGGACTTCAATTCCCAGAATGCACCTGGCGCAAACTCCTTTTTGGCCACTGGACAGTGGTCAGCTGGTCGCTTTCTTCAGGAGTTGGTGCAGGGGACTCTGGTTTAGCAATTTTTCACCTGTAGCAAACAGGGAGTCCCTCCTTGAACCAGTTGAAGCCAGGCAAAGTCCTTCTTGTGGTGAAGCCCAAGTGTGCAGCTGGTGCAGTCCTTCTGAGTGCAGGGTCCAGGTGCAGGCCAGGGGTCCAGCAGGGCAGTCCTTCTTCTTCTTTAGTTCCTTTCTTGTTGAATTTTGGAGGGGATCTGAGGCGTGGGTGCAGGTCTGCCAGTTTTATCCTTGCTCCTGGGTGAAAAGCAGGGGGGTCCTGGTCCTCCAATCAGGTACAGGGTCGTCCCCCTGTGATGACCACTTCCTGGGAAGTGTGGCAAAAATCCATCCCAAAAGGCAACAGTCTCCAAAAATCCAACATGGCTGAATCTGATTTTTGGAGGTTACATCTGGCTGAGCCCACCCACTGGTGTGGCTAAAAATCATAAACACACCCCTCTCCTGCCCCCTCCTAATCTAATCAAGGGGGCACCTAGTTGTCTGGGGTTGCAGGATGTGGGGGTGTTGCTGGGTGCTCCAAATGTCCTTCTCTGCCTTTGAAGACCAGTTTGGCAGCCCTCCCCCTTCCTGCCTCACCATCTGCTGAGGGGAGATTCTCTCCCCCAAGCACATTCCTTTGTGTGAAGCTAGGCCACTTCACACCTCATCAAGGCAGCCTGGCAGAAGCTGCTGCAGGCTGGCCAATCAGAGCACAGCAGCAAAAACAATGCAGAGCTGAAATTGGCAACTTTTTAGGTAAAGTCTAAACTTTTTACCTGGACAAGTTATATTAAATCCCACAACTGGAAGTTGTGGGATTTATTACAACAATCAATTTGATACCAAATTCTTGGTATGTAACATTTAAGGAGACTTTAAAATTTAAAATAAAGTCTGCCCATTCTAGCCTATGAAGGCTATTTACTTCAATGAGGGAAAAACGAATTTGGCTGTTTTTACCTCACCAGGGCTTATAAATCTATTTTTATAAAGTCCCTGCTTATAGTTACATGGCACCCAGCCCTAGGGGCACATAGGGCACACCTTAGGGGTGACTTATATGTAAAAATAAGGTAGTTTAAGACTTTGGAAGTACCTTTAATTCCAAAGTTGAATTTGAAAATAACTTTAATTTAAAAGCAGCCAGCAAGGCAGGCTTGCTTTTAAAATGACACTGGGCACCTCAGCAATGCACCTAGGTGTGCACCACCTATGCTGTGGTCCCTAAACCTACATGCCCTACCATATACTAGGGACTTATAGGTAGGTTAACTTAGCCAATTATAATTAGCCTAATTTGCATATCCATTTTACACAGAGCACAGGCCCTGGGACTGGTTAGCAGTACCCAGGGCACCATCAGAGTCCGGAAAACACCAGCATAAAGTGGAAAATGGGGGCAAAAAGTTATGGGGCCTCTGCAATCAGCCCTGTTTTCTCACAAATAGGTATCATGTTAGTGACATTTGTGAAGTAATTAATCAGGCTCACACATCTTAAGAGGTGCTTACAGAGCAAAATCGCCTACCTTTATTTTAGTTATTGCAAATAAAAGCTTCACCAGTAGGGGCCGCACTTGAGAAATCCATGCTTTGAGGCAGATTGAGAAAACCAAGTCCATAAAATCTTAAGTAAATTCTGGGGCAGAAAAAATAACTGTATGCCAACCGATAACCACACCCCATTTCCATTATTTTTCAAATGAATTTCCCACAGACTGGCGGGTAGCATTAGTTTTTTTTGGAGGAAGGACAACTGTAGGTGTCTGGCAGCAGACTCTTGGCTAGCACTGCTCTACTATAAAGAGCCCCGACTTGCGATGCATATTTTCCTCTTCCAGGACTGAGATGCGAGGCATGGCAGTCCCAGGCATGAAACACAAACAATGATTTCGAATGGAGCAAGGAACAAACTCTCTGCATGGCAGGGCTACACTTTTAAAAAAAAAAAAAATGTTTTTAAAGAAATAAATTCCCACTTTAGGGTGTTTCTGCAAAACAAAATATAATTCTGACTGACTGTTATGTTGTGGCAGAGGGCACTGAAGTTTTGAAGTGCGCTCTCTGTGTGAAGGAGGAATTTTGCACAACTGTCCCCTATGACATAGTGGTTATCTCTAAATACGATGGGCAGTTCTAAGTGTGTGTGATTAAAGCCTCTACCACACTGGTGAGCAACCCAAGCTCTAACTGAGCTCCTTAGTCTCCAGAATATACCCATTGACTCGTTCTAGGTTGCTGAGATTAAGCATAAAAAATGCCAAGGTAGTAGGGTGCCAGTGGCAGAAAGTAGGGTGAATTAGTCTTTTCAGTTTGTCCTCCAGATGCTTGAATGTCCCTAGGAGATACAATCAAATATAACGACTTTAAATTTGAAGCTCTATTTAGAAAAGGGTGCTTTAAATAAAGTTGGGGTGAAGTGCAGTATGGCATGTCTCAGCTCCCATTGAGGTATCCGTTATCACCAAACATGGTTTTCCAGCAACAAGATATTTATGTGTTATAAACGCTCTATGGCTCACACGAGCACTATCTCGCACTTCACAAGACCCCTTGCTGACACTTCCTAGGACATGAGAGAGGGACATAGGCTGAGGTTTGACCCAGGAAGAGTGGAACAGGGCACTTCTTCACCCGCATAAAGTTTCGCACAACGCTAAATGTCAGTATATTCATCACAACATATTACACAGACCTTACCGCACCCTATCCAGACTTCACAGAAAATCCGTCTCGCCTTTAAATTGATCGGGTGTCAGGCAACAGTGCTGACATGGCACACATGTTGTGGCTTTGTCTTATGCTGTGGACTTATGGCGTGAGGTCACAGGCTGGCATAACTAGGAGAGCTGTCCTAAATACCGTTGCAAGTGGTCTCTTGGGGCTGTTCAGCCGTAGGAAAGCAGAGAGCAGTGCAGTTTGGATTAAGTGATGCTAATAGTGCGCAGATTAATTGCCATGAACTGGAAGGCTGCCGTGCTGTGGGGGTAGGGCTGAGACAGCAGTGCTGCATCGGAAGGAGGCGCGGGGATTGGGTAGCACACCAGTTGCAGCTGATTGGGAGGGCTTGTTGGACAAGTTACAGATGATCCAGGAGTGATCCCCTGACTATGAGTGAAGCTCTGGGTTGGCTATTTGCGGGATAACGCCCTCTGTGTCTTGGCCTGTCTTCCTCTCCCTTCCTGTGCTTACTGGACTGGTGAGGAGAGTCTGTGCATTGAGGTGTTGGGGTGAGATCGAGCTCCTATTATTTACAGTTCTCTGTTGATGGGGTGGGAGGCCGAGTCTGGGTGTTGTGCTAACAGGAGGGGCCACTCTCACTGTAGAGGGCCCCTTCGAATTCAGATGAGGTTGTCATGCCTTGTTGTTCTCTCTGTTCAATTCGTTTGGTTCTCTTACATGAACCAGTGACTCCTGCCAATCCCGTAGTCATCAGATATTTCCATAGCACCTATAGTGTGAATGTGGTTTTTTGAAATATGAACAAAAATGTACGGTTTGAAACTGCACTGTGCTGTAATAAAACGTAATAAAAATGTTTTTAAAAACATTATAAACGCTATATTATCAATACTGTTTAACTAAAGGTTCTTAAATCTTCCAGTGATTTTATGAAGGAGTGCATTTAAAGGGCACAATGATGGTTCTCTTTTATTATTGTAGATATGACACAATCATTTTGTGCATGTTAATGCTATTTTCCGTTAATTCCCTATTAGAGCAAGTTACTCCGATGGAAAACTGAAAGGCCCACCTAAACCCTGTGCAGGAAATCAAGGAACTCAGATAACTGTAAGATTGTCAAGCTGTCCCTATTTCTGTGTATTTGGTTCTCTTTCTGTTTTTTTTAATAGCTTGCCACCATTTAAGTCGAAGGTTATTTTGGAGGAGGGTAGCGAAGTGGATAAGCATCAGGCTTGTGTGCACATCTGAAGTGGATTTTCAGGATTATTGGATTGAGGCCAGAAGCAATACTCATTACAGTGACCTACACAGAATCATTGCAGGCAGCTGTAAATACAATTTTGGGCATCTGATCAGCTTGATTTTCTTCCCTCCACAGTGACTTTCCACTTAATGCGTCATTGCAGTGTTTGAGGCCTATGTGTTTAGTAGTCCGATTAGAGTTAAAGCTACCCAGCTGCCGGGTAAAGTTACCACCTTTTCATAATTCGGCATGCTCCCTGACCTATTCTTGGTGCCTTCTTCCCTCTGGCCTTTGATGCAGCTGAGCATGTTGTCCAGTACTTGTGGGCAGGTATCGGTACCACCACTTGCCTACAAGATTCTGAGGTACGAGAATCTCCCCCCCACCCCCCCCCCACCCCTTTCCCTCTTCCTCCAGCTCACTCTCCCTTGTTCTCCTTTCCCTCCCTTCTCTCTATCCATCTCTTCCCCCCCCCCCCCCAGCTCTTGCTCTCCCTCTCATGTGTTACACTGTTAGAAGAATGTGGAACTTAGTTTTAGGTAGCTTCAAGCATTTAACAGTGGGTATAAAGGTCTCCTACAAGGGCTAAGACTACTGCCCAGCTTTCATTTAGAGAGCACTTTAAAAGTATAACATCTAAGAGGGCTTCTTAATGGTGTCAGATGGGTACTATATTGGTGATGTCTGGATATTTTAGTAGGTGAAGATACCCAGTTAGAATGGATTGAATTTAGATATCTTTCTCTTTCTGGGACTTCTCTATCAAATAGTTGTTATGCCACCTAGGAATCCTTCTAAGATCTTCACTAGCCATTCAGGACTGAGACGCTGAAGGACTCCTGTCAGATGCAACTGAAGAACCTAGAAATGTAAATAATAACCCTATTTTTTTTAAAACAATTTTTATTTTTATTGCATTTTCCAAAGTACAAGCAAAAGAAGAACTAGGCAATACAGGTCAATCATTATCCCAACAATCAATCATAAAATCCGGAAATATAAATGACCCTTCTAAATAAAATGAATCAAATGAGGGGGTTATGTAATGGTCTACTTAGGGGGGGACCAATGCAAAGAGATGTAAGGGAGCGACATGTAATGGTATTGGATCTTCATCATTGGGGTAAAGTGATCTAAGCATAATCATTGGGGTCCTCACGTAGTGCAACTGTAAAATAAGATAGCAACAGAAACCTAACTATAGGGCAGGGAATTGGGGACAATACTGGGAGGAGTGAGCAGGGTAGAGGAGAGTGAGGGTCCAATGCCTCAAGGTCTCTATGCCGATATGGGAGTCTTCTGGTACCTAAGAGGGACAGTGATAGAAGAATGGCAGCAAGAAGGTAAACGTCTCATTGGGATTATGGTGACGCCACTACCATCATATCAGGGCTCAGCTGCAGTGTCCACAGAGGGTGATGGGTCAGGACTAGTGGCTGTATATGAAGTCGTTCAACGTGGGTCAGTCATCCGGGACAACAAACTTTCCCTGATATGGGCTATCGGATGGTGGTGTAGGCCTCTTGCTTCCTCTGGATGAAGGGCTGTAACTTCAGCCTTTCGCTATTTAATAATGGTGTGAGCCCAGACTTCTAGGGATGGGTTGAAGGGAGTTTCCATCTCAATGTAATGGATCGTTTGGCCAGAATAAGGATGAGGCTCAAAAAGTGGCTCGCAGTCTTGGGTTGGCAAGGATGTCTAAGAATACCTAGGGGGGCGCATACCTCTCAGGAGTTGGTCCTGATATGCCTGTGACTTCTAGAAGATGTCGCAATACGGCTTCCCAAAAAGTATTTGTGGGTGGCCCCATCCAGTATGCCACAATACCCCAACTGAGGCGGTACATCTTGAACATATGTTCAGGGCTCCCGGGTAAATTTTAGAGATCTGCTTGGGGGAGAGATTGGGTCTATGCAAAACATAAATCTGGATCAGCTTCATGCGGGCGTTCCTAGAAACCCTCTTTTTGTAATCTTATCCCTTAGCCCACTCCTTCTCGTGTAGAGCTCTGCCAAAGTCTTCCTCCCATGTGTCCCTAAGCGATTGCGGGGAGATCTGGATTTACGTTGTTAAAGCCTCGGCAAGCCAGCTGATCAGCCTACAGCTTGCACCTAAGGTATACAACGCCTGGAAGAGTCTGTGGATGGCTGGATCCTCGACCTGAAGCTTCCAAAGGTCGCAGAGCTCACCAGTCAATGTGACGTACAATAGGAATTGGCCTTCAGGGAGGCCAAATTGATCTACTAGAGCTGAGAAGGACAGAAGCTGCCCATTTCGGAATAAGTCCCCCAGAGTGTTGATCCCAGCTTGTGTCCAAAGGGGTTCAGCTCCTGGCCAGCAATGTAACTGCAGCGGGTCTGCTTGCCCAGTTAAGTGATAGTAGATGCATAAGGGAGCATGGGGTGAGTAAGCTGTAACATCCTGCCAAGGCAGATAAATGCCACCCAGAATGAGTGTGGGAGGTCTGGTTTGGGCAGAGTCCTTTAGAGTACTGACATTAGGAGTGATGTCTGAGACAGTGGGGGATTAACTGTCCATGTGTCCTCTAGAACACAACCTGTCAACTAGTTTGAGTCATTGTAATTAGGAAGCTGCATAATAGTGTTCGACATTGGGGCCCGAGGCCTCTCTCGTCGGACAGGGAGAGTGGCAGTGGTGGTGGGGGTAGTTTTGCAAGTACCATCTGTCTGCGTTCTGCACAGGTTGTGCTATCCAAGGTCTCCCAGGTGGGCATGCAACTCCTGAAACAATGCACAAGGAAGAATGGTAGGAAGTTTTGCAAACTAATAAAGAAGATTGGAGCGTGGTCACGGAGTAAATTGCTACACCTATTTCATCCCTGTATGAATCCACAGCACCAGCACCTGTGTTGTTAAACCTATCATATTGCTGTTTCCGAAGATGTTGTTTCCTCACAAGAGACACTACGCCCTATGCTCCAGCCATACCGATATTGGGGATACCATGTAGCATAGGTGGCATGTTGGCCGCAGAGCTGGCGGCCTGGCATGCAGTGGAAATATGTACCCTGGGGGACCTTTACACAGATGGTACTCTAAACACTCATGGCACACTGATAGAGAGTACTGGATTACATTCAGGTACCTTTATGCTCTACAACTTCCTCAGGCATACCCTGCAACATGCGTGGGTTGACATCGTGGAGGAGCCCCGCGTGCACTCCATGATTCAGTACCTACATGTATTTGGGGAAGGGAGGCACTTAATACACTAGTTAGCAGACTCTCTGCGTTTCCATACATATGGCCCACTTGTAGCCCTCCGAGGGAGAGGAGAAGGGGATGGAGGGGGGGGAACCCTTCACAGATAGAGAGTGGGCAACCCTACTGGAAACCCCCATATATGTCCCTCACAATATGAGTTTCCGCCTCATTCAGTACTATATCACTCAAAGCGCCTACCTTACCCCTGATAAGGTCAACAGATATTTTCACCGTGCCTGTGCCATCTGTCGGCGATGTCGGTGCCTGGGAGCAGTCTTTTTTTACAAATGATGTTGTCATGTCCCACTTTGAGTAACTATTGGACTTCAATCCATGCCTGCCTCGTGCACTTGTAGACTGACCCTTACTAATGACTTTGGAGGCATGCATTGTGGGGTTGTTTACTAGGGGTAAGAAATTGAAGGCGAAGTCCTGCTTTTTGGACCTGGGGTTCTTAGTGGCTAAACGCCTTATAACCCATAAATGGCATTCCACTGAACACCGACATACGAAGCATGGGTACATTTATTGTCTGTTTAGGCGGGAGCGGAGTGCACAGCACTCCGGCGGGAGGATATATTAGGAATGTGCAAGTACCCTCTTGCGTCACAGTGGGATCTCATGTTAACAGACCTCTGCACGCCACTGACACCTGCGCCACTTTGATCCCCCTGTCGGAAACGGTAGAAATTTGAAACCTTCTGTGCCCAATTCAACATGTTGCGTGACTATACACAAGGCTAGAGTAGACTAACATGCCCTTCAGATTTCGAGACACTGAGCCAGCTACGAGCTGCATAGAATGGATGTGTAGGGCCAAGACACTATGCTCATGTGAACAGTAACACAAATTTGCTAAAACTGTAATGTAGGAACTTGTATTTGTTTTGCCAGTGTTCATTCCCCCTTATGTTGTTGTTGTGAAATGACATTGATTGCCAACATGAAGGTCATATGTATGCTTATTCTGCAATATGTCATTTTGAAATATAAATGCAATAAAGAAATATGTAAAAAAATAAAGAAGACTGGAAACATCACCTTTTTAGAGACGCTATTCCACCCATCACTGGCAAAAAGAGACTGCCAGAACGTCACTTGTGAGCAGAGTGACAACACCACGCCATCGAGTTGGCATCAAGCAAGTCGGGAACAGAATGGAAGATTGAAATTCCCAGTTTTATGATGGAGGTGGGCTCCGGGCCCTCTCCCAGATCAATCGACCTTGTTGCAAGAGACGGGGGGAACATACAGGATTTGGGCTAACAAACCTGTAAGACCGAAACATCACTAAAGTCTTCTAAGAGCTGTGCGATGTGGAAATGATCAGAAGAGATATCTTTAAGGTACTTCGTCGGCAAATAGTGAAATGGTCTGCATGCAGTCTGGAATGCGGATGCCTCAGTCCCTGACACTCAGCTGGGCTCGGGCTACCAGGAGCTCCATTGCCATCACAAAGAGAAGGTGAGACAGGTTGCCTCCTTGATTGGGGCCCTTGCCAACATAGATGAGGTCTCCCATATCGCACCTTAATCATTGGGTTGTGTAGAGTAAACAGATCATTAGCATGAGGTCTGGCCTAAAGCCAAATCAGTATTCCCACGTCAGGCCTTCAAACCTAAGACAAGGGTAGAGGCCCTGGGCCTACTCCTCTGTCCGGCCTCCATGACTCTGTAGAGTCTACGAATATTGAGGGATTTCTTCCTGCCAGGGATGATACCTTTCTGGGTTGATCAGGCATGCAGGCACATGTTGGACACGATCAGCCAAGATCTTGCTGAGGATTCAGCATTTCATCCATATTTAATATGGCTGTAGGGTGAAGTGAGGTGAGATCCATGTGGTCCTTCCCAGGATTTATTAGTGAGACCAAACATGACTCATGAAGTGTAGTACGGCGCAATCCCTCCCCCTGCATCTGTGTGCTAGAGATTCGTCAGTTTGGGGGCCGGTATTCCTATATAAGTTTAGTAGAAGTCGCCAGGAGGCCGCCCATCCCTGGGGTCATTCCCATTGCCAGCCCCAGTATGGCTGTCCATACGTCTTGGACTGTAATGGGAGCATTCAACTTCTCCTGCTTTACTGGAAAGAGCCTTGGGAGAGGTGTGGCCTCGATTAAGCCTCCAAGGCTGTGAGGCCTCGGCTGGGGGGCTCTTAAGGGGCAGAGTAAGGTAATAAGTGGTAAAAGCATCTTTTTGAGTGTAGAGTAAAGTGCCAGTAGGGTTACAGATTGAAACTATCTAGGGTTTCCTGGTTTCTCTGTTCATCAACTATGCTTCAAGGCAGCCTGATTCATCACCTTCCGAGTGCATGTGGGCAGTGAAAGAGGTGTAGTCCGTAATCTGAGCCTCGTTTTCCCAGACCCAAAGTAGTGCGAGCCAGAGGGAGAGAGCCTCAATAGTATGTCATTCTCGATCTGTGTACTCTTGTTAAGCCATGCTTGGAGCAGCATTTTCTGCTTCCCTGACATGACTTGTGTCCAGAAGCCCCTGACCACCACCTTAAAGACTTCCTACTCCACAGAGGACGAGGAGGCTGTGCCTTTATTATGTCCATAATACTCGGATACGATCAGAGGTAGTTTCCCTAAACATATGGTCTTCGACAGTGGAGAATTGCAAGCTCCATATGAGATTTGGAAAGGAGATCTCCCCCAGTCCATGTTCATTAGTAGGGAGCCGTGAGCTGATAACTCCCGATTAGTGTAGTCCGACAGAGAAAGTAAAGGGCATAGTACAGTGGCAGACCATGAAAAAGTGGGGGCTGTTGGGAGTTCAGGGCATAACTGCTGCCTAGGAGTAAGGGGGAGGGGGGGACCATCCAGTTTTATTTCCAGACATCTATATCTTGGGATACCACAGCAAGGGGGACACTCACCTGCATCAAAATCAGTGTACCCCAGACATACATAGAGAAGTTGGTATTATAGATCTGGTCTCTTCATTGCTTCTTGACTCTGGTCCCTTTGGTTTGAGAGATGTGAGCGTTCTGGAGTGAGGCAATCTGGACCCCCTTAGGCTGAAGGTAAGTGTGAATTTTATAGCGTTTAGAGGGGGTATGCAGACCCCAAATATTTCAGGTAATTATATGACAGGACTGTCTGCTGATCATCTCCAGGAGGGCACTCTCTTCAGGC
The DNA here is from genome assembly GCF_031143425.1 of Pleurodeles waltl. Classification (NCBI taxonomy): domain Eukaryota; kingdom Metazoa; phylum Chordata; class Amphibia; order Caudata; family Salamandridae; genus Pleurodeles; species Pleurodeles waltl. Next base: position 567,868,578 of record NC_090438.1, read on the forward strand.
ACTCCAATGGGGAGGTGAAAGTGTGGCTGTCTGACTGAGTAGGAGAAGGGCAGGGACTGGAGAGGGGTGCAAGCTCAAAAAGAGGGAAAAAGACAGTCTGCACAACAAAATGATCAACAATAAAAATACTACGGTCAGGAGGCGCAAGGGTGGCTGCCCAAACTATACATATGTCAGTCCTGGGTGGAACAGGGGCTGGCAAGACATGAGGGTGGGCAGGGTTCAATGAGAGAAGGATGTTGGACAGGGTGACCCATATGCAGCCAACTAAAATGATGTTCTGGCTGCTCAGGAGGAGACATATAAGGCTTCAGGAGCTCCAGGCACCTCTGTCTTAAATTGTGGCAGGGGCACTTGGAATTTTATAAACTATCATTATAAGTCAGGCCGTAGAGAAGCCTACGCAGTGATGATTATGCCACAGAATATAGTATGCTGTCTGGGGGCTGGGCTGTCACTTGAGGAGGCAAGTCATGGTCGCATAGTGGGGTCGACGTGGAGACCCTGCATCGGAGTCCTCTGATAAGGAGCTTGAAGAGTATCTGGAAGTAGCCTGGAAAACAGCTCCTGCATCCAGAGTAGATTGTTTACAGCTCAGAACTTATTCTGATAACAGGGGGCAGCAACGAAGGGGGGGGGTCAATCCGTACCCCTCTGGGAGCACGGAGAGCAGACCCCTGCTCTCCATGCTTCCAGAGGGGGCTGTTGTTTGCTTAGAAGAGGTCAGAGCCCCCCCCCCCCACCCAGTCCCAGGCATCGGAGGAGGGGGGGCAGTAAAAAAAATTAAAATAAAAAATTGAATTTTGTTCGCTTAACTCCTTGGAAAGATATGTGCTGCATTTGAACTACCAGTGTGTACTCAAGAAATATAAATATTCATTGATTATCTTTCAGAAGAGGGTCAGATTGTCTCGCTTTTAAAGGATAGGCATCTTGGTCCTTAAACTGAAGGGCTTTGCCATTATTGGGCGTGGGGGAGCGCCTGCTGCATGGGTTTCTAGTCAGCACTCAATGGGCCCTTTTAATAGAGAGGAATGGTGTGAGGTCCTGAGGGACCAACAAATCTTTGAACCACTTCTTAAAGTAGTCCAACATGCTGAGGCCTTCTCTCCCCTCTTGGAGGCCCACAGTCCTAATATTACTGCATTGAGCACATCTTTCAGCGACATCTGTACTGTCCTCAAGAAAAATGACACTTTTCGTGAGGTCCCTTAGTCGCTTTGGAAGGTCAAGTGTGTAAGGCTGAAGTTCAGCCAGCGTCTTATCCCTCTGGGTGACCAGTTCTGTGAGCTTATGCTGGTTGTCGCCCAGGGGTGTTAATAACCTCGGACAATGCATCCACTTTCGCCTCAAGGCAATCCCTGGAGGCCTCGATTTCCTGCAGAATGGCATAAAGTTTATATGGGTTCTTCCTGGAGGTATTGGGGCAGGTGGCATCCAGGGTAACAGAGGAAGGTAAGGCCCCAGTATTCAGATGTTTTGTCTGTCCTGTTATGACGGCCAAAGGGATCAAGGTATCCAGGTAATGTAGTTGAGTTGTTGGGCCCAATCAACCAAGGTGCCAAGAGATCTAGACGAAGCATTAGGGCCTAACGGCCGGTTCGGCATCGGGTATGCGGGGGTGAGAAGGAGGATCCTCCACTCAGTCAGTAATCGTATGCACAGGCTCACCAGTCAAAGATGCTGCAGCGTTTTGCAGGTGGGTGGGGGTCCACTACCTGTGCCAGCAAAGAGGGCTAGGGCCTGTAAATCCGCTCCCGCCGGGGCTGGCATATAAAGGCCCTGACAAGTGTGCAGGTGGTGTAGTTGTGGTCCAAGCTCTCCTCCCTCCCGGCAGTGGCAGTACCTGGTAGACTGCAGCCAATAGAGTCCTCCAGGGTCTGGCAGGTGAGTGGTTCAAGGTGTGGCCAGGACAGGTGAACCCCATCCCGGCACTAGTTTTCACCACTGTTGAGTTAGCAAGGTTCAGTCGCACTCTTCACATGAGGAATGGCTGCTGTGAAGGGGACCATGTGTGAGCAGCCTTAGAGCCCGGAGTCCTTCTGAACTACAAGGGCAAGATGAGCAGCCTTTTGAGGACGACCACTGGTCTTAGATGGGCCCAGCAATGTCCAGAGGAGACATCTGGACACTCCCCAACACTGTGCAGCGGAGGGGTCATCCGATGGTTTATTTGTGCCACCAGATGAAGGAGCTGTGAGCTCTTGGCCGAGGCGACTGTCATGCTGGCTTCCCAAGCCAGTATCCTAAATATTAACCCTCATGAAGGGTTTGCTCCGAAATGCATTGGCGCATAGAGGCATATTGGGATTCAAGTTTTAACCACTTGTGTCAATCGAATGACGCACAAGCTAAAAAAGGAACAAGATTTTGTAATATACGATGAAGAATAAAATCATATTTATATGCTGAAATTAGAAATCAGGCTTAAAGGAATGTAGCAATAATAACCTGTGCATCAGGCGTCACAGGTCAGCCTTCATGTATGCTTTTAAAATCACATATAGTAAAATACGCAAAAAAGGACTGGAATTGGGGAGCTACCCCCCTTCTGGGGCTCTTTGTTGCAACTGATGCATTGCCCCCTAGGATCTTTCCTCTTCATGAGGAAACAAATGAAGCAAGTGTTACTGTTCAGGATACTACCTGAAGTATGATTTGGTGGTGATGTCTGTAGGAAGCTGTCTCTGTATACTATACCAGAATGAGGTGTATTGTGCAGAGTCCAGGGGTTCTCCAGAGGCTTAACAGAGGCTAAAGTAGATAATACTAATGCTCTCTTTTGTGTTAGTGTGGTCGAGCAGTTAGGCTTATCAGAGGGTAGTGCAAAGCATTTGTTGCACAGAGTGTGAAGAAATGAGGCACACAGTCAATGACTAACTGCAGGCCAATTGATTTTATATAGCAAAAATATATTTTGTTCCTTTTATTTCTAGAACCAAAAGATCTTTGGTGCAGGTAAGTACAGTTGCAAGTAAGCATCAGCTATATGTATCAAATGTACTTTGTTTGGGTTTTGCAGATAAAGCAGTTTACAAGTAACATTTTTCAATTTTAAAAATTGACAGTGCAAGTTTTGATAGCAGTCAATAGAGTCTGGTGGGGGTGGTCGGGAGTGTTAACACATTTAACAGTTAAGTACACGACTTAAGATTCCAGTCTTCTGGGGTTTGGATGTCCACAGATCAAAGTTTAGGTTGACCCCAAAAGTGCACCACCAGCAACACGGGCCGGCTGGGTGCGGAGGTCAAAGTTGGCATCTGGTTTTCAATGGAATCCTATGAGGACACTGGGAGTTTGGTAGAAAAAAGATTGCAGGTTAGTACCTGTGGTCTCAGGACATAGGCCTGGTGGGTTTAGGTCAACACCGGGGTGGTGGGCACAGCTCCGCACACCCTCATCGGCACAGGGGCAGCTGGGTGCAGGGTGCAAACACAGAGCTGGGCGCCCAGTGCTTTTCAATGGGGGGGGTCCCAGGGGATCACAAAAGAGGCTGCAGGCTGTGTCCAGGGGGGTGGTTTCCGGAAAACCAAAGGTTGGACAAGTAGGAGAGGCGCCTGCTAGTCGTTGCTGGACCGTTGGTCAGATTCCCCAAGGCCAGGGGGCTGCTGGTGCAGGAGTACCTTTGGGTGACAGGAATCTTCGTTGGATCCGGTCCCAGTCAGGGGGTCCTCTGGATTCGTCGTGCTGGCAAGGAGGGGTCTATTTAGGGTGGACTTGAGGGCGGAATATCCTGGGAGCTTTCTCTGGACCGGTGGGCCACCTGGTCTGGGGCCCGGGGTGTTGGGTGCAGAGTGGGCAGGGCTCCTGTATATGGTTCAAGAGTCCTTTTTGGAGGTTTCTTCTAGACAGGGCTGCTATGCTTGGGAGTTCTTGGTCCTCTCTTAGCCAGGCATTCCTCTGGAGGTTTGTAGAGGTCGCTGGTCCTGCAGGATGTGTTACCTTTTTGTAGCAGGAGTCTTGAAGCTGTGGACAGGTCGATAGGGCTGGGGTCAAGTCAGTTGTCATCTTGGGTCTTCACTTTTGGGGTCAGCTTTGAAGTCCTTCTTTCTTCTTCCTTGAGGTCACCAGGAATCTGGTGAGTAAGGTTTAGGGGGCCCCTAAATACTAGATTTAAGGGCATTACAGGGGTCAGAGGGCAGTAGCCAATGACTACTGTCCCTGAGGGAGGCAACACCCTTCCTGTGCCCACTCGCTTTGGGGAGGGGGACCCATTCCTATCCTTATAAACCAAGATGGAGGATTTTGCAAGGAGGGGGTCATTTTAGCTCTGGACACCTTAGGGGTGGTCCCAGCTGCAGTGTTCACTCCTTGTTTTACCCCATTTTCCCACTGGACCTGCTGCCAAAAGTGGGGCTTGGTCCGGGGGGCGGGCATCTTCGCTAGCTGGAGTGCCTTGGGGCACTGTAACAGGAGGCCTGAACCTTTGAGGCTCACCACCAAGTGTTGCAGTTCCTGCAGGGGGGAGGTGTAAAGCACCTCCACCCAGACTAGCTTTGTTCGTGACCCCAGAGAGCACAAAAGTTCTAACCTCATGGGGTCAGAAACTTGTCTGTGAGTGACAGGCTGGCACGGACTGGTCAGCCTTACACTAAAGGGTTGGGTAAAGTACATGGGGCATCTCTAGGATACCCTCTGTATGCATTTTACAATAAAGCCAACACTGGCATCTGTGTCGGTTTATTGTGCTGAGAAGTTTGATGACAAACCTCCCAGACTTCAGTGAACCCATCATGGAGATTTGGAGTTCTTAAAGACAAACTTCCAGCCCATGTACTTTATATGGCCACACTGCACTTACAATGTCAAAGAATGGAGTTAGGCACTGTATGGGGCATATTGCTCCTGCAGCTATGCCCTCACCTGCGGTATAGTACACCCTGCCTAAGGGCTGTAAGGTCTGCTAGAGGGGTGACTTACCTATGCCACAGGCCGTAGTTTGTGGGCATGGCACCCTGGGTGGGATGCCATGTCGACTTTACCTTTTTCTCCCCACCAGCACATGCAATCTGCAATGGCAGTGTGCATGTGTTTCGTGAGGGGCCCCTAAGGGTGGTACAATACATGCTGCAGCCCTTTGGGACTCTCCCTGGCCACAGAGCCCTTAGTACCACTGGTACCTTTTAAAAGGGACTTAGCTGTGTGTCAGGGGTGTGCTAATTGTGGAAACAATGGTACAGTTTAGGGAAAGAATATTGGTGTTGGGGCCTGGTTAGCACGGTCCCAACACACACTCAGTCAAGTTAGCATCATTACCAGGCATAAAGTGAGGTGGTAACTATGCCAAAAGGGGTACTTTTCTACAATGTCCTGCCACCACCAAGAGCTCACCTTCACCTAAGTTCCCTCTGTGCTCTCTGTAGGAAGGTGGCTCTGTATATACTATCTCAAAGTGAGAGATAGTGTGCACAGAGTCCAAGGGTTTCCCTTAGAGGTTGATAGTGGCAAAATTAGATAATACTAATGCTCTATTTTGTGGTAGTGTGGTCGAGCAGTAGGCTTATCAGAGGGTAGTGTTAAGCATTTGTTGTACACACACACAGGCAATAAATGAGGAACACACACTCAAAGACTTAACTCCAGGCCAATAGTTTTTATATAGAAAAATATATTTTCTTAATTTATTTTAGAACTACAAGATTTGAGGTAAGTACATAAAATGCAAGGTACTTCACACAGGTAAGTATAGAACTTTGATTTAAAACAGTAGTACACATAGTTTTTGTTAAAATGGCAATAAGCTATTTTAAAAGAGGACACAGTGCAAAAATCAACAATTCCTGGGGGAGGTAAGCTTGGTTAGGTTTCTCAGGTAAGTAAAGCACTTACACAGTCAGTCTCCTGGGCATGGGCAGCCCACCGTTGGGGGTTCAAGGTGACCCCAAAGCAACAGCACCAGCAACACAGGGCGGGTCAGGTGCAGAGGTCAAAGGAGGGCCCAAAACACGCCTATGAAAAACAGGGGTGCTCCGGTCCTAGTCTGCTTACAGGTAAGCACCTGTGTCTTCGAGGAGTAGACCAGGGCGGTTTTGTAGAGCACTGGGGGGACACACAAAAGCCCACAAAACACACCCTCAGCAGCACAGGGGCAGCCGGGTGCAGTAGGCAAAGTAGGCGTCAGGTTTGCTATTGAAAGCAATGGAGGGACCCGGGGGTCTGGCAGGGCACAGGGGGGCTTCTTGGGCCAGCCACTGACTGGGCTAGGATGAGGGCTGCCTGCAGGCCACTCCTGTACTGGTAGGTGGTTCCTCTCGGTCCTGGGGGTTGCGGTGCAGTACTTGGTCCAGGCGTCTGGGTCCTTTGTTACCAGGCAGTCGCAGTCAGGGGGAGCCTCTGGATCTTCTCTGCGGGCGTTGCTGTGGTGGCGCAGAGGGGTCGACTCAGGGTGCCCACGACGTCGTCACCTGGGAGTCCTCTCTGCAGTGTTGGTTCTCCTGAACTCGAGCCAGGGGTGTCGGGTGCAGTGTGTGAAGTCTCACGCTTCCGGCGGGAAGAGAGAGTTCTTTAAAAGTTGTTTCTTTGTTGCAAAGTTGTTGCAGGTTTTGAATAGTGCCGCTGTTCTCTGGAGTTTCTTGGTCCTTCGGGTTCAGGGCAGTCCTCTGAGTCCTCAGAGGTCGCTGGTCCCTGTCAGATGCGTCGCTATGCAGGTTCTTTGAGTCTGGAGATAGGTCTGTAGGGCAGGGGCCAAGTCAGTTGCCGTCTCTGCAGGGCTTTCAGGTCAGCAATCCTTATTCTTGTTGTAGGTTGCAAGAATCTGATTTCCTGGGTTCTGGGTTGCCCCTAAATACTCAATTTAGGGGTGTGTTTAGGTCTGGGGGGCAGTAGGCAATGGCTACTGTCTTGGAGGGTGGCTACGCCCATTTTGCGGCTCCTCCCTGAGGGGAGGGGGGCACATCCCTATTCCTATTGGGGTAATCCTCCAAAACCTAGAGGGAGGCTTTCTTAAGGCAGGGGTCACCCCAGCTCGGGACACCTGTCCTAACTGGTGGGTGACTCCTTGTTTTTCTCATTATCTTCTCTGGAGTTGCCACCAGAAGTGGGGGCTGTGTACAGGGGGTGGGCATCTCCACTAGCTGGAGTGCCCTGCAGCATTGTAACACGAAGCCTGAGCCTTTGAGGCTCACTGCTAGGTGTTACAGTTCCTGCATGGGGGAGGTGTTAAGCACCTCCCCCCAGTGCAGGCTTTGTTTCTGGCCTCAGAGAGCACAAAGGCTCTCACCCCAGGTGGTCAGAAACTAGTCTCAGTGGCAGGCTGGCACAGACCAGTCAGTCCTGCACTGAAGGATTGGGTAAAATACAGGGGGCATCTCTAAGATGCCCTCTGTGTGCATTTTTTTTATAAATATACGGAAAGAGGAGGGGCAGGGAGATTAATGGTCCAGTGTACAGTCTCCCAGTTATCAGTCTCAAAATCAGAGTACACTGTTCCAAACAAAAACGTCAGGGAAACCTAAATAGTAGAAGCAAGAGCCCTCACACATCCAATTGAATGTCATGCTTTATCATCGGCGATGCTCCTCGTCAGACTGGTGATGCAATGTCTGACGGGCTCCCCAAAAAGAGGGCTCTTTGCTGGAGATCTTTTATAGTGACTGCGGTAATGAGGTTTGTAGCAGACACTGCCAAGTTACAAACACCAAATGAGCAGGAGAGAAGAGAATAAAATTGGCTCAAAACCTAGAACATCGCCATGAGTTTATTCATATCAGCATAAGGTTTAGAACAAGGTTAAAAAACAAGACGAGAGTGACAATTGAGAAATCGTGCTCAATCACTCTCTTAATCATGGTGCAAAAAAAGGGGGCAGGAAATTATCATATGCCCTTGAATCATGGGTCAACATGTTTCGCGTCTCAAGGGTCCACACGGATCCAGCGAGACTTCATCAAGACCAAATATCAGAACTTCTTCATGCACATGCAGTGTGTGTAAGGGTGGCTGCACCCGTTGGAATACTGGGCAGTTGGGTGAATGCTGACATTTTTCCAGTCCTCAGCTGACCAGCTATAGGCTTATTGACAATGTACTGCTATCTCATTGTGTCACGTAGCAGTACAGTACATACACTTTCTCTGAACCATTTACTAAGGATTTAATTATTAAACAAAGCAAGTGGTTAAGAGAGGAGGAAACAGTGTATGTTTCACCTTGGCCCAACTAATGTTTACATTTTAAAGTTCCTAATTTCCTTTATCAAAAGGAGCTTGATCCAGCCTTTGCCCCTCATTCTGTGATTTAAAGTTTGTAGATCATTTTCCTGTTTCAGTTAAGTTTCATAAACATAGACTATCCCTTATTTGTAAAGCAACATCAGGAATTGTGCAGTTCTGTAACAACCTTTAGATGTTTTAAAGCTCTAAATTATTATAAGGATAAACCTAATTTATTTAATATTCTTTCCAGGTAGAAGATCTCTTTTATAATGTTGGAACAAGGAGGAAAGCTTTGAAGAGTCCAAGTGAAGAATATGCAAAAATAGTTGAAGTGGTCAGTAGGTAAGGTCATCACAAGATTTTACTCACAAAAACAATTGAGTTATCTATACAATGGAATGAAGCGATTTTTGCTGATTACTCATCAAAGTCGTCTGGGTGATAATATTCCTGGAGGAGTAGCGCTTATTCAAAAGTATACAGTTTGATTCATCAAATAAGCATCTGAAGAAAATGTTAATTTGTATAGCTATAGCATAGCGTTATTGAGCGTAAGCCTTCCTCTAATTTATATAAAAGCAAACATTCAGGGCACTCCAATCAGAAGGTGGAGATGAAGTTGATTTGTTTGGTTATTTAATGTTGACCAGTGCAGAGCCTATAGGATTTGAACTATTTAATTGTAGTGGGAAATGATACATGAGTGACAAATGCAATTATCTGCAAATATATATAAAATCACTATTTTTTGTTGTGCCAATGTTAGAAAAACCCATCTTCTATGCGGCCTTTAAAAGACCAGTAACTGAACTTAATGAGAAATACAAAATTTAATAAAGATAGACTGCTTCTGTACTACAAGGTTTTGCAGCATCTGCCTTTCTGGATTCTCACACTGTGCATTATTCTGCCATCTAGTGGTTGGGTCTGGAAATACTCAGTATTCTTCCGTTTTTTGTTCCTTTTTTTTAACTTTTAGGTCGAGCATAGCAGCGCACAAGCGCTGCTTTTCGAATGTGTTATCTATTTGGGATTTTAACCTCGCCCATCACTCGCTCGTTCATGGGCTTGCCCTTCAAAAATCCTTTGTTATCATTGGTAAATGCTTTACGTTTGTTCCTCCTTGGTGCGGTTTGGTTACTGAATTGGACATCCACCATGTTACATGACTAATTGCACTTTTACCAATACGTTTGATTACGAGCAAACTTCTTTTTCCCTTTGTGTGTCTCCTTCACGCTCATGGCGGCTGTGGCACTTTGAATCGGCTCGTTTATGTGAAACTGTTTTACGTTTAATTTTCAATTTACATGGCAAGAAAATCCCGATTAGGAGTTTACAACACTAACAACTCTAAGTCGAGCAAATGCTTGTTTATTATTTTGACAGGGTATTGTCGACCATTTGGTGCTGTCACCCGCCTTGATGATGTAAAACTTTTGCCCGGAAAGCTCCATCTTTAGATAGAGATATATATATATATATATATATATATATTTTTTTTTTTTGCCATTGGGTCTGCATGTAGTGAAGGTAGCTCCTGGACAGTCAAAAGAAGGAGTTTTTTTCTAAATGAATCGAGGAAGAACCAAAGGGAACCAAGAAAACACCGTAAGACAGAGAAGGAATTCACTGGTTCTCACTGAAGATCTCAGGGTTTTTCAACTCTAGCAGACCACAGGGTTCTCTGCCACATGGGTGAAGGATGCTGGTTCGGCATAAAACTCAAGGCATTCTGGTTCTTTCCTAAATACCACCACAAGTTTGTGCAGATCGATAGTCATCAAGTCTGCAATTTGTGTCTGCCCAAATACCACACACCAGAGGATTGCAATGCCTGTACCGTATATCAATCAAAGCAAGAGAAAAGCAGAGGTGGGTAGACTATGCCAAAATTGTGGCACAGATACAGACCCCCAGGATTAAAAAAAAAAAAAAAAACATTTATTGCCATTTTTATCGACAACCCTATTGTACAATTCTTGAATACCAATGAAGACTGTCCTGCACTACAGCTTAGACCATAGCTTTGTGCCCAGAGTATGTCCTAACAGAACTTGTATTGTGGGTCTTCAAGTCTTGCTTACTTGCCTAGTCCGTGAAGCAGTCAGTGACAGCATGCGGCCACCCTTTCAAAGCTGAGCACAACCAGATCATGTGATCAAATGCATACCATTCTGACTGCAGTGTGAGCAGATGCGGGAAATATCCAGTAACATGACCTGTAATCGAGATAGAGTTAGGTATGTCGTTTGGACATAATTAAATTGTATGAGTTTGAGGTAAGCTTTCATTGAAAACTGTCACACTTGTTGCAGGACTTCAGTCCTTTCCGCATCTGTTAGGTCTTCTCCCAGGTGCTCATCCCACTTGGTTGTCCAAGGTGTGAGGGCTTTAGCCTCAGTAGTTCTGATAGCTCTGTAAGCTAATGTGATGAAAACTGTTTCCCAACACCTATAATGCCTGCATTATTAGTGTGCCTGCCACTGAATCAGCCCCACCCACCTCCCCAAGTTTGTGTAATGACCCTGGCTAGTGCTGCGTGGGTCAAGAACCGGCTGGTGGGGAGGGGGATGTTTGGGTGCAGATTAGGTAATGGTTAGGTATCGAACCCTAAATGGGCATGAGTGCTTGAGGGTACCAGTCGTATGGGTGGCCCAGTGATGGTATCTCAGACTGTGTTCATGAGGATGTGTCCAATCAGCTTGCTAGCTGCAAGAACCTTGGGAATATACGCAATGGGATTTGAGGGGCGTAGGGAAACTTACTGACCCTTCTATACAGATGTTGTTGGTAATTAGATTGTGCTGCCGAAGTAGGATCAAAGTGGCCCCCCTTCTGCAAATTTTTATCTAAATATGCTCTCAGACATACAGCTTGCTTCACCATTAAGAAAATTAATCGGGGGTCCCAGGACTGAACCATCATACCAGACTTGGGAGCTGGGCCATCAGTTAGTAAGCCTCGAAGTCAGGGAACCCTGGTCCTCCCATACCAAGTGAGAGAAATAAGGTGCAGAGGACTACCCTTCTTCTGCCTGCTCCCTAGACTGACAGGGATGTTGGCAAAGAGGTAGCGAATCCTAGGTAGCACCATCTTAACTAGGGCGACCAGGCCCATTACAGGTAAAAGAAGCTTACAACAGAATCCGACCAAAGCTTTGTCAGCTGCCAACGCTTGCCCTGAAGCACATCTTGAGGATCTTTATACATCCTTACCCCAAGATATTTTAACATAGTGGGCAGTATCAGTATCGCTCAATCTTGGGCGAGGCCATCAACAAAACCCCTCTTTCAGTCATTGGGAAAATGCACAAATTTGCAGCATTCATATGTATATACCAGAAAATTCCCCGAATTTGCCAAGCTTCCCCAGCAGATTTGCCAGGCCTTCAGTATAGCGCTTGTATAAGAGAATGTCATTCCCGTATAGGGATATGGCGTTGCTGTAACCGTTGATAGAGGCCTCTGACATTGTGCCATAATGGTGAACGCACACGCTCGGGGCTCCAGTGCTAACAGCAAAGGGGAGAGGGGGCACCACTGTCTCATCCTACGCTGCTCTTGCCAAGTCTCAGAGATCACAAGCCCAGGTCGGACCAGACTGGTTAGGGAGTCAGAGGAGCTGCTTCCATCTAACAATACTATCCCAAAAACCTGTGTGTCTTAGAATTGACTACTAGAATATCCAAACCTGCTTGGGTCACAATGCACCAAAACCGCAACATTCAGCTCAGTTTGTTAGCCAAGATCCTTCCTGTTATCTTGCAGGCAAGGTAGAGCATCGAGAAAGGGCAATAGGAGCTCACTTCCAGATAGTGGTGACCCGCCTTTAGCAGGACCACCATAATTGCCTCCCTGGAAATCAGGGGGAACTCGCCTCTTGTGGAGGCATACCTATAGAGGCCGGGAAGGTTGAGGAGGGCAAGTACCCCTGAAATGTTTTGTAGACCTCCAAAGGCAGCCCATTGCCACCTGGTGTCTTTCCTGTGTGGAGTTTTCAGGGCTGTATTGAACTCATCTGGCTCTAAAAGTTTAGCTCCTCGTGCTGCTTGGGGATAGCCCCTCCTGCAGGATCTAGACAATCTCTGCATCATTCTCAGATGTGTGTAATGCATATAGATAGCAATAGCACACTGTGACCGAGTCAGTGACATCCATCATATTGTGCACCAGTAACTGTCCTGTTGATGCACTGTGAAGATGGTTGGGCACGGCGAAGCAGCCTGAACTACTTTTGCAAGCAGACATAGTTTCTGATTCCAGGTCAGGTATTCTCAGTACTCGCAAAGATCCAGTCTGTCTCAAGTCTCCTTTTGGGAGCGCAGTTGCTGTGTAGAATAGGAAGGGCTCCAGGTTTAGTAACTGTTTCACTCTCCATTAATGCCATGCTGGTTTCTTGATCTGCGATCCGGGCATGTAGTGCTGTACACACCCACATCTTAGACATTTAAGCTAATCCCTCTGACGTATGTCTGAAAGGTATCCCAGATTAACTAGGGATTATTGATTGATCCAGCATTTGTTTCAAAGAACCCAGTAAATCAGACTTATACAGCAATTAAACACTGAAAAGACAAAGCAGCAAGTTAGTGCCAAGACAGCCTACACCGAGAAGGGAAAGGCATCCAAGGACCCTGAAGGCACCACAGGGAGATCAGGGAAGAAGCCGAATGGTCAGAGTCCAAACGCAAGAAGCAGCCTACAACCTCCAAGGATGGCAGAGGCCAAACAGAAGTCCAGAAAGCCTCTAGGATCTAAACACAGGGATACCACCGGAGCTAAAACTTTGAAACCTGCCTTTTACTCTGAAATGGGGAACAAGAGCATGGGAGGGAGAAGTCTTTGGAGTGACTTTTTGGCACTGACAAAGAAGGCACTGGCGGTCAACTCTAAGAACAAAGCTTTCAACCTTGAAAGGAAGAAGAGGCGCCATGAGGCCAAAATAGAGGCCGTAATTAAAAGAAAGAGCTTGACAACCCCTTAAAAGTATAGAAGATCCCCCTCCAGCCCTTGAAGGGAAGACCTTCCGAGATGGAAGTCGAAGAAAAGGAGTTACAACTCCTGCAAACCCTGAGTTGGCGGAGAAGCAGAAGGGGGCCTTCAAATTCAAAGAGAACTTCAACAATATCCACTACCTGGAGGGAATATTTGAAGCAGACCCCTTGGGAAAACTGGCAGAATGTCAGTGCTGACTTACCATAGATGGTTTAGATGCATACCCCTAAAGGCCCTCATCACTGGATCTGTGTACAGCGTGGTGATGAAACCTATGGTGTCAAACCGAAGAGGAGCAATGAGAGTCATTATTTCTGCTTGAAACCTTGCTGTCGTCACAGGGAAGTAACCAATTGCTTGTGATGCTTTCCATGGAAGAGAAGCCTTCAAGGAACCAGCCACGTCAAAGACTGTCTCTCCATGTGTGGAGAAAAAGTACAGACACCTGTGCAAAATACCTCGCTTACATCGGGGGGATCAGTGACTGCTAATTCTAACATTATTTCCATGGCACACAAGCAAGTCATATCACTGGCATTAGTGGACCCACAAACAGTTTGAGAGAGCAAGCGAGTGAACATGGGAGGCAGAAAGACGGCACGTTCGGCATCAGTCCAGTAGAAAATTGCTGGTTCCAATGCCTTCCTGAAGCTGTATTCACACCAGCAGTGTGAGGAGATGGAGAGTGTCCTGCAACACCGACCAAGAGCAATATATCAATAAGAAGGAAAGTACTTTTCCAATAGGGAAAGATAATCAGCAACACCTGCTTGAAATCAGACCTAGATGCTGCAGCCAACGCCAGCAGGCAACTCTGCATCGCAACCACATTCAGGAGGCATTCCTTTTTGAGGATATTGGGGTCAAGCAGAGGTGCAGGCAGCTGTGGTGTCATGCTTTGCCCAGAGGAGCCCCTTTTTGAAATGGCATTGGTCATGTCTCTTTCGAGAATGAAGATGGACAACGAAACAGCTAAATCCATGGGGGCACTGCAATTTAGAGGATCATCAGCCTCAAGAAGGAAAATGAGTGTGCAAGGGAGTTCACAACTGTGAACCTCCCATAAGTCTTCACCTTACAGCAGCCAATTTACCGCACACCAGTACAGTGGAAATACACCGAGCAGCAGGACAACCATTTTGAGGGAGGGCATATTGAACAGGCAGAGCATGGAGAAACCGGACCACAGCAGCAAGTGACTTCACAGAATGCCTTCTCTTGCACTCAGAACTATTATGCGATAGACATGGAGGAATGGCACAACATGGCCTCTGACAAATGAATACTCCACATAATCCAACATGGATATTGTATAGAACTCTTAAGTCGGCCGCCCAACATCCACCTACAGGAGAGACGTCAATGCAGCAAGTACCCCATGCACTTTAAAAAGGAATTCACCAACCTGCTGCGGGAAAGGGCTATATAAAAGGTACCACAGTCTGAAAGAGTAAAAACGGTGTGCTCCATCTGCTTCCTAGTGCCAAAAGCAGACATTTCCCTAAGATCCATTCTGGATCTCAAGGTGGCGGCACACCTGAGAAGAAAATAGATTCAGGTCCACCCTTATTCGGAGGTCAGGCGAATAATGGCTGATAATGGTACAATTGTACCAGCAGTCCAAAGACAGCACAAACCAGGTGATACAGTGGCTGCACAGACTCTGCTTCTCAGCAACATGGAAAAATTATCCATGTTACCTATAAGGAATAAAACTTTTCTAGGGGCCTGGACTGAACTCAGAATAATAAAAGGCCTTCCTGTCAAAAGGAGAGTCCAGACAATGACAGAGTAAGCTCGCCTCTACTAGAAGCTCTTGGGCAGGATGGCATCCTACAAAATGCTCATACGAAATGTCAGGCTCCACATGAGACCGGTCAAGGAATGGCTATAAATACAATAGTGAAAGAAGCAAAAAACATCACAAAAATCAGACAATCCACTCCCATGTTAACATTAGAACAGATGCACCCTCATGGGGTGGGGAGTGAATATGTACAGACTGAACACCCGGGGTCTGTGGAGCTCAAAGGACACAGGGAAATGTAAATACGTTGGAACTAAAGACAGTATTCTTAGCCCTAAAGGCCTTCCAACCACAACTCAAGGGAAAGGTCGTACAGATGCAAACAGACAGAGCTACAGCAATGTCCTACCTGAAGAAACATCATGGACAAGATCACACACCCTATCCAGCCTAGGCCAAAGATATGAACATTGACATTACAAAGGAACATATCTCTAATAGCAATCTACCTACCTGGAGTTAAACACACAGAAGCAGGCAGACTAAGCACGCAAAATAGTTTGTCTCACGAATGGGAGGGAAACACATGTATACTTCACTGTATCTTCAAAGAGTGGGGAACCCCACATGTGGATTTGATCACCGCAGAAAAAAAAACAAAATGGCAAGACTTCTGGTCCAAGTACTTAGCCACCACGTGAAAACGAACTCCTTTCAGTAGAAAACACTCCATTTCAAAGCATGGCTCCTAAGGACATAGAATTTGGACATCTCCAGCTGCTCAAAAGAAACATAAATGTACTCCAAGAAGACCAACAGCATGCAGGTGTTATTCCAAAAAATGTAGCGGGTGAGAAAATCGTGCACAAAACAAAATGACCCATAGAGCGTAACAGACGACACAGCAGTACTAAAATACCTCACATGCTTACTGGGCGCAAGGCTCTCCTACACCATGATCTGTGTGCCTTTGTAGCATACACAAGAGGTGTGATAGGAAGGAGTTTTGTTTTTGCAAACACCAGCGGTCAGAAGGTCATCGGAGGGGACACACCCACACAAAACTTTAATGTGATACTCGCTCATCTGATGAAATCACCCTTTGAGCCCATTCATTTTGCAGAGTTGCAATTCCTCACTTTGAAAAAAGCACTATACAAAAGTACTGAGCTACAGCTACTAACAGCTCAGGAACCTCTGCGATCCCTACCTGACCACCCACAGGACTAGAGAATTTTGCTACATAAACTATGCACAGCATGTGAATCCAGGAGGATCCATGCTGCAAAAAGAAAAAAGTTACCTCTCGGGTTAATTTTGCAGCTTGAAGACCTTCTGGATTCACATGCAACCCTCTCACCTTTGCTGGAAAATGAGTGCAGAGACTTTGCAACAGGGAGGTTAAGAAAATGAATAGCAAGATGAAGTAAGTGACAGATGAAAAAATCTGAAGATGGCGCTCACTCAGTGGAGTTTCCTGCGCACTTCTGATTGCATCAAGGAGGGACATAGCATTAAATGATCGGCTCCTACTAAAAATAAAAAAAATAAAAAATAGATGAATGCCAGGACAATTCTGGACCCAACCTGAAGAAGACATCTGCTTACTGCCTTTTCGACGAAACACGTGTTGGCTACGTTATCCTATGGAATACGAGAAAACTGCCTGTGTGATTTGTGTGAGGCTCAAGAGGATAATATGGATGTGTGTCTGGATCCACTCTGAAGACACCAAATAAACAAGTGATCCTATGGACATTTTGGACCCTTTTTTTAAATATATTTGTTGACAACTAACTTGTTCTGAGATTGCCACAAATTTTACGGTATAAGGAAGGAGCTCAGGATTTGAATCTAATTTATTTGTGAAAGCTGGCCCGTCTGAATTAGGATTCATATTTTCTGTCTCAAAACAAGAAAAGTAAAATGTCAGAAAAAAGATGAAATAATCCCTACAAACCTCAAGTCCAAAGATGGGGCCTGACGTACCGAATTTCTATTACCAAAAACGTGATTGCAAACTGCGCATTTTATGAATGGAAAGGAATTTTGCGAACCGACCTACTTAGTAATAGGTTGGGTCACGAAATTCTGAATCGCAGTGCGGCGCAATCTGACCTAATTCGTTAATATTAAGAAGATAGGTAGTAAATTGTGACTCACTTCGATTGGATGCCATAAAGTCCATAAAGGCCTGCGAGAGGCAGCAGACCAACAGATCTGTGATCACAATTTAAATTTATTCAGCTTTTTTATCTTTTAAATGCAGCCCGTCTTCCCTAATGGATCAGGACTGCATTTTAAAAGAAGAGATATTTTTTTTTGATTTTTTTTTTTTTGTTGAGAATTAGCAGTGACCTAGTGGACCACTGCTTACATCCCAACAAACTTATTCATTCCCAAAGGCGAATGCCTCCCAGGGGGATTACTTTCTCATTTGTGAATGGATTAATACCTGCTTTGAAGTGTTGGGAAATGTTCATTGTATTGCGATCAGATTTTGGTTGCAAAACATTGATGGATAATTTTATTAATCCCAATAAACACACCCGTTCCCAGTGGTGATTTGTTATGGATTTCTAGACCCATTTTGGATTCGTTAACATGTTACCAAATTGGAAAATGGATTTAGCACATAAGAAAAAGCCATTTTGTGGTTGTGAAGCTTCTAATGTTATGAAATGCAGGCTTTGTGATCACAAGATGGCTTTGTACAACAGGCCCGATTTTTTCTGAAGACAGTTGGCTATATAATCCTGTATGCAGTAATTGTGCATTTTCTGTGACATATAGCGGTCAAGAGAATTCGAGAAGAGGGCTTTTCTTTTATATTGTAGAATGCGGAGGGCTAAGAGGATTATGGCTAGTTCAATTGAAAAGCCTGGCAAGAGTTGCAAAGTGTTCACACACTGATGGCATAGCTGCCTTTTTGTATTTATTACTGAGGTCCGCAGATAAATTAAATATTCTCATGATTGCGGAGTCTTCTCCACCTCTTTCTTCTTTGGTATCCTGAAATCTGATTTAGTGGAAGCAGCGACAGGAAGAGATTGATATAAGCAGTTTTTAAAACATTTTTGATGTATTTCTGCTGCAAGGATCGTTTAGAGCTCGGAGAAGAAAAGTACAGGGATCCAGGTTTGGGTCCCATTTTTGTGAAAGGCTATCCTGCAATAGATTCTGTCATAACTGTTGATGTTAGGAGGACTGTACCATTTGGGGGTTGATTCTTTTGATCCAGGTGAGAAGGGAGATTATAAATTCGACATGGTGAGTGAGAAGGGTTTTCAACACTGCAGCTTTGAAAGAACGTGGCTTGCATCACTCACTACCCATTATGAAAGACCTTTATAGCACAATATTGCACATTTCGCTTACTTTGTTCTTGAAAATGACATAGCAGAGATGCAGTTACGAAATGTTGATATGTTAAGGATACTCTAAAAATATTAAATTAAATTTCTTAGTTCACAGAGTTATCAAGGAGCAAACACCTCCTGCTTTTACATGGTACTGAATGTTAACCTCCACATATGAGAGTTTCAGAAACGTGTGGCAGATCAGTGGATCCATTCCTCAAATCTTAAGGAAATACTAAGTTCCTATGGAGAAAGGCATTCAATCCCATCATTAATTTCCATTAGGTTAATGTTTTTCAGATAATTCCCCCTGTATCCTATTATGGTCACAGATGCATGTTATGGAGAACTTGTGTGCAGTAGTTTTTTACTGGCAACTTTTAACCCATGAATCCACTCCCTCAATTAATGTACTGGAGCTCCAGGGGGTCAGGCTTATTGTAACAACATTTTGGATGGTGGCATGTAGAAGCAGTACTTGAAGCATGTTTTATTTACAAAGAAATGGGTACGATTTAAGTATTTTTCCCTTTCTAAATAGGTGTAACCATCATTTGGAAAACTGAATCCAGTTTACAGCAAACTACATACTCGTTCTACAAAGCATTTGAGTGGATAAATTCAATAGGCTACTTTTTAAAGACGTGCATGGGAGTTCTACATAGCAGTTCTGCAGTACCTTTTCAGTTGCTCTACCATGACGTACTTAAAGCTCTTTTAAATGTAGATTATAAAATGTTTACAGTTACAGAACCAGAAAAGATTAAATTTGAGGAGTGCACTTATGTGAAGCTTTGCAACACAACAGAAACCTATACCTCTAACAAAATGCTGGTCACCTGAGTTCTTCAGTGATCTTTTTCCTTTAGGTAACCAAATGATGATGTCCCGTTAGCGATCAGCAGCTGGTGTGGTTCAAATGGTTTCAAGGACTGTGAGATTACCTTAAGGACCACTACACAATTATTCTTATTTGGGCTGCCTTGTAATAAGTTGATAACACAGACAATCCTAAGCACCTTCTCTATTTCTAGGAGCTCAAATGTTTCCCAAAATTCTTGGGGGATGCTCTTGCTACATAAAGTACACTAATGCTCTCTGAATGCCATCCCATACCTTCCTTTGTAGGAAGACTGTTAAAAGCTTAAAATACATAATATGGCATTGGTAGTATATTCTTTTTAATGGCAGCACTATGGTAAAGGCATGAGATGTATAAATGTTGACACCTTTTTCAGATTGACTTGTATTTTTTGGAATAGTACCAGGATGTTTGGCTGACCTCCTTTTTAAAAGACCTTTACACAGCAAACACTCAAATACTAGTATTGGCCTGCTTATGATTTTAAATCTCATGGTACACTTGTTAGTTTCTATTTCCTCCCCTGTCAATTTAATGGATGTTAATTCCAATTTATTAATATTTATCTTGTCCCTGAAGACTCTACCATATATAATCCTCTAGTATTCTGAATAAATGACTGTTTTTCACACAGAGGTCAAAGCATTGTCTGCAAGAAGCGATACGTTGTGTTTGTCGCTACCCAATGTAATAACCTGACCTCTGCTTTTGATTATGTCGGCGTGGCCAAACGGTCACCATCACAAAAATCAGTGACGATATAAGCAAGCCCTGTCTTGCTCCCATAATTAAAGTTGTATGTTCTACTTTTATAAGTGAAGATGATTGTGTGCGATGTGAGGAAAAGAAGTTTTGATCCTCTGCATCTCAACAATAGACTTACCTGTTACACCTGCCTCAGTCCTGCCTTACACATTCATCTTTTAGAGTTTATTTATTTGCATGACCTCATACATGAAGAAACCTAGTGTAAACTGTTTTAGTTCTGTTAATTCATTATGTTTTTGAAGCTCTTAAGGAGGAGTGTGGACTTTCAGGGTTGAAAATCACATCTTTCAAGCCTTAGCATAGCTGCTAGATGAGATACTTGCCTTTGTACGTGCAATTTTAGTGATATTCTCTGCATCCTCACTGCCTATTGATTAGCAGATCCTTCCTTTTAATGTAGTAAACTGTGCACAAAAAATTTGACTTTCAAAAATTGGTTTCACATTCCAGTTTAATCATTTTAATCAGACATTTAATCTCCCGATTTTCGTTTAGCCACAATCTCCAACAGAGAACTACGTGTTTACTTTAAGTATCAAACCGGGTCTGTGTTTTAACTGTTCAGATTTAAATCCTTGGAGAGAATCAGAAAGATACATTGTTTATTTGACCAGATCATACCTAGGTGGGATTCCTGTGGTGTTCGTCTTGTCATGTAACAAACCTATCTTTTCTGAGAAAGCCCTAAAGGCCTTTCTTTTAATGATAGAACATGATGCACTAACTGCTCTGCTACATAATATCCCACTGTCTTGGATACTCAAAGCAACCATGTAGTAACAGATGCGTATTTTGAGTCCATTCACATACCTAACGAGGGGTGAACATTTTTAGTTAATCATTTTAGATAGAAATACCTTTCTTAGCCCTTTTCCATGTTTAAATGACTGTTAGGCAGGATATCGTAAGGCATGGAAATGGGGAGTTTATGCTGGATAATGAAACATTACTACTAGCCATTCAGATAAGTGGTTACTGACATGTGCTACTCCCATTACCAGCCATTTATTTGAAAAACACAATGAAATAGAGAATATGGATGCTATGAATCTGCAGAAACGTCTACTTGTACTGCACAAGTAATATACCAAGAACAGGGACATAGGCTACTGTTGTTGCCTTATCCGACGATGGACTTTCAGGTGAAAAAAAATGTGGAATGAGGAATGTGTGGCTGTAGATACTCATGCTGTGCATACTCCTGCCATCTAATGTTGTGTTTGGATGTGTGCAAGTTGTTTTTCTTCGAAGAATTCTTCTTGAGTCACAGGGATCTGTGACTCCACCCCTTGCATGCAGTGTGCATGGTCATTTGCTGGATTGTTGATTTTTTTTTTTCCCTGCCTTCGGATTTGGACATGTGCTTCCGTGGTCCAGAACAATGCCGTCGTGGTGATCTTTTCAGTCCTCATGGTTCCTCTCTCTCCGTCGGTGTTGTCTTTAATTGCGTCTTCCCTTTTCTCTTGTACCGTGTCGAATTTTCCAGTTACTGTCTGGGACAGTTTGTTGGTCGACTCCTGCCCCAGTGGAGCCTCGCCCTTCATGGTGCCTCTTCACTTCCATTTGGTCCGCTCTCACCATGCCTCATCTGTGATAGCTTTTTTGTTGTTGCCCTTTGTGTCGTGTGAAGTACCCCTGGGCCAACCTCCACCAGGGCTGTAATCATTGCCTCTCACCCAAGCATGACAAGGTCTCCTGCTATGCTGCCAGTTGAAGACCCTTCGAGATTGCTGAGCCTCTCGACTCAAGATGTCCTCCATGCGAGGTGAAGATACTCCAGACAATTTTGGTGCCCAGGACATTTAGAGGAAACATAATCAGAGCCTTTGGCCACTGACAAGGAGGCTTTCTCGCCTCAAGACAATTCCGGCTCTGACTACGAAGGGCTCCAGCCAGCTTGGCAGGTCATGTGTATGGCTCCCCCTCAACACTGCTTCGAGCTTTCACCCCCACAAGGAGCATTCAGCCACTCTGGACCCACAGAGGCAGGTTTATGGACCTCCACTGTCTTCATGCCATGGTCGGCGCTGAGTGTCCACTTCGGACACCACGCCCAATTTCAGCTCAGCACCAAAGAAAATTCTAAAAGCCAGCATCCATGGAACCACCTGCTCCTGGCACTGATACAATAGTCTGATCCGAAACCGTTGGCATTGAATCCCAGGTCGGTGCCGGTACTGGATACTAACACAGCCTCCGTTGCCAGGTAGTTGGCCTCCTAAAAGACAACTCAAGTTTGAAGAAGCTCTAGAGCCCTCTCCTCAACTAAAGCGGCGGAAGAAGCAGGATAAAGCCACTGGTCCTCTTCTTGACCCCAGACTCTCTCCATCCCACCCAGATCCCCACAAGCACCTTCACCACCTCATTCTTTGCCTGACCCACTCTCTTAAACTCCAGAGGGGTCACCACATTCCAGCATGGGTGAACACAGTTGAGGGGTCACTTACAACATGACCCCACAAGGAGACCCTTGGGACTCGTGTGTTGTGGATTTGTCTACGGATACTGGTCCTGACCTCCACCCACAAGATGACACCTCTGCTTACCATTATGTTTTAGGTAGGGCTACTGCTTCCCACAACATGGAGGTGCATAAAGAGCCTGTCAAAGCGGATTTCCTCTTTGGGACTCTTTCCTCGGGCCATCGCTCCACGTTGTATCTGCCCATACTGAAGGGGATGCTCAAGCCCCCATCTGACATCAAGGAACTGGTCAAGGCCTTGGTTACTACCGCCAGGTTTAACAAATTATAAGGCCTCCCCTTCTGACCCTATCTGATTTAGGGGCCAGATCCCACCATTTACCATAGTGGTTCATACCACTCGTAAGTGAGCAGAGTTCGTGGCACAGGCGATGTTCCTCGGCTGGACAAAGAGAGTAAAAGGATAGACATCCCTAGTAACTGTGTCGTGGCCCAGTCTAAGAACCACTGGTGCATCTCAAATTTCATTGGTTCACTTTCTAGGTGTGACTGATGGGATGAGATGGAGGAACTACTCCAACATCTCCCAGAGGAGCACCATGAAAGGGGACATGTGTGGGTCACAGAAGGTAAACTGATTTCCGACACAACCATGAGGTATACCCTAGATGCTGCTGATACCACTACTCAGGGGATTAATTCTAGTGTTCTTCTCCGTAGTCATGCCCGGGCTCCATGTTTCCAGCTTCAAGATAGATGTTAAACAGCATGTCCTCATCCTGCCCTTCGATGGAAAACATCTCTTTTAGCCTCAGGTTGATGAGATGCTGGAGAAAATCAAAAAAGGCACAGACGGCAAAAGCCATGAGTGCCTTACAAACTCCATCCCCGTGGGTACCCTTTCGCTGCTTTGTGTTGCGGAGACTCCAAGACCAACTTCCCCAAAGCCTCCATGCGCTTCCACCACCAGTCTGCCCAACCAACAACAAAAGGAGCTACTTCAGGATTACCTATCATGGTTATAGCACCAAAGGTAGAGGCAAAAGTAGCTCCACCAAGGGAGTTGCATTAGCCAAACAATGACTTGCCACTCCAAATACCCATCCCCCTCTCTCACCTGCCCTCAGCCCCCTTCTCCAGTTACACAGCACCTGTTGTGGGACAGCTTCAGAAGTTCTTCCATGACTGGCAACATGTCACCCCAGACCAGTGGGTATTAGACATCATTCAACATGGTTACTGCCTGGAGCTCATCTCCACACCACCCAACATACCACTCTGGCAAACACACCCTCTCCCCAGAACACCAACAACTGCTTTTGGAAAAAGTACGAGCACTCCTTCTCTAAGGGGCCATAGCTCCTGTCTCACAATACTTACAGAGCTCAGGGATGTATTCCCTCTACTTCCTCAGTCCCAAAAAGGACAGGTCCCTGAGGCGCATTCTGGACCTCAGACCCCTGAACAAGTACAACCCGTCAGAACACTTCCACATGGTCACCCTTCAGGATATCATACCTCTGCTGCAGCCAAGCGACTTTATGACTGCACTCCACCTCAAAGGTGCCTACTTCCACATCCTGACACATCCGGTGCACCATCCTTACCTCCGGTTTGTGATAAGTGGTCAGCAATACCAGTTCAAAGTGCTGCCCTTCGGGGTCTCCACTGCACCCAGAGTTTTTACCAAATAACTTATAGTAGTAGATAATACCTGCAAAGACAGGGCCTCCATGTATTCCCAAATTTGGACGATTGGCTGATAAAGAGCACAGCGCTACAACAGTGCCATGCACATACCTAAGCCACAATGGGTCTCTTGCACAAACTGGTCTTTTCCAATCAAACCTGTAAGGTCCTAGCTCAAGTCCCTTCAGGTTCAGTCTTATCTGGGACCCATCCTCAATGCAGAGGTAGGCAAAGCATATCTCAGTCCTGCAAGAGTCCAGTGCTTCCAGCCGTTGCTGCCTCTTTTTGAGCCAAATCAACAGGTCACTGTATGGACAGTCATGTGCCTCCTATCCATGATGGCCCCTGCATCGTTATAGTATTCCCCCCCTACCCCAAGTGGTCTCAAAAGGAGGGTCATTGGGACGATCTAATGTCATCAGCCACCGCAGTTCTCATTCTCTGCAGTGGTAAAGCACCAATAAGTTGTTGCAGGGGCAGCACTGTCTTGACCCAGTACCGCAGATCAACATCACAATGGATGCATCTCTCAGAGGTGGGGGAGGTGCACCTGGAAAACCTGACTGTCCAGGGCCATTGGGATCCAGTTCACAGTGGTCTCCACATCAACTATCTGGAGCTGCTATCTGTCTATCTAGCACTCAAATATACAAAAAAGTGATGGGTACAATGCTTGAATTAATCTTAGCCACTGGTAATTACTCAGGCCCCACCCCAAGCCATTGTTATTTTGCTTAACATGTCACCTCAATTTGGACCAAGCTATAAGCAAATCAGTCTTGACCCTCCTCCAATCAAAACTGTCCAGCCTGAACTGCCAAGTTAGGTCCTCCCTGAACCAGAACACAAGCAACCCAAGTCGGGTTTCGCCCTAGTTTTGTGCTCATGAGCTGGGTACAGCTTGGTTCCATTGGCACAGTGTGCCAGGGGACCTATGTCTGGCCGTACCCGTCCCACTTAGGGCCCATAATCAGGACTGAACCAGTTCTGGGTTGCTTGTGTTCCAGTTCATAGAGGACCTGGCTTGGCAGTTCGGGATGGATTGTTCTAAGGGATCATATTGCTCCCAACAGAGGAGGATGAGCCAGACCAAATCAGACTATAAGGGACAAGGTGATTGTGAGTCACTAGAGAATTTGAACAACAAGATTAAGAAAATTGGGTCGCTAGGGTGCCCATTAACAAGACTTCCACCTCTTAGACTGCTGGTTGGGAACTAAAATCTGTTATTTATCCTGCTGTTCGGAGGTACATAAATCCTACTTTCCTACCACCTGTTAACCACACAGAGGCTCCAGCTGTACCCCTTTGATGGCACCAAGAGTATAGAGGACATAGATTTGGTTGCTGCCTCGTGAGAGGCATGCTGGGCTGCCTGCGGCCGGGGAGGGCTGGTGTCTGGGCCTACCATGCCTGCCTGGCTTCTCGCAAAAGGTGGACCCTTGGTATGCAGCACTGCTGCCTGGGCGGCAGAGGCTGGCCTTGCATGTGGGTGCGGCAGTGTGTGCCTGCCCTGGCTCCTGTTAGAACTTGTAGCAGCTTTTGAAGTGAGGTTGGACGCAGAGAGCTCTACTTGCCACACTGGTGCCCATACAAGGTTGCAGCAGGCACAGCTGCACCGGTGACCCCTGACCTGATTTAAGGTCAGGATTCGCTCCCCACGCCGCGCAGCTCCACCTGACTGCGTCCGTGCCCTCTACCCCGCCCTTGCTGCTGCTGCAAGTTCGAGGCCCTCCACCGCCCGCAGGCACCCGCCTGCGCCTCATCCCTGATGTCTAGTGGTTGCCATAAGTATTGTGTGTCTGTCTTGTAACTGTCTTTCTTTTGTGCCTTTTTTACTGCTTTATCTCCGTTTTTCAGCCTCTTTTTTTCCTTTTCTGTTAGCCTTTTTGCCTTTTTTCTCTCTTATTCTGCCTGTTTTCGGCTTCTCTTAAGCCGTTCTTTCTGCTCGCCCTTTCCTGCTGCTGCGTCCCCTGCGGCCCCGCCCCCCTCGCGTCCCCATTCGCCCACCGCTCCTGCCTCCCAGCTGCTCCTCCCTCCCACCTCCCCTTCTTAATGGAGCCCGTCTGTGCCTCTCAGCGCCTGGACCACGTCCCTGGCCCCTGCATTCCCCATGCCACCCAACGCTGCTACAGTGCCAACGACCTCCACGCATCCAACACAGGCAGCTCTGCCCCCTGCTTCCAAGCCACCTCAAAGCTCACCCATGGACCTTTCTCCTGCCGGAACTGCAGCTTCACCTGCCCCCCCCCCAAGCTGCCAAGCATCACGCCAGAACCAAACACAACTGCCTCAGCTGCATCCTCCTCAATACCCGCTCCGTCCACAAGCATGCCGTCGAACTCTGGGACCTACTCACCTCATCATCCCCGGACGTCGCCTTCCTCACCGAAACCTGGTTGAACCCCTCCTCAGAACCCGACATCGCCATAGCCATCCCTGAAGGCTATAACATCACCCGCAGAGACCGTACCAACAGACCGGGAGGAGGGATTGCCATAGTCCACAAGAACACCGTCAGAATCTTGACCAACACCGATGAGGCCCTGACGCCACCGAACACTTACAGTTCCAGATTCACATTAACGTCAACACCACCCTCAGAGGAACTCTCGCCTACAGACCACCCAGCCTCTGGCCACAGTTCAGTGACTCCATCGCCGACATAATCCGCACCCATGCCCGTGCCTCTACAGACTACATACTCCTCCGCCCTGATCGCCAACCTCGGTCTCAAACAACTTGTCATGACGCCCACCCACTCCGCCAGCCACACGCTCAACCCAGTCTTCTCTGCCAGCAGCCACGTCACCTTCAGCCATACCACCGAACTCCACTTGACCGATCACTATTGCGTCCACTTCACCTTCCAGAAACCCGCCACACACCACCACCCACAACAGATCCCCTGCTGCAGCTGCAACAAGATGACTGAAGACCAGCTGATCTCCACAGTCGCCCTAGCCCCGCCACCCATCACCACCGACCCCAACACAGCCACCCTCAACCTCAGACAATGGCTAGACGACTGCGCCAACACCCTCGCCCCGATCAGGAAACCCTCCAACAGTAGCACCAGCACTAAGGCCATCTGGTTCACTGCCGACCTTTAGGCCTCCAAGCGGGAGTGCCGAAAAATCGAGAAGTGGCACACCGCCCTCAAGATGGCCATCCGCAAGCACCACCAGCTCATCCGGACCACCAAGAGATCATTCTACAAGGAACGCATTGACAACAATTTTCACGACAGCAAAGAGCTCTTCAACATTGTTAAGTAACTCGTCAACCCCAGGTCCTGCTCCAACGACACCCCTCCTTCGCAAGACCTCTGCGACTCCCTCTCCACCTTCTTTTACCGCAAGATCATGGACATCCACGACAGCTTCAACACCTCAACCCCCACGTCCGCCGTGGCCACCACAAACCCCGACGCACCGTACCCCAGCCACACCAACCTCCTGCTCTCCTGGACCCACATCAACGACGAGGACACCATCAAAACCATGAGCACCATCCACTCCGGCTCACCTTCCGACCCTTGCCCCCACCATGTCTTCAACAAAGCACGCCCCATCATCTCCCCCCAACTCTGTATGATAGTCAACAGCTCCTTCGAGACTGCCACCTTCCCTGAGAGTTGGAAGCACGCAGAAGTCAATGCCCTGCTAAAGAAACCCAAAGCAGACCCTAGAGATCTCAAGAACTACCGGCCCATCTCCCTCCTCCCCTTCCCGGCGAAGGTCATCAAGGAGATCGTCAACGGCCAACTGACCCGCTTCCTGGAAGACAACACCACGCTGGACACCTCTCAATCCGGATTCCGTAGCAACCACAGCACCGAGACCACTCTCATCGCCGCAACCAACGACATCAGGATCATGCTTGACAAAGGCGAAACTGCGGCCCTTATCCTCCTAGACCTCTCGGCTACCTTCGACACCGTCTGCCACCACACCCTTCGCACACGCCTCGACGACGCAGAGATCCGTCACAAAGCCCTGGACTGGATCACATCCTTCCTCTCCGGCAGAACCCAGAGAGTCCGCCTCCCTGCCTTCCTTTCTGAAGCCACCAAGACCATCTGCGGCATTCCCCAAGGATCCTCACTCAGCCCGACCCTTTTTGACATCTACATGGCACCGCTCGCCAACATCGTCCGATCCCACAACATCAACATCATCTCCTACGCCGATGACACCCAGCTGATCTTCTTACTCACCAAGGACTCCGCCACCGCCAGAACCAACCTCCACGACAGAATAAAGGCCATCGGCAACTGGATGGAGAGAAGCCGCCCGAAACTGAACTCAGACAAGACGGAGATCCTCATCCTCTGCTCCAACCGATTCGCATGGGACGACTCCTGGTGGCCGGCCACCCTAGGAACCACATAGACGTCCACCAACCACACACGCAACTTAGGGTTCATCCTAGACTCATCGCTCACCATGACCCAGCAAGTCAACGGCGTCTCATTGTCCTGCTTCAACACCCTCCGCATGCTCTACAAGATCTTCAGGTGGATCCCCACTGAAACCAGAAGGACCCACACCCTCGTCAGCAGCAGACTGGACTAAGGCAACGCTCTCTACGCGGGAACTACGACCAAGCTCCAGAAAAATCTGCAACGTTTACAGAACGCCTCCGCACACCTCATCCTCGACATCCCACGCCGCAACCACATCTCAGCCCACTTGAGAGATCTACACTGGCTCCCCGTCAACAAGAGAATCACCTTTAAACTCCTCATCCACGCTCACAAAGCACTCCACAATGCCAGCCTTACCTACCTCAACGAGCGACTCCCCTTCTACACTCTAAACCGTCAACTCCGGTCTGCCAACCTCCCCCTCGCCACCGTTCCTTGCATCCACAGAACTACAGCCGGCGGCAGCTCATTCTCCCACCATGCCGCCAAGACCTGGATCTCTCTTCCCGTCCACCTATGACAGACCCGGACCTGCTGACCTTCAGGAAACGACTCAAGACCTGGCTGTTCGAGCAGTAGCACCTTCCCCACCCCTCAGCGCCTTGAGACCCTAGTGGGTGAGTAGCGCGCTCTACAAATGACTGATTGATTGATTGCCACCCAGCCCTTTCTTCCCTCCATTTGATCCTCGTGGACTCCCCGGTGTACCCCTGGGTTGCCTATGCCCAGCCGATGGGAGACTTCTGGGGTGTAGTAGGGACTGGCGGACTGTGCAACTGCAACTAGAAACAGCAGCCATCAACAACATTTACACTTACCTGCAAAACTCCTGCACAGTGGCACAAGGCTCAGTGCCTTCACTTTCATGAGGCTGAGAGCACGTGGTGATCTGCTTGCTGCATTGGCGTCCTTGGAGATCTGTGGCGAGCGCAGCTGGGCCAGTGTTGCCGCCTGGTCCCTGATATTCAGACATGAGCTCCGTGGACTCCGTGTGTTGTCAAGGCCTGCTCATGCTCCCCGGTGGGTAGTTTCTGGGGTGTGGCAGGGCCTGGCAAGTTGCTCGATTCCGTGACTGGAAACAGTGGTCTACGGCAACACTTAAATTCTCTTCCAAAACTCCTACACTTACATGAGGCAGAGTACCCATTTTGAACTGCTCTGGAGGGCCTCTGGATGGGGGCCTTGTCTGGGTCTGCTCATGCTCCCTAACGGCTGATTCCTGGAGAGTGGTGGGACCCTGTCCTTTCGTGTGACCCAACCCAGATGTGGCTAGTGATCTTGGTTTGTGCCTCTTTTTTTTTTTTACATTCTCTCAGCGTGCCATGGGGAAGCATGATAATAAACAACCTAAACTCTCCTTTGAGTCACATCAGATCTAGGACCCGAGTCCAGGGTCTTGGACCCACAGTTGACAAACATGAGGACTGAATTGATCAGCTGAAGCGCGGCACGTCTAATGCTGAAGGCACACAGTCAACTGCAAGGAAACAGTAGTCTGGATGTAAAAAGTACTTGAGCTCATCAAACGTAAGAATGAAGACGACGAGGCTTGGTTGCGCCGAAACAACTTGCACATTCTTGGCGTCCCTGAATCAACCGCGATGGAACCGAGGGACACCTTTTTTGAAGCTATGCTATCTTTCCTTTTTGGAGAAGATCTCTCTCCTTTGTTTTTTTGTGGAGGGAACACAGTGATCCTTGGGCGTGTGGCGAGCACCCCCCTCTCCCTCCATTGTTACCAGCCTCCCGAATTTTAGAGACCGGGACACTATGCTCCACCTCACCAGGAAGCGTCAGCCTCTGCAGTACCAGGAAATAACTGCCTCTTTCTTTCCAGACTTTACGCTGGTGGTCCAGGCAGCCTGCCAGAAGTCTCTTCCCATGAAAAGATCCTTTCAAAACCCCCTGGATGTACTCCTTGCTCTATCTGGCCAAGCCTTGTGTTTTACACCATGCAAAACCTTTCATATTACAGATTCCAAGACAGCCACCAAGTTCATACGCAATTTTGACTTTCCTCCTTTTGGGTCTACTCCCAAATGGGGGGGCTCTGACGGCAGCCACTTCAGTGACAATGAGTAGCTCCCTTATCATGCCAGTGTCATGACTGCGGGCTACCATGAGGTGTGCCTCGCTTGTTTACGCCCTGCCGGTTGACTTACCTTGACTTTAATGTTGCAACAGTTTATCCAGCGGACTGGGGGGACAGCAGTCTACTTATCCTGGCCTACCCTAATTTCTGCCCTTTAGTGATTGGGGTGTACACTGGGACCGCTGGTTGCCCTTTGGGGATCTTTCCTTCCACTGCTGGGATGTGGTGTTTTGCTGTTTTTTGTGGGGGAAGGACGGGGGAATGTGGCTCGTTTGGGGGTCGAAGTGGGCGGGGTTTGGGTTTAAAATGAATGCATCTTGCGTCTTGCATTTCCTTGTCTGTTTTTTAACTTTTTTTTTCCAGTCAGTTCTACATCCACACTTTCCCCATGCACGCTGCATGACATGCCTGATTATTTGCCCACTTATGGCCTGTTGCACTCCATTAAATGGCCTGGTACATCCAGGGGTTGAACGATTGCTGCAAGATGCTGTAGGTTCTGGCGTACCTGCAGCGGAACCACATTGACATCTGTTGCATGCAGGAAATACACTTAACTGACTCGACTTGTGAGTGCATACGAGTCGGCTGGATTGCTGAGACACGTATCCCACTACTCCAATTATGCATGCTGTGAGGCAGTGCTTATCCGCATGGCTCCCTTGGCACAACTGTAAGGCACTATGTGATTCCCAGGTTAGGTTTATCAACTTTTTCGGCACGCTGCAGTGGAACCCCTTGATACTGGTAGCATTATATGGCCCGAATGTGGATGACTGTACTTTTTTTGCAGAGATGCAGCTGCTGCCTTGTACGATGGGCTCAGGGGGCGATGTTGTGGGAAGGAGACTTTAATGTGGCTCTGGATGTACTGAGGAACGATATAGTAAGACTCAGCGCACCCATCTGGGGGCCGTGGCTCAGCTATTCACCCTAATGGTGGACAAGGATCTTACTGCCCTGTGGTGAGCTCGCCACACCTCTAGTGCTGAGGGAACTTGTGTTGGCCTGAAGCACAACACCTGCTCTAGAATTGACTACCAACTTGTCACCAGAGACTTGGCCACTTTGACTACCAATGTCTCCCCCTCTCTAGAATGCTATCTGATCACACCCCTGTACTGCTGGAATTTGCCCCTCCATAGTTTGTTTCGAGGGCCTTCACCTGGAGGCTTCCCCTTAATGCCCTTCAGGATCAGGTGTTCCGAACTGAAATCAGGATGGATAGCTATTTTTTAATATTTTGAACAGAAATCTGTGGACTCCACCTCTATGCCCTGGGCGGCATTTAAAGTTGTGTTTGTGAGGCATGCATTGCCAAGCAGGCGGGGTGCCAAAGACTGCAGAGAGAGCTTGTGCGTTTAAAAGCAGACACCAGAGTCTTGGAGCTCCAGTTTTCTCGACTAACAACGATGCTGTCCTTGCGCCAGTCTGCAGTAAGATCTTAGATTATGATGTGGTAGTGCTGTGAGAAACACTCAACCTCTGGAGGGAGGCCCTCACTAGGAGGTATGGGGAGAGCAATAGGGCAGATATGACGCTAGCTGACCTACTGGGGAAACCTTGGGCTTATGATCACATCGTAGAACTACTAGATGACCAAAAATTGCTCATGTGGGGGTTTCTGCTGCACAGCTTGTCATGACTGATTTTTGTTCTACACTGTACACCTCATCTCTGCCGCCTGACAAGTCTGCCTTGACTTCCTGTTTGGACTCTGTGCAGCTCCTATGGCTGGATGGCACCCACTGCCAGTTCTTAAACAAACTCCTTACAGTGGAGGATGTCATACAGACCATTAATGGTATGCCCATCTATTGGCCATGTATGAGGAATCCTTGTCCTGAGTCAGTCTTCCGCCCATTCTCCTGGGGTGAGGGGGACACTTATTGTTGACATTTTGAAACCTGACAAGGGCCCCCAACACTATGACTCGTACAGGCCTCTTTCCGTGATCAACTTAGTTAACAAAATCTGGCAAAGGCGGTTGCATCCTGACTTTTCCCCATGCTGCTGAACAGTGTGCACCCAGACCAATCCGGTTTTGTTCCTGGCCATTCAATGGCACACAGTTTACGCACCTTCTACGCACTCTTGCACTCTGTCAACCGTCACTTCAGCGGTGGTGTTATTTGGCGCTACCAAGGCGATTCACTCGCTTGAGTGGCCTTTTTGCTTAATCTCCTGGCCCTCATTGGTATTGGTGATGTCTTTCTGTGTTTGATTAAATTACTTTATGCTCAGCCTGTTGTTCGACTAGGCATTAATGGACTGATAGGTTCACTGGTCCCCCACCCTCTCTTTCACGATCACGGGGTGAACGCGGCAGGGCTGCCTGTTGTAAGCCATTCTTTTCGCTTTCGTAATTGAGCCTCTGGTTAATTGTTTGTGGCAGCAGCATGCGCACCGGGTCCTTGTGTTCATTCCCAGGAGACTACTTGTCTCTGACGTTTCTTTGTATGTCTGAGACCCCCAGAAAAACCTGTATCTTTCAATTTGTGAGATGATGTACTTTGGAGGTTTTGCAGGTATTAATATTAATATGTTTAAATCCATTATATTCCAACTCACTGATGCCAAGCCAGCCTTTGATTCTGAGTTTCCCCTGAAATGGGCAACCCGATCCAGGTAGATATTTAGGATTTGGCTGAGTCAGAATCTGGACAGATTTTGGCGCAAAAAATTAAGTTTGGTTGATGTCATTGCTCTAGTATCGAGTGGCTGTATGGACAAGGCTGCCACTGTCCCTTATTGGGAGGATTGCATGATAATAGATGTTTCTTCCAGGATATTAAGTCTGCCCTGGCTCCCTGCAAGAGTCTCTAGTAGTGGCTATCTATTGTGCTCCCCAACGTTGGAAGTATCTGGAGGCCTAAGTAAGTAACTCCCTGAGGCGCCTCTTGAATGGGAAGTGTTGTTCCAAGTAGGTCTGGTCGACTTTGGGTAGTGTAATGTTAATGATGCTAGCTTTCGCGTGGTTAATTCTAAAACCTGCGCACTTCTCGAATCTCTCCAATTCCCTCATCAGTGGGGACAGGGAGATCTTGGGATCCATCAGCACAATCATCACATCATCAGCATAAGGCGCCAGCTTGTTCTCTCTACCGCCCATTCTCAGGCCTCTACTGTCCCAGTTGAGTCACACCCTGGCTGCAAAAGGCTCCATGTAAAGAGTGAACAGTAGCGGCGACAGCGGACAGCCCTGACTAGTTCCCCTGTTGATAGCGAAAGTGGTCTACAGTATGCCGTTCACCCTGACTGCCGCTCTTGGGGATTTATAGCTGACCCATATCCATCGACTAAACCTCTCTCCCAGTCCCATTTGAGTGTGAACCAGCTTTAGATATGGCCTGTGCACTTCATCAAATGCTTTCTCAGCATCAACTGCTAGAAGTGCCATGGGGATATGAAAGCGGTGAGCCTTGTGGGCTAAGTGACACAGGCATTTAATGTTATCACTGCAGTTATATTTTGGAATAAAACCTGCTTGATCTGAGTCAATTAGGTGTTACATATGAGGACCAAGCTGCGCCACCAGGATTCCCGTATAGATCTTTGCATTTACATTTAATAGCGAGATGGGTCGGTAGGATGAGCACCGTGCCGGTCCTTGCCTTGTTTAGGAATGACAATAACAGTAGCCTGCAGCATAGCTTCTGTTAGGGTGCCAGTTATGCTAAATGAGCTGCAGAGTCTAGCTAAGACAGGCGCTAGGGTTGGGGCAAAGGTCTTGTAGAAGGCTGCTGTATAGCCATCTGGGCCTGGTGTTTTGTCTGGGGCAAGCTTTTGTATGGTCTGCAGTACCTCCTCAACATCTTCCTCTAGAGCTACTGACTCTGGAGCAGAGAGGCAGTTCAGTGGCAGTTGGTCCAGACAGGATTCTGCTTGGCTGGGGTCTAGGTGTTAGGCCACGTACAGTGTAGTGTAGAAGTGTTCAAACGCTTGTGCTATATGGGCATCTTGAACTACCCGGTTGCCCTGAGAGTCTGCCATCTCCACTACTCACTGCCACAGGGTTTGAGCATGTAGCTGATGAGCTAGTAAACGACCCGCTTTGTTGCGTCCCACATAGAATTTCCGTTTTAGGTACAGAAGAGCATATTCCGCTTTGCCTGTGTCCAGGGCTTTGAGCTGTTTGCGTGTGGCTGTTAGCTGCCTCCTAACTCTGAAGCCCCTGCACGTTTGTGTACCTCCTCCAAGTCCCTGACATCAGTCTCCAGTTGGGCCCTCTTATCTCTCCTTTCCCTCCTCAACCGGGCCACCATTGCAATAAAGGCGCCGCGGATTACTGCCTTCATTGTGTTCCACAGCAGGGCCGCCGGGACGTCTGGGTTATCGTTAGTCTGTAGGCTGCTTGGTGATATGAAAGATGCCCACGCTGACTTGCGCAGGCTCATTGCCATCCTGCTGGTGTTAGTGAGCTAAGAGGAGGGTAGCTACTGCTAGGAACAGTTGGAAACCTCTTGAGGACTGATGCAGACAGGTTCTCGCCCCAAAGACATCCGTAGTCTGTTGACAGGCTACTTACTGAAACTGAGTTCCTGGTGGGGTTGGACATTGATTCTCTTTACACTAATATCCCTCAGATGGAGACTCTAAGGGTAATGGAGGATATCTTTTATCAACAAGATTGGAACCTTCAAACACCTAGATCTTTTATACTTGATCTGGCACAAACAGCACTGACTAAGAACTACTTTGAATTTAAGGGAACCATCTACCTTCAAACCCACGGCATGTCTTTGGGCAGCACATTCACGATGAGTCTGGCGTGTCTGTATGTCTCAAATTTGAGAGAGAATTTATCTTTGGGCCGACAAGCCGTGGACAGAGCATGTTAGACTTTGGTGCCGTTTGGGAATGGCCCCTTCTTGTTTTTACCTCCACTATTGCCAACACATCATTGTTGATATTGTACTTGGAAATAACGGCAAGGGAGGGGATACTGGCCACGGGAAAGTATCATATGCTGACTGATAGAAATAACCTCCTATGCTTTAATAGCTTCCATCCTAAGTCCCTTCGGGAAAATCTTATCTTCCATATTTGCTGTTCTTTCAGACTTTAAGGAGGAGTCTCTAAAACTTTGGAAGAAACTGGAAGAGAATAAATACCCACATTGTGTTAAACCGGGCACAGAAAAGAGCTAGGAATCGTAATAGGGATCCACTGCTCAACAACAGGGAAAGACCTAAAATTGATAGATCATTATATGTAGCAACATTTTGCACAACATGAAATCATGTCAAACGAATAATCACAAGACATTGGCCCATCCTGAACTCGAATTTCTTGGACTCAGTGACACCTTTGTTCTCATTTAAAAAGAGTGTTAGCATTACAGATTTGCGTGTACACATGACCTCAAAACACTCATCGAGGATGCAGGATCTACCACTGATGGTGAGCCACACATCGTGTGGTTCATGTAGTGTCTGCTCGCTAACAAGGAGCTTCAAAACAGTGGATGTGGGATTGAGTTACCCGTGGGTCCAAACAAACATACTAATTGCAATAAGGGGAATGTCATCTACTTATCCAATGTCCATGTAATCTATTATATACAGAAATGACAGCACGAAAAATAAAAGTTAGAATTATGGAACACAGAAGCAATAAAATGCAAAAAGGTTACAACAATACTAACATTGCATTATTTGGAGAAGAACATACGGTGGAGGATATTGAATGGACAGTTTTGGACAAGCCAAAGATTCCATGCACTGTGAAGGATGTAACACATTTAAAAAAAAAAAAAAAAAAAAAAAAAGTGAATAGAAGTGGATATATCGTATCCATGGCGATGAGGTAGGATTGAATGAAGATATCCCTTGGCACCATTTATACCTAACCTGAGTGGGAAAATATTGGGAGGGACAAGATTGAATTGTGGGTCCCCTCCCTATGGATTTTTATTATGAGTTAATAATGTGCCCATGCCCCCTTGCATCCTGTTTAGTCCTATGGAATGTAACTAAGGAATACTCCTGTAGAGTGCAACTGAGGGTAGAAATGAGTGAATCAAAGGCAACTACTATATTTGCATATGAAAATTTTTATGGGGACCTTTACACCAAAAGGCAGAGTAGCAGTTTCCCCGGCTCTATCTGAGTATGTTACACTAGATTCAAGAGCGCAGTGCCAGTTTTGAGTAGGAGAAAGGTCCCTGTGGTGTAGCCTAGAGCATCCAACATGATTAGCATGTCTCTGTGCTTTCCATCATACCCACGGACCATAAGTAAGGGTTATACATATGGGCTGTCTGGTAACAGAATTAAGGGTACAAGATGAGTAAACAACTAAAGTAGGGCACGTTTTTATATATAAATACACTTCCATGGGGATTAATACCCGATGGTGGGGTTGGTGTTTTTCAGCCCTCTTAAGTATATAAAAGCAGTTTTAAGATGGGCGCGGTTGGGTTGGTAATTAGGAAGGCCCCCGCAGCACAGCCCACAGCACCCCATGTGGTGGGCACGCTGCAGCCCCTTATTGGGGCTGACAGAATGAAAAGAGTAGGAGCACCTGTGCCGGTACCTCCACTGACCATAAGTAAGGTATACGCATATAGATTGACTGGTAAACTAATTTAAGGGTATACAGTAAGGAAACAACTATAAATGATCGTGTTGGTATTTAAATACAATGTTATAGGGATTGACATCCTGTTGCATGTTGGTGTTTTCCAGTGTTCTAAGGTATATCAAAGCAGTTCCAATATGGAGGCACCATGGTTGGTAAGCAGGAAGGCCCATGGTACAGCCCACAGCACCCCATGTGGTTGTCACGCAGTTGCCCTTGATTGGGGCTAACAGAATTTAAAAAAGTACGAGCATCTGTGACTGTACCTCCTCAGGGGTCGAGTGGTACAGAGTGGCGGTGTTGGTCTCTTGAAGACGTGAGTGGGGGGGAGACTGTTTTGAGGATAGAGTAAAAACGTATTGCACCACCTCTGGATAGTGGGCAAGAGAGTGTGTGTAAACTGGAGGTATACTCCTGGGGGTCCCTCTGATTTGGATGTGATTTGTGCTTACATTGACTAACCAGCGGTACATGGAGCAGAGAGTGGCAGGATTAACCGGGTAAGAACTGGGTCCTGATTTATGGTTGATCTAGTGCAGATATTTTTGAAAGGAGAAGCACTGCTATAATCTTAGCAATGTTTTTGGCATCTATGAGATAGTGGGAACTGGCCAGCTATGCAGTGAGGATCTGGTTAATAGACAAGTATTTAATTGAAAATGCTGTCGTATTACACGTCTCTTTTCTATATGACAGTGTGTGACTAAAGGGAGACGCTCCCACTCGCACTCCATTATCCGAGAAATCAGAAGTGAAACTTGGTAAGCAGTGCTTTAATATGTTTCACAAAGTATTCCTAAATTTCTCACAAAGCTTTGGGTGAGAGTTGGTTGTGGTGATGGTATGACCACTGGTCACAAGATTTGGTTCTGGTTGCAGGCTGTCCGAATTAGGAATCCTTTTTAAAGGACACTGTTAATGATAATAAACTTCGAATCACTATTGCATGGTGATTGTGCTATGGATGGATGTTGGGAAAAAACATGGTACTTATATTTCTTAATTTCATGTTTTCTTATTTGTAGGAATGTCCGTGTGTAGTTACTTTCAAGTGGCAAGTAAGGTCATGACATCCCAATGCCCTAGACAAAGATTATATGTACGGCTGTACATAAGGCGGGATTTCAAGTCTTGAGGAAGGCCAAATGACCCAGCAGGACGATAATGAGCGGCTGAAGCATGTCGACAAGAGAGCAGATAGGAGGGGTAAAGGGGTACTAAAATCCCCATGGTAGATATTTTTAATCCTTTCCAGGGAGCCCATAAGTAAAAGTTGCATAGGACTCCCATGACATAGTTTCAGGCATTATTTTTGTTTGTTCTGCAGAGTAGATCCCTATATATATGTGTTTTGTTTTGTCTTTCCCCAAATTCCTTTTGCTCCATCACTGACGTTGGCTAGCGCGGGATGTTGTAGCAAGCCAGACGATGAAGCATGACACTGAGTGGGTGAGGGCAACTTTAAAGAACATTGTGTTATTCCATTGTATGAAGTCTAAAAGTCGGGTGAGTCTCATATTGCCTCTTTTTCCTATTTTTGTGTGTGTATATTTACTGACACACTAAAGTGTTGAAGAGTTCCTGCCCACCCTCAGGATTTTAGTGCCGATTGCTTCCAGTCCTGTTCTGGAAGGAGGTGCTATATCCTTATGGGAATTGTCATGTCAGGGCTATTGGGGGGTACCTTACATGTTTTTGGGATAGTTAATGCCTGTATACTGCAGTATCACATGATGTGGGGTTAGATGCTCAGCTATTGCATCTTATTGATGGGATCAGTGATGATATGTTTATCTATTCGTTATATACCTGAGTGGAGTGTTCTTTTCTTTTTGGTTCTACTGAGTCTGGCATCTTTGTTTCTACTTTGTAGTCCTGCCAATAAAACCTATTGGAAAAAAAACAAGGTTAAAAACATTGAGGTCACCATCAAATAGGTAAAATTGCAGGTGGTGATGCACAAATAATCTGGGCTAGGGCATACTCTGGGAAAGATCTTCCAGGGAGATAGCAAACTGTCTGGGGTCTCCTATTTGAAGCACTCAGGTGTCTAACAATATTGCACAGTGGGAAACTTACTGAAATTGATGAAGAAGATAGAGGCACTAGAAGCTTTCTGAAACAAGAGCTACTTATGTTTAATGAAAATCATCCAGTGCTTTTAATGTTACTAGTGTTGTAATAGTGTAATAGCAATTTCAAATGCCTCAGCAGGGGAATTACATTGCATTGGAAGCTGTAATACCCAGGTCACCAAAGTTATGATAGTAGTAATAAGTCTGCCGAATGCCACATGATTTAACACTCAAATATCAGCTTTAAATATATTTTGAATATAGAGCCATTTTCTCTCGAAACATCAGCTATTGAGTACTGAAAACACCCAAATTTTCTTCTCAAATACTGTAATTCTGGTATACATATATCAATTAAATCACGTAAAAAGGATCTAATTTAGTAGGCTGGGCTGCAAACAGGAGAGCTACTCACTGGTAAATGGAGAGCTACCAGTAGCTCACGAGCTCCTTGTTGGAGAAGCCTGCACTAGACCATGAGAAGAGGGCCGTCAATGTGAGTTTCGGTAATTGCTAACTCAATACCACATGATGAATTGTGTGGAGTGATAGAACTGGTCATCCTTGCCTTACATGGTGACAAAGATCAAAGCAAGTTACTTAAGTGGAAAAAAGTAGTGCTGGAGATTGAGGGAACTAACTAATCTAGAAACAAAATCTGTTATTCAATATCTTACTTTCGGTGAGGATATGCTTCTAGGTCAGATGTTTCATTGTATCACAAAAGGCTGCTCCTATGTCCTTGTAGGATGTGAAGTTAAATAGGGGTGCACACCATATAGACCTTTTACCTAGCATTGCATGTCCGAAGATGCTTGATGTGGTCACCTCTTGAAGATCTTGGACTGTTAGGGTGAAACATTTTACCCCAGGGGTGGTGATGGAAGGAGAGGGGATTGGATGGAGCCAACTACGTGATTTCTTCCCTTGCCCATTGCTGCCCCCTCCCTCCAACTCACATTTTATGTTTTTCTTTGACTTTCATCTTAACTGTTGATACAAGAGTGCTGGAGCTTGGGAATGGAAGGTTTTTGGAGGTTATATACTGTTTGAGATTCTCTTAGCACACATTTACAAATAAAATGTAATATGGAAGGAAATGGTCTTTGGTCGTTACTACCCAAGTTTTGCCAAGGGTTCCTCGGTTTACAATAAATTAGGTGATGTCAAAATCCATAGAAGATTTGTGATATCATGCTGAAAATCTAATTAGCACTGTATATTTCATTGTGAATACTAAAGGCCATTTGTATCATTATTCAAAATTGTTATTACTTAATTCACATCCTCCACTTAATTGCGATTCTCCGTGAATCACAATTAGGTTAATCGCTGTTTGAATGTATGAAACTCCATGAGTTAAATTTAATTTAATTTTTATTATAATTTTATTTAGTTTTATCCTAATGGAACGCAAGTCGACCTACCTCATTAATATTAATGAGGCTGGTCGCAGTTTGTGACCCATTAGGGAACACTAAAATCACAGGGATGGTGGCCTGCTGGGTGCAGCAGACCACCATGTCTGTGACTGCTTTTTAATAAAGGGGAAGTAACCTAGACTTCCGCTGTAATCCTATGACCAATGTTCCCTCTAAGATGCGCGCCTGGGCGGCCGCGCACATAGCAATCAATCTCCACGCAGGGGGCACACTGGAGCGCGCATTTCAAAGGAGGGACCTTTAAGGCCTAAGGAGAGAAATCTGTCAGAGGAGCAGTAAAACAAGCAAGGCTACTAAACCTGAAAGGCAATTCATTTGCATCTGTGAATGGGGTGAACGCCATCGTATTTGGCAGCGTTGAACTTTTATTGCAGTTCAGAACACAAAGACAAACGGTGCCAAATAGCACGTAGATCATCCCATTCACCCATGCAAAGGATTGCTTTAAAATATTTTCAGGGCTCTTGCAGGGGCGCTTCCCATTTAATTTGTTTGCTATGTTTTTAGTAACATTGTCATTCAACGTTTTAAAAAGGAGCGAAATTAAGGACATTAGCACATAGGCAGCATGTTTCTGTAGAGATGAAACACTTTACTATCACTTTAAGCCAGCCACATGCCTCCTTTGTCCTAGAAAGTAGTATATTTTCACAATTATTGTAAGGCACATCCTTCCTCTCCGAACACTTTCCTTGTCCGGTTTACTTACTTGTTTTACTCTGAATTTTGACTCTGAGCATACTTTAATATCTGATAGTTTCACCTACTCTGCATTATTTTAATGTCAGAGAGAATCTGGTTGTTAGACAATGTCTTCATTCTTTGTAAATTGCCCATTGCAGGAAAATAAAATAAAAAAAAAAGCTTGCATGACCTTTGCATTTTAAATTTTACTGCTTGAGAATGTTCTTTCAGACAGATATCACATGTCACAGAAAGCAACATGGAAGGAATTCACCCCAGAGGAAGAGAAAAATATAAAAGGAAATCTTTTTCATTATAGTGTCAAGTATATTACTAACGGAACCCAGAGTCACTTCTACTTAACCTTAACCTTTCTTTATTGATGTTAAGAGGTTCAACATTGTTCTGCAGAAAAAGATGGTGGTCACCAAGCCTCATTTTAGATCCACGGGTGAATGTTTTTGCAAGCATTCTCAATTTTCCCTCTGCCCTCATCAATCTTAGCACTACCTGCACTATAAATAGAAGTCCATCTAGAGATAACTCCTGCTTCTACAGGCAAAACTACATCTAAGCTGTTGGGATTGGAATGTTCCCTGCATGGGGAGTGCGTGTACTGATTTCCTGAGTGCTTGACTGCATATGAAGCTGACTTCTTGATGTATATCTTGACTTTGGTATCATACTGGTCTACTGTGTATGCAGTGGCTTTGGCCTGCCCCTGGTAATGCAAAGCCCAGAACCTGTTCGTTGACTCAAAAGGGGTGCACTAATAAAGTGGTGGTAGCAGTGTCCACTATTCTTTAAATCTGTAGCTTGACCAGACTAAGGAAGGGGGAGAGGGCAACAGAGTGTGAAGGCTAAGAATAGGAGAAAACGGCTTAAGAATAGGAGAAAACGGCTTAAGAAAAGGAGAAAACGGCTTAAGAAAAGGAGAAAAAGGCTGAAAAATGGAGACAAAAAAGCAGTGAAAGGCAAAAATAAAAAGACAGTCACAAGACAGACACACAATACTCACGGCACCAATAGACACCAGGGATGAGGCGCGGACGGGAGCCTGCGGATGGAGGAAAGCCTCGACCTTGCAGCAGCAGAGAGGGTGGGGAAAAGGACACGGGCGCAGTCAGGTGGA
The DNA here is from genome assembly GCF_031143425.1 of Pleurodeles waltl. Classification (NCBI taxonomy): domain Eukaryota; kingdom Metazoa; phylum Chordata; class Amphibia; order Caudata; family Salamandridae; genus Pleurodeles; species Pleurodeles waltl. Next base: position 567,911,011 of record NC_090438.1, read on the forward strand.
GCTGCGCGGCGTGGGGAACTTCTCCTGACCAAAACCAGGTCAAGGGTCGCTCACTTCACTGTGCAGCAGCCGCCATTAAGAAGGGGAGGTGGGAGGGAGGAGCAGCTGGGAGGCGGGAGCGGTGGGCGAATGGGGGCACTAGGGGGGCGGGCGAGCAAATTATGAGTGTGTGAGTGATTGTGAGTCATGTGTTGTGAATGCATGTGTGTGCAAAGGTATGTTGGTGTGTGTTGTGGTGTGTTGGTATGTATGTCTGCATGCGTGGGTGGAGGTGGGTATGCGTGTGTGCATGTTTGTATATGGGTGCGCGTGGGGGTGTGTATATGTGCGGGGGCAGGAGGGAGAGGGGGAAGGTGGGGGAGGACTGTGGGGGAGGGGAAGCGGGCGGGGGAGACCCCTATCAGTGCCAGGGATTGGATTCCCTTGCACTGATAGTGCCTACCGCCATGGTTTTCGTGGCGGTAAGATTGGCCAGAAAACCATGGCGGTAGGCCGGGTCGTAATCCCGAAGGTGGAAATGTGATGACCGCCAGGCTGGAGACCGAAGTCTCCAGCCCAGCGGCCATTACCACCCTGGCGGTCGGTGTGTTAAAGTGGCGGTTTTGGATGGCGGTAACCGCCATGGTCCAAATCACGATTTATTTTTTTATTTTATTTTTTTTACCGCCGGCCTGTTGGCGGTATTACTTTAACACTGACCGCCAGGGTTGTAATGAGGGCCTAAGTGATTTGCCCAGAATCAGAAAAGGTTAAGTTTACTCTGAGACTCGAACCTGATTCCCTTGCTCCAAAGTCAACAACTCTGGTTATAACATAACATCCAGGGTACAGGGAGGGGAGGCAGGCAGAAGCCACATGAAAGCTTGCTTCGGTGTAGGCACGAGGCTACAAAAGACCCTTGAGCTAAGCCAGAACCTGGCTTCAGGCTCGAGCTTTTAGTGGCTCACCCACCTATAATGTTTTGTAAACATTTAATTACACTAGATGCTACTATTTTAAGTTTAACCACCCAATAAACACAACCTGTATTCAGATTTAAATATTGCTATTTACCTGGATGTTAACTCCTTCTTCTCAGTATTGTATATTTCTATTTGCTTTTTGCCAGTCTCTTTGTAAAGCACTCTGATGCCTGTTGGGCTTTGTGTATGCTACACAAAGCTACAAAGATAAAAACATGCACTTTTTTAGACCAAACAAAAAAATAATTCACAATTTTTATACTATTGGAGCATTGAATTCTACATTACTACATCACCAGAAAGCTTTACTTAGCTGGTCTGATAGAAAGGTTCAGAATTTATCATTGAGTTTTCAGTGCTCTAATATCATATTTCTACATATTTACCAGTACCCCTTCCTTTATCATTGTCATTTTTTTAAAAATAATAGAGAGGGAAAGAATGTATAAGTATTTGTATGACATTGCAGCACAGTTTGGTATTTCATAGTATGGCACTCCGAACATTTCTACTGCGGATCAGAGTCCGATTCAGTTTTGGAGAGTTATGCGGTCAGTAGCATGCAGGTGTAAGTTCTTATTCACTGTGACTTTTGCTGACTGGGTGAGACTGGACTGCTATATCTCATAATCTATATATATATATATATATATATATATATATATATATATATATATATACATACATATATATTTTTTTTTATACACAAAAAGCTTCGCATCTAAGGTTGAGTTGGCCCCCTGAATGTGTTGCCCACAGTACTTGGTTGGTAGACAGTGTAGAGGGTTATTCGGGAAGAGAGTGAGAAGTTAAGTATGTGTTCTTGGGGTGTTGCTGAAAGAAGCCTGGGTAGGGGACAAGCTGCAATGAATTAGGAAAGGACCATGTTAAATTTAACAAAACTCCTCTCTGGATCTTCTGTTGGACTAAAAAGATTGGATTATTGCATGAGCTGCATGACGCCCTCTCTGAAATGTCACTACTACCTATTTTTCTTTACACAATACAGTTTGAATAATAACATTTAAAATATGTTACCATCTGGTTCATTTGTGTAAAAAATTAAACTGTTCTTTCACCTGATCACTCAAGAGATAGCAGGCTCGCTTGCATAATGTCTAATGGTAAGTTTCATTTGCGCACACATCTCCGAATAATGTGCATAAAGCTACTGCACTGCCGCTCACCACACAAAATAATTAGAGGGAACATTGCCTATGACTAAAGTAATTCTATGCGTACAAACAATGTGACATCAATAGAAATGTATTACATTGTGTATTTCTTTAGACATGTTATTCCAGACATAAGGTGTATATTTATTTAAACATGTTATTCTAGACATAAAGTTCGCATTTGTCTGAATAGGTGCTCCTAGTCAAAACAGTGAAGGTGATATATACACAGTATGTACAAAGGGTGGTTTTCAGAATATTATGGACTTCTAGTGGCTCCGTCAGTCCAGGAAGCCCTGAAGACACATAAAAGTCCTTTATATTTCTATATTCCACACTCAAAGATATGTCGACGTTTCGAGCCAGTTGCAGAAGCAAATCAAAATTGGTTCATCATTAGGACAGGGAAATTCAAGTCGGTAGCACCTAAAATCCAGTGTGGGAATACAATCTGGTGGTCAGGGACATCTTCATGTATTTGCTTCACTATGTCCCGAGGTCTGGGGGTCAAGTAATTATCCAGTGATAGGTGTTTGTGTTCCAGGTCAAATACCTTTAGAGCGCCGTGCATCAATGAAATCCAGGGCTCACGTTATTAGTCAGATTGAATCTGATTATATACTTTCAACGTGCCAGGGCAACTCGTCATGGAACTCCCAGCTGTGCACGATGGATCGTTTGTTATTCAGAAGCAAGCCACTGGCTTGTATTCCCACACTGGATTTTAGGTGCTACCAACTTGAATTTCCCTGTCCTGATGATGACCCAATTTTGATTTGTTTCTGCAACTGGGTCGAAACGTCGACATATCTTTGAGTGTGGAATATAGAAATATAAAGGACTTTTATGTGTCTTCAGGGCTTCCTGGACTGACGGAGCCACTAGAAGTCCATAATATTCTGAAAACTACCCTTTGTACATACTGTGTATATATCACTTTCACTTCTTTGCACTTTTTTTCACCTTCACTGTTTTGACTAGGAGCACCTATTCATACAAATGCAAACTTTATGTCTAGAATAACCTTATGTCTGGAATAACATGTCTAAAGAAATACACAATGTAATAATTTTCTATTGATGTCACATTGTTTGTACGCATAGAATTACTTTAATCATAGGATTACCGCGGAAGTCTAGGTTACTTCCCCCTTGAATTGACCAGTATTCTATTTGCATTTACTACCCTGGTAATAAGGGTTCGAGGGTATTTGCCTCATTGTTTGTTATGGTTTTTAATAGAGCAATCTTTTTTTTAAATTTTATTATTTCTTTTTTTTTTAAATGCAGCTTGTTTTCCTTACAGGAAAACGGGATGCGTTTAAAAAAAGAAAAATGAAAAGTTTCTTTTCATGATTTTAGAGTAGACAGTGGCTCCGGGGACCACTGCCTGCTCTTAAAAAATGTTTTCAATACCATTCACAAAGGGGGAAGGTGTAAATGGGTTACCACCTACTTCAAGTAGGTGGTAAAATGTGAATGTTTTGCAACCGCCTTTTGGTCACAAAACATTCCTACATACGTCGATTCGGTATTTGGAAGCCCTTGACTCGCCCCTTCCTAATACTGAATCAGTATGTATGCACAATTCCGAATTGCGATTCGGTAATCACAATTTGGATTTCATATATGCCAAAATGCATTTTTGCAGTCACAGACGGGCCAATTGGGCCATTTGCGACCGCAAAAATGCATGCTACAAATCCATTTGCATGCTACAAATGGCCCTAGGCCCTAGGCTCTCTGCACGTCTTCCCACTAAGTCAAATGGCCTGATTTAGAATTCGATGGAGTTTGAATATCCCATACACCTAATTATATGGGTTTAGGATAGTAAATAGGTGGTCTGGATATATGTTTTATTTTTGACGGAGTACTTGTCTCCTTTTCTTCAAATCTGACATGAAGTCTTTTACCAAAGAATTATAGTAAACTACTTAAAGGTTCTTGAGAAACTGGCAACCATTGCATGTTTTATTCTTTTATCTTTAACAGAGAAACTATTTGTAAATGAAAACAGTGGCAAAAGTGGTTAGCTAATTTTTGTTTGTTAAAATAGTACTATTTTAATAGCTTTTAATATAAAACATGATTCTATTTTTATTTTGCTAGGTATGCAATTCATAACTCTGGAGTAAGTTTTTCAGTTAAGAAGGTAAGCGACCACACATTATTTAAATTGCCTTAGTAGTATATATACTATTGGCTATTAGGTAAAGCATAATTTAGCTTTTTAATGAGCAATTTTATTTTAGTATAAAAGTCCTTTAGAAATCTAGCATGTACCATTACCCCCACCCTTTCTTCTAGCCTAATTAACTGTGGCTATATTAGTGAGGCCAGAAAGCATCACAATTTGGGGCTTCACTGATAGCAGTTCCTAGGTGTTTAGGGAACCGAGGGATTGCCCTGGAGTTTGTTTTCTGTTCAGTTTCATCTCGGGTCCTCTATTGATTTTTCCTCTCCTAGCTCCTTTCTTTTTTCTTCTGTTGTTTATCTCTACTACCTGGAAGCAATTCCCTTCACTTAGGGCCACATTTCCTCTCTTGGGCTCCCATTGCATTAGGTCACATTACAGGATCTTTTTCACTGTGTCATTTCATGCCTGCATGGTAAGTCTTATAAGAAGTCCACACCACAGGAAATACCACAACTTGAAATTACTGCTTTGTGAATATTCAGTTTGCCTGAATTCAGGTGCCAATCTGATTGGTTACAAGACAGCCAATGTCGGGGTTGCACCAAGCTGTCAATCCTGACCCAACAGGAGCAGTGCTAGAATCCACACTTCCCTGACCCCACTAATGGCCATGCAAGCAGTATCAGTGTGGGTCAGCAATAGGGAAATTGAATGCATTGGATATCTTCACTCTGCCTGTTCTTACTGCCAGCCTCAACCTCCACTACAGAGGCATTAATTTATACAACAGGAAATAACTGTTCTACTAAATTGTAACGTGCATTACATTTCAGGGTCTTTACTATGACATATGATATAGTTTGTGACAATTTCTGTAAAGCCCACTATCTGGCTGGTGCAAACCTTGTGATCTTCTAAATCTGAACGCTAAGATAAATCTTTTTAACAGATGACTGAAATAACCTGAACTATAATATACATTTCTACAGATCGCTACCTTAAGTGAAATGTAAGTGAATTCTGTCATCTGAATGATTCTCAGTGTACATAGGTTGTGAAAGGAAATTCCTCTTTTTGTATGGCCACCCCCCTATTTTTTTTCGACTGATGCTGCTGGGTTTTTTGTCTCGGAGAGCGCACAGATGCGTGCTAACCAGATCTCAGTGCCCTGATCCCAAAGTTTATGTCCAGTTGTGGCTGTACCCAGTTGGAAAGGGTTAAGTCCCTAGTAAATGGTACCCTGGTATCCAGGGCATGTTGGTAAGAGGGGCACCCCAGGTCTTGCATCACTGATTGTGCCACCCTGGAGGTCCCTCAAATAAAAGAAGTCCCTTATTGCCCTGCAGACTCGTAGAGCATTTGTGCTCTGCTAGCCTGACTTTGTCATTGAAAGCAATTGAAAAGCCACCACTTTCCCTGGACATATGTATGTCACCCCTCTGGCTGGCCTACCAAATCCTAAGTGCAGAGTGCAACATATAACACAGGTAGGACAGGTACTCTGCATGCCCTGACTGTAAAACGTGCAAAATTGCTGTTTTTATTGTTGAAAATCTTGTTCACCTAGTTGGCCAGTACAGGGTTACACACTAACCCCCCCCCCGCCCCCCCCCCCCCATAGCCACCCTGCTATACTAATTCCTGAATGGTGCGACCAAAGTAGTCACTCCAGGGTATCAAACAGCTCGTTATATTAAGCCCAACTTGTATCTCAAGTCGAAATTAATGTAACTTGTTTCAGTGTGCAGCTTTAGCAAAGCTGGCACTTTTTGCTCTTAAACCTCCTGTGCCTTCCTGGGCACACATGGAGCCTGCTCCATGAGACCGCTCTCTGCCCTTCTAGGGAGACATGCCAATGACTCTTGGGAAGGAGAGGAATAGGGGTTTTCAGGTGTCACCTCCCTCTTGCAAGAAACCACTTGCGTTTTAGCCCCAAAAGGCAGGCTTCAAAGGCAAAGCCGCCTTTGAAGGGGAGATGTAACATTAGGGTGGAGGGCTGCCCCATTGTTGAGGTAGGCAAGCTGGCACAGGAGGCAGATAGAAGAAACCAGTTGCCAAACCGATTTTCCCCAGGGCCGCACACCCCTCAGGTAGTGGTACTAGGGAGGTCCGAACAACAAGAGCTGTCTCTCCATTTTGGGAGTGGGCAGAATGGTGTATCCTGGGACAGCCAGAGCCCACACGCCACAGGAAGTGGTCACCAGATAGGAGGGAACCTGGTAGCCCATTGGCTACCAATCTCATCCTGCCCTGAGGGGCACCCCTGGCACCCAGACCTCGACCAACTTGAAATAAGGACTGCCCTGCTGCACCAAGGGTCAAATAAAGAGAGACTGCACCGTTAAAAACGTCACCTGCTGCACCTGGTGACTAGCGAGGAGAGGGTCTATGCCTGTGTTGCTCTGCCCAAGGAGAGGCTATCTGTCGAGCCCAGTCAAGCCAAGAAAAACGTCACAGGCCAGCAGACTGGCCTCCTGTTCGCAGCACAGGCACACAACAGCTGAAGAAGCCTGCTATGGCAAGTTGGTAGACCAAAATCTTCAACTCACTACCACCGTCTCCATGCAGCAGTGATGACCAAGACCCAGTGCACAGAGTTGCACCTGAGTTTGCTGAGCCCGAGAACTGTCAGATTTGCTGGGACCCTCAGAAGGTGAGTTATCGACCAAGGAATGATTGGCATGTGTCTGCGGCATCTAGTGACTAGTAGTCCAGTGGCGACTGGATTTCGGACAGACTGGAGAGAACTTCATGGGACGTCAACTGTGCAACCAGGGTAAACCTGTTTCCCTACAAATTCTGGAGCTAGCATCGCTGTATCCCACTGTCCCTGTGATCTGGGCAGGGGACTTTATTTGTCTACTGGGCAGACTCATAGACAGTCAACCCCCTAAGCAATGCACAGAAATGGCATGGTATAGGCCTTGGCTGATACCATCACAAGTATGTGTTGTAGGGTTATCAGGAGTCTAATGCATCTTTTAAGCAAAGAATAATTTTACCTTTCAGTCACGCACTGTACATAAAGCCGTTTGGACCTGTAGTTTGCCATATTGAATGTGTCTGCATTCTTCTTTTTGACGAAGAGAAGAGGTGCTCATTTTCCATGTGCTTGTGCAAAAAATGCTCAGCTACATCTTCGAGCACCTCCTTCTTAAAGTTATTTTCCCAGCTGTTGTCGCTTCACCCTGATCTACTGTTGTTCCATCCTTGCCCAAGTCAGCATCTGCTTGAGGTTTACTTGCTAACTTGAGGTATAGAGGAGGGAAGCTGAGGGCTACAGATGGAAAGGAGCTTCCTCTGTGTATTCCACCAACTGGTGTAATTAAGCCAAAGCAACAGTCTCCAACTATTTCTGTATTGTGAGGCACTTCTGACAGATTAAATTGATCCCCAGCTACTACCAAATATTTAAAAAGCTATCTTAAAAACAAGAAAGAAAAGAAATTCGATGATCTGCCCACTTGAGTCCTATGCAGTCCTACTCCAAAGGCCGATAGGTTATTCACTGAAGGTAGCTGGTTGAATATGTTAATGCTGACAGTGGTACTAATAGTTTTACTCCCCTTCAAGTCAGATGCTGAGAGCATCCTGTCTGATTCCACTGTGGATGACCTGATCAGGTTAGCTGTTAAGTTCTGCTACTGCCAAATGCCCTAACTAATAATAATAATAACTTTGCTTTCCCTGCACCCCGTGAAGTGCAACATTCCTTGAAGAACTGCCTGGAGCTATATGTTATCAATGATATTATAATGTATGCATAATACATAAGTGTAATAATATGCAAATTCATTCAAGTTTGTTGGAAAAACATAGGACTGTATCAGACATGTTTATAATAGAGACCAGCTCATGCAGCATTGTCAGAAGTGACCACCTCAGAGCATTAGGAGAGATTATCAACAATAATGTCATCAAAGTGCTGTGTCTGTGGGAAATGCCTGTGTGTGAATAATCAAATAACTGCTGTAAAAGCAATTGCTCTGTGCCAATAAGGAAATAACATAATTGATACGTCTTCTCAAATCAGCATGAATCACCATTCAAATATCAGCTTTAAGTATATTTTGGAAATGCTACCATTTTGTCTCCAAACATCAACTAGTAAGTAAATGTATTGTTTGTGCAAAAAATGTTATGGACATAGACTCCTTTGCCTCATAATACCAATTATATTTTTTAGTGCATATGTTGTCTTCAAATATCGTCTTGTCACTTTTATCAGTTACATGTATTGCTGCCTCACATGGATACATTTTTTGTCACATGCCCGAGTATTACATTCAAATGATATGGATGTCCTTCAAAAATTGGAGAGCTCCCAAACGCCATAATGCCAAGGATAGCCACTGTAATCCCTAGGCCACCATTAAGCATAGGCTGTACACTATAATGAACATGATGCCCACAGTATGCCAAGAATGGTCATCACTGTTAATATGCCACATATGGCCACCATTATGTTAGAAGAAGGATGCTCGCAATATGTCAGGGTTGACCACCGTTATCAATGGTTGACCTTTGCTATGCCATGGGTAGTCATGGTTAGGCAAAGAATGCTCATAATATGTTGCTTTGACATCATTATGTCAAGGCCAGCAATAATTAGGTCAGGGATTCTGAAGATATTCAACATTGCATCACCATTACAGAATACCAACTTTATGCCATAAATGGTCATAATTGTACCAGAAATTAACCCATGCCATTGGTGGTTCCAGATACCAAAGATTGCTGTGAGTGTAAAATATTGCCAACAAGGATACCACACCTGGTACCTTCACGCATGCAGACATGCACCAAACATAGCCACAGACATATACATCCCTTAAGGAGGAGAGTATCTTGCCTGCTTTTGAACCAAGTCGTGCTCTCCTCAGCTTCTGGGCTGACTCCAGGCCTCGCTTGCACAAGTCTGTCAGTTTTCACAGTTTGACACCTAGCGACTCACTCTGGTTACTCCTTACACTAATTTTGCTCAGCCCAAAGTTTACAATTAGTGTAGCTTGCAAATCGTTTTCCAACAACGTCTTTTTGCCTGTCTAATCCTTATTCGCAAACTGACAATAACAATAAAGCGAAAATATACTTCTCATTAGACTGTACAAATGCATTTCCCAAAAATGTAATAGTTACTTTAACATCTCCAAAACTGTGTAGTTTTTGAGGTCCTTTTTCATTTCAATCAATTTATGAATTGTTGAATTTTGATACAAACCCAGAAAAGCCTAGAAAAAGAAAGCTTTTTTAGTTAATTGCAGTTATCTATCCAATAGTGTTGTATTTTCAGTTGTCTTTTTCGAATTGTCAGATTTTAGTATCTCAAACTGCCCAAACTTTGAACATTCTAAATCCAAACTGCATTTACATAGTTTCTCTTCACTGTTTTGCTCACCTGTAGAGATTCTTTACTAGTTCGTGACATGCAGTTTTTTCATTTCAGCAAGGTGAGACCGTAGCAGATGTTCGTACCCTATCAAACGCAACCACTGTGGACAACATACGTTCCATCTTTGGGAGTGCTGTTAGTAGGTACTGTCAATTTTCTGGCCATGCCTTTCTTTTTTATTCTACAAATATGTATAGTTTGTTTTGTTTAGCCTTCAGATTGAGAGAAAAGGATTAATTTGTTACTTATGATCTGACCATCTGAGCCTCTGTAACATTACTGAATACTGTTTTATTAATTTTATGTTCTTCCATTTCTAGCTGATCATCTGTTGCTATATACCTTTGTCTGGTAGTTCACATATACAACAGCTATTCAATATAACCAGTCAAGATCTGTTTATCTATGCTGTGTTTAAATGGGAATAACCAAATTATTTGGTAATTAGCCTGAAACCCTGGTGTGATAGCAGCCTTTCAGGATTGTCATCAGGCAACCATTCACCTGGAGAAGTGAAGGATATGCATGCATGAATGTACTTGTAAAGTACGGATATCACGGTTGATGACAATTGAGAAAGTCAAATCACTCCTCAATAAACGACAAACAACTATATTATGCCTAACTACTCATTTTCCAGGGCCCTTGTCTATTTCCCTCCTGGCCCAAAAACTAACTTTTGTTCACAGTTTACTCTGATTAGTTGTCGTTATGAGGGATCTGCATCTCATTTTTTATCTGCTAGATCTTAAGCTGTTGAAGGTCTTTCAAACTTCCTAAGCATTGGATTGTGGTGTGCGTCCTCATGGATCACCTTTGAGCCCCACTTTATTTAATATGTGTCTGCTACCTGCTGCTACTGTTGTTCACTTCTTCAATGTCTCCATATTTTCTTTTGTGGATGACCCGCACCTCATTGTGGCAGTATCTGGCAACTGCTCTTATGCTTCCACTCAGTTCCAGGACTGCATGTTAGCAGTCGGTAAATGGACAAATACAAGTTGCCTAAAGCCCAACAGAGACCAAACTGAGGATTTGGTCACTGGCAACCTGCATTGTGGCCTCCGGATTGGCGGCCTAATGATTTTGGACCCCTACTAGACTACAAATCCTCTGTTAAAAAAAAAAAAAGCCACATCGCAAAGGTGGCTGCTACATGGTTCAGCACATTCTACAACAACATTTCTCAAACTGTGGGTCGCGACCTGCTGGTGGGTAGTGAGCTGATTTTTTTTTGTGGATCAGGAAAATCCGATCAATAAAAATAGATGCCTTTAATTTAAATTCCGTGTTTATATTGTCAGATGTGCTAGTGCTCCAAAGACCGAGGTCAAATACCAGGCTATTTCTTCTGACACATTGCTGCTTATCCTTTTAACAAGGGGATTGGTGTTTACTTTTCTTTCTCTGACTGCAAATTGAGAGGAGTTTGCAAAGTTAATTGTGTGACAGTCTTGCTGGAGTGGAGGCAGTGTGACAGGAAAGGCTGTAGGATGTGTTTTTTAAAACACATGTCAACATATAGATACCTGTAAATGAACTGTAAGCATTCAGCAGTTAGGAAAGCAAAAATGAAACATTTTTTGTAACTCTGAAGTGTGCTGGAAACCGAGATTTTAATTGGATCCAAATACATCAAGATACTCATCTTGGTGATGCATAAATGGTAAATATTCACAGAAACCCGATTTCCACATGTAATCATTTGTGTGCTGTGTTGTTTTATCAGTAAAACTTTTTCTATGCAAGTTTAGTGGCCATTTCGATAAATAATGTGCTGCCTGTAAACGGTAATGTGCTACCACACTGTGCTTTAGTTGCATTCAACAATAACTCTGCCTCATTTTCATTAGGGTAGATGGGTTGTGAAAGTTTGTTCTAAAAATTTGAGTCGTGCTTCTATTCTTACTGACATGTAAAACCATCATCCATGTGTCGACCACATCACGACTAGACTATGACAACTCTCTTTACATCAGTCTCTCAAAATATCTTCTACAACTACTATAGGTGGCCCAGAACACTGCTGCATCGATCTTCACCAATATTCCATGCCAGACGTAGGTTGCAGCTCTACTCAAGCACCTAAACTTGCTACCTGTGGCCAAGCTAATACATTCAAAGTTCTTTGTATCTCTCCTTGAGCCCTTCACAACAGAGGCCCTCTTTACCTGCACAAGCTCATTCACCTGTACCTTCCTACTCACAGCCTGCACTCTACCAAGCATCACCTTGCTTTAATTCCCTGCATTGGATTATCTAGGCAGGGGCTTCTAAACTCTGGAACAGTCAGGCATTGTCTGTTCCCCTCTGCTCTGCTGAAATTATTTTCAGACAACAACTGAAACCCTGGCTTTTTCTGCACTAGTGTGGCCATCTTCTCCATTCTCTTCCTAGTCTGTCGTTATCCTTTTGATTCCTCAGCACAGGACACCCCAGTTGGGGAAGCTATGAGCTTCACAAAAACACACTCATGAACATAATTCCTCTCTGCATACTCTGTTGCCTCTGATTTCTAGGACCCTGCTGAAGTCCAGATTGATATGTAGTTACACCGGGTTTAGATAACAGTGTTGTGGCCTCTACATCTTTGTACTTAGAACGTGTTTGTGGCTTTTTACTCCAGTCTTGACAAAGAGAGATAGGGCGGGCCAAGGCCATGAGTACATTTGTGGATGATGCACGAAAATACAAGAGAAGTGAAATGTAAGGTACGATGGAGAAACTAGAGAAGGTAAGGAGGGAGAGGGAGGAATGTGGAAGAGACCTAACCTTATTAAAACCGTTGCTCAAAATATAGATTTTTTTCTCCCATAAGGCAGCCTCCACTTCAGTTTCTGTTGGATTTAAACATGCTTGTTTTCGTCATGCATACATGTCTTTTGCCTAAGGATTGCGGCTACCTTTCTTTCTTGGAAAACAGCTGTATTTATATCTGAGACATTAGCTATGAGAGTTGATGGGTTACAGTTTGTCAGCTACATATCTGTATGTATTATTATTATTATTATTTTTTTTTTTTTACAAGGACAGCAAAGCTGCCAGAACAGTATTGCCTTATGTCACTGTAGTTTATCTAATTTCTGTGTGAACAGGGAGTGTTATGTGCACTATGATGCCCAGCAGATAGATACTTATAACTGCAAATTCCTCACCTTGTGAATATCCCCAGGTGCCATTCTGAATCCAGAAACTCAAAAAGCAGTGCTTTTGCGCCTGGTAAGTGGCACTGTATGACTCCGTGCAACTCCACTTCATTCTGAAAGTAATGAGCAGACACATATAAGTGCCCCCCCGCACATTGACATAATTTCCAGTATTTCTGCTCCTTCAGACGCAGTTCCAGAACTATGCTGTTCTTCACTTATTGAAGAGATTTTTTTTTCTCCTAAATTCTTCCCGTGTCCAAGGGAACATGTCACCTTCTATAAGGTTTAAACCTTGTAGGGCCTGTTGCAAACAGATGTCTGACAGATCCTCACAAGGTGTGCCTCCAAAGCCTGCAACCACCTCTCCTAGATAAATCTTAAGGCCATGCAAGACCATGAAGCGTGCTCTGTGGCAAAACACCATAACACTCAATACAATTCCAGGTCGAAGTAGAGTGTGCGGACCTGCTGCAGCACCTGAAGTCGATCTAGCAGCATATTTTCTTTGCAGTAAAAGTCTTGGGTAAGTTTAGGAAGAAATATAGGTGGTATAAGCAGGACTGAGCCCCTTCCAGCCACTATCGTTCTCCAGAGAAACCACAAGAGCATTACTGTGTGTCTGTCTTGACCCATTCCAGCGAGGAGCCTATTCCAACTTTGGTCCCCATAGCACCCTGAGTTCCTGGGTCTGTCTGCGACGCCACAGCACATTGAAGCCTTTCGAAAGGTCATGATGCACTTCTTTGGCATGCTTTTGGCTCCCTCTGACGTGCCTTTGATGCCAGGGAGTCGCAGGTGCTTAAGATCAGGTTATCACTGGCAGATCTGAACTCAGCGCCATCTGTTGCCCCTGAACCCACTTTATCTTTTGGTGTCAGTGCTGGCTTCGAGTGCAGTGCCAATATTTGCACAGGTTCCTCTGACATCGATGCTGGCACCCCAGCAACCAGAGGAGGAGCCTTAGCCTATAATTGTCTCTGTACGAGATTTTTGTTGACTGAGCCCACTCCCAGGTCCTCATATTGCACACCCATTACTTAATCCCTCATATTCAGACACTATTCTTTTAAGCCCCGTCAGGTACAGACACTACACCAGAATTTTGGCTCAGAATCCGACCAGAGCCAGCCATATGGTGACGACAGTGGAGGATATGAAGAGGTTCTCCAACGTATCATGGAGACAATTCATTTATGGATCTACAAGATACCCGTGGGTTGGATACCTTACCAGATATTGGATTTGTTTATCCTCTGGGCCAGAAAGTGAAGAAAGTACTACTTTTGCGACTGTCAGTAGGAGGGCTGCTGAAATCCTTCACCTCTACAACCCAACTTTGGAAGCTAAAAAAAAAGAAAAATGTGTTCACTGAGGTACTTCAGCCTGGCGAGGCACCAACAGAAGATGTCCTGTCATTCATTGAGGCTGTCACTGACGAACTAGTTTGTACTTGGGCCAAACCATACTCTGGCTGTTCGGACAATTGCAAGGCTGCATATTGCCATAGCCATTCGCTAGGCGACCAAGACATTTTAACCCAACATCCAGCGCCTGGGTGTTTGGTGTTTTAGGCGTTCACCAGCTGAGTGAGCCCTAATGCCTATCCAACTACTCCTCCGGACAGGGAGCACAAACGCATATCAACCGTTGGAAAAGGGATGTTTTCATCGTCAGCTTTGCCTTTGGGTCGGTCAGTGCAAGCTGCCTTTTAGAATGTTATACCCAAGCACTCTGGGACGTGATTGGTGAGATCTTAGTTATCCTGGAAGACTTACAGACTTCCTTGACCCAAACCATTCAGGATGACCATGATGCAATCAAGTTTGTGTTTGACTCGGACCTAGACACTGCTGATTATCTAGGAAGGGCTGTTAAGATAAGTGTGGTGCTCTGTCTCCGGTGCCATGCTTGCATGAGATGCAGCTGCTTCTCCTGGGACATCCAGGCGTCCCTCACGGACATGGCTGTTTCACACTTCCTTTCTGTTTGACGAAAAAGCAGACTCTGCAGCATTCTACGGAGAACTGAGCCGCAGCATGCTCTTGAGGTCCTTTGGCACCACTCTGACAATCCCCCCCCCCCAACAGTTTTGCCATTTTTATGGATATAGGCTGGCACAGTGTTAATGTCAGGGCTTGGTTCAAGGTGTTGTGCTCTCTTTTCGGGTTCACAGTGCTCATTGGATGTTCACAAAAGTGATGGCGGTGGTGGCTGCCCACATTCACAGATTGGGGTTATAACTCTTCCTTTACCTCAGTGACTGGCTGTTGATGGCGGACTTCCATTGGATGGTGAGCCTCATGACATCAATTGGGTTCTCAGTCAACCTGCTAAAGTAACACCTGCCTCTTTCGCAAAGGCTTGTTCGTAGAGTCATCCTGGATATGGTACACTTTCAGCCCTTTTTTCCAGAGTGACGAGTCCAGGACATTCTGGCTTTGATCCAGATTTTTTTCAGCCTCTGTC
This sequence comes from Pleurodeles waltl, assembly GCF_031143425.1. NCBI lineage: Eukaryota > Metazoa > Chordata > Amphibia > Caudata > Salamandridae > Pleurodeles > Pleurodeles waltl. Next base: position 567,926,294 of record NC_090438.1, read on the forward strand.
CTGGGTCTTGGTGAGGATGGCTCTGAGCCTTCTTGGTGTGCTACCCTTCGGCACCTCCTCCCACCTCCCCCTCCTCTTTCTGTAGAATGGACTACTTTCCATTTTAAAAAGGTCTCCCTTTACGAATCTGCACACTGGTTCTTCCAGTTTGCTGGGATGAGCTCTCCATCTGAGGGCGCAGACAAGCCTATGAAACAAAATGATGTCTGCATTCATGAGTGTCGCTTATGTATGGCTCCGATGACAAGTTGTACGGCACCAACGACCTGTGTGCAGGAGCACTGCTTTTTGGGGCTCTGAATCCAGTCTGGCACCTGGGGACATTTACAAAGTGAGGAATCTGCAATTCAGTAGTGTTAACCAGAAAGAGCAGTACGAAGGTAAGTAACTTGTTGACTTAGCATACCATAGGTATGGCAAGAACCCTGCCTTTAAGGATTTCTATCTGTGCGATAGGATAGGAATGCACAATGGCATCCTTGGACATGGAAAAGCATTTTAAATGGTTTGATGGACTGTATTACTGCACATGAACGTGGGAGGCAGATTTTGTGGGCTGGCCAAACTGCTGCCTTCTAAATAGCCACGTAATGGTGGGGCCGATTGTGTTTTTTCTATTTCCTGCCATGTCCAAAGTTCCAGTTCGTCTTCCCGAAAGGAATCTTGTGATCTTCCGAAGGCATAATTATCAAAGAACGTAACAAATGGTCACTCAGCATCCTCTCCAAATGTATATAGACATCTCCAGACTACACCTTTACTCATTTCGTAGGATATCCCCTTCCCAATCCAGTGGCTTTTCTATTACCATTTCTTACCCATATCCTGTCTCGCCAGCATCAGTCCCTGGTAGTATAACACTCCGTATTTTTGAACAATTCTTTATTAAAAGTGAAAAAACAACTCAGACATTATTTCATATCCATATAGTATCACAAATAACAAAATAAAAATATTATTTTATTCTCCAGAAGCTGGAAAAGAGGGTATTGTGGCAAACAAGATCAGGCCGAACCGCCTAGCAGGGGCTGAAACTCTTTCATTAAATTTGGGAAACCTCATTCTGAGAGCCTGTGACTCTTTTCCTTATCGAGTTTCTTTGATTCGTTTGCTAGGTGCCGCGTCCAGCATCACGCACCACTCCTGAGTGGCAGTGTAGCACAAGCGGAACTTTGGTGGTTATGTATATACATAAATAAATATACATAATGATAGCTTGTAATAATGTAAGGTTAGAATGAAAGCAAGGGATTAGTGGTCTATGAAATCAGGTCAAAATGTTATAGTGCATATATTTCATTACATCGAACTGGAATAAATTACACATTTTTATTCGGCTTTACATTGTTGTAATCTTTTTAAGATATGATACAGTTTGTAATCTGTATATTGGCCCTCGGATTAATTGGTTTTATCTCAGAATTTCACATGATGTTCATTTTACCAGGTAACACTTGTTTCATCGTATTGTGGCATAGCCTAGGTCTTACTCAGAGCTTGTGGTAGTACAGTACGTAGTAGAATTAACACCGTTTTGCGGCTGCGTAACAGTTGTTGCAAAATCACATGACTGACTTAGGTCAAAAAGAGGCATTACTCATTTAAACTACCAGAAAAATCTTTCATCTCTACTGCAGAAAATATGACTGAATGGAATTGCGCTAAACGTGGCATGTAAATAGACCTTTGCTGGTTTGGTGTATATCTGTTAAGTAAGTTTTGAGAAATTGATTTTAGAAAGGTGTCTCAGTAAGGCCTCAAATTCATTTGACCTGTCAGTTAATTTACTGATATCTGAACCTTTAATCACAATCCAGTGAGAACCCAAAATTGAAATACTACTTGAATCTGATTGGACAGGACTGCTTTTTCTCTTCTCATTCATTTCGTGTCCGCAGACCATAAGCTTTCTGATTGGCTGACTATAACTTTAAGAGAAAAGTTGCAGCCACCATTACATGATGTGTGGGGGGAAAAAAATGGAGGAGTCGTAAAGGGCCAGAGTACTCCCACAGACCCTCCCTCAGCACCTGCCATCCAGCCCATACTAAATGGTTGACATTTTTTATTTATTTTTGCTACAGGGTTCATGAACCTCGAGGTAGAGTTTATGGCTCCAAGCCCTAGGATCTGCAAAACCAAGTCAAGAATCCACAAACCCACATCGAGGGTTTTCAGATCCTTGTTGGACCTCCCGTGGAGTTTGGGGACCCTTTACAGGCCCTGTTACCAACCCCTGAAAGTTGATCATAGCATGGGGTGGCTGGCCACGGCAGGTCGGGCTAAAAAAGCCAGACTCTGTTCACTAAAACGCAAGGCTTATACCTCACAATAATTGCATCAGTAGCAATAGCAATATTCGGTAATTCAATAAAACCTATTTATACTAATAAATAATACTACATTCATAATATGCTCCTTTATATTGTTAAAGGTAATACGAAGTGAAATATCATCTGTAAGAATATTTATGAAATTTGTAATTGCATCTGTCACATCACAGTCTAGGTCATGAGAATTGTAAGTCATGATTTGTTACGGATGTGCGCTCTAGGGATTGTGGAACTAAACATGAATTGCAAATGTTAATGTTTTTCAGTTTTGATGAATTGCCAACCATAAATGTACTTTAACTGTGGGTTTTTTTTTCTGAGTTTTTATTTTTTCATATACGTTAAGGATTGTGTAACCCCAACCATAAACCATAATTTCACTTTAATCTGTTTTCTTTCAGTGATTGTGTATATTGTAAACGTCATTTTTTCACAGGTGCTTGTAATCTCTAATCTCTAATCTCTTTATCCTTCCAGTCAGTCCCAATATCTGTCTAGCTATGATATGACGTCAGTAACAGGTCCAGCAGTTTTAACCTGCTATTTCACCAATCCAGGCATTATACCTGTTATAAAATCCTAAGGGAGCATACTAGACGCCATCACGAGTTCTACATATATATTTGCAAATGGTCACAACGTAATGAGAGTTTCCCCATAGTTTGAGAGCCCCACATTTATATTGGTGAAGATATATCTTCCAAGTCCCTCCTGGCCTTTAGTCTAAATGATTAAGAAAACAATTAGATAATTCAGCTAGCAACAATTGCCATTTAAACTAAGACCATCCTATGTGACTTGGAGTACAAAAGCTAAATTGTGGGAAACCAGCCCATATTTTTTTTTAACAAAGGCATGTTATTGTTAAGTATGTAAATTATTTTTCAGACGGAGTATAAATAACATCCTTTTATATTTTGATATGCCTCTCTCCCCACGCCCCTAGTAAGACAGGATGTTGATTAAGCTTTCTGCTAGGTCCATTGATTTGTATGACCAGTATAAATTATGAAACTGACAAGGAGAAACCATGGTCATTTGTAAAACTGTTAAAGCAACTTGGGAAAGAGGCCACTAGGATACTAAAGAAATATGGTTTGCAGCATGCATAGTCATAGAGCACATGCTATGCACTCTCCTGTCGTCTAGTGTTGAGCTTGGATGATTACAAGTTGTTTTTCTTCAGAGGAGGTGTTTGGGTTTTGGGGTGACATGGTACCACCCTGAAACCCACAATGCACCTTGATACAGACTACACCTTATATTACTGTCCTCACCCAAACGGAAATCATGCATGTAGGCCAATTCAGACTTTTCAAAAGATGTAGCATATTTTTAGAAAAGTAAGGACAGTTTCCAATCTGACCTGTTTCGTCTTCTGTATTTTTACAAGTTTTGAAGGAGAGAGCGTTAAATTCTAAATCACCTTAATGTTAACTTTTGTTATCTTTTTCTTTATATAACGTTTACATTATTGCTATTTTCTGGCCATCGGCGTAGTAATCACTTTCATTTTCAAACAGGTCGTTATTAATCATTTAGTCTGAAAGTTATGGTTTTTTTCCTGTAGCTCTGGGACTGATACAAATAGAAATTCTGGAAATGTGTAATGATTAAGAAAGTTAAAATGTTAGTGGTAAGTAATCTGAAATATATCTTCACCTGCATTAGTTACTGATTACCCTATACACCTGGTCCTTGAACATTTTGAAATTGTCTATGCACGATCTGTTTCCACTGCAGTGTAAAGTTTAGCCAAAGCATGGCTCACAGATTTTTACTCTGTATTGGGCACTGCAACAGAAACTTTTACCCCTGTATGTACTTAGCGCTGTCATCACACTGTAAGTGCCATAAATAATTCTGCAATACAAATGTGATCTCACGTTCATGCTTTCTGCTTGATTCAGGCGTACAGGTTCATGGACCAACTGCAACTGTTAAAACTGGGAGTACTTTGGTGAATAAAACAAAATCATTTTTAGTTGAGGAAAATAAAAGAGGGTCAGTCAAAAGTGTTGGTACAGACATGTTCGTTTTCAGTAACATGAGATAATTCTACGTTTCTTTTAATGATGCAGATTACTTTCTTCTGTTCAGAAGTTGCCCAGACGTTGCCATTTTGCAAAAGTACCAATTAAAGGGGAATCGGATTAAGGCAATAGAATTTTTACATATTGGCCCTATGAACTATACCATTATTTTCAACACTTTTGTTTTTTTTTTTGAAGTGTAATTGCTCCTGTAATTATGAAATCGTAGTTTCTTATACAAGTTACTACAATAACCCCTTCGCTGCCAGGCCTTTTCCCCTTCCTGTGCTGAGCCTTTTTTTTGCCTATTTGGGGCAGTTCGCGCTTAGGCCCTCATAACTTTTTGTTCACATAAGCTACCCACGCCAAATTTGCATCCTTTTTTTTCCAACATCCTAGGGATTCTAGAGGGACCCAGACTTTGTGGGTTCCCCTGAAGGAGACCAAGAAATTAGCCAAAATACAGTGAAAAGTTTTTTTGTTTTTTTTTAAATGGAAAAAAAAGGGCTGCAGAAGGCAGCTCGTGTTTTTTTCCCTGAAAATGGCATCAACAAAGGGTTTGCGGTGGCAAGATCACCATCTTCCCAGCTTTCAGGAACAGGAAAGACTTGGATTGGAAAACCCAATTTTTCAATACAATTTTGACATTTTACTGGGACATTACCCACCTTTACTATTTTTTGTGCTTTCAGCCTCCTTCCAGTTAGTGACAGAAATGGGTGAGAAACCAATGCTGGATCCCAGAAAGCTAAACATTTCTGAAAAGTAGACAAAATCCTGAATTCAGCAAGGGGTCAATTGTGTAGATCCCACAAGTGTTTCCTACAGAAAATAACAGCTGAAATAAAAAAATATTGAAATTGAGGTGAAAAAAACAGCCATTTTTCTCCACGTTTTACTCTGTAACTTTTTCCTGCGATCTCAGATTTTTGAAAGCAATATACCGTTACGTCAGCTGAACTCTTCTGGTTGCGGGGATATATAGGGCTTATAGGTTCATCAAGAACTCTAGGTACCCAGAGCCAATAAATGAGCTGCACCTTGCAATGGGATTTTATTCTATACCGGGTATACAGCAATTCATTTGCTGAAATATAAAAAGTTAAAAATAGGTATCAAGAAAACCTTTGTATTTCCAAAATGGCCACAAGATAAGGTGTTGAGAAGCAGTGGTTATTTGCACATCTCTGAATTCCGGGGTGCCCATACTAGCATGTGAATTACAGGGCATTTCTCAAATAGACGTCTTTTTTACACAATGCCTTACATTTGGAAGGAAAAAAATTAGAGAAAGACAAGGGGCAATAACCCTTGTTTTGCTATTCTATGTTCCCCCAAGTCTCCCGATAAAAATGGTACCTCACTTGTGTGGGTAGGCCTAGTGCCCACGAAAGGAAATGGCTCAAAACACAACGTGGACACATCACATTTTTTCACAGAAAACAGAGGTGTTTTTTGCAAAGTGCCTACTTGTGGATTTTGGCCACTAGCTCAGCCGGCACCTGGGGAAACCTAGCAAACCAGCGCATTTCTGAAAACTAGACATCTGGGGGAATCCAAGATGGGGTGACTTGTGGGGCTCTGACCAGGCTCTGTTACCCAGAATCCTTTGCAAACCTCAAAATTTGTCCCAAAAAACACTTTTTCCTCTCATTTCGTTGACAGAAAGTTCGGGAATCTGAGAGGAGCCACAAATTTCCTTCCACCCAGCGTTCCCCCAAGTCTCCAGATAAAAATGGTATCTCACTTGTGTGGGTAGGCCTAGCGCCCACGAAAGGAAATGGCCCAAAACACAACGTGGACACATCACATTTTTTCACAGAAAACAGAGGTGTTTTTTGCAAAGTGCCTACCTGTGGATTTTGGCCTCTAGCTCAGCCGGCCCCAGGGGGGGGCAGAAATGACTTAAAATAAATTTAACCCCCTCCCCACCCTAAAATCGGCCGATCTGCCCACAAGGGGGGCAGAAATGGTCTAAATACAATTTGCCCCCCAGGGGAGCGACCCTTGCCTAATGGGTCGCTCCCCATCTCTAAAAAGCAAACAAACAAAAAAAACACAAAATAAAATTAGCCCAGGCGCCTAGAGGTTTCTGTCCCCCCTGGGGGCAGATCGACCTAATAACAATGAAATGACCTAAAATAAATTTGCACCGTCCCCCCCCCCAATCCTCTGGGAGCGACCCTTGCCTACGGGGTCGCTCCCCTTGCGTGACGTTGGTGCAAAAAAAAAAAAATCCCTGCTGCCTTGTGGTTTCTGCACCCCCTTTGGGGGCAGATTGACCTAAAATCAGCCGATGGGCAGAAATGGCCTAAATACAATTTGCCCCTCCAGGGGAGCGACCCTTGCCTAAGGGGTCGCTCCCCATCTGTAAAACAACAAAAACAAAAAAATCCCTGGTGCCTAGTGGTTTCTGCCCCCCGTGGAGGCAGATCAGCCTAATTAAAATAGGCCAATCTGCCCCCCAGGGAGGCAGAAATGGCCTAAAATAAATTTGCCCCCCAGGGGAACGACCCTTGCCCAAGGGGTCGCTCCCCTTGTGTGAAATTCACGAAAAAAACTCCCTGGTGTCTAGTGGTTTCTGTCCCCCTTGGGGGCCGCTTGGCCTCATAAAAATAGGCCAATCTGCCCCCAAGGGGGACAGAAATGACCTAAATATAATTTGCCCCAAGGGGAGCGACCCTTGCCTATGGGGTCGCTCCCCACCTCTAAAAATAAAAAAAATAATTAAAAAAACAACAAAAAAAATGATCCCTGGTTCCTAGAGGTTTCTGCCCCCAGGGGGGGCAGAGTCCCTTGCCCAAGGGGTCGCTCCCTTATGCCAATTTCCTTTCAAAATATAAATCCCTGGTGTCTAGTGGGCGTTTTAGCAGGCGGATTGCTTTACAATCCGGCTGCTAAAACGCTGAGAGAGACTTCAAAGGGAAGGAAATTAATTTCCTTCCCTTTGAAGCCTTTCCGGCCTTCTCCAAGTGATCGGAAGAGAAATGCAAAGGGCACAGAAGGGGATAATGCATTGATTGTAAGCTTACTGCCATTCAACTTCAGTTAGTTTCTTACAGTGAACACCAGGGGCTGCATTTTACATTGTGCCCCTGGGGCGCAACGGGCATCTGACCCCCAAGGCATAGTGGTAACACAGAAGGGGCTGCAGACGCTTGTGCGTCCGCTTCTGTAATGTTGATAGCACTGGTGCATATGTAGCGCTAGCACAGCCATGAGGGTATGTTCCTTTATTTGCATAGGGGCGTGGTCCTATGCAAATGAGGCAGTCATTATGTGTTAGAAATGGGGTTTCTGGTTGGGTAGTGTATGCACCTAAGCTAGGCAGAACCCACCCACTCTAGTCAGGGCAAGTCAGTTACACGTCCAAGATAACCCCTGCTCACCCCCTTGGTAGCTTGGCACGAACAGTCAGGCCTAACCCAGAGGCAATGTGTCAAGCGTTTGCACAACACGCATGACACAGTACATACACCACAAAGTAAACACAACACTGAGCTATGTAAAAATAAACTGTATTGCACGAAACATAATTAGACCAAACATTACATGTCAGTAATATCCTGCTAGCTTAGCAGTTGTCAGAATGTTACACAGGTTACTAATAATCTGCAAGAATAAGCAGTAGTCACATTAGAACACACAAGTACTCAGGATTCAGCAGTAGTCAGGAATCACATTAAAGAAAGAAATGTACTTTTCATAAACACATCATAAATATCCATAAAAGGAACATTAGAGAACATATGACAAGTCATAAAATCATATTAGCCTGTTATGCCCATAAAAGGAACATTTAGCAAACATATATGGCACATCACGGGAAGAAACAGGTTAACATACTATATCATGTCCATCCCAGGAACATTCTAAATCATGTGTCCTTTCAAAGGTACCTGTTTGGTGATGATGGAGGCTCCTCCAGTACCCTGAAGTCCCAAGAAGGGGGCCCGACGCTCCTCTGTGCCAACGGGGGCCTTGCAATAGTTTTGAGGGGGTGGCATGCACCTCCTCCTACTTTCATATCGGGCTCCTCCTGGGGACTGTGATCTCAGAGGGCCCCCTTGGGCCTCACCTGGCCCTCCAGACAGGGGGGACCAAAGCACCCAGCACGTGGGGGCCGCTACAGGGGGGCCAACAGCGCAGGGGGCCTCTGGCAAGTCTTCCGCCCCACCTGCGGTCCCCACAATGCTTCGAAAGGGGCAGGAGGAGCCTCCGATGAGGCTTCCTTTCCCCCCTGCCCGTGCTGCAAAAAGATCAGCGGCTCCAGTGGGCGGGGAGCCTCCGATGAGGCTTCCTTATCTGCCTGATCCTTTTCAGCCCGGCACAGAGCAGCCTGGGCCGCGATGATGAAAACAGCACCAAAGCAGGTGCTGGCGTGTGCCCTGGGGGTGCTCCTCAGAGCGCGCTTCACCCCGGGGGCACAGTAGGAGCACGCTTGCTCCTTTTCCTTAATCGAGGGTGCCCTGAGGGTCCCGGGGCAGCACAACATTCGCGCTTAATGGATGCAGCCCGCCTGGGCTGCGGCAGTGATTCTGGGATTCCAAACAACCCGCTTCCCACAGCTCTAGGAATGCCCGGGTCGCAGCTGTGATTCTGGGAGCAGAAAAGCGATTTACCAAGCGCAAAGGCCACTATCTAGGACACGCTTTTGAGCGCAGAAGGCACCACCAGCGCTTCATGGCGAGATCCCAAAGCGCTCTCCAGGCGCTATGAACTTGTTGCAGGGGCCCAGGGTCACGGCACCCAGCCCCTGGGGGATAAGGTACTTAAGAAGCACGGGGAAGTAGGCCCCAGCAGCAGGCTAGCACAAGGTGAATGCAAGCAAGTGTCCGTTTCTAACAGTGACCAAGCAGGTCACAGATCAATACAGCAGCAGCAGTCCATGGCTGTTCCTGGTGAGTCCCTCCAGCAGCATTCTGTGTTCAGTTCCAAAATGTCACCAAAATTGTAGGGAAGTCTTCCCTGTACTTATACTCAGTTTTACAGTGTGTTTTCAAAGAAAAGGGAGAGTTACAACTGGTTCTGGGAGTGCCCTCTGTCTCCTCCAGCACAGACTCCAAACATCAGTTGGGAGTAAATGACCCTATTGAGTGTGGCCAGGGCACAGCCTCTACAAATGCAGGTTTGCCCCGCCTCTCCCTTCCCTCAGCCCAGGAAGACTAACCAGTATGTAGATGCACCTCTGTGACACCTCCACCCTCCCTGTGTACAGGCTGTCTGAAAAGTATGCACAAAGCCCAACTGTCACTCTGCCCAGACGTGGATTGGAGACAAGCTGCAAAACACCACAGTCATAAGCACAGAGAAATGCACACTTTCTAAAAGTGGCATTTCTGTAATGATAATCAAAAATCCACCTAAACCTAGTAAGCAGCATTTCTCATCACCATTACAACCATACCAAACATGCCTACACTACCCCTCATAAATAAGATAATACCCCCTAGACATAAGGCAGGGCAACTCCAATGCAATCTTATGAGAAGGCAGCATTCACAGCAGTGAGAAACCAAATAGGCTCTTTGTCACTACCAGGACAGGCCACATTACTAGGCACATGTCCTGCCTTCTACATACATGGCACCCTGCCCACACGGCTTACCTTAGGAGTGACTTACATGTAGTAAAAGGGGAGTTCGGGCCTGGCAAGTAAATTTAGACTTGAATGCACTGCCCAGGGTGCCGAGAGAATTTGCTGGCTGTCCTGGGAGCAGCGCATCCTGCATAATAGGGTGGATTTTCTCTATTTGTGTCCAGCACACCTTTTGAAAGGTGAGCCATGGCTTCAACAGGGAAAGTGTGCCATATGTATAATACAGCCCCCGGAGTGCATGTTGAGACCTGCCTATGAATTGTCACTCATTACCTAGAAGATGGGTTTCCTAGAGCAAAACAAGTGTAGATTTAAGCTTATAGAGGGAGCAGGTGACAAGATTTAACATCCAACCCAGTCTCATCCCCCACCATCCCAGTGTATATGTGTCACTCCAGGGTGGGAACCCAAAGCCAAGCAGTCATGGAAAGACATGTATCAAGATGCAAAACCTTAGTCCTGTTGTCTATTCCCATCCCAACCCACAGTGAGCAAACTGCTGACTAATCCATGTGAGAGGTGTCTGTCACCCAACCATTAGTCTCAAATCATCACTTTATCACCCGAAATATACTTTCCCACCTAGACAAATTACAAGATGGGCCATCATATTGTGCCACTCGTGTTTCAGCCAATTCCCAGGCAACTGATGATTTTGTGAAGAAGTCATTTGACCTCCACCGCAGTCTTTAATTTGGCAAGGAAGAACAATATTTACTTAAATTGTAGTTCTCCTAGATTCCTTTTAACTTAAATGAATGAGTTGTGTTCTAGTGTTAAGATTAATTCTAGAAAGTGCAGAAGTTGTGTTCTTTTGATCTGGAAAAGCCTGTGCTTTTTTTGCTCTTTGGAATATAGTGTCCTTATAATTGAACAGTTTCTGAATGAGTGGTGTATGAGATGACCTAGTAGGTGGAGGAAATGAAAAGAATCCCTCTCCGCTGGAATGAATTCCGATAGACCATATTGCCTCAAGCTTATAAAGAAGTCTTTAAAATAAAGCTTGGCACGGGGAACCCACTGTCTTTTTAGGGAAACCCACCAACATGCTGTTACTCTGCCTAGCCCCCATTTAGCATCTCCTGCTCGAACTTCCAGAATTCGGATCCTCTGTTGCAGCTCAACAACTGACTTGCTCAAGTCCTATATTTGGGGCGGAATGCTTTTCAGGTGTCACTTGGCAGAGACTTCATTAGTCCTTTGCAGAACTGGCGTCACGGGGACCATGGCCAGCCACCCCTACTTTAGTACATGCAAAGAAATTTTAATCTTCCCTACAGCAGCCTTAAACCACTACACCATGGTCCACAGCACCAACCTTTGATCACCACTCTGGTAGTACAAGACCCAGCTGCAACAGATCTCCCTCTTTTTGGGTATGCTCCAGGGCTGTGGCCCCCCACTCGTTGTGGGCCTTACACAGTATCTGTTACCTGGCACCTCTCCAGTGTGGGCCATTTCTCCTCTTTCTCTCAAAGCCCACTGACATAGTCACAGCACCCGTGGCCTCACTGGAGGTCATGTTCTGCTGTAATAGTGAATGGGCAGATGAGGGAGGGCTACAGGATCACACAGCCATGATCCACTTTCTTACTCCTCACCCTCTCAGCGTCCCAGTTTCATGCCCGCCCGCTACAGATGGTGCATGTATCTGCAAGATACATACCGGACACCAGGGCACATTGATAGCGCAAACCAAGAATATTTTGTAGTGGCCAACTTGCTGGCCGAACCACTATCAGTGGGCAATGTTGAACATATTATTTCTCTTTTGCTGAAGATGTTTCAGTGTTTTAGGCATAACCCTCAGATGACCATTCCTAGAATACGGAGTCAAATCCGACAATTTGGTGTGATTCAGGCTCAGGACAAATTGCCCACTTCAAGTGGGGCTATTACTGATAGCTCACCATTTGCCAGTTCCACCTTTTATAATGATGAGTACATTTGTTTACCTGTCTCAGCATTAAAATTTGCCACCCAAAGACCAGGTCTTGTGAATTGAAAATGAGGCATGTTGTGCAGTAGTTCTCTCTTCAAAGGTCACGACCACTCATTGTTTTCATATATTTTATGAGTGTATGTGCATTCACCCTAAATAAATATTTAGGAAATTGACCAGGCTACTGACTCAGCATGTGAAGTAGTCCCCAAAGAAGAGTTAAGGGGGAAATTATGGGTTTATGCCTACCACACTTTGAATGTTACTACCTTGCATCTCTACTCCAGTATGTGGTTGACTGGATGGAAGAAGGAATGAGTACTAATAAGATGGCAATAGAAGAGCTGTATGGTGGTAGACCCCCTGGAAGCACTATTTTATTACTTGCTCCATTACCTGACAAGACATTTATGCAAATGTAGCCATGCATCACATGTGGGAACACTAATTGATAGAACAGGTGTACGCTGTTCTGGTAGACCTCTTGTAACATGGACTGTTCAAATAGATTGATTGACATTGTTTCTTATTAAGCAGGTTTAGCTTAACTATCGCCCAGTCTGCAGCAGTGAGCAGATTAAACTCTTTCTGAGACGGACTGATTAATTGGGCATCATGTAGGGACTTGTTTCTGGTGGGAAACATACTACCACACTAAAATAGAGCATTGAAGATGGATACAATGGAACTTTTAGTTGGAGTGACATCTCGAGGGTAATAATACTATGGTAAAAAATGTGCTGACAAAGAATTGTTTGACAGTTGGCACACAAGTGAAAAACGTGTCCTTAAAAGTCAGATTTTAAATTCTTGCAGTATAACATAGGGAATACATGGCTACCTTGCTCCTGCATCAGGTTGAAAAGACCAAAGGTAAATATCAAAAATGTAAAGAGAATCAGGTGTTTTTTATTCCCTCTGATATGGCAGCACTTGTTGAAGGAAGAATACTGGAATGCAGAAAGAGATGTTGTAGAGAGGCACACTTGTAGCTGATAGTTCTATATTAGGACCACAATGTTTGCTGGCTGGGGACTCTTCCCACCCAATAACGATTGTGGTACATATCAGGGCCTGCTGTACGTGCCTGCCACTTGGCTGTCCTTTCGCTGAGTGGCTTAACATTGTTAAAGAGCTCCTCCATTTAGGGGTCCAACTCTATCCAGAGTGCGTTGACTCTAATGTTTTACAATTGGGTTTTTATCTATCACCGATCCCCTGCCAGGACCTGTTTTACTATATACCTTGGATGACTGGACTCAAGATGTCCCTACACTGTTATTGTCTTGATGAGCCTCCTATATATACTTGAGGGTTAAAATGTTGTTGACTATTAAACAACAAACATACTTCTTTTGATCTGTTGGAACTGCCTAATCTGTACAAGCTGTGTGCAGTAAAGAAACACACAAAGATTCATGATATTGGCACTTGTTTTCACTGCAGGATTGTTGTGGTTATTTTGCAGTGGGAGCTCACTGTATGTACAGGTGTTTAGACAATGTTACTTGCTTGATGAATAATTTAAAATATTAAAGATTTATTGTTCGTATGTTGCAGGACATTTGATTTGCATTGATTGCATACAGTGACTTAACCGACAATTTAAATGCACTATTGAATGACACCATTGGGAACCATTGTTTTTTTTTATACCAGAGACGCACTGCACAAAATGGTCTCCATATTTGTGCATGCCTATATTTGTATGTGTTAACACATTAAAGCCAGATCTGTTGGGTTTCCTGGTATTTATTGTCACTGTATTAGAGATATATAAAGTTTACCATTTCTATAATTGATAGTGCATCAGAATGGTGTGTTATGGTCTGCATTTTAAAGAGTGAAGAAGTGGTTATTTTAATTCCTGGCCTTTAGGGCTTTGCAGGTAGATTGTTGATCTCCAGGGCTTGGAAAATAGGCAGGGGTCTTGCCTTCACTCCATTGGGTGTAGCTCACGATGATCGACCATTATAGATACCACCTGAAACCTTCTAGAGACTGCAGGATAAAGTTAGCTATGTGGAATCTCAGCCTTTGTTCTGAGAAGCCAAGAATAACCAGTATTTGACACTACCATAGTCAATAAAAGATGCAAGGCTGTTACAGTAAATAGGAGTAAAACATTAGCATAGTCATGTAGTAGAAATATGAATGGATATTAAATATTTAGCATTTCATTAAGATCTAACAAAAGTTTGCATTTGATTTTCTGCTTATCTGTGAGAAATGTAAAGCCTCATACCTCTTCTTCAATCAGCAAAATCGAAGTTGACAGTTTATGGGCAGAATGATTAGCTGACCCCAGAGTGTGCCATGAAAGGGAATAAGTAATCCTTGAAAAACTAAAACAAAGGGTTTCTATCCACCTTTTCCCTCGGAAAATTTGTGAATTTCCCCCCTAGTTACCTCGCCACAAGACATGAAGTCACAGCTTTTAAGAAGAAAAAAGCTGCACAAACTGTACAAGTGACAGGGCACATTTGCAGGTTTTACATATTGTTGCAGAATATGAGCAGTGGCAAGTCTTAATTGGATTCATTTATATTAATTTCTTGTATATGTACCAGAGTCATAAATAGTTATGAATTGACAAAAACATTCACAGTATGAAAGAAATAGTACATAAACATATCTTATGCCTACAGGAGCAGGAGTCACAAATCATAAGTCATATAAATGTTGATAAGTTATAACAGTGTGGGTGTCTTTGCATTTTTTCCATGGGGAGGGAGTGTTTTGGATGACAAGCAGAACCAGGTCTCCTGAGTTCAGTATCATCAAAAAGACTGTCTTGGATGAGGGCAGATTTGGAATTTAGATTAGAGACCATATATATCTAAGTGTTTTTAGAAAAGTAAGATGTGATGTGCACAGGGAGGGTTGGAAGAAGGTGATTTTTCTGAGGATGTCAGGGACGATTGATCTTCACATTTACAATGTGCAACTAACTGTGGAGAATTTGGCCATGGGATGTTGTTAGATCTGTCAACATTCATTATGCAGTTGTCTAGAGTTCATTTGATTTAATTTGGCATGGAGGAATGCTCCAAAGCATTGGAGTTTTTGTGTGTACTTGCCTCTCCAGCCGTAGATGTATTGATTACGGTATAACAATGGTAGAGGGTTAGGAGTGCAGTTCCTGAGAGGAGAGAACTTGTGGGAGGGAGAGAGCTGGGGAGTGTGGTTTGCAGTCTTTCTATCATCTTGTACAATTGTTTTAGTTCAATTTAATGTGAAGATGGTCTTTTTTGGGTGTGGATAAGATAATTGTATCCTGGTCATTAGTCAGTGGCTGCAATAAAGTTTTTGCAGCTCTCCTTTAAAATAGTTATGGGTGGTCAAAACCTTCTGTGGAAAGACAGTTTGCCTGCTGCAGTTTTGGTCTAGCTGTGGTTTACTAAGAGAAGCTTATATCGGGGTGCTGGCTACTATCCAAGGACAAAAAATCTCCTAGATGTTATCACATGCAGGGATGTGGAATTCCTATCGCCCGACGCCCGGGACATATTGTTTGAGGTCCAGGCCAACAAGTTTTCATGTTTATTTTGTCCCTGGGACAAGTAGGCCCAACCCTCTGCAGCACAAACCCTTTAGCTGCCAGTTTACTGAGAAGGGAACTGTTTGCAGTTGAGGTAATATTGAGCGTTCATATATTAATGCTATTCAAGCTCATATTTATGGTTCATTAATGAAAAGTTGTCATTATTGGGGTAAGCGCTGTAAATACACATTTTAAGGTCACATTGCACTACTGACAACGGCTCTAGTTTAATTAGAGAGAAAAAAAAAGTTTACATACGTTTTGAAAAGTTTAACAATATGAGGCTAAGTATAATGCTCCCAGAATGCTCTCTTACTAGATGCAAATGTTTGCAAGCAAGAGCAATGAGTCATTGCTTTCAAAATAAAATGTTCAGAAAAAAAAATGCAAGTAGGAAAAAAAACGTTTTGCTACTATGAAATTTAAGGTGCTATTTCTTTGAAGGGTAATTTAGTAAAATGCATTAATGCATGCTTGTATTTCTAAAAAATATTCCTAATGGAAAATCAGTGTAGCCATTTTCAAAAAGATTATGGGAAGCATAAAAATAAACAAGCACTGGCAAAGCCAAGCGATCTGACATTTTTTGTGAGTCTTTTGGTTTTGTCAATGCGTGCCTTGTTTTGACATTGTTTTAGTAACACTTTATTGTTGTGGGAGCTGCCAGGCCCTCACCATTTTAACAAACACTGTCAAAAAGAAAAAATAAGTTGTTGGTCTTAAAAAGCACACATAGCCAGCAGTGGCATAAAGCCCACGCAGCCCCCCTCAGCACAGCACCTGCCCTGAGTGAGTCTGAAGGGGGCCTCCATGTTCTTTCCAGGGGAGCTCCCTCCAGTTATGTTACACCACTGATTGCCACAGTAGTTCCTCGCACTGAACAAAACTACTTTGTGTGCCAATATGATCCTGGTGGAAGAGCAGAATGTGATCACTCACAGAAATGCCAGACAATAGAGAAACAGAAGTTTAATAAAAAACAAAGTGTCTTTGTTGACGCCAGACCTAATTAAGGACCCAATTCTTTAAAAAAAGTCACAAAAGCCCACCCATGGGTATATGTCTTTGAATTAGTGGCTTTTATGAATTTCAAGCACCTATAGAAGTAGACCAGGAAGTCGTACTTCTAGGAAATATTTGTGATCTGTATTTTGGCACGAGCAAATATGCATGTGTAGATTTGCTCATGTGAAAATATATTGAGTGTTTACAAGTTCACTTTCCCAACCCTGGAAGAACTTCTGCTTCTACCATTGTCAGGAGTATATTTCCAACCTTTCTCATTATTGGAAAAGATTAAAGAAGAGCTTGTGAAAATCCTTAAAACATGCAAGTTAGTATTTTTGCAGACTCAAAGGCATTCCAGCCCTGAAACTATTGCTTACTGCTTTCTCCAGCCCCAGTATGTAGATCTGCGGAAAGGTGGCAAAATAAAGAAATTGTTATAGTGGGGATTTATATTGCAGGTATTCAAGCCTTACTATAGTAGTAGCCCTAACATAATCAGAGAGGCTATTATCAGAGGTCTTACATAATTACATTGCCATAATTTGGTGTCGCACTACATGGCACCAAAAGGACAAGTAGATTTTATTACAGGACAAGTAGATTTGAGAAGCCACCTGTCCCATGGACAAGTAGATACCTTAATAAAATCCACACCCCTGATCCTTGAGTCTTATTTAATATAGAATTCTAAGGGGGGGTTCAGGCAAGATGGCCAACAGGAAGTGAGCCCCGTAACTCCCATCTGGCCAGTTTCATTAATAATACCATTAATTCTGTAACATCCAGAAATGAAGTGCTCCACATACCCCATGGAGTAGTAACACACCCAGATTCGGGGCGGTGGTGACATATGGAGCAGAGAGGCTGGCACCCTGCAGTGGACTGCGGGGAGGCGGAGCTGAGTGGAGGCCGTTTTTGCGATAGCAGCCTCGCTGGCCCACAGATCATCAAACCGCACGGAACGGCAGGGATGTGCAATCACAGCTGCCTGCAGCCCTGAGATGAGGTAAGTAGCAACTAGGGAGGGTGGTCTACTCTGGCCTGTGAGCGGCTCCCCACCTGGGGCTTGATTGGCGGTTGTGCCCAAAGGTGATGCCTCTGTTGGGTCACTCCCTTCCCGACAGCACATCACCGGGAGACAGGCCTAACAATTCGCCCAGACTGAATATCTCCTGGAGCTTGGAGCACCCCGCATAAGACCACCTACAGCGTTGACAGGGAAAGCGCTTGATCAGGCCACTCAATGGTGATGGTGCCTTTAGAAACCAGGGCTGCTATGGAAGAAGGGCTTAAGGATATTTATGTATATGAGCGGCAGCATGGTGATTACCCTGGGAATACTGCTGGAAATGCCCCGTAAGCTAATGACATGTGCTTAAATGTATGAACCATATACTGCGTGCGATTAGAGTGTAGAGGGGTGGGACAACAGTGAGACTAAGGTGCGTGGTAGCCCCAGGAGTGATGGAGGAAGAGACGCATAGGCATCCAGCAGGACAAAAACTGACTGTGAACCCCGTATTGTGGTGTATGATGACAGAGGGGGGCTGGGCCCCTCACTGGTGATGCTTGGGATTCAGAACTCACTGCAGGGATTGTCCTGAGCAGAAGCTGGCACACTTTAGCCTGGATGCCAGTGAAAGGGTGGTTCATCAAGACGGGATGTCAGTGGGGGGGACCCATCTCCTACCCTCCCTCCTTTGGCTAATGATACTACCAGTTTAGAGCAAAATTGAGGCCTGCACCATGTGCAAAAAATGAGCAGTGTTGGCGCCGCCAGAAGAATTGTCAGATCAGAGTCCTTAACCAACATGTCATCATGGCCAAGAATAAGTCCGCATGCTCAAACTCGGCCAATGCCATCACCCAACACACCAGCCTACGCAAAGAATAATGCAGTAGTCTGGAGTGGGGGGAGACGACACCGAGTCGAGAAGTGAGGTGGAGCCCACAAGAGCGCACTTGCTGACTGCCATACAGGGCTACATAACTGCCCTAGAACATAAAATTGAGACAGTGTCGATAGATGGTAATTTGTTGCGGGTGGACCTGCAGCATAGTTACGACCTCTGAAGGTAACATAGCAGACCTGCATGGCGAAGTGGTGGCCTTAAAGAAACAAATGGCCCAGATGACGACAACCATTAGAGAGCTGGAACAAGGAGTGGAGGACGCGGAGTGCCGCTCTCGGCGATGTAACATCAGGGTGCTGGGCTTCCCAGAGGGAGTGGAGGGAAATGCAATGGAACGATTCCTGGAAACCTGGGTGCGAGAGCTACTCATCCCCTCTGGTCTCTCCGACTTATTTGTGATTGAAGGAGTCCACAGAGTGTTGGTGTCAAAGCGGCCGCCAGGCGCATCACCGAGAGCCATTATAGCTAAGATTCTTACCTATTGTGACAGGGGCTGTATCCTTCGAGCCGAGTGGCTCGAGAGTGACAGATATCATTGAATGGTAACAGAAAAATTTACACATACCCATACTAAACTAGGCATGTGCAGGACCAACAAAAAACATTTCTGGGTATCAAGCAAAAACTATGAGTGCTTCAGTTACAGTGCATGCTCTTATTCCAAGCCAGACTGAAGGTCCTAGCCCAGAGAAAATCTGACTTTTTTTATAACCCAGAGGAGGTATTGAAGAGGCTCGAGATCTGGGGAGATGCCTTTCTGCCTCACACCAACTGTGTCCACAAACACACATTGGGCGGCCGCCCCGGGGGGAGGGGGAATCGCAGCCAAAACCAATCAGACAATACTCCTAAAACAACCCAACTGAGGGAGCAGAGGGTCACAGTCAGCAAAGATGGCATTCTGCTACTTTGCGCAGAGGAGGCCCAGACAGAGGTGCAGGACATAGATATGCCACCAGCCCCTGTTGACATTGAACTGCAGGGCACTGGCCCAGTGTTAGACTACGTACTTGGCAGATTGGTTGCCCCGTCAATGAGGACTAATGCTGAAGTATGAGTGAAAAAATGCATATCACTGTTTAATGCAATATGATGAGTTAGGAGGGGAGGGAGTGGACATCCGCAAAAAGATGGGGCAGAATAGGCCTGCATAGAGCGGCTGTATTCACACACTGGAAATGTGTTGATTATTCAGCAGGATAAGCAAGAACTATAACATCTGAAGGGATGTGAGTGAATGGAAGAGGACTATATCCAGTAATGATTGGTTGTTGAAAGAGATAAATTAGAGGTGGGGAACAAGTTGTGACAAAATGTAATGTTTTGTTAGAGTTAGCTGGTCCCTGTTTGACTGGCTGGGATGCAGTACACGTCCTGGCACATGCGTGGGAAGGACATGGAAAGTCGAACAGTTGTACTGAATATGTCCGTGGGTAGGGAGGGGAAAGTTGGGTCATGTTTGTTAATGTTCAAAAGTTGGAAGCAGATTGTGGGTAGCACAGCATGTTTGAGAATTGTGGACCGACACATATGTGACGCGTCCTACAATGGTGGCTGAATATAAACTCTTGACTTGGAATATTTAAGAAATGGGTACCTACACTAAGAGATATAGGGTGCTCACCTTCCTAAAGAGACACAATATCTCCATAGCCTGCTTGCAGGAAACACATTTAGATGATCGGGCGCCTGGCTAAACAAATATTTGCAATGCAATAGGTGTCGCATTTGCTTGAGTTAGAGCTACTGCCATTGTAAATTTAAAGCTGGACTTTTCTTGTCACATAAATTGGTCAACCCTGCCTCATAATTTCTTTTTTCCCTGCTATATAATTGCAGTGGCCCTGCATATAACTAAAGAACTTCCATTTACCTTTTTCCTCTATCCGCAGCAAAAATTGAAAATGTTGCCATTTAGCATCCTAATTTAAATATGCCATGATAATTCCAATAGAATACCACTTTCACCACCCCACCATCAGAGTTACTGGCTGGCTCACACAATTTCCCAAAAATGACACAAAGACCGTCACAGAGGAGAAATAAGCTAGAAGTGTCACTCAAACATATCAAGAGTGTTCAAACAGTCATAGTGTAATAAGGATGTTAAGTTGGTCTGAATTATGGTCATAATTGTAATGAAGATCGAGTATTAAATCATATACAATTATCATTTAAACATTTATAAGAAATAAACTTTTGGCATTAACTGTAATGCTCAAAACAGCGCCTAGAAGGCACCATAACAAAAATATATTTTGTAAGAAACCTGGTCATGTAACCATATTTTTTGTCCCTAAAGAGCATAACTCCATGAAAAAAGAGGAGAAAGTAATGCAGTGTAGCCATATATTTGGCCCCTAGAGAGTTTTTAGGGCTAGTAGGCCTACTGCAATGAAATTGCAAACAAGGCCTTTAAACCAAAACTTCTCCTAGCTATACAAGAAAATTTCTAGCCATAACAAAGCTTAAAAGACATTGAATGGTAGAAGGGGTTATTATTTTGGAGTCCCCAACGTAGTGTGGGGACCCAAAGAGGATGTAGACATAACATTGTGTTTTGAAGGCGGTCCCATTGTCCTAGGACCACCAGAGGCCGTTATGAGCAAAAATAATGTTTTGTAAAAGTAATGACGTGCAAAGCATTATGGGGCAAGTTTCCGTGCCATGAATATTTAAATATGTTGATATGACTGTAATGCTTAGAACAGCCCCTAGAGCAGGGGTTTCCAACCTTTTGACTTCTGTGGACCCCCCACTTTATCATTACTGGTGCCCCGGGACCCCCACTGAATCTTTATTGGATTCTGGGACCTCCCACTGAGTCATTACTGAAAGCTGGGGGCTTAATCTCTTATATTACTAAATTCTTTAAGTAGTCGCGGACCCCCTGAGGAGGCTTTGCAGACCCCCAGGGGTCCTGGACCACAGGTTGGGAACCACTGCCCTAGAGGACTCCACAATGAAAATAGCATTTGTAAGAAACATGGTCATGTATCTATATAGTTACCCCCCAGAGGGCATAACCACACAAACAATAGCAATAACTAATGCAGAGTAAACCCTTATGTAGCTCCTACAGGGCATAGTGCATTACATATTTTCAGGAGTAGCAAGCCTATAGCAATGATATTACTAACAAGGCCCTTAAAACACAAGCTATTCCCAGCTGGAAAACAAAAGTTCCAGCCATGAGAGTGCTTAAAAAGATACTGAAAGGTGAGAGGGTCATTATTTTGGGTTCCCCGCTAGCCCAGTGTCACGTAGACTCTCATTATTCTAATGAGACTACTGGATTTCGAGTGGCAGAATCGCCTGCGGTGTGGGAGACTGAGTCTGACCCACTACAGGTGACACCTGTCGCTCCCATCTGGGATCTACTCCGGCTAACTAGCAGTCCTTCATCTCTACCCAAGGGCAGGTATGATTGGGCAGCCGAGCGCATGACATAACTGGTTTCTCAGGGAAGCCGTGGTCACTCAGGTCTTATCCATTTCTCTCAGTTACATTAGTTTCACATACACAACGACAAACAGAGGCAGTATATATTTCAATAATGCTTTAATAATGCGACTGCATCTAAGATAGCAACGCGTGGACTGCAATAACCAGGACGATACAGAATGACAAGATTAAAATTGTGACAAGGAGAGTAAAACATAAAAATAATGCTAACATATTGTAACTAGAGTCAACAGACTAATTCCTACCAAGGCTATGATAGAGCACAGCGTGTTAAGCTCTAATTCTGCCCTTCTGGTTCCCCATGGAAGACATCATCCCCCATACCTGAGCAAAGGCCTGAAGTCTGCAGAAACAGCTGTAGCGAAGAATTCGACAATCAGCATACAGTTGTGGTTCTCTGGCTGGAATCTCCCTCTAACGTGTAAGGGACAGGGAAGTGTTTTTATAATAAAACAGCTGATGTTCTGAGAAAATGTCCCTATGTAAGGATGTGTATTTTCTATGAATGTCAGAGACTAAACTTATACCACGTTCACCGGCAACCTATCTTACTGCAGCCTTGGAAAAAAGCACAGAGTGAGAAAGAATGTCTTGTTTGAGAACAGAGTGCTGTCCTAGGCAAAAACAGTCAGATAGAGAGAAAATAAAACAAGACTGTAAAAGTGGCTACAGTAACAATATTAAAGCAAAGCCTAATAAAATATATCTTGGTTAAAGTGCACAGTGGCAGGCCTAGTATGTTAAAATAACGTGCATGGAGCTATAACTAAAATGGCTACACAACACTAGTATGGGGACCCAAAGATGGCCTAGACAGAAAGGGTGCCTCGTGCTGAAAGTTTTGTTGGTTGTCCCATTGTCCTTGTGACTACCACAGGTTGAGTTATGGGCAAAAATGTTGTGAAAAAGAATGCTTGTGTTATTGGTTGGGTTTTCCGGAGTGCAGTGAATATTGTAGTATCTGCTCTCCTGCTGTGCCAGGAGAGCAAATTTCACTTTGAGGATTTCTGTTTTCTGTAAAGCATTTACCAATTTCATGTGGTTTAAGGGGAGAGCCACAAGAAATTACTCTGATTAGGTAACCACCCATGGAGTTCACGATGTTGTGCCTGCTCGCACCATTGTCGCCATACAGCACAAAGGGGTGTAGGAAAGTACCATCTTGCCTGGCATGTTACCCCCATATTTCATTGTATATTTGTTGTTTTAGTGTATGTGTCACTAGGACCCTGCCAGCCAGGGCCCCAGTGCTCATAAGTGTGCCCTGTATGTGTTCCCTGTGTGATGACTAACTGTCTCACTGAGGCTCTGCTAACCAGAACCTCAGTGGTTATGCTCTCTCTGCTTTCTAAATTGTCACTAACAGGCTAGTGACCAATTTCACCAATTCACATTGGCATACTGGAACACCCTTATAATTCCCTAGTATATGGTACTGAGGTACCCAGGGTATTGGGGTTCCAGGAGATCCCTATGGGCTGCAGCATTTCTTTTGCCACCCATAGGGAGCTCTGACAATTCTTACACAGGCCTGCCACTGCAGCCTGAGTGAAATAACGTCCACGTTATCTCACAGCCATTTACCACTGCACTTAAGTAACTTATAAGTCACCTATATGTCTAACCTTCACCTCGTGAAGGGTGGGTGCAAAGTTACTTAGTGTGTGGGCACCCTGGCACTAGCCAAGGTGCCCCCACATCGTTCAGGGCAAATTCCCCGGACTTTGTGAGTGCGGGGACACCATTTCACGCGTGCACTATGCATAGGTCACTACCTATGTATAGCGTCACAATGGTAACTCCGAACATGGCCATGTAACATGTCTAAGATCATGGAATTGTCACCCCAATGCCATTCTGGCATTGGGGAGACAATTCCATGATCCCCCGGGTCTCTAGCACAGAACCCGGGTACTGCCAAACTGCCTTTTCAGGGTTTGCACTGCAGCTGCTGCTGCTGCCAAACCCCTCAGACAGGTTTCTCAACTGTTTCCTGGTGGTGCATGCTCTGGGGGTAGCCTGCCTCCTCTCTGCACCAGGAGCTCTGAAGAAATCTCCCGTGGGACGACGGAATCTTCCCCCTGCAACCGCAGGCAACAAAAGACTGCATCACCGGTCCTCTGGGTCCCCTCTCAGCACGGCGAGCGTGGTCCCTGGAACTCAGCAACTCTGTCCAAGTGACTCCCACAGTCCAGTGACTCTTCAGTCCAAGTTTGGTGGAGGTAAGTCCTTGCCTCCCCACGCTAGACTGCATTGCTGGGTACCGCGTGATTTGCAGCTGCTCCGGCTCCTGTGCACTCTTCCAGGATTTCCTTCGTGCACAGCCAAGCCTGGGTCCCCGACACTAACCTGCAGTGCACAACCTTCGGAGTTGTCCTCCGGTGTCGTGGGCCTCCCTTTTCTGACTTCGGGTGGACTCCGGTTCACTCCTCTTCCAAGTGCCTGTTCCGGTACTTCTGCGGGTGCTGCCTGCGTCTGTGAGGGCTCCCTCACTTGCTGGGCGCCCCCTCTGTCTCCTCATCCAAGTGGCGACATCCTGGGCCACAGCAGCATCCAAAAACCCTAACCGCGACCCTTGCAGCTAGCAAGGCTTGTTTGCGGTCTTTCTGCGTGCTTCTTCACGATGTGGGACATCCATCCTCCAAAGGGGAAGTCTCTAGTCCTCTTCGTTCTTGCAGAATCCAAAGCTTCTTCCATCCGGTGGCAGCTTCTTTGCACCCTCAGCTGGCATTTCCTGGGCATCTGCCCACTCTCGACATTGTCGCGACTCTTGGACTTGGTCCCCTTGTTTCACAGGTACTCGGGTCCAGAAATCCACTGTTGTTGCTTTGCTGGTGTTGGTCTTCCTTGCAGAAACCCCCTATCACGACTTCTGTGCTCTCCGGGGGTTATAGGTGCACTTTACACCTACTTTTCAGGGTCTTGGGGTGGGCTATTTTTCTAACCCTCACTGTTTTCTTACAGTCCCAGCGACCCTCTACAAGCTCACATAGGTTTGGGGTCCATTCGTGGTTCGCATTCCACTTTTGGAGTATATGGTTTGTGTTGCCCCTATACCTATGTGCTCCTATTGCAATCTACTGTAACTTTACATTGCTTGCATTACTTACTTTTGCTATTACTGCATATTTTTGGTATTGTGTACATAAATCTTGTGTATATTTGGCATCCTCATACTGAGGGTACTCACTGAGATACTTTTGGCATATTGTCATAAAAATAAAGTATCTTTATTTTTAGTATATCTGTGTATTGTGTTTTCCTATGATATTGTGCATATGACACCAGTGGTATAGTAGGAGCCTTACATGTCTCCTAGCTCAGCCTAAGCTGCTCTGCTATAGCTACCTTCTATCAGCCTAAGCTGCTAGAAACACCTCTTCTACACTAATAAGGGATAACTGGACCTGGCACAGAGTGTAAGTACCCCTTGGTACCCACTACAAGCCAGGCCAGCCTCCTACAAGGGGAGAGACAAAAAAAAGAGTTCCCCACTCTGAAGTAGATCGGCAGTTGTCTAATAATCCATGTAACAGGTGCAGTCTGCAGGGCATAACAAAAACAGCCTCAAGGCGGGAAAAACCTAAAGCAGTTAAGAATAACATCAAGGGATTTTTGAAAGGCAAGCCCACGAATGAGTGAAAGTGATGGGCGTGAGATGGGCATGGTTAAAATACCACAATACTTAAAACCGGTCAAAGCACTTGTACGCTTGACTTAAAAATGGCGGGGACAGATATGTCATTCCTCATATTCGAACTATGCCAGGGTCACATTGGTTTGGGTGCTGCCAGGTGTTCCATTCTTTCTCACATATTTGGAGGCCGATGTGAGTGGGCGATATATGCTGGATGGCCATTACATGGCCCTCCTTAACACGTATACATCAAATAATAATGAACTCACCTTTTTTTTTTTTTTTTTTTAACACACCATGCAGGACCTGCTGATGCACAAGATAGATGTCCCAGTTATGTGGCTCAGAGATTTTAATTGCATATTAGATGCTACACTAGACAGAGCACCTCCCAGGGTGGGCACTAAACCTCTGACTACTGCACTTAGGGACGTAATGCAGAACGTGGGACTAGTGGATATTTGGCTAATAAATCACCTGTACCAGTGTATATTCACCTGTTATTCTGCCACGCACAATACATATAGTAGACTGGACAGGATTCTAGTGGTGGGATTCCCCAGACTAGAAGACCTAGTGGTGACATACATGGCACTATTCCTTTCCGATCATACACCTGTTGGCTGTGCACTGAGATTGGGTGGTGATAGGCGGGAGACCTGGGCCTGGAGAATGTCAGCAGATATCCTGGAAGATACAGCAGGTAGGGAGGTACTATCAGGAGCATTGACTGACTACATGACGCTTAATTGGGGTACAGCTTCAAATAGGGCAGTAGAGCGGGAGGCCCTGAAGGCTGCACTGGCCCCATAGTACTGCCTTCAGGGCCTCCCGCTCCACAGGGCCTAACATGTGGAGTGCGTCAACAGCTTCAGAGAGACCTCCGTAGAGAGGAGGAGACCCTGGCCACATTGCAGACTGGGGACCAATTGTGCCCAAATGCAAACCATGGGGAACTAGCGGTTAGGCGTAGTATAGCTGACATATGAGACCGATTGAACAAATACACGCTAAAAAAAATACAGACAGTAACTACACAGGTAAGGGAATAAGTCTGGCAGATTACTGGCATGGATACTTCAAAGGGAACAACCATCATCACAAATGATGCATCTGATGTCGGTGAATGGGGTCAGGGTTGCCACCAGAGCAGAAATACTAGATGTCTTTCAGCAGCACCTTCAACGGGTAAACACTGCGGATCCTACCAGAGTCCCAGAATGATATCTCCCATTCCAGGAGGATTTAAACCTTCCAAAACTAGTAGTGCCTACAGCTGAATCTCTAGACGCTCTTTTGGAACTGGAGGAATTGGGCACTTCACTTAAAATGCTGTCATGAAATAAGGCACCTGGAGAGAATCACTTTCCACCCGAGTTCTATCAGACATTCTCGGAAACAGTAATGCAGGGTCTTTTGGAGGCTCTGTTGGAGGCACATGAGAAAGGGGTCCTGCCTCCGACAATGCTGGAGGGTGAAATCTGCATGTTCCTTAAATCAGGCGGTGACGAAGCTGACCCCGCTGATTATAGAACACTCACAATGATAAAAGCTGATATAAAAGTCTTGTGCAAGCTGCTCGCCAACCGACTGGTGCCAAATGTGTCCCAGCTGGCGCATGAGGATCAATGTGGATTAATTCCTGGTCGTAATACGGGTATGAACTTAAGATGCCTTGCGCATATTCTGCATGAGGTGGAACATCGAGGCAAGGAGCTGGCTCTGGTCTTCATAGACTTGTAGAAAGCCTTCAATACAGTGGACTGGGGCTATCTATTTAAAGTACTGCGGGTGATGGGCTTTGGCCCGCAGGATCGAAGATGGGTCTGCTGTTATACATAAAACCTACGGCAGGAGTGTGTGTGGGACGGAGCCGTTCAAAGATATGGGAATTGGGCAGAGGAACTCGACAAGGCTGCCCACTGTCACCCCTCCTGTTTGTGTTGGCTATCTAGCCTTTAGCTGTTTGGGCACATTGTGAGCTGGGGACAGCAGCATAAGATCAGGTGACACTAACCACGCTACGCTGAAGATGCGTTGTTTTATATTTTGGCCCCACGTATGGCGCTGTACAGGCTGCTGCAACTCCTATAGGAGTTTAGCAACATCAGGGTTTCACCTCAACCGGCGAAAGTCCCTACTCTTTCCACTAGCAACACTGGGCACCATGCCGCTGAATCTCCTCATGTTGTGTGAAAAAAAATATACATACTACTCCCAATGCTGCTGCTAGTTATGTATTGTATGTTGAAAACGAAAAATAAATGTTTGAAAAAATATAGAG
The DNA here is from genome assembly GCF_031143425.1 of Pleurodeles waltl. NCBI lineage: Eukaryota > Metazoa > Chordata > Amphibia > Caudata > Salamandridae > Pleurodeles > Pleurodeles waltl. The sequence continues at coordinate 567,954,052 of NC_090438.1, forward strand.
CTCTCTTTCTGTTAGGGCTGAATACAGAAAACATTTAGGAGCACAAATCACATTTATGTGCAAAATCAGTTTTAGGTGCAAGATCAACCTTGGTGCAAGATCAGCAGGAGTGTTGAAACATTTTTATCCCCACAGAATACATTTACAAGCAGAACATATTTAAGTGTAAAATCACCCTTAGTGTAGTATTAATAGGCGTGTGAAAACACTTGACGGCCTAAAGTCATGTTTGGGTGCCGATCACCAATAGAGCAACATCAAAAGACTGAACACACTGTTCCCTCCAAAAACTCGTTCAGGAGTTAAAATTCCTTTTAAGTGCTCCCTCACTGTTAGCCACACCATCAACCTCAATGAAACGTTGGCAGGAGTGTGGTGTCACATTACGTTTAGATGCTAAGTCACTATTGGTGTAGAATAAGCAGTATTGTGGCATCACATTTAGGTACAAAACACCCTTGATACATTGCTAACAGGCATGGGTATATGCTTTTAGGAACACAGATCACATTCACGTGCAGAATCCCAATAAGGCATTTAGGGGGTTATTACAACTTTGGAGGAGGTGTTAATCTGTCCCAAAAGTGACAGTAAAGTGACGGATATACCACCAGCCGTATTACGAGTCCATTATATCCTATGGAACTCGTAATACGGCTGGTGGTATATCCGTCACATTTGGGACGGATTAACACCTCCTCCAAAGTTGTAATAACCCCCAAAGTGACGATTGGTGCACAATCCACTAGAGCGCAGAAACACTTTCAGGAGAACAAATGGCACCACACAGGCAAGCGATGGGAGGGCACAAGGAAAGGTAGGTTATAGGTCATGCGCTCCTGGTAGCGGTTAGGCAAGGTGCTTGGATTGGGACGTAAGGGACAGGCTTTAATGTAGGTTATAATGGAGAGAGCCAGAAGGTGAGGGAGTGCAGTGTGGAATAAGGACAGGTTCATACCACACCTTTGGTAATTGATGAGATGTTTTTTAAAGTAGCGGTTCTTAACCTTTTGACTTAAGTGGAACCTGACTCAGTCACTCCAAGATGCTGGGGAACCCCACCTAAGCAATTTCTATGATTTGAACCTCAAAATAATACCCAAAATACAGAAATAAGTATATATCAATTAAATTGGGGAATATTTCATTTAATTTACTAACCTAAAATATGCACAAAAAATGTTTTAATGGAAAGGTTGGAGTTTTAGAAATAAAACACATTTTTGAAAAAGATGAAGTGATATGCTAGCCTCTTGCACATCATTGCATGCTCATGTTTACCAGTTCTTCCACTGAGGCCATCGATCTCCCATACCAGATTCTGTTTGCCGTCCCTCGGGTGCTCCCATGAATCACAAAAAGGATACCAACTTAATTTTTAGCCTTCAGTTTTCAAATTCCATTTATACAGCATTTTATCATTTTCAGTTTTACTTCCTAGGTAAAAATGTTTTTTTTTTTAAAAATATATACTTAAATGTGCGTTTCTTAATCTGCTAAAATTTTCAAACAGTTGTGGACACCCTCGGTAGGCATAGGGGACCACAGGTTAAGAACCGCTGGCCAATGCAAATGTGCAACGTGCTTGTCAGTCACTACACAACGAATCTAATTCTGTAAAACATAGATCTCTTGCACTCTCACGTTGTGTACCGGTTTCTGTGCATGTTACCTGCTGAACCTGACAGCCAAGTTTATTCTATTTGTAAGATGGGTCGTGTTATCTTTAAATCGTGTTTGCAGTGACTGGTTGGACGCCTGCCAAGACATTTGTAATTTAATTGTATTTTTCTGTTTTGCTTTTTGTGTCTTCCGTCAGGGAACTGATAGAAGTGGGCTGTGAGGATGCAAAACTTGCCTTTAAAATGAAGGGCTATATATCAAATGCCAACTACTCAGTAAAGAGGTGTATATTTTTACTTTTCATAAACAGTAAGTATTGATCAGAAGTGAAACATACTTTTGTTTCTATATTTACTATCCGATTTCATCTGCTGTATAGTTATACCAATTTGGTGACCGGTGTTTTAATAACATAATTTTTCTGTTATCTGAGGTACACCCTTAGCACATGCAAGCTATTGATTCTATGTTTTGCTACTATCATTATTATCCACTGGCACGAGATGTACTGGCAGTAACAGAGTAACATTGGCAGAACTGCTGTGTAACTATGCAATTATGTCATACTTTAAAAAAATGTCCGATTTTTTTCATTTGTAACCATATCTGCAAACTGGTAAGACCAGTGCCCCTCTGCTGCATTACGTAGTGGAGTTTAAGACTGAGACTTTTTTTTCTCAGATAAGATGACTCCTGTTTTCCCATTATCCATCTGCACAGGAAGTGATATATGTTCAGTTCGCTGATTTCCCACCCCCTGTACCGTGCACCTCTCAGGGCACCAGCACTGATTTAATGTACATTACACTGCAGATGTGCAGTTGACGTGCTGCTGGTGTGGCTAAGAAAAGCCCGTCTTTGCCAATCCAGTACTAGGCACCCTGGTTCTCCATCCTACCTACTGTTACCTACTGTACTCCTCCATGCTCTTAACCCTGGCTGCTGCTCACTGAACTGTTGCCACATCATCACACAACACAGAAGGAGCATTCACATGTGCCTCCTGCATGTTCTCATGCACTCTCCCACTCCCACCACTTTTGCACCAACAGCACCCCACTTGCTCACACGCACATAAATCAGCATCTTGCTCACACAGACCATACTCGCATGTATAGTCCTCCGCACCAGCTGGCTCACCAAACTCACCACAGAGTTATGGGACCTACTGCACAACTATGCTCTTGACCTGCTCTTTTTCACAGAAACATAGCTAAACCTAATCTTGGCACTAGGCATTGCTTCAGCTATCCCCACCGACTACAAAATTTCCAGGCATGACCGTTAGCACAAGCCCAGAGGTGTAGTCTCCATCCTATTCAAAGATGCCATCAGCTTCACCACCTACACAAACACCCCTACCAGCGACATGGAACACCTCACTCTCAAGTTATGGATCACAGTCAACTTTTCCCTGGGCAGAATCCTCTTATACAGATCAACAGGGTGCCATACTAATTTCGCTAGTGACATCACAGACTTTGTTGCACCCCTTGTCATCAACCTTCTTCTACCTCTTAGACTTATACTTTCACCTAGAAGACTGCACTAACCCAAACTTTAGAAAGCCTCCTTAGCTTTGGCCTCACCCAGCACATCACTAAACCCACCCACACTGCCAGACATCTATTGGACCCAATTTTCTCCTCATTCAGCAACATCACAGTTGAGAAGCCATCAGCTATAATCTGGACAGTCCATGCCCTCGTGAGTTTCAGCATTCCCATCCTGCACGACCACAGACGTACCACTACTGGAAACACCCATCATCAATGGAGTCCTCGCATATCAGCCACCAGAATCCCGCAGCAACTTCTGCAACCTCGTCAGCGACCTAGTCACCCCCTTTGCTATCAACTCCACAGACTTCTTACTTTTAGGTGTCCTGAGCTTCCATCTCGACAGTTCCTCAGACCCCAACACCACAGACCTACTGGACAGCCTGCAGAACATTGGCCTCACTCAGCTTATGAAAGGTACCACGCACGCCGTCGGACACACTGTGGACCCCATCTTTACCTCCAGCGAAGGAATCAAGGTCAGCCACATTACCCTTCTCACATTGACGCACCATTCAGTTCAGCATCTCGACCCCGCCCATCACACTGACTGAGAGGCCACTCACCACTAGCCTCAGCAGGAAGAATTTATCCAAAGCCAGATGGCTCAACATCCTACAGCTCCAGCCCCATTCTTCTCCGACGAAGCCAACAGAAACACAGAATGCTTGAATAAATGGATCACCATCAGCCCGACATCATTGCACCCTCCACAACACTAATTCTAATAGGGCAAACAAACAAGAGAGCAAGAACACCAACACACTCAGAGTCCAAGAGATGATGCAAACAATTAGAGAAAAAATGGAAAACCTCATACAGGCCCGCTTCCGGTGATGACTACAAGACTCCACTCAGGGTCTTCCACCATGAACTCAGAGGCCAGGAAGAAAGCCCTGACCCAGAGAAGCCAGTCACAACATATAGAACTCTTCTCAAACATTAAGGATTGCACTCCCCTTTCAGCTACCTCCAACTCCATTACCCCGTCCAAGACAAGTGCAACCAATTTTCAGACTTCGTCCAGGATAATATATCTACACTCTGCAGGAATTTCGGCCCCCAACCACTTCCTACTGACCGCCTCATCACAGACTACCAGCACCAGGAACACCACACTCATGGAGTGGACACCGCTGACTAGCAAGGACACAGTGGATATAATGGCATCCATCCACTCAGAAGCCCTATGGACCCATGCCCCCACCACCTTTTTAACCTTGGGAGAACCACGATCAGCACAGCATCCAAAATCGACACCATCTTTCCGGCTGCCTGGAAGCACGCAGATGTCACCCCATTCCTCAAAAAACTTTCCTCAGATCCCGAAATCCTTAACACCAACTGTCTCCCTGCTCCCCTTCACAGCCAGATCCATTGAGAAAGTAATCAGTCGGAAGCTCTCCCACCACCCTGAATGCTATGAACTCCTGAACAGCTCCCAATCAGGCTTCTCCAGAAACCACAGCACTGAGACGATCCTCATTGCAGGATCAAATGACATCCGCACCCTCCTAGATTGAGGCCAGACTCCAGCGCTCGTCCTCCTTGACCTATCCACTGTCTTCGATACAATCTTCCACCACACACTCCTCTCCAGACTCTATGAAGCCAGGATTCAAGGAACAGCCCTCAAGTGGACAGCCGCCTTCCTGACCAGAAGAACGCAAAGGCTTACACTCACATCTTTCACCTCCGAACCCAAGGACCTCATCTGCAGAGTCCAGCAAGGATCCTCACTCAGCACCGCACTCATCAACTTGTAAATTTCTCCTCTACCAAACATCATTCGGTCCCATGAACCCAGCATCTCATACACTGATGACACCAACTTGTCCTATCCTTCTCAGAGAACTTCAACACCATCAAAAGTAACTTCAAACTATGCATGCTGGACATGGCCAACTGGATGAAAGCTAACCGCCACAAACTCAATGCAGATAAGACAGAAGTGCTAATTTTCGGCAACAAAATCTCACACAGAGACTCCACCTGGGGTAGAACTTGGCCCCACTCCATCACCCTCGAACCATGCCAAAAACCTGTGCATCATCTTGTACACCAACCTCGCAATGAGACATAAAATCATCTCTGCAACCTCCACCTGCTTTTACATCGTTTGCATGCTTAAAAAATCTTCCGACGGTTCCCCCAAGACTCCAGGAAGGCTGTCACGTAGGCCCTTATCACAAGTAGACTGGACTATGGCAACAAACTCTACTACAGCATCTCCACCCACCTGATCCACAAGCTACAAACCATCCAAAATGTTGTCCCCAGGCAAGTATTCAACCTTCCTTGCCGCACGCACAACACACCTCATCTCCGATAACTACACTGGCTTCCCATTAAGAAAGGCTGCCAGTTTAAGATGCTCACCCACGCTTTCAAGCCCTTACATAACCAGGGACCCACCTATCTCAACCATTGCCTTCTCTTCTACCACCCTACCAGAAATCTCTGCATCACTCACGCTTACCCACACCCCCAGCATCCACAGAAGCAAAACTGGAGGCCGATCTTCCTTTTACATGTCATCCAAGTTCTGGTATGACCTTGCCCTGCATACCAGCGGAACAGCCACATCGCTCAAGATATTCTGCAAGGAACTCAAAACCTGGCTCTTCATCCGATCCTCCTTGCCACTCCTGCCACATCCATACATCTGCACTGCACCTACTTAGCTCCTGGATACCCTCACAAGTTACAAGCTTCGCTTTACACATCCACATTATATTACAACAGCTTAATCACCTCCCCTAAAGGTCAACCCACATGCAAGAGCCCAACCACAGGTCAGCTGGTACACGGGGAACTCAGGCTAACTAAATACAACTAACCTGGAGCGCAAATGAGGACAACCCAGGACACCATAGAAGAAGACCTCGTCAAATCAGCCCTAAGACTGCAGCCACCAGGTCATATAAAAAAATAGAAACGCACAGCTCTTTCAAATTGCATCAACACTAGCACTGTCAGCAATGAAAACTTCACCGCCATTAAAGATTTCATCACGCCTCCAGCAACATCACCCCCTCACGAGACCTTTGCAACAAGTTCTCAGAATTCTTCTGTAATATAATTTCATTTATAGCAACTTTGACCCTTACCTGGACTAGCCACTGTTGCTACTCAATTTCCTATCATGGCTTATTGAGCCCAGATTTTGTGGCCTACCTTCACCACCATCGAATTGGCCACTACCGTGAAGACCATCCACTCAGGAATGCCATCAGACCCTGTCCCTACCACACTTTATCAAAAGGACTACATAGGATCACCAAAGCTCTAACACACTTTCTCAATACCTCCAGTGACTCAGCCACATTCCTGGACAACTGGAAAAATGCCACCATCATGTCCCTGCTTAGGTAACCATCCCCAACCCAGTCACACTTTTCAGTAGCCCAATCAGTTGAAATTGTTTCTTTACTTTCTGTGTGATCTTCCCCTGCCCTCCAGTATTTGCCACCCATTATGTGGCTGCTAGTTTACAGGGTTTTCTGGGCAGCCCAACTGCTGCCACCCCTCAGATAGGTTTCTGCCCTCTTGCTGCTTGATCTGATCAAGCCCAGGAAGGCAGAACACATGATTACCTTTGGGAGAAGGAGGTAACACCCTCTCACTTTGGAAATAGGTGTGACTGGCTTTGAAGGGGTAGCCTCCTTAAGTCACTGGTATGCTTTGAAGGGCACATTTGGTGCCCTCTGTGCATAAACCAGTCCAAACCGGTTCAGTGGACCCCCCCCAATCCCTGCTCTAGTGCAAATCTTCTAGCATTGCAGGTTGTAGTTACCAGAGTGGTGTTGCTGGTCTGGTTGGCCGTGGAGCAAACCTCAGAAAAAGAGGAATGTGGTCCGAAAGGGCTTGTCCCAGGTATTCTATGGTTCGCAGCGCATGACATAACCCTGCTGAGCAGAACAGCCTGTCTATCCTGGTGTGTAAGTTGTGTATGGGTGAGTCCCGCTCCCTTCTGTGCTGGAGTCTCCACAAATCAGTGAGGTCCCATTGTCCGAACCATTCCCTGAACCCCACTGCCAGTTACCAGGCCAGCTCCCCCTGCAATGGGGGAGTAGAGTGGTCCAGCTGGATGTCATCAACACAGTTAAAATCCCCTCCCATCAAGAGGTCACCCCTCAGCATCGAACCCACCCGCGCCGATAATTTATGGAAAAAAACAAGTTGGGCTCGATTTGGGGCATAATCACTACCCAGGGTGACCTCTCCCCCATTAGCCTGCCTGAGACCAGCACATAACCCCCCTCCATATCAATGAGTGCGTGCAGGGGCTCAAAAGGAACTCAAGGTTTCAACCAAAGCAATGCCCCTCTAGCGTAGGCAGAATAGGAGGTAGCATAGAGCTGGTCCGCTGTCTCAACCCCCTCCAGGTGTGTTTCTCTAACATTGCTGTATGGACACCTCTGCAATGGAGGTACTGGTAAACTTTGTAACGCTTAGTTGCCGATCCAAGACCCGGACATTCCATGTCAAGCATTTAATAAGGTGTGACATGGTAGCTATATGCCTATTGAAACATTAACCATGACCCCATAATGAACCCTCCAACCCCAGGGCCGAAGGACAACGGCCTTCTGCCCAAACAAGTAGACTTATGCAGACGAAACCACTTCTCCTGTATTGTTCCCGGGCGCTCCTTCAGAGAGCATGGTGATGGGGGTGAAGCTTCCAGCACTCAAAGGCCAGCATTGTCGCTCCTTCCCATCGAATGCAATAGTAGTCGACTTCAGGTGTGCCCCAGCAACAAAGAGAGACCTTGTCGTCCTCCTCCTCTATACATATACATTCTATGTATATTCTATACATTCACTCTACATCTGGCATTGCTCGTCGGTCTGGAGGTCCACAACTGCCAGCTTTGAGCCAAAGAGCGCTGGTCAGGCTGGCTCCTGCTATGTCCCGAGGTGCCCAAGACACAGCAAACACTTTGGGTTTTGACAGCGGGACCTGTAAAGCAGAGGACAGAGATACAATACTTCTGGAAGCAGGGAGCTGCAGTCAAAGCAGCTCCGTGCTTCATGAAGCATTGGCACTGCCTTAAGGTTTCCCCAGCAGTGCCAGATAGTCCGTAAGGACATTGGGCCATATGTACAAACACTTTTTCCCATAGACCCAGAATGGGTAAAAACCTTTGCTACATCTGGCCCATTGTTCTGAAAACTAAAAATAAATATAAATAAAAAGTAGGGACCGGGGGGGAGCTCTTGAAGGCAGTCCCACCTAGCCCGTAAATGGCTTTATAATAAATATTAAATAAATGTAAAAAAAGAAAAAGTAAGGGCTTCCCCTGCGGTCTCTACTTTTTTATATATATTTTTTTCACTACAAAGCCCACAAAGGGCTAGTTTGAGTTCATCTGGACTCCTTTTCCTTTTTGTTTTTTTTCTTTAATTTTCTTTTATTTATTTAAAATAATTTACTTTTAAAAAATATATTAAATACTTTTTGTTTGTTAAATCTAACAAAAATATCTTATTCTAAGTATATGAGAGATTTAAGCCTTAAAAAAAAATATTTCTCTCACTTTATCTTTCTGTCTCTTTCAATCAATTTCTGACACACCCAATTAAACACTTACATACCCACTCACAGATACACTCAAGCACCCACTCACAGACCAACTGACACCCTCATGCAGCCACTCGGAGACCCGCGCACAGACTGAAGCAGCCACTAGAACAATGATGTATGCACTCTCATACACAGACCGACAATCTGACAGCCACTCTCACCCCCAGATGCACCCTCTCACATCCATGCTCACACTCAGAGAAGCTGCGGTTAACTCCTGCTGCGCACGGCGAAAGGGCTGTGCAAAGCGTGGGTTTGAGTGGTTGGGGAGTTTTGACCGTAGGGCCTGGCTGCATGCCAGGTCTTGCGGGCAACCTCCTCTGCACGTGGGTGAAGGAGGTACAAGGTTAGGGGTTTATGGGGGGTTGGCCTCAGGGCCTGGCCTGTGGCCAAGCGCAGCAGGCGTTGTGGTGTTTGGATTAACGTATAGTAATGACTATGCGTTAAAGAAGACATTGAAATTCACTGAAAAAAAACAAAGGTTACAGGGACGTTATAGTTAGGGTCTGAATTTACTCATACAAAACCTTAGAAAATCAGCAGTTATAGGTACCTCATCTAATTATAACTGGGGCTCCCGTAATGCACTGCTTATGACCTCACATATTATATCACTCATGACATGGTCAGTGACATCACCGATGACATAATTCAGTGAATGTAAGTGTTGTATTGATGTGTGAGTAGGTGTGTGAGTGTGTCTGTGGGTGAATGAGTGAATAATTTGCTCAATGGGAGACTGAAAGGATGTGTAAGGTGAGCAAGTGACTGTGTAAGCAGCTGCATTACATTTAGTGAGTGGGTCTGTGAGTGGCTGCATGTGTGAGTGAGTTGGTGTCAGAGTGGTTGTCTGGGTAAGTGAATCAGTGTCACTATTGGTGAGTGACTTGGTGAGTCACTTACTGTTTGGCTGTAAGCATAACTGAGTGGCTGTTTCAGTAACTATATGAGAGTCAGTGAGTGTGAGTAGCTGTATCGTAACTGAGTTGGTGAATCAGTTTTTTTTTTTCTTCAGTGAATTTTATATATATATATATATATGTTCGATGGCATGTGTAGCTGCAGATACACATGCTATGCATATCCCGCCATCTAGTGTTGGGCTCGGAGTGTTACAAGTTGTTTTTCTTCGAAGAAGTCTTTTCGAGTCACGAGATCGAGGGACTCCTCCCATTTCGGCTCCATTGCGCATGGGTGTCGACTCCATCTTAGGTTGTTTTTTTTCCGCCATCGGGTTCGGACGTGTTCCTCTTCGCTCCGTGTTTCGGTTGGTAAAGTTAGTTGAATTTAGGAAAAATGTGACGGTATTGTTTGCGTTCGGTATCTGGTTAGTTAGCATAGATCGACACCGAATCAAGAACAACTCCGGTAGCCCTTCAGGGCTTCTAACCCCTTAGATCTATTACAACTAGAAGTCCAAGCGTTGTTACAAAAAGACGCAATAGAACTGGTACCCAACCATCAGAAAGGAACAGGTGTTTATTCCCTGTATTTTCTAATACCCAAAAAGGACAAAACTCTAAGACCCATCTTAGATCTCAGAACACTAAATCTTTACATCAAATCAGATCACTTTCACATGGTGACACTTCAAGACGTAATCCTGTTACTCAAACAACAAGACTACATGTCAACATTAGACCTCAAAGATGCTTACTTCCATATACCTATACATCTTTCCCACAGAAAATACTTAAGGTTTGTAATCCAAGGAGTACATTACCAATTCAAAGTGTTACCATTCGGGATAACAGCACCACCAAGGGTATTTACAAAATGCCTTGCAGTAGTAGCTGCACATATCAGAAGACAGCACATACACGTATTCCTGTATCTAGACGATTGGTTAATCAAAACCAGCACTCAGAAACAGTGTCTTCAACACACAAAAAATGTCATAGAAACCCTTCACAAACTAGGGTTCTCACTAAACTACCAAAAATCACACTTACAGCCGTGTCAAATACAACAATACTTAGGAGCAACAATCAACACCAAAAAAGGGATTGCCACTCCAAGTCCACAAAGGGTACAAGCATTTCAAAACGTAATACAAAGCATGCACCCAAACCAAAATTATCAGGTAAAATTAGTGATGAAACTACTAGGCATGATGTCCTCATGCATAGCCATTGTCCCAAACGCAAGATTACACATGCGGCCCTTACAACAGTGCCTCGCAACACAATGGACACAAGCACAGGGTCAACTTCAAGATCTAGTGTTGATAGACCGCCAAACACACACCTCGCTTCAATGGTGGAATCCTGTAAATTTAAACCAGGGGCGGCCTTTCCAAGACCCAGTGCCTCAATACGTAATCACAACAGATGCTTCCATGGTAGGGTGGGAGCACACCTCAACAAACACAGCATCCAGGGACAATGGGACACTAAGCAGAAACAACTTCATATAAATCAACTAGAATTACTAGCAGTGTTTCTAGCGTTGAAAGCATTTCAACCACTAATAGCCCACAAACACATTCTTGTCAAAACAGACAACATGACAACAATGTATTACTTAAACAAACAGAGAGGGACACACTCATCACAACTGTGTCTCTTAGCACAGAAGATTTGGCATTGGGCAATTCACAATCACATTCGCCTAATAGCGCAATACATCCCAGGAATTCAAAACCAGTTGGCAGACAATCTCAGTCGAGATCACCAACAAATCCACAAATGGGAAATTCATCCCCAGATACTACAGACCTACTTCAAAAAATGGGGAACACCGCAAATAGACCTATTCGCAACAAAAGAAAACGCAAAATGCCAAAACTTCGCATCCAGGTACCCACAGCCTCACTCCAAGGGCAATGCGTTATGGATGAGTTGGTCAGGGATATTTGCTTACGCTTTTCCCCCTCTCCTACTCCTTCCGTATCTCTTAAACAAATTGAGTCAAAACAAACTCAAACTAATACTAATAGCACCAACTTGGGCACGACAACCTTGGTGCATAACACTACTAGACCCGTCAGTAGTGCCTCATATCAAACTACCAAACAAACCAGATCTGTTAACTCAACACAAACCACAGATCAGACACCCGAATCCAGCATTGCTCAATCTAGCAATCTGGCTCCTGAAGTCTTAGAATTCGGACATCTAGACCTTACACAAGAATGTATGGAGGTCATCAAACAGGCTAGAAAACCTACTACAAGACATTGCTACGCAAATAGATAGAAACGATTTGTTTATTAGTGTCATAATAATCAAATTCAACCATTACACGCGTCCGCAAAAAACATTGTAAGCTACTTACTACACTTACAAAAGTCTAAGTTAGCTTTTTCAACCATTAAAATACATCTCACAGCAATTTCTGCCTATCTGCAAATTACACATTCTACTTCACTATTTAGAATCCCAGTCATAAAAGCATTTATGGAGGGTCTAAAAAGGATCATTCCACCAAGAACACCGCCAGTTCCTTCGTGGAACCTCAATATTGTATTAACACGACTCATGGGTCCGTCATTCGAACCCATGCACTTGTGTGAAATGCAATACTTAACCTGGAAAGTAGCCTTCCTAATAGCTATCACATCTCTCAGAAGAGTAAGTGAAATACAAGCTTTTACCATACAGGAACCCTTTATACAAATACACAAGCATAAAGTGGTTTTACGCACAAATCCAAAATTTTTGCCAAAAGTTATATCACCGTTCCACTTAAACCAAACAGTGGAACTCCCAGTGTTTTTTCCAGAACCAGACTCTGTAGCTGAAAGAGCATTACATACATTAGACATTAAAAGAGCACTAATGTATTACATTGATAGAACCAAACAATTTCGCAAAAGAAAACAATTGTTTGTAGCTTTCCAAAAACCTCATACAGGGAATCCAATATCCAAACAAGGCATTGCTAGATGGATAGTTAAATGTATTCAAACCTGTTATGTTAAAGCAAAAAGAGAACTGCCTATTACACCAAAGGCACACTCCACTAGAAAGAAAGGCGCCACAATGGCCTTTCTAGGGAATATACCAATAACAGAAATATGTAAGACAGCCACATGGTCTACGCCTCATACATTCACTAAACACTACTGTGTAGATGTGTTAACAACACAACAAGCCACAGTAGGACAGGCAGTACTACGAACATTATTTCAAACAACTTCAACTCCTACAGGCTAAACCACCGCTTTTGGGGAGATAACTGCTTACTAGTCTATGCATAGCATGTGTATCTGCAGCTACACATGCTATCGAACGGAAAATGTCACTTACCCAGTGTACATCTGTTCGTGGCATGAGACGCTGCAGATTCACATGTGCCCTCCCACCTCCCCGGGAGCCTGTAGCCGTTAAAAGTTGATAAAAATAAACTTGTACTTTATAAATTTTTAAATATATCACTTTTTTATCACACTATGTACATATATACTTACTCCATTGCATGGGCACTATTACTATATACACTACTCCTACCTCACCCTCTGCGGGGAAAACAATCTAAGATGGAGTCGACGCCCATGCGCAATGGAGCCGAAATGGGAGGAGTCCCTCGATCTCGTGACTCGAAAAGACTTCTTCGAAGAAAAACAACTTGTAACACTCCGAGCCCAACACTAGATGGCGGGATATGCACAGCATGTGAATCTGCAGCGTCTCATGCCACGAACAGATGTACACTGGGTAAGTGACATTTTCCATATATATATATATATATATATATATTTATATATATATATATATATACACACACACACACACTCACAATTATATAGTTTAAAATTATTTAATTTTACTTATCATTTCTTTACAGTTTATTCCTGTATATTAAACCTCTATACTGTATATATAATTTACAATTGTTTCATATATACGTATATATATTCACACAAAAAAAACAAGGGTTGCAGGGACGTTAGAGTTAGGTTCTATAACTTGCACCCCATCATGCACAGTTTTCTCATCAATAATGTTACTGCAAATGGTACAGTGATATTGTCAATGATGTCACGAGTGATGTAATATCTCGGGTAATTAGCAGTGCATTTCGTAGGCGTGAGTTATAGTTACCTTAGGACACGAGTTATAATTACTTTAAAAAACATCTGAATTTATAAGGTTTTGTGCTGAACCTAACAGCATCCCTGTAACCTTTGTTTTTTTTTTTAGTGAATTTCTAAGGGTTTTTGTAATTCTTTTTTCTAACTATAACGTCCCTGTAACCTTTGGTTTTTTTCAGTGAATTCCTAGGGATTTTTTTAACTTTGAGTAAGATGCCCAGCGCAATGCACAGGTTGTTGGCTGCAGGGCCTGGCCTGGCATTGTGCTGCCCCCATCCATGCTTGCTGCTCCTGCACCGGCCCTCCTTGCCATCCATTGTCCAAGTCCATGCCCATGCTCCTTCAATACAGTTCTCTATGGCGATTGTTCTGCCACTGCCCTTCGCGTCGGCTCTAAACAGTTAGCTTGGTGCCCCATCTACCTCCTCCCTACCCTCTGTCTGAGTCCATGAAATAGACCCTTCCCTGCTGCACTGCCTGGTCTGATGTGCTGCTACTGCCCTCCATTTACCTTCATCTCCCTGACCACTCTTCCTGCCCTTTGTTGCCCAAAACTGTGCCCCATCGTTGCCCTCCTGCTTAGCATCTGTGCTTAGCGTGCTACCCCTAACCCCCGTACTTAATTTGTAAATATAAACATGCCAGTGCTCAAAACCCTCCTCTTAAACATGCGGCTGCTGAATGTGTGAGCACAGGTTACTGAGGCAATGTAATCCTGAAGCTATTTCGGGTCTCTTCAGTCCATTTACAGCGACCCCCTGACCCCTCAGCTCACTCCTGCAGCTTTCTGCTTTCTCCCATTGTGAGGCTTATTCGTTTTTCTCTTCATCTGTCTTTCTCATATGTGTCTTTTGCTTGCAGTAAATGCTTGAGGCAGAAAAATAAGTGTCGGTCCTCAAATATAAGTGCTGGTGTTCTTCACTGGAAACACCAAGCACAAATTAAGCACTGCCTACCCCGCCTTCCTTTGCCCTCCAATGTCTGTGTGCATGTCCCTGTTCCCTCCTTTTCGCCCACCATGCTCCATAGACATACCACTGTTCCTCCCATCTACTCTGCTGCCACCTGTCACTGCCACCTTCACCCTGTCTTTCCAAGTTCTCTGCCCCTAGAATCTCCCTCCTGCCCTCCATAGTCCGTTTTGCTTCCACTCCCTTCTGCCCTCCATGCACTGTAGTGCTGCAACTGCTCTTCCTGCATGCCCTGCATGGTCTCTTGCGAAGCTCTATCCCTTCCCTGTCTGTCCGGTATGGTCAGCTTGCTGCCCTTGCCTGTTTCCCCTCTGCTCGCTGATGTCCATGGCCCTGCCCCCTCCCTATTGCTTTCCATTGGGTGCTGTGCTGCACTGCCGTCCCGCTTGCCCTGTGTTGAATATTGGGCTGCTGCAACCCCTGACACCTGCCCTGTAAGGCCAATTTGGTGCCCCTGCCCAACTCCCACATGCCCTCTGATATCCAGGTCCATGTTCCTACCCCATTCCTCCTGCCCTCCGTGAGTCAATGTACCGTACTTGCCAACATTTTCAACTTGATAAGAGGAAGATTTTGAAAAAGAAACGTGGGAGATTGATTTACCCCATAAACTTACATTGAAAAAGAGGAAATTTTAGGCAGGAGACAGATTAAAAAAAGCCCTTTGGGCTGAAAAACCTTGGGAGTCTCGTGCCTGATTCGGGTTCTGGTGGCATGTATGGTTGTACTACTAGTGCCTCTTCATCTGCCCTCAATGGCTTGTTATATTGCCACAGCCTCTCTTACCTATCCTGCATGATAGGTTTGTTGCCCCTGTCCCCATTTCCCCTGCCCTTCCTCGTGCGTTGTGGTGCCACTGCCCTACCCGCCTACCCATCATGGTCAACTTGTTGCCTCTGCACCCTCCTCCCTGCCCTCAAGTATCCGTGTCCATGACCTCTGCCTCCCCACAGTATTCTAATGAAAAACTAGATTGCTAACATTATATATTTATTTCAAACGTGTGGCATGCCTGAAGTCATCTTGATGTAATCAAAACTGTAATACCTAAAGCATTTCCTTTAGAAATTGTAAAAATGTGAAGATCTTATTTACATAGAAATTATGGTTAGTGTTCTCAAAAATAAAATGAGGACATATTGTCTGAGTTCCCAAGTAGTGACAAAGTATTTTAAAATTATTTAGCTATATAAAACTACAAAAATCAAAGAAATTAAGTGTTTGGAATACTTCTGTCCTTGGCTATACTGGGGCTACATTTGGGTGATATTTGTGCTATATTTGGGATCTTTTTTTGTCTCTGATGGTCATCTTGGGAGACTTACTTTTTATGAAGCTCCCTAATCTCCTTGTTTACTGCAGTATCCTCAGTAGAAAATGCTTTTAGTTTTTGACTCTGATTCCATCAAGATGGCGTTAGGAATTGCTCATTAGAACATAGTAATAAAGCTGCTGATCACCTGGGAGTTAACTGGCAGTCTGTTGCTGCTGTTGAAAGTGCATGTTTCAGTCTGCATGTCATAATGTTTTAATAAAATGGAAGAGGAAATATTTGAGAACTCACATTAAACATGTCCTAATTTTTCTATTTACAGTGCTAACCGTAATTTATATGACAAATTTGAACCACCTTATTGTGTTCATTTTTAAATTAAATTTTTAAGTTTTACCATTTTGATTCAATCAAGATGGCTTCAGGTGTGTCACAGTTTTGTCATAAGTAAGACTGGAAGTGCTCTAGTTGTTCTCTGGAATACTCTGGGAGGCTACAGTAGAACACAAGGGAATCATCTGACAGGCCGCTCCTGTTGGTAGTACATGTTTCACTGAGAATATCAGACTTCAGTCTCATATGGCTGAGAAAGATAGTTCAAATTTACAGAAAATATCCTCTCATTTTAGCTTCTGAAGCACCTTCCATAACCTTGGTGGGAAAATCATGAGAAAAAGGTTTTCTCTCAAACATGATTCATGAAACCCCAGCAGGTTAAAATCACCTTAGAACAAACCACAATCCCTAAAACTAGTATGGTGCCATCAAGAAATGATTTATATTGTAACAAAATTTTTATATCATCCTTCATACGTTCTCCTTTTTGTGACCCTGAAAACCTGCCATTCACTACAATGCATTTCAATGGGGTGCTATTGTGTTTACTGGTCCCAAGATGGCTGCCATTACATTCTGGTTAAAGTGCTGACAGCCAATCACCATGAGATATGTGCTTAGGCTCTGCCCAGATATACAGATTTGGATTCTCTTTAATAACTCAATCTACTGATCAGATTCACACCAGATAAGAAAAAGGGTAATCTGCGGACCAAAACCTACCTTTGTGCCAAATTTGTTATAATTCCGTCAAGCGGTTTAGCCTGCAGACCTGTCTAAAGAGTCTCTGGGAATTGACGTGGGAAACACACTTTCTTTTACCATCCTCTTTCGTGTCCAGCTTGACTGATCACTCACAAGCTTTTCATGCACAAGACCCTTGTGCACACTTTGTTTTGGAAAATTTCGTGAAGATTTGTCAAATGGTGCCAAAGATATAGCCAAGTCAAAAAACACTTTTTATGTGGAACCTAGGCCCTAACTATACCTACTGGCGACCGACCACCCGTAGGTAATATATATCATTATATCTATCTATAATTTGATTCTTAATTTTTCTCCCTCAATTTTTGTCAGGGGTGTGCGGGTACACCCCTCCGCTTTTTTCATTAATCAGTGGTTTTTTTTTCTTCTTTTGTTGCAGTATCTCTTCTCCACCAACCCCACCCCCTTTCTAGGACGTAACCCCATTTTTTCTGTGTACCAAACACCCTAAACCCTTACATATACTCTGTACACCTAACAACTTACATGTGCATATGTGTACATATATATATTTCCTAATTCCTTATACATGTTTTCCTTTGTCCCTTTGTCCTCCCCCCCACCAGCAGCAGAAGTTGCAAACCTTTCAGAACAAAAGGATAATAAACAATCTTTATTATCCTTTCGTTGTGAAACGGGTGGGGCAATGGGTGATGAACGAGCAGTGAGGGTGTGTGCACGGCACTCCCCCCTCAGAGCGCATGTGTGTATGCGTCTTGGGCCAGCCAAACAAGCATGCGCAGTAGGCTCTCCAGCCAGGCACTATGTTGCTGGGCTGGAGAGCATGCACAGGCTCCCAGTCTGCTTGGGAACGCCCTGGCTGGGCGCTCACAGACAATCCTGGCGCTGCTCTGAGCAGCGTCGGGATTGGCCGCAGGGCAGGCTGGGAGCCTGTGCCTGCAGCGACGATGGAATGAGGAGCAGCGTGGCATGGGTCAGCGGATCAGGTACGTTTTTTTTGGTGTTTTTTTTGTTTTGTTTTTTTACATTTATTTATTGAATGTACAGACCAATGCGCCACACCCGCCCCGCCCCTTGTGAGCACAGCTAGCCGCGACTGGGTTGACCCCTCTGCGCAGAGACCTCTATACTGGGAAAAGGCTGTGCATGTTTAGGGTTTTGTCTTTTTGGACTCCCATGTGACCTCGCAGGGCCCCACTGACTTCAGCTGGATTGTGGCAGCAGTTTATTTTTTTATATTTCAAATTGTTGCCAAGCCTGTCTATTCTGTTTATTTTTCAGGAAATGGTGATCAAGACCACAGAGTCCTATTTGGGTGGCCACAGTATTTTCCTCTGTTGCAGCCAGCCAATCATATTGGTCGGTTCCGCAGGAACAGGCCAATCAAATTGCATTTTTCCCCACACTGAGCAATAGGAGTACTGCGTCACTAGATATCTATTTATTATGAATCTTCATTTCTCAAAACCTGCTAAACAGAGGTACACATAATCACAAAAAGCATGCTTTCTGGCTCAAGATGTAGCTTTCTTTCTGCCAAACACTGTGAGATTCTGTTAAGCCGTTTTTGCTGTAACTTTGTCTGAAGTTCCTATGGGGAAATGCATGGGATAAACACATTGCAGGACCCCCCCCCCCCCTTTCGTCTTAGCCCTGCGTGACACATGGATACTTTCCAGGAAGGAGCTGAGATGGATGCATTTTTTTATATATATATATATTTTGGAACATTTCATGAAGATTCATTAAACGGTGCCAAAAACACATTTTATTAGCAAACCAAGAAATCCATTTGCTATGGAAACTTGGACCTAACTATAATTACACAGTGGCGACTGCCACTATTTTATATATATATATATATATATATATATATATATATATATATATGTACACACACACACACACACATACATACACACAATTGTAGTTGCACTATTTACAAATGACTCTATATGAAAACCCCTCCTTGGTCACCCCGAAGCTCAAAATCCCCACCTGCTCCCGTAGCTGCTGAAGCTTCAACGCTGCAAAATTGGAAATGAAGAGATGCAAGGAAGAGACAATCCTACATCATGCCTTCTCGTTCTGTGCTCACAAATTAGCAAAAATATCCTAGTCTAGATCAGTCAAGCCCCCCCACGCCTCCCTCTTTCATAAGTAAGTAAACACACTTTGTTTTACAAAGTATCCCATCATATCCTAATATTTTCCTCTGACCACTCCTTTCCACTCCAGTATCCCCTTCTCCCATTATCCTTTCATGTTAATGCCTCCTGTCTTGTTCTTCCCTTTTTTGTGTAGCACTCGTTTAGTTTGTGGCTAGATCTGCACTTCTGTAATCTATCCATGCATTGACATGCAATAACAATAAGGCCGAAATCTCTGCTCCTGCATCTAGCTCAACCAGGAGCAACGCTCTCGACTACTTATGTATTCTGAAGGGAATGAAACCCTGACATTTCAAACAAGCGTTTTCACTGCATCCATCAGGCCTGCTATTCCAGCGAGAAAACCCGTTTTACAGTAAAGAATGGCTTTGTTCTAATCTTGTCCCTTTTTCTATAATTTCATCCCAACGCTATTGGTATCTGCCAAATAGTGTTTAGATAACCAATGTTGTTATGTTTTTCTAGTTCCCCTTTTGCATGTTATTCAGGCGCTTTATTATTCTGCTGCCCTTGTGGCTCTTTCAAAAATATTTATGTAGATATATGCTAAAAAATAAATACAATCTGTTAAACATTACATATGGTCACCTGCGTTTCAAGACCTTTTCAAGCAACCTTATAGTGTACTTTACATGTCTGAATTAATTTTTATAAATACATTTCAAGATCTTGCATAATGCCGCTAAGCAGTATTAGTGCAAATCATAGAATGCAAAATCACAAATTCATAGGGAGATGTTAAATGGAACATTTTTTTCTTTATAGAAATGCTATTCTCAGTATAGAATGGAACTGGTTCTCCAAAATACAAAGACTCCCTTTTTTTCTTTGAACAATGCTATGATTATTCATGTTTGTTTGAAGAACACCATTTACCAGTTTGTTATAAGAGATGTTGCAAGAGAAATCTGCGTCAATTGAGGTAGTAGAAAAGATTGATACAAGACTGTCAAGCTAAAGTTTAACAGTGTGATTTGACGGTCTAGTTTTAAAACGTTTTGCATTGCTCGTGGAACTAGAGGTATCGCGGAATTAGGTGAAGAATGTTTTTGTTTTTCAAACTGGTATTTTAATTAGATTATATATTTCAGAAGTCTGCATGCAACGCATTTGTAAAACTTTTGTTCCAATTCCACTGTCCTTAGAGTTTGGTTACTTATACATTGAGACAGTTATAGACCACAGTTGTGGTGGTACAATGCTCCTATCGGCCTAAGCCCCCAACACCCTGAAATGTCAAGACTGCGGATGGCCCCATTAAAATGCCTTAGCTGGGTTTTGAGGGAGTACCCCAGATGTCCACGGAACACATCCTTTCAGGCGGTCTTTCTTTCAGGTTACTACGAACATTAAAGGAAAACACTTTATCTTTTCTCTAAATCCTGATTCCCAGTTCGACAGTCTTATGAATTGATCTTTAACCTCCTCAGGCTGCCTCCCATCAGAGTACACAGATCATCTCACAAGACACAATGGGCCATTTTCACATGACTCCCACTTTTTGAAAACTGAAAATGATGTGCACATTTGTGGCACATGCTGCACTGTGCAACCCCTTTTATGCCTATATAATAACCAACCCTGTAGTGAATTGGCCATGACACTGCCAGATGATGATGATGCCATGTCTTTGTTGTATGAAACCCAAAAGTTAAAAACAAAAATCTCTTTACAAACAAACTTTACAAGGAATACACAGTGCCTTGTCTCTATTGTTGGGTTAACGTCTGCAGGGGATTTTAATGCGACTTTCGAGCCCTATTCAGTGGCCCAAGAACTCTACGAAGAAGAGGACATTTACTACGGTATTCCGCATCTAACATCGAACAAAAGTCTTAGAATGAGCAGAACAGCCTACCAAATTGTTGACATCACACTTGCATACAGTCTTCGTGCCTGTAGCGGCCGCTCCTGCTCAGACGCCAAACACCGCCCCACTTTTAAGCGAGGAGCTTATAGGAGCCACATGGACCATTTTTTACTGGAAATCTGTTTGTGGGGACATATGGTCGATATAGTGGTAACGGAACACGAAGAAAGCGACCACGAACCACTAGTTTTATGTACCGGGGTCTGCTGCTTATACTAGAAGCCTCTGACTCTAAGGACTATGCACAGCAGCTTGTCATGACCAATAACAAACCTAATATTAAGTGGAACGCTGTTAGTTCCTCATTGGGTTCCCTTACATCGATATATAGCCTATTAGTAGAACAAATGGATCATATGCTCCGTTTACCTGAGGATGGGGACAGGCTTATGGCAGCACACTTAGAATTATTTAACTCCCTCAAAAGACACTTTATTAAAGAGACAGCTGCCAAAAAAAGGAATAAGTGCAGTGAGAGGTGGTTCAACCATTCGTGTAGGGAAGCTAAGCTTAAGCGATTGAGGGACTTGAGAAGGGGGGTTTGAGAGCCTATAAGACAATCAAGAGAGGGCTATAAACAGGAACTCATCAAGGCCCGTAGGAGCTGGGAGGAAGCAAGGTGGGCTGCTCTTCTGGATTCCGCAAGAGCTAATGCCACCTCCAAGTTCTGGAAGCTGATTTCAAGTGATAGTGGTGACTCCTGGCCTCTGCCTGGTACCTCGATCCTCCCTGTAACATGGGTACAACATTTTGGGTCTCTTTATACAGGGGCAGATTTACCAAACTTCAGGGACTTGGTCGAAATTAGGAAACCTGATATACCCCAATCAGATTCACCTTAGTAGAAACTAAAGCAGCAATAACCTCTTTGAAGTGGGGAAAGGCCCCGGTCTTGATAAAATTCCTGGTGATCTTTACAAATCGAACCCCAAAATCTGGGCCCCTTATCTGAATTTGGTTTGTATTGCAGTCGCCGCAGGAGCACCCATTCCCCGGACACGGAGGGGAGCCGAGATAGTTCCCCTTATCAAAAAAGGCAGCCCCAGCGACCCATCTATCGCTCAATATGCCTACTCAATAACCTCCAAAAACTTTTTGCAAAGCAGATCTTGTTCCACTTAGACGAGTGGATCACGGAGAATGGGGCCATCTCTGATCTACAGGCAGGGTTCAGACCCGCGGTCAGTACAATAGACCAGGTCCTGAGGTTTTTAGCGATTAAATAGAAGACAGTGGACGTTGGAGTTGGGAACCTATATGTGGCCTTTGTCGATCTTAGAGCGGCTTTTGACCTGGTACATAGGAACAAACTTTGGTTGACACTAACTAATATGGGCGTCCCCAAAGGTCTTCTAAACCTTATAGTCCGACTCCATGAAAGTACTTTTTCCCAAATTAGGAGCGGCAAGGATAGCCAATTATCTGACCCAGTTGCTATTGAAAAAGGAGTTAGGCAAGGCTGTGTCTTAGCACCTTTCTTTTATACATAAACAACTGTATCAAATATCTAACCAATTGCAATAATGACTCACCCAAGTTGGCAGGCAAGAAAATCCCAGGTCTGTTTTATGCGGATGATACCATCCTATTAGCCAAAACTCCTATGGGATTGCAAAATCTGGCTGACCAATTCTGCTTGTTCTGCAGAGACTTTGGTTTGGAAGTTAATGTCAAGAAAACCAAGTGTATGATATGTAGTTCACGGAAATAAAAACAAAAGCGACCATTTCAATGAACTCCATTCCTTTGGAAAGGGTGACTGAGTACGACTACTTGGGGATCAGATTAATGGACTCGGACAGCTGTCAGAAAAGGGGCTCATATCATATGCCAAAGAGGGGGGGCCCTAGGACGCAAAGCGAGAACTGTAGGTAGTCCACCTTTGAACCCTATCCTTGAAATATACAAAGTTCAAATTTGAGGTGATGCACTGTACGGGCAGAGTTATGGGGTTCCCAAAGGCAGTTAGATGTCCTCCAAATTAAAGAGAATCATTTCTTCAGGTATATAACTAGGTTGGGGTAGGGTACACCGCTGATCCCTCTCAGACTTGATCTCGGAACACGCATCAAAGATGTAGTGGGTCTGAGACCTCTCTTATATTGGATCCGCTTATGGAAAATGGAAGAACTGGAACCCTTTCGAGAGTCAATTAAAGATCTTTTAAAGACCCAGTGTAGCTGGAAAAAGGTCAGCTGGTGGAGGGAGATGAAATTGGTCGATCCCCCACCAATGGTACCTCGCTAGTTAAACAAAGATACTGGGCGAAGGCCAATGAAGAGATCTTCCAAAGTAATGGGGTGGGCCGATTAACATCTGAGTACCTGCTTGCCAAAACAAGAACCATGGCCTGCATATGCCCGTGTTTTATTCCTCCAGTTTAGATATGGAACCTTACCAGTTAATAGTTTTACTGCTCGATGGTCGAAGAATAGTTCTGAGGCCAACAAGTGCTCAAACTGCAATACATATGAGGAATCAATTGGACATGTTCTGTTTTTTTGTGCCCTGTATAAGAGCCCTAGTGAAAAATGGATTATCCCATTGTGCAAAGCTTTGCTATTATATGATCGAGCTAACGCCTATAGAATTTGTAAATATCATTCGTCTACACTGGTTGTAAGTACGGTCACCAAATTTTTGACAGCAGCTTGGTCCATTCATCACAGGGCCACCTTAGTGTCAGATTTTTTATGTTGAGCCACATAGTAGGAATAGTGGGGAACAATAGATGGTTATGACTTTTGAATGGCTCTTCCCCTTTTTCCTGTTTTTATTCAATGGTTTTAGAGATGATATTCTCATATCAAATTTTATTATAATTTACAGTGATAATATTATGATTACAAAAGTATCTGTTTTTATTATTCTATGTATAGCATTTATGATTAATGTTTGAGATAAAGTATTTAATTATCAATCTATTTACTGTATAACAGTACACTGCACTTTAGACTGTTAGTACCAGAACAGTTCTTATGATTCACGGTCGAAATAGAGCATTTATTTACTAATGTACTTACTGTATGACGGCACAATGCACTTTAGACTGTTAGTACTAGAACTATTTTAATATAAGCGGTTCTGGCCATAAAATGTGTCTTTCCTTAGGATAATGTTATATTGAATCTTAGACTAGCAGTCCCGGAATTACTCTTACATTGAAGTCCTGACTCTATTATGTATTTATACATGTATTAATGGTTAAAAGCACATTCCATTCTAAATAGTTGTGAATGGGAATTCAATTGCCTACAGCAGGAGCTTGCCAAAATGTGCTGATGATCGGTTCTTAAGCAGGCAAGAAGGTCTCCTGTTATTTTATCCAGATTATAAAGAAGAAATGGTTGTTCTTGCTTTTAGTATTTACTAAGAGTTTTATTATTTATTTTTATATTTTCTTTTTTCTCTTTTTTATGTACTGATGTATGGTTGACTGCACTCTAATGGTCCAAATTTTGACCAAATAAAGATAATTGAATTGGGTTTATGTATGTATTGGTCTTTGTTATGCACGATTAACATGAAAAAATAGTTTAACATAAGTTACACATAGAATCCAGTTTAGGATTTCCCCAGTTATACTTGGAAATAGACTGTTTGTGAATGTCCATGTCAGGAATACTTGCAAAAATGATGGTTGAAATATGAAATCTGTACATAGCCATCATCAAATGGACTTTCAGCACATTTCTAGCACCTGGTGATTTCCTTTTGTATTGGTTGTACCTCTGGCAAATGTGGCCAGGGATTCAGTAGAATTACAATCAAAAGTGTCATTGACCAGTCATAGTACTAACACAAGATCGCAGGATCAAGTAAATCGATAGAAAGCAATTTGTACCTGGAGTAAGCGAGCGTATCTCAATTCAATCAGTAGCCCTCTGTCAATATATGTCTACAGCAGCAACCTCGAGGTGCCTATACTTGCATATGTTGGGCTCTCATTGCGTCCTTATACATTGTAAACGAGTAGAGCCGAGATTGATGTGTGTTAAATTCAGGGAAAGTGCCCAAGGTGTGGGTTCTTTGATTAATACCTAAGACCACACCATCTTTTGAGACTCGTTTCTGTTGAGGTCTGATTTTGCACCAAAACTCGAAACCATTGGAGAAGTAGAGAGAAAGAAATGACTTGGAGTACTTTAATAACCACAAAGATAATTGTTCAATTATTGTGCGTCATCCCACTTAGCTTAGTATAGAACAGATATTAGAACATTGGAACGTTGGCAGCTCCATTGAAAACAATGGAGTGCTGCAGGTTTTTACTGGCCGGTAAAAGCCCGCATTGCCAACATTCTAATGTTCTCTTTGTTCACAGCAAGAGCTGTGAACAAAACCTCATGGAGCCCGAGGGGATTTTAATCCCCTTGGGCTCTGTGAGGAATTTGTTTTATTTAACAGAACATTCTGCCCTGAGTGGCAGAATGTTCTAATAGCCTTAGAACCTGCCGTAGCGGGCTCTAGCGGCTATTAAAGGCCCGCTCCCTTGTTAAAGGCCCGAGCCGAAGGATTGGGCCTTTAACGCGGGAACGGGCCTTTAATAGCCGCTAGAGCCCGCTACAGCAGGTTCTAAGGTTATATTAGAACATTTGAATGTTGGGGGGGCTCCATTGCAGACAATGGAGTGCTCTGGGCTTTTACTGGCTGGTAAAAGCCCTGAGCGTCAACATTCCAATGTTCTTTGTTCACAGCAACAGCTCTGAACAAAGCCTCATGGAGCCGAGAGGATTTTGATCCCCTTGGGCGTCGTAAATTATTTGTTTAATTTGATAGAACATTCTGCCCTCTAGTGGCAGAATGATCTAATAGCCTTAGAACCCGCCGCAGCGGGCTCTACCGGCCCTTAAATGCGGCTCGGGCCTTTAACATGGGAGCGGGCCTTTAATGGCCGGTAGAGCCCGCTGCGGCGGGATCTAAGGCTATAGTATCACATTTGTGGTGATTATACAAAATGATTGACTAGGGAGAGAGTAAATGTTGTTACTGTTGCATCATTAGCATAAAAGTCAAATACAGACTAAGAAATAAGTGCTTGACTATATAGCATTACATTTGTGATATATTTTCCTCTCCTGCGCGTAATTGCATTAAACAATACAACAAGGGGGCAGGTTATGTGGTTTCGCACCTGTATGACTTTCATGCCTTGACCAATTTCTGTAACTGAAATGCAACCTAAAATTGCAAAATATTTTGGAAGAGGTCAGAATAATTATACATTTTCGTTCCCATGAAACCTCTGAACTCTGGCTTTTCACTTTGCAAATGAATATATCAAAATATGAACCCAAAGCATTGCACATGTTACCAGTGACCTGTTTCTTATCAAAATTTTATTGGGATTAATGCTATGTTGTGTGACCCTCTTTCAATGAATCTCTTTGCAGGTAGATTAGTTGAGTCGAGTGCTCTGCGAAAAGCTATTGAAACTGTGTATGCTGCTTATCTGCCAAAGAATACCCATCCATTCTTATATCTGAGGTGACTATACCCTATGTTATTTATGTTTGAGGTGTCTCATATTAAAATATTGGCTTTGCTTATTAAGAATTTCGTTTCCAATTCTTTCCAGCCTGGAAATTGCCCCTCATAATGTAGATGTGAATGTGCACCCTACAAAACACGAAGTGCACTTTCTTCATGAAGATAGCGTCATAGAACATGTGCAGCAGCACATTGAGAGCAAACTGCTTGGCTCCAACTCTTCTCGCATGTATTTCACTCAGGTGAGCAATTGCTATTTAAAGTATAACGTGATCTACTGTCATGCTTTGCAGGGCACTGGGGTGTCAGCCATTAAAAAACGTTGCTTCTGATGAATACCTCTAACTGCAGATAATCCACTATGCAAATCTCTCCTGGAACCAGACTGGTTCTGGAAACTCTAAAAGCTTCTGCTGCACATAGATCAGTTCCTCTTTTTCCATGCCCTCTGATGTAGATGCAGAACTCCGCTCCCAACTTTTCAATAGTATCAAGTTCCAAAATGGAAAAGAAACAGTGTGCTAGGGAAATTTC
The DNA here is from genome assembly GCF_031143425.1 of Pleurodeles waltl. NCBI lineage: Eukaryota > Metazoa > Chordata > Amphibia > Caudata > Salamandridae > Pleurodeles > Pleurodeles waltl. Next base: position 567,981,229 of record NC_090438.1, read on the forward strand.
CCCACCAAAGATTACAAGTTTCAAGCCGTGTTGCTATTGCTGCAAGCCTGTGGTTCCTCAAAATCGTGAGGCAGATGCTCTCTGATGCACCACAAGGCCATCAGGGAGCACGCGGCCAAGATTTATGTTGCCAAGCACAAGAGAGAGTTCAGTCATTTTCAAAGTCGAGGACCCAGTCTCATTCTAAGTCAACGGGTAAAGCATTTTTTGAGGTTTAAAGATCAGCCGTGGCGGAAGCATAAGAAGGGTTCACCCCCTTTCCACCTCTTCAAAGAGTGGACATACAGTTAGCGCTTCAAAGGACTTACTCCAGCACATACATTTAAATTGCATGCACTGCACAGCACTACATCCTTTATGTATTGTTCCAGTCAACAGCACACATACATCTAGCACATGCATTGACCACGCACCCAGTGTGCAGCACCACACCCTTCATGCACTGTACCACTTATAGGCAACCCATACATCCAGCACATACATTTAACATCTACACACTGCAGAGTACTGCATTATCCATATATCTTGGCTTGGACCCAGACCCACTTTGTGTAATACCACCTCACATGACTACTCTGGAGCTAAATGCACACTGAGGTCAGTTCCTCTTTTTCTGTGCCCTTTGACGCAGATCTGGAGTTCAGCTTTTAGAATTTCCAAACTGTTGTCCAATTTAAACTTTATTGTCAGTATACAGTGATTCACCCTCCAAAACGTTAGGAAGCAAATGGGTTTCGCCTTGAAACCTGTCCCAACCTGAGTATGAGGAAGACTCTCCTTCTGTACCCTTGCCCTAGAGCAGCGTTTCCCAACCTGTGGTCCGCGGACCCCCAGGGGTCCGTGACACATTCCCAGGGGGTCCGCAATACATTTGTGTGGCAGCTTTAAAAGCACTGCAAAGTTCAGAGTAAGCTTTAGTGTCAAGATTACTCTGGTGATTAATTTACCTGCTGGAGAGATGGGAGTTTGTGTAGTGGCAGGTTTGACTCATTGGAGGTAGTACAGATGGTTAATGTGCCAGATGCAAAGAATGTGTATCATGCAAAGAACCACATTTTATGTGCATAGCACAGTGGGTCACTGCTTTTGTCACAGAGATTCTTTTGTTATTGTGCAGTTCATAAGTCACAATCATAATCTGCACAGTGAGTTATGAACTGCCAACAAAGAACTACATGGAACAAATTAGAAAAATTATATATTTTTCCAATTCTTTCATTACTGCTAAAAAAAAAAAGGTTTGCTTGCATCGGAGTAGGCTATTATTAAAGTCAAGGCTAGCCACTGTGTTATGTTCTGAATCCTGAGTTTGTGTTTTTCCAGACCAAGCAGTCTAACAAAATGCTAACAGCATGGATGAGGTGAATCCTACACCTTGTAGTCCCCTGTAAAGTGTTTTGACACCCTACACTGGTATGAGAGGTGCTATAAATCAAATAAATACATGTGACAGAGAGGCTATGGAGAGATGAGAGGATTTTATAGTTTTATTTCCTTTGCCCACCACACATTAAATAAAAAAGTTTATGTATTTAAAAAAATAAAAACAAAAATCGCTTGGGAAATGTAGAATGTGACTTGAGGATTCAGCTTTCCTAAATAAACCCAAACATTGAAAAGTGAGATGCAGCACCAATCTTCCCATTAAAGTTTTCCAATTTTTGCATTTTTTTCCAATATAAAATGATGATATCTTTACTAACTTGAGTATTTGTTTGGCGTGTACTTTTTGTGTATTTTTTGCGAATTACTGTTTTAATGTTTGAAATTTAAATTGTACACATTTCTTGGGGGTCCCTGGCTTCCAGTAGTGATTCAGTGGGGGTCCTTGGGAGTCAAAAGGTTGGGAAACACTGCCCTAGAGGCTGTGTTTCAGGAGAATGGAGGTCCTCTTTGGCTCTGACTACAATGACGTTCAGGATCTTAGGAATGCTCCCCACAAGGAGGAAGACCTACAAAATACCAGGGACTTTGATTCGTCACTTGTCATGGTTTGAGTGGGTGTTGCAGAAAAGGGTGCTTCTTTTGCGATGATGCTACTCAGAGACACAGAGGTTCTAGAATTTCAGCTACAGTTGTGACTGGAGCAAATCTTTTGACAGAAATCTTGCAGCTTGGGCCCTCCACTTCCTAGTTCTTGTTGTCAATCATCGAATCCTTCACTGACACCATTATGGCAACCTAGTCAAGGTCTTGGCCAACTCAGCCACTAAGCTACTCCATTTCTAGATGTAACAAACCAGCCCCAAGAAGTCCAACGTTCCTGGCACAGTATCCTACTCCAGAAAGGATAATACTTCTGGTCTGAATGAGCAAAGCCAATCCAAATTCGTTTTAATTTCTCCATTGGACATTGAATCAAAAACAATGGACACTATGGGTAAAAGTATTTTTTTCCTCATTGGCTAGTCTTCCACTCTGATCATTAAATGGAGTTTGTTTCTTCACTTGGTATATACCATTTTCCACATGGGCATGGCAAGCAAGATTTTGGTGGCTTGCATGAAGACTTATAAAATGAATTTACAGCTTTTGAAGTATGTTTGAGTCTGACATCACCTCACCGATTGTGTTGCACAGGCTATGGCCAGTGGTGGTGTTATCAGATACCATGTTTAGATGTGTGGCACTGAGATTTCCAGGATGATCAAGCGTCATTTATGGGTGTGCCTTTTGATGAGGCATGATTGTTTGCCAGAAGGCAGATTCTGCCCTGGGACGTTTCGTGGGGTAGCTTTCTGCATCCTGCCAGTTCCGCCTGTAGTATTGCAAGTCCCTGAGGATATTGTCTATTGTCATATGCAGCCTGGTCAGCCACTTCAGCCCTTCATGGGCTCCAGGGCATACGTGGATGCGTAGAGACAGAGGTCACCAACAGCAGCAGCAGTCCTCCTTTTCCTCCTTGTCCAGCACCGCTGTCGGCACTACCCTTTAATTTTCACTCCATCGCCCAGTAGGTTCCAACAGAATAACTACCCCATTGTCAGTCTCTCAATTTGCACCAGTGGGTTCTTCAAATTGTTTGACAAGGTCATGATTTCCCATTTTTGTACACCCCAACTGACATTCCAGAGTTTTTACTTCACGTATCAGCATTATGCTGCTATTTTGACCCAGTCATTTTCGCATCAGAGGGGGGCCTAGGCTGCTATTGTAAATATGTGCTGGTCCCCAAGAAGAATGGGGGCCAGAGGTCGATATTGGATCTTGGAGTCTTTAACGTTTTCCTCAGGAAGGAGAAGTTCAAGATAAAGACACTAATGACACTGGTTCAGTTTCTGTGATCTGGATCCCAAGGATTGAATGGTGTCCCTAGAACTGCAGGACACACAATTTCATGTGCCAATCCTGCAGCTCCGCAGTTAGTAAGCTTTGAAGATGGGTTCAGACCATTTTCAATTCACTATACTACAGCTTGACCTGACATTCACCCCTCAGGTTTATATGTAGTTATATCTGTTCTGGTGGCTCATCTTTTAAGTCCGAAATCCATATTTTCTGTAGCTCAAAGTCTTGCTATTGAAGACAAGCTCGCATCAGCTTGTCTCAGATGCCTGGAGAGAACAGTGTTTATACTGTCCACTCCAGGGTTCCTTATCAGTGATTCCAAGTCCTGTCTTCTGCCTTCTCAGAGGATTTCCTGTGGTGAAACGATTCTAGATATAGGCCCTCATTACAACATTGGCGGTATTGACCACCTACCGCCACGACGACGGCAGCCAACATACCGTTGCCGTGGCTACCAGCCGCCCACCCACATTATGACCGTAGGCAGAATTCCGCCAGAAGGCTGGCGGAATACCATTGACGGTCATGGGGGCGGACGGCGGTAAGGTGGCGCTGCTGTCAGCAGCAGTGCCACGTTAGCAAAACACCACTGACCGTATCATGAGCAAAGATACGGCCTAGCGGTGTTTTGCTGGCAGATGCTGCTGCTGTCAGCAGTTCTGCGTCCCGTCTCCTGCCGTAGGACCCCCCTGCAAGCAGGTTAGTCGGGTTCTCCGACAGGAGAGGTGGGGCAGGGTTGGTGTGTGGGGGTGTTGTGGGGGGTGTGTATGTCTGTTTTTGTATGCGTGCATGCAGGTGTGAGTCGCGTTGAATGAGTGCGTGAATGACTGAATGTGAGTGTACGTGAATGCGTGTGTGCGACAATGTATGTTGGTGTGTGTTGCGGTGTGTGGGTATGTATGTGTGCATGCGTGGGTGGATGTGGGTATGCATGTGTGTACAAGTGTGTATGTGTGCACGTGTGGGTGTGTTAATGTGCGAGGGTGGGAGAGAGTCCTGGGGAGGGGGGGGGGGCGGGGGAGACCCCTATTAGTGCCAGGGAAGGAATTCCCTGGCACTGATAGTGCCTACCGCCATGGTTTTTGTGGTGGAACGCTTGCCACGAAAACCATGGCGGTAGGCGGGGTCATAATCCCGAGGATGGTATTGTGACAGCCGCCTGGCTGGAGACCGAAGTCTCCAACCCAGCAGCCGTTACCACCCTGGCGGACAGAGTGGTACATTGGCGGTTTGGCTTGAGCCAAACCGCCAATGTCATAATTTGGGGAACTGTACCTCCATCCTGTTGGCAGTACCTTTCTCCAGATGACCGCCGACCGCCAGGGTCGTAATGAGGGCCATATGCATCATGATGGTGTTCCAATTGACACAGATTTTCAAGGTCATTCAGGCTATAATCCTGATTATTTCAAAGAGTTACTGTTCCAGCCTCAACAGTTCTAAGACTGTTTGGTGTCCTTGCCGCCTGCATCCTCCTGGTGCCCCACAAGCTCTGGCACTTGTGGGCCCTTTAAGGAAATTAACTCTTGCAGTGGGCCCAACACTATGGGTCCCTAACAGACAGGATTCAGATTTCTGACGAGCCAGTCTGGCATCCCCATTTGTGGATGCCTAATGCCACCATGACAGTAACAGCCAAATATCCCTTTCTCCTCTGAGGTATCTGTGGGTGCAGTTGTGTCCCTTAAAATTGGCGCAGTCACTGTACTCTGATCCATCTTGGAGGAGCACAGTCACATCAGTTTTTGGGGACTGCATATAATCTTCCTTGCCCTCAGTGTGTTTCTTTCTTCCATCAAGGAAAGGTTAATTCATATGTTAACAATCAATATTACTGCCATATGGCATTGCAACAAGAACAGTGGTTTGGAGTCTTGCGCCCTTTGTCTGGAGGCGTTGAGGAAGTGGCTGGATTTTTACAAGGTCTCCCTGACATTGATTCACCTTGCTGGATTCCCCAACATCAGGGCGGATGAGCCCAGGAGACGTCATTTTCCAGATTATGAATTGCCTGGATGTGCCATAGAGTATCTTCACCTGGTGGGGTCGTGCATGCAATAGATGTTTTTGCTTTCCATAAAAAGACTGAGGTGGTCATTCTGACTTTTGCGGTCTTTACTGAAGGCTGCCGTGTGAGCAGCAGCCAAAAGACCGCCACCTTACAAGTCACCAACACAACACCGCCTAAAATTTACTCCACAAATGACACCGTCGGCCGAAACAACGGTGTGAAGGAGGCTTCGGCACCGCCACACCGAGAACATCCTGCCCGCCAAATAACAAATCACAAATCTGCACCGCGGTTTCAACACGGAGCTATTCCATTGGCGGTCGGAACCCCTGCAGAAAAAAATGCACCTTCACTAGAGCACTGCACCTCATTGGATAATACGATAACCCCACACCTGATACACACACCTGACCACAGCACTACAAAACACACCCACACACATACCCAGATCCCTTTGCACCCAGAAACTTTGTGAGAATGAGGCAAGAGCACACTGAAAGAAGGTACTGCACCTAGGTATCACAAGCACCATCACACTGAACACGCATCACCCAACACACCACTGCACACAAACACCGCAAACCACACGCACATCCCATTACCCTAACTCACACCAAACAACAGCACACCCAGCAGCCCTGCACAACACATACCTCGCACCCACAACCCAACCACCATGGCACCACAAAAAAACCTAGATTCACAGCCGAGGAGCTGAGGGTAAGGGTTGATGAAATTGTCAGAGTGGAGTCCCAGCTGTTAGGAGCACAGGTCCAGCAGACATCCATTGCCCACAAAAACGACTTGTGGCATAGGATAGTCATCAGGATGAACGCTGTGGTAAACCATCCACGCACAAGGGAGGACATTAAGAAGAGGTGGAACAACCTATGGAGGAAGGCATGGGCCATGGTTTCCAGGCACCAAATTGCCGTCATGAGGACTGGTAGTGGGCCCCCATCGCCTCCCCAGAATTATCAATGTGGGAGGAGAAGGTCTTGGCCATCCTACACCCAGAAGGGTTGAAGGGAATACCTAGTGGACTAGACACTGGTAAGTCAACTACACACCCTGGCCAACATGTACCCGTGCACAGCATGTACCCCCACCACTCTCTCACCCCCTCACCCCTCACACCACCCTAATGTGCACAAACCCACCATGGACCCAAGGCCCACCCTTGCATGCCAAAGCTCCCTACTGACACCATTCCCTCAAAGGCCCACCTAGTGCATGGATACCCCCACACTGCAGCAAGTACTACAACTACCACGATGCAACACTCCCTACTCTTGCATTACTGCTGTAACCACTTCACATCTCAGCATTGCACATTAAACCATGTCACTCCCTGTCACCAAAAAGTATTTGGAATGCACATCATTACATAGCAATGACAGTAGCAAGACAAATCCAAACTATTCAACAAAATAGGACCATTGCAACATTCCACTGATGGAAACACAAACAGTGGTCTAATAACTGTCAATGCCATTACTGCCCTGCAATTCCAGTCAATGATGGCATACAACCATGTGTATCACTTCTACAATACCATCATGTGACACAATACCTCTCATTCCACAGGTCTCCCAAGTACTGCCACACAGCAGAGGAGGCCAGTGACAGAAAGCCTAGGCCTGGAAGCAGGTCCAATAGTGGACGAATCACCTGAGTGTCTGGATATGGTTGACAAACCTGGCCCATCAGGCATGAGTGGGCAGTTCAACACCAGCCTCACCCTGCCCACAACTGAAACAACCTCCCCTGTGGCATCCATTGCACAGCAGAGCCCACCTTCCCAAACCTGTGTCCCAATGTCACATCAATCATCAGTGTGCCCCACAGGACAGGGGCAGGAGTCGGCAGTGCAAACCGAAGACAGTGATGGTCCTGGTGTCAGTGGGAGCGGGCACAGGTGGCAAGGGCCAGTGGGAGGGCAATCGTGGACTAAAGGGACAAGTCGGGTATAGGACATGACTGCGCAGGAGGCCATCTCCAGAGTCCTGGGAGCCTACCAGCGATCCCAGGACAAGATAGGCCACATACACATCACTTTGCAGGACACCTAAAGGCTGCAGGGGGAATACCACCAGGATGCCATGCAGCAGTGGCAGGCACTCAATGCCACCATGGTCTCCATATTAGGGGAGTTCAAGGAACTGAACAACATCCTGCTGACATCTTCCACCCAACAGCAGGCCCCATCCAGTAGTCAGTCAACACCACTGCCCTCAACATCAGGACCTGCTACTGGATTGGAAGGCCCAGCATGAGGACCTGCAGGCCACCAACACACCTACCCCTGCAGCTGAGGGACCCCATACCACCCCCCACCCGTAAAAGAGGTCGGCCATTCAAGCATCCTGCGGACCTGAGGCAAAGACCAATCCCCCCACCAGGAAGTGATCCCTCTTCTGAAATGTCACCCTTGTATGCCACTGTTACACCCTGTTGGCTGCCCAATACCAAGTTCCCATCATTCCGAGGCAAATGGATACAGCACCTGTGAAACAAACAGCTGTACCACCCACTCTGATCTTCACCTAGACCATTGCCCCACTCCTCCGGACTGTGACTCTAAACACTAAATAAACACCAATTATCAAAAGCCATGGTGCATGTCTGTTCATTGTATGTAGTGGCAATTCTACTTACAAGCAATAAATATATACACATGTCGACAGAACAATAATGTCAAAGTGACACATTTAGTGGGATACTCCGGCAGGTGTGTAAGTACATCCATATTGTTGTAACATCCACTGTCAACAATGCCAACAGGCAATTCAGTAAGCAGATTGCAAACAGAGATGTGACCTGAAGAGGGAAAATTAAATTGAATTAAGCACAATTTGCAAGGTATGTAATCCACAGTAATACATCAACAACAGTTGAACACAAACACAGGATGACTGTCCCATCAGCTATGATACCACATATGTAAGGGCCTCCATTGTCACTCACACACACGTGTTGGACAGGAAAGATGTCACATAGGTAACATCCTCTATTGTCCACCTCCCTGAGTAGTCAAGAACAGGTAGTTGCCACACAGCAGCTGACAATGCAGCATGACATGCCTATACAATAGGACAAGACTGATAAGTCCCCCTTACATTAACCCAAACAGGCAGACTGAAGGCTCAAAACCTTTGGTACAACCATAAGGATGTTCCGTAATGGCACCAGCATTCCACATGTCATTAGCAGCAATGCATCTCCACTACCCCTGATGGTACATCAGCTACCTTTCAGGGTCGGAAAATAAGATTTAAGGCTGTATTCCCCACACACACCTTTGTGCATGCAAAATCTGGGTACAGACTGGCATTAACAACACATATTAGAAGTGCAGATGACCTAGAAATCACACATACCTGTTCATCATTGAAAGTAGTGACGAATCAGGTCAGTCCTGCTGTCGTGTGCCTCATCCTAGTCTGCCTCCTCCTCAGCATCAGTCACCGGCCCCAAACACTGCTCCAGCATCAATGTCCCTCCTCCTCCAACAGTGGGATGTGCCTTCTGAGGGTCAGATTATGGAGCATGCAGCATGCAACAAAGATCTTGCAGACTTTTCCCTGGTCGGTATTGTAGGGTGCCACCGGACACATGGATGCAACAAAATCTAGCTTTCAAGAGGCCAAAAGTCCTCTCAATCACTCACCTCATCTGTCCATGTGCCTTATTGTATCTGTTCTCCCCTCCTGTAGTTGGACGTCTAGCAGGTGTCAGGAGCCAGGGCAGGTTGGGATATCCGGAGTCACCTGTGTGGAAAAAGGGACATGACTATAGATAACAGTGCTAGGCAGAGTGCAGACTGTGTAGGGAGGGGTACAACCGTCTGATATGAAGAGCAGTACACATACCTGTGAGCCACGCCCTTTCTCCCTGTAGCTGTGACATCAATGCAGAGATACTGCTGTTCCTCAGGACGTAAGAATGATGTACTGATCCTTGGAATTTTACGTATACATGTGTTATGTACTCGTCTGCGAGACACAGCACTGGTACATTGAGCAAATATGTATTCTTCTGGTTTCTGTAGACCTATTCATTGACCCTCGGAGGTACCAAGGCGATGTGAGTCCCATCATTGGCTCCTATTACATGTGGGACATTTGATATATTGTAGAAGGCTGCTTTGACAGTGGCCATTTCTGCACTTTGTGGGAACCTGATGTACCTGTGCATATGCTTGAGTAGGGCATCCAGCAAATCCTGCAACACCTTACTGAACTTGGGCTGTGACATCACCTGAAAGGAGCCACTCGCCATAAAATGCAGGACTGACAACACCTGGACTGTTGGAGGGATGGCATGAGGGTTTCTCAAAGCCGGCAGGAGGTATGCCTTTAACTGGGCGACCAGTTCCCTGATGCACAAACAGTTAAGTCGATAGGTCAGGATGATGTGGCGCTCTTCCATGATTTCAAGATCTACGAGTGGCCGGTGAACTGGTGCATTCCTCATCACTCCATTTGGGTGATATCTAGGTAGGGAGACAAACAACAATCTAGGAACGTCTCACAATGCCTACCGCCGCCGAATGCTGCTCGCCGGCGGTGGCGGTACTGACGGTCGGTTGTCTGTGTTGCATTGGGTTCACCTCCTTACTCTTTATATGGCGGTCTGCACCACCACCCTGGCAGCAGTCGCAACACCGCAGCCGGCGTGGCGGTCAGGTTACCGCCAAACTCGGAATGACCACCTGAATGTCTTGCATACCAATATCTCCTCTAGGGTGGAAGTGTTTCACCTTCAGTGGGATTATGGCCTTTTGTAGGCATTTTCTACTTCTGCTGATGGAGGAGATCTTGAAATAAGTCCTGAGCAAGGGTGCAACAAGGCCTGGGGGACCCAGGCATCCCAGCAGGGTCTGGTATTCAGAACTGTTGACTCCCAGCAACTGCCCTGCTCTTTGACTTCTGCTTCAGAAGGATCCTTAGTCCCAGCTGCAGGGTAGGGGTTTGCATCGAAACCTCCACTATCCAGTCCTCTGTTTGGCAATTGAGAGGAACCAGTTGAGAGGTTTTAATCAGAGTTGGTGGATGTTGTTTTGTGACGTACTTCCAAAAGTCAGTCTATTCAGGCCCTAGATCCAAATTTGTGGCATGGTGCAAGAAAAAGCAGGTTGATCCTGTTCTGAATAAGTTGTCTAATGTTATTTATTGTTAGCCCGACAATGCCTTTCTATAGTCACAGTTTAAGGTTACTTGTCAGCCCTTTTGGCCTTGCTTGATTCGCCAGAACAGCCTATTTGGTCAAGTCACTCGTTGTAATTCCTTTTTGACAGAGCTTTTCTCAGGTGTCCGGCTTCATCATATCTGAGTTTAGTCCTCAGTTTGCTAATGTATGCTCCTTTCAAGCCTCTCCATAGCTGTACATGAGGCTTTTAACTCGGAACAACATGCATAAGTTAGAAACCCGGTGTTCAAATAAACTGTCCTCTATCCTGACAAGCGAGTTTGCTAGATTTATGGATTAAGTCTGGCACCAGGGAAGATTCACAAGGTGGGGAGCTTGAGAGATTATAGATTGAAAAGAGTGTTACCAGCGGTAAGTAACCTATTAGTCTTGAGCAAATAACAAAATCTGTTTTGGGAATATTCTGTCCTTGACTAGGAGAAGAATGCTCCTCAGTTTCGGAACGCATAGTAGAGTGTAGCAAGATCACTGGATCTTCACGGTGACAGTATCATGCAATAGAGCATGTCAACATCATACTTAAATTCCCATGTGAGTTCTATTTTCATCTCTTCCTCCTCCATCCAAGGTAGTGATTTCCACACAGTGGTGAACAGTCTTTGAAAACTGCACTTCACTTCATCATTTCAGTAAAAGAAAAGATCAGGTTGAGGCTACAGCAGTTTTTCATTTTCATAAACAATTGTGCTGGATTTGAACAAATGTTCAGGACTGAATGTTACTGCACTAAACTGCTGTGCAGTATTTTAAAAGGCAGAAAAATACCGGGACCTGTTAAACCTTGCAGCTACTAAAATATTTTTTTTATGTCACGGCTGCATCTGGTAAGTGACCCAGGAAAGCTGACAGGACTCATAACATTAATCTCTGGTAAAGACCTAAAGCCTCCTTTCCATGATTCACTGTAGTAGTGGAAAGTGGAAGGGGATTTCTGGTGGGTTCGGAGCAAAAACAAAGGGGAACCACAAAGGGGACTGCACAATTACATTGTATGGTCGGAGAGTACACTCACTGAAACAGCCTGCCTGTTTGAAAGTGCATTCAGCTATTCTTTTCCATGGTTGATGGTAGTCAATATATGTCTGAATATCACCACCTCCCTTGGTAGTGGCCTTGACCTTAATCTTCTGAGCCTGCTCTATATGTGGCCAGCCTTTGTCACCTTTTGGACCTATCTGTATTAACTGAATTCAAGTTTTATGTATAAGTGTGTTTTAACGATTCAATAATTCAGCCTTTATTTGCAATAGTTTTTGTGTATGATCTGTTAGGTTATCACAATATGCTATTATTTCTGGTTCCTTGAAAGAATCTGGCTCAATGACATCCATGTGAACGTGTTTACACCCCAACATAAATGTCCTTGGCAATGACGTTTGAGTCACCCTGAGCACTGATCTCACCCTCAGTAGCTCTCACTAATAAATCGACTTCAGAACTCCTGGTCAAGTCATCATGGTTTTGCATCTGAATGGTATAAATGCTGTTCTCCATAGTCTCCCTGACACCGCACTGTCCTCTCTGATGGACATCGTAGCATCCTACACGCTACAACACGCCTAATCAGTGACCAAAATAAATAGGGTTATATCACACCCAATCCTGAGGGAACTCAAGAATTTATTCTCATGGTGTGTTGATGGATGTCTGCTAGGAAAACAGGTTTCAAACCCTGTGGATCTTTATCAGATAAGTGGACCTCCTACATTCACTGGCGTTCACTAGAAACGTGCCAAAGTCGCATCTAACTTCCTCTCAGACGCTTCCTTTCATCTGAGTTGTTCTGGACACAGTGCAGTTTGGGGCTTATCCTCCTGAGTGGCGAGTCGATGATATTCAAGTTATGATACCGATGTTTCAGCCTGTATCCTGGATTTTGGTAAGAATGACTCTGAGGCTGCTGGGCCTCATGCCCTCCTGCATCCTGCTGGTGACACATTCCAAGTGCCACATGCAGGCTCTGCAGTGGGACCTGAAGTTCCAGTGGGCGCAGCAGCGGAAAGAATCTCCCCAACATGGTCCAGATCTCAGAGGGAACTGCAAAAGATCTGCAGTGGTGGTTAACGAACTGCAGTTGGTCAGAGGCAGGCCACTCTCCTTTCCCCAACCAGGTCTGACAGTAGTGAAGGATGCATCACTCCTGGGCTGGGACGGCCATCTGGGAGAGGTGGAGATCAGAGGCATCTGGTCTCCTGCGGAAGCAAGATTTCACATCAACATGTTGGAGCTCTGCCCAGTCCTACTGGCTTCGAAAACCTTTCTTCCCTCTATGAAAGAGAAGATGGTGCGGGTGGTCACATACAACACCACCACCATATGGTATTGCAACAAGCACGTCGGGATGGGGTCCTGGACCTTTTGTCCAGAGAGACTACGCTTTTGGATTTGGCTGGAACAGCGGGGAATATCCCAGGTGGTTCAAGATCTGGTGGGCTAGCCGAAAATACCTAGCGGATCACGAATGTCTTATCAATCCAGAGGTGGCGCAAGGTCTCTTTCAGGAGTGTCGAAAGCCTTGGTTAGATCTGCTTACCTTTGATAAGAACGCGCAATGTCAGCAGTTTTGCGCGTAGAGTTTCCATGGTGGCTATCTCTCAGAGGCGATTTTCGTCTCGAGTGTTATTCAGGCCCTCCTGCATGCCTTTCTGCCAATACCACTCCTGCCTAGAGCTCTCAAGAAGATCAAAAACAACCAGGCTGAAGTGATCCTCGTGTCTCCAGACTGGGCACGGAGATTCTGGTATCCCGAGCTACTGAGCATGTCCATCAATCCTCCAATCAGACTGCCCCTTTGGGAGGATCTTCTGTCGGAACAGCAGGGGAGGGTTCTTCACCCAAACATGTCCACTCTCCACCTTCTTGTGTGGAGATTGGGCAGCAACAGTTGACAGCTTTTGACTTTCCACCTGAAGTTTGTAATGTAATCTTGGCAGCCAGGCATCCTTCCACCAAAACACTATATGCCTGGCACTGGAAGAAATTTGTGGCATGGTGCACAGACAAGAGATACTCTTGTTCATTCTTTCCCTTTCCCAGAAGGGCTCTGCTTTGGGCACCCATTAGGGATATATTTTTTGCTGTTTCTGTTTTTTTACAGTTGCCTGTTCAATCTTCCTTGTTTAAGTCTCCTATTGAGTATAGGTTCCTCATGGGCCTTATCATATGTTCGCTCCCTCTCTCTTCATTATGCTTCAGTGGGATCTTAATTTGATTCTGACTTTCTTGATGTGTGCTCTTTTCGAGCCCCTCCATAATGGTCCCCTCAGGCTTCTCACATTGAAAACAGCCTTCCTTGTGGCAAATACATCTACCCACAGAGTGTGTTGCAGGCATTATTGTCTACACTCCCCTACCTCTATATATCCTGACAAGCTGGTGCTTTGGACAAGGTTCTGTTTTCTGCCAAAAGTGGTCATGTCCTTTCATGTCATCAATCCATCACCTTGCCTACTTTTTACGCACCCCACAACCTTCTAAGGAAGAAGAGAGACCCCACCGCCTGGACCCAAAAAGAGCATTGGCGATCTACCTTGATTGTACAAAAGAGTTCAGAGTGGATGACCAATTCTTTGTAGGTTATGTGGGTCTGGAGAAAGGTCGGTCTGTGCAGAAGCGAACCATCTCCAGATGGTTCATGCTCTGCATCAAGATCTGGTATGCACTGGCCAAAAAGCAACCCAAGGGTTTATGCACTCATTCTACCCAAGCTAAAGCTGTGACCACTGCGTTAGAACATGGAGTACCTGTCCTGGACATCTGTCAGGCTGCGACGTGGGCATTTCTGTGCATGTCTACCAAACACTACTGCATGGACAGTAACTTATATAGAGATGGGAACTTTGTCCGTTCGGTCCTGCAGGACTTTCGTATTTGAACTTGGTTCGCAGAGTACATCCAGGAATAGTGTTGCTTGGTGTAGGAAGTTGGCTATGTAGTGTACCAATGTAAGGATACACTATGCGGATAGTACAGGTGACCGTTATTGCTGTCTTTTGTGGTATTGTGGGCGAGCAGTTGGGCTTTTCAGAGAGTAGTGCTAAGCATTTGTTGAACTCAGAGTCAATAAATGAGACCCACTCAAGAATGAACACGAGACCAAGGTTTAGAAAAATACTTTGTTTATATTATGTTTTAACAACAGAATACTTTCAAGAAGATAAATACTGTTACAATTTGTATTGACTTAGCAAGTAAGTTAACACTCAAATGCGCTTTTACGTGGTAAAGGGTTTGAAGGGGGTCCTTGCAAACAGTTCTCGGGGGCCCCCTGTGGATTGTAGGGTGCAAGGTCACAAGCAAGACCAACAATACAGTTTTACCTGCCCTGGGACATCCGGGTGCAGTGGTGCTAATTGAGTCGGATGTCTTCCGCACTGCTCGATTGGTGACAAGGGGAGGGGGCACCTTGAAAGAGACAGCAAGGGGGACTTGGGGATAAGTCTGGGAGCTCCCAACTGCACCCTGCATTAGGGCTCTAAAACCTGCTGTAGGGGTGACATTTATATATTTAGATGCAGTGAGTGGGACATGGCACACAGTGCAATGGGTGTGCCATGTTGTGTTTTTTTCTGGCTTGCACCAGGACATACAACCTGCAATGGCAGCTGTGTCCAACTTGTTTTAGGGGGCTCCCTGAGGGTGATGCTGCAGTCCTTAGGACCTTTCCACTACCCAGGCCCTAGATACCAGGCGTACCACTTACTAGGGACTTATAGGTATGGGAGTGTGTGGCAATTGCACACATTTTACCTCATTGTAGGGGAAGAGCACTGGCACTGGGGACCTGGTTGGCAGGGACCCAGTGCACCTCAGTCGAAAAACCTCAGTACCACTGAGCAAAAAGTAGGCGGTGACCGTGTCCAAAAGGGACACTTTCCTACACTTCGGTATCTTTTCAAAGGTAAGGAAGCTGCAGCTAGAAGTCTCTATGAGATGACCAAGATAATTACCTTTGGTAATGCCTCATCAGGTAGGAATGCCTTCCTCCCCGCTCTCACAACTGATTTCTAGGGGCAGGGACTCCCCTTTCAGGTCCTTAGTTTTGACACACCGGTAGTCTGTTTATGGCGTGGAAAGTTGTGAAGAAAAATGGACGTCTATGTCCCTGACTAGTGCCTATATGGGAACCGCTCCATCATTTCTGGTGCAGACGCGGAGCTGATCGACTGTGCACAGGGTTACTGCTCACGAAAATCTTCAAGATCCAGTCTGATGCCTGGGGAGGATTAGAAGGTAAATAATCTGCAACTAGATTTAGGGCCTGTTTATGACTTTGACGGTCCGACCATCGGACCACCAAAGCTGGGGGATGAGGCCACCATCAAGCCGACTATCCCCATCTAATTACGATGTTTGGAAAGACTGGCGGAAACTGGAGTTGTGATCAGCACGGCGGTGCAGAGTTCATGTGACCACTACTCTGAATGCTGCCAACTTGTCGGTATCCCTGATCCTGGTGTAGAAGGCGATCTCCTGGTAGTCCGACCAACAGGATCATAATCTGGCAGTTGGACCGCCAGTAGTGCAGCGGTCTGGCCGCAACTCACGAGTTGCAATTGGGCCAGTAATCTCTGCCAGATAAGGGATTACCAAATGTAAGTAACTTGTTTGTCAGCCGCACATCTAAGAAACGAGGTGCATTTTTTGCAAAGTCATCACAGACAGCAACCTCCCCTAACTATCTGATAAGCTTGCTATCTCTGGTGGCTGTCAGAACAACCACAGCTGAAATACAATTAGGTTGGACACAGAGACTTGCGAAAAAGCAAAAATAATACAACATACCTCCACTAATCCACCAAGGATCCAGAAAAAACATTCATGTACACAGCTTGACTGCAGGTACTCTGATCAAATTTAGGAAAGCACCTAGAACACACCTCTTTATCGGAGACTATATCACAAAGAAGTAACAGCCTCTTCCACTCTGAGCCCAGTCACGCCCCCAATCATTTGTTAACATTATCTTTCCTCTGTGCAGACCAGGTTTACACTAAACAGATACCACTTATGAACATGCTAAGTGCTGATTTGACATCTGCATCTTCTTGCAAATATGCTTGTTCTTTGAATCATGATGTGGTCAAGGTTAAGCTATTTCCCAAAGGTATCCATCAGGGAAAAGGATGAGATAAATATGTAATTTCATAGGAGTTGAATTTATAAAATTTTAAATCATGCAACCATGCTGCTGTAGTTGTTTAATTGCTAAAATGTTTGCTTAATTTTGTTTAAAAAACAAAAACAAAATAATGACTCATCACAAAAGGGGGTCAGTGAGTGAGGCCATTCACTAACAATTGTTCAGTCAGGTACAACTGAGGAATTAATAGAGTAAATAATAATCTTTAGGGCATTTAGCATGTGGTAGGGTTTGAGATGCTCTTGACGTAAAACAAATGTAATATGACCTGTTATACATAAGGTACATTGATGGTCTTCAGTGGGGAACTCACTATTTCGCTTTGCCTGGTTAGGTGGACCTCTCAATCCCCATCTCGGAGACCCAGTTTCCCCCAGACCTTTTTGAATTTAATGGGGCACCCACAGCTCTGGTAGCTCACTCGTTCATTTGCCATACACCACCCCATGCATTTTGTCCATTGTTCACACATTGGGGCTACCCCATTTTCTATAAGGTCTTGTTTTGGTACTGTGAGGTTCTGGTTGACAAAATATTGCTGTTTTATGGATAGGTATTTGTCGTCCCATATTGTGAGGACTGCAAAAGATGCCCTTATTTCTAAGGCTAATCCTACTATTGACTCCATTCCCTTTGTATCACTCAGCAGTAGTTAATAATTCACAGGGCACTCATATAATGCGTTCAAGAAGGTGCCCCTCCCCCCAGATCCACGTTACGTTTAAACAGTACCAAAGAACATTAAAGTTAAGAACATAACAATGAACTTCCCAAAACAATTCAAGATAAAAAAAAACAAGAAAAGTGTATTAATAAAAATGGCATGAAAATGATCAAAATCTGGATATGGGTAACCAGAGATATAGACTTCAAGTGTTCTTGCCACTTTTTGCCTTATAACTTTAAAGTACTGACAAAGCCTTATTTCTTTTACTCAAAGAACTCTTAACAGGACAAACTAGGCTATCTTGCCTGCTGAGTGTGCACCTCAAACCTCAACACCTTTTCCCACCTTTTCCCACTCCCCTAGAGTTCTTATTAGCAGAACTGTTTCTTCTTCTTGTCACCCTTACAATTACAACCCTTACAATCTGGGGAAGAGTGGCACAATGGTTAGAGCGGCAGACCCTGATGCAGAGATCTGGCCCGGGACCAGGGTTCAATTCCCGCCTTGGCGAGTCTTGGGCTCAATTCCCTTGGACCAGATAATTCTCACCTTGGTGCCTAATCTAATTAATGGGTCCCACTCTGTAACTCTGAGCAATAGCTTGCTTAATCTCTACAACAGCCCTGACAGTGCTTGGATGCCTGGCTTCACCCTGGTGGTTGACCATGAGTGGGCGCCTCACAGGGAAAAACCAGGAGGGGTTCCACAGCGGTATGCGTACAGTGCCTTGAGACCCTTGAGTAGTGCGTTATACAAGTGTAAAGTTTAAAATGTCCAACTCCTAAGGAAAACTTCTGGGCACAAGGAGCTGTATTACAGATGGGGCACAATGCCTTAGTCTACACAGTGGCGCACCTTTAATTGGGTGCTCTTGGGACAGAGCGTTGTTTCCAACAAAAGAGCTATTTCAGTGGAGTCCCTCGCCAGGGCAGGAATTCCTCCCCATAAATGGGTGCTGTATGTGACTGCACCCACCTATAGGGATTGCCTTGGGCGTTCTTGGGTACACCTCTTTCCTCTGCCCAGGTTGCACCCTCAAGGTGGCACACTGGTTCTGTGCCTCCCAACATTTTCTTCACTCTCTGCTTGCATCTGTAATACAGAATGGGAGCAAGGAGATCCCTCTTCCGTATGGATTGAATCGATGGCTTGAGTAAAGGCCTATTCAGTGCTTGTTGACTTTTTGTTGTTTCAATGCCTTTTTGGTTGCTTTGAACATGCCTTATGGAATTTGGCAATCAGAAGATTGACCGCTCTGTGAGAAGATTTCAAAAATTAATTGCACAGATGGTGCATAACGATGGGGCACAGCCAAGTAAGTCTTGTGGATCATCCCAGATCTACGGACATACTCTGTGAGAAGATTTCAGAAATTCATTTGCAGCGTTACAGCGTTGGCATTAGACATTTACCAAGCTGGCACATGGCATCTGTCCAAACTTTCACCAGGCATTATTGTCTTGGTTTGGAGGTCCGCATGGAGGCTCACCTTGCTCCTTTGGTCCCACACATTTTCCTTGAGTGAAGACCACTCACCAGACCCACCACTTTCTGGATATATCAAAATAACGGTTCATGAATAGTTATTGAATGAAGGCAATGTCAAAAAGGGTGTAGCGAAAATACATAGACTAGGAAGGGGAAAATGTGGAAAGTTGATGCTGCTTTGTACTACTGGTAACAAGTACTTAGGCTTAAAGGGCCTGAGGTTTGACTTGAACTGTTCACTTGGAGTGTAATTGGCATATAACCTCCCTTTCATGTGAGCACGCCTAATAGTCCTTAGTTATAGACTTGTTTAAGAGCAGGTTTGTGTTTTTTGCTTTTTATCTAAAGGGTGGAGACAAGTCCTTATTTTAATGACCCGTCATTTCTTTGACTTTGGTACCAAATAAGTTGGCAATAGGTGTTTTGTATGCCTCATCTCCCCATGTTTGGTTTATTAGTTATTGTTCCCAAATGTTTATTGTGAGCCTTCTTTGCTCATATCTGATGGAGAGACATAGGCAGCTCCCCGTTAGACTGCTATTGTGTGTATCAGCCACGTTGACAACCTTTGTACTCAGGCATTTCTCACTATAACTACTTCAGTGTTCGAAAGGTATCCTCTTCACATGTGTGCTCACTTGTGTTTCGCAGTAGTTGTTGGGGGCTCTTCTGAATTTTCTATTAAGTTAACTAGGGCAAATTAGGTTTTGCTTGTATGGGGAATAGCCTTTCAATGTTAAGACAGCTGGTAAGGATTTTGTGCAGACCTGTCTGAATTTGCTTTCAAGAAAGAAGTTTATGGACAGTGATTGTATTAATTTACCATCTCAGTAGAAAGCCCTCGTAATTCAGCTTTAGGATTACTGAAGACCTTCTCAGGAGGGCTTTAATGTTTCTTGTATTCGTGAAAAGTGAGATCAATCTGCATGATTCTAATTTAGTAAGAATTATAACTTGCAGGGTTAGACTGTTGACGACTGGAGATGGCACAAGTTTGAAGATGAATCATTCTGCTTTTTCAGTCTTCATGTACCCTATATTTCACTGTTCAAGTCAGTGTCTTCTACTTGTTTTCATTCACTACTATGTGAGTGAAGGACTTGTTTTCAAGTTGTATCTTACATTCAGTTTTTTTTGGGCACCAGATGTATAAAACATTAAACTGTTTGTGTAATTTATTCTGAAAATCGTCTGGCTGTTTTGACCTTTTTATTAATTGTGATGTGTTGTCCTCAACTTCTCTCTTTATTCTGGCTTGTGAAATAGACTTTGCTCCCTGGGCCTTCTATATCTTCAAATGAGATTGTGAAACCAACCACTAGCTCCTCTACTTCTGGGGCCACCGATAAGGTATATGCTCATCAGTTGGTTCGCACAGACTTCCGCGAGCAGAAACTGGATGCTTTTCTACAGCCAATCAGCAAACCTAAAGAAATTATGACAAACAGTGCGGTGCCAGAGTCCAACGCAGGACTGTCTGACAGCAGAGGTACCCATGAAGATACAGAAATGACAGAGATCAAGGACTCTGATATAGTCGAGGCCATGGCAGACTTTGATGATTTGGAGAACACTGGGAATGCACCACTACTACCAACAGAAACCAAATTAGCCTCTGCCGACCCGCTCCCACCAAGGTAAATAATTGCAAGGATCATCTTATTTACAGTGAAATGTTAGTAAATGATCTCTACTTACATGAGTTTTTTTTAAAATAAAAGCTGTACAAATATGTTTACGTAAGGGGTGTGTAAAAGTTGCTTTTCATCACCTGTGGAAAGGCTTTTTTTCAAAGCTTTGCAACATTGTACATTTTATTTTAAAAGTTGAACATTGTAGGAAGCTGACATTTTATGTAGTGGGCCAATGTAAGGGCACACCAGGAAAAAGTCCAGACGGCCCCTATTGGGTTTACAGGACATACTTTAATAATCCCAAAATTTCTATTTGTGGTCACGCAGTTTAGGATTATCAGAGGGGAGTGTCAAGCATTTTTTTTGCACACTGACGGTCAATAAATGGTACACACGCTCAAAAAGAAATATGAGACCAATTAATCTAAATAGCACAGACTTTTATAACATTTTAGACCCCAAGATCATCAGAATCAGTAAAGTACTTTCGAAGTTGTAGATTTTACAAGAATACAATAAAATACACAAATACATTTTTTTAGGCATGAGCCGCGAAAGCGGTAATGTTATTCTACAGGAGGGAAGACATATACTGCAAACATGTACTTGAAGTCGAAGTTCTGGGGTGCCTTTTGGAACTTAAGGTGCTAAGGGACCAAGGTCCAAAGAACCACCAGCAGTTTTAGTTTTACCTGCACTGGCGTGTCCAGGTGCATAGGTGCTGGATGTGTTTGTAGCCGCTAGCGCTACAGCAAAGAAAGCAATGGGCACCTAAAAAGCAAAGGCTGCAAGTGGGAGACTTGGGGACAAGTCTGGTGGAACCCAAATTGGGGCTCAGCTCGTGAGGGCCTTTTGGGACAAAGAGGTGCAGTTAGTTTTCATGAACCCAAGTCGAGGGACTTGGGCGTAGAGGTGTTTGGCCGGCTGGCCACTTGCGTTAGTGGCTCTCACAGTTCTCGGTTCAATCTGTAGAGAGGAGGAAAACACAACAGCAGGGCCACTCTCGGTGTGAGCCTTGTTGTTCCTGAAGTCCCTTGTCAGGCAGGTCGGTTTCGGCAGTGGTGGTGTCCCGGGTTGGACACTAACAAACTTTGGTTGCTGCAGGTGCTCTGGTATCCAGGATATTGGTGTAGGGGGGCTCCTGGAGGGTCTTGTGTCTTGAAACTCGCAGAGAGATGGGACTGACCTCCTGGAGCAACAAAAACCTCCTTCTGAAGTAGTACTCCCTCAATGGGCCCGATGGCCAACAGCACGGTGTACAGGACAGATGAAGACCGTGCCTGCAGATACAGGGGGATGGCTCCTCCACCCCCAATGGATATGCTAGATGGTTGTCCAAGTGCTGTGAAAGGATGTACTGCCACAGGACGAGTAGGGCTTTGTAGTTTTTGAGGCTCAAGCAGTAAGGCACAGTTTGGCAACAGTTACCTGTGCAGGTCCTCGGTTCTTCTCTTCTTTGTCCTTCTTCTGTTCCCAGGTAGTCAAATCGGTCTCTCTGGTGCCAGAGGGACCAATAAATAATGAATTTAGGGGAGTTTAGAGTAGTAGCCAATGGGCTACCTATCCCTGGGGTTGCTATACTACCTATATGACTACTTCCTTTGTGGAGTGGGCATAATCCTGACCCAGATGTCTCTTTTCACCAAAAAGAAGATTGGTGAAACCCTTCTTTGGCTGTCCACTTCAGGTAGCCCACCTAAGGGGTGTGACTAGCCTGTGAGTGAAACATACCTCATGAATATATCATTTTCCATCTGCTCTGGTGCCAAATGGGCCTCAAAGCAGGTGTTGGCGTTCCCCAGGTCTGGGGGAAAGCCATGGTTCCATATCAAAGATGGCAGGAGCTGTGAAGCCTCTGGCCTTGATATGCTACATTTACTAGCCATTCTGCTGGGGAAGGTGTGATCATCTTCTGCCAGGCAGTTACTGGTATCGTGGGCTCTAACTTGCAAGGGGTCAGAAACTCGTCTGTGGTGGCAGGCTGGACTATACCAGTCAGCCAGCACACTAAGTGACTAGTAGGGATACAGGGGACACCTCTAAGGTGCTCTCTGTGTGCATGCTATAATAAATCTAATACTGGCATCAGTACGGATTTATTAAGACGAGGTGTTTGATACTAAACAACAGTATTTTTAGTGAAGACATTGTGTAGCTGGTATCTCGCAATGACCAGTGCCCAGTACATGTTCTCAAAATGCCTTTCTGAACACTTGCAATGTATAGCAATGGAATTAGCCATTACAGGGTTACATCTGCTCATACAGATGTGCCCTCACATGTAATACAATGCACCCTGCTGTAGACATATATTGGATGCAGTGGGCATTGTGCACAGGGTGTGTACAGTGCAGTGCTTTCCTAATGGTTTGCACCATTTCATGCATCCTGCAATGGCCGTCTGTATGCAGTTTGAATGGGGTTCCCTTTGGGTGGCATAATACATGATGTAGCCATTTGGAACCAGGGACTTACAGGGTGCTAAAGTCCTTGCCAGTTGGGTTTCAATTGGGAATTTGGGTAGTTTTAGGGAAAGAGCACTGTCACTGGGACCATGTTAGCAAGGTCTGTGCGCTTTCAATCAGAAGCTTTAGCACCAGTGAGCAAAAAGTGGGGGTGGCCATGACAAAACGAGATACTTTCCTAGAAACATTAAAAATCCTGCCGAAGTAGAAGAATTAACCAGATCCAAAAATCACCTTCTTTTGTAGAACAGACCTCACACAAAAACTTTATTTGCAGGAAATTTCACAGGCTGGAATAGATTTACAAGGGTGATGCGCTTTTCAGCTTCTTAATGTTTCAGATTTTCTCACCTTTGCAACACTTTGCCGGTAGCATTGTAATGTTAAGCGTCTGTCGCTAAAGTCTGTACAGATATCTTATACTGTAAGGATGTGGTGCTAAAGTAGTTGTAAGTGAGACAAAGAAATGACCTAAGCATAGAAAACCACATATAAGTTGAAAGCACACTTAATTCCATTACCAGTGTTTTAATTGAGTGCCCTTTTCGTTTGGGGTTTCATTTTGGTTTATTTATTTGTTTATTATATTTTACAGTGCACTGAAATGCCATCTTTTAGCGAATTCAGGTTGATTGCTCTAAGTGTAGCTCATAACGAACATGATGTTGCTTGTGACTTTTAAAACGGCTATTGGCGGACTTTTCAAAGCAAATGGCATTTCTTTCTATTGATAGGATGCACACATTCCTCTTTACGGGCAGGGCAGAAGAGCAGAGCACCCTTTTGCCCTGCATTAGATGTCTTAATTTGAATCGAGGCATACCCTATGCCTCATACTCCCTAGTGCACTTGGCAGCCAATAACCAAAAGAAACAAGCATTTGGAATACAATAGTCTCGTGTTTGCTCGAGTTAGAGCTCATAGCGTTGTAAATTACTGACTGGACTTTTATTGCCACACAGACTGAAAACAACAAAAGGAAGAGAGCGAGGGTGAGCTGGCCCTGGAAAAGCCCCCCCATGCTGTTGGTTTATGTTTACAGAGGGAGCTGGTGGGGAGGAGGGACTGAGCAAGCACCCACACTGCTGAGGTGAAACAGGCAAATGCCAAAAAAAAAGTCCCTTACAGAAGAGATAAACAGGACATAGTGTAATTACACAGTACTTTGTGCTGCTCCCAAAGTGAAAAAAGGCCGGACAAAGAGGCAAACTGACCACTAGCAAGCAATGATTTTTGAAGGACACTGCAACTAACAAATCAGAACACTGGAACTCACTCTATTGTATACTTTAGTATACAGCAGGCCGAACGCTAACGCTCGACCTAAAAAGCACCCACACCCAAGCACACCCATTACATCCACCACTCTTAATAACTGTGTAGTTTCTTGAGCAACCGAGTACGCCTTAGAATCTAGTAACAATTGAAAAAGTACTCAGTTGGCTTCCTCTAATCAAGCAATAATTTGCATTGTGCATTTGGCATTCAGGGCCTCAAGCGGATGTCAGAATATGGCCTTATTGATTCCAATCAACGGTGTGTATGTAACTTTAAAAAAATAGTTCATCAACCTTGACTCATTTGTTGAAAGTTTTTTTGTGCCATTTTGTCAAGCGAATGCCAAGAGAAAAAGAGGGTCTCAAAGATGCAATTTCCCATGTTAATTCCCACAGGAATCTTTGCTTTCCACTCTTTGGCGTCTGATGCAGAAAAAAAACAGAACAGAATTATACCAAATTTGACAAAATGTTTGACTTTTCTTAGAAAGCGTTTTTGTGATCTGTAATCCGTTCAACTGTTAAAAAAAATAAAATAAAATTAGAGCCTGATTTAGAACTTGGGGGACGGGTTGCACCGTCACAACATCCTATGGGATTCAGATTTCAGCAGACAGGATATCCATCAATGTCGTCATGGAGTAACCCGTCCGCCAAGCTCTAAATCAGGCCCTTAGTGTTTAAAGCGGGCCACGGATTGGGCATGAAGAGGCTAACTCTCAGAAAAAGTTCAGTGGGAGTCCTGCAGTACCACAGAATGGCAGCTTGTGATTGATCAAGAGAGAGTTTTCTACTGTCTGCCTTTTTGATCCAGAGTGATAGGCTGCAGGACCAAAAGGATCCTATTGGCAGGCAGTAACTTAGAACAAAATGTTATAACCACTTTTTTCATGACTATGAGTCCTGAATTTGTAGAACAAATGCAATTTAAGAGGGCAGGATGAGCAGAACCCGACCCTAAGGACCATGTTGGTGCAGGGTCCATAATGACTCTTCTGCAGTAATTAAAATGTAAAAAAAAAAAAAAAGAGATTTTTGTCAGCGGTACTGCTTTACTCATTGTGGCCCTCGTGTGGTATGCCCACAGTGCTGCAGCCGAACTGGAGGAGTACTGCGGTACTATAAATAATAAAAATAATGTTGTGCCCAGCGAGGGTTGGCTTCTCCAGAGTGGTTTGACGCAAGGCCTGGCCATAAGGATTTGGCCAATCACTTTAGCTCTGCCCAGCAAGAGTTGGGCATCCCATGGAAGGTAGGGTGCAGGGCCTTGCTGTGCACAGCAGGGGGTTGCAGCTACCAGAGGGTTGGGCATAAGGCCTGGCTTCTGCGCACTGAAGTACATAATTTAACATTTAGATACAAACAGGATAAACATGTTTTAACTAAGAAATGTGGTTTTAAGTTTGTTTCTAGAGTTTGTCATTTTTTGGTGTTCAGATATGGCTAAAAAACAAAAGATCAGGGCATCTTGAGTTGGGTCTAAAAAATACATTTATTAAAAAAATAACTTTTTGCACTTAGGTTGGTGGGCAGCGTCAAAACTGCCCCAAGCTACAGTGCTCTGCCTTTCCACAGAAATAATCTTTTAGCACTTGGTGCAGTACAACTCTACAGTGAGGTACAAAGAGTTTGTCACACTGTGACTCAAGGACTTGAGGTGGTAGAGAATCCCTAAGTTGAGCAAATACATCTGCAACAGAAGACGTTGAAACCCCCTCTTCCTCTTCCATCTTCTGTTTACAATATTCAGCTGCCGTTAATGTGCTTATTCATACCTGACATGCCAAAAGTGAATTTCTTCCTAATACCATTGCTGAATTTTTGGTGGCATAGATTGACTTAAGTGAAAAATTATTTTCTTCTGCCAGAATCTAAAAGAATTGCCGGCAGTGGATTCTGGCAGGGGCCTTGGCTGCTTTTCTGCTGTCTTCTGTTGTCCAGATGCCACGTTTTTAGCTTCAAAGTGTGGGTGGCCACGGAGATTAACAATATGATTTTTGCTAAAACCACAGAAGACTGTCTAAAAAATAGGAGCACAGAGTTGCTTAAAAACATTTGAAAACAAAATTGTCGTGATTAGCGGGGCTGCCCAGCTGAAGAAAGTGTCACACATGTTAATTTTAAAATATTATTAAAAAACAGAAAACCACTTTAAAAATCAAAGAGAAAAATGACACTATAGTTAAGTGTGTCAATAATATCTTTACTTAAGTTAAAAAATTAAAAACTAGAAATTCACAGGAAAAAAACAATTGTGAAAGTAATGTTATAGTTTGGTGACAGACGATAACTAATGTTTAAAAAATAAATTAAAAAAACCTGAAATTCATCTATTATAGTTTGGTTAAATAAATATAACTTGCATCACCATCGTGCACTGTTTATGACCTTACATCACTCAAATCATTTTAACTGCCATTTGATTACATTACTTATGTTACCTCAAATGACAAAATCGATGGCATCACGGGTAACCTCATGAAATCACTGCTACTCTTAGTGCTCAAAAGAACTTACCATCATTCAAACAGAATTAAGTAAGAAGTACAAGCCCTACAGTTGTACACAGCATAAAATTACTGTTTGTAAAGAATGGAAATAGTGTAGAACCCAGAGTGAAGTCTAGTTCTCCATGGTGAAAGTTACATGGTGCACAGTTTACCTACCACTAAAGTTTCTGGTGCAATGAATAATCCCATTTTAAACAAGGTAAACAATGAGCATGCATGATGTGGGTTACAGAGCCACATTTTAAAATAGGTTGTGGATTGAACACAAAGGTGGTTTCCGATAATCTGTGAGCGAAAGCTTCTGTTCACAAATAATCATTCATCTGTGGATGTTTGTGCACATGTTAAATATGTCATACGCTGACATAGACACAGTGTATTTGAACAGAAGATTTATAAGGTGTGGACATTTATTTGTATAACTTTTCTGATTATTTTGAGACATTCCAGCGAGAGGTAGATATATAGATATAAAAAATGAAAACATAGTCGAAAGACAGTGGAGTGCTTTTATTGGATCGAAGGTAGAAATGCATTCGAGTGATAATCTAGGTGTGGGATCTCCTGGGTTCTGAGATGGGAGGTGAACTGTTTACTTTGTCACGAGGTGGTATTCTTTAAGGACGTTTTTCTTCAGCTCTTCCTTAATTTAGCGTTGGATCTGATGGATGCAGGGATGCCGGTGCAGATCCTGGCTGCCTAGAAGACGGCCTGTTGCCTTGTCCTTTCCGTCTTGTATTTAATTTTCTCTAATCTGGTGGTGTGGTGCCTGCAGATAGGCTAAGAGCTGTGAGAGATGCAGACTTTATCATCCATATAGGCAGTGGTGCCAGCCGAGATGTCTTTGTAGATGATGCACCCGACCTTAAAGGTGATGTGATCCTCCCAACTAAGCTAGTGCAGTTCTGTTATGTGGGGGTAATGTGATTGTTTCTCTAGGGCCTTTGCTGAAGTGTCATGTGATGTTTAGGATGGATTTAAAGGGGCAAAGTTGACTCAGGGAGGCTGCAGAGCAGGGCATTGTCAATGTTGCAAGAGTTTTGGTACTGCAATTCTAAAGTTGCTTTCTGGTACCAAATTTTACACTTTCTTTAGTAAAGTCAGCTGATAGTAAGCCTTGAGTGTGAGGTCGTTGTCATGGATATAAGTTAGTAAGCCACACTAGAAAGTAGAGCTATGATTGTTATTGTTTCACCACCTTTGTTTTTTGAATTAACATTCAATGAATGTGATTATTCTACTTCTGATTCTTTGATGTTAAGCTAATCCACTTTAACTTTCACAAATGTTCAGGTACTCTTAAGATACCCATATAGATTAGATATGCTGTATACTTAAGTGTAATTTCTTCATTCAGTACATAAATTGTCTCTCAATGAATTCCTGCCTTCTGACACAAGTGTCTGAGATTTAAATGCTTTCACATACAGTTTGCCCTGAGACGTTTTCGCATCTTGCTTTATTCTGCTTAATTACCTCCTTTTCCTATTAGATAGACGAACTAATTAAAAAATGACTAACATATGTTAAACTGAATTAAAACGGAAAATCTCTCCTTGCCTCGAGACTTAGTTTAGAGTCTACCCCCCAGGAAATCTAGTCTAGGGGCTACATTGACATACAACTCAGACCTAGCCTATTGCATTTCAGAAAGAAACTGAAGACACAGCTTTAAAAAGCACATCACCATTTCACACATTTACATTTAACACATTTACATACCACCTTTTTGATTGCAATTTATTTTAAATTGTATCCTGGCTGCTAACCTGCTGTTGAGCGCTCCATTGCTTTCTAGCTGGGTTTTTGTTACACAAGTATCTCACACACATTTATACATGAACACTGTCAGAATTTGGAATATTAATTTCAGAGTGGATTACTCCTACCAATTTAATAAACAGTATCTGGTTTGGCCATCTAATCTCTGCCGTACCGGAAGAAGATACAGCTATATCTAATGCAGCAAGCAATTCCTAGAGAAGTGCCTGTTGAGTTCAAGCAATACTAATAATTTTAACTTCAAGAAAACAGCACAATAAAAGTGCCTATTCAGTTTCGAAAAATAGGGGGCACTTTAATTAGCTCAAAGACACCAGGATATGTAAAATTGGGTAAGGGGAGACAGGAGGTATGATTTTAGTTTTTTAGTTTAAGGCAAAATATACCTAGAAAAAGTAAAGACATATTGAACTGTAACAGACTGCATTTGATTTACAGAAAGCTAGGTGTGATTTCAAGCTGATCGTGATATAGCAGAGGTCAGATATGCTAAGCGGATCATCCTGGTCAAATATTTTACTTTCTCACTCAGTCTCTGAAATAGAAGTCATACTCCATAGATTGTAAAAAACTGACAGTGAATCCAGATCGCCAGGGGCTCGATTGCTAAGACAAAGAGGAAGGGGGGGCAGGGTGGCAACCCTGTCTAGTCCCCCTTTGGATCACAAATGCCTGTTCGATGAAGTCATTCACACAGGTCTGTGCCATGGGCCCAGGCTATAAGGTCTGAACTTAAGAAATAAGTGACCAAAGCCCATCCGGGCCAGGGCATGCCAGAGAAAATTCTAATCCGGGGAGTCAAAAGCTTTCTCAAATTCCATGAGAAGAGCATTGGAGCTGGGTAGTAGGTGATGGTACGCCATTGCTGCTTGCACTCTGCAGATGCAGTGACGTGTACTATGACAGGACATGAACCCACATTGACCGGGATGAACAAAGCAGGGAGAATCTGGAGCAGGTGATTTGCAGCACTTTAGCACAGGTTTTGAGTTCGGAGTTGATAAGCGAAATCGGGAGGTAGGAGGTGCAGTCTGCAGAGGATTTCCCAGCTTTGTGCAATACCACACTAGCTGATTTGTTAAGTTCTGATGGGAAACAGACTTTGGTTGCCGCATCGTCGTAAAGCGCCAACAGGTGAGGCAAAGGGCTGCGCCTTATTTTCAATTTCTTGTGG
Source organism: Pleurodeles waltl (assembly GCF_031143425.1). NCBI lineage: Eukaryota > Metazoa > Chordata > Amphibia > Caudata > Salamandridae > Pleurodeles > Pleurodeles waltl. Next base: position 568,010,878 of record NC_090438.1, read on the forward strand.
TATTTCTTATAATATTCTACCAGGAGACCATCCGGTCCTGGAGTGAATCGGTAATCAGTGATGAAGAATACTCACATAAAGGAAGTGGATGGTGTGCATAAAATGCAAGGTAATAATCCATGAACGTCATTGTGAAATCTCAAGTCTCGGATACCAACCCTCAATCGGGGACCCGGATACTAGGCACCACCCTATCTGCCAAACCTTGGGACGTGAGCCTTTCCCGGAGCTTACCCGACCTGGCTCCTCTGACTCTGCGAGGCCATCCAGCACTGTCTGGTCTCGTCCTAACAAAGCTGCTGTCTTGAGAACCTATCCAGTGTGAGCTGACACAGTTCACTAGTCTTCGCATTCGACTGGGCTTCCACCCGTTCTGTGCGTGCCTCCAGATCCATAATTTGGGATTCCTTCTGCCTACCTTGACTGCAAAAGTGTGTGCGGGCAATCCCCCTTATAAACACCTTGCCAGCTGCCCAGTGTATCCCTGGTAAAGCCATTGAGTCCACATTTTGCTCCAGGAAGGTGCATTGTACCTGAGACAGGAATTCTGCTGCAGCATTATCTTTAAAGTACCAGGTATTAAGACACCATATTGGGCGCTCCTCCTGGAGCTCATGACCCAGGTAAACCATTACTGATGCGTGGTGGAGATATCCTGAGGAAGGATCTCCATGCCTTTTGTAAGGCAGGCACAAAGATGAAATCAATACCAGAGTTAGTCTTATGGGCTATAGAGGTGTGGTTGAAGGGCTGAATAGGGGGAGAGAGGGGTGCCGGGTGAACCATACAATTCAAAGGCCGAGGCTGGCTGTCGAGTCCTCAAGGTGTTAGGTCGAGGGCTGGGGTCCAGGCCGGGTCCTTGAAGTATCTACTGTGGAGGACAGTGACATATTAAAGTTTCTGCCCACAAAGGTAACCCCAAGGGGAAACCCAGCTATGACCTGTTGCAGTGCTGCCAGTGTAGGGCCAGGTAGCTGGGGGGAATGTAAACACTCAATATCTTATGAGGCTGCCTATTAACCATCTCCTCCACAGCAGTATACCGGCCCAGTGGGTCTGAAGATGGGTAGCTACCATAGGGAGATGCTCATGGATCAGAACAACCATCCCCCGGGAGCCCCTAGTGTGATCTGTGTGGTATAACTTGTTGTATCCATACTTAGCCAGGAATGGGCATCTAGTGCCTAGAAGGTGCGTCTCTTGGAGTAAAAGTATATCCATTATTTAAGCCAAACCCAGGTCGACACTCCACCTGATGCAGTCGTTGAGGCCGGTGACATTCCATGTCATTACTCTAAAAACATTGGACATTATACAGTTTTCTAGGGGCCAGGGAGTGCCCTCAAGGACCTCCCGTTAGTAAAAGGTAACAAGAGTCACATCCTGCCTAAAACAAAAACAAACATATGGCCAAATGGGCCAAAACACCTAAACCTACCCCCAATCATCCTCTCTCCCCACACTTCCAACCAAGAAGCATCTGTCTCCCCAACAGAAAAGATCACACACACAAGAAAACCAATGGTGAGAGCAGCACAATCCACGTCCCTCCCTGGAATCACTCATCAGTAAGGATTCAGTGCTGCTTCCTCAAGAATTTAGGGAAGGCCAAGAGTCATCAGGAAGACCTCTCCTCAGGTCTGGGCTCCATCTCCCCCTCCCCCCGCAACATTGAGGGGGGCACCAGATCTGCAGGTAAAGGGGTGGGCAGGTCCATCCATGTCAGTTGCGTTAAAGGCCCCTCTCGTGAGGCTGGGGAGGAGGTGGGCCAAGGACCTGTGTGCCCCTCCCACCACAAAATTTGGGGAAAGGCGACCCTCTAGACCCACGACCGGATCCATTTATCAAATACATTTTCAGGCATCGGTCTTTCAACCGCCTCAGGGAAACCTACGAACCAGAGGTTGTTCCGGTGGGGCTGGTTTTCTGCGTCCTCAGCCTAGATCTCCAAACTCTGGGATGCCATGGTCAAGCGAGCCACCTCCGTCTTCAAGGTTAGCACAGAGACCTCTAGGTCCAATATCCTGCCTCTGGTGCCAGCTACAAACGCCGCAACATTGCAGAGCTTTGGTCTTAGAATGGAGACATCCATGCCAACTTCCCCAATTCTGGACTCCAGCACAGAGGGGGAGGTCTGGATGGTGAGAAGAATGTCAGAGGTGTTGGGCTAACTCGCCTGAGGAAGAGGAGGTGCTGCTGTGGAGTCTTGTTTGGCTGCGGGGGTCTGCAGAGCCATGAATTTATCTGTTTTTGACTGTGCCTGTGCCAGAGGGCGTCCCCAAGTCTCCATCCTTGAACCTGGGCTAATCCAGGAGCAAGGGCTTGGTTCAAAGTCCACAGCTGCCTTGTGGGAGGGATACAGTGCCAGGGGGAAGACCAGGTCAAGTGTAGGCCTGTGTCTCTGACGTGCTGCGGGGGCCAAGTAAGATGAGGCCAAAAGAGTGGGGGGGGGGGGGGGGCACAGACTCTGACCTGCATCCACAGGGATTCATCCCAATCCTGGTAGCATGAGCAGTGAGGTCCCCCCCCACCAGCCCGCAGCATGGAGTCACACCAAGGCAGTCACGGGGTAATCTGCACAAACTGGCCCTCCAGAAGGAGGAAGCCAGCCAGTTCTGGCATTAGGGCCTTTAGCGGTAAGTTAATGTCCTGAATGGGAGGCATCGGGAAGGTTTAGAAACAAATGTGAGCCCTGCCTGGCTCAGACCATTTGCTGTTGGTAGAAAATAGACCTGATGTGGCCCATAGCGTCCCAAGAGCCAGCCTGGTGCCACAAGTCCTCAAAAGGGCACCTGGGGCCTGCACTGCAGACCTCCCGTTCCCCACCATTCATGTTTTATTAGACTAGGTTAACATTTCATAATAGCCACTTTAAAATAATTATCCTGTTTCCTAGTGCCATCTTTGAGTGTTTTATCCTTTAGCTCATCTTGTGGGACTGATCGTTACCAGGAATTGCTTCCTATGCAGTTTCACTCCGTGATTTGTGTACAGGTTGCAGTCCAGCTGAATTTCTAACTCATATTTACACTTTCACTACATCCCTGCACCATCTGTTTAGAAATCTGACCTCTGCAACTCTTGGGTGGGAGGCTGGTACCCCAGAGATAGTATCACTATTATGAACTTTTTCTGCTTCAGCTTCCTCCTGCTGCAGGACTCATTTGTTATTGTCTTCTGTGCCCTAATGGGATCGTTCTGGCCTGGTCTCTCTGCCCTTTGGAGTAAAGAAAGAGAATTGATTGCTAGAGATTGCACCCTAAAACATACATACTTCCATAGGCCTAACCTTCCAGTGGGATAAGTCCTAGTACATGGCAGAGTCGGGATACACGAGAGAGAAGTCCATAATGTAGACAGTTGCTGCTGCTTCGATGCTTAACACAGAACAATAACACTTTCCACTTCAGCCTCTGCTCCAGCCGGTACATTACTTGTAATCCTTGCCAGTGCTTCTTGTGGTGGTCACGTAATCTACTTCATTGTGCCGTGGTCATCGCACTACTTGCTGGCCACACCATTCATTCACTTGGTTTGGGATGCAGGTCTGTCACTAATAGCCAAATAATCCCTGAGTGTGTTTCAGACATTTATTACCACATAGTTGCCTAACAGGGGATGCGGTTGTGTACCACAACATTTCTTTTGTCCTTTGTGTTCTCCATTTCCAGCCATCTCTTCCAGTGCCTACTCTTATCGAGGTATTCAAATCACCTAAAGGGGTGTACCCCTTTAGGTGATTTGAATACCTCGATAAGAGTAGCACAATTTTTTGTTTTTTGTTCCTTTAGATGGTACTTTCCTGATATGTAAGAACCAAACCAATTTTGCCTCAACTGATACCTCCTAGTTTGTCCATCTATTTTTCATTTTGCTTCCATTGCTTGGTGCTTTTCACGTCTTTTACAAAATTATACTTGCTATATTGCAGATTACACATTGAGTTCTTGCTATTCAAGGCACTACAATTTGGAGAAGGCCCTTGATGTAAAGAAAATACTGAAATTATTTGAGAGCATTTGCTCATTATTACTGAAACCAGGGATTAAAAAATGTTACTGAAATTTTGGAGCACAACAGATAATGTGGTAAAAGCATTGCATTTCATTCCTGTTAAATGGATAGTGGAAAAACCTGTTATCTAATCGTAATAAACAGATGTGGGTAACTGTCTCCTACCAGTGTGGTTGTGCCAATTGAGTAATGGGTTACCTTGCCATTGTAGGCTTCCACCAACAACTCCCATTCTTGTCTTAGTTCACCAGGTGCACAAGATAAAGCACTATGCTGCCTGAGGGTGTGAGACTAGTATTAAAAACACCTCCTTTTTCTGTTATCCTACTGATTTACTCCTTCAGAGTCTTGATGGTTGTAAAGGGTACAGTTAGTGCCTGATTCATGAACAGGTGGTATCAGACGCACCCCAGCTACAGACAAACAAAAGAGGGCATTGATAAAATGCCATGTTGCCTTAAAACTTACCATAACATCTGCAAGGGGTTGAAAGTGTTCGTGTGGTAAGAACAAAATTAAAGTTTGGGCAATAAAAGGAGCCAGCAAAACTAGTAGTGGGTGGGTCAGCATTGCTAGTAATGACCCAACACCAGATCTATATAATCTACTTGTATCAAGAAAAAGGGCCTGATTTAGAGTTTGGCAGAGGGGTTACCCCGTCACAATGGTGACGGATATCACATCCGCTGAGATATATATCCCATTGAATAGAATGGGATTTTCATTTCGGCGGATGGGATATCTGTCACTGTGGTGACAGGGTAGCCTCTTTGCCAAACTCTAAATCAGGCCCAAAATGATTATACATCAAATTTTCTAATGCATTGCTCTTATCTTTAAGCTCACATTCTGGGCTGTGGGCACCAGTACAATATACTTTTAGAACACTTCTCTAAGCTTGCTGGAATAAAGAGATAAAGTTATGTTTAGGATATGTCTGTTACTGTATTTTAATATGCTGTGCAAATGCAGCTGTGACAGTGACCGGTTTTACAATTTTATAAATGCTGAATACAATACTATGCTAATTTACTTCATAATGCCCTCTTTATTTTCTAATTTTCAGGAAACGCCAACGGACAGATTCTGATGAGGAAATAGTAGATGTTTCAGAAAAGAATATGACTGCTGCCTGCACTCCAAAGAGAAGAATTATAAATCTAACCAGCATAAGTAGTTTGAGAGAAGAAATTGTTGCCCGTGCACACAAAAGTAGGTTAAATCTACAGTTTAATATTTCTAACCGTCCTCACCAGCCTGTCACCTTGTTTATATTATATGACTACTGTGGATCTGCTTCCTAAACACCTGTGTAACTGATAAGTACATTTATAGATGTTTTTTAGTCCTTTTGAATGTGGTAAGATGTTACACTGAACAGCAGATCTGTATTTGTGATATGGGAGACAGACAAAAGTAAGCCTCTAACCATTGGTCTTGGGTCTAATCAAAATGGTATGTTTTGGTAAGATGGCTTTGGAGTGATCAGCATGTTTTTGCACAAGGCCAAAACCTTGTTCTTTTCAGGTTGTTTCCTAAAGTTGGAGACAACAAATCCTTCTAGATTCTATAACCTCAGAGGTGTCTTTATACTGTATTCACCCGGCATTCATAACCAGTAAAGTGAGAAAACCAGTATAATATAAAACTATAAGTTACAGTGGAAAGTAGGATGATGATTCATTTCTTTGATGGGGTTAGTACTGTAGTTGCAGTTTACGTCCCAACAAGGGTCATCTCTTCTCTCCTCTCATATTGTTTTAAGAACACATTGTGCCTTCATCCTGAATGTTTTTTTCCACTGACCACGAAATTCCACCTTGTGCCTGCTAGTGCCACTTATCCACTCTTACCCAACTTTTTCATTAGCCAGAGTATTTTTTTTTGTTTGGGTGGCGTTTGAGCTCCAGCTAGGGAAGGAAAGTAGCTGATCTGTGCCCATTGCCACAATGTTCTCCCACTGGGGGGGTCATAGAGTCTTTTTCCCTCCCAATCAGGTGACCTTATTAATTTATTTATTTTTTAACGTTTACAAGGTTTTTAGAGCTAACACAAGTTGACGTCATAGCATAGCTATAACAGCTCAGCATATCAGCTATATGTGATATACCTTAGCAGTCAGTATCTGTGCATATTCTTCAACATCCAACATCTTTTAGTAGATGCATTAATCGTTACACCTGCAACAATCGAAGTGGCCCATCCTCCAGAGGAGACTGCTGTCCTAGGTCTCCAGTTCACTACATTTGCCGCACAGAGGATGTACACGTCAAACACCCCATTCCTGTTTCTCCTTTGTCCGAATCCTCTACCTTCTCTCTGCGAGGTTGTGCCTCCAATAGTGGATCAACCACTGGAGCAAGACCTTAGTCCGTCCCACTGGGAGGGGAGCACCTGACCCCAGCAGTAACCAGTAGTTGGTAATTCATCCAAGGCCACAGGTCTAGGTACCTCTCTGCATTTTCGTCTTTGCGCACTGTCTGCATGATTGGGAATCCTCATCTACAGCTTAGTCTTGCAAATCTACCTTGTATCTGTCCGAGGGGGTTGTGGGGGTCTGCGCTGTCCAGTGCATAGCTATGCATCTCTTGGCTAATAGAAGGCCATCACTGCAAGTCCCGTGCTGAGATTTTTACGTTGTTTTGGGGGAGGGTAGGAGAGTCCAAGTGGACATGTCTTGGGTGCCTGTGTCACCCTCATTGTGGTTACTATAGTAAGGACGTCCACTACCATTTTCCAGTACTATTGTGATGTTGGGCAGACCCAGGACATGTGGGAAAAAAAGCGTCACTCTTCGGAAGTTTCTGGTTTTGTAGAAAAGATTGTATGGACACTTTTTGGTGTTAGGTACAACTGCTGAAGTTAATAGAAGTGCATGAGTTTGAATAAGGCTTTACTGGCCAACTCCTGTACCTGCACACATTTTCTTGCCCATTCACGATCCAAAAGCGGTTCAGGTAGAGCGCCACTCACCGTTGTGATGCCACCAGCTCCGCCTGGCATCTCTCATTCATAAAAGTGGATAGTTGCTTGATATCAAGCTGCTAAGCATCCCCCTGATCCATGAGGAGCAGAAGCGTTTGTGACTCTGACGGTTCCTTAAGGAAGTCGGTCCCTATTTCTCTGACCATGCCAGGCAGCTTTCCAAACTGAAGGAATTGAACCCCCACCCCAGTAGCAGGCCCCCATACATCGGCATCCTCTTGCTGTCCACTGCTGCATATCTTTGTCCCTATGTATTTGGTGAAAGGGACTCAGCCACTCTATTGGTAGAATTTTAGCTTATGCAGGTCTACTCATTGTGTTTAACCGCCAACTGTATGACCACATTAAAGCAGTCCACTGGCACCAGTGACCCACTTATAAGGAGCTGGCAAAGCTCCTTCGTCTTCATGATTCCCGCCGGGAGTAATTTTTCCCAGTCCTGCTCCTCCTTGCTCAACTGCTCTGCATATTGGAGGAGCCCTGCTCTGTAGTAGAGCTTCATGTCTGAGAGTCCAAGCCCCTAAGATCCCTGCCTAACTCCAGTGTAGCCAGTTTGACTGTTCTTTGTTTATCCGCTAATATTAATGAGATCAGAAGACTATCCAGTTCCTAGAACATCCTTTTTTTATGATAATAGTGAGAGTTCTGGAGCATGTTGAGTGGAAAATACATTATCTTAGTAGGTGCTACCCTGCCCATAACTTACAGTGAAAGTGTATTCCAGAACCTTAAATAGTCCCCGATGCCCTGTATTTTTCTGCCCATGTTATAGTTACATTGATCCTCCAGCGAATTAACAACCTCTGTGCCCAGATAGTAAAACATCTGGGTCTCCAAAGTAAGTTCTGCATCAGGCAGAGTTTCCAACTCCCTCTCTGTTCCTCATCCCAGCAGAAATAGAACCATCTTTCTTTTGTTAACTCTGAAACCCAATACTCCACTGAAGGATGTCAAATTCAGTAGCAAGCAGCAGAGGGATCAACTGGGCCGGCTGTTTTAAGTACATAGGGGCGCCCATGTGTGTGTGTGTCCCACTTGTGTGCCCCACTCAGTCATTTCTGCATGCAGGCGCCTCACCAGTGGCTCCATAGCTAGAGCAAACAACAGGGGGCAGCCTTGCCTTGTCTCTTGTTATATGGACCAGTGGCAACACAAAAACTTCCGTGATGGTTCTCGCCACTGAGCTGATGTATAATAGTTCTACCCATTGTGTCAAGCAAGTGCTGATCCCCATTTGCTGTAGACCATAAACATGTAGGCCCAGTTCAGTGTGTCAAATGCTATATGATAGAGACTTTTAGCTGCAGATACCTTACCTTAGAATTATCTCCAAGCGTCAGATTTGTTTGTGAGCGGTACTCCTGCATGCCAGCAGGTGGCGTTGTTCGGCTTCGCGTGCATCTACAGCGGCATTTGCATCTAAATTTATGTCGCAGCACCTATAGGCAACACCCAGGTGTACTGTTGTCAGTTCGTTTTCTTTCACTGTCAGACAGCGCTGATCCGGGAAGAGCTACCCCTTTAGTCTTTTTGACTGTTTTTTTTTTTGTTGACAATATATTGAGCTTTTCCTCCTGCTGTGGCAGGAATGTCATTTAGGAATGCTGGCTTAAAGTCTGGCAGCGACTGTCACGAGCCGATGTTGGTGGTGGACCCTCATCTTTTTTGCCAATGGTGCCTTGAGCGTGACCCTGACCTGAAGTCATACTCCGGCTGCTTCGTGATGAACCAGAAGGCTTTCAGGGAGTGCTTCCTCAAGCTCATGGCGGCCTGTTGTGAGACTCCACCCTGGTCAGGGTCCCGGGATCGGTTGCAGAGTCCGAGGTTGTCATCCCATTCAAAATCTCCGGGACATTCAGGTTAGTCAAAACACAAGAAGAAGTGCTCTTCCACTTCTCCGCATCTGTTGGCTGACGAGATGCAATAGCATCCGCATTCGAGGCCTAGCTCAGGGGTTGAGCCTGCGGTTGGGTTGACTTCACGCTTCCCGGAGTTTCCAGGAGCTGGAGTGACCCCTGCCAACTCAAAGAGTTTTATGACGCTATGTGTGCCATGCTAGAGTGGCCCGACCCTCGGGCCTTGGGGCCTGGCGGGTCAGGAGAGGCCCCTGCTGGTTCCGCGCTGGTGGCTCTGGTGCAAGTGGGGCCCCAAGGATCCACTTCTGAATCTAGACCAACACTGGACATGCCATATCGACCTTCCCCAGTGCCGGCCCTGATGGCAGTGCCATCCCCGTTCTAATTCCTGACTTCAGTATGGAGCCAGAAGGGTGTCACTTGACGTCTTCCCATGCCATCTGGAGCTTTGCCTCTTAGATTGGATCCTGAGCCCTGTTCCTATGGGCTTGGCCTCGGTGACAAATGGGTGGGGGTCACTGTACCCTGAAATCCAGCCTTATGAACAGGACATGGACTGGTGTGAGGAACTGCGTGAAGCCAGTGGCCTGAATACTTCCGCAGGTGCTGGCATGCTTTCTCCCTCTACCATGGCTATGGAAAAAGGTGCATCTTTTCAGATGGTGGTGCGGGGGGCTGATGAGGTCCACGACCTTCAGTTACCCTCCGTAGCCGTCAAGACTGTCTTGATGAAGGTGCTCCAGCAGAGAGTCTCCCTATCTAAATTGCTCCTCCCATTTAACAAAGCCCACACTATGGTCCTTTTGGGTACCTGGTCCAAGCCCAACACAGGGGGTCCTGTCAACAGGGCAATCGCCTGTTGCCACAGCCCTGCCCGAGGGTACCCAAGTTTCCTCACACAATACCCGACCTTTGAGAGTTTGGTGGTCCAGGCTTCCATCTCTCAGGTCAACCCTGACACGTTCCCTACTGCTCCTCTGTATAGGGAATCCAAGAGGCTGGAAACACTTGGGAAGAAGTTGTTTTCTTTTGTCAGCTGATCACTGCGGTCTGTGAACATCATATGCCTTTTGGGCTGCTATTCCATGCTCAGTGATATATGGTTGCACAAGTATTGCCCAGAGTCCCGGAGGACGCCCTAGCTGTGCTCTCCTAAACAGTAACAGACTGGAGAGATGCAGCAAAGTTCACAATTCAATGTGGACTCAACACAACCAACTTGCTAGGTTGAGCAGTCTAGTCGATGGTGGCCCTTACGCGCCACACCTGGTTATGCACTACTGGCTTTTCAGGGGATGTCACATCTTTGATGGGCATCCCCTTTGATGGCTCCCCTCTCTGCAGAGGCAAAGTGGACTCAGCGCTTGAGACGTTTTATGATAGACATGCTGTGGCCGGTCCTTGGATTTTTTTCTTGTGCCCGTGCCATCCCCAGTCTGCTTTTTGCCCATTTTGTGACTACAGAAGGGCTAACAACCGTGCCAGTTCCCAATGAGTCACCTTGCCACGCATGCTTCACAGCCCTTGCGTGGCCGGGAGTGCGTTATCCACTAGCCACGTCGATCAGGCAGCCAGATGTCAGGGTAGTCCACTACCCCTCCCACAGCTGCAGCATCCAAACCCTCCTAATCTGCCCATCACTGGCACCCAGTTGATGGCAGGAGCTGTCATCACCTGTCCCACTGGCAGTACATAACATCGGACAGGTAGGTTTTGCAGTTCTTCTAAAAGGTTTACTCTCTCACTCCTGACTACTACTCCTCCCATGCCACAATCTCAAGACAGGCTGACAGAGGATCATCTTTCTCTTCTCTGCATGGAAGTTGCACCTCTCTTGGCCAAAGGAGCCATAGAGAGCGTCCTGATGCCAGAAGTAGGTTGTGGTTGCTATTCCCACTACTTTCTGGTGCCGAAGAAGGACGGATGCCTTCGTTCTATCCTAGACCTGCAGCCCCTTAACTACTTCCTCAAGAAGGAGAAATTCAAAATACTCTCTTTGGCTCTGTTTCTGTCTGCCCTGTACCCAAGAGAATGGTTGGTAGCGATGGGCTTGCAGAATGCATATTTTTATATTTCCATCCTGCCTGCTCACCCACAGTCATTAACGTTCTCATTCAGCTGCAAGCATTTTCAGTTTCCTGTGCTCCCTTTCGGCCTGACCAGCGCCCCTCAGATGTTCACCAAGGTGATGGCGGTAATTGCAGCTCATCTGCGGAGATCAAGAGTGTCAGTTTTCCCTGTCTCGACAACTGGCTGTTGAAGGCAGGATCGCCCCAGACTGTCGTCTGCCAACTCCAGACTACAGGAAACCTCCTGCATTTGTTGGGGGCCACTATAAACGTGCTGAAGTCACACCTGACTCCCTCTCAGATGCTCCCTTTAATCAGAGCTGTTCTGGACACAGTGCAGTTTCGGGCTTATCCTCCAGGTAAGTGACTTGTTCTTCTCATTGTCCAGTGCCACTAAGGCACCATTCATTACCATATTTTCTGGGAGTGTGGGGGACATGCGCCAACCTATGCAGATTTTGTGGGTGTCTCTAAAGGGCATAAAACTGCACTGGTAGTCTATTACCAGATGAGCAACCACACAGGCAAGTGTGTCACCAGAGTCTTCGAGAAGATTTTACTATCCACATTGATCATGGATAGCAGACGATATAATCCCGGCTCCCTAGGGTCTCTGTCAGGCCTAGGAATCATCATTATTATACTTGCTTCTCACAAGGAGGGTGGCAGGACACTTATCCGTTTGGCCTTGTGGAGCATCTCCTGCAGCCTTGGTACAAGCTGTCCCGAGTAGCATTGGTAAAACTCTGCCAGCGCCCTTCTGGGCCTGGCGTCTTGCAGTAGGGAAGCTCCTTATTTGAATTCACCAGTTTCTCTCCTCCCAGTTCAGCCTCCAGCTCCTCCATTTGTTTGTCTGTCACCCTAGGCTGGATGAACAAGTCAAAAAAGTCCAGTACCTGAGTAGCTTCGCGAACATCCTACCAGTCTTACCTCTCTCCATGTGGAGCATTTGTTGGTATTCCCAATGCATGAAGCAGTCCAGTATATCTCAAATTTCACCTGTCCCCGCACTTCCAATATGCATGTCGGGTCCATCAGAGTGGTCTGCCCATCCGTTTCTGTTCAGTTTCCTGTAGTTCTTGTTAGAGTCTACACTGCGTGCCATAAATCATAGAGACCTATTCAGCTGACTTGAGTACGATCATTACAGTGCCTATCAAAGCTATCACACTTCAGGTTTCTCGTGGGGTCCCTGTATGCACTTTGAATGAATGAGTTATTGCACCTCCATGTCCTGCTTATCCCATCAGATCTGTCAAATTCCCTCCACCTTAGCAGTAGGGTAGTCATCTGGGACTTTTGACTAGATGCTCTGCTCACAAAGGTGTGGTCCCCTCCTTAGATTATACCTGGTGTCTAGTTTGAGGATACTGTCAATATTAGAGGTCTTACACATATACCTAATTATTCTTCCTCATTAGCCACTCCCAGGAGCTGACTGTCCAAGGCGATGACTCTGCAAGAGGTTTTTCTCATTTCTGAACCTGAGGTCTGAATGTTGTGCATTTATAGATTGTATCAGGCTTCTCTCATCTCTGTTGATCTCAACATCCTAAGGGAAGTGCTCATCCATCTCCTAGTCATTGCCATGTTATGTGCTGCTCCAGAAGGTTTGAAGAACTTGTCCTTTGGTTTCCGCTTTCATGCCGTTTCTCCCAAATGCTAACACACGGAGATGTTCCGGAGGGAGCTTTGAAGGTAACCCTGGACTTCAGGCACCAAGGGACAGATGTGTGACTGGAATTCTTACTACTGTCAGGGCGTACACTATTGGGGGGGACAACAAATAGGCTGTGGGGTGGCAGATGAGGTCCATACCACAATTTGGCAGGTGTAAATTCTACAGCCATGTGTGCTGGTCCGCAAAATTACACACTAGGGAGTAAATATGGATTTCTGTAGCCAAACAAGCCAGTCTTTACAGGTGCAAGCAACTAATTCTTCATGGGCATGGACCTTGGTCTTCCTACACCTCTCAGTCTCTTTCTCCAGCACACTCTAGAGATCCAGAGCTTCCGAAACCAGTCTCATCAGGTGGGCAATAGGCTTGAGATTGTCACCATCAGCAGTGAGTTGAAGCATGGCAGTTATCATGGGGGGAGGCCACAGTAAGCATTCCTCTGATAGTCAGAACCTTTTTTCCGAACCACAGGAGGCTGAACTTCTTTTCCCAATTCTCCAGTGGGTCCAACAGGATCATAGTGCCATGTGGGCATGCAAACTGACAACTGAGTGGGACTGTTCTCTGACACACCAAAGAAAAGCATATATCCTAGAGACCCGACCAACCCCTCTGCATTTCAAAAGGTTTAAATAGACAGCTGACCATATAAACAGGGGCAAGAAATAAATTGACTGTAGCCAGTGGAAAGAAAGATCAGACCCACTATTTGATTATTATGGTCTTTGGGTAGAAAAGGTGAGATAGAAGATGTAGCTTAACAGTGGGCGAGTGTAGAGTAAGCAATATTCTGAAAGGGAGGCTTGGGCAAAGAGACAAACTGATTTCTACAATAATGGTAGGAACCAGTCTATACCAGTTATTAGGTAGTGCTGAAAGGTGTTAGTCTGATGTGTATATGAAAACGTGCGTGCAAATATAGGAAAGTTGAAGACAGAGCAGGTAGCACAGTTTATGAATATTCAAAGTCTCAAATATGAGTTCTTAGTGTCACATCTTTCAGTGTTTGACTGCACTGAGGAAATTAGTGAATTTTTTTAGTCATTGCTGACGTATATCACAAGTGAAGATATGGTAGAAGAAGCTGAAAAGACATAGACCCTCATTCCGACTTTGGCGGTCTTGTAAAAAGACCGCCGAAGCCGCGTACCAACATACAGCCAGTGCTGGTGGTATGGCTGGCCCTCTATTATGACTTTTCTGCTGGGCCAGCGGACGGAAACAGTGTTTCTGTCCCCTGGCCCAGCAGAAAAGTCACATCAACATTGAAGCCGGCTCTATTATGTTGTAGTAGCACCCGACGCGCATTTCACTGCCAAATGCATGGGCAGTGCAGGGGCCCCCAGAGGCACCCCGAGTCCCCCTTACCGCCAGCCTTTCCATGGCGGTGTTTACTGTATCAAAATGCGATATAGTGTGCACAGAGTCCAGGGGTTCCCCAGAGGCTTAACAGAGGATAAGTAGATAATACTAATGCTCTCTTTTGTGGTAGTATGGTAGTATGGTCAAGCTGTTAGGCTTATCAGAGGGTAGTGTGAAGCATTTTTTGTACACACGCAGATAATAGAAGCACACACTCAATGATTTAACTCCAGATCAGTTGTTTTTATATAGAAAAAATATATTTTGTTTATTTCTAAGACCACAAGATTCAAGTTGTAGGTAGGTAAGTAAGTCAATAAATAAGTATTCCACATGTGTATCAATATTACTTGGATTCGAATTTGCAAGTTGTAACGTTTTTGAATAATTGGCAATAATCTATTTTAAAAGTTGACAGAAATTTTCAGAAACCGTTCCTTGGGGTGTGGGGGGGTTCTACCCCAAACACCCACCACCAGCAACACGGGCCGGCCGGGTGCGCAGGTCGAAGTTGAGGAAAATTTAACATGGACTCCTATGGAGACTGGGGGCACTCGGTTTCAGATCTGGGGTAGGGTGAGGGGTGGCGAGGGCACAGGTAAGCATAAAAACACACACCCTCAGAGGCACATGGGTGGTTGGGTGCAGCATCGGGCTCCCAATGCTTTCCTATGAGGGGACCCCATGGGTTACTTAGATACTGCAGGCTGGGTCCAGGGGATCGGTTCTGAAAAACCACAGGCTGGACAAGCAGGAGGGCTGCCTGCTGAACATTGCTGCACCGGAGGTCGAGTTCCCCAAGGCCAGGGGGCAGTGAACCTTTTAGCAATGGGTAACTTCATCCAGAGCTTTTGCGGTCAGAGGGGTCCTCTGGAATCACACTGCAAGCGTCATCGCGGAGGACAGGAAAGGTCAACCCAAGGTGGGCACTTAATCAGAATCACCTGGGAATCCTCTCTAGTCAGTTGGTCCACCTGGACACGGGCTGTGGGAGTCGGGTGCAGAGTGGTCAGGGAATGCGGATCCGCGGAGGCTCTGGAGTCCTTAGATGCAGTTTTACCTTGGACAGGGCCGCTGTCCACAGGAGTTCTTGGTCCTCAGTGATGCAGGCAGTCCTCTGGAGGCTTGGCAAAGATCGCTGAGCCTGTGGGATGCGTCACTTCCTTTTGCAGGTTCTCTGACAGGTTAGTAGAACTGGGGCCAAGTCAGTTTTAGTCTTCCTTCTTCTCTGCTGGGGTTTCAGTTTAGCAGTCCTTCTTCTTTCTTTTGAGGTCGCCAGGAATCTGACGAGCTAAGTTCAGGGGAGCCCTTAAATCCTGGATCTAGGGGCGTTAAATGGGTCAGAGGACAGTTGCCAATGGCTACTGTCCCTGAGAGTGGCTACACCCTTCTTATGTCATCTCCCTTTGAGGAGGGGGACACAAAGCTAACCCCATTGGTCCCTGTGCTCCAAACTAAGATGGAGGATCCTGCAGGGAGGGGGTCACCTCAGCTCTGGACTCCTTTGGGGTGGTCCCAGCTGGTGTGGTCACTCCTCCCTGCTTACCCTAATGTTCCCGCCAGACTTGCCACCAAAAGTGGGGCTTTTTCTGGGGGCTGGAAACTCTACTAGCTGGAGTTCCCTGGGTCACTGTAACAAGAGGCTTGAGCCTTGAGGCTCACCCCCAGGTGCTACAGTTCTTGCGAGGGGAGGTGTGAAGCACCTCAACTCAGGACAGACTTCTTTCTGGCCACAGAGAGCACAAAGGCTCTCACACCATGTGGTCAAACTCATCTGCGTCAGTCCTGCACTATAGCATACAGGGGGCCCTCAGGTGCATTTTTCAATAAATCCCACACCAGCATCGGTGTGGGTTTATTGTGCTGAGAAGTTTGATACCAAACTTCCCAGTATTCAGTGAAGCCATCATGGAGCTGTGGAGTTCGTTATGACAAACTCCCAAACCATATACTCAGTATGGCTACACTGCACTTACAATGTCTAAGACTGGACTTAGACACTGTAGGGTTATATTGCTCATGCAGCTATGCCCTCACTTGTGGTATAGTGCACCCTGGCTTATGGTTGTCAGGCCTGCTAGAGGGGTGACTTACCTATGCCACGGGCAATGGTTTGTGGGCATGGCACCCTGAGAATAGTGCCATGTCGAATTTGTCTTTTTCTCTCCACCAGCACACACAAGCTGCAAAGGCAATATGCATGTGCTTGGTGTTATAGTACATGCTGCAACATCTGGGGACCTTCCCTGGTCACATGGCCCTTGGTACTATGGGTACCTTTTGCAAGGGACTTAACTGTGTGACATGGGTGTGCCAATTGTGGAAACAAAGGTACAGATTTTGGGAAAGAACACAGGGTGGGGGAGTGGGGAGATGGGGTTGGATAACCATGCCAACAAGTGCACTTTCCTACACCGACTCCCATGGCATAGCTATGGACGTGTCTGCATTGACTGTGGGTCGGCCCTCTACAGGTCGCACAGTCTTATCACTCATAGCCAGTGAACTCCTTCGCTGGAGAGAGTTCCAGTCTGACCATGGCGCTGAGGAGACAGGTCCCATTCATTATTCATTACCGTGTTCAGGTCGCCTGTATGGAGGCCCCCTGATCATGGGAGTCTGGTGTCTCCAATAGGGACTGCTTCAAAAATGGCTCTGGTTGTCGTTCTTGGGGTATATGGATGCAATGGTAAGTGTGCGTCCACCTGTGCTCTTATGTGCATGCAGTATGCTAACATAATCTGCCTCTCATTTCAGCCACCTTCCCTCTTATAGTCCCTTGAAAGGAGCTAGTAAACAGAATGGGCACCCTGCGGTTTTAGTGAGCCAAGAGGAGTGGTGTTGACTTGGGACGTATTTCAGGCTATGCCAGTCGTGAGGCAGGACATGTGTTTCCTGGAGGAGGCAGGTGTCCCCTCCTCTGCGCTCATGATAGCTTTGCGTTTCACAGAATTGTTGAGCCCTTGGACATTGGGGAACATAATCTTTAAGTCTGTGTGTGTGAGTTTATGGGCGTGCATGAGTGTTTGTCTCTGGACAGAGACCTGAGATCCATATGGGGGACCGTTTACATGTGAGGCAGTGCATATTCTATGGGCTGTGCTCGCCCCAGTGTGCTGAGTCTTCTGGTAAGTGTAGTGAGTGTGGTCTCTTTGAAAACCACAAAAAAAACATAAATATAGAAACAAAACACACAAGAAAAATAGAACAACATTGAACTTCAGGAAACCAAGGGCTAGAAGTTGGGAGGTTACATCCATTGTTCGGCAAGGTGGGTTGGCTCTTTTGCATCCGGAAAGGACATCAAAATCTAAGGTCATCTTCCCTGGCTGATGCAACCTAGAAGAAAAGGGACCTCCCAAGGCAGAATAAGAGCACCTACTGTGAGTCCTGTTCCCAGGTGAAGTCTCTCTGGATGGGGCGAGGGTCTCCAGTGAGGATATCGAGCAATGCTTGCCATTTCTGAGCCTTAGTCATGCGGTCTGGGTGGAGGTCCAGGGAGGTTTTTATGATTTCGCTCCATCGCTGGCCTTGGGTCCCAGAGAGTGGCTGGTGGTGTTGGGTGAGGCCTTAGGTGTGTCGTCAGGAAGGTTCAGGAGCTGTTGAGCATCTTCTAGGGACCTGATTTGATAGCTTGTCCTCCCAGAACGGCAAGCCCAGTTGTATTCTATGCCGTTACCTCTGAGGAACTTGTGATCAGGCAGAAGCTCCTGCATTTCTGTAGAGGGAGGCTGCTGTGTCCTGTTATAACGCCAGGTCCTAGTAGTTTGTTTCCCTTGATGAGGACAGGGTGTGAGCCCCTCACGGCCCTTATGATATGCTCCTTGAGTTCTAAATCATGTACACAGGTGAGGATGTACAGTGGCCTTATGCCCTCATGGCTGCTCTGCCCACTCTGTGCATGCTGTCATGTGTAAATGGAGGTTACACCTTCTCTGAGGATTTTACAGGGCTCTACGCTCCCAACAGTGGGCCTCAGAGGCGGATGTTAACATAACGGAAGCGGTTCTCCAGGTAGTCTTTATGGGGCTGGAGGCCTTGAGGCTGTTTCTGAAGCAGGAGGACTTCTTATTGCAGTCTCCTCCAACGTGGAGACACTATCGCCCATCTCCTCTAGCTCCCGTCTCACCTCTCTTAGACCCTGGGAGATCTCTTGGCTGCTAGGAGGCCCCCTGGCAAGGAGGTGAACAAGGACTTCATGAAATCTCTCATGAGAGGCACTCCTAGATGTCACCGTCAAGCCTGGGCAACGAACACTGGTGTCGCCTGCCATCTGTGTGCCCACTGTGCGAGCAAGCGTGTCTTTAAGGGAGGAGTCCTTCTTCTCCTGTGCCACCACCATCAAGCAAAGCATCTCTGGACCGGAACACGTTGATGATCAGTAGTCATGGGAGGCCCCGGACCTGGTCCGCCCGAGCACCAGAATAGGCACGATGGGTTGGCTCCGGTGTCCGTGCCAGAGCCCAGGGAAGGGCTCTGCCCTGCACAGAAATGGGTTATGTCCTGCCAACCACGTGGCCCTAGTAGTAAGACAGGCAGGCCAAAGATAAATGCAGGTAGCACGGTCCCCCATGCTTTGGTAGTGATGCGAGAGGCTCAGGGGCTGGGCCTGTGGCTGCTGTCTTGTATGCACCAGGCGTGGTATCCAGCAGGTGTAGCAGCTCAATCTGATCCGCTCGTTATGGTTCAGTGCCAGCCATGACAGATGCCCCCTCACTCTCTGAAGCTTCCGTGTCAGTCCTGGGAGGTGCAAGAGGAAGGGCCACGCATGGTGGGGGCCCTCAGTTCCCACCAGCTTCAGGAGAAGAGTGCCGGGTGAACTTCTTCTGTCTAAAAACTCCACCGGGTAAGGCTGCTCCAATGAACTTCACATGCCGCAGGACTTCAATCCATCAGTAAATTTCTAAAGCGTGCTACGTACCCGTTATGGTTTCAAGGGGCTGAGGGGAGGGGGGGGGGGGATAGCTGCTATTGGTCGAAGAGCCAGGTCTTGAGGAGTCTCCTGAAGGTGAGGAGGTCCTGGGTCTGGCGCAGAGGGGTCGGGAGGGAGTTCCAGGTCTTGGCGGCGAGGTAGGAGAAGGATCTGCCGCCGGAGGTCTTGCGTTGGAATCGGGGAACGATGGCGAGGGAGAGGTTGGCAGAGCGGAGTTGGCGGGAGGGGACGTAGAAGTTAAGTCTGTTGTTCAGGTAGGCGGGTCCGGCGTTGTAGAGTGCTTTGTGCGCGTGGGTGAGGAGTTTAAAGGTGATCCTCTTGTCCACGGGGAGCCAGTGGAGGTCCTTCAGGTGGTGGGAGATGTGGCATCGGCGGGGTACATCGAGGATCAAGCGGGCGGAGGCGTTCTGGATGCGTTGGAGTCGTTGGATGTCTTTTGCTGGGATACCTGTGTAGAGTGCGTTGCCGTAGTCAAGTCTGCTACTGACGAGGGCCTGGGTCACAGTTTTTCTGGTGTCCGTCGGGATCCACTTGTAGATTCTACGGAGCATTTGGAGGGTGTTGAAGCAGGAGGAGGAGACTGCGTTGACCTGTTTGGACATGGTGAGAGCGGAGTCGAGGATGAAGCCGAGGTTGCGTGCGTGGTTGGCTGGTGTAGGGTGGGGGGTCCCAGCGCGGTGGTCTACCAGGAGTCGTCCCAGGCAGAGGGGGTGCGTCCGAGGATGAGGACCTCCGTCTTGTCGAAGTTTAATTTCAGGCGGCTGTTTCTCATCCACTCGGCGATGGATTTCAATCCCTCATGGAGGTTGGCTTTGGCGGTGTGTGGGTCATTGGTGAGGGAGAGGATGAGCTGGGTGTCGTCGGCGTAGGAGAGAATGCTGAGGTTGTGCTGACGGGCCAGTTGTGCGAGGGGTGCCATGTAGACGTTGAACAGCGTCGGGCTTAGCGAGGAGCCTTCACTGCGATAAGGGGCCCACCTGCTACTACAAAAGCATGATGGGTGTGGCTGACCTCACCCAGCCCGTACAATGCCCATGTCCGGCTCTCCGAGTCACAACCCAAGGCTACCACCATGTTGGTGGAACTGCTGGCGAGTGCTCTTTGCTTCACTAATCGTCTGGTGACAGGGTCACAGGCATAAACGACCTCCAGGTGTCTGCTGCTGCAGTCCCTGATGGCAGCGATTTCAGTTGCAGGCCCAGGCAACCCCACTGAGAGAAACTGTTCGTGGCTGGTCGTGGGAGGGCCAAAGGATGGGTCCTTATCGTTGTCTTGGCCACACCCCTTGGAAATTGCAACTTTAAACAACGTGATAATATTGGCTTTAAGAAGATTCTGGTGTTTGGCTTGACAGCTTGTTTGTTAGGCCCAAACAGAACAAGAATCTGCCAGAAGAAATTGAAGGTCTGTGCAGTGCAACCTTTATCAAGTAATGTGGAAATGAGGACTCCCATTGAGGGGTGAAGAAGCCAGGGAAAAGTTCTTTGATGGGTAGTGTAGATGAGAAGAGAAAGTTGGTTGGGACCTGGATTTATCAGATATGACTGCCTCCCGATTATTGACCCTTCTGTCTTAGGTATATTTGTATCCCTAAGTTTAGAGCTTGAACAGACCAGAAGAAAAAATATCTTTCCTTATGTACTTAATAGTTTTGATACCATTAATACAGAAATGCATTTTGAACAGCACTCCATATCACACAAGTGCTGTAAATAGCCTATTTTATTATCATGCAGTTTATTACCTTTGAAAACACATTCCTCTAGAAGAACTGAAGCCTAATTGGGCTGGCCTGGATTTCAAACAGGCAACGAGGAGAGGAAGGGATACTTTAGGAGAAGGAGCATGATAATCTAACAACCACAACAAGTGTGAGAGAAGTACTTGCTGCCTGCACACACAAAAGAAGGCTATTTCTATAGTTTAGGCAATATATGTTTGAAAAGAAGACAATTCATAGGTAGCACTGTTTGGCCATTGGTGAACAATTAAATGATTAAAAAAAACTCCCACATAAGGCTTCTCCAGGAGTGTGTATACCATTGTAACAAAGTACATATATGGGAAATCCTTTATATAAAAACTTATAAAATGAAAATGTGTTTTAATACTGCATGTTCTACTGTAAACAAAAAAAAAAATGCTTGTAATTATTTTAGTCATGGCTGCATTTAAATCAAAGTAATACTAACCATAACTTGAGCCAGTCACCTTGCCGTAACTTTCATTTACTTAAAACTTCACTTTTTTTAAACTGCAAATAATGTAAGTGAACTCAGCTTCAATGTTAGTTTTATTTTTGTTGCAGCAGAACGGAAGTGCATTTTGCATTTTCCCAATCAGTCCCCTTTATTCCCACATACTTATAGGCAAATTAGGTTTTTAGATTCTTTTGGGAAGAACTGGGTGAGGGCTGACATGCAAATTTAAATTGTATTCTGTCTTTCAGTTGGATCGAATGTAGATCTTTGACAAATGGCTTGATAGCTTAGAAGGCTCAAGGACCATATCAAGGATAGATTTACACAAACATTTATTTGGTCTATAATGTGGTTTATTTTGTTTTTGAAAAGTGTAGGACCTGGGCAGAGGTTTGAAAGATAGTTTGTTTTGCAGCATTAGGTTTTCACAAATAATTTGGACTCATTTCTGGGACAGATGGTCCTATTTTGGATTTTCAAAATGGGGAAAGAGATGATTTTCCATTTGTTGTTTTTTTGTCTGGACGTTTGTGTATGAGTTTGAAAATTGGGACCTGTTAGTGCAAAAATGTATTTTGGATTTTACAAAGTTGTCTTTGTTATGGGTTTAGGTAAAATTGGATCTTTGGTCTTATGTTCAGCACCAGGGTGGTGACCAGTTATTTTGGTATTATTATTTTGGACAGACCATAAAACTAATACCCGTTTTGGTTTTAGCTTGGTGAGGGATGTTTGGTGGACTGACTGGTGTAGATTTTTTTATTAAGCCTTTCCAAGACTTTTGGGAGGTCTTAAGAAGAAGAATAAGTTGAAGTAGATAGTGCTTTGTCCTGCTCGATAGAGGATTTCTTAGAGAGTCTATCCTATTAGAAGTTAAGAACTGGAAATATAAAGCCAAAAATAGAAAGTTGAAGGGCAGATTATTCTGGGAGGAATATATTTACAAGGGGCACCAACCAAAGAAATATAATGTAGCTACCGTTGATGTCCCTTAAACTGCAGCTACTGAACCTATGTAAGTGGTATCTGATAAAAAACAAAATAGTAAACTTTACATTTCATAATGCTTGCAAGGAAGTAGGCAATGCCTAAATGCTCAACTTCATATTAAGAGGTCTGTGAACATCCTGAAACATCCAATGCTTCTTGGCCCTGTTGGCCATTGAGCTTTGCTTGTAACCTGGTAAAGGTTGGAAATGTGGCTTACTCAGATGTTTCCACTCATTGTAAAATATCTAAGATTGTGTGTTTTGTTGCTAGTGGGCAGAAAGTCATTTAAACATACTGTTTGCTAATTCCCATATTAACATAAGTAATGGAAAAAGTGGCAAATCAGCAGCCATGCTTAATTTGTTTATTTTTCAAATTGCAGGTCTTCAGGAGATGATGAGCAACCATTCATTTGTTGGTTGTGTAAGCCCACAGTGGGCTCTGGCACAATATCAGACAAAGCTGTACCTTTTGAACACAACAAAACTCAGGTGAGTGGAATAGAAACATACTTCGTAATTTTAACGAAGGGATTTTGCTTCTAACATACCACAACTTTCTTTTTGATGGCTATTTCCCACCAGAAAATCTTCCTGAAACATAGACATCAAGAAAGAAAGACACAACAAACTGGGTTGGTGTACAGCTCCTGCTGAGAGTACATGTGAATTGAATGGAATACATGCTTCCAAGTCGCATTACCAATTAACAGGAGTTGCAGGTATACTCCTGAGTCATAGGTTTTGAAACTCCATGTGGGGTGAGGGAGCTGAGAGGTAGAACTGCTCCAACCTCATGCAATGAAAACAGGTGGGCTGTGAAGGGTGCCCCCCCTTCATACAATCCTTCCATCCCTGAGAGCCCCATAATGCCAACAAGCTGGGAAATTATCTCAGCAATAACCCTGTCGGGAATAATGAAATGGTGGATTGCCACCTAAAATCAGCAGAGTGAGTTAATGCCACAAATTTGGTTAAGACTGGTAATTTTCTTAGAGTATTGAAATAACTGATGCATTACACAGTGGTGAATAATTGAATATCTATCACTTGTCAAGTCTGTTCTAATAACACTGAAAAGCGTGTTGTGGTGATCTAGCTGAAAAAAGACTCCAATTAACACATTCTGTTTGTGAAATAGTCTTGTGGGCTTTTAGCTATGCTTAGTTTAACAATGGCTACCTTTCTTTGATCACATTGAGTGGCTCCATTTCATTCATCTGTTTGACACAAGCTCTACTTTCAAAAGAGCCCAGTTTTAGTTGTATAAGCTAATCTGATATCTCAGAGTGAGATAATGGATCAGTTATAGATTTTGTGTAACATAATGCTAACTGGTTTGAATCTTTGTGAGAATGAAGTTCAAACCTAAATCCTACTTAGTACACCTTAAGAAGGTTAAGACTGAGGTAACAAAAGACCTGGTGCATCTGCTCTCTGGATTAATGCACTCAAGTAAAGGATTACAGTCACAGTTTTGAAACCTGCTTGGTGCTATGTAGTCCCTTGCACGCTGTTTTTATTTTCACCAATTAATTTCAGGATGTAGTCCTAGGAACATGAATTGCACTCAAGTTAAATGCCCAATTCCTTACTTGACTGTTGTTTGTAGCCATTTCCAAACCATGTTGGTCTTTACACCGACAATTGACTTAAGTAAAACCCTGAGTAATGGCACGTGTAAAGGTTGGTTGGACAGCAAATAATGTTTCTAAATTTGATGCTGCTATGGGTTGTTAGAGGTTTTTGTAAGAATTTAAGATTGAAATTTTACTTTGACAAAGAGGAAGTCCAGAGTGGGACTTTTTGATCATCTATAGATCACGTCATGCCAGTCAGTCACAAGATCAGCATCATTCGGAAATATATATTATTAAGGTTCTACATCCATATGTAGTATCTGAACTGCATTATGGAAGATACAACATCCACTTTATTGTTGTTACTTGGGTGACATAGAAAGTAGGAAGTTTTGAAAATGGTGTCCTGCACTTAGCTACTTAAGTAGACGATAACTACCACTCTGTGGACCACAGAAGATCAGCAGACTGCGAGTATTCTTCCCAGGCGATATTGGTACTCAAACATACATTACGTTTTCCCACATAGTGACTACTTTACTAGACTTTGAGCTGTGGATAGACAGTTCATTTAAATATGACTTTTAGAGAGTTTTGTCTTTGGAGTATATATTTTATGTAATAGGATATGGAGTGGATATACCCTTAAGGAGCATCAGAGTGCTGGAGAGAGAATTATAGGACCATTTGGAACAGGATGTCCTATGCATAGACTAGTTTTGTGTGTTTGGGGAGCTGGAGGAAGTTCCAGTCTGGTCTATCCTTGACAGTGTTGAAGAAACTAGAATGTGATGGGAGAAAAGAAGTGCCAATGACAGAAACGGATCCAACCGAGGTCAATAGGAATCCCCACGCAAGGGCTCCCATTTTCCTTGATTTGATCTATCTGATAGAGACTTCTAGTTGCGGATTTCTTACCTTAGAATTTCCCCAGGTGCCATATGTTTCTACCAGCGAAGGCGTTACCACGTTTCTGTCATGGGCGATAGGCCCAGTCACAGAGGTGGGCACATTTTTATCACCACAAGGGGGGCAATACTGGATGGTAGGAATTTTGTGGATTTTTGTGGATTCTGAAACTTTCCATCACAGACATGTGAGGAAAATGTGTGTTCGGTGGCATGTGTAGCTGCAGATACACATGCTGTGCATAGTCCGCCGTCTGGTGTTGGGTCGGAGTGTTACAAGTTGTTTTTCTTCGAAGAAGTCTTTTCGAGTCACGAGACCGAGGGACTCCTCCCACTTCGGTTCCATTGCGCATGGGCGTCGACTCCATCTTAGATTGTTTTTTTTCCGCCATCGGGTTCGGACGTGTTCCTTTTCGCTCCGTGTTTCGGGTCGGAAAGTTAGTCAGAATCAACGGAAAATTTGTCGGTATTGTTTCGTTCGGTATCGGGATAGTTAGGGCAAATCGACACCGAGCCTTAAAGAGCTCCGGTAACCCTTTGGGGTATTTTCGATCCCCCGTCGGGGCCTGGTCGGCCCGACTGCGTGCAACATCGAGACTGATGGAACGGACCCCGTTCCGATTCTGTCCTAAATGCCACAGTAAATATCCTTATACAGACCAACATTTGGTCTGTAACTTGTGCCTGTCCCCCGAGCACAAGGAAGAGTCATGTGAGGCCTGTCGCGCGTTTCGGTCGAGAAAAACGCTCAGGGACCGAAGAGCCAGGAGGTTGCAGATGGCTTCCACGCCGACAGGACGACGAGGGTTCGAGGAGGAGGAAGAAGAAGAAACTTTCTCCATCCGCGAATCGGATTCCGAAGAATTCGACGTCGACGTGCAACCAACCGTGAGTAAGACGTCGAAAGAAAGATCACACGAGAAAACAGACAAAGCCCAGGGGACGCCACTGCCAACAGGCCATGGCATAACCCATAAAGTAGGTGACCGTCTATCGGCACCGAAAAAGGGCGAGCTGGTGCCGAAGTCGTCCGACTCTGGTCGAGACACAGGCACGCAACACTCTCGGGACCGAGAGAGTGGTGCAGAAAAGGCTCAACACCGAGATAGCGGCACCGAAGCTACTCGACACAGAGACAGCGGCACCGAAGCTGCTCGGCACAGAGATAGGGGCACCGAAGATGGTCGGCACCGAGAGGCCAAGACACCGAAAAAGAGAAAGATCTCATCGGAGCCGAAAACAACTAAAGACACGGTTTCGGTGCCAAAACACCCGGCAACCGAACCAAAAACCAGTTCCTACTCTGAGGAACAATCACTTTCCTCCCAACTAAAAAGACACAGATTTGAGGAGGAATTACAAACTACAGAGGTAGATCACACGCAACAGCGGATCTTTATCCAAAGGGGTACAGGGAAAATCAGCACTCTTCCCCCAATCAGAAGGAAAAGGAAGCTTGACTTCCAGCAACAAGACAAGCCACCACAAGCAAAGGTGGTAAAGAGGGCAACTCCACCACCCTCTCCACCCCAGTCAACTCATGTATCACCGGCACAGACTCCACCACCATCACCAGCTCATACCACCATGAGCCAGGATGATCAGGCAGCATGGGACCTCTATGATGCTCCAGTATCGGACAATAGCCCAGAGTCGTACCCAACTAAACCCTCACCACCTGAGGACAGTACAGCATATGCACAGGTGGTAGCTAGGGCAGCCGAATTTCATAATGTATCTCTACATTCGGAGCCTATTGAGGATGACTTCCTCTTTAACACCATGTCCTACACCCACAGCCATTATCAAAGCCTTCCCATGCTCCTGGGAATGCTAAGGCACGCTAAACAGATTTTCAAGGAGCCTGTTAAAAGCAGAGCAATAACTCCAAGGGTGGAGAAAAAATACAAGGCACCGCCCACAGACCCTGCTTTTATTACATCACAACTGACACCAGATTCAGTAGTCGTAGGAGCAGCTCGTAAAAGAGCCAACTCGCAGACATCAGGCGACGCACCACCTCCGGACAAGGAGAGCCGCAAGTTTGATGCAGCTGGGAAAAGGGTTGCGGCACCAGCTGCAAATCAGTGGCGCATCGCCAACTCGCAAGCACTCCTAGCGCGATACGACAGGGCCCATTGGGACGAGATGCAACATCTCATCGAGCACCTCCCCAAAGAATTCCAGAAACGAGCGAAACAAGTGGTTGAAGAGGGGCAAAATATCTCCAACAACCAAATACGTTATTCTATGGATGCAGCAGATACAGCTGCAAGAACAATAAATACTGCTGTGACCATAAGGAGGCACGCATGGCTGCGCACATCTGGCTTCAAACCTGAGATACAACAGGCAGTGCTCAATATGCCGTTCAATGAACAACAATTGTTTGGCCCAGAAGTGGACACTGCAATTGAAAAATTGAAGAAGGGCACTGACACAGCCAAAGCCATGGGCGCACTCTATTCCCCGCAGGGCAGAGGCACATTTGGCACATTTCGCAAAACAACTTTCAGAGGAGGGTTTCGAGGTCAAGCCACAGAAGCCAGCACCTCACAAACAAGACCACCTACCTACCAGGGACAATATCAAAGGGGTGGCTTTCGAGGCCAATACAGAGGGGGCCAATTCCCAAGAAACCGGGGAAAGTTTCAGGGTCCCAAAACCCCTCAAAATAAACAGTGACTCACAAGTCACACAACCCCTTCACACAACACCAGTGGGGGGGAGACTAAGCCAGTTCCACAAATCATTGGAGGAAATAACAGACACTTGGGTCTTAGCAATTATCCAACATGGTTATTGCATAGAATTTCTCCAACTCCCTCCAAACGTCCCACCGAAAACACACAATATGTCAAAACAGCATATAGACCTTCTAGGACTAGAAGTTCAAGCATTACTGCAAAAAGAAGCAATAGAATTAGTACCAAAAACACAAAAGAACACAGGAGTTTACTCACTGTACTTTCTAATACCGAAAAAGGACAAAAGTCTGAGACCAATATTAGATCTCAGAACACTAAACACCTACATCAAATCAGACCACTTTCACATGGTCACGTTACAAGACGTAACACCACTACTGAAACAGCAAGACTACATGACAACGTTAGATCTAAAAGACGCGTATTTCCATATACCAATACATCCCTCGCACAGGAAATACCTAAGGTTCGTTTTCAAAGGAATACATTACCAATTCAAAGTGTTGCCATTCGGAATAACAACAGCACCAAGAGTCTTTACAAAATGTCTAGCAGCAGTAGCTGCACATATCAGGAGGCAGCAAATACATGTGTTCCCGTACCTAGACGATTGGTTAATCAAAACCAACTCGCTAACAAAGTGTTCACACCACACATATTTTGTTATACAAACCCTTTACAAACTGGGTTTCTCCATCAACTATGCAAAGTCACACCTTTTGCCGTGTCAAACACAGCAATACTTAGGAGCGACAATCAACACAACAAAAGGGATAGCCACTCCAAGTCCACAAAGGGTTCAAAATTTTCACAAGGTGATACAAGCTATGTATCCAACACAAAAGATACACGCAAAGATGGTATTAAAACTCCTAGGCATGATGTCCTCATGCATAGCCATTGTCCCAAACGCAAGATTGCACATGCGGCCCTTACAACAGTGCCTAGCATCACAATGGTCACATGCACAGGGTCAACTTCTAGATCTGGTGTTGATAGACCGCCAAACATACATCTCGCTTTTATGGTGGAACAGTACAAATTTAAACAAAGGGCGGCCTTTCCAAGACCCAGTGCCACAATACGTGATAACAACAGATGCTTCCATGACAGGGTGGGGAGCACACCTCAATCAACACAGCATCCAAGAACAATGGGACGTACATCAAAGAAAGTTTCATATAAATCACCTAGAATTGTTAGCAGTATTTCTAGCGTTGAAAGCATTCCAACCAATGATAACCCACAAATACATTCTTGTCAAAACAGACAACATGACGACAATGTATTATTTAAACAAACGGGGGAACACACTCGACACAGTTGTGTCTCCTAACACAAAAAATATGGCATTGGGCAATTCACAACCACATTCGCCTAATAGCACAGTTTATTCCAGGGATCCAGAACCAGCTAGCAGACAATCTCTCTCGGGATCACCAACAGGTCCACGAATGGGAAATTCACCCCCAAATCCTGAACACTTACTTCCAAATTTGGGGAACACCTCAAATAGATTTATTTGCAACAAAAGAAAACGCAAAATGCCAAAACTTCGCATCCAGGTACCCACACCGGCAATCTCAAGGCAATGCTCTATGGATGAATTGGTCAGGGATATTTGCGTACGCTTTTCCCCCTCTCCCTCTCCTTCCATATCTAGTAAACAGATTGAGTCAAAACAAACTCAAACTCATACTAATAGCACCAACATGGGCAAGACAACCTTGGTATACCACACTACTGGACCTGTCAGTAGTACCTCATGTCAAACTACCCAACAGGCCAGATCTGTTAACACAACACAAACAACAGATCAGGCATCCAAACCCAGCATCGCTGAATCTAGCAATTTGGCTGCTGAAATCCTAGAATTTGGACACTTGAACCTCACACAAGAGTGTATGGAGGTCATAAAACAAGCTAGAAGACCATCCACTAGACACTGCTATGCAAGTAAATGGAAAAGATTTGTTTGTTACTGCCATAATAATCAAGTCCAACCATTGCATGCATCTCCAAAAGATGTAGTAGGATATTTACTACATTTACAAAAATCAAATCTAGCTTTCTCTTCCATAAAAATACATCTCGCAGCAATATCTGCTTACCTGCAGATTACTCATTCAACTTCCCTATTTAGAATACCTGTCATTAAAGCGTTTATGGAGGGCCTAAAGAGAATTATACCACCAAGGACACCACCTGTTCCTTCATGGAACCTCAACATTGTCTTGACAAGGCTCATGGGTCCACCTTTCGAACCCATGCATTCTTGTGAAATGCAATACTTAACGTGGAAAGTTGCATTTCTCATTGCCATCACATCTCTAAGAAGAGTAAGTGAAATACAGGCGTTTACCATACAAGAACCATTTATTCAAATACACAAAAATAAGGTCGTTCTAAGAACAAATCCAAAATTCTTACCAAAGGTTATCTCACCGTTCCACTTAAACCAAATAGTGGAATTACCAGTGTTCTTCCCACAGCCAGATTCAATAGCTGAAAGAGCACTACATACATTAGACATCAAGAGAGCGCTAATGTACTACATTGACAGGACAAAACAAATTAGGAAGACAAAACAACTATTTATTGCCTTCCAAAAACCTCATACAGGAAATCCAATTTCAAAACAAGGTATCGCCAGATGGATAGTAAAGTGCATCCAAACCTGCTATCTTAAAGCAAAGAGAGAACTGCCTATTACACCAAAGGCACACTCAACCAGAAAGAAAGGTGCTACTATGGCCTTTCTAGGAAATATTCCAATGACGAAATATGTAAGGCAGCAACATGGTCTACGCCTCATACATTTACTAAACACTACTGTGTAGATGTGTTATCTGCACAACAGGCCACAGTAGGTCAAGCCGTACTAAGAACTTTATTTCAAACTACTTCCACTCCTACAGGCTGAACCACCCCTTTTGGGGAGATAACTGCTTACTAGTCTATGCACAGCATGTGTATCTGCAGCTACACATGCCACCGAACTGAAAATGTCACTTACCCAGTGTACATCTGTTCGTGGCATTAGTCGCTGCAGATTCACATGCGCCCACCCTCCTCCCCGGGAGCCTGTAGCCGTTTAGAAGTAGATCTTGAACATTTGTACATTTGTAAATATATTACATTAAACCTTAATTTTGTACATACGTATTTATTCCATTGCATGGGCACTATTATTAGCATACACAACTCCTACCTCACCCACTGCGGGGAAAACAATCTAAGATGGAGTCGACGCCCATGCGCAATGGAACCGAAGTGGGAGGAGTCCCTCGGTCTCGTGACTCGAAAAGACTTCTTCGAAGAAAAACAACTTGTAACACTCCAACCCAACACCAGATGGCGGACTATGCACAGCATGTGAATCTGCAGCGACTAATGCCACGAACAGATGTACACTGTTTAAGTGACATTTTCATTTTTAGTCAAAGTTTGAGGTTTGCTAAAGATTCTGGGTAAAACAACCTGATGAAAGCCACAGAGGTCACCCCATCCTGGATTTCCCTAAAGAACTAGTTAAAAAAATATATACATATTTGCGACGTTTCGTGCCGACTGAGTTAGGGCCCACAATTCACAGCTAGGCACATTGCAAAAAAGATGGTCAGTTTTGAGTGGAAAAATGTGATGTATCCATATTATGTTTTGGGACATTTTCTGTTGTGGGCATTCTGCTTACCCTCACAAGTGAGGTACCATTTTTATCATAAGACATAGAGGCATTATGGGTGGAAGGAAATTTGTGGCTCCCTCCCTACAGAATCCAGAACTTTCCATCACAGAAATGTAAAGAAAATGTATTTTTTTCCTTCTTTTTTTTTTAGTCAAAGGTTGCGGTTTGCAAGGGATTCTGGGTAAAACAACCTGGTGAGAGCCACACACGTTACCACATTCTGGATTCCCCTAAGTGTGTGGTTTTAAAACAAATTGTACAGGTTTGCTATGTTTCCTTAAGTGCAAGTTGAGCTAAGGCCCAAAATCCACAGCAGGCAGCATTAGGAAAAAAAGGTCCGTTTTCAGTGGACAAATTTGAGGTGTCCATGTGCGCTCTGGGACCTTTCCTGTCGCAGGTACTAGCCCTACCCACAAAAGTGTAGTACCATTTTTATCAGGAGACTTGGGGGATCACAGAATAGTACAACAAGCTTTCTTTGAATTGTATTTCTCTGCATTTGTGCCTTTCAGCCAGTGTGTAAGAAAGAAGACATTTTGAGAAATGCCCTCTAATTCACATACTATTATGGGTACCCACAAATTCGGAGATGAGCAAATAACCACTGCTTCTAAACTCCTTATCTTGTGCCCATTTCAGAAATACATAGGTGTCCTTGATACCTATTTTTCAATATTTATATGTTACCATATTAATTGCTCTATACCCGGTACCCACTGAAAAACCATTGCAAGGTGTGTAGCTCAGTTTTTGGCTCTCGGTACCTCAAGTTCTTAAAAACCCACAAACCCTATATATCCCTGCAACCAGAAGGGTCTAGCAGATGTAATGGTATATTGCTTTTGTAAATCAGCCATTGTGACGAAAAGTTACAAATGAAAACTTTGTCAGAAATGGAAGTTTTTCCTACAAATTTTCAGTATTTTTTTTATTTCAACACTAAGGGCCTGATTACGACCTTGGCTTATAGGATACTCCGTCACAAACTTGATGGCTATCCCGCCCGGCGTTTTACAAGGTCCATTGGATATAATGGAACTTTTAATGCAGCTGACTTGATATATTCCATCTGCCAAGGTCGTAATCAGGCCCTACGTGTCTGTGGGAAAACCTTGCAGGATCTACACAAACGACCTCTTGCTGAACTCAGAATTTAGTCTAGTTTTCAGAAATGTATAGCTTTCCGGGGTGCACCAAGGGTTTCACACCGATTTCCACCTGTTTACAATACAAACGGGAAAGAGGTTGATAGCACAAACAAATAGGAAAAATGATCTATCTCCCAATAAATTGCCAAAACTGTGGTAAAATATTTGGTTTTCTCAATCAAGTCTGCCTGTTCCTGAAAGCTGGAAGATGGTGATTTTAGCACCACAGACCTTTCGCCATTTGCAGGGAAAAAATACACTTTCTTCTACAACATTTTTCCATTTTGCCCCAAAAAGACAAAATGTAGCTATATTTAGGCAAATTTTTCGGTCCCCTGCAGAGGAATCCAGAAACCCTAAGAACATTTAGTATTCCCAGGATGTTGGGGAAAAAAAGGCCTAGCAACGAAAGGGTTAGAATCGCATGATTTGGTAGGTGTTAATTGAACCCAGATTATCAGGATCCAGGGTTAGCAATGTAACCACTAGACCACATCTCAGTGACAGAGATTTTCTACAGTGACATATCTGTTTGAAGTCTAAGATGAAGGTGTAGGAAGTGATCTGTGGAGCTCAGTCCTCTGCAACATGAGGTTGTCCTTCTGCCACTCATCTGCCACCGTAAGCCACCTATTTAGTGTCTCACAAGTTCCTACTGCTGTGCCCGTTGTGCCTTTAGTGTTAACTGTTGATGTCTGTCCTTGTAACTCTGGCTCTCTGCATACTGGTCAGGTGCACTTACTTTGGTGATCAGAGTGCCACACTAGGGTCCCAGGAGTGCCAGTGGACTGTACACTCTGCGTGGACTCTGACATTGCTGAGTCCAAGCAGAGCGTACATACTGGATCTTGATGATCAGCGTGGTTGTGGGTGTGATTTTCTTTGCACCGATGTTTGGGTTCGGGCCACCTCTTAGCCTTGTTCATACTTTCCTCTGGTCGCCCTGGGTGTTTTGCTTTCACTAATGACCGAGCTGACAAAATTCTCTGGAATGCACTTCTTAGTTCAAACAAGACATTTATTATTACTTCACCACGAGGTTCCTAAAGAGATTAGTAGGTCGAAAGCACACGTTTAAAAATAGTCACAGCAATGAAAGGAAAATATATCAAAACGATTCTCAACTGCAATGTACACAGCAAATACATGTGATTATATTATAGCTTAATTGCAAAGCAAAGAATAAAGTAAAAATGAATCACCGTAGGGCCTGCCAAACTCTTCATCTTTCTCACGCCAGCAAGAAGATGACCCCATTCAACTGCGATAAAGAGATAGCCACCCTCTTGGGACTTGTGTCAGGCATTTGACGTCCAATCCTGACCGAGGTCTTGGAAATTCCCTCGCTACTGAGGAGGGCCACCTCTTTTATAGCTTAAACAATCATGGAAAAAGCCTAGAAGCCCCCCCTCCGATCCCCCCCTCCTCCCCCCAAGATGGAAATATTCAAACATGTTGGCTACTGTAGGTCAGATTTGGAAGAAAAACATTGAAAACTTGCCACTCTTTCAAGGCTCTCCTCCCAAGGCCTAGCTGTTCCCTGCACTGAAGAAAACTAAAAATATGTACTTATCATGAACTGTTTGTGATCGGTGAGAAAAAATCTGAAGAAATAAGCTTAGTTTACCATGTGGAAAAACACATCTCAACTGCAATGTGGCAACTGCAATGTCTAACACCACGATAAAGCCAATAGGCAGTTAAACTGAATACAAAATGTAATCTGCAACTGGTGAACACTGAACAACTAATATGCAAAGTGGTGCAACACAAGGTCAGTGGTCAAACACATCTATTTTCATTACATCTCCACCCTCTGACCAATGACTTTGTGTACTTTTCTCTTATTTAAAAAAAAAAAAAAAGAATCATAAGCAAATTAGGTTTGCATTGTATACAGCAACATAATGCAATGATAAAAGCAATCACTGTAAAGCAATGGAAGTGGATTAACGTATTGATCTTATATACTTTTAAATCAGACACAACTGCAATGAAAAGACTGAAACTTATTTATATTCTGATTGGGATAATAACTGATTGAATAATTTCTCTAGGATAGCAAGTTGGTGAAGAATTAGATGGAAACATCATGAGTTCTAATCATGTAAAGGTACACGGAGCACCTGAAAGGTTTGCGGGAATGTAAGTGAAAGTCAGGTTTCCACAAGAAAAACAGCCAGCCAACTGGACATTTTGCTTAATGAGACTGGCAAGAGTCATCAGATGATAACAAGCCATGGGTTAATTCAAATGGAAGAATGTAATCAAACAAGTTGACAAAACATCCATGGTACTCTATATTGATCCCATGCAGGACTTTATCTGTGAAGCACAATTTGCGCAAAATGGATCCATAGGTTTTGTACTTTAAAAGCAGCAGGAGCGTTGCACAAAGGTTATCAATCAGGTTCAGTTTGGTGGTGCGGTCCCTCCCCCGATCCCACACACAAACGCCCGAAGGGAGACCACACAGCACACTCATGGTCAGTGGCAGGTCGTAGTAGGATCTGTAAAAGAAACAAGTATGACTTTTCTTGCAAATAACATTTGTCATCTGAAATGCGCTCTCCTTTTTCCTTTCCTTGTTTTATAATCAGCAGGATGTTATTGGGGCCCTTTGCTATAATTTCTGCAGGTTCTGGATGGTCACTTGGGGCTTCAAACCACACCTCAGCACTGAGGTTTTTATCTGCTGCACCACAGCTTCCCTTTCCTAGCACTGTCAGAAGGGCTAAGGCAGTCCCCTTCTTTACCAAACCTCCATACACTGTACTTATGACAAGTTGGGCAATTCTGTCTCCAATTTGAATAAATAAGACAACTTCTCCACTATTTAACCGAATAACTTTGATTTCTCCTTGGTAATCTCCATCAATCACTCCTTTAAGGGCCAACCCATATTTGGGAGCAATCAATAAAAAATGCTCTGGGGGAATCTGTACTCCAATACTTGTTTCACACAACGCTATGTCTAGGAGTTTTATTCTGTAAGCTTGTAAAGCATGTAAGTCAAGACCTGCAGATTCGGGTGTGCCTCTGTAAGGAGCCAACGCTCCAGGTTTTATTTCCCAGTATGTGATGGTATTGGTGGCCACATGTGGCTGTATTTGCAAAGTTGAAGATAACATTCCAATCAAAGGGGTTTCAGCATTTGTTAATAGTCTGTTGTTCAGAATCTGGAGGGCTTCATTTAAATGCTCGCTCCAGTTTTTCAAAGTTCCATCAGATCATTTTTGCAATTGAGCTTTCAGTAAACCATTCATTCTCTCAATCAGTCCTGAGGCCTGTGGATAATAAGGAATATGATACATCCACTCAATATTGTGCTGAGAACAGTAGTCCTGTACCAATTTGCCTTTGAAGTGTGACCCATTGTCACTCTGGATCTGGAGTGGTACTCCATAGTATAACATTAACAAATCCAGAGTTCTGATAGTATTGTGCTGAGTAGCACATTTGCAAGGGACAGCAATCAAGTATCCAGAATAAGTGTCCACTGCGGTGCAGGCGTATTGACACCTGCGACTAATCGGTAGTGGTCCAATGTAATCAGTTTGCCATATCTGTCCTGGTAACTTTCCTCTTCCCAACTCACATTTAACAGTTTGCGGGGCAGATCTCTGTTGTGTGTGCTGACAAATAGGACATTGCAAAATCACAGTTTTTATCAAATCTAGGGGAATGTGCAGCAGTCATCAGATAATAAGCCATGAGTTAGTTCCAGTGGAAGAATGTAATCAAACAAGTTGGCAGAACATCCATGGTACTCTGGATTGATCCCATGCAAAACTTGAACCGAAGACGCAAGTTGCGCAAAATGAATCCATAGGTTTTGTATTTTAAAAGCAGCAGGAGCGTTGCACAAAGGTTATCAATCAGGTTTTAGTTTGGGGGTGCGGTCCATCCCCCAACCCCACACGCAAACACCCGAAGGGAGGCCACACAGCACACTCATGGTCAGTGGTAAGTCGTAATAGGATCTGCAAAAGAAAAAAGTATGACTTTTCTTGCAAATAACATTTGTCATCTGAAATGTGCTCTCCTTTTTCCTTTTCTTGTTTTATAATCAGTAGGACGTTATTGGGCCCCTTTGCCATGATTTCTGCAGGTTCTGGAGGGTCACTTGGGGCTTCAACCCACACCTTAGCACTGAGGTTTTTATCTGCTGCGCCACAGCTTCCCTTTTCTTGCACTGTCAGAAGGACTGGGGCAGACTTCTTCCTTACCAAACCTCCATTCACTGCACTTATGACAAGTTGGGCAATTCTGTCTTCAATCTGTATGAATGAATCAGATTCTCTACTAGTTATCAGAATAACTTTGATTTCGCCTTGGTAATCTGCAGCAATCACTCCCCCTAAAACCTAATCAATTTGCCATATCAAATAGGACATTGCAAAATCACAGTTTTTATCAAATCTAGGGGAATGTGCATCTCTCTAATCTCTGCCCACCTGTAAGTGGCTTTTTCTCCCAGGTGTCCACAATTCTGGTGCGCCCACTTAGCCATCCCCACCAAGTCAGAATTCTGGGTTGACACTTCTGCCTTTGAACTTTTGTCTTTGACGTCTGCAAGGGAATTGAAACAGCGTTCTAATGAGTGAATGGGACAATGAGCATCTGTGACTTTACTCTGTTCTAACATTTCCCAAATTTCCTGCCTCAACTCTTTGCTCCACATCTCCTTTGAATGAATGAACCACTTATGTGCATGCCATGTGGAAAGCCAAACGGCTAATACATTGGCAGTTAACCAAGAATCAGTGTAAAAATGACAAGTCTCAGGCAGCTTTTGCTTTAGAGTCTGACACACAGTGTACAACTCTGTATATTGGCTACATTTTCCTTCTCCTGTGGTACACAACGACTTTTCAGTAACTGGATTGTATGACACTACTTTCCAATGTCTTTTAGTACCCACGTATTTGAATGAATCATTAGTAAAAACAAACATGCTTTCTATCCTCAGGGGACAAGAATTCAAATGGTGCACTCCATTTCACTGGTGACTGTTTTACCTGTGGTACTCCTTGCACCCTCTCTTCATCCTGTACAGGGGCTTGTGACACCTGTTCATGTAGGGCTGCAGTGCCTGTCGGTCCACCTTGAGCCCTGTCTTGTATGTACCAGATCCTGTGTACGATACTAGTCTCTTGTGAATGTTCTATACGGTGAGATTTAGGTGAACCCTTCACTCACTGTATGATTGGTAGTTCAGGTTTCAGAATTACATTATAATTTAGTGTGATTTGCTCAGTATTAACTTGAGCCCAATGACAAGTCAAAAGCTGTTTTTCAAAAGGAGTATAGTGCTCCCCAAATTCAGGTAGTTTTCTAATCCAAAGCCCCCGGGACACCCTTGTCCTCCCCTGTTTCTGCCACATATTCCAGTTTGCATATTGTCCCTAAACAGTTACATATAACTCAATGTTTCCCTCTTGCACTGTACACAAGTCTAAAGTCTGTTGCATTATTTCATTTGCCAAATGAAAAGCACACAGCAGCTTTTCACTCCATTCAAACTCATGTTTTTTCCTAGTTACTTTGTACCAAAGTGTTAAGATTTTGCTCAGATGAGGGCTATACTGTTTCCAAAAATCAAACAATTTTATGAAACTCTGTGTCTCTTGCTTAGTGCAAATAGTAGCAAACTCTAAAATCTTTTGTTTTACCTGTAACAACATCTCTCTATGTTCTGGATTCCACGGAATTCCCCGAAACTGCACATTTTCGACAGTACCTGTGTCCTGTCTGAATTCATTGTACACATCATACTCTGCAAAAGTAGTCTGAATATACCGGTAACATCTTCAACTTCTTGCTCAGTGTAATCTTTTAAAGAATGCATTTCAGCTTCTGCCAAAAACTGTCGCCTGCTCTGCGCACGGAGAACTACGCTATGCTCATAAGGCTCACACTGGCCCCCACCTTTTTTACCTCCTCATTACTGGAATGTGGAAAGTCAGATTCTCTTGTAACAGCTTGGTGGATTTCAGCTTTATCTTGCAATAATTTGTTCTGGCCAATTTGCTCTTTTAATTTCTTATGTTCTAACTGTTTACATCTCTCATGCATTTTTCTGTAAGCAGACAAAAGTATCCAAACCCTCCTATCAAGAACAAAAGGGACATCATTCCTTTCAAAAAGCACCTTTTCTAAATATGAAAACACTTTAGTTTTATTCAAGCACCCATCCCAAAACTTAGAAAGTCCTGATAAACAAGAAAACATGTTTGTCACAACACCATAAGGCAGGTTAATTTCACATGCATTTTCAAATATGGTTTGCAGTGCTTCCTTTAATTCTCTAAACAAAAACATATTTACACTTTTAAATCGTGCACGTTCAACCTCCAACCACTTTTTTTTGGTTTTGTTTAAGACTGACGACTACGCCAAAATGTTTTGCTTTCACTAATGACCGAGCTGACAAAAATCGCTGGAATGCACTTCTTAGTTCAAAGAAGACATTTATGATTACTTCACCAGGAGATTCCTAAAAAGAGATTAGTAGGTCAAAAGCACACGTTTGAAAATAGTCACAGGAATAAAAGGAAAATATATCAAAATGATTCTCAACTGCAGTGTACACAGCAAATATATGTGATTATATTATAGCATAATTGCAAAGCAAAGAATAAAGTAAAAATTCATCACTGTAGGGCCTGCCATCTTTCTCATGCCAGCAAGAAGATGACCCCATTCAACTGCGAGAAAGAAATATTCACCCTCACGGGACAAGTGTCAGGCATTTGACATCCACCCCTGACCATGGTCCTGGAAATTCCCTCTTTACTGAGCAAGGCCACCTTTTTTGTAGCTTAAACAACCATGGAAAGAGCCTTCTAGAAGCCTGACCTGCCTCTTCCCCCCCCGGCCACCATCCCCCCCCCACCCCACCCCCCAAACCCCCCCCCCCCCCCCAAGATGGAAATATTCAAACATCCTGGCTACTGTAGGTCAGAGTTGGAAGAAAAACGTTGAAAGCTGGGCAGCCTTTCAACGCTCTCCTCCCAAGGCCGAACTGTTCCCTGCACTGAAGAAAACAAAAAATATGTACTTTCTTATCATGACCTGTCCATGTTCGATGAGAGAAAATACAAAGAAACAAGCTTAGTTTACCATGTGTAAAAACACAGCTCAAATGCAATGTCTAACGCCACGATAAAGCCAATAGGCAGCTAAACTGAATACAAAATGTAATCTGCTACTGGTGAACACTGAACTACTAATATGCAAAGTGGTGCAACACAAAGTTGGTGGTCAAACACATCTATTTTCATTACACCGGATCTATTTTCATTACACTGGGGCAGCCACAGCTGGCAGCCTATATCTCAGGAGGCAATGTGGCTGCTTCTGCTGTGTCTGGTTTTGCTGCTTAAAGGCAGATCAGATTGGGCTGTTTGGCCCCTGTTTGTGTTTCCCTCCAATCGGAAAGGCAGCTTGGTCGCTGCTGCTGGTTAGACGTCACTGGAGGAGTAGGAGTTTCTCCTGCAGACATCATAGTTTTTTGAGGAGCACAGATGGGTTGTAGTTTGCCCTGCCCCTAGTTTGAGGAGCTCTCGCTGTTGCCGGGAGTTTTCCCCATCCACATGCGAGGAACCTTCTGTTGTCTGGGGTAGTAGTGCATGGACTCTGCCACCATTTTGCCTCAGTCTGACAAAACCAGCAGACAACTTATTTTTTGGCCTCGCCACTTGACATTTTAAATACCCATGAGGGAAATGCAACAGCTATTAGAAGAGGTCACATTCGTGCCCTACACATTTAACCCTGCATTACCATTTTCTACTTCCTCAATCAAGCCACCAAATGTATGCCTCATTAGCACTCTGTATATGTCACGAATAATCTGCTGTTTAGTTTTCTGTGCTGGCTGAGCTTTTACCTTTAATTAAATTAACACTCTTGGACCTTGAGCCTCCTCTTATTATTTTCCATGATATTATTTTAACTCGCTCATTATTTCCGTTGTTGTTTTTACATCCAGTCCTTAAGTATTTACACTGCTGTGCTATAATTTCTTGATGCACCTTAAGGCCCTATAGAACTCCTTCAGCATTCTGAACAGTTGGTTAACTACGTTTCGCTACCAGAAAGAACTATCTAAACTGAGCTCTACCACCTATCTTCCAGTGTGAGAATCACTCTGCCTCCGTGCGAAAGGAAGATCATTTCTCACCTCACATACTGCCCTGGTGATCCTGCCCTGATGGATTTCCAATCATAAAATCCTCCATAGAGCTGCATCACTGTTCACACCATCTTATCTCTGTACTACATCCAGTACCATACCCAAACACCTCTGTTGGCACCACGACCATCAAGCTTTGATGGACTATGCCCTCCTTTGGTCATCTCTGAACATAGCAAAGAGATATTCACATCCAACATTCTCACAGATCACCCAAGACTTTAATTGGCAACTCCTATCTCAGCCCACTTAAAAGTGGCACAACTACAGACCTTCTGTTCTGGGCACCAGACACATCTGCATGGAAAAGCACCTCTCATCCCCTGTTATATCAAGTATACCTAGAGAGTGGAATCCTACTGCATCCTCCCCCATCCAGTACTTCCCCTACAATCATAAATATCTTAATTTATGAATGGTTGGATAATGATCTAGGCTACCCAATGCAATCTACAGAGCTTCAACCAGATTTTTATGAAGTTAGAAGTGAACGCTACTGTGTGCACCCCATTCATGATAGGGTTCTCTCAGCCTCACTCACTGATAACTGCTCCCCCCCCCGCATCAGCACCTACCCACGATACACGTCATTTCCCTCCCTCATGTATTTCCCTTGATGATTGTCTCGCCACCCACTTCAAATGCCATAATTTGACCACTCATAAATGCAAGATCTGTAGCCAAAACTACGTTAAGCATGCAGGACCTGATATCATGCCATGAATTTCACTTCCTTGCCATCACAGAGACGTGGCTCAAAGACAACTCTGCGATTGTTATTTCCACCCTCCTTCCACCAAATCACAATATCTTGCTTACAAAAACAAGCCAGTGATGTGGAGGTGATTTTGCTTTGGTCAATCTTTACTCTCTCTCCTTCACCATACTGGATGGGCTAATGTTCACTTCATTATTATACTTCATAGTTAAGTCATTGAGTTACCTCTCCAGTCACCTCCCTGGTCTGTGCTGTTTCCTACTACCTTTCCACAACATGCCTTCTCACCTTCCAATCCTGATCTATTAGTTGACTAATATGTGCATGTGCTATGTAGTCGTGTCATAATTATGGGTGATATAAACATCTGGACATAAATGTTCTTAAAAGCCTATCTATCTCAGTTGACGATATGGATTACCTTGGTTTCAAACAACTAGGAAAAGAAAACATAATGGAAACTTCTGCCTTATCCTTCTGTTTACAGCAGTACTGTAAATGCCAGCTTTTCAATATGCATCAGCTGTAGGTAGTCAAACCACTTACTAATGTCATTATCTGGATATCTTGCTAGACAGTGGACAATGATTTATTTTTTCCTTGACACTCTCTACCCTTGGGACACCCTGAATAAAATGCAAGCAGAAACCTTAGTTCAAGAAATAAATGGCATCCCTACTCTCAATAAGCCTGATGATATTCTTAACCAATTTGAACTTTAATCAAGGCCCTCAACTCTCCTGTTCCCTCCCCAACCAGAAACTGTTGCACTGCAAAATCTAATAA
Source organism: Pleurodeles waltl (assembly GCF_031143425.1). Taxonomy (NCBI): domain Eukaryota; kingdom Metazoa; phylum Chordata; class Amphibia; order Caudata; family Salamandridae; genus Pleurodeles; species Pleurodeles waltl. The sequence goes on from NC_090438.1 coordinate 568,052,704, forward strand.
CTGGTACACAGATATTACAGCAAGTAAAATGTTAGGCAGAATGTTACTTCTCTCTGATCGCACAGAACACTAAATCAGTGCTAGAAGCTACAAACAAACATATAGAAGGCCAATGAAAAAAAAGAATACTACCAATCCTGCATCAGTGAGTCTTCCCATTCTACCAACGAACTGTTCCACACCTTCAAAAAAGTGCTGTTGCCCCTATTGCTTGTGTGCCCCATTTCTGACTTCTGTGATCCTCATATCATTCTTCACTAGTAAAGTTGACTCCCTGAGAGCACAGATCCTTGGTTTCATCCAACTCTCCCCGCTAGTCATCCATCCCTCTACCCCCTAGCGATTGCACCGTGTGAGTGCTTGTGCCTTTCATGGAACCTTCACCACCCTCATCTCCTTGACGAAAACCACTCTGTGCTGACACATTTCCAATACCAAAGCCATCAATCATGGCCTCCTGGCACCGTCCCAGAACATCACTAATCTTATGAACAGTTTCCTTTAAGTATGCTATCATTAGTTCCTTATTAAAAAAAAAAAGCTACATCTGATGCTGTTATTCTAGCAAAATATGGTCTGTCTCAGACCTCTCCTGTTTTACTAAGGTACTCAAGATTTCCCTGTGTCCACTCACCACCTGTCTGGCGTCCAGTGGTTTCCTCAGTGATTCCTGTTTCGATTAAGGCCACAAACGAGCACTGAAGGTACCCATTAAATATCAGAAAGGACCTTTTGGCCTGCAACCAAGGCAAGATTATATTTGATCTATCAGGCGCCTTCGACCCCGAGGTACTTGATGATAGACGGGCAACCTTAGCTGTAATAGAGGGTACTGCTCGACTTATGTGCAGTACAAATAACACTTACATCTTGATGATCTTTATAAGTGGTTTGGAAGGGAGAAGAGCTATTGTGTTTGATGGTATCAAGTTTCTTTTCTAATCTGGGCGATAGTAGATGTTCTGTCAGATTTCATTTTTAACCCTGAAATTGTTCTTGTACTGTTTTTCCCCCCCCCCCCCCCGCCCCGCCCCGCTCTTCCTCCTTCCTATATTGGTTGGTTGTTTTAGGAACCCTCAAAAATATCAACAGGTATATCCAAAATTAGTGCTGAAACCCATCAATCCCTGAATGGCATGGGCTCGGGGTGGTTTAGCCAATGCATCCCCAACAGCAGTCTCTGTTATTTTTTATTTATTTTTTTACTTTTAAAGGTTCCATCAGGTTCCACTCTCCGCTTTCCTCTCTGTTCATTTTCGGTTTTACCTGCTGAGCTTCCTGTTTGGCCTTCCCACTTCCTTTGTTTTATGTGTGACATTCGCTAATACTTCTAGATTTTACTAAATCATTACATAGTGGCAGTCGCCACTGTGTAATTATACGTGAGTTTCCATAGGAAGAGCTTTTTTTGTGTCACTAATAGCTTTGGTGCTGTTGATGAATCTTCACAAAACTTTTCCAAAAAAATTCATCCACCTTAGCTCCTTCCTGAAAAGTATAGGGGTGATCCTTCAAGCTAGGGCTGAAAGAAGGGAGAGAAGTATCCCAAAACAATTTTATCCCCATACATTTTCCACATTGAAAATTCACCAACAATAAATAAAACACAGCTGAACAGAATTAAACAATATTTGGCAGAAAGCTATATATTCACCCCAAAAACATGCTTTTTGTGATTTAATAAAAATACATTCAGTAGTTTTTGTGAAATTAAGCTTCAAAATGTATTGATCTCTGGACACGAATTTTGCGACATTACCGCTGTCACACAACTTCAAATAATGAAGGGCTCTGATTTCCCATTCCTTTTGGACATCTCACAGACGCAAGAGGCTCCAGTGAGATTACTCACTCCTATAAGCAGCCGCCACACTAACAGAAATGTTGCGGCTGCCATTACAGGACTCAAGGACTCGGTCACCATCACCTGAAATTTTCAAATAATTAAGCGTAGGGCAAGTTGGGGATACCCTAACACCTCTAAGCTCTTGTAGGGGAGGTCTGTAAGGGACCCCAGGGGTCAAATTTGGAGAGAATTGATTTTTTTTTTTTTTTTTTTTTTCAGGATTGTTCAATCCTTTAGGAGGCTCTTGGGATCTAACGTTGCCCCTGTGCTACAGAGAAAGTCTTGACGGAGCACAAGTGGATGCACTGGCTCCCAAGAGACTTGCAAGAGTCCATCAGGATCAAGAAAATATAAAAAAATAAAAAGCATGTGTTGCAGGGGTTTGGCTGCCTAAAGTTGTGATAGCCATGTATGGTAATAGAACCTTATTCATGTTTTAACAAAATAAAGTAGAAATTGACTGAAAAAAAACAAATGTTAAGGTGGCTGTATAGTTTGGAATGGTAATAATATCTTACTTTACGTTTAAAATATAAAATTAGAAATTCACTGAAGAAAACAAAGGTTAGAGTCATGTCATACTAATATTGTTATGCAATGTTTTAAACTCAAACACTGAAAGTCACCAGTTATATATTACTGAAGAAACCATAATTTGCACCCTCGCCATGCACTGCTTATGATCTCACATGTTACATCACTTATTTCATGTTCTATGGCGTGCACAGCAGCAGTTGGCCACAGAGCCTGCAGCCAACTCCTATAACCACCAACCTGCATGGCCCCCCTCCCCAGGGCCCAGCCTAAACATTAATTTATTTTTTGAGGAGGGGAGCTGCGTGCCTCCCTCCCAAAGCCGATATCTGCCCCGGGGACCCCAGCCTAATTATTATTTTAATTTTTGGGGATGGGGGCCACACCGATCTTAGCCCTGGGGACCCCAACTCTTGGGGCCTGACCATGTGACCTGGGTGCCCCCTAGGGTTCCCATTCACAATGTTGGGGACCGTGAGGGTGAACCTGAAGGACCCTGGAGTCCCAGCTGGCTCCCCAACTCATGTGTGAGCGAGCATTTCTGTCACAGAGCAGAAGCTGCTGAAGGACCTCCCTCTCTGTGAGAGCAATGTTTCCTCTGTTTCCCTGCCTACATCTCCGTGGGCAGAGAGACAGTGGAAACCTCTGCTCGCAGCGAGGGAGAGCTATTTGCCAGCTCTTCCTCGCTGCGAGCAGAGCATTAGCTGTGGCCAGCCGGCAGCTGTAAACCTACAGCCAAGCTACAGTAACCAGCTGTTCCCTGGGATTGGGCTCCCCAGGACATAGCAGGATCAGGACCTGGGGGTGGCGGTCCCCAGGGCCATCAGTGGCTCCACAAAGAGTGCTGCATTTCCCTCCTGCAATGAAAAGAGCCCCGGAGAGGCGCAGCCCTCGCATAGAATTAGATTAAAGCCCCGGGGTGGGCACACAGCCAGTCTAGATTTACATGACAGCCCCGGGGAGGTGGTGGTCCGGGTGCCCCCCGCATTAAAATTAACAATGCCCCTGGGACTTGGCTCACTCGGGATTCAGAATTAGAAAGCGCAGGAGTCCGTGCTTCTTTTCTTTCTTATTTTTTTACATTTTTGCCAGATCTGCTGTGATTCATGGTAAAAAATATATATATATATTAAATGCTGTTTAGCCCCGTAGGGTCCCTTAGGGTCCCCAGCACCAAAGCTAAGGGGGCAGGGTCTCCGTACCCTGGCCCCTCTTACTTATTTGTAACCTTTTTCTGGCTGCTAACGCTTCCTTGTTGAAGTGTTGGCAGCCAATCAGATCTCAGCACGAGATCAGGAGGGGTTGCAAATCCTTTGTGACCCTATAAATCCACATTTTTATTTTCTATAATTTCTCAAAAACTACTGAATGGATTCACACCAAATAACAAAAAAGGCCTCTTTCAGGACCAAGAGCTACTTTTCTGCCAAATTTGGTGTAATTCAGTCCAGTGGTTCGGGCTTTATCACTGTTCAAAATCCCTATGGAAAAATTCATGGTGAAAACGTGTTTTGGGACCCTCCCATCCCCCTTTTTCTCGGTCCATGCTTGACGGATCAACCCGAAACTTTCAAGACAGCAGCTGAAGTGAGCGTTTAAAGTTGTTTGGTCCTACTATAACTACCTAGTGGGAACTGCCACTCTGGAAATATATATATATATGTGTGTGTGTGTGTGTATATATATATATATATATATATATATGTGTGTGTGTGTGTGTGTATGATAATGTATGTGTGTGTGTGTATATATGTATTCTCTCTCTCCCTTTCTAACCCCCCCCCCAAATCCATTGGTCTATTGTGTTGTTGACATTTTTCTTCTGCCCACTGCAGAATGGGGCAGTGGGTCAGCCCACATCAGCCAGTGGCTGACATCGCTCTGTGATGGCACTCTGCTCATTCAGAAGGAACACATCTGCACACAAAGTAGTTCCCTTAGATGCCAGGGACTAACTACTACGGCAATGTGTGTTTTTTAGACCAAAATCGATTATTATTGCTTTTATTTTTTTCATACACTTACGAGGGTCCAGTAGCTCATTCTCACCCATTTTTTGTTTTTACACAAATAACCGGTACCTCACCATACACTGGATATTGTACTGAACATATTGAAGATGGTCTGCCTAGAGATTCTGGTTGATCGTGCCTTGGGGCCTGCCTAAGGAATGGGAACCTTGATAACGCAGTCCCAAGAACATCTCATTACCCTCTCACTGTCAGTACGGTGAGCCGGAAAAGAAGTTAGGGTTTTACAGTTCAGGTGACCAAACTCTGTACCAGCACTCACACAATGACAACTTGAGACCTCAGCTCATCGGAGGTTTAAACATGGCCATTTGTGGCAAACGTACACGTGATAAATCGCTATAACATAGCAGGACGTGTTAACTTACAGTCGTGGAACAATTTATTGAAACTTTCTGTGATAGCGTATAAACTGCTGTTTATGTAAAACTGTGATTTGTACAATATTCCAGGGCCACATAATCAGTTCGTCATTAAAATTCAAATTATGTGATGTATAAAGGACCGCGCTGAATGGCTTATGTGTTCTTTTGGCCGAAATAAACAATTATTATCATTAACCTGGCATGTGAACAGACATTCTGCCCGACCATTTTTAACCACGCTGTATGGTCCTTGGGTTAGACTAACATTATATAAAATGCGGTGTAACAGCAGACACCATGTATTTGTTAAGATTTAAAGGATAAAGATTACTAAACGAACTATTAAACTTTGTATTCCTCACAACCTTTTCACCCTGTTAATTTCACCTCATCCTTCCCTGACATATAGCATGCATACACATCATTTTTGTCAGGTGGGTTTAAATGAAGTGGGGTGGAGCTCTAGACACGAAAATGATTTTGTTGCAATGACAAGGCACTTGATAGGTGGAGTCAGGCCAGGAAATTACCTTACATGGAATCCTGTAATGCCCCTGCGCCTTCTAAGCTGTCCTACTTTCCAGGACGCTTTAGCTAAGTGAAGTTGTGGGGTTCTATCATGCTTAGACGAGCCCAGTGGTACCTGACTGTAGGAAAGAACATATATCCCGAAGTGAACTTTGCAGGAGCAGTACACACTACTCGTTTTCATGCAGTAATATTGTTTTATTCAAAGAAAGTGTAGAAAAGGAATACACCTGTATTTTGTAAATGATTTTTCAAAATGCAATCTTTCTTTCAGCCAAGAACTTTTCTACCAGATATTTATTTATGACTTTGGGAACTTTGGAATTTTAAGATTATCTGTAAGTATGAATATGAAACCATTTATTTAACTTTCTCAGATATGAGTCGTTATATTGTGTATTTGTAGGGTACTCCTTTTGTGTCAAATCATTGTTTTTCACGGTAGATTGTGCTAGTTGATTTGAAAGTAAAGTCTTGCAAAAATACACTCGCCTTAATCAAGCTTATTAAAACAAAGTGCTGAAAAAATAAGGGTGAAGTACTAGTTGATGCTCTTAACAATTCACATTTAAAGAGAGCAAGGTTCATGGGGCAGTCATTTTGCGGTAACTGAAGAACGCAGGGTCTTTCAATGTTTCTAGAACAAGTAGGATCACAGGGACTCACTTGTGTGTTCTACTGTGTTCAACCTGAGTAATACAATCTCAAGTGAAAATTATTTTATAAGGTATTGCATTATTTTTGGTAATAGGTAACAAACGTTTTTAAATCGTTATTTATCCACTTTTTCATTGTAAACACAGAACGTACTTTTGCAAAAAAATAATTGACACCTTAGCACCCTAAAAGTCGTCCAATGAAGCAGCGAATCTTTGGGAAGAAATATAAAACAAGCATTGGCAAAGTCAGCAAGTCTTGCTTAAAAATGAAAGCTTTTCTTGATTGATTAATTGATTGCGTTATGTGGATGAGCAAGTGGATGAATAGAAGAATTATTAGCAAAGTGGATGTGTGATAGCGGACTAAGTGCATGGATGTGTGCCATTAACTAGGAGCTTGTTTTGTTACCTTGGAAATGGTGCTCGCAGCTCCCAGTGCACTGGGAGAGCAAGTGGATCCAATCTTCTCTGGGCCGTGATCTGCGGCCTAGGGTACACTGCTACAATCAGCAAAGTAGAGCTTTCACCGTCAACAGGGAGTGGCTGTGTTGTGCACCAAAAAGTGATAGAGGTAGGGTGTTACTTGCAGTGGTTGCCCAGAGCAAGCATGCTTAAGCTTCCCATGACCCCCTTGACTCTTCCTCATCCAGGGCTTCAGCTAGTACTGAGCTTGACTTAGTAGGGTCGAGCCTGCGAGTGCTTCCGCTAGTGCATGTGTCTTGCTTGCAAGACTCTGTTGTGTACATTAAAGGGCTTGCAGCCCGCCTGTCACTCACCATTTGTTGGCTTGTGTGACACTCTTCTTTACAGACTCATAATTCGTCACTGTAGGCCTGACATAATTTCCATTTATCTCTGTGGAGCAGGGCCCAGCATTGAATGATTCAACTTAATCAGTGCCAGTCCGCTGCTCCCGACGTAATTGAGTTACATTTTGTTCCTTTTAAATTCTAGTGAAAGTTTTATTTTTTTATAGTTAACTTGTCTTTTCTCACTTTCCACAAATTTTTTCATTTATTTTTGCTCGTGTGCGCTCTTCTCAAAAGATGATGATTATCTTGCTCGAAATACTGCAAAGCAACATTGATTCTTTATTATGTGTAATTTCTGAAATGATGCTTTAACACATAACTGTGCAGTACACCCAAATCAATCCGACTCCAATCCGCCCCACTACAGTCCACCCCACCCCACTTCACTCCACACCAATCCACCCCACTCCAATCCTCCCAACCCACCTCAATGGAATCTGCCCCACTCTAATCCAAAACAGTCTGCACCACTCCAAAACAATCTGCCCCACTCTAATCTTCCCCACTCCAATCCAAAACAATCTGCCCCCTCCAATCCAAAACAATCTGCCCCACTCCAGTCCAGCCAACTCCCATCTGCCCCACTTCAGTCTAAAACAATCTGTCCCAATCCAGTCTGCCCGCTCCAATCTACCCCTCTTCAATCCAAAACAATACGCCCCACTCAATCCAATTTCACCTCACCTCAATCCCGCCCCCCACTCCATCTCAATTCACCCCAACCCATTCCACCCCACTCCAGCCCAATCCACCCCACTCCAATCCATTCTAATACAATCTGCCCTACTCCTATCTTCCCCGCTCCAATCCAACACAACCTGCCACACTCCAATCCATTTCAATCTACTCCCCTCCAACCTGCCCCACTCCAATCCCAAACAACCCTTTCCAATCCAAACAAATCTGCTCCACTCCGATCCAATCCACCTCACTTCAATCCAGTCCACCCAACTCTATCCCAATTCACCCCACTTCAGTCCACCCCACACCAATACAATTCACCCCACACTAGTCCAATCAAGCCCAGTCCAATATACCCCAATCCAATCCACCCCACCCAAGTCCAATCCAATCCATCCCACTCCAGTACAGTCCACCCCGCTCCAGTACATTCCACCCTACTCCAATCCAACGCACCCATCAGTCCAAACCACCCCACTCCAGTCCCAATCCACCATACTCCAGTCCATCTCACCCTACTCCAGTCCAACTCACCCTACTCCAATCCAACCTACCCCACTCCAGTCAACTCCACTGCTACCCAATCCACCTCAATCCAGTCCAGTCAACCCACTGCACCTCAGTCCATCCCACTTCAATACAATCCACTTTAACCTACCCAACTCCAGTCCACATGAATCCACCCTACTCCAGTCCAATCCACCCCACTCCAAATCACCTAAATCTACCCCACTATAATTCAGTCCACCCCCTCCAGTCGATCCACCCCACTCCACTCAATATAACCCACCCCATTTAATCCACTCCACCTCACTCCAATCCACTCCAATCCAATCCAATTCAATCCAGTCCACTCCATCTCTTCACGTTAATCCAATCCAGCTCACCTAAATTCAGTCTACCCAGTCCAGTCCACCCCTATCCAGTCCACCCCTATCCAGTCCACCCCTATCCAGTCCACCCCTATCCAGTCCACCCCTATCCAGTCCACCCCTATCCAGTCCACCCCTATCCAGTCCACCCCTATCCAGTCCACTCCTATCCATTCCACCCCTATCAAATCTACCCCTATCCAACCCACCCCACTCAATCCAGTCCACCTCACTCAACCCACCTCACTCCAATCCAATCCACATCACTCCAATCCAAGCCACCTCACTCCAATCCACTCCACTCCAATTCGATACACTCCAATCCAGTCCACCCTACTCTAATCCCGTGCACCCCACTCCAATCCAATTCACACCACGTTAATCCAATCCACTCCACCTCAGTGCAATCCACCCCAGTCCAATTCATCCCAGTCCAACCCACTCCACTCTAATGCAGTCCACCCCCTCCAGTGCACCCCAATCCACCCACACCATTTCACTCCACTCTGCCCCACTCCACTCTGCCCCACTCCACTCTACCCCAAACCACCCCAGTTCAGTCCACCAAACTTCAGTCCATTCCCTCACTCCTAACCCGCTCCAATCCAATCTGCTCCACTCCACCCTACCCCATCCCAGTCCACCCCACTCCAATCCATCCATCCATCCGCACTCCAATCCACCCCACCTCAATGCAGTCCACTCCAACCCATCCAATTGCAGTACACCACAACCCAATCCACCCCACCACATTCCAATCCACCCCACACTAATCCACCCCACTCACTCCAATTCAGTACACTCTACTCCAATCCACTCACCCCATCCCGAGCCCACCCCACCCCACCCCCTCTTAGTTCAGTTCAGTCCAGTCCAATCCATCCAACCTGCCCCACTCCAGTCCAATCCAGCTGACCCCAATTCAATCCAACTCACCCAGTCTAATCCACCCCACTCAATCTAATCCATCCCCTTCAGTCCTATCCACCCCACTCCAGTCCACCCCGCCCCAGTCCAGTGTACCCCACCCCAATCACCACACCCCTGTTGTAGCACTCCAATCCAAACCACCCGCCCCATTCCAATCTAATCCACCCCACTCAAATCAACCCCAATCCCATCCACCTCACCCCATTCAAATCCACCCCACTCCAGTCCAATCCTCCCCACACCAGTTCCCCACTCAACTAAGTCCAGCCCAATCCAATCCAGTCCACCCACACCAATCCACCCTACTCAATTCACCCCACTCTGCTGCACTCCAATTTACCCCACTCTACTCCAATCCACTCCACCCCACTCCAACCAACTCCACCCTATTCCACCTTACTCCACTCCACTCTCTGCCACTGAACTCTACACCTCCTACTCAACTCTACGGCATTCCAACAAATCCACTCTGACACTCTACTCCCCCAGTCCACTCGGACCCTCCAGGCCTCTAACTTATAGCCATGCTGAACAGCCGACACATTGGTGTGCAGCATGACAAAACATATTGCCAAAGCCAATTGCTCTTGTATAGGCGAGACCTATTGGCTTTGCCAAAGCTTGTTTTTATGTCTGTGCTCGTGGTTTCCTTGCGGACTCGGGCAGTGAAAAGGCAGAATGCCCCATGTCATGATGACCAGTGCTTTCATCACCGAATAGATGACCTGTGGAGTGACCTAAAACCTCTGAATTATCCTTCTAGCAAAGTAATGGCTGAAAGGGACTGAGTCATTGCTCTTCTGAGTTTGCTGTTCTGTGCACGGATCCAAGACGTGAATAGCGTTTCTAGAAAGCAATCAATGATCCAGAGCCCCTCTCTGCTTATTTTATTATTTCTTCACTACTATAGCTCTGGCAACGTGCTAATGTTGTCTTTCTACTAGATTTAACAATGTTTTTGTGCACCTTATTAATTAGTGTTGAGAGCCATTATTGTGTAAAAGCTTTCTGTTTTGTTTTTGCATCGTATTATGGAGTGGTTAGGAGGTGAGTTGTCGACGTTTAGGGTTTAGAATCACTGTCTCAGGTTATTTTGGCAATTTTTACGCAAAAACTACAGCCTACCAGTCCTAGCAACGACCAAACTAGATAAAGGTGACAAGCCTTGAGAACTCTGAATATTTCTATTAGGATCTGGAATGACTTGGTAAACTACTTCATGCCTAGCCACTTTCCTCACTCATACCCAATTGGAATCACACCAGCAATTTAAAATCACTGCTTACTGCTAAATGCTAGTACCCTAGCGGTCTTGTTTCACTAGACTGCCCTCCATCACAACACTCCCCTTGCCTAAAGAAGAGACAACAAGAGACTTTCAAGGCAGGTGGTTTGCACCATCACGCCCTGCTCCTCATAGACATTTATAAAGTGACTAGAGCAGGTACTTTACCAATGGAAAAAGATCTGGAGGTATATGTACTTGCCTCCGGAGATGTGATTCACATTGGTGATGAACTCCTGAACGTTAGGTTTCTAATCCTGGGAAATCAAAATCTCTTACTAAGATATTTGCTGCTTCTCAACAAGCAACAAATCCATTGTGTGTTGCCCCCATTCATCTCCTACGTTGCGATTACATGCTACAAGGCAGCACATGCCAGCATGTTCAGACCCCAAATTCCTCAGCACTCACCCCACCCCTGAAAACATTTTTCTTTCTATTGTACTCCTCAATTAAGAAATTTAAGAAAAAATTCAGCATGGGGAGGAAAGGCTTGCTTCTAGTTTCGTGGCACTGCAAGCTTTATACAGCTTGGGTAGATTTGTTATTCCTACCCCTGTGGAAGGACCTTTTGCCTAGGTGTTCTAAAATTGCATGTACACACCTAAGCAGATGTTTGGTCCAATTCAGATGTTGTGAATGATGATGTCCCTCGCCTGCGGACTGGAATAATCATCTGCTGCTATTTTCTGATGTATGGTTCTAGCTTCCCAGCGAAAAGCAAGGTAGATGACTGTGCCGTTCAACAGCAATACATTACTTTGTGAGAAAGCCTCAAAATGTGCGTGTATGATCTAAGCAGAACAACAGTCTGACTTTGGACCTGGCCTCATCCCAGATCTGTTCCTCCGGCACGGTCGGAAAATGAGAACTTATAATTGTCTCGCATTTTCTTTCCTCTGCAAGAGTAAGTACTTCCTCTTCGGAAGGAAAGCCCAAATAGAGGGAGGCAGCACAGTTCGAGGAGAGAGTCAAGGTACAGTTACAACAGCCGCAATGAAGTATAAAGTCCAGCTAAAGATTGTACATACCTCTACACTGATATCACAACCATATAATTACAGTATAAACAGAACTAACTCAATGGAAAGTGTACCACACAAAATACCACCAAATTTAAGATTCCAATACTTCACAGCATGATACAAAGAGCTGATCTACCCACATTAAGAATTGCACTCCACGGTAGATTGTATTTAACACATTCTATTCAGTCATACTGCCTTAGCCCCTGTGTAAATAGAGTAAGCAGAGAGCTAAAGAAAATCTCTGGTGATCGCAATGCATGGAACATACATAGAACAGAGAAGACCACAACCAATGCATGCAGTACTGATATGGAATTACTATAGTCCCTCACTGCTAATGTGTCATATTAACGCATGTAGGGGGCATCCTTTGTGGTCTGAGCTTTTGAGTATCAAGGGGCTTGTGGCAACCAGACGACATGAACAGCAGCAGTGAGGGTGCACCCGCCGCATGCTGGAGCAAGTCTCTCATGACCTGAAAATGTTTAAGAACATGCACGTCTGAGATCGCACAGGATTTGCTAATCTCCGTAATCTCCTTGGATTTTGTTGTATAAACACCTCTCCAGCTTCCCTCGTTACCTTACTGGTTAGTTGGGAACTAGAGGGACCTCACACTTCCGTCCTTGCACCCACTACCAAGCCCAGAACCAACTTAGACTTACCGAATCATCTGACCTTTGCAGATCACCTCACAAAGATGATACTTTGCACTAGAGAAGACCAGGAGTTAAAATGAATGACTCTTGTTAAATCTAGAGTGTGGCCTGAAACCTAGAGGGTGGTACTTCATGCCTGGCTATTACTGCATGTGCCCACTCGTAATAGAACAATATCTACCAGTAATTAACCATATATTGTCCCCAGACATCTATGCTCTTATTACAGATATTAATACTAATAATACAATAAGAATCGCTTGGGGGTGGCTGTAACAAGAAGTGTCATAACCCAGCTAGTCAGCGCTCAGCAATGTACCTTTGGAAAAGTCCTCTGTATAGGAACAGGGGTTCATTTTAGACATCCTCTGCAGAAACAGGGAAAACCTTCAAGACATCCTCTATGCTGAAACAGGGAGACCGGTGAAAACTCTGAAGAGACTACTTAATATGTGCAGCCTAACATGGTAAACCGCATTGGATATGTATTTATTAATGTACAGAATAGTCATTTGTAAGTTGTATAGCAGTTTAGCTAGCAATAGTTGTGTGTCAGTCTTCAGATGTAACGTCGTATGTGATACCACGAGAGAAGTAGTGTAGCCTAAGCAGTCTGGTATTTCGTATTTGTAACCTTGGTCTTTGTATATGGATGTGTTCGTATTCAGTTAATGAATGATTGAATGAGTTAGCACACTCTTAACAAGAACACTTCAGTGATCAGTCTTGGTGCACGTTCTAATAGGATACCTAGAAATGAGTGAGATGTCAATGCTTTCCTAAATGCAGACAATTTGGACAGCTGTCTGATTTCATAGGGCGAATAATTCTAAAAGTGGAGTCCTGGCAATCGAAAAAGCTCTCCCATCTCTAGTTTTGAACTTGTATCTAGGGTGGTGAGCAGCAGCTTGTCTTGCTTCTCATATTACAGTTGAGTATCAAAGCTTGTGTTCACTGGAAGCCAGTGCCATGACATCCTGGCAAGGGAGATATGTGGTTTCTACTCAACAAATGAAAAATGAACTCTAACACAGAATTCTGCACTTTCTGTAAGTATTGAATTTGGAACAAGGGTGCGCCTTAATCAAAGCTGTTGGAATAATCCAGCTCGGAATTTACTGGGGCTTCCACCACTAAAACCTTATACTTATCTGAAAGGAAAGGCGAGATAGGCTTTTGCGTGACTGCAGGAAATGCCAAGGAACAACTGCTCCATTCAGAGCGTCAAATGTCAAAGCATTGAATACATTTTTTTTTAATTTATTTTTTTACCATTGTAGAAGCAGGTAGTTTTTGACTAAACAGCATGTCATCAGTGCAGGATTGTTCACCTGTAATGGTGTTTCCTGCAATGTTGAATATTGTCACCACATATACATTAAAGAGTTAAGGAGATCTAGTGACAAATTGAAGCCCTGTTGAACGCCGCAGGATGGAGATACCTCTTGGGAAACGTCGAGTCCAAATGAGACTCTAGGAGAACATTGAGAAAGTAATATTGTTAAATGTTGCCGAGAGGTGAAGCATCACCATAAGGAATCTCACACCTTTAATAAAGCACAACAAATCGTCCATAAAATCAGAGTGCAGTTTCAGTTCCTTGACAGGGTCAGAAGGCTTATCCCATGTGGGAAAGGCAGTGGTTTATCACGGTATTCTTGTTGCTGTCACCTTGATCTTCTTTGCCATGATTGGTAAATTAGTAATGGTTCTATAATTCATTAGTGCACAATGGGCCAGTTTTGTTCATTTTTTTAGCAATGGGTGATTAAACCATTGTTTTTGGCCTTGTATGTGCACTCTTCATATGCTGCAAGTGAAAAACTCAGATTACAGTGTGAACATTGACTACGGAATTGTGCTGCACTAGACTGCCAGCTTGGATTCAGTGCTTCTCTTTCATGTACAATTCTCCCCAGAGCACAGGGTCGGACAGGCCTCTAGGGCAGTCAAGCAGTGCCCACTGGACTGGCCTGACATCTGTAGGTGGGCCGTTTTTTTTGTTTTGTTTTTTTTAAGCTATTTTTGGGCCTGTTTTATGGTCACCTGGAGCTGTGTTTACTCTTAATTTTCCTGATATTATTAAAACAAACATAGGGGGTTATTACATCTTTGGAGGAGGTGTTAATCCGTCCCAAATGTGACGGATATACCACTAGCCGTATTAAGAGTTCCATAGGATATAATGGACTCGTAATACGGCTGGTGGTATATCTGTCACTTTACCATCACTTTTGGGACGGATTAACAAATCCTCCAAAGTTGTAATAACCCCCATTGTCTGCAGCAAGCCTAATGCTTAGATAAATTAGAGGAGGCAATATCTGACTGGCAAAGAGTAGTAGCCTGCAACACTTGTGCTCTTCTTCACAAAACCAAATAAGCTAAACGCCATGAGGCTCCTAAATGGTATTCAGATGGGTTAAAATCATCCAAACTTGAACCCCGCCGAGCAGAATGCATATGGTGGAACAATTATTCGCCTGAAAAAAGGAAATCTACATCCAACGCCTAAAAGCATATAAAAAATCAATCATGCAAGACAAATCAGCCTTTTAATTCTGTGAATAAAACAAAGGCGATTTTTGGAATTGTCACAGAATTATCTAACCCTGACAGAGTAACCCTACCCATCGTTCCTAGTCAAAACGTATGTGACACCCTGAATTCCTTCTTTATTGACAAAATTAAGATGATAAAAGACAACATCCTCCCCAAGCTCACTTGTCAATGTAACCCCATTAGAAGATAGAAATCACGCAACACTGTTGGTCCATCTTGCCATTAGCAAGGATCGTCTTGTGGACCTGTTGACCAAAGTCAAATCTGGATCCCTGAAAGACACCTATCCTCCCCATAACCACAACCAATATTTTCTTTCTTCCTAAATCTGGCCATCTCCCTCCTCAACCTGTCCTTGAGTCAAGGGACGGTTCCGGACTCCTGCAAGGGGGGCTGCAGTGATCCTGGTTCAAAAGAGCGTTTGGTCTTGAAAAACTACCAACCTATCTCTTTATTCCCCTATCTAGCAAAGGTATTGGAAACCCACGGTGCTCAGCATCCCTGCTCCCTCTTAGAGGATTCAAATTTCCTCAGCCCTCACCAAACAGGCTTTCCGGTCATCCTCTCTGTAGTAGATGACATGTGTGAAAAAGCAGACAGAGGCTCACTCAGGCACAGGCCTCCTGGACCTATCAGCGGCTTTCTGTAGGTCCACTGTGATCTCTTAATCAACAGTGTCAAAGCTGCAGGACTACAGTGCACAACCTTCGAGTGGATGAAATCCTTCCTCAAGGGATGCTCTTAACTAGTCCTGCTATCTTCCTTCAGCTCATCTAAGGTCCAGCTAAACTGTGGAGTACCTCCTGAATCCTCTTTGTAAACACCCACCCACTGCCCATCTTTTTAACCTGTACATCCTCCCCCTAGTAGGTTCTGTAAAGAAAATGAATGTAAGAATTTATAATTACTCTGACAATATGCAGCTACTCTTCAATGTTGATAACACCTTGGAATCCAAAACTCAATGCTAGACATCCGTGACTGGATGAACAGCAACCAGCTAAAACTAAACTCAGATAAAACCAAAACTGTTATGACTAAAAACAAGCTCAACCTTTGGAATCCTTCCTTTGGGCCTCCTGAGATGGCCTCTCCTCCGTGCCCAAGTAATCTCCATAAAACCTCAACTAGGAGCAGTGATGGTCTCCTGCTTCCTACAACTTCAGAGAATCAGGAAAATCAGAAAATATTTTACCTTCAAAGCTGTCATTGCCTTAGTCATCTCTCTGATAGACTATATTAAGGGGGTCATTACAACCCTGGCGGACGGTGTTAAAGCTGCGGTAATACCGCAAACAGGCCGGCGGAAAAAAAAGGGAATTATGACCGTGGTGGAAACCGCCAACATAGACAGCCACTTTAACACTCCGACCGCCACGGCGGTACAGACAAGCAGCGCGGCAGTCACCGCCAACAGACAGGCGGAAGACAATGTACCGCCCACAGTATTAAGACAGGCCAATCCGCCACCTTTTCCGGGGCGGATTCACTGTGGATAAAAACACGGCGGAAACAGCTTTTGCAATGGGAAAACACTCACCTTAACACACTCCACGAGGAAGGAGGGCACCATGGAGCCGGAACTCCAAATACTCCCTGCGCTTGTCTTCCTGCTCCTCTACGAACATCAGCAACGGCGGCGCCGAAGACAACGGTGAGTACTGCACCTACGACATAGGGGAGGCAAAAGTCAGGGACACATACACGCAACACCCCCACCCCGACCCTCGCACACTACAACACACGCACCCATTTCCAAACATCACAGTAACAACCCCCCTCCCCCCCCGGAAGAATGCAAAGACAAAAGGGAATCAATACAACTATTGTAATGTATCAAAATACAGTAAGCTCATATATACAGAAATATATACACATTCCAAATATTTACATCACGATTAGTAGTCCAGGTATGCACAATTCAATGTCCGTGGACCACTGGGCCCAAAATGCGTGGGCGAGGGCCACACACAATACCTGTCCAGAAATGGAGAGAACACTGCAGGGGCATCAGATAGAAATACAACAGGCACCTCAGGGGGAAGGGAAGGGGGGTAGCACCTCAGCCGGATGAGTGCACCATGCCAGATCCACGACGGGGCTCCATGCCCATTGATGTATCCTGGGGAGTGCAAAGCCACAGTCTCTCAAGTGGATAACAGTCTCCACTGGTTTTGGAGGGGGACTGGTGCCCAGAGTGCTTCATCCTGTGAAGGATTCAGGTAGTGGATGCAGTTCTCCACTGGTTCTGGAGGGGGACTGGTGCCCAGAGTGCTTCATCCTTTGAAGGATTCAGGTAGTGAATGCAGTTCTCCACTGGTTCTGGAGGGGGACTGGTGCCCAGAGTGCATGACGCTCCCCGTGACGGTCCCAGTTCCGTCACTGTCCCAGCCGCACATGGGGTAACGATGCTTGAGTTGGCGGTGCTTGCCCTGTTCAGCGGTGCTTGCCATGGAGGTCTTTGCCCTGTTCAGCGGTGCTTGCCATGGTGGTCTTTGCCCAGTTCAGCGGTGCTTGCCCTGTTCAGCGGTGCTTGCCATGGCGGTCTTTGCCCTGTTCAGCGGTGCTTGCCATGGCGGTCTTTGCCATGTTCAGCGGTGCTTGACTTTGCTGTCTGTGACCTGTGCAGCGGTGTGTGGCATGATGGTCCCTCAGTGCCCAGCGGGGCTGTGGCTGCCGGGGCCCTCCAGGGCACTGACGCTGGCGGTGGTCTCCGGACCAGTGACGATAGTGCTGCCCTCCAGGGCACTGACTCTGGCGGTGGTCTCCGGACCAGTGACGATGTGGCTGGCGGTGGCGTCCTGGCCAGCGGGGAGGATGGCGGCCTTCTCCGCCATGCTGCTCTTACCAGACTTTGGAGACTTCTTCTGCCCCTTCACCACCTTGGGAGGGGTCACAGCTGACTCGACACTCCCCCCGGGACCCTTGTGAGCAGCTTTGCCGGCAGGAGTCTTCCCCCTCTCCCGTCGGGCACTGTCCAACTTCTGGTGCTTTACAGGGGGTGGACTGGCAATGCTTTGGCTCCGTGTCACACTGGCTACCCACATACCTCTAACACGCACCACTGGTACCAGACTTTTTTTGGCTGAGGTGCTAGTATGGGACCTATGAATTGGAGGGATGGGGGTGGTGGGACAGAGGTCAAGGTTGCTCAGGAAAAGTTTCTGACGAACACTGGGATGGATAGCTGGAGGGGGTCTGGGAGTGGAGGAAGAGGAGATGGTTGTAGGAGGTGTAACTTTAGATGATTTGGGTGCAGGTGCATGTTCTGGAGGCTGTCGTGAGGTGGATGGATGTTGGGTGTGTAGGTGTCCGTGTTTGTGTACTTTGGGAGGGGGCGTCACAGACACACTGGGAGAGGACACAGGGGACGTGTAAATGGTAGTGGGGGTGGTGAGTGCAGGTGAGCGGGGTGTGGTGGTGAGTGTTCTGGTGCGAGTCCTAGTGGCTGTGGTGGTAGTGCATGAAGGTGAGAGTGTAGACGAGACTGGGAGGTAGGAGGGAGACGAGGAGGAGGGGGACACAGTGGAGGCAGTGGATGTTGCTGTGTCTGTATGTGGGTGATGCTTGTGTGAGTGCCTGTGGGATGTGTGGTGCCTATGTTTGCCTGAGCTGCCCTTGTGTGTTGAGGTGTGTGCAGGCTGGTCTGATGGTGTGCTTGGGATAGGCTGGGGTACAGGGGATTGGGTCTGGGTGGAGGAAGTTGGAGGGGGGAGGCTAGACACAGGGACAATGGCTGCCATCACTGCTGAGGCCAGAGATTGCAGGGTTCGATGATGGGCAGCCTGACCAGAATGAATGCCCTCCAGGAATGCATTAGTGTGTTGCAACTCCCTTTCTACACCCTGAATGGCATTCACAGTGGTAGACTGCCCAACAGTGAGTGACCTGAGGAGGTCAATGGCCTCCTCACTGAGGGCAGCAGGGGTGACAGGGGCAGGGGCTGAGGTGCCTGGGGCGAAGGTGATGCCCACCCTCCTGGATGAGTGGGCACGGAGCGAAGGCTGATGGGCTGCTGGAAGGGCGGTGCTGGTAGGGGGGGTGGCGGCTGTACCTGTAGAAGTGGGGGGCACAGATGGTGCCACCACCACAAGGGAGCTCCCATCGGCGGACGAGTCCGTGTTGCTGTTTGCTGATCCGGTGACCGACGTGAAGCTCCCTTCGCCCTCTGTCCCACTGGTGTATTCTGTGTCCGTGTTGTTGCCCTCTATGGCCATGTGGGATGCAGCCCCCTCGTGCTCCGGTGCCACTGTACCTCCGCCTGATGATGCTGATGCACAAAAGAACAGGGAGAGCACAAAAAGGGGTGAGGAAACAGAAGAAAGACAGGTTGAGTGCATGGCTTACCGCTACCATTGGCGGACAATACAGACACAGCAGCCCACTGCACTACGCCGTGCTCTTGGCCTCTACAGATGCAGTTCCTGGGATATGGCCTACATGGCTATGAGTGTCATCTACCCACATGGATGACACAGGGGCATGTATACCTGTACTTGGCACTCTACAGAGGTGGGGTGGAGTGGCACATAGCCTGCATTCCGGAGGGGTCTAGCCTACGGAACTCGCCCTGGCGTAGGGCAACCCACAGCCCTCCTCCCCTACCCAGACCCCTCAACTGCGCGCAAAGTCATGAGAATGTGAGTGTACTCACCCCCTTGTGTCTGCTGTGATGCCCTCATGCGCCCATCCAACTCAGGGTAGGCCACCGCCAGGATCCGGAACATCAGGGGGGTCATGGTGCGACGGGCACCCCTCCCACGTTGGGAGGCCATCCCCAGCTGAGCCTCCGCCGTCTTCTTTCTCCAGCTGCGAATGTCCTACCATCTTTTACGGCAGTGGGTGCTCCGTCTCTGGTGGACCCCCAGGGTCCGGACGTCCTTGGAGATGGCACGCCAAATATCCTTCTTCTGGTGGGCGCTGACCTACATGACATGTACAGGGGAGGAAGAGAAGTCATTAGCAGCAGCACAGTCGAAGTGAGTGGCCCACATCCCTGCCCTTGCCATGTGGCACATGCAATCACACTTCTTCATGCTTGCAGAACTCTGGCCCCTTCCTACTGACATCCAGCCCTCTCCACCCAGGCATAGCCCATACAACGTGCTCCCTGTGTACTTATCTGTTGGTCTGGAGGACCGTAGAGTAGCGTGTACTGGCGGAGGACCCCGTCCACGAGCTTCTCCAACTCCTGTGCAGTGAAGGCAGGGGCCCTTTCCCCAGATGCACCAGCCATTGTCTCTTCCAGACCGAGGTCACAGCAACACTTGCAGTGTAGGTCCTCTCCTGTCGAAGATCAGGTATCGAGTGATTGAACAGATAGAAAATGGCGGTCACGTCCGCGGCAGTGCGTATCATCACCGCCGGCGCACTTCGTCATTGGCTCCTGGGACCCATAGGGTCCAATGATAATCAATGCAGCATTGTGCCACGGTCTTTGACCGTCTACCGCGACAGTGTACAACGCCAGCGCAGTTACCTCACATCCCATTGTCCCAGTTTAGAGGTCAGGCAGCCGCCATTTCAGGGGCCCACATGGCTTCATTTACAACTGCGTCACACATACCTAGGCCTAAACTCAACACACATACAGGAAGGATTTTGTATTTCGTGTTGTGTTCTGTGTAGCTGTGGGTACATACCTCAGAATTGGTTGACTCTGGGGTCGCTGTTGTCCTTCCTAGGCACTGTCAGCTGGGACATGTGAGGAGATGGCGGAATCCTCTGGTGTACCGACCTCTGGTGGACCTGTTAACAATGGAGGAGCGACATTTAATCATCACCTACAGGTTTGACCGTGCCACAGTCCAGGAACTGTGTACTCAGTTGGAGCCAGACCTGATGTCACCAATCCGCCATCCCACAGGAATCCCCCCTCAAGTGCAGGTGCTATCAGTGCTCCATTTCCTAGCAAGTGGGTCATTTCAAACAACAGTGGCCATGGCATCAGGGATGTCCCAGCCTATGTTTTCCAACGTGTTGTCCAGAGTGTTGTCTGCCCTGCTGAAACACGTGAGGAGCTACATCGTTTTCCCTCAGGTGGAGGATTTGGCTACAGTTAAAGGAGACTTCTATGCCCTGGGACATATCCCTAACATCATAGGTGCCATTGATGGGACCCATGTGGCTTTGGTCCCCCCCACAGGAGTGAATAGGTGTACAGGAACCGGAAGAGTTATCATTCCATGAATGTACAGATGGTATGTTTGGCAGACCAGTACATCTCGCAGGTAAATGCTATGTTGCCTGGCTCAGTGCATGACGCCTACATCCTGCGGAATAGCAGCATCCTGTATGTGATGGGTCAACTCCAGAGGCACCGTGTGTGGCTATTAGGGGACTCTGGTTACCCCAACCTGTCATGGCTATTGACCCCAGTGAGGAATCCCAGGACCAGGGCAGAGTAACGCTACAATGAGGCCCATGGGCGGACTATGAGGGTGATCGAACGCACCTTCGGCCTCCTGAAGGCCAGGTTCAAGTGCCTCCATATGACAGGTGGTTCCCTATTCTACTCACCAAGGAAGGTGTGCCAGATCATCATCGCCTGCTCGATGCTTCACAATCTTGCTTTGCGACGCCAGGTGCCTTTTCTGCAGGAGGATGGTCCAGATGACGGTGTTGTGGCAGCTGTGGAGCCTGTGGACCGTGATGAGGAGGAAGCAGAGGAAGAAGACATTGACAACAGGGACTCTGTCATACAGCAATATTTCCAGTGACACACAGGTGAGATTTTTTTTTTTACTATTACATTCACTTTCACACTTCTACCTCTATCCTGTCTGTCAATTTGAAGTAGTATCTGCTAACTGAGTGATACATTTCCATTACGGTTTCACAGCTGTGGTTACCAACGTGTGTCATCTGCTCGCATCCTTCATGGACTTGTGATGTGTGACATAGGTATGTTGACATTACTATTGAGAACGGAGTTTGTCACTGTCTTAGCTAATACACATTTTCTAAAGACTGACTCCAGATTGTTTTGTGGTTCAAGGGTGTTTATTGAAGTGCTAATTATTGGAGGGGGTGGCAAAATGGTGATGGGTGATGGTGGAGGAATGTCCATTGCAGAGTCCAGTCTATTAGTCTCACAGGTGCATTGCCCATATGGGCATAGGAAGTGGAGCTGGGGCAGTTCCAATCTGGACAGGGTAACAAAGTGGGACAGTGGGAGGACAATCAGGGTGGTCTCATTTCCTGGCGGGGGTCTTGCCATCTTGCTCTGTCCTGTTCCTGGATCTCAGGGACCGCTTGCGTGTGGTTCTCCGTCTGTAGGGGGTGGGTTGCTGGTGTAGTGGTCCTGTGGCGGGGCGTCCTGTCCACTAGCGCCGGCAGAGGTGGTAAGCAGTTCATCATCCAGGCTAGTGTCAGGGGCCCCTTGGAGTGCCACGGTGTCCCTCATGGTCTTTTGTATGTCCTTCAGCACCCCTACGATGGTGCCCAGGGCGGAGCTGATGGTTCTGAGCTCCTCCCTGAAGCCCAAATACTGTTCCTCCAGCATGCGCTAGGTCTCCTGAAACTTGGCCAGGACCGTAGCCATCGTCTCCTGGGAGTGGTGGTATGCTCCCATGATGGAGGAGAGGGCCTCATGGAGAGTGGGTTCCCTTGCCCTGTCCGCCCCTTGTCGCACGGCAGCCCTCCCAGTTCCCCTGTGTTCCTGTGCCTCCGTCCCCTGGACCGTGTGCCCACTACCACTGCCCCCGGTCCCTGTTGTTGTTGGGGTGGTGGGTTATCCTGGGTTCCCTGTAGTGGTGGACACACAGCTGATTGACGTGTCCTGGGGTCGGAGGTATGGGCCCGCTGGGTGGGTGCTGTGCTGGTGTTACCAGAGGGTGGAAGGTCAGTGTTGGGCTGTGCCTGTGCGAGGGGAACTGACTGTCCCGAGGCCCACGATGGTCCGGGCTGGTCATCTGGATCCAGTTGGCCAGAGCTGCTGTCATCACTGTGGGCCTCTTCTGGGGGTGGAGTGGACATGTCTGGACCCTCCTGTCTGGTGACGTTACGTAGTGGTCCTGCAGGGGTATAAAAGTATGATTATTGCATCTGTGTGTGTCATGGTGTGCAATGGGTGGGTGAACGTGTACCCCACTGCAAGCATTCCTGTGTGGGGGCTTGTGTGATGATGGTTTGGGGGTGTTATGGGTATGTGCAGTGGGCATGCTTTAGTGATGGGTGTCCATGCTTAGTTGTCATGCAGGGCTTGGTGTTGGGATGGGTGGTTTGTGTTATTAGTACATTAGTGAGGAGTTGGAGTGATAGGGGAGGGGGTGAGGGTGGGGGTGTGTGATAGCATGCAGGTAGGGGTGGGGGATATGATAGTTGAGATTTGACTTACCAGTGTCCATTCCTCCACCAACTCCTCCGAGGCCCTCTGGATGCATATTGGTCAAGACCTGCTCCTCCCATGTTGTTAGTTGCGGGGGAGGAGGTGGGGGTCCGCCGCCAGTCCGCTGAATCGCGATGTTGTGCCTGGAGACCACTGAACGCACCTTCCCCCGCAGGTCGTTCCACCTCTTCCTGATGTCCTCCCGATTTCTTGGGTGCTGTCCCACTGCGTTTACCCTGTCCACGATTCTTCGCCATAGCTCCATCTTCCTGGCTATAGAGGTGTGCTGCACCTATGATCCAAATAGCTGTGGCTCTACCCGTACGATTTCCTCCACCATAACCCTGAGCTCCTCCTTGGAAAACCTGGGGTGTCTTTGGCGTGCCATGGGGTGGTGTAGGTGATCTGTGGGGTGGTGTATGTGGCGATGTGTGGTGATGTGTAGTGGTGTGTGGTGTTTGTGTGGGTGATGGTGTTTTGTGCCTCTGTGTAGTGGGGTTCTCTATTGCTGTGCTCTCTCTCTGTCGCCTTCATCTCTGATTTTGGGTCGTAGGGGTTTGTGGGTGTGTGTTTTATATTGTGTTGGGTGTGTGTGAGTGGTGTTTGTATGTGTATCAGGTGTGTGTATTTTGAATTGTCCAATGTGGCGGTGTTTTGGAGATGTGTGTGTATTTTGAGCGCGGCGGTGTGTACCGCCAATGGAATACCGCGGTTGAAAGACCGCTGCGTGGATTCGTGGGTCGTAATAGCATGGGCGTGTTTCTGTTGGCGTGAGGTGGAGGATTTGTTATCGCCGGTTTATCACTGACCTTAGGTGTGGCGGACTTGTGTGGGTGTCTGAATTTCGGCGGATTGCGAGATGTGGGTCATAATAGCTGTGGCGGAATTCCACGGACACGGCGGTGTATTGGCGGTCTTCTGAACGGCGCTAAGCGGCTTTTACCGCCAGGGTCGTAATGACCCCCTAAGTCTGTCAATCTGGATCTCCCAATAGGCCTCCCCTGCAGACTACAAATAGCACAGAACCAGGCAGCCAGGCTGGTGTTTCAACAACCCAGACACTGCCATATTATCCCGCTGATGAGAAAGCTACATTGGCTCCCAGCAGCTCAGAGGACCATCTTTAAAACTGGATACACTATTTTTAAATGCCTTCATGGCAATAGCCCTACCTTCATATCTTCCTGAATTGAGAATTACACCCCTATTTGAAACACAAGGCCCATCCAATTGAATCTCCTGACTATCCCAAAATTTGAAAGGAAAATGTTGGGTGGTGCTAGATTCCCCGTGATTGCCCCCGAACATGTAACACTTTTCCCCTTGACATTACATCAGCACCCATCTATGCAAGATTCAGGCAACTTTGAAAAACATGGCTCTAAAAATTAGCACATGTCTAACCCCCGGATAGTGTTATGTGTCCCTGTTACCTAAGCGCCAAGAACCTACCTGTTGCTCGAGCTCTCTACGAATACCAAGTATCATAACTTAACACTCTCAGTTCGGGCTCTGAAGACTGTGCAGGCTGGGAAGTTCAGCGCTGGCCAAGTTCAGAAGAGGACAGGCATGCAGACCTTCAGCAGGGACACCGTCTTAGTCGTATCCAGGAGGCAATAAGCAACATACATGGAGCACACTTTGGATGCACACCAGCAGCAAGAGTCAAAGTCCAAAAATTATAAGTGTGTTGCTGAACTGCTCCTGTTTTTTTTTTTTTTTTTTGCACAAAGTTAGACAGTTGGCTGAAGCCATAATGCCAGCCAGTGTTAAGTGTATTTAACAGTTTCCAAGGTCCAGCAAATCATGCTGCGATTCAGGTTTTCCCTTCTTTTCAGAGTACCTCATCCTAAATGCAGGGGCTCCTCTTAACCTTCCAGGCTACCTGAAGCAAAAGAAGGGAAGGTCAAGTTTGGGGAAGGGTGCAAAGGGGCGAACTCGACTGGGATGTGAGGCAGTGTGCTCCCAACCCGCCTTCCTGTTAAAAGGCTCCCTTGAGCCACTGAGCTGACGAGCTCTGGAGACGCACCTGTGAGCCTGTGAGTGGTACTAGACCTGAGACGATTTTGGCAGCATTTCCAGCAACCCCAGATATTTTTTCATGCTTTCTACTCTCTACTGATGAAGGGCAATTACCCTGAAACACATGTATAGAGATGAACAGCAATGACTGCACTAACTTTAGTGAAAAACTACGGACACTTTCAAGTAAGCGTTAAATTTGAACTGCATTTACCAGGATGCAAAGGGGCGAACTCGACTGGGATGTGAGGCAGTGTGCTCCCAACCCGCCTTCCTGTTAAAAGGCTCCCTTGAGCCACTGAGCTGACGAGCTCTGGAGACGCACCTGTGAGCCTGTGAGTGGTACTAGACCTGAGACGATTTTGGCAGTATTTCCAGCAACCCCAGATATTTTTTCATGCTTTCTACTCTCTACTGATGAAGGGCAATTACCCTGAAACACGTGTATAGAGATGAACAGCAATGACTGCACTAACTTGAGTGAAAAACTACGGACACTTTCAAGTAAGCGTTAAATTTGAACTGCATTTACCAGGATGCAAAGGGGCGAACTCGACTGGGATGTGAGGCAGTGTGCTCCCAACCCGCCTTCAAGTTTGGGGAAGGGGTTGTTCTTTGTGGATAGCACCCCCTTCCATTTTGAACAAAGTTATTATTACAGAAAAGAAAATGTTTGCAAACATTAACAGCAGTACTGTTCTTCTGTTCACTGTTTTTGTAAGGTCACACCAGCGGTGTTTGTATGTATATTGTATTAATTTAGCAAAAATGTACCCAGAAGGCAGTAGAGCGTTGTATGGGGTGAAAGACAAGCATGCAGTTAATGAGAGATGTGGGCGTGGCTAGCGTCCGATGGAGTAGGACATACTCCTACTAGCTCCTGCCCGGCGATCCTGAACACGCCGAAATCCTGCTTGCCCTAGAGGCCATCTAACCCCCTAGCACAAGCAAAGGCAAGGGCTCCCCTGGAGGACCCCAGGATGGGGGCTACCCTCCCATAGCCGCAATCCGGGACAGTGATTTGGAGTCCTAGGTGGTTGGCCGCAAGGGAGTCAAGATGGCAGCAGATAGAGGGACCCGCCTGCAGTGACCTGGCAGCTGCCACTGCCACAGCAAGGACCTTGAGGGAACCCTGGGAGCAGCAGGAATGCAGACCACGTGCAGAGCGCCAGGGGGACAGCCTAAGCAGAGATGAGGAGCACTAAGTTAGCGGCCCCCGGTCCACAAAGGGCACCTTAGCCCGGGGTCTGTGACCCCTGGAAAAGAGCGGCGGCTAGCTGGAAGTGGGACTGCGGCTGGCTGGCTGTGGTGCTCAAGGGGCTGACGCACTTGGGGCTGAAGGAAGGCAAGGCCTTCTGCGGGATGACCACATGCGCCTAGCTGAGAGAGTGACCACAACCAAACGAATGCGGTCTGACCTTCATCCGGATGTCAAGGAGATGCGTGTCAAAATGGCAGCTCTGGAGGCCAAGATACAGGTAATGGAAACCCGCGCAGAAGACTGGGAGAGCAGATCTGGCTGGAATAATATTCGCCTTGTGGGCATACCGGAGCAAACTGAAGGCAGAGACCCTTTGTCCTTCTGGAAAAATGGATACGCGAAGAGGTGGAGTCAGAGGGTCTCTCTCCGTTCTATGCCCTGGAGCAAGCCCACAGGGTCCCGGGCCAGCCACCTCCACCCGGGACGCCGCCATTGCCGATTGTAGCAAAGCTGCTCCATTATAAGGATCGCAACCACATACTAGCCTGTGTCCGGTTGAAGGGTGATATTCGAATAGACAATCAGAAGATCATGACCTTTCCACACTTCACCAAGGCTATCCAGAAGCAGCGCGCATCGTTCACCGAAGCCAAACACCGACTTCAACAACTGGGACTTCAACATGCTATGCTGTTCCCGGCGCACCTACGACTGATCATGCAGGAAGACGATGAGGCCCCCAATGGCTTTGCACTGGATGCGGCAAACAAACCTTGACAGACTGGACTAGCACCTGCCCACACACCAGTATGTAGGAAGCAGCACAGACTCAGAAGTCGGGATATACTCCACGTCTTCAGCATGATGCTAGGGATAACTTACTAAACCATCAGATGGTGTAGGGGGAGGACCTGGTGGGACTGGCGAAGGAGGCGGGTGACCGGCTCAAGTTGGGTGCGATGCGGATGCTACCATTGTTGCTCAATTGCTAGTTTGCTAACTGCTTGTTTGGATGAGGGTTGAACCCTACTTGTCCTAGGGAAGGGGAGTTGCTGGGGATTTCATTAGTTATTGTTGGGGAAGACACGTTGTAGTGCATCAATTATGAATATGTGTTCTATAATGGGGATGATTGGCCGACACTTTGTGGGGGTGTGGGGAGAGCCTGCTATGTCTGGGTCTGAGTCGTTACCACATTATGATAGCATGGCGACTCCACCAATCTATAAAGTTATAACCTGGAATATCCAGGGGATGTGCTCAATTGCCAAGAGGTATAAAGTCTACTCATATCTGCAGCGGAGAGGAGTGCAGATCTCCCTACTCCAGAAAATGCATCTAACTGCTGTTGAGGGGTTAGCATTGCAGGGTAGATTTGGAGGGCAGCTCTTTTATACAACCTATTCAGCCTTTGCATGCAGCTTCTTCGTATGGATTAGAACGGGAGTTCCCTTCCAAAACACTGCGCAGGTAGTAGATCCCCAAGGGTGTCTGGGCAGGCGGGATATAGCACTGGGCAGCATTTATAGTCCAAATGTTGGCCTGACGGAGTTCTTTGACGAGCTCTCCCGCAAACTGGCCCCACGTTTAACGGGCTCAGTCCTCTTAAGAGGCGATTATAATTGTGTCTTGGAACTTGAGATGGATCGCTCCCATCCCCTCTTACGGGAAGCGCCTGCAGCACGAGTATCCCAGGCGTTTGTGTGCTGACAACAAGAATGAGGACTACTGACTCCTTCAGGTGCCAACATCCGCAGGAGAGGGACTACTTCTTCTTTACCAATCTTTACGGTGAACTGGTAGCAACTACTAAATACTTATCCCGCACAATCTCTGATCATAAACCTCTACTGATGGGATTTCAATGGGAAAGAGGCTGGCCTCCAACACTCACGTGGTATCTGCACCCATACTCCTTAGACGACCAGGTCTTCAGAGACGAAATTGGAACAAGCATACAGCAATATTTTGAGGAAAATGCAGGAACTGCAGCATTCCCCCTTAGCAGAATGGGACGCCTTCAAGGTAGTGCTCAGGGAGTGCTGCATCTCTGAGTCGGTTTGGATCTGACACACATTAGGCTGGTGTACCTGATATTCACTGATTCATGGATCCGATACCTGTATTGATATGTGAAATCGTACCTTGGAGGACATAAACTTTGTGAAACTAGGTAATTTTAAATGTAGCATTGTAGACTCACTTTTACCTTGAGCATTTCTTGAGCAAGGAGGCATAAATAGCATTATTCTTTGTTTTTTCATGTCGCATTATTTAGTCTTGAACGTGTGCATACACTGACTATAGGATTCCAGTCCACTACTTACTTACCAGTTCGTATCTCATGGACTTTGTTTGATGACGGTTGAAGTGGGTCAACCTTTTGAGGATTAGGAGGTATGACTTCCATAGTTTGTTGCATGATAATATACACAGTGGTGTTCTCTCACATGAATATTTGAGCTTGTGGCTAGTGCACGTCAGTGTTTGTTATTCTATCGACCATATAGTTTGTTTTTCAGCTTTATACACACGTTTTATGTACCTGCGGGTAGCTAAACCTATTTCTATTTCCTCTGCTCTCATTCCACCCTTTTTTTTTTGGGGGGGGGATATTTCTGTAAGACACGAGACACTATGCGGTTAACACTTCGGCCATTTTGTTTGGGCTTTAATTGGAGTTTTGTACTAAATCTCTCTTTTGATACTTTCAAAGACTAAGTTCTAGTATTTTGGTTACTAACTCAATGAATATATTTACAATTTTAGCCCTGAAGAAGTCGTTTGGGTTTGGATTGGAGTTTTCCCAAGTCGAAACACGTGTTGGCTTGAGTTGTACCATTATGGAGGTGTTGTCAAACACAGCTTGAGTTGTACCATTATGGAGACATGTGTACACCTATGAGTAATAACTATTCAAAGCACTGAATAAGAATGGACTTTTCAAACATATATTAAAAGTTGATGCTTGACTCTTTCTAATCACCTACTGATTATTTATAACAAATTTATGTTAGGTGTGCCGCACTATGTACCATTGTTTGTTGGGTTGTTTAAACCTGTAAGGGATGGGTGTGTTCCCTTGTGCAGGCACCCTTGCTTTCCTTGCTTTCATGCTTACTTGAATTGAATTTATGCCATTTATAATCCTGAGCGCCTATATAACCCCAATTTTTCACCCCACTATTAGAGTTCCATTAATATTAGGGGGGGCTGCTTGGATCTGAAGCCTAAGTACAATTTGATACTTTACTATGGATAGGAATAAAGTAGCAGAGGATCTGTTTGATAGTCTAGCCAGGGGGGTCATACCCCAAAATGTATGGCGTAATGATGTGCATGTACAAAATGAAGGATTAAGGAGCAAATTCATTAGATTAGAAAAACTTAAGAAAAATGAATTGTCCAAATGGTGGGATGGGGCCACTTTGAAACAATATATTAAATTGAATCGTATTCCTAGGGGGTTAAGATCCCAGATATTTCCAACATATGATGATTTAGACCCGGATTTGTTGGCTCTGTGGAATAAGGAACTAACAGCGAGTTCAATGAGACTCTTGGAAATACTGATTATTAATGCTGAGAGAAAGGTGTCCAAATTACAGGCTGAGATTATAACTCTTGAAAAGGAAATTGAGAGTTTAAACCTAAAGGAATCTACTGATAAAAACTATAAAATCTTAGACGAGGTTATACTTAAATTTCAAGAAGAGATAACACAGAGGAAAGCGCGCAAATTAAAGAGGGATGAAAAAGATTATTTGACAGGAAGAGTGTTCACTTTTGCCAGCAAATATGATCATTTAATTCATACCAACTTGACACCTAGGAGCCCCAGCACGTCAAACATCTCAGATTCAACATCAATTAGTACTCCGGCCACCAGTGATAGTGAGGTAGATGGAGCTGGGAGTGTACCTACCCCAGGGGGTGTCAGCACAGATAGTAATTCCATTTTTTTACAAGAACTTATGAGGATGAAACGGGGCAAATTCATCCAAAACAGGAGCGCAAAAAAACAAGAAGGGGCGGTAGAGGAAAAAGGAGTAAAGACAAGAGATCGGGATGGGGTTACAACAAGATCCCGGGACAACAAAAAAACGTAGATGATGTTGGGTCGACCTCCATCAATGTGATTAATTATTCCGAATTTGAACTTACTACAGGGGCAAAGAGTCTTCTGGCTAGAGGACTCAACTTTTGCCCCAGATCCTTTGGGGACCCCTGTAGGTCCAAGATTGACTTATTCAAATTTGTGCGCAAACTTAAAATTAAGAAATATTTCCACCAGCACCCAACGATGAGTTCTAGTGCTACTTTATGCACATCTACCCCTAGCACTCTGTCCATTGAACAAATACATGATACAGCACTTATCGTTTCTCTAGCAGAGAGAGATGAAGATCCGGGTATTGTGTCAAGGATGCTACAAGATCTGGACATTGATTCGGACATGAGTGTTCCTAGTGGCTTTAAGAAAAGATCGGGCTGGACACCTAGGTCATGGAGCTTGAATTGCTTTGATAAATTCTTTGACTCGGTCTGTCAGGATTTCGACAAGTACTTAGCTAAGATAAACTATAGGCAATTTGCGAATAATCTCAACTTTGAGGAGTCAACTGCACTGACAATGTTGAAGCGGAATAAAGATATTATTATAAGGCAGGCAGATAAAGGGGGGAATGTGGTTCTTATGAACAAAACTGATTATGACAATGAAATTCTATCACAACTCAATGATGCAATTTGTTATGAGAAGGTATGTGGGAATCCTATTCCTAATCTGACTCCCATAATAAACAAGAAATTGGTGACCTGGCGGGAGAAGGGGCTTCTGAATAAAGAGGAATATATGTATTTGAGAGTGGATCATCCCAGGTATCCGTGTCTTTATACGCTACCCAAAGTACATAAGGGTTTGCCTTTTCCACCGGGCAGACCTATTGTCTTGGGTATTTCAGGTCCTACTGAGAAACTCTCGGAATTTGTAGATTGTTTTTTGCAACCATTAGTATGTAACTTACCATCCTTCATCAAAGATACCACACATATTCTGAGCATTTTGAATGATGTTGAGTGGGACAGTGACATGATGTTGGTAACACTGGATGTAGTGTCATTATATACATGCATTAACCATGAATTAGTACAAGAAGCCATCCGTTTCTTTCTACATAAAAGATCGGCTAGCTATTGGGAGCATACTGATATGTTGATTGAAATGATGAACCTTATTTTGACCAATAATTTTTTTCTGTTTAACAGAGATTGGTTCCGACAAAAGCAGGGTGTGGCCATGGGTTCCAAATTCTACCCCTCGTACGCAAATCTTTTTATGGAGTGGTTTGAACATAAATGGATTTGGGGCCCAGGTGCAAGCGAATGGCAGACTCATATATTATTCTGGGGAAGATATATAGATGATTGCTTTTTGATTTGGACAGGTGGTGAAAAGAAACTATTGGAATTCTGTGAATTTTTGAATTCCAATAATATGAACGTGAAATTAACACATCAATATAGTTCAACGAGTATTGAATTTCTCGATGTCGAAATTTTCATTGCTGAAGGTAAGATTCAGAGTAGACTATTTCGCAAAGCCACAGCCTGTAATTCCATACTTCATGCTGATAGTTCGCACCCCAGGCATCAAATAGCATCTATCCCTTATGCAGAATTTGTGAGGGCTAGACGCAATTGTAGTCTGGATGAAGAGTTCTTCCATGAGTTAGATGATATGGGTAGAAGATTCCTAGCACGGGGCTACTCGAATAAGATGGTTAAGAAGGCCCATCGCAAAGCTAAATGCTTAAAGAGATGTGACACACTAAAGAAAGACAACACTACTAAGAGGACTGATCAACCTAATACAGTTCGATTCATTACAGATTTTAATGATGCTTCATTGATTCTACAAAAATGCATGAATAAACATTGGAGTTCATTGTCCCAAGACGAATCACTGAGAGATATGTTACCAGAAAGAATACCAGTAGCATTTCGGAGGGGCAGAAACTTTAAAAGCATATTGAGTCCCAGTTTTACTGCCAATCCTCCTGAGACAACATGGCTCTCTACAAAAATGGTCGTTTTTTTTAGATGCGGAGCCTGTGGAGTATGCCGCTGGGCTTGTCACAATATAAAAGAATTCTCGGATGGGAGAACACAATTTAAGATTTGTTCAATGATTAACTGTAACACTACCTTTGTTGTATATATCATACGGTGCAAATGCCTGAAGATTTATGTTGGTAGTACAATTTGTGCACTCAAGATCAGAATTAGTGAACATGTGAGAGCGCTTAACAATGTTGACATGAAATATCCAATAGTGACACACATAATGAACTGTAACTCACAGACCAATCATAAGAGCTTTGGATTTTTTGGGCTAGAACACATCCCTAAAGATCCGAGGGGCGGCAATAGAGAACTAGCACTCTGGATCATGAGATTGAGGACCGTGGAATCTGGTCTCAACTCTGACAGGGAGTTGGAATTCTTCCTTGTAGACTAAAGAGGTTACCTATGTATCAATGATATTCAGGTTAACTCAACCATTCATTATTACTGTCATTTGTTTTCTTTGTCCAAATAGGAGGTGTTGTATGGTTTATATCTGTCTCCCATTTCCAATGGGGTTTCAACATTGAGTTATGAATCAAAATCCTTCAACAAAGTCGGGAGGGTTTTTATTATACTTTGTCTAATCTTATACAGTTGGGATAAGTTGGATACTATCTTATTCTGGTTCCAACATCAGAAGAATATATCTTTTGGTTTCTTCAAATTCTAGAGCACTGATCCGATGAAGAGGGACCATTTATGTGTTGGTTTGATTTTATTTGTTGATTTAGCCCAATTGCCCTTTGTACAGGGACATTAGGGTTTGGATGGTTATACATAAAATAACGTAGTTTAGGATGAATGGAGCTATGGTTGTTGTTTTCAGAATCCCAGTTCAGAGCCTAGGTTGGCTTCCCTAATGTGGGTTTATTGTGTATTTTCCACTCGTAGGGGCGCTTTGGATTGTCATCTTGCTTAAACTTTATATTTCTTAAGAAATGGCTTTCATTTAGGTGCACTTTGTTATTATATTTTTTTGGCTTTTTAGATTCCTAAGTTATGGTCTAACCATGGTAGCACAGCCGGTAAATAATAGTGTTCTCTCCTGCCTTATTATGAGGTGACTCCGATTTTTACAATCAATGAAAGTCTGTTTTTCAGTTTTATGTGGTTGCTTGCGTGTTTTCCGTTAGTCCATTTTCCATTTTCATGATATCCCGTACATCTCGACTTCCGGGTCCCAGACGCTAGACTCAGGAGTCGCGTACTCGCGTTTTTCTGTATCTTACCGCGTTGGGAGTTGCGTACTCGCATCTCTCTGTTTCCTTTCATGTTGATTTGTGGAGCGTATTTTGGTTCCATTTCGGATGCGGTGAGTACCGGTGTTTCTGTGATTATTACATTAAGATATTTGTTTTGTATGATGGAAGACCCGTTTTTTGGTCCTGTATTGTGTTTGATAAGGATTTTCTTCGGCAGCCTAATAGCCTTTACTTATGATTTATTTCAAGTGATGTTTCAAC
This sequence comes from Pleurodeles waltl, assembly GCF_031143425.1. Taxonomy (NCBI): domain Eukaryota; kingdom Metazoa; phylum Chordata; class Amphibia; order Caudata; family Salamandridae; genus Pleurodeles; species Pleurodeles waltl. The sequence continues at coordinate 568,086,639 of NC_090438.1, forward strand.
ACTTAGGATGTGCTTTTTATACGTATTTAGACCAGAATTCAGTATTATGAGATATTTGGAGATCGTTCTTGGTTCAACATTATTTCTTAACGTGGTGTTCAGACTACTGTAAGATGTTTGCTATGTATTTGTATTTATTTTGTTTGATTTCACGCTAGATCTGGAGGTCTAACAAAGGCCGGTGTACCTGATATTCACTGATTCATGGATCCGATACCTGTATTGATATGTGAAATCGTACCTTGGAGGACATAAACCTTGTGAAACTAGGTAATTTTAAATGTAGCATTGTAGACTCACTTTTACCTTGAGCATTTCTTGAGCAAGGAGGCATAAATAGCATTATTCTTTGTTTTTTCATGTCGCATTATTTAGTCTTGAACGTGTGCATACACTGACTATAGGATTCCAGTCCACTACTTACTTACCAGTTCGTATCTCATAGACTTTGTTTGATGACGGTTGAAGTGGGTCAACCTTTTGAGGATTAGGAGGTATGACTTCCATAGTTTGTTGCATGAAAATATACACAGTGGTGTTCTCTCACATGAATATTTGAGCTTGTGGCTAGTGCACGTCAGTGTTTGTTATTCTATCGACCATATAGTTTGTTTTTCAGCTTTATACACACGTTTTATGTACCTGCGGGTAGCTAAACCTATTTCTATTTCCTCGGCTCTCATTCCACCCTTTTTTTTGGGGGGGGGGGATATTTCTGTAAGACACGAGACACTATGCGGTTAACACTTCGGCCATTTTGTTTGGGCTTTAATTGGAGTTTTGTACTAAATCTCTCTTTTGATACTTTCAAAGACTAAGTTCTAGTATTTTGGTTACTAACTCAACGAATATATTTACAATTTTAGCCCTGAAGAAGTCGTTTGGGATTGGATTGGAGTTTTCCCAAGACGAAACACGTGTTGGCTTGAGTTGTACCATTATGGAGGTGTTGTCAAACACGGCTTGAGTTGTACCATTATGGAGACATGTGTACACCTATGAGTAATAACTATTCAAAGCACTGAATAAGAATGGACTTTTCAAACATATATTAAAAGTTGATGCTTGACTCTTTCTAATCACCTACTGATTATTTATAACAAATTTATGTTAGGTGTGCCGCACTATGTACCATTGTTTGTTGGGTTGTTTAAACCTGTAAGGGATGGGTGTGTTCCCTTGTGCAGGCACCCTTGCTTTCCTTGCTTTCATGCTTACTTGAATTGAATTTATGCCATTTATGATCCTGAGCGCCTATATAACCCCAATTTTTCACCCCACTATTAGAGTTACATGCTCCATAAGTGGCCGCCGGGATACATTTGGCTTTGTAGATTTTTACCATGTTTGACGGAGAGATCCCCCCTAGTTTTTTGGAAAAGATCTTCAAGGCCGCCGTTGTTTTAATGATCTGGTCTTTTTTTGTTTTCACGCAGTGTGCCCAAGTGGCTTGTTTATCGAACATTATGCCCAAATATGAGAAGGTGGGAGCTATCTTCACCTTGTCCTCGTGAATAGTGATTTTATAGGACTTGCTCAGTTTCCTGCCACAGTTCATTATGAACATTTTCGAGCGGTTGACTGTGAGGCCCAGGGCTGTCATGTAATTTATACAAGTGGTTAGGAGTTTCTGGAGGGCTAGCGGTGTCCTGGCCATGAGTACTGCATCGTCTGCGTAAAGAAGTGCAGGAACGGGGCGATTGCCTATTTGTGGAAGGTCTTTACATTTGCTTATCAATTCACTTTCTAGGTTGTTTATGTATAATGAAAATAGAAGTGGTACGAGAACGCAGCCTTGGCTCACCCCTCTGTATATGCCAAAAGACTTAGTACATTCCCCTCTCATCCCGTACCTTACTCTTGCTCTGCACCCAGTATACAGATCCTTTATGAAATGGACTATTGTTGGTTCGACCCCCATGCTTATTAGAATATCCCATAACTTTTCATGCAAGACACAGTCAAATGCTGAGGACAAATCTATAAAGGCCAGGTGCAAATTACCCTCTCTGGTCTTCGTATACTTCCCCACTAGGATAGTTAAGTTCAGAGCCTGTTCCACTGTACCTAGTCCTGTGCGGAAGCCATACTGCACTGGGGATAGAATGTTATTTTCTTCCGCCCATGTTTGAAGTCTATTTAGAATTATTCTCCCCGCTAATTTGGCTGATGTATCGAGGAGAGAAATTGGCCTATAACAGGCTGGGTTAAGGCGATCCCCCTTTTTGTATATGGGTATGATGATAGAATGGCGCCATGTTGATGGTGGGCCTTGTGTGCAAATGGCCCTCAGTACCTGCGTCAATAGAGGGCCCCATAGGTCGGTGTTAGCTTTATATAGGTCGATTGGAACACCATCGGGCCCTGGCGCTTTCCCTGCTTTGCTTGTGTTTATAGCTTCTACTACCTCCTCTAAGGTAAACTGGGGTGATACTGCTAGGTGTCGATCTTCCTCAAAGTCTAGGACTTTTAGAAGGTCCGGAGGAGCTCTGTCATTGGGTTGACAGTATATCTTAGAAAAGTACGTGATCCAGTCCTCTTCCGAAATTGCAGTTTCCATTCTAGGGGTATTATTGTCACCTAGAACGGGAGTATTTATTATTTTCCAGAAGAGGGCATTGTCTTTCGTCAGACTAGCTCTGTGTAAGTTGTCCCATGACTTCCCTCTCAGAGCGAGTTTCCTCTTTTTTGTGGCTGTCTTATATGCCAGTCTGCAGATACGTATTTCAGTCTGACATCTTATGGGGGCACTTAGGGCTTTTTTTAATCTTGTGTGTGCTTTCGTACAATCGTGGTCAAACCAGCCGGTTTCCCTTTTCTTACCCCCTGCCCCTCCTGTCCTAATCGTGAGGGCTTTTTTTACGATGTAGGTTATCTGTTGGAAGGCACTTAGACATTGTCCTGGGGCCGTGTCATCACTAAGGCAATCAAGGAACACTTGGATATGTTCACGTAATATATCTTTTAATAATACCTGTGGGTCAGTCTGACTCCATCTCAGTGTATAACCATTACCCGGGGCTAGTACAATATCGTTTACCATCGTTACCTCTCTGGCTTTAGCCTGTGTGGCAGGGATTGGTGAAAGTTCCAGGCTTTGAGGGAAATGGTCGCTTATTGCGATGTTATGGATTATGTAATTAGAAAAATAGTGTACAAAATGTGTTGACATTAAAATATAATCGATAACTGTATTTGCACCCCTTCCATTAAAGGTTGGTTTAAACTGTAGTTCTTTGGGAGATAATTCATTTACAAGAGACAGATTATGTTTTTGGGCCACTGAATTCATTACCTCTCCTTGAACGGTATGTGAAAAGTGCAGTCCAATGCCGATATCTTCGGTATCCCAACCACACACCTTTCCTGTGGGTTCCTTGCAAAGATGTACATTAAAGTCGCCCCCCCATATAATAAAAGTCTCGCGTCTATTGCTCGCACATATTTCCTCTAGGTCCTCACCCATCTCTGTTAAAATTTTGGGGACTTCTCTATGCGTTGCATTATTATAGAAGTTGATGAGTACTAGGTGCGTATTCTGATCCAAGTTGCATTCAATCATTTGATAATAGGTTTTTGTGATTTGCATTTTTGAGTTATGTAGCCATGCCTTATTTGAGATATATGTGCATAGGCCTCCCTTTGGCCTGCCGTGATTAACCTGTACAGCTGGTGTATGAAATATCTTGTACCCATTTATGTGGACTGGATTTAATGTCCAGGTCTCCTGAAGACAGATAGAAGGAAAATCCCCAATGAAATTTACCCAAAGCTCGTTATTAATCTTATTAGTTAGACCTGCCACATTCCAGTAAAGTATAGTTGTTTCCATATATTGATAGGGTTGGGGGTGCGCCTCCTCTATAGATGGTAAGAGTGGTACGTCATCTTGAGTATAAATTATTGGAGGGAGTTGGTTCCCCTGATTCAAATGGATGTCTATGATGTTCCTATCAGATGCCATCTCGCGGGATACATCTCCCCTGTTCTCGGTAGGCCTTTCTTTATTTACATCCAGGGCAAATTCATACGGAAAATCTATCTTCTTCCTGTTTAGTCAATCCAAATCTTCTAGCGTTGTAAGTGGTTGAAATCTATTACTAAGAGAATTATGGTCCAGGGTATTTAGTACTTGTTCATTTACGGATTGTAGATCCCTAACGTTGCGCCCCGAAGATCTTGGATAAAAGAAACCCAAGGGTAGCAATGAAATTCCTTGACAAGTGGCTTGTCTAACACCTAATTTGTGGATGATACTATGCACCAAATCTGGGGTCTTGAATGAAAGAACCACACAGTCTCCTTCCACGCTTCCACTACTTTTTCCCTGTTTCCTATCCACTTGACTCTTCTTGCCATTTTTATATCATTAAATAGGACCCCCACCCCCCAGGACCCAAACGTGTTCCTATACAATTCAGGGCCTTATTCCTCAATGCCGGCCACGTTTCCCGGTGTTGATCACCTATAGGGGGAACATTTGTCAGGACCACAACGTATGGAGTTGCCTCCGGAGGAAGATGTAAATGGTCACTAGGTATGTATGTAGACTTCGGGGGTCTTGTTTCAGTATGTTGAGGCCTTCCTTTGTCTGTTCGGGGAATATTTGTCCTAATTAGTAAGGGAGTGTTGGGCAATGTGGTGACTTGTTTATGATTAGTAGTTGGTACTGGTGGAAATGATTGTATGCTGGTTAGAGGCTTGTGAATAGAGTGTATATGGCTAGTACTTGCTGATATAAATGGTACCTGTGGTTTAATCAAGAGCTTTGAGAACGGGTGTGGGTCGTTAACCTTATCTAGAGGTATGGATTGGGAATTTCGCTCGAAATTCAAATTTGGCAATATTAAACTTGGATTTTGTTTTAGGTCGTGTGAGGCCTCTGGGTGTAAAGACTTTATAAATCCCATGCCTGCCTCGACCTTGCACTCCACTACTTTTAAGCGTTCCAACAGGGAATCCAGTTTGGCCCCGAATGATGATTTCATGCTATTTATTAGGTCACAGAGGTTGGCTAGGAGAGATCTAGTCGTATCTACTGGTTTAATTGGGAGTTTCTTCCGAGATGACTTCTTTAAGGGCTTTCTATCGAGTGTGGGTACCGAATCATTCTTAAGAGATTTTTTAGGGGTATTGTCTGCCTTATCTGGCGCCGGCTTCCTTTGGCGTTTAGCTACAGGTGAAAGGTCATCTAATGAGAGAATTGAATCTGAGATATTTTGAATGCATCCATTTTTATCTGTTGCATCTCTGTTCAGTGCTTCATTATTACACCTTGTAGAATCATCAGTTATCACCACGTCCGTTGGAGATTGGTTGTTATGTTCTTTGGATGTCAGGATTTTCCCCTCTACATTGGCAATTTGTTTGTCTATCATACCCATGGCCCCTGAGATGTATTTTAATATGGAGGTACTGTCTTTTAAGCTTGGGGGGTGACTCAATTTTGAGTGCTTCCTCTTCCCCATATTTTATGTGATATCACTCTAAATCCGGTATGAGAAAATGGGGTATTTATATATAAGGTAAGTTACGCTTAGTTAATTGTGTGCACCAGGATAGCACCACCCCAACTTAGATAATTAAATGAATTAGCAGAAAGTAAAGCACTTTGCCGTCAGGTAGCAATCTGTTTGAATATAGGTTAGAATTTAAAAAAGAAGAAAGATAAAAAAAGGAAAGGATAAAAGGATAAATTGTCACTTGTTTGTCCCGCGTATGATAGCTCCTGGGATATTCCTACACTCGGTGTCCCACCAAAGGCTGAAGGCGAATCCCAAGGTTTCCCAGAAGAGGCCACTGTCCGGGTCAGTAGGGTCAATAGTTCCTTTGTCTTCTCGATTCCGGTTAGTATTTCTCTTTCCTTTATAACCAGGGGCCCTCAAAAAGCAGTTGAAAGAGGGGGGGCCCAGCCCAGCCTCTTCCTGGCAATGACGGGCCCGGGCTTCGCCCGGGCGCGTCCCGCGACGGCGGGAGCGCGAAATGGATTTAAAGGGCTCCTGCCCTTGAAACAAGTGTCCCCGGCTGCAACGCGCTTCCCGCGACGGCGGGAGCGCGAAATGGATTTAAAGGGCTCCTGCCCTTGGAACAAGTGTCCCCGGCTGCAACGCGCTTCCCGCGACGGCGGGAGCGCGAAAAGGATTTAAAGGGCTCCTGCCCTTGGAACAAGTGTCCCCGGCTGCAACGCGCTTCCCGCGACGGCGGGAGCGCGAAATTGATTTAAAGGGCTGCTGCCCTTGGAACAAGTGTCCCCGTCTGCAACGTGCTTCCGTCTACTCTTACTGCACTCTGATGTAGTGTTCTTTATAAAGGTGTGTCTTCATATGTTTCTTAAATTGGACAAGCATTTGGGTTGTCCTGAAGGGTACTGAAATATTGTTTGAGAACCTCGGTGGGAAAAGGCTGCTGCCTTGTTCTGTCTATTGTACACTTATTAGTATCCAGTCTGATGGTGTCCTGGCTGTGGGTGTACGGAGAGCTACCAGAGATGATGCTGTTGTATGAAAGGTAAGCAGGGCCACTAGTATTGGCTTTGTAAATAATGCAGCTAGTTTTGAAAATGGTACTGACCGGCATGACGCATATGAGTTCCATCAGAATGGTGGCGATGTGATCATATTGCTTCTGGTCCTGGATGACACATGCTAATAAAATAATGAAACACTTGTTTTTGTCCTTTGGTAGGAACCAGCACCTCTGTATGATCTAGCTATGCTGGCCTTGGAGAGTCCCGACAGCGGCTGGACAGAAGAAGATGGTCCTAAGGAAGGCCTTGCAGAGTACATTGTCCAGTTTCTGACGAAGAAAGCAGAGCTGATGAAAGATTATTTTTCTCTTGAAATTGATGAGGTAATTTCTACCAGTGCTGGTCTCTCTAATGCTTTGACTGACTGTATTGTACCGACTGTTGCAAAGACTGCAGTGTCTCTGTTAAGATTTGCATACCCTGCCACTCCCCCGTAGCTAAACTTCCCACAATGTCATTGGGAAAGGGATATATTAAACATTTTTCGGAGTATGTGTTTTTCAGAGCATATAGAAAGGTTTCCCGGTCCATACTGGACTGTGCACATTTCGCTAAATGTTTAAAAACATCTCTCCAGTTCTGTTCTTAGAACGTTTTGTGTACCATTATACAAATGCTTACAGACTGTGGACCAGTCCAAACAATTGTGATGATTAGTGAATCACATTCCAAGACTTGTATGTAAATACTTTGTTAAAAATATACATATTCCAGTTTCTAATTTCCCTGCTTATAATCTGAAATGCATATTGTGACAGCAGAACTCAAATGATGTTTTTCACAGCCCCTCACCCTTTGTCTAAATATTTCAATGCTCAGAGGCCCTCATCAGGACACCACCATTCTTTTGTATCTACTACAAAAGATGTACATTTTTCGTACAGGTATAAAGGTTTCTCCTATTATTAGTTCTCCATTATTGTGAGCTATTGTCCTACCAGTTTGTCATGCTTCTATATGTGTGCCCAATGTCACAACCTTCGTTCTGATGTCAATAATCGCTACACAGTGCATTATCCTTCCAGGGAACTTTGCTTTATATCAAGAGTTGCTGATTTCAGGTACGTAATGAGCTAGCAAGATGTTCGCTCCCAGCACTCTGACCTCTAGTTCTTTTAACATTTTAACTTTGTGTTAAAATGTTCATCATAGCATGAAACCTGTGAAACTATCTGAAAAATGTCTACCCATAAATTACTCATTCCTTTGATAGTTGTGGGAGGGATCATTGCTAGTGACAGTAGGAAGAGAGGCTTCCTGCCTGCCCCTCATATCATAATGTGTGAGAAACTAAGACATCTGTAGTAGCATCTTTGAGGTCTTGAAAGAGCTTTGAACTTAAGAAACGGACCCAACAATAACAGTCACTTACTTTGGGGCAGCAGATTATTAAAATAAACCCACATGTAGAGAGGTGAGACAGGCTGCTCCAGAAGAGATGTGCCATGAACACAAGGTGTTTGGCTTATTGAGGGGGACAACAAAGTAGACCTCTCATCCATCCATTTCTTTGGATTTTTGACAGTGATAGAGAGTTGAGAATGTCAAAGTCTTTGTGGGTATATCCTGCACACGGGGTGCTCAGGAAGGGAGAGGCTAGGCAGGGAGTAGTAGCTGAGGTGTTAGTCAGCCCACTTAGCTGATGGTGGATGGGTCCACGCAATTCCATTTGAGTTCCAACGGGACATCTTAAGACTGTATGGCAAAAAATGTAAAACAGTTTCACACAACCATGCTAAACTAGAGTCTGCAAGAGGTACTCATCCTATAGATTCTTGAAAGGATGTGAGGTACTTAAGTATTATGTGACCAGTCTGCTGTGTGTCCCCCTCATGAGTTTGACTCAGAGATTTGTGCCATGACAGTTTGAGCATTGCCTTTGTGCTTATTGGTCGGCAGTACTCTTCTCCTGGTTAACACAATACACGTATCAACTTCACATAATAGTCCTTCTTTAACGTTGGATAGTTTGCAGTGTCTAAAGAGGCAAAGATGGGAACAAACGCCTCTTAGTTGGGGGCAAGGTTAACAATGAAACTTTCTTAAAAATCAGCCAGTGTTGAGATGGATGGTCCGCCCCTTTATGAATAATGGGATAGCAGGAGAGAAGGGAAAAGCCAGAACAACTATCTTATATTTGGTATGCTGACCTTGCAGAAGAAACTGTGGAGATGGAAACGCAAACAAGTGAAATGCCTGGCAATCATGACTTGAAACCAAGGGTTACAGAGTTGAAAAGAACTGAGTTTTGATTCTGTCGCTATTAACTAGGTTACTTCTTTCCTGTTTATCTGCGTAGGGTATGGTTTCGGTTTCTAACGTGATAATTATTGAACATTTGTTTTGGTGGTGGGGCATTGAAAACTATTCTTGTGTACATATGTATTTATTCTGGCGTTTTAAAGTCGATCTCAGTCTCTTGCTCTGTCTACTTCACTGGAAAAGCATAAGAGACGTGTTGTTTGTGCCCATAACTGAACTGCTTTTTTTTTTTTGAGTTTCTGGAAAAATCCTGACACCTATCCTTTGGGAATGCTTCCAAGGAACGGATTTTCTAGGTTACGATCAGATAGCAATATTGAATCCTACCTTTGTTAAACTTTTTTAGACCTTTCTCCTTGACTCATGAAAAGACTAATTTTATGATTAAAGACATACGTTTGCTTTTTAATTATTTGTATTACAAACATAACACAATTATACATATCCATTACGGTAGGAGGAGAATACTAATCCTTAGGAGAAAGCCGGTAACATAGAGAGCTCTTACATTGTTCCTCTTACAACATGTTACTTAATTTTCTCCCATCATTTCAAATTACTCACTTAAAAAAAATAACCTATGGTCATTTGCTCCAGGTAGGGTGGCCACATAGGGGGGTAGGGAGCACAAAGAGCACAATGTGGGATTTTAATATTAAACATCCAGCAGTCTCTAAAGAAAAACAAACTTACCTTACACAATAATATTGCATCTCAACAAGAAACGCCACCCCATCCCAACACCCACTTGCCACCCATTCAAGAAATCCAAAGGACACCAAAAAAATATTTTGAACCAAATCTGACCCATTAGTGAGGTTTACCAGCTGCTTGGCCTCTGACTTAATCCCATCTTGGAAGGCACAAGCAGTATATCTTTTAGAAAAATAGACTTGCTACTTAGCTCTACCCTTAATCTTGTTGGATACCACCGTACAGCATCAAATCCCATCCAGACAAGTGCTTTTCCATTCCTGTTTCTCTGCTGAAGCCTAGGAAGAGAAGAATCATGTTCCGGCCAAATATCACTGTTTGTTTAGGATTGCTGTCCTAAGGACCGCGTCCATTTCCTTACTCAGTCCATTTACCATAATTGGTGAGGGGTCCCCCAGGGTGGCATAATACACGCTGCAGCCCTTGGGACCCCTCCCAGGTCACAGGGCCCTTGGTACCTGGCGTACCTTTTACAAGGGACTTAACTGTGTGTCAGGTGTGTGCCAGTTCCCACAACCATGGTACCGTTTTTGGAAATAACATTGGTGCAGGAACCTGGTTAGTGCGCAATAGTAGTACTTAAGGACTCCCTAGAGCCATCATCCTCAAGCGTGGCAAGCTGTAAATGCCATAGGGGGATCGCTGGTCAAGCATGTGGTGGATCAGATGTCAGAAGAAGAGGGCTATGATCTGAGCGGGTGTGACCCAGATATTTTGTAGACTGCACCGAATGGAACAACCACTCAGAGCACAGTAGTCTATCTCATCTGGTATGTTAATTGTGTATATGGGAGTAATATGAATAATCTTGTTCTCAACGGTCTTGGAGATGCCATATGTCACTGAGGACCCATTGATGTAACCAATCCTTGAACCCCGAGGCCAGTCTACGGGGGGGAGTTCCCTGCAATGGTGGAGTAGAACAGTCCAGCAGGACATCGTCTACATAACTAAAGTGCGCCCCCAGCAAAAGATCCCCTCTCATCATCAAACCCACTTGGGGCAACAAGGCCTGGAGGAACCTAAGCTAATTTTGTTTGGGTGCATAACTTCAACCCAAGTGACTTCCTTCCCCCAGGAGTCTTCCTTTAATTAGTACATACCTGCCCTCCTTATCAACTACTTATTGCAGGAGTTAAAATTGGACTCCCTGCCTGATCTAAATCAGGGACCCCCTGGCATAGGCAGGGTAAAAAGTTGCATAAAGCTGTCCACGCCATCTACGGTGCAATCAGGTAATGTCCACTCCCATTGTGTGTGTCTCCTGTAATATTGCTATATGTATTCCCCTGTGACGCAGTTACTGATATACTTTATAACGCTTTGCTGCAGACCCCAGCCCTTGAACATTCCAGGTCATGCATAGTTATCTCTGTGGTTTGTTAGCCATGGACTAACATTTATTTTAGATTGCCAGGTATTAGCTCTCAGACGCATCCAGGGTCCCACTTCATATAAGACCATTCAGAACGTTCCTTGAGTTGCCGAAATAAAAACCAAACCCCTGCTTTGAACTCCCCAACCCCTGGACCTAACGGCAAAGCCCTTCTGCCCAAACAAATAAAATTCCGTAAAGGAAACAAAGTCTTAGGTACAGTTCCACCATGCTCCCATGAAGAGCCTGATAATTGGGAGGGAGGCCTCCAGAAAACAAGAACCGCAAATACACTCCTGCCCATAAATTGCAATGTCAGCTATCCTCCGGAGTGCCCCTATCATCCGGGATAATCCAAGCCCACCCTGGCAGTTGGTCCCGCCAAGTCTAGAGCTCTATGATTCCCTCCCTGTGCCACCCACAACTCAGGAGGCCTCTATACTCTCTGACTGCACATATACATCCTCCAAATCAGGAACAGCCAGGGCACAGCAAACTGGTACATCTCCCATCGGATTGCCAACTACTAGGAAGTATTGTGAGCTTGTGGATAGTCAAACAATTTCATCTACAGTTTGTGGGGTCACCAGAGGGAAACCATCTTCTTCAGGAGTAGATTTGTCTGCCTCCGGGTCCATTGCCGATCCACCTGTGTCTGATCCTGTTCTTTGTTCAAAACTTTGCTGCTGGGCAAGGCCTGCCCCTGCCTTGAGTGCCGCCACCTGGTCATAGTTAGTCTGCGGGGGTTGCCAGGGATCACGACTCCAGGATTTCCGGGGCTTTCTGGTAGGGCGAGCGCTGTCTTTCACTCAGTTTGCGCCATTTTCCCCACCCAGGGGGCCCCAGTCTTGTGCGCCTCCAACCATTCCCACGCTTCTCGGGGATCTTCACAAAAATGTGTCAAGCCGTCCACCATAAGTTTCAATTTGGAAGAAAACAGGAGGGAATATTGAATACCTTCATCCTGAGAGTTCTCTTCACTTCAGCTTAGGACGCCTATTCTGGGAACATTTTCACTTTTCCATTCTCAATCAGGTAGGGGCCCTCCTTGAAGGCACAGTTTAATAGGATGTCTCTCTCGCAAAAGTGCAGCAATTTGGCAACCACTGTTCCTGCTGTCTGCCCGGGTCTTGGGGGGGGTGAATGGGGACTCTATGGGCTCGTTCCAATGCGAAAAAGAGGGTACGTTTTTTCGGGGCTACTTCTGTCTTGATTTAATCCCTCGCTTGTCATTTGTTCCTTTCTGTACCTTTCTAAATCCTGTTCTTTTGTGTGGTGAATTAGTCAAATTTGTCTCTCCTTTTGTGGTTTGTTTCATGCCCATGGCGACTGGCCTTATTACTTGTCTTATCTCCCCACAAGCGTTTAGGTTACTGTTGCTGGACTATTTTCTTAGTTTGCCTTGCCTCAGAATTTTGGATTGTTGTTTTTAGGGGTGGTGAAACAACTACGCTTAAGCCGATATGATTTTTTCCCATGCCATCCCCTCCGCACCAACACTGCCCCCCCAACACCTCCTAGCCGCACATGTGCTCCTATGACTGCGGCTGTCCGTGCAGCACAGCGCCGGCATCCTTCTCATTTTCATTATCCCCCACATACCTCCAGTGCAGTATATGATGGTGTATGAAAGTACCTTCTTTCTTGGTAAGGTTACCCCTTTTTTCTGCCTGATGTCCATGTGTTTGACTGTGTTCACTGGGATCCTGCTAACCAGGACCCCAGTGACCCCAGTGATTATGCTCTCTCTCCCAAAACTCTGTATTTCATCCCACAATTGGCACACTGGTGCCTCATTATAAGCCCCTAGTATATGGTGCCTAGGTACCCAGGGCATTGGGGTTCCAGGGGATCCCTATGGGCTGCAGCATATATTTTGCCACCTATAGGGAACCCAAGCAAAGGGTTCTGCAGAACTGCCATTGCAGCCTGCGTGAAAAGGTGCAAGCACCCGTTTACTGCCACTTTTCACTGCACCAGGTCACTTACAAGTCATCCCTATGGCAGGCCTTCTAGCCCAGAGGGCAGGGTGCAAAGTACCGGTGTGTGAGGGCACCCATGCACTAGCAGAGGTGCCCCCATGAACTCCAGGCCCATGTTCCCAGAATTCATGAGTGCAGGGACACCATTTTGTGTGTCTATTGAACATAGGTCAATACCTATGTCCAGCTACATAATGGTAACTCCGAACATAGGCATGTTGCATTGGTTGTATGATTCTATGCACTCCGGGGGCTCCTTAGAGGACCCCCAGTATTGCCATTACAGCCTTCTGAGGGTTTTCAGGCAGCCCAAGCTGCTGCCACCTCCCAGACAAGTGTCTGCCCTCCTGTTGCTTGAGAGGCTCAAGCCCAGGAAGGCAGAAGAAAGGATTTCCTTGGGTTGTTAAACTCTCTTTCTTTGGAAATAGGTGTTAGAGGCTTGGGAGGGGTAGCCTCCCCAAGCCACTGGCAGTGCTTTGAAGGGCACATTTGGTGCCCTCTTTGCATAAACCAGTCTACACTGATTCAGGGATCCCCAGTCCGTGCTCTGGGGTAAAACTGGACAAAGGAAAAAAGAGTGACCACTCCCCTGTCCATCACCATCCCAGGGGTGGTGCTCAGAGCTCCTCTAGAGGGTCCCTGGATTTTGCCATCTTGGATTCAAGGTTGGCAGGGAACTCTGGGAGCATCCGAGTGGCCAGTGCCAGCAGGTGACAGAGCCCCCTCCTGATAGTTGATCACCCAGCTAGGTGATCAGTCCCCCTTTCAGGACTATTAAGGGTCTCTCTTTTGGGGGACTTCCTCAGATTGGGATTGCAAGACTCCAGCAGGATTCCTCTGCAACCTCCACTTCGACTTCTGACCGAAGAAACTGCATCTGGATGTCCAGGACCAGACAAGCCGCAACAAAGAAGCAAGACACCTCCTGCAACATTGCATCCACGGCTCCTTCCAGCAACTGGAACATTTCCCCGGTCGTGCATCCTCTGAGGACAGCCCATCTTCAGCCTGCATCAGAAGGAAGAAGGAATCCCCCCTGGGAGTGAAGGAGTCACTCCCCTGCTTCTGCAGGCACCAACTGCAATGACAACCGACTGCTTAGATCCCACCTCCTGCTGAGCTTTGTGGATCCTGCTTCAAGGGTGGTAGACTGTAGTGGTCCTGACGGTCCAACTTGGGTGGAGGTAAGCCCTTGCCTGGCTATGCAGGACAGTACCCCCGTGCACCGCGTCCTTTGCAGCTGCCAAAGCTTATTGGCATCTTTTCCACAAGATCTTCAGGCATCTTGAAGGTCCAGCCCCCAACACTCCATCCTGCGACGCACAGCTCCCTGAGTAGTTCTCCGGCAGCGTGGGAGCCCTTTTCGTAGTGCTGCGTGAGCCTCTTCTGCGGCTTTGTCCCCATCCTTTGGGACTCCTGTGAGTGCTGCATGGGATTCTGTGGGTCTTCTGTGTTGCTGAGGACCCCCTCCGAATGCCCCTCCTGGGGAGAGTCCACCTAGTCCTTCCTGGTCTCGGGCAGCTCCACTTTCCGCTAACCGGGACTTTTGCTTGTGCCAAGGTTTGTTGGCGGAATCCAAAGATGCAAACCTGTCTGCAATCCTCCTTCCGGCGTGGGACATCACCTGCATCCTCCAGAAACTTGACTTTTATCTTCTTGGGTGCAGTGCTGACTATCCTTCTTCATCGCTGACTTACCTCTTGCACCTTCAGTCTAGTGGGACGGGTGCTCCTGCCCTCCCTGGACTCTGCTGTGTTTCTTGGACTTGGTTCCCTTCTTCCACAGGTCCTCTTGTCCAGGAATCCACTGTTGGTGTCTTGCAGTCTCTTGTGGGTTTTTCATTATTCTTCTTTTCTTCCAAGTGGGTGTTCTGGGGAATGTTTTGTGATTTACTCCTGCTTTCCTGGTCGCTGAGGTGGGTTGTGGTACTTACCTTTGGGCTTTCCTAGCACTCCCAGCTCCCCTCTACACACTACACTTGCCTAGGTGGGGGACCAACTCTCGCATTCCATTCTTTTAGTATATGGTTTGTGCTTCCCTAGGGCTATTTCCTACTATTGTGATTTTCACTAATTGCACTGTTGTCTTACTGTTTTATACCTATTTCTGCATACTAGTATATATATTTTGTGTATTACTTACCTCCTAAGGGAGTATAGCCTCTATGGTATTTTTGGTATTTGTGTCACAAAAATGAAGTAGCTTTATTTTTGTAACACTGAGTGTTTTCTTTCATGTGTAAGTACTAAGTGTGACTACAGTGGTATTGCATGAGCTTTGCATGTCTCCTAGATAGGCCTTAGCTGCTCGTCCACAGCTGCCTCTAGAGAGCCTGATTTCTAGACACTGACTACACTACACTAATAAGGGGTACCTGGACATGGTATAAGGTGTAAGTACCACAGGTACCCACCACACACCAAGCCAGACTTCTACAGTTGGCCGCCATGTCTGCCGGTTGCAGATTGATTTATTGGTTGAAAATGTATGTCATTATGGCCCAACACGCTAAAATATGGGATTTTGAAAAATCACTGTGGCGCAGCAGAGGTAGAAATTAAATAAATTAATGCAGCTCTTGTCACTCCGTTGCGTCGCCCTCAGGGTACAAGTCCCGGTGGACGTAGTCTACCAGTGTCCTCACTTTTAGATGGTGATGGTGAACAGTCTCACATAGGCGTGCAGAGAAGCCTTGGGGCATTTAAAACTGTCAGCCTTACTAGCGGCATCCTCTTTATTTGTGTAAGTGGCGTGGTAGGGATGATTTAATACCCTGAATAACAGGGGTCCGATCCTCTCCAGCTGTCACCGCCTTGGGTTTGCCCTTTTCTAAAATGTCTCCCCTCTACTTCTAACTGTGGGAGAAAGCAGTAGCGCCTTCCTAGCTTGAGGTAGGCAGTTATTGTTCGGGTTGATTTAACTTTGGTCCCGAGCACTACTCTCTACGCACTGCACGGCGCCTGCGAAAAAAATTGTGTGAAAATGTGTTTATATACAGCAGAGACCCATACACTGACTCAGTAGCGAATGAGCACGTTTATTTTTGTGCAGCACTCTATGATGGACCAAGGGTACTCCAATACTCACATCCTAGGTCAGTTTATACACTGAGAGTCCTTCCCACTCCCTCTTGACATCCGAGATATGCCCAACCAGTGTATTGGCTGTTGTGCACACTGGAATTTCTAAAATAACATGAAAACATAATCCACTGAAAGAACAACGGGAAACAGAAAGACTGAATTGATCAGTGATTTTTGCGTGTAGTGGAGAAGTAGCCACAGCTAAAATTGTCATGTAATTAAGAAAATACTAAAACATCTTTAGTTACACAATACCACCTCTGCACTTCTTAGCAGAGATGCAGTATATCAATATTTAATACCTGCAGCAACACAAAAGGATAATGGACGGAGTGCTGAAACTTTTCAAACACTCCCCCGTCACAGATCTGGGTTTAATCCATCGTTCTTTTGCTCACCTTTCCTCCCCAGTTGGGACCCAGCCATTTGCAAATCAGTCTTGAACATGTTCCCCGTGGGAACAGTCCAAGCCGAGCTGCCAGGCCAGATTCTCACTGGACCAGAAACCAGCATCCTGGGACCAGTATTGGGGTATCGCCCCTCCTCAGCCAGGCTAGCTTGAATCCAGTGGCAGAGTTGAGCACAGGACCCACGTCTGGGCAACTTTGGCAACACAAAAGGATGATGGACGTTGACACTGAACAGTATACAGCTGCTGCCATCTCGAGTTGAGCCACATTGTAATAGGAGTTTGTATTTTATCCAGCTGCAGCTGGGTTGTTTTGTTGCTTGTTCGATTCTTGAGGAGGCGCATCTAAATCACCTCTTTATAACCTTCATCTTCAGGAGGCCATCTCATTAATGCAGAACATTGGGTGGGTGGACGATGGGGGCAGGCAAGTCAGTTCACTCTGCCATCTTGGCTCCTCTCCCAATTATAACCCATTTAAAACTTTTACCAAGGAAACATAGTTGTCACAAATAGCTGATTTGCTGCCGTTTTAGAACTATAAAGAGGCCAACCTACATTGGGCACGTTTGATGTCATAAGATTGCAACTCTGTTTGAAATCTCCCCTGGCGCAATTCACCAGGCGCAATTTCTTTGCCTTCGTCTTCTGCTGTCCGGAATTCTAGAATTTAGGCTGCGGGAATCCCAATATTAACTGGCGGTGTTGCTATCTCTGTGGTGCTGCACAGGACAAATTGCCCACTTCTTGTGTATTTGTGAAGACCTTGTTTTCGAGAGAATGATGATTGAAGCCAGGATTCACACGTTGTCAATTAGACAGCGGGTAGCGGGCGCTAGGCCTACCCACAAAAATAACTTTTGTTTCCTTAAATGTAACATAATGTATTGGCGTTTAAAACTGCCTCATTTATGTATGGTAATAATTTTCATTATTCTAGACAAATTACTCACTGCTAATAAAGCTTAGTGAGGCATCATTTCCACAGCCGGGTTTCATTCTTTGAAACACAGGCCCCGCTGGTGGGTAACTAAATGTTTTAAAAAATAAATCTAGTCCCATTGGCAGGGTGCAGCAAGGCAAAATACCACATTGCCTGCCTAAGGTGTTAATGATTCTTGCACCAGTCCTACAACATTTTACGTAATCGTCAGTAGAATAACTCAGTGTTTTGTTGAGATTATGCAGTTATTACCAATAAGGAAGAGCACTCGTTTGCAGTGCCAGTGGTTCACCAGCTAGTTTGACCGCATTTTAACACCACAAACTTTGTCAGTGGACTGGATACGTCTGGTTACTTGTTCTTACTAGATCACCATGAATGATCCATCCCTTTTTTTGATGTATTTGAAGAAAAGAAATAGCATGCATACATCCCTACTTGAGTGCCTACTCCCTTACTGTTAATATCAGGTCTTAGGTGTTCAGCATTTAGATGTCCCTTGGCCTATTTATTCCATTGGGCAGCAGATGCTCTGTTATAGGCCACCCCAGAGCAAAACACCGAACTTCAACAATGAGTGTAGAGGCTTTCCTGAGTCATTGCTTGGATCCAACTAAAAAGAGATGTTCCATGGAAAATGAAGACATGTAGAAGGATTCTGAACTCTGCCATTAAAAAAAATCTAACAAGTTCCATTCAGGTAGAGGGTTGTTTGCAAAGTCTTCTGTCCACTGGCGTATGAAGCATTCCCTGACGGCTTGATAATTGTTTGATTTGTGGGGCACAAAACCTATAGTAGTATTCATTTGTGGTTATAGACTGTTCTTCTAACTGGATATGTCCAGGACAGTGGAATTGCTGGCCCAGCACTTCCTATAAGAACTGCAACCTTCAAGTCCAGCTTTCCTTTGTCAGGTTATGAAATTGCTTTTGCCATGTACTTAAAACATGCAAGCGTGCCAGCAAGGAATATGATATGACACCCTCACAGATATTTAAATATCTTCAATAGCACCATGCGCTACAAACAACAGTCCCACCGGGAGCAGAGACCAGGAAAACTCCCCAATGGAATGTAGATTGTTGGACTGTCCCATGACCGCAAAGGCAACCTCCCTCACATACCACACACTGATTAAAAAAAAAAAACACGGTGAATTAGAACAGCTAAGGGTATGCTGGCAAACAGATATGAGAGAACTAGATGAAGACTACTGGAGGCACTCACTTATATTCCGCAGAGAGGTGACAATAAAAGCAAGATATTGTCTGATACACTGACAATACTGCACAGTGTACACTACACCAGAGATCTCCTGTATAAAAGGAGCAGAATCAGTTCTGAGATGTGCCCTTATACTTTTGGACAGAGGGGTATCTTCCTCAGTAAATTATGGAAATGCACAAAGGTTAGAGGATTCCACGTGAATACATAAAGAGCCACAGACATCCCTGGTATTGTTGGGAATAGGGAGAAAATCAAATACAACCTTGTATAAGAAACCCCTGATTCACATGTGCTTTCTGCTGGCCAAGAAAGAAGTTGCACCCAAGTCTGGCAGCTCGTTTAGGAAAATGCCCCTTTTTTTACGGAAGTAGATGGGTAGATGGTAACTTGGTCCCCAGGGCTGCAGCACAAGTTTGTGCCACCTAGGGTGACCCACACAAATTGCTGATGGCAGACCTGCCACTGAAGACTGCCAGAGCAGGGCAAAATTCTTGAGATTGACTGTGCTGTCACCATGAGTGGCACAGACCCACGCACTGCCTTACATATATGTCAGACACCCGTAAGGCTTCTGGCAGGTAGGTCGCTCCCTACACCGCCGCCTCTACTCCAGGTGCCATTCTTTTTTCCTCCGATCTCTGGTTTTGTTTGTGCTCACCCCCAGCCGCTGCGTCCCCGCCCCCGTCCCTCCACTTCGGTTCACCTTCTTTCCCGCCACTGAGCCCTGCGGCCCTGCCACCCCTGCTCTCCCATTTGCCGGTCCCCTCCCTCCTCCCAGCTGCCACTCCCTCCCACCTGCCCTCTTATGGCAGCCGCGGCGCGGTGAAAAGAGCGACCCTTGACCCTGCTTAACGGGCAGGCAGGTCGCTCCCTACACCGCCGCCTCTGCCGCCTCTACTCCAGGTGACATTCTTTTTTCCTCCGATCTCTGGTTTTGTTTTTGCTCACCCCCAGCCACTGCGTCCCCGCAGCCCCGCCCCCTTCCCCTCCCTCCACTTCGCTTCACATTCATTCCCGCTGCTGAGCCCTGCGGCCCCGCCCCCCGCTCTCCCATTTGCCGATCCCCTTCCTCCTCCTAGCTGCCACTCCCTCCCACCTCCCCTCTTATGGCAGCCGCGGTGCGGTGAAAAGAGCGACCCTTGACCCTGCTTCTGGCAGGCAGGTCGCTCCCTACACCGCCGCCTCTGCCGCCTCTACTCCAGGTGCCATTCTTTTTTCCCCCGATCTCTGGTTTTGTTTTTGCTCACCCCCAGCCGCTGTGTCCCCACCCCCCCTTCTTTCACTTCTGTTCACCTTCTTTCCCGCCGCCGAGCCCTGCCACCCCGCTCCCCCGCTCTCCCATTTGCTGATGCCCTCCCTCCTCCCAGCTGCCACTCCCTCCCACCTCCCCTCTTATGGCAGACATGGCGCGGATGTGCGCGGTGGGTGCGCCGCTGGCGCGCCAAAGGTAAGCCCGTCTGCGCCCGTCCGCGCCAAGACCGTGCCCAGCGCCAGTCCCCCTGGCCCACACGCCCCGCACCACCAATCACCCCTCCACAGCCAATGACCTCCACGCCCTCAATCCAGGACGCTCCTCCATCTCCTTCCAGTCCACTCTGAAGCACACCAAAGGACCCTTCTCCTGCAAAGCCTGCAACTTCACCTGCAGCCTAACCTCCAATCTCCAACACAAAGCTACAGACATCCACCTCAGCTGCATTCTGCTCAACACCCGCTCCGTCCACAAGCACGCAATCGAACTCTGGGACCTACTGACCTCATCATCGCCTCGCGTCGCATTTCTCACCGAAACCTGGATGAATTCGGCCTCGGAACCAGACATAGCCATAGCCATCCCGGAAGGCTACAAGATCACCAGCAGCAAACCAGGAGGAGGAATCGCCATAGCACACAAAAACACCATCAGAGTCTCCACCAGCTCCCACAACACCATCAACTCCGCCGAGAACCTCCATTTAAAATTCCACATCAACGCCAACACCACCCTCAGAGGAACACTGGTCTACAGACCCCCAGGCCCTCGACCTCAGTTCTGCGACAACATGGCCGACACCATCAGCACCCAAGCCCTCGCCTCAACGGACTACATCCTCCTCAGTGACCTGAACACCCACCTAGAAAACAACAACGATATCAACACCACCAACCTAATCGACAACCTCGGCTTCAAGCAACTCGTCACGTCGCCCACCCACACTGCAGGACACACACTCAACCCCATTTCCTCAGCCAGCAACCACGTCTCCTTCAGCCACACCACCAAACTCCACTGGACCGACCATCGCTGCATCCATTTCTCCCTCCAGAAGCTGGTCACTCACCACCTCACCACTCAACCCCCCCTATCGCTATTGGAACAGAATCTCGACAGAACAGCTGATCTCCACCCTCGCCCAGGCACCTCCACCCAGGACCCCAACACAGCCGCTTCCTACCTGCATCAATTGATAGAAGACTGCGCCAACACCCTCGCACCACTCAAACAACCCTCAGACATCCACCACAGACCCAAGGCCAGCTGGTTCACCCCGACCTACAAGCCTCCAAACCGGAATGTCGAAGAATGGAGAAGACCTGGAGCCTTGCACCCACCGAATCCAACCACATCGCCCTCAAGACTGCCATCCGCAAACATCACCAGCTGATCCGCACTACCAAAAGAACCTACTACAAAAGCTGCATAGACACCAACGCCCACAACAACAAAGAGCTCTTCGGCATCATCAAAGAACTCTTCAACCCCAGGCCCTGCTCCCACGAACCCTCGCCATCACAGGAGCTCTGCAACTCCCTCGCCACTCACTTCCATCGAAAGATCGAAGACATCCACAACAGCTTCAAACCCCAGACCCACCAGCCAACCACAGACAACCACGAACCCAACGCATCAAGCAACACCAACCCTCTATGCTCCTGGACCCACGTCAACAATGAAGACACCATCAACACCATGGCCTCCATCCACTCCGGCTCCCCCTCGGACCCCTTCCCGCACCAGATCTTCAACAAAGCCAGCGACATCATCGCCCCCCACCTCTGTGCCATCATCAACAGCTCCTTCGAGACAGCCATCTTCCTGGAGAAATGGAAACACGCCGACATCAACGCCCTGTTGAAGAAACCCAAAGCAGACCCAGATGACCCCAAAAACTACTGGCCCATCTCCCTCCTCCCCTTCCCAGCGAAGGTCATTGAAAAAATCGTGAACAGCCACCTATCCCGCTTCCTGGAAGACAGCAAAGCGCTCAACACCTTCCAATCCGGATTTCGCAAGAACCACAGCATGGAGACCGCCCTCATTGCTGCCACAGATGACATCAGGACCATGCTCGACGAAGGCGAAACCACAGCGCTTATCCTCCTGGACCTCTCTGCAGCCTTCGACACCGTTTATCACCACACCCTTCGAACATGCCTCAACAATGCCGGGATCCGCGGCAAGGCCCTCGACTGGATCTCTTTTTTCCTCTCCGGCAGAACCCAGAGAGTCCCCCTTCTGCCCTACCTGTCTGAATCCTCCAAAACCATCTGTGGCGTCCCCCAGGGATCCTCCCTCAGCCTAACACTTCAAAGTTTACATGGCTCCTTTCGCCAACATCACCCGATCCCACCACATCAACATAGTATCCTACGCAGACGACACCCAGCTGATCATCTCCCTCAAGAAAAACCCCACAACCGCAAGAAACAACCTTCACAAAGGACTTCATGCCATCGCCAACTGGATGGAATCAAGCCGCCTCAAGCTAAACACAGACAAAACAAATCCTCATCCTCTGCAGCAACCCCTCCGCCTGGAACGACTCCTGGTGGCCTACCTCCCTTGGAGCTATGCCCACCACCCAAGAACGGAACCTGGGAATCATCCTTGACTCAGCACTCAGCATGACTCAGCAGGTCAACGCAGTCTCCTCTTCCTGTTACAACACCCTCCGCATGCTCCGCAAGATCTTCAAGTGGATTCCCGTCGAAACCAGAAAGACAGTCACCCACACCCTAGTCAGCAGCTGACTGGACTTCGGCAACGCACTCTATGCAGGAACCACGGCCAAACTACAAACGAAAATGCAACGTGTCCAACACGCTTCCGCCCGACTCATTCTGAACGTCCCACGCCGCAACCACATCTCTGCCCACCTCAGAGACCTACACTGGCTACCCGTATCGAGAGGATTACCTTCAAACTACTCCCCCATGCACACAAAGCCCTCCACAACACAGATCCGGCCTACCTCAACGACCAACTCACCTTCCACACCCCTGTCCGCCAGATCCGCTCCGTCAGCCTCGCCCTCGCCTCCGTCCCCCGCATTCGCCGCACCACTGCCGAAGGAAGATCCTTCTCTCACCTCGCAGCCAAGACCTGGAACTCCCTACCGCTCCACCTACGCCAGACCCAGGACCTCCTGACTTTCAGGAAACACCTCAAGACATGGCTATTCGACCAGTAGCTCCCACCCCACCCACCCCCAGCGCCTTGAGACCCTGACGGGTGAGTAGCGCGCTTTATAAATTACGTGATTGATTGATTAAGGTAGGCCTGTGCAATCCAGTAAGCTTAAAAGCACGATCTTATATATCTCTATCGCGCTCTTTCCATTAAGGAACACTATGAGTGCAGCTGGTTCATAGGTTAACATGGGATTTAACCCTGCGCACACCCGGGCTGCTAGCTCCATTATGGTACCGCCTAGATATGTTGAGGTTGGTATCAAACAAACTGCTTTCTCTCCCCCAATGCAAATCTTATGTTGAGGGACAGCTGGCATGCACCCAGATGGAGCACTAGTGGTTGCCCACCTGTTTGCCACCAATTTTCGTGCTCTGGCCAAGCAGGCAATGCTTTTTCCCATGCGTTCTGCCGCCAAGACAAGTGTTTGACCTCCTGTAATGCAGCCTGGGTGCTCCCAGGAGTCTGAAACAAAGGCCGAGACAGGAAGAGAAGGTCACACCTCCCATCCCACCCCCAGCGGGGCTAGTGAATCGAGCCATCAGGGCGGTGAGCTTCAAAGGTTTCACCGCCCCTGGTAGCCATGTGTGCTGTCCCCCAGCAGAGGAAACAGCCCTCACCCTACCCCCAGGCAATTTAAGGTGAACAGGTGGGAAATAAGATATACAGGACTGTACACACCCCCAGCAGGCTGACCACACCTCTAGGGTGAGCAGCCCAGTCTGTGCACTAAATTTTGATTTCTGCTATCTATAGAGTGCCAGAAAAAAGGGCTCTGGGTAGCCAAAGGTGACCTGTCTCGCCAGATGTGGTCACCGCAGGGCTGGATTAGCTGTAGGAGCTAGGTGCTCATTGGCCACTAGTCTCCATGCCCCTACCTCCCCTAAATCAAGTATTTAAGGGACACCCCTGGCACCAGTACCTCATTTCTGACGGACCAACTTTAAAGAAGGACCAAGTGAAGCTCTACATCACTGACAACTTTGCTCGCTGCACCAACGCAAAAGAGGGATACTCTGTCCCTGTGTCAACAGACTGGGAACTGCGTGATCGACCCTCATCCTGGACTGAAACTCGTTACCACCGGACAGAGGGACCCGTGTGGAAGTAAGAAGCACCTTCAGACTCCCTTGGACTGTTGGCACCAGTCCTCTGTACACTGCAGGTAAAAACACTTGCAAGATCCAAAGTTTCACTGGCCATTGGGCTCGCCGTGGAATTGTTGAAAGCCATTCTTCTGGGAGCTCTGGTCCCTTTTGCCTCAAAGTTTCAGGCCGCTACACCTCTCCCTCGGCACCCGGGAAGTTCTTAAAGGATTTCTGCACCTTTACTGTTGCCAAGGCTTGTTGGTTGCCAGTCTGGTAACTAACCCCTACACTCTACGCTACAGATGCAGGGCACACAGGGTAGTCCTGCATCTGACATCTGCAGTCCAGGCCTTTCTGAGCTTATGCATCCTTTTGTCAGCACCATTGTGTAAGCGTTAAAACCAGTGCAATTCCCTTTAAGCACAAGGGACAGCCAGGACAACTCTGCACCCGGACCCCACGGACCAAGTAGAAGTGAACTGACTGCTGTGGTCTAGTCCCATGACCCACACAACCTTAACTCTGACAGGGTTCCTCGCAGCTCGACCACCACGTGGTCGTTGTCACCAGTGTTTTTCTGCCATTGACTTCAGCGCAAGTCCCTTTCAGCACCACGGACAGCCAGGGCAACACTGCATCTGGATGCCACGGGCCAGGTAAAACTGCAGTGACTGTTGTGATCTGGTCCTAGGGGCTGCACAACCTTAACCCTATAAGAGTTCAACGCACCTCGCTTTCCAGGTACGTTTCTGCAACCAATTATATTTCCCCCTATAGACTTCAATGCAGTGTTTAAATGCTGGTTCTGCTGTGATTTAATAGTGTTTCTAAAATCTATAACTCTTTTTCTACTGATTTAATTCTGTTTGTTTTGGTGTCTAAACTTATATTAAAAATAAACTCTATTTTTATAAATTGGAGTTGGATTCCTTTCGAGTCATGTCAATTACTTCTCGTCCATGATGGTGCCCTGAAATGCTTAGCACATGTTCCTCTAAGTAAAGCCTGATTGCTCTCCCATGACTGAGCTAAGGATTTACTAATTTCAATCCAGGAACAATCTTTGGGGTATTTTGGGAGTATTACACACAGGGGTGGCTCCTTCACTCTGGCGAAGGAGTGTTGCCCCACTGGCTGTGCCAGAAGCAGACAAATAAAACAATAGATCGTTTTATTTTTCTGCTTCTGGCACAGCCAACAGTGCAGGGAGAGGTGGGGCTGGGCTGGGCTACAGGATGTGGGAAGAGAGAGGAAGGGAGAGTGCACCTAAGTGCGCATGTGTCTTTGGCCGTCCGTCTGAGGCAAGGTACGTTCTTTATATTTTTTTTTAAATGTTTGCCTTGTCTCCATTCCTGTGGCCCCCTACCGCTACCCACACCCATCCCCTCCCGTCCCCTTGTGTTATGTGGTGGCTGCCGCTGATTACACAGTAAGGACTAACCCTCACACCATATAATACTCCACTTCCCTACACAGTGTAACTCCAAAATTGAGTGCCCGGGAGTGAGCATGGTTTGCTATGTTAGAGAAAAAATGATATGTAAGGGTAGAGGATGCCCCTAGAAATTCAACAAATTATGGGGCAGATGTTCTGTGAAGTGTTAGAGACATAATTGGCAGAGAATGAGAGACGGGGGCCAGAGCCTTGAGAAAGCCCGTCCCATGCATCGACAAGCCCTGATCTACCCTGTGGACAAGAAGCCAACAAAGGTAGATCTATAACCTAGATGCTGACATGCTACATTGTGTTATAGGAGAAAGATGTGACCCAGGTGGAGTGGGTGACTTTTACTGGTTATCTGTTTGACCATTTTATGCTTATGGCTAACTGAATAAAATACTATATAAAAAAATCAAATGGAGGATTAAACAGTTCAGTACATTTCGACTGGCTACAAAAAAATGCAAGTGTGCAGTGCATAGACCTTTACATGTAGCCAGATCGAGCAGGTTTACCCTCACACTACCCCTTTTATCACTGGAGAATTTTCGGAGTTGTAAAAGCCCACCACCAAGCTAGGAGCCGTTGATGAAGGGTTAAAGAATCCCATGGTTTTCACACAAGTATACTTTGTAGACGGCTGTGCAGTGAGCTAGGACCGCGCTCACAATGGCTGTAGTAGAAATGCTAACAACTCAAAATACTGGATACTAGAAATTCCTGTAAATGATTTAGGATTACACCATTAAGCGAACCTCGGGAGAAAAAAAAACTCACACATAATGCCCTCATTAAAATGCACTGGCATGCCAAGGCCAAAGAGGTACTTTCCTGCTGACTCCCAAAGAAAAGAGAAATAACTTAGACAAGATGGTAATTTTTTTAAATTATTATTTATTTATTTATTTATTACAATATTTATGTGTCAAGAGAAACCTAGTACTTGCGATATATATTGCTGTTGTATTGGTATGTTAATTAAAACAGAATACAAAGCTTTTTACATAGCAATGTTATAGAAGATGAATTAGTGAATGGTTGAGATGAAAGGATTAAAATACAAAAATGAATGTTTAGGTGTGTATCCATGTAGCAGACATCCAATAGTTAAAGTGCTTTCTCTTTAAACACTTACTTTTTTTAGTTCATTTGAGGATCGTGGAGATGTACTGATAGACTAGATGATGTACTATAATCTTTACCTTATTTCTTAATGTGTACATTTTTGACAGGGAGGAAACCTCACTGGATTACCGCTGGTAATTGACAATTATGTTCCTCCTCTGGAAGGTTTACCTATGTTCATCCTACGTTTGGCCACAGAGGTGAGTTAAGACAACTTCAGAACCTGGATAAAATGGTTTAGATTTTCTTTATAAGTTTAGTATATTTTTGTATCTCTCTTGGGTTTGAAAAAAATCTTAACTCCTGTGCATCTAGTGGTATCTTTTTTCTACGTCTCAGCGTTACACCACTTCAGCTATCCGTAGACAGACGTATTATCTCGAGTACATAACATACAATTGGAGGGGGGGAGAGAGAGGGGGGCTTTGGGTCAGCCCTTAGCTCATCATTGGATGTCCTTGTTGTCTGTCTCAGTTGTCTGCTCTTGATTTGATGTTTTTCCTTCTCTGTTGTGTTTGTCCTGCCCTGGAACTTTTTGGTCTGAGTGAGTTGTATTCTTTCACTGCATATTTAAGAGGTTTCCATTTGTTTGTATTCTGCACCCCATGAGAGTGGATGCTTTTCCGTGCTCTCTACCACGGCTTTCTTTGACCCTATTCATCTTTTCGTCCTTTCAAACGCACTGACAAGGCACATACCGCAGATTTTTAAAGCAGTGACCTGTTGGCTTTGTCATTTCTTGTTTTAACTAAGGTTTTGTCATGTCCTATTCACCTTTGCTCCAGTTATTGAGGTCAATGGATACATTGTGAACAAAACAAAACTGAAAGGTTTTGAAAACGAGCTCTAATGTGTGATTTTTGTGTTGTGTTTTTAACATCCCTATCGTGAGTGAGCTAAAATGAAGACGACCACAAACCTTTATCAGCTTTCAGGCATTTCACCCGTGTTTTCTTTTAATGATGATGTGCGTCAAATGATGAAGCAGCGTTCAAAATGTTAACAATTATTTTTCGGTGCCTCCAGATAAACATTGAATTTTGTCTTTTTTACTTGTTAGTGTTTGTTTCAAAGCGCCCTGAAATGTCTGTTTTGGCTTGTTTTGTGGATTAAACAGCATCTGAATTATAATGCCGTAATGGCATTCATTAAGGTAGGCCTGCATCCACCGCTCTAAATCTGCACGCAGTTTTCATATTATCACGCTTTTAGCAACTGTCATATCACCTCGTATTAGCAGCTACTCTGTGAATTTCCATACACTGATTAAAAATTAATTCTCTTTTAGGTAAACTGGGACGATGAAAAAGAATGTTTTGAAAGCTTCAGTAAAGAATGTGCAATGTTCTACTCCATTCGAAAGCAGTATATTTTGGAGGATAATGCATCACCTATGCTGCAGGTACTGGCGAAATTTTAATTTGATTGAGCATGCTTGCTTACAAATGGTACAGACTTCCTCCTTGACAAATATTTAAAAAATGCTGCAATTTTACGCTTACTGTAGCTCGGCTTTTGCTAAAAAGCCAAAGGCTGTACAGGCAATACTTAAGGCACACTTATGAAATATGACAGTACTTTAATGATGTGGCAAGCAACACCGACCATTCCTGCCCCATAAGCAGTAATTAGAATTACCTCATACACGCAAAAAAGGAGCGAGGATGTGCACGAGTCACGAAACGTCTTAGTTTTGACACTGCCTTTGCAAGATACATAATTTACTGCAGTGGCATGAAAATATCGTTAGCCGCTACGCAAATATATTGGTTGTTGGCGTCCAAAAACTGTATCGTGATCCAGTTGTGATTTAAAATAAAAAAAGCAAACACACACAGACACTTGTTCACTCTCTCACTGGCACTCATGCCGTGTTGGTCTCTGTGTGTTCTTCACATAACTGCATTGTTGTAATCACTTCACCATCTACAGCTGCACAGTTGTGGACATCTCAAAACAGCATGGGACCTGGAGAATCTGCAGAGGTGGGGCACTCAGGAGGCCATACGTCACAAAAGAACTGAACTCTGCAGCCCCACCCGTTACCATCTCGTTATTTAATGGGGACGGTGTGAGTGACGCTCGCTCATCATACCCTACCCTGTGATGAGTCAGATAGTGTGGGGTGACATTACATCACCTCTACCGGGCGTTAGCACATCTACATTTGGAGTCGGTAGTTCTGCACAGGAAAGCCCAACAAGATTTCTTGAATCTCCCACATACAAAGAGGAAAACATGCCAGTGCCTGACTGACTGCCCCTTTTTTGGATCTCCAGATCCCACAAGAGGATATTTAATCAGATCCGTTCCTTTGCTGAAATCTTCTCGGGTAATACATAAGAGCTCTCACATAGGCGATTTCTGATTGGTGAGAGTTGACAGGCACAGGGGAGAGGACACTCTACAAAAATCTTGGTGTCGTTTTCTTTGGGTGAAATTTACCTTCTTAATCAATTTACCAATCTTAATCCCTGGGTATGACTATTGTGGAGATGATTGTATATATTTTACAAAAACTGCTTTCTATCTATACTTGCAAGACTGTTTACATTAAATTCATGTTGCCTGTACATGGGACTTCTTTATGTTTTAAATCTGTTTCATTGTTTTCAGCATAAAACACAGAACAAACAATAAATACTGTTGGGCCGCTCTCCTACAACGCTCGCAAGGGCTCAGTATTTCAGGAAGCACACTGGTACCATGTAAACCAAAAGGTCCCACCCCCAATTCCTCACCTGCGATGAAAGTTGTGGGCTAGTAGTTCCCCAGGTTTTCCTTTGTTGACTTAGGATGTGACCCCTTCCCCCATGCGCCCTCACCCTGGGCTATCTGATTCAGTAAACGTAAATATGTAAGGCATGTCAAGTCATTGAACTCCTTAGATAGTAGTGCAGTGTAAGTCGCCCGTAGATCACGTTAAGCTGTAAGGTTGTTAGTCAATGCAAGAGTCAACTTATCTTTTGGACCTGGCCTTGGTAGTTTTTGCCGGTATTGTGGAGTCAGGAAATGAAAAAAACAACACAACTCTGTTTGGCAATATAATATGGGCTTTTATGAATTATGGCCGGGAGGGCAGCTCAGCTCTGCCACAGATACCGCACTCAACTTCGTCATCACAAACAACGATCTTTTATAGTCTCAGAATACCTTGTATGCGTCTTTTCACTTGTCATGCATATTAATTTAAGAGGATACATTGTTCTCTTCTTATTTCAGTACAAACCAGTATTTCTCCTTGGGAAAGCATCTAATTACGCGTTTACAGGAAAGCGAAGGTTACACATCTGTCACGGACACATTTGCTAATAATCACGGTGCTTTTGATCTCACGTTCTAAAGCCTATCAGTATGTCCTTCCTCAGCTAGCTCCACGCTTGGAAACATTTCTGTCTATCCTCCCTTGCACAGCTGCTGGCCTTCAAGCATCAAAGCTTTTTGTGTTCCCTTTCCAAAACTACCATGATGTAGACTTTTCCCTTGTGAATCTGGATCAGAATGTACGCATTCCCTGGGAGTGTGTTATCAGGTTATGGCTCAAGCTTTCGTGTTGTGTCCTTATACTTCTAACTGCATTATGAGTAAATGTTTCTGTTCAACCCTGTCCTTGCACCCCCAGCAACCTCTCTATCCTTGACTCTGTTTGGACATCATGAGCATTTTAGGCCTGTACTTTTCTCTAACCATGTACGATTCTGCATATTTTCCTCCTAATGTATGCACTAGCAAAAGTGGACATTCTCCTTTTTCCATATTTTCAGTAACACCGGATTATCTTCAACCTCTTTGTCTTCTTCCTCCTATTTCTTCGGACCTGTTTTGTTGGCTTTAGGACTCTGGGCACTTTACCACTGCTACTTTACAGTGCTGAAGAGAGTATGCTCTCTGTCTAAATTGTATTGGTGATGGGTTTATCCATGATTAGCATGTTTAATGTACTAGTAAGTCCCTTGTACAGTCCATTGTGTGCCCAGCCCCTGTCAATCAAATGCTACTAGTGGGCCTGCAGCACTGATTGCACCACCCACATGGGTAGCCCTGTAAACGTGTCTCAGACCTGCCACTGCAGTGTCTGTGTGTGCAGTTTTACACTGCCATTTCGACCTGGCAAGCACACCCACTTGCCAGACCCAGTCCTTCGCTAGTGCTACATGTATTTAAAAAGTAGGGCATGTACTGATGTGTTTTACATTCCCTGATAGTGCAATACTGCTAAATTTGTTTTTCGCTATTACATAGACTGTCTCTCCTGAAGAGTAGCATGGAGATTGCTTTGAAATATCTTTTAAGTGTAATTTCCCATTGGGAGCAGATTTAGATGCAGAGTTTGGGGTCCCTGTACTCACAATTTAAAAATACGTGTTTTGGTGAAGTTGGTTTTTAAATTGTAATTTTGAAAATGCCACTTGTAGGAAGTGGGCATTTTCTTGCTTAACCATTCTGTGCCTCTTCCTGTCTGTGGAATACATGTCTGGGTCAGGATGACAGTTGGGCTGTTTTGTGAATTTACTTTAGACAGTCACACACCAAGAGCTGAGGTGTGCCCTGCATACCCTGATGGGTCTTCCTGGGCTACATTGGTGGGAGGAGCTGACACTTGGACCTGAATAAGGCTGTGTCTGTCCTTACACAAAACAGTCTATAACCCCATGGAGTGTGTCTGGGGCCAAGGCAGGAAAGCAAGAGTCTTGTGCTGGCCTGGTGTGTGGTGAGCACCTATGGTGTGCTCTTCTTATAATAGGTCCAGGTATCCCCTAGTAGTGAAGTGTAGGCAGTGTCTAGGAAGCCAGGGCTCCTTAGAGGTAGCTGTGGATGAGCAGCCAATACTTCTCTAGGAGACATGCAAAGCTTATACAATATTACTATAGTCACATAGCACTTACACTCAGGAAAGAACCCCACAGTGTTACAAAAATAAAGGTAATTTATCATGGTAACACCAATACAAAAATACTTTATAGGCAATACCCCAACTGGAGGTAAGTAAACACACTATTATATAAACATTAGCAATCAGTAAATAGCATAGGAAGCAATAGGCATTGGTAAAAGCAATATCAAATAGTGAGGGCCCAAGGGGAGGGCCAAACTATATACTAAAAAAGTGGAATGTGAAAGGCAGTCCCCCAACCAAGGAATTAGAATCAGTAGAGGGGAGCTGGATGAACTAGGAACCCCAAGAGGTGAGTACCAAAGTGACCCCCAGCAACCAAGAGAGCAGAGGTAAGTACCTGTTTTTCCCAAAAACTAACAGGAGGACTTTGGACAAGGATTGTGGAGGATCCAGACAAGACTGGAAGAGCCCAAAGGTGGATCATGACAGAAGAGGACCTGCAAAGGAAGGGGACCAAGTGCAGTTCGAAATGGAGTGTGTGGTGTTGACAGGAACCACTACCCACCCTTCTGTGGATGCAGGACCAGGTCAGCGGTGGATGAAGAAGGTCAGCAGTGCAGCACAGGAGCCGAAGAGGAGTCCCAGAAGTGATGCAAGTGATGTCCCATGTGGGCTGTTGAGATGCAGTTGGTCAGTGGTGCTGGAAAACCACCAACATGCCTTGGCAAGTGCAAGAGACAGAGAAGGAAGGTTTGCAAGGCTGAAGAGGACCAGCAAGGTCCAGCGGACTTGACCCAAGGAGGGGAATCCGGGGTGACCCTTAGCAGCTGGGAGAGTCGCAAGAAGAGGAGGCAGCCCCCACAGGCAATCCCCTGGCAGCAGGCAGGAGGCTGTGCTTTGCAGAAAGAAGTGCTGGAGGCCGGGGCTACACAGAGCCTGAAGATCCCTTAGAGGAGGAACAAACACACCTTGGTAGCTGCAAGAGTCACGGTGCATAGGGGTATTGTCCTGCAAGCAGAGGCATGGGCCTACAGTCTCCCAAGTTGGGCAGCTGGTAGAAAGGGCCAAGGTGACCACTCCAGATCACCACCTGTGATGCAGGATCCATGCTGCTCCAGAGGAGAGAAGATCCATGCAGCCGGTCATCTTTGCAGATGGTGCCTGCGGATGCAGGGGAATGACTCCTTCCCTCCAAGGGAGATTTCTTCTTACTTCCTGTGCAGGCTGAAGACTAGTCGCCCTCAGAGAATGTACATCTGGGGAACTGTTGCAGTTGCTGGAAGGAGCCGGAGAAATAGAGTTGCAGAGCAGAGTCGTCGCTGTAGTTGCAGTTGTCTGTTTCTGCAGGGTCTAGTTGCAGTCATACTGGCCAGAAGATGAAGTAAATGATGCAGAGGAGTCCTGCTGGAATCTTGCACATCGAATCTTAGGACCCACACAAGAGGGAGACCCTAAAATGCCCAAGAAGGGGGATTGGTCACCTAGCAGGGTGACCACCTATCAGGAGGG
This sequence comes from Pleurodeles waltl, assembly GCF_031143425.1. NCBI lineage: Eukaryota > Metazoa > Chordata > Amphibia > Caudata > Salamandridae > Pleurodeles > Pleurodeles waltl. Next base: position 568,119,611 of record NC_090438.1, read on the forward strand.
GACTGTGACACCTACCTACCTGGCCATTGAGTTGCTCCCAGGGAACATTGCCAATCTTGGATTCAAAATGGCAGAACCAAGTGGCCACCTGGAGGAGCTCTGGGCACCATGGACAGGGGAGTGGTCACTCCCCTTTTCATTGTCCAGGTTTGCACCAGAGCAGGGACTGGGGGCCCCGGACTGGTGCAAACAGGTTTATGCAAGGAAGGTACCAAATGTGCCCTTCAAAGCATACTGGTGGCCGGGGAAGGCTGTCAGTGGCTTGGGGAGGCTGCCCCTCCCAAGCCTTGTGTCACCTATTTCCAAGGAAGAGGGTGTTACATTCCTGTCCTACAGGAAATCCTTTGTTCTGTTTTCCTCTGCCTGAGCTGGTCAAGCAGCAGGAGGGCAGAAATCTGTCTGAGGGGTGCCAGCAGTGCGGGCTGCCCAGAAACCCCCCAGAAGACTGGTAGGTGCAATGCTGGGGGTCCTCTAAGGAGCCTCGAGAGTGCATGGAATCATACAACCAATACTGGCAACAGTATTCGGGTATGATTCCGTCATGTTTGATACCAAACATGCCCATGTTCTGAGTTACCGTTAAGGAGCTGGACACAGGTATTGACCTGTGCCCAGTACACACATAAAATGGCTTCCCTGCACTTATGAAGTCCAGTGTAATGGAGCTGGAGTTCATAGGGGCACCTCTACTCATGTAGGGGTGCCCTCACTCACAGGAACTTGCACCCTGCCCTCTGGGCTAGGAGGCCCTACAATAGGGGTGACTTGCAGTGACCTTTAGTGAAAGGGTACATGCACCTTTTCACGCAGGCTGCAATGGCAGTCCTGCAGGCACATTTTGCACGGGAACCCCTGGTGCCCCAATGCCCTGGGTACCTAAGTACCATATACTAGGAACTTTTATGGGGGCACCAGTATGCCAATTGTGGGGTGTGCAAAGTCCTAAGCGACCAAATTTAGAGGGAGATAGTACAATCACTGGGGTCCTGATTAGCAGAATCCCAGTGAAAACAGTCAAAACATACTGACAGCAGACAAAAAGTGGGGATAACCTTGCCAAAAAAGAGGGTACTTTCCTACACTTGTGCACTACCAAGACTTTTCTTTGAAGCTTGCCTACTTCAGAGACAGAAAGGAGTATAAGTACTGGGCCTCTTTACCCACAAAGATAGAATCCTTCTGGGCTGAGAACATTCTGCCAGGAAGAAGAGCTTGACTCTGTAGGAGGGACTGCCACTCTGCCTGTTGCTTTGCCTTGCTGTGCTTTGCTGGCCTGCTGCTTGCTGCTCTGCCCTGGGTGTGAAAGGATTGGACATAGATTTCTACATCCTGCTTCCAAACGTTCTCCAAGGGCTTGAACTGAGCTTGCCTTCTGTTAAGAAGACTCAGGTGTTGGACCTGGCCCTTTTACAGGGTCATTCCCCAGACTTTGTTTGACTTTTGCCTCCTTTTTTTTCTGACCTTTGTTGGCTGACGTTAGGACTCTGAGCACTTTTTCACTGCCAACCAATGCTAAAGTGCATGTGCTCTCCCTTGTAAAATTGGTATGATTGGCTTGTACCTAATTGCCATATTTAATTTACCTATAAGGCCCTTGTAAAGTGGTATCCTTACACCCAGGGAATGTAAATTAAATGCTACTAGTTGGCCTGCAGCGCTGCTTGCGCCACCCACTGAAGTAGCCTTTCAAACCTATCTCAGGCCTGCTAGCGCAGGGCCTGTGTGCGCAGTTTTCTGCCACAGGGACCTGGCATCTAAATTTACTTGCCAGGCCCAGAACTCCCCTTTTACTACATGTAAGTCGCCCCAAAGGTACGCCGTAGCTAGCCCTATGGGCAGGTTGCCATGAATGTAGAAGGCAGGACATGTGCCAGGTTGCGTGTCCTGTCCTGGTAGTGACAAACAGCCTAACTTGGTGTCTCACTGCTCTGAGTGCTGCCTTCTCATAGGATTGCATTAGAAATGCCCTGCCTAATGTGTAAGGGGTATTGTCTGATTTATGAGGGATAGCGTAGGCATGTTTGGTATGGTTTTGATAGTGATGAGAATTGCTGCTTACTGGTTTAGGTGTATTTTATATTACTATTACAGGATGGCCATTTCCAGAAAGTGCCCCTTCATCTGTGCTTATGACTCTGGTGTTTTTGCAGCTTGACTCCAATCCACGTCTGGGCAGACTGACAGTCTGGGCTTTGTGCATACTTTTCAGACAGCCTGTACACAGGGAGGGTGGAGGTGTCACAGATGTACATCTACATATTGTATAGTCTTTCTGGGCTGAGAGAAGGGAGAGGCAGGACACACCTGCATTTGTAAAGGCTGTGCCCTGGCCTCGCACAATAGGGTCGTTTACCCCCCCACTGATGTTTGGAGCCTGTGCTGGAGGAGAGAAGGGGCACTCCCAGAACCAGTTGTAACTGGTTGGAACCCCCTCTCCTTTTCATTGTAAGGGACACTGCAAACTAAGTATAAGTAAAGGGGAATTTCCCCACAATTTAGACATTCTTGAACTTTGAAGAAGCTTACCTGAAGCTGGACACTGGACGCTGCTGAATAGACTCCCCAGGACCCACCTTGGACTGCTGCTGCTGTGCTGACCTGTGACCTACCTGGTCACTAGGAGGAACTGCCACTGCTTGCATCCACTTTTTGCGCTGGCCTGTAGCTGGGTCGCCAGCCTTGTGCCCCTTAATCATTTTTGTCTCCAGAGGCAGGGTGTTGTGGCCCCTGACCCCTGTAACTTACTTCAGCACGAGGAGTGCTGCTTCTATGGCTTAGCGCTTGGAGAGCGCTCCTGTGTGACCCCTTAGCGCTTTGAAAAGCGCTTTCTGGCTGCCAAGTTCACCGCCGCAGCCCGGGACTCCAGTGTTGCCTTGTGCGCTGTTTGAAGCGCTTTCTGTGTGGCCCGTATCACCGCCGCAGCCCAGGACACCAGTGTTGCTCTTCTCGCTGTTAAAAGCGCTTCCTGGTTGCTAGGCATCATTGCTGCAACCCGGGCATTTCATCGAGACGAAGTGCGAGCGTCGAACCCTCCCTTGTGCCCCCGGGGCACACAGAAAAGGAAACTGGAGCGTGCTCCTATTGGTGCCCCCCTCCACACGCCGGCTCTTACTGAGGAGGAGCGCCGCACGTTGAGAGAGGCGCCGGCCTATTTCCCTGTTTTCTTCCGGCAGCCGCACTACAAGGGTGGCTGCCTTCAGCCTTGCAGGACACTGGGGCGGAGGGGGAATTCCTACCCACCCACCCCCGGCCACTGCCTTAGGGGCGCGATCGCCCCAGTGATCAACCCTTGGCCTTCCTTAGTGGCCCCTTCCTTGGTGGAAGGGCCAGTGGAGGCCTGGGGCCCTCCCAGGGATCGCAGGCGCTAGGAGTGGCCCGTCCGGCGACACAGAGAGTGCCGACTGCCCCTCTCCTCCACGAGCTGAACGTGGCCCCCGTTTTACGCACAGGAGCACCGGGGGCCCTACTTTCCTTTTTCCAGGCACTAGGAGTGCCTTTTTCTCAAAAACAGGTACTCTTTTTGCAAAACATATTATTTCCCAATGCTCCTCCGTGAACATTATTGATATATGTTATTTTCTGACTTGCCCTAGGTGCTCTAATGTTCCTTTTATAGATATTTATGATGTGTTCATGATAAGTACATATTCTTTATTGGGATTCCCGACTACTGCTTGTGTTGCAGAATCCTGAGTACTTATGTGTTCTAATGTGACAACTGCTTATTCTTGCAGAGTATTAGTAACTTGTGAAACGTTCTGACAACTGCTAAGGTAGCAGAGTATTACTAACATGTAATGTTTGGTCTGATTATGTTTTGTGCAATACAGTTTATTTTTACATAGCTCAGTGTTGTGTTTACTTCTTTGTGGTATACATCTTGCGTCACGTGTGTTATGTGTGTTGTGCAAATGCTTTACACATTGCCTCCGGGTTAGGCCTGACTGCTTGTGCCAAGCTACCAAGGAGGCGAGCAGGGGTTATCTTGGACGTGTAACTTCATTGCCCTGACTAGAGTGGGTGGGTTCTGCCTGGCTTAGGTGCATACCCTAGCCAACCAGAAACCCTATTTCTAACCTCAGGTATATCAAAGACTTTATCTGCCAGCACCTGGGCTCTCCCGCTGAGAGTCCTGACTTGCAGAGTGGTGCCAAATCCAGTCCCTGAACCCTTGGGAGTGAGTTCTGGTATAACCAAGAAGAAACCTAACACAATGACTCCAGAGCGACTTTGGAACTGGTGCCACTGTTTGACTCCACGCCGCTGTGTGTACTAGAGCTGTGGTCCCCACTGACTGCAGCGACCGATGCGGCAGGCCTGACGCCGTCACAGCACCTCCGAAGACCAGAAACAGCTGGAGTCTAGAGTACTGTGTCATTGATCTCCATGTCACCTGGCTCCAACTCCGCCACAGCACCTGTGGTGTGATCATGACACCGCAAAGTTGACGCCTTGCGTTTTGACCTGCTGGATTCATCAACCCTGCTGTGTCATAAGGAACCAATGCCTCGCTACCAATGCCGCATCACCTCCCCTGCAACCGTAAGGAATCAATGCCTCGCCTCACCTCCTCTGTTTAGCAGTAATGAACCAAAGCCTCACCTCCGTGGTGGCAGTAAGGAACTGACGCCACACTGGCTCCAATAACGCCTCCCTGACTCCATGCAGTGTCTGTGCTTCCTCCTCATCTTTCAAGGTAATGTACTTGGGGTCTGTACGACTTCCTTACCGGCCCGCACTCCCTCGTGAGTGGCGTCAGACTGTTTGGAACAACTCCGTTAAGATGCCGTGATAGCCCCAGTTGGCGCTATTGTGTTTGTAAGCGCTTTACTAAGATTAAATCTTTGAAAATTTAGATCTTTACTTGTGCATGTTGATTTTTTGTCGTTTTGTTCTTGTTTTAGCCAGATAAATATTGGCTATTTTTCTATACTGGTGTGGAGTACCTTTGTGGTGTTTTCACTCTGTGTGTGTGTGTGTGTGTGTGTGTGTGTGTGAGAGAGAGAGAGAGAGAGAGAGAGAGAGAGAGAGAGAGAGCAGGGGTTATATTAGCTTTGTGGCTCCCTAACTAGAGTGAGTGTCCTTACTTGGACAGTGTGCAAACCACTGCCAACTAGAGACCCCATTTCTAACATTCTCATATCCATAATGTCCCAAATTCTTTGTAGCTTCATCACTGACCATTGGGAGAGTATCGCTTGAAGCGCTCCTCCCAAACACCAAACCAATGTGACACCCTCTTTGGAATGTTAGAAGAAAGGTCAGTGGATTAGGGAGCCCAAGTAAGATGTAAGCAGGAAGGCATGGGAGCTGTTTGTTCAGGTGTGTATCAGCATTGTTCAAGACTATGTTGCAATATCTAGTGAGGGTGGGGCATGCTCGTAAAAGGTGCAGCAGTGTGTCAGTCATTCTGTTTACTCGCCATATTACCTCCTGTGTGTTGTGTCCTGTGGGATGTTGTGTCCCTCTTTTTAGGCTTATGGGTACACCTCAGTGTTCCCATCTGCTCTGACCAGGCGATTTCTTCCCACGATCAGAGTGCGACAAAAGCGTGTACAAATCAGAAAGGATGAGTTTGTCACCATGTTTAGCTAGAAGCTACTTTTGGTATGGCGTGAGGGCTCTTTGTGCGCTGACCCAAACAGAAGTATACATTACCCAGTGTCAGATATAGAGGTACTAATGGCATTCTGTCTCGGGGAGAGCAATGTTGATTTTCATTTGTTCGATTGAAACAGGACTCATACCTGTTAAAAAAAAAAAAAAAAAAAAAGCTCTATTGTTCTGCATCCTGAGCGCTGCAGAACACATTTTTAGCCCCACCCCTAATACCACCCAGACACCCCAAGCCCACACCCCTTTTCTAGTATTACTGCCTACACCTTTGGTGTATCTGTAAATTTAGTACAGACCTCTATCTTTACTTCTGTTAGCTTTGCAAATTGCAGAAACTGGCCCTGCCTAACGTCAAACTCCTCCTTTGCTTTCCCAAAAGTGATTTACTTCTTGCCCAGGTATAAATCCCATAGGGTTAAGCAGGCTCACTCTCTCCATTTTGCCATGGTCATTGTCTTGACTGCCTGTCTAAAGGCTTCCAACCACCTGATTGGAAGCGCTCTACTGAACAGGGGTTGTCTCAGTACTCTTTTTTTGAGGATGCTCCTCATGCCATTGTTACTTGGCGAACCATGTAAGGGCCTTTCTGCTGTACATCCTTCAGGAACAGGGTCAAGACTGATTTGCATATGGCTGGGTCTAAACTGGGGTGGCATGGTGAGCAAAAGAACGATGGATTAAACCCAGATATGTGACTGGGGGTGAATGTTTGATTGGTTCCGCATTCCGTCTTTCATTTGTGTTTGCTTTGCTTTGGCTGCCATAAGTGCGCCGGATATGCCCAGACGTGGGTCCCGGGCTCACTGTGCCACTGGATTCAAGCTAGCCTGGCTGATGAAGGGTAAAACCCTGAAACCGGTCCCAGGATGCTTGTTTCCGGTCCAGGGAGGACCTGGCCTGGCATTTCGGGCTGGACTGTTCCCATGAGGAACACGGTCAAGACTGATTTGCATATGTCTGGGTCTATACTGGGGTGGCATGGTTAGCAAAAGAACAATGGATTAAACCCAGATCTGTGACTGAGGGTGAATGTTTGATTGGTTCCGCATTCCGTCCATCATTTGTGTTTTGCCATCCTTCCCCTCCCCTATGGAGCTTCTGAGTAGTCTCATTTCCCAGTCTTCACTTGAGTATTTTAGCTGGGTTGCCATGTAGCGCAAGTCTAAGGCGGGCGAGCCAGTTCAACCATTTTCCTTGCCCAGTATCAGTACACCTATTCGCTTTTCTTCTCTTCCCCGCCTCATGAGTGTATTCTGTTCCTTAAATGTTGGTTTCAGAGTCAAGGCACACTGAGGCATCTGGGGAGAAGAACCATATTGCCACAGCCAAACTCCCTGTGATAGACAACGGTAGAGTATTCCAGAATTGGTTCGAGGTCTGTAGGGCTCTCCCCAAGTTATCCTTGTATTTATTTTTTACCACATTATTTACTTGGAGTCCAAGGTAGCATTAAGCATCGGTCTCCCATGTTAGTCCAAAGTGCTGGAGGTCCCCACTGGGCATCTCCGTTAGAATGGCTAGGTTATGAAACTATCTTACTTCTGTTAATAGACAGTCCAGAGGCATTCGCAAAGTCATCTAATTCCTCTTGCAAACAGCAGACTAAATTTAGTGGGTGGGTCAGGTATGCCATTGCATCGTCCGTATTCAGAGACACATTGTGAATGGTCTCACCCGTGCTCACTACCTATGGTCAGAGCACCTCTTGCAGTGTAATTGCTAGGGGCTCCAGTGCCAACGCGTATAGCAGACAAAGCAGGCAGCCCTATCTTGTGCCTTTTTCTTAATGCCAAGGCCTCAACAGTAAACCCCGATTTACTTCTTGCTGTAGGGTCCGATATAGTAATCTCACTCACTGCACGTAATTGTGACCAAAGCCCATTCTTGTGAGTACTTCAAATATGTATTCTCATCTGAGATTATCAGATGCCTTTTCAATATCGAGGGCTTCTAATGATGCCTCCATATCAGTTCCAGAGTTTCATGCATGCTGTGGCCGAGCCTTCTGAAGGTCATAGGCATATTGCAGCCAGTATGACCCCACATTGATCGTCTCAGACCAATGTCCCAAATACCTGCTACAGCCTTTGCGCTAACATTTTAGTTAACAGTTTGATATCTATGTACAGTATAGACAGTGGCCATAAAAGGCTGACAGCTCTTTGTCTACTTTCAGTGCCTTTACCATTATGGCTTCTCTCAGACTGTCTGGAAATGCCCCCCATGCCTAGCCTCCTCATAGACTTTAATGAGTCTTTCTGGTAGTATGTTAAATATACTTTTGAGTGGAGCCCTTCTGCTTCTGGGTTCTGGAGAGCTCCATTTGCAGTGGAATTGCGTTTTGGGGATCAACTGTTGCAAACTCAGTACATCTAAATACATTTTAACTGGCCAAACATCTATTTGCTGTGAATTTTTGTACAAATTCTCCAGAAACCGTGCACCCTTGTGATTCTTGTTTTTGCCAAGCAGCTAGCTTTCCCTCCTGTTGCGCCACAGTCAGCTGTAAACTTCTCTTTTTCCCACATACTTTACATGTGCACTTCCTGTGATCACAACCTTTAGGACATAGCATTTGCTCTAGTGAAGGACTTGCCCCTTTTAACTTTATGTAGGACTCTTTGGCTTGCTGCTTCTATATGAGAAAGACCATGTCCCTTAGAGCTTCTGTGTTTAATTTCCATGTTTCTGTTCTAGCATTTTATCTGTCTCCTTTATATTATGTAAGTATTAGTGAATAATCTAAGAGTAACTAATTAAGATAATAATATCCTACATTTACACTTGTAGCAAAGTCTTGTGACATTAAAGATCTGTCTTACCTATTAAATATTTGCTGAGTTGCGACATAACATGAGTATTCTGACACATATCAACAGAAGCAGCCCTGTCCTTTCAGAGAGGGCACCAGACATTGCGGGTTTGGTATGAAGTCTTGAAGTCTTGGTGGGTGTCGGTATAGGTCACCGTCCAGGACACAGTTGAAGTGTCCCAACCTAGCTATTGGTATATCTATGTAGGGGAGCAATAGAGCAGAAGTAGGTGACCTTTTGTATTGTTTTAGTCTTGGTAACAGTCCTGGCTGCCACCATGTGTATGTACAAACAAATATTCCTGCGAGGACCGCCCTCTCAGGGCAAGCATCCTTTTACTCTCGTCACCTTTCTTAGCGTCCTGAGATGGTGTGAACCTCCACCATGTTATTTTGTCACTAGAGTGCCTGTGTCTGATACTGCGCTTACATGAAAAACTCTTACCTTACCCCTCTGGGTAAACACACTTAAAACAACTGGTGTTTTCCTATTTTCTAGCCAGTGAGTTATAACAGAGTTGTTTTAAAACGCCATGTATTCATCTGTTCATGTGAGGCACGCTGTCCCATGCTAACGTTCGTACACTATGCAGTGAGACTGAGTCCTTAACACCAGGCCAGCTGCAATAGTCCCACTTATCATGGTGAAAAAACCGCCCTACAGCGCTTTTATTCTAATACTGTGTCTTTAGAACTGTTACAGTCTCTGTCATTTCCCCACTTAAGTAACCCTAGATTCGAGAACTCTCATGCTTATTTGTGACATGAACCTATTCCAGTTAACTAGCATTACTCTTAGTTGCTTAAAGAGGGCAGGTTTATTTTCAAGAAATCTATGACTTTCCATATTCAGATTTCCCTTTGTTGCATAATCCCTCGCAATTAGTCATTTACAATACTTATTGAGTGTGAGGCACCTTGTCCACCACCTTGCACATATCCATATCTAGCCTGCCTGCTATGTCACTGGTGACTTGATTAGTCTCAGATGCAGTTCTGTCTTTAGACCACGTTGAGTTCTTTGTTGTTCCGAAGGTCCTTTTGCAGGATTGCCTATTGACTTCCTGCATATCCCCAGTTTGATTGCCACGCTAAGCTAATTGTACCATTTTGTTGTATCACTAATAATGGATCCTCCCCCAGTGAGGGCATCTTCCTCTGTTGGCTGTCTGTGATTTTGTTAGATTGCCACAAGCTCCCGCAGGACGTGGCTGTTTCCCCTGACCTTTGGGGTCTTCATGAACCACTGCCCATTTCCAGCCATTCTCAAATCTCTTCAGGTGTGTTGAAAAAGGTAGGTCTTGCCATTGAAGAAGACTCTTTGCTTGGCTGGAAATAAGAGCATATAATTTAAGCTTACCTCTTTTAATTTGGGCGTCACCTGCACAAATGATATCCTTAGTTGCTTGACCTTTTAGACATTGTCTGGGAATACTCTGATAGTATGGGACTCATACAGCTGGTCGCTCTTCTTCCTCATCGTGTGCAGTTATGAGACTACTTGGAGGGGTTTCCAGCAGTTGTGGTGGAGTCTTGGCTCTATGTGCTCTCTCTAATGTGAAAATGGAAGACAGTTCTTCTGGCCTTAGCGTTTAGTTTATACATTTCGCTATAAAAAGATCTGCGTTCTCACCCTCTACTTTCTCAAGGAATCTTTCAAATCTGAGATTATTCTGTTGTGACCTGCCTTTGGCTTTTTTCTCCAGGATTCTGGCCAGATCCAAGACTGAGGGAAGCGCCAGCCAGAGGTCTGCCATCTTATTAGGTGTGCTACTGCCTTCCTTGTTCCACTTGAACATTGCTTGACCTTACAGACATCAACCCTCAGTAGATTCACCTCCACAGCGATAAAATATTCATAAATAAAGTCCCCAAACAAAGATGTGTTTTAGCTCCACTTTTATTAAATCTATATGTGGCATACATCAGAGACGTTAACTACCCCAAGAGCCAGTCCCCTTAAGTTGATAGGGCACCTGGCGCCATTAAAGTAGTTTGCTGACAACACTTCTTTTGTTGGTTTGCAACATACTTTAAACAAACTTTACTTATACTGTGCAGTAAGAAAACTTGATCTCAGTCATGAAAGGCTAAAGTATTGAGTTTTAAGATGTTGCAATGCAGAGTACACTTGGAATTCAGACAGAAAATCAGTTTTGATCTCCTAGTTTTACGAATGCGTAGGGGTAACATTGCAACCAAAAGGAAAATTTGGTCTGCACCTTCAAGCTTTGGAGAATAAAGTTATATTATTAATATTCACATTCATAAAATTATCAGGCAATTCGACGGATCATCAATATCACCACTGCTTAAAGTAATTAACACAAAATGCCATCCCTAATGTGTGGCTATCTATTCTTGTCAAAATAAGTCCCAAAGAAAGTTATATAGATCGGACTTCCTGCTTCCTCAATCAACCAGCTAGTAATAAATCTGAATAGAATTTAATATATTCGATCAATCATTTGCACAAAATGATACTTTATTAAGGTGTTGGTTTGAAACTACATGTGCGTGTTCAAGTTCATTCAGAGCGTTCCTTTGGGAAGGAATTTAATTGGCCTAACTACTTAAACAACACTCCTTGTCATCCCACTGTTGAATCTCTCATATAAAAGCTTAAGATGGCCTCTTTATGGAAGCAAAATCTCACTTAAAAAACATCATAAATACTTCAAAAAGTAATCATCTATCCATCTTGAAAAATAGACCATAAGTCCCAACTACACCACAAACTTGATATATATATATTTTTTCAATTTTATTTATACTTTTCATACAAATGATCACAGCAAGTGGGTACATCAACACACAGTACATCTTAATGGCACGTCCCAGTATACATTCCATTCTTAAAATTGCGGTACGTAGAGTGTTAAACTAATGAGCACAGCAACACACATTACATCTTATGTGGCATATCTCCGTATACATTACATCTCTGCAAACGTAGTACATTGTGTGGTTTATCTAAGTGTGTGTATATCATGCGGTGCAGGACTCCTGTGCTCTCCCCCCGCCCCTTATTCATCCACTCACATCTGACGGTCTCTGGTAGGTCGCCGTCAAGCATCCAAAGGTGGTGGTGTGTGCTTAGGAAATGCTAGTCCTTTCCTCATTCAGTATCCCACCCTCTGGTTCTCCCGTTTCTTTACCAAATAAGTATTGTTTGTATATATCCCAGTATGGTGCTGGTCTACTGGTAGGGGGTGCCAGCTCGTTGTATGCATCTGTCTGCGTATCGCAATATACCATATCTCTATGCCATTCGGATATTGTGGGTACTGGACCCCGGTCCCATCTCATTGCTATGCGTCATTATGCTAGCAGCAGCCCGATTGCCGTAACTCGGCGACTCAATTTTGGTACTCCCCTGTCCCAGCATAGTAATGCCAAAAGTGGCTCATGATCTAGCCTGTGCCCTCCTATGTTCTCTAGTTCAGTGAGTACTTGGTCCCAAAAGCGATAAACCCCGGGGCACATCCATGCCATATGGAGAAAGTCAGCCTGGTCCTCTCCGCATCTTGGACACCTGGCATCTGAGCACAGTCCATATCTATGTAGCCTCATGGGAGTGTTATATACTCTGTTGATGTATTTAAAATGTATCAGGCGGTGTCTGCCATTTAGGGATACCTCATGAGTTTTTGAACAGCAATACTGCCACTGCTCGTCTGTGAGCTGCACCCCCAGATCCCGCTGCTACTCAAGTCGTGCCTTTGTGAGTTCATGTGTACTTTCTTTTTGTGTGTATGCATACAGCTGGGATATCAAGCGCCGTGGCTGTGCCTCAGTGAGCACCAAAGACCGGGGTCGTACCTCCGGAAGCTCTCATCTCCTCCCCCAGTAATGCTCCCATTGCATGTCAGGCCCGGTAGTACTGATATTTTAAAAGGGGAGTAGTCCTGTCTACCCGTTCCACGATATACTCCCATGTGTCCATGCTCCCTTCTCGGAAGAAATCCTCATTGTCGTGATTGTCAGTTTACACATGGAATCCTCCGTCTCTCCACAGAGTATACCATGTACACCACCTCAGCGGTACTTGTGGAGAGTATAGGAGAACAAGCCCCTGTCTGTGTGAAGACATGCCAAGCACAAGTGGTGGCATTCAGTAATGCGAACACTCCGAGTCTTCTAACGGGGACAGGAAATGTTACTCGGCAGAGGGTCTGGGGCAGCCAGTTCCCGTTCAGTTTTTAAAAAGGGCAACTCTCGGGACCCGTGTACCCATGTGTGGGAAAACGCAGCATGTGCTGCCCTATAATAGAGCTCCAGGTCTGGTGCGTTTAATCCGCCCATCTCATACGGCAGGGTCAAAGTCCTCCACGTATCTCTTGGCTGCTTCCCAGCCCAGGCCAACCTGATACACATCGCCCTTAGGGCTACAAAAAATGTCTGAGAGAGCAACATGGGTATGTTCTGGAAAAGGAACAGGAATCTTTGGAGCACTACCATCTTCATTTGCACTATTCTTCCCCCAGTGACAATGGCAGCCTGATCCATCTTTCAACATCTTTCGTTAGTGTCTGAATTGCTGTTTCATAATTAACTACCTGAACTATCTTTGGATCTGTGTGTACATGGATGCCTAGGTATCGAACTGGCCCCGTTTCCCACTGAAGCGGGAATTCTGTTGCCACTGGCGTTGTGACTGGTGTTAAGGGGGAACATAATCGACTTCCCCCAGTTGATCCGTAATCCTGAATAGGCACCCTATTTTATTATTTCCCTCAAAATCGGCACCACATTGTGTTGGGGTTCCGGACATACAGCAAAGTGTCATCCGCATAGGCAGAGAGCACCGGTCTGTAGTTCTGAAATTGTAGGCCTCTATGGCTGTGATACTCCCTCAGTACCCATGCCAAGGGTTCTGCAACTGTAGCATACAGCAGCGGCGACAGTGAGCACCCCTGCCTGGTGCCTCTTGTTATCTGGAAAGCGTCCGAAACCGTGCCCTTGATCCGCAGCCTGGCCAGAGGCTCCCTATACAGTGTCATCACTATTCTTATATATATATCCCCCACCCCCATTCGCTTTAGTATTGCCTTCATGAAGTGCCACTCAACAGAGTAAAACGCCTTCTCAGCTTCCAGAAAGATCACTACAGCTTTTACTTTCGGGTCTACATTTTGCATCACACCGAGCAGCGTACGAAGGTTAGCAGTAAGACTACGGCCTCAGACAAATCCCGACTGCTCTGGTTGGACCAGTGTCGGCAAGAATGAGGCAGCCTATCAGCAAGGATTTTTGCATACATTTTGGTGTCTACATTCATCAGAGACAATGGGCGATAGGACGAGCACTGCTCAGGTGATTTACCTGGCTTTGGTAGTGTGCTCAACATGGCTTCCCGCATGGAGGGAAGCATTATACCGTCCTCCACCATCCTTTCATAAACTTTACTTAGATGTGGGAGCAAAATATCTTTGAAGGCCTTGTAAAACTTTGCAGTCAACCCATCCGGTCCCGGAGCCTTTCCCTCTGCCATACTCCCCAGAGCCCAGCCCATCTCCTCCGAAGTCAGAGGCGCCAAGAGGACATCCCTATCCGCGGCTGCTAGCCGTGGTAGTTTTATATATGACAGATAGTCCATCAGTGCCACCAGATCTGGGGCAATTTTGGAGGTGTACAAGTCTTTGTAATACTGACGAAACCTTGTCATTATTTCACAAACTTGATATTTTGTGGGAGACCGGAATCCAATATCTACTTCATACAAAGTTTTGATGCAGGGGAGGATGTGCACTCATGGAGACACAAAAGGCAAAATACCACCTGCCGATTTTGCAAATACAAAAATGAACGAGCATTTGCAATGCAACGGGTCTCGCGTTTGCTTGCGTTAGAGCTAATAGCTTTGTAAACTCCTAACCAGACTTTTCACTCGTAATGAAACCTATCAGCAAAAGTGCAATTATATACGTAACCGGAAAAAGTGCAATTAACTGTGTAACAGGATCGATATTATGCAAAGCGCTCGACTTCTGCCAAACGAGATCGTGCTGCGAAAATAGAGAAAAAGTAGTCCATGAACCGGAGGAAAACAGCGAACCTCGTATGTTTTCTGTACTTGGTCGATGCGCTCGAGGAGGGCTAACCCCCGGAAAAGGCATGACGTATGCGGGCCTTCCTCTAATGAAATCAAGCAGATTCTAACAGGCAAGCCCACGAACCAATGAAAGACACTGTCGTGACGTGGACGGAGCTCTGAGCCCTTTTTAATTCCTAAAGCGTCTCGCTTAGCGAAACGCATGCGACGCAGACTCGACCCTAAAAATTAGCTTGAGTAATATGCTGCGGTCCGGTCTACTGTGAATGCAAAATGTTCCTAGCACCAGTGTTTGGACAACTGAAGAAGTAAATTGCTACTTGTTTTAATAATACAGAGGGCATTCCAATAAACTAGTTTTGATCACAGTTTTTAAAAAGCTGGGTAATCTCTATAAAATAGGCTGTGTTTTTTAAACTGTGATGTTACCTAATGTAGGTAAAATGGCCATTCCTTTGGGGGAATGCAAGTACCTTTCTTACCCTATCACCAGGTAGACCTGCGTCATCGGTCTAGGAAACAGACTGCCTTCTTCACACAGGAAGTATTGTTCAGTTTCTGTGTGGTGCCATGTGGCCTTGGTTACTACATCAGAATTTAGAGAATGTTGCATTAGCTTTCTTTGAGATTTTCTGGGTTACCTACTTTTGAGAATGACATTTTAGTAGCAGGAAATGCTAAGCAATAGCATGATATTGGGTTTGTTAGAGTTTTTGAGCTTTTAAAGGAAAAAGGATTTGACAGTTTAGAGTGGAAACTGTAATCATTTTTTTAAATACATTTGATTAAATGTTCATAAGTGTCAACACAGTATCAATAAAGTTGCAGCTTTTACAGCATAATAGTTACAACAGGTAATACCCACCTCCCTGTCTACACAAATAGTCTAGGATGCTTTCTACTTCTGATGAAACACAGTAAGGGGAAAAAGAATGGTTTTACAAATATATTTGTGCTCCTATATTTCTCCAGACGACCTCTAGTCTTTATTGGCCATTGCACACTCTTAGCAATTGTAAACTAGGTGGGCATGCCAACTCTCCACATTCATCTCCCATATACAACAGCACTGGTTGCCATGTTTTTATAAGGTTCTCTTTGTCCTTGTCCATGTGGGCAATCAGTTTTTCCAAGGACACGTGGTTTCCCAATTGTGTTAACACCATGTGTGCTGCTTGGGATTAAAGGCTGCTTCCAGTATCCTGCAATACTAATTCTTGCTATCAGCAAACGGTTGTAAGTCAGTTGCCAATTACCTAGAATTCCCTCCTTCCAGTCTGTTGGGTGGGACCCCAGTGTTGTTACTTCTGGTTTAGCCAGTATTGGAAAAGCTGTCCTTTTCTATTTAGCTGCCAGAGCTTCCTTTCAAAAACCCTTGGACAGCTCCACCAGACACGCAACCTGGGTACCTTTCAGAGCACATCTCCAACATTTATTCTGGGTCTATGTGGGAACATTTTCTGTAACCTTCCAGGCAAGTTACCAACCTGTATTAGATTTATTGCCAATTTCCTGTGGTGCGTAGATAGATTGTATCTATATAGATCCCTACAAAGCCTCTCCTAGCATTTAATAGGATGTTACATTTCGGGGCGGGGGAGGTGTGTGTGTGTGTGTGTATATGTATGTAGTTCTTTAACCATTTCATAAAGTAGAAGGGAGAGGGAGCACTCTAGTTTATTGCAGGTATAGAGTATCAGAAGGCGAACCAAGCCGAGTACTGTAGCTTTGGATATTTGATATGCAGCCAAGATCATATGTATAAAGGTCTCCCCAAAACCAAACCTTTGGAATATTGTTCTCATAAATTTCTAGCCCTCCATGTGGAAGGCTTTTTCGGTTAGCGCTTTACGTGTGGTCTTTTCTTTAAGGTGGCCCATGATTGTTCCTCATGGATCCGCTGGGGTAGAATGAGGGTCAGTCATAGTGCTACAATTTTGATATAGATCCGATCTATGGCATGATTGGTCCATAGGACAAACTCTCCGTGTGATCGTGCCTGGTCTGGGGTTTACCATTATAGTGGCTGCTTCCTATCGATGGGGTAGCCCTGTAGTTAGTGTGAAATAAGTCGCATGTGTCTTCTAGGATTAGTGTATATATATATTTGCCTTGTGTTTATAGAATTCTCCTCCAAAACCATTGGGCCTCAGTCTTTTGTTTGAATTAAGGTTTTTGATCATATTCTTGATCTCTGTCTCATCAACGGGAGCTGGGGAAGGGAAGCTGGGTTGACACATATTCTGCAGGTAGTGTTGAATAGGCTGAAGTATGATTTCCTCTTGTGTGTTTAATTGACTTTAGTAGTGTTTGAATAGATTAGCCCTATCTCTTGGGCCATAAGTAATATTGCCATGTAGGTTTCGTAAACCAAATGTGCTATCTTTGGTTTATCTGTTTTAGTTTGTTTGCTAATATCTGATGTGCTTTGTCGCCCACATTGTATATCCTACTTTCAAGCAATAGTCATATCCTTTCTGCCTTGTTTATCTGAAAGGTACGCAGTTGACCCTCTTATATTAGCGAACATTTTGAGATCTGCTTTAGATCCAGTTTTTTATGCTTATGCTTTGCTTGTTTTAGCCTCTTTTCCAGTTTATCTTGCACTAGAAATCTTTCTTGCTTGGTATACCAATCCTCTTTATTCTAAGAATGGCTTTAACAGCATCCCAGTAAGTACCCGGGTATGTCTCTCATTTGGTTGGTGTTCATGTAGTCGTCTTTGATGCTATTTCGGCTCTGTTAACTAAGTCTTGCAGTAGGTATTTCCCAAGTCTCCAGCATCTTTCTCTACATTGCTGGGGCTCCGGTGTATTGTTAAGTAAATATGGGCATGGTCTGAGACCACTATGGCGTCATTCCCTGTATCTGTCACAGAGGACATTACCATGTTTGAGATAAAATCATGTTGATTCTCAAATAAGATCTGGATGATTTAGTGAAATGTATAATTCTTATCTTGTAATGCAGTGCCCTCATTGCATTTACTTGCCCCAATTCTTTAAATGTGTCCTATGTGTTTTTTTGCCATTTCACTGGTAGTGGCCAAGTTGCTTCTGTCCAGGTTGGACTGTATTGAAGTCCACATTGAGGGCTGCCAGTCCTTCTTTAAATCCCTTCAGTGTTTGAGGGTCTTTTCCCAGAAATCTATCCGGGGAGTGGTTTAGTGTGTATTTTGACGCAATTCTCCTTTCAAGATTTCTTTTCTCATCACAAATCTCCGTTCTTTGTCTATGAGGAGGATGTCTGTGATCAGTATGGTAAAGATCTTTGCTAATAATCTGGTGCTGCTGCTGGCTTTTTTGTGGGGATTGGAGTAGTATTACTGTGAGTTATATTTTTAATGGAAACCATATGAATCACCTGACATCAGTGGGTTTCTGGAAGCGTCACAACTTCTGCTTTGTGATATGAGGTAAGTGTGAATTTTCTTTATTTTGAAATGGAAATTAAGCCCCTTGACACTCAATGAAAGGACCTGTAGTTTGCCAGGGGTGAGTCAGGTGGTGTCCAAGGGTACAGATAATTATGTCTTGTGTATCATTCGTGCAACCAAGTATTCCCCTCTCCCCATCATCAGTTTCTTAATGATATTTAAAACATATCTTTTCAATGCTTTCTTTAACATGGAAGGTAGCAAAAGAATGTAGAGTCCCCAGCGAAGGTCTCAACAATGTAGTAAACAAAACTTGCGTTGAAAAGCTAAGAGACAAATGGGCCCGCTCTGCACATCTCGCCCGGCTTGGAAGTAGTCCATGACTAAAACGGATTGTTAAGACTACTATGCAAACATTTGACTTTTATGTGAGGGCTTAGCCCGTCTCATGTATGCTGCACTAACTAAATGTACCCTGTAAGACAAAATACAATTGTCACTGCATCTACTGTTACACATGTTGTTACCCAACCTGTATGTGTAGGATATGCTATGTAGTTTATGGATGGCCACCTAACTTTGTAAAGATGAAAATAAAGGTTTCGAAAAAGAAAAAAACGATGCAGTAAATAAAAAACGAACTGGAAAAAATAAACATCAACCCTCAGTGGGTTCAGTACCGCTGGTCTCTGAAGTATCAGTAATCGTCTCCCCTACTGGAGATAGTTATAGTACGGGGTTCTACATGTGAGGACATCATTATCAAGGTCTTTTATTGTGTTATATATAGTCCTGGGGAATCTTACTAGGCCTTATTAGGTTTCAGACAGTGGGCTGTTAGAGAATATCAAATGGAGTCAAGTTTTTCCGTCCATGTCATTTTTGTTGGCCCCTACTGGCTCAACTTGATTGGTGAGGTGAACGTCCCTTGGCTCCGTTAACTGTACCTGTCTCCTGTCTGCACCTTGAGTTCTGAGAATTTGAATCAAGCCCCAAAATGTTAAGACCTTCAGCTACTGTTGTGTCCCCTACACTGTAAAAGCCAGAATGCAGAGAAAGGTCGATCCGGAGCTGATCTTGGCTCCATTCAGAGTGTCTGTAGGAAGTTGGCTCTGTATATACTATTTCAAAGTAAGAAATAGTGTGCATAGAGTCCAAGGGTTCCCCTGAGAGGTAAGATAGTGGCAAAATTAGATGATTCTAATGCTCTATTTTGTGATAGTGTGGTCGAGCAGTAGGCTTATCAGAGGGTAGTGTTAAGCATTTGTTGTACACACACAGGCAATAAATGAGGAACACACACTCAAAGACTTACTCCAGGCCAATAGGTTTTTATATAGAAAAATATATTTTCTTAGTTTATTTTAAGAACCACAGGTTCAAGATTTGAAGTAAACAGATAAAATGCAAGGTACTTCACACAGGTAAGTTGGGAACTTTGAATAAAAGCAATATCATATACAGTCTTTGTTAAAATGGAAATAAGCTATTTTAAAAGTGGACACTGTGCAATATCAACAGTTCCTGTGGGGAGGTAAGTAAAGGTTAGATTGTGAGGTAAGTAAGACACTAGACACAAGTCTCAGTTCCTGGGCATAGGCATCCCACTGTTGGGGGTTCAAGGCAACCCCAAAGTTACCACACCAGCAGCTCAGGGCCTGTAAGGTGCAGAGGTCAAAGAGGTACCCAAAACACATAGGCGCCTATGGAGAACAGGGGTGCTCCGGTTCCAGTCTGCCAGCAGGTAAGTACCCACGTCCTCGGGGGCAGACAAGGGGGGTTTTGTAGAGCACTGGGGGGTGGGGGGGGCACGAGTAGGCACACAAAACACACCCTCAGCAGCACAGGGGCGGCCAGGTGCAGCGTGCAAAGCAGGCGTCGGGTTTTGAATAGGATTCAATGGAGGGACCCAGGGGGTTACTCTAGCGGTGCAGGCAGGCACGGGGGGCTTCTACAGCCTCCTCCTGGGCTAGGCAGAGGGTCACCTGGGGTCACTCCTGCACTGAGGTTCGGTTCCTTCAGGACCTGGGGGCTGCGGGTGCAGTGCTGGTTCCAGGCGTCGGGTCCCTTGTTACAGGCAGTCGCGGTCAGGGGGAGCCTCTGGATTCTCTCTGCAGGCGTCGCTGTGGAGGTCCAGAGGGGTCGTCTCGGGCTACTCACGGGGTCGCAGTCGCCGGGGAGTCCTCCCTGTGGTGTTTGTTCTCTGGATCTCGAGCCGGGGGCGTCTGGTGCAGAGTGGAAAGTCTCACGCTTCCAGCGGGAAACGTGAAGTCTTTAAAAGTTGCTTCTTTGTTGCAAAGAAGTTGCTGTTGTTTGAAGAGAGCCGCTACTCACGGGAGTTTCTTGGTCCTTTAGTCCAGGGCAGTCCTCTGAGGCTTCAGAGGTCGCTGGTCCCTGTCAGATGCGTCGCTGGTTGCAGGTTTTCGAGTCAGGAGACAAGCCGCTAGGGCTGGGGCCAAAGCAGTTGTCGTCTTCTGTCTTCTCTGCAGGCTTGTAGGTCAGCAGTCGTTGTTTCTTCAGGTTGCAGGAATCTGATTTCCTTGGTTCTGGGGTGCCCCTAAATACTAGTTTTAGGGGTGTGTTTAGGTCTGGGAGGGCAGTAACCAATGGCTACTGTCCTGGAGGATGGCTACACCCTCTTTGTGCCTCCTCCCTGTGGGGAGGGGGGCAAATCCCTAATCCTATTGGGGGAATCCTCCAAAACTAAGATGGAGGATTTCTAAAGGCAGGGGTCACCTCAACTCAGGACACCTTACGGGCTGTCCTGACTGGTGGGTGACTCCTCCTTGTTTTTCTCATTATCTCCTCCAGCGTTGCCGCCAAAAGTGGGGGCAGTGGCCGGAGGGGCGGGCATCTCCACTAGCTGGGATGCCCTGGGGCGCTGTAACAAAAGGGGTGAGCCTTTGAGGCTTACCACCAGGTGTCACAGTTCCTGCAGGGGGAGGTGAGAAGCACCTCCACCCAGTACAGGCTTTTGTTCCTGGCCACAGAGTGACAAAGGCACTCTCCCCATGTGGCCAGCAACTTGTCTGGTGTGTGGCAGGCTGGCAGGAACTGGTCAGCCTACACTAGAAGTCGGATTGGCATTCAGGGGGCATCTCTAAGATGCCCTCTGGGTGCGTGTTACAATAAATTGCACACTGGCATCAGTGTGCATTTATTGTGCGGAGAAGTTTGATACCAAACTTCCCAGATTTCAGTGTATCCATTATGGAACTGTGGAGTTCGTGTTTGACAAACTCCCAGACCATAAACTCTTATGGCTACCCTGCACTTACAATGTCTAAGGGTTTGCTTAGACACTGTAGGGGCATAGTGTTCATGCATGTATGCCCTCTCCTGTGGTATAGTGCACCCTGCCTTAGGGCTGTAAGGCCTGCTAGAGGGGTGACTTACCTATGCCACAGGCAGTGTGAAGTTGGCATGGCACTCTGAGGGGAGTGCCATGTCAACTTAGTCGTTTTCTCCCTCCCAGCACACACAAGCCGTGAGGCAGTGTGCATGTGCTGAGTGAGGGATCCCCAAGGTGGCATAAGACATGCTGCAGCCCTTAGAGACCTTGCCTGGCATCAGGGCCCTTGGTACCAGGGGTACTAGTTACAAGGGACTTACCTGAGTGCCAGGGCTGTGCCTATTGTGGAGACAAAGTTACAGTTTAGGGAAAGAACACTGGTGCTGGGGCCTGGTTAGCAGGGTCCCAGCACACTTTCAATCAAAACTTAGCATCAGCAAAGGCAAAATGTTAGGAGGTAACCATGCCAAGGAGGCATTTCCTTACAGTGTCCATTAGGGTTTTTATTTTGCATTGTTTTTCGAGACTGGTTTGTAAGAGCTCCTGTAGCAATAAGGTGTATCTGCTGCATAGTAGACAGAAGACCGTTTCCTTGCCTCTTACTAGACTGATTATTTTTGAAGCTACAAGAAAACTTTTGCCACTATGTCTCTTGGTCTCATATTAGTCATTTGAGCCTGGGCCTACTCTGCGAGCTCTCTCACTCCGATTTCTTTCAGCTGTAGTATCTGGGAGAACAGGGCTTGCAAGTAGATAGTAATGTCCAATACTTCTGCTGAGAGATTGTGAACACGTATATTGTCTCTATGCACTCTGTTTTCCAGGTATTCATATTTTAGTTATATGGAGTCAGCCTGATTTTCCAGATTCTTACGTTTGTCTGCTTGAACTGATTTCTTTTGTGCTTATTTGTGCATATCATTCTCAGTGTCCATCACTTTTTCTCCAAGTTGATCTGTGTCTTTGCGAATAGCTGAAATAGTCCCATAGAGATTTTTTTTTTTTACCACTTGTAGATCAGTTTTAAAGATGGATTTCTATTCATTCCATTCACTTTTTGTAAATGCATTGTCTTTTTTTCCTAGGCTGTCTATGCAAAAGTCCAACAGCAGTCCTCAGTTCTCATTCCTTTGACTCTTCTTTGTCCTTTTCTTTCTTCAGTCAATCCAATCTGATATCCTGGTGTCAGTGGGGCACCTAAATACTGTACTTAGGGGCATTAAGGGGAGTGTAGAGTAGTACACCCTGGTGCCAAATGGGCCTCAGGGCAGGGGGTGGCATCTCGCATGTGTGGGGGAAGCAAGGGCCGCATATCAAAGGTGACAGGGGCCTTGAAGTCCCTGGCCTTGGTATGCAGTTTCATAAGCCATCCTGCTGGAGGAGTTGATAACGCCATCTTCCGGAGCAGGCATTGTTTTTGGCCTCTGAGAGCACAAGCCCTCACCTCCAGGGGGTCAGAAACTCACCTATGGTGGCAGGCTGGTTGATACCAGCCAGTCAGCACACTGGAGGACTAGTAGATTTTTAGGGGGCACCTCTAAGGGGCCCTCTGGGTGCATGTCATAAAAATCCAATACTTGAATCAGTATGGATTTATTAAGACAAGGTGTTTGAAGCCAAACACCATAGGTTTCAGTGAAACCATTATGTAGCTGGGTATCTCGTATTGAGCAGTGCCCAGTACATACCTTAAGATGGCTTCCCTGCTCACTTGCAATGCTTAGTAATTGGTCTAGACTTCACAGGGGCATATCTGTTCATGCAGATATGTCCTCACATCAAACACAATGCACCCTGTGTCAGGACTCCAAGGCCAGCTGTAGGGGTGACTGGCATATATTAGATGTAGTGACTTGGGCATGGCATTCAATGGGTGTGACATGTCATGTTTTCACTCATGGTTTGCATCATGACATGCAGTCTGCAATGGCAGATTGCTTGCAATTTGTAGCAGGGTCTCTTAGGGTGGCACAATACATTCTGCATCCCTTAGGGACCCCGTTTAGAGCCCAGGCCCCTAGTTACCAGTGGTACCATTTACTAGGGACTTACAAGGGTGCTAAAAGTGTGAGCCAGTGAGACCTTATACTTTGCTTTAGGGAACGAGCACTGGAACTAGGGACCTGGTTAGCAGGGACCAGTGCAGGGAGTGACAGTGTCAAAAGGGGCACTTTCCTATAGCAGAGACCACCAAGACACTTCCACTTCACTCACCCATTGCATTGAAATGCCACTGTTAGGAGGACAGGGAGGCACAGCGCCACTTTTGTAAGAACAAATGCACTGAAACCGATACTGGTTGAGATGCCCCATTTAGGAAACACAGTTGGACACAGAAGTGTTCATAACACAACCTCAGATGGCGTTTGCAAGAAGCACCTTGAACAGAGTATCGAGAAGGGAGCCTGCTGAACTAAGAAAGCTAATTTGTGCACTGGACTGCAGCACCACCTGCCCCACCACAGCTAAAGCACGTGATGGATATATTAATTGAAACACAGCATAAATAGCACAAAGCAGCTAAAAAAGTGCAATACAAACAAAATGAAACGCTCACCTTAGACCGGAAAAAACAGATTGCAGCTTATTGGTATGGGGTTTTATGGGTTTTGTAGTCCTAGGCAAGTTCAGACAGCCTGCTTCCCACTTATATAATGTGGGGTTATATGTTTAGGGGACACAACTCACATATGTTCGGACTGGGTGTTAGTATAATAAAGGGTGAGAAAAGTTCCATACCCAGGTGAGCATTACTGATGTAGTGGAATTTGCAGGTAATGAGGTGTGTGGTATCTTTCCTTTTCCACTTCACCCTCCTGGCATGGTCAGTTCTTTCTTTTTTATAGAGAATGTGGAATTCAGACTGTGTTGAAAGTGGGGAATGGGACAGTTGGAAGAAACTTGGAGTCAGGCTAGAGATATGAGAACCCCTTCCGTACAAATAACGTATTAAAATGCTTATTTTCTTCATGCTCTTTTTAGAACATTATAGTTAGATGCAGAGATTCTAATTTATTACAAACAATTTCTAACAGT
Source organism: Pleurodeles waltl (assembly GCF_031143425.1). Classification (NCBI taxonomy): domain Eukaryota; kingdom Metazoa; phylum Chordata; class Amphibia; order Caudata; family Salamandridae; genus Pleurodeles; species Pleurodeles waltl. Next base: position 568,143,798 of record NC_090438.1, read on the forward strand.
GCATGAATGGGAGATAAAGTAGTTCTCTTTATTGTGAACAGTCTAACACTTACCACCAATGACCACAATGGGTGCCCTAGTATCTTTACACAAAACCTTAATCCAACTCTGAAATCTACATCAAACTCAAATTGACCCTGAGCCATGTCAGAATCAATTAACTTGATCAAACGTTTCTCCACAACTGTTCCTACAGCTGCTAAAGTAACATTAATATATTTTAATTGAGTAGCTTTACTAACTCCCTAACAATACGAGGTCCATACCTCCCCTAAATTAAATTGGATTGGGCTTACCTGCGTACAGAGGTCTTCCTGCCTGAACTCTAGTATTTAGTTAAATTATTTTAAATCAATATTAATAGTGCCTATCCTTCCACAATTACACACCTAAATTGCCAGCATTGGAACCCAACAATGTCAGATCAGGACACGTACTAAAAGACATCTTATGTTTGTATCATTTTTTACTGCATAGTGCTGGGAAAGCACAAGCTGATTAGAAAGAAGGTATTGACCTAATCTTCGGGATTTAAGTCGGAGTTGCATGTAACAACTTGAAATAGCTAATAAATGCACCCTTCATTCTATATGTGTGTTATGCTGTACTTCAGACTGAGAGGAGACAAAATGAAAGGAATGCCAAGAATGCAGCACTCTTAGTCTGAGTAATGAATTTATTAAGGCACTTCTCACGGTTCGTACAGGGAAAGCATAATGTGAGTGTTTAGGTCAAATGCAGCAACACAAGTGAACTTCTGAAAATAATCACAGCAGTAGAATAACAATGATCATAGAAACATACAAAGAAAATACACTCTTTCAACCATGGATAATACATCTATATATAGTGATTATATATTCATGCACTACACAAAGCTAAAAATAACAATGAAAAATGCATCACCATGGGGCTTGACATGGACATCATCTCTTTGCCAGCTTTGTGTCGTGAACCCAAACAACCGTGATAAGAGAGAACTACCCACAATGGGATCCGAGCAAGGTGTCCCCTCCCGGAAATGAGTTCTGTCTAACTCCGGTCATCAAGCTTCCCTCTTATATACTTTAAACAAGCTGGAGAGAAGAATGTTAGAAACTCCCCCTCCCATACAGTAAGTAGTTGGTCAATCGCTGGCTGTACCAGGTCAGTATTAAGAGCACATTTAGAGATTGGCCACATCCCAAGGTGCGCTCCAGGACTGACTTGTTCCCTGCCATACCATAAATATTCTCTGGTACATCCTTATCTCTCCCTCACACCTCTATGTTATGTCCCTGCCTTGGTGAGAAAGAGGAGCGAAAAACATGTTGCATAAGTTGTGCTCTGAAAAATACCTGCACCGCCAATATGATGGTGTTTGAAGCTAAGCTAAGCACAAAATGGAGTCAGTGGTCAAGATAGAGCTGGGGGTAAAATACAGATAACATTACAATGTGTTACTAGCCCTGTGTCATTATCATTAATTATAGACTTAATTCTCTTAGAAGCCCCAATTTGCCACAGTCCTTAGGCTAAAAGTCTTCTGTTCTTGTCACCATGTTCCAAAAAGATTCTTGTATGCAAAAGGTATTCTTTCAAAAATGTTCAACTTCATTCTAAAGTGTTTAAGCTCCATCAGGGTGGATGGATCTTTAAACTTTGAGTAGTCAGTATACATTCCTTCTTTTCAGCAACATTGTTGGTTTATAAGTTTTATTTTCATGCATCGAACAACTGACAATAAATGCCTTAATTGTAGCTTTTAGAGTGTCCCATAAAAGCTACAAATACTCTATCAAACTACCATTGTTTGACAAGTATCAAATTCATGTTCTAAGTATCTTTGAAAGGTTTCCGCTGAGAGTGTATTCCAGTTTCAAACTGAACAAGAGTCAAGTAGTAGCAGAGCTACTTCGGTCAGTATGGCCTACCATAGTCGCACTAATCTTGTTGTGAGTCAACCAGACTTTAAGCATTAAAAGTAAGTTTTAAATGTGTGCCTTTAACAGATGGAAATCGGACAATCTCCATAGGACAGGGCGTTGATGGGCAGTGCTGGTGTTACATATGTTGTTGATCTTCTGATCGGTAATGCTACTCTGTTGCTTTTACCATGATGGTGATAAGTGTTGGGCTTTGAATTAAAATGTATGCAAGATATCAATTCTAGAGATTTACAGTTATAGACAAGTACCTTTTTTATAGCACAGTAACAGTATGTCTACAGCAACGCTTTGAAATACACTTCTCTGTCAAGTCTGTCATAGTTGTGTACAGTTACACTGTGGGTACATTCTTCAAACAATACTAATGCATTGTACATTGCTGTCGGTGAAATACGTACTGCCACCAGTCCGTTGCAAGAATCTACAAGACCTGAAAGAATGCATATATGCACACCCCCTGCTTCAGTGACACATTTCTTTCAGAACAGGCAAATGGGCCCAGTAAATTGAGTTAAACAGCCACACACTCTTGACAATCATAATTCAGAAGATCTCAGCAGCACTGGCAATTTAAATTGCTTTCCGCTGCTATCAGACGTCATTATACATATACTCTATTGTAACAAAGTGGAGATCAACCCTCAAAACAGATGCTTCCTGAAACTTCACTGTGGTGACTGATGAGTACTGTGCAATCGTAAAGATGTATTACCTAAGGATGAACTCCTCCGGGTGAACACAACCATTTATCTTTCAGGAAATCTCTCAAAACTTGACTCTTCCGCTAAGTTGTATACTTCTCGATTGAACTTGTCAGCAATGTTAGTGCCAGGAGACCCTTGGGCTGCACTGTGCTCTTTCAACTACCTCTACTAGACTTAGTATCAAGTGGAGCAGCAAGGTACAGAAAGTACGAGCAGAACCTTTACACTATCACAGTTTCATCTGTAATCTTTTGGAATGGGGTATCTGTGGAACTTTACCCTGTACTCCACTGACATTGATTTCCCTTTGCTCGGGTAGTTATTGCATAATGAAGTTTGAAAGAGCATGTCTTATTAATGTTTGTGTGGTGTTTTATCCTGTCATCTTTCATACGCTTTACATAATCAGATAAATCCCGCATTGCTTGTGGAGGTAACACAACATCTTTGGTGCTTTTATGGTCAATAATAAATGTTTTTGCAAGATTTACCTACACTTCCTCTCTTTCAGGATACAGAGGTTGGATCAAATTGGAATTCATGGAAATGGAAGGTTGAACATGTTCTGTACAAAGCTTTTCGGACACATTTGCTCCCTCCTAAGCACTTCACAGAAGATGGCAACATTTTACAGCTTGCAAACTTGTCTGATCTCTACAAAGTTTTTGAACGCTGTTGATGTATCTTTTCATGTCTAATCTCCTGTGTGCTTATGATACATGTTTATGGTGCATATTAAAAATAGTTTTGTAATAAAATAAGCATCTGTTTTAATTTTACCATCTTTTATATTTCTATTTAGCTTTACTCAGCACATAACTTACCATACTTTGAAAGGAGAGACATATAAGTGTGTGTGTGTGTGTGTGTGTATATATATATATATATCTATATATGTATATAGATATATATATATATATATGTTCGATGGCATGTGTAGCTGCAGATACACATGCTGTGCATTATTCCCCCATCTAATGTTGGGCTAGGAGTGTTACAAGTTGTTTTTCTTCGAAGGAGTCTTTTTGGAGTCACCGGATCGAGTGACTCCTCCTCTTGGTCATACTGCGCATGGGCATGGACTCTGTTGTTAGATTGCTTTCTTTTTGCTGTCGGGTTTGGACGTGTTTCCTCTCGCTCCGAGATTTCGAATCGGAAACTTTAGAAAACTCCCTTATTCGTTGGTATAGTTCTGATCGCATTTCCACCTAGCCTCGAACCGATAGTACCGTCGGAAACTAAATTTCCCACTTCTGGGTGCGTGTGCCCAACTCGGCCCTACTGTGTTGAAGCCTGATAGATCGGACTCCTTTTCAATTTTGTCCCCGATGCCATGCGAAATTTCCCTACACAGACCAACACCTCGTAAGTAATCTGTGTCTTTCTCTCAATCGCAAATTGTGAGGCCTGTTGATCGTTTCGATCCAAAAACTCCCTGCGTGATCGGAGAGCCAGAAGATTGGAAATGGCGTTCCAGAGTACCAAACATCTTGACACCATGGAGGAGGAACAGGTGCAGACGGTGGATTCCATCAGGGTCACCGTCTCCGAAGAAGATAGGCTTATCACTGCTGGTCAGCACGTGGTTACGTCTGCCCTATGCCCACTTACAAAAAATCCTCAAAAGCCTTGGGTACACCACTGCCAGGGAGCCATGGTTCGACCCAAAAAAAGACTCTTGTCGACCGACCATCGGGTTCGGCGTCGAAAAAGGCCACTCCTCAGTCTGTATCGGAGTCAAGTAAATCCATCAAGAGTTCTATTCAGACTCGAACAAGCATCCTTACTCCTCGGAGCCCTGCTTCGGAGCTGAAACAACCGGCTGTATTTTCAGGCCCTAAAAAACTGCCATCTTCAGAGCCGAAAAAATCTTATTCAGAAGAGCAAGGACTTTTAAGCCATCTTAAATAGAGCTCAAAATCATTGGATGAACAGTCTTCTAGACCTTCAGATCATGTTTCTGAGGACACTGAGATCCATCCTATCCTTGAGATTATGGATGAAAGACAATCAAGGATTCACATCCATAAAGAGACTGGCAGAATAATTACTGCACTGCCTCTGCAAACCAAGAGAATGTTGGCCTTTCAAGAACAATTAGACACTAATCCACACCAGCAAACATGTATTAATGGAAGGAGAAGCCATTACCTACCCATACTTCTACCCCTCACTCACCACAACTTTCTTTTTTGCCACCACCATCTAGCCCACCACCTTTACCAACTCATTCACAATATTCACATGGTGATACGGTTGATCCTTGGGATCTCTACGATCCAGATCCTAACCCTGACAATGACCTGGACTTATACCCTTCTAAGCCTTCTCCACCAGAGGACACTACCTGCATACATACAGGTTATTTCCAGGGCAGCAGCGTACCATGGGGTGCTTATGCACACTGAGCCCCTAGAAGAGGATTTTCTCTTTAACACACTATCCTCCACGCACTCGAAATATAAATGCCTTCCAATGCTACCTGGCATGATTAAACATGCAGATCAAATATTCAGTGAGCCAGTCAAAGCTAGGGTAATAACACCACGCATTGATAAAAAATATAAACCTGCTCCTACAGACCCTGATTATATTACCCACCAAGTTCCTCCAGACTTGGTGGTAGTAAGTGCGGCTAGAAAGGGGGCTAATAGCCAGTCGTCGGGGAATGCTCCTCCCCCAACAAGGAGAGTATAACATTCGATGCTGCTGGCAAGAGGGTAGCGAAACAGGCTGCCAACCAATGGCGAATTGCAAACTCGCAAGCCTTGCTAGCAAGGTACGAAAGAGCCCACTGGGATGACATGCAGGAACTCCCTCAACACCTCCCAAAGGAACACCAAAAAAGGGCACAACAGATTGTGGAAGAGGGTCAGGCCATAAGCAATAATCAAATACGGTCTGTCCTTGATGCTGCAGATACAGCAGCTAGAAACGTGAATACTGCTATCAATATACGCAGACACGCATGGCTACGTTCCTCTGGTTTTAAACCAGAAATACAGCAGGCAGTGCTGATTATGCCTTTTAATAAAAAGCACCTGTTTGGCTCTAAAGTCGACACAGCCATAGAAAAACTGAAAAAAGACTCAGACACTGCCAAAGCAAAGAGAGCCTTATACACAACACCCTATACGGGCTCCTTTCGCAGACAACAATTCAGGAGGATTCAAGTCACAATCCACAGAGGCTTCTACCTCCCAGGCAAAACAAGGGGAACAGCAACAGTAGTACCAGAGAGGGAGATTTAGAGGGTCTTATAGAGGCCAATACTTTAGAACTAGCGGCCAGTTCCGGACTTCAAAACAAGCCACTGCCCTATCTAAACAGTGACTTATTCCCCATCCCTCAACCACACACATCTCCTGTGGGGGGGCAGATTCCAGCAGTTCCACTCCCAATGACAAAATATCACCACAGATCAATGGGTATTGTCAATTTTCCACAATGGCTGTTGCCTAGAATTGATTTCTACCCCCCAAACATTCCTCCACGTTATCACAAACTGTCCCCATAACACAATGTTCTGTTACAACAAGAAGTACAATCACTACTATTAAAACAGGCAATAGAATTGGTCCCACATTCTCAACAAGGAACAGGAGTATACTCACTATACTTTCTAATTCCCAAAAAGGATGGCACTCTCAGGCCCATCCTAGATCTCAGATCACTAAATCTATATATCCTGTCAGAACATTTTCACATGATAACTCTGTAGGATAAATTTGAAATAAAGAATCTCGATTTTCCAGAAGTAACCCTAAAAGGGTTTTTGAAGTTAGGGCAGCAACCTTTAAGATCAGCATTCAAGCCCTAATTTCAATGTTTTTGTGTTGAGCATTAGTGACAAGAAGGGATTGTGGATATTTGTGTGAAAAAGTTAAGTAATGCAGTTAATCGTTGTCAGAATACATCTATTGACAAAGGCACTGCCCGAGTAAGCACTAATTTGGATATTGATCGGTGCATCTCCATCTGAGTCAGATGGTTCAGTAGACTAACATATCCACTGCAGTGATCATGGCAGATCCACCCAATATTTCATCTTCTTGAGTACCACTGAGTTGGGTAACAAACACCCGTTGTTTAGCACTGAGATATTTATGGCAGAACATGTCCTTTACGAATACAGGATGATCTTAGTTATCAAGCTGTGGATCAATGATCATCCTCTGTTTATCTTGTAAGCCAGTAAAAAATAATCTTTAGTCACAACAGTGAATGAAGAAATGGTATAAGCCATTTGAAAATGTCAAGTTCTGCCTATCTGCGGGGCTACATGTATGACAGGAGCTGGTTACCCAGTATTTGTACATGTAACTGGGCTAGAGTAATGAAACATTACACTTACGGACTAGCAGCAATCAGCTGTTCTGGTTAGAGTCTTTAATATATCAGAGCAGTAGCTCAGTCATACTTGTTGAGTGCAATAGATTTATGTAGGAAGCTGGCCTGGTGTGTGGTGGGTACCCAAGGTACTTACACCATTTACCAGGTCCAGGTATCCCCTCTTAGTGAAGTGTAGGCAGTGTCTAGAAGCCAGACTCTCTAGAGGTAGCTATGGATGAGCAGCCAAGGCGTATCTAGGAGACATGCAAATGTCATGCAAAACCACTTTAGTCACACAGCACTGACACACCTGAAAGAAAACAGTTGTACTAAAATAAAGGTTCTTTTTTGGAACACAACATCACAAAGTACTAGAAGGGCAACCCTCCAATAGGAGGTAAGTAATACACTAATTATATACACTAGTAAACAGTATTAGGCCTAGAAAAGGTTAGAAAAGGTTAGAAAAGTGCAAATGTAGATAAACAATAGGGGACATGGGGCAGAGCCCAAACCATACACTAAAAAAATGGAATGCGAACACAGGACCCCCACCTAGGTAAGAGGGATGCGTAAGGGGAGCTGGGAGTACTAGAACAACACAGAGGTAAGTAACACAGTACCCCCTGCGACCAGGAAAACAGGAGTAAATCACTGGAATTTCCCCAAACCACCCAAAAGGAAGGAAAAGAAGACACCCCAACAAGACTGCAAGAAACCAGTGGTGGATTCCTGGAGAAAAAGACCTGTGGAGAGAAGGGACCAAGTCCAAAAGTGTCAGTGGAGTCCAGGAGGAATAGGAGCTACTACCCACCCAAAAGTACTGGCAGGAGTTGGTCGACGGTGAGGAAGAACAGGTCAGCGCTGCAGCCCTGGAGCCGGAGAAGAGTTTGTGATGGATGCAGAAGATGTCCCGCGCTGGAGTGAAGATTGCGGACAGGTGTCGGTGCAGAATTCCCCCAACAAGCCTTGGCAAAAGCAAATTTGCGGTTAGTGGAAAAGTGGAGCTGCCAGGGACCAGCAAGGTCCAGGGGGACTCAACCCAGGAGAGTGAGTCAGAGGGGGCGATAGAGAGAGCCCACAGGAGCAGAGGCTGCACCCACAGGAGTCCCACAGGATGGGGACACAGAAGTCGCAGGAGGAGCCCATGCAGCACTACAGAAAGGGATCCCACGCCGCAGGAGAACCACGCAGAGGGCTGTGCATTGCAGAAAGGAGTGCTGAGGACTGGAGCTACACGTCGCCTGCAGATCCCTTGGAGGAGATGCAAACAAGCCTTGGCAGCTGCAAGAGATGCGATGCGGGGGGTACTGTCCTGCATGGGAAGGCAAGGGCTTACCTCCACCAGAGTTGGACAGCTAGCAGAGAGGACAAAGGGGACTACTCCGGACCACCACCTGTGATGCTGGATCCATGCAGCTTAGAATGAGAGGAGATCCACACAGCCGGTCGTCGTTGCAGCAGGTGCCTGCGGATGCAGGGGGGTGACTCCTTAACTCCAAGGGAGATTCCTTCCTTGTTCTGGTGGAGACTGAAGACACGCCGCTCTCAGTGGATGCACAGCCGGTGGAAATGCTGCAATTGCTGGCAGGAGCCCTGGAAACAATGTTGCAGAAGAGTTATTTCTCTTGGAGGCAGCTTATCTGGTCCTTGAGGTTCCAGTCGCAGTTCAGAAGGTCAGAAGTCAAAGTGGAGGTTGCAGAGGAGTCCTGCTGGAATCTTGCAAGTCGAATCTGAGGACCCACCCAAGCGAGAGACCCTAAATAGCCCTGAAAGGGTGATTGGTCACCTAGCCAGGTAAGCACCTATCAGGAGGGTGCTCTGACGACACTTGCCTGTGCTGGCCACTCAAATGCTCCCTGAGTTCCCTTCCAACCTTGGAAACAAGATTGCAGAACCCAGTGACCCTCTGGAGGAGCTCTGAGCACCACCCTTGGGTGTGACGGACAGTGGAGTTGTCACTCCCCTTTCTGTTGTGCAGTTTCACACCAGAGCAGGGTCTGGGGGTCCCTGAACCGGTGTGGACTGGTTTATGCATGGAGGGTACCAAATATGTCATTTAAAGCATACCAGTGGCGTGGGGAGGCTACCGCTCCCAAGCCAGTAACACCTATTTCCAAAGGGAGCGAGTGTTACCTCCCTCTCCCATAGGAAATTCTTTGTTCTGCCTTCCTGGGCTTGATCAGATCAAGCAGCAGGAGAGCAGAAACCTGTCTGAGGGGTGGCTGCAGCTTGGGCTGCCCGGAAAACCCTGTAAGACTAGTGGTAACAATGCAGGGGGTCCTCCATGGAGCCCCCAGAGTGCATGGAATCATACTTCCAATACTTGTAACAGTACTGGGGTATGATTCCGACGCGTTTGATACCAAACATGTCCAGGTTCAGAGTTGCCATTATATAGCTGGACATAGGTAGTCACCTATGTCCAGTACACGCGCAGAATGGCGTCCCCACACTCACAAAGTCTGGGAAAATGGGCCTGGAGTTTGTGGGGGCACCTCTGCTAGTGCAGGGGTGCCCTTACACACAGGTACCTGCACCCTTTCCTCTGGGCTGAGAGGGCCTACCCCAGAGGGTGACTTACAGTGACCTGGCGCAGTGACCTGTAGTGAAAAGGGTGCACGCACCCATTTAACACAGACTGCAATAGCAGGCCTGCAGAACCCTTTACATGGGCTCCCTATGGGTAGCAGAATAACTGCTGCAGCCTTTAGGGATCTCCGGTACCCCAATGCCCTGGGTACCTAGGCACCATATACTAGGGACTTAGATGGGGGGGGACGGGACAGTATACCGATTGTGTGGGGGAAAAAGGTAAAAGCAATCAAGTTTAAAGGAGAGAGCATAATCACTGGGGTCCTGCATGGCAGGATCCCAATGAACACAGTCAAACACACTGACAAACAGGCCAAAAAGTGGGGGAACCATGCTAGAAAGATACTACTTATGTACAATCTAGATCAAGGGTTGATTTCACGTTACAATCTGATACACCCTGTGTTGTATTGTTTATAAAAAAATCTAGGGTCTGGTGGCTGGATCTGACATTGTATCTGAACAAGAGCTTAAATTGATGTATTTCTACAGGACACAGTAAAGGATGGACACAAGGGAATTCACACATGACTTAGGTTTCCAAGATCAGTTTGTGAAGTGTTGAACGGTGAGGTGCAAGGCTTGTACACAAGCATCCTGCGGGTGGATTGTATGAATGCTGTGAGTAAGTGCCTGGTGAAAAGCGCAACTAAGGATGTTGTTTTAATTTTCTCATAACACTGCAAGGGACTTTATTGCCTGATAAGTGTTTGATTTCAAAGTTGCTTTATTTCTCAAAGAAATGCAGGACCACTTTGGCTGCAAATTATGTTAATGTTTTCCTGACTTCATTGAAAGTAAAAAAATAAAAAATAAAAACATTCAAAATCACTTAAATCAAATAGAAGGATTTAGAACATGGCAGAAACTCTAGTGCTTGATGAAACTTGTGTACACAGCAGGTATCACTGGATCCAGCTGAATGTGTCCCTGGAAGGAACACAGGAGGGATGTAGAAAAAGAAAATTGATATTTACTCAGGAGAAGGTATACATTTTATTATCTTAGCTAACAGAACATAACATTCTGCTATGTGTTACTTCCAAACTCCCTCTCTCAAAGAAAGCTGCTTTTTCGAAAACTATACTTGGAAAAATAAATGAAGTAGCGCCTAAAGCCAGGATAGTAGGGAAGTGTAAAAAGTGTTTGCACAACTATAAACGAATTATCAAAGAGGACTTAGCTCTCATTTGCCATGCTGCTATGCCGTAAGGGGTTGGACTTGAGTGCAACATAGAACTCACACCTTTGGAGGAACAAGTAGCATCAGTAATAGGACCAGAGCAGGTTGGTGTATTGAAGGGCCAGACACTACTGACCATAAGGACACATTGGTTCAGGTAAGTTTTATATTAAACTATTTACATTAAAATATAATATATACATTAACATATAAAATATTCCTATCCTCCAATATATATATTCGATGGCATGTGTAGCTGCATATACACATGTTGTCCATATATCGCCATCTAGTGTTGGGCTCAGAGTGTTACAAGTTGTTTTTCTTCAAAGAAGTCTTTTTTCAAGTCACGGCATCGACTGCTTTGTTAGATTGTTTTCTTTCCGCCATCGGGTTCGGAGGTGTTCCCTCTCGCTCTGGGATTTTTGGTTCGGAAATTCTCTAATCTTTCAAACTTTTCTCATACTGTCGGTATTGTTTTGAATGCGGTTTCCTTCTGCATTCGATCCGATAGTACCGTCGGAATCAAGTAAACGCCCTTTCGGGCGCCTCCGCCTTCTTAGGGCCTGTTCGGGCCTACTGCGTCATAGGCTAATGGATCAGACTCCATTCTGATTCTGTCCTCTGTGCCACGCCAAGTTTCCATACATCAACCAACACTTGGTATGTAATCTCTGTCTTTCTCCAGAACATCGAGAAGAAAGCTGTGAGGCGTGTCGGTCTTTACGATCGGAAAAAACGTTACGTGATCGAAGTGCAAGAAGTCCACCACCAACGTCCTTGGCGAAAAACAGGCACAAATGGCAGTTTCGATCCCAGACTCCGACTCCGAGCAGGAATCAGAGGACGACAGCCAGGCAATATCAGCAGCGCAATAAGTGAGTACACCTGCCCCAACACCAACAATTTAAAAATCCGGCAAGGCCTTGGGTGTATCACTACTTTTAAGCCATGGTTCCGCCTGGAAAAAATTAATTGTCAACCGACCCTTGGGTTTGGCGCCGAAAAAGGCCGGGGCATTCCCTCAACAGGCTACCACGCCTGTTTCGGTGTTGGGGTCGAGCCGAAAAATGCAAGCCTCCACCTCCGAACCGAGTTGACGTCCAACACCATTGGATCTGAAAAAAGTACACTCTGCTTCGGAGCCGAAACCTCGGCTAACAGCTTCAGACCCGAAACATCTTGGTCCAACTTCGGACCCGAAAACAAACATCTTACACAGAAGAAACAGGGCTTTCTACTTGAATGAAGCATGTGCCCAAGACATTTACCGAACATTCCTCTAAAAGTACAAAACATTCTTCAGAACATCAAATGGAGGAATCAGACATTCAACCCATTTTGGAGGTTATGGACAGTAAACAAAGGAGAATTCACATCCAGAAAGAGACTGGAAAAAATATTACTTCTCCACCTCCACAGACTAAAGGGAAGTTAGCATTCCAGGAAACTCTGGATACTGCCCCACCACCGGCAAAAAACTACAAGCAAAAAGAAAAGCCAAAACCTGTTGAGCTTTCTCCACCACATTCACCACAACTTTCCTTTTCACCACAACCTCTGACTCCACCACCTTCACCATCACACTCTCACACTTCCACACAAGAAGAAGAATCAGGTGATTCTCGTTATACCATAGATCCATGGGATATGTATGATTCAGGTTCTGTCCCATCTAATGATCCAGATTTGTATCCCAACCGACCATCTCCACCTGAGGATAGTACAACATACATTCAGGTTATCTCCAGAGCAGCTGCATACCATGGAGTACTAATGCATGCAGAACCTTTAGAGGAGGACTTTCTTTTCAATACCCTGTCCTCAACTCATAAGCAATATCAGTGTCTACCCATGCTTCCAGGTATGCTCAAACATGCAGACAAACTTTTCAAGGAACCAGTTAAAGCCAGGGTTCTAACACCAAGATTTGATTACAAAAATATAAGCCTGCACCAGCAGACCCAATTTACATCTCACAGCAATTACCACCAGATTCTATTGGGTGAGTGCAGCTAGGAAGCGCGCCAATAGTCCGTCTTCTGGGGAAACCCCCTCCCTCGACAAGGGTAGCTGTAAATTTGATCAAATGATCTGGATTTGTATCCCAATAGACCATCCCAATAGACCAGAGGATAGTACAGCAGACAGCCAAGTTATATCCAGAGCAGCAGCATACCATGGAGTACGAATGCACGCAGAACCTTTAGAGGAGGACTTTCTTTTCAATACCCTGTCCTCAACTCATAAGCAATACCAGTGTCTACCAATGCTTCATGGTATGCTCAAACATGGAGACAAGATTTTCAAAGAACCAGTTAAAGCCAGGGTTCTAACACCAAGAATTGACAAAAAAATATAAGCCTGCACCAATAGACCCAATTTCCATCTCACAGCAATTACCACCAGATTCTATTGTGGTCTGTTCAGCCCGTAAGTGCGCCAATAGTCAGTCTTCTGGGGACCCACCCAACCCTCTGACAAGGAAAGCCGTAAATTTGATGCAGCAGGGAAAAGGGTGGCAACACTTGCAGCCAACCAATGGCGTATTGCCAATTCCCAGGCCCTGTTAGCAAGATACAAGAGGGCACATTGGGATGAAATGCAAGACTTCTTGCAATATCTCCCGAAAGCACATCAAAAAAGTACGCAGCAAATTGTAGAGGAAGGTCAGGCATCACAAATAATCAAATTAGGTCTGCTCTAGATACAGCTGACACTGCAGCTAGAGGAATTAATACCAGCATTACTATTAGGTGACATACTTGGTTGAGGTCTTACGGTTTTAAACCAGAGATACAGCAGGCAGTCCTTAATATGCCATTTAATAAACAACAGCATTTTGGACCAGAGGTGGACACAACCATAGAAAAACTCAAAAAAGATTCTGACACAGCAAAAGCCATGGGAACTCTTTATACCACATCATTTCAGGGTTCCTTTCGAAAACCACAATTTAGGGGAGGATTTAAAACCCAAACTACAGAGGCTTCCACCTCAAATTCGAAGCAAGGCCAGCATTATTACGCAAGGGGTTTATTACAGAGGACAAAATTTCAGGTCCAGAGGTGAATTCCCAGCCTCAAAGGGTGCTTAAACACCCACAAAACAATGACTTCCCAAACATTCCACAGCACCATACATCTTCTGTGGGAGGAAGACTGCAACAATTCCATTCTCACTGGCAAACAATTGCTACAGATCAATGGGTTCTCTCAATTATCAGTCAACACAGAAAAGAATGGGGTTCACCAATGATATGGAGCTACAGTCACGGGAAACTATCCGTGGGCTCCTAGACCTCGCTGGGTGTAGAAAACTGGTGGTGTGGGTGCTGTGTGGTGTGAGTGAGAGGAGGGGGTATTTCCTTTACGGACTAGGTGATCTCACACACTATATATTGTCATGCTTCATCATTTGACCACCTAGCCCCACCCAGGTAGGACAGTGCCACCTGGGCGGACTCGACCTCACCGTTAAAAGAACGGGAGGGAGTGCGTAAATATATTTTTATCTGGAGATAGTGGGATACAGCTAAGCTAAGGGAATATAAGAACACCTAGGCAGTTACCTGTGTGTGATCTACACTTTTAATAGTGGTGTCTGCTGGTGTATTAAAAACAAGGACGGGACACCTCGGTGAGAGTAAGGACTCACTGGGTCGCCTATCTAAAAAACAGCCAACATGTTTCTGCCCTCTACTATGAGCAATGGAAGTTCTGGGGGCATTCTTCAGGACCTAGGATCCCTAAACATCATGCAAAGTGCAGATAGGCAAACCACCCCTAATACAGGGGGGGAAAGTAATTTGAACAAATGAAAGGGCCTACCTGTGGCAAGGAACTACCTCACGGAGGCCCCAATATCTAAGGCTACTGGCCTCAGATTCCAGGAGGGGGAGTATACCCTTATAGTAACACTTACGTCAAAGGAGGCGCTCGCTGTGTGCCTAAACCGACCCCTCGCTGGACCGCACCCACACCGCCCGTTTTCTACACTCAGCGAGGTCTAGGAGCCCACGGATAATCTCTTGTGACTGTAGCTCCATATCATTGGTGAACCACATACTTTTCTGTTTTTGACTGGTTTTAGATGTAGGGAGCTAGTATGGGCTGATTCCCACCAAATACATGTTTCTTATCTCTCTTAAACTCTCCGGTTGTGTTACAATGCTCTAAATTATCCGCAATGGTTATTGCCTAGAGCTCATCTCTGCCCCAGCAAACATTCCACCTCATTCCCACAGGCTCTCTCCAGAACACACTATTCTACTAAAACAAGAGGTACAATCTCTACTACTTACGGAGGCAATAGAAATAGTTTCCATCTCACAGCAAGGAACAGGAGTATATTCCCTATATTTCCTTATACCAAAAAAGGTTGGTACTCTCAGACCTATTCTCGATCTCAGGCCTCTAAATCTATACATCCTATCAGAGCATTTTCACACGGTCACTCTACAGGTTGTTATTCCCTGGCTACTAAAACAAGACTACATGACACGTTTGACCTAAAGGATGCTTAATTCCATATACCTATACCCACAGCTCACCGCAAGTATCTAAGATTCATAATAGCAGGCAAGCACTATCAATTCAAGGTACTATCTTTTGGGGTAACAGCACCATACACGTCTTCCCTTATCCAGACAACTGGTTAGTAAAATCCAGCACCATTCCAAACTGCCAACAATACACAACATACACCCTAGACATATTAGGGGTCACAATCAATTACCAAAAATCTCACCTTAAGCCAGCACAAATTCAACCTTATCTAGGAGCAATTCTGAATACTTTCAGCATTAGCCTGCCCAAATCCACAACATATACATGTGTTTCACTCCCTCATATCCCAATTGCAGGCCAATCAAACTTACACAGTAAGATTTGTCATGAAACTATTGGGAATGATGGCATCATGCTAAGCAGTAGTGCCAAATGCACATCTAAACATGAGACCACTGCAACAGTGTCTTTCATGACAATGGTCTCAGGCACAGGATCAACTACAGGATCTAATGCTGTTAGACCGGCAAACTTACAAATCTCTGCAATGGTGAAATCACAACAACTTAGCAAAAGGGTGGTCATCTCAGGACCCTGTGCCACAGACCATATTCACAACAGAGGCGTCAATGACAGGTTTGCGAGCCCATCTAAACAATCTGACAATACAAGGGAAATGGGGCTCAATCCAGCAAACTTACCACATTACACACTCAGAATTACTAGCAGTGTCCTTAGCCATCAAAGCATTCCAACCACAGACTATACACAAAATAGTCTTAATAAGGACAGACAACATGACAACAATTTATTATCTGAAAAAACAGGGGGGGACACACTCATCCCAATTGTCCCTTCTAACACAAACAATATGGAAATGGGCAATTCACAATCACATTCACTTGCTAGCGGAATACATCCCAGAGGTACACAACCAGGTACCGGACCTTCTAAGCAGGACGCAGCAACAAATACACCAGTGGGAGATTCATCCACTAGTAATTCAATTTTACTTTCAGATGTGGGGAACACCAAAAATAGACCTTTATGTATGAGTGCCCGACTGGGTCTGTGAGTGGGTGTATGAGTGTCTGAGTGGATATGTGACTGGCTGTGTTAGGGTCAGAGTTGGTCTGTGACTAGGTGCATGAGTGGGTGAATAAGTGTGAGAGTGAGTAAATGAATGATTTTGAATGACTCTATGAAGGTTTTTTGGTGTCACTGATAGTCGCAAATTCATTGCAGCATTACACGGGGGCCACGCTGAGTTCCACGACTTATTTGCAAATATCATACGGCGTGAAAATATTTTTTATAATGGCAACCTTTCAGTCTTTAGGATGCCAATAGCACATCACTGGGGTCAGGGTACCAACACCCTGACCCCGTATGTCACTTTTAATTGTATTTTTCAGCCGCAGGGACAGTATCTTGTTACTCCCAATGGCGGCTGCAACTTTCTGGTGAGGTTGCTGGCAGCCAATCACAGCATTCATGATGTTGTGTACATTTGCGAATACGCCATGATCAATTTGCAGCCAGAGATATACAAATGTATTTCCCCTTTAATTTCTATCAAACTACTGAAGGAATTACATCAAATGTACAAAAGCGTAATCTGTATACCAAAACCTACCTTTCTTTCAAATTTCATGTAATCCCGTCCAGTGGCGCGGGCTGCAGTCTTGTTTAAAGGTCCTATAGAAATTAACATGGGAAACACAAGTTTTTTGCCCCACCCTTTTTTCTCGTCCCCCGCTTGACAGATCAGCCCAAAACTTCCCATTCCCAACAAGAATCACCAGCACACTCTTTTTGAAAAATTCTGTGAAAGTTCATCAAACGATGCCAGAGATTAGGCAAGTAAAAAAACGCTTTTTCTATGGAAACATATTCCTAACTATAACTATCTACTGGCAACCGCCAGTAAGTAATATATGAGAGAAATGTATCTGATAGAGGCATCTAGCCACAGATTCCTTTCCTTAGAATTCTTTCCCGGGTGCCAGACTGGATCTGGAAATGTTTCCTAGGAGTACCTCGACTCTGTAGTGATGTCGTCCACCAGATGTAATGCCGGCGGAGTCCATATAAACCCCATCCCCGACGTACTGATGTGAGTTACTTTTTTTCCCTGCTTCTGCGTATATCCAGAGTTCTCAGGCAACGTTGGCCTCTCTCGACAGAACTTCTTTTTGGCAAGGGAAAAGTGTGTCCTTTTTTTTTCTTCATGTCCTCAGAGTTTAGACCTTGTGAGTCCTGTGGCAGGCAGATGTCTGCCACGAACACCCACACGGTTTGTATTTGGTGCCTTGGAGAACATCACGACTTCAAGGATTGCGGCTCCTGTCGTCCTCCTCATCCAAAGGTGTAGCAGGAATGACATATGGAGATCATTGCGGTTCGTT
Source organism: Pleurodeles waltl (assembly GCF_031143425.1). Lineage (NCBI taxonomy): Eukaryota > Metazoa > Chordata > Amphibia > Caudata > Salamandridae > Pleurodeles > Pleurodeles waltl. The sequence goes on from NC_090438.1 coordinate 568,161,456, forward strand.
TGACTGAGCCCCATGCGTCTGCTTTCTCGCTCCTGGTCCAGGGAGCAGCCCCTGGTTTATTCCAGGAGCCTTTCTCACAATCGTAGGCCCCCCTCAAGATTGAAGGAGCAGACCGCTAAACGCGAGCGGTCTAAGTTGCGTCACTTGCCTTCATAAAGGCTTCACCGAACCTAGTCATGTTTGGTATCAAACATGTTGGAAACCTGCAACTTTACCGATTACAGTGTTAGTTGCATGATACCATGTACTGTACTTGGTGGGGTTCCTTACAGGATCCCCGTATCTGCCTGTGCATCCTTGCAGTGTCTGCATGCACACCAGTACTGCCGCTGACCCCAGACACTATTCTGCCTTCCTGATGCTGAGCTTAACTCGGGCAGGGAAAGCAGAACAAAGAATTTCCTGTACAGGAGGTGTTACCACCTCTCCTTTAGAAATAGGTGTCTCTGGGCTAAGGTGGGGGTGATGCTGAGCACCACCAGACTGCTTTGAAGGGCACACTTGCTGCCCTTCCTTCATAAACTGATGTACTCCAGTACAGGAGCCCCCCAGATCCCACTCTGGCGCAAATCCACACAAAGGACAGGGGAGTGACCAGATCCTCTTCTAGAGAGGTGCTCAGAGATCTGCCAGGTGGCCACTTGATTCTGCCATCTTGGAAATAAGATGAGCAGAGGCCCTTGAGAGCATCTGACTGATCAGTTCACCAGAATAGCATTCAATCCCCACCCCCCTCCGAAAGCTGTCCAACCCCCTTCCTGGGTTACTTAAGGGTTTCCTGGAAGGTGGGACCCTAGATTTGTCTACAAGATTAACCTGCACAAGTTTTCTACAAGATTAATCTGCAAGACTCTTCTGCAACCTGGACACTGGAACCGCTGCTGGACTTCGCCAGGAACCATGGCAAGACTGCAACTAGTAGGAGGGCTCTTACTGCAACTTTGCCCCATGCATTGCAAGTACTTTGCAACCCCAGTGGCTGTGCATCCTCCACAGTCACAAGGACTCTGTCTGCACTTAGGACAGCAAGAATGAATCTCCTTTGGTGTGAAGGAGTCACTCCCCTGTGTCCGCAGGTACCTCCATGTCAATGACTGGTTTATCGATCCTGCTGTCCCACAGACTCTTCAAGACTCTACAACACAGGTGGTGGTTCTGTGGCTCTTCAGAGGTCTGACCTGTCTTCTTTGCATCTGAGAAGTCTGTGGTCCCTCGTTAGAGCTGCTGGACTGGAACCCCTGTGAACTGCGTCTGTTTGTCGTTGCCAAGGCTTGTTGGCTCTTCAGTCCGAAGACCTCCTAGTTCCAAGAAGCCCCAGCCTCTAGCATCGCACAGCTCCAAGAACGACGTCCTCCCAACAACCCCTGTGACATGGGCATCCATCTTCGTTGTCCTGCTGGGCCTCTCTGAGACTCCCTGTGCCTGCTGCCAGAGGATCCTCCTGAGGTCCCCAATGATTCCTGCTGGCTGAGGGATGGCCCTGACTTACCTACAAAGGTTGAGTCCCTTGGACCTTGCTGGTCTCCAAATCCTGCAAAGCTTTCTTGCCTTTGCCAAAGCTTGTTGGTGGCCCTGCTGACCACTAAACCCCCTGCAAGTTGACAACCGGTATGGGACAGCTTGTGGACAACTTGGGCTCTCTGGTGTAGGTACTCCACTCCTCTGGGAATCCACGGATGGGGGTACTCTTGAACACCCCTTGTCCTAATGGGTTTCCTCAGGGTCCTCTGGGACGGTCCTGGAACTTGAAAACTCTTACTGTGACATTTCCCTTGTTTTCCTATAGACATCTGACCTGGGGTAACACCTCTGCACATGGGCACCTGGGGAAGCCTAGCTACTTCCCTCTGGTGTTTTAGAGCTTCTCCAGTCCTTGGGTGGTAGTCTTGGTTAGTAGTGACTTTCACATCCCATGTTTTTTAGTATATGATTTGGCCTTCCTAAATGGACCCATGCCTTCACTTACCTGTTTCTAAGTATACGTGTGTGTGTGTGTGTGTGTATATATCTCTGGTTAGATGTACCAAAGTTAGTTTAGTGCCTGTTTTAATAAATAATAAATTATTTTTCTAGCACTGGTGTGGTTCTTTCTTGTGTGTACATCACTGACTGACCCGTGTGGTATTTGTAATTGCTTTACACCCTCCTCGATAAGCCTTAGCTTCTCGCCACAGCTACCCTTTGAAAACTCTAGTTATCTGAAACCACTTACACTATCCCTAAGGGTTGCCTGGACTTAGTACAGGGTGCCTCACCTATAGGTGTACACCATATACTGAGCCAGCCTCCTACATAGGTGTTACTAAATGTCTTGTATTGCTCTTCGTATCCCTTATAGTGATTGTGTCTTTTGTCTCCCTTGGAAATTTTGTGCATGGCCTTTCGACTGCATAATTGTCTTTTTATAGTAGTGGCAAGGTCTTGTGCCTCTGGTGGCGCAGGCTTTCCAGGACAAGGGTTTGAATCCTGCCTAGTCAGATAGATTCACTTTTGGTGGCAAAATAGATACTATTTTGATCGTATTGTTTCTCTTTGCTCTTTATATTGGAGCATTATTTATGCTTCTCCTTCTAGTGTTGCTCTTCTCATGTGGGACTCTTCCTTTGCTATGTGGAATACTGGGGCAAGTGGTATCGCCATTCCACATCCTTGCAGCTTGCATTTTGTTTTTTGTAGAGAGCACTCTTGCTATGCCTCAGCAGCATGGGCTCTTGCCGCTGGTATCTCCAGCCCCGTAGTACACTGATGCAAATTCCTTCTTGTGTCTGTGCAAGTCATGCACACTGCATTTTTCTTCTGTGATTCAGGTCTTGCTGTCCTTACACTGCTTCTTCTCACAGAGCTGTGTTATACTTTATTATAGCTTACAGTTGAGGTCCTGTAGCTTGCTGCTACAGGCTCCTCTTATGCAAAAGGCCACACTCATCCAGGGCCTTCTGATTTCTACATGTTATTCTAAGACACTGCCATGTGGTTATATTCTGTGTTGATGGCTATTTTCCAACTATGGTGGTTTCCTGGTTGTTTTGTCATGTTCTTTGAACATTATGGTTCCGTCTTGTGCTGGGATTATTCGTAGGGGGATTGGTTTCTCCCTTTGGACGCAGTCTCTCTGGTCGGTTCCTTTCACTCCATTCTTAGAGTGTCATAATAATAATAATAATAATAATAATAACTCGTCTAGGGGTAGTTATAGCACTTCTGCGCTATTATTAAGGTTCCTTAATTAATAGGGCATATTTCATTTTGCTGTATTTCTCACTCCCTTTCGGAGATACCTATATACTTTGGTATACTGAAGGCGGCAGACATGCTTTGTCTTTTACTTATGGTTGTTTAATGTCCTCTATTTCCTGTAGGGACTTTATTTCCTATAGTAAGTGTTGCTTTTTTATATGTTGCGACTCTTTTCGTTCTGTACTTCAGCCAGGTTTCTCCCCTGCTGTCTTCTATTAAGCTTTTTGTTATCAGCAACCTGATGAGGACGTCTCAGTCAGTTGGCATTGATTTATATGCTTCGAGAGCCCTCTTTTACTGGAATGTGTGTTATTGCCTCCTCACTTTCCTTTCTCTTGTATTAGTACTGTCTTAAGGATTGCTCAGCACGGTCCTCGTGCATTTTTATGACACCGTTGTAGAGTCGGCTTTTGTCTTGGCTGAGATCTAAATATACCTAATTTCCTTTGTTGTTACATTGACAATTACTTTTTCTTTCCGCCTATGTGCTTTCTATTTTCTAGATGTTCCAGAGACGTTAACATGACTGCCAGTTTTTTCTTGGGACAATTGTTGTCTAAGCCAATAGTTGCTGTTGTAATCTTGGCCAAATTCTGTTTCAGCATTGTACAGTGCTGCTGCTGCTTCATAAATGGGTTCTTGTTTTTCCCCTTTATCTGTACTTTGCCGGAGTAGCTTGGCTACTATCAAGTTTTTATGGCGAACAGCTATGGCTGAGTGGCATTGCCTATTGACTCTAAGCCCCCATGTTCTGGTCGAATATGAGTTCCATCCCACCTTTAGTTTTTGTGTTTATATTGTCTGCTGTCTTCCGTCAGATTTTGTCCCGCTGCCATGGTAATGCTATTTCCATCCTTTTCAGTGTCTTAATGACTTTAACTGCCTGTGGTCCCTTCCACAGTTCCTATGATATAATATGCTCTTACTCCCCTCCCCTTTCTAGACTGACTTGTTCTAGTCACTGACTTTTCACAGGATAAGTCACTAGCATTAAAATCTGCTACGCATTGCCCAAGATAACACTCCCTGGGGGCTTGCTTGCTTCTACCAGATTTAGATCCATTATTAGAATGCAGCGTTTTGGTACTGGATGTATACCTGACAGCAGCATGGGTTTCCCTGCATACATTTACCTACATTGCTTTCTGAACAGTCAGATCAGTTGTGACGGGCATTTGTCCTTTTGGACCTTCAGGACTTTCTTGACTGAAATCAGTCCGCAGATCCTCCTCCAGGGATGATATTGCTTTGGTATCTAATTCTAAGGTAATGAATCAGTGGCTAGATTTCTCTTAATCGATGATCAAGCTACTTACCTTCTGCTACGTATCTTACCGACCCACCCATCCTCCCCGCTCTGCTGACTGATTTCTATGAACAGGGACTTCGCTTTCAGGGGAAGCTCTATACACTGATTTCTCTTTTATCTGAAAGATACCTTCTTGGCTTCCAGATGTCTTCACTGGGGGCTCATAATTGATTTAACACTGAGATATTTATTTTTTGGCACACTGTTTCCATATGCAGTTTCTGTAAGTGGCTCCTCGTTTTGGCACGATAAAAGTCACGAAAGAAACTGACATCAGCGCGTCGAGGAGGGGATTATATGGACTCCGTTGACGTCACATCTGGTAGACGATGTCGCTACGGAGTCGCACAACGCCCTCTACTGAAGCGCAGAGGTACTGCTGGGAAAAAATTCTGGATCCAGTCTGGCACCTGGGGAAGAGTTCTAAGGTAAGGAATCTGCAGCTAGATCCTGTCTCTACCAGATAAGGCATTACCAAAGGTAAGTAACTTGTTCATCAAGCCTTTGCACTGATGTACTGTCACAATGAGCTACATTTATTAAGATTCGGGCTGATGTTGTATCACACAAAGTGCCACACAGGCTTGAATTGGTAATTAAATTCCAGCACAGTTACTGATTTTGTGGTGGGAAGTAGTGAATGCAAAATAGCACATTTGCGCTACTTTGTGTGAAGAGTGTGCTCCATGACGGGTGCAAGGGTCTGCCCATGAAGCCACTCATGAATGTTAATAATGATCCCTATCTAATTGAAATGTTAAGCTTGACTGCTAAAAATGTAAGACCCCTTGGGGGCAGGCAGATGTACAAAGAAGTCACACAACACAGTGCTGCAGCTCACTAAGATATGGAGCTGCTGCTGTAGTCTTCCTTAGTGCTGCTGAACCTTTTAGGCTGACTACCACCATGCACACACCTTGGCACCATAGTGCAAAGGTGTCTGAATCGGACAAGTATAGGTTTTGCACTGGAAGGGGCAGTGCGTTTCTCCTATGGACTGGACAGAGAAACATTTGATTGGTGTTGCCATTAATTAGTTTAATATATTAACCTGGTTTAGGTAGCTTAGGTACTGCACCACTAATTAAACAGGTAGTTTCAGTGTGTACTTATTTGACATGTTGTGTGACCCTTCTGTGACCTTTGATGACTTGAATTTATAGGTGGATAGTCTAATAGATGATTTGAGATTTGCAAAATATTGTGACTTCTTATCCTTCCTTAATCTTCACCAACATATTCATTTTCAGACCCATGAGAAGAGTCACACCGTGTATCACCTCTGGATACAAGAGGTTCTGACTTGTGAACCTTGTCTAAACTCTTACTTGTGCTTTGATCACTGATTAATTAAATGGTCTGTTCCAGAAGGCTATAGTGAGAGTGGAGATTGGCCTCCTAAACTACTACCAGGAGAATTGTTGCAGATTTAGCAGACTTCAATAATCTTTAATCAAGTGGAATTTTTACATTGAGTTCTGTGGAAGAGAGTGTTGTCATTTTCAATGATTGGCTTGGCTCCACATTAGATACCTGTGTTCCCCGTGTTTGTCAAATTAAACACAAGCGAACAAAAGTGCTAACTAGTATACTTTAGAAATTAAACTAGATAAATGTAAATTATGGAGGCTGGAACGGCATTGAAGATAGTCTTGTTCCAGTAATGATAAATATATGTATAAAATGAAATGTATAAGTAACTTTTAATTAAATATTTTAAAACATGTTCTGAAGATAATTACTCAGTTGTCAGAAAGCTTCTCATTTACAATTAAACCTATCCTTCTCAAAGCAACTTGGTGAACTGCTTACCGACTATTTTTGTGATTAAAGCAGGTCCTTCAAGTTGGATATCAATCAGGATTGTTAAACTCTTGCTGAGTGCATACTTGTTAGTTATTTGTAAACAACTCAAATACAGAATTGTAATGGCCATCATGGCTTTAGTACTCAGTGCCTCTTTAACAAGATGTTATACTTATACCTTCCATAAAAAATCTGGTGCTGATCTTTCCGATATGCAAAACTTTTTCCCTACATCTTTGCTTCCGTTAACCGCTAATATAGTGGGCTCATTTGTGAAAAAATGATTGCCTTTTAAGCAGCTAGGCATTTTTTGGGCAGCCCTCATCATGGAATCTGTGACTCACTCTTTTATGGATGAGCATAAAGGGAAACAGGATAAGGGTCCCACAAGCGGTCTGATTTTAGTAGATCTCTCAACTGCATTTAACATGGTTGACCATTCCATTCTTATACACTGTGTTTAAGCTATTGGTATTGATATTGGTGGTTAAGCTCGTAGGTGGCTTATTTTCTCTCACTGGTCATTCTTAGTCCATCAGATTGGATAATTATTGATCAAATCTCTTTATTGGTGTTTAGAACACAAATAACATGTTACACAGCCGTGTGCCTACAACCACTCGGGCCGGCAGCATATCATATCCAAAAAAAACAACAAGCCCCGGCAGAGGCTCCAATGAGAGGGCTGTACAGCCACAACTAAGTTAAGCTCTTCCTTCTCATCCAAGGGCCTCGATCCATTGGACCCCGTCAGGGCTGAGCCCCTCTAAGATAGAAAACAAAAAGCAAAAAAAGGAACAACAAAATACAACCAGTCATAACAAAGAAAAAACATAACCCCTCACAGCAGTGTTCAGCGAGATCGCTACCTACGCCCACCCCAGATACCCCCCAGCTCTCGGCTAATCATCCTTCAACAACCGCAGCACCTGCAAATATACAGGGCACGTGAGCTCACTAAATTTAACAGATAGAATCTGAATGAAAGGTTTCCATAGCTCGGCTAAGACATCCGCTCGCTGATCTGCCACAAGAGTTCATTTCTCCATGGCCAGATTATACCACAGCTTATACAGCGAAGAAGTATAGCTCGGGACACCATCCGTGCCCCACAAACCTAGAATCACCTGGTGCTATGCGTTACGGGCAAGGGCAATCTGCCGGCCCCGTAAGGAGCAAAGAGGGAAAGTGAGAGGGTTGGATAGACCCAGAATAGTGTATGCCGGGAGCCTAGGGATCTCCGTGGAGAACACTCTGTCAATCTCATCTAGGATACCAGTCCAGTATCTCGTCAGTTTCGGGCAGTGCCACAGCAAATGAATGAGCGAACCCAGATTCCCGCACCCCCTCCAGCATAGTCCAGACTTCGTAGAGTCCCATGCATGAATCCTCGCAGGGGTATAGTACCAGGAAGTAGCAATCTTATAAACCGTTTCAACCCCAGGAACGTGACACGCCGCATGATGTACTCTGAAGAAGATGTCCCCCACTCCTCCTCCGAAAGCTGTCGCCCTAGTTCCCTCTCCCAGTGCAACTGCCCCTTTGTCCGGGCCTCAGGCGCCGCCCCAAGAAGGAGGGCGTACAGCTCCGACACAACCGTTTGTCATCCTCCTTCCGGACTAACCATTTCTCAAATGGCGTAAGCGCTCTAGCGACTAAGGGCCTGATCTCTGGCTGGAGCACCCAATGCCGAACCTGGTAATAAGACAGTCTATCCTCTTCTGTTAAGCATACCTCTCCCGGAGCCGGTCAAAGGGAATAACACCCTCCTCGTCGAAGAGATACCCCACACGTCTACATCCCTTCGCGTGCAAGTGCTGGAGACCCTCCGAGCTCCAATCAGGCGTAAACTTCGGGGTCGCACATATCGGCGTCAATGGGGAAGGGAAGGTTGTCAAACTGCACCTGACCGCCACCGCATCCCACACTCCAAGAGTCGCACCCGTAATAGGGAAGGAATAAAGACCCACCGCTCTATGCTGACGCCGCAACCAGGGCTCCTTCCAAATATGAGAACCAGCCACCGCCTAGTCCATAAAGCACCAATGCTTTTCGGTCAGCGGCTGACTCCACTCAACTAGAAAACAGAGCTGAGCTGCCTGGTAATATTTTAACAAGCAGGGGACCGCCAGTCCCCCCTCAGCTTTAGGGCAGAACAACGTGGCACGGGAAATCCGCGCCGGCTCCCGTCCCAAACAAATTTGATAAGCGTTGCCTGAAGCGACGCCACAGTACGAGGTGGTGGAGCCATAGGGAGCGTCTGGAATAGATAAAGGACGCACGGCAGGATCGTAATTTTAATGGCAGCTATTCTGCCAAACCACGACAACTTGAATTTCCTCCAGGCGTCTAAGTCCCTATGTACCTCTCTGGAGAGAGCCGCATAGTTCAAGCGAGCCGTTCTTGCCACTGTCTTTGCCAGAACAATCCCCAGATAGAGAATGTGCGACGCAGCCCAACTAAAAGGAAACCTGGAGCGCAACTCCGCCGTGTGGGCCGGCCGCACCGAAAGATTCAGGATCTGCGACTTCTGCATATTCACTTTAAACCCTGAAATCGCACCAAACGCGTCCAACGCCCCCACAAGCGCCGGGAGCGACACCATAGGTTTCAAAAGAGTAAGGAGCACATCGTCCGCGTACAGGCTAATAAGATGATGGTCAGGTTCAACAAGCCCGGGCATATATGGGTTCAATTGCCACGACAGTATGCCCTTAAAGAGCTTGGCGTCAATATTAAGAAGAGAGATAGGCCGGTAAGAGGCACAATCCTCTGGGCACTTGCCGGGCTTAGGTATAACTGTGATAATAGCGTCAAGCATGCTAGGGACAAGCGTGCGTGTAGGAAGTTGGCTCTGTATGCACTATTTCAAAGTAAGAAATAGCATGCACAGAGTCCAAGGGTTCCCCTTAGAGATAAGATAGTGGCAAAAAGAGATAATTCTAATGCTCTATTTTGTGGTAGTGTGGTCGGGCAGTAGGCTTAACAGAGGGTAGTGTTAAGCATTTGTTGTACACACACAGGCAATAAATGAGGAACACACACTCAAAGACAATTCCAGGCCAATAGGTTTTTATATAGAAAAATATATTTTCTTAGTTTATTTTAAGAACCACAGTTTCAAGATTTACAAACAATACTTTAAATGAAAGGTATTTCACTCAGGTATCTTAGGAACTTTGAATCATCACAATAGCATGTACAGTTTTGGCAAAAATGGAAATAAGCTATTTTAAAATTGAACAGTGCAAAATTCAACAGTTCCTGGGGGAGGTAAGTATTTGTTAGTTTTTCAGGTAAGTAAAGCACTTACAGGGTTCAAAGTTGGGTCCAAGGTAGCCCACCGTTGGGGGTTCAGGGCAACCCCAAAGTTACTACACCAGCAGCTCAGGGCCGGGCAGGTGCAGAGGTCAAAGTGGTGCCCAAAACGCATAGGCTTCAATGGAGAAGGGGGTGCCCCGGTTCCAGTCTGCCAGCAGGTAAGTACCCGTGACTTCGGAGGGCAGACCAGGGGGGTTTTGTAGGGCACCGGGGGGGACACGAGTCAGCACAAAAGGTGCAAACAGGCGTCAGGTTTGCAATAGGTTTCAATGGGATACCCAGGGGTCTCTTCAGCGATGCAGACAGGCAAGGGGGGGGCTCCTCGGGGTAGCCACCACCTGGGCAAGGGAGAGGGCCTCCCTTCAGGTCCTGGGGGCTGCGGGTGCAGTGTGTTTCCCAGGCATCGGGTTCTTTGAAGCAGGCAGTCGCGGTCAGGGGGAGCCTCGGGGTTCCCTCTGCAGGTGTCGCTGGGGGGGGAGCTAGGGGGGGTCAACTCGGGCTACTGACAGGGTCGCAGTCGCCGGGGAGTCCTCCCTGTAGTGTTGGTTCTCCGCAGGTCGAGCCGGGGGCGTCGGGTGCAGAGTGGAAAGTCTCACGCTTCCGGCGGGAAACGTGTGGTCTTTAAAAGTTGCTTCTTTGTTGCAAAGTTGCAATCTTTGTGGAACAGGGCCGCTGTCCTCGGGAGTTCTTGGTCCTTTTAGATGCAGGGTAGTCCTCTGAGGCTTCAGAGGTCACTGGACCCTGGGGGACGCGTCGCTGTTGCAGTTTTTCTTGAAGTGGGGAGACAGGCCGGTAGGGCTGGGGCCAAAGCAGTTGGTGTCTCCATCTTCTCTGCAGGGCTTCAGATCAGCAGTCCTTCTTCGTCTTCAGGTTGCAGGAATCTCTCTTGCTTGGTTTTGGGGGCCCCTAAATACTCAATTTAGGGGTGTGTTTAGGTCTGGGAGGTTAGTAGCCAATGGCTACTAGCCCTGAGGGTGGCTACACCCTCTTTGTGCCTCCTCCCTGAGGGGAGGGGGAGCACAGCCCTAATCCTATTGGGGGAATCCTCCATCTGCAAGATGGAGGATTTCTAAAAGTCAGAGTCATCTCAGCTCAGGACACCTTAGGGGTTGTCCTGACTGGCCAGTGACTCCTCCTTGTTTTTCTCATTATCTCCTCCGGCCTTGCCGCCAAAAGTGGGGCCGTGGCCGGAGGGGGCGGGCATCTCCACTAGCTGGGATGCCCTGTGGCGCTGTAACAAAGGGGGTGAGCCTTTGAGGCTCACCGCCAGGTGTTACAGTTCCTGCAGGGGGAGGTGAGAAGCACCTCCACCCAGTACAGGCTTTGTTACTAGCCACAGAGTGACAAAGGCACTCTCCTGTGTGGCCAGCAACATGTCTGGTGTGTGGCAGGCTGGCAAAACTAGTCAGCCCACATTGGAAGTCGGGTATGTTTTCAGGTGCATCTCTAAGATGCCCTCTGGGTGTATTTCACAATAAAATGTACACTGGCATCATTACGTCATTGCTAGCTGGATTGAAAGTAGTTCTCATACACTATACAATCCTGTCTGTTCCCTGGGGTGTGGCTCCAGCAGGTATTCTCTGTGGTTATACCATGCTCTTCTTCTTGCTTGTCTTGCTAATCATCAAGGATATCCTCATTCTATAAGTTTTTAAATGAGGATATCAGATTCCCTGAAAGTATCTTCCCTTTTGGTGCAGTTCCTGCACGGATACGTAGGTATTGCCCAAAGGGCAAATTGTCCTTCAGGCTGCTAGGGTGAGGGCTGGTATAGTGCAATAAGGAATCCCCATCAGTTGGTTTCCTACAGAGTGATACAAAAACTTTTTCTTCGTTGATGGCAACAGAAAGATCTAAAACAGGATGCTCTCTGAGCTTTGAGACATTGTGAATTGGATGTCTTGTAGATCTAGTGTTCAGCCAAGTATGAAATGATTCAAGGTCCTGTACTGAACCCCTGCAAATGAAAAGGACATTGTCTATGTAGCGTGTCCATTTGAGTATATTATCCTTGAAAGGATTATCTGGTGTAATCATAGATGGCCACATAGAGATTCGCCAGATCCGGTGCAAAGCTTGCCTGCATGGCTATTCCTTTTGTTTGAAAATAAAAGATGTCAAAATGGAACTCATTTTTTGTTATGATGATGTTGATTATCACAACTATAAACCAACAGGGACATGTGTGGGCTGATATTGTGCGTCCATAATACCGCTGATTATTTCAATTGTGTCAGTCTGAGGAATATTGGTATGCAAAGATTATATATCCATGGTAACCAACAGATCAGTGGTTTGATTAAATGGGGTGGCTTCAATCAGATTAATAAAGTGCATACTTTCTCTGATGTATGAGGTAGTCAGTGGTACTGATGGTTTGAGGAATAGATCTAGATAGTGGCGGAGTGGCTCTAAAATGGACCAACATCCAGATATGATTAGCCTTCTTGGTGGGGTCTGTAGTCTTGTATGGATGTTTGGCAAAGTGTAAATCACCAGTATCCTAAATTGTTCTTTTTTGAGGAATTGGTTTTCATTCTTACTTAAAAGGCCTAGGTCTACCCCTTTTGGGTCGTACTTGCTATCATAGCCTTCATTCATCGTGTCCTTTGCAACCTTTTTATAGCAGATGTCATCACTCAATTGATTCAATATCTCAGTCTTATAGTCGGAGGTGTCCTGTAGAACTACTCCACTTCATTTGTCAGCTGATTTAATTACCACTTCATTTTTGTTCCTGAGACTCCTGATGACCATGCTCTCATTGAAAGTGTGATTGTACTGGACATATCTCATTTCCTTACTCAGATTGTCTAAATCCTTCATGACCATCTTTTCAAATGTAAGAATTTTGATTGGCATAGTATGTGAAGAGGGAATAAACCTAGACGGGACCAGAATGAACTGTATCTTTCGAATTGGCATAGGGCAGTGCAGCAAATAGTCTTATGGTGCTGCCCTACACCAATTGTTTGTAAATATGCCCCCCAGTTTGAGGGGGCTCAAAAGAGGTTTGAAAACCTCTATTTTAGGTAGTAGCTTTCCCTCATTCATTGTCTCTTTCAGCAAATGTATTTTTCGAATAGTAAAGGTAAAGGTACCCTTCTAGAGGGAACTGCAAGCCTTTACTGCCAGCAGTTTATCCATGCCAATCTCAAATCCATGTACAGATACAGAGCCCAACATTTCATATTACGGCAAGCCCTCTGGAGGAATCTTGTTTCCTTCCAAAGCAAGTACTCTAAGAGCTTTAGGCTTTGTCAAAACAGCACCTGTTATTTTCACCCAAAATAATAATAAATAATAAACCATACAAAACAGATGAACAAACAACAACTAATCCTAGAGCGGCAGTGCCAAAGGTCAACCAATGACAGTGCAACTTTGACAGCAACCAATCAATGACAGCACAAATCTGTGGTGATGTCTCACCAAATCCAGCTGTGCAACTTAGCTGGCTAACCAATTGCAGCATGGCTTATTCTGTGAATGGAGAAACAATACATAGCCTTTCTCTGTCATCGAATGCACACAAGTAAACATAACAAATCTTGTCTGCTCACAGAAGAAATATCAACAGGTTAAACAAAAAATCTCATCATCAATAGAAATAAGACCAGGACCTTTGTGGCAGTTGTCAAAGACAACTTTCACTAAAGCAGACTCCTGACCTGTGGAAATCCACCTCTGATTAGTGTACTCACTCCTGGGCACTGAAGAACAAATGACACAACCTAATTATATACATAGGCCCTAGAAAGAAATGGTAATTAAAAAGAATCACTATCTGTGTGAATGCATAGTCTCACAAAAGATACTACCAAATTGCAGACATTTCAACAACAAGAACTTGATGTCTTGAATTATGACTAATCTGGTTACCAAATCAACTAATAACAAAACCAAAACTTCTTCACCACAAATTAAAATTACATATAAATCACAGTAATCAAACAATTAGTTTTTTTTTTAAATGTCTTTGTTGTTATTTAGAATTTTCTTACAATAGTTCTGGAACATTTACGTAGATTAAAGATCGCAGTATAATATCAACAGCATTTTTTTTTATGACAGTGAAACAATTCTCAAACTTAATAACCCCAGACCATGGCATCTTCTGCATATTCTAGTATATTGTGCAATCCCCCACCTGTTCCCGCCCCCTTGACTACTGTGTGTCTCCGGAAGGCAGCCACCATCTTCCCAGGTGATTGCCTCAGTGACTAAATAGGATTAAGCTTTGATACATGGAATTTTAGCGGTGCCTCTTGGGTAGCCTAACCACTGTCGGAGAATCAAACAATTAGTTGAAACAAGACTCAAAATCACATAACCATAAATTTTACATGTAGCATACAGTACACTACAATACAAATTGCACTGTTACACAACTCACAATGCATCTCTGGCATACCATAACACTCCCAAATGTTGAGAATCACTCTGCCCCGTTAATATTATTATTATTTACATTTCTTTGCTCAGAAGCAAACGTACTGCAGTGTCAGGAACTCAGCAAACAATCCAAAAGGAAAATCCACAGTGGACTCCGGAATGCAGGCAAAAACTAAAGGAGAAGCAATCACTAAAACCACACCCTTATCTGTAAACCATCCTCTGCTACCACTTTTTTTTGTGTGCGTTGGCACCCATAAAATCTTACACCCCAAAAAGACACCTCAACAATGCGCCGGGTGGTTGTATCAGGGACTGGGTTACACCTCGATTTTGTGTGGCAGTGTGGCCCAAGATAAGAACCTTTTGAGCATATTTACAAGAAGTGCGTCAAAATAACTTGTGTTGCAGTACAATAGTTTCCTATGCCATGGATGCGCTATATTTACAACATGGTGTAAGGTTCCATGGTGCATCAAAAAAATGACGCATCCCTGGGAGGGATGTCGTAGGGAAGACTGATGCATGTGCTGCAAAAGTGATGCATGGCTGATTTGCGGCAAGTAAAGCAAATCAGCCTTGCATCACTTATGAGTGCAAAATGCTTCAGAAAACCTTCAAAAAGTGACTCATTACAACAAAAAAGATTTTCCCATTCATAGAAAGGAAAAGATGGAACAGGCAGCAGCAGGCAGGGTAACAACCCCAGCACCAGCCAGCATGTCCAGGTAGAGACCCAGAGGAAAAGTAATTGTAGTGAGGAGAATCATATATTTTTGTCACCTCAAAATTGCTAATAGGGAAGAAAGAGGCCATATGGAAGTCCATAATGGATAAAATCAACATTGTAGGGCAAGTCAAGAGGACAATGACAGGCTACAAGAATTGCTGTCACACATACAAGCGCAGGACTAAGGAGAAACTGGCCAGGAACTTGTAGCCAGCCATGCAGACTGAAGGTGGAGGACCTGAGGTACAGGAGAAGCTGACATCCTTGGAGGAGCAGGTGGCATCAGTCATCCCAGCCAAGATGGTGGCAGAAATAAAGGACACATCAGTGCAGCCTATGAGTTGCACCAAATATGTCATGTTCTGCAGCGTAGCATGCTACCTTTCTGTGCTTCACTGCACCGAGTGTAAGGGAAAGGGATGGAAATGGCCACATGTCCAGTCACACATCATAGAAATGTAACGTAAAAGCACTCACATGTTGCACAGCCCAGTCCACATCCTTCATGTGTGTTCAGTCCATGAGTGATGTGCTGCACCAGTCATGCTTCACCGTTTCATCTTGGGATTTTTTAGGCACTGTATAACATCAGTGTCCAGTACTACAAGTCCCTCAATACCAAGCAAAAGACCTGGACTGAAACACCACATCATGGAGGGACACTGGAACCTTTATCACCCTGACTTGGATAATGCATGCCCCCTTGTACCATGAGGTTAGTGGGTTTCTTTTGGGGCCATAGAGCAAAACCTTGACTGTTATGCATTAGAATGGAATATGGGTGTTGGAGGATCAATTCCTCACCTGAGAGGGTAGTCCGGTGTTGTGCATGTGAAGTACCACCAAATAGGCCTATGTGCAGAGCCATGTACAAAGCCACGCCCTGAGGGGCATGCGTACAACCAGTGTCTCAGGGCAGCACAGCAAGTGAACATTCAGAAATTCAATTTTTTTTCAAAAAATTGTGTATTCCTGTTCCTTACCCCAGCTCTGGCACTCGTATGGCTACCTAGCATCTACACAGGCACGTTTGCAACGTGTTGCAAGGGTGCCTGCGTTGCATGCATAATTGTCTTTGCGCAGCCAGGCATACTTCAACAATCCATGGAGGCATTATCCTCCACCCATCTGTGCAGCAGAATGCAGCACATATGGAAAGTGGTATAAAGGAGAAGAAATGAAGTTATTGATCTTTGTTATGTGTTGGAAGTGCCCCTTTTTGCAGGGTTATCCCCATACTTTTTTGCCTTTTTCCTCCTATTTTTCTGACCCTCTTTTTGTTGGCTTTAGGACTCTGGGCACTTTACCACTGCTGATCAGTGCTAAAGTGCATGTGGACTTCCTCTCCCATACAACTTGGTATAACTGGTCTACACCTCTTTTGCTTATTTAATTTACATATAAGTCCCTTGTGAAGTGGTATACCAGGTACCGAGGCCCTGTAAAATTAAATGCTACTAGACGGCCTACAGCAGAGATTGCGCGACCCACAGAAATAGCTTTTCAAATGTCTCAGGCCTGCTACTGCATGGCCTGTATGGACAGTTTACTGCCACACTGACTTCACAAGTTCAACTACTTACCAAGGCCTAAACTCCCTTTTTTGCTACACCTTAGTCACCCCTAAGGTAGGCCCTACATAGCCCTCTGGGCAGGGTGCTGTGTATGGAGAAGGTAGGACATATATCTTTATGTACTACATGTTCTAGTAGTGACAAACAGACTATTTCGTTTCTCACTACTGTGAGTGTTGCTCCTCTCATAGGAGTACATTGGAAATGTCCTTACTTATGTCTGTGGTAATTTCTGATCCTTAAGGAGTGGCGTGGGCATGTTTGGTATGGTTGGAATGGTAGTGAAAACTCCTGCTCACTGGTGTAGGTGGATTTTTTATTGCCATTGTAGAAATTGCACTTTTAGAAATTGGGCATTTCTCTGTGATTATAAGTCTAGTGCTTTGCAGACTGACTCCAATCCACATCTGTGATAGAGTGACATCTCTACCTGGTTCATACTTTCCAGATAGCCATCACACAGGAGGGGCTGGGTGTGACAGAAGAGGTATCTGCATACTGATAGTATTCCTGGGCTGGGGAGAGGAGTTCACACCTTACATATGAATAGGGTGTGTCCTGCCCTCCCACAATGGCCTAATTACCCCCTACTGATGTCTGGAGACAGGGCTGGGTTAAAAGGGTGTTGTGCTTCACATGAAAGGTCTCTTTTGAAGTTCTCCCCTGAACAAAGGCATTCTTGAATATAAGTAGAGGGGCTCTGCCCCCTGGTTTTAGAACACTTTGGAACTGGGACCGAACTTCTGCCAGAGGGACTGCTGGACTGCACAAAGGACTCATATCAACTGCCCTTCTGTTTGTTGTCCTGCTGCCTGATGTCTGCTGGGTGGCCCAAAGGAATCACCTGGATTGCTTTTCTGCTTGTTGCCCTGCTGCCAGCCTGCTCCCTGACTCTGTCCCAGTTACAACATTGCTGTGTGTCCAGGAGGAACCTCCACCTATTTAGTTGTGCTGGCCTGCCTACCCCCTTAGTGCCTTAAAGTTCCTCCCAAGGAGCCCAGCCCACAGGGAAGCTCTGTTTCCAGCTCCTTTGCACCATCTACAATCAGGGCACTTGTCCTCTTCTTGGTGTGTGAAGAACATCTTTATTTTCTTTATTAAACCTCACATGGAGCGTGAAGAGTGTTGTGCTTTGAGACCACTTAGAGATACAGGGGATCTCCTGTCCACGCCTTACCACTGCAACCAGCTCTTCACTAGGTGAGCGCGGTGCCCTTTTTGGCTGCTCGTCAGACACCGTCCCCTCTCCTGTGAATCTCTTGCTCTGGCTGATCGCTAGGTGAGCGCAGGGCCTTTTGGAATCACCCTTCAGGAGGCCCAGCCAGTGGACTGCTGTGTCGGAGCCTGGGCCACGCTACGAGGATTCCCCCCAGCGCAGCCCTCTTTCCCAGCAGCACAGACCCGACGAGGAAAGGGCCTCAATCCAGCCCCAGCATGAGAGGTCTGAGATATGACAGAGGCTCTCCAAGTACTGAGAACCTGGTTGCCTGTTGACTCCTGGCAGGTAGCATTATGCTTCTTAGCGGTTGTACCTGGGGGGGCCCGCAGTGGATAGCAGCTGCACCGTGCAATCTCGGGCAGCTGCCTCGGACTACTCTCCAAGTGGGGGACCTAGCAAGGTCCCCCCACAGAACTGATAGCGTTTCTGCATCTCCCCCTTCATTACTGTGCGGGGCACTGGGGGACACTGAATCTGAATGCTATTTCGGGGCGAGACCTTGACGGAGGCCCCCACCCCCGATCGGCACTAGGAGCATAGCAGGACTAGACATGGACGGCATTGCCTTCATGTGCATAACTCAAGTACCAGGGCTCCTGTGCTAGTTGTAGCATATTTCCACTCAGTGGAGGATTTGTTCAAGAAAGTGCAGACGCACTGCAATCTTCAGGTAGAGGGTGGTGCTTGGCGACTCTTGGCGGGGCTACATTGCTGTGGAGTTTTTTTTGTGTTGTGTTTATTGTGTCATTGGGTTGAGTGTGTTGTGTAAACGCTTTACACATGACCTCTGTCTGCTCTGTGCCAAGCTACTGGGGGTGAGCACAGGTTATCTTTGGTGTGTAACTTACTCCCCCTGACTTGAGTGGTGTGTTCTGCCTGGCTGAGGTGCATACACTAACCAACCAGAAACCCCATTTCTAACATTTTGCCTAGCCTGGGTAGGCATATGGTTTTACGCGTTTCTAAGTTTACCTGTCCTTGTTAATCTGGGAATGAGTCAAAAGCCATGGGCGTTGTCTGAAAACCCACATCAACGCACTGGGAATGACTCCTGATGCAGACCAAGGTAAGACAGCCATTTTTCTCTGTCTCGCCTTACTCCATATTCATAAGGGCAATCAAAGGCACACAAATAACCTTTGCATGGCCACATAACTATGGGTCTGCCAGCTGAGCTACTGGTGCATCAACACAAATGTTGCACTGGCCGTGCATGGGGTTCACAAATATCCCCCTTAGTCCCTACCATAAACTACATTGCACACAACTGCACTAATATGTGGGGTGTAAGCACACCGATGTAGCCTGCCATAATAGCCAGCACCCTAAATCCTGGTATGTAATAAATCTCAGATTTATGCATAATATAGTGAGCTTTGTGTTTTGTCAAACAATAAATGGTGTGTGCCAGTTTGTCCCCTGGTAGTGCGATGTAATGTAAGTTTGGCTTATCACATTGAACTGTCAATGTGTTTGAATGGGGGCACATTCCATAGCAAGGAGGTGATAAGTGCCTTATGTACTGTAAGGTGGCCTGAGCAATAAACACACCTTCCTGTGTTTGATAGTGCCACACATTTGTTGTAGCTGGGAAGGGATTATATAGAAGAGGGCATAGTTATACTACATCCCACTTGTGATGTACACCAGGGGGAAGATGTAGCACGTGGCAGGGGGAGATGGAAAAAGAAAACTTGTGCCAGGATACATATGTCAACGCAGTAGGATGACAAACAGGGAATTCAGAAGTGACAGGATGAGCTAGATTGCCATAACTATGGGCAGAAATCTGTGGTGGTTGGAGACTGAGAAGTATGGGTAAGGTTGTGTGGCATACCAGGCTAGGTATATGTCATGCATTATCAAAACTACTAGCCTGTGTTGGTCCAGCCTGATACATAGCTCACAAATATAACCAGTCATGTCAGGCAATTGGAAATGGTGAATGTAAATGTGGGCTTTGGTGTCACGTGAGTTAATGTATGAGTCACTGAGCATAAACGAGGACTGCCAGAGGAGTCATGTACACATTCAAGTGAGTGAGGCTGAGTCTAACAATGTGTCATACTCAGCAGACCAACCCTGGCAATGATGAAATGGTGTGAGCATCAGTACTAGCCATCTTCAAGTTTTACTGTATATATTCCCTCAGAGATAGCTCACACTGGGCATTGTTTACACAGATACCACACCCATGGTAAGTACATGCACGTACACAGTTCTACAATGTAGCAGGTTGCTAGCTGAGTATTGTGGAGGCATGGCAAATGTGAACCTTGGCAACATGAATGTACAGTGTGCATTCCAGACAGCACAACAAGGCAGACTGCCATGACGAAGCACATGTAAGGCTGACCGCAGGATCAAATTGAAAATATCAACAAACCCTGCTCACTTTTATAGGAGCTGTGGCCTGAGTAGTGGCCACAGGGAATGCTTGGTACACTGGTGATTTAGGACCATGTTGGTGCAATGTGCACAGTAGTGCTGTAAATGCATAAAACAATGTTAGGAGTAGTCACCATGAAAAGTAGCGCCAATCACCAAGCTGGATGTGCACCTTACCTCAACATATCTGCAATGGCAGGGCAGGCCAGCAAGCTGTGTAACTGTGTTGCAATGTGTGGTATGAGGCAAACAAAAACCCTTGTCACAAGTGGCATGTGAACAATACACAGATACTTCCATCTGAAAGGCAACTACATTGCCACTTTCCCTTAATACATACAAGTTACATAGGTACCACACATCAATGTTGAGTTGAAAGTGAATGACGATAAATACTGTATGTCAACCAGATAACTGTCAACATCTAGCATTGATCAACAGTGATATATATCCATTTGATTGTAGGAGAAAAAACTCCTCCCGTCCAGCTGCCCAGCCAGGCTGACCAATCTGTTGCAGATGGCATCCTGTCCCCCATGGATGAAAACACGTTTCAGCAAATTCTGGACTACAGTGCCTCACCTTCTCCAGGAGGGAGAGGGGCTGACAGCATCATCAGGTCTGTAGAGGAACTGCCTACAACCCACATTACACTATTGGAAAGGTCTGGACTCTGAGGAACCACAGGTTGTATGTCAACACCAAGCGGTTGGAGTCTAGCGTCAGATATTGGATGCGTTGCAGGCGGGAATGGAGACTATTGCGGACACCCTAAAGAGAGTCTGTAGGTGCCTCCATCCCAATAAGGACATCTTTGGTGTAATTTAGAGGCACCTACCTCCGCTCCAGAGATTGTAACAGTCCCTGGCTGACATTGCTGGTGTCATGAGGTAGAAGCAACAACAACAACAGCCTAGCCAATGCAACACCAGTGAGGTTGCCACCCAGCTGGGGGCTATACACACCATCCTTCAATCTATGGAATACAAGCTGGACTCCTATATTACAACAATGGGTGCCTTCCACTGTGACATTGTTGATGTGTTGAAAAAGCCAGCATGCCCTTTTTAGCATTGTGCTGCGTTCCTTGTTGGCACAGGCAAATGCTGCTGGTGAGGGGAAGAGCCACACCTTCAGCCCCTGCTGTGTGTGTCTCAGATGCCTCATGCACAAGCACCACCACCTTCAGGGAAGGCATAACACACATCTGAGGCGGACGTGTATTTCCCCACTTTCAGGTGGAGAACTACCAAGTAACCTTTGTCAGTGGCCTTTGGCCAGCTTCCCATTGGACCTGTGTTTAATAACATACCATTGCACTTGTTATCTGGAACTGTCTACTTTGTGTTTGCCCACCTGTTGATTTTATCTATTTGTGGACTGTCAATGTGTCCTCCCTTGTCTAATAGCAATTTGGATCTCCTCCTCACTGGAATAGTCCTCTCCTCCTCATGTCACATGACAAGTATCCCCCATGTACTCTGTCTGGACATCCATTAGCTCTAAAACAATGTTGGGCTTGTTGCTGAAATAACTGACACTGTGATCCTTCATATTTACACAGATGTAAATAAATGAACTACCTTCAGTCTGTATGCTGTATGTCTGTTGATGATTGAACTAAGTAGGTCACATTGGATGTGCTGACCCTAAAGACACTACCTAATATCTAAAGGGAATTGTGTTTCACAGAGCCATGGACAAATCTATACTGATCAGGGGGAATAGGCTATGTGAAGCCTATGTGCATCTAAATTAGCACATAGTTACCCAAGGTCACAAGCATGAAGTGCATCAATCAGTCAATGGTAAGGGTGAATGAAGTTACAGCAGAGGTGGGGTCCACCTTCCTGGATACTAGCCAGTAAGGATCACTGCTGTGACAAAAATGATGCAAAGGTGGTTATGTAAGTGGCTGACATCATTGTATGATCCAAAACCTCCTTGGTTACTGACAGTTGTTTGACATAATCATCCACATAATACATGTACCAAAACTTACACACACAGTGCAATAATCTGGGAATGCCTGTTTTTGTGCTGTGTGTCGAATTCACCTTAACCTATCTAACCTTAACTTGTACAACTCTACACATATACCACACCAGGCATTTTAAACATCAACCCTAACCCCCCTGAATACATATTTTCACATGGGACCAACATAAACTAAACCTATAGACAAATTGCCTAAACATTGAAACCTAAACAAATACATATTTGTTTGTATTTTTTTATTCAACAAATTTCAAACCTCAGCCCCCCCAACCCACTTAACAACCTACCCACCCATATCCCCACCTAACAACAAAACACTAATAAAATCTTATAAATCACTATTACTAAACTCACCTATCTCTATGCTACAAACGATCCTAAGCTATGCTAAAATATAAATCTATAAAACTAAATATTACAAACAGGGGAAGGGCAGAAAGTCCAAGTGAGGCCTACATCTGCTCAGCAATCTGGTCAGTGGACTGCTACAGAGTGTCCACCATCTTCATAAGTTGATCTGTCGGAATTTCCATGCTAGCCGCACGTTTTTTCAGTTCTGAAAGGTCATGAAGGGCCTGTTGTTTGATTGCAGCTGGCTGTCCTGGGGTTGTGGTTCATGTGTTGTCTGTGCTATTGGTGTTCCAGGAACTGCTACAGCTCTGCCACCATGGGAAACATCGACTTCCTGGCTGGTGCCTGCCTTTTCGGGTCCTTGGTGTCCCTGAGCTCCATGTCCCACCCACCATCCCTCAACATACATATGGCCTGTCCGTCTGTAGGCCCAGGAAACATGTCTGGGGTGGAGGTATATTTCCAGACGAATCCCATATGCTTTTTCCTGAGCGGGCATCATGATGTCTGTTGGAAAGGAAGGGAATATGTATCAGACAAAGCTAAACATGTACATGATGTAATCAATAATAGGTTTAAGTTACCACAAACATCACATGTGGCATGTCCTGCCAATAAATAATTTTTTGTAATTTAAAAATGACAAAGCCTCATTAGAAACATATACTAAAAAAACAATGCAAAGGTACTCATGTGTCGGGATTGTAGGTATATGAAATGGCAATGTATGCCCAAATAAACGTATATCCATAATAATACTAACACTTATTAGGAACTGTGATGTTGTGTACACATGCTATTCCCTGAGGTTTGTCATGTAGCATGCAAGAGGGTTGAAACCTAGATGGCAGGGTGGCTAGCTATCCTCTATTCAAACTGGCCTGTTGGGCACTTCTCCAATACTGACTCATGGAAATACATGCAACCCTATTACATGGTTCATGTAATGATATTCAAGTAAAAACATGTGGCCCTATAAATATCCTACTGTCTATCCATACATGTCTGTTCGGAATGTTACCTTGAGGCACATAAACTTAAACCACATCCATGTGATGAGTGTGTGCATGAAAGCTGTAGTTATCATATGTACGAGTATCCTGAACTGAAGCTAGCAAGTATTTTCCAAAATTGAATAAAAGGTGACCGTTTATTGGGGGAGCCTGTATGGGTAACGTCACCAGTAGGTGTGATGGGTTGTATGCTGACAACACAGTGCAGACATGCATGTGGTACTTTTCAAATTGGCCTTTTACTTCACAAAATACTACAATGGTGTGATCATGTGTCAATTATAGGACATTGGGTATAGAAGGCATGACTCAGGCCTTTTAACTGTATTACCATGTGTAGACTGGTGACGTGCCACATCTAGTCATAACTATTCTTTCTGCACTGAGGTAGGAATCCTTACATTTTGTGTGGACCTGCCACAAAATCTCCATAGATTGCCATGTGTACAAAACACTAGCAATATGCATTAGACAGTAAGATTGATGTCGACCCGTCCCAAGGCATGTTCACATAGACTTTCTCTCCAACGTCCTTAAAAACAGCATGGCATGTTGGAAATTGCTCATCCGCCAACCCTTCTCATATGTTACTGATAATGCAGCACTCTGAGGGATGCTCATGTACCCATGATGCTGGATTACAGTTGCCACATATCATGATAAATGTGGTCTAAGTGGTGAACACAAGTAAATGATTGCTATGGACAATGTACTTACACACTCACAACAACTCAAGGGATATGCCATTGAGACACAGGATTTGCTATAATGAATGATACATATTAACTTTGCCACATCACAAATACATATGCTGCGTCTATACTAGGAAGGAATCCTCTTTTGTGATGCCTAGTCTTCTCACATAGTCACACAGGTTTACTGGATTTCAAACTTTGGCAAGGCGCCTTGCTACTGGTACAAGTATGGATCCACAAACATTGCTGTTTGAATGGCTTGACTGTCTGAGCATGCCCTGATTCCTTCACACTGTACTAATTGTGGTAGTGATAACAAACATATTCTGCATGTACGGGCATAGATCTGCCTCCTGGCTAACCACATCTGCCCATCTGTGCTTCAGTAGATGGACAGTTCGTTGTACGCTGAAGACACGGCTCAGGTGTAGGCATGCATTCTCCCACTGCTCCTTTCTCTCGCATGTGGTGTAACCCGGGCTCATTCTACCCCTGTGGGAATCATGTTTGGCAGTTAATGGACCAGAAGCCACAGAAGGCTACCAAACTCCTCCTACAGATTCTTGGATCTGCCCCTCCCCAAAATATCCCTAGCCAAACTAAACACCCTTACCGAAAAGTAAACTTAACCTAACACTTCCCCCTCCCCTAAAACTACAAACCCCTGTATAGACAAACACCCAAAAGTACAGTGCACAAAACATTACCAAATACAGAAAGAGTACACAAATAACACTTTTGGGACACAATAGGGGCGGCGCAGACACCAAGACCCAAAAATGCTACCAATCGAGTACACACCAGCACGTCCACAGACAAAAAGGCTGTAAGTGAAAGTGAAAGTAACTTCACACTTCCTTGTTTCCAGCATGGGAGAGCCATTGCATTATTTCCTTGGTGAATGCATCACATTTTCTACAAATGCATTGTTTTTTTCGGACACATCGTTGGATAATTAGGCAATGCATGATTTACGCACAATGCATGCCAATGCATAATGCATTGTTTTTGACGTATTGGTGTGGATGCATGGCTTCAGAGCAACGCTCCTGGTACATTGCATCAAGCAAAAGGCTAATGCGTGTGCTTTCATAGACACAACCAGCCTATTGTGTCTGTGGTACAGTGTAGTGTATGGTGCAATGCAGGTAAACACTCCCAGGGATCAGTTGTCTTGGTCAAATCTTCTGAGCTGACATGCTTGATGACTTAAGATATGTTGCATGTGTATGGTAACAATGCACATATGTGTGACTCATTGCACACTAAGACACACAAAATATCACTGTGAAATACAATGACGTGAATTGTTGAGACTTTGACATAAGTTGTATGTCTTACAGTTTGCATCATGCTTGGCTGGATGTCGATAGTTGAGTAGTATTTTTTTTCAGTTCTACAGATATTGCAGTCCTATGCAAATGCAATACCAATTGTAATACATGATTATGCAAAAACTTGAGGAACGTACTATCTGTCTTCCTTCCTGACATAGGATGTGTTAGAGGTGCAATACACACTCAGGGAATGACATACACTTACTGCTTCAGCCAGTCTACAGTGTATGTGGCATCCAGGTCACAGATTGACTGTCTAGATATGAAAGGTATGTGGCTAAGTCTATATGATACCTGTTAATATATGTGAGTAAAACATTTGCCAGACCTAAATACTTAATGACCACCATATAATGTTGTGGGACACACATCTGTTGTCTGTAACAATATGTGTGGCACAATCACTTTACCCTTGTAGAAAAGTGTTTGTCTAAATTGTTAGCCTTTATTTTGATCAGCACGAGGCCAGCTTGACTAGCCAAAACAAGTGTGACATGTGAACCTGTATACTGGCATGTGAGACACACTTACTGATTTACAGGAATAAGTTTTCACACCAGCCAGGAAATGATGAGTGTTGACTGACAGAGTAGGTACACCAATGAGGAGACACTTACTTCACACTTCCCTATTGTGTTGGTGTAGAAGTTCATATTGACTTTTCTGTCCTACAGCATTTCTTACTTTACATCTGTTACCCAGCGCAGATGATGTGGTCCCCTTCATTCACAGAGATTGAAATGTGACAGTAGAAGTCATTGATGTTCCCTAGCTACTGCCATTGATAGAGTAGTGAGAGCATTTCAGTTTGGAACACAATTGTCTACACATTGCAGTGCATAAGGGCAGCTATGTGGACAGGAGACAAGGTCCCAGATACATGGAAATGTGACACTGTATAGGGCATCAATTAAAACATCAGCACTGCACTGCCTCACTGAGAAAGGACAGTGTGGGACATATTTGAAGCCATACAGCACAGTCCTGAGTTTTAAGCAGCATTGCCAGACAATGGACTGCATAGCACCAAGACAGGCACAATTACAACATGGGGATTGGGTGGCAGTATTTCATGTGATATTTACTTGCCACCATCATGCATAATATGAACGCTTGGAGGCCTGATTTTCTATGTCTGTGTGCAATTGACTGCACCACACATAGGTGGATAGAGTGTTTTGGATGACAAATGTTTTTTACGTGGGACACAAGTCCAGTTGTATGGATATATTTCACAGTTTACCCTGAGTGGGATACGTGACAAGCCTAATGAACCATGAGAGTTACATGTGGACACACAGACAACAGCCATGGAAGCCCTTCCTTGCACACAGTGATGCAACACACATGTTTTCCTAGTGTTGCATTGCTCAAGATCTCCCCACTACTGATAGGCACACACAGAGGCATATTTACAAAGAATTGGCTTAAGGCAGCACCTCAAGGCTTTCAGCTGCTCTGCCCTACCCCAATTCAAAAGTGCATGAATGCACCGTATTTTAAAGATACAGTGCATTTCTGTCATTTCCCCTGCCCTGGGGCACAAATTGCTGGCTAGACCCAATGCAGGTACCCTTGCACCATAGTGCAAAGGTGTCTGTGTTGTTGGCAGGATTGTTTTTGTGCAGGACATCACAACTTCCTGCACAAAATAAACCCGAGAGGCATTTTCCTTGTTCAATGTTTCCTGCAAAAAGCAGCACACATAGAAAGAGGAAACAACGAGAAAAAATAAAGATATTTCTCCTTGTTGCAGCTGCCATGGGGAGGTGTACAGTTTTTCCGCATTTCCAGGAAATCTAGGTATGCGTCAAAACCCATGGGTGTTGCATGGAAACACCCACCACAACACCCATACTACGCCTCTCTGACGCACTGTCTGGCAAGGCAGCTACTTTCTCAGCATTGCCTTGCACCATATCTTTGAGGCCGTGAAAACCCACAAAAAGTGGCTTTGTGTAGCCTTGTAGATTTGGGTTGGCACTGTGCGCCACCGGGGTGTCACTAAAGGTAATGCACCAGCAGCACATGGGGATTTTAATTATGCCTACAGTGGCTTAGCATGCCTTAACATGTGTGAATTGCGGGTCTGCATTGCACATGTGCCATGATGTATGCTTCCAGAGCGTATGAGGCTCACCCCTCCAACATATGCACTGTCTCAGTTAAGAAACACAGGGATGGCTCTTTTGTCATTCATTATTTACTGTTCTTAGGTATGTTGTGTCCTTCAGATGTACTTACCAACCAGTAGTCCATTCTCATATTGGCCATTCTTGAAGTGCTCATTGATGATGGCGTTCCTGAAGATGTAGGCATCATGGGCAAACCCAGGTTACTTTGCAATCACATTGATGAACATCCCCAGAATGTCTACTATTTCCTGTACATTTCTTGAGCAGATGTACTTCCTCTTACGGTACAGATGGGAAATTGCAGCAGGAGGCACCAGCTGCACGCGTGTGCAATCCATTGCCCCCAATAGAGGTGGGAAGCCAGCTCTGTCATAAAACCTCACTTGATGTCCAGTTGTTGCTTCTGTTTCTTGGTGGGAAACATGAGATTCTGGGATGGCATTCAGGACGGAGGGTAGGAAGGCCAAAAAAGATAGCTGTGAGATTCCTGCCACTCTGACTGTGGTGTTCTGCAATGACCCATATGCGAACATGTGGAGGACTGACATCAGGTTGACCTGCAGGTGAATGTTGGTGCACCTCTGTGTTGTTGGCTGCAGCCTTGGTGCAATCTGGTTCAGGAGATGTATGATGGTTTTCCTCCTAAGTCTGTAGTAGGTGATGACCTCCTCTTCCTCCCTGAGGTCAATGAGGGTTGTCCTTTGGCGGTATATATGCTCCCTTCTCCTGCGTGGCCTACTTGGTGGTGGTGGTGGTGGTGGTCATCTTGCTGCTCCTAGCTGAAGTATTAGCACCTCCATGTCATAGTTTAGTGTTCTGAAGTGCTCTGGGTATATTCTGTTTATATCCCAGTGCCAATGTCTAGTTTCTTATGCCTGGGTTGCCAATGCTCAGGAATTGTGATGAATTTCAGGCTCTGCACTCCGCTTGCCAATGATGTGCCACTTTTCCCTAAACTCTTAAATATCACTGCATTGGTTTTACAGTAGATTTTACTAAGGAATGCCTACTTTGCATCTATTTAAAGTTGTGTCATACAGCCGGTTCGGGGCAGGCAAATTCTGACACAGGCCTCCAAAAAATAACCTACATGTGTCACCGTGTAAACATAGAGTACTCACAGCACTGCTGAAGCGTCAAAATAACATGCTGCGGCGGTGCAAGCGCTTTGTAACTATGCCCCTTAGAATGAATTATTACAAAAGTTCGAAGAGGTATAATGCAAAAATGTAAAGTGCAAATACATAAATAATTACCACGAAGGCTCTTAGTAGTAGGGCAATATAGAATAATAGTTAATTGGAAATCTTCTCATAAAATGTAGCAGAAACTGCAGATTCATAAAGGAGTTAGTAATTTCAGAAAACCAAAGCGTAGAAATGGGCACGTCATTTTGTCTTGTGGCTGTAAGCACAAACCCACTGAATGTTATAGCAGCCCCCTCTACTCTAATGTCATCCGGTGATGTCAGAAAAAACTAACTGCAAAACAACAGTGGACTATTGTGAATGATTGCAATACAGCAAGCAGGCAGAAGAAACCTTGAAGGTTGAAACATTTAGAGCCCATTCAAGAATTATTTGAGAACATAATTTGGAAATAAACAAGCATAACTTTCCTTGACTACGTGCAGCACAAAGAACAAATAGTGAATGTACTAGGTAAGACATCCATTTTGGACAAGATGGTGTTGAGGTCCAGGTAAGGCCTAATTAGCATAATTAAAGAAAAAAAACACTTTTACAGGTCATAATAAAATCATTTCAAAGGCAATAGCATCATATAAGTGTACACATCAGAATTCAAGTGTTGATCCATATTCTGCACGTTCTAAATAATGCATAAAAATTATAAAATGCACAAAAAAGTTTGCAATTCTAAACATCATGAGGTAGTTGACCACCAAACCATGTCTAGTCTTCTTGCTACCCCAGCAGCGGCCCATCCGTACGGGCTGATGTAAAGAGTATCTGTCAGGCTAAACAAAAGTCAGTCTGACAGATACTCTCCTGGTTCAGGTCAGGCAGCCAGGAGTTCGACAGGCACTAAATGTGCAGACTCCTGGCTGTCTGAGCTGAACTTTAATGGGCTGAAGAAGTCACAGTCTTGTAGGTGTAACCTCTTCAGCCTAGCAAAGGTTCCTCGAGGCCCTCCCCCTCATGACGAGGGGGAATGTCACCAATTACTTCGGACCTGGGTGCTTCAATATTAAGCCCTGAAGCGTCCAGAGCCGAGTGTCAATCAGTGGCACCTCATCACAAAGTGAGATGGGGCCAGCAACTCTCACTGACCCCATCCCACTCTGTGATGAGTGAGGGACTGCTGCCTTCCCTCATTGACTGATCTTAGGCCAGCCAATGAGGGATGACATCAGTCCCAACCCTCCTGGGGCCTCCGAGGCTTCCCTGTTGGAGTTGCTGAGGTAAGTTTATATATGTTTTAAAAATGTTTGGTGCATTCATGTATGAATACATGTGTATTTGTTAGTGAGTGTTGTGAATGAGTGTGTGAGTGCATGCATGAATGAATCGGTGTGAGTGAGGTGTATGTGTGCATGCGTAACCTACCCCCTCCCCTGCACCCCCTACCTCTTACAATTACAGGCTGCCACTGTGCTACCCTAAGGGGATTTCCAGGTCACTGTACTGTGCATAATTAGGTAGCACTGGTGCGAATCTGTATGTATGAAAGCTCTCTGTATTGGGACCTACAGCACAAAATTCCATCCATGAGTACAATGTTTCAAAGGAGGATGCTGCATGTGCATTTACAACAACTGTTACCATAACTCCCTTGTTCGGGACATCTCTTGCAAGGTGCCATGTAATTTAGCCCTATCGGAACAGGAGCAGCATGCCCCAATTTTTAACGGATTAAAAAACAATGAAGTTCAAAATACAGAAATCAAAAAATGGTGAATAATCTTTTATAAGTTAAGCACCTGACAAACCTGCAGCACAAATGACACACCTACCTAAGCTGAAGGAGGTAACCAACATTACAATAGTCTCCAGTATTCTTTAAACTATATCTTCTTTTTTTGTAGAATCCTTTGTATTGTTTCCATCAATCAAACTCATTAGACACATTGCCACAACCATTACAACAATTAAAATCACTGCCACTTTCAATCACCTGACAATTAACTTACAGAATATGTCCCAATTCTTGGACTGTTGCGCATTACATGTATTGCCTGAACTTTTACTCCTTTGTGCCCCACTCCTGGTATTATTGGGATTCTTGTCCCACCACCACCCCGTTTGCGTTTATCCCTTGTCTCTTGAATTTACTGGAGTCCTATTCTCCTGTTCCTAAAATTTAGTCAAGAAGGCTTCCCAAACTTGCAAATCCTCCGCCCCCCTGTCATCTCATCTACAACATCTGAGATGGACCTGCTCCGCCACTGTCCTCTCCATCACATCCCTCTTCCATTTCTCTATGTACAGGTCTAGTGGTCCCATCCAGGTGATTGCCACCCTTCGTTTTGCTAGTAGAAGCATCAGCTGTGTACATTTATACTCCACCTTCCTCCCCCTGTGCAGTTTTATGTCACCCAATAGATTAACCATGGGGTCCTGTTGGATATTTATACCACGTGCTGTTTCCAGGTGTTAGATTACAGCCTCCCAGAAAGCCCAAACTGGTGGGGAGTGCCATGCTAAGCATAGTAAAGACGCTGTATTCAGAGCATCGATGGCACCCCTTCGGCCTTGGAGGATCAATTCTGTGTCGGAGCGCTGGGTTCAGAAGTGCGATGGAGATAGTTAAAATGTACAAGTTTAACTCGCTGTTAACTGGAAACTGTGTGAACTAGTGAGCATATTCTTTGCCATTGCACCTCCTCTATCTGAATTCCCAGATCCTCTTCCCATGCAATTTCGGTCTGTCAGCATAGCCTTGTATAAGTGTGAGACTGAGGCCCTCATTATGACCATGGCAGTAAATCCTGCTTACCACCACGCTGACGGCCGCCAACTTACTGCGGCGGTGGATATCCGTTCACCATATTATGACACGCACACACCAATCCGACAGAATACAGCCACAGACACAAAACCTCCAGACCAAAGGTCAGTGATAAAGTGGTGGTATCAAAACCCACACCGTTACGCCAACACAACAACGCCCACCACATTATGACTCCATAATCACCACAGCGGACATTCAACTGCGGCAAACCATTGGCGGTACATACCGCCGCACTCAGAATGGACACCCACAGACAAAACACCACCACAGTGGACAATTCAAACAACACACACCTGACACACATACACACACCACTATAAAACACACACCCACATTACCCACAACCCTTTACCAATACAAATTATTGGCACAAGACTGACACCAAGACCACTGCCACAACTACATACACAGACCACATACACCCATATATCCCTCATGTACCCCACTTCACACACCCCAATACATTACCAAACACACATCACATAACACCCATGGCACCACAAAGGCACCCCCATTTCACTGAGGAGAAGTTAAGGGTCATGATGGAAGGAAATTGTCAGGGTAGAGCAACAGCTATTTAGAGCACAGGGGCAGCAGATATCAATAGCCAGGAAGATGGAGCTATGGCGGAGAATCGTGGACATGGTCAACACTGTGGGACAGCACCCCAGAACAAGGGACAACATCAGGAAGAGGTGGAACGACCTACGGGGGAAGATACATACCATAGCAGCAAGACACCAGCTCGCTATCCAGAGGACTGGAGGTGGACCCCCACCTCCTCCCCCACAACTCACAGCATGGGAGGAGACAGTCTTGCCAATACTGCATCCTGAGGGCCTGGCCAGAGTTGGAGGAGGACTGGACTCTGGTAAGTCAACTTTCAACAATTATCACCCCCCTACCTGCATGCTATCACATACCCTCACCCTCACTCCCATCACTCCACTACATCCCACACACTCCACCATTGCATCTCTCTTATCACAATACCAAGCCCTGCATGCTGTACCAATGCATAGACACCCCTCACAGCCCTGCATGGACACTCATCACTAAAGCATGCACAGCATAGGGAAACTAACAATCCATACATCTATACATGAAGCATAATACATCATTTACATCCCCACAGGTACCCCAGCCAATGTCACTGCAGAGGAGGTGCCAGCACTATCCAGTCCCCCGCCTGAAGAGGCCCCAGTGATGACAGTAACTCTGATCTTTAGAATCTGGACGATCTACCTGGCCCATCAGGGACCACTGGACGGCTGGTTACCCAAGCCCAATCACAGACCACCACAGAGCCTCCCCCATCAGGAAACAACACCACAGCACCCACCCAGCGTACCCAAACCTCTGTCCCCAGGACACGTCAATCAGCAGTGTGCCCACCTGTACAGGGACCCCAGGCCACACCTCGCCCATAAGACAATCAGGGACCTGGGGTCAGTGGCAGTGGGCACACGGTTCAGGGGACAGAGGCACAGGCCAACAGGGACACTGGGAGGACTGCTATACGCCAGGGGGAAGACAGGATTTAGGGAACCGACTCTCCAGGAGGCGCTCTCGGAGATTCTGAGAGCCTATCAACATTCCCAGGACATGATGGGCCAGATCCTAGACAACGTGCAGGAGAACAGGCAGCTGCAGGAGGGACAGTATCAGGGACAACTTGCAGGCCATTAACAACACCCTGATCTCCAAAGCAGGGGTGCTGGCAGACATGGCCAACATTATGAGGGAGGCAGTGTCACACCAGCGGGCCCCTGCCACTAGCCAGTCATCTGAACAGCCTTCCACTTTCGCTGCCGCTAGTGGCCAGGAGGCCCTGCCACAGGACTCACAGGCCACCAGCACTCCTCCCCTGCAGAAGGTGAACCACCCCGCAAACGTTCCTTGCAATCCAGACAGAAGCCAGAGACACTTGCCAAGACCCCTGCCAGGAAATGAGACTCTCCTGATTGTCCCCCCTGTGTCCCGCTCAGTCACCCTGTCCACTATAGCTACCATTGCTCCCCTTCCTATGTCTCCTTGGACAATCCACCTGTGCTACGAACAGACTTGAAAAACACCCTGGACTTTCCTCCATCATCACCCCAGCCCATTGCACTTCCCCCTCTATATATTAGCAATATAATAAACACCCTTTGATGTAAATCGATTTCGAGTATGTCATGTATTTCAAATATGTGTAGATTGAAACAGGTACAACCAGTGCAAATGAACTATACATAGAATGAGCAAAGAATCAATGACCTGTAGCTGGCTGTTGTGATCCCACCAGGAGTATTTGTCAAATCACCAACATCTGCAAAATGAATAGCCAGAGGTAACAGTGAGTGGACATAGAAGTGGGAAATACCAGCATTCCAATGCCACACATAATACAACCAAAATCATTGAAATGTAAAGTTGCACTGTCTCACTTGTGTGTCATTGGAAATACGGACGGATTACAGATGTTCTGTTGTCCACATCCTCATCCTCTGCCTCCTCATACTCACTGTCCACAGGGTCCATTGCTGCCACAGGGGCATCTCCAGTCTCCTCCTCATGCAGAAAAGGGACATGTTGTCTGAGGGCCAGGTTGTGCAACATGCAGCATGCCACCTCTATCTGGCAGACCTTCTGGGGTGAGTAGCACAGGGAAACACCTGTCAGATGGAGGCACCGGAACCTGGCCTTCAGGAGGCCAAAGGTCCTTTCAATGATCCTTCTGGTTCACCCATGTTCCTCATTATAACATTCTTCTGCCCTTTTCCTGGCATTCCTCACGGGGGTCAGCAGCCATGACAGGTTTGGGTAACCAGAGTCACCTGCAAATATTGAGGGACAACATTTAGCCACACACTATCCTATATGGCCAACGCCATCGGCATACACCAACATATACTGGGTGGGAATCAGGGCTCACCTATTAGCACACCCTGTGCCTCTGTAGTTGGCCCATCACATTTCGGATACTGCTATTCCGCAGGACAAAGGCATCATGCACCGACCCAGGATACTTAGCATTTACGTGGGAGATATACTGGTCCGCCAAGCACACCATCTGCACATTACTAGAGTCGAAACTCTTACGATTCCTGAACACCTGTTCATTCTGGCGGGGGAGGGACAAATGCAATATGTGTTCCGTCAATCACCCCAATTATGTTGGGGATATGTCCCATTGCATAGAACTCGACCTTCACTGTGGCCAAATCTTCAACCTGGGGAAATACAATGTAGCTGCACATGTGTTTAATCAGGGCAGGCAACACTCTTGTCAGCACTACTGAGAAAATTAGCTGTGACATTCCTGCTGCCAAGCCCACTGTCACTTGGAAAGAACCAGTTGCCAGGAAATGAAGCACTGATAGCACTTGCACAAGAGGGGGGATCCCAGTGGGATGACGGTTAGCAGATATCAGGTCAGGCTCCAATTGGGCACACAGCTCTGTGATTGTGGCCCTGTCCAGTCTATAGGTGAAGATAATGTGACTTGCCTCCAGTGTAGCCAAGTCCACCTGGGGTCTGTACATGGGGGTATCTCTCCATCTCCTATTCATCCGCAGCGGTAGGTATCTAAGGGACAAAAGAGTGAGGAGGCTGTCACAAACTGAACAATGGAGCCACAACAGTAGTCTGCAATCTGTAAACATGTCATGGGACAGTGTTATTTGTCAAGTATGTGCCTATTTATCCAGTGACGCAGCATTATTCCATAGGCTCCCCCCCCCCCGAAATGGCGTCCGCCTGTCCTGTGTGAAGGGACAGGTGGAAGTGAGGTAATGCCGCTGATGTTGTGCGCCGTGGTGGGAGGCGGTTGGGAATCGCATTGCAATTCCTCATTGGTTATAATTGGGCCCTATGGGGTAAAGTGGCCAATGGTGATCTATGCCGGTGGTGACGGTATGCACCGCTGCGGACGTGACCGCCATTTTCTATCCGATTCCTCACTTGTTTCCTGACCTTTCATAGGAGAGGACCAACACTGCATGTGCTGCTGTGACCTGTATCTGGAACTTACCATGGCCCGTGTGACTGGGGAAAGGGCCCCAGCCTTCACTTCAGAGGAATTGGAGAGACTGGTGGATGGGGTCCTACCCCAGTATGGACTGCTCTATGGGTCTCCAGATCAACAGGTGAGTACACCGTGGGCATGAATGCATGGAGGTGTGTGTGAAGGCATCATGTAAGGGAGGAGGGATGTCCTTTTGGCTGGGTACATGTTGAGTGCTGGGCTATGTGTGTGCCAATAGTGATGGAAACGGGTATGGTGGGCCATTCGTGTTACTGGCAGGACTGTTTGTCTAATGGTGTTCTTCTGTGTATTGCCTCTGCAGGTCAGCGCCCATCAAAAGAAGGGAATATGGCGTGCCATCGCCAAGGAAGTGCAGACCCTGGGGGTCTATGGCAGGTGGAGCACCCACTGTCGCAAGCAGTGGGAAGACCAGAAACACTGGGCACGGAAGACCGTGGAGGCCCAGCTGGGGATGGCGTCCCAACGAGGAAGGGGTGCCTGTCAGACCCTGACCCCCCTGTTGGCCCGCACATAGGCGGTGGCCTATCTAGAGCTGGATGGGCGCTTGAGGGTATTACAGTAGCCACAAGGGGGTGAGTACAGTGGCCATCATTGAAGGAAACGGCTGGAGGGGTGGTATCCAGGTGGTGGTTGTGTGTCAGGGAGTGCTCCTAGGCCAGGCCAGACATAGCAGCGTAGGTCCTCTGGTGGCCAAGGGTCTGAAGGGGAAATACTTCACACCTAGCTTGTTAGCATCCACTACTGGTCAGGGATGCATGGATCCCAGGTGTGCTGCAGTTGGCAGTGTGCTCTCCTCCTCATGCCTTGCTAGCTAGAAATATCACTGGTAGAGCAATGCATAGCGCGTAGGTCTGTTCACTGTGTGTGAGGGTGCTTTGTACGCCATGACATGTTGACCCAGTGTATCCTTTTCCTCTCTCCCCCACTTTCTTGTTTTGTCATCCTGTCCTTATGTGCATTAGCATCATTTGGCGGAGGAGCAAAGGCACAGGTGACTGAGAGAGCTGCATTCCACAGGACCCAGGAGGCACCAGTAGGACGGAGGGCCAGGGGAACACCACGGCGGAGACTGGAGGGAACAATACAGACTCTGATACCTCCTCCGATGAGAGCGCCCTGGTGGTGGCGGACACTTCTGTGACCACCCCAGCTACAGGTACAGCCGCCACCCCCATACCAGCACCGCTGTCCCAGCAGCTCCTCAGCGAGTTGCCCGTGCCCGCTCACCCAGGAGGGTGGGCATCTCTTTTGCCCCAGGCACCTCAGGCCCAGTGAGCCCTGCTGCCCTGAGTGAGGAGGCTATTGCCCTCCTGAGGTCCATCTCTGTAGGGCAATCAACCATTGTGAATGCCATCCAGGGGCTGGCAGCCCAGATGCAGCAATCTAATGCATTCCTGGAGGGCATTCACAGTGGATTGGCGGCCCAACAGAGATCAATCCAGGCTCTGGCCTCCTCTCTGATGGCAGCCATTGTCCCTGTTTCAACTGTCCCCCCTCCAACTTCCATTTCCCAGTCCCATTTTCCTCAACCCCAACCCATCCCAAGCACACAGCCAGACGAGCATGCACACAAGACAACACCCAAGAGTGTCACAGGCAAACACAAGCACCACACTTCATCCCACAGGCACTCACACAAACACCATTCAGTTGCAGACACAACAACATCCACTGTCTCCTCCTCCTCCTCCTCCTCCTTCTCCTCCCCAGTCACACCTGCATGCACTACATCATCATCCACTACCTGCATCATCACCACACCAAGCAGAATACACACCTCACTGGCAGACACCTCAACAACATCCATGCACACGTCCCCTGTGTCCTCTCCCTCCGTGTCTGTCCCTCCTCCCAAAGTACACAAATGTAAGCCCTCAGATACCCAACGGCCATCCACCTCACAACAGCATACAACCCAGGCACCTGCACCCATATCCAGCAGACAAACACCTCCAACAACCACTCCCTCATCCTCCACTCGCATTACTTCTCCCTCTTCCTGACCCAATGTCCTTTAAAAGCTTTTCCTTTCCCAGATTGACCTCTTCCCAAGCCAAGGACCCAGCCAAGCTCGTCAACCAAACAGTCCACGGGCCCAGTTTCACCAGCACCTATTCGTGGTGGAAAGGATTCCAGGCCACAAATACTGAAGGGAAAGGAGCCTGCACCAGCCAGCAAGAAGGGGAAGGAGCCTGCACCAGGCAGCAAGAAGGGGAAGGAGCCTGCACCAGGCAGCAAGAAGGGGAAGGAGCCTGCACCAGGCAGCAAGAAGGGGAAGGAGCCTGCACCAGGCAGCAAGAAGGGGAAGGAGCCTGCACCAGCCAGCAAGAAGGGGAAGGAGCCTGCACCAGCAGCTGTCACAGAGATCACACCGCCAGCCGTGGTTGTGCAGCTGTCAGAGGATGCAGGTGCTGTGCAGGAGCCTCCCCAACCACCACCACAGTGCAGCCATTGGAGGATGCAGGGGCTGAGCAGGAATCTCCCACAACCACCACTGCAGTGCAGCCATTGGAGGATGCAGGGACTGAGCAGGAGTCTCCCACGACCACCACCGCAGTGCAGCCATTGGAGGGTGCAGGGGCTGAGCAGGAGCCTCCCACGACCACCACCACAGTTCAGCCATCGGAGGGTGCAGGGGCTGAGCAGGAGCCTCCCATGACCATCACCACGGTGCAGCCATCAGAGGGTGCAGGGGCTGAGCAGGAGCCTCCCACGACCACCACCACAGTGAAGCCATCAGAGGGTGCAGGGACTGAGCAGGAGCCTTCCGCAACCACCACCACAGAGCAGCCATCACCTCCGGCGGACACCACATGATCCAGCCTCCATGGGCTGCTGTGCGGCCTGCCCCCACCAGAACCAGTGTGGGTATTCACCCACTCCAGAGACTGTGCCTTGCACTCCCCAGGACCAAGCTCAGGGCATGTTGACCCCCCTGCCAAGAACCAGTGGGAAAGACACCCACTCGAGAGACTGTGGCCTTGCACTCCCCAGGACACAGCACAGGGCATGTTGCCCCATCGGGAACAAGTGGGCTGTTGAGACGGACCACTCCCCTGAAAAGCAGGATGTCTGCAGGGGCGATGGTATGCCCCCTGACCTCCTGGAACACCTCTCAGCACTTCCTGGGGGACACAGAAACCCCAGCAGGTGTCCCAAAAGGAAAGGGGGAGTGGAAGAGAAAGAGACAAAACACTGCCATATCTTGCCGGTCCAGCCAGGCACCCTATATCTTCGGGGGCAGGTCGTTGTTGACTGAGTGATAGTAGAGTTAGTGCACGCAACTTCCTTGAAACTGAATCCCTCTTTCTGATATGGGCGCAGGAGAGGTAGAAGAACACCGTGATGCGCCAGCACTTTTCTTGGATAATAATAACTGTTGGCACAATTACTAACACTGCATTACCAAAAACCCAAACTGAGTACCATAACAATAAGTACTGCAACACTAGGGCTGGCTTCACAGAGATTCACTGTTGCACATTACAATTAGAACTGTGGTTGCACCTATCATGCACTAGAAAGACAAACAAGGGCATTAATTATATCACATATAACTTTCCTGCATGCATTGGGTTAAACTAAAAGGAACAAAAACAATCCAAGAAATACAAATGTCCACTCTGGGTTTAAACAGTTAGGGTGGCACAGTTTGGTTTGTTTTCACTGTGTGTGTGTGAAAAACCCTTCAAAAGCAAATTCCTCCAACCTGAAACACAGGCATGAATGACACAATTTAAATCCAAGAGTTATGCTATTAGAGAAAGAAAAGTCACGTAAATGCTCTTTTAAAATTGCACTGTAACTTTTTGTAGTACATGAGCTTAAGCAGATTTCCTGAAGCACATTTAGGCAAGTAACTACAATAATAATGTAGAATGTTCAGAAATGCATTTGTCTCTTCAAGATAAGCACTCTGCCAAAATACGAGGTCTGAAATACACCAGCTGTTCTAGGAAAGCGTGGCGCTCAAAGAACGAACTCCCTGGAGAATACTAGTCAGTTGTCTGCAGTCTTTTCCGGAGTGCTGGAGGAATGCCTGGTGTCAGCTGGTACAGGAACGAAGAAAAGAATTGCCTCAAAAGTCCTGAATACGAGGATGACAGCAGGGGCTGGACTGCCAAATCAGATGCTGAGATCAGGAAGCAAAACAAAGCCAAGCAGGGAGGCATGCTTCACTCTGCTATTTATAGCCAATCAGGAAAGCAGTTGAGTTTCCACATGTGGATGAGTCACCACACCCAATTAGAAGCACATGTCTACACCACTCCCAATTAGAAGCACATGACTACACCTGCTCACATTAGCAAACAAGCATTGGTAAAACAAGCATTGATAAAACCAATTGTGTAACACAGCACATTATGTTTACTTAGAAACATGAAGGTTTAACCAAGAACAGAGATATTATTTAACCCTAATCCCTGGGGATGCTGACAGATAACGCAGGAGGCACCTTGGGTATTCCTGACATGGGCAAGTCACCCACTCGAGAGACTGTGGCCTTGCACGCCCTAGGACCAAGCACAGGGCATGTTGCCCCCTCCAGAACCAGTGGGAAAGACACCCACTCGAGAGACTGTGGCCTTGCACTCCCCAGGACCAAGCAGACGGCATGTTGCCCCCTCCAGAACCAGTGGGCAAGTCACCCACTCGAGAGACTGTGGCCTTGCACTCCCCAGGACCAAGCACAGGGCATGTTGCCCCCTCCAGAACCAGTGAACAGGTCTCCCACTCGAGAGACTGTGGCCTTGCACTCCCCAGAACCAAGCACAGGGCATGTTGTCCTCTCCAGAACCAGTTGGAAAGGCACCCACTTGAGAGACTGTGGTCTTGCACTCCCCAGGACCAAGCACAGGGCATGTTGCCCCCCTCCAGAACCAGTGGGCAAGCCACCTTCTTGAGAGACTGTGGCCTTGCACTCCCCAGGACCAAGCACAGGGCATGTTGCCCCCTCCGGAACCAGTGGGAAAGACACCCACTCGAGAGACTGTGGCCTTGCACTCCCCAGGACCAAGCACAGGGCATGTTGCCCCCTCCAGAACCAGTGGGAAAGACACCCACTCCAGAGACTGTAGCCTTACACTCCCCAGGACCAAGCACAGCCCCCCCCCCACTGAGCTGCCTGCTTATGTGCCAATTGATGCCCCTGAACTGTTCTCTCCATATTGTTACAGAAATCGAGTGGGGCCTTGGACTTTGCCCTGTGGCCATGTGGCCCCTGTGAACTGTGGACTGGACAGTGGCCCTTTTTTGTACATTTGTACATATCTGTTGCATTGCCACATCGACTTATTATTCCTGTTGTCCTTGCATTATTCAGCCAATTATCGGGGACAAATTGTTTTCTTGTGCAGCTGGTTGTGTGTATGGTGTGTGTGTGCGTGTGGGGTGTGTGTGTGTGTGTGTGTGTGTGTCACTGTCGTTTTCCTCCCCCCTCCCTTGTATGTTAGGTGTCTGTACTGACCGTTGTCGTCTTTGCTGGTGTTGGTGTTCGTGGTGGAGCATGATGTAGAAGATCATCAGAAAGACTTGCAGTTCTGGTTCCATGGTGGCATAGTTCTTCCCTGTGTCTCCAATGGTGAGTCCTTTGACTTTTGTGCTCTGTTTCTGCCAGGCTTTTGATGGCTTTGGTACTGCCCAGAAAAAGGTGGCGGTTTGTTATGTCATAATATGGTGAGCAGAACTTTGTCTTCCGTCTGGCTGTAGGCGGCTACACCCCGTGGTGGCTGTTGTTTCCGCCCTGGTGGTTGGTGTGGCACATTGGCTGTCTTTCAGAGATATCACCGCCATGGTCATAATTTGGCAGTACTTACTGTCAGCCTGTTGGCGGCAGTACTGCCACTTTATCACCAACCGCCAGGGTCGTAATGAGGGCCTAAGTGCCATGCACCTCCCAGCTCCAGGAGGGTGCAAAACATGTGCAAAGGAGGAGGAGCAGCCCGGTAAGGGGGCCATAGTTCCTGGGCTTTATCGGCTATATTAGCATGCAGTAAGAACTGCCCATCTCCCACTGTGAAAGTTTCCTGTGCCGCCTCAAAGGAAATAAATTCCTCATTGGGATAGGGGTCTCCTAGTGTTTCACATTTCCCCTCGCTCCATGCCACGATATCCACCAGAGTTCAAAAGGCAGGTAAATCCCAGAAATTGAACTACTGGGCAAAAGGGGCCTTCCCCAGTACCACCTGCACTGATCGCTCCCGTAGAGATGCTGTGTGTTTAATGAGGTATACAACCCGTAGTCGACACAGAGTCTAGTGGTTTGAGCCTTGTCCACCAATAGTGTCTTCTGCCAGTTTTCTCCATCCATCCATGAGCCTATGGGCCGTATGTTGAAATTGGGAGGCAAGATATTAGATTTCCATATTTGTTACTGCAAGACCACCCTCTAATGCGGAAAGATATAAATGTTCATGGGATTACCCTGCACCTCCCCTACCTCCAAATAAGTGTTGTAAGCAAGGAATGCAGTTGTCTAAAAATCAACCAAGGGAGTGTATCTAAGGACTGCTGCATAGTATAGAGGCAAAATGGCAGGAAGAACATCTTTGCTATTGCTACTCTCCCCATCAGTGATAATGGGAGAGTGTTGCCAAATGTTATTCGTGCTTTCAGGCCCTCCACTACTCTTTCTATATTGTATTGTTTCTGTTGAGTAGATGCCACCGTAACTCCAAGGTATCAAAATGGAAAGATCTCCCATCGCCATGGAAGGAGGGGCATTGAAGCAGTGTCCATAGTCGTCATCCTCACCAATGGAAACACCAGTGACTTATGTTGATTGATTTATAGGGCAGTAAGGTCCCCAAAGGTGTCCATAAACTTCAGTAGTCGGGCAACAACTCTCCGGGAGATGTAAGGTTAAAAAGGGTGTCATCCGCATAGAGTGACAATAAGTGTATTGTATCCCCTCCTGAATGTCCCAACCAAGCACCTCCTGCCTAATTTGAATCACCAAGGGTTCTAGCACTAATGTGAAGAGTAACAGTGACAACGGACAGCCTTGTTGTGTCCCTCTGCCCACCCTCCAAGGAGCCAAACACAAGCGGCCTACTTTGACCTTAGCAGTGGGTTCAGTATACAGTAAACAGATCCATGTTCGAAACTCTGGTCTGAATCCCATGGTTTCTAGTGCAATCATCAGATAGTGCCAGTCTACAGTGTCAAATGCCTTGGCTATGTCAGTGGACGCTACCACCATGTCTTCCTTAGCATTATCAACTTCATGCATTTATCTTCTCAGATTCATGGTAGTGTTCCTTCCAGGTATGAACAAACACTAATCTATGTGTATTAAATGAGAAATCACCACCCATAGACCGAGTACAAGTACCTTACAGAGGAGTTTAGTATCCGTATTAATCACTGTGATTGAACGGTATGAGGATAGGTCCGAAAGATGTTGCACCCTATTTTAGTTTCATAGTGATGCATCCTTCCCTCAAGGATGGGGGAAAGTACCCCTTTGGTTCTTGCCTCTAGGTACAACTCGAGCAGGTGCTGCGTAATGTCTGCTATGTAGGTTTGGTCAAATTCAGCGGGAAAGCCATCGCTCTTCAGCGATTTTCACCATGGAAGGCGCGCCAGCGCCACTCTGACTTCCTCCAATGTAAGGCCACATCTATCTTTCCTAACTCTGACAAGTTTCTTTATTTCAAGGAATGTTTTACAGTGTTCTTACACTTTACGCCTATAGTCTGGGTAAATCACTATATTCCGTCCCTCAAAGTGCAGAGTAGAGGCTTCCCTGGTGGCCCTAAGGATCACGTCTCTGTACCTATAGTTCAGCAGCCTGGCAATAAGGAGTGGCACCTGGAGGGGGCATTGAAACCAGCACCCTATGTGCACTTTCAATCAGGAAGTGTTCTGACAAGCCCCTTGGCTTCGGCTCCAATTATTCAGTTCTCAAGAAATTGCTCCATGGACTGTCCCTCAGCCTTCTCCGGAAAACCCAGGAGGTGGATACTATTCCTCCTAGAATGTCCCTCCGCA
Source organism: Pleurodeles waltl (assembly GCF_031143425.1). NCBI lineage: Eukaryota > Metazoa > Chordata > Amphibia > Caudata > Salamandridae > Pleurodeles > Pleurodeles waltl. The sequence goes on from NC_090438.1 coordinate 568,204,961, forward strand.
TCTTTGGCTCTGTCCTCAAGTGTAGTGGTAACTGCAGTCATGTGCGTCACCTGCTGTTGAAGATGGTGCACCTCTGTTTGTATGGCCGTCATATTAGATTCCGCCTCAGTCACTTTATCAGCCACCTTACGCAAGTCTGCTCAAAGCAGGTTAACCTCCACCGACACTCCAGCAATTTGACCTTCCAATGCCATTCTTGATCCCTGTATGGCTTCCAGCAAGGCTGCACGTGAAAGCTCTTCTTGTCGCTCTGGTGAGAACTCCGGAGTATCCCAACCCTGCCTGGTGAGCTGATGTAGGGCCTGCTGTGGGGTTGTATATTGAGTTACAGCATCACCCTGCGTCTGTCTTTGAGATCAATTTTTTTCCCTATGGCGCAGTCTTTCCTACTGCTGTACTCAGGCAGGTCAAATGGTTGTTTTCCAACTGTAGCGTTCATATGTGCAGTGTGGCGGCCTGACAGCAATGCATCCATAGTACATAACTTCCTGTGCGGGTCCCTTGTGTCAGTTGGAGGACCAGTTCCCTGTCCTCACAGTTGGTCAGGCTTCTGCTGCAGTGTGCAACCATGTATTGGACCCCTAACCTAGGAGCGCACACTGTCACCAGTGTGCTCACTCACATCTCTGCTAATCATTCTGGAGGTCACTTGCAGCATCCATAGGGTCAACTGCAGTCTTTCTGTGTTGCAATACCCCCTATGTCATGGGCACTGTTACCAAGCAGTATCTTGTTATGCGGGCCCGCACAGTGCCAGGAGAATCCACCCTCTACCAGACGCACCGTCCAGTTCAGCCTACGCTGATGTGCTCCGCCGAGCCACAGCAAGGAACACCACCAGGTCAAAGCCTGCCAAGACCCCCTCATATGTCCCTCGGAGTAGTTGCAGAGAGCTAGTTATGCCACTCTTGAGAGCGGTCGTGATAGCTGTGCTTCCCAGCTCCAGGTGTTTGCATGCCTCCCTTCCTTCGGACCTTTCATGCGATCCCCTGTTCACTGGACCCCCAATGGCTGCAGAAGGTCATGAAGCACAGCGCTCCAGCGTTGGTGTTTGACCAACAGCAGAAGCCTCTCTCCGGCTATGATCCGCGCCACATCCGCACTGAGGGTCCGGCTCAGGCCTCTAGTCGTATCACACTTCTGTCACCTCTGATCTCATCAGAGGCCCCACACCCTGTCAGGCCCCTAATGGTACAGTTACCTTCACTGTAGCCTTCCCGATAAACTGACTCCAGAAGTCTTTTCCTGTGTCGGGCTCCCAGAGAAGTTTGTGCACAGCCGCCGCAGCCATGCCCAGTCTCACACGGCTGACGCCGGCTCCGACTTTGGGAGCTTTCCGGCCCACCTCATTGGCGCTAGTTAGGACTAGCGCTGACACTACTCCTTCCTCAGGCTCACAGAGGCGCACCCCCCCTGATATTGTTCAGGGGCACCCCATGCATTCTGATCCCTCATGGTGTAGCTTCAGCAACACCGCAGGCCGAGACTCCTCCGTCAAGGCCTTTCCTCACGGCTCTGCCCTCGCACGCTACCACAGGACCACCACAGTCACAAGGTGATTGGCGATTCTCCACTTTGGGTTGGGCCCCTCGCTCGCACCAGGGTCGCACCTAGGATTCGGCGGTCGTTGGACGGAGCTCCTTAGGAACGCATCTTATCGGCCATCTTGCTGACTGGATTCGCTGGGACATGCCTATAATAGACTGAGAAGTCATTGTATCAGTCATCTGGCATGTTGATACCTTTTATGGGACAGTGACGGATAATAGACGAGGAGGGTGTCTTTTGTTTTGTGTCCCTGTGATTTCTGTGACCCCTGTGTTTTTTTTTTTTGTGAGGTGTCCATGTGAGGGCCACTTGTTGGCTCAGTGGAGTATTGTTTTATTATTTTATCGTTCTATTTTCTTATATAACTGTGGTCATTGTTGCCTTTGGGATATCTATTTATTAAATTAGTATTTTTATATATTCTGGGTATTCCTTTATTATCACTGATCATGTTAAATGAATGAATGTAGGGTGGATTGATTGTTGAAGTGAGGGGATTTTGAGATTGTGAGTTTCCCAAGGGGAAATATATATATTTTTTTGACATTACTGTGGTAAGGTGCCCTGTTTCCTTGGGCTTCAGAGGACCCTCTCTCTCTCTTTTCATAGTAGAATAAAGCCTGACCCTTGCTAACCTTTTTAAAAAAAATGTGTTTTATTATTTAATGCAGCATCACAAAACAAACAACTGGCACATCATATGATTGTTACATTAACATTCTGTAGAAATTCAGACAATAGCCGGTAGTATGATTGCAAACAAGTGAAAGATGTAAAATCCCCAACATCCCTCCCACTCCCACCCCCACTGCTCATAGTACTTCTCAGTCCTTTTGACATGATTATACACACACACTACCTATTATACGTTCTATTTTGTATTTCTAGACCCAAGAGGCAATCCTCCGCTTTCAGCCTCCCCACCTGCAAGGTTCATTGATTTTAATCACTCTCTCCCAGCCATTCATGCTTCACTCAGCCTCAACAGCGCCAGGCATGTTCAATTAATTTATCCATCCCCTACAATATCTGGTGGGGTATTTAGTGCTCTAAGATCTTGTAACATCTGTTCGAACATACTTCATCCTAACCTTTTATTGAACTTTGCTAACCTTGTATGCTGATGTGATGTCACAAGAAAAGCTGCCTTCCAAGAAAGATGTAATGAGGCTTTATGGATAGATTTGCAAGAAAAAGTCATGAGACATGAAAGCTAAATGCTGAACTCTCAAGGAGGAGGTGGTTGATGTATTGGGGAAAAACGTTTTTAATGGCTTTTAAAAAAGTCCTTAACAACTAGGATCTTGAAAAAGAGAAGTTTCTGAAGGACTTTTTTCTGAAGGCAGTAATACCTGCCAAATGGGTTTTAATAGAAGAAAATTGTAAACAAGATTTGGCCAAATGAAGTAAGGATAGAAGTGAAATTTCTTCTTGACATGTTGTTGGATCAATGTTATTGTCAGAACACCAGATACAAAATCCTTTCCATTTGAATGAATAAGAGGCTTGTATGGATGGACATTTAACCTCTCAGAATTTCTATACAGTCTTGTGGCAGGCTCAAGGGCCCATATTGTACAGGTTCAAGGAGCCATGCTAACAAACTCAAAGATGGAAGTTTGGAATGAAGCATCTGGCTTCTGAACTTCATGAGAAGGTCCAACCTGCACAGACACCCCATGTGTGAATGTTCCGATATGTACAGCAGATCTGTGAGCCACCTCTGTCAGGGCCACTGCAGAGGTATCAAAATCATTCTTACTCTTGAATAAGACAACTTGATAATCACTGCTGGCGTCAGGGGTATCCGTGGAAAAGCACAGAGAAATTTGCCAGACCAAATCTATTCATATAGCATTCCTCTTTGTCCCTGGTAGCTAGAACCTCGAAGCGAAGTCTGGGCATTTTGTTTTTTTCTCTGTGGTAGCAAAGTTATGTAAGGAAACCCCAGGTGCAGAAGTAGCCATGAACGACCGAGTCGCTGTGGATCCCCCACATGATCTTCTTTAATAGATCTGCTGAGGGGATCGGCTTGTGTGTTCTGGGCACCCAAAGGATGGGGTGCAGTGATCCTTATGTTTCTGGTCAGAAACCAATTCCATATTGTTTGGGCTTCCAGTGATAAGGTGTGGGACCTCGTTCCTCCTTGTTTTTTCGTATAGTACATTGTTGTTTTGTTGTCTGTCTAAACACAAAGGGAATCGGCTCTGAAAGACAGTTGGAAAGTTTTCAGGGGCAAGCAAAACAGTTCTCAGTGACAAAAGGTTGCTATGTCGTTTCATTTCTTTCATTGATTACATTCCCTGTATCTGAAGGAGATCTATGTGTGCACCCAACCTGAAAGGGAGGCATCTGTACTATTGTCTGTGATGGTACTTCTAGATGAAAAGGCATTCTGAGGAGGAGATTTTAAAAATGACACCACCATTTGAGAGAGTGTGTCACTTTGAGGGAAAGGGTGATTTTGTTTTCTCAATTGCCCAAATTTTGGCTCCACTGGCCTTCCAGATACTGTTGTAGTGGTCTCATGTGGAGGCGAGCATTCTGTGTTAGAAAGATGCAGGACACCATAGAGCTCAGTAGAGATGACACTTGTCTCACAGTTAACACAGATGAATTTTGTCTCACAGTTAAATTTGAAGCTTTTGTTAGAGATTACCATTTTATGTGTAAGGAGAACAGTCTCTCCTTTGAAGGATACACTTTTGCTTTTATGTTATCAGTAGTTGCTCCTAGATAATGAAGAGACTGCACTGGCAATGAGGTTGACCTCTGGTGATTGACGTGTAGACCTAATCCATTGAGAGTAGTAACAGTTATTTGCTAATGTTGTTGAGCTTGTGGTTTGTTGAGTCCTTGATCAGCTAGTGCTTTAGATATAGATAGATAAAGATATTGGGTTCCCTGAGATACGTGGTAACCACAGCTATACACTTAAAAGAGGTACCAGGGGCTGAATTGAAGCCAGAAGGGAATACTTTGTACTGAAAGTGGATGTTTCCAACCAGGAATATTAAGACTGTGCAGTGCTTTTGTAGCTATTGGCATTTGAAACTACACATCTTGAAGATCTATGGAGCCAGTCCCCTTGATACATTTGTGGATACATTTGGTATAATGCTGGTGTTCTGAATTTCTCCCTCTGTATCCATTTTTGCAACCTTCAGATCTAGGATTGATTTGTTTTTTTAGATATTTCTATTTTACCAAAAGATAACAGGAATAAATTCCCTTTCTTTTTTGGGAGAAATGTACAGATTCCACTGCTTGCTTTTGCAGAAGAATGTTTAGTTCTGTTTACAGCATCTCCCGATGTTGAGTGGGTGTTTTTGCTGAAATAGCTGGAGAATTATTGATGAATCTGAGACAGTAGCATTCTATACAATATTCAGTACCCATGTTTCTTTTGTGATGGAACTCCACTCTTCTAGGTATTTGGCAACACTTCCCCCCTACTGGAGTGAGTAATGGTAGAAGGGGATGCAGGGGCTCATTGTTTGGGACCTGCCGGAGGTGTTCCTGCATGAACAGTTTGGTGACCACCTTTACTTTTGGTTGTTGCCTGAGTTGTGGTTGGAATGGTCTTTGTTGTTGTTGGTGTCCTTGAAGCCACTGAAGGGGTAGAACCCTCTAGGATAAGTATGATGATCCTAAGGCCTTTAAGAATGCTTCTTTTGGAGGCATGGCTGAGGCCGTCAAGATGGCAGTCACACTCTAAGAATGCTCCAGACCCCTCAGTCATCCGCCACAAACTACGCTGTCAGATTGCCTGCTGGACCTGGAAAAAGGTGACCTGCCAGTGCCGTGAACCACCTCGTTGCATCCGGAGGAGTGAGGCCTCCTGCCAATGCGACCGAGATGACACGATCACGTTGGAGTAATTTGCGGCCTGCTGGTCCGACTGACGGTGGGCCGCCCTTCGCCCTCTGTACTTAACTGCGGCTGGGCTGCCTCCAAGCGCTGGTGACTCTGGTAGTGGGCCTGGGCCTTTGTGGGTGGTACAAGTCCCCTGAAGACGAGGGGCTGTGGATGCGAGCCTCAGCAGAGTGCGATGAGGCACCAGGCGTATTCCGCCAATAAAATTACATTGATTACGGAACAGTGGCTTTGCCTCTGGAGTTGCAGTCCTGTATAACGGAGGGGGAAGACCAGTGCATATGCAAAGAGGTGCCTGTGGCATCCGGAGATATCATGTTGCTGGACTACTCCACTGAAGAAGACAAGCTATGAGACTCATGGGCAAGTGAGTAAATGTCAGCTGCCCTCCCCCCCCCCCTTTTTCCTCCCTTGCAGCCTCACACCGGGGCTGCTGTGCTGGTAATTAGATGATCTAAGGGGTGAAATAATACAATGGGCCTTCGTGGAAGGTGCGCAAACCCTGAGGACGGAGGGCTGTCAAAGTGAGCCCTGGCGGAGTGAGGCGACATACCAGACGCACCCCAGCCCTGGAGCCACGTGATGCGGGACCGGACCAGCCGCACCTTCCCGGATGCCTGGGGCCTGAGAAGACAGGGTCTCCCTCCCTTTCCCCCACACCGCATTGAAACTGAGCTGACTCCCGGGCAGTAGCTCTGCATCAGGAGCCGCTGTCCCATCTATCGGAGGGAAGAGGCCAAAGTGCATGCAACGGAGGTGCCTGTGGTCATCCGGAGATACTGTATTGTCGAACCATGCTGCTGGGTGTGACATGCTGTGGGTCTCCCAGACAAGTGAGTAGATGTAGGCTGCCACCCCCTTCTCCTCCCTCATAGCCTCACGCCAGGGGTGTTGTGATGGCAAACTGGAAGCCATTAAGGGGTGAAATACAATAGTCAGTTGACCCTCAGGGCTGTTGTGATGGCAAACTGGAAGCCATTAAGGGGTGAAATACAACAGTCAGTTGACCCCATGGGGCCTTGATCCTCCCCCCCTTTCCTGAGTTTAAGGGGCCCGCAGATGCAATACCTCTGTGCAGGAATCCAGAGAGGAAGACAGAACCGGCTAGATGCAGTGAACGCGATTATACCCCCGTAGACTCCACACCTCCACAGTCACCAGTGAACCTGCCATCGGGCAGAGGACTCCAAAGTGGGCACAACCCCGTGCCTGGATGAGCCTGACCATGGGGAAGGAGAAATGGACGCCACCTTCGTCCTCTCAGACTTGCATAGATAAACATACCACCCCAGCCAGGTCCTAGGGCGGGGAGAACGAGGAGGATATGGTCTCTATCACAGAAGACACCGCCAAGATCCTACAGGCTATCCAGTCTTCGCAGACGTCAGTTGAACACAAAATCGGGGAGGTGAGAGTCGACATGGCTTTGCTATGGCAGGACCTTAAAAATGCCATAGCACGTATTACTGAAACAGAGGAGCGTGTCTCCTCAGTACAGGATGAGGTTTGAGAGTAAAAGACTAAAGTAAATCGCTTACTCACTCACACTCATGAACTGCAGCGACGGGCAGAAGATGCTGAAAATTGAACGAGACACAATAATTTGTGCTTCATTGGTTTTCCAGAAGGAGACGATTTCCTCAACTTCCTCAACAGAGGCTGCATTCTAACAGAGGCCCACCGACAAGGAGTGCACTTCCAAAATTCAAAGATCCTAATTTTGCTGGACTACTCCCGTGAGTTCCAGACTAAGAGATGCTCCTACGAACAAGGTAAACAGAAATTGAAAGCATTACATCTGCAATACATGCTCCTTTTTCCTGCCCGCCGGAAAAGCTCACTTATTTGATACCCCTGAATCAGCATGGGAATGCGCAACAGAGGAGCGGCTGCTCCAATCGTGGCTTGGGGGGGGGGGCAGGTCTTTCCGGCAGTCCCTCGACCCGTGGCCCTGGGGTGATCGAAAGAGAAGGAACCCGGTCCAAGTGCTCCTGCACTCGATCCCCCTAAGGGAGGCAAAAAAAAACACACCTCTCAAGATCATCCATTCCCGGTTCTCCTGACTCATCGACTACACATCATATAGGTGCACCTTGCAATCTGGTCTGGCCGGCTCTGACCCCTCCCCCCCTCCCTGCACCCCCACTTGAGGGAGAGAGACTGAGCCAAACATCACTAAATTGACTGACTTTTGGGGCCACAAAGTGGTGACTGCTTCATTTAGCAGACAAGACAGCCATAAAGATCCTACTTCTTGGAGGGGTCCATCCCTCCATACCATTTCATTATTTTCACCTTCTCCTGAGTTACTGTTAGATGTTATTGAAGGGTGATAGATGCTTCTCCATTTGGGGAGGGAAGTGTGGGCGGTTGGGTGATGTACATCTGAATTAGTTATTATTTGACTATTGTTATTTCTTGTTTATTATGTTAATGGCAAGTAGTAATGCAAACTTACACAGATGGGACCTGTGCACACGCTCAAATCCACATCACATGTTCCTTCACTGGGCCTCGGGGAGCCTCCCTCCAGGGATTCTCCTGGACCCCACTCTTATCTTCCCAAGTTCCATGGCCCCTGTACCATAATGTCGTGGAATGTCAACGGACTCCTCTATAGAATCAAAAGGGGGGCAGTTCTGCGACACTTGCAGCGTTTTTGCCTCTCCATCCTGTTCCTTCAAGAAACACATCTAATGGGGACTTCTTGCCCGACAAGGCTATGATCGGATAGATCATGTGGGATTTGCATGCAGAGCCAGGGAAGCCGCAATACTTCTACACTGCAGCTAACCTATGGTGGTGGGCCGGACATGGTCTGACTGTCACAGGAGGTTCATTGTCCTGGCTGCACGATAGAAGGTCGTCCCACCAACCTTCATAGTGTATATGCCCCTCCTACTGCTCTCAAATGACACTTGACTACATTAACAGACATAATTGCTCAGATGCTTACAGGCCTCACCATCATAGGGGGCAATATGAATGCTGTCCTTGATTTAGATTTAGATAATACTGGTCCTCCCTCGCAACTTCGTCACAGGCAATCCGTTCTTCTTAATAAATGGCTATTGAGTCTGGGTTTGTGTGACTTGTGGCGCACTTGGCACCCTCGTTCCCGGCAATATACTGATACCTCGGCAGCCCATCACGCACATGCGCGATTAGATATGTTTCTTATGCTGGCTGCCGATCTCCCTTTGCTCACCCGAGCACAGATACTTGCGCGGGTATTTCTGATCATGCTTTCTTACTCTGGGCTCCCTGGACTGTGCACAGAGGCCAATGTGGTGCCTTAACGCCTGGGTGCTACAAGATGCGGCCTATTCTGCCGGCCTCCGTGTTGAAATAGAACACTACTTTCAGGAAAATGCTAGTACTGTCCAGTCCAATATAACATTTTGGGCAGCAGGCAAAGCTGCTATCCGGGGTCACGCTAAGGCTCTCCTGCACCGACAAGAAAAAGAGGAGCAAACACACATTACACAGCTTGAGGCCCGGGTGCTGCTGCTGGAACGAGAGCTGGATGCAGGGGGTTGGGAGGGCCGGGAGCAGGCTCTAGAGCTGGTGAGAGAAGAGCTCAGGACCCTCTCCCTCAAAGAGGCGAAGCTGCTTTGGCACGCATCCCAAGTGCGCATATATGGCCAGGGAGATAAAAATAGGAAACTACTATACCAGCTAGCCCGTGGACCATTGGCAGGGCGAGTGATCCCTGAGGTGAGGAATGCTGTCGGGACAATTCATACCACTCCTAGGGGTATAGCTTCTTTGTACAATATTGCGCTGTTCTATATATGTCCCCGGACCGACCATTAAACGGGACACCCCACTCTTTCATGAGATTTCCCTGTCCTGCCTCCTGACAGCGGTCATTCGAACTCTGGAAGGACCCATATCACCCAAGGAGATCGGTGAGACTTTTACGGCCCTGAAGCAGGGTAAGACCCCTGGCCCGGATGGCTACCCTGCCGAATATTACTCTAAATTAAGCGACCTATTGATTCCCCGCCTCCATGACCTTTACAACGAGGCACTGCGAAGGGATCCTCTACCCAATGATCTAGATCAAGCCACAACTGTAGTACTTCCAAAATCCCAAACCCCTCCCATATCATGCACTGCATACCGGCTCATTTCACTAATAAATGGAGAGATAAAAATATATGCCACTATCTTAGCAACTTGCCTAAAGGCAGTCTTACACAATCTGGTTAATTCTGATCAATGAGGCTTCATGCTCACCAGTGGGACTCAACACTGTCTACGGAGGTTGGATGGTGCTTTGGCACACCGACAGACCATCTCCTCTCCCTTGTTATTAATAGACTTAAAAAAGGCATTTGATTCGATAGGTAGATTCAGTTCTCTGGAAAATAGGACTGGGAAGCACCTTCCGTCGTATGGTGCTGCTTCTCTACCAGAAGCCAACTGCTCTGGTTCTCATTAACGGAGTACTGTCGGAGAACTTCCTAGTGGGTAGAGGGATGTGAAAGGGCTACCCTCTGTCCACCCTCCTCTTTGCCCTTGCAATAGAACCCTTAGCACTACTAATTCATTGACGTGCCTTTCTTACTGGGTGGAGGTGGGCAGGAGGAGAGGAGGATCGTATTGCTCTTTACGCTGACAATGTGCTATTGTATTTATCACACCCGGCGGTGAACGGTCCAGGTGCCTGTATTTTCTCTGGGTCTTCGAAGATCTGAGTAAACTATCAGATATTTCTCGTGATCCCTCTTATGAGCTCCTGTGACACCATAGATTGGCAATCACATATTCCTATTGGACGCGTCAGCTTCACTTACCTGGAAATCAAAGTCGCTCTAGAGCGGTCCATGACATGGTCCTTAAATATGACTCCCATTGGCAGGAGAGTGAACACCGACCTCAGGCAATGGCAAACATTGCCTTTGAGTATAATGGGGTGTTAAGCCTTAAACAAGATGTTAGTTCTACCTTGCTTCCTCTACATCCTTCAGAACCTCCCCATTCAGTTACCCCACCAGTGGTTCCGAGAGATGGATGTGGTTGCCCGTGCACTCATTTAGCATAATGGCAGGCGACGCATCTCTTGGGATGTATGTCGGCGAGATACCTATGAGAGTGATTTAGGCATGACAAATCTGTATTTCTATCACCTAGCCATGCAAACACTGACCATTAATGAATGGCTTAATGGAGGGTGGGATGACCCAGCCTACCGCCTAGAGCTCTCAACAATTGAGATTTCAGGTATCATGGGTATGTTGTATGAGAACCCCATCCCCAGGACTTTCCTGAGATAACATGCCAGCTCTTTAAGAGGTGGCGCCCTGCCCAAAAGCATAAGCAATGGTGGAACCGGATTACCAAATGCACTCCGTTGTGAAAGAGGACACTGCTGCAGGAAGTGGTGGCACTAGGGAGATTCTCCAGATGGGACACTCTGCCTTACTGAAACTCCAACAAACATGTGACTTGCCAAGACACAATTCCACAACTTTCTACAACCAAGACATGCACTGTCAGTCCATATTCCCAAGGACACTTCTGTACCCGACTTCAGCCCCATGGAGGTCAAGATAATGATGGGGGCCCTGGGTGTGGGGGGGAGGGGTGTTGTGAATAAATTACTCCCTATTGCTGAATGCCTCTTCATCTCTCCAACCCTTGCGCTCTTGATGGGAGACATGGATTGGGCCGATGGAAGACGATGACCGGAGAGATGCACTGATGGCACCACATACTCTCACCATATCAGCCAGATTATGCTTTATACAAATGTATTATCTGCACAGTGCATACCTAACCCCTAACAAGCTCCACCGAGCAGGCCTGCACGCCAATTCGCAATGTAATAGATGCGCCCTATCACCTGCTGATTTCTTTCAAGCAGTCTGGTCCTGCCCCATTATTACATGTTACTGGTTGCAAATCCTAGGAGAAATCTGCGGTGCTGGAGCTCACCCTTGAGCCCTCCCCTTTAACGGTTCATCTGGGGGTGATGAAGGGGCGCAAAAAACGTTTTGGGGCATAGCGCTGCTTATAGCTAAAAGAGAGATCGCTACACAGTGGGCACTGAGCACACCTCTCTCCCTGTCACAATGGAGGCGGGGACTGGATTGGTGCGCCAGAATGGAATGACCAGTATACCTGGCTTGAGGCTGTCCCAGGAAATTCGATAAAATGTAGTCTAAATGGTTGGGGATTGCATAATAACAGTGGGGGTGTAAATGCTACTCTACAGTTTTATCATGTGCGGGGACTATGGTTGGACGGACCACAATGGGTTATCGACCTTTTACAAGATGTATCACAGCATATATGTGTCTGTATGGGACCTTTGCAAATTGCTCAACATGTCTAATGTGTTTGCACCATTTCGTGACTTTTTCATCTAAAACAATAAAGTTGGTTATAAAACAAAAACATTGCTTCTTTTTCTCCTTATATTTCTCCAGTTCTACTGATGTTATTGATTCTATCTCTGTTTACAAATGAGCCAATTCATTGTCTGTATGATTCCTACATAAAGGGGTACCCGAGAAGGGTGGATTTATAATCCTCTGTTGAGACTCCTGGTTGAGAACCGCTCATCAAAGTCAAGAATGTCTTCTTCAGGCTAATCCATGGCAATAACCATATGCTGCCAAAAAAGAAGAATCTGCAGAAGCCCTGATTACTTGGTTGGACACCATCAAGTCCTCATTCATAATATCAATAAAATCTTCTCTGCGATCTCTTGGAAGAGTGCACAAATTGCTTAGGGAGTCCCTTAAATACTGATCATCTCTGTCAAAGAGGGCCGACACACTTTCAGATTTCATGTTTGTATCTTCTGTGGCACATACTTTGCACCCTACGGAGTCAAGCTTCCTACTCTTCTTGTCTGGTGTAACTACTGTGGACAAAGGACTTATAAAGTGTACTTTCTATGCAGGCAAGATTACCAAAAGAATCAGGAGAAGGGTGTGAACATAGAAATAATGGGTCCTACTCAGGAGGTCAATATGTTTTTTGGGGGCTAGATGTAGTCATTTGCTAAAGCAGGTGTAGGGAAAAGTAACAGAGCTGGTTTCTGTAAGCCTGGAACTAGCAGCAAGTGTGGTCTCTTTGGGGAACGTTGGTGAAGAGTTTAAAAAATAACCAATGCTGTCATTGAAGAGCTGGTAACAAAGTGTTTAATTTTGTTGCTCCTCATTAGAGAACTTCTTGAAAAGTATTAATATTGTCAGTTGGAGAGACCCTTGTTGAAGAAGAGTCAGTCAAAGGAGACGACGAAAACCTCCTCATTTCCGAGGATGTTGTGGTATAATATGAACACGTCCTGGACCTGTATCGATTTCTATGTCTGTGTATAGATGAATTTCTTGACAAAGAGTGACTAGAATGGTGTGAGTGACATCTTGAAATCGCTCTTGATCATGATCTGTGACAAGATCTGGAACTTGGTTGTGGAAACTTAGATCTCTTTGGTGTTGCTGGTGGACTTACTGGAGAAGGAGCACCTGGAGGTGCCACAGTCTGAGAAGGAGGAGGAGGTGAGGGATGAGCAGTAAGTGTTGGTAGTTGAGATGGAGAAGGTTGTGGAGAGTCTGGAATGACTGCTGGCCATAATGCAGAATATGGTTGTGAATATTCTGAATCTGAGGTTGATGGAAACCTTCTCACCCTCATTCTTATGATCCAAACAGCAGATTAGGGCCCATATTTAAACTTTCTGAGTCAAAACTGCACAAACGCAGCTTTGCGTCAAAAAGTATGGTGCCGGTTTGTGTCATTCCAGAGCACCAGCCTGGTGCCAAATTATTGGAATCCCGCAAGTCGGCGCAAAGAATGGGCTAACGTCTGGGAAAATGACATTCGCCGGGTGGGGGTGGCGGTATGGAGGAAGAAGGTTTTGCACCAAAAATTGACGTTAGGATGATTAGAGGCAAAAAGGATGCCTCTAACCAGCCGAGCGTCATTTACTGATGCAAAATCATCCATACCACATGACTCCTGTCTTCTAAAAGACTGGAATCATGCCCACCACCACAATGGCCAGCACAGGGGACAAGGGTCCCCTGGGCATGGCCACTGCACCCAGTGTCATATAGGGGGGCCCGTTTCAAGGCCCCCAATGGCACTTTAAATAAATATTTAAAATACTTACCTCTTCTTAACCTACTTACCTGGGATGCCCTGCCCCATCCTCTGGTGTCCCTCCGGTGTGGGTGGGGGTGTTCCTGGGCTGGGCACCTGTGGGCTCTTTCCATGGTGCTTGACAATGGAAATGGGTCCACAGGTCCCCTAACACCTGCCTTGACCCAGGAGTTAAATTATCACCCGCCTCCCTCGTGCACCTTTTTTGCACAGGAGGATAAATCAGGCACTAGGGCCTTACAGACATTTTTTTGGGACGGGAACGACTACCTTGCATCTCATTTATGCAAGGTGGTTTCACGCATCCAAAAAATGACTTTAACTCCAATATTTTGGCGCTAGGCAGGTCTTGTGTCAAAATATAAATATGGAGTTGTTTGCGCTGAATTCGTGTAAAAAAAAATAATTACACTAATTCAGCGCAAAGGAAGTATAAATATGCCCCTTGGTATGTTCCGGTATTGAATGACTTCTTACTCTCGAGTGCCTTCTATGTCTCAACGTCATGGTATCCCTTGATGTTGACCTTCTGTCTTTCAACGTCGAAAGGTGTCTCATCTTTGACATCAACTCGGCCCTCTACAGTGAACATGTTGCCACTGCACCTTGTCTTGAGGCATAGTTCTCAATGTCTAATGGGAATTTCCTTGCTTTTCTTGACTTCTCTTTTTGGATCTCGATCTTATTGAGTCCACAGAGGGTGATGGCATAGCGCTAGTAGGGGACTGACCCTCTTTTCGCTCGTGACGTCCCATCTTCAGACAGCACCTCTTGCCGTCTTTGCATTTTCTGCCTTCCATGAATGCAAATCTTCTCTTTGTCTTGTAGGGTACAACTGGAAAGGGTCTTGCAGTGTTGACATTTGACTGGAATGTGATTGTCAGGAAAGCAGAGTATACAGAGATCATAAGGATCTGAATTCACCTTTTTTCCTGCCACAAGCAGGACATTTGGCAAATAACAATGGCATTTTGTTGCCTGAAAAATACATTCTGCAGTCAGAAAATGACAAAGAGATACTTTAGGTGTCTAAAGATGCTAAGTGAAGCTAGATGTATTGAAATTTCTAAAGAGGTTTAGTTGGGAAAAAAAAGCCAAAAAAAGCCAAAAAGAAGCGGAGCTCAGTGCTACAACATCCTGTCAGCAGGAGAAAAAAAAAATAACTGAGGTAACTGTCATGTGCTGTGCATGATAGAAAACTGGAGGGTTGTGAGCCCTTAAAGATGCAGCGTCAGTTTTCATATGTTCATAACTACAGCCTGTGTGTCTATACTGCCCTGTTTCTTCGTCATTTCCTTTAAAAAAAGGATTGTGAAAAATATAGAACACATTATGTAGCTTATTGTTAAATGTCTTCGTTTTTTCAATTAATTTCGCCTTTTAAAAAAAATTAAAGTAGTTGGACAATATAAACTATTTTATAGGCTGCAAAATGTTTTAAAGAAATTATATGTTAAAACTTGGCCTTCCTGAAGTAAGACAACAATCTACTCTTATTAAGATATATTTTAAAGAAGTGCTCTGCACTCCGTAGCGTAGACTGTTCGGTGCTAATGATGATCAATTGTGATCCACTGAAAGGGAACTAGATAAGTTGTGCACTGTGGCAAGGCACAAATGATACATTTTCTAGTTCTGGAATCACAGAGTTAGTTTTTCTCGAGCTTCAGGCTTCAGGCTGCCAGCCTGAATCAAAGAACTGGCTGGACTGGACAGCAACCACCACTTAACCCACAGAGCAATGTTTGAGTGATGTGTGTTTCAGGTAATGATCAGTCCTATGACACAAAATATAAACAATTAGTGTAACACCTAAACCCCTTTCATTTAGAAATAACACACTCCATGACACTAGGAAACGGGACTTTTTAAATAATTTATTTAAAATCAAAACCTTCACCTAGTGCCTAATATGAATTGTAACCATAATGCAGATAAATAATACAAGTGTAAAGAACAGATAGAACTCTGACATATTGCTGTTTTCTGCTGCAATGCTACACTAGTTTTAGCATATTAGCAAGTACCTGCCTATTTTGAGTTTCAACGATGGTTCACACCCACATACCTGTTTAAAACCATAAGGCTGATGTTGAATTGAGTATCCAACTTGATATTTGTGTCCAACAGAAGCAGCTGTGAAAAATATTCACAGCATCCAGATATTCAGCAAAGGATGAATGCCTCCCAGCAGCCTTTATTTAAAGGGGGTGCTGCAGTTGTGCCCAGTCTGTCCCAATGTCACCTGGTGTGAAGATCCCCTCTAATTCTTAGTGTCTGGCTTTTACAAAATTATTCAGTAGTTTTTGAAATCACAAAGGTGCTGTGATACACTGTCATTTATTTTCATTCTAAGTAATTGAGTTATTTTTTAAACAAACAGAATGTAAATAGTAATTAGCATCCTTCTGTAAACTCTGAAGGTTATTTTATTACAATCATTTAGAAAAAGAATGGTCATCTTTCATATTAAATACTATGAATATATTTATGGAAGCTTTGCTACCACCTTTGACGAACACAATAACAAACTCAAATATGCATTCTATTAATCACTTGTTCAGTTTTGATTGATTGGCACATGTAACTCAATGTAGAGGAATGCCCAGAGAAGAAATGAAATAATCATGACTACTAAATTATTTCATTTTTGCTATCTGGGGTACAGATTTACCATGTTGATCTTGATGCTATAGGTATAAGGCATAGATTTACTAAGGTTGCGCATTACGAGTTGTGTGACTTTTATGATGCAGCCCCAACGCAAAATCCTTTTTGTCATTTATTAAGCCATGCAAAGTTACTTAAGTGAAGTGATAAAGTGGTTTAGTAAAGATAGAGTAACGCAAGGCAGTCATAGTGTTGCCTTTTGTTACTTTGGCCAGGGAGGCATTACATGGGTGAGCTTGGGCGTTCCCGTGCATCCACCCATAGTTTTCAACTTAATTCTTGATTTACTGAGGTGAATGAATCTGGGATTGTTCCCAAAAGCTATGCATCCCTGGAGCAGGCATAACGAGGTAAAATATTTGCATTTCTCCTTGTTACTTCCTCTTTCTATGTGTGCTGCATTCTGCAGCAAGCATGGAAAGAGGAAAATGTCTTTAAAGATTGGTTCTGTAAAGGTGTCTCTTACAAAACGTAATGCAGGCACCCTTCACCATGTTGCCAGGTACCTGTGTTGGCACAAGACAGCACACAGTGCAACAGCGCCGGGAGACAGCTGAGATGCACCACATATCCTAGTTTATATGCAACATTTCTGCTGTCTCCCTTTCATGCATCACAGTGCAGCAACTTTGCTTGCTGTCCTGCGTTGCGTGAAATTAAAGTAAATAAGACTGCAAATCTTCAATGACTGCCCTAAAAGGCAGATCACTACCATTGTTGGTAAAGAGAATAATACACTTAGCAAAAATGGTGGTCCTCTCACAACTGTTTTAATATTTTGGTATTATACTGTTACTGAACTGTGTGTTTCGAGGTCTTGATACTAATCTATTGTTAGTTCCTGTGTGTCCTGGATTATGAGCTGTATTATTTCGCGGCCCAGCTCCACTGTGCTACTAAATGGCTTAACAACACAATGGGAAGAGATTCTAGAATGAGGGTAAAGGTACCTTCTGTGGGAGAACAGGTGAGTCTTAATTAAACTAGTGGGCTCGAAAAGGTACATGCCTCTGTTAGTGAGAGTTCTCAGGTATTGATGGATGCATAGTCGAAGAACACATGCTGAACCATATGCACAACTATTCCCTTGGTGGGCCTGCCTGGAATCCTGGAAAGGTGAAACCCAAGGCAGCTGTCAGTATGGGTAGAAAAGGTATTTAGAAGGTAGGAGACTTAGGACAAGGGCAGTATTAGACCGTTGCAGGAATTTGTTTGATGATACAATATCCCTCCAGGACAGTTCTTACTGTGCGGGGTAATTACTAAAAAGTCGCTATGACGAAACACGTGTTGGCTACCTGTTGCTTTGGGTGTTATTTGTGACACAAGACTGCTTCCTAACTGTCAAACTGAGCAATATACAAAGGTATAGAAATAGGAAAGCAGACCGGAGTTATGGACCGACATTAACATCATATACAGAACCTCAGTCACCCCCTAACGAAAAGTAAACTTGACCAGATATGAGTCCATCTGTCCAAAATGTAGGTCCCTGGGATCAAGATTTTGGCCCTCATTACAACCCTGGTGGTCGTAGATAAAGCGGTGGCAATCCGGCCAACAGTCCGGCGGTAAAAAAAAAGGAATAGCCTCCTCACTCACGGCAGCAGGGCTAACTGGGGCAGGGCCTAAGGTGGCTGGGGAAAAGGAGATGCCCACCCTCCTGGGTGAGCGGGCATGGGAAACTCGCTGAGGGGCTGCTGGGAGGGCGGTGCTGGTATGGGGCTGGCGGCTGTACCTGTACTTGGGGTGGCCACAGAGCTGTCCGCCACCAGCTGCCATCAGAGGAGGTATCACTGTCAGAACTGTCCCCTCCTGTCTCCGCCGTGGTGCTCCCCTCGCCCTCCGTCCCACTGGTGCCCTCACGGTCGGTGGATTTAGCCTCCAGGGCCATGTGGGATGTAGCTCCCTCTGTCGTCTGTGCCTCAGCTCCTCTGCCAGATGATGCTAATTCACAGAAGGACAGGGTGACAAGATAAAAAGGGGGGGAGAGACAGAGGATACACTTGGTCAATGCCAGCAACAACACCACCGTTGGCGTACACAACACACAGGGGACAGCCCTACGCACTATGTGATGCACTACCAATCATAATGCTAGTCACCAGGCCATGGACAGTAATACCTAACACCAATAGCAGCATACCTGAGACCCACAGATCCCTGCCCAGTAGTAGATGCCCACTAGCATGTTTGGGGGTGGATGCATCAGCCCCTGCCCAACATGGAACCTACCCTGCAATGTCTGGCCTGGCCTAGGGGCACCCACAGGCCCACATCCCTCACCAAGAGACCACCCCTCCATGCGCAAGTAGTATATTGGGAACTGTACTCACCCCGTTGTTGCTGGTGTGATGCCCTCAAGCGCCCATCCAGCTCTAGATAGGCCACTGCCAGTATGCAGAACATCAGGGGGGTCAGGGTTCGACGGGCACCCCTTCCTCGTTGGGAGGCCATCCCCAGCTGGGCCTCTGCCGTCTTCCTTGCCCAGCGTCTCAGGTCCTCCCACCATTTCTGACAGTGGGTGCTCTGCCTGCCGTAGACCTGCCAGGGTCCGCATGTCCTTGGTGATGGCACGCCATATACCCTTTTTCTAATGGACGCTGACCTGCAGAAAAATGGAAGTGGAAAAAGGGATCAGTCACACCGTCCGGCCTGTTACACCCATGGCCCACCATATCCCTCCCATCCCCTTATGCACATACATTGCCCAACATATATGCTGCACGCTGCCCAGAACCCCTCCAGCACCCCCGCTTACACGAAGCCTTCACACACATGACACCATGCATTCATGCCCCATGCATCGTGCCTACAGTGTACTCACCTGTTGGTCTGGAGGCCCATAAAGCAATCGGTACTGGGGTAGGATCCCATCCACCAGTTTCTCCAACTCTGCAGCGGTGAAGGCAGGGCCCCTTTCCCCAGTGACTCGAGCCATGGTGTCTTCCAGACACAGGTCACAGCAGCACTTGCAGTATAGGTCCTCTCCTGTTGAAGATCATGCTGCAAGTGAGTGAATAGATAGAAAATGGCGGTCACGTCCACGGCAGTGCGTACCGTCACCGCCGGCGTACATCACCATTGGCCACTGTAACCCATAGGGCCCAATGATAACCAACGAGGAGTTTCAATGCGGTACTCGCCCGCCTCCTGCAACGGTGCGCAACGTCAGCGGCATTACCTCATTTTCACCTCTCCCTCCACACAGGACAGGCGGACGCCATTTCGAGGGGGGGGAAGGCCATGCCACCTAACTGCGTCACAGCCGACATAAGCACATTTTGAGAATAAACATAAAGATACTGTTTCTGTCGCAACATGCAATTCATTGTACATTGAGGAAAAGTTAAGAACTGACCAGATGCTCATCGTTTTGTCCCCTAGAGTACAACCGCTGAGGATGAATAGGAGATGGAGACATCCCCCTGTGTACAGTCCCCTGTGGTTCCAATTGGAGCCAGAACCAATCTCAGCTATCCATCAGCCCACTGGGATCTCCCCTCTTGTGCAAGTCCTACCTGTACTCCATTTCTTGGCGAGTGGCTCCTTCCAAGTGACAGTGGCCATGGCAGCAGGAATGTCCCAGCCAATGTTCTCAAACGTGCTGTCCAGAGTGTTGTCTGCCCTGATGAAACACATGTGCAGCTACATTGTTTTCCCCTAGGTGGAGGATTTGACCACAGTGAAAGCTGAGTTCTATGCGATGGGACATATCCCCAACATTGGTGGGGCAATTGATGGTACACATATGGCCTTTGTCCCCCCCTGTAGAAATGAACAGGTGTTCAGGAATCGAAAGAGCTTTCACTCTATGAATGTGCAGATAGTGTGCCTGGCGTACCAGTACATCTCCCATGTGAATGCAAAGTATCCTGGGTCTGTGCATGATGCCTATATCCTGAGGAATAGCAGCATCCCATATGTGATGGCTCAACTTCAGAGTCCCCGGGTGTGGCTAATAGGTGAGCCCATGGTCACCACCCAGTGTATGTTGGTATATGGGTGTGGGGTTGCCCCTAAGGGTGAGTGTCTGGCTAACAGGTATCCCTTGATATTTACAGGTGACTCTGGTTACCCCAATCTCTCAAGGCTACTGACGCCAGTGAGGAATCCCAGGACATGGGCAGAGGAACGTTACAATGAGACACATGGGCGAACAAGATGAATTATAGAGCGAACCTTTGGCCTCCTGAAGGCCAGGATTCGGTGCCTCCATCTAACAGGTGGATCCCTGTGCTACTCACCCAAGAAGGTGTGCGAGAGCATCGTAGCATATTGCACAACCTTGTCTTGAGACGCCAGGTGCCTTTTCTGCAGGAGGATGAGGCTGGAGATGGGCGTGTGGCAGCGGTGGAGCCTGTGGACAGTGACAAAGAGGAGGCAGAGAATGAGGATGTGGACAACAGAACATCTATCATTCGGCAGTACTTCCAGTGACATTCAGGTATGACACTGTAACTTCATCTTCCATTGCAGTTTTGTGTTGTACATATTCACTGGCAGGCTGCTGTTCACAGTACTATGGCCACTTACTGTACCCTTTGACATGCCTATTCACAGATATCTGTGCCCTACTCTGGCCCCTGGTGTATTGACTGCAGCACAATACAGGTCATACCTATGTATACATTACTGTACAGTCTACTTGCAATGTCTACAGATTGTTAAAGGAATACATACTTAATCGTTTGACATACTACATACATATATTTTTTAAAGTGGTGTTTATTTAGTTGCTGAAAATATAATGGGGATGTGCAATGGGCTGGGGTGATGGTGGAGGAATGTCCAGGATAGAGTCCATTCTCTTTGTATCACAGGTGCATTGTCCAAGGGGGCATAGGAAGTGGACCAATGGCAGTTCAAGGTGGACAGGGTGACAGAGTGGGACACAAGAGTGACATTCAGGAGAGTCATATTTCTGGCGGGGGTCTTGGCAATGTTCTCTGGCTTCTGGATTGCAGGGACCATTTGCAGGGCGGTTCTCCTTCTGCAGGGGGTGGGGTGCTGGTGGCCTATTTTTCCTGTGGTGGGGCCTCCTGTCCACTAGCATCTGCGGAGGTGGAGGGCTGTTCATCGGTGTGGCTAGTGTCAGGGGCCCTTTGGTGTGCTACTGCCTCCCTCATGGTGTTGGCCTTGTCTGCCAGCACCCCTGAAATGGTGGCCAGGGTGGTGTGGATGTCCCTCAGGTCCTCCCTGATCCCCAGGTATTGTCCCTCCTGCAGCCGCTGGATCTCCTGCAACTTGGCCAGTACCTGGCCAATTGTCTCCTGGGAATGGTGGTATGCTCCCAGGATGTTGGTGAGTGCCTCGTGGAGGGTCGGGTCCCTAGGCCTGTCCTCCCCCTGTCGCACAGCAGTCCTCCCAGCTTCCCTGTTGTCCTGTGCCTCTGTCCCCTGAACCGTGTGCCCACTACCACTGACCCCAGGTCCCTGATCGTCACGTGTTTATGGGGTTGCCGGGGGTCCTTGTAGTGGTGGACACACTGCTGATTGATGTGTCTTGGGGACAGAGGGATGGGCCCGCTGGATGGGTGCTGTGCTGGTGTTTCCTGAGGGGGGAGGCTCTGTGGTGGTATGGAACTGTGGTTTGGCAACCGACTGTCTGGAGGTCCCTGACGGGCCAGGTTGGTCATCCAGATCCAAGTGAGCAGAGCTGCTGTCATTACTGTGGGCCTCTTCTGGGGGGGACTGGATGTTGCTGGCACCTCCTCTCCGGTGATGTTGGGTGTGGGACCTGTGGGAATGTAAATGAAGTGTTATTGTTTCTGCGTGTGACATCTTGTGCATGGGTGTGTTGTCCTGTATGGTTGTGAGTGCCCTGTGAGCTTTGCCTTGTGTGTGTAGTTATTTTGTGGGCTTGGAGACTCTCTCTAGTGCGCATGCTGTGGTGATGGGCGTCCATGCAGGGCTGTTAGTGGTGTCCATGCATTGGTATGGCATGGAGGTCTTAGCATTGGAATGAGTGGGTTGTGTTGGTGGGGTGTATGGGAGGTGGTGGAGTGATGGGAGTGAGGGTCAGAGTGGGGGTATGTGATGGCATGCAGGTAGGAGGTATGTGATAGTAATAGAGAGTCGACATACCAGAGTCCAGTCCTCCTGCTACTCCTGCCAGGCTCTCAGGATGCAGTATTGCCAAGACTTGCTCCTCCCATGTTGTTAGTTGTGGGGGAGGAGGTAGGGGTCCACCGCCAGTCCTCTGTACAGCTATCTGGTGTCTTGCAACCACGGAAAGCACCTTCCCCCATAGGTGATTCCACCTCTTCCTGATGTCATCCCTTGTTCTGGGGTGCTGTCCCATGGAGTTGTCCCTGTCCACAATCGTCTTCCATAGCTCCATCTTCTTTGCAATGGATGTCTGCTGCACCTGTGATCCGAATGGCTGTGGCTCTACCCGGATGATTTCCTCCACCATCACCCTTAGCTCCTCCTCTAAGAACCTGGGGTGTCTTTGTGGTGCCAAGGGTGTAGTGTATGTGGTGTGTGTGAGGGTGCGTGCTGTGAGGTGCATGGATGGTGTATGGGTGATGGTGTTCTGTTGCTCTGGTTCTGTGGGTGCTCTTGGTGTGTCTCTCTCTTGGTTGTCAATTTCTTTGAGTCTTAAAGGGATGTGGGTGGTGTGGGTGTGTGTTTTATATTGGTGTGGGTGTGTGGGTGTTGTGTATGAGTGCTAGGTGTGTGTATTTTGAATTGTCCAATGTGGTGCTGTTATGTATGTGTATTTTGAGCATGGCAGGATGTACCGCCAATGGTTTACTGCGGTTGAATGTCCGCCGCAGTGATTCGTGGGTCATAATGTTGTGGGCATAGTTCTGTTGGCATAACGGTGTGGGTTTTGCTACTGACAGTTTATCACTGACCTTTGGGCTGGCGGACTGTCTGTATAGTGACGGATTGCTATATGTGGGTCATAAAATGGGTAGCGGTATACCTTCGTGGTCGCGGTATATTGGCGGCAGTCGGCATGGCTGTAAACAGGACTTACCGCCAAGGTTATAATGAGGGCCTTTATCAGATGTATGCTTTTATGGCTTATTTCCCCACCCTAAGAACTAGAAACCATAGCAAATTCATGGCTCTTCACTTTTATTGTCAAGAAGGCAAATAGCTATGACCTGGAAATTGATAGGGAATCCGTGGTTGGTAAAATGGCGATCAGATGTGTTGAAAAAGGCTGAACGTCAAAGCATTAACCTGCATGTGAAAGAGAAAAATTCAATAAGAAAGCTAGGCACATCCCAAACCTGGAATGAGCTACTCGTTGCTGTTTCAGGCGAATTTGAGGAAGAGGTTCAACCTTAAGCAGATTTTAATGTGGAATTAGGAAACATATACTACTGCCCTTGATATGACATGAATTCAGTGGTGAAATATGATGAAACACATACATCTTATGAGTTATGTTGTTGTTAAAGAACTAGCGCAGAGACTTTGTTGAGAATATTAGGTATGTCCAAATGTATGATTTGTTACCTCACTTATTGCCAGGTGTACCGGCTGAACTAGAAGTACATGGCAGCAGGACATTTGACCTAAGAAGAGTGCTTCTCAATATAGACTCTGGAGTTAGCAAGAGTTCCTTTGCTTCATGTTAGAGGTACATATAATACAACCACATTCTACGGATGATGTATAGCCCTTAGTCAACATGGGAATGCTTTTCCAAACTCCATGTCTAGTCTGTGGCTATTGAGATGTCTTAATAGAAAACCTTCTTGATTATTTTTTGTTTCTTGAAAAGGCAGGGAAAAGATTGTATTAGGCATGAAACTTCACAATACTAATCTGGTTTTGCTGTTTTTGTCAAACTTTATTGAATGTTTAGGCATGATGACAATTCGATCAAGTACAGCACACTCCAGATCATAATTCACAAATTAATGCCAGGAGTAGGTACAGAGTTCTTCATAGCAGGCTAATATGCATGCACATCAGTGGCGGTTTCTTCATGAGGGCGTTGGGGCTCTACCCTCGTAACCGTAAGAAAAAAAAAAAAGAAACCCTCGTAACCAAAGTGAAAACAAACTCCCCTAACTCCCTCCCTAAAACAAATGTACACACCTCTTTCTTGCTTGGGGCTGGGGCCTGGCTCGGGGCTACTGTGTCACATGACATAAGACTGGCAGGATCAGGCCCTCCTCTGACTGAGTCTATGTTTGCCGGGCTGACAAGCTCACAGCCTGAGGCCTGTGAGGTCATCAGCTCGGCAAAGACATAGCTCCAAGGACCAGTCTCCACCCCCTATTGACGTGTGGATAAAGTTAGCCCCGGGCGCTTCAGGCTGAAGCCCTGTAGCGCTAAGGGCTTCACGTCAGTCAGGAAGTGGAGGATGGTCACCCCACCCTTTCCCAATTCGTCACGAGGGTGGGTCTAGCCCTGTGACAAGTTGGGAAATGGTGGGCGGGGCTGCAGACAAACATCATGATAAATAGTGGTTTATGTTCTGCTCTTAACGGTCCTTTGTATATAGACCTCAGATACAGTTGTGTTCTCATTTTTTGCAGCCCTGATGAAGTCCGTGAGAGTGTTCTCTCATAGGACGAAACACGTGTTGGCTGTGGTGGCTATATGAAACTCAAGGATGATTTTCTATTATTATGATGAACTGTGTGCTTCAAGAAATAAATTTAATCTGAACTGTTGATGGTGTGATTGCCTTTCCACACTGAAGATTCTATACATCACCAACTTCTAATCCTATGTTCATGAGTGCCCTGACAGTTGTCTTTTGCACTGTTAGTTTCCCTTGAAACATTGGAGGATTAAGGAAGATCCTCTTGCCAGGAGCACCATGCCACAATTGAAATGTTAATACTATTATATGGACTCACTGTGAGCGCCCAAATCCTATGACTTTCTTCCTAGGTGCTTTTGCTTTGACTCTTTGTTGTTGTACATAGGGGTGCTGCTCCAGCCCATCTGTATTATTTGACTATAGTGTATTGGTTTGTTTGTACTTTATATCGTCAATATGGATCGTGACAAATTAGCTGCAGATATTTTTGGTAGTTTAGAGCAGACAGGAACTATACCCAAGTCACATTCAATCGGTGCCCAACACTCTAAAATGGGGCTGCGTGACAAGTTCTTCAAATTGGAAAAACTGAAAAAACAGGAGGTGTCTAAATGGTGGGATGGGGCCACCTTAAAACAATATGTAAAGCTTAACAGGATACCTAGGGGGTTACGATCACATATTTTTCCCACTTTTGACGACCTCGATCCAGATTTATTGGACAGTTGGGAACAGGAATTGGTGTCAAGTTCACTCAGACTAATGAACATTCTGATAGAGAATTCTGAGAGGAAAGTGACTAGACTGCAAACAGAAATCTCTGAACTAGAAAAGGAGATTAAAAATATGAATATGGAGGAACCAACCGCCAAAAACTATTTAATTTTGAACTAAATTATCGAGCATCATCAAAATGAGATCACACAAAGAAAAACGCGCAAACTCAGACGAGATGAGTTAGATTACAAAAATTGTAGGATTTTTACATTCTCCCGTAAATATGATCACTTAGTCAAAGGGTATGAATCCCCACAAAACTATGATGCAGGCTCCTCATCCTCACTAAACAGTGTATCTACCAACATCAGTGATACAAGTGCTAGTTCTAATATTTCTAGACAGGACAGGGTAGGACAACAGGGTACTCCCTCTTTTTTAGCAGAGGTCCAACGAATAAGACAGGGACAATGGGAAGGAAGTCGACGCAGGGCAGACCCAGAAAAACTAGGCAGGGTGGTAGAGGAAGAACACACAGAGACAAGGAAAGGAATGAAAACAAGATCGTGGAACAGGGGGAAATAGATATTTTTGATAGTGATTCTATCAATGTCATTAATCTCTCTAACTTGGAACTTACAACTCACGATCTTACACTTCTTAGTAAAGGACTGGGTTTTTGCCCAGGAGACTTTGGTGACTTTCAGAGAACGAAAATTGACTTTTTCAAATTTATTAGACGCTTAAAGTTGAAGAAGTATTTCGCTAATCACCCCGATATCAGAGACATTAGTACCTTATTTGATGGTCACAATGATGATCAACACTTGTCCATTATGGATGTCCATGATACGGCTACTCTACTGTCAATTGCAGACTGTGAACAGGATCCTACCACTATAACACGCATTCTATCAGATCTTGATATCCCATCAGATTCACTCCAGAGTGGTCTGAGGAGAAAATCGGATTGGATACCAACACTAACAAAGGACAATTGTGTAGATACTTTTTTTTAAGTTGTCTGGCGTGACTTAAATAAATTAGAGGTAAAAAATAATTTTCACCAACACGTTTGGCATCAAAACCTCACCCAGGTAGAAATGAGAAATTTGAGACTTTTACGGAAGAATGAGGAGATTACCATCAGAGAGGCAGACAAAGGGGGAAATATCGTAATTATGAACACCTCAGACTATGACCGAGAGATATACAGACAACTAGAAGATGCTACCTGCTATGAAAAGATCTCGTCTGACCCTATCCCTGCACTCGCGAACAAAATCAATACATTTCTACACGATTGTTTGGATCGCTTACTTCTGAAAGATTAGGAATATATGTACTTACGTGTTCATAGACCCAGAAATCCTTGTATATACGTACTACCTAAAATTCATAAAAGTCCTACTTCCCCTCCAGGTAGGCCCATTGTTTCAGGGATTGGTGGTCCTACTGAAAAGCTTTCAGAATATGTTGACATCTTTTTACAGCCTATTGTAGGGAACTTACCATCTTATATTAAAGATACCAAGCATATTCTCAGTATATTAACGGACATTACCTGGGAACCAGGGATGATTTTAGTCACACTAGATGTGACCTCCTTATATACCAGTATTAACCATGAACAAGGAAAGGAAGCATTACGGCATTTTCTTTACAGAAGACCGGCGAGCCTTTATGGCCATACTCAAATGTTAATGGACATGGTGGATTTGATTTTGAATAATAATGTTTTTATTTTCAAAAATGACTGGTATCGCCAAAAGCAAGGCGTGGCTATGGGTTCTAAATTCTCACCAGCTTACGCTAATCTATTTATGGGATTGTTCGAACATAATAAGATCTGGAGTAAAGAGGGGAGTAAGTGGGTTTCAGATATACTCTATTGGGGTAGATACATCGATGACTGTTTGATGATCTGGACAGGTGACTTACAAGAACTTGTCAACTTTATAAACTATTTAAACATGAATGATTGCAATATTCATTTCACCTCAGAGCACAGTGTGACCAGTATTCCCTTTCTGGACGTGGAACTTCTCATTTGCAATAACAAAATTGAGAGTCGACTATACAGGAAGAGTACTTCATGTAATTCTATGTTACATGCAAAGAGTGCACATCCAGTCCATCAAATTAACTCAATACCATATGGTGAGATGGGAAGGGCAAGACGCAATTGTAGTCTTGAAAAAGATTTTGGACTATGCATAGAAGACATGAGCATGAGATTCAAAGCACAGGGATATTCCACTCGGGTGATAGACATAGCCCGTACAAGGGCCATGAGTTTGAAAAGGTCTGACACATTGGGTCAGAAATCTAGAACAAGTGATACTGTTATTCGTTGTATTACCAATTACACGAAAACCGCTACCTTATTACGTAAATGTATGAACAGACATTGGTATATTTTAACAGCAGATCCTGTTCTTAGAAAAGTGATTCCAGATACCCCGGTTTTTACATATAGAAGGGGTAGAACTCTCAAGAATTTTCTATGTTCCAATTTTCGCAGTAAACCTAACCAAGAAAATTGGCTCACCAACCGTGGTAAAGGTTTTTTCAAATGTGGTCACTGTGGAATGTGTAGATGGACCAGGTCAGGGATCACCTCATTCACAAGCTCTACTGGTGTGCAATACAACATTAATTATAATATCACATGTGAAAGTAACTTCGTCATCTATATGGTTATTTGTAGATGTGGCCTATATTATATAGGTAGTACTATTAGACCACTGAGAACTAGGGCTAGTGAGCACTTCAGAGCCCTGAGACAAGAAGATGTGAGATACCCTATAGTAAACCACATTCGGCATTGCCCCAAACAAAATAACACTTGTGGATTCGAATTTGTTGGTTTTGACCGTATAAATAAAGATCCTAGAGGAGGTAACAGAGAGTTAGCCCTCAGAAAAAGAGAATGCTACTGGATCCTAAAACTCAGAGCGGTAGAAGATGGTCTTAATACCAATTTCGAAATGGAATACTATTTGGGAGAATAGGATAAAAATTCTTGTTATTCAACATGTATACTCATTGTTTATGTAGTATGGTCTCTACCTGTACTTACTTACGTGTTCAACAATACTTGCATTGATGATCAGTCCTTTGTAAATTATTTTCCATTCTGTACTGTGTCTTAGCTACATGAGTATGCTATGTACGCTGTTTAATGTGCTTGTTTTATGAATAATGCTTTACAGAAGTCGTAATATTTACATATACATATTTCTCTCCATGTACTAATTGATACTTATTGCATTAGATCATTAGTAATAATACTTTAATTGATTATTAGCAATTCACATTCTTAGATCTGTTCTTCATTGTTTTATACTTTTGAGACCCGCCAATGTGGGGTCTATACATGATATGATTGGGACACGTCACATTTACTTACTTTATATTCTCTCTCTCTTTATTCTACTACAAATTTACTCAATCACCTCTATGTATTTTGGTATTTCTCCTCGTGTTGGCATGTGTAGCTGGCATTATATCAATATACATGTAGATTTTGACCGTATGCTTGTTGCGGGCATTACCAGCTATGTTTAGATCTAGGGAGCCCCGATGTCGTGTATTTATTTGTTGGGCTTTATATATTTTTATTTCCTATGCGGTCAATACCCGGTGTAAATTAGGATCAGGTGTGTAGTATTTTTCAGCTGATTACTGCTGTTTGCCAGATAATTACAAGGATGTGTAGACAGTGGTTTAATATTCCGATCGTGGATCGGAATGTTGTTAGTTCCTTTACCTCGAGATTGGATTATACTCTGTTCCAAGATGGCGCCCGTTTTTTGGTCTAGTCCGTTTTCTATTTCATCAATACTTACGTGAATACGCATAAATTGTATCCGCCTCAGACGTTCGACTTTCGTAAATGGCTCTGGGACACTAAAAACGCCGTGAGATTTTTTGACCACAGTTTGTTTTCCCTATTAGATTTTGACTTATTTGGATAAAAGGTGAGTGATCCTGAGGGTTTTTTTTTAGGACGTAGTCTTACTCTAGGGTAGCATTGGGGAGCGTTTTGAATACGGGTTTTCTTCTAGGCTCACCGGTTTATTATTCAGTGTATTGACTACAATTTTCTTCTTATCTCACTTTCAGATTGTGTCAGAGGAATTCTTCACTAGATGATTTGTTCTGAGATTGTTTGCACTTTAATGAGGTCAGTTTCAGGTCCAAGGATTATACTTATATGTTTACATTGAGGTATTGGGTGTTTTCGGGCTTCACATGAGATTTAGATAATGTACAGGTTTACTTATGATTGTTTTCTCAGATTTCACAAGTATCTGGAAAGGATTATTTCTTATATAATACTTACCTGAATCAAGGTATGTCCCGAATGGGGTGGGAGTTTTAGTGTTGATTCTTTTAAAGGTTTCTCATCTAATTTTCGGGCGTGGGTTTAAGCAGTTCTTGGCTGTTTTCAATTTTTCTCGTTTCTCAGGTACTCTTCTAAGATTCTTGCTATGAGGTGACGGTTTTCTCTTTTATTCTTTCTTTTTCCAAATTGTAGGTGTGCACACTCAATTTATGATTTCCTTTACAAGGAGATTTCACATTGTGGTTATATTTTAATGCTTTACTCTCTAATAATATGTGGTTATTATTTATGGTGGGAACTCTCTGTCCGGTTAATGGATATCAGAACAGTTTCTATTCTTATTGCACACTAAGTCACATATGGCATGTTTTGACTCTCACAAACATCATGATAAATAGTGGTTTATGTTCTGCTCTTAACAGTCCTTTGTATATAGACCTCAGATACAGTTGTGCTCTCATTTTTTGCAGCCCTGATGAAGTCCGTGAGAGTGTTCTCTCATAGGACGAAACACGTGTTGGCTGTGGTGGCTATATGAAACTCAAGGACGATTTTCTATTATTATGATGAACTGTGTGCTACAAGAAATAAATGTAATCTAAACTGTTGATGGTGTGATTGCCTTTCCACACTGAAGATTCTATTCATCACCAACTTCTAATCCTATGTTCATGAGTGCCCTGACAGTTGTCTTTTGGGGCTGCAGACAGCAAGCTCAAAATCGAGTCTGCGCAGTTTGTGCACTGTTAGCAAACACAAGGGGGCATATTTATACTCTGTTTGCGCCGGAATTGCGTCGTTTTTTTTTACGCAATTCCGACGCAAAACTAACTCCATATTTATACTTTGGCGTTAGACGCGTCTAGCGCCAAAGTCCATGGAGTTTGCGTAATTTTTTAGCGTGGACACCTACTTTGCGTTAATGATATGCAAGGTAGGCGTTCCCATCTAAAAAAGTGACTCCGAGGCATGTGCGCCATATTTACACTCCCGGGCAAAAATGTCGCCCGGGAGTGGGCGGGTCCAAAAAAATGACGTCCAGCCACTTTTGCGTCGTTTTTTAGCGCCTGGTCAGGGCAGGCGTTAAGGGACCTGTGGGCTCGGAAGGAGCCCAGAGGTGCCCTCCCATACCCCCAGGGACCCCCCCTGCCACCCTTGCCCACCCCAGGAGGACACCTAAGGATGGAGGGACCCATCCCAGGGAACATAAGGTAAGTTCAGGTAAGTATTAATTTTCTTTTTTTTGTGGCATAGGGGGGCCTGATTTGTGCCCCCCTACATGCCACTATGCCCAATGACCATGCCCAGGGGACAGAAGTCGCCTGGGCATGGCCATTGGGCAAGGGGGCATGACTCCTGTCTTTGCTAAGACAGGAGTCATTTCAATGGGGGTTGGGAGTCGAAAAAAATGGCGCAAATCGGGTTGAGGCGATAATTTTGCCTCAGCCTGACTTGCCCCATTTTTTGGCACCCAAGCTCCATATTCCCCTACGCCGGCGCTGCCTGGTGTACGTCATTTTTTTTGACGCACACCAGGCAGCGCCGCCGGGTAACGCCGGCTAACGTCATTGAATAAATACGGCACCCGCATGGCGCTTCAGAATGGCGTTAGCCGGCGTTAGATTTTTTTGACGCACAACTGCGTTGGCGCAGTTGTGCGTCGAAAAGTATAAATATGGCCCAAGGTGTTTGCTTCCAGTGCTGCGGTTGGGAGTCGGTCTCGGATGGAAGGTAGACTCCCAGCCACACGCCAGGTGCTTGGCAGGCCCCCTGCTGCTCCTGAGCAGCCCAGCCCGCACCAGCGGCAGCGCGCGTGCTCCCTCCACCTGGGCTCAGAATCAGCAGCACCCCGGCCTCGCCGCACGGCTTCCAGGCGCTTTGCGCACGGCTTCCAGGTGCCTCGTGGGCTCTGGCACCGCTGCCGCCCTTGCCTTTGTGCTCCTCTCGCCCCCAGAGGACCAGGTGGATGAGAATAGGATGGCACCTGCCTGCCCCCTGGCCTTCCGCGACTCCTTCTGTGGGTAGCTGGGACCTGGAGGAGCCCCTGGGGGCAGAAGATGCCGCGTCGCCCCTGGTAATCAGTCTGCCTCTGCCCCCTTTGTTGAAATAATGCTGGGGTCGGGTTACAGGTTTGCACAAACTTCACTGTAACGAAGTTATTGAATTCCAATTGGAAAAGCTTGCTCTTTGTTGGCGAATGCGTTGTGTTCACAGCCGCTTGCAGAATGCTGGGCCTCATGTCTATGTACTACGGCAGTGCCACACCTGCAGCTTTCTGTTTGTGGTGCCTACTCCGCAGCGTGCAAGGACTGATCATCCTGTTAAATAAATGTAAGTAAAATATTTTACTCTAGCCATCTCCAGAATACCCTTTGAAATGAAATAGGGTAGGAATTAATAAGATGGAAATCACCTGTCTGCATTGCGTTGCTTCAGTTTGCTGTAGTATGGCCTGGCTGATATGTATGAATTGCTCATTCACAGGGAGAGAAGTTTTAATGCTGCTTCGGAAAAGCGTGTACTTGTTCAGGACACAACTTTCTAAGAGGCCCCCTTTTCAAATGTATTGTGCTCAGCACTGCACGTTGGAATGGCCGTTTTGTGACGTTATTGAATAGATGTGAATTTGCTGTAATCACATATCCTTCTACACTTCTGACTGGGGTAATACACAGAGGCTTTCAAATCATAGTTTTCTTTGTTATTTTGAGCTACGGCACGTTTCTTTCTTTTGCAGCCTTCAGGCAGAATGTGTTTTATAAGACATTGGAAGCAAGCACAAAGCTCCTGTCTGGAAGTACGATATACCTCTTGGTGCCAGTGACACATCTCATTTCAAATGTATTGTGTTCAGTGCAGCGCCTCCACATTCTTAGTTATTCCTGTGTCTGTGCATGTGGGGCGACAACTTCGTCCTTATGTCGCGTGTGGTAGTTGTTTCCATGGGTGACCGCCAGTGTGCCTCAGACAACTGTGGTGCCTCTGAATGTGTGTTTGTGAAGCGGGGCATATCCAGGAAGAATACATAAAGGTGGGAGCCGGACATGTATACTATTCCTTTCTGACGGGGCCTCTTGAGCATGGTAGTTGTTCTCTGGCATCTCTGCTCTGCTAAGGTCGGTTAAAGGGGCTTGTTTGTGGTGCAGAGGGCTATTTCTAATAGGGCTCACTGAAACCAGTTAAAAAGTAAACAGTGACGCTGTTTCCAAGATGGAATGCAAATGCAATGAGGTGCAGTGATGGTTGTATTCAAAAGCTCAGACTTTGTCTTTCAGTTAGCATTGATTTTGTTTAGTTACATTTGCTTAACTATGTTGTTTCTCTTGTTTGTGTGCTATGCACCTTTGAAACGCTTGGTTACAAAATGCTGGCACTGCTGTTTCACCAAAAGGAGTAGGTTAAGATTCTTGGAGGGGGGGGGGGGGGGAGAGGAACGTGGTTCTCAAAAGCAAACAAGAGAGCATGTTTCTCCTGTCCTGCTTCTTGATAGGTTTCATTTGGCTGCTTCTGGCATGGGATTTCTTTGATCAAAGTGATTTCTAAATGGGGGAGGGGTTAAGAGACGGCATGTGGCCTCGCCTCAGGAGGGCTGTAGTCTGCTGTAGTGTAAACATTGGGAAAGGAAACCCCAGTCTTGCTTTTCAGGCACATTAGTCAGTCTGCACTTCTTGTGTTGTGTGACCAGGAAGTTAGCACTTCAGATGTGCTATGAAGCTTGATCTCAGTCATAGAAGACCTTATATGTATAGTGTGTGATATATGTACAGCTAATAATATGCTGAAGCTTATGCTTACTTGCAAAGCAATTAAAGTACCTTCTAAAAATAGAATATTATAATGGTAATTGATGTAGCACTGAGGGGAGCTGCCCATCATACACGAGCCCCGACATCTGTTTTACAATGGCCGTGCACTTGAAGACTCAGGTTATGTACTTTATAGTCTCTCACTGGTCTTTCAACTACTTTTTTATTAGTATGCACCCATACAAAGGGCTGTGAATCGTCCGATGTGTGCAGGTAACATAATAAAAAACATTGCTTGTTGCACTGTAAATTTTTCACACTACAGTAAGGGAACAATTTTCATTCTGTAAAATATGGAGTATTTTTCATGTATTTAAAAATGTAAAGTCCATACTATCATGATTGCTTTATAAACCGTCATGCTTCATAAAATTTTCTTTAAAATGTGTCATTTTCCTTATCTTTTTTTCAAAAATTTCCCTGGGGTAGATGCCCCCTCCAAAGCCCCTTTCTGAAGGTGTCACTCACTCGCTTCGCTTGCTCGCCAGCCAACACTCATAAACAACATTTACGCCCCACCACATTCAAATGTCACCAGCCGCCACTGATGCACATAATCATTATAAGAAAGACTTCCACATGCGGTGTTCATAAAGCAATTCGGATCGTGAATAAACAGTAAGGTCATGCCCTTTAACCCCCTCCCTGTGTATCCCCAACCAACTGAACACAAATTACATGCCGGAGTGAAGGTGCCTTAGAGTAAGTGCCGTGTGGTGAGTCGGAGCTGAGAGGCCCGTCGCCCTGCGGTAAATGATGGAGGCGGGTTACCCCTCATTCTCTAATCCTCACACTTGAAAAAGGTGTTGAGTGAGACAGGAGAAGAGTGAGAGTCCCACAGAAAGGAACTGTACTAAGGGTCTCCAGATATATTCAAAGCCTTTTCTATTGTCTGTAAACATGTCAGGCATCCGTTCCATCATGAGGCATTGCCAAAGGCGGGCATGCCGCTGCCATTGCCTCTGCCAGATAGACGGAGCTTCTAATCTTCACCAAGCTGCCGCCAAGGCCAAGTTGGCTGCCCC
This sequence comes from Pleurodeles waltl, assembly GCF_031143425.1. Taxonomy (NCBI): domain Eukaryota; kingdom Metazoa; phylum Chordata; class Amphibia; order Caudata; family Salamandridae; genus Pleurodeles; species Pleurodeles waltl. Next base: position 568,239,592 of record NC_090438.1, read on the forward strand.
CAAGAAAAGCCAGAGGATGGGGCGACCCCCATGCATTTAATGCTTGTGTTGTATCAGAGTCCCAGGAGAATAGCTTCCGGGTGTGTGGGATGGGTATGCCAATATTTCATCTGCACCAGAATTTCCACCCAGTATGGCTGTATCGCCGGACAGTCCCACCAGATATGTCAGAAATCCTCCAGCAATGATTTGTCCTGTTGGGATAAGCTTATGTAATTTAGCTGGGTGCAAGTACCTTCCCGTAGCCCCAAAGATCTATGAAATCTGGGGATTTCATTCCAGAGTTTGCACCATTGGCAGTCTGTAACTGATATTTCCAGGGTCCTCTCCCAGAAGGTCATGTGGGGGAGGGTGGGGCTTTACGGCTGGTAGAAGAGAAGAGAATACAAAAAGGATATGCATCCCTTAGTACTCCCAGGACGTCTGATGAATTTCACTATAAGGACAAGGTCTCTGGTGGCTGCTGCCGCACCTTTGGACTCATTACCCAATGTTTCAGTTGTGTGTAGTGAAATAGCTCAGTGGTTGGCACATTAAGGTCCCAATGGCAGTGCTCAAAAGTGAGGATTTCCCACTCGTGAAAGAGGTCTGATATGGTGAGGCAGTCCCCCTCTTTCCATAAGTAAGGCCGTGTTATAATGTAGACTAGGCCTCGTATGGAGGAAGTCACCCATACCCTAGTGGCTAAATACTCTCTGCTAAGGGCAAACAATAAGGGCGAGGGGGACACCCCTGTCTTGTGCCTCGCTCTAATGAAAAGAATTCAGAGGCCGTTCCATCCACCAGACAAGCATAGTTGGCACAGACCATACCTTTCCCCAGAGCCAAATGGCTTATTGTGAGGAAGAGGAAGGGAAAATCCACATAGTGAAAAGCCTTTTGAGCGTCTTGTGGCAGCAACGTGGCTGGGATCTTCTTCTTAGTGGCTTTGTCAATGAGGTGGACCACCCTCCTTAGATTTCTTTGAGTCTGTCGCCCCTTGATAAACCCTGACTGATCCAAGTGTATTAATTCTCGCATAATAACTTCTAGCTTGTTGTCTAATATTTTAGTGTATAATTTACCATCTATATTTAACAAGGTTATTGGTATATAGGAGGCGGATTTACACAGGACTTGCCCATGCTTTGTGAGAACAGTAATGATCGCCTCACTCACTGATGGAGTCACTGCTTGCGTTTTACACATATAGTTAAGATTAGTCAAGTGAGGTACCAGGTCAGAATCAAAGGTCTTATAGAACTGGGCAGTGAGGCCATTGGGCCCCAGAGATTTATGTAATTTCAGGGAGTCAATGGCCTTTTGTACCTCATCATAATTAATGAGTTCCTCTAACAGTTCGTATTGGGTTGGTGTAATCCTGGGTAAGTGCCCTCCCCTAAAGTATATGTGTTGCTCTCCAACATTTTTGCTATCTGAGGCATATAGGTCCTTATAAAAGCCTTGAAAGATGTCTGCCTTCCTCCCTTCGGTCTGGGCCTCTTCCCCATCTCTTCCCTGGATGGGGGCCTATGTATTCCTTTTCTAGTTTAGTCAGTAATTGCCTGGCTAGGTGTGTTCCAACCTTATTCCCGTTCGTAGGTAGTTTTTTTGAGGTGTATTAAGGTGATCTCAGCCCTATTAGTGTAGCTAGTGCTAAGCTTTCCACAGAGAGCCGTGATGTTCCTATGATGGAGAAGGGAATGTGTGGCTTTATGGGCTTTCAACACTAGGCAGAGTTTGGATTCGAATTTCTGGCGTTTGTGAGCTTTTTGTTGGGAGAGAGATGTCATTAGGGATATACATTTCTGCCTCACCACTGCTTTAAAGGCATCCCATGTCATAGCGTTTTTGTGTAGCCATTTTAGCTATAGTTTTATGTACGTTATTTTAGCATACTGGGCCTGTTGCTGTGCACTTTAACCTAGATATATTTTATTCGGCTTTGTTTTACTATTTTAAAATTAGCCACATTTGCGGTCTTGTTTTATTTTCTTTATCTAGCTGTTCTTCGCCTAGGTCAGTGCTACATTCTTAAACAAGACATTTCTTTCACTCTGCTTTTCTCAAGGTTGCAGTAAGATAGGTTGACGGCAAAAGAGGTACGCCTTGTCTCCAATGTTCACAGAAACATACACATTTTTTCTTGGAACATCGGCTGTTTTATTATAAAAACACTACTTTGACCCATGTACGTTAGAGGGAGATTCCAGCCAGATAACCACGACTGTATGCTGATTGCTTCGCTGCAGCTGTTTATGTAGACTACAGGCCTCATGCTCAGGTATGAGGGATGATGTCTTCCTAGGGGAACCTGAAGGGCAGAATTAGGGCTTCACATGCTGTGCTCTAAAACAGCTTAGGTAGGAACTATCTCTACAAAACCTTAGTGACAACATGGTAGTGTTATTTTTGTGTTTTACTGTCCTTGTCACAATTTTAATCTTGTTGTGCTTCATCGTCATAGTTATTGCAATACATGCCTTATTTTCTAAGATGCAGTTACTTCAATAAAACCTCATTGAACTATACTCTGCTTCTGATTGTCCTTGCATATGTGAGACTAATGTAAGACTAATGTAACTGAGAGAAACGGATGAGATCGGAGTGACATTTCCCAGAGGAGTCATTAATGTCATGCACCCGGTTGCCACAATCATCCCTGCTCTTGGGTGGTGATGAAGCTCTGCTAGTTAGCCTGAACAAAACCCGTAATAGGCCAACAGGTGTCACATGGTGCGGGTTCAGATTCAGTCCCCTGCAGTACAGGTGATTCTGCTACCCAAATCCAGTAGTCTCATTAGGATAATGAGAATCAACGCAAAAGCGTAACTGGTCAATTGTGGATCATTGAATTTGAAATAGTCCTTAATCATTTTACTAATCTCCTCCTTGAAAAGACAAGCTTTTGTGAGAGGATTCGGAAAGAACCATTGCCAACAGTTGGATTTCAGGGCCCGCAAATCTAATATGATTTCTTTTGGGGCATGATCCGAGAGGGTAATTCGATGGATAGTGACATCTATTATAATGTTCTGTTTAGATTGATTGATGAACACGTGATCTTTCCTAGAGTATGTGCAGTGAGAGTGGGAGAAATAGGTATAGTCACAAGTAGAGAGGTGCGTTATTCTCCATGTGTCTAGTAATCCCAATTGACTAAGCGCATTTTGCATTTGTGGAGAATGTACCTGCATGTGACCTATGGGAGTGCATATTATCCATGTCTGGATTCCACACCAAATTGAAATCGCCCATCAGTAATACATATCTTTTTGCAAAGCCACTGAGTTGTGAGAGGGCGGAGACCACAAATTCCATCTGGCCAGATTTCGGAGCATGCAACGTGGCTATTGTACACTGGCACCCTCTAAGATTGCTCATGACCATCAATAGTCTCCCATCCTTGTTGGTTTTGGAGCCTGTGATCTGGAACTTAATGGAGGAATGAAATTGGAGGGCAACGTCATTGTGTTTGGTTGTAGCAGATGATGGGGAGATAAGTGGGTATGACCTATGTCGCAGCCAAGGTCCTCGCTGGGTTTGAGGTGAGTTTTTATGCAATGCCATAAGGTCAAGTCTACGGTCTTGGATGTATTTCCAGAGTTTGTGGCGTTTAGCCGGGGAGTTGAGCCCCTTTACATTCCATGAGACAGCGTTCAGTACCATTGGGGTGATACTGGTGAATTGTGTTCTGTGTACCTCACATACCAGCAAGCTAAATATATGAGATTCCCCTCTCCTCCCTCCATCCCCATCCACTGACACCTGCCCACCTCCCCTTCCCACCATCTAAAACTATAGTACCAGGCGTGTGTGAAACAACAAACTAACAAAGTCTGAGCTTCCTACAGTTATCAAAATGATAGTCAAATTTAATTGTGGCAGGCGATTCAGGTCCAAGCCCGCCAAACGACCAACAGGTGCAGTTAGTTAGCGTAGGTGGTGGGTGTCTGAACTGAGATCTAGTAGGATTAGGTGGTTGGTGTCTGGTCTGCACTATAGTAGGAATCGAAATGGCAGACCAGGTTTGGACTTTTCCAATTAGGGCTGGTGATGAAGTCATGTCTGAGCTGCGATAGTGCTGAGCCAGCTTACTACAGCTCCTATGTGGTAGTGGCGCTTAGCCACCTCTCATGAAGGCCTCTTCCATGTGCCCAGTCAATGGGGGCCTCTAAGGTTTACAGTCCAATCGGCAGGACGGTTGTTACCTACTGTGCCTATTCCCCTGCATGGGGTTGCCTATGCTCCTTTCTTTAGTGTGTGCCATCATTGCGACTGGCGAGGAACAAACAGGGGCATTGTTTTGCTCCTCCAACTTTAATTCCATAAGGAGACCACTTCCCCCAGATCAGTGAAATGATGCTGTTATTCTGAAATTCAAAGGATATGCCGAAGGGGAACATCCAACAATATTTGATGCATTCTATATGCTGATTTAAATTGCAGCTGCAGTGCCAGGGTCGCTGGGGCAATGTCTTGAAAGAGGGAACCAGCAGTTGGTAGAAACATTACTGTGTCCAGTTTCCTGGCTGCTTGTAGTATTATTTTTTGGTTTTGAAAGAATTCACTTTAGCCAGGATTGCCCTGCCCTGGGGCATCTCCTCTCCCCTTGTGTCAGAGGACCAAACCTATATACCCTTTCTAGTCTTGCTTCGGCGTGGTCATCCCCCAGGAGCTCTGAGAACAAGCCCACCACAAATACTTCTAGATCTGGACCTTCAACCCTCTCCTTCAGGCCTTGAATCCTTATAGTGTCACTGCAGGGGTGATTTTCTAAGTCTTCACATTTCAATATTGCAGCCTGTAGTTAAGCCTGTAGTTGCATTATTGAGTTTTTTAGTGGATCTGTTCTTCGGCTCAGTATCTGGCATTTTGTCTCCATCCAGTTCAAGGGTACCTGTGCCGGCTGAGTCTATATCTGCTTGTAATAAAGAGAACCTGGAGTTGATGTCAGCCTTGAGGGCTTCCAGGAAGGATGTCAGGTTGGCCTTCAGGTCTTGACAGAGTACCTTCTTGAAGTCCCGAAGAGAGGCAAAGAGCTTGCTTTTTGCCAGGGCCATTGTTATGCTAATGTTGTAGTCTTTGCTTGGGCTCCTGGTTTCCGTTGGGGCAAAATAATTGGACACCCTGTTAGCCTGTTTTTGTTTTGGTGGCATAGAGACTACCAGGGGGCAAGTCAGATAGTATTGTTAAGTACCTCCAGCAGGAAACGTCCAGGGGGAGAGCAGTTGGCGAGCATGAGGCAGTTTCACCTGTGGCACATCAAAGTGGGGCAAATTTTCCCAGGAATTGGCAGTGTCTGATAACTGCAACCCGATCTCTGCGTGGGTCCTATGCCTCCTCTCACTGCTCACCCGGTGCTGGCCTCCCTCAGGGCCAGCAGTTCACCTCCCAGGGCCTTCCATACTGGGAGGGCTGTAAAATGGTGCTTGTGGCCCGTTGTAAGAAGGGTGAACGGTATAGGCCAGAGTGCTTCTTCCCCCAGGGATGGCCGAAGAAAATTACTTCGAGCCTGGGCATCCAGAGGTCTTGCATGTGGGTCTCTTCTGACGTGCTAGGCTGCAATATGCATCGGAAATAGGGGCGGGCCAATACACTCATTGATCGCTAATCAGGGTAAGCAGGCAGGTTCCCCTGCTCTTGTAGGCATCTGTGCGGGGATCATTCCGTCCGTACCGGCCGCCATTGGTAAGTCAGGCAGCCTCGCATTCTGCATTCTCCAGGGATCTCGAGTCTCTCCTCTGACCCTCCGCCAGTCTATCTCCTCTGAAGCGCCAACTCCCACCTAGTGCTGCTGGTGTCCCTCAGACTGCACCTGATGTCAGGAGCAGTGTGGGTACCGATGTAATCGCAGCTCTGCCCACAATGCTGCCATGTTGAGTCTTCATGCCGGGAGAGTTGATCTGGCTTAGTACTTCTACTAGTGGTAATCTTAAATCTGTGCACTCCCACTTCTTTCTCTGGATGTGCACAGTTCGGGACATGTTCCTCATGTGGTTGAATGATGAATTCTAGGTCTATAAACAATGATGCAAGTACTAATGTAATCCCTGGAACTCAATAAGGCTTTTTATACGGCACATTTCTCATTACCCATATGTAGGTGATAGTTGCATCAAGACAAAAAAAATCACTGAGCAATCAAAGCAGTTTTTTGGTCTGTAGTGATCATACATGTAATACTTTTTCAGGCCAAGGATGTCCTATCCCGGTTCCTTGACAATCACATCAGCTTCTTTAGTCTCATTAAAAGTTTCTAATTCTTACAGACTCTCAATTGCTCCTTTGATATATTTAACTTTATCATGTGGTTATCTGGATTCAGGTTGTGCACTTAGAGAAGGTTAAAGCAGCTCAGTGGACCAACTAGAAGAAGTGGTCTTACATGTTAGGCCCTCATGATGACTTGAACATTACATAGTTGTTACCTGGTGCCAGACTGGATCAAGAAAAAAACTTACATATCACTTATAGACCAGCAAGTTGGGGCATTAGGCTCCATTTCAACTCTGTTCTCTCTGGAACATCACGATATAGGCAACACTGCATGCTGGCATCAGTTCATTTTGTATGTGCTGCTCACTGTGGATCCACAGTTCTATGCCTCCGATTTCTGTTCGTTTTCTGAAACCAACTTTTGCAGGGTAGCAGGGATGTCTCCTTTGAAAACTACAGGTATTGAAGTGTTCCCATACGTGCCATAAGCAGATGTTTGTCATAGACCTAGGTGACATTTGTATGTGGTGTCTGGGGATTAAATATAACTTTAAGACCTGCAAAAGATGCTCCTTTATGCATCTGCAGGTGATTAAAAAGCATGAGGCCTCACTATACATGGTGGAATACAGAGTGAGAGGCCATTCTTGCTCCAGGTCACCTACTTTAAGTAAGTGGAACTCGTAAAATCAAACTTCCAAGAAGAAGCACAGAAACCCCCCAAAAACTTGACTCCTCAACTTTGAGACCGTGGAGAAATTGCATAGTCTGCACCCACAAATCATACTTCGGCTTCATCTTCCTCTGAATCCATCTCAAATCTCAAAAAGTTGCACCCTAAATCCCATCTTCGTATCCATAGCAAGTTGCAACCTTCAAAGAGAGCAATCTACAAATCTTCAGAATGACCTAGCTTCACTGTGGTGTTCCATCCTCAGTGCCAACTAACTCTGCTTGTAGTCTGTCCAATCCATTCTCAGCACCAGGTCATAACTCTACTCTTCAAACAAACAACTTAACATAACCCCCCCCAACATTCGAGGACAATCAGACTGAAAGCATTTTCAGTATTACAATTAGCCACTTAAACAGGGGGCTCGATTGAGCAGCAACGCAGTCAATAAAGTTTGTAGCAGGGAAATTACCCCAGTCCATGTGGGAATCTCTATGTGCAACTCATATTTGATGCCTGAGCCCTCTATGAGGGTGAACATTCGTTCCTCCATTCTAGGCAGTCCAATCCCTCCTTTCTCTCCATGGTCCCCAGATTTTTTCAAATTTGCAAGGGTATACCAGCTTTTCTGCCCCAATGCACCAGTCTAGGCCTTCCTCCTACTCCTGCGTTGTGGGTAGCGTGGATGCCCCCTAGTGTTTTAGGATAGCCCTGCAGGCCACCCTCAAGGTCAAGTTACAAAACAGTAGTGTATAGTGGTCCAGGATTTGGTTGCCCCATATTCTCTGTGTGACCAATTGGGGTGTTAGCCACACCTTGTCTTCCAAGCCGGTCGCTTACTCCAGTAGGTTCCAAACTTTAGGCACCCCCAGATCATGCGCATCAAGGTGCCTCTCATTTGGCAGCCCCTGAGGCACCGATCATCTTGTGCCTGGCCCATAATGAAAACACGTGTCCGGATGTATGCCCTATGTAGGATTTTCAATTGAATCAGTCAAAAGGCCACTCGGATGTCAACATCGCTAGGATATCTGCATGCCTGACTCCAGTCATCATCCTCTAATCTGCCCAGATCGCTCTCCCATCTCCCTTTCAGGGGATCTAGTGAGAGAAGACTGTTATTTAAGAGGGTGGAGTAGAGGTGGAAGGCTGCATGGCTCATCAGGGGGGAGCCCAGCGCCCTACAATCCAGAGGAAACTCCTCCTGCAGATCAGCCTGCAGCACCTTGCATTTGCCTAGCAGGAACTGTAGCTGTTGATACCTCAAAAATTGGCTCCCTGATAACTCATATTCAGTCTGAAGGTCATTGAAGGGGATTATTGCTCCGTTCCTCCAAACGTCTCTGGGCAGGGAGATCCCCAACGGGTTCCATTTCCAACGACCCTCTATATTCCTCAGGGGGAGAAGCAGGTCTGAGTCCCACGGGGGGGGGGGGGGGGGGGGGGGGGTCCGCAGTTTCACCTTGCCCCAACATCCCAAAAGTTGTATCGCCTTTCCCCAAATGTCAAGTACCGTCTGCGTCGGGAAAGGGAGGGGGCAGCCATCGTTCCCTCATACAGTGGACAGAGGTATCCCTCTGGGGCCATGGCCATGTGGTCTGCACGCAGGGAGGGTTCCTGTTGTGTCAAAAAAAAAAAAAAAACAGTCCTTCACAGTTAGCAACCGTGAGGTCCAGTAGTAGATCCAGAGGTTTGGGAGGCCAATACCTCCCTCGGGCTGGCATCTAGTCAGGGTTGAGAAGGCAATGAGTGGAGCACTGCCATCCCATATCAACACTCTTGTCACATTGTCCACTGTATGTGTAGGAATTTGGCCAGGTATATCATTTTGTAAAGGGCTGTATGTCCTAGAACGACAACAGTAGCTTCCTCCAACTTTCCACGTCTTTGTGGTAGGATTCCAGGGCTCTCTCCAGGTTTTCCTGAAAGTACAGCTCCTTGTTGGTTGTGACAAAGATACCCAGATACCAGAACCCTCTTGTTGCCCATCAGCATGGGCATTCCCCTACTATTGCTTGAGCATCAACCCCCAGAGGGAACACCACTGATTTAGTCCAATTAATGTGGAGCCCTGCATAGTGCCTAAATATTGTCAAAATGTCTAAAAGCCTCTGTATAAGAATGTGATGGGTCCATGAGATAGAACAGGATGTTGTCTGTGTATAGGGGGATGACATCTTCCCAGTCTGGGCTCCACCATAGGTCTCTAATCTGTGTGTCTACCCAAATCCAGAATGCCAGAGATTCAAGAGCAATTGCAAAAAGAAGAGGTAACAGTGGGCAACCCTGCCTGGTGCCTCCAAACAGGACAAAATGATCCTAAAGGATCCCGTTGACCCAAACTCTCACTACCCACTTCTTATATAGTAGGCAAATCCAAGATAGAATGTATGGGCAAAATCTTTCGAAGGACAGCCATCAGGTAGGCCACTCCGGGGAGTTGAAGGCCTTCTTGCCATCCACTGCCAGAAGGACTCCCAGTTATCTTAGGCATCCACTGTGATCCAAGCATCCCATTAACCTTCGCTAATTGTGCCTCATAGCCATGCAGGGGAAGAAGTCAGATTGATCATGATGAACAAGGGAATCTTTCACTTATACTAGGAAATGTTCTAGTACTTTGGCTTGAATAGTCGTTTCAGTGTTGATCAGAGAGATCGACCTATAGGAGGCACAAACTTCAGCTGCCTTTCCCTCTTTATAGATCAGGACACTAGTGGTCTCGCAGAGATTGAGTGAAAGAACTCCCACTGCATTGGCCTCATTGAACATGAAAAGCAGCAGCTTCACCACCTTTGATGTGAGACACTTGTAGAATGCCACTGGAAAGGCATTAGGGCAGAGGGTTTTCCCGGTGTTCAGCTGTGAGATGGCTGCAATCACCTCACCCTCCATGAGTTTCTCCTCCAGTGCTCTAGGCCAGTCTGGATGTCTGCGTGGGCCCAGGAGATCTCATATGAAGGCTTCGAGATCTTCCTGGTCGGTGGTGGCTTGACTCTGGTAGAGCTGTTCCAGATAGTATGCAAAAGATTTTGCAATTGCCTGGGGTGTGTCCCTCAGGTCCTGCCCTGTTGTCCGAATGTCTTTGACCCATCGCTGGCCCTCCTTTTTTTTTTTTTCAGCCAACAAAGCAAGGAGTTTGCCGACTTTGTTGCCCACCTCATATACTTGGCTTAGAGTGGTTTGGAATTGATCCCTTGCCTCCTGCCTTGCCAAGGTGACGTAGTCTCACCTGACCCCCCCAAGGGCATGGGCTTGATCTCTGGTGGGGACTGTCACATATTCAGCCTCCGTTTGGAGTAGCTCTGGCATTCTCTGTCCTTCCTAAGGCCAGCTGTCCATGTTATCAGTTGACCCTGCAGTACCACCTTATATGCCTCCCAGAGGTCAGCTGTTGATTGGACAGATCCCTCACTCTCCACAAAATAATTAGCAGTTGCCATGGACACCATTGTCTTGGTATCCTGTCTATCAGTTCCCATGTGTCCAGTCTGCATGGTACTGCCTGATGCGGTACACCCATTTGGACCATGGTGAGCAGTGGTGTGAGATGCCCCAGGGGAGGAGGGCGATGCCGGAGAATCTGGTGTGTGGGTACAAGGGTTTGTTGCCCTCCATAGGTCAGTCATGCCTGTGGGGTGCCCAAAAATACTGCCAATCTTCTGTCAGGATTTGCTTGGTCCCCTGATCCTCTCACTCTATCCATGTCCCTATGAAGAGTCAAATTGAGGTCCCCACTTACAATCGTTAGGGCATCAGGGGAATTTGACAGCCAGGCCCCCATATGTTCCAGGCCAAGGGATTATGGACCCGGGAGTAGATACCATGGCCACGTCTTCCCCATAACATCTGCTGTCAATTGAGGCCTGACATCCATTATTATCTAACCAGGTGCAACATATTTCTAGTGGTAGGGATCGACTAATCAGGTTTCCCACCCCCCAGCATCCCCTCATGAATCCCGCATGAGCCAATAAGTTGTATTTGCCACTACCTAGAAATCCACAGTTATTAACTAGTAGAGGGGTTTCCTGCAGCAGGACTTCATCTGGGTCTTGTTTAAGCAGGTATTTTCACACCACTCTGCATTTAAGCTTATCGCCCAAGCCATTAACGTTCAAGAATAATATCTTCAGAGTCAAAGCTCGGTCTCGGGCATCCCGTTTGTAATCCCCCATAAGCACATTGAGTCTCTTCTATGTCAGTCCGTTGCAGCCCCTCCAGGTCTTTGTGGTCCCGTCCCTGATAAACAAAACCACCACACCCCTAACGCCCCCTCCTCCCAATTACTTCACGCTCTGGTTTTCAACTACCGACCAACCCTAAACCGCAAATGCCTGTCACCGCTCATGAAAAAAAATGTAGAACATGTATAACACAGTACTTATATTTTGAGATCACAGATGTCTAGAAGAATGTAAGGGCACGTACCCTTGGCATACTCCACAGTGATCACATTGGGGCCAAAAGAATTTAGGCTTTCCGCGTTGATCATATCACTCACGCTTTGTCCAATGACACCCTAGGTTTTATGCCATCATCTTAATAGGTCTACAGTCATGAGGGGGCACCACCAGTCCCTTTTTGTGGTCCTTGGTAGGTTCGAATCATTTGAGGAGTCGTCCTGTTCCTCAAAAGTTTGCATCAGCTCATTCCACCTAGTGTTTCTGGGTATAGTGTATGTGCGTTGCAGCTCTGTTACTACTTTTGCCCACACCGTCTCACCTCCGATTTCAATGGGGCTGCCCTCGACCTATGGCAAGCCTTTCATTTGGACCTGTTCATGATCTAGCCCTTCCCAAAGGGTATGTCTTGCTAAGCCCAGGAAGCATGGCCCTTACTTTCCAATCAATTTCAGCCCTCTGCAGTAGATGCAAAGAAGAGGGTGTCCTTTTGATCCACCACCCAAAGTTTGGCTGGGAAAAGGAGTGCATATTTCAGGTCAAGTGCCCATAGCTGCTATTTCACTGATATAAAAGTCTTTTGCTGGTGCTGCAACTCTTGGGTGTAGTCGGGGTAAATGTTAACCTATTCCCCGTCCACAAGCCAGGGACCATGCTCCGGGTGTGCTGGAGGAAGTCACCTCTGCTGTGGTAGTTGAGGAGACGGACCACCATGGATCTGATGGGGGAGGGGACCTCCCTGCACCCGATTGGCCTTTTCAACAGTGACTATGTGGAGGTCTTTCCTCCCATGACCACTTTCAGGAACTAGTTTTCAATGTAGAGTTCCATACTGGGTCCATGGCAGCGTTCATGGAGACCCGCTATTCTCATGTTATTGAGGCGGGAGCAGCCTTCCACATCCTCTACTCTGTCTCGAAGAATACCCACTTCCTGCCTCAGAAACAACAGTTGTTTGTTGTGTTCTTTGGTCAAGGGCTACATCTGTTGTACTGCCTTTTCAGTGTCCCACATCCTGTCTGTCAGTTTGCAGTGGTCCACTCTCAGAAGACTGAGGTCCATGAACACTGCATCAATTTTCTCCTCTACCGCCAACTTGGTGTCTCCTATGGCCGCCAGATCCTCGCTAGGTGTGGAGTGGGATAGCATCTGTACAATCTCTTGATCTCCCTTTCCTGCATTTGGCATGCCCAGCTGTGATTTATTGGTTTGTATCATCCTGCCCATAGGGTTTTTGTGCATTGCGTTCAATGAGTTTCTGTGGGATATCGAAGAGCACGAGGGCCACCTTGCGCTAGGGCCCACTGTCACCCCAAGATGGTCCAGCCAGCTACCGGCCCAGCTCTCCCCCACTCAAGTGATCCAATTCCTTAGCCTGAGGGGGTGGGAGGATGCACCTTAGTTCCTACACCAACCAGACCCTCCCAAGAACCAACCTTGTCCACCATCTGGCACAAGCGATCCCTGGCTCACCTCAAGCTCCAGTGGCGCTGGTGATGGGGATGTCTGCAGTGGAGAGGCCTCTGCTGTACAGTGCCCATCTGGTCGTCAGATCCTTTGGTCACCCTCTTCCTCTCAAAGCCCATGGGTCTGTATCTCATCCTGATTTCTAGGTCCTGGAAGGTGGGCTTCACAAGATTGTGCTCCTCTGTGCTTCTCACCAGGCTGCCCACCTCCTTATGCATTGTATCTTTGTCCTCCGGATTCACAACGTGCCTATTCCCACATGGTTTGCCCCCATTTTAAAGTCCGGCACGGAGGGCAAGCCCATTTTTTAGGGCATGGAACAACACAGAGGGGGGTGTCTCCCCCCCTCCCCACACAGCAGGCACCTCAGTGGGCTTTCTGCTCCCATTTTCTGTCACTGGTAGGTTGGGCGTGCTCCAGCCTCTGTGCTCCTGGTGTCCATTGTAGACTACAGTCACCCTGCAGCAGGGCCGTCTCCTGCGCTTAGTCTGTAGTGTTGTGGGCTGACAGTTTTTACTGGGCCGGTTCGGCCTCAGTCAGCACTGTGGGTCTACTGGATTCTCCGGAGCCCACTGCTCTGTCCCTGTGGGCTCTGCTCCAAAGGATTATCGCCACCAGGAGGCCCCGGAACACAGAGCTTAAACGGTTTGCGTCTGGCACCGTCTTAGGTTGGCCACACGACCATGACTCTACTCAAAGCCCTCAACTGTAGTCATTACACCAGCACTGTTGACAGCACCAGCAAGGTCTGTTCCCAATTAGATGGTGTTGGCTATGAAATCTGATCCTTTATCTGTAAGTCTACCCTGTCTTACCATATACAGTAAGGAAGGTGCAGCCCAGTTTGATGACCCCCTGATGGCTTCACTTTCACAAACTCAAAGATTTGCTAGGATGGAACCTCCTTGTGGTTCTGACCCCGACACAGTTCAGTTGCCTTTGATGGTTTCACATGATGAGGACAAGGATGAGGAGGCAATTCCAATTTACTTCCCACACATTATACTGATGATAGCCTTTGTCTAGAATTGTAGAACACGAAGGGCCTTAGCACCTCTCCCAAGTCACCTTTTGACTCTCAACATGGTCCTCCTACTGAGGAAAGTGCATCATTTGTAAAGGTGTAGAGATTTTAGAACTTACTCCTTCATCAGAGGAAACAAAATTGTGATTTTATTCCCCCCTATGCCTTTAGATAGGGAGATGAAGCATGTTAATGCCACTGGCAAGAAGACTTTTTACTTCAGGAAATTTGGCACATCGTTCTTTAAAAGCTTCTTGCCTGCTACCTTGCTGCTGTCATACAATTTGGGACATGGGATCTAACTCCGAGGATGACTGTACATGTTATGCACAAACTAAGATGGACGGGACTTGGCAAAGTAATTGTCTGCTTTGTCCTGTATTCCAATGATTTGATTGCCAGTACTATGGAAATTATTGTTATCATATGCGGACACACCTCGATGTATTCAGCAACATTTTTTTGTAGACTCCCAGACATTCTGGGTGAACCGGTCTGCTCGTTCTGGCTGGGCTGTTCCTAGTGTATCAGGGTCAAGACTAATTTGCATAGCATATGTCTGGGCCCAAACTGAGGTGGCATAGTGAGCAAAAGAACAATGGGTTGGAATGCTACCCCTAGTGATTACCAGTAGTTAAACTTATTGCAAGCATCCTCCCACTACCTTTTCCATGTTTGATGTAACGCCCAAAGTGGCTTAGGGTAAAGCACAGACACATATCCCTTGTTCACTTTGCCACTGCAACAAAGCTACACTTGACTGACAGGACTCAATCACAGTGAAACCAGTCTTATGCAACTTGTGTTCCTGTTCAAGGAGGACCTTCTCTGGCAGTCTGGGCTGGGCTGTTAGTAAATAAACAAAGTAATAAAGTAAAAACACAAGAAAATCCCCAAACCTAATCAAATAGATAATGTTTAATGAGATAAAATGACACTAAAATGTCAGAAATCCAATAACTAGAACCAGAGATAATTTTAATTAAAAATTTAAAAATTCCTAACACCAAAAAGCACAGAGAGTCAACCACGCTTATCTGGTCGCACTGAACCTGGTCAAAGTCAAAAGTTAAGGCCGACCACGATGGACCGCCTGTTAGATACAGCAACCAGGTTTGTTCCAGTGGAATGTTTACCTTCATACTTAAAAAAGTTTATTTAGAAAAAGTGGGTGTCATCGAGTCTTCGGTGGGGCGAGCAGCAAGATGGATCTAAAGCGAGGTTTGACGAGGGTGGGCTGCTGAAGGGTGGGATCCAGTTTGGGTAAATCAGAAGCACATTATAACACTGGTCAAGGGTCAATGTCCTGGGGGGTATCACTTCAGGGTTAGGACTAAGTCCAGCAAATACCACCCATAGGGTATAGGGCAGTACAGGTTGGAAATGGTCAGATGCAGGGATAGCGCCCTATCAAAGCTTGATGTGTCCCTGTAGTTCAAACAGGAGGTAAGCCAATTGACCCTTGGAATCACTTCTGAGGTCCTAGGTTCAAAACAAGAAGGTCCAATCTTTCTTTGGGTTTCAGACAGCAGAGCAGTCCCCCCTTCTGATCTTCACAGGTCCTGGAGTGTTTTGAGAAGACATCTGTGGGGAGGCATTTTTATGCCTAGTGCCAGTCTGCGGAGAGGGCAAGCCTTTGTCCACCTCCTAAAACAATTCTGGTCATTTTCGCTACTCCCATTGGGTTTGGTGCCAGATTGACTGAAGAGAGAAAGGGGACGCGGGCCTAGGAATGAACTTCACCTGCCAGTGATGGGTAGATATCCTCTGAAGCTCAGGAAGGGGTTGGGCACATCTTCCTAGACCATCCTCTCAAGGGAAGAGTCCCCCTACCCACAACCAAAGCCCTTTGTCCACTGTCTGGGAGCAATACACATCTCACCACAGCGGAAAGATAGGGATTGGATGACAGCTGGCCACTGGCAGGAAACCTTTTTGGTTTTAAGCAGGAAAGGGACAACTTTATAAAAGTGTAATTTCCAAAATAGTAAGATAAACTCAGACATGACCATTACGTTGGATTTTAAATTACAAATATAAAGAGTTCTTGAACCATTTTTTTTTTTTTTAGCTATTCCCAAACAGAATGTATCACTTATTTAAAGTAATAGTGTAAACCATTATTAACTTATGGGAGAGCCAGCCTTGCCACATTAGAAACAACTTTGGAGGTTTTTCTCTGCCAGGACATGTAAAATATTAAATGTACATCCCCTATTTTTGTAAAAACCATGCACCCAGGCATTATGGGAATTTACAGCCTACCTTAGGGGTGACCTATAGGAATTACAAAGGAAGGTTTAGGCCTGGGAAAAGATTTGTTTTGCCAGGTCAACATGGCATTTAAAACTGCACATCCAGGCTGCACTGGCAGATCTGGAGATATGTTTGACAGATATTTTACTGGGTGACACAATGTGTGCTGCACCCCACTAATAGCATACAATTTGCAGGTTCTGGGTAAAGGTGCTTCCATATACTAGGGACTTGCATGCAAATTAAATCTATCAAGAAGTGTATACCAATTTTAACATGTTTAAATGAAAAGGCAAACACATGTTGCCACTGGTTAGAAGGTGTAAACTGCAAGTGCAAAGGGTTCTACAGCCAATAAATATAGGGTTAAAAAAAGGCTAAACATTCCAGGTGACCAGGCAGGATGGGCAAATTTCCAGCTGCTGCCTCAAAGTGATTTCCTTTGGTTAGACTTATTGCAATCACTCTCATCCTTTTTTTGGGGATGAGAATGTTTTTGTTAGTGCCCACTTCTTTGGTGCCAAGAACATTGCTGCCTTGGAATAACTTAAAATTAATTGGACAATGGCTCGCTCAAAGGATATGGCCTTTGCAGTTACTCAAGGGGCCTTGAATCCACTGCTAATCCAACAGTCTGCATGAAGAGGAGAGAGCAGCAATCTTCATTCTCCCCTTCATTAGGTACCACATCAAAGCGTCTTTAGTTTGGCCTTGTGTGAAAATGAGTACTAAGTGGAGGCCAGATTCTTGTCTTTACTACTCAGCGATGTTGGATGATTTGCACAACCCATTCATATGAAATTATCAAATTTAGTTAAACATGACCTTTACAGGATGGTCCTCCTCACACCCCTATTGCCTTTAAATCAGCTTCCACAGATCCTCTCCAAGGAGGTGGTGAAGTTGGTTGTCAAGGGCACAATAGAGCTAGTGCATAAAATCAAATAAGGACTAGGGTCTTAGTCCAGTTACTTTCTGGTTCCCTGCAGCAGATTCTTAACCTTACATTGTTGGACTCTTTCCTCTGACATGACTAATTAAAAATCACCCTGGTATAGGTCTTAGTGGCCTTGTCGGCAGAATGGATGTTTTTTTTGGACTTAGGGGGTATGCACTTTCATGTACCGGACCCAGCAGTTCCGCAAGAAATGCCTGCATGTTCTACTCACTTTAAATTTGTTCTTTCACTTTGGTCTTGCATCAGCCCCTTGAGTCTACACAAATACCATGCCAATGGTGAGACATCTTCTCCAGTCAGGTTCATATACCTAACAACTAGCTGTTAAATCTGGCCTTCCTCTCAGCAAGTGTCAGACCATATGCACAACATGTCTATCAATGAGCCCAAATCCCACTACCAACACACATTCAGAGTGTCCATTGCTGTGGACACTGTTGATATGAAACTCACAAGTTCAGACATTCAGCTGCAGATCTTGGTGTTTTGCCAAAGACTGTTCTTTCAGCCTCAACTGTTGTGAGGCTGTTAGACCAGTTAGTGTCTTCCATCCTACTGGTGCTTTTTACTTGGTGGCTCTGGCATGGAGTGGTGGATTATGAATACCAGTCAATCTGACATGTGGTAACAGGCCCATTGCAGAATTCTGGGATATCTGATACCCACTGGGGTGATGCGACCACATAAACCTGCATGCCATATGTGTGGCCCAGAAGGCATTTTCTACCAATGATGAGTTAGATCAATTCATGTGCTCAATTACACAATTGGCATGTGATACTGTAACAAACAGGGTGGCTTGGGTTTGCAAGCAATCTGTCTGGAGGTGCCAAGTTTGTGGAAGGATCTCAATGTAAGTGAAACATCTGTTCGGTTCCCTCAACATCAGGACAGCCAAACACAACATGCATCTTGATTATTAACAGTGCCCTGTACACCTGTAGGTGGTTCAAGGGTTCTCTGCGCCTTGGGGCAAGACCCTCTCTGGACCTTTTACGGTCCCCAAAAAACATTATTCCATTCATTTTGCTCTCTTCAGTTCCCTCCTCGAAAATCCATGGGAGACTCAATTCTCTGGTAAAACATCAGACTTCTGTACGTATTACCACCATTATTTGTAATTCCACATGTTCTGAGGAAAGTGAGGCAAGACTAAGTGCAGACCATTCTGGTAACCCGGAATTAGGTTTGGAGGGTGTGGTACTGTGAACCTCAAGCCCTGAGCAACTGTTCTCCCTTTTGTCTTCCTCTGTGGGACAGCCTACTGTCTCAGCAGCAAGGCAAGGTGTGTCATCCGAACTTCTACAATCCACATCTCCATGTGTGGAGATTGAGCAAAAACAACTAAGAGGCGCTAACCTTTCAGTGGAAGCAGTGGATGTGATTCTGGCTGAGCGCATCCCTTTCACCAGGTCTACATGTTAAAGTCACTGGGCTTGATTTATATCCTGGTGCGAGGAAAAGCGCGTTGGTCCTTTGCAGACTCAGTTCCCCGATGTCCTGTTGTTAGATTTGTTTAGATTACAGCATAGTTAATGGGTATTTACCTGCCTTTCATCCTTTAATGAAAACATTTCTCCATTTGGCTCCTGCTACACGAAGGCATTTCTCTTTTTTGCGGCAAAGCCCAGTCTCGGTAGCTTAGTAGATCAGGTTTTGCATTAAAAACAAAACATGCTTGCATTGATCAGTCCAAGTTACACCCAAGCAATCCCCTGATGCAAACTAAATCAAAGCATTGTTTGTGCTGAGAAAAGACCCCCTTTCCAGCAAAAAAAAAACCAGCTGAACTGGCAAGTAAATACCCTTGCAAGCGTTTGTGCCACTTTGAGTGACTTTCCGCACGCACAAACCCTTAAAAAAATCTGCCTCTGTTCCTCTTTGCAATTACTTCCTTTCCACCGAACCAAAAAATGTGACCTAGGCTCTAGCTCAGATTTTTCCTGTCTTGGACACATGCCTAGGTGCTATGTGTTTTCCTGTCCATACTTCCACCAGCCACTAGTGTATTATTTTCAGGTCCACAAAGAGGGCCATTGTCCCTGTTAAGCCTTGCAAGGCTTCCTGGTGTAAACCTACATTCAGGCATTAATAAATCACAAGTTATATTTTTCTCACTGCCAGTTAAGGCAACCAGTATGGCAGTTATGTCTCTGCATCTCTGGGTTCGGAGAAAAAAAAGAAAACAACTATCAGCATAGTCATGGAGCTAATATATGGCTCAGGGTTGTGTCCAGGGTAGGACTGATTCGTGATGGTGGCCAACAGCATACCTGCCAGCAGGTAGGAGCCATGGAAGCCTATTACTGAAGGTGATAAATCTGTGCATACAGAGTATCCACCAGAAGAATTATGCTACTCACAGTGTAAGCATCTATTTGTTCCATGTAGTGCTTCAGATTTACATGCTCTGCATACTCCTGCCGGTCTTGGATGTTTTTGACTTATTTTAAAAAAAAAAAGTATTTCGAGTCACTAGGTTCTGTGACTTCTCCAGTAAGTAATGCACATGGTCATTGGTCCATCTTCAGATTGTTTGTCACACACTGGCTGCACATTTAGTGGAGCTAGAAACAGTTCATAGTGAAGACCACGCAATGTAAAATCAAAGAAAATGAATATGTGTGTATATTATGTAAATTATATCTTTGAAACCCAATGACTTCAGTGGAGGAGGGTGGGAGCATGTAAATCTACAGCACTACATGCAATGAACAGATGATTACAGAGTATATAACAATCTGTTCGCAGCATGTTCAGCTGTAGATACACATGATCTGACCAGACTGCTAAGCATTTTTCCCCCTGCTGTGGCTTGTCAATAGATATTCCTGGCGACTGACCAGAGTTCTGAGTACTGCTTGTCCAAAGTGTAGTTGTTGCCGTGCAAGAACATCAACATAATTGTGTTGGTAAATGTGTGTGGAGTTGACAATGTAGGGGCCTTGCAGATGTCAGATATAGGAATATTACCCCAAAAAGGAAAAGGTGCCACAGGTGCACTTGTTTTCTTGGTGGAATGTGCTTTTGTGGAGGGGGGAAAGGGTACTGGTAGTGTCCATTTGACCTTCACGTAACATGTTTGGATATATTTAACTATCCTTCTAGCAATGTCTGCTTTAGATTCTGTGTGACGCTTTATAGGGTCAAAGAAAGACAAACGATTATTGTGTTTTTTCCAAAAGACTTAGGGCCATATGTATGAACACATTTTCCCATAGACACAGAATGAATAAAACCCTTTAATACATCTGGCCCTTAGTTCTGTCAAAGTAGTAGAATAGCGTTCTTTCAATATCAAGTGTGTGAAGCGCTCTCTCTGACACAATCTGAATTGGAACACAAAACTGGTAGTTCACTAATTTGACTAATGTGAGAAAAAATGACACTACTTTAGGGTAGAAATGTAGTCCCAAGGACTACCCTGTCCTGATGTATTTGTAAAAAAAGGTTCTTGCAGAGTGATTGATTGTATTTCACTAACTCTTCTTAATGAGGTAATCTCTACTAGAGGAGCAAATTTCTATGAAACATACAGAAGTGGACATGAATGTAAGGCTCCATAAAACTAGTTAGTGCCACATTAAGATTCAATACTGGAGCAGGCGGTGTTTTTGAAGCTATTGCCCCTTTTAAACCTTCCATAAACGCTTTCACAACTGGGATAGGTACTAGCCAATCGATTACTCCCTGTAATGAAAGCATTAGTACACCATGACCAGTCAGGCTTTATACCAGGCCGCACCACATTTCTCAACACCAGGTGCCTTTTGCATATGATCCACAACATGTCAACCGGGGATACACATCAAGTGGCAGTCTCCCTAGACATAGAAAAAGCCTTTGATACCCTGGGATGGAATTTCCTTTTTGCATGCCTTAAAACAATGAGATTCAGACCTCATCTTCTACAGTGGGTTAAAACGCTGTTAGGGAACCATTGGCTAGGGTGAAGACGGGACAGGTGGTATCTGACTGCTTTACCATATGACGAGGGACGTGACAAGGCTGCCCACTATCGCCACTCCTCTCTGCCTTGGCCATGGAACCCCTGGCATGTTATTTGTAGAGCCAGGCTGCAGCCTGCACTGTTCCCATGGGGAACAGGGTCAAAACTGATTTGCATATGGCTGGGTCCAAACTGGGGTGGTGAGGCGAGCAAAAAATGATGGATTGAACCTAGATCTTTGTGACTTGGGGGGGGGGGGGGGTGGATGTTTGCATTGATCAGCATTCCGTCCATCATCAATTCTTTTTGCATTTGTTGCCCTAAGTGGGAAGGGTATGCCAAGACGTGGGTCCAGTGCTCACTGTGTCACTGGATACGAGCTAGCCTTACTGATGAAGGGTGATACCCTGAAACCGGTCCTAGGATGCTTGTTTCTGGTCTAGGGAGGACCTGGCTTGGCGGTTAGGGCTGGACTGTTCCCATGGGGAACAGGGTCAAGGCTGATTTGTATATGGCTGGGTCCAAACTGGGGTGGCGTGGTGAGCAAAAAAAATGATGGGTTAATCCCAGATCTTTGTGACTGGGGGGGGTGAATCTTTGCATTGTTCAGCATTCCGTCCATCATCTTTTTTTTGTTTTTTTTTTGCATTTGTCACCCTAAGTGGGAAGGGTATGCCCAGGTGTGGATCCCGTGCTCACTGCACAACTGGATTCAAGCTAGCCTAGCTGATGAAGGGTGATACCCTGAAACCGGTCCTAGGATGCTTGTTTCTGGTCCAGGGAGGACGTGGCTTGGCAGTTTGGGCTGGACTGTTCCCATGGGGAACAGGGTCAAGACTGATTTGCATATGGCTGGGCCCAAATTGGGGTGGCCTGGTGAGCAAAAAAACAATGGATTAAACCCAGATCTTTGTGACTGGGAGTGAATGTTTGCATTGTTCAGCATTCCGTCCATCATCTGTTCTTTTTGCATTTGGAGTTCGTTGCGTCACCTCTGCTACTGCAGGGGTACCCTCACACACAGGCTCTGGGCTAGAAGTCTGGCCGTAGGGGTGACTTATAAGTGACCTGGAGCAGTGGAAATGGCAGTGAAAGGGCACTTGCACCTTTTGAAGCAGGCTGCATTGGCAGTCCTGCAGAACCCTTTGCTTGGGCGCCCTATGGGGGGCAAAATATATGCTGCAGCCCATAGGGATCCCCTGGAACCCCAATGTCCTGGATACCTAGGTACCCTATATTAGGGACTTATAATGAGGCACCAATGTGCCAAGCGATAACAGTTACCAACAACTAAATTTAGGGGAGAGAGCATAACTACTGGGGTCCTGGTCAGCAGAATCCAAGGAGAGATATATATATATATATATATATATATACATACATACAGAGTGAGAGAGTGTGGGGGAGGGGGTTTAACCAAGTTAGAAAGAGGCTACTTCCCATAGTACGCTTCTGCACTGCCTTCCATTTCTTCGCACCCACATACCCAACAGAGTTGATTGTCCACGAGAAATCTTTAATGCAATTAAGATAGAACGCCAAGGTTCTTTTTGGATCCAGACAGTGGAGTCTCTCCTCATGAGAGGGATGAGGGGGTGCATAAAAAGTAGGCAAAGTGATGGATTGGCCCACATGAAAAGGTGCGACTGTTTTACTGTTTTATTTTTCCCCCTTGGGGGGGGAAGGAAGCCATTGTACATAGCACTACTTTGTCAGGATGTACAGACAAAAAAGGAGGCTTCGAAGAAAGAGCCTGGATCTCACTCACTCTGCGAGCAGAGGTGATAGCCACCAGAAAGACAAGTCTTGAGGGTAAGGAGCCAGAGAGGACTAATGTGTAACCCTCAAATGGAGCACAAGTACATGAGGACAAGATTGAGGTCCCACTGAGACATAATAAATGGAGTGGGAGGATACAAATGAGTATGACCTTAGAGGAATCTCCCCCACAATAGGGGATTTGAAAAGAGAAGCTTGGTCTGGCCATCTAAGAAAAGCTGAGATAGCCAATAGGTAGCCTTTAAGAGTGCCCAAAGCAGAACCCTGACAGGCTAAGGAAAGAATGAACAAAAGAACCTCAGAAAGAGGAGCCGAGAGAGGATCAACTGACTTGTTCGTGCACCATGCCACAAATTTATGCCAACGACAGGTGTATACCGTTTTGGTGGAGGGATGCCTGGCTGCCAAGACAGACCTCCTGTGGAAGGTCAAAAGCAGTCAACTGCTGCCGCTCAATCTCCATGCAAAAAGGTGGAGACTGGACAGGTTCGGGTGAAGATCCTCCCGAAGGGGCAGTTTGATTGGAGGATCTGTGGCCATGCTCAATAGCTCTGGATACCATACTCTTCGTGCCCAGTCCAGAGCCACAAAAATGACTTGGGCCCAGTCGTTCTTGATCTTCTTTAGAACTCTGGGAAGTAGTGGTATTGGCGAAAAGGCGTACAGGAAGCCTGAGCTCCTCTCAAGAAAAAAAGCGTTGCCAAGAGAGAACCACCTTGGAAACTCAAACATGCAAAACTGCAGACATTGCGCGTTCTCAGTGGAGGCGAACAGATCTAACAAAGGCTCTCCCCACTGCTGAAAGAGGCCTTGCACCACCCCTGGAAGGAGACATCATTCGTGATCGACTATGCATTGACAGTTGAGTTTGTCTGATCTGGCATTCAGAGAGCCCACCAGATGTTGAACCACCAGAGAAATGCCCTGATGTGCCAGCCACGTGCAGAGGCACAGCACCTCTTGATCAAGGGTCCAGGACCCCACACTGCCCTGTTTGTTGCAGTACCACATGGTGGTGGTGTTGTCTGTGAACACCTGCACCACTTTCCCCTTGATAGAGGGAAGGAATGCTTTCAATGCAAGTCTGATTGCCCGTAGCTCCGGTAGGTTGATGTGAAGTCCGGACTCAACCAGAGGCCTCTGATCTCCGCCTCTCCCATGCAGCCAGCCCAGCCCAGAAGTGAAATGTCTGTCACTATTGTAAATTCTAGTTGAGAAAGGGAGAGGATCTGCCTTTGACCCAATCTTGATTCGAAAGCCACCACTGCAGATCTTTTGCAGTCCCCTCCAATATCTCGACCATGTCAGAGAGATTCCCCTGATGCTGCACCAACTGGAACTTCAGGTCCCACTGCAGAGCCCATGTAAGAAAGTGCCCTCTTTCTTGGCATGGTTAACCCATTTCCTGTTGTCAGTGTGTTTGACTGTGTCCACTGAGATCTTGCTAACCAGGACCAAGGTGGTTATGCGCTCTCCTGTAACATTTGGTAACTGTACCTTTTTCTTCTCACAATTGGCATACTGGTACCCCCATGTAAGTCCCTAGTATATGGTACCCTGGCATTGGGGTACCAGCTGACCCCTATGGGCTGCAGCAGTTATTCTACCACCCATAGGGAGCCCATGCAAAGGGTTCTGCAGGCCTGCCACTGCAGTCTGCGTGAAACGGGTGCATGCACACGTTTTCACTACAGGTCACTATAAGTCACCCCTTTGGTAGGTCCTCTCGGCCTAGAGGGCAGGGTGCAGGTACCTGTGTGAGAGGGCACCCCTGCTGTAGCAGAGGTGTCCCCACAAACTCCAGATCCATTTTCCTGGACTTTGTGAGTGCGGGGATTCCATTTTACGAGTGTACGGGAGATATACATATATACATATATATATATATATATATATATATATATACATATGTCCAGCTACATAATGGTAACTCCGAAGCTGGGCATGTTTGGTATCAAACATGTCGGAATCATACCCTAATACTGTTGCAAGTATTTTGAAGTACGATTCCATGCACTCTGGGGGACTCCTAAGAGGACCCTGAGCAATGCTACCGCCAGTCTTACAGGGTTTTGTAGGCAGCCCAAGCTGCTGCCACCCCTCAGACAGGTTTCTGCCCTCCTGCTGCTTGGTCTGATAAAGCCCAGGAAGACAGAACAAAGGATTTCATTTGGGAGGGGGAGGTGACACCCTCTCTCTTTGGAAACAGGTGTGACTTTCTTGTGAGACGTAGCCTCCCCAAGCCACTGGTGTACTCTGAAGAGCACATTTGGTGCACTCTGTGAATAAACCAGTACACACTAGTTAAGGGACCCCCCATCCCCAGCCCATGCTCTGGCACGAAACTGGACAATGGGAAGGGGAGTGACCACTCGTCCGTCCATCAACACCTCAGGGGTGGTGCTCAGAGCTCCTCTAGAGGGTCCCTGGGTTCTGCCATCTTGTTTCCAAGGTTGGCAGTGAATTCTGGGAGCATCTGAGTGGCCAGCCCAGGCAGGTATCGTCATAGTCCCCTCCTGATAGGTGCTTACCTGGCTAGGTGACCAATCCCACTTTCAGGGCTATTTAGGATCTCTCTCTTGGGAGGGGGTGGGGTTCTCAGAATCGGCTTGCAAGACTCCAGCAGGATTCCTCTGCAACCTCCACTTCGACTTCTGACCACCGGAACTGCAACTGAACACTCCAGGAACTGACAATGCTGCAATCCACGAAGAAGAATCTTCTGCAACTTTGTTTCCACGGCCCTTGCCAGCTTTGCAACATTTCCTTGGCTGTGCATCCTCAAAAGACAGCAACTCTTCAGCCTGCACAAGAAGAAGGAATCTCCCTTGGAGTGAAGGAGTAACTCCTTTGCATCCGCAGGCACCTGCTACAATGATGACCGGCTGCGTGGATCTCCTCTCATCCAGAGCTGCAAGGATCCTGCATCACGGGTGGTAGTCTGGAGTCATCCTCTTGGTTCTCTCTGCCAGCTGTCTAACTTTGGTGGAGGTAAGCCTTTGCCTTCCAACGCAGGACAGCACTCCCGTGCACTAGGTCTCTTGCAGCTGCCAAGGCGTGTTTGCATATCCTCCAAGGGATCTTCAGGCGACGTGTAGCTCCAGTCCCCAGAACTCCTTCCTGCAACACACATCCCTCTGTATGGTTCTCCTGCCGCGTGGGATCTCTTTCTGTAGTGGTACGTGGGCTCCTTCTGCAACTTCTGTGTCCCCGTCCTGTGGTTCTTCTGTGGGTGCTGCCTTTGCTTCTGTGGACTTTGTGTCATTGAGGGTCCCCTGTGACTCTCACCCCTGGGTTGAGTCCTCCTTGGCCTTGCTGTAGGCAAGCTCCACTTTTCCACTAACTGCAAATTTGCGTTTGCCAAGGCTTGTTGCTGAAATTCCTGCACCGACACCCATCTGCAATCTTCACTCCAGCATGGAACATCTTCTGCATCCATCAGGAACTCTTCTCCAACTCTGGGGCAGCAGTGCTGACCTGTTCTTCCTCACAGTCGACCAACTCCTGCAAGAACAGCTAGGTGGGTAGTAGCTCCTAAACCTCCTGGACTGCACTGACACTTTTGGACTTGGTCCCCTCTCTCAACAAGTCTTCTTCTCCAGGAATCCACCAGTGGTTTCTTGCAGTCTTGTTTGGGTGTCTTCCCTTCTTTTTCTTCCTTTTGGGTGGTTTAGGGAAAGTTCAGTGATTTACTCCTGCTTTCCTGATCGCTGGGGGGGTATTGTGTTACTTACCTCTGTGGTTTTCTAGTACCCCCACGTCCCCTCTACACATTCCACTTACCTAGGTGGGGGTCCTGGTTTGGGCTCCCCCTAGGGTCACTATTGGTTATCTACATTTGCACTATTTTCGAATGGTCTCTATGCCTATTTCTGATTACTAGTATACATATATAGTGTGTTTACTTACCTCCTAAGGTAGTATCGGCTTTTTAGTAATTTTGGTATTGTCACTAAAAAAAAACTACCTTTATTTTTCTAACACTGTGTGGTTTCTTTCACATGAATAAGTGCTGCGTGACTACATGTGGTACTGCATGAGCTTTGCATGTCTCCTAGATAATCCTTGGCTGCTCATCCACAGCTACCTCTTGAGAGCCTGGCTTCTAGACACTGCCTACACTTCACTAAGAGTGGAAACCGGGACCTGGAATAAGGTGTAAGTACCTTAGGTACCCACCACACACTAGCAGGAAACAGGAGGCCATGAGGCTCAGCAGCCTCAGTCATTCACACAGAAACCTAGGATAGAGGCTGAAACATCAAAATCATAGCCTGAATATCCCGGACTCACTGATCAGGAGGATAGGCCCAAAACTGCACTGTGTCCAGAACAGCTCTGATGAAAGGGAGAGTCTGAGAGGGGGTCAGGTGTGACTTCAGCATGTTTATAGTGAACCCCAGTGTGCAGGAGGTTTGCTGTAGTCTGAGGGTGGGAGATGACTTTCTGGGGCGGTTCTGCCTTCAACAGCCAGTCTTTGAGGTAGGGGAAGACTCAAATCCCCAACCTGCGCACATGAGCTGCAACTACCGCCATAATTTTCGTGAACACCCGAGGGGTGCTGATAAGGCCAAAGGGGAGCATGGTAAATTGAAAGTGCTTGTGACCTACCACGAATCGTATGTAACGCCTGTGGACCGGCAAGACAGGTATAGAAAAATAAGCGTCTTGCAGTTCCAACGCCACCATCCAGTCTCCTTGGTCCAAGGCAGAAAGGGCCTGAGCCAAGGTGGGCTTTTTTAAATTCTCATTCCTGAGGAAGACACGGAGGGTCCCGAGGTTGAGGATATGACGTAAGCCCTACTCCTTTTTAGGGACCAGAAAGTAGCGGGAACAACAACCACAGCCTACTTCAGTAACCCTCTCTATGGCCCTCCCCCTTGTCCAAGAGAGCTGCAACTTCCTCACTGAGAAGTGCCAAACGATTTTCCTTCATGTGGCCAAAAGATAAAGGCATGGTCAGAGGGGAAGTCTAGAAGGGGAGGGAGTAGTACCTTTGGATGATCTGAAAAACCCACCTTTCCATCATGATGGATTCCCAGTGGGTCAGGTGTTGGCATATCCTGCTGCCGACTGGCCGGAGGTGGAGGGACAGACTAGGAAGGTTTGGAGGCTGCAGCAGGGGCAGGGTGGACTGGGCAGACCTTTGGTTTCCTGTCCCACAAGCAGGTGGGATTCTGCGTCCCTGGCCACGCTGAGGCTGAAAGGCATGCATGACAATGGCTGGGGAAGGGACGTGACAGGGAGCCCCTCCCGTATCCAGAAAGGGGGTGAAAGGTGGACTTGTGGGGGCGAGAGGCAGTGGAAAGTCCAAGGGACCGAGCCGTAGTCCACTAAACCAGTGCAGAACCCGCCTTATCTCTGAAGAGAGGAGAGCCATCAAAGGGCATGTCCATGAGGGTCTGCTGGACATCCCCTATAAAACCAGAAGTTCTCAGCCAGGCGTGGTGTCGTAATGCCACTTTTGATGCAACTGATCTACCTAGAGTCAGTCATGTCCAGCCCACATCATATGGTCAACTTGGCCGCGTCTCTCCCATCTGCAACAGCCTGGGAGACCATCGCACGGGCCTCCTCCGGGATCTGCTGCAGAACATGCGCGACCGTGTCCCACAAGGTGTGTGCATAATGGCCAAAAAGGCATGCGGTGTTCACTGACCATAATGCTAGACTGGAGGAAGAAAACATCTTCTTACCAAGATGGTGCAGTCTTTGGGGAAGCGGAAGGGAATGAGCTAGATGATGAAGATGCCTGAATGACAAAGCTTTCAGGCTTGGGGTGTTCGGTCAGGAATTTAGGTTCGTTTGGGGCAGGTCAATGGCGGTGAGCGATTACCCTATTCACAGGAGACCCTGTGCTGGGTTTGGACCAGGTACCCAGAAGGACATCGGTGAGGGCTTCATTGAATGGCAGGACAATAGGAGGAGACAGCATGCCTGTGTCTGGGGAGGTATCAAGACCACATTCCTCAGCCCAGTCCATGTTTGGGTCTTCTTGCTGGTATTCATAAGGGTCCAGCAATCCCTCCAACCCTCACATTCCCACTTCTAGTTTAAAAAAAAAAAAAAAAGGGTCTGAATCTAACCTGCGGCGGCTAGGCCCCATCGAAGTCAGAAGTAGCACAAGACACCACTGTTCCAGCTCTAGGTCGTCAAGGATTAGGATCGAGTCAACATCAATTGTGTGCCCAACCAACATCAGGAGCGTCAACAACTTCGCCGGGGAAGGTCTCAGTGGTGCGACTAGCAGCCCTGGATGCGAATCCAGAGGGACTCTCGGTGGTCAGAGCCAGAGCTGCTGGTGAGGAACCCGTAGGGCCCCTCTTTGACTCCTCAGGCCCCAAAGGAGCCTTGGGGGGGGGGGGGTAGGACTGCACAAAAATTAGCCTCATGGCCTCATATAATTCCTTTAGTTGAGCAGAGGTTGCTCCGACTCCTGGAAAATCAGAGAGGCGCGGAGCGGACCCAATAGTAGGCTCCATGGATGGAGGCCTAGATCATCAACACTATTGCTGCATCACATCGTCCGAGTGACGGGGTGAAGTTGAAGAATGCCTGGCCTTCCTCGATTTCTTCTTTTTATTACCCGAATATCTCGATGTCTTTGAAGATGAGTGGTGGTGACTCCACAGCCAGTCTCAAGACCTTCCTCTCGAACGAGACTGGGAGCGATGTGGAGTTGAGCGCCGGGCCGCCATTAGCTTTAGGGGCTGCTCCCTAAAAGCCTTCGGGTGCATGGTCACGCTTGAGACACCACAAACAGACCTGATGCGGATCCATCACAAACATTATTCTGTGACGGTCCTCACAAGGCATAAACCCAGCTTTCGGACATCCTTAGATGCACCAACAGTCACCACAAAATTTAAAAAAAAGTGTCAAGGCCAAGTCAAAAAGGGACCAGGGTAGCTCTCTCTGGATCAGCACGTGGCGTGGAAAGAAAAGAACTGATGTCACTGCACTGAGGTGGCACCTATATTCGACCCAGACATCATCACGGCAACCATGACACCAATGACGGATGTGGAGGCAACCGACGCCACCTAATCGCACGCAAGGGTACTGCTCAAAAAGTATCTGGATCCAGTCTGACGCCTAAGACACGACCGACTCACAGGGCAGAGCGGTTGCATCGACAGTGGCCTTGAGGTGTCAAATCTGGTTGAAGATGTCAGACCTGTCAGCTTTTGGTGTGGCTTCCCCAGTCTTTTTGCTTCTGACCTGGTTTTGATCCTGTGCTGAATTTCGTTTTGCTGGCTTTAGGACTCTGTGCACTTTACCATTGCTGACCAGTGCTAAAGTGCAAGGGTTCCTCGTGTAAATTATATTGGTGATTGGTTAACTAGTAAGTCCCTAGTACAGTGCACCAGGTGTGCCCAGGGCACATAAACCAAATTCTACTAGTGTGCCTGCAGCACTGATTGTGTCACCCACATGATTAGCTCTGCAAACATGCCTCAGGCCTCTCATTTCAGTTTCTGTGTGTGCAGTTTCAAACTGCCATTTTGACCTAGCAAGCACACACACTTGCCAGGCCCAAACCTTCCCTTTTACTATATTTAAGTCACCCTTAAAGTAGGCCCAAGGCAGTCCCATGGGCAGGGTGCAGTGTGTTTAAAAGGTAGGACACGTACTGGTGTGTTTTACATGTCCCGATAGTGAAATACTGCTGAATTTGGTTATCACTATTGCAAGGCGTATCTCTACCATAGAGCAACATGGGGACTGCCTTGAAATATCTCTTACGTGTAAACTCCCATTGGGAGCAGACAGAGGCATGGGGTTTGGGTACTCGGCACTCACAATTTAAAAATACATCTTTTGGTGAAGTTGGGTTTTTGAACTGAGTTTGAAAATGCCACTTTTAGAAAGTGGGCATATTCTTCCTTAACCATTCTGTGCCTCTGCCTGTCTGCTAAATACACACCTGGGACACGGTGACAGTTGGGCTGTATGTGCATTCACTCTAGACAGTCACACAAAAGGAGCTGAAGTGTGCCCTGCATATCCTGATGGCCCATCACCAGGCTGATGGGTCTTTCTGAGCTAGAGTGGTGGGAGGAGCGGACACCTGCACCTGAACAGGGTTGTGCCTATCCTCACACAAAGCAGTCTCCAACCCCATGGAGTGTGTGTGGGGCTAGGACAGGAAAAGGCAGGGTGTTGTGCACTACAAAAAGTTTTCTTTAAAGGTTGCCTACTTCAAAGGCAGAAATGGATACAATTACTGGACCTCTGACACCATTTAGAATCCTTCTGGACTATGAAATTCTGCCAGGAAGACGAGCCGGATGCTGTAGGAGGGACTGCACTCTGCCTGTGGCTTTGTTGTGCTGGCCTGCTTCTTGCTGTTTCTGTTCTCGGAGTGAAAGTTCTGGACTTGGCTTTCTTCATCCTACTTCCAAAGGTTCTTCAAGGGCTTGCCTCCTGTTAAGAAGTCTCGGGACATCAAAGACTACATCTGCCAGTGCCTTGGCTCTTCTGCGGAGGGTCCTGACTTGCCAGGAGGTACCAACTCCAGTCCCTGGGCCCTTGCAAGAGCAAGCTGAACTGGAGAAAATTCAAGCATAAATGTACAGCACCGGATGAAGAATCCATACATCGCCTGTCTTGCAGCTGCAGAACCAACACAGTGCCTGTTTCACCACGGTCCCATCAACACAGCATGTCTGGATTTTCGATGCACTTGTGTGTTTTTTTTTTTTTTTTTTTTTTAAAACAACCCCGCACCGCAGTAGGGCCCGAGCCAGCGTATCCGGAAATCGCAGCATTGCATTTCCTGAGTAAACAACTGATGCATCACCTCCCTTGCCAGTAAGGAACCGACACATTGTCTGACCTGCGAGGAAAGAATTGATGGATCATCTACCCTGTACAGTATGGAACAGGTAAATCACTTTGCTTTTGCGGCACCTCACCTCCCCTGTGGCCTGCATGGTCTTTGTTTTTGACGCATCCCAGGTACATTGTGCTGAAGAGATACATCTGATTCCTGCGCATTAATACTTAGTTCATTTTTTAAAAAGAGATATTTTGACTTGCATATGGTGGATGTGTCATTTTGGTCTTTCTTTACTCAGATAAATATTGGTTATTTTTCTAAACTGGTGTTGAGTCCTTTGGTAGTGTTTTCACTGTATTACTGTGTGTGTGTGTGTGCATATAGAAATACTTTACACATTGCCTCTGAGATAAGCTGGAATGCTCGTGCTAAGCTACCAAAGGATACTTGGACAGGGTGCAAACAACTGCCAACTAGAGACCCCATTTCTAACAGAGGATGACTGGCTTATTGGGGGATGTCCAATCTACCCATAGGAACATGTCCTTTGATGGCACTCATCTCTTTGAAGATAAAGTAGACTCAGTGCTTATGTACTGCAAGGACTTTTGTGCTTAGGCTAGGTCCTTGGGCCTCACAGCTGCCCCTCGCCCCCTTCAGTCTACTTTTTGCCCCTTTTGTGGCCATGGAAGGGGCATCCCATCACTTCTGTTCCCCTCCAGCCAACATGCTGTGCATACTACCCAGCCTCAGCATGGCCAGGGATGTGAGATCAACCGTCCTTGGGGATCAGGGAGTCAGCTGTCTGGCCAGTCCACGCCCCCCCATTCCCCTCTGCAGTCTCCAATCCTTCCTAGTCTGACTATTCCCCACTGGCACCGCTGGCAGTCTAGCATGTCAGACAGGTGGGTTCTGCAAATAGTCCAAAGGGGCTACTTCCTCCCCACCAAGACTACTCCTCCATCCATGCCACCATCCTACGATCGATTGACGGAGGATCACTTGCCACTTCTCTGCAAGGAAGTTACAACTCTCCTGGTCAAGGGAGCTATAGAGAGTGTCCCTGTGCCAGAAGTAGGTCGTGGTTGTTATTGCCGCTTCTTTCTGCCGCCCTATTTCGACCTTTGGTCCCTCAATCTCTTCTTCGGAAAGGAGAAGTGCAAAATGCTCACTCTGGCTCACGCCTTATCTGCCGTGGGACTCAGGAGACTGGATGGTAGTGATGGACTTTCAAGATGCTTATTTTCACATCCGCATCATGCCTGCCCACAGATGTTACCTGGGGTTCACAGTGGACCAAGAGCACTTTCAGTTCACCATGCTACCCTTTGGCCTCACCAGCCCTCCCGCCTCCCCCCCCTCTCCAGATGTTCACTAAGTTGTGGGCAGTAGTCGCAGCTCATCTACGCAGGTTGGAGTTTCTCAGTCTTCTCCTACCTAGGCGACTGGCTGTTAAAGGCGGGTTCGCCCCAGGCTGTCATCTTCCATCATCAGACTACGGCAAACTTCCTGCATTCGCTGGGGTTCACTATAAACGTGCCAAAGTCATAGCTGACTCAGCACAGTTTTCAGGTTTATCCTCCAAAGCGGAGAGTCCAGGTTATTCAGGCTATGACACCGATGTTTCAGCCTCCTTCCTGTATTTCGGTTCGAATGACTGAGGCTGCTGGTGAATCATGCCAGATGGCATATGCAGGCGCTGCAGTGGAGCCTGAAATTTCAGTGGACGCAGCATCAGGGGAATCTCTCAGACTTAGTCCAGATCTAGGAGGGAACTGCACACGATCTGCAGTCATGGGTAACGAACTGCAATTGCGTCATTCCTCTCCCTTTCCCAACCACATCTGGCAGTAGTGACAGATGCATCACTCCTGGGATGGAGCGGCCACTGGGGAGAGGCAGAGATCAGAAGCGTCTGGTCTCCTGAAGAGTTCGGACTCCACATCAACCTTTTCGAGCACCGTGTGATCAGTCTGGCATTGAAAGCATTTCTTCCCTCTCTCAAAGGGAAAGTAGTGCAGGTGTTCACGGACAACACCACCGCCATGTGGTACTGCAACAAGCAGTGCGGGTGGGGTCATGGCCCCTTTGTCAGGAGACTCTGCGCCTCTAGACATGGTTGGAACATCAGGGCATGACCTTGGTAGTTCAACACCTGGCGGGCCCTCTGAACGTCAGAGCAGATAAAGTCGGCCAACAATGACTGATCGATCACGAATGGCGTCTCCATCCAGAGGTGGCAAAAGGTCTCTTTCAGCAGTGGGGAGAGACTGGGTTAGATCTATTCACCTCTGCAGAGAACGGGCAATGTCAGCAGTTTTGCTCGGAGTTTCTAATCAGCAACACTTTTCGTTGTGAATGGAGCTCCGGCCTCCTGTATGCCTTTCCACCCATACCACTTCTGCCAAGCGTTCTCAAGAAGATCAAGAACGAACTGGCCCAAGTAATCTTTGTGGCTCCAGATTGGGCACAGAGTCTGGTATCCTGAGCTATTGAACACGGCCATCGATCCTCTGATCAGTCTGTCCCTTTGGGAGGATCTTCGGTCGCAGCAGCAGTGTAGGGTTCTTCACCCACACCTGTTCAGTCTCTGCCTTTGTGGGTGGAGATTGAGAGGCAGCAGTTGACAGCTTTTGACCTTCCAACCGAATTCTGTTATCTTGGGAGCCAGACGTCCGCCACCAAAACAGTATACATGCCTATTTGAACAAATTTGTGGCATGGTAAACAAACAAGTCTGTTGACCACTCTCTGAGGTTCTATTGTTCATACTTTGGCCAAGCAGGGTTCTACTTTGAGCACCCGCAATGGTTATTTCTCTGCCACCTCTGCCTTTCTGAGATTACCTGACCAACCCTCTTTAAGTCTGATATTGTTAGTAGGTTCCTTAAGGGTCATACCCATATGTTTCCTCCATCCCCATTCATCATGCCCCAATGGGATTTGAATTTGGTTTTGACATTTCTAATGTGTGCTCCTTTTTAGCCTCTTCATAACTGTCCTCTCAGACTTCTGACATTAAAAACAGCCTTCCTTGTGGCTATTACCTCTGCCCACAGGGTGAGTGGGCTGCAGTCATCATCATTTAAGCTGCTATCTATCGCGACAAAGTGGTGCTTCGCACTAAGGCTTCCTTTTTGTCAAAAGTGGTCACGCCCTTTTATGTAGGCCAATACATCACCTAGCCTACTTTTTATGCACCCCCACACTCTTCTAAAGAAAAGACTCGATCCTGGACCCAAAAAAATCATTGGTGTTCTACTTTGATTCTACTAAAGAGTTCCAGGTGGATGATCAACTCTTTATTGGTTATGTGGTTGCACAGAAAGGTTGGGCTGTGTAGAGGAGAACCATCTCCATGTGGGTTGTTCTCCGCATTAAAACGTTATATGCACTGCCTAAGATGCAACCCCCGGAGGGTTTGCATGCTCACTCTACCAGAGCAACAGCTGCAACCACTGCATTAGCATGCGGAGTTCCAGTCCTGGACATCTGTCAGGCAGCAATGTGGGCATCCTTGTCACCAAACACTACTGCGCTCAGGTCACTACTACAGTCTGGTATGCAGGCATGGGTACTTTGCCTGTTCGGTCATGCAGGGCTTCCTAGTATGATCTTGGTTTGCAGACCCACCTCCGGGGCTGGTATTGCTTGGGTATCTATTCTAAGGTAAGGAATCTACAACTACACTTCTCTATCAGATGAGCAAGTTACCTTCAGTAACGCCTTATCTGGCAGAGACTTATTCTAGTTGCAGATTCCTTACTGACCCACTCATCCTCCCTGCTCTGCAAACTGATTTCTAGGGACAGGGACTTCCCTTTCAGGGCCCTAGTTTGAGCACCAATGGTCAGTGTTCTTCATGGCTCTGTGCTTCAGCATGGAAACCCGTGAAAAGAAACAGACATCCGAGTGCAGGGGGGGCGCATATATAGCAACTGCGACATCATGTCAGGTGCTCACAATGCAGACAGACAAGGAGCCGACCAATGCCACCAGACAGCGCGCAGAAAAATCTCTGGATCCATACAGACGCCTGGAAGAAATTCTAAGGTAAGGAACTAGAATACGTCTCTACCAGATAAGGCATTACCGAAGGTAAGTAACTTGTTCTTCACTGGGTCTTTGATCATCTCTGTGGACGGTGTTATCATCAACTTTATCATTGGTAAGTATTGTAGGGTTCTTTCAGTTTTGGATAAAGTTTCCACTAAAACAAACACTTCTTCAGGAGTTGCATGTATATCCACTTGGTGGTATGCTGTGGCTCTCTTCATATGTAGTTAGACACAAGAGCAACCCTAATGTTCACGTGAACATGGGTATGTACAATAAAACACAAAGCAAACCACTCAACCATATCCAATGAGAACTGTTCTGATTCCTCGGTGATAAGCATCTGGTTTAAGCTTACACTGTTGCCTATTGGTCATTTATGTGGGATTGAATAATCAGTGTTTATATACTGGCAAAACAGCTGATTAGAATCCTTTCACCACAACGTTTTTCCACCTTAGTGTTTATAACCCCGTTTTGCTAATCAGGGTTGGTGAGAAGATCTATAACAGGGAATTAAGTACCATGCCTGCGACATTTTATGGAGCAGCGGTTTCGCCTATACAGCTCGTAACTTATCAGTGTGCCCATTTACGACTGGTAAAGTTGAATTCTAACTATCCAGAGGTGGAAATGAACAAAGTAACAAGTAGTTGGCATCTTAAACATACAAGACCATTAAGGACTTTGATTAAAGCGAACAGGCTGTGTGCCCTCATTGTGTCAGAATTTATGTTGGGATACAATGCAAATGTTTAAGAATTGTTTTGAATAAAATGTAATACTAAAGGATACAAACCTCACCAGAGTGGCAAAATAGCAACCATAATTGACAACAAAGAAAAAAAGTTCATAAAAAGATTAACTCTTGCTGCGGGTTAGATTTTTGAGGCATATCAACAAGATATAAATAGTCTGATAAAACACATCTTATTTATCTTGTCGCAATACAGAATACAAACACCCACTGAGTAAGTAAAGTGTCGATTTAATAGAGTTCTCTTTGTCCGAGAACCCAACCCACACAAGCAGCAGATGTGATACAATTTTACAATGTACAGCAAAATTCCTGTATCTTACTAGCATCAAAGTGCTTACTCTTATACTAAGAGTAAGAGCCAATAATCCCATTATAATACTCTAGAATTCTGAAGACCTACCACCCATGCAATATTGCAAGATTTATATACATTCCCTATTTTTTTTAAACATTTTTATAGAAATTTAAATATTTTACAAAAAAATGTTTCCCATTGACGTATAAAGTTGAATGAACCTAGGCTCAAAAAAGTATCTTTTTTTAAAATATAAATGTTATCATTAATTTATTTCAATATGTAATAGGTTTGAACAACTGAACAGCATTGATGCCGATAATGCACCAAGCAGAAGGCACTTATGCTGTGTGGTGGCTTATTTTTTATTAAACGGTCGTAGCCTTGAGCAAGTATAGTTCTCAGAGATGTAGTAGTGCATCCTCTTCCGTTTCATGCAGCAGTCTCCAAGAGCCCAGCATCGTAAAGCAGCAGAGTTTGTGGAAAAAAACGTGATTACATGGTTGTGAACAAAGAAGAAAGTTCTATTCCACCTCGTCCCTTCCTCTTTCCAAAAAAACAGTCATACAGCATCTCGTGCCCCAGCTCATTAATCTAGAACCAAGCTTTACAGGGACAACCATCATTGTCAAGAAGATTCACACTGGTTTCCATTCTCTCATAAATTACAAAATGTTGCTAAATTAGGATACTAAAATACCATCGAACACTGGGGTAGATGCTCGACATTTTGTGCCATTGAGAAAGTATATATTAAAAGTAAGGGCTAATTATTCCAAGGAGCAGTGCAGTTTCTAGCATTCCTTTCTCTCTACTGTTGACTTAGAAGCGCAGTCCTCGTGGCCTTCATTTTCTCTAAGCGTTTCACTAAGTGGCTGTTGGTCATCTCCATTTCTTCCATCTTGTCTTGTACAGTTCGAAGCTAAATAAAAAAAAATAAGCCACATTACTTTATACACAAATGCTTCTGGAGTTAATATGATGAAGCATAAAGGATGTGTAGTACAAATTCAGATTGCTTCATTTGGTTGAATATAAAAACCTAACTTTATTTATTATAGCGGATAATGACTACAATTTTAAAACATGAAATAATGAACTGTAACCTTCCTCCAATGTAGTGTCATTTACAAATGAAATGCTTGATGACATGTTAGTGAAAAAAGACAATTCAGTTAAGTAGCCTCTGAAGTCTTCTCTGGTGAAAATAGCTAGCATTTTTTAAAAGAATGGGAGCTGGGGAAGTGGTACAGTGAAGTTCCACACAGAGTTTGCCATTTTCTTTTGACAATAATAAAAGCATTTCCACGACATCAAAACCATAGCTAACATCCAAAATTGGGGGCTGCTCCTGACCGTGCCCATATGTGGAAAAAGCCATCACAGAGGACATAAATTAGATCTCATATCTACTTACGATTAACAGGGATGCAGTAAAACCTCTTGATTGAATGTGTTTATCATGTAATGATGTGTTGTGAAGACCAGTTTGCATAATAAGATCACAGCCCATTTAGAATGAGTTATGGTTTTGATGGCAGCAGTGCGAGTTATGACTTGTGCAGGCAGCCATACGTGGCAACTGGCAGGGGCTTTTTTGTTTTCATTTGGAACCATTACTTCACTTTAGTTGTAGTTTTATTTTTTACTAAACTTCTTTTCATTTTTAAGTCCTTGATACCAGCCCAAACCATTTTTAAAAACGTGTATCTTGAAAACTCCTTAAATTTAAAAAAAACTACATAATTTTTTTTTTTTAAAAGAAGTAAAAAAAGCTTTGAGTGCAATTCTACTTTCTTGCGCTGTCTGATGTAAGTTCATTAGTTCATTTAGGGTTTTGCACTGTAGCCGAGAGCACCATTTCCTATCCTAAGTAAAATGGGAAATGCATCTTTTTTTTGACTCCCTCCTTTTAACTTTCCTCCTCACTAATTGAGTCATGCCCCCTCCAAATGATATGCATTTTCTTTCGAAAGTGCAGTTGAACCCTAACAGTTACTATCAATGTTAAAGGTTTCTCTCTGGGTTGGGTGCACGATAGGTTTGGCGGAAAGCATCGGCTAAGGCTGAATGTAGAACAGCTAAAAAATAAGTAAGATATTTCTGAAACTAAATCTTGCCACATAAAGGGTATGTTGTATTTCCTTGTGTGACTGAACTCAATGGTCTAGTGATACTGGTGTCACGCTCAAAAAATGTTGGGAAGTCTAATAAATCTAGGGAAATGTACCAACACTGGTGGCAAATGATCTACCAATTATTACTTACAGCCAAAGTGGTGATTGGTAAGGTTTGGAAGATGGCCAGAACCCCTACATTAGGGAATGTGTTTTAAGAGCGTGGGAGGTCAGTTCATGGAATGTTTGTGGCACTGTGTCCGACAGGGGGCAAATAAATTACTACTCATATCCTTACAAGTCCTGGATTATGTGGCTAGTGACTGCAAATTACACATACTCCAAACCCTTTTACAATACAAAATCATTCTAAAGCATTGACTGATAATTAAGAAATGACAATGAAAGCTAGTATCTGTTGGCAGCAAGCTGCTTTTCAGATAACCTAGAGCTGCTGTAGGGCCAGGGATATTGAAGCAAGAGTTCATGTGGAATTTGAGGATAAACTGACTTAGTACAGTTATCATACTGTCAAGTTAAATTATGGCAGGTATATAGTTGCACATTCTTTCTGCGGTCTCTGTTTTTGGTGGATGATCTTCCCAGGAATCCGAAATGAACAGAAGGTGGAGCCAAGGACTATAGTGTTTTATGTTCTGAATACCAGGTTATATTGAAGCTTAAAAAGATAAACTCAAAGGAGCTACATATATGAATAAAAATGGATTGCCAGCAATTTTAGGACATGGACTTATATAGTGCAAAGCACAGCAAAATGCACTAATTATTTTTCCAACATTCCTCCCCTCCTCAATGAACCATCACTTCACAGTGATATACCCAGCTGTAAGAGGTATGTTTAACGATGTCCACAGGAGACATAAAACCAAGTTCTCTCACTTATAGGGCTAGCCCTCAAGAGCTAGTTTGTAAGGAGAATATAGATTACCTCTCGCTGAAGTTTTCTCTTTTCTGCTTTAAGTTCATCTTCAACCTTTTCAGCATTCTCTGCAGCAGATTTATACCTCATCACTTGTCCTTCAAGTCTTGCAATCTAGAGAAAATAAATAATCAAGATCATTCTTTTTAAACTATTTTTAAATAAAGTATTGAATGCATCACAAAAGATTGACTTTCTGGATAATTTGAGCTTCCAGTGCCTGGCGTGAATATTAAACCATCCATAGATGTGTCTATGAACATGCTAAAGTTTTTTTTCTTTCAAAAACCTTTATGGGTTTTACCAAGAACAGATAACAATTTAGCACTGTCAACAATATGTTGCATGGAAATATCAGTAACAATACAACCTTATGCCAACCAGTATTACTAATAAAGACATCGTGGTAGTAACAAGGTTAACAGTAATCAGAGTGCATTATATCACCAATATACTTTACACAGTCTTTACTGGACTCCCTCCAGCTGACGTCCCTCCGAAATCTAGCAGAAAGCGCTCCCCAAAAACCCACATATCTGCCTGTATCTTAGCATCTGTTCGCACATATCAGAGATGCAATTCCTCAGTTAGTGACCACTCGGAAACGTCCCAAACCTACAAGTCCACCTTGTGGGCTCTAACTCCCATCCAGGTTATGGCCAACAACC
Source organism: Pleurodeles waltl (assembly GCF_031143425.1). Taxonomy (NCBI): domain Eukaryota; kingdom Metazoa; phylum Chordata; class Amphibia; order Caudata; family Salamandridae; genus Pleurodeles; species Pleurodeles waltl. The sequence continues at coordinate 568,279,917 of NC_090438.1, forward strand.
TCAAAGCCAGTACTAGAGCCAAGTGTAAGAAGCTGTAAGCCATCTTACATTTCTTGGGGCGGGCAAAATTCTCCAACAATGCTGAGGAGCTAGCTCACAAGCCAGTGCAGTGGTCCTCTGTATCCTACCCACCACGGCTGACCAGAAGCCTCCCACCACTGCACAGTCCCACACCAAAGATATAAAATCAGCATTAGCAAAACCGCAACGAGGACAAGCAGGCAACCACTACCTATGCTTGCTCATGGAGGTCACATACGTACGATGTAAAAAACCTGAAGTGCATCAATTTAAAGAAGGCATTGCCAGACACAGATTTCAATAACACACAGACCCTGGCCCAATCAGCATTCTACAAGAGGGCACTAAGATCTGCCTCCCAGGCCCGCCGAACCCATAGCTGCCCTCGTACCCTGTCTGCCTGCACTGCCTTATATATCAAGGACATAACATGATGCCCTGAACTCAACTTCAACAGCGCACCCACCACAGCCAGGAAGGATACGCAGATCTGCATAGCTATCTAAGTCACCCCTGCATAATGTAAGAAGTGTCCAGTACCCTCTCCAAACAGAGACTGTGCGTCCGCAAAAAGAGAAAGAGCACTGGGGTACAGATCCCTGCCAAGCTCACAGCCTCCATCATCGTGCCAAACCTAGAACGACATGGCTCTCTCCAACTGGTGGAACGGTCCAGCACCCAAAACGGCATGAAAGGGAGTCCTTATTACCACCATCGTGACCACTCTCGGCCATATGGCAGCGGTCTGAAGCACGATGTAAAGAGCACCAGTCGTCACGTTTGAGCCCTCCATCAACATTTCTGAAAGTTTACCATCATCCACCATTCCTTCCAGCAAAGCTTTTTTTTCCCAGTTAACCCCCTCCAACAGCCATTGAGCTGCATACTGCAAGTGGGACGCATAACAGTAAAGTTCCAGGTTTATAACTCTAAGCTCACCCTCCTCGTACCCCCTCATTAACGTCATACGAGACACTCTTGTCCGCTTTCCTGCCGGTATGAGTGAGGTGAGAAGTGCATCAAACCTCTGAAAAATGATCACGTTTCAACCTCAACCGCAGATAAGGGAGCTGCTTTGAAAGGACCCCCACCAAGCTGCCAAGGGAATAACAATGACGTTGCTCTATTAATTCTGACACCAGATACATGACCTTGCTAAAGTTAGTGTAAGGCCGTAGAATCCACTGTGACTGTTTATGGTGTTGTGCGTTTTGACAAAATGTGGCCTCCACTTACCTTGTTTAAAAAGGCATAAAGCTAAACCTTTGCTAAGACTTTACAAGTGTCCCAGAATTGCAATAGGGGATTTGTCAATGCAACTAATGAATAGTAAGGATCAAGCACAGGTGATATGGTGAGTAGAAGGTGGCCCCTGGCCCCGTGTCAATAGTTTAAAGTGAGGCTTAAAAACCAAGATTAGCATCAGTTTTCCTTACTTTAAAAAATCTACATCTCATAGGGAAATTTGATAGTAGAAAGTGTATTCCTTCGATAAACTTTAACACAGTGCCCCCTCTAGCAAACTTTGTGTTTCATTAATTTTATTTCACCTGAAACCTGCAGGGTTTATAAAATTGTAATCTTTTGCAAATGTTTTCGGATCATTCACCTTCGGATGAGATTTACGTAAGGTACACTGTTCTACAACCCTGCTTGGAGGTTAAAAGTGCAGGATGTTGGGACGTGTCTCCCCTGAGCTAACGCTCGGTGCCCCTTCCCCCCTACGATATTGAGGCTTGAGTCAGGCGTCCATGTCCCCTGCCACCTCCAGGATGGTCCCCAGAGATGGGGTGAGCCCTGCGGAAGAGTCCAGGGGCCACATGAAGCACCGGAGATGGCTAAAGCGATCGGGATGGGCCCAGCTACCGGCCAGAGGGGTGGCCATTTTGAATCTGCAGATGGGCCTCACGGTGCGGGCCGCCCGGGCGTGGGCAGTCCTAGCTGGGCCTAACGTGCCAAAGCAGCAGGGCAGGCTGTCAGAGCAGAACCTAGGTGGCGTGGCCTGTTTCTGAGAGGTCCCGGGGGCAGGCACAAGTGGTCGGAGCTATCAAATGTGGAGTCGCTGTCCTGGCACACGGCAGAGAACGAGGAGGCAGCGAGCAAGGCCTCGCATAGGACAGAGCGGCATGGCATCCATGCGGAACTGAGGTCCGGCTGTTCTCCGGGGGCCCTGCACTTAAGGCGCTATTGCTGGCTCCTGAAGCGCGATTCCCTGGCTGATGCCACAAACATAAGGCACTATTAATGACTGTCGCCCCATCAGGCTGCTGCTCCGACACTCGGGCTGAGACATACCCTGCACCTTCCACCCTACCTTTTTTGGAATGGGACTTCTAAGCTAATCAAGGGCACTAATTTGATATTCCCACAGCTACACACGGGCACCCCCCCCCCCCGGCTCGAGCAATGGTGCCTTTACCCACCTACGCTTTCCATAGAATTCCCAGCCCCGAACTATTGCTTCTTGTGACTCTTTGGGTGTGACATTGCTTCTGGCTGGTGTTCGTGTAGATCATTCCTGCTTCCTTGAGGCTAAGGAGACGTCGCTGACGTGATGTGATGGCTTCGGTGATCCTGGTTTCCATGAGCAACCTTACATACCCAATTTGATGATTGAAGACTCCTGCTTTGGTGCGGGAGCTCCCCTAGTCCCCTCTTCTTCGCCCTACGTCAGACATGGCGACCAATCAAGCAAAATCCCCTCGGTGCACTACCATTAAAGACTTACTTCAAAATCTAGACCAGAATGCTCCGGCACAATGGGGTGACTCTCCCCTCCAGCCAGATTTCGGAAGCCCCAATAGCAATCAGAATCCAGCGACTAAAGGGGATTGGCAACTGTTGTTGGCAGAGTTTCGTAAAGACATTAATACGCTTCGTCAAGATTTCATGCGCACTCTTTCAAACCTCAACAAATCGGTCTGACAAACAGACTCGTACCTGACAACAGTTGAATCTGTTTATGCTGACCAGGTTATCGAAAACGTGGATCGCACAGCACACATTGAGAAACTCAAGACAAACTACAATCTCTTGCAAGACAAACTGGACGACCAGGAGAATCAGTCCAGAAGCAATAATGTTCGCATCAGGGGAACTGGTGTGGCCGTCTCCACATCAGACCAAGGCCCACGTTCAAGCTCTTTTTGCCCAGACTGTGATCAACCAGTGTTTCTAGATCGCACGAACACACGGTGTTTTCACTTTACCAACAGCAGAAGAACCTTCCTCCGGACGTTCTCACCAGCGTTCATTGCTTCCATATAAAGGAGAAGGTCATGCAAGCAGCTAGGTGACAAGACTTGGTGGTCTTCAGGGGTGACAACCTCACCTTATACCAGAATGTGTCTACTCACACCTTAGCCAGATTCAGAGACTTTGGAGATGTCACACTCCATTTGCGTGAGGGCAAGAACGCTTAACGATGGGGTTTCCCCCTAAACGAGTGGCCGCACGAACGCAGGTGGAGACAGACGAGGCACTTGGCGTGTCACCCCCTCGAGATGGTGAAAACTCTCTTGGGTCTGCTATGCCATCCCTAGTGGACGGGTTGGGGGTGGGGGTGGGCAGGTGATATCTGAACTCTAAGAGTAAAAAGAAAAAAGCCCACAAGCAATGTAGGGCGGATGCCCAGGTTCAGCACTGTGTTTCCTCTTATGATGATACCCCTGTATGGTCACATCCGCCTGGGGACTGATCTGGATCAAGATAAGAGGCGGCACAGCCCCCATGAGACTACTACATGTTACGGACTCCTGCTACATGTTTTTGAGTTTATAGCCATGAGGGGGGAGGGGCAGGGTTTCATGGTGGGGCCCCCCCTCTCACTTCTGTTTTCTCTCCTAGTGAGAGGGATTTTCTCTTCTTTCTAAGTTACACTACTTGTTCTTCTCAAGTAGACCCACACGGCCCCTACTCATGAGGGGACGGGTCTGGGTCCTTCATATCAGTGCATTAGGCACCTCTGTATGGTTATTGTGTGCTGTTCTGCTATGTTTGGTTAAATGTTGTTTGACACATTGACATATCTAGGCCAATCTTATTATGGGAAGACAAACGATGACCCCAGTGGTTGTTTCACTGGGATGGTGCTTTCTATCTCGTTAGCTTATGGCACTCACGTTTGCTACCTTGAATGTACAGGGCCTTAATTCTCACATTAAACGTAGGGCGCTGACTAACTGGCTTCGTCGCTGGGAAGTTGACGTCACAATCTTACAAGAAACGCATCTTCTTAGGGCAGACACTGGACGTTTGCGATCATACTGGTACCCTACCCAATTTCACTCACCCTATACTCCAAAAGCACGGGGGTGGCCCTGCTGTTTCGTAGGGGGCTTTCCTTTCGACTTGAAGCTACTTATAAGGAGACAGAGAGGCATTGACGGGCGTTCGAGCCTCCCTGGGTTCTCCTATGGTTACCTTGGTGTCCATTTACAGTCCCACCACCAATGGTGACTCTTTACACTGCATTGTTTTCCACCATCTCCCACTTCGCTCGCAGTTCTATTATTTTGGGGGGGGGGCCTAAACGCTACACTCGAACCCTGCGTTGATAGATCTGGGGAGAGGTGGGAGACAACTTACTCCTTCTCTACTCCAGGGTATGGCCAATCTCTCCTTGCTTGATGCTTGGAGACACTTCCACCCTTGAGAACGTGACTACATGTTTTATTCTAATGTTCATAAAACATACTCATGCATGGATTACTTTTTGGTCTCTAAAGCGCTGGCCTTGCATTTTCACGACTCTGCAATTGGCATCAAGGCCCTGTCAGATCATGCACCAGTGTACTTGGATATAGGGCGTGATGCCCCTCAGCCTCTCTTTCCTCGTCCTTGGGTGATGAATGAGGTGGCGTTTTGAGATCCCTCCCTTCGAGATTTAATTAAAGATACTGTTGAACATTATTTTAAGGAAAACAACACTGGGCATGTGTCTCCTGCAACCCTCTAGGACATGGCGAAGGCTGTTTTCAGGGGAGAATTGGTATCTCACACAGCTACATTTGAACGCACAGCACACTTGTGAAGGCAGGAATCAGAAACTAACTTGGCTGAGGCAGAAACCCACCATAAGCGTTTGGGCACAAATCTCACTTTGAGGGACCTCAGAACCATAAAGGGAGAGTTAGAGCATCTCCTTATGAAAGAGGCAGCTAGGAAACTTCTATACATTGGTCAGACATACTGTGAGCAAGGGGATAAGGCGGATAGATTATTAGCGCACAAACCACGCCTTCATTCCACATATAACCACATACATGAAATATGGGATGATGAAGACTGTCCTTTTTCCTCAACCAAAGACATAATGAAGGTCTTGTACGACTACTATTCGGCCTTGTACCAGTCTCCGGCTCTATCTGAGAAGTTGCAGGACGACTACCTAGGTGGTTTTGATCCTCCTGACTGCAGGGAAGATTTCTTTCAACTCGAGTCCAAGATTGACTTGGAAGAGGTTAAATCAGTCATCACTGGGTTACCTGCATGGAAAGCACCTGGTCCAGATGGGTTTACTGCTATGTTTTATAAGACTTTTGTTCACCCCCTAGCCAAACCCCTAGCCAAACCCCTAACTCAAGTCTACAACTATTTCTTAACTGCTGGATAGGTCACTGAAACAATGATGGACTCATATCACCTTGATTTTTAAAGCTGAACAAACCTCACACTAGATGTACATCCTACCGCTCTATCGCCCTTCTCAATTGTGATGTCAAAATGTGTGCATCTGTCTTGGTTCGGCATCTCAAATATATATTGCCCCATATTATCATCCGGCAGCAGTCAGGCTTCATACAAAATCGCCAAGCCAATGACAACACACGTTTGGCTATAGCCCTTATGGAAGCAGCAGAACACACTAGTCAGACCCTGCTCCTTCTTTCTTTGGACGCTGTGAAGGTGTCTGACAGGGTAGATTGGGCCTTCCTTTTTAGAATTCTGATGAAATTCTACATGGGCCCCAAACTGACGACATTTGTCCAATCCAACTTCTGCCGGCCCAGGGCATAATTGAAAATCAACTGAACCCTTTCCACGTCCATCCCCCCTCACGAGGGGGACTCAAGAAGGTTGCCCTATTTCACCCTCTATTTTTGCGCTCTCTATGGTGCCCTAGTGGCTGGAGTCCAGGGCAACCCCAATATTCAGGGTATTGGGGTAGGGGACAAGGAGCACAAAATGGCTTTGTTTGTGGATGACATTCTTTGTTTCCTTCCCCAGCCTTCAACTTCTCTTAATTGATGAAGGAACTTGATGCTTTTTCAGCGGTCTCCGGCTTCAAGGGCAACTTTACAGAATTACGGGGTGTGGGTGTGGCCAATGCCAGGAGCACTTTGAAACAACATGTGCGACAGGTGGGGTTCCAATGGACATCTGATAGCATTACATTCCTCAGCATTCAATTCACATCTTCCACCACAGCTTTGTTTCTAGGAAATATTCCCCATCCCTTTTCTCAACGCCTTATTCAAGGGTCTTTACCGATGGGGCAAGCTGTAGATCTCTTGGCTAGGCAGGCTCAACTGTCTTAAGATGAATTTTATGCTGCGTCTCCTGTATGCCCTCCAGACCCTTCCTCTTCCCGCTTCCAAATCTACACAAGTCCACATTCATGCTAAAATGACTGATTTTGTCTGGGACAATAAATCTCCGAGAGTAGCGGAAGCAACCTTGTGTCAGGATAAATCTGATGGAGGCTGAGGGTTCCCAGATACAGGTACATACTTGCTCGCAGTGCAGCTACACCCCCCAACCCCCACCTTGGACTGGATCCACAACCCTGACAACAAACCATGGGTTCAGGTCGAACAAGTGGGTGCCCCTGGATGTCTGTTGTGGCTTCCCCTTACGAGAGGCCCTCCGGGTCCCCCTCTTCTCCCACTGACTTCCCTTTTGTTGACATACTGGTGGGAAATACGGTCTAAAAGTACGTTTCCCTCTTCCCCTTACATCATTGGCTCCTAATCATGATTTCCCGCTTGGGGATACTCATCCTGGCCCCTATGCTTGGAGTGAAAACGAAGCTCCACAGCTACAGGCCTTCTATAATGAGGGCGCCTTAAGGTTGTGGGATTCCCTCCAGCAATAGTTTGACCTCTCCAAATCCGTGTCATATTGATAGTCCAAGCACTACACTGGGCAGTACTCCCAAAAGCATGCGCTGCCATGGAGTGTGACAAATCTGACATTGAATCTCTCTTTAGCTCAAATATTAGACAAAGGCATTTGTTTTACTTTACCATTATATTTTAGCTCTAACACCCCCCCAGGAAGCATGTCTACATCACACAGTGGGAGAGGGAGTTGGGGATGAGATCTCGGAGGCTACATGGCAGTCAAACTGGCTATGGGATTCATGCTCTTCTGTATGCTTGAAACAAAGAAAACTCAGAAACTCATCACCCTTTGTACCTGACCATGGCTCGTCTGCTTGAAATGTTTGGGAGCCCGGATGTCTGTTGGAACGGGAGTGGGGAGCGGGGTACTTTTCTACATGCCTGGTGGACATGTCCATCCATACAATTTTTTTGGGATACTATCCTGCACAACATATATAATATCACTAACTTTACCCTGCCACGTGAGCCGCTGCTTGTTCTGTTAGGTGACCCTTGGACTGAGAGGGCTCTCCCTACATCTACACCTAGAGAAAAATTTGTGTCCTTCCTTGTGTTGGTGGTACGCCTCGGTATAGCTCAAATGTGGAAACAGCCTCATGCCCCAACCGTTAACCTGTGGTGGAACAAGGTGTGGAACATATACGCTATGGAGAAACTTACTGCAATCCTTGGAGACAAACGGACTAGATTTGAATCCATGTGGTGACCCTGTCTCACCTACATCCGCCCCCAGGGGAGGTTAAGGGGCATTCATCTTACCATGTCAAAAACACTTTGCGCCTCAGAGATGTGGAGGCTTTCATCCCCGGAGTCTGGGGAGGACACCTCATGATAGAGCCAGAACATAGCTGGTTGGAGAGTTTGTGGATTGCCTGTACGATGCCCCATACCCTCTCCCCGGGGACTGACCGATAATGTTATAAGGCCCTGCTTACTGTATATTGTTTATTGCTTACCACTGTATTTCACAATACCTCCTTAATTCAATATGGCAACATGCTGTCATTGTTATTGTAAACTGTCTTACTAATCCATTTTGATATACTGCTATATCTCTCGGAAGGCTGATTGCTATGATCAATGTGTTAGGTTTCTTTTTCTTTTCTCTCTTTTTTTTTTACTATCTATTAAAAGGCAAAAACGAAGCATTAAAAAAAATCCAATAACTAAAGTGCAGGATGTTGGATTTAAAGACAAAATTAGACACGCAGTTGATCACTTTAAATAAGAACATAGGTAAATAAAATGTGTATAATGGGAAGCTATGAAGGTGGTACAAGCTATATAGATTTGCAAAATCCACAGCATGAAGAAGGAAAGGGAGAGGCTTATACAGAAAAAGAACATAAATACACAATAAAACATACAAGAGTTGCAAACTGACTGGTCAAGAGATAATAACTGCTGGTAGTAGAAAAGAGGAGGAAAGTTCAGGATGCATAGAGGACTTTAATTAAATTTGAAAATAAGTAACCCAAACAACTGCTACAAAGGAAAGGATATAAAGACCGAAAGCTGCTAGCAAATGCTGTTTAAATAGAAATAGCCCCAAACAAATATTCTGGCTATTACTAATAAAGAGATAGAGCATGGATGTCAATCAAAAATGGTATGAATAAGGCCTTTTATGAGTATGTGAGGAGAATATACTCCCGGCATTTGCGTCCTAGCAAGAAGCAGCTAGAACAAGGTCCAGGGAGCAGTGGTGTACGAAACTGACCTGATAACAGAGTGAGGAATTTAAATTCCTATTAGCTATAACATGGACTTTGTAAGGAAATGCCTCTTTTTGTACAATCACTCAAGCTTTTGGACTGATGCTGCTGTTTTTTTTTGACTCCGGGAGTGCACTAAGGCTTGATAACCAGACCTCGGTGCCTGTGCCCTAACCCTTAAACTGATATGTTGAATTTACTTTTACCCAATTGGCTCAGCTAGCTTACCTGTAAGTCCCTAGTAAATGATACCAGGGCATTTAAGTTAGAGGGTCCCCCCAGGGATTGCAGCACAGGTTGTGCCACACTGGGAGGGACATGGGCTAGAAGAGCAGTTTGACTGCTGCCATTTAAAGCTAAGGCAAAGCCAGACTTCACTCTGGTATATGTGTAAGCCACTCCTATGGGCATATCAAGTCCTAAGGCAGGGTCAACATATTCCACTGACAGAACATGTAACTTAACATGTTCTGACAGTGAAAACACTGAACTGTCCTGTTTACTTTGGAAAAACTTGGTCGATCAATTGGCGAGTGCAGAGTTACACACTGACCCCTTGGCTGTGCTAACTCTGGAACTGTGTGACCAATGTGGGTCATCCAAGGTTTCAAACAACTTGTAACATTAAGCCCAACTTGATTCTCAGGTTGAAATCAATGTAACATGTTGCAGAGTGCAACTTTAGAAAAGCTACCACTTTGTTGTCTTTGGTCTGCTATCCCCATACTGGTTGCACATGGAGTCCAGTAGCCGGGGCAGCATGTCTCCCCAGGAGGGCAGAAAGCTAATGACTACCCCAGGAAAGGATACAATAGGGGCCTGCTCTGGAAGGAAGTGCCATCTACATCCAGCAGGAAGCCACATGTGTGCTAGCCAAAAAGAAGAGCTTCAAAGTAGAAGCTGCCTTTGAAGGGCCAATGGGTAACACTTGGGAGAGGGGCTGCTCCATTCGTTCAGGCAGACAGACTGGCATTTGGGACAGGACAGAGAAAACTAGTTGCCAAACAGGTTTTCCAGGGTTGTGTAGCCCCTTTGGTAGCCACACCTCTGGGTTGGGCTTCAGAGCTCCACATGCCGGGAGGGTCCTGCCCTGCTGGAAGTGGGCAGAATGGTGCATTTTGGGAAACCCAGATGCCACACTTTGCAGGAAGTGTTCATCCGGTGGGAGGGAACCTGGCAGTCCTTTGGCTACCAACCAGGACTGCATTATCTGAGCACAAGTAAGGCACCCATGGCCCCCTTAACTCAGATCTCGACTGGACTGGAGCAAGACTTTATAAGGACTGCCCTTCTACACCACGCAGCCAGCAAAGAGGCTGCATTGGTGTGGAATGCACCTGCTGAACCTGGCAGCTAGCAAAGAAGGGGGACAATGCCTGCTTTGTAATACGCAAGAAAGAGGGGTCTCCAGAGCCCAGCCAAAGACAAGAGACTCCAAAGGTCAGCGAGCTGGCCTCCTGTTCACAACACAGGGACATAACAGCTGAGAAGCCTGCTGGTGCAAGTTAGCAGCACTAAGTCTTCAACCTGCAGCCAACCGCCGCATGCAGCACCCAGGACCAGGACCCTATGCACATATTTACATCCAAGTTCACGGAGTCCAGGAGTGTTGTCGGAGTGCACCTGGGACCACTCGATAATGAGTTATCGACCCAGAAGGGATTGGCCGGTGACCGCGATACTGGGTGGCAGGTAGACCTGGGGCAACTGGACTTTTGCCACCATCGAGAGGACTACGAGGGACATCGACCGTGTGACCAGGACCCCATTACATCTGCAGCATTCTTTCAGTATCTTCAGCATCCTTCATCCCTTGAATCAGGACCACTTCCATAGGAAAGCCCTACAAAGGATAAAAGTTCCTGAAACTGACTTAAGACTCCTTCACCTGCTGAGCTGGTCACCTAAAGTGACAAAGTTATCGCATTCCAACTAGCACAAACATTTTGATGAAAACGTTAAATGTCAAATTCATTGAATTTGCTGATGGTTGTTTCAGTTTGAGTGAAATAACCTGACTTACTATAGCTTGTAAATTCTATAGCTTCGGGACCCTCCAGTGGATCTTTTTCATTGTGGTGTCTAAAAATACACAAAATACAGTCTATTTTTATAAATTGGTGTTGCATTTCTTGAGAGTGTTGTTGATTCATTCTTCGAGTGTTTTGGTACTGTTTAAATGCTTTACACTTGTATCTTTGTGCAAGCCTTGCTGCTCAGAGCTATCCAGGGTTGAACTTAAGATCTGATAAACAAAGGGGTTGTTTAGTTTATTACACGGTGAGGCTGCACAACCACAAAATATAATACACCCATTTCCTCACAGAAGTGACCTACTGTATGCACTTGTATGCATTACAGGAACCCCACAATAAATTTGGGACAACTAACGTTCCCAAAAGGGAAAAGGAAGGTTAAGATGCGTCTAAAGACACTGACTTCTCAAGACACTGACTTTTTTTTTTTATACAATTAGTTGGACTTTTGAATTTAGGTGTAGCAGCATATGAATTTTGGTCAGACACTCACTAGGTGGGTTAAACTAATTTACACTCAACTAACTGCCAGGGTAAGAACTAGGACAGTGGAGTCTGCGAAACTGGAAATGAAGATAAACACCCACTATGATTGGCCTCTTTCTGCTCCACAGTGGTGAAGACAACATCATCAACGACTTATCCCACAAAGCTGACAACTGTGGGGGGTGGTACACAGACTGTGCCCAGCTGAAGATGGCGGCCAATGAGATGAAACACATTATGTTTTGATATACGTGCCATACAACAAAAGCACTGCAGGACAGCCAACATGAAGCACAACTAGCAAGCCAGAAAAATGTAAGCCATTCTGCCAGGAACGCAAGGGAAGGTGGCACTATACTAGTTGTGGGTCAGCATTGCTTTATTATTTAACCAACCTAAACAGCCTCTCACTTTCGCTATTCCGATATTTCCAAAACACAATGGAGTCCTGCATCGTTCACACTGCCCCCAGCAACAATGGGCCCAGTACCCAATAGCTTGCTTTAAGGGGTCTGAAATCAACTTTCTTGGATATCTTCCTAACGTTTTGGAGATTTATAAACATCTGTAGGAGTACTCCATGAAAACATTAATTAATACATGCATAGAAAAGCGTCATATGTCAGTTAGAAATGTGCATTTACACTTTCAACTTTTTTTTCACAGGGCTTTTCCCCCCCCTCCTGTGGAGACTGTCTTTCCCTCCTCCACCACCCAAAAAAAAACATTTGGGTTGTTCCCTTGCCATTCTTTTTAGAAGTAATAAAATACATATGTCTCAGGTGGGAACGTTTGTGAATATGCACAAACGTTACGGGTTGTAGGGGTTGGATGGGACTGCATGTTTCCCACATGCCTCTAGAAAGCCCTGCTATCCAGACCTGTGTTGTTGTTCTGTCTATTTCTATTGTTTTTACTCAGTGAGTTAAAAAATCATGCAAGCTGTTTTAGGACTAGAGACCTCAGAGTGGAGGTTGAGGGGCCACTGAAAGGGACCACCCCTTCCCCCCATCCCCTGCTCTGTGCCACTCGTTTTGGTTACAGTGTGATTTGAGGTGACACGACTGGCCTTCTTAACTGGTCACATCACTGGTAGATGCCTATCAACTTTCCCCTTTAATATGTTTGTTCAACCCTTAATGGGTTCTTTACCCTCCATAAGTATGGAATCTATGTGGTTAGTGTAGGAAGTTGGCTCTGTATGTACTATTTCAAAGTAAGAAATAGCATGCACAGAGTCCAAGGGTTCCCCTTAGAGGTAAGATAGTGGCAAAAAGAGATCATTCTAATGCTCTATTTTGTGGTAGTGTGGTCGAGCAGTAGGCTTATCAGAGGGTAGTGTTAAGAATTTGTTGTACACACACAGGCAATAAATGGGGAACACACACTCAGAGACAATTCCAGGCCAATAGGTTTTTATATAGAAAAATATATTTTCTTAGTTTATTTTAAGAACCACAGGTTCAAGATTTACAAACAATACTTTGAATGAAAGGTATTTCACTTAGGAACTTTGAATTAGCAAAATAGCATATACAGTTTTCACACAAATGGCAATAAGCTATTTTAAAACTGGACACAGTGCAATTTTCAACAGTTCCTGGGGGAGGTAAGTGTTTGTTAGTTTTGCAGGTAAGTAAACCACCTACAGGGTTCAAAGTTGGGTCCAAGGTAGCCCACCGTTGGGGGTTCAGGGCAACCCCAAAGTTACCACACCAGCAGCTCAGGGCCAGTCAGGTGCAGAGGTCAAAGTGGTGCCCGAAACGCATAGGCTTCAATGGAGAAGGGGGTGCCCCGGTTCCAGTCTGCCAGCAGGTAAGTACCCGCGTCCTCGGAGGGCAGACAAGGGGGGCTTTGTAGGGCACCGGGGGGGGGGGGGGGCACATCCCTAATCCTATTGGGGGAAACCTCCATCTGCAAGATGGAGGATTTCTAAAAGTTAGAGTCCCCTCAGCTCAGGACACCTTAGGGGCTGTCCTGACTGGCCAGTGATCCCTCCTTGTTTTTCTCATTATCTCCGCCGGCTTTGCCGCCAAAAGTGGGGCCGTGGCCAGAGGGGTCGGGCAACTCCACTAGCTGGAGTGCCCTGGGGTGCTGTAACAAAGGGGGGTGAGCCTTTGAGGCTCGCCGCCAGGTGTTACAGTTCCTGCAGGGGGAGGTGAGAAGCACCTCCACCCAGTACAGGCTTTGTTACTAGCCACAGAGTAACAAAGGCACTCTCCCCATGTGGCCAGCAACATGTCTGGTGTGTGGCAGGCTGCTAAAACTAGTCAGCCCACACTGGTAGTCGGTTAAGGTTTCAGGGGGTATCTCTAAGATGCCCTCTGGGGTGTATGTTACAATAAAATGTACACTGGCATCAGTGTGCATTTATTGTGCTGAGAAGTTTGATACCAAACTTCCCAGTTTTCAGTGTAGCCATTATGGTGCTGTGGAGTTCGTGTATGACAGACTCCCAGACTATATACTCTTATGGCTACCCTGCACTTACAATGTCTAAGGTTTTGCTTAGACACTGAAGGGGCATAGTGCTCATGCACTTATGCCCTCACCTGTGGTATAGTGCACCCTGCCTTATGGCTGTAAGGCCTGCTAGAGGGGTGACTTATCTATACCTATAGGCAGTGTGAGGTTGACATGGCACCCTGAGGGGAGTGCCATGTCGACTTAGTCTTTTTATCCCCACTAGCACACACAAGCTGGCAAGCAGTGTGTCTGTGCTGAGTGAGGGGTCCCCAGGGTGGCATAAGATATGCTGCAGCCCTTAGAGACCTTCCCTGGCATCAAGGCCCTTGGTACCAGGGGTACCAGTTACAAAGGACTTACCTGGATGCCAGGGTGTGCCAATTGTGGAAACAAAGGTACAGGTTAGGGAAAGAACACTGGTGCTGGGGCCTGGTTAGCAGGCCTCAGCACACTTTCAAATCATAACTTGGCATCAGCAAAGGAAAAAAGTCAGGGGGTAACCATGCCAAGGAGGCATTTCCTTACACAAATCATTTGTTTGGGACAAAACTGCCCCTATCCCATGTTCAGAGGCATCAGTCTGCACAATAAACTGCTTGGAGTAATTTGGAGCTTTGAGAACTGGTGCTGTGCACATTGCTTGTTTCAGGGTGTCAAAGGCCTGTTGGCATTCTACAGTCCAGTTTACCTTCTTGGGCATTTTCTTGGAGATAAGTTCTGTGAGGGGTGTCACTATGGATCCATATCCCTTCACAAACCTCCTGTAGTACCCCAGTCAAGCCAAGGAATGCCCTGACTTGAGTCTGGGTTTTTGGAGCTGCCCAGTCCAGAATAGTCTGGATCTTGGGCTGGAGTGGCTGAACTTGGCCTCCACCTACAAGGTGTCCCAAGTAAACCACAGTTCCTTGCCCGATCTGGCATTTGGATGCCTTGATAGAGAGGCCTGCTGCTTGCAGAGCCTTCAAAACCTTCTTCAGGTGGACCAGGTGATCCTGCCAGCTGGAGCTAAAGACAGCAATATCGCCAAGATAAGCTGCACTAAAGGACTCCAAGCCAGCAAGGACTTGATTCACCAACCTTCGGAAGGTGGCAGGGGCATTCTTTAAACCAAAGGGCATAACAGTAAACTGATAATGCCCATCAGGCGTGAAGAATGCTGTCTTTTCTTTTGCTCCTGGTGCCATTTTGATTTGCCAGTACCCTGCTGTCAAGTCAAAGGTACTTAAGTATTTGGCAGCACCTAATTTATCAATTAATTCATCTGCCCTTGGAATGGGATGGGCATCTGTCTTGGTGACAGAATTAAGTGCTCTGTAGTCCACACAGAACCTCATCTCTCTCTTTCCATCTTTGGTGTGAGGTTTGGGGACTAAGACCACTGGGCTAGCCCAGGGGCTGTCAGAGTGCTCAATGACTCCCAATTCCAGCATCTTGTGGACTTCCACCTTGATGCTTTCCTTAACTTGGTCAGACTGTCTGAAAATTTTGTTTTTGACAGGCATGCTGTCTCCTGTGTCCACATCATGGGTACACAGGTGTGTCTGACCAGGGGTTAGGAAAAAGAGCTCAGCAAACTGTTGCAGGACCTTCCTACAGTCAGATTGCTGTTGGCCAGAGAGGGTGTCTGAATAGATCACTCCATCAAATGAACCATCTTTTGGGTCTGTGGAGAGGAGATCAGGGAGAGGTTCACTCTCAGCTTCCTGGTCCTCATCTGTTACCATCAACAGATTCACATCTGCCCTGTCATGGAAGAGTTTAAGGCGGTTCACATGGATCACCCTTTTGGGGGTCCTGCTAGTGCCTAGGTCTACCAGGTAGGTGACCTGACTCTACCTTTCTAGCACTGGGTAAGGGCCACTCCATCTGTCCTGAAGTGCCGTGGGGGAGACAGGCTCCAGAACCCAGACTTTCTGCCCTGACTGAAACTCAACCATAGCAGCCTTTTGGTCATACCACATCTTCTGGAGTTGTTGGCTGGCCTCAAGGTTTTTACTTGCCTTTTCCATATACTCTGCCATCCTTGAACGTAGGCCTAGTACATAGTCCACTATATCTTGTTTAGGCTCATGAAGAGGTCTCTCCCAGCCTTCTTTTACAAGAGCTAGTGGTCCCCTCAGGATGGCCAAACAGAAGTTCAAAGGGGGAAAACCCTACTCCCTTCTGAGGCACCTCTCTGTAGGCGAAAAGCAGACATGGCAAGAGGACATACCATCTCCTTTTGAGTTTTTCAGGAAGCCCCATGATCATGCCTTTCAATGTCTTGTTAAATCTTTCTACAAGACCATTGGTTTGTGGGTGGTATGGTGTGGTGTGGTGAATTTATAAGTCACCCCACACTCATTCCACATGTGTTTCAGGTATGCTGACATGAAGTTGGTACCTCTGTCAGATACCACCTCCTTAGGAAATCCCGCTCTGGTAAAATACCAATGAGTGCTTTGGCTACTGCAGGGGCAGTAGTCGACCTAAGGGGAATTGCTTCAGGGTATCTAGTAGCATGATCCACTACTACAAGTATGTATTGGTTCCCTGAGGCTGTGGAAGGTTCAAGTGGACCCACTATGTCCACACCCACTCTTTCAAAGGGGACCCCCACCACTGGAAGTGGAATGAGGGGGGACTTTGGGTGTCTACCTGTCTTACCACTGGCTTGACAGGTGGCACAGGAGACACAAAACTCCTTGACCTTCTGGGACATGTTGGGCCAATAGAAGTGGTTGACTAATCTCTCCCACGTCTTGGTCTGTCCCAAATGCCCAGCAAGAGGAATATCATGAGCTAAGGTTAGAATGAACTCCCTAAACTCCTGAGGCACTACCACTCTCCTAGTGGCACCAGGTTTGGGTTCTCTTGCCTCAGTGTAAAGGAGTCCATCTTCCCAATAGACTCTGTGTTCCTGTTATTTTTCCTTTGGACTCTTCAGCAGCTTGCTGCCTAAGGCCCTCAAGAGAGGGACGGGTTTCTTGTCCCTTACACAACTGCTCCCTTGAGGGTCCCCCTGGGCCTAAGAGCTCAACCTGATAAGGTTCTAACTCCATGGGCTCAGTTCCCTCAAAGGGCAGAACTTCTTCCTGGGAAGAGAGGTTCTCTTTCTCTTGTTGTGTGGAAGCTGGTTCCCCAGTCTTCTTACCTTTTCTCTTGGAGGGTTGGGCCCTTTCTCCAGGCTACAACACCTCTTTTTCACCCTGAGCCTTGCACTATGCCCTTGTCTTGACCCACACCAGTTCAGGGATACCCAGCATGGCTGCATGGGTCTTGAGTTCTCCAGGTCATTTCCAAGCAAACAGTCTACAGGGATATTTGAGGAGACCACCACCTGTTTCAGGCCATTGACCCCTCCCCACTCTAAAGTTACCATAGCAATGGGATGTACTTTAGTCTGATTGTCAGCGTTGGTGACTGGATAAGTTTGTCCAGCCAGGTATTGACCAGGGGAAACCAGTTTCTCTGTCACCATGGTAACACTGGCACCTGTATCCCTCAGGCCTTCTACACTTTGCCCATTAATTAAGAGTTGCTGCCTGTATTTTTGCATATTAGGGGGCCAGGCAGCCAGTGTGGCTAAATCCACCCTACCCTCAGAGACTAGTGTAGCTTCCGTTTGGACCCTGATTTGCTCTGGGCACACTGTTGACCCACTTGGAGACTGGCCATTCCAGTGTTAGCTGGAGTAGAGTTAGAAGTGGAACGTTTCTTGGGACAGGCCTTGTCTCCAGTTTGTTGTCCTGGCTGATTACAGCTACGACACCAGGCTTTTTTGGGATCAAAGTTTTTACCCTTGTACCCAAAATTGGATTGTGAATAGGCTCTGGACCCTCCCTCCTGAGCATGTCTTTGGGGCCCTATAGAATACTCTTTACTTTTTCCCTTGGATGTCTCAACACTCTTCCCCTGGGGAGTCTTTGTGACCCCTTTCTTTTGGTCGCCCCCCTGTGGAAGTCTTGGTCACCCCAGTCTTGACCCAATGGTCCGCCTTCGTTCCCAATTCTTGGGGAGAAATTGGTCCTAGGTCTACCAGATGCTGATGCAGTTTATCATTGAAACAATTACTTAACAGGTGTTCTTTCACAAATAAATTGTGCAGCCCATCATAATCATTTACACCACTGCCTTGAATCCAACCATCCAGTGTTTTTACTGAGTAGTCAACAAAATCAACCCAGGTCTGGCTCGAGGATTTTTGAGCCCCCCTGAACCTAATTCTATACTCCTCAGTGGAGAATCCAAAGCCCTCAATCAGGGTAGCCTTCATGAGGTCATAGGATTCTGCATCTTTTCCAGAGAGTGTGAGGAGTCTATCCCTACACTTTCCAGTGAACATTTCCCAAAGGAGAGCACCCCGGTGAGATCTGTTTACTTTTCTGGTTGAACAAGCCCTCTCAAAAGCTGTGAACCATTTGGTGATGTAATCACCATCTTCATATTTAGTTACAATCCCTTTAGGGATTTTCAACATGTCAGGAGAATATCTGACCCTATTTATGTTGCTGCCACCATGGATGGGACCAAAACCCATCTCTTGTCTTTCCCTTTCTATGGCTAGGAGCTGTCTCTCTGAAGCCAATCTTTTGACCATCCTGGCTAACAGGAGGTCATCTTCATTGAGGCTGCCCTCAATGCTTCCAGAGTTGCTGGACTCTCCTGTGAGAGAAGCAGCATCTCTGACTATCACATTTGGAGTCAGGGTTTGAGAGACCCAGGGCTCCCTATCTAGGACTGGAGGTGGGAAATCCTCCACTTCACTAGGGTCCCCCTCTGTGAGGCCATCATCAGAGGGGTTGTTTTTAGCAAACTCTGCCAAAAGCTCCTGGAACTGTACTTTGGTAGGGTTTGAACCAGTTTTTATCTTTTTGATTTTGCAGAGACCTTAGCTCTGACATCCTAAGATGCAGGTAAGGGGTGACTGAGTTCTATCACTATCTCTTCTGCATTAGACATTATGTTTCAAAAAGTTGGAATACTTTTCAAGAATCTAAAACTATCTCTAGAACTTAATTCAAACTTTTACAAAACTTTTAAATTCTAAAAGAAATGCTAACAGGACTGACACAAGGCCCTAGCAGGACTTTTAAAAATTTAGAAAAATAGCTCAAATTTCAAAAATCAGTTTCTAATGACAATTTTGGGAATTTAGTCGTGTGATCAGGTATTGGCTGAGTAGTCCAGCAAATGCAAAGTCTTGTACCCCACCGCTGATCCACCAATGTAGGAAGTTGGCTCTGTATGTACTATTTCAAAGTAAGAAATAGCATGCACAGAGTCCAAGGGTTCCCCTTAGAGGTAAGATAGTGGCAAAAAGAGATAATTCTAATGCTCTATTTTGTGGTAGTGTGGTCGAGCAGTAGGCTTATCAGAGGGTAGTGTTAAGCATTTGTTGTACACACACAGGCAATAAATGGGGAACACACACTCAGACAATTCCAGGCCAATAGGTTTTTATATAGAAAAATATCTTTTCTTAGTTTATATTAAGAACCACAGGTTCAAGATTTACAAACAATACTTTAAATCAAAGGTATTTCACTTAGGAACTTTAGGAACTTTGAATTAGCAAAATAGCATATACAGTTTTCACACAAATGCCAATAAGCTACTTTAAAAGTGGACACAGTGCAATTTTCAACAGTTGTTAGTTTTGCAGGTAAGTAAACCACCTACAGGGTTCAAAGTTGGGTCCAAGGTAGCCCACCGTTGAGGGTTCAGGGCAACCCCAAAGTTACCAACCCAGCAGCTCAGGGCCGGTCAGGTGCAGAGGTCAAAGTGGTGCCCAAAACGCATAGGCTTCAATGGAGAAGGGGGTGCCCCGGTTCCAGTCTGCCAGCAGGTAAGTAACCGCGTCTTCGGAGGGCAGACAAGGTTTTTTTTGGGTGGGTGTGGGTGTGGGGGGGAGGGGTTGACATGACAAGTCAGCACAAAAAGTACACCCTCAGCGGCACGGGGGCGGCCAGGTGCAGTGTGCAAACAGGCGTCGGGTTTGCAATGGAGTCCAATGGGAGACCTAGGGGTCTCTTCAGCGATGCAGGCAGGCAAGGGGGGGGGGGGCTCCTCGGGGTAGCCACCACCTGGGCAAGGGTGAGGGAACCTGGGGGTCGCTCCTGCACTGGAGGTCGGATCCTTCAGGTCCTGTGGGCTGCGGGTGCAGTGTCCTTACCAGGCGTCGGGTCTTTGAAGCCGGCAGTCGCGGTCAGGGGGAGCCTCGGGATTCCCTCTGCAGGCGTCGCTGTGGGGTTCAGGGGGGTCAACTCTGGCTGCTCACGGGCTCGCAGTCGCCGGGGAGTCCTCCCTGTAGTGTTTGTTCTCCACAAGTCGAGCCAGGGGCGTTGGGTGCAGAGTGCAAAGTCTCACGCTTCCGGCGGGAAAGGTGTGTTCTTTCAAAGTTGCTTCTTTGTTGCAAAGTCGCAGTCTTTGTGAAGCAGGGCCGCTGTCCTCGGGAGATCTTGGTCCTTCTAGATGCAGGGTAGTCCTCTGAGGCTTCAGAGGTCGCTGGACCCTGTGGAATGCGTCGCTGGAGCAGTTCTTCTTAAGTGGGGAGACAGGCCGGTAGAGCTGGGGCCAAAGCAGTTGGTGTCTCCCGTCTTCTCTGCGTTTTTTTTTTTTTTTAGCTCAGCAGTCCTTCTTCGTCTTAGGTTGCAGGAATCTATCTTGCTGTGTTCTGGGAGCCCCTGAATACTCGATTTAGGGGTGTGTTTAGGTCTCGGGGGTTAGCCAATGGCTACTAGCCCTGAGGGTGGCTACACCCTCTTTGTGCCTCCTCCCTGAGGGGAGGGGGCACATCCCTAATCCTATCGGGGGAATACTCCATCTTCAAGATGGAGGATTTCTAAAAGTCAGAGTCACCTCAGCTCAGGACACCTTAGGGGCTGTCCTGACTGGCCAGTGACTCCTCCTTGTTTTTCTCATTATCTCCTCTGGCCTTGCCGCCCAAAAGTGGGGCCGTGGCCAGAGGGGGCGGGCAACTCCACTAGCTGGAGTGCCCTGGGGTGCTGTAACAAAGGGGGTGAGTCTTTGAGGCTCACCGCCAGGTGTTACAGTTCCTGCAGGGGGAGGTGAGAAGCACCTCCACCCAGTACAGGATTTGTTACTAGCCACAGAGTGACAAAGGCACTCTCCCCATGTGGCCAGCAACATGTCTGGTCTGTGGCAGGCTGCTAAAACTAGTCAGCCCACACTGGTAGTCGGTTAAGATTTCAGGGGGCATCTCTAAGATGCCTTCTGGGGTGTATGTTACAATAAAATGTACACTGGCATCAGTGTGCATTTATTGTGCTGAGAAGTTTGATACTAAACTTCCCAGTTTTCAGTGTAGCCATTATGGTGCTGTGGAGTTCGTGTATGACAAACTCCCAGACTATATACTCTTATGGCTACCCTGCACTTACAATGTCTAAGGTTTTGCTTAGACACTGTAGGGGCATAGTGCTCATGCACTTATGCCCTCACCTATGGTATAGGGTTGTAAGGCCTGCTAGAGGGGTGACTTATCTATACCTATAGGCAGTGTGAGGTTGGCATGGCACCCTGAGGGGAGTGGCATGTCGACTTAGTCAATTTTTCCCCACTAGCACACACAAGCTGGCAAGCAGTGTGTCTGAGCTGAGTGAGGGGTCCCCAGGGTGGCATAAGATATGCTGCAGCCCTTAGAGACCTTCCCTGGCATCAGGGCCCTTGGTACCAGGGGTACCAGTTACAAGGGACTTACCTGGATGCCAGGGTGTGCCAATTGTGGAAACAAAGGTACAGGTTAGGGAAAGAACACTGGTGCTGGGGCCTGGTTAGCAGGCCTCAGCACACTTTCAAATCATAACTTGGCATCAGCAAAGGCAAAAAGTCAGGGGGTAACCATGCCAAGGAGGCATTTCCTTACAGTTAGTTTAAGTGCATGGCTGTGTATATATTGCGTTTGTGTGTGGGGTATGTATGCTTGTCTGTCCAAGTGCGTAGTGGAATCTATATTGGCTTTATGATTGTGACAAAATTGGAGAGCTTTTTGTAACAGTGCCCACGTATCTGATGACCGGGGCACCCACAATTCGGCATTCATTTACCTCCTGCCCATAGTACAGATGTCCCCGTAGGTTGTGGTGTCAGGCCATTAGCCCACTGAAGTTGCATCAGTGCCTCTGCCAGCGTACTTTCAGCTTCTTTCCTTTTTCCTGCCTCAATCTGTGAGTCTGAGACATGGCCTTCTAACTGGGACCCAACACAGCATTCACACGGACAGCACTCCTATTGCATATTGTCACTGAAGATCATATAACACTTCAAATAAATAAATACACATTCTACCTGGGCCAGTTAGAACTAGCCAACTCGAAGCACTGGTTGTTCATATTCACTCAGTGTCCATTGCTCATGTAAAGTGAGTATATCCCCAGAAGTCAAACAGCAAGAGAGATGATTGTCAGCTCGTATAAATACTAGGTATTCTGACCATTACAGTGTTTCATGATCTATCATTATTCAAGGAAGGGAATGCACATCCGACAGACTGCGACTTTCCTATATCCTGGGAAGAGGCCTTAGCCACATCCTCACTGAGGAGGGAGTCCAGCCTCCTGTGGAAAATAAAGATGAACTGTGCCTTACATAGGAGAGCTCTTCTGTCATTTGAGTTCTGAAGCCAAGCTACTTATTAAGACCCATGAGAGTTTATGTGAAGACTGCGTTGATAGAGTTCACAAAGACACTCAGCTGCTATTGAGGAAATTAACCCCAAGTTCATCACTGTCATCTGCATTAGCTGGTATTCAGGGGAAGCAGCTTTACCTACTACCTTTGGTGCTGAAACGTCTTCATCCTTAGCACTGTCAATGTGGCAGAAAAGCTTGTGCATGCCTTCCAGATGTCTTTAAAGGCCTCAAGGAGTAATTTGAATTCAACATCTGACATTAAGGGTCTGAAGGATAGCCGGAGAAAGATGCCGCGAGTCTGGAACCACTGACAGCATGTGAAAGTGCTTGAAGAAATATATCTTTGGACCGCATGTTGCCACCCATTGAAGGTACACTGTCTCCAAGTTTTACACTTGCACACTGGGTCACAGTGGTGGTACACACTGGCCTGAAGACACCACAACATTGACATTTTCAGGGTATGACTGACGGTTTTCAAGCTGGAGGTATTATAGGCATGACTCCATCAACAATGGTGAACTTGATATACGTGAAGTGGAATTAGCTGTTGCCCAACAAACTGGTCAATGACTACAGGGATTCCCGGTGATTCTTTGGGTACTGCAATTTGGCCCAGTGCACCCGAAGGTGACTGTTGGTGTCTGGCATGCTTGGGAGAAGTATTTGTGGGTAAGCCCTTAGGCTGGAGGCTTGATACTCTGATGAGCAAAAATTCTCTTGTAAGTCCAAAACGCCCAAATCATTCCAGTTCACAAAGAAAGATGCATTTGTCTTTGAAAAGTAGCAACTGAAAAGCTACAGACTTTGGACTGCTGTTAAGATACGCTAACTTTTACTATTTTTAAGTTAAATAGTCCTTTTTGGAAGGCTCCTGTACTGTCACTGAAATTTCATGTGGAGTGTAATTCTTGAGCATCAGTGAAATAAACTGCTCATAGGCCATGACTGTAATATTGTTTCTAGTTATTGAGCGCTATGACAGCATTTGTGGTCCTATCTCTGACAAGGAATAACCTACTGGGGCCCGTGTTTGCCATTCTTTAAAATACAGTATATTTCCTTTTATGTATTAAAATATTATTCCTTCCATCAAGTAAAGCACCGACTGGACATTTAGTTCTTGGGGTACTGTTGTGTTAAGCTGTGTTCTGAATCCTCATCTCCTGCTTAGTATGCCTTTGACTGCTCTGTCATGCTATTCTGAAGCTCAATTGTTAAAGCGTTCCAACATTATAGTAGCTCAAGGAAACCTGTGGTAAATGATAGATATTATTGCGATTGGACTCTGGGTAAGCCTTCGGCATGGCTATCTCCTGGACACTCTCCTGCCACTAATGCTCACCTCAAAACAGCTGGCAGAATTTTCCCCATCATGAGCATATATTAACACTTATAAAATTCCTCATATCCAGATTCTGTAAATCAGGCTTGGAAATTAGAAAAGCAGCTGCACACCTGCTTTATGCCAATCCCAAGATGTTTAAGGCATCTTAGGGCTGCTAATGCAGTCCTACTTGCAAATAATTACCAGGGCTTTGGCAGATAGAGCCCTGCAGCAGGGTTAAAGGTAAGTACATTGTTACAAGCCCCATAAAACAGACACATGTGAGTAAAATAATTGCTAAGGAACTAGCATCAGTTAAACTAAACACCTACCCACATTGGGGAATGGAGACCCAAAAGGCAATGAGATGTAAAGTGGAAATTCCAGTTAAGTAATTAAAGTCAGGTAACTATCATCCAAAAGCAACTGTGTGATTTATAGGCAAGTTTTAGTTTACAGACTCTCAGGGCAGATAAGGTGATTGTGCAGAAACTGCAATAAAAATAGTTTGAGCCAGGCAATAGTGTTTAGAAATCACACGCCATAGCCAGCTCTCAAAGCTAAAATTGATGGAATCCACAAAAAGAGAGAACTATATAGCTAGACCCAGTGTCAACCATCCAACCCTTCATTAAGAAGAAGGGGTATATCTTAGGAGCAGATTAGACAGTGTGGTGTAATAGAAAAGGCAAACAGAAGCCATGATTATGATCTGCATCTCACACATTAAAATAACAACTAACTACTTACATTTTGTTCCATTGTCGTAATATCTTGATCTGCTTTCGAAAGCTTAAATTTGTATTCACTAATTTGTCTGTTAGCATCTCCTGGACAAAAAAAAACAAAACACTGCTTAACATTCGGACATAAAACAGTTACTTAGTAGTGCTTTTGTCTTTTTGACACAGATGTTGGGCCTATATGGAAAATGTCACTTACCCAGTGTACATCTGTTCGTGGCATGAGATGCTGTGCATTATCCTGCCATCTAGTGTTGGGCTCGGAGTGTTACAAGTTGTTTTTCTTTGAAGAAGTCTTTTCGAGTCACGAGACCGAGGGACTCTTCCTTTTCGGCTCCATTACACATGGGCGTCAACTCCATCATAGACTGTTTTCCTCACAGAGGGTGAGGTAGGAATTGTGAATATACTAAATGTGCCCATGCAATGGAGTAGATATGTATGTACATAATGTGTATTAAAATAATATTTATTTACAAATTTACAATTTTCATCCAACTCATAACGGCTACAGGCTCCCGGGGAGGTGGGAGTGCCCATGTGAATCTGCAGCGTCTCATGCCACGAACAGATGTACACTGGGTAAGTGACATTTTCTGTTCGGTGGCATGTGTAGCTGCAGATACACATGCTGTGCATAGACTAATAAGCAGTAATCTCCCTAAGAAGCGGTGGCTTAGCCTGTAGGAGTTGAAGTTGTCTGAAATAATGTTCTTAATACAGCCTGTCCTACTGTGGCTTGTTGTGTTGTTTACACATCTACACAGTAATGCTTCGTGAATGTATGAGGCGTAGACCAGGTGGCTGCCTTACAAATTTCTGTCATAGGTATATTCCCCAGAAAAGCCATCGTAGCGCCTTTTTTCCTAGTGGAATGCAGTCTTGGTGTAATAGGTAGATCGCTTTTTGCTTCAATATAGCAAGTTTGAATACATTTAACTATCCATCTGGCAATGCCTTGTTTAGATATAGGATTACCTGCATGAGGTTTTGTTCTGTCAATGCAATACATTAGTGCTCTTTTTAGATCTAATGTATGTAAGGGTCTTTCGGCTACTGAGTCTGGTTGTTGAAAGAAGACTGGGAGTTCCACAGTTTGGTTTAGGTGGAATGGTGATATGACCTTTGGTAGGAATTTGGGATTTGTACAGAGAACCACTTTATGTTTATGTATTTGTATAAAGGGTTCTTGTATAGTAAATGCTTGTATCTCACTTACTCTTCTAAGTGATGTGATAGCTATTAGAAAGGCTACTTTCCAAGTTAAGTATTGCATTTCACAAGAGTGCATGGGTTCAAATGGTGGTCCCATGAGTCGTGTTAATACAATATTAAGGTTCCACGAAGGTACTGGTGGTGTTCTCGGGGGTATAATTCTTTTTAATCCCTCCATAAATGCTTTGATGACTGGGATTCTAAAAAGCGATGTTGAATGTGTAATCTGCAGATATTGCTGTGAGATGTATTTTAATTGAAGAGAATGCTAGCTTAGACTTTTGTAAGTGTAATAAGTAGCTTACAATGTCCTTTGAGGAAGCATGTAGGTAGTGGTTGAATTTGATTAGTGTGGCAGTAATAAACAAATCTTTTCCATTTGTTTGTGTAACAATGTCTTGTAGTATGTTTTCTAGCTTGTTTAATCACCTCCATACATTCTTGTGTAAGGTCTAAATGTCCAAATGTCCAAATTCTAAGACTTCAGGAGCCAGATTGCTAGATTGAGCGATGCTGGATTCGGGTGTCTGATCTGTTGTTTGTGTTGAGTTAACAGATCTGGCCTGTTTGGTAATTTGATGTGAGGTACTACAGATAGGTCCAGCAGTGTTGTGTACCACGGTTTGCGAGCCCAGGTTGGTGCTATGAGTATTAGTATGAGTCTGTTTTGACTTAGTTTGTTTACCAGATAAGGAATGATTGGGAGAGGGGGAAAAGCGTAAGCAAATATCCCTGACCAACTGATGCATAACGCATTGCCCTTGGATTGAGGGTCTGGGTACCTGGACGCGAAGTTTTGGCATTTTGCGTTTTCTTTTGTTGCAAAAAGGTCTATTTTTGGTGTTCACCAGCGTAGGAAGTAATCCTGTAGGATTGTGTGTTTGCTGGTGATCTCGACTGAGATTGTCGGCCAACTGGTTTAAATGCCTGGGATGGTTTGTGCTTTTAGGCGAATGTGATTGTGACTTGCCCAATGCCAAATTTTTTGGGCTAAGAGACACAGTTGTGACGAGTGTGTCCCTCCTTGTTTGTTGAGATAATACATTGTTGTCATGTTGTCGGTTTTGACAAGAATGTGTTTGTGGGCTATTAGTGGTTGAAATGCTTTTAATGCTAGAAACACTGCCAACAGTTCTAAATGATTTATGTGGAGTTGTTGTTGATTGTCCCATTGTCCCTGTATGCTGTGCATGTTGATGTGTGCTCCCCACCCCATCATGGAAGCATCTGTTGTGATCACATCTCGAGGCACTGGGTCCTGGAATGGTCGCCCTTGGTTTAAATTTATAGGGTTCCACCATTGAAGCAAGAAGTGTGTCTGGTGGTCTATCAACACTAGATCTTGGAGTTGACCCTGTGCTTGTGTCCATTGCTTTGCTAGGCACTGTTGTAAGGGCCGCATGTGTAATCTTGCATTTGGGACAATGGCTATGCATGAAGACATCATGCCTAGAAGTTTCATTACAAACCTTACTGGGTAGTGTTGGTTTGGCTGTATGCTTGATGTTATATTTTGGAACGCTTGGACCCTTTGTGGACTTGGAGTGGCAATCGCTTTTTGTGTGTTGAGTGTTGCTCCCAAGTATTGTTGTATTTGGGATGGCTGCAGATGTGATTTCTGGTAATTTATAGAAAACCCTAGTTTGTGTAGAGTTTCTATAACGTATTGCGTGTGAAGAAGACACTGTTGTTGAGTGCTGGTTTTTATTAGTCAGTCGTCTAAGTATGGGAATACGTGCCTTTGCTGTCTCCTTATGTGAGTGGCTACTACTGCAAGGCATTTCGTGAATACCCTTGGGGCTGTCATCCCGAACGGTAACACTTTGAATTGATAGTGTACGCCGTGTATTACAAACCTTAAGTATTTTCTGTGAGAAGGATGGATGGGTATGTGAAAGTACGCATCCTTGAGATCTAACGTTGACATGTAGTCCTCCTTTTTTAGTGAGGGAACCACGTCTTGAAGTGTCACCATGTGGAAGTGATCCGACTTGATGAAGAGATTCAGTGTTCTGAGGTCTAATATAGGTCTTAACGTTTTGTCCTTCTTTGGAATTAGGAAGTATAGTGAGTAGACGTCTGTTCCTGTCTGATGGTTGGGTACTAGCTCTATTGCTTGTTTTTGTAATAATGCTTGGACCTCTAGTTGTAATAGGTCTAAGTGTTGCTTGGACATATTGTGTGCCCTTGGGGGCACATCTGGCGGGAAGTTTGTGCATTCTATGCAATAACCATGTTTGATAATGGCTAGGACCCATGCGTCCGTAGTAATGTGTGTCCAGTTTTTATAGTATGCGGTAAGTCTCCCCCCCCACTGGTGTTAAGTGTTGGGGTTTTGTGACATTGAAGTCACTGTTTGGTTTGTTTTAGGTGTCTGGAACTTTCCCCTTCCTCTTGGGAATTGTCCGCCTCTATATGAGCCACGAAACCCTCCCCTCTGGTATTGTGCCTGATAGGTGGGTCTGGTTTGCGAGGTGGAAGGCTCTGGTGTTTGCAATCGAAACCCCCCTCTAAATTGTGGCTTTCTAAATGTGCCTCTGCCCTGTGGGGAGTAGAGCGCGCCCATGGCTTTGGCCACTTCAGTGTCCTCCTTTAATTTTTCAATGCTGTGTCCACTTCCGGCCCAAACAATTGTTCCTGGTTAAAAGGCATGTTCAACACTGCTTGTTGGATTTCTGGCTTGAATCCAGAGCTTCGTAACCATGCATGCCTGCGAATGGTTACTGCAGTGTTCACCGTTCGTGCTGCCGTGTCTGCCGAGTCTAATGCGGACCTTATTTGGTTGTTGGATATTGCTTGTCCTTCTTCCACAACCTACTGGGCACGTTTCTGGTGTTCTTTGGGCAAGTGTTGTATAATGTGTTGCATCTCGTCCTAGTGTGCCCTGTCATAGCGAGCAAGTAGGGCTTGTGAGTTTGCGATCGGCCATTGATTGGCTGCCTGTGCTGCCACTCGTTTGCCCGCTGCGTCAAACTTCCTACTCTCTTTGTCAGGCAGTGGAGCGTTTCCTGACGATTGAGAGTTTGCCCTCTTTCTTGCTGCTCCTACAACCACTGAGTCTGGTGTAAGTTGCTGTGTTATAAACACAGGATCCGTTGGGGGAGGCTTGTATTTTTTCTCCACCCTAGGCGTGATAGCCCTTCCTTTGACTGGCTCCTGGAATACCTGTTTTGCATATTTGAGCATGCCCGGGAGCATTGGCAGACTCTGGCAGGAAGTGTGGGTGGATGCCAAGGTGTTGAACAGGAAATCGTCCTCCATTGGCTCAGAGTGCATTGCTACATTGTGGAACGTAGCTGCCCTTGATAGTACCTGCGTATATGCAGTACTGTCCTCTGGAGGTGACGACTTTGTTGGCTAACAGTCTGGACTGTTGTCTGATACTGGTGCATCATACAAGTCCCATGCATCTGGATCATCCTGCGTCATCCCTGTATGCGTAGGTGAATGCATAGGAGGTGTTCCCAACTGAGACAACTGTGGTGAGTGTAGTGGTGAAGGTTGTGGCGAAAAACTTGGTGGTGGTGTTTTTTCTCTGGCCACCTTCGCCTTTGGCTGCATTTCTGACTCTTGAAATGCCAGTTTTCTTTTTGTTTTAATTGGAGGAAGAGTTTGTATTTTTCCAGTCTTTTTCTGGATATGCAACCTCCTTTGCGTATGGTCTGGCTCAACCATACTTATTTCCTGCTCAAATCTGTGCTTTTCATGCATTTGGCTGGAAAGTTCTTGCTCTTCTGTGTAAGAGCTTCTTTTCGGCTCCGAAGCTGCTTTTTTCTGTACCGATGTTTCCGATAAAGTCTTTTTCGGTTCCGACGTTATTTTTCTCACCTTGGGTGAGTCGAACTCTCTGTTTCGAGATCGTTAGGTGCCAGAATCTCGACCGGAGTCAGAAGTCTACGGCAAATCTCCGCCCTTTTTCAGTGCCGATGTCTGGTCACCTTCTTTTCGATGGGTTAAGCCATGGCTTGCTGGCGGTGGCGTCCCCTTGGCCTTAACGATCTTTAGTGAGAGTTTTGGACGGGGCAGTTTTACTCACTGGTTTCTGCATCGTTGTGGTTCGCTCACTTTCGGAATCGTCAGTCTCTGTCCCCTGGATGGAAATTATTTCCTCCTCCTCGGCTTCGAGTTGTTCTCTCAGTGTCGACCCCATTTGTAGTCTTCTCGCCCGTCGATCACGAAGGGTCTTTTTTTATCTAAACGCTCGACAGGCCTCACAAGTATCCTCCCTGTGTTCTGGTGATAAACACAGATTACAGACCAGGTGTTGGTCTGTATAAGGATACTTCGAGTGGCACTTCGGAAAGAAGCGGAAGGGGGTCCAATCCAGTAGTCTTTGTCGATGGATGCGTTTGGGCCGACCAGGCCCCGCTGAAGATCGGAAGCCCCGAAGGGCTGACGGCACGCCTCTTTGATCGGTGCCGATACGATAACACTAACCTGGTACCGAGCGATAACAATACCGTCGAATTGTCGATATTTAGCTATCTTTCCCGATTCGAAATACGGAGCGAAGAGGAACACGTCCGAACCCGATGGCGGAAAGAAAACAATCTAAGATGGAGTCGACGCCCATGCGGAATGGAGCCGAAAGGGAGGAGTCCCTCGGTCTCGTGACTCGAAAAGACTTCTTCGAAGAAAAACAACTTGTAACACTCCGAGCCCAACACTAGATGGCAGGATAAGGCACAGCATGTGTATCTGCAGCTACACATGCCACCTAACATATATATATATATATATATATATATATATATATATATATATATATATATATATATATATATATATATATATCTACGACAGAGGTTCTGAGCAATAAGTGTGTATTACAGATGTCTTCGTATTTCCTGTGTAACAGCCTCAAGGTGGATCAAAGGAAATAAACCATCAGAAACGATATTAAAAGGATCCACATTATTTCATTTTATATTTTTGTAGCTTAAGCGAACTGGAATGACATGGGGGGGTAGGTTAATGTTTATTTTACATAAGTACCCAATATAAAAAAAACAAAGGTCTCAAAACTCCAAGTCTTCTAGGCAATGCAAGATTAGTAGACATGTCTTAAGTATACATACTTTGCATCTCTATTAACTGCAAATCGGAACCGTTCTCTAGTACTGCTGAATCAGTGGTTGAGTTTTCATTCTTTGAATTCTTTTGCCGTTCCTCCTCTAAATGAAACTTCAGCTTTCTGATCTGAAACAGTATTTAGAAAAACAAATCTAAATACAGTTTTTCTTTTTTCAATATGTAACACATGGTTAAAACAGGCAATTTAGGTTCTTCTCTTGCTAAAACAGCTCTGTTCCGGAGTGATTTATCACAGCAGATAAAAATATTTTGCTAAAACATTTTTAAGCACCATAAACATATCGAAAAATGTTCACTTTGTATATCCTCCTGAATAAAAATAAAACTGTTTGAAATATGCATTTAGCTGATTTAATATCAAAATGACACTTTTTTCTAGATATTAAAAATCTGCATGTTTGACAATACATGCAAAGCCATAAACAATTTTTAAAGTCATACCATGTTGTAGATGAGAAAATCACTGTCATCTGTATCTACAGCAGCATGTATTCTCTCTGTCCTTACCAACTGACACTACACAAAGTCGGAACTCTAGATCGTAATCTTTGCAAGCAAAATATTTGGGATCCAGGAGGGTATGTACTGTTCCCCATTAAATCAGTGGTCAGTCGCATTTAAGGTTCTGGAGTGTGATAAAACTGGCTGTTTGCAGAAGCCCCCTCACTTTTTGCCCCCATTTGTAAATAGTACTGGGGTTTTCAGACTGATGGTGCCCCTGGCACTACTAACCAGTCCCAGAGCATGTGCTCTGATTAAAATGAAATATGCAAATTAGGCATAGTTATAAATGGCTCTGACAACCTACCAACATCAGTCCCTATTATATGCTAGAGCATGTAGGTTTAGGGATCCCAGTATAGTTCGTGCACCCATAGATGCACTGCTGTGGTGTCCAGTGTCATTTTAAAGGCAGGCCTGTTTTGTTTGCTGCTTTTAAGTTAACGCCAAATTCGACTTTGGAATTAAAAGTACTTTGAAAGTCCTAAACTGCCCTAAGTGCCCAAATGGATGGGTGCAGTGTAAATATAAGCAGGGACTTTATAAAAGATGCTTTATAAGCCCTGTTGAGGGGAAAAACAGGGCAAAGTCCTTTTTTCCAAATTGTAGTACATTAGCTCCATAAGCTAACACTGGGAGACAATATTTGAAATTAATAAAGTCTAATATCCACTAGAAAAGAGCTAAATCTGTTAAGTTTGATATCAAATTGAAAGTTAGAATAAATCCCCAAACTTGCCAAGGTAGTACAGAGAAAGAGTTTTAGAACTCTTTCTGAAAGTTACCAAAACTCTGCAGTGGTCTTTCCTGATTGGTCAGTTTCTGCCAGCCTGAGCCAAGCTGCCTTAATTAGGTGTAAAGTGGCCTGGGCTGAAGCAAAGGAGGCATCTGGTGGGAGGAGAACTGCTGCAGCATATGGTAGAGGGGAGGGGGGGAGAGACTGGGCAAACTGGTTTTCAAAGGAGGGAAAGCCACCTGGGACCCATTTCCTGTTCCCCCAGCCAGATTGGAGCCCAACACCTAGATTAGTAGAGGGACTGGAAAGGGTGTGTTAGGAAAAATTGACCACACCAATAGGTGGGCTCAGGCAGATGTTACCTTCAAGGAGAGATTTCCTCCTTGTTGGATTTTTAAAGAAAGTTACTTTCTGGGATGATTTTTTCCACAATTAACAGGAAGTGGTCACCACAGAGAGTGGCACTCTGCACCCCACTGGTCAGTGGCAACCCCTCCTTACCAACCCAGAAGCAAGGATAAATATGGCAGCGCTGCCCAACAATTCAGATCCCTGCCGGAAGATGATACTGGAGAAGGACTGCCCTGCTGAAGCCCTGGTCTGCACCTGAAGAACTGCACCCACAACAACTGCACGAGCGGCACACTTCTGGCTTCACCAAGAAAAGGACTTTGCCTTGCTTCTGCAGCACCAGGAGTGGACTCCCTGTAAGCTACGTGTACGAATGAGCTGACCAGAGTTCCCTGCATGAAGTCCTGCAAGAAGAGCCCAGCTGACCAGCGTCCAGTGGCCATCTGAGGATTCTGACCAGGTATATTCTGGGAATTGTAGTCCCGACTCCCAAGGAGCTTCTGGAACCTTTGATCAAGTTTATGGACAGTTCAAGGACCCAAAAAGAAGATCCAGAAGTTTGGAGCAACTATTGTAAAAAGCTCCATAAGTTGAAGAGGTGCATTATGGGAGTAGTAGTGCCAGACCCCAAGAGGCAAACCAAGCGCTGGTTTTACTTTTAATCTTTAAAAAATTAATATCTCTGGTTCCCTACATTGGATTTTTATCATTTTGGTGTCAGATAAAAGTGTTTCCTATTTTTACACATTGGTGTCGGATTATAATTGTGTGTTGTGCTTTACTTATTATTTTGCTGATATTAAATGGTTTACACACCTGTCTCCTAAATTAAGCCTAACTGCTTGTGGGTCAAGCTGCGAAGGGTTGAGCAAGGATTAATTTATTGAGACCTTGACTGGACCAAGTGGTGAATTGAGGCATACTGCTAAGTGTAGGCCCCTACCTGCCCTTACCAATAACCCACTTTCTAGCCAGGGCCTACTGATAAGCTTGAGTTCCTCTGCTAGCTACAGTGAGCAATCTAAACAAGTGGATGGTGTATATTGCGAGGGTCAGAATAAGACCATTTGCAAGGGTGCAGCTATTACCTTACATGAGCACAGAGGGTAAATACTTTGCATTAAAGGCGGCATTACAAGGCTAAATGGAGTGATCTACAATGGCATTTATGGACCATGGTACAATACTGTTCACATACATACACACACACACAGACAGGCTCACTTTCCCCCCCCCCCACAAAAGTGAAGGCTAAGGGCCAGCAATGGGAAATATGTTCCATTTGTAAGGAGCATCACAGTGAAAAAACTTGTAGAAATGTTCAATCGTGTATAAACCTCTGATTCACAACTATATTTCGGAAAACAAAAATCTCTGCTCTAGTATCAACTGACCCTCCAGTTCAGTATGCTTGGAAGTCTGGACGTTTATTTCATGGAGATGATATGCAGCATCAAAACGAAACTTACCGTTTTTCTTTTAGCCATGATGAATAATAGAGGGTAAAATGGTCTAAGAGACCTACTCTGTGTTCCACTTGAGATGTGTGTCCCGGTCTCCATTTTAGTGGTATGGTAATCAATAGCTGGGAGAGCCAATATTCCCTATTACATCTTTAGTTGCAATAGCTGAAGGACATCTTTGATACCACTGATGTCGTGCCAGAGAGGCCAGCTTCTTAAAAGTCATGTCACTATTATTCAAAACTTCCAAATGTATAGGTGGCTAGTGAAGCACTGAGTAAGAGGTTGTGTAGAAACATGATGGACCTCTCTAAATCGAGACTGATCACACTGTCCAACAATTCCAAGTTTTTCTTATCTTCTGGAGGGGTCTCTGGTAGTTTCACCTCTTGCTGTAGTGCACGTTCAACACACAATATTTGCCTATTATGCTTGCACGATTATGCAAAAGCCACTGAAGCCGTGATTCCTATGTAATCTATTTTTTTTCATACTAGAACCCTTGAACTCTTCTTGCTAATAAACTAAGCAGCATGGCTAATATAGAGGTCCCTCTGCAACGTCTGCAGGATGAATTGTGAAGATGGCAGGCCTGTTATCGCTTTACAAAAAACACATCAATTTAAGTACTTTTTTCTCCACTTATAACCATTGAAATTAAATGAATACTAAGGCTCCGCTCAGGTAAACGTTCAAGTTGGATTTTTTTTCAGCTGGGGACGAATTTGAATTTTTTTTAGTAAAAACAGGAATGTTTTGGTGATAAGGGACGCAGGAGTATACACACACCTTCCCTGGTGGTATACGAGCCTATCCTTTTTCATGAACGTAGTTATGGCATAGATGACTTCTAGGGATATGGAAGAAAAATGCTGTTAATATTTTTTCTGGAAACAAGTTAGAAATTGTGCTGACCAATGCCTGGTAAATAAAACCATAAAGATGTAAAAGACGGATTTATATTCAAGTGACTGTGGATAGGTCAATGAAGTCCTGGTGCACCTGGAGATATTCCTGGATGGGAGGGAGTAGGCATTTCAGCTGATTGGACAAGGAGGATGCATGCCCTCAAGTTCAATTCTTCTTGATGTGTCCAATGAATGTTTTCATTGGTTCATTTTACATCATGTACAGAGCCGTAAAAATGGTCAGAGTGAGGGCACTTTCGGGACCCTTGGTAACTTTGACAGTACGAAGCACTGTTTTTTTCAGGTGACAGGTCAGGGAACCATTGATAATGTTAGTGGTTTCTACAAACATTAAACAACTTTTCTTTAAGTGACCGCAACAAAGACGGTAATGGTTTAAAGGATTGGTCATTCTGATCATTTGATGGTTCAGTAAAGGCCAATGTTCTAACAAGGTGCACAAATCAGGGCACCTCTTCTCCCAATACCCTAAGCTATTTTCCTTTCAGGGATAATCAGATTTGTTATTTTGGTATCAAGTCAATTCTAATTTAAGGAGATGCATAAAGAATTTCTCTACACTGGGAGACATCTCCAGTGACAGCTTAGTTTATTTGCTGTTATACGGGAACATCACCTCACCACAAAAAACATTGTTCCAATCTAAGCATCAGTTCTGGTGTTACAACTGGAAACTACAGTAATGTGGCAGTTTATTCCAAATGGTTCTATACATGCCATTCACTGTAATCATGACTTCAACTATCAGGATGCATTAGTATGTTAAACAACTGCCCAGGAGGGGACCACTGCATCCTTAGTTTAAAAAAAAAAAAATACCTTAAGGAATGGATCAGAATAATAAATCTCACTGTCACACATTCCTGACACTCAAACTCCTCTATTATTCTGGAGGAAGCTGTGATCTAGCATCAAGAAGGAAGTGTGCATCCTAATATACTGAACTATGTCTGTACTTGCAGTATTGGGAAAAATTCTTACCCGAGTACTGCATCAAGTACCAGGCCCCTCTACCTCAGATGGGAGGTTATGTCCAAGGATTGTAGGTGTGAGGATGCAATGGTTTTTACAATCTCTCATGTACGGATTATAATTCCGCAGAAAACAGTCAGCGTAGCCCGATGCAAATGAAGTAACCTTTACCCCTGCGCCCGTACCATGTTACAGCTGGAGGTACAGACTCACACAGGCCATATGGGAAGCACAGTGATTGTGCGCCACATTTGCAGTGACGCGCTTTGAGTGTGCTCCCAGAAGGCACCACTGTGTGGGTGAGATGGCGTGAGGGAGAACACAGGCATCCCCCAGGATGCCGGGTGTCTCCCTGCAGGCAACTGCAACTGGCTGTACTGGAATTACTGCCCCCACTTCAAATAGCTGGTGGTCCCTTTGCATTGTAAGTCGGACTGGCCGTTTCGAAGCACCTTTCAGTGCTGTGCTCTTTAAAGCACAGACACAAACTCGAGTCAGTAAAGGGACTAGAGTATTCTGTATGTAATATGGTTCACTGCCATATAGTGTGTGTCAGGTGCAAACTGCCTAGCAGATAGGGGCAGTGTACTATTTTACATAACACTGTCCCATCTACTTATAAGCAGAGACCCTTCCAACATTCTCCAGTGGTGAGATGCGATTTGTGGGTAGTTCAGTTAAAACACGGTCGAATAGTTCATTTTTGAGGATATTTCCTGGGTGCTCCGTTTCAGTTCCTACCCAGGGCAAAGATACAAGACATTCCAAAGTTTGGGACTCGCACCGCGAAGGCTCGAGGATTTCCCAGCTATTTTGTAACTGCCTGCCTGCAGGTTTCAGGGCGGTGCACAGTGATATAAAAGTTTCTGCAGGTATCCTGACCTTCTGCCTCAAAAGCCACAATATAGTTTATGAAGGGAAACAAATAATCTGGGCACGCACTGACTTGACTGTCTTTGAAAAAATAAAATAATAATTTCAGTCCCCATGGATCCGTAGAAAATAAAGGAACTTGCGGGAAAAGCCACATGGGAAGCAAAATATTTAAAGATTGAACTTGTTCGGCTCACTAAAATGGTCGGGCACATTTGAAGGAGTGAACCACAAGGCGGCGTACTTTGTACCACTTTGGAAATAAGTTCACAGACTTACATGTTTACACAGCATTTTTTAAATATACAGTTTAATCACAGCAAATTTGTTACGTATCAGTAATATATCAACTTTCACGATTACCTGCGACAGTAACTCATCCTTTTCTTCGGCCAGTTTCCGTAGCCTTACATCTAAAATGAGAAAATAAGTGTACGTTACTGGGTTTCCATACATTGCTGCGCACTCTGTGGGGGTGTCAAAGCTTGGTGGAAATTCTGCACTAACCAATGGTGTTAGATTTGGATAATCTGTATTTTGTGTAAAAATGTACTAGACTATGAAGGTGTAGATTCTGTCAGTGAAGCATGCTTTAATCATTGAGAAATGCTAAAGAAAAAAAAGTACAAAGGAATCTAAGGGCTACCCCAAATGATCACTATTACATTTGTTAGTTTATAACATGTTCAACGATACATTTACAAATTACATTTTTTGTCGACGTTTAGAGTCACATTGTACCATTATCTAAATGAGCACCTCTCCTAACTAAACCATTTCTTGGGTGGATTCCTCTGTTCCAAATATTCAAAACACATATATGCACTGTTAAAACCTTACAAAGTTGGGTAATATCAATAATTTTACATGAATTTCAAACTTACCGTTTTCTTTTCTTAAGAAATGTACAGAAAATGTACAGGTGTGTCACAATCTTAATATCGAATAGACAATTTAAAGCACGCCATACGTTCCAAGTTCCACTAGCTAATTAACTTCATCTATAGTCATCAAAAATCAAAACGTCTGTTCATTAAGTCTCTGTCTAATGTGTATGATCACCCCCCACTTTCTGCCCCCAGTACTGATGTTTATGGCTGTGTTAGGGCACTGGAGCCAGCTAACCAGGCCCAGTGCTCATGCTCTCACCCAAAACTGATTTGTCAACTTGGTAATTCACTGACTGGCAAATACTTTATCCCCTTATAAGTCCCTATTAAATGGTACCCAGGGCATAGGTGGTAAAGGGGTCCCCAAAGCTGCAGCTGGAATTTGAGCCACTGTGGGCAACCCAAACTAACTACTGATAGCAGGCCTGCCATTGCAGACTGCAGGAGCAGGGCAAACTGCTATAGTTATGTTGTGTAGGTTCTCATTATGCTAATGAGGCTACTGGATTTGGGAGACAGGATCACATGGAGTGTGAGTACTAAGTATGATTCCAAACCACATGACACCTGTCGATCTAATCCGGGTTCCCCGGCTAACTAGCAGTGCCTCATCTCTGGCAGAGATGATTGTGGCAACCGGGCGTATGACAAGAAAGACTGCTCAGGGGAATCGTGGTCGATCAGATCCCATCCCTTTCTCTGTTACCAAAAAATCACAGGCAGGCAAAGACAACAGAGGCAGAATATAGTTCAATAAGGATTTATTGAAGTAACTGCATCTTCTGAGAGTTTTAGTTTCGCCTGGCCCGAAGGTTCAGGCCACTACATCACTCCCACAGACACCTAAAGTTCCCAAAGATTTATCACCCATACTGCTGCCAAAGCTTTTTGGTTGCTAGTCCAGTAACTGACCACAAACTCGACACTTCAACTACAGGGTACCCTGGGCAGCCTTTGTCTGACATCATCAACCCAGCCCCAGCTGAGTTGTTCCATCCTGAGTATTGCATCATTGTGTACGTGGGAATTTCAGCACCAGCATGAGTCCTGTTAAGCACCATGGACAGGCGCAACAACTCTGCACCCTCATACCACAGGCTAGGTAAAACTGAACTGTCATGGCCTGGTCATAGGACCCACACAACCTTAACCCTGTAAGGGTTCCACATAACTCAACTTTTAAGTGGTCTTTTGTCACTAGTGGTTTTTGCTCCATTTACTTCAACGTAACGTTTAAATGCCAGTTATACTGTACCTGAATGTTCCTTTGAAAACTGATAACTCCAGTTGTACTGATTTGTTTGTTTGGTGTCTAAATTATGATAAAAATAAGCTCTATTGTAATAAATTGGTGTCAGATTTCTTTTGAGTCGTGCAAATTGGTTGTAGTCCATGTTGGTGTTCTGAAATGCTTAACACATCTTCCTCTAGAAAAGCCTCACTGCTCTATGCCACTCTACCAGGACTGAGCTAAGAATTTTTTAGTGTGAATCCAAGGATAATCTTTGGGGTATTGTGAGTATTACATTGTAAGGACTAACCCCCCATACCCCACTTTCCTACAATCAGAATACCCACTTATTTCTGATTCACAATAAAAGAAAACAAACTTTCCATTGGTGGTTAACAATTCACTAGAGGGATCCTCTCATTTTGTAGCCTTTACTGTACAAATCATTCGGGCACCACTTAGCCATGTAAATACCCTTGGTCACCACAAACTCAACCCACAACATTGACAACTCAAAATACCATGTTGTTCTGGGCGTATCATACCCAATTCAAGTGTATCCACCAATCGTAAGGAGTAAAGATCCAATAGTTTTTCAACAACTTGTCTCAATTATTTTGAGGAAGATATTCTTATGTACGGCCACATTCACCGCCCTGTTTTTTAATTTTGACAAATTACTAATCTTAGGTAATGTTTACTTCTGGTATCTAAACTATCTTCTCACAGATTAACTAATTTCTACAAAAGGATCCCGAGGTATCAGAGTGGATCTGGAAACCTATGCTGGCAGCGGACACTAGGTGGCACTGGAGCAATATTATTGAAGAGGAACTCCTCAGCAGCAAATACCAAGTGTTTGACCACACAATAAATTCAAATTAGTTTCTTATTTTATCCAGTGTCAGGGCTGATTATTTCAGCCCCAGTTATTATAATTCAACGTATGAGGATTTGCCAACGGGTTCACTGATAAACGGTTATGTTCAATATAACAGTTTTTAAGCCGGAGAAGAGACAAGATACCATGACAGACTGGAGATCAGATCTAAGATCCACCTAGTTAACCTTATAAAAAATAAGAAAAATATTTATGAATTCAAAAATTATCTAAGGAAAGGAGAGCAAGGTTAAAATAGTTTATAAGAAAAAGAAAATGTCACAAAATAAAATTAACAGCAACAGACTCTTCTGTTTACGTGGCTGTATTTGCATTATTAAAACGAAACATGAACTGACAAAGCCAGTAGGTCTTACCTTTGTGACCTGTTGGCTTTTCCAATGTTTTTAACCGTCCTAGATGCTGGGCAACGTGGCAAATGTTCAAGAAAAAGAAAAAAAAAGACAAAACAAAAGCCTTTGATGCAGCCACCCGTATCATTTTTTTGGTATGTGTGCTTTTCAAATGATAAAGGTGCTTTTTTTTTTCCCCAGTTACGGATCAGAGTTGGACATGTAACCAAAAAGATAATAAATTGCACTAAAGCTTTTTTTTTTTAAGCGAGGAGGAGCAAAAACAATGCAGGAGGCGGGGTAATGCAGACGCAACACGTTGGGCGGTGGGCACAAAAAGTGGAAGCAACATGGGGGTATGGAGGGAATGTGAAATCAACTGGAGAAGGACTGGAGGGGACGTAAAAGCAACACGAGAAAGCCTGAGGAATACCAAAACAACACACTGTTGAGGAAAACAACGGATAGGGCGTGGGTGGAGAGAAGCATTGAAGAGAAACATTTGGGCAAACGCAATAGGAAATAGTTGGAAAAAGCATTTGGGCAACAGAGAGAAGCATACTGTGCCACGGGAGACACTCACTGGACACAGCCAAAAACACATGCACTCTCATGGAGTGCTTAAGGCAAAAAGTAAAATGTAGTTCCTTAAAAGCAAGCAGCAGATGACGAGATGGGATTCAACCAGAGATTGTAAAGAGGCAATGCACTATGATGGGATAAACACAAGATTGACAAGCTGGAACACGACTAAGAAGCGAGCAAATGAGTGACAATGACCACAAGCAATGAGCAGACTCCAAGCATATGTTCTTGGTAAGCCACAATAAGGCTTGCAACAGACAGCACAAGTGCTGTCTAGAAGGCTCGGCATAAATAGGAACAGCCACTTGAAAAAGAAGTCAAGGAGCTAACAGAGAAGTGAGCATGAGGAAAGTCATATAGCCATTAAGGCGAAGGACACAAAATTCAAATGAAAGAGCCAGGTGAAATGAAAGAAAGAAACAAAGGGAGGGAAGAAAGTAGAGTAACTTGCTTTCATGTGACTATGCAAAATGAAGTGAAATTCTGTATAATTGTAAAAAATGGAGATCCATCACTTTATGCTACATTCTAGCGTGAAATGTGTCCTCACATCCAAAACAGTCACAAGAACCCATTTCATGCTACAAAAAAGTACAAAAACAAGCACCACAAAAATGTGGGCACATTCAGTTGTCCCCCTCTGCTCGTGGTATGGCACCAAGGCTGTAAATATTTTACTGTGAATGACAATTATGTGAAGTGACGTAATGACTTACAGTTGGGAATTTCACGTAAAAAAGTAGAATGCAGAATTCCTGGAATTACATGAATTATGCTGGTGTAATTTAAATTTATCCCCAGCATACAAGAGAGGCCTCCCTCGTAATGACAAAAATCTCGGCATTATGCAGATTCTGCACACATTTGTCAGATATGAAAATCGACAGAATGTGTGTACACAGAGACTATCGTGCATTCCGGAATTTCAAAGTGTTCATTGACTGCAAAAACCATATAAAACATTTTCTAACAAATAAAAAGCATACATCTGCAAAGCATAAGAGGGTGCAGGATGCAGCTAATACTGTTGTACATCTCTCAACCAAAACGGGTCTCATATTGAATCTCCACATCCAAAAAGTAACGCTCAGTAAATGACTGGAGGGAACCACAGTTAGCTGCGTGACATATGTTTGATATCTGAGATGCAATACAAGAGGATGATGGGCTGAATGCTGAAACGTTTCAAACACTCACCCCCCAGTCACAGATCTGAGTTGAAACTATCGTTCTTTTGCTCACCATGCCACCTCAATTTGGACCCAGCCATAAGCAAATAAGTCTTGACCCTGCTCTCCATGGGAACAGTCCAGCTCGAACTTACAGGCCACATATCCTCCCTGGGCTGGAAACCAGCATCATGGGACTGGTTTCGAGCTATCACCCCATATCAGCCAGGCCAGCAGGAATCCAGGGACACAGTGAGCCACGTGAGATGAGATGTGTTGATATCTGAGATGGTCACTACACTGAATAACACAAAAGTGATAACTTTGTTTGACAAGAACGTCCCTGGATGTCTCTTGGGGAATCAAGAATGTCCAAGGATGTCTCTTGGGGAATCCTTCTAAGAAATATTATAGTAACA
Organism: Pleurodeles waltl; assembly: GCF_031143425.1. Taxonomy (NCBI): domain Eukaryota; kingdom Metazoa; phylum Chordata; class Amphibia; order Caudata; family Salamandridae; genus Pleurodeles; species Pleurodeles waltl. The sequence goes on from NC_090438.1 coordinate 568,322,132, forward strand.
GCAATTAATCTGATCAGTGCTACTTCTTGAAATCATCAGAAGAGTGGAGTCGTTCTGTGGTCCCAATCGCACAAATGACAACTTTGCTTGGTAGGAGGAAGATATTTTGGAAGTAAGAACTTTTCCTAAAAAATGTAATTCACAGTTGCCAAATACAAAGGCCAAACTCGCAACACAACTTTTCCCCATTACGAACAACATTAAAGGAGGATGATAAAGAGTGACTACAGTACCCTTCACTCTGCGAGCTGAAGCGATGGCCATGAAACCCCCCCCCCCCCCAAAAAAAAATGAACACAAGGAAGTTTAAATCATAAAAAATTATGTCAAGAGAGGCTACTATAAGAGCTTGTTTTTGATAACAGCACCATAATTTGTCCCCTCAGTGCTTAGCACTAAAAGGGACATGTAGATTTGTTTAAGGGCAAGTAGATTTCAGAAGCATACCGCCCATAGGTGAGTGGATGTTTTAGAAAATTCTGCACCCCGGTCTCGCAGCAGAGAGTAGAAAGGATGTGCAGGGCAGCAAGGATGTAAGGAGTAGAATGTCTATTCTCCATCCCCGCACTCGTACAACAATTGAAACCGCGGCCAAGATGCTTTTTCTCTGTAGGCATGGTGGAGAAAGGATTTTTATGGAGTTGGTGGGTGCCCTGACCGCTTCAAAACGGATTTAAAAATGCCATATGCTGTGTGATGGTGACAGCATTTCTGAATCTTCACATTGCTCTCATCAAACTTACCAGCTGGGTGGGAGTGCAAGTAAAACAATATCCAGATGAGTATCATGAAGAGATGTCCCCAAAAATCACTTCCTCCAACTTTCCTACAGTGTTTTTTTGCTGCAAAGACCATTTACTTGTTTCTGTCTGAATAACTAAATGGTAAGATACATAAAATGTAGACGCAACAATAATGTGCTGCTAAATCATGATTTGTTTTGGGTCTACTAGTATAGTATTGTCTAAAGATATTCAACATGTTGATCACCTCATTCCAATTCTTTGGGATTAAAGTTAGTGTTCGAAAAATGACTACTGACAAATCAACAGGTTAAAAAGTAATATGGTCACAACACAGTCTAGCTTGAGGCAGCTGTACCACTAATAAACCGAGATCCAGACTATCTGACCCTCCAAAATAAAACGGATTTCCCTTGTACAGCCCTGTGGTGCATTTAGGCCAAGTAAAACGTTAATATTTAACGAGTGATTCTGACAAAATAAACAGCGAGCTATCAATGCCGCAGTGGAGTGGCCCCTGGGTGAAGTCCCCCACCCCTGCTGAAAATGAGTCCAAGGGGATCACGGATCATACCCAGTCCCATACTGTGTGGATTTATTTCTGTGTGACACACTTCACCGAACCTGCTTTCTACAGTGATAGAAGGTTATTTATGCCAATGCAAAGTGTGGCATTTTACTTTTTGAGCTTTGTGCTCACAGGTTGCTAAAGTCAGGATCAGGAGTGGGATGGCTGATGTGCACACGTAATATTTTTCAGACTATCATATTGCCTTCACTCTAAGGCCTGCAAGTAACCATGACCGAACACTGCAGGAGGAAGAGGACACAGGTGAGTCCTGCAAAACAGCAATGTCTTAGCATCGCAGAAGGAAGTTCAGTAAGCTAAAGTATGTATTGTAGCAATTACAGAGAATCACAGGAGAAAGCTCCCTCTAAATAAGTCTGGTACCATACCGCAAACTGAACACTGACTGTAGGAGGTAACTCGATCTACTGGACTCCTGCGCAGTAGCATTGCCTAGAAAGTACAGGAGACAAACATTCTGCTGGAGTACTTCAATACTACCAGGACTATTGGATAGGGACCCTACACTACTTGATTCTACCTCCACACACAATAGCTTCTTTGTGGCATTGGTAGCGTGTGACGAGATGGCAGGTGCAGACTGCGGTAGGGCACCAGAATAGGGTTTGAGGAACTGGGGCATTAATCAGAAACAAGCATAGGCAAAGCCAATGGGTTTTGCCTCCGCAAATCTATTGACTTAGTAAACATTTTTTTTTTTTTTAAATTTTTTTTTTACATGTTGCATATGCTGTGTAACATTGCGTAAAGTAATAAAAAAATGCTAGGATAATGCTGGCCGTGCCATAGGGTTTTAAACATTTTCATTCGTTGTTACAACAGATGTTGCAAGCTCTGTGCCAGGGAAACCTAAAAAGTGATGTTCTATAGTTTTCTATTTTTAAAAAAAGGGAGCTGCACAATGTAAGAGTTTTAAAGAACGTTTTTTTTTTTTTATGCGTCTGAGAGCTATCTTGCTAATCACTTTCACGCCTCCCTGTTTAGGAAAGGAGGGTGCTACAGAACTTTTTTCCTCTTTGCAAGTGATGGCAAACGAGTGTACAAGAAAATACAAAATATTTTTCACAGTTGTATTTTCACTTGGATCCCATTCTGTGGAGAGTGTTATTGCTTGAGACCTTCAACTTAATTGTGACGATGCAAAAGCCGAAATGCAACACTTAAACAGTTCTTTGTCTAAAATACAGCCATGTTTATCTGCTCACACACAGTTTGAAACAACACAAACCAATATTTACAAGTGCACATGCCATCTGAAGCATAAACACACCTCCACATGTGCATATACTGCACGTGAACTGCTCATAGCTGTACCCACTATTTGATGCCCCCCTGCTGCTCAGTGCTACCCCTAAACCAATCAAGAAACCCGTTCAGCACAAGAAAGAAAATATGTTCCAAGCGTCGAAAAAAACATAATCACTACTATCAACATTTCCCCATACTTGCTACATTTCCCATGAAAACACCGGATCAATCTAGGCAAAACCTCAGAAATGAAGCAAATATCTTCAACTGAAGCAGTGACCACTTCCATGAAGTATCCATAACGGATCTGTATAAAGATAAATTATCAAGAAGTCCTCCGTCTGTTAAAACCCTTTTAATAACTGAAGTCTAGCAGAGGGAAAAAACAGCACCCGCCACCTGACAGCCAAGCCATAAAAAAAAAAAATAAAAAAAAAAAATCAATCATCGGCACTAAAAGCAGAGTCGTTACTAGGACTAGATAACCAGGGCTGCTACAAGCAACTTCTACATGTGGGTACACAAATAATGCTGCTTTATTACCGTAAGATTGGCAACTCTTGCAAAAAAAAAAAAAAAATGTAACGTCATAATAGTTATGCCTACAAACTCCATCACTTTCACTCACATGTCTACACAAATATGACAGTGCTATACTGGGCATTTGACTAAATGCTAGCCCTCAGCAGTCCCAAATCTCTAGCATGAGATGGCTTTTGTTTGGGCAGGTAAAGTGCACTTCTTGGCGTGACAATGCATGTGCAATGGATGAATGATTTATTATTACACTAAGGCTTCTAATGAAGGGCAACATTCAGAAGTGCCCGTGTCACGATACAAGAATGTGACATTGGGAGGGAGCATGTACATGCCACAGCCTGTGCTCATGTAAATATGCAAACTAATGGATTAATGGGTGGATAAATGGTAGGATGGAGGAGTGTAATCAAGTTAAGCCAATTTAGAATAAGCAGCAGTCTCTCCTCTGCTATCTTATTTAAACGACCAGAGAGTGGAGACAGTGGGTGTGCTCGATGCGCCCCCTCCAGAGGCCACCTGAGGACTGCGTGGAACTCACCGCTCCCAGCTTAGGCTGGAACCAGGCAAGAGGCCTGAGGGAGATGGGCACTGCTAAGGCAGCAGATATTATGCCTAGGCCTCCAGGCTGGGCAGTGCAACTACCTTGGTATAATCCGAGGACTTGTTAAAATGTAAAGTGTTCTCGAATACAAAAAAAAAAAAAAAAAAAAACCCTGATTAAGCTTCTTTGGACAAGTGGAGATATGCGGAGAAAACGTTCACAAATCAGTTGCTCCATGCGCTATTATATGAACATGTTAGTTTTCCAAACACATAATACAAGTTTTCTTACCGACCATTACAGTGCAAGAGTCCAAAGAGCCGCTCGCTGGGTGCTCTACGGGGGAAGTGGGGCGAAGAGGGGTATCGTCCACGTACTCTTCTGACTGGGTACACAAAGGTCTTGTGGGGCGCACAAGAGGTGCCATAGGGTTGGGTCTGGTCTGAGCTGCTTTCGCTCACCCGAGCCCCCCCTCACACACATCCTGAGCAGCAATGGGGAGGGAGGAGGTGGAGGAAAACAGGACATTTTACATACCTGCAGCCAGGGAGAGATTAGGTAAAGGTAAACAGCAAACGCTGTTCGACGGCAAGTGAAGCCCTTCTGTCCCTGAGAAGTTCGACGCTTCACTTATCACACTCAACCCAGGATGCAACAACTGCAAGCAAGCATCTCCAGGCAACACACACGGTCCCTTCAGCTGCCTCCGCTGCCACCAATCTTGCACCACCACCAAGACCTGGGACCCAGCACAACCCACCGGCAACAACTCTCTGACCCCTTAACCCCCGAGTCCTCCTCAACGTCCGCTACCTCCATACACATGCCACAGAAATCTGGGACCTCCTTGACAGCACCACCCCGGACGTTGCATTCCTCACCGAGACCTGGACCACTGGACCAACACCACCTCAGGCCTGGACATCGTCTTCGCCATCCCTCAGGGATACAAGATCCCTGCAGCCACTGGGGGAAAATGGGGAGGGGAGCGGGAGGATTGGGTTGGAAATCACCATCGACCAGAGGTCCAACCTCCGCCTCAACGCACACTCCAAAGACTCAGAAGAATCCACTAGCCTAATGGAACACCTCCATTTCAAGCTAAACACCAGCCCGACGGCCACCATCAGGGGAACCATCATCTACCACCCTCCCCCACCCCAACACCCAGGACCTCGTACTCCATTCGCTCTCGCAACACCATCATGGACTGCATCTCCGCCACCAACTACACCCTGTTGGGAGAACCCCACTTTGAGAATCTACAAGACCCTAACACAGCATCCCTCCTAGACAACCTCAACAACAAAGGACTCCGACAGATCGTGACAGAGCCAACACACTCAGCAGGACACACCCTTGACCCCATCTTCACCACAGGAACCTCTGCTACCTTCAGCCACACCACAGAACTCCCGTGGACAGATCACCGTTGCATCCACTTCTCCTTCAACACACCCACCGTCATGAGACCTAAACCCCAACCACTGTATAGAAACTGGACAGGAATAACGGACGATCAGCTCAACGCCGCCCCCACTATTGCACACAACGACGACACAAACACCCCAGCGCACAGCTTCCACAAATGGATCGCCGACTGCGCCAACACCATAGCCCCTCCCCCCCCAAAAAGAACACCACCCACTCAAAGATAGCCAGCTGGTTCACACCCGAACTCAGAGAATCAAGATGCACCTGTATCCGCCTCGAGAAAATCTGGAGAAACACCAAATCCCCAGAAGCCCACAGCAACTTCAGAGCTGCCACCACCACTCACCACCAACACATCAGAAACACCAGAAAGAAAGCTATACAATACAGGATCGCCTCACAAGCACACAACAGCAAGGAACTCTTCAGCATCATCAAGGAGTTCACCCAACCCAACAGTTAAGCAACAGGCATCCCACCCTCACAGGAACTCTGTAACAGGCAACACCTACTTCCACACAAAATCAAGACCATCTATGACAGTTTCAGCAAGGACAACCTACGTGCAGAACCCCCTCTACCAAACCCCAACACCAACAAACCTACAATCTCCACCTGGACACCCCTCACCACCAAAGATACGCTGAAAACAATGAAGTCCATACACTCCGGGGCCCCACGGACCCATGCATTCATCACATCTTCAACAGAGTTGCAGACACACTCGCCCCCAAGCTCCACCTCACCATCAACCGCTCACTGACTACGGCTACCTTCCCCAATGACTGGAAACAAGCCAAGATCAACCCCCTCCTCAAGAAATCCTCGGCAGACCCCGCCGACCTCAAACTTCAGGCCCATCTCCCTACTTCCATTTCTTGCAAAAGTCATTGAAAAAGCAGTCAACAGCCAACTGACCAGGTTTATAGAAGACCACAACATCCTCAACATCTCCCAATCTGGATTCAGGACAAACCAAAGGACCAAAACAGTCCTCCTGGCCGCAACAGACGACATCCACTCCCTACTGGACAAGGGAGAGATGGTGGCACTCATCCTACTAGACCTCTCGGCGGCTTTCGACACAGTCTCCCATCACACCCTGATAAGAAGACTCCATGAAGCTGGCATCAGAGACAAGGCCCTCAACTGGATCAAATCCTTCCTCTCCGGCAGAACACAACGAGTGAGACTCGCACCCTTCCTCGGTGATCCCACATCCACCACCTGCGGATTGCCCCAGGAATACTCCCTCAGCACCACACTGTTCAACATCTACATGGCCCCGCTAGCCACCCTAGTCAGAAGCTACGGAATGACCATCTTCTACGCCAACGACACCCAACTCATCCTCTCCCTCTCCAACAAACCCAACCGGGCCAGACACAACTTCCACAAACGCATGAAAGCAGTCGCCAACTGGATGAGAAACTGCCTTCAACTCAACAAAAACGAGACAGAAGTACTCATCATAGGCCCCCAACACAACGCATGGAGCGACTCCTGGTGGCTACCCACCCTCGGAAACCCACCCACCCCCGCCAGCCAAGCCCGCAACCTTGGAATCATCCTGGACCCGACCTCAGCATGAACCATCAAATCAACTCAGTCACCTCCACCTGCGTCCACACCCTCCGCCCTCCTACACAAGTCCTTCAAACAGATCCCCCTCGAACATAGAAAGACCGTCACACACACCCTCATCACCAGCAGACTAGACTACAGCCACACACACTATGCCGGAATCAACAAAAAAAAACTAATCTGCAAATTGCAAAACATCCAGAATGCCACCGCCAGACTAGTCCTCGACCTACCCAGACACTGCCACATCTTGCAACACCTACGTACACGGCACTGGCTCCCCACAGAGAAAATAATTACTTTCAGGATCCTCACCTATGCACAAAAAGCCCTCGACAGCACTGGACCCACCCTACCTGAACCAGTGACTCAACTTCCACGTACCCCACAGGGCCCTACGCACAGCCCAGCTCTCGCTCGCAGAAGTACCCTGCATCAGGAAAACCAGGACGCTCCTTCTCCTACCTCGCAGCCACCGCCTGGGTTCTTCCTACATATCCACGTCAGACAAACCACCTCCCTTCTCAGGTTCACGAAGGAACTAAAGACATGGCTTTTTAAACCACCTCACTGGTATACGGCTACACCCCGCCACCACCACAAAACCCTCCCAAGCGCCTTGAGACCCTAACAGGTGAGTAGCTGCGCTTTACAAGCACTGATTGATTGATAATAATTTTAAATGATTGACACATTCGTCGTGCAATTTGTTTGGGAAGACACCTTTGTTAAAAGCTTGTGTTTCCCAAAGCCAGGTATGACTACGTTTATCTAGTCCTTTTCGTTGATTCGAGTAACATAATTATTGGCCATCTGTCATATACTTCCAACCTTCGTCTGTGGTTCTGAAGAAAAAACAGAACCGAAAAAAATAAAAGCAAAACCAACAAAAAAATAACTAATAACCAAAAACAGTGGCATATTTGATTAACCGGCAGGTGTAAGATGAAAACTGTGCAAAAATTCAGACCATAGCAATCCTATCAGATTCACAGGGTTGGAGTGAGGATTTCAGAAAGTGGAGTTGCATGGAGTAGGTGAGAAACCGGGCATTTGAGCAAGCATTCCGGAAAGGCCAAAATATTACTGAGCAACTCAAAGACACCTAAGTGAGTCTCCTATGTCCCAGGGAGGGGTAAACATCAGAATCGATTATCAGCGCAGAGTTGACTATAAACATATTCTAAAGGAAAGTTCCCCTCTGTGACCTTTACTGAGTGCCTGCATAAAGCTTGAGAGATTCCGTGTGGCACAGCTGATGTCACAGAGGCTGCATTCCCTAACCTCCCAACCCCTACTAATGTCGGTTCAGGGTCAGCAGTTTTTTTTCTCCAAGTGAGCATTCCTGTATATGTTATATAAGTTTACCAGAATGTAAAAAAACAAAACAGACTGGATGATTATTCACACCTATCACAGGATGCCTATTTTAAATCACATCCTCCCAGTGTATATTTAAGGTTGGATTTGTTCTGCATAATTTCACAGCCGAGTTTCTCGTTAAGCACTTTGTGTTATCCAAGTTTTCCTCACGCTCAGTGTCGCAGATTTGAAGCTTTGACAGCAGCTTCTCATGCACTCGACAAGTGAGTGGACATGAAGATCTACTGCAGAATCTGGGGTATCTGCTTGTTGTCCATTCCAACAAACTAGCAGCCTGCTGGTAGTGTCCTCTGAAAACTAGGAACCAAAGAGGAAGAAACAGAAAGCCTCATTAGCACTGTTCGATGGATGACGCTGCACTGACACCCACTAGAACCAGTCAAAAATAAAACAAGGGCGGCATGGGCGGTACACGGAGCGGAAGAAAGGGCCTGCAAAAACGTGCACTCTGATGGAGTGAGATACTGCAAATAAACAACAAGCTGTGTTTTCTTGGTGTGTGTCTGTCAGTATATGCTGTGGGGGATGAGGAGCAGGATGAGATGCATGGTGAGAAAAACGCAGTGGCTGAGTGTCCAAGATAAGAATCTATGGGAGGAGCAGCACGGGAGGTCAAGCTGGAGCGCCTGGGGAAGAGGTCGTGAGGGGACAAGCAGGGGTGCTGACACGCTTGCTCAGAAAGAATTTGACACAAATGAAAAGGAGTACTTGGGCCTTGGGATACTGATAAGAACACACCAAGAAGAAAAGAAAATGGCATGCTACAACCATTACAAATCAAGGAAATGTAAGTGGCAAGCACACCAACCAATGTAAATTAAGGGTGGGATGTAAGCCCCTTTTAAGATTTATATTATTTGCAATAGATTTCACAGGCACAGTACAAACACCGTGCAGGCCAAACCTAAAAAGAGTGAGTGTGTGGCTAGTGATACCCCAGACCGGCTAAAAAGACTATAGATGATGAACAAGACTGAGGGAAGACACTGGCATAATTCAAAACATTCAGATATTTTACTGGGATCCTGCCTGAGGCTGAACAAAATGGTGGTATACTGAACTAGAACTAGTTCGAAATTAACATTTGTATCAACAGGATGAAGGGGGTTACGTTGTTGAATGCTTTGCTGGTACTAGCATTTTGGAGAGGAAATTCTGAAGCAAGCATCGTAAAATGGGCAATGGTAAACACAGCAAACACTCTGTACAATACAGTTGTGGCATTTAGGTGCCCGTTTTATAGTAAACAAGTTATTTTTACCTAAAGGCCCCTCGCCTGCAGATTCCAAAACATGAGCAGCTTCCTGCGACACCACAGTAATTGCACCAACCACAGGCTCGTGGTTTATGTCACCATTAGGCGTTCCGTCAGGGATAATAACCAACCCATGTTTCTGGAGGGAAATAAAATAGAAGCTTTTTCACAAAAAAAATGAAAGGTCAGAAAATCTATCATTAAAATTGAGCTTTCATACCAAAGACACATAATAATCTTCCATTATGCGGAGCTCACTGCTACTTTAAAACAATCCGTGTACTATTGTCTCAGTTTTTTAGTACTCCCCAGGTTTTACATTTGTGAGCATTTCCTTCCCACCTTTATGCAGCGTGCACTCAGAATACAGTACCTCTCCAATCTTCACTTTTTCTTTCAGGTCGAGCAACTCATTTCTGAGTTCGTCCCGCTCATTCCTAATGCAGTCAAAGTACTCCTTCTGCCTCTCTAGGGCCTGTGTACAGGCAGGAAGCAAAGGAAACAACGGCAGAGGAAAATGATGTGATAAATAGTAGGAAAAGAAGAATCAGACAGGTACATGCAGACAGGAGTGGGAAACCATGCAGAAAGTGTGCACACAAAGCAGCTACTATCTAGAAGCAAGCAAGCGTGTGCATCGCCAATGTAATTGAGAATTAGCTCATAATAGTCACAACATAACAATCAAGTTAGGGCAACTGTGTTGGATGGGAAGAAAAAATAAAGATCAGAAAGAACATTTTTATAAGGGATATTGCTGTATTTTCAGATCTGGTTTTGACAACCCATGCATATCGAAGAAAGGACTAATAAGGGTCTCAGGAAATGGATAGTTTATTTGAGCTACTTGATATTGCTCAATGGCAGAAACAAAAGAAAATAAGAAATAGATCGGTAACATAAACAATAAGAGAAAAGGGTCCAGATAATTTCAAATCAAAACTGTCCTTGTTCCTAAAGTAACATTAAATAGTAAATCTAGACATTATAAACCAAAGTATGTCTAAAAGACAAATTTTCCAAATTTCACAGGTGCCAATAATTATTACATAGCCTACAATACCAGGCACACCTGCACATCATGCAAGTAACTATTCCTGTTTCCATTTCTTATGGAGTTTTAAAATCAAGGCTTTAGTTGTCTCAGCTCCGTGTTCACCAATATGGGCCATCATCAGAAATGAAGAAAAGGTAGTAGTTGCATTTGTAATTTTTTAAATGGCAAATAGGAATACAACATGTGACCAACGTGTGAGAAAGCATTACCTTCCAAAATGTCGGAAATGGGCCTGATCTGTAAGCAAGAGTTATCAGTTCTATAAAAAGTTGCAACAAGTCCAATGAATAATTGACAACTATCCGGTCCCAACCAGAGTGTCAACCTCCCTAAACATCTTTCTAAGAAGCAGACAGCTACACTTCTCCACAGCTGCCTACACCGGTGTAATATCAACATTCCTTAGTGTTACACATTAATATTTCATATAGAGGCCTATACAAGCATCAGCAACGGATCTACAGAATATCGCCTGAGGAAAGAGCTAAATAAACAATTGACTAAACGCCATGAAAAGGTTTAAAACCTTCCTCTTGAAGCAATAGCTAAAAAGGAATTAATACTATAAAACACCCCAACCCTAAGGGAATCTTAAAAAGCAACATTAGGGGCAGAGAAAACTCTTTCTCCTCCCCATTTAGATATACATTCGGCAACCTCATTGTGATGCAACTGTAAATATTAATCACAGTGAAGGACAAAAATATAACTGATGGCATTTTGAAAACCAACAGGTTTATTACAAAATGTTGACAATGAATTAGATAGTCAAAGTGAACTCTCTCTATCAACTTCCTGAGAGCCTTAACCCTCAACCCCAATCTTTCGCTCTGTACCCTCAGACTCCTGTGTGAACCCAGTAAAACAGGACAGATTAGCAAGTATGGGTAGTACAAATCACGAAAAAACAAATCATCGCTTGTACTGCTCGGGGATACATCCGTTTCTTAGCATTCCTCTATCATATTAGATTGGAAACAGTACACACTGTAGAGATATCCAACTCCATATAGTCTGGTTAACAGGATAGCCGCAAACTATATACATAAATCCAAGAGAATCTCTGAATCTAAATTTTTCTAGTGAGTATCAATATTAGATCGTTTCCAGCTACAGCCTGTCTGTAGTCCTCCAGTAACAAAACCGCACACCATACAAAGGACCTCCTAGTCTAAAATAGGCTACAGCTAAAATACTTACAAATTTATTCTCAAAACACAAGCTTCAATCATTCTTTGAATGGTTCAAAACAACTTAGGACCTACTTGCACTCATGGTTAGGGATAGTATATAATTCTAGGTCATTTGGCTGTTGAACTGATCAATCATTTTGCGGATAACATTCGCTCAGTGTTAGGGATACAGTTGTACAGGGCAACATGTTTCTACATCAACATTTGGAGACAAACTGAGCCTTGTGATGTGAAGACTATGTCCGAAGCCAACCGATTCTATTTGATCTTCCCTTCCTCCCTTTTCTCCGAGCATAAAATAATTTTACCCAATTCATGTTCTGCCTAGCATGTGTACCAGATAATCTCTTTATATATGTACACGCTCTATCAAACCATTCTGCATCTTTTACGTCTTTTAATTTCCCCAGGCTACAGCTATTATGGTCTTGAGTTGGTGTTATTTTTATGTATGACTTCAGGAAGCACTCCATGATGTATTATCCGCTGCTGGAGCACTTCCTAAATGTTTAAATCCTCTACATACCTTACTGGCGCACCCCATAATTCTATTTGCAAAGACATCTCACCATGGATTAATGCCCTTCCAATTTCAACCTGTCTCTTCGCCTAAAAGATCACAGCAAAGGATACTTCCTTTGGCATGCCTGAAAGAAATCACAGTAATGGATGTATTTGGATGACCACTCAGCAGATACTACTTTGGATGTGATTATGTGTCTCATTAGAGATACAGAACCAGTTTCTAACTACACAGCTTGCACCATTCCATTTACCCCTATCAAAATAGAACAGGCATGCAAGTTAGATACTGCTAGAACACCTGGTCTCTTTTTCAGAACATTCATTCCGTAATTGTGTCAATCACTGATTTACCATCCGTGGTACACTAAAAGGTCTAGCAGATATACATTAAGAGTTTGTGACCATGTCTACCTGCGTTCATTCCTCTACTTCATAACAATTCTGGGTACAGAGTTGCCTTCATGCAGAAAATACAAATAGTCTACTTGCATGCATTCCTCGGCTTCATAACAATTCTAAGGTACATAGTTGCTTTAATGCAAACAATACAAATCAGGTTCCAAATATAAGAGACAACTAGAAACCCAATTTTCATCTCTCAAAAAAAAAAAATACGCTTAGTATAGAATATGATTAACCCAATAACGGGCAAAAACTGCTGTTAGAATTGTCCTTTTAATATTTTTAAGCTGCTGATCGCATGACATCATGTACTGCTAGAATAGTCTATCCACTTCAAAGTTGGAATTTACTTGGAATTGTCTTAGACTGGCATGGTACATTAATAAGCCTACACGTATTTTGATTTATGCAAAGCATATGCCTGCCACAGTTATCTTAATTTAGTCAGCTGTATTAAGGATAGGTTTTTGCGAAGGTATATTTGAATTTTGCCATTACAGTTAATGCCACACCTTCAAAAATTCCAGTAGCCTAACCTGTCTGGTAATTAAAACACGGCTTGGGTCACTTCAGGTGGGATGCATCTGCACTGGCTTCAAATAATTACAAGATCGAAATTTAAGACACCTGCCAGGGAAGAAACTATAAAGACATTCTGTGGACCAAATATTATCAGGTGAACCAAAGTTTAAAAGAGCTGCTACCGCAGGAAGATATTTTCCCTAGCTAATAAAATTTAGAACATGCTGCCACTTCAACTATGCCGATACAAGAATTCAATCAAATTCTGAAGGGTGTCTTGGGAACGCTTTTCAGATTTCTAGCATTCCTAGTTACACAGGATCAAAGAAATCCTTCAGCGCTGTTTCAGTGAGGTTTAGAGGAACTTAGTGATAGAAAAAGTAAAACAATATATCACTGATTTTCTGCTACAAATCAAAGGGAGGAATTGAGAAACATACAAATTAAGGCTAAGTGATATTTGCCAAATAAAGTGGATAGAACACAACCTGTAATGCACTAACAAAGACAGGATAGAACGAAATCTAAGACAATTCCACAACAGTTTCTTTTCTATCTAAGATCTCAATTCATACTTTCTTTACAATCCTGACAGATGTTTTAGGGATACAAAACAGTATTTCTACATCTTTTTAATACAATTACTAATATTACTGTAATATTAACCAACGGTATAAACTCCCTGAGAACTGTCAGCCAATTAGATCAATTCATCCCTGTATCCAGCAATCCAAACTTTAGATTTAAATTTCACAGTTGATGACTGCCTATTCAGCCTTTGTGACACAGGTGGGATGGTTTTCTTGAAAGATTATCTTGATGGCAAGCCTCTCCCAAGCAGAGTATTAAAAGCAAGGGGAGACATGGATAAAGGTTAAAAGATTAAATCATATGATTTAATAGCCTACACGTATACTTAATTTAATACAATGTCCACCCCAAATTGTCCTATGTCGTTCTTGAATAATGATGAGCTTAAGTGATAGAAGATCAGATAAGGTGGTGATCTGGCTAAAAAATAATTCCAAACTGGCATAGCATGAAAGAGGAATTATTTATTTGTGTATTCAAACTAGCATTTTGTTTGCTAGTAACATTTCTCCACCATCTTATAAGTGGCATTTAAGTAATCACGCTCACTTTCTAAAGGCCAATCTTGTATTTTTCCTTCCTATTCCTGCACTTCTCGAGTTTGTGACATAGCAACCTTTCCCTTGAAGTGCTCTCTAAGCATTACTTCTACATTCATTCATGTATCCAGCTCTACTTACAGTTGCCTCCTGTACCAAATGCAGGTTATTATGCATAGTTTCAAGCATTCTGGTCATCACTGATTATATGCTGAAATCTAGTAATGTTATTTCCCCCATTCATATGCCATTTTCTACTATTAAACTAACAAAGCCCTGCACTGGAGATCTCACTGCATGAATCGGAGGACGTTATAGCCTAAGGAAGTATAAACTCCCCACAAAGGTAAACGCAACAGACCTTCCTCCCTCTAACCACACAGAACCAACTTCAGTTAAAAGGCCATAAAAATGAGAAGACGAAGGATCAAAGAGAACTTTGAGTCCATGACCTTTATAATCATCATACACTCAATGTCAAAGAAACTGAAATGTACTATACTCTGATCTTATACTCTGGTGCCAGCACAATGTCTGCTAAATGTACAAAGTGTCAGAAGAAAAGCCATAACTGTGATACTTGTAAGTTTAGTCTGGACAGAATCATATGCCTAAAATGGCCACTGCATTAGTTTGCATTATTCTAGCCAACTCAAGGTATTAACATAAAAAACAGAGCTGACAAACATTAAAATGTATAACTAATAGAAAAGAGTGTAATACCTCTTAGTTTGGGACATGTACAATATCAACAAAAGAACACGATTAGCCCCTACACAATCTACGATATATAGACTAATGGAGTTATGCCATGTTTAATGGCTGTTTTATATGTATCGTGATAGTCAGGAAATACTTATAAATCTTAACCAGTTTACTAAACCTATTCCTCTAATTTATTCAGTTCAAATTCTAAAAGGCAATAAAGACATATAAGACAGTTTTAAAGAACTGGTGTAATCTATATGGAATTAACAGTCCATACTAGTTCACTTTCAGACACGTCAGTTTGAAATCTAAGGCAAATTGAGTGATGCAAAATATGAGACCCATTCTATGCTATTACGGAAGTGCCTATCAATTACTATCATACACAAAGTCAAATTAGTTGTGTGTTAGTCTTGAAAGATTCACTCACAAATATAAATGCAATGAATGCGTGCATTTCAAATAACTGTTTTTGAGCAAACAGTATAAAAATATCAGCTGTGCATGCTATTTATCAATAGACTGATATGACATTGTAAAAACAAGCTAATCTACTTTACTGCAATGAAGACAACTTGCAAGCACATTGTGGTCTGCATGAATAATAGATACTTTATAGGGGAACAGTGAGAGGCTATGTTGAGCACTGTAAGAGTATTTTTCATATGCAAAGCGGCTGGGCTCAGTGAACCTCATGACTCTAGCAAGTCTGATAGAGCATTGACCTCAGATGCATTAATTATGATCAGACTAATTCAGTTGCTATAGGTTTAATTGATGCCAAGCCCAACAAAATTGAAAACTAAGCTAATGCAAAAGGAAATGTGGGAATGTTCATGTAGATTTATATCACATTGTTCTTAGACCAACTATGACAAATGAATGTTGATTGTGTGCAACTGTTAGAAAGTTATAATATCTGTGAATACAAACTCAAGATTAGACACACAGCATGGATAGTAACGGATGCATAGTCCACACTAATGTCAAGCTAAGTTTATCAGTCTACCGATAAATAAGGTTGCATCTGACTGCTCTAATGCTGCAACCGATTACTGTCATACCCCAATTTTTTTATCTTTCCAAATAACTGTCTCCTGGAGGTCAAATACCTCCCTCGAAATGGATTCAAGTTTCTGCTGCATTTGCTGATTTGCCTGTAGTAGACAGGGGAAGAAGAAGCAGAGAGGAAAAGGAAAGAGGACAATTAAGGTCAGTAGTGACAAAAGAGAGGAAAATAACGTCAACTTAAAAAATGGTGGAATTCGGATTAACTACTGCCACCAGTGGTAGCTTTCCAACCTGATCTCCAACATTTCAACTGAAAGATACTTTATTTTAACTATTACAGTTACTATGATCAAAATTACAAAATATGTATTTATGAATGTTTCTTACAGTATGACCTTCATGTAAAGGTGATGTCAGAATATGTCACCAAGTCATTTGGATATTAGAGCAGCTGGGTTCCTTGCTACAGTGTCTTTATAGGGTACTGGGTAAGTTAATGCTATGGGACCTGGTGGTGGGTCAGTAATAGAGTGGGGAGAGTTTACACATTCAAGCTGAATGTGATAGTCATTGCAATAGGACTGTGGCCATGCAAAACGGCACACATGCTCTTGAATATGAATTCAAGTACTGTACAACTATGCAGTTTGTGATACAAAAAATTCCATATCACTGTAAACATATGCTATACTATTTTAAAACCATACATTAGTGTAATCCCCTATAAAGACATGTGATTTTTATTTTTTTACTTCAAGCCTGTTCTGATGTCAGATGTAATAATATGCTTGTAATAAGAATGCCCTGGACAGGCTTAGAAGTGAGCTCTCATTGCCGGTACACAAGAACACTGAGCATCCTCAAGCAGTCCGTTTCCTGGAGTTTGCCATTCTAACTTCCTCTCCCTTTTAGTGAGCTGCATTTTATGGAGCTGGGCTAAGTCTACAGGAGCTCCCATTTCCCTACAAAAGTTCTAAATCCTTGCCTTAAAGGAAAGTGGTGCTATCTGGTTTTCAGATATCATCACGCATTGACCAAAAGGGAAACAAAACATGAATGGGATACACATGAGGAACAGAAAACCAGCAACACCTTGCTTCTCCTGCCACTCCCCTATCCAAAACACTGTATGGAACAAAATACACATGTTTACGTAAAAAAGATATTCAATTTCAACTTTGAGTTACTGATTGTCCAAAGACACTGGTTCTCCCACCTCACACATTTACATTGTTATAGATCTGGAGGAGCTGTGTCAGTAAATGAACTTCCCAAGATGTGGGTTTTGAACTAGTTTCAAATACAGGTTATGTGGTAATAGAAACAACTGCAATGCGTTCCTTCACCAGTGGTCTTTAGACACTATTGAAAATGGGAGTGGAAATAAACCTGCTACCCGATCGTATGCCATATTCTTATCGCACAACCACTGACTTTAGTAGTTACATTAACACCTATACTGGAGCCAAGAATGACAAGTTAGGAGGTGTTGGGTATGGAACCAAATGAGGAGCTTTGGCTGAGAGTATATTATAATTTCATATCATTCATTCATAAGCTTTATTCGGTTTAACTGATTAACCATAAAAATACATAAATAATATTTTCATATCATTTCAAATTCATACCTAGGTTTAATAGTACAGTAGCTATTTTTTATTTGGGAAATACTAACAATATGAACATACTGTTCAGTAATTACAGCACATCTATTTATGACATTTCATTGTTTCAAAATTATGACTCCATTTAAGTGTCACATTTTTGTCATTTGTTTTATATTGTTGTTCTGCTTCGCCCACCTTCTCCTCATTGTCTTTTTTTGGGGGGTTGGAGGGGTAAGGGAGTGGAGGTAAAAGGGAAGGAGATCTCTTCATTCACTCATTTTAAAATTATTTTCCCCATCCTCTATACTGCTCCTCCTTACCTATTTTTGCTGGTGCCCCCTCTTGTACCCTAATTCTTCCTCTTAACCCTTCCCTAACTGCCTTACTTCTGTATCTTTAGCTCATTTTCTCCTTTAAAATGAAAACTATGTTCTCTAAATGGGAATCAGTAAAGGATGTTGCTAGACCTGGCATCCTTAGGGTGGCCTTATCCCAGACTTTTTGAATGTCTCATCCTATTTCTGTTTTATCTTTTTGTTTGTTGGCCTTAGGACTCTAAGCACTTTACCACTGCTAACCAGTGCTAAAGTGCATGTGCTTCTGCCCTAAAAATAGCAACATTGATGTATCCATAATTGGCATATTTAATTTACTTTCAAGTCCTTTGTAAAGTGGTGTACCATGTACTCAGGGCTTGTAAATTAAATGCTACTAGTGGGTGTGCAGCACTGATTGTTGACAACCACTTAAGTAGCCCTGCAAGCATGGCTCAGGCTTGCCACTGCAGAGCCTGTATGTGCAGTTTCACTGCCCCTTCAACTTGGCATTTAAAGCCTCTTGCCAAGCCTTATACTCCCCCTTTACATATGTCACCCTACGGTAGGCTCTAGGTAACTCATAGGGCAGAGTGCTATGTAAGTAAAAGGCAGGACATGTACTTTTAAGTTCTAGATGTCCTGGTAGTTAAAAACTCCTGAAGTCATTTTTCACTTTTGAGAGGTCTACTCCTCTCACAGGCCAGCAATGGGAATTCCTTAATATGCCTTTAAGCTGTAATTCCTGACAAGAAAGGGGTAGCTACAGCATGTTTCATGTAATTGGAAAGGTAAAGATTAATCAATTTTACACGTAAAGTCAGATTTATTATTACTATTTTAGAAATGCCGCTTTAAGAAAGTGCACAATTTATGACAGGAACCACCATATACACCCAAGGGATGGCGGTGATATACAATCAATAATTCAACAATTGTCACGTGGGATTCACTCAGCCAGAGCTGGCAACCACTCAGTGTCTGTGAGCTTCTGTAATCTATTTATAGAATATTAAAAAATTATTTAATTGGTTCATGTATATTATTAGTATATTTGATTCATATTCCAATGTACAGACAATCAAAATATCGAGTGCGGGAAGGTGAAACGATGGTGCAGACAATGCAGTGCTCACATAAAATAAAAAGTATAAATTACATACAAAAACAACACATTGTACATTCAGTAATGGTAGCATTATTTGAGGGCAGTCCTATGAGAAAGCTATGCAATTTGCTAAATCCTCAAGCTTGAGCGAAACCATGAGAGTGACTACTGTCAAAGTTTCAATCCCAAATACTTCAAGGTCACCTCAGGATGCCATCATCCACCTAACATGCGTGACTGATTGGTCATCCAATGCCCTACGAAACTCACTAATCCATGCTTCAGTATGAATTAAGTATTCTTTAAGTAATGCTTAAGGTATTAATTCAACAAGCGTTACAATATAAAGTTGTAAATATCAGTCAGTGGGCGTCCACAGGATCGCATCACCCGGAACGGTGTAAGAATCCACCTCGGTACCTTCTGCACTTCACCTTCCCGGACTTGATATTTTGATTGTCTGTGCACTGGAATATGAATCAAATATAAGACCACAAATATACACCCCAATCGATCATGTGTCCAGCACTAACATTTGTAGTAGAGTGCTATTATGAATTTGATGTATATGCATACCAATTGTATTGATTTTGAATATTCTATAAAACAATTATAGAAGCTCGCAGACCTGGCTGAGTGAGTCCCATGTGACAACTGTTGCAATACTGATTGAGTTTTAGAAATTGGGCATTTCTCTGCTCTCACTCCTCTGTATGCCTGACAGCCTGTCTTCAATAGGCGTCTGGACTGGGCTGGTTGACAGTTACATTTGTGCATTCCCTCCAGACAGCCACAACACAGGATGCATCAGGATGCATTCGCATACTGATGCGTCTACCTGGGCAGGGAGAATGGGAACGGGCTCACACTTACACTTCAAAGGGTAGTGGTCCGAGTATCACACAAAGGGCTGATTATCCCCAACTGAGACAGGGCTGGGATGAAAGGGGAAAATGTGCACTTCAAGGAGCTGCTCTGAAGTCACCCCCACTTCAAAGGTGCTATTTGGTATAAGTACTTGGGCTTTGACCGTAGCAAATAAGATCACTACTGGACTTGGGAAGCACTCTGCTGGAGTCAGGACCGCAGAGCTGTAAGGACTGTCACTTTGTCTGCACTGACTGTTCCAAGGAACTGCTTCTCTTCTTTGCTGAGCTACCCTGTTGCCTACTGATCCCTGCCCTGCAGAGGAAAAGGACTGGACCCATCTCACTTGAACACAGAGCGACTCCAAGGGCTTGCTTGATTGCTCCCTGTTGTTCTGCAGTCTCAGGGACATCAAAGACTGGTTCTAACTCTCCTGGTGCTGCTGGACTGCCACCTGTGAGTGCTACCCTTGCCTGAGGTGACCCTCTCCACGCCTGGGCCTCAGACATGGGTTCTGCAGCTGAATTCTGCAAAAACCAAAGCATCACCACCACTATGCCGGTCAGAACAGACACATCGCTCCTACGACGCAGAGACTTTGAGGACTGCAGATTCACAGCCTGCATGGCCCAATGACGACGATCTGTGCAGCTCGACGATGACTCATTGCATTCATCTCTATGAAACCAGACGATGATGCAGTGACACGACTTGTGTGGAAAATACTGATGTAGCATGCCCTTGGCATCAACGCTTTATTCCATACAAGGTACATTCTCTGAAGGCCCTACGTGGGTTCTGTAGCCAGTCTACCCTCCATCATTGTTGGCCTGAACTTTGCATTTGCTCCGGTCCCTCAAGACCTCAAGTAACCTTTTGACCGCTGGTGACTTCTAAGCAGTATTTTCACAATTCATCTTTAAAAATGTATATCTGGGTTTCTACTGAGTGGAGTTTTGTCAATCTTGTTTTACTCAGATAAATATTCTTTATTTTTCTAAACCTGTGTGTAGTCTTTTTGTAGAGTTTTAATTGTGTTACTGAGTGTGAAAGCTGCACAAATAATTCACATATTGCCTTCTAAGTTAAGCTTGACTGCTCTGTGCCAAACCACACCGAGATTGAGCACAGGTTAATTTAAGGAGTATAACTGGCTTACCTGACTAGGGTTGTGGTCCCTAACTGGTCAGGGTACATACCTCTGCCAACTATAGACCCAATTTCGGACAGATGTTAATTTTCCCTTTTAACAGCAGGTTTTTTGTAAATTAATATTCATGTTTTCAACTATCATTAGGTTTTGTGCAACTAGGCTGCATTTGTGATCTACTAAATGAATGATGAGTATTTGAGTTATTTCTATTATTTAGTTTTTTCTATGAATTTACATATTACAACCTACACATCCGATGTGCAAAGTTTTCACTGCAGCAGTAGCTGAATGAGCATATGTTTGGTGGGATTTTACTTATGCCATGTGTATTCAAATGTTCTGGGTAGAAGCCAAGAATACTATTACTCAAGGTGTTCCAATTCTTTCTGAACTACCTATAAGATTACACAACGGTCTCCAAATGGCATTTGAGGGAGTCATGGTTGTGTTATTAAGAATATCTATAATTACAGAGGACTAAAGGCCTCTTTCCTTCTCATTAATACTCAGTAGTAGGTTCTGCGCGAGTACTCCTACGCAGATCTGCTATTTTTGGTATCACAACTCAGACATACTGGGGAGATGTGAATATTCTTCTCAGCCAACATTCTGGTCTGTGGAAAAGGTTGAAGCCCCTGGAAATTGATGGGTGCAGATCAACTGTTTCCACAATCATAAATTTACAGCCAAAAGTATCTACACATATAAACGTTTATATCTTAGAGTAAGGCCAGACTCCGATACGGAAGACTACGGATTTTCCATGCAGTTTTATAAATAATCAACAAATTCAATTTATAAATGTGCTCTCAACCCTTGGCAGGTGAAAATTTTAAAAATTATGAGAAAGAGCTGATAGGTATTGTAGAAGAAAATTAGTTACTTACGAGTAACTGCAATACTAGTATTGGTATCTTTCATAGATTCACATGCTTGAATCATTCCCAGTCGTCGAAGTGGGAGCCCCACAGTAACTTATTAAAGCAGTATATATCACTAATATAGGCTAAAATGGCAATGAAAAAGTCTGTTTAACAGTCTACCATGTCCTTTTTTAAAAAGGACCAAACTTGAACTAACGAATCAGGTGACACCCTCTAGAACACTCCCAACTGAGGCTGAGTCTCTCCGATTTTCAAGCACAAATGGGAATAAATAATCCCGAGCTATAAGAGGAGCCTCTCCGGGGAGGAGGGTGGCTCACATGTAAATCTATGAAAGGTACCAACACTGGAAAACTGCAGTTACAGGTAAGTAACTTATTTTCTTCTCCAGTACTGGTTCTTTCATAGATTCACATAGTTGAATCGGAATAGAAAGCAGTTACTGTATTTATATATCTTGTAGTATTAGCTCAAATAGTGGAGGGGGGTAGAAAATATATGCATAACATTCATTTGCAATTTAATAAATTAACATATAAACACATATACACATCATACATTAAAATCTGCAATACATAAACACATGGAACCAAAAGAGGCTCCCCTTATTGAAATAAGTGGTGTAGTAAAACCTGTCCAACTGCTTTATCACTGTGCTATACCGATTTCAGGTAATAATACTGCATGAATTATATGCACACTTTTCCAAGTCGCAACACAACATATCTTCTCCAGAGTACTGACGCAAACAAAATAGTTGAGGTGGAAACTGCCCCAGCTGAATGCATCCTAATTTGCTCTGCGGGTGGCTTGCTAGTCTGAGTGGCAGAACTGTATTGCAGCTAAAATTCATTGAGCAATGGTTTGCATTGTGACTGGAGCACCCTTACAAGTGTGTCCATGTGAGTTCAACAGTTGGTCAGTTCATATGAGTTTAATGCAATGTAAGTAGAATTTAAGATATCACTTGATACCTTGCGTATGAATAGACCTCTCAGCTGGTGATGATGAATTTGGGAGAAAAATCCCAAATATCATAGGTTCATTTAGGCAAAATCTGAAGGTACCGTGGGAGTAAATCTTTGGATTGGTTCGGAGAAGTACTAAATTTCCTGTGAAACGCAACAAGGTTCTTGAGTTGAGAAAGCCTGTATCTCCTCTACCCTACTGTCAGAGTGAGCGCTAGTAACAAGATAACCTTCCAAGTGAGAAACTGGATGTGTGGTCTTTGAATGGGTTTGAATAAACTTCACGAGTTGAAATAGAATTATGTTCAGGTGCCAGTCCGAGGAAGGAGCCCTTACTGTAGGAAAAAAACTCTAAATAATTATTTTATGAACTATTTGATGATTCTGCAAGAGTATAAAGAGAAAATGTGATGAACATCTCTATCTTGATATTGCTGTAAGCCGTACCTTAACAGACGCATGTACCAACTGTGACTGAGCTAGTGACAGGAAATAGGGTAGTTATCTGCCAGATTATGCTAGTAGAGGATGTAGGTTTCATTTCTGGAACCATATGCAGAATTGTTTCCATTAATGGTTACATGTCTTTATCATGGCTTCTGCTTTGACTTGGACAGAACACACCTGCAGTCCTGGGGAATATTGAGATCTTTGAATTCATTTAATTTAGGAGCCGTGCCATAAGAGGAGACATGCCAGGTCAGGATGAAGGACCTGGCATTAGTTCATCGTCAAATGTTTACAGAATGTTGGTAGGTGAATGTGGTTGTATTCTGATAGCAGGAGAAGCTTCGTGAAACAATGCTGCATGGGCCACCTGGGGGCTATCATGATGAGACAACCCTGCTTTGCTTTCCTCTGGGTGAGAGAACCTTTGGGATAAAAGATATTGGGGAAAAAGGCAGGCATAGATCATGGATGATCTGTCAAACAGCATTATCCCCACGATCCTGGGTGTGGATGCCAAGTTGCATAGAACAGGCATTTGCAGGTTTCGTTTGTTGCAAAGGGATGCACAGCTGGTTTGCCCCAGAACGAGAAGTTCATGCTTGGAGCCGACTGATCAAACTCCCCTTCGTGGAGGCGGTTTCCAGTTTTGCTTAGCATGTCCGCTATGAGATTTCTAGTCCAGGGAACATGTTCGGCCCAAAGAGTTATTCTGTGTGTTGTTAGCCGGTTCCAGATATCCTGATCTTCCATGGACAGCGTCAATGATCTTGTGCCGCTTTGTTTATTCACGTAATGCGTGCTGGTGGTATTGTCCGTGCAAACTAACACTGAAGACTCTGCTACAATTGTTAGGAAAGTTTGGAGACTGAGCAGATGGCTTTGACATCTAGGTGAGTGATATGTATGCTCCTCTGGAGCAGAGACCACTTTTCTTAAATTAGAGGTTCTGTAGAGGACTGCCCCAGCTTTCCACGGAAGCATCTATAGTCTCAGCCCATCAGACTAGAGCTTCCATCATACCTATGCTCCTGTAAGGCTTTCATATTCAGTCGTACTGAGGGATCATATTGATCACATAGGACATGATCCCCAAAAGTTAACTGAAGAGACTCAGTTTTTTTTTTCCCCTCTCTTCTCAGAGACAGTTCCTAGAGCCTTGTCTTAGAATGCTTGAAATGCCATTGGTGCTTTTATCAACGAGTTATTGAAGAAGGGGGAAGTCCTTTCTGAATAAAGCTGATTTGAAGCCAAATGGAAGAACTCTGATGAGTGGGTGGGAATGCGAAAGTATAAATCCTGTAAATTCAGAGCTGTCGTGCTATGGGAGAGGTTGACCACATAAAAATATTTTTTGTGGAAATACTCGTTTAATTTCCAGAGGTCTACGATAGATGGACATGCCTCAGTTTTCTGTTTTATGAGGCAAAACCGAGAATAGAAGCCTATTCCTTGAGGAGAATGTGGGCCTTTCTCTATGGAACCTTTGGTTAGTGTAGCTAGCACTCCCTCGTTTTGGTGGAGTAGTGGGCGGAATCTGGGTGAACACTCTATACTGGATTCTAGTCAAATTCTCGCAGAAACTTGACGCGGAGGCTACTCCTATAAAGCGGCGTGCATCCATGCATAGCACTCTATAAGCTAACAAGGGCGGACAGTTGTCAGACATTGAAAAATACCATCTGGACAGCACAAACAGGAACAGTCAATGCCTGGGTGTTCAGTGCCCAAGATGAACCAGCTATTAGGGCTGATAGACACACCATGGCTGCTAAGGGATACTCAAAATTGTTATACAGGGTCAAGCCTCTGGGGAACCTGCCATTCCACACAGACGCACATGGTCTCCATTTGGAGAGAAGCAAAATAACCGTTGGGGTGGAAAGATATTCACAAAGAGCAAATCTCACTTTGAGATAGTGACATCCTAAAGCTAGTGGACAACCCAGAGGGTTTTACAAAAGCTGGGTGACCTGTGGACATATGGAGAGATGATCGCCTATGAAACCCTCAGTAGTGATTACCTATTAGCAGCCACAGAACAGTATAGATACCTTCAGATCAGACACAACTTGCACTCTCAAATCCCACATGGCGCACAACCAGAGGAGTTTGCACCCCTCTAGAAGACAGGTTGGCGCTGGACCCCTAACCAAGAAACCAGTACCTTTAGTGTACAAAAAATAAATAAATACAAAAATAACTCTCCAAATGTCACCCAGAAACTAGAAACAAATTAGGTGCAAGAACTAGGTGTAGGAAGGTAGCCTCTTTCTAGCCTTGTTCCCCCACTTTTGGCCTATTTGTGAGTATATGTCAGGGTGTTTTTACTGTCTCGCTGGGAACCTGCTAGCCAGGGCCCAGTGCTCATAGTGAAAACCCTATGTTGTCAGTGTGTTTGATATGCGTCACTGGGATCCTGCTAGCCACGACCCCAGTGCTCATACGTTTGTGGCCTATATGTGTTCCCTGTGTGGTGCCTAACTGTATCACTGAGGCTCTGCTAACCAGAACCTCAGTGTTTATGCTCTCTCTTAGCTTTAAAATTGTCACTGCAGGCTAGTGACTAATTTTACCAATTCTCATTGGCACACTGGAACACCCTTATAATTCCCTTGTATATGGTACCTAGGTACCTAGGGTATTGGGGTTCCAGGAGACCCCTATGGGCTGCAGCATTTCTTTTGCCACCCATAGGGAGCTCAGACAACTCTTACACAGGACTGCCACTGCAGCCTGAGTGAAATAACATCCACGTTATTTCACAGCCATTTTTCACTGCACATAAGCAACTTATAAGTCACCTATATGTCTAACCTTCACTTGGTGAAGGTTAGGTGCCAAGTTACTTAGTGTGTGGGCACTCTGGCACTAGCCAAGGTGCCCCACATTGTTCTGGGCAAATTCCCAGGACTTTGTGAGTGCGGGGACACCATTACACGCGTGCACTACACATAGGTCACTACCTATGTGTAGTGTCACAATGGTAACTCTGAACATGGCCATGTAACATGTCTAGGATCATGGAATTGTCACCCCAATACCCTTCTGGTATTGGGGGGACAATTCCATGCATCCCCGGGTCTCTAGCACAGAACCGGAGTACTGCCAAACTGCCTTTCCGGGGTCTCCACTGCAGCTGCTGCTGCCAACCCCTCAGACAGGTTTCTGCCCCCCTGGGGTCTGGGCAGCCCAGGCCCAGGAAGGGAGAACAAAGGATTTCCTCTGCCAGAGGAAATAGGTGTGAAGGGCTGGGGAGGAGTAGCCTCCCCCAGCGTCTGGAAATGCTTTGATGGGCACAGATGGTGCCCATCTCTGCATAAGCCAGTCTACACCGGTTCAGGGATCCCCCAGCCCTGCTCTGGTGCGAAACTGGACCAAGGAAAGGGGAGTGACCACTCCCCTGACCAGTACCTCCCAGGGGAGGTGCCCAGAGCTCCTCCAGTGTGTCCCAGACCTCTGCCATCTTGGATTCAGAGGTGTTGGGGCACAATGGACTGCTCTGAGTGGCCAGTGCCAGCAGGTGACGTCAGAGACCCCTCCTGATAGGTGCTTACCTCTTTCAGTAGCCAAGCCTCCTTTCTTAGTAGCCAAACCTCCTTTTCTGGCTATTTAGGGTCTCTCCTCTGGGCTATTCCTCAGATAACGAATGCAAGAGCTCACCAGAGTTCCTCTGCACTTCCCTCTTCGATTTCTGCCAAGGATCGCCCGCTGGCTGCTCCAGGACGCCTGCAAAACCACAACAAAGTAGCAAGACGACTACCAGCAACATTGTAGCGCCTCATCCTGCCGGCTTTCTCGACTGTTTCCTGGTGGTGCATGCTCTGAGGGCTGTCTGCCTTCACCCTGCACTGGAAGTCAAGAAGAAATCTCCTGTGGGTCGACGGACTCTTCCCCCTGCCAACGCAGACAACAAACACCTGCATCACCGGTCCTCTGGGTCCCCTCTCATCCTGACGAGCATGGTCCCTGGAACACAGGAGCTGG
This sequence comes from Pleurodeles waltl, assembly GCF_031143425.1. NCBI lineage: Eukaryota > Metazoa > Chordata > Amphibia > Caudata > Salamandridae > Pleurodeles > Pleurodeles waltl. The sequence continues at coordinate 568,349,332 of NC_090438.1, forward strand.
GTCCAAGTGTCTCCCACAGTCCAGTGGCCCTTCTGTCCAAACTTGGTGGAGGTAAGTCCTTGCCTCCCCACGCCAAACAGCAAACCTGTGTACTGCGTGATTTGCAGCTGCTCCGGCTTCTGTGCACTTCTCCAAGGATTCCTTTGTGCACAGCCTAGCCTGGGTCCCCAGCACTCCATCCTGCAGTGCTCAATCAGCTGAGTTGGACTCCAACGTCGTGGGACCCTCCTTTTGTGACTCTGAGTTCATAGATCTTCTAAGTGCCTGTTCCGGTACTTCTGCGGGGGCTGCCTGCTTCTGCGGGGGCTCTCTCTGGCCTCCTCCCAGGGGCGAGATCCTGGTCCTTCCTGGTCCCCAGCAGCACCCAAAATCCTCAACCGTGACTCTTGCAGCTAGCAAGGCGTGTTTGCGGTATTGCTGCCTGGAAACACTTCTGCAACATCCAGCACGCCGTGGGGCATCTTCCATTCAAAGGAGAAGTTCCTAGCTCTTTTCGTTGTTACAGAATCTTCGGCTTCTTTCACCCGGAGGCAGCCCTTTTGCACCTGGGGTTTAGTGGGCACCTGCCCCCCCCGGACACTTTTGTGACTCTTGGACTTGGTCCCCTTCCTTTACAGGTCCTCAGGTCCAGGAATCCGTCTTCAGTGTTTTGCTGGTGCTTGTGGTTCTTGCAGAATCCCCTATCACGACTATTGTGTCTTTCTGGAGTAGTAGGGTAACTTTACTCCTACTTTTCAAGGTCTTGGGGTGGGGTATTTTGGACACCCTTACTGTTTTCTCCCAGTCCCAGCGACCCTCTACAATCTCTCATAGTTCTGGGGTCCATTCATAATTTGCATTCCACTTTTGGAGTATATAGTTTGTGTTGCCCCTAGACCTATGTCTACCTATTGCATCCTATTGTGATTCTACATTGTTTGCACTACTTTTCTTACTGTTACTTACCTGTTTTGGGTTTGTGTACATATAATTTGTGTATATTACTTACCTCCTAAGTGAGGGTATCCTCTGAGATAATTTTGGCATATTGTCACTTAAATAAAGTACCTTTATTTTTAGTAACTCTGAGTATTGTGTTTTCTTAGGATATTGTGCTATCTGATATAAGTGGCATAGTAGGAGCTTTGCATGTCTACTAGTTCAGCCTAAGCTGCTTTGCCATAGCTACCTCTAACAGCCTAAGTTGCTAGAAACACCTCTATTCTACTAATAAAGGATAACTGGACCTAGCACAAGGTGTAAGTACTACAAGGTACCCACTAAAAGCCAGGCCAGCCTCCTACACTAGGTGATTTAGAAGAAAAGGAATGGTAAGCAGCACTGCGAGATCTGTGTGAAATCGCCATCAGAACAGAATTCTGCATGGTGCAAATCCGTGCCTTACCCATGTCGTACTACTCAAGATCTCACCTATATAGAATTGGGAAAAGATCCTCATGAAGGTGTGCAAGGGACAGTGGTGAAGAGGGCTCTTTTTATCATATTCTTTCAGACTGCCTGAAAATCCAGAACTATTGGAAGGCAATATAAAAAGCAATGGCGTAATTGAAGGTGTTTCCGATATGCAAACTATTTGTACTCACTATATGGGGAGGAGAAACGACACCCAAAGACTTGAAACTGGTTGTCACTGGGCCTGGTAGTGGCGAAGTGGGGAGTTAAAAAAAAAATGGTGTAAGGGAAAAGGTATAGAGGACATGGAGGGTCTACCGAGGTTAACAGAGAAGTGCGCAACAGCTATCCAATGCAGACTTGCGTACTCTGGATCAGTGGTAGGTGAGATCTTTGGGGAAAGGGGGAGGGAAGAAGAAGCAGAAGTCCTAGCTTTATCCTCTTGGTAGGAGGTAATGACACACTATATAATACAAGGATGGTGGTGATAACTGTTGTTGCCTTGGCTTATAACATGGAAAACCCATTAAAAAAAAAGTTTTGTTTTTTATAAAAAAAAAAAAATTTAAAGCCTGATAGTGGATTGGAGCACAGGTTGGAGCAGTGGATGTGCTGAACAGTGTTTATATTTTTCTCCAATTGATTTCTCCTAAAAGCCTATATTTCATGTTCTCTCTTCAAATTCTTCTTCCCTTGGCTCTTCTACATTGTTTTAAGCTTATTTGTTTGCAAGAGGGAAGAGGAGGTAACTTCCCCATAGATTGTAGCTCCTGTTGCTCTCCCCTTCACTCATGGGTCACGCTCCTTTATCCTCCATTTTTCAGCCCATGTTCCTCATTTTGGACCTAGCATAAATACCTGGAGAGTGCGTGGCTGAGCACCACACTACATACAAAATGTGTTTTGTTTTTTTGCAAGCCACCCTACTTACACCCCCCGCCCCCCCCCCCCCCCCTTACCAGGGTGCACCTACTACTTTGGTCTGCTTGTCTCTGCTCTTTTCTGGTATCTGCTGCCTGCCCCGTTTCCCCCTTTGTCAGCCACCATCCGCTTGACCTGGTTTTATTTCCTGTTGCTGCCACAGCAAACACAATATATTTGTCTTTTTGTTATGTATCCCTTGCCCAGTGTCACATTTTCTGCTGCTGTCCAACTAGTTTTTCTTTTGGCAGCCACTTGTTGATGCACTGACTAGACTTTTTCCTCACATGCTTTTTTTAATGTTCTTCTCTGGCTTGCTGATATGCCTCCACTTTAACGTCCGTGAACACTTATTATAATACACAGGATTCTGCAATTCCTGCATAAAAAGTCAGTCTCAAATTTCGTCATAATCGGCAACTTGTGACACACGCAGTCGGCAATTATAAAGAAGACATCAGAACTCTATTATAATTTCTTTCAGTTGACCTCTGACACCATAAATGCCTGCTGCCAGAGCCAGCAGCTGAGGTCAAAGGCAGGTCTGATCACAGAGAATAATCGAAATAGTCATTTAAAACAATGTACAACATAACATTGATTTTCCTTCTTCTGCTCTATTTTTCTAGCTTATAATGACTAGCAGAGAGAACATGTTTATGTGTTGCACTCCTTAGATAGTAAGAGAAAAGCTCGAATCTTTCTGCATGTTCCCTCACATTCCGAGGTACTGCAGCTTTTTTTTTTTTCTGACTTGTATTAAACCGTTTCTAATATCCGTTTGCAACACATATCTAAACAGGTTAATGTGTTTAATTTTGCACTAGAGGTTTCTGTTTTATTCTTCATGTTTGCAAACATGCTTGCTCTTTTATATGAAAGGGGTTGTAAGTGTTTTTTTGGAAAGGTGATGCGTGACCGGGCATCATATTGGATAAAGGACTCCATGGCACACTTAAGGAAATTGCAAGTCACCCTTTATTGCATAATCTTACAAGGGAACTATGCCTTCGGCCCCGTTCCCCTATGTGGTTAAGGAACTTCTCGGTGATGTGCAATATCCTTATAACTTACGCAAGAAGGTACTTTAGACCTATTATTTTTATTATAGTTTCATTGCAAAATAATTTCATATTTTATTAACAGATCCACTCTGCAGTTATTTTTTTAGAAGGAACACTTCTGGTAGATGAGCTCTTAAAATGACACCTTTGAAGAGGTAAAACAGTTAAATACGGATATACAACTGATTGCTGTGGCACAGGAGTATAGTTGGAGGGGTCCTGTTGGATAAAAGCCTAATCAGGAGCAGCAACAACATGACTACTCTGATGACATTTTCCTACGAATACTGTGGGGACTGCACAACGTTATCCATCTTTTTATCCCCGTCATGAATTCACTGATACACACATTCATGTTGACAAGACTTACCTAAGGGAACAGTCTCTATCCATGTCTTCCACTCATGCATGTAGAGAAAAGAGGTAATTTACAACATAGCCTCTTCAATTGGAGGTGTGCTGCCTGTTATGAGCACATAAGATATATTTGCCACCTGCAGGGATTCCCTATGGAGTTTATGATCTAGTTTGGATGCAAGTCACAGCCTCTCAGAGTGATAGCAGCTCAGCATCATTTAAGGTTTTTTCCGAGACTTACAAACCATTCAATCATTATGTGCATACTATCTGTGAAATAAAGGATCGATAATGCTGACCGACTATGCTGAGTTATGGCTCTAGCGGCCGCCATGGGAACCTGAAACTGATCCACAATGCCCCATTATCAGAAGTCTCTGTACATAACCTACAAGTCTCACCTTTTTAATGTTAGAGTTCTTTTTATCTCAAAGCTTTTGCCATATGTTAAATTTATAAAGTACAATGGCATTAAAATTAAGAGATCAATGAGAAAGGAAAGCCAAGCACCGGGACTAGACATGGACAACGATGCAGGTGGGTTCAAAGGGCATCAGGGTGAACCTGTATCCCCATTTCTAAGGCACACTTTCCCCATTCTTTAATCATGGGTATAGCCATCTTTTAAAAAGGAGGACAAATTGTGTAGTCCAATCACACCTTTTCCTCACATTTTGTACATGATAAAACATTTCTCAGGCTATAAAAGGGGCTGGTTTTGTTAAACACTGGAAATGCAACATACTGTTTTAATGCATGTAAATGCACATACTGCATATAAAATAGACAATTAATGTTTAAGAATACTGGATGAAATCCATAAACTGGTTTTAGTCTTCAGTGGCTATTAAATGTTCCTATTTTTTCTTTAAAAAAATAACCAAATCAGCCAACATTTGTAAAAATTTGAAATTACCGTTCAGACAAAAATACCAACCACACTATGATATTGGTGCCAACACTGATAAATTGTTAAAACCCCACCCACATTTATTTTTATAACTCTGTCAGCCATTCCACAACAAATCTTTTGTAAACAGGTCTAAGATGTACATTTTTGTTTACCTTTGGTTCAGATGTGATCATCATCCTATTGCATTTCGTATGTGTTTAGGGTTTGCCTACACAGAGGCCAGTAATTGGACACAAATGTAGACATGGTCATAACCAATATGGTTTCTTAATAACAATTCCATCTTGTGCATACAAATTAAGTTAGAAAAGAGAAGATATACTGCCCAAATCTGAAATACCAGTTTGTTTTAGAAAATGATCCTACTAGTGTGGTATTAAATTAACAGATAACATGTGTATCCAAACAAAAATCAAACGCTGCATCAAACAAGTGAATTGTGCGCAAAACAAAAAAATAATAAAAAAAAAAAAAAAAAAAAAATCGATCAACAGTAATATTTTTCAAAAATACAATCATGCACAAGAGACTTAAAAACTATAAGGAAGACATGAATGATAAATAAAGTAAATATTTATGGGCAGATTTCCAAATAAAAGCAGAAACTGTGCATAGACAAAAACAAAAGTTCCATAATTTATACGTTAAGTTTTATAGAATGCAACAGGAATATGCTAGAAATGCCATCTGCTCTGGCAAAATCCACCTTTTCGAATCCTTATGTTTTTTTCATTTGCTGTGGCCTAAAGACTGATCAGTGTGGCATCTTTAGTATATCCATGAGACCGTGGCACTCTACTGGTCTGAGAAAGCACGAGTCTAACATGCAAGTTCAAGCTTTAACTATCATTGTAAATTAATGCTACCAGTGCAAAAGGCTTGCCCAGATAGACATGCTGAGTTATTGGACTGTAAAGCTGAATTCATTATTCCAACACTCACAAATGATGCTTCTGTGGTTTAAATGAAATATCCCAATGAATGCTGACTGTTGCTTTATGTTATAGCTACATGTCTTTTAAAAGTAATAATTGTGTGACCATGTGTGCCAGGAGTTTATGAATGGGTATTTTTCTACAGTTTCCTTTCAATGTAAGGACCTTCTCAGACATGCACAAGATATCTGCTGGGTGGGGGCTAGATGTGCATCCTACTGCACAAAGGGTGTCAGCATCAAGATTATGGTATAGTTAAGGACAGGCACAGTATGGCTTATCTTTAAATATTCCTTTTCAAACACTTTTTGGGGTGCCCAAGGGAGTTTCACTTCCTGCTACATCTATAAAGGAAGTATCTGGGAGGCTGCCCAAACCTTCCCCAATGAAGTCTCCTGCTGCACAGACCTTCCTTCAGGGTTGTAGTCCATCAATATCTTCTCTTGGTCTTTGCTTGGAAGCCTAGGTCAGATTTAAGTAATCTGAACTAATTGCTGAAGGTATGGCCTGTAGATGCTATTTATTTAGAGAAGGTGTTTGGCTTGTGTTTAATTTCCAGTTGACGGGAAGTAATGGGATCTTTAGTAGACTGGAACTAGTTGTGGGTACTGCAGTACATTGCTGGGGGACATGAACTGCTGAGGCACTTAGTACAACTAGGGGAAAGAGTAGAGAACGACTGTGTTACTGGAAAGGAACCACTTCAACAAATATTTAACTTTAGAGGTCTGGGTCCCTTTGTTTCAGAAACATCTAATGAAGGCAAAACTGCCTCTACTATATACATATATATAAATATATATACAAATAAAAAAAATCAAGAAGAACCATAGTTCAGAACCAGACCATCAGGCCTACTTGGAGTTTCAGATATGTAAGTACTATGCATCATTCAGACTCTTCAGACCAGATGTCCATGCTTGATTGTAGTCTTCCACACGTAGTATCCAACCTCCTGGATTTCAAACATGACAGAGCCTCAAGATTGGTGCAGCAGAATATTTAAGTTCCATTATTTTTTCTGTGTACCATCATACAAGAACTAGTGTTGAGGAATCACAAGCTTCTGGCCGACTGCACAAAGAGGTTGATCTACATTTTTACTGTAGCTCAGAGCGTTCTGACTTTTAAGTCTGTTTTTGATTAAGGCCTACACTAGATGCATACAGCAAATTAAAAGTCGCATTAGATAAAGCAGATTGGGGAATCCTACTGGACAGTTTCCACCTACATATTTATTGTTTTTCCAGTCTAAGTTTGGTGTGGATTCATACAGGAGGTGTATAGGGCAAAGTGCACTTTCTGGAAGGCACTAGCCACTGATTTAAATGTAACACTAATTTACCAGTAATTTTCACAGCTGAATGCAACTATTCACTATTTTTTATTTACTCTAATTTTGTTCTAATTAAATTTGTATTGCTTTACTCTGAGTTTGGGAGGACATTGATGTTCTTAATTTCTTATTGTTTGCTTTACCTTCTTAAGTGCAACGCCTAAAGCCACTTTCTCATCTGCTTTGTCTTAAGCCAAGCTACCAAAGTTGAAATAATGCTGCAATCACTCAGAATGCTGGCATTTAAGGACAGACTATTCCTTGGAACTGACTTGCCCCCACATACAACCAAGGCACCATACAGATAATGTGATCTCATTCATAAGTACAACTCACACGCAAAATTATTCAATGATCAAGAGCCTGAGAAACTCATTAAGGAATTTTCACCCAAAAGTAAGTTTTGTGCAGGTAAGGTGCACTTACGCGTGTCAAATATTTTGTGAATTAGAATTCTAACGCGGTTATAATCAGGTAAACTGCCGCAAAACACACAACCCTTCTCTTTAGCTGCTCTTTTAGGAACTATTTATTAAATACTGACAACACACAGACTGTCACGAAATGACATAAGGACTTAAACTTGCAGTTTTTAAAATACCCCAGAATATGCAACCCTTCAGTTTTCTGTTAATTTTATCTATCGTGATGGGCAGATGTGGAAAATACGGATCTGACTCCATTTTAAAATTTATTTTTTAATACATAACTTCAGTTTCAAGTTTGCAATGTAAGTTGCTCTGACATAGGGATGTGCTGCAAAGTCTGGACTCGACAGATCAGGACGCAGGAACAATCAAGACAGCAAAATACATAAAGATGCATGCTTTATAAGATCTATAGACAAGCTGCGCAACTGTTGACCTGCTGCACTTAAAGGTTTGCACTGATGCGCAAAACAAGCAAAGCTTATCATTACTGGCCAGTCAAGCAATGCTGGTAGCTTGAAGGACAATTCGTTTATCACAAGTTACACAGTAGATGCAGCCTGCATCAGTGATAGTGAGCAGCCTGCACCATTGATGGTGAGCAGCCTGCACCATTGATGGTGAGCAGCCTGCATCATTAACGGTGAGCAGCCTTAACTCTCTCTCCCTTCAAAGCCAGAGGGTCACACGTGAAATGTGAAATTAAATCCTATTGATAGTAACAAGTTGAATTGGTGGCAAAGGGTGTTTGCAGTCTATATTCCAACACTTAACAGTCCAGCTTTTTAACACCAACCAATACATAGCTTTTCCTTTCAAGTACAATACATTTTTGTCTGCTAAAAGAAGAAACTGAAAGCAAAGGCTCAACCACCTCCACTAATATTCAAGGAGCAGTTAACGTTTGCTAGCCTTTTGAGGAACTGCACATACCAAAGGAATCTTAGTGTGAGAAATCAGGATTCTGAGTTTGACAGTGTCAATCTATGTATCAATATAGATCTTAGCACACCTAAATGAACTCTGGATCTTGAGGGGATGGACCTAGGAAGCGAGTCTGCATATGACAATCAACATGCTGAATACCAGCAATAGCACCATGCATTATGCTTGAGGTAGCAGTGGTACAAGGTCTGCATTTTAATCATTAATCTCTGGAAAGGCTAGAAAGGATATTATATGCAAGAATAGGGTCGCTAATATTCAAAGTGACGAGCTGCTAGTGTTTAGATTTCGCTTCAATGGCGCTGCCAGTAGCACCTTGAGACAAATCAATTGAGATTGTAACCCAAATATGCATTCCAAAGGGTTACAAAAGGCGTTCCTCTGCTAGCCTTTCTTGGGAAAAGGACCCCCCTCCAAAACACTGATCAAAAAGCATAAAATATGCCAACACCAGAGCTTTATCTACCTGCAGTATGCAAGTATGAAGAGAAGCCATCTCCGAAAGCACCCACAACTCCCCAATGTCCCTACATCAAGAGGCACTACTGCCTCCCCCCTTCCGGTCCCCCTGACTCCTCTGCATGCTCAACTATTCCCCAGACACTTCCACTTGCTGGCAGTCCTCTCACAGGACAGCGGGAGCAAGCCATGCGAAGAAGGGTAGATGCAGCCCAGAGCGGCGGAGCGAATCAGAACAGCAGTGCAGAGCTGAAAGCAAGTTTTGTTCAGAAAAAAAGTATAGCTGTTTTTGTGTGTGAGGGTAACATGCTGACCCTCTGAAAATGGTAGTAAATCTTGGAATCCTTAGCGCATTATTGGGATGATGCCCATTGCCCACTCAGTTACATAAGCCTTCGAACAATGGTGGTATGTCTCGACAACCAGTGAAAATCCCATGATGATGCTCCCTGGACAAACTGCTGACCAACTCCAATATGGTGATAATTCTTGTCAACTTGCAGGCGCATCCGTAGCATGATACTGACCCTTGGTAAAATACTCACTCTGGCACAATGGTGGTGAGTCCCTGCATACTGTGGGCATCCATGCCAACGTGGTACTTATCTAGTGCACACCACTGAGACAGATAGGATGGTTGTCATTCTTGCCATATTGGGAGCATCTACGGCAGAGTGATGGGCACCCATGGCACAAGGAAGGTCCTGAAAGGAAGGTTCTAATTCTTGGCATATTACTGGCAAACTTTGCACAATGGTGGGCAACTATAACGTTCAACCTGGCACAAAGGTGTTTATTCCAAATATGATATGGGAATGTACAGCACAGGTAAGGGTCAGAACGTACAGTGGGAATTACTCCCATATGTAGGCATCTATTATACAACGGTGTTTATTCTCGATACTGGCGGTTTCAGTGGCACCCATACCTTTAATAATGTTACCCCAACACTAATCATAACAGTGTGCTTCTGCACGGCATGGTGGTGACCACTCTGGCAAAGTACTGGTCCTGGCTTACTAGTGGTATTTTCTGGCATATTGCGTCATGGTTGTTCCTTGCGAGGCACTCATGAAAATAGTTTTACATACATTAGAATTCAAGCAAGCTCAGAGAAGGAAAAACTTGTAAACATGCATGCTAGTATACCTGCTTGGCCAGCCCTCTCTCCAAAAACTTGCAGGGTAAGTCTTAGCAAATCGCTGTTTTTTTGGGAGGGTCTGGGGTAAGTGGAGGGAAAGACAAAATCTGCTGTAATTAACCTTGTTGACTTAAAGTTTTTATTTTAATGTGAGGGGAGGCATGTAGTGAAAAAAAAACAAGCTTTTTAAGATTTTGGTTCAAAATCCCAGAAATTTAAGTATTGTCAGCTTTTGCTTAAAGACAATTTTTAAAAGCGCTGGTTAATGCCAGTTTATTGGCACCAACTAACTTGTGATGAATTACCATGAATTGTTCCCTCCTCGAAGATATTTTCACTGTTTACGTGAAGTGGTTCCTATGAGTTTAAAGTACTTGATACATTAAAAGCTCTACGCAAGTCTCCTACTATTGGTCAAATGAACAACCAGAATAAAAATCAAGGCGTAAATGTTGGGAAATAGTAATTACAATAAAACTGACTTGATGGCATTTTATGATCTATTTCGGAGTTATTAACTCCGGACCAGTTCTAATTAAGTAGCTGCCATTACGTAGTTCAGCGTTAAATGGTTTTAGTATCTAGGACCACGTGTAGGCACTTCACATTGATTATTAAACAAATAATTGACATTGCTGCGATTAACTAGGCTGGAGGTGAAGCTGGAAGCGACAGTTCTTTTCTAACAGCTATAGTTATGTCCCAGTCATGAAGCTGTCGTTTAGAAAAAGAAGAAGTGAAAAAATAAAAAAAGAAGAAAAAAAAGGGTCGAGCCAAGCGGAACTGTACGAAACGTTGATGGGACAATGATAGAATTTAATTAAAACAAAGAACATGTTAAGGCATGGCTACCTTTAGAACTACGACCCAATCAATTCATTTGTCTGCAGGAATGTAGCAAATTTTGATTAAAGTAAGTTTCCTAATCCGGTGAACGGATTTCACTTTATTATGTTTCACTGGACATGAACACGTACTTAATTTCTTTTCTGGAAGCAAAATAATCTAAAAAGACCGTTTTAACCCGCAGCACTAATAAAAAGAATAAGTGTGTTGACTGGCAGAAGATTCTCAATTTGAATGTTACATTTATCCCTGATATGACCTGTATGAAGCTCCTAATCAATTCAGAAGAGGCTCCTCTGACCATTTCCAGGTCAAAATACTTGTAAAATTGCTCTTTATGGACCATAGCTCCGACAATAAGAGCAGATCTTCACAAGCTACAGTATCAGAGGTCGATCATTAACTCATGGATTATGCAAATGGTAAACGGGCCGAGATACCAAATTACGATTGAGAATATATATATATTTTTTTTAGATCAAAACTTTATTGCTCTGTTGCTATTTGTATTACTTCCGCCTTGGAGAGTTATGTTCTCCCATATTTTAAAATGGAAAACAGGCAATGAAGATATATGCTCTATTAGAGTCGAACTAACGTTACAACCTTCTCATTGATGAGATCGGCCAACCCGGACGATTATGGCCGATAAGGCAATGGCAACTTAATACCAGGTTGTATACTGCTCATTTACAGCGATTGGGCATGTTCAATATTCAAATGAAATGATTGAAAAGAAAAAAAAATCAAATGTGTTTTAATACTGTTAAGCTACCACTCACTTTCTTTCCCAATTAAATCATTCTTCAGCATTGCATAGACGCTATACTGGCCTCTACGTTTAATTAAGATTATTCCAGAAATGTTCAGATATTTTGGAGACTATTCTATTGACAGACCTTACTGTTCTACGTAAGGCTGCTTCTCTCATATCCACAGAAACAAACCTTTGGGATTTTTTTGCACATATGTAAAAGGGTACATACCTCTATCAGTTCATCTCTTTGTCGAATGCCTTCTTTAAGTTCATCCAATTTATGCTGGAAAACACTGCATGCATGCTTTTGCCTTTCCAGTTCCTGTATGAATCATAAAGAAAAAGGTAAGGTATATCTTGATTGCAAACAATAATTAAAGAATAGTGAACCATTTTAACCACTATAATACGTTTTGTTGAATAGAAATGGCAGAGGACATCTCTGCAAGCCTTGTGACATGCTTTATGCCATTCTCACTTTCACAATAATGGATATTTGAAAGTAATTAGCAGTTATCAAGGTTTGCTCCACTGATGGAGGAACTGCAACTTTGCAAAGATGAACCACATTGATGCACTAGGAGGGCTACTGAGTCTAGTTCACTTGAAATTCATAGCTGAAGGCTGGTGTGGTGGGCGCCACGGTTTTGAATGGAGCCACATGAGGCTGATATATATTATGTTATAGTTAGGAAACAGAATGTAAAAAAAAAAAAAACATAGTAATTCACTTAAATAACCAAAGGTTAGAGGGAAGATATAGTTAGGTTCACATTTCAAACGTACAAAACTATGGAAATTCAGCAGCTATAGTTAGAGTTATTTCAAATAACTATAAATTATGCCCTAAGGTGACTAACTTTTGGCCCCCCATGCACTGTTTCCTCATCAAGAATGATGCCATAGAACAGTGATTTTAAAGTACGGCTCAGAGGCCGCATGCGACCCTCCTGACCTTTACATATGGCCTCCTAGCAACAGCAGCACTGGACAGATTCAGCAAGAACATTAAAAAGATGTTGAATAAATAGACAAGCATTTATTCGAAGGTTAATTTAAGTTAAAGAAACAGCTCGCATTTGGAAATACCTTTTAAGACATCTTGCAGTAAGAGAGTAAAAATATGATAGTCTGTAAGAAGCAAGCCAGTTATGTGCAGTACTGGGTGGCCTGGGATTATATTCTACATGCATACCATTATGGTTTATTAAAACAAACTCAGGAGAAGGTTTTGTACAGCACACATCATGAAGTCATGTATACTGAAATCCTTGTATGTAATAATGAAAAAAGGATGGAAAGTGAAATAAAACAATTGCCTACTATCACACAATTTAGTTAAGTGGTGATGCTGGGATTTTGGTTTCACAGTGCGCAATTCTGACACTAGATGTACATACCATGCTTCCCCTACACTCATCTTACCACACCCCCCAACTCTGACCGCTGCCCTGCTGGCATCAATGCAGCCCTCCGTCACATCACTGACCAAACTTTGTGAACCCTGGGAAAATGTTTGCAACTACCCATGTCACAGAAGATGCCATCAGTGATGCAATATATGGGGTAATTAGCAGTGTATGGAAAGGGTGCAAGTTATAGTTAACTTAGGGTACAAGTTTTTGTTAGTTGAAGTAACTAACTATAACTGCTGAATTTCTATGGTTTTGTACATTTGAAATGTGAGCCTAACGGTCCCTGTATCTTCTGGTTTTTCTTTTCGGTGAGTTTCTATGGTTTATTTAATGTTAAGCATTTTTTATTTATTTGTGTTAATGCAACCACATGCAAGCACGGCCTTCTGGTCTGCGGCCTATGCCCTTGGGCTCTTAGGAGCCCCGCTGACCACCACCTTCCTGAGGCTTCAGTTTCAAAATTAGAAAGGGGCTGCGCAGTGACTCATTCCCTATCCCCATACCTCCCCCCGCCTCTCCTGGGGCTGTTTGAAGCCCCGGGGAGGTAGTGGTTAAATTGTTAAACACCTTAAAGGGAAGCTGCAAGGACCCACCTCCCCCAACCAGGGACGACCTCCTCCCAGGGCCTATAGAAAAAGTAAAACTGGGAGCGAGGCTGTGTCGCCCTCGTTCACAGGCCGATATTGGCATCGAGACCCCATCCCCCCTGGGGGCCAGCCACTATTAAAAAGGGGCAGAGGGCCACACCGCTTCCCTCCCTTGGCTGATTTTAGTCCCATGGACCCCGTTCCCCTGGCCACTGTACTCGGGTGCTCTTGCCCCACCCAGGGCACCCAGTGTGCTTTGAAGGAGACCATTTGAGAAGCTTGAAAGCCCCTGTGGTTTCCGCCAGCTCTCCGTCTTCTGCAGGAGTCTGCATTGCTCCCGCACATAGGTAGCTGCTAAATATGCAATCTTTCATCTATTTCCTTGCCCGCATGACAGTGGGCAGGGAAACAGATGAAAACTCCGCTCATAGCAAGCGGGAGCAGTTGCCCCGCTCCCGCTTGCTAGGAGCTGAGTTATTGTTTGCTCTCTGTTGGTGGAAGCAGTCGAAGCTCCTGCCAAGTGAAAGGAAAAAGCTATCACCTGAGGGTGGGCACCTCGGGAGATGGCAGGAGCCGGCACCCTCAAATATCTGAAGAAAGGAGAGCAGAGGTGGTCCTCCCTCCCTCCCTTTAAAAAATAAAATATAATACCACATGCCCCCCAGACTGCCCCCCCCCCCCCCACCAGCCCACCCCCAGATGACCTGGTCCACCCGAGGTTAAATTGAGAACAAGTTTTTATTTGGCCAACCGTGGTGCTTGACATGCTACAAGGAAGGAGCATATTTAAATCTGTTTTGAAACCATTAGGGTTGTAGTATTTATAGAAGTGCACTTTGTGAATTACAATAGTTTTACTCTTTTGTGAGTGTGTGTGTTCTGTACCTCCCAAACCCCTAAATAATTTTCCCTCGTTCTAGCCCATTTTTGAGTAATTATCCCCCTTTCCCACCAATCCCTCTGGTTTTCCAACATTTGCTACTAAAATGCATGCCTATATGTGAGAGATCTATTACTCTTGTCCTCCCCTCGGAGAGGACAGGAGCAGCAGAGGTTTTTTAACTGCAATTTGTTGTGAATAAGTACTGCTACTGGAGTATTAATTATAAATACTACCATATGCAGGTTATGAATTAGGCCTTCATAGTTAAAGACATTTTTGCTTAATCAACAAGAGAAGGGGGTTTTATAGAAGTTGAGAGCCATACCACTAATCTTCAAAAAAAGATAAAGGACACCTACCTGTTCAAATAGTTTTGGGATTAAAATCACTTTTATTTGGTTTAGAACAACATCTCCCTCCTACAACCAAGGGCCAGTGGGGCATGAACGATATGTAGGGGGAATGGAGGGAGTAAAAGGAGGGGATAATATAGGGAAAAGAAATTTGTGACGACTGCACATGGTAGTAGGCTATCTAGCAGGTCCAAGTAAAAAAAAAACACAGCTGGAATATTTAGGCTAAGTTGTGTGGTATTCGTCCCAGAGTCGCCCGTCTACTTTGAATTTGAGTCATTGTTGGTCAAGCGGAGTTTAAGTACAGGGGGCATGGCAATTCCCTAAACTCATCTGAAAGATAACAGACGCAGGGTCCCAAAGTCCTGTCAAATAGTAGCCTGTGGCTGCTGCGGACAGTTTTTCCATTCCCAATAGATCATATAAATTATGAAGCCAGTATGCATGTGTGGGAATCGTGTCCGAGCTACAGCGGGATAATAACAGTCGTTACCAGTGTAATGGCACAACCTTTAATGCTCCCGGGAATGTTTCTTTGTGAATTTGGGAACCCCAGTAAAACATAGCTGGGGAATCGTGGAAAGTTTGTGTCATAAATGTAATCTATAGCTTGCAAAACAGTACGCCAGGAGGTGGCAATTTTGGGACAATGCCACAGCAAATGTGTGAGCGTACCTATGCATCCGCAATGACACCATCACTTATCAGTACCTGTCTTCCAACTGGCAATCCTCTCTGGGGTATAACACCAGTAATGAGCAATGTTTGGAAATAGTTCTTTAGTATTCGTGTTATGCGATGATTCCCGTACATGGTGCAATACATCTCCCCACTCTCTGTCTGTGAATAGGCATTCGCATTCCGTTTCTCATCTACACCACGCCGGGGTTCTGGATAGGAGTGTAGGTATTACCAAAAAGCATATATGTCTGAAATTAGTCATCTGTCGGTTATATGTGTAAGCAGCCATCTCTCAAATGGGGTAAGCGGCCTTCTTGCACGGGGGCAGATCACAGACGAGAACACCCAGTGGTGAACAGCCAGATACTGCCAATATGCCATCGGGGGAGGCCATAACGCTCTTGGAGCAGAGGAAAGTCCAGAACTCCACTTGTATCAAAGAGGTCACCAACTATTGTGCACTTGGATGCTTGCCATGCCTGGAAGTAGGACTCAATAAGTGTGGGTGGTAAGTCTGGGTTTCCAATAATCGGGGTTTGCGGAGATATGGGGGTGGACAGGCCTCTCAGCATCTGCACCTTGTCCCAGACATCCAACGAGGCTCGTAAAATGGGGGAGACGGACACCCTGGGAGGACAATGCACCCTTGGTAGCCACTGTATTTTTCAGACATGCACTCCTGCCACTGCTTGATCGATAAAACATCAGTGTTTCTCTGTGCTTGGGTGGGACCACTATCATACAGCACAGCTGGGCAGCTTGGTAATAGCGAGACTCCCAACCCCCCTCAGTCTGTGACAGGTAGGCTTACCCTTTGCCATTCTTGCCTTCTATCCAACTCATATGAACTCCCAGATGAGACTTTGTAGTTTGTCCAGTAACTTAGGGGGAGGTTACAAAGGCAAGGTCTGCATAACGTATAGCACCTATGGCAGAAGTGTCATCTTGACTGCTGCCAAACGGCCCTGCCAAGAAAGGCCATAACCCTTCCACCTGGTCAGGTCCAAATGGGCCTTTCTCAGAAGTGCATTGTAATTGCATTTGGCTGTAGAGGTCAGTGTAGAGTATATCTGTAGGCCCAGATATTTCACCCCTTGTGTGGCCCAGGTAAAGGACATAGTGGTCTCCAGCAGTGCTCTATCCTCCTCACGTACTGTCAAGTTCAGAATAGATGATTTATGTAGAACAGTTTTAAATCCAGTGACTGCCACAAAAGTCTCCAACTCCTCCATGGCAGTTGGGACCAAAATCTGTTGCCGGGATAAGCAAAGCAGTACATCGTCTGAATAAAGAGCCAACTTAGGTTATCTGCCTTCCATCATTGTACCAAATATACACAGATGTTGGCGTATGCATTCAGTAAATAGTTCCATATATAGGGCAAACCTTAAAGGTGACAGGGACCAGCCCGGTCACATGCACCTGAAACTGAAAATTGCCGGGATAGAGAGCCATCACGCACACCATAGCTCTGGGGGGCATAATTGCACTGGATCCACTTACAGAAACGTGGGCCCCCAATCCATATTGGATTAAAACCGTGTGCAGAAATCACCAGTGTACTCAATTGAAAGCCTTCTCTGTGTCAACAGAGAGAAGAGTGGGCAGTTGGAAGCGTTGGGTCCTATCCAGGAGGTGGCAGAATTGCCTAGTATTATCTCTGCAGGTTTTTCAGGGATGAAGCCGGTCTGATCCTGATATATACGGACACAGCCTAGTATTCACGATGCTCGTAAAGAACAAGTTACTTACCTTTGGTAACTTCTTTTCTGGTGGATACACTAGCTACCTGTGGATTCCTCACCTAATGAATTCTCCCAATGAGCCAGCATTCAACGGAAATTTTCTTCCCAGCTCTGCACGTCGACAAGGACGTCCCTACTGCCCGACTCCCACGCGACTCCGTCTGACATCATCGTGGCAATAAGAGGACCTTGCCTGCATGCTGACGTCAGTTTTCACCATTTTTTACGTGCCTTTGAAGCGAACAGGTGATCACCTGACATCACATACTTGACATGACTACATCAATCAAATACGTAATATTTAATCAAATAAAAACAGCAAAATATACAAATATAAACATCTAAATATACCACATATATGTACTTATATATACATATACAATCAAATATACATTCACCCTAGGAAATCTTTGTATGACCAACCAGGCAACAGGGAGGCGGGTGGGACCGTGAGGAATCCACAGGTAGCTAGTGTATCCACCAGAAAAGGCGTTACCGAAGGTAAGTAACTTGTTCTTCTGCTGGATACAACTACCTGGGGATGCCTTACCTAATGAATAGAGTCCCAAAGCAGTACTGCACTTGTTGGCGGGAGCCTGAATGGTCACACCAAGAAATCCTGCAGCACGGACCGTGCTAAATTTCCAACCCTCCTAACCTCCGCGTCCAAGCCATAATGCTTTGCAAAAGTATGGAGGGAAGCCCAAGTCGCGGCCTTACAAATCTCATCCACAGGAACACCTCTAGCCAAGGCCGAAGAGGCCGACTTAGCCTTGGTGGAATGGGCTCTAATTCCAACAGGACGAACCTTCTTTGCTAAGGAATAACATACTTTTATGCAAAGAATGACCCACCTGGACAGTGTTCTTTTGTGGACAGCCTTGCCTTTCCTCTTCCCCACGTAGCCAATAAAGAGCTGATCGTCCACCCAGAACTCTCTTGTTCTCTCGATGTAGAAACTTAACGCTCTCCTCTTGTCAAGCCGATGCAGTCTATCCTCCTCTTTTGATGGATGGGGAGGCGGGTAGAAAGACGAGTGTGTTATCGATTGTCCCAAATGGAAGGGTGTAACAACCTTTGGTAGGAAAGCCGCCTTGGTCCTCAGCACCACCTTGCCCACATGAAAAGAAGTAAAAGGGAGTTTAACGCTAAGCGCTTGAAGTTCACTCACTCGCCTAGCCGACGTGATGGCTATGAGAAAAACAGTCTAACACCAACAACCTTAACGGACATGAATGTAAAGGTTCAAACGGCAAACCCACCAGGAATGTAAGAACTAAATTCAAATCCCACTGAGGCATAATAAACGGAGTGGGAGGAAACCTATTGGTAAGAACCATTAAGAACCTCATAACTATAGGGGACTTAAATAAAGAGGGTTGATTGGGAAGGCACAGAAAGGCCGACAGTGCCGACAGATAGCCCTGAACAGTCGCAACTGCACAACCCCTCAACGCAAATAGTAAAATGTCCGACAAATGGGCCCGTAAAGGATCAATTTGCTTCTCTCTAAACCAAGCAACAAATTTTGCCCATCTGCCAGCATAGACAGATTTGGTGGAGTGTCGCCTAGGCGATAAAATAACATCCACCACTACTGGCCGGAGAGAAAAGGAACTCAGGTTGCCCCGTCCAATTTCGAGGCATGAAGGTGCAGGCTCTGGAGGTGGGGGTGTAGAACCTGCCCCTGCAACTGCGAGAGGAGATCTGCCCTGTAAGGGAGACGGAGCAGACGGCACAGTGAGAGTTAGAGAAGGTCTGAGTACCACACCCTTCTTGGCCAATCCGGAGCTATTAAGATGACCTGGGCCCGGTCTTGGCAAATCTTCCTCAGAACCCCAGGAATCAAGGGCATGGGGGGAAATGCGTAAAGCAACTGTCCGTACCAGGACATCTGAAACGCGTCCCCCAACACTCCTTGCACCGGATACTGGAGGCTGCAGAACGACTGGCAGTGTGTGTTCTCCCGAGTGGCAAAGAGGTCTACCTGAGGGAATCCCCACATCTGGAAGATATGAAGGACCAGGTCTGGACGCCACTCGTGATCGACCGAGAAGTGTCGACTGAGACTGTCCGCACGTACGTTCAGAACTCCGGCCAGATGATTTGCTACTACGCAAATCTGATGGTCCTGTGCCTAGAACCAGAGCCGCAGAGCCTCTCTGCAAAGAAGGTATGACTCTACTCCTCTCTGCTTGTTGATCTACCACATCGCGGTAGTGTTGTCAGTCAGGACCTGAACTGACTGACCGCGAAAGGACAGGAGGAAGGCCTTGAGAGCCAAACGTATCGCCCGCAATTCTAACAGATTGATATGAAACATCTGTTCCACTGGAGACCAAAGACCCTTGACCTCCAGGTCCCACAGATGAGCCTCCCCACCCTAGAGTGGAGGCATCCGTTATAACTGTGGCTCTGGTGGTGGTAGCGAAAACGGCCTTCCTTGGGAAAGGTTGCCGTCCGCAGCCCACCATCGTAGATCCGCTGCAGTGTCTCTGGAGATCTTTATCGACTCCTAGAGATCCCCCTCTGTGCTGAAACCACTGCCTGCGGAGGCACCACTGAAGAGCCCTCATGTGCCAGCATGCATGAGTGACCAACATAATGCAAGAAGCAAACAGACTGAGCAGATGAAGGACCTTGAGGACTGGAACAAAGGCTCCACTTTGAAACATTGGAATCAACGCCTGAATGTCCTGAATCCCCTGAGGCGGAGGATAGGCCCGATTCAATGTAGTGTCCAGTACCGCCCCTATGAACAGAAGGCCTTGAGAGAGTGCCAGGTGAGATTTGGGCACGTTTACCGAAAACCCCAGATCAAACAACAACTAGGTTGTCATTTGCAGGTGATGCAGCACGAGCTCCGGAGACTTGGCTTTGATCAGCCAATCGTCCAGGTAAGGGAATATCCATATTCCCTTCCTCCTGAGATCTGCTGCAACCACTGCCATTACCTTTGTGAAGACTCGAGGTGCTGAAGTAAGACCAAAAGGCAGGAGCGCAAACTGGTAGTGTTGCGACCCTACCACAAACCGGAGATACTTCCTGTGCAACTTCAGAATAGGGATATGAAAGTAAGCATCCTGCAAGTCGACAGACACCATCCAATCCTCTTTGTTCAACGCCAGAAGCACCTGCGCTAGAGTCAGCATTTTGAATTTCTCCTGTTTGAGGAACCAATTCAAAACCCTCAGGTCCAGCACCGGGGCTTCAAATGACCATCCTTCTTGGGGATCAGGAAATATCTTGAATAACAACCCTGACCCCTTTCCTGCTCTGGAACCAACTCCACTGCACCTTTCGATAAAAGGACTAGAACGTCCTGCTGCAACAACAGGAGATGGTCTTCTGTGCAAAAGGATGGACGGGGAGGGATGGGAGGGGGAAACTCACGAAAAGGAAGGGCATAACCTTTCCCCACAATATTGAGGACCCAGGAGTCCAATGTGATCAATTCCCCCTACAGGAGAAGCATGTTATGCAATGGATGGAGGACTAAGGCTGCTTTCCCTGTTGCACTCCCCCCCTGAGGAAGAGGCAGGGTGCTGCTGGGTGGCTCCTCTTGTTCTAACCCTACCCCGCCCTCTATAGGACCTATAGGGAAGGTTAGACTGTTGTTGGCCTGCTGGTAGGGGTCTCCCCGAAAGGAAATTCCTCTTCCAAACCCCCTGAATCTTCTAAAAGACCTGAACGGGGTGGTCGTAGAAGCCTGCAGGCCCAGGGAATTGGTAGTAGCCCTGCTCTCCTTAAAGCGCTCTAAGGCAGAGTCAGCTTTGGAACCAAACAACTTGTCCCCATCAAACCGCAAGTCCAACAGGGTCGTCTGTACATCTGTTGAAAATCCAGAAGACCTCAACCATGCATGCCTCCTGGTAACCACAGATGTGCCCATTGCCCTGGACACCGAGTCAGACGTATCCAGTCCCGACTGAATAACATGAGTCACTGCTGCTTGCGAATCAGACAGGAGACCCCGCATATCCTGAGGCAAATCATGTAGCACAGCCTTGGCAGCGTCCATCAGGGCATGAATATACCTGCCCAAAACACAAGTGGCATTTGCAGACTTAAGGACCATATTGCATGAAGAAAAAACCTTCTTGGCAGATTGCTCCATCCTTTTCGATTCCCTGTCCGATGGAGCCCCAGGGAAGGAACCAGGAGCCGAACGTGAGGAGCACGAGGCCTGAACCACCAGACTCTCTAGAGTCGGATGCAGAGAGAGGAATCCTGGGACCCCAGGAGTCACTCTACATCTTCTCGCCACCGATCGGCTCACAGCAGTCGAAGATACAGGGTTCCTCCATACTTCCAGGATTGGTTCTGTAAGAGCCTCATTGAACGGAAGGAGTGGTTCCACAGCAGCCGAAGCAGGATGCAAGACTTCCGTCAGAATGTTAGTCTTTACCTCAGCTGCCGGTACCAGAAGGTCTAGAAAGTCCGCCGCCTTCCTTACCACTGTATGGAACGAAGCAGCCTCCTCGGTAAATTCCCCAGGAGAAGCTAAATCCCACTCAGGGGAAGTATCAAGACCACTCGAGAAGTCCAAACCCTGAAAGTCTCCCAGGGGGTCAGCGATCTCTTCTTCCTCCAGGAGCTGCCTTCTATACTCTTGCTCCTCCAAAAGCCTCAGAGCCCTTCTTCTTGAGCGCAGCCTGGCCTCCATCCTTGGTATCAACATAGAATTGGCCGACGCCGACTACCTCGGCTGACACGGCCCAGGAGACACACCATGGTCTCCGGATTCATCCGACGCCATATCCATCGGCGTCATGGATAAACGGGCTCTCTTCCCCGGCGTCGACTGGATTCGTGGCGAAGTCATCGACGCCACCGGATCCACAGAAGCCACCGGGATTGTGAGGTGTGTGTGTGTTTTGGGGCACCCCTTGGGCAAGAGTTGCCCCCCCAAAGGGAGGAAATTTCATATTGGCTATCTCTGCCCCCGCAGAAGGGCCTATTTTTGTAGGCCCATCTGCCCCCAAGGAGGGCAAAAACCACCAATACTCCAAGCATTTTTTGATTCCCTTTTTTTGTTTAGTGCTGGGGGTGCCCCCCGTTTACTCCCTTTGGCAAGGGTCGCCCCCTAAAGTGGGCACACAGCTGTTGGCCATTTCTGCCCTCCTTGGGGGTAGATCGGCCAATTTTTTTTTACACCCATCTGCCCCCAAGGGGGTCAGAATCCACTTAGGCACGGGGGGGGGGATGGGAAGAGAGAGAGAGAGTGTGTGTGTGAGAGAGTGTGTGTGTGTGAGTGTGTGTGTGTGTGTTGGGGGGGCGGCACCTTTGGCAAGGGTTCCCCCCCCCCCCCCCCCCAAAAGGGGGCACGTTAGTGATGGCCATTTCTGCCCACCTTGGAGGCAGATCAGCCTATTATTTTTTTTTAGGCCCATCTGCCTCCTAGTGGGGCAGAAGCCACTTAGGCACCAGGGACAATTTCTAAGTTCTTGGTGGTGGGGTGTTTGTCAACTGGCGAAGCATTTGTATTTGTAAGGAAATGCCTCCTTGGCATGGTTACCCCCTGACTTTTTGCCTTTGCTGATGCCAAGTTATGATTTGAAAGTGTGCTGAGGCCTGCTAACCAGGCCCCAGCACCAGTGTTCTTTCCCTAACCTGTACCTTTGTTTCCACAATTGGCACACCCTGGCATCCAGGTAAGTCCCTTGTAACTGGTACCCCTGGTACCAAGGGCCCTGATGCCAGGGAAGGTCTCTAAGGGCTGCAGCATGTCTTATGCCACCCTGGGGACCCCTCACTCAGCACAGACACTGCTTGCCAGCTTGTGTGTACTGGTGGGGAGAAAATGACTAAGTCGACATGGCACTCCCCTCAGAGTGCCATGCCAACCTCACACTGCCTATGGCATAGATAAGTCACCCCTTTAGCAGGCCTTACATCCCTAAGGCAGGGTGCACTATACCATAGGTGAGGGAATAGGTGCATGAGCACTATGCCCCTACAGTGTCTAAGCAAAACCTTAGACATTGTAAGTGTAGGGTAGCCATAAGAGTATATGGTCTGAGAGTCTGTCAAACACGAACTCCACAGCACCATAATGGCTACACTGAAAACTGGGAAGTTTGGTATCAAACTTCTCAGCACAATAAATGCACACTGATGCCAGTGTACATTTTATTGTGAAATACACCCCAGAGGGCATCTTAGAGATGCCCCCTGAAAACATACCCGACTTCCAGAGTGGGCTGACTAGTTTTGCCAGCCTGCCACACACCAGACATGTTGCTGGCCACATGGGGAGAGTGCCTTTGGCACTCTGTGGCTAGTAACAAAGCCTGTACTGGGTGGAGGTGCTTCTCACCTCCCCCTGCAGGAACTGTAACACCTGGCGGTGAGCCTCAAAGGATCACCCCCTTTGTTACAGCGCCCCAGGGCATTCCAGCTAGTGGAGATGCCCGCCCCTTCCGGCCACGGTCCCACTTTTGGCAGCAAGGCCGGAGGAGATAATGAGAAAAACAAGGAGGAGTCCCTGGCCAGTCAGGACAAACCCTAAGGTGTCCTGAGCGGAGGTGACTCTGACTTTTAGAAATCCTCCATCTTGCAGATGGAGGATTACCCCAATAGGATTAGGGATGTGCCCCCCTCCTCCCCTCAGGGAGGAGGCACAAAGAGAGTGTAGCCACCCTCAGGGCTAGTAGCCATTGGCTACTAACCCCCCAGATCTAAACACACCCCTAAATTGAGTATTTAGGGCCCCCCAAAACCAAGCAAGATAGATTCCTGCAACCTGAAGATGAAGAAGGACTGCTGACCTGAAAGCCCTGCAGAGAAGACGGAGATACCAACTGCTTTGGCCCCAGCCCTACCGGCCTGTCTCCCCACTTCAAGAAAAACTGCAACAGTGACGCGTCCCCCAGGGTCAAGCGACCTCTGAAGCCTCAGAGGACTACCCTGCATCTAAAAGGACCAAGAACTCCTGAGGCCAGCGGCTCTGCTCCAAAGAAGAAACAACTTTGAAACAAAGAAACAACTTTAAAAGGACTCCACGTTTCCCGCCGGAAGCGTGAGACTTTCCTCTCTGCACCCGACGCCCCCGGTTCAGCCTGCGGAGAAACAACACTACAGGGAGAAATCACCGGCGACTGCGATCCTGTGAGTAGCCAGAGTTGACCCCCCTGACCCCCCCCCCCCCCCAGCGACGCCTGCAGAGGGAATCCAGAGGCTCCCCCTGACCGCAACTGCCTGCTTCTAAGAACCAGACGCCTGGTAAAGACACTGCACCCGCAGCCCCCAGGACCTGAAGGATCCGACCTCCAGTGCAGAAGCAACCCCCAGGTGGCCCTCTCCCTTGCCCAGGTGGTGGCTACCCCGAGGAGCCCCCCCGCCTTGCCTGCCAGCTTCATTGAAGAGACCCCTGGGTCTCCCATTGAACTCCATTGCAAACCCGACACATGTTTGCACTCTGCACCCGGCTGCCCCCGTGCCGCTGAGGGTGTACTTTTTGTGCTGACTTGTCTCCCTCCGGTGCCCTACAAAACCCCCCTGGTCTGCCCTCAGAAGACGCAGGTACTTACCTGCTAGCAGACTGGAACCGGGGCACCCCCTTCTCCATTGAAGCCTATGCGTTTTGGGCACCACTTTGACCTCTGCACCTGACCGGCCTTGAGCTGCTGGTGTGGTAACTTTGGGGTTGCCCTGTACCCCCAACAGTGGGATACCTTGGACCCAACTCTGAACCCTGTAGGTGGTTTACTTACCTGCAAAACTAACAAATACTTACCTCACCCAGGAACTGTTGAAATTTGCACTGTGTCTAGTTTTAAAATAGCTTATTGCCATTTTTGCAAAAACTGTACATGCTATTTTGCTGATTCAAAGTTCCTATGATACCTAAGTGAAGTACCTTTCATTTGAAGTATTGATTGTAAATCTTGAACCTGTGGTTCTTAAAATAAACTAAGAAAACATATTTTTCTATACAAAAACCTATTGGCCTGGAATTGTCTTTGAGTGTGCGTTCCTCATTTATTGCCTGTGTGTGTACAACAAGTGCTTAACACTACCCTCTGATAAGCCTACTGCTCGACCACACTACCACAAAATAGAGCATTAGAATTATCTCTATGTGCCACTATCTTACCTCTAAGGGGAACCCTTGGACTCTGTGCATGCTATTTCTTACTTTGAAATAGTACATACAGAGCCAAGTTCCTACATGATTATAACTGTTTATTTCTTCTTTTTGTTCTAGTTCAAAGCTTTTGCTTCCTTTGCTGTGGATCCTTGCGGTTTTGGCAGTAGTTGTCCTGCGGTTTGCATAGTTGCATGTTTTAGGTAAGTGAAAGCAATTTACTCCAAAGGAGTATTGTTGACATGCATGAATGACATGTTTGTAGGTGGTGTACTAAATGCAGTATTGTGTGTGACATTGTCCTTAGATTTGAGCACAATGATATTTGTGTTGTCATATGTCTAATTTTCTTTTTTCTTTTTAGTGGGTATCATTGGTGATTGCTGTGTCTGTGCAGAGTAGTTGCTGGTGAGTAGCTTTTTCAGGCAAGTGAGTGGTTTAGTTTTTTAGTACATAACTCTTTGTGATAAAGCTACACTTTGTTTATTACTTATTTTAGTGCTATTTGTTGTTGGCAATCCATTTGTTGTTAGTAAGGATCATGGCTAGCCGCAGAGTGACCGCTCAGCAGGTTGTTGGCATGCTCTTTGAGTCGTCTTCAGACCATGATTACAAGACTGACTCTGCATCTGAGGCAGAGGAGGAACTGAGAGATTCTGGCAGTGAGTTTTCTGTCCGAGAGTATTCTTCTGATGAGGAAGCTACTCTCAGTGCAGATGAAGGGCCTGTTGTAGGGAAGGACATTGATGTGCCAAGAGTGCAGCAGCCTGGGGCTGAAGGGTTTCCCATTAGAAGACCTGACACCTGGATTGCCCCAAACATGGAGCAGCCACAGTTACCTGCATTTACTGGTCTCCCAGGGTGTAGAGTCAATATGGAAAACTTTTTGCCTGTCCATTTCTTTCACTTGTTTATGGACGATGTATTTTTGGAAGAGATTGTGGAGCAGACTAATTTGTATGCAGAGCAATATTTGCGGGACAACGCTGCCAGACTTAATCCTCAGTCTAGAGCTACTCAGTGGGTTCCCACATATCTGGAAGAGATGAAAAAGTTTTTAGGTTTGACTTTTTTGATGGGGTTGATCAGGAAGCCGTCACTGGCTTCTTATTGGTCTACTAGTCCCTTAATGGCAATGGCTATATTTCCTGCAACTATGACACGTAATCGCTATTTGATTTTTCTTCGTATGCTGCATTTTGGAGACAATGCTTTAGCCTTGCCATAAGATCACCCTGATTGTGACCGTCTTTTTAAGATTAGGCCTGTCCTTGATCATTTTGTAGATCGGTTTTCAGAGGTCTATGTTCCAGGCAAAGAGATAAGTGTGGACGAGTCTTTTGTCCTGTTGAAGGGGCGTTTGGTTATTAGGCAGTACATTCCTAGCAAGAGGGCACGGTATGGAATTACATTGTATGTGCTGTCAGAAAGCAGAACAGGATATGTGTATAATTTCCGGGTCTACACTGGTAGGGATTCCAGTATTGACCCGCCTGGTTGTCCGGCCACTTTTGGAGTTAGCGAAAAAATTGTGTGGGAACTTGGTAGACGCCTGTTTAACAAAGGTCTCCATTTGTACGTAGATAATTTCTACACTGGAGTGCAGTTGTTCAAGGAGTTGTTTAGAGTGGACACTGTTGCTTGTGGCACAATCCGTTCTAACCGGAAAGGCTATCCAAGGGAGCTTGTCTGTAAAAAACTTGAGAGGGGACAGTGCAGTGCCTTGCGGAATAATGAGCTGCTAGCTCTGAAATTTTCAGACAGGAGGGATGTGTACATGCTATCTACCATCCATGATGGGAGTACTTCCCCTGTGACTGTTTGGGGTCAGGTTGCTGAAGTGCACAAACCTGCGTGCATTTTGGACTACAATAGGCACATGGGTGGTGTTGATAGAGTAGATCAGAGGTTGGAACCTTACACTGCTCTTCGTAAGTCTTACGTGTGGTATAAAAAGTTAATCTACTGAACCATCACTCACCCTTGTGCCAAATCCAACCAGTATGTGTGGTAAAAATGACAAAACCTGCTCCGCTGTAATCAGATGTCGCAGCACACCTGTGACACGCTAGGTGTCTCAGGTGGGACCCCAATGATGAAGCATGCCACCAACTTGGTTGGTGGATGAGGGGTCTTTTTAACATAACCTAAGTGTGTTTCTTTTCACAATTTTAGTGTTTGGCACATCACAGACGTATGTGGACACATCAAAATGATATATTACAAAAACTACCTGTGTTTGGGGGGGGGTGGGGGGCACCTATGTTATTGGTCCTGGGTGCGGCCTTCATCTAGGGAAACCTACCAAACCCAGACATTTTTTTAAACTAGACGACACCCCAAGGAGTGCAGGGAGATGTGGCTTGCGTGGATCCCCCAACACTTTCTTACCCAGACTCCTCTGCAAACCTCAAAATTTGCTTAAAAAAGCATATTTTCCTGACTTTCGTTTGTACGATCACTGCTCCAGCACAAAATTCCTACTCCCCAGCGTTCCCCCTCAGTCTCCGAAGTAAAATGACACCTCACTTGTGTGGGCCCCCAAAGCAGAGTCCGCCTAAAGATGTATAAAAGAAGAATATGTCCTTATCAACTCGCTGAGCTATCGCCTCTATCTCTACAAGTTTTGGGCCTTATTCTGTTGCAGGCAACTGGCCCACCCACACAATTGAGGTATCATTTTTATCGGAAGACTTGGGGGAACACTGGGTGGAAGGAAATTTGTGGCTCCTCTCAGATTCCAGAACTTTGTCACCGAAATGTGAGGAAAATGTGTTTTTTTTTTAGCCAAATTTTGAGGTTTGCAAAGGATTCTGGGTAACAGAACCTGGTCAGAGCCCCACAAGTCACCCCATCTTGGATTCCCCTAGGTCTTTAGTTTTCAAAAATGCAAAGGTTTGGTAGGTTTCCCTAGGTGCCGGCTGAGCTAGAGGCCAAAATCTACAGGTAGGCACTTTGCAAAAAACACCTCTGTTTTCTGTCAAAAAATGGGATGTGTCCACGTTGTGTTTTGGGGCATTTCCTGTGGCGGGCGCTAGGCCTACCCACACAAGTGAGGTACCATTTTTATTGGGAGACTTGGGGGAACACAGAATAGCAGAACAAGTGTTATTGCCCATTGTCCT
Organism: Pleurodeles waltl; assembly: GCF_031143425.1. Lineage (NCBI taxonomy): Eukaryota > Metazoa > Chordata > Amphibia > Caudata > Salamandridae > Pleurodeles > Pleurodeles waltl. The sequence continues at coordinate 568,377,704 of NC_090438.1, forward strand.
TCTCTACATTTTTTCCTTCCAAATATAAAAGAGTGTGTAAAAAAGACGTCTATTTGAGAAATGCCCTGTAATTCACATGCTAGTATGGGCACCCCGGAATTCAGAGATGTGCAAATAACGACTGCTCCTAAACACCTTATCTTGTGCCCATTTTGGAAAAACAAAGGCTTTCTTGATAGCTATTTTTCACTCTTTATATTTCAGCAAATTAATTGCTGTATACGCGGTATAGAATGAAAACCCACTGCAGGGTGCAGCTCATTTATTGGCTCTCGGTACCTAGGGTTCTTGATGAACCTACAAGCCCTATATATCCCTGCAACCAGAACAGTCCAGAAGACGTAGCAGTATATTGCTTTAAAAAAATCTGACATTGCAGGAAAAAGTTACAGAGTAAAACGTAGAGAAAAATTGTTGTTTTTTTTCACCTCAATTTCAATTGTTTTTTTTTCAGTTGTTATTTTCTGTAGGAAACCCTTGGAGGATCTACACAAATTACCCCTTGCTGAATTCAGAATTTTGTCTACTTTTCAGAAATGTTTAGGTTTCTGGGATCCAGCATTGGTTTCACGCCCATTTCTGTCACTGACTGGAAGTAGGCTGAAAGCACAAAAAAATAGTAAAAATGGGATATGTCCCAGTAAAATGCCAAAATTGTGTTGAAAAATTGGGTTTTCTGATTCAAGTCTGCCTGTTCCTGAAAGCTGGGAAGCTGGTGATTTTAGCACCGCAAACCCTTTGTTGATGCCATTTTCAGGGAAAAAAACACAAGCCTTCTTCTGCAGCCCCTTTTCCCCATTTAAAAAACAAAAAACAAAAAAAAAGCAATTTTCACTGTATTTTGGCTAATTTCTTGGCCTCCTTCAGGGGAACCCACAAAGTCTGGGTACCTCTAGAATCCCTAGGATGTTGGAAAAAAAGGACGCAAATTTGGCTTGGCTAGCTTATGTGGACAAAATGTTATGAGGGCCCAAGTGCGAACTGCCCCAAATAGCCAAAAAAAGGCCTGGCAAAGGAGGGGGGAAAAGGCCTGGCAGCGAAGGGGTTAATCGCCTTCGGGTTCATTTTTTGACATGAACCACACTCCTCCACATTGTGCTCGGAGCTCAAACATCACAAGCAGTCATTATGCGGGTCCGTCACAGACATACGACTCCTGCACTCTCTACAAGGCTTGAACACCCACAGTAGCTTCTCCAAAAGCCAGGAGAAAAACAGTTATGCTTCGAAGGCACGGAAAAAAGGGAACTGACGTCAGCACGCCGGCGAGGCCCTCTTATTGCCACAATAACATCAGATGGAGTAGCGTGGGAGTCAGGCAATACTGACGTCCTCGTCGATGTGCAGAGCTGGGAAGAAAATTTCATTTGAATGCTGGCACATTGGGAGAATTCATTAGGTGAGGAATACACAGGTAGTTGTATCCATCAGAACATCTTAGTATTAAAACTGAGCAGACTGATAGGAGGAACAAAGCTGGGAATCTTTCCTGGGTTTGGGAATAACCATAATTGTACCTAGTTGCGTCGTGGGGTGAGGGAGCCTGAGGCACTGAAGTCATTATATAACCGTGCCAGCACAGGAGCAAAAATCGTCCCAAACGATTTGTAAAATTCCACTCCATAACCATCATGTCCTGGCACTTTACCCAGTCGAAGGCACTGTACAGCCAAGAGTACCTCAGTACGTGTGACATCTTTATCTAGGTTAGTGCTAGTTATCCAGGGAATTTGGGTCTGAGAGACTGACTCCAAGTAAGCCTCTAGACCACTGAGTCGAGCTCTTTTGAGGTATAGAAGTTAGCGCAGATTCATTCAAATTCTCTGAGGATCAACTCTTCCCTACGGGTAAGGGTGTCGTCAGGCAGTCGAATTTCGTCCACTCTCCATTGCACTGCCTGGGAGTGGAGACGCTGGGCCAGAAGGCATCCCACCGGCTTCCTTTGGCATAATATTTTTGCTTCATCCGCAAAAGGGCATATTCCTCCCTGTCCATGTCCAAAGGACTCAACTGTTTACGGGTCACTGTGAGGAGTCTCCTCGTCAAGGACCCTGTGAGTTTGTGTCGACCTTTGAAGTCCCTCAATGTGTCCTCTAATTGTACGCGTTTATTATGTCTAATCATGTTAAGGTGCATGATGATAGCAGTAAACTGGCCCCTCACTAGTGCTTCGAGAGAATCCCACAGCAGGGTAGTAGAGGTCGCGCTGGTGTGTCGTTTGTGGCCAAATAAGACTACTGTATCCCTAATTTCTTTAAGGCTATTGTCATATGTGAGAAGCTTAGAGGTAAGGTGCCATGATTTCCGACCAGGCCTAAGAGTGGGGAAGGTGAGGCTCAAGGTGAAGGGCGAGCGGTCAGAAAGTGGCTACTCCCATGTATGTGTGCATCACTACGAGGTCTATGCGTGCATATGCCTGGTGTGTGGCAGAGAAAAAGTTATAATTTCTGTCTGTGGGATATGTCCATTAGGCCTACCTCCCTCAACCATCCCCGAAAACTTTGAGAAAAGGCCCCGGTCTGTCCATGACGCTTGATTGATCTGTCCAACTGAGAGTGCATCTGTAAGGAACCTTTCCTGTTGTTTATTAGGGCCATAAATGCATGTCACTGTGATCCTGTGCCCATGTATGTTGACATGTAATGAAAGAAGCCTCCCAAAAATCTCAAAATGTGCGCCTATCACCTTCCCTGGGAAGTGTGTGGCCACTGTTATCGCCACTCCAGCCCAGCACCCAGGTCCTGCAGTGCGGTACTGGCGATCATAGCAGCGACTCTCATGCATTTCCAATCCGCCTGGAGAAAGTGTGTATCTTGTATAAGGCATTTGTCACTCTTGGCTTTCCAGAGAAAGGAAAGAAGGGCCAACTGCTTCACTACAGCATCACGGCCTCTAATTTTAAGACTAAGTATGTTCACCATCATGTAGACATAGTGGAGTAGCTAGTGTGCGCCCTCATATCCTGTTCGGGGGTGGGGATTGGTGTCTTCTCCAATTGTCACCTGCAGATAGTGTCTGTGTGAGGTATTTGCTTAAAACAGTCGCCACTAGGGGAATAGAGATAAATAATCAACTAAAAGAGTTCCCCACAAGGGAACACTGATGAAAATGTCTTGGGGGTCCACGGTTGTGAACCAAGTTGGTGTTAGATCTTCGACCATCGATAGGGGGTGGAGCTTCACCACCACAATGTAATCATCAGTGGATGACCACCCATCAGCAGTCACAGACAAGTAGTGTGATATTCAGGGTCGCCACACCAGGACAGCTCCATTAATGTGTAGTGCAAGTAGGTGTGCAGAGTGTTAACGGTCTGTGTCTGCTTCCGATGCACTGTCCTGGTTCCGAGGATGGCGAATCAGTGCAGCTCTCTCCTTCCTGCTTTCGACTTCTGTGGGCTTGTGTGGTTTTCCCTTTTGTAGCTGAGGTTTGCGGCAACGTTCCTTAGTAGGCAATACCAGATCCTGAGTCGTGTCTTGTGACCTAGGATCTTCCATTTGTAGATGCATGTCCGGCAGAGATTAGGCTTCCTCTATTGTACAAACACTGTGTCTCTTGTTACTCCAGGCAAACTGCAGACGAAAAGGGTGGTTCCATTTATATTGAATCCCTTTCTCCCAGAGGAAATCTGTCACAGGACAGAGGGAACGGCGAAGTTGTAATGTTATTGAGGAAAGATCCTGAAATAGGCCCACTCTGAGACCCTTAATGTCAACTGTATTCAGGTCGTGGACTGCACATAAGATGAGTTCTCGCTGTTTATAATAGTGGAGGCATATAAGAAGGCATGTAAGAATGTCCTGTGCTTGACCTTGAGAGTGGGCAGGTCGGCTGGCCCTGTGGGTACGATCAAGTAATATGTCCTGATCCTTGAGCGCTGGGGCCACATGGCAGAAAAGGCAGATCACAAAGTCCTCAAGGTTCCCAGTGGTACTCCTTTAATGGGGATGTTGGAGCAAAGCAATCTATTCCCCAGGTCCTGCAGACTGTTGTAGTTCCTGACTGCATTCCTGCAGAGCAAAGATTTTGCATTGGTGCTGGTCCACTTACTCCTCCCGGGCATTGTGTGTTCACTCCATCGTATCAACTCATCGCAGATCCACAACATCTCAATGGAGGTCTGACTTCTCTGGCTTTTTCCTGTTTGAGGGTGGCAAAATCTTCTCTAAGGGCCCTAAACGTTGTTCAAGGAAAGATCTTGTTATCAGGGTAGAGTCACTGTCCATGCACTCCGCGTCTTCTCTCATACCAGAGTCTGCAGCTGTACCTTTAGGCAGGTCAATCTTCTTTGCCGGGGTCTTGGCGAAGAGTTCTTTAAGGGAGCCTTCTTTTTTGTTCTGGTGTTGCGAGGACATACTATTTGATTGTAGGACTCGCCAATATTGGGGTAGCAGTCTCAGATCACAGCTAGGTGTTGGGCTGTTGTGCCTGTCAGGGCTCACGACTTCACCCACAGGGCACTCTCAGTTGCTCTAACGTCTCAGATAACAAATGGATACCTCAAGCTGCAAGGCCCCCACCGCTATTGCAATGAGATGGCTCTGTCGGCTGGTGGGAGCCCTCAATAAGGTATGATGCGGCTCAGGTCAGAGGGGGAAAGCTACAGAGGCTGTGGCCAGGGTTGTGGCTCTCTCTGCAGGACTGCCCGGTACACGTCTGCTAAAAGCTCCCTTCATCAGTTTCGGGCACAGCAGCCTCTCAGGCGCTCGCCCTCAAGGCTGGAACCATCTGGTTTCACACGGCCGCCATCTTATGAGCAGCACAGGTGGTTCTGGCCAGCCGTGTCTCTTCGCATTCACACCTACTGCCAGAATTTGTAGTATTTTTGGTGCCTTATGGTCTCTGATGTTAAAGCAAACAATGGATTGTCCCAGAGTCCTATGATGGTGGCCCGATCAAAGGGGGCACATTACTGATGGCCATTTGTGCCCCATGGGGGCAGATCGGCCTATTTTGTTTTAGGCCCATCTGCCCCCAAGGGCAGAAGCCACTAAGACGTCAGGATTTTTTTTTTTGTTCCCCTTTGTTTTTTTTGTACTGCCCCTCCTCCCCCCCCTTTGTCAAGGATCACCCCCCAAAGGGGGCACAAAGCTGTTGGCCATTTCTGCCCCCTTTGGGGGAAGATTGGCCTATTTTGCTATGGCAAGGGTCACCCCTCCCCCAAAGGGGGCACATTATTGATGGCCATTTCTGCTCCCCTTAGAGGGCAGAAGCCACATAGGCACTAGGGAAAATTTGTAAGTTCTTGGTGGCGGGGTGTTTGTCAACTGGCGAAGTATTTGTATTTGTGATTATAACGGTTTATTTCTTCTTTTTGTTCTAGTTCAAAGCTTTTGCTTCCTTTGCTGTGGATCCTTGCGGTTTTGGCAGTAGTTGTCCTGCGGTTTGCATAGCTGCATGTTTTAGGTAAGTAAAAGCAATTTACCCCAAAGGAGTATTGTTGACATACATAAATGACATCTTTGTAGGTGGTGTACTAAATGCAGGAGTGTGTGTGAAATTGTCCTTAGATTTGTGCACAATTATATTTGTGTTGTCATGTCTAATTAGCTTTTTTTCTTTTTAGTGGGATATCATTGGTGATTTCTGTGATTGCTGTGTCTGTGCAGAGTAGTTGCTGGTGAGTCTATCTTTTTCACGCAAGTGAGTGGTATAGTTTTTTAGTACATAACTCTTTGTGATAAAGCTACACTGTTTATTACTTATTTTAGACAGTGCTGGTTGTTATCGACAATCCATTTGTTGTTAGAAAGGATCATGGCTAGCCACAGAGTGACTGCTCAGCAGGTTGTTGGCATGCTTTTTGAGTCATCTTCCGACCATGATTATGAAAATGACTCTGCATCTGAGGTAGAGGAGGAAGTGAGAGATTCTGGCAGTGAGTTTTCTGTCCGAGAGGATTCTTCTGATGAGGAAGCCACTCTCAGTGCAGATGAAGGGCCTGTTTTAGGGGAGGACATTGATGTGCCAAGAGTGCAGCAGCCTGTGGCTGAAGGGTTTCCCATTAGAAGACCTGACCGCGGGATTGCCCCAAACATGGAGCAGCCACAGTTACCTGCATTTAGTGGTCTTCCAGGGTGTAGAGTCAATATAGAAAACTTTTTGCCTGTCAATTTCTTTCACTTGTTTATGGACATGTATTTTTGGAAGAGATTGTTGAGCAGACTAATTTGTATGCGGAGCAATATTTGAGGGACAGTGCTGCCAGACTTAAGCCTCGGTCTAGAGCTACCCAGTGGGTTCCCACAAATCTGGAAGAGATTAAAGTTTTTAGGTTTTACTTTTTTGATGGTGTTGATAAGGAAGCAGCCACTGGCTTCTTATTGGTCTACTAGTCCCTTGATGGCAACGGTTATATTTCCTGCAACTATGATTCATAATCGCTATTTGCTTCTTCGTATGCTGCATTTTGTAGACAATGCTTTAGCCTTGCCACAAGATCACCCCGATTGTGACCGTCTTTTTAAGATTAGGCCTGTCCTTGATCATTTTGTAGATCGGTTTTCAGAGGTCTATGTTCCAGGCAAAGAGATAAGTGTGGACGAGTCTTTTGTCCTGTTGAAGGGGCGTTTGGTTATTCCTAGCAAGAGGGCACGGTATGGAATTACATTGTATATGCTGTCAGAAAGTAGTACAGGATATGTGTATAATTTCTGGGTCTACACTGGTAGGGATTCCAATATTGACCCCCCTGGTTGTCCGGCCACTTTTGGAGTTAACAAGAAAATTGTGTGTGAACTTGGTTGTTTAGTTTGGACACTGTTGCTTGTGGCACAATCCGTTCTAACCGGTAAAGCCATCCAAGGGAACTTGTCTGTAAAAAAAAATCTTGAGGGGACAGTGCAGTGCCTTGAGGAATAATGAGCTGCTAGCTCTGAAATTTTCAGACAGGAGAGATGTGTACATGCTATCTACCATCCATGATGAGAATAATTCCCCTGTGACTGTTTGGGGTCAGGTTGCCGAAGTGCGCAAACCTGCGTGCATTTTGGACTACAATAAGCACAAGGGTGTTGCTGATAGAGTAGATCAGAGGTTGGAACCTTACACTGCTCTTTGTAAGTCTTACTTGTGGTACAAAAAGTTGGCTATACATTTATTTCATTTGGCAACTTTTAATGCTTTTATTGTGCTCAAGGATTGTTCACCTGAGTCAAGGATGAAATTTGTTACATTTCAGGAGTCAGTGATAGACAGCCTTATTGTGGTGGAAAAGGCAAGAGTTCCTAGAGTAACAGTGGTGGAGGATGTGGCTAGATTGAAAGATCACATTCCTCCCACTCCCAAAAAAGACTTGCCCACTAAGAAATGTAGAGTATGTGCCCGAAGAGCTATCCGGTGGGAGAGCCGGATGTACTGCCCCGATTACCCTTCAAAGCCTGGGCTGTGTGTGGCCGGCTGTTTCAGGAGTTACATCACCCCAAAATGGGAAATAACGTGAGCGTAACCTGCCTGTTTTATATTTTCAGATGTTCAGTTTCACATTTCTGTCATGTTTTCAGTTAGAGCTTTTGTGTTTGTAGTTTTGTACTTATTTTATAATTAGTTAGTGGTTTCTTTGTTGTTTATAAACAACAAAAAAAGTGATGTGGTGTGGCGTTTGGCTGGTGGTGCAAGCCTAACGTCAGTCCACACACTCCCATCAGCTAGTGTGATTGCTGTATCAGGCATGTGGGCATATGTAAGTGATGGCCCCTTGAGTGGCGCTGTCTGTCGATGCGAGTGTTGTAATGTGCTGGGCCCATGGCTGGCAGCGTGAATGGTCTTGTGCATGTCATGTATGAAAGGTGTGTGAATGGACTGTAAAGCGGTTGGTGCCTTGACGCAGCTTTACAGCTCACGAGCTGTGAGTCATTGGTTCAGTTTTTTTACCTTTCAGTTATTAACAGTGCATTTCATTTTTGTGAAATGCCTTGTTAATAAAATTTGATCTACTGAACCATCAGTCACCCTCGTGACAAATCCAACCAGTATGTGTTGTAAAAATGACAAAACCTGCTCTGCTGTAATCAGGTGTTGCAGCACACCTGTGACACGCAAGGTGTCTCAGGTGGGACCCCAATGATGAAGCATGCCACCAACTTGGTTGGTGGATGAGGGGTCTTTTACCATAACCTAAGTGTGTTTTTTTCACAATTTTCGTGTTTGGAACATCACAGAAGTACGTGGACACGTCAAAATGATATATTACAAAACTACGTGTGTTTGGGGGAGGACCTATGCTTTTGGTGCTGGGTGCAGCCTTCATCTAGGGAAAGCTACCAAACCCAGATTTTCTTTTTAAACTAGACACCCCAAGGAGTCCAAGGAGGTGTGGCTTGCGTGGATTCCACAACATTTTCTTACCCAGGCTCCTCTGCAAACCTTCAAATTTGCTTAAAAAAGCATATTTTCTTTACTTTTCTTTGTAGGATAACCACTCCGGCACACATTTCCTACTCCCCAGCGTTCCCCTTAGTCTCCAAAGTAAAATGATACCTCACTTGTGTGGGTCCCCAAAGCAGAGTCAGCCTAAAGATGTATAAAAGAAAAATATGTGCTTACAAACTCGCTGTGCGGTTCCCTCAATCTATACAGGTTTTTGGCCTTTTTCTGTTGCAGGCACTTGGGCCTCCCAAAAAAATGGGTATAAATTTTAATCGTGAGACTTGAGGAACGCTGGATGGAAGGAAATTTGTGGATCATCTCAGATTCCAGAACTTTCTGTCACTGAAATGTGAGGAAAAAAAGGTTTTTGGGCCACATTTTGATGTTTGCAAAGGATTCTGGGTAACAGAACCTGGTGAGAGCCCCACAAGCCACCCCATCTTGAATTTCCCTAGATGTCTACTTTTACAAAATGCGCAGGATTGGTAGGTTTCCCTAGGCACCGGCTGAGCTAGAGGCCAAAATCCGCAGGTAGGCAACTTTGCAAAGAAACAGCTCTGTTTTCTTTAGGAAAATGTGATGTGTCCACGTTGTGTTTTGGGGCATTTCCTGTTGCGGGCACTAGGCCTACCCACACAAGTGAGGTACCATTTTTATGGGGAGACTTGGGGGAACACTGGGTGGAAGGAAATTTGTGGCTCCTCTCTGATTTCAGAACTTTCTGTCACCGAAATGTGAGGAAAAAGTTTTTTTTTTTGGCCAAATGAGGATTGCAAAGGATTACGGGTAACATAATCTGGTGAGAGCCCCACAAGTCACCCCATCTTGGATTCCCCTAGGTGTCTAGTTTTAAAAAATGCACAGGTTTGGTAGGTTTCCCTAGGTGCTGACTGAGCTAGAGGCCAAAATCCACAGCGAGGCACTTTGCAAAAAACAGCTCTGTTTTCTTTGGGAAAATGTGATGTGTCCATGTTGCGTTTCCTGTCAAAGCATTAGGCCTACCCATGCAAATGAGGTACCATTTTTATCGGGAGACTTGGGGGAATACAGAATAGCAAAAAATTGCCCCTTGTCTTTCTCTACATTTATTTCTTCCAAATGTAAGACAGTGTGTAAAAAAAGACGTCTATTTGAGAAATGTCCTGTAATACACATGCTAGTACAAACACCCCGCAATTCAGAGATGTGCAAATAACCACTGCTTCTCAACACCTTATCTTGTGCCCATTTTAGAAATACAAAGGTTTTTTTTATACCTATTTTTCACTCTTTAAATTTCAGCAAATGAATTGCTGTATACCCGGTATAGAATGAAACCCCATTGTAAGGCGCTGCTCATTTAGTGGCTCTGGGTACCTAGGGTTCTTGATGAACCTACAAGCCCTATATATCCCCGAAACCAAAAGAGTCTAGCAGACATAACGGTATATTGCTTTAAAAAACCTGGCATCGCAGGAAAAAGTTACAGAGTAAAACGGGAGAAAAATGGCTGTTTTTTTAACCTCAATTTCAATATTTTTTCCTTTCAGCTGTTATTTTTTGTAGGATCTACACAAATTACTCTTTGCTGAATTCAGAATTTTGTCTACTTTTCAGAAATGTTTAGCTTTCCAGGATCCAGCATTGGTTTCACACCCATTTCGGTCACTAACTGGAAGGAGGCTGAAAGCACACAAAAATAATCGTAAAAATGGGGTCTGTCCCAGTAAAATGCCAAAATTGTGTTGAAAAATTGGGTTTTCTGATTCAAGTCTGCCAGTTCCTGAAAGCTGGAAAGATGCTGATTTTAGCACTGCAAACCATTTGTTGATGCCATTTTCAGGGATAAACCCACAAGCTGCCTTCTGCAGCCTTTAAAAAAAATATATATATATATTAAAAAAAACACGGAATTTTCGCTGTATTTTGGCTAATTTCTTGGCCTCCTTCATGGTAACCCGCAAACTCTGAGTACCTCTAGAGTCCCTAGGGTGTTGGAAAAAAAGGCAGCAAATTTGGCATGGGTAGCTTATGTGGACAAAAAGTTACGAGGGTCTAAGCGCAAACTGACCCAAATAGCCAAAAAAAGGACTGGCACCTGAGGGGGAAAAGGCTTGCCAGCGAAGGGGTTAAAGACAAACCGGGTAAGAAATATTTATTTTTTCAAGGAACAATTTTCTTTAGCTTATTTTATTTAACATTTCATTTTATATTTTTTTGTGGGTTAACAAGTTACAGGTTCTACATGGCACGAAGAGGTAATACACATTTTCAGTATAACAATTTCCACCATTATGTGATACTATAACGTACCCTTGTGGAAAGGTTCTTCTGTGATAGTCCGTCAGGCATGTCTGTATCAGCAGACCGGGTGCATCCCTATTATAAACAATGAACCTATAAAACCCCAATCATACTAGAACCCTAGCCCTTACCTTCCACTCTCAGCCCCCCTGCAGTCCACCTAACTGAGGATAATAACAAAGCTGACGCCTAGTCTGTTTAACAGCCTCTGGACTATGCTACACTGTGTAACCCCAATCACAGGAGACCATGTTTCATCATTTTTTTCAGATTTCAGAAGGGTATGTTCGAAATATTTCTAATGCTGCGGTCTGCCCCACATTCTTGACCTGGACTCTGTTGAGACTCCTTTTTTATTCCAGCATAGTACGCTAAGGCATTCAGCTGTGCCAAAGAGATGACTATGGAGGGTCTTGTATAGTTACCCCATATGTCTAATTACCCCTGAGGCACATTTTCTCTTGTGAATGAGTCAATGTGTTTAAGTACTACATCCAGAATGACTTTTTTTCTCTCACAGTCCTGCCATTTGTTAAAATATGTGCCTTTCTCTGTGTCACACCAGCAGCAAACCTCCGAGGCCCCTAGATACATTTGCTTCCATCTCATAATGAGGTGGTATTCTGCTTCGCCGTGTCGGTTGCTTCTGAAGCTTTTATGCAAATTACGCCAGGCAATCTCCCAATCCCTCTGAATGTATTCTCTCCGCACCTCTTCTTTTGTGTGTGTGAGATAGGAAACCGCCAAGCAACATTTGATACAGTTTACAGATCAAGCCTTTGGATGTGTCATATGTGGCAAGATACTTCTTGAATTGTGTCAGTGGCCTAATGGTTGCAATTCTGATTTGTGGGTTCGAGACCAGTGCCTTATCTGGTTGTATTGTATTTGGTTTAAGATTTTTTTTTACCCCTGATGAAACTCACCTGGTCCGGTTGCACAAGAGCCTGGAGGACGTTATTTAATCACACTCAGTGATACTTTAGTGATCTTGGTGGTTTACCTCTGATTTGGGAAGCACAATCACCTGTACCTCCTCCATGGTGGGTGCAATACCTGGCGCTTCATGAAACAAGATAAACTGCCTGGCAAGGGGTCAAACGAGAAGAGCTGCAAAGTTCATACAAAAAGTGGCCGTCAGTCTGCCTGGAGCCAAGGCTTCATGGGTTTGCATTGATTTGATGCCTTGACGAGTTACTCACTAGTTTACATTGCTTGTGCTGTGAAATGCGAAACAGACCTAATCATCTGTCACCTGTCCCAGTGACACTGCACATGTACACCTGTGCCACTATCGAACGGGAGAAATGGTAAATCTGATCCTGCACAGTGATGCTGAAGTAAGGTCTGTGGTGTCTGTACAATCATGTAAAAATATGTATCCTGGAGTACTAACATTATAATGGAGCGTCTAAGACACTAAATTGATGTTCTGCTTGGAGAATGGCCACGCTGAAACATTTGTATTGCAAGAACTTAATCATTCTTCTTTAGTCCATAATTCATCCACTGTTTGAGTTTTATGTTTGTTATTACAGCAAATCTTTTGGAGAACCGTCAATGACACCCCTGCAGTAATCTAATCAAATAACAGATATCCCTTCTGAAAGGATTATCGCTTTGTGTCCTGTGCATGCTCAAGTTCTGATACTTACCTCCTCAAGGTACTGTAGACTTTCTGCAAGGTGGACAAAGCCATAATCAGAACTTTTTTGTAACGTATTCAGTGAATTACAAAATGATTAGAGTTAATATGCATATTAATTCAAACGTGTACCACTGCAATAATGAATTAACCGGTCGCTGACCCTTTTCTGTTATATTTAATTAACTTCTGTTGCAGACTTGAGGTTTGTTTCCAAACTGTGCATTACAATATCCATGAACCCATGGAACATGTGCTTCCTCTTACTATGAAGTACATACTGCTTGAATGTTCATAAGAATCTAAAATAAAAGTAAAACTTGTGATTTTTAGCAACATATTTGTTGTCTGCTAAGGTAAATGTTGTTCCACCGGTGTCTTTTCTCTAGTTCAATACACACTGTTGTGCAAAATGAAATATATTCTGGGAGTCATTTTTCACCTGAATAAAAGATAGGTCAGGTCTAAAATAGTGAAGTAAACTCGTAACAAAATGCCGTTGGTCAGTGATCCATCAAAAGTAATAGAGTTAGTAACTACACCAAAGATGCAGCGTGAAAGGATTATTTAACTAGGTTAAGTGACCTAGCAAAATGGAAAATACACAAAATAGGTTTTTTATCTTCATAATTAAAAAATATATTAGCTTTGTTAAATGATAAGACAGGCGCGTTTGCAGTCATGGCTTTCTTCCCGTGGAACAATGGGCAGATTCCAGAAATATTGCAAAGATACAAGACTTTTGCTTCATTCAGCACACTTTACCACTGGACTGTAATTTAAATAACTATATTATACTGAGCTGGCTTTGGTCCTCTTTCACATTCCCATACTACGTAAAACTGGGTTCATCTTTCCATTCATGCTTTGTGTTGAGTTCGTTCTTTCTTTAATTTCTCAGTTTGATTCGTGTCACTGGTTTAAAATACCTCTGTAGAAGCAAGTGGTCGTGCTGCATTTAGAAAGAGCACAGGAACACAAAAGCCAGAAACATGATGATCCAATTGAAGCCATCATTCTTGCAGATTAGATGTTAGACATCATTCATGGGTGGGAAAGAAACGAATGGAAGGCTGGAAGAGGGTATGTTAAATGGTGCTGAATAGATCAGATTATAAACTGCTAGTTTCTGACAGAAAGAACAGAGATTATACCTACATTCTGTGCACTGTTAAAAATATAGACAAGAAAAGAATGTGTTCCACAAAGAAAATGACTGAACAAAAACACATTCATGATGTCAATGTTCTAGTAACGTATTTAAAAAGTAAAGTTACCCTGGACTTTTCTTCGTTTTCTCTGTAGTACTCAGCCATTTGTTCTTCCATCTCTTCAATAACATCCTTTAACGTATCGACTTGATAATTCAAATAACTTTTCTCATTATCGAGCTGGGCATTGGAAACCATGGCTTTCTTATACTTGTCTTCAACTTCAGCTAAAGACTCCTGCACAGATGGTTTTGTAGAACAGTTAGAGTAAGGAATTAATTAGGTCACAAGTTTACAAATAATTATGACAGTGGTTTACAGCATAACGTTATACATTTACATGAAAAACATTTCGAAGTAAATTTGCTTCATCAGAGGGCGTGCCCAAGAGGGAATAAAGGTGCCATGGATTAGTAGCATGAAAATATTTGCAACAGCGACTTAACATACACCAAAGTTAATGAATAAAAGAAGTTTTCATGCATTTGCAAGCAAAAGAAAACGTGTATTTTCACTTTGCCCTGATGGCACTATGGGAACTAATTTTACTCTTTCTTGGTATGGGAAGCTCTACCTCAAGCTTCAGAGACTGAATGATGCCACAAGAAAACACACCAATCTAGGCTACATGCCTACTTATTCCAGGGCAACATGACCAGGAAAAACTGTTCCCCTGCACAAATAAGGCTTAGGACTTTACAACAAAGTTAATAATTTCCCTTAGACTTCTACAATTTAACAGTGTAACTGTGCTGCCTTTCAGGTTATGGCATGCTTTAGAAGAATTAAAAAAACAACACATCTTAAAATAAATGCGACATAATTTAAACCAAAAATAGGGCAAGCATACATCTAGGATCCAAAATAAAAAAGACCTAGTAGCTCTAGCACTAACAAATTACCATGGAAAGTAGCACTAAAAAGAGTGCACCAGATGAAAATATGTTAAATACACAAAGGCAACTAAAAGCAAATGAAAAACATTCAAGACGACTTTCTCTACTAATTCATATTATTTATCAAATAAAGAGACAGCAGAACATAAAGGGTTACTTTTTCAACAACATTAATCAGTCAGAATTGGTATCAATCCAATCGGGTCTCATATGTAGAGGGCTGACAAATACAACTGTTGATATAACAGGTTTATAAAGGATGATTGGCTGTCCTCGACTAATTAGAAATGGACTCTGTATTTTGAACATTCTGATTGGCTGCGGTGAGTCAATGGACATGACACTCTCTAACCCTGCTCATCCCATCACACTCTGTGGCAGCTATCTTGAAGCATTCTGTAGTACACTGTGCCACATCACCATAATTTTTCTCTGACTGCAGAAGAGCACTTCAGTATTGTGATTCTGACTGGTGATTCACTTCCATATACCACAGAAAAAACAAGCATTTGCAATGCAATGGGTCTCGCGTTTGCTCGAGTTAGAGCTGTTAACGTTGTAAATTCCTAATTGGACTTTTCTTGCCACTTAAATTGAAAATGAAAAGTAAAACAGTTGACATACGTGAGCCAATTCAAAAACGCCACTGCCACCATGAGCGCGAATGAGATTCACAAAAGGAAAAAAGTTTGCTTGCAGTCATAATCTACCGGCAAATGTGCAATTATACATGTAATGGGGTCAATGTCCAAGGCGGTAATCATACCGCACCAATGAGGGATAAACGTAAAGCATTTACAAATGATAAAGGATTTTTTAAAGGCAAGCCCATGAGCAAGTGATAGTGATGGGCGTGCGGTGGGTGTGGTTAAAAGCCCACAGATGCATCACAACAGGTTAGAGCGCTTGTGCGCTCAACCTAAAAACGACCACCCCCACAAGGGTGGAAATATGACAAATTTTTAGGGTTAGTGCCACAGTGCAGAGGAATGAGTTTACGGGTACCATTCCACATAATTCTGTATTGGTTGAATGCTGTTTATTACTTACAAAATAACAAGAGGTGAACAGTTTCACATGTTCATGATACAAAATGGAGAGATGTGGGTAACCCCACACAATAGATAGGTCAGTGGGCCACAATGTTCATTCAGTGCCCTTAAGTGCAAGGTGATGAATTTAATAAACAAAAATGCACCTGGTTCAAGCTACCTTGATCAGACCAGACTACCAGAGAAGTAAAGAGGAGTTACCTTAGTCCAGGCTCTCAAAAGATCTGCAGGAGTTTTAGCCAAAGTGGGGGACAAGAACTGCCACTGGAGGCTAACAGGGGCAGCAAAATGATCTGTCCAGGTTAGGGTAACTGAGGTTTGAATGTCGATTACTCAGAAGGGAGAAAAATAGGTTAAAAAGGTGACATGCTATGTGGATGGTCTGGTGAACAAAACACTGGAAGCATAGAATCAATAAGAGGAACTCTGCATGTCCAAGATCGTCCACCCAAACACCAAGATCTCCTAAGGCAGTGAAACCAGCATCTTGGAAGACTTGAGGAGTGACAATGGTGGATAAAACAACAATGAAAGTGCCTGGGGGATGAAGGAGGGTGGTAAATTAGAGCTCCATAGGTGAGAGTTTAGATGAAATAGGAAGAGCTTGGTGGAGCTAAGTGTGGGAGAGGGAATCATGGAGAATTGGACAGCATTGTTAAAAAATAAGGCAATGTTCCTGCCAATTCTGGAGCAATTGTCTACATGACTAATTTTAGAAGAGTCAGGAATAGTTTTATGAATTTCAGGAGTGGTGTAGGGACAGGAAGTATCCGAGTCAAGACTCAATTATAAAGGTGGGCTGAAACTGAGATTTGCTTGGTAGGGATCTGATGAGCAGGAGGAGGCAGTTAAGTGAAATGAAGTGCGTGGAGGATGAGTGGAGAGTATGAGAGAGAAGAGTACTCGGGCGGGGACTCTACATGATGTTGGGGACAGCTGGGCTGCAGGAAAGAAGTTCCTCTTACATGTTGATATAGTCTCCCAGAAGTGCTTTTGCAAATGCTATAAATGGTTGAAGACTCTGGAATCTTGTTTGGGTTTTGTGGCAAATGCCATTGCTAAACCCCCTGTTAGACTGCTGACTGTAGGAATTTAGAACTGCTGATACTTCAGCAAAGTTAACATTTCTTGGCATAATGATTCTTTCTGCTACGTTTACAAAACATGCACGTCCACTTAGGAAGACAATCTGAATTAATTATTCAATTGCCTTTTTAAAGAGGCATTCTATGACACTGGTAGAAAGCACTGGATAGATGCTGAATGACAAACGTTCAGTGACATCTATCTAAATTAGAATGCTGTGACCTTTGAGAGCTTCTGCAGGACCTGGGGCTCAAAAAGACAATACTTTCTCTTATATGCTGAGACTCTATTCATATTACTATGCACTTAGCCAGGGTTTTGTTTGCAGTCCAGGCACAGACTAACTCAAAACCCTTTAAGGTTCCTTTGAAGTCTAGAACTAACTGAAAGGCAGTTTTAGGGGAAAGTTTACCTGACGCTGAGTTGATTAGAATTTGCCAGCACATAAATGGAGTGATACTTCATGAAGTGCTGAGATCCCTGAATTAAACCAAAACTGAAAGGTTTCTGTTACACACTCTTGACAATACAAATAATATATTTTTTTTTCCTGGGAATCACACCACATTGATTTGGATCTGCCATGTCATTACGGACAGAAACTTAACACATTCATAAAAATATGTCTAAAGGGAAAAGAGCAAAGAGACGTCTGGGTAAATGTACTAAGAAAATTGTCGCACAGAGTTGGGTTTTAATCAAATGTTTGATTGCATTCTACTAGAACGCCTCACAGGGTCGTGCTTTTGTGATCAACAAAAGTGTGATTGTGTTTTTTTATGGAATGACAAACTAGAGAAGATAAATAATAGAAAACACTGAATAATCTAGGATAGATTCATACATAGGTTAAATTTTCCATCTATGTAGATGGCATAATAATGAAATTCATACAGTCAATATTGCTGTTTTAGAATCATTTTATTGTCTCTACAGAAAATGGAAAAACACAATTTCATGAATCAGAACATGTAAAACTCCTTCACCATCAAAGGGTGTGCATATAAGTCAATCAAATAATGAAGCGACCAATCCGGGACACACATTTAGAAAGAAAAGAAGGGGGAAAACTGATCAATCCTCCTATAATCTGCATCCTATCTGTAAGGAGCCACATATAACAAGACTCATCCTATTTGTATTCCTCAAAGAACAGAGCAAAAATTACATCAATTCGAACTGGATCCAAGGCCCCCCTCATTTCTGGTTAAATTTCTGTGACAATTCCTAACCCAGTTCGCTACCTTTTCCACCTCGATGCATCAGTCCATACTGCTGTATTTCTGGGCTACTGTTGACCCATCTTTGGGGGGCACTGCTTGTCCTAGGTTCAGCAAGAGTCTAATATCCTATTCCTATCCCATCAGACACCCAGCAAGGCTAATTACCCTGGAAGCTCCATACTACACCTAAGAACCCTACAAAGCATTTAATTGACAACCTTTCAGAAGGCAGACCAACTGGGGCAAGGACAGATGTATGCTGACAAGTAGCCTACTGGTCTCCACCCATGTCATGATCTGCAGAGGAAATTTTACTTACCACTTTTAGCTTTGTCTTTGTGAAATACACTGCACAGAATATTTAGATCTGAACCAGACTAGTTTTTGTTAGTATTGCTACCTAGATAAAATACATCAAAGACTGCTCTTATTCAGAAACGTCCAACTCTCCAACATCTGTACTCCATCTGCTTCTGAGCCTACTTGAGTTTCTGACCCATTTCCAGCAGTTTTCTATAAATCTTGGAGAGGGAAACTTTTGATACTTATTACATACTTTACCTTTGAAAGAGAAAAATATTACACACTACAAGTAACGCCAATATACTAAGAGCATGTTGGACTTGTAAATACAAAATAATTCAGTAGCTCCTGTCCCATATTAGGCCCTTGGTGTTGGAATGCTCTAACCTGAACTCTAGATCCAACGGCAGCAGTTTACTTTTCTGAAATTGTACATATCCATGGCCAACCACACAACAGTACTATGTTGTTTAGCAGTAGACGGAGGGAAAGATTAGTGGGATAAGACAGAGACATTACATATTACCCTGACTTGAAATTCTTCATTTGGAATAACTTCACTGTCTTCTCTGCTAAAGGAAATTAACTACCATTTGTTTGTTTTTTGTTTTTTTTAAACTGTATTGCAAACATTCATTGGAATTAAAAACTTCACATTAATACCAATGGATTGCTTTTCTATTTATATACCAACACCATTAACACAGTATAGACATTGTGTAAATAACATTACCCAATAACATAGCTGCTTATCAAAAGAAGATTCAAAACTCACTGTTCAATGCATCAATATGGCTAACTATGCTTAAGGGGAGCTTTTTAAGATCATTAAAGAGTTTACTGCTCCTATGTCTCACAGCAAAGATATCACCTCATTGGTCGACCTGTGCAACAACATTTCCACCTACTTTTTGGCAACTACTGAGACAAATTACGCCCCTCTAGCCTAGCTTTCCTACAGCCTGTCATCATGCTCTCCAATTAAATAACTATTCTGCTTTTAACCCCATGTTGATTTCAACATTTATGCATCTTGCCAAGGCCACCTGTTAAGGTTCATCCTTTGACAACATTGTGGCTCATACCTTTTCACTTGCCTTGAACACTATTATCCATTTCTTACAGACACATGCGATTCTTTGCTGGTTTCAGGAATTATCAGCAAGTGGAAGAACTCATTAGTTATTTTTCTGCTGAAAGACCAGAATCGGACCTTTAACAGATTTCTGCCCAATTCCTTATATCCTTTCTCTAATAACATTCTGCAGTGAGAAGCAAATCAACAACTCACCTACTTTGCAGAACACAACAATATTCTTTATCCTGTCCAATCCGGATTTCAGCTGCTGAAAGGGATGCCATCCACTCTTGTTATCATTACCAACAACATACACACCTCCCTTGAAACCTGTGGCATGACCATTCTTATCCCTCTGGGTCTGAGTGCAGACTCAGACACCATCTCTCATAGCCTACTTTGTTAAAATTAATATAAACAGATAATTTTCCAGCCTGATACCAGTATCTCAGAGTTCAGGAAGGCACTTTCTAGCCCATGCTCTGTTCCATCTATGTATCAAACTGCTTGGTGATAGCATAAAATGACCTGGCACAGCCTATCAGCAATATGCCAATGACAACCCTCTCTCGTTAAAAGGTTAGTCTCCTGTGGACATTTACTTATTTGAAAAGAAAGTCTACATTCCATCCTGGAGACTGGGTTGAGGATATAGTGCTGCTCTCCCTGCAGAAGGGTATTTTCTTCTTTCATTCCTCAATCCAATGAGTCATCCATATTATGTTGTTGTTCTTTGAGATGATTCCTTCAATCAGAAGGAGGGAGTAAGACATTTTTGAGAGGTTCGCCTCAACTTCCCATACTGACACATTCGATAGAAAGAGGACCCACTGTCAACAACTCTTCTGTCTCTTGTGTCTACTAGGTAAGGGCAGGCCTAAGTATTTTTATAAGTCTCTCACCCACTGGGGGTACTAGTTGCATGCTTCATTATAGAGTCTCCATCCAGATATCTACTGTATCTGGACTAGCTCACCCTTTAGACTCAAAGGAGTTTATTTTTTTCATGTGGGGATTCCAAGCACAAAACAAACTATGGTACACTGATACTAATTTATTAGGCAAGTCACTTGCCAATATTAAAAACGTGTTAATGTTATTTAGGAGAATTACTAAGCCTATGGATCAAAAGGTTACAGCACAGGTACCTTGCCAAAGGGTCACTTGGCTTTGTTCATGACCAGTTGATGATCCCTCAACATCTGTCATTTTGGTTATCTAAAATCATCTACAATTGGTCGGTATTTTTAATGTAAAATGTTTCACTCATTCAACTTAACATGCCACACGTACCAACCTACTGTTCTCATTCCTCAGTAGGATACTGATATTATAAGCTCTTTGTATCTCATGAGGATTTTAGAGGCAGGCTGGCCTTGTCACACATTCTTCAAAGGTCAACACTCCGATGTAAGCCTATTTGGCTCCTTGTCATCTTGAATGTTGAGGCTTCTTGACTGGGTATTTTGGGAGGGGGTAGGGGATGGGAGGTAGAGGGTTGGGGCGGGGTGAGCCTTTTCCATCAAAGCTGCTCAGAGGTGGAATGCACTTCCTACCACTCATTTGGAGATTTCCAAATTTAGGAAAGCCCTGAAAACATAGCTATTCCCTAAACAGAATCTGTTTTTTTGGGGCCTCCCCTATGTTCTGACTTTCCTAACCCATACTGCCTATTAACTGTTTTAGCACCAGGATACCAGTTTTGGTCACAGTGTGCTCTATAATTGTTACAAATAAATAAAGAAAGAGTGACCCAACTTATGTCTCTAGGGTAGAATTGGAAACTGTGGTGTACTCCATAACTTTTTTGGTCATAAAGAGGAGTAGGGGTAAAGTCCCAATATTAATGCCCAAGACGGTGCAGGACAGAGACTCATCTCACTTGTATGATATCTTCAGGGAATGTCTTGATATAAATTCACCTGGAAGATGCTTACATCCTATAAGTAATTTATTATTTTGGTTGGGAGGACTGCCTACCTCAAGAAATATTCCCAACTTGTCATAGAGACCCTTTAAAGCCACTAAATTAAAATGAGCTCAACCCCCTGACATCTATGGCACAGAGCAGACAGGCTTAAATTGGGGCATACTGTGAAGTATTTATACAGTACAAAAGAGTAATAAAGCAAAATTGCAAAATAAGATTCCAAAACTAATTCAAAAAATGGAGTAAAATTTAATAAACAAATTGACACCAAATGACAAACATACAATAAGTGGATTCAGAGATATGGATTTTAAAGCTTTAATTAAACATAGAGTGAAATGTACAAAGTGTCAATGATACACCAGGTTCCTCCCGGTCAAAGCCACTGACTTAGTCTTTGAAGTCCCAATTACCTACACAAGTACACTTCTAAGGCACCCAAGGCCTCAGGGGAGGCAGTTAGAAACTCACAGCATTTCAGGCGGAGGCCAGCTATAGAGTCCAGTTGCTAGTGATAAGCTGGGTACTTCCAGGAAAATGCCTCTTGTAGCTTGTTGTCTCAATGTAGCCACAAATGTGGTCAGACACCTGTCTCTTGGAGTCTACTTCTTTGTCCTGGATACAAAAGGGAGCAATGATTAACAAATTCCCAAGCCCTCATCCACCTACTTTTGCAGTAGTTCCCATTTTCTTTTAATGCAAATGGGCCCACAACGCAATGAGTCAGAGCGTTTAAGGTGGTAAATGTTTTCAGCCACACTAAACTTAGGTTCTGAGGTAGTGGGTGTCTGATGGAAATTTACTATGGTAATCCTAGTGTGCTTCCACATTTAAAACTAAAATCCAGTTTGAAGCAGGGACTGTTTCCACACAAACCGAGAGACAGAAGACTTGTAGGACAAAGCGGAGTACTTAGGCAACCAGACAGGAGACCCACAAGGATTCTCTTGGCATACTGTCCTCTGCCTTTTAAGTGCGCCACAAGTGGTTCAACATACATGTCAAGTAGGATTTGACACTGTGCTGTTAAAAGGAGGCCCATGGACCCCACCTGCATATTTTGGGGCGCTATCTCTGCCCTTTCAGGTCAGAGAGGACTCATGTAGGACAAACTAATAATAATGTTCTAATACGACCCACTTTTAAAATGTTTAAATACCATGCAGCCTACCTTGTGAACTACAAGGCTTACATAAGTGTGGTTTATTTACATTTGAAAGGAAGGTTTCTGCTGGTCAAAAAAGGGTTATTTTAACAGATCGCACTGTAGCTTTATACTGCAGCAGCCAAGCTACATAGGGTAGGAATGTAGCCATGCTTGCACTGCCATTGTAGTGGAGAGACAAAAGTTGTTCCGTTCCACAATTGATATTTTAACTTCTAGGCCACTGGCCCACTTTCTAAACCATGTACTAGTGACATATAGGAAAGTTAAAGGATTCAAATAAGACTAAGCCAATTTAACCTAGTTTAAAGGCAAGGCACACCACTTTATTACCGGTTAGCAGGGATGAAGCGCAGAGTTGTAAACCCAGAAACAATACTGTCCCACAAAGTCAAAAAAATCTGGGGTGACCATGCAGATTTCCTATACTTCCACATTCTCATACAAGTAAAGAACTGTCAAATTAATTTTCACTATGGATATGACTGCACTGATAGATCTTTACACTCTGGATTTGGTTTCGGACTAGATTATGTGAATTTTCATCAGAATGGTTGTTTAATCTGGTTCTGACTGCACTCCTTCCAATGCCTGGATTTCATTCATTTCCTGCAGCACAACAGCTCTGACTGAGGTGGACTGGCTCTTGAGCCCTTGGGCAGAATGCAGTTTTAACTCCCTTATAAGCTCTAGAGCAGAAACGGCAAGACAGTGCTCATCTGCATCTCTGGACTTTTCTAAGAATGAGTACTTGCTTGTCCAGAGCAGTTTTTAATTCGATTCTCCAGTTATATGTTTGCGTTCAAAGAGAAAGCCCTGCTCCTGCTATACTGGCCAGGATGGGCATCTGTTAACTTTTGGTGTGAATGACTCATCAACTCTTTTGCTACTGTTTGCTCTTACCATTTATCTCCCTTCTTTTTTCCTCTTGATTTGTTCAGGAGGTTGAGAGACAGAAGTGGGGGTGTCCGGATGAGTCTGCTCACTCCACTCAGGCTTTTTAAAAAATATTTATGTTTTAATTTAAAAACAAATATATATATATATATATGTAAAATAACTGTCAGTTTGCAAGAAAGTAAGTTATTATATAGGGAAGGCCTCAAGACATTTCACAAAAATATTAGCAAGGAAGATGTAGTTGCTAAAGAAATTGCAAATTTTTTTTTTCAAATAATTAAGACTTTTTGGGACTATTAGCAAACCATTCCAGCCTCTCAAAGTTTGTGACAATCTCTCCCTATATTTTCAGGAAAAGGTGGAACACATCTATGCTAGCTTTAAGATGGAGGAGAATGGAAGCCCTCTTAAGGAGGAGCCAGAGGAAATTTCCTGAAACAGGGTCAAACTGAAAGCTTTTGAGAAGATCTCCTTGGCTGACTCGGAAGCAATAATTTTTCAATTGAAATTGGGTTCTCCTTTTGACCCCTCTCCTTCCAAGTGTTTAGTTTGTGCTGCTCCCTCCGTTAATTGTGCGGTGAACACTCTATTTAATCTCTTGTTAGATGGGTGAGGGGTGTTGCTAGCTTAGAAAAAGGCTCTGGTATGGCCATCATTGAAGAAAAGCTAATGCAGACTCTAGTTACCTAAGTAACTATAGACCGATTTTTTTACTACCAGCATTGAGGTAAATGCTGGAGAAACTGCTAAGTTACCAGATCATGCAGTTTATTGACAATAATGGAATCCTTCATCCTGCTCAATCAGGCTTTCATTCTGAGTTTCTTAAAGATGCTGCTGTATTAGAGATCACAGAATTTATCAGGTCTTAACTTGATCAAGGGAAAAAGCAATTCTCATTCTGCTTTATCTTTTGGCCGCGTTTGACAGTTTCCTACTAGATCCTTCCAGAAAGACTCAAAGATGTGTGAACTGTGGGAAAAGCATGGCTCTGGTTTAAATCCTTTCTGTTGAATAGAGAAAAAGCAGTCCATTAAGCTCTGTATACCTCAAGCTTTAGGAAAATGAGATGTGGCATACAGCAGAGCTCAACACTGAGGCCTACATTGTTCAATATTTACCTGGCCCAACAGGCCAAAGAAGTTGAGCCTTATGCTTTCAATATAATGTCTTATACCGAAGACATGCAACTGATGCTTGCCTTTCGGCAACTTGAGTCTACGGTTGCTAAATTTCAGGACTGTTTCTTGGCCATTGTCAATTGGATGCACAGTAGCTGTCTGAAGCTTAATTCAGAAATGTTGGAGATTTTAAACCTTTGCAAGTCGGAGGCCCCAGATATCAGAAAATTATGGCCAGCTGGCTTGGGGGAACCTTCAATAACTGCATATGTGGCAAAAAACTAAAGGATCGCATTTGACAAAGACTTGTCTTTTCAAAACTGAAGTGCGGTCCTTGATGGCTATTTGTTATTTGATCCTGAAGCTTCTAGAAAAAGAGCATCAATTTCCACCCAGCACGTACACGGAAAGGCATTGTTCATGCACTGAATAGAGCTAGATTAGACTATGCCAAAGTTTTATACCTAAGGACACTAGAGGGGCTGTGAAAACCGCTTTAATTAGTGCAGAATGAATAGCACACTTGATTGTGAACACCCTCATTAGGCAATCCATGCAGTGGCTCTGGATTCAGCAAATAATTAAATTAAAAGCGTTAACAATACATCATAGAGCCTTACAGAAAAAGGCCCTTAGTGCTTCTAGGAAAGACTTTGAGTTTATGAACTCTTTGCTCTACCAGTCAGACTTGTTCAGACTCCTTTGATCACAAACCTAGAGCAGGAGGAAGATCTTTCTATGTCCTGGCTGCTAAGCAGTGGAATTCTTTACTCAGGTGTTACCGAGAAATTGAAGCAAAGGATGATTTTAAATCTAATCTTAAAAAATGTCTTTTTGGAGAAAAGTAGTCTAGTACATGTGTTTAGTTAGCTCAGCACTGGGACACGTCCTTGGAGGCAGCTGTCTGTGCTTTATAAGAGGCTTTCCATGCATTTTATTCAGTTCCCCTTTCTTTCTGAATATATTATAATGTGGCACTCACTCACACAGCTCATTTACATCACATATACATTTTCTCATCAGCATCCCTGCTGTGATTAACACATCTTCATTGTGTGATTCCTTTACAGGGTTGGAGCCTTACTGTCCTCGAATTCTTCACCCGATTGAGACACTGAGGCTGGCGAAAAATAGCCGATCACTTATCGTCAATAAATACATTCATTGTGTTCACTCTAACCTCTAGATCCCCAACAACCTTGTCCCAGCCAAGATATTTTGATACAAACCTTTTAGGCCAATGCTCAATCCATTTTAACTTTAAATAGTGATTTCCCCCCTTATCACCAGGTGCTGGTGACTGCAAAATTGGTTCATCCTTTATCAATCCCTTTGATGGTAGACCATGATGTCTGAGATGGTGTTTGAAGGTTGATGCATAGGAGCCTGAATGAATGACTTGGTCTCTGTATGAGTGCCACAATGGTGCAGATAACTCAGCTGTGGAACAACTACACTGACTGGAAATATTCAAGTCATAAGATGATCACTTGGAATTTATTCATGGTGGTCGTGATCCAAGAATTTCAGATGGGCGATCCCTTATGGGGTCCAGCAGTCTTCAGTCCTGGGATTCATGGTGAAAAGTGTTTAGGTGTTGAGCTAAACTTGGCTGATGCTAGGTCCATCGATGTACTAAACATTATTAATTTCTGCAATATTTGGAAGTAGTTAGCCTCAATGATGATCTTTGGGTTAGATGTACAAAGATTGGTAATAGAGATTACCAAATAGCACTGTTTTTGGTAATCACTATTACAAACGTACAAAAGTGATATCTGGCCCATTAGTGGTTCATAGTGGGTCGCACATACACTTACCTCATGAATATTAATGAGGTAAGGCGCTATTTGTAAGCCACTAGGATTTGCTGCAATCACAAGGATGGTGGCCTGCTGTGGTCAGCAAACCAACATCCATGTCTGTGACTGCTTTTAAATCAAGCAATCTTTTTTTTTTTTTTTTTTTTTTTAATACAGCCTGTTTTCCTTAAAGGAAAACTGGATACATTTAAAAGCAAAAAATGAAAAGATTAATTTTTTTTTTTTTTTTTTTTTTTTTAAGAGCAGGGAAGGGGAAGGGGTCCCAAGGCGAATGGGTTACCACCAACTTTGGTATGTACGCATATTACTGCCAACTCAATGTAAAATGGTCCTTGGAAGGGACTTTCCAAACACATGCCTTCCAAATACCATTTTGCAAACCCAAGTTGCAATTCAGTAACAGGTACCGAATCGCAATTTGGGCATGTACATAAGAAAAGGTGTTTTTGCATTCGCAAACTGCTTGACTCTAGCTTTTTGAGAGCACAATAATGTTCCTTATGGGATTTTCGTTGGTTTTCAGAGTAGTACAATATGCTCCAATTACAGGTACTGGAGCAGATTAATAAATCTGCTGTCATGTTTATCTTAATTTAGCCCACCCAATGTGCAAAAGACAAGAGTTTTACTTGAACGGACACTGCTCTACCATCCCTTGGTTTAGATCTTTTGGCACTGCTCGTTTACATTTCCTAAATGTTAGGAAAGCTGTAAAGGTGATCTCGTTTCATAATCCTTATTTCTGGCTTTTGATTTTTTTGGTTACTAGTGGAAAGGGGCATCAGATTAACAGGCCTTTTGCTTGTATGAACCGGCTCAAGCGTTCCCCTCAGTAAACATTCATGGCCACCCATACTATCATGCGGTGAAAAACTACTTCCACTTTCAGCACTGCAGTTTTCAGTTCTGCTGTTTTGTTACTTCAATAGTTCCTAAACACAGCATCAGAGAATGTTGCCATGAACGAAAATGTTGTTAATGTTTAGAATATCGTCCCAAGGAATGCAATGAGAAAGCACAGCTAATGCCCACATCACTTACTCCAGTCTTTATTACACAGAGGTGTCACAGTACTGTTACCTTCCTATCCTCTTAGTAATTTCAAAGCAATTCAATTTTTGATGATACTGCTGTGGCAGAGTATACAAACTGCAACGAAGGAGGTATACTTACCTATGCCTTCGCTGAGAAAGATGGCTAATTATAATAAAACAATAAAAAACATTTTTGAAAATGAAGCAACAACGCAGCTGTCAAGCTTTGGCTCCTCTGGACTGGCAAGGAGCTCAGTTTGATCCTCAAAAGAAGGCAAAGAGTTAGGTTTTAGCATTTCACATCTGCAATAGGTATTGCAACCACAGATTCTACTGAAGACTATAGTGCAGCGCTATTTGACGCCAGTGTCTTCAACATTACATCTGATATAAAAGTGTGAGCATATCTTTGTTATCACATCAATTGGCATTCGATGCACAGCAAATGAGACATTTTTAGGCCCAGCCCATTACACAGTATCTAAGACCAGGCAGATCAAAGAGCAAAAGAAGGTAGTTAAAAAAATATTTAATTAAGCAACTTGAATCCCATAAAGAGTGATCACTTATTGACTGAAGGGCCGCCACTCCTGTAATAACTAAGCCATCTTCGAATGTAGCAATACAATAGTCATCTACTGACACTGAGAACACATCTCCACTAAACAGATTACAATGTTTAAAATGTAATGACAATTACATTCTGCAGTTATTCCAGGATAGGCCAAAAACATTTGGTGTCCTTATGTCAAACGTTAAAAACAGATTGTGAACGGCAGAAATTCATAACAAACACAGAACGTAGACTTTGGCAACAAAAATACTTCAGAAATACTCGCTATAAAGCTCAACATTCTTACTTGAAGGGACTCCCTGTACTGTAAATGGTAGTTAAGTTCATGTACGTAAGGAATCTAAGTTATTTGAGAACAGGCGTCTTGCTTTGGTGGTAATTTTTAAAATTGTATTGTCATACAATATTAGGGAGTAACTAAATATGAAGACTTTTATAAAAATGATGCAATAGGCAATGCACAAGATTCACCTCAACAGTTATTCCCTTGTATTCGATGCGATATAAGTGACAGACAGAATGAGTAAACCTCTAGAGGGAAACTTACTTTACTTAACTAAAAAGTATTAAGAACAGCACGATATACGTGAGTCATCTCATGTCGCACTTTGTAAGCCAAGCACATGCTTTACAGATACATTTTGAAAAGTTAGTAAAGCAATTTTCAGAAAGTTAGAAGAACTGGTGAAATTACCATCAACCATATTTGCACAGACAGAATGCATGCTTGGGGTGGGGTATGAGGAATGGGCCCTGATACCTTTAGTTCTTTAAGTCCCTGCATGTATCTCCCTTCTACATCTTGTATCTGGTCCTTAAGATCATAGATATCCTGTAAGGCATATGGAATGAACCAATTATAAGAAAACGAACAAACAAAGGAAAATAAACATACTTGCAACTGACAAAACACTATGTATAGGAACTTCACCAATGAAAACTTTATATGAAATGTCTGTTGATGTTCACACATAAATTAAATCTTTTGAGTTACGTGACCTATAAACTAATAGGATACACAGCTAATCAATTTATAAAATTCTTCTATGACATAAAACAAATGTTAACTCCAGTTGTAAACTACTAAGAAATATTTCCACACACTGCTAACTACAAATGTGAGGGAACTAAAGTTCCAAGGGGCCCAGGATCAAGGAAACCTAACGAGGTCATCCATATTTTGGAGGGGATAGCTCACAACATGCAGAAATGGCTGCTGGAACTATAATGATACACTGGCAGGCCCCTCTCTCCACCCAGCCTCCCCCTCCTAGAACTGACTACGGTGATGGACGTCGCTGCTAGGTTAAGGAGGCCATCTGGGGCAGGTGGAGATTAGAGAACTTTGATATGGAGCCAAGCTTCTTTTGAAGACCAATTTGTTGGAGTTTGAAGCCATTCATCTGGCCTTTGAAGGACTTCCTGACATCCAACAGGTGGAAGCTGGTGCAGGTTCCCTAGGGCAACTCCACTACCATCTTGTACTGGCATGAGCAGGGCAGAGTGAGATACTGGGCCCTACGCCAGGAGGCTCTGCGCCTCTGCAGCTGGTTGGAGCGTCAGGACACTTCCTTCATCTTGAAAAACCTGTTAGGGTGGGCAGGTTGAGTAGTGACATGTAGCAGATCACAACTGACGTCTAGATCCTGAGGTTGGCATTCTCAGACATTGGGAAGAGTCCTGCCTAGATCTTTATGTCATTGTCAAGAACGTGCAAGGTTGAATGTTTTGTGTTTTGGGGTTTCTGCAAGAACACTCATTAGGAGATGCATTCCATTTAGAATGGAACATGGGACTCCTGGACCCGTTACCATCCATGCCTCTGGCTCTCAGAAAGATCAATACCGGCCTAAGTCATTCTAGTGCTCCAGACTGGACCTGAAAATTGTGGTAACCAGAAGAAGCACTAGTCCTCCAATCAAGTTACCACTTCACAAGCATCTTCTGTCGCAGCAACAGGACAGAGTCCTTAACCCAAACCTAAGTAATCTATAACTAGATGCATGGAGACTGAGCAGCAGCAACCAACTGTCACAAGAGCTGGTGGATTTCATCTTGACCACCAGACACCCTTCCGCATAATCCATTCATGCCAGGTGCTGGGATTAATTTGTGGCTTAGTGTGGCACTCGTAAGGTTGGTCTCTCACAAGCAAAGCTGTCGGACATCCTTGTGTTTGGGTTATCTTTGGACCAGCAAGGCCTTGCAGTGGGGGCTATTATAGGGTATGTGTCGGGCTTTTCTGTGTTTGCTGGACCAACCATCCTTATTTAAATCACCAGTTGTGATGGGATTCATTAGGGGTTTCACACGTCACTTCCCAATGCATTTGTGATGCCACAGTGGGACCTTAAATTGGTCTTCACATTTATAATGTGTACACCCAATGAGCCACTGCATAGTTGATTGCTGTGTCTTCTGACTTTGAGAAGTAACTTATCATGATTATGTCACCTTTTAGCAAGAGTAACGTCAAGGCACTTTCAGTGCAACCGCCATACACCACTTTTTTACAGGACAAGTTGGTGCTGGTGACAATCTATTTTATCAATATGTGGTTAGTCAAAAAGCCTTCAACATTTATAATCTTTGGACTGTGGTAAGGATACACAGAGTGAAAACCAAAACTGAACTTGATTGTGAGAATGACCTGAATGACTCCACATTTAAAGCCAATGAAACTTCTGAAAGTCTTGTTTTCCTTTTAAAACCAGGCTGATTAACCAAACAAAAACATCTACTGAGGTTAGTTTTTGACTTGCTCTTCTGTAAGAGGTTCTTTGTTATACATACTCTTGGGCGTATACTGTCATGGAATTATTGGCAAAAGACTTGGTAAAAATGTATGATACTTACATTACAAACCACCAAAATCAAGTATTTTAGCAGATAGTCTGTCAGAGTTACACTGTAGTTCACTACTGAGAGGAAAACTTTAAAAACTATTATAAAAACTGTAAATTAAATAAACTACTATCCACTGCCTTCCAGCCTGGAGGAATGGCCTACAGGGAGATGTTTTATGGTCTAACTGAACATTTTACCACCCAGTATTACTTAATATACAAAATATATACTTTCCAAAGCCACTATGTACCTCTAACTACCCTTAGGTTTTAGCGTAATACTGACAGTTTCAATCTAATTTACTTAGATTAAATACTATACGTTAGATTATTACATATTAATCTGCCTTCGCTTTGCAATGTTTACTTGTACCTCTAATATAGGTTATCTTCACACCAATATTTATCATCTAAAAGGAAGCTGTTTTGCTAGTAATATACTGTATCTAGTAATGTTATATTTAATACAGACTATAGATTTATTATTTTTTGTTATTCAGCACATTTAAATATTAATTCTTAAACATAGTTTCCCTATACAAATATTTGTTCACTTAGAGTTGTATTGTTAAAAAGTGACATTTTAAACAAAACAAACAAAAAAAAAAAAACAAAAAAAAAACTCAAAAGGTACCAACATAGGTTTAGAATACTCCTTATTCTCTAGAGCCATGGATTTATAGCGTGAAGCTGGGCTAAATGACATTCACAGAAGGAGTATTTTACTACACATGTATTCATATTGAATGTAACCAGATGTTGACAGTGATGTTGAAATTTTGGCAACTTTCTGATTGTTTCACTAGTCTGATCCAGTTCCATTTATCATTGCATTGATTGATCTAGTCTCTACAGATCTGCTTTGCTTAAATGTTAATTATGATGTCATTTTTGATTCATGTGCAAATCTTTTTTGTCCCATATCTGGTATGCAAACATTACAATTAGGTCTGGCAAAAATTGTAATTATACTGCAGTAACTAGTGTACTTTTGTGTAATTAAATTTACACAATTACCCAGATTATGCCATCAACACCTTATTTTAATGTGAAATGTTATTTTCAGGTAATTTTAGAACCCAAGCAGCATTTCAGGCAGATATTTGTACCATTTAGGTAATTTTTGAGTGTAAAATTACAAATCTGTGCATGAGCAGCAAAGTTCTGAGCACAAGCAACCGGAATCATATCAAAAATACATTATCAAATTTTTTTTTTTTACCTGAACAAATCGCTTGGGTAATGTTTTGAGTGATATGTATTTTAGGTAATTTGGTGTCATTTCATGTAATTTTGCAGTAAGTCCACTTAACTATGCTACAGCATTAACAATACTGAATATATATATATATATATATATATATATATATATATATATATATAGAGAGAGAGAGAGAGAGAGAGATAGATAACGAACAGTCCTATTTTTACGGCACCAATGGCAGTATATAGATTAGGGTATAAAAGAGCAATGGAACGGTCCCATGAACACAAAAACCTTGTATAGATGACACAGCTACATAGTTACACAATTTGCGTTTTATTTGGCAGTTCGCCACTCTCTATTTCAAAAACTACAAGTTAGACACTAAGAATTGTGTCATTGTGAAAGATGACTGCACTGCTGCAAAAATACCTACGTACTGCCACTGAACCATCCAATAATAATTTACAGAGAAAGCACCTTGAGTGTGTTAACCCATTCGGCAAAGATAGAAATATAGAATCACATTCCAAATATGATCTTTGAAACACACTGGGATTCAGAACATTTTAGGTGGAATTTGAAAAGTATGAAGATACCCCATGTCGTGGTTAGTACACATTTCTAAACAGTACTGGAAACCTACGTTTCCACCCGCCTGCCTAGCAGGAAACATTCTACAGCATTGTCTCCGGCTTATAATCGAGGCAGCAGCAATGCTGTAGGATGGAGGGTGCACCAGCACCCTCGCAACGTTCACTGTCTGCAAACCAGACAGTCAACATTGCGAAGGTGCTGGTCAGGTGGGCCCCTGCACCCGTTCGCCGCCAGCCTTTTCAGTGCAGTGCAGTGCCATACCACCGCCATGAAAAGGCTGGAGGAGAATGAGGTTGTAATCCCCAGGGCAGTATTGCTTGCAGCACAGCCCTGGCGGATTAGGACCGCCGCAACTGCCAGACCACTGCAACTGCAAGACTGCCAGGATCTCTGATCCTGGCAGAGCTGGCGGCCTGCAGCGGCACAACTGCCATGGTCCTTATATGGCACTCTGACCACCATCCTAGAGTCTGGCGGTCAAGTGACCGCCAGACTTGTAATGAGGCCCCAAGTTACAAAAGCATATTAAAGTACAATTACCAGCACATCTTCAAAAGAAAAAGAAACTAGCATTTGCAATGCAACGGGTCCTGCATTTGCTCGAGTTAGAGCTATTAGTGTTTTAAATTCCTAACTGGACTTTTCTCACCACATAAATTGAAAATGAAAAGTAAAACAGTTGACATACAAGAGCAGATTCAAAGCGCAATGAGCGCAGAAGGAGAGCCACAAAATGAAAAAGAAGTTTGCTTGCAGTCAAACGTATCGGCAATCCATGTACCTGGGTTGCTGGCCAAGGCGGTAAAAAAAACGCTCTAAGGAGGGACAAACATAAAGCATTTACCAATGATAACAAAGGACTTTTTAAAGGCAAACCCAAGAATGAGAGATAGCGATGGGTGTGTGGTGGGCGTGGTTAAAAGCCCACAGATAAATTACAACAGGGCAGAGCTCTTGCACACTCAACCTAAAAACGGGACACAGAGATGAGGAAGATTAAACAACAAGAAAACTAGGTCATAATAGTGAGCCATATCTATCTGTCTTAATCATAGCTGTACTTACTGATCTGAGAAATGCCTGCAGTTGGCAATCTGATATGGTTAAACTTTGATCATATTTTGAAATGCAATGACATGGCACTAAAGAAAGCAAACCATGATACTCACTTAAAAGCAATTTACAATTAGATGGTAATGTCAGGTTTTCCCATGACAAGTAGAAACATGTTTTAACATTTTGCTCTTGCCAAGGCTACAAAAAGCTTTCATAGTGCTTAGGAAATGTTAACACCAACACAGCAAAACATTTACGACAGTCGCATATTCTATTTGCAAGGATTCAAATTTAAAATACATATTAAGGAGTTAATACGCTGTCTGGCAATTTCTCACCTTCAGTGCAGGATATCACAGAGTTAATGCAGCAGACTGAGTAATAAAATAAAGAAGAGAACAAGATTGGGGCAAGGTTTTTGGGGAAAGGTTTGGGGGGTCTCAATCACCTTCCAAATGAGTAGACAGTGAGGAGAGGGACCACACATAAAAAACATAAATGAGAGGCAGACCTAATGCAGAGCCAATGTCAGAAAAAAAGCCCAACCCCACCCCTACACACAACTTGATGCAGACATGCTCTCTCTCCAGGAAAAACAAACAGTTCCAGGAAATCCTGACAACATAAAACAGGTATGAGGAGAAAAATAAAAATACAAGGGACAATAAAACAGCTTACTCATTACAGGGAAACTCGCCAATGCAAAGCGTCAGTCTGGGAGTTTTCCACAGTGAAATATCGTACAACCATTTGATTCTTACTGCCTCAAATTCTTTAACAGCAATTCCAAATAACAACAGAAATATTGTTTCTGGTTCAATGCTCAAGCTTCCTCTAAGGAAAATTTACTTTGTGTTTGCTGAAGATGAAGTTAAAATACTGCAGATGTATGCCAAGTAACTGGGTTGATCACAACCACTGATTCATGACATCTACTCATTCACGCTCTGATTGAGCCCTTCAAAAACACGCTTGCTTGTTCAGTGCCCCCCTCTTGTTGAAAATTAGGGTGAGGGTGCTTAAAATGCAAATAATCATCTGTGGGTGGACAAACATTTACTGTTTGTGACAATGATATATGGAAAAAGATTGTGCTTAAAGAGTGTCTTTTAAAGACACACTTCAAGTAGGACAAGAAATAAAACAATTGTAATATGTATTTTAAGGAAAATGTGCTTAAACAGTTCCTTTTAAACACATACTTCAGTAGTTCAGAAAATGAAACAATCTTTAAAGAACAAGAGAAGAGTATTTAAATAAATAATGCTGCCTGCTTCAACCATATAGTAGATTGTCCTGAACTGCTATCTCTTGAGAAACCCCTTTATGTCAACATATCTCATTACATTCACTTTACAGAGAAACTCTGGAAATTCTGCATTAGAGGAAACGGTTGCCAACCATAGGTTTGCCTCAAATG
This sequence comes from Pleurodeles waltl, assembly GCF_031143425.1. Classification (NCBI taxonomy): domain Eukaryota; kingdom Metazoa; phylum Chordata; class Amphibia; order Caudata; family Salamandridae; genus Pleurodeles; species Pleurodeles waltl. The sequence goes on from NC_090438.1 coordinate 568,412,518, forward strand.
ACCTTCTAAAGGACTGCTGTAATTCAGAAAGCATTCTAATAGAAATCATGCATAGTTGGAGGTGCCCTGTATTGGAAAGAATATCTTCTAGTATGTTCCAATTGTACTTAAAACATCACAATATGTGCAATGTTAAAAATTCTTAAATATAAAAAAAACATACCCGTAGTTCACTTAAAGAAGCATCAGGATCTATCAAACTGCTCGTATCACCACTGCCGCGTCTTGAGGAAGACCCACTGAGGGGAGTAAAAGATCCAGGCAGTCCAGAGTTAGCATTCCTAGACGACGGCTAAAAGTAACAGAACAAAAGACATTTAAAGAAAGGCTCTCGAAACTGTATTAAGTAAAAGTGCATTGTATGCATCATGTCAAGTAACAAATTCTAGAATATAGATAAAAATAAAAATACATTTTGATGTCTTTAGAAATTAATTAAATTTTGAAAAGCATTGGCAAAGTCAATGTGTGTGGTTTTAGCGCCCTGACTTCTAGGTTTGTCACTGCCTGTTTTGTTAAGGTTTTTGAAAAATGTTATTTTTAGGGGGATGCTGGGCCCTTGCCAATGTACAAAATATTAACATTGGGCAAAAGCAAACTGTGTTTTTGGGCTCACAAAGCACAGTTTCCATAGTAGTACCTTGTACTGAAGGGAACTAGCTTATGTGGATATTATCTTTGTGAAAGAACAGAGGGGGTCACTCATGAGGTTAACCAACGGCCGAGGTGGGCTAACCTACTGCCCCACGCTGTGTACTGTAATGAGAAGAAAATTATGAACAACATCAATATGCCAATGAATGAATTAAGCTTGTTGAATGGATATATATATATATATATATATATATATATATATATATATATATATATATATATATACACATACACACACACACACTAAAATGTGATATGCTAAACAGGTTAGTAATTTTGAAAATCAATGATTTTGAATAATTTTCACACAGACAGTAAAGCAGCTTGAGTTAGCTTAAAGGATTTGAACCTTTTCTTGGTTAACTGTATGTAATTAAAATAAGTTCTGAAAAAATTGTAATCAATTGTAAAAAAACAAAACTAGTTCTCATGAAAAGAAAATGTGGGTGAATCAGCAAACTGCTGGGAAAAACACAGATAAACGTGACAGACCCAATATGGAATATGGGTTGAAATGTAAAGCAAAAAAAAAAAAAAGTCAACTGAAAAACAGGAACAACACTTCCAACATTAAATAAGATATAAATTAAGTGACATTTTTGACAAGAAAACAGAAGCAAACGGGGTTGATGAGGCAGAAATAGTAGAAGATCAGATGGGTAGATTTAGGGATATCTTAACAACTTCTCACGGACAAAGAAAATTAAAAAATGACAAAATATCTTATCACACAAAAAACTGCGTCAACTAAACATTTGAAATAAAATATATTTTCATCAATGCCTTCATTCCTAATATCAGAAGGATTGTTTGTTCACAGAAACTAGCTTTGACAATGGGTTTTCTCAACTTGATTATCATCCAGAACACCTCTTAGTTGCAAAAGAGCCTTCTTGCCTAGCAGAATTTATTCTAGTAGGTATTAGGCCTTTGGGAGTACACAGCATATCCTATAATTAATTTCGTAAATAATTCTAATTGGTTAGCTTCACAATCATCTGTCATTATTTATAATGATCTGTATTCAGTAGGTGTTACAATTACTCCAATGCTTGCGGTCATAGACACTTACTGGATTTATTTTAACCTTTTGTTAGTACAATATTTTACCTTGGAAGCAACCATTTAGTTAACACTACCTTTCACCCAACATATGCCTCTTCACATCAGAACGTGTAGTAATTAACAAAATGTACAGTGGTAGGTGGTGTGTGCATTTTTTTTTTTTTGGGTCTTTATTCAATCACTGGCAGCATGGTGGTGGAGGGGGCAGGATCACAGGCATTTCGAATAGCTTCCCTCTTTGGTAAGTCAACCTCTTCTATAGAACAATTAATCTTGGTGAATTGATATTTAGAATATATTTATTACATCACAATAATGTTTATGGTTAATAGGAATGTTTTGCAACTACACATTTATTAGGATGATATGGGCAGTTGGTGATCTATTGTAATTGTATTTATATAGCGCTTACTACCCCTGGCGAGTCACTGAAGCACTTTTCAGCGAGTAGCACGCTACTTTGGAACCCAAGAGGAATTAATGGTGGATTAGTATAGGGAAATAGGACTACAATATTAGTATTATGAGTTAATTTGAGCAGGGGATATGCAAGTTTGTTAGTTGGATTGGCTAGTGGTTAGGTGTAAAAACCTACTCCAAAAGTGTAAGTGAAGCCTGAAGCAAAACAACCGCCATGAGGGTCCTCTCACAATAAGGTTTCCGGTAAAAATACATAAATTTCAAAGTATGCCAAGCAAGCATGATCGTCACTAGAAGTGTTGAGGGTTCAACAGATCAAAGAAAAGTTTGAGAAAATAGTTGCAAACTGTGCATTTAATAAGCACAAATTTACTAACAACTTTCCAAAAAGCCAAAGTTAGTTCAGAAAATGTGATTTCACATGACTTGTCAATTTTGCATTTCATCTGTATTAATTTCAACATTTTACTTTCTTCTATTAGTCTTTCCTGCCCATTCCAAGATTTGCAATCATATGTTAAGACTGACAAGGTTTTAGATGAGGGCCAGTAGAAAATGCAAAAAATCCTCAAACAGCACTACCTCAGGCAATAAACAGCAAGATTGTGCAGGTAGTACAGGATCATACAACAGTGCTATTGCTAAGAATACAGGGATCATAGATGCTTGGATTGTTGACTGGCTACACTAATTTCAAGGTCTACTTCTTTCAAGGATGTTTGCAAAAGGACCCTTCAAAAAGTCACCTGTTGTGACGAAACACGTGTTGGCTGTGTTTATGGAACAATGCTCAGGCTGTTTTTATGGAACAATGCTCAACTGATTACTTTGATGCCCATATCTTGCAAATTAAAGGAATCCACCACAACCAACGTAACTGGAGGACGTGTTTATTACAAACTTAGTTTTGAGTGCTGCGGCTTCTGTGTTTAATTTCATGTATGGTGTTTCTGCTGAAGCACTACTTCATGCTCTTGGGTAGTGGAGCATATCTATCACATAGCACCACAGTCCACCACATTTCTGCATGATTATCGGCATGAACTACTATTGATTACAATTGCTAAACGTGTGGGAAGTGCACCCCGTTCAACCACCACCACCGCCTCCTCTTTTAGATAATTAAGCATGAATAAAACACTCAAACAAACTAACCTGTGGAATGTCTGAGTAGCTAATCTTAACCGCCCGTCCCCCCAAGAATACTGGTGATACCAATGTTAACCCACAAACATTTATATGGGATCTATGCTGAAATGAGTGTCCATTTAAACTGCTTACGTAGTGACTGAACTACCTCAAAAATTAATTCACTTCATTCTTTCACCAAGTTCAGCAGGACTGTCTTAGCCAGTAGGATCATCAGCCATCTATTTTGTTGGGAAACTAAAGAAGCTATTTCCTATTCAGGCTTTTTAAATCTTTAAGCGCTCCTCATCTAACGAGTGGATCTGCTGAAACTACATATTCAGACTATGCGACATAACAGAAAGCACCTCTGTCGTAGAGTTCTGTGTCAACACTGCCATACCACTATCCATTTATGAAATACTTCTTATTGTACATTTTTTAGTGCAACCGTCACTTCACTGCTTATATATGTATCTTTGTCTTAACCTTTAATATAGATCATTATACTTTTCTGCCCATATACTCCTTGATGCTCAGTCCTCTTGCTTTCACCTCTCCTGAACACAAAACCTTACACGGTATTCAATACAGAACTATAAGGTTCTGGAGGGCTTATTCAAATCTTTTAGTAACTAGAAATGTTTCCGTAACATTACAATCCTAATCCTAATTCTACTTAATCTGATACTCTTTCCTTGCACCCTACTTCTCATTTAGGTGCTAGATGCTTAATAACTTCCTCTCACGGTTCCTAGAAGTGCCCTCTCAATCATCCACATTCACATCTTGCTCTGCTGGGCTCATTTTGTTCACTTACCTTGTCTTTTAGATTGTAATTCTTGCGTTTCAACATACATCTAAGAGGCACTGGGCTAAACCCCATCTACATATGGCCTATTTCTTCATTACCGCACTGGACATTCTTTGTTAAAAATCATATTTTGTGATTTGATTTTTTTTAACTATTCTGCCATCTATCATATTCTGAAGGAAGGCTTTACTTGGTAGGTATTATGTAAACCAGATGAGGAACACACTTGGGGTACTGCCTTGTTTGGGTCTCTGTCCTAGAGTTCAGTTTGCTAAATCCATCTAATATTTTTTCTTCCATAAAAGACGGACTCTCATTTACCAGTTCATTTATGAAGAATTTTGTGCTCCAGAGCTAACTTTACTGTCCTTGAAAACAATATGACAATTTAATGTTTCTAGCAATCCATGTTATCCATGGTGCTTCATGGTCTTATCTAACACTAGTCTAATTGGCATAGTGATTTTTGTTGCTGGGATTTTTCAGATCTAAGGAAAACTTTCCTTCAAGGCATTAGTAATTTCTATTCTGAGATGCCACAATTAAGTTGATTATCAAACAATATATATAATGCAATATTAATTACAAAATTGCCATACTTTGTTTTAGTACTTAAACCTAAAAAATACAGAAGCTGAGTGAGTTTAAATGATGAGAAACCAGTTTTTTGCTTATTTGAAAAAAAAGCTTAACTTCAAAATGATTTTGGAAATTATATGGTGCAGCATATTTCAAAAGCCTCCGGATGCTTGTAAAAAACAGATGGCACAAAGAGGAGGGCGGAGAAATCTACCAAAGAAGTATGTGAGGCAAAACTTGTTGGATTTTTCATAAAAAAGCCACATCTTCAGGAGCCAAGGGAAAGAAGAATTGAGGAATTGAGGAATAGAGGTTCACAGGTACTAAGGTAGAGTATTCCATAGCTGGGTGCCTTTGACCAACAATCTCGTGACACTATAGGAGCAGAAAACTGGAGGATGACCACCCTAAAAGCGTGCCCTGAAATGGGCTCCTGATCCTGCACACACACACAAATACAAACACACATACATACATACACATTTCATGTTCAACCCATCAAGAGTTCGAAATGGGATTTGGAGAGGAGGTACAGCACCGATTTGTGGGTGTTTCTTTTAGGGATTTGAACTAACATATTTGACATGTAGCTAAAGAAGCACTTTGAAAACTGGTTCTATTGTGTTTGCTCGTCCACATTAGAAAGAATGGCTGCAAAATCTAAAGCTTATTGATAACGGATACTTTTGATCGTATGAGGTTGGAGAATGGGAATCAGTGACTGTTCTGATGATTGGGTCAAATAAAGAGCATTTTATGTTGCAAACGTGATGTAGGATGAAGCTACTTCAGATGCTCAACCTTTGTTTGCCCCAAAGGAGAATTTAGAGCCTACTATAGCTTTTCTGCTTTTTTGTAAGAGATGTTTTTGTCAAGGATTATCATGCTGAATCAGGAAGTGTAAAGACTTGGGAGATATTTGGAGGCATGTTAGCTACCAAAATAGCTTGAGAGAAAGCATGGACATCTAGCATTCTTTTAGCTTCAGGCCAGGACTAATGAGCTGGTCCTAGAGTAAGGGGGTTAATTTTGGGAGCAAGGGTCGGAATGCAGATTTGGAATCTGTCAATACAACCTAGATGATACCTCAAGTCTCAACCACACTGAGCTTGGCAAATTTCAGTGATGCTTCTGTTGCCACACTATTCAGGGTCAGATGCTGGTTTAGTAATGAGTCTGTTTCGCCAATGGCTTTCAGGCATACAAACAAATTATTTGCTGTAGACATTCCATTTGCACAGAATGTTCTTGTCCGAACATCTGCATTCATTGTGGACCTACCTCTTGTATTAAAGGGATCAAACCATTGAACAATCAGGCATGGTATCTCTAACATGGGAGGGATAGAGATGTTATGACAAAAGACTGCACTAAACATTAATTTTAGAAACAGTCATACACTACATTATCTTTCTTCAATGGAATACAGAATAGTTTGAAGTCCACTGAGCTACTGCCTAATAAATCAACTACATGCTATTTGCTAGAAACGCTTCTACATCTAAAGGCAGAATTACAACACAGTTGGTTTGTAGTGCAGCTTTCTTAGAGGTCATAAAGTAAAGGATGCTAAGCTTTTGAAAACTAATGAAGACGCTGGATGCCCAAGAACAAATAGACAAGTAATTCAACCATTAGGCATCCAAAACTTGCTGGACCAGTTTGGTGTTTTCTGTAGGCAGAGAGGGATGAAGATCAACCCCAGTAAAACCAAATACATCACTATAAACCCCTGCCAATGGCAAGATCTAACCTAATGCTTAATGGCTTCCCTCTATAGAGGGTTTGTACTTTTGAATACATAGGGCTTGCCCTTTGTTTAGTTTTGAACCATTTTATTGTTTTTCAGAATAGGTATGCAAAGCATTCGTAGTGATACTGTATAAAGCAAATACTGAATATATCAATGCATAGGGAGCTGTACATACATGTTGCTATATGGAGACAGGAGTTTCTGGTTCTAACCTTGAATTTTCAGACAGTTTTTAATATATGCAAAACAAAAACTGGAAGATACATAGCTATGAGTGATATCAGTGTTATAAAAACAGGCATATTACATTGCATAAGGGATGGAGTGGATAGTCCCACATAGATCTATATGTTACTAGAATGGTATAGTAGTATAGTTGCACCTTTGTGAGGTCTATCGGGCACTAGTTCATTACATTTATGATCCGTTAATGCGGAGCTACTTTTGTCCTCAGGTGCCCCCTTGTGGGGGGTGACAAGCAGAGGGTGGTGGGGGGGGCGTGCAGCATGCAAGGGGGGGCGTTATCTTTACCAACAGGGGCTCAGTACTCCCTTTCTCTATCATGATGGTACCTCCCCTAAGGCACTAGACATTCGCAGTATTCTTGCAGCTCCTGCACATACCTACCCCAGCCGCTTGCTATCCGGACCCTGCGTAATCCTCTAGACTCTTCCCATCTAAGTGCTGTTATCTCTGCTTTACTACATTTGATCAGAGCAGCACCCCAGTGGGAGAGTGTCGGGAGCGTGGGTGATTACAAACCAATGGCAAAGCTCTTCTGCCTATAATAAGAGCCAAGTCGATGAAGCAATTTGTTACAGCTGCTCGTTTGGAGCGTGAAAAAGGCCCAACAGGACACCGCCTGCTTTGTACAGGTCTGAACGTTGGGTTAGCTCTGTGATGACCCCCAGTGTTTGTGTCCATAAGCGGGCTGATTCTGGACAAGAACCTAGGGCTTGCCCTTAGTGAGCACGCTGGATGGACATCCGAGATCCAGAAGATCCAACTCCAATTGTAACACTGGTATTTTGAGAGTTCTGAAGGGATCTAGCTACCCACTGATAATTCCTGCATATAGGAGGGGCCCTTTATGGCGAAGGCCTCTGGGGGCATGATAATATCAAAGATTTAGAAGTGGTGGAAAACAGTTTCCTTCAACTCCTTACTAACCAACCTGTTAGTACATAACTAGTGCCTCTTAGATTAGATCTTAGCCTATAATAGCTACTAGGTTATTCAAAGCAGATACTTCTCAACCAATAGTATTTGCTGTTTCCCTTTTCCTCACAAATATGTGGAGGCATAGACAGAAAGTGCTTGCCTAACCTATTTTTAGTGAGTAGTCACCAAGGCCTATGCGAGTCAATGTTGCATCCTACTGTTTTAAGATCTCAAAAATGTTATGCTGTGTTTTTTTAAAGGGACTATCGACTTATGCCACTGCATGGAATTATGTCTTGGAGGTCTGCTGCTTTGTTTGTGTGATGCCTCTTTTACATGCTACTTCTATATGCTGCTAGGCAATATGCTTTTGTGCTACTTTATTTCTTTGACTGCTATGTTCTAGGGATTTTAATGTTTAACGATTTACTGTTTTTTAATGTTGTTTATTTGCTTTTATGGCACTAGCTGAAATAAAGTCTATTTAATAATAATGAATGAAATTCAATATACATGTGTGAAAACAAGCTATTCAAGAAAAACACAACAAACCCAACATTTAACATATATTTGGGAGGACTCAAGCAAATTACTTGGTAAAAATGAATTTGGATTTCAAAACATTACTCACCCTAGAAAACGTTTCAGAGTTTTGCTTTTCTGCCTTTTCATCCAGCTGGAAGTAAAATAGAAAAGAAATAAGGATGTACACAAACAAATTCAATTATTACATGGAAATATGCTTACACATGACAATTCTCCATTGAGAAAAATCCCAGTAATAGGAAAATTAAACGTTACCTGGCCTTAAAGGGATGATTCCTAATACTCAAATATAACATTTCAAAGGATTCTTGAGACAAGTATGTAGCAGAACCCCCAGGTTCCTTTCAATTATAAATACAATTGTTAAATGAAAAGGAGATTAAGATTTTTTTTAAATTACAAATAGAAAGACACTGCGGTTTAAATCAGACTATGAAGCATATTTATCAAGGATACAAATGTTGTAAAATCAGTTACCATTAAGCATTTTTCATCTATATCATTAAACCTTTAAGATAAATACCATCAATTTTGTTTGAAAAAGCACCATGCCAGAGAGATGCATAATGACCCTACAAAGGGACTTTTAAAGGACAGTGCATCCAAACTTTGATATCTCGCAGAGACTTTAGTTTTCAAATAATGTTTACGGAAACTGTAGCAGCATTTCAGTGTAGGTGTTTTAAATAGTTCAGCTAAACAAATGATAACTAGATATTCACCTGGGACCACTAATCATCGTCTTAGTGCCTTGTACTGTAAATGCCAAATATTGTCAAAAACCCCAAACAAAAACAGAACACAAGAAAAGCAGGACAATGGTGGACTTCCCTGTACATTAACAATTTACATGCAAATGCAACAGTTAATTTTCATCTAAAAATACAGCGCATCCAACATTTTAGGAATTTCTTAAAATTAATATATCGTTTTTTTGTTTACTTCTGTGCAAAAAAACAAACGGACTGAGTAACCAATTTATACTTATGAACATCCTCGCCTTGCTCAGAATTTGTCAAGGGAAGGCATTAACTCTTCCATGTACAATTATTCCAACAAAAATACACTTTTTAAACAAGATTAATCTGAATTACCTTTGTAAATCACACTGTTGCACTAAATAGACTTGTCGTTATTTCATAGGTTTACTGGAAGTATGAGTCATAACAAGAGAGCCCAAACTATGGATTTTTATCCAAAAAGTGGAGATCCAGATTAGGGATGACAGCAAAGGATTAAGGGCCAGATGTATCATTTTTTCAAATAGCGATTACCTAATTGCGAATATCTGTGAATAGCAATTATGCAATCGCTATTTGAATGTATGAAACTCCAGGAGTTTCATTTAGCGATTCCCAATGGCTCGTAAATCGATCTACCTCATTAATATTCATGAGGTAGGCTGCAAACTTGTGACCCATTGTGAACTGCGATAAGCACAGGGATGGTGGCCTGCTGGGCTCAGCAGACCACCATGTCTGGGAATGCTTTTAAATAAAGCAATCTTTTTTTTATTTTTATGTTTTTTAATGCAGCCAGTTTTCCTTGAAGGAAAACGGGATGCGTTTAAAAAGGAAAAAGGAAAAGTTTTCTCTTCATTTTTTAAGAGCAGGCAGTGGTCCGTGGGACCACTGCCTGCTCTTAAAAAATATTTTTGCATGCATTCACAAAGAGGAAGGGGCCCCTTGGGGACCCCCTTCCCGTTTGCGAACGGGTTACCACCTACTTAGTAAAATGTGAATGTTTTGCGACCCCATTTCGGTCACAAAACATTCCTACTTACCTTCGGAAGGGACGCCATTTACACGCACCTTTCTAATACCGAAATCAGTAGGTAGTCGCAATTCCAATTTGCAATATGGTAACAAGTTACAGAATCGCAAATTGGAATTAATACATACCAAAATACATTTTCGCAATTGCAAACGGCCCAACTGGGCCCGTTTTCGATTGGAAAAATGCATGATACATCTGGCCCCAAGATACTGAAAGCTGGTCTCAAGTAAGCACAGACCAAATTTTTTTCTGTAAAAATCAGAATGAATATCAAACACGACATGCCATTAACTCACTCCACTTTTGCTTGCCAATAATATATATACACACACTGAGGTCTTTGAAGCTCATTTTTGGGCACTTTATTGTTAAGGTTTACAAGCGCCCATCATGACCGAAGTTTAGTTAAAGAACAGTTATTTAAGGGTTTTTTTCCCCAATTTGTAATAGTTACAAATGGCTAAAAGTTAAAAAGGTCCTGAAAAGTCCAAATTTGAGTACTTAGGGCCTGATTGAGATCTTGATGGGAACAGTCCCACCATTGGTTTTCCATCGGAAAAGCTGACTGCCGCCTTGCAGTCCATCCACTTGATGTAGATGTTGGCGGGCGTATAGGCGAAACCGCCTGAGTCACGCTGACCCTACGAGGAATCTTCACCCGTGTCGACTGCACCATTGGAAATAGTGGCTGGAGGTGGGACTCCAGCCACCCTTCCCACTTAGCAGATTACGATGTGCCTTCCTGCCAAGGCAACTGTAGAGGTGTTACCTCCAAATGGAGTTGGTGGACTGGAAGGGAAATGAGGCAAAAACCTACCTTTTTCCCCCCTCTTTCCACTTCCGTTTTCGACTGGACACAACTGGACAAAACCTGCTGTTGCTGCTGCCACTGGACCATGGAGGACACAAGACCCCACCGTCTCTGTATTTGAAGGTAAGCATTCCGCAGTACCTGTGTACGTTGTTTGGTCGTTGAGCATGACTGTAGTTCTTTATATGTCACTGTCATTTTTAGGGTCGAGTCTGCGTTGCATGCGCTCGCGCATGCGTATCGCAGCGAGACGCTTTAGTTCTTAGAAAAGGGCTTGGAGCCCTGTCGACGTCACGTCAGTGTTTTTCATTGGTTCGTGGGCTTGCCTAGTAAAATATGCTTGCTTTCATTAGTGGGAGGCATGTACACGTCATGCCTTTCCTGGTGGCTAGCACTCCTCGAGCACAGCGACAGAGTACAGAAAACATGGAGGCTCGCTGTTTTGTCGGATCGTGGACTACTTTTTCTCTATTTTCCTAGCGTGATTTTGCTTGACAGAAGAAGTCGAGCGTTTTACACAGTTAATTTCACTTTTTAGGGTTACATACATAAAAGCACTTTTGCCGATAGATGAAGTCGGGTTAGGAGTTTACAACGCGATCAGCTCTAACATGAACAAACGCGAGACCCGTTGCATTGCAAATGCTTGTTTTAATATACTTGTGACATGCATATGTCTGGAAAACATCTGTCAGACACTGATGGGGACACACTGGTATACGACACAAATTGATCACATACACAATTATTACTTTGGTGTAAGTATTCATTACCAAATGAATGCTTGCACCAAAAACCACAATAATAGATAATTAGATGATAAGGCCTGCAACTCACTCACTCTGTAGGCAGATGTAATTGCCACAAGGAAGGCTGTTTTCAATATGAAAAGCCTGAGGGGACAATTGTTTAAAGGCTCAAAAGGAGCGCACATCAAGAAAGTCAGAACCAAATTAAGATCCCACTGGGGCATAATGAATGGAGAGGGGTGGAACATATGAGTAAGATCCTTGAGGAACAATTGTAGAATAGGAGACTTAAACAATGAAGGTTGATCAGGCAAATGCAGCAAAGCAGAAATAGCAGGCAAATATCCTGTAAGAGTGCCCAAAGCAGATCCCTGCTGGGCAATGGAAAGAATGAATGATAGGACCTCAGAAAAAGGGACAGAAACGCTGCCAATAGACTTGTCCGTGCACTATGCCACAAATTTCTTCCAGTAACAGACGCATGCCATTTTGGTGGAGGGACGCGTGGCTGCCGAGATTACATTACAGACTTCGGACAGAAGGTCATAAGCTGTTAACTGCCACCACTCAATCTCCACACAAGAAGGCAGAGTGGACAGGATTGGGTGAAGAACCCTTTTCCTGCTGCTGTGACAGAAGATCCTCCTGGATGGGCAGTCTGATCGGAGGATCAATGGACATGCTCAGCAACTGAGGATACCAGAATCTCCGTGCCCAGTCTGGAGCCACAAGGATGACTTGGGCCCAGTCGTTCCTGATCCTCTTGTGAACACTGAGCAGGAGTGGTATGGGCAGAAAGGCATACAGGAGACCCGAGCTCCACTCACAAGGAAAAGCATCTCTGAGAAATTGTCCCCTTGGAAACTCCAAGGCGCATTGCTGCTGACATAGCCTATTTTCAGCAGAGGCGAAGAGACCTAACCAAGACTTTCCCCATTGCTGAAAGAGACCGTACACCACCTCCAGATGGCAAAGTCATTTGTGATCAGCTAGGCATTTTCGGCTGAGTTCGTCCGCTTTGGGGTTCAGACAGCCCACCAGATGTTGAACCACCAGGGATATGTTGTGCTGTTCCAGCCATGTCCAAAGGCGTAGGGCTTCTTAAAGGGTCCACGACCCCAACCCATCCTGCTTGTTGCAATACCACATGGCAGTGGTGTTGTTCATGAACACCTGCACCATCCTTCCCTTTATAGGAGGGAACAAAGGCTTTCAATGCCAGTCAGATTGCATGGAGCTCCAGCATGTTAATGTGGACTCCTGCTTCCGCTGGAGACCAGATGCCTCTAATCTTCACCTCTCCAAGATGGCTGCCCCAGCCCTGGAGCGAAGCATCCGTCACTACAATCAGATCTGGTTGGGGAAGGGAGAGTAGTCTGCCTCTGGCCCAATCGCGGTTCATAAACCACCACTGCAGATATTTCATAGTTCCCTTTGAGATCTGGACCATGTCGGAAAGATTCCCCTGATGCTGCGCCCATTGGAACTTCAGGTCCCACTGCAGAGACCACATATGCCATCTGGCATGTCACTAGCAGGATGCAGGAGGCCATGAGGCCCAGCAGCCTCAGAGTCAATCAGTTTGCTGGCTTTACCCAAGTCCGTACACCAGTCCATTTCCGTCTCATAGGGCAGGTATTCTAATGGGTCCAGAGACCCCTCCCAATCTTTCCAGCAGCCCAGCCTGGTGAAATAAGGCTCAGGCTTCGAACGAGGGGGAAGAGCCTCTGCTGGCGCCAGAGTATGAAGATGCCCATCCACCTCCATGTCGGGGATGACAATGGGGATGGCGCTGCCCGTGGATGCTGCCACCACCAGGAGCATCCACATTGGGACCGGTGTCGGGGAAGATCAAGATGGTATGACCGGTGCCAGTCCAGTTCCAGGCCTGGATCCCTGGGAGCTCATTTTTGCCGAGGCTGAAGCTGCTGGTGTGGAACATGATGCAACCCCCTCAAACAACATGGGCCCGAAGGTGCACCAGCAGAGCCAGACTTCCCAAAAATGAGGAGCATGAACTCATAGTACTCTTTGATTCGGGCAGGGATTGCTCCAGTTCCTGGAAACTCAGGGAGGAGCGAAGTCGGCCAAGGCAAAGTTGCTGCAAAACGAGACCTAGAGTGACTATGCTTCATCGTTGCGCCAGCCAACAGATGAGGAGAAGTCTAAGCGGGATTCGAGTTCTTGCTTTTCTTCTTACGCCTCGACTTACCTGATCACCCTGAGGACTTTGAATGGGGCAAATTGAGAATCCGTGACTCATCCCAGGACCTTCTTCTCCACCAAGACCTTGACCTGAGCAGTCGCGTGCCGGGCCACCATCAGTTTTAGAGACCGCTCCCTCAAAGCTTTCGGATGCATGGCTGGACACTCACAAGCATGACTTCAGGTTGTGGTTGCGCTCTAAACACCATAAACACATGAGGTGTGGATCCATCATGGACATCGACTGATGACAGGATTCGCAGGGCTCGAAGCCTGTCTTCCTAGAAGACATCCCTCAACATACCAGGAGAAAATTTCTCGAAAAAAAGCTTTGACAAAAGTAAAAAAAAACAATTTTTTAAAAAAGACCAGTCAAAAAACAACCAAGGGGTAGCTCTCCCCAGACTGGTGCTGGCTGGCGCAGAAAGAAAACAACTGACTTTAGCCTGCCTCGCAGCACCTATTCAGAGACCGCAACATCATTTCTACTGTTCACGAAAATCTTCCGTATCCTGTCTGACGCCTGGGAAGATAGGGAATCTGCAGCTAGGAATCTCTATCAGAGTAGAAGCTTGATACTGAAAGGATGAAATGTTCTTGCAATTAAAGCTTTAACAATTAACTTGTATCAGAAGAGTTTCCTAAGAATAAGAAATTTGACAGATCTCTTGTAGTCAACAGCAAGCAGAATTTGCAAAGCTTTATCTTCAGATCAGTAGGCATACATGCCATGGCCATGCTCGAATGTCAAGTTATTTGGGCATTAAACTAACTTCTTAAAATCATGTCGGGAAAAAGCGTTTTTAACACAAGTTTTAAAACCATGGAATTCCAGAGATTCAACAACAAACAAGATTTTGCAATGCAATAGGTCTCACATATTTCGAACAAGTTACTTGTCATCTTTTGACAACAGTGCCCACCAGCATAAACATAATAAAACATGAGTAGAAACTGATAAAAGACGACTTAACAAAATAAATTAAAGTTAGCTTTAAAAAAATGAAACTTTGCAATTGTGTTTGTCCTCCTGGGCACGTTTTTGCCAGTCACCAGCCTTCTGTTTGCAGGGCACTGGAAGTTAGAACAAAATAGTACCTCAATCACATCGGGAGCAGTGGACAGGCACTAATTAAGTTGAAATCAATTAGTGTTTGATCCCTGCTCCACAAAGAGGAACGGAAATGCCAGGCATGCCGTGACAAATTAAAAGGCTGAAAGAAGAGTGCCACGCAAGCCAACAAATGGTGAGTGCCTGGCGGACTCCAAGCCCTTTACTGAACACAACAGTGTCTTGCATGTGAGACGCATGTGCAAGCGCATGCACTCGCAGGCTTGACCCGAAAAAATGAATTTTACAACCAATGTAAAATTAAACTAAAAACAAAAACGCAACAAGGTAGACAGAATAACAGATAACACTGACAGGGTACTCACTAATTAACATAACTCCTAACTAAATAAATAAGTGACAGGACATTTTGGCCACCGTACTGTATGAATTTGCCAGTCACTGAAAATGACCTCTAGGGCATGAAAGTTTTCATCAACATTTCTGTCCCTTGAAAATAGTGCTGAGAACATGTTGCTGCTCTAAAACGAGATTCATGTAAACAAATCGAAGGACTGAATGTTTGACAGGTTTCCCCAGCAGCGAATCTTACTTCATATTACATTATCTCCACTCTGATGTTTACGACTTCGGGTAAGATCTTTAATGTATGGTGCTGCAGTTAGCTACTTTAGATGTTGCACCATCATTTGTGAAGAAATCAAAGTATGCAGTTGTCATCACTTAAATCACACTATAAATGGCACAGTGCTGCTAGCTGATATAATGAAACTGTTTCAACATGGTTTTCTGTTTAATAATTCTGAAAAAGTAAAATTACCATACGATTTTATAATGTATTTCAATTAACATTTAGTTTATGTACTGTATGTATGTTTTTATAGACTTAAAAAACACAAATGAGACAAATGTTTTAATCCTTTACATGACTATTGATACTAGCCTAGCACTTCGCACACATGTAGAGGTACATCAAGAAGATTTGTAGGACTGGAAAAAATACATGACTTTAAACGTATGAGGAAGGAAGCCTGCCACTTTATAATGAAGCACTGACAAAACCAATAGGTCTCACCTACAATAGCTATTGGCTTGGTCATAGAACTTTAGCTATTTTGCCTGGTAACTGGCAGATTGAGATATTGCTGTAGACTGCTTTTCTGACCTTATTATCTCACCTGGAAGGGAGAGAGGCGGGGGTGATTCCTTCTTTAGGGCAAATGGGTGCTGTCCCCTCCCCCTATGAACGACACATGCATTACCATAAATTAGAAAAGACATTGATTTACTGCAGCGCTGTATTGCTTACAATTCTGTTGTCAGGACAGGGCGTGACCAGTCCTGGTGAATGGCAGAACCGCAGGTTTTAAGCCAAGTGCGCATGTCAGGTTGGACAAGTCTCTTTCTCTGACCAGCCTGACATGCACTTTATGCTTCATGAACTCATACTGCAAAGGAGCCAGGGGAACACAGCACATCTCCCACAGTCTCTTTTTGCGCGCTGTATTCATCTGCTCACAACAATCCTTGCATTGCTCTCATGCCCTTCAAACCAAAAACAGCATGAGAGCAATGCATGGATTGGTTGTCTTTAGAGCAGATTAGGCTTGCCCGTCTCCACTGACCCGTGCACAGAAGGCAGCGTGGTGGTGGGAATTCGACATGACCAATCACCGTATGGCTTTATTTTTTAACCTTTCAGTTACTGGCCATGTTTGTTACTTGCCGAGACACTAGAACAGCGGGAACGGAGGGAGAGACTGAAGAGGGCAGACTGCTTTTTTGCATCTTCTCCTGCACCCTGTGCGACCTTCCAAGCCCTGGAAAGTGGCGTTACACTGTTTTGAAGATAATTTTTCTTCAGACAGCTATATAATTGGAGTGTAGTTCTGTTTTGATTGGAAAGCAAAAAGTTTGCAGATTGGAGAGAAACTACTTGGTGAAAGGTTTCTTGATTGTATGGAGGAACTCGACACACTTACATTTTATTTTTACTTCCTCTTTGATACCTTCTAGAAAAGGTCGAGACTTCTCAGACCGGTTTGCGCCCAGTTTCTTGCAGTAGTGGTATGGAACGTGTCTAACGCTGTTGGAATCGACTGCAGTCCAGTATGGCTGCATTGCGTCACACAAATGGAATGTTTTCAAATTAAAGCTGTCTGTTCTGCAATACAGGAATGTGCACCAGCCCCAATTTCACTAAGAAAACTATTTGTTGAATAAAATCCGAACGTTCTCCACTTATCGCATCTTTAAGAAGCTGGTTCCCTATCAAAAGAATATCTGAAGAATTAGGGCGCGAGAGCAGACTTTAGAACACAGAACAAGACGGAGTCCCGGTGTCAGCTCAACATCCTGTGATTCTGCGCAAATAACGTTATTGCCCCGCGCCTAAAATAATGAGCAAGGCCTCGTGTGATGTAATGGTACTCGTGTAAAGCGCACCAATATCTCGGGAGTGAGTTCACGCGGTTTGAAACTGTAAAAAAAAAAAAAAAAAAAAGAAAAAAAAAAAAAACAATTATGGCAAATATTTACACCGATTAAAAAACACATGTTTACCAACAGATCTTGCGACACAAAACAAGGCTTCTGGAAAGAACTGTGTAAACAAGTATGCATTTATTTACATCAAACGAATTCGGTGATTTCACGTTCTATGTTGAGTGATATTTGTAGGGTTGACACCGCAGTTCGTGTCAGGTGTACTTGATTACATCAAGTTATGGTGTGAAGTCACCAGTACGACATAAGGAAAATCGCAAAAAGGA
Source organism: Pleurodeles waltl (assembly GCF_031143425.1). Lineage (NCBI taxonomy): Eukaryota > Metazoa > Chordata > Amphibia > Caudata > Salamandridae > Pleurodeles > Pleurodeles waltl. The sequence continues at coordinate 568,430,022 of NC_090438.1, forward strand.
AGGTGGATATATGGTTAATAAATTTCTTTAGCAGAAGTGCTGTAAATGCATCATCTGCCCTATATTTTCCAAACTTTTCTAAAATGCAGAACCTATCTGAGCACCCTCAATTGAGTCTCCGTGTGATCCAGTACAAGTGCTCCGGCCCCACCACTTATAAAAGTCACCAGTCCCTGGAGAGGGAGGGTGGAGGAGAAGGGTACTAGCTGGGCAAGGGTTATGTAACTAAGCAGATTACCCATACCAAAATATGTAATATGGTTGGAAAATGTTATGCTCAGTCTCCCTTGTTGATTGAAATAAAAAAATAATGTTGGAAAAAAGTCGGCAGGCTCGGGGGCATAATAATAATAATTATGACCTATAATACTATATATACACTACACACCATGATGGCATCACCTTTTTATAATTGATGTATGTCATAAGGGTAGCTAAAGGGTTAATATGCTAAACAAATGTAAATACAAGCATACACAAAAGGTACAACGACTATTTACGCCTCGTCTCTGTGTAAGCAGTCTCTTGTTGGGCCTCTTATGATTGTAATGTTTTTTAATTTCCTATAATTTCCGTGCCAAGCAGGAGTTTAAACTGGTGCACTACATAAATATTCTGTGTAGATGGGTGCAGGCATCACAATATTCTAAATAAGCCTACTGAATTTGCCAATGCTCATTATAGACTGGTATCGGACAAGTGCATGCTAGCCTGATTTTAGTATGTAAAAAAAATATGCTTTGGATATCTGTTCACCAGATAATATAAAAGCTGCTTTCTTAGGTTTGGGCTTTTTTGAGACAAACCTATTGTGAACAATATACATAAAAAGGGGTTCACCTTGTGCCCTTTCAACCACTCACTTTATTTCCTGAGCTTTTTGATCCATTACCTTGAAGCTTTGTCAAAGACTGGATCAGCCCAGTGGCCTATAGATACTATTCCTGTTTGGGTGAATCCTTCCGCCTCCTTTCTGTTATCTGTAGTGAGCCCCATGATGGACTCATTTACAACAGGAACATTCTTTCTACTCCTGCTGGATCCCTACACCTACAATTCTAGAGAGAAACTGTCCCATTTTAATGTGTGGAAAATAAAACTTAGAGACACTTTTTGCTAAAACAAATACTACTCAGACGTGACAAGGGATGTAAAAATTCACTAAAAGAAGCATATAAACCAATTTTCAACAATAACACTATTTTGAGCTCACAGGCCATAAAGCACATCCCTTCAGGGCGAGTGTTCGGTCCCCTTTGGCTTGCCCAACACGCTACTGCCAATGTCAACACTGTGCTATGTTCCAAACAGGATGAAGAGTTCATAAAGGGCATGGATAACCAAGTTTGGCAAGGTATTGCATTGGAATGGAATGGAAACAAATGGGAAGGTCTGTCCTGCTAGGGATGTGCAAAGATTTGTTCTTTAGAACTTTAAGTTTTCTGTAAAACTTTGCAATCTTAGTGAATTTGCAAATGACAATCAGCAGAGAGTAATGTGATCCCAACAGCAGAGGCTGTTAAAACACTGGTCACTGGAATAACTTTTGTTCCTACTGAAATACCACAAGTGAAATGGTGAAAAGTACAGGCTTGTGTGATTCTAAAAATGAATAATAGACTATAACGCTAACCTGCAGTCATCATAAGAGAAGTGCACATGTCTTTGAAACAGTCTTATCTTGAAGTCTAACACAAGTCCACACAAGAACAGAACAGTTTAAACGAAGTTAAAAATGACATTACTAATACTGTCAGCAACCGAATCGAAAACAGACATAACAGTCACATCACTAAGTAGAATGCAGAAGAAAAATGTTAGTGTTGCATTATGTAATGAGCTAGTGAAATACTGAATGAGTGATCCACCTATGACCGAGCACAGAGCAGTGTATTTATCTTCAAACCCATCCCCCTGGTTTATGTCTGCCCTGCATCTTAGATTCTTTAAATCAACAGACTGCACTTTTGTTCAAAAGGAGTGGAGACTATTTAACATGGAAGGAGACTGCAAGTTCACAAAGCCATGGCAGATCACTTTTCATACAGCTTGTTTTTTGCGTCACTCAAGTGGAGGCAGCTACAATCAGTGGCAAGCCCGTTATTTTGTAAGTTGAAAGAGACAACACTGTGCAAAACAATTGTGGTGGGTTAAGGATGAGAGGGTAGGTAGAATGAATTGTTTAGATCAGTGGTTCCCAACCTGTGGTACGGGGACCCCTGGGGGTCCGCAAAGCCTCCTCAGGGGGTCCGCGACTGCTTAGAAAACTAAATAACCAACAGATTAGACCCTCGCCTTTCAGTAGTGACTCGGTACGGGGCCCCCAGAGTCCTATAAAGATTCAGTGGGGGGCCCCCAGGCTCCAGTAATGGTAAAGTGGGAGTCCACAGAAGTCAAAAGGTTGGGAACCACTGGTTTAGATGATAAATAAAATATCTGTCTCGACGGGACATTAAAACCAGAACCCAAACCAAAATCTAACTTAGGTTCAGTGCCATTTCGGTTACTTTCAGGACACAACATGCAAGACTCACACTGTAAAAATCTGGTATACTGACATCATCCACATCGGAGACAATACTCCCCCTGCGATTGGACCGGCTAAAGTAATCAGCAGCAGATTCACTGGGATCGGAAAAATCGGACGACTGAAGAGTCGAGTGGATGGAGAAAAACAGACAGCAGCTCAATAAAACACCAGAGCACCAGTACAAGTAGTAACCATGACACTGTGAATGAAAGCAAAGTACCATGCTAATACATATGTTAGTACGAGTTCATGATGTTCATCGCTACAGTTAGAACAACGACTCCACAGCAGACTAACTGCACTTTCACTGCTATACTGAAAAATCATCCAAACATGTGTAAGGATGATCGTCTTTTAAGCAGAAGCTAAACATACAAGTAATTCCACGATTATGCAACATTTCTTTGTTATGTCTAAGCAGTAAGATAAAAACCTTTAGAGTTCACTTCCAAAGCAGGACTCACAAATATGTAAATGTAATATTTGATAAATATTTAATAATTTAATAAATATTAAATATTTGAATTCACAAATTATACAATTAGATTACATCGAATCTTAAAAGACATTACTACATCAGTTTAAGAGTCATTTCATGCAGTACTGGTTATGGGTTTGTATGTTAAACATGCATGCAAGATTAGTACTAACTATAGTCTCCTTTAAGTAAATTCTGGCATTTGCAACCTTGCCCAGTAATAAAACAAAGTTGGAAAATAGCAGTCATTGAAATAATTGTGACGCGACAGCGGCAGTGTAGCGAGTATTTCACAGAAAGTTCATTTGAGTGTGGGAACCAAGTGAGGGGGGAGTGGAACAGGGGCCGTCTGCAACCTATTCACCTCCCAGCAACCGCAGCTCAATTTGCTTTTTGTAGCACAAAAAGTGGATCACTGTGGACTTTTTTAAATAAACAATCATCAATTAGTGGACTGATGATTCATCCTAAAAGGACTACTTTCACAAATCTTGTTGGTACGTTAATGCTGCGTCTTTTATTGGGTTTATTTTGAGTGTTCATGACACACACCTAAGAGACGCACACGCAACTTAAGCCACTGTTCACTGTTCCATCCAAACTGGTTCTGAAATGCCATTTCTGGTGAATGGCCACCTTTCACTTTTTATAATTTCCCTGCCATACTACAGCCCATTCGTGCAGTTCATTATGCTAGAACCTGCTCATCACCCCGGTTATCAGCAGAACGCATGAAGTGTTAAATCCTGCTCTTCATCAGGAATGCGGAGGAGCACAATAGGTTATATGCACCTAGAAAACCCCTCAATAGTCGCCCGGCTCCTCTCCAGTTATGTACCGCAATCGGTGGCACATGATAGCTCTCGAAATCAACCATAACAAATAAAAATGCTTCTAGCTATCAAGCCATACTCTCGCTCATTCATGACAAAATAATTGGCTCAATAAACGACAGACAGAATAAAGACTGCATTTTGATGTGCGAGTATTAAACTTGGGCAACAGCAGTGAAATATGCCTTCTCCTGGCTTAAGGTTGCCTTTTCAAAGTATAGAAGTGAGTTATGTTCTTCTGCTTGGAGGATGTGTGCAAGTAAACCAGTAATAAGACAGTCAAAACATTAGCAAAATAACTTTGGCAGAAGCCCTTAAACTCAACTCCTTCGGGATTAGTGTCTAGCAGTTGAGAACTAACAACTGTTGCAGAGACCTTTAAAAAAGTATTTAAAGCATTAACAAAATCGTCATCTCTATAGACTCGTTTAACTCAACGAACATTGCATATCATAGTATTAATGAGTGTGGATGGCTTTTTTACTTTAAGTACTTCGGGGAAATAAACTACATGTAACGTGTCTAACCTGACGTCACAGACCAAAAAAAAAAAAACACACGCACGGTCATAAAGTTAATTATATACCAATATCATCTACACACGGGAAGTCATAGTTTTCAAATTTTTGCGAAACTCGAAAAATTAGCCGATACTTAATTAATGAATTCAAATTAGTGTCAAAATAGGAGTAAAGGGACAGGCAGACATCTAAGTAAAAAGATGGATTTTTCATGCCCTGTGCTGACAGAATCGACAAATATTACAATTGTGTAAAAGAGAAGCTGCAGGTATTTAAGTACGAGTAATTTTAAGTATGAGTAATGTTTTCGGTTATTGCTTTCAGAAATTCAGGCACAAAAATGTAAAATTGTTTGGCTACACCACCAGCAGAAGAGCTAAGGGCGTAATCAGTAACACCACTGAGCTATTCAGGAAAACTTACTTTCACGATGGATTTGGCAAGATTGATTTTCGTAGCCACACAGAGCAACCCATGGGATCTTTGTAGCATTCTGCACATCCCTAATTGGTGGGAAAATATTCAGCGCAGCCAAATTATGTTAACCAAACACATTCACCCACACAGATAGTTTGAATTGCACAACTTCCCTATTTGAACAAATCCTACCCCAGGCAAAGTGAAAGGGCATCATATCGTACAACAGGACAATAACAATATTTCCTTCTATAGGATAAAGGAGTTAGTGCAAGCATTTTATCTTTCGTGTAGTTTCGTGCTAATTTTCTTATGACTCAGGGCGCAGTCCCGCAAATAATCAATATTGACACAGAAATTAATTTAGCTTCCTCTGTAAGCACCTTCAAAGAGCAATTTCCGCATTTAATGTTTTTTTTTTTTAGATGGAAAATTAAAGACTCGCTTTTGCCAAATTCATTAAAGTCTAATTAGATCATAAGGTCAACCGAGACATGCACAATGGAATTTAAAACAGTTCATTCTCAAGATGTCACTTGCACCGTGCGGACGATGTATAAAAACGAGATTGACAAACACGGAAAAAAATCATCTTCATGCGAATCCTGCTCACCACACTATCCCTTCGCCCTCGACTGGCACGATCTGAAGAGACAGTACTTTCACTTTCATCATCTGTAGACTTTAAATATGAAATGCAAATTATTAAGATGTTAACCGGTAAGCACTCAGTCGAATTCACATCACAAACTAGCACTGTTCAAGAAAACATGTCCGCAGAAGTGGTATTAAGTAACTGAAATGTAAAATTGATAGCCAGCTCCCAAAAGTTTGTTTGTAAACGATGTACATACTGTTAAGCAACAAGATGTAGGACCTCCTCTGTAACCCCTGAAAGATGGGGAACTGAATTAAACAAAAATAACGTCTAATGAAAAAGTTGATAAACATACTTAGTCGCTACCTGCTTTCTATTTATGGGTGCCAGGTTCCAAGTACCTTTGCAACATTCAACCGTAATAAGAAACACATATACTGCTTTGGTGCACGTGAACACTAGAATTCATCAACTATCATGCCATTTTTTTGAAATTATTTATTTTATGATTCAATACAGAGTACATATTACAAATGTTCTCACAGTTTTCAAAGGAAAATGTCTTTGCTCCATTTACATATGCTTGATACTTTAAGCCCAGATTCAAAGTGAAGGGTGGACAAAGTCTTTACTCCAGTCCTTGTGAGCGGTCTAAGAAAGAAATGTTGGTTCATCATGTCAATCAATCAAACAGTATACTTGGAAAGCGCGGCTAGTAACCCGCTATGGTCTAAAGGCGCCTGGGGGGGGGGGGGGGGGGGGGGAGGGGAGGGGCAGGGCAGCAAGTGATAGGTCGAAGAACAGAGGGTTAAGAGCCACGTTTTGCGGTCTTTTCTAAAATGCGATAGAGTGGGAGATCTTCTGAGGTGGATGGGAAGGGAGTTCCAGGTCTTGGCGGAGTTGTTGGGAGAAAGATCTTCCTCCGTCTGTGGTCTTCCGGGTGTGTGGGACGACGGCGAGGTCGGTGGAAAAGACCTGCCTGGTGGGCGTGTAGAAGTGGAGTCTCTGGTTGAAGTATTCTGGTCTTGTGTTGTGGAGGGCTTTGTATGTGTGCATGAGTAGTTTTAATGTAATTCTCTGGTCTATTGGGAGCCAGTGCAGGTCTCTCAGTAGGGCAGAGGTGTGGCTGTGTTTGGGGGAGTTCTTGATAAGACGGGAGGAGGCATTCTGGATGATGTCTAATTATTTGGAAAGAAACTGACTACATAATATGACAACAGGTTTCAGCCTACATGAATAATTCAGAAGGCTTTCCTTAGGAAAAAAAAGGAAGGGCCTTAGGAACTGCAATGGGATACATTTTATACTGGCTATTCAGACTAGTCGAGTGGATCTTATAAGCGTTCTAAAATCTAGACATGGTGAAGGGAATTTCCTAAAGCCTGAATCCATCAATGCTACTGAGGAGGTTCAAGCACTTCTAAGCCTTGATGTAGAGGCCTTATTTACCAACATACCCCAGGAAGCCACACTACAGGTAGTGGAAAGTGCCCTTATGAACAGACCTTGGACTTTGTCTACTCCTGTTCATTTTGTGATGCAGTGTGCTGCTATAGCCCTGACGGAAAACTTTTTTAAATTTGAGCAACAGCTATATCACCAAATACGGGGTACATCGACCAGTACTTTTGCTCCCAGTCTGGCCTGTCTATACTTGTATGACTTTGAACAATATTATATATTACAGAGTACTAACCTCTTCTCCACCAATTTTCGATTGTGGCGTCGATATATCGATGACATTTTGATCATTTGGCCAGGGCAGACACAACATGTTGACTTGTTCACCACCTGGATCAATGAGCTTGACCCTTTCATGAAATTCACCTCTATCGTCTCCAGTAATCAAATCTCGTTTTTAGACTTGATGATTACCATCAATCATGGTAAACTTGAGACTAGTACATATCAGAAGACTACAGACCGCAATAGTCTATTGCTAAATGAGAGCCTTCACCCAAAAGCACTACGGGACAATTTACCGTATGGTCAGTTCCTATGACTCCGTCGCAATTGCAGTAATGTTTTATATTATGATACACAAGCCAATAACCTTTCAGCTAAATTGCACACTAGACATTATCCTTATCATGTAATCAATACAGCACAGAAACAAGCTTGTAACAACCATAGAGGGGCACTATTGTCAACAGAATCAAAGGCGAATGACACTCGCCTGACATGTGTCACTAAGTTCACTCCTCTCTCCAATATTAAAAAAAAAAAAAATAGTTACCAAGAGATGGCCTTTTCTCAGTTGTGGTGGTGTGTTCATCCCTAAACATTTGTTTGCCTTTAAGAGAACAACCAATATTAAAGATCTGGTAGTCCACACCCGCCCTACCATGACCTGCACCACATCAAAGCAGACCACACTTTGGAACTCTGCTCCCACATTAGGACATTTTCCATGTGGGAATTCTAATGTTTGTTCCCTCACTAAACAAACTGACGCTTTACATCTTGAACCAATAGGCACTTGGCACCTTTTGAAACACACCAACTGTAATACCAGCAATTGTATTTACATGATCACTTGTCCTTGTGATCTCAGATATATAGGAATTACTACAAGACCGGTTTAAAATGAGGATTAATGAGCACCACAGTAACATTAGATGTGGCCACTCTAACAAATTGAGCATTCACTACCTTGATGCTAAACATTCCACTGAGGACATGTGGTGGGTGGTTTTGGACTCTCCTAAACATCTACCGAAAGGACCCAAGTCATTGTTGGAAAAAGAACAACAGTGGGTGTTTAGACTGAGCACTCACATCCACTGACTGAACAATGACATTCCGTGGATGAGCTTTGATACCAATACCTAAGTGAGACAATGTTTCCCTGTCCCACTTATTGAACACTGGGTGTTACTACACATGTTTAAAGCATTTTGCTTTTCTGGTAGTAGCTCTGTATGTTTGATTTTTTTCATTGAAAAATCTTTTTTTTATTTAAACATTTTTTTTAATTGACTGTGTTTTTCTTACATCTATATGCACTAGTCTGCCCCCCCCCCCGTTCACAGTGATCGTATCCTGATTTGGTTTCAGCTAAAAAGGAATTTTCCGCTGTGATATTTACTCAGATATCAGATCGTTCAGATTTAGAGATTTAGCCCCATTTTTATTTTGACTCTGACGGTAGTTCCGGACTGTCTCTTGGATGCGTCCTTTTTTTGTGTCCTCTAACTGACGTCGTGGGCCTTTGCCAATCGCCCTAGCAACAAACGACACTTATTGGTGCACGGATGACTGTGCGTCTTACTTTACCCAAGAGATGCGTAGATTCCGCGTTATTCAGGAACGCATCCTCAGGGTAGGTTCTTGAGCTGGGCATGAGGTAACAAAATATAAGTGCAATGACTTTCTTTTGCTTCCCAATGTTTAATTTACTTTATCTTTACGGCCAGATGTTGTGTTACTGTCTTGATGTATTGAATACTTTGACTTTAACAATCGGTGGAGCGCTTACTGCTTACTTAATTCCAGTCCTTGTCTGGACCTATACCACTTTATTTCTCTCCGGCACGCCAACCGGTGAGATAATTGTACTATTAACGACAAATTATGCGGACCATCTGGTACTTCCTCATTTTTCACACTATATTAATTGTAGTACATACTATGTGCACCAATTCTAAATGAATCACAGTAGTAGGACCCCTGACCTATTATTTCTTGCATCAAATAGACAAACGCGTTTACAATGAGGTTACTAATTGATATGAGGTTACTAATTGATTTGAACAATACTGACTAGTTACTCCTATCTATTTTTACAATTACATCATACATATTATTTTTAGGTGTATATTCAACACTATTCTCTTGACCCTTTAACTGACTCAGGAAGTACATCACTTGGTTTTCTCCATACCCGTATAGATGTTACATCAAGCCTATGACACGCTTGTTCCCATAATGCCTTTTCCTTACCCAGGGAGGGTAAGCAGTGTTAATTTAACTGTTTGCATTTTATTTTTTCACCAAGCATGGTACACACCACGTCCACTGAGTGCCACGTCACCATCAGTATTGATTTGTCTTTTTTTAATATAAGTTTGATTTAGAATTGAATTTGTAAATTGTTATGTGTCCCCTTTTTTGTCCACAGGCTATATCACATATTTCGGTATAATACCTTAAGTAAGTGGTTTTTTTTGGTTTTTGTATACACATTTTTAGACAAATTGAGGTCTCTCTAAATAGCCCAGGAGAAGTGTTTTTGTGTTATTTGGTCCAGATGAAGCGCCACCAGATCCGTATGGACTTCTTAGGCGCGAAACATGTTGACCTGTTGTGATGGTCGAGGATAATTTCTTCTTCCTCACCTTGTTTTGTTGGTAGAGTGGTTGAGCATTATCTCTGTCCCACTCCCCTATATTAGTTTTTATCCTTGACCTAGACCCTTCACTGATCAATAAAGTGTGGTATTTTGGAGGGTTCTTGAGCCATTTTTATCTATTTCATCTCTCTCCTCTTCTTATCTGTGCATAGGATTGAATCTATTCCTACTCCTCAAACCACGGGCACGGATTTCTAGTCAAGATCTCCGGCAGAGTGCCCCCTTGCGGTGGGCTCGTCAGACATTGCAGCGCCAGTCTGACGAGGAGCAAACCCTATGATGAAGCATGACATCCACTGGGTGTGTGAGGGTAATTTGCTTCTAGATACATAAGTGCCTAGTGGAATTTGACATATTCGCTTTGTAACAGTGTACTCATTTATATTGAATGGTAAAATTTACCTTCATTGCAGATAAGCTATTTAAAGCTGGTGCACAACCTACCTGAAGACCTTGCTATTAAAAGCTTCTCCTCCTCTATTTGCACTTTTTACGCACTGTCACTTTTATCTTGCATGTTTACACCACTAAGCGAAATACTGAACAGAACTCCTGTCTCTTTTGTGCTTTCCTATGAACCGTGGTACTGGTACACTATTGATTTAGTCAGGCTTGTTTTTTTACTGATTTGTCTGTCTTATCTGCTTTTATATGTGAAACATGGTCTTTTTATCATGGTAAGGATTTAATTAACTGCATCATCATTAAAAAAATACTATCTTTAAGACGTCACACAATACATAAAGGCAGCTGAAATCGTGAGGAAAATCCTGGTAAAAGATTTCCTAAAGTGAAGTGCAGAGAGGGTGAAGCTGACATGAGGTGAAGGGCTGTGAGAAGTGGCGGACATCAGCAACTGGTGAGCGTCTGTGGTGGGAGAAGCCAAGATTTGGAGTGGCTTGCAGCCCCCTTAACCCTTTACCTTTCCTCTGTGCAACAAATGTAAAGAGAGAACATTTTTTTTACACAGTTTTTCTTTTCATTTTTTTTTCTAACCGAAAGAGTCCTCTCACAATTACTAGACTCTATTAGTGATGTCCCCACAATAAACCAGAGTCTCGAATTAGATCAACTAGATCAATGGTAGGAATTGAAGACTGGTAAAACTCTGTGCTTAGTCGAGACAAATTAGTCTCTTACTTCACCTTCAAAAGAATGAGTAGAATCAAAACCAGGGAGTCATCTAACAGGTCCAACAATAAAAGGATCAAATGCCATCCTCCCTTGACTAACCTATACATCATTTTCTAACTAAACATGTTTAAACTTTAAGAGCTACAACTGATCAGGACAATTCCACAATTGTGATGGGGAAATTTTGGAGTACCAAAGTGGTGCCGCAGGCCTATCTATTTATCAGGCGATGTCAATCCAAGAACCAAGTTTAACTATACTTCCCCTTCCTTCATTGTGTAAGGGTCCTCGTCTCTCCTCATCCCCTTGTTCTGTAAATGTATCCGTTCATGAGTCACTTGGACTCAAAGCCCTGGATACTAGTCTTATTATAGATGGGACGAGAAACATCACGCATAATGTTCTGCAAGATCATGAGAGAAGATATAAAACCCACTCTGAATGATAAGTTTGAACACAGTTCTTTCCTCAGCTTATTCAAAGCTTGACATGCTTTAGTAAGGCATATTTAAAGCATTGGTAATAGTACACAAAAATCAGCACAATGTATCTCTATTGAAAAATATCACGTATGCATAGCATAAGTTAATATTTGATTCACCTCCTTTATTTAAGACATATTACACATTGTAAAATAGAATTTGATGTAGCCAAGTTATGTCCTGTGCATAATGTGCAAAACCATGCTGATCACATATAGGTGTATATCTCCTGCCAACCAATGTTAATTTTTAGGAGAAGTCTGACATAAGGATATCCCCAAATGTAGTGTTCCATGCATAGGCCCTGTCTAAAGTGTTGACAAATGAGGGCAAATCAAAGTAATAACTAAAAATGTAAAGATATAAAGAAGGTAATCTTTATTCCTCCCAATATATTTAAGGCAACATCTAATCAACAAATGCCGATCTGGCTCCCATGGTGACAGCTTCACATAAGCAGTTGGGGATGGAACTAAAGTGGGCCTCTGACAAATTCTCAATTTCGAGCCACCAAGTTGCCTTCCCAGAACAATAAATTACAGAAAAAGTCATCTAGTACTGAATTAAACCAAAATCAAAGTGTCATGAGAATGAAACTATTCAACCAGAATAGAAAGTACAATAAAACAAATGTTCAAGTTCAATCGAAATCGCAGCTCAAATGGAAGGAGGAAGAAAAGGATAACCAAATCTTGCAACAAATGTAAGTATAGTGAAGCTCTGGGCCCTGTCGTTGCCTACACCACAGTGCACCTTTAAACAGGTGCGCCATGCACACACAGGGACAGTGCACCCAATTAAAATGAATGTGCTGACCCTAGGGTCATCTTCAGTGGAACAAGGAGCGGCACCTAGAAAACCGCTCTGTGGTTTTCTGTGCAGGTGACAACACTCCAGCACTTTAGAGAGTGTTTAGAGATCCTCCTGCAGGAGGATGCAGTGAGTGAGTGCATCTGCTGGCAAGCAAATGCCTGTGGGGTGGCCTTGGGACCCCATTCCCCCACTCCCGGAGGGCTGCTCTCAGGGGGTGCATTGACAGTGAGACAGCTTTTTGTGGCACACTTTCAGTGCACCTCCTAAGGGTATGTTTGCCTCTGCACCTGCATCCATAATAAGGCACATTCAGAGGCAAAGTGATTCATTTGCATGGCACCACTCTCCACTGCAAATGAGGCAATGCTCTCTTAAGACAGCACAGTCACTACATGAGCAGCATCCATATCAGTATTACAGAAGGGGCAGTACAAGCATCTGCAGCCCCTTCAGTAATACCAATGCGCCCTGGGGGTGCAACAGTCGTTTGTACCCGCTTTGTATGCCCCAGGGGCACTACGTGTAGTAACGCCCCTGGTTGTAAGTGATATCAAAAGGAAACAGTACCCCTCCTCAAATACAAATTTGTGTGCTTTGGGACACAAACAATCAATGCAGGAAAGAAGCACCAAATGTACTTGGATATCAGCAGGTGAGGCAAGAACGTAAGTAAACGCCAATTCATTCTATAATTTTGTCATTATCCAATCTCACAACTTGACAAAACTGTTTCTGTGGGCTTTAAAGTTCATTCGTTTTGTAAAATATATGACTGGAAGTAAAGGTAGAGAAGTGAACACCTTTCCATCCTTTGCCAAAGCAATAGTAGTAAAATCCAGCAATACTTTGTTGGCTATGAGACTGATAATTCCTAGAGAGGAGATATCATTGCAAGAAACACCTACCTCTCAGATTTTTAAACTTTATTTTTTGCTTGACATTTTATTACGTAAACTTTGCTTATGGTCCTAGCTCTGAGTAATTTAATGAGAACTGTCACAGATAAAACTCAACCCAACAGCTACAGAACCAGGACATTTTTCAATTTGTTCTATTCAGCGATTAAATCCCAAACTCTCACTTTTATTCAGAATTTGATCTATATTATAATTGTTATGCTGTTTTGTCTGATAATCATCCAGATGAAACTGATGTTTCCTACATTAGTGACATCTCTTAATATGGCAGAAGCTCTCCTGACACAAGTCTCCTTAGGTGGAATATCGACAGTTGTAAACCTATGTTAGAAGGAAATATTTTGGATGATATTAAATATAGATGAAATATTTATGTTTTAGGAGATTTGGTTACAATAGTGCCTTAATAATCACTGTGACTGCAGGTAAATAATCTCAATCGGCAAAAGCAAGCCCCCACCATATAGTGTTTTAGTAACCTTGAACTCCACTAAAATAGCTAACAGTGTGGAACTATAAAAGCAGAATGCCCCTGGATTATATTGTGTGTAATTCACTTGATAGCCCTCAAACCGAAATTCTCGTGCTGATTGTAATAAACATATATGTTAAACATATATGTTGTTTTAGGAGCCCTCTATTCCCGGAGTAATGCAACTGTGACAATAGAAAGGGATGCTGCCAATATGTCTAAATAAAAGAGTGCTTTATTAATTATAGCAAGGCATCTTAATTTAAAGTTAATGCCGCTAAACAATTACTGAGTTAACTTTTGGCAATGTACAATGTCCAGTCGGGTACCTTCCTACTCTAATACTTTGAAATGGTCCAAAATGATGTAGAAGTTGATGGCCATTAACAGTCTGGTTTGCCTTAATAGTTGCAGTAAAATAGAATTGTCAATAGGGCAAACATTCCAAACTGGCCGTCAAATAGGCCTCACTCCTATTTATGTCTTGATTGGTTACTGTGAGATGTTACCAATTTTAAAATCTTACCAAATGAGAGAAGGTCTATTTGGACACTCCAGTGGTGCTTGCAATTATGGTCTACCACAGTGGTCCAAAAGGTCTTGCCCAATCCCGTTGAGTACCCTTCTTTGTAATCTATCAGACTCAACAATTATCTTATACAACTGGCATCTTTTAAAATGATATAAACTCAGTTTGACCACTTTTACCATTCAAAGGACAAACTTGGTTCATACTGAACAATGATAAAAGGAGTTTTTGAATGCTTACAAGATCTACCTAGGACGTGTATCAGTCTATCTACGTCAAAACACCTAAATTAATCCTAGTAAAGCAAAATGGTTTGATAAATCATGTCAATGATTTAAAAGTAAACTGAGTGAAAGGCATTATAAGGAGAAATGTAATCTCAGAAGTATTTAGCTTCAAAATTTAAGAGTTGAGTCAATATAAAGTTTTAATTGGAGACAAAAAAACAATTTGCATCTAAAAATGTCGGTTCAATTAAGAGACCCATAGTCCATTGCGACCTTGCTATCTTTTGAGAAATCTTTCAAAGGTTTCTGCTTGGCTTTCAGCTCTAAGCATCCCCCTCCCTTTGCTGGCCCTTCTGTACTGTTCAAGCACAGGATGCAGTATGCTATATGGTACTGTGATTCCTGGGATAGTTTCAACCATATTAATTGCTGCAGGCATAACCTTGCTGGGCCCTCGCCTGAAACTGGCTTTAATTTTGACATTTTTGTGCACATCCTGTGGTTGTAGGTTAATATGCCCATTGGGCGTAGATAGTTGATCAATTTAATTCACCCCTCCAGGAATAAACGTTCTGCTTCTATCTCTAGGCAATGTCAGTTATCGCCACTTTCAGTGCTAACAAGACCAATATGGACGCATTTTTATTAATTGTTTACTGAGCCTGCTTGCCATGATCTTACTGTTGCATGGTAGATGGAAAAGTGGTCAGTAGTTGCAGAGTCCATTGGAGTCCATAATAATTATTGTCCAGAAGGTGACAATGATCTGCTTAAAGTTAGTGATGCTACTAGGCTTGATAGAATGAGCAGGACATGGAATTCTAGACTACTGTTGCTATTAACTCAGAGTTCTTGTGGAGCAAGGTTACATTGGTGGACTGAATGCTTAGATTTCATTCCTAGTCCTTGATTCAGATACAGGCACTGAAAACTGGTCAACAGGGAACGCCACACAGGAAAAGAGTGAGGAGTTACAATCAAGGTTCTAATACTTAACTGTGGCTGATGCAGGGTTTTACCAAAACAAGCATGTTTACTTACCCCAGAACTAATTAACTTTCACAATAGTGACAGTTTTTAACAGTTGACATGGGGAAAAAAATATCAAAGAATAACCAAAGCACATGTATGTCATGCTTGGAGCTAGTTCCGCTACATGCATTATCTCAAATAATTTGTCTCATGAACGTATATTCCACAGCAACTTATTTTCAAGCAATTATTTTTTGGGGGCATGGGTGAACACATATGGATGTTTTCAACAAGTTAAGTGCTCTCAACAACTGGGCCACATGCTTCAAATGTGTTTTATCAACCTGGAAGTGCAAGAATCTCAGTGCAAGACTCTGGACGTTCCATGATTATAGGTATTATAAAACAAAATCTAAAATGCGTTTAATGCTCTTTCCGCAATGCTGCCCTAAATATTTCAGAAAATAACAACCATAGGCAGCGAGGAAGAAAAGACGGTTTAGGCTCTTCATGCAACACAAAGACTAGATATTTCAAAAATGTTCTCTATAAAGGGGCATCACACACTAATTGTTAAGTAATGTTCTTAGCTGAAATTGATGATCCAGAAGATACAAGCATGTGATTTTTTCTGTAAATACTTGAAAAGTTTACCTGCATTTCTTTATACTTATTGCTGCTCATATGACCAATATATTTTTAGAGTTGAGTGCGCAAGCTCTCTGTGGCCTTTTAACCACACCCAGTCTTTTTTTCCATTCTTTGTTTTGGTTGTTTTAAATGCTTCATTTTTATTGGTGCATTTTGTGAAATGTCCCTCCTTTGTGTGCTGAGTTCCCTTCTAGGCGATTGCACTAAGTGAACATTTTTGTTGGCCATCACACTACGTCACGCTTCTTCCTGTTACAGCATATGATTGCCCCTCCTCTGGTTTCGGTTTGCCTTTCATCCTAGCCGCGATCATTTTTAGACATTCACGCAGGGAGCCAATAACGCTCACGGCAGCCATGATGCTTTTAACTGACTTGCTTATGCCAACTGTTTTACTTTTCATTTAAAATTTATGTGGCAAGAAAAGTCAAGTTAGGTATTTACAACGTTAATAACTAACTTGAGCAAACGCGAGACCCATTGCATTGCAAATGCTTGTTATAGTTATGTCTTAACTACAAGATGCCAATAAAAAAAAAAAACATTAAAAAAGATTAGGACACGGATTTCTACCCCAATGTTGCTATTAACTCGGTTAGAGTTTTTATGGGGCAAGGTTAAATTGGTGAACTGAATGCTTTGCTTTCATTCTGATTAAAGTAGTAAGAGCATTAGCTATTATATGTGGGTGGGCAACAGAAAGTTCGAGCCAGATGACTGACTCCGGCTCCGAGGTCCACTAGGACCCTCGAGCAACAAATGAGCCGAAAATAACTGTGGCCTCAGCCACATTTAATTTTTCAGCAGAGGAGGGGCTGGCCAGAGCCACAAGCAATTGTATCTTGAGTATATGTTACTGAAAATGTTAGAGAGAAAGTAACGCAAGCCAGGGCGAGTCTCAGCACCACGAACGTGTTGCAGCACTTGGGAGGCAAAGTCTAACACAGGAATAAGCAATACAAGATCTATATTGCCTCTAATGTGTAGACGTGGACTTGCTGGTAATGGCACTTTTTTTTTTTTTTTTTAACACATTTCCTAGGTTTCGGAGTTCTACTAAATCACAGGGAGGGGAGACAGATAAAGAAATAAAGACAGAAGTAAAAGAAGAGAAGGAACAAAAATAGACAAAAAGTAGCAAGAAGCATCGAAATAAAGGGGCAAAAAAGAAAGGAACGAGAAAGAAAGGAAAAAGCAGGAAAAAGAAAGGAAAAAAGAAGGGAAGAGAAGTAACGAAAAGCAGAAAAGGGTAGAATGTGCAAGAAAGGAAGGAAGAGAAGCAAAGAAAGAAAGCTAGCAAGGGGCATTATAAGACGGGCTACTGTAAGGACGGAGAAGAGAAAATGGATGAAAGTTGTAAAGAGAAACAGAGTTAATGCGAAACACAGTGAGTGAAGGTGTGAATGAGAAAGTGAAAGTGAGCGAAAAGGAGTGAGAGACAGGTGTGTGTGTGTGTGTGTGTCTGTGTACACGCTTTCCATGAATTCTCTGGGCTGGTCACCTCTATAAGCTATTCTACACTTCAACGGAGTAGCTACAGAAGGCAGCATACAGCTGCCCGATTTGAAGTCTATGGAACTATAACAGTATGCCACAATAAGAAGAAACGCATACGTATAGGAACAGATGATCTACCTTTTCTTTCCAACCACAGTGTTTACATTTAAAGATAGTGCTTTTTAAGCATGTGTGCCATTTTCTAATGCCTTCGTTTAACTATGCTACATGAGGCCAAAATATCAAAATCCGACAGCTCTGAAGTGATTCAGCAGGGAGTGGTTTGGGTATTCGGCCCCTTAGGTTAGGAAGCTGAACTCTTCTCCTGTTTAAAGGTTGCATGAGATGACTAGTCCACAACTTCATAAAATGCGGTTTTAAAAACTGTTAATATTAATGGTGAAAGGAGTTAAAAAGAAAACAAACATGTAACTGAAGTGGGCCTTTGGGAGCCTAAACAACGGTTTCCAAGGTGAAGTATCCATTATGGAGTTAGCAGAAGAGAATCTGGAACAGATGAATAAAGCTGCACATGCATATGTAAGTACAAGTGGTCCACATTACAAACTCTCCATGTGATTCAGGTTAGGCCACTCGGTCATGCAGAAGGGAGCTCTCACCACAGGGCTGCTTCTTGCGGAGCTGGCTCTTGACGAATAACAACTGTACTCAGACGGCTAATAGTAAAATAGCCAAAGAAGACAAACGTGTTTAGTAAATTCACAAACTGAGATTGGGGAGAATAATTTTCTACACACAAAAACATGACTTACAGTGCGGGAACCGTACGGGTTATATTTATCACCATCATGAAGCGAGGCCTGAGGAAAAGAGCCAACAGTTCATTTGTTGATTTAAGAACCTTTCAAGCACCGGGTTCGGCAGCATCTACACCACCCCAGTAGAGTCTGGCCATCTAGCACACCTGCAAATGGCCGGTTTTCACAACCCAACCTTCACTGAACAAGTTACAACGCTTCGCAAATACGAGTCCTTGTCAAACTGCCAACCATCCTTGAAGGTGTTTGGTACAGATCCACATAGTAACTACAGCTAGTACTTTACAGTAATCCCCACCCACCAAGGCAACCCTACTTGTAGTCTAATCTGTCAAACGAAAAGTAAATTCTAGCAAGCATGCTGCTTCATTTTAAACTCTAACAGTGAAAACTGTAGAGCTTTAAAATGAGCTAAAGAACAGTCAGAATGTAAAACGTGGACTTTTGATCTCCCGGCTCTGTCACATCATATCCACACAAAAAGCTGGACCACTCACAAGCTTATTCAAAGTAAAACATTCTACCAAACTGAAACACAAGGGAAGAGATAAGGAATTTTGGATCAGTCCTACTAAAACAAAGCTTGCATCTTGAAAAGTTATGTCTATACTAATGCCTCCGGATGAGTAATGGATAACGAGATCTTCAGGCCCCGACGGTGAAAGGTAATATAGATAACAGCTATCAACAAGAGATTGGAAAATGGGATACTGCCTTGCCAAATACTAGTGAAGCCAATAGTAGAGGCAAACGTTTCTTTGTCGATTACCTCACCTTTCATTTAATGACCTATAGCTATACAGCTGGATTAAGGTAGTTAAGAAGGGTCTTTGGCTGATGGCATACTTCTGCCAGATTTGCAAGAAGCATACTAGCTGCATAGGAAAATAATAGGGAGGATAGTGGCTGTCTCCAGTGAGCTCTTCAAATAAACCAGTGACAGAACCCACTGGCAAGCAGGGAGGGGCACATGCATCACTGAAAAGGGGTAGAATTGAGGGAGTTAAGGCAGCGTAACGCACCAAAGACCAAAGGAGGGGTTTAAAAAGCTAAGAATAGTAATGGTGACTGTATACGGAAAACTCAACAGATTCCAGGAATGCCAACTTGGTCTACAAAGGGAATATCCTAACCTATGTCTAGTTAGGAGTTAATAGACTTTGATAAGGGGTAGACGAACAGTTTACGTGGAAGCCTCAAATAACTATGTGCAGCAAGCTGCAGAATTTGTAAGGGCAACCAGGTCTACATTTCAGCGGCATTAGAATCAGCAAAAGAAGAACATAAGAGCATGTAAAAAAAGCAGAGTCACTAAAGGTGCCTAGGTGAAAAACAGCACAAACTCAAGAATACTGCTGAGCCCGTGTTTACTTGTACATCTGTATTGTCATTATGCTTTCTGGTGTCAAATAAACACATTCCTAGGTTTGTTTGTGAAACTATTGGGCACTAGGTGTCGGTATTTAACAGTGAAGCATAAAGTAAGAAGTTAACAACTCTTGATTAACCATCCCTTTTGTTCCGGTTTCACAAGCAAAAGGGAAAATGGGAAGGTCGAGGAACCACAGCAGGAGTGTAGAGAACCGAGGACTGACGGAGACTAAACCATATACATAAAACAGACCTTTTTTGAGTTGAGATAGAAAAAGCAATCCGACTCAAAAGACACGCGGCAGACTGTTACAGTGGTTTACAAGGGTGGAGCCAGCGTCTTTAAGCATCCAGTTAAATTATTCACTGGATTAGAAAAGGTACAACGCAGTAGCTGTAGATGCAGGAAGAATTGTGGCAACTAACAACTTGTTAAGGTTAAGAAACAGAACCAATTAGAAGGGAAAGAAAAAAGAAGATGGACTACCTTGAAAAAAAGTGGGGTACAGGATTCTATCGCAGGACCTGAGGCTTCGGATTATGCTTCTCTTTCTTTACCGAAGTAAAAAAACAGCAGCCAATCAAAATAGAAAAAACTTGATATTACATATCCCAAGAGCATAAGCCCCCTTTATTTGTCAAATCGCATAGCGTCTCCTCTGTACATATGCCTCTGCCACTATCGTCCATCCTCTTTCTTTGCTGCTGCTGCAGCCTGAGATAAGTGTTGCATGTTTATTCATTAGTGCTATACAGTTCTGATTTAGCTTTTGCGTTCCGTTTTTAGCGCAAGCACCTTCCGTGGCTATGCACTGCCCAATTTTGCTCTGAAATTATACAGAAATTATCCGGTGGAGTGGGAGCGGGACCGGAAAATTCTTCCTTCCTTTCTATCGCAGTGCTCGTGCATGCACACTGAAGACGAATCAGAAATCCCTTTATTTTTCCGATTGGCTTCACACGTGCACCTGCACCGGCTCAGCAAAGGTCCCTAGAACACCCAACGGGGCGGAATAAGTGCACTAAAGCTTTGCCTAGGGAGTAAGCAGGTGCTCCCTCCACTTCTAACCAATATATACATTCCAATATACTTTCTGTGTGGTTCAACCTATCTACCACACCTATATTAAGTCACCTCCTTGGGGCCACTCTCCATATGAACCTCTTCCTCTCATCATACAAGTTATACCATGGCGTACTACACCGATGAGGGGGATCTCCAGATGGATCTACAAAGCACTCAGGAGGATTACCAAATGGAAGAGTGGCTAGTGGAAGCACTGGGATACCATGTGCAAGATTCTGTGAATTGAGAGTTAATTAAGGCACTCAAGCAATTTACACAGGCTCTGGTGAGATTTTGTACCAGAGAACTAATGGGAGGCTCCCATCAAGCTAACTTACCTTCTCAATTGCCAATCCGTGAATCTGAATTGTTCCCGAGATCCTCGACAGGGGTTCCTCTTCACCAGTTATACTGCCACAAATGGCTTCCTCTGTACTCTGAGACCACAAATTTGACGGACTAACCTCCAAGGTTCTTCAGGGAATAGGTCTGGCCCCCATTCACGAAATACCTCATTGGACAACTCAGATTATGCCACAGACTGAGACAAGTCAGCAGAAGACTGAAGCACAACCTCCTCAGAAAAAGAAGCACAAAAAAACTCATCACTCCTCTACTAAGGTACTAGAATCGGTTGGGCACTATTTATTATTTGAATCAGAAAATATCATCCATCCACGATCTACTGAGTGGGTTCCTTGTGCGAAGGTGGAGCACTACGTTCAAGAGAAACTGTGCAAAAGCTTTGAGCGAGATGTTTGTAATACCCAACGCTCTGAGTGCCATCAACCATCTCTCCTCGGCAAAGTGGCAGACACGCCAGAACTAGACCCAATATGGCATCTTTTAAATAAAAATTAAAAAAAAGCTTGCAATAGTGCCCAAAAAAGGACTCAAATGCACATGGTGCAGGTGTCAGGACAAGTTCTTAGATTTATCCAGTCCCCCCACTAAAATCCTTGAGTTTGCGGTTCAGGCGAAAGATAATCATACCCAACTGAATCCTGAAGACAGATTGGAACAGGCTCAACAAGCTATATGTAGGTTCGGTAATGCAAACTGCGCCATGTCAGCAGAAAGGCATAAATCCTTCGTCATGTGAATTGACTACAAACTAGCTGAGCTGGCATCTAAAGCAGAGTGGTCTTTAGCTAATGGCTTATTATTCCGTGACAGTTTATCAAGGATCATGGCAAATACGTGGCTACCTTTTCAGCCGTAAATAAGGTCCAAACCTCATTCAAAAAGTCTTCAACAATGCCCTTTTACCTGGGCCAGGCGTTTTAGATGTCAAATGCGAGGCCAACGGGCTCCTCAACCAATTTCTACCCCACGGGATACAGAGGTGGCTGGGGTAAAATCCACAGAGGAGGATATTGCAGCAGATCCAACGCAATGGATGCCAATATGACAGGTAAAATTGATTTCAGAATCAGAGGTCATTCTGGGTGGGAGGATTCAACATTTTGCAGACAAATGAAGTGTCATTACACAAGACCCTTGAGTGTTGCAGACAATATGAGATTTTCACCTAGAGCTTTACTCCTGCCCAATACAATCAACTCCTCCAACTCCTCTCCTTTTTTCCCCTAAAAGAGAACAGGTTCATAACCAAGGAAGTCAATGCTCTGATTCAAAGAGAGGCCATAGTAGAGACCGTTCCTCTTCCCCAGGGTTTCATCAGCACAATATTTTTGATACAGAAGAAAGGCCGAGGACCTTGCCTCGTCTTGAATCGGAAACACTTAAATTCTTAGATAGTATACCACCATTTCAAGATGGAAGGTATCCATTTGCTCGGAGACCTTTTAAAGAAAGGAGACTGGATGGTGCGCCTCGACCTAAAGGATGCCTGTCAGTTCCAATATTAGCTCCCCTTTGACAATGCCTCCAGTTGAATGGGGTCAGACATATTATGAGTTCACAGCCCTTCCCTTTGGCCTCTCCTCAGCTCATTGGTGTTTCGTCCAGTCGGTCAATACCTCGGAGAACAAAGGGTACAACTTATTATTTATCTTGGTGCAGAGCACAGATGTGGTCATGCGTCACCTCTCCTAGGCAGTTCAATTGCTTCAGGACTTCGGCTTTGTCATCAACCACAAAAAGTCAAGTAAGTGCCCCTCCCAAACTATCGAGTTCTTAGGTTTTCAGATACATTCGATCAATGCCCAGCTGAAATTACCACTTCCCAAAATCACTGATGATTTTGGCGGGCCTGGTAGGCCTCCTAGCGTCAAATTTTCAGGCCATATTTCTGTGTCCCCTTCACTATCAAGCTCTTCAACGCCTGAAGATTTTGTATCTTCGAAAGGGGTTGGCATACTCAGAGCAGATAATGCTGTCAGAGGAGGCCAGGATGGAAATTTCCTGGTGGTTGGATCACATGGATGCATGGAACATGCATCACAGCCAGAGGTGATCAAAGAATCGAATGTCAGTCGTTGGGGCTGGGGGGCACACTGCGGTCAGGTGGAGACTGGAGGCAGATGGTCACCGGAGGAACTCTGGTATTGCATCAGTTGTCTAGAACTGCTAGCGGGGGTGTTGGCAATCAGGTCCCTATCCCCTCTCAGCAAAATGTTGCATATTTCTGAGAATGAACAACTCGGCAGTCAGTTACATAAATCGCTCTGGGGGTCGAAGTCCAGACTTCTAGCCAAGATTGCCAAGGACTTTTGGCATTACTGCCTGGCACACCAAATTTAGGTAATTGCGCAATACATTCAGGGAAAGTCCAATGAGTGAGTGGAACTCACGATTACTTCGCGACTCCAGCGACTGGAAACTGCATCCCAGGATTTTTCGGGCTATCAATCAGCAATGGGGCCCCTGCCTGATAGATCTTGTTTCGAGGAGACTGAATGCTCAGCATCGACCTCCTTTGGTTGGAGGCCAGATCTTCTGGTGGCAAATACGGATGTCTTTCTGCAATCATGGTCACCCAGGAACCTTTATGCGTTTCCCCCATTTTGCATGATACAGAGTGTTGGAGCAGATCAGATGACATAAAGCGGAGGTAGTGCTGGTGTCTCCCTGTTGGAAGGCCTAGCCTTGGTTTCCAGAAGAGATTAAACAGTCATGCAATCTTCCGGCTCCTATCAAATCCTTTCCCAACTTGCTATCCAACTTGCTGGGTCTGTCTCATCCACTGATTACACAGGGCCTTCTGTCTCTCATGGTATGGAAACTGTCAGGAGACATTGGCAGATGTCTGGAGTTGGAGGATGCAATGTTCTTGCTCTCACAATTTTGGGCTCCCTCTACTCAAACAGTATGAATCAGTCTGGCGACGCTGGGTTACTTAATGCAGTGAACGTAGTGTGACTTCCATGGGGGCTGGAGATCTGATAATTGTGAAGTTCCTACCGGAACTAGCCAGTCAAGCTTTAGCTTACAGGACAGTGTATAATTTTTAATCGCCCATATCAGCAAGTCATCCTCATCATCATGCTGATGGTAAGCCAGTAGGGGAACACCCTGTAGTTTGTAGGCTGCTACGGTTCATTAGAATGACACGTCTTCCTCAACCTAAATATTCTATGTTTAGGGACATGAATGTCGCCTTAACTTGTGTTATGAATTGGCCTTCTAATGAAGATCTTTCTCATAAGCAACTATCTGCAAAATTGGCCCTCCATTTATGTTTGATATCCTGCCGACTGGCCTAAGATGTGAAAGCTCTGGATATTGCAGGTAGAGTATTTACTTTCGGGGTGTCTTTTACTAATTCCAAGTGTATTAAGACTGCTTCATGTTGTGTTTCTTATCCTGCGATTCCGCATAATCAGAAATTGTGTGTAGTTAAGTGTTTAAAAGCATATGAAGATTGTACTTGTGAGCATCGAAGAGATGAGGTAGGCCAATTGCTTATATCTTTACAGAAACATTTCTGCCCGGTCTCCTCAGCGACCATGGCTTTATGGGTTAAATGTTTGCTTGGGGAAGCTATATAGATGTCAGCCACTTTGGTGCCATTCTGTGCAAGGAGCTATGGAATCCAAAACCTTTTCGGTGGACACTCAATTGGAAGATATGGCTGCGGCAGATTGGTCTTCTGATTCAACTTTTAAAGTATTTTATCATAAATCGATTGTAGATTTAGCAACATGAGTGGTGGAGCAACTTTAAACTAGCATAATCCAAAGCCTCCAGTCCTGCCATAGAATTACAAATTTTCTAGCTAGCGCACCAAGAATTTTAAATTCTATTAGGGACAGGGAGGTGAGTATTATCCCACCCATGCAAAGTCATAAGTATCTCATATGGTATGATTTTTTTTGTGTAGTTACACCAGAATGTATGATGTAAAGTTGTAATTATTTACCCATCATGTCTAGTAATATAGTCGTGGTATCGTTGATATTATTACAATTTTTTATTATCTTAGGTGCTGACAGCAAAGCTGCATTAATTTGATTCAGCCCGAGGAGTGAAGTATTGGGTTCCAGTTCCAAGTAATCCAGTCTCGCGCAATGTGGTTCGTCTCGCAGGAGGCAGTTTGGTGTTCCAGAGAGTTTGGACTTTGTTTTGATTGGCTTATGGTATTGCTGGCAAAGAAAGAGGAAGGACGCTAGTGGCAGAGGCATATATACAGCAGAGACGCTCTGAAATTGGACGAACAAGTTGGTTATGCTCTTGGGATATGTAGTTTAAAGTTTTTTCTATTGTGATTGACTACTGTGTTTTACGTCAGTAAAGAAAGATAAGCATAATCCTTGCCTCCATGTACTTAATAGAATCTAAAATTGACCTACTAGCTAGAAAATTTTGAATCCAAGCAACCTAATATTACTAAGGGAAATGTCACGCAAGACAGACCTACGTTTTTTTGATCAGAGAAAGGCACCATGGTGAAGCAGGCATATTTAGGCTCTCCTGATAAACAAAATCAGCGCTGTTGTCGATCGGATTAAGAGACACTACAAATATTCATCATAAAGATGAACATTTTTAAAAACACACAGTAAGAAAAGCTGCAGTGATGTTCAACGCAGTGGCTGCTTGGCGGAAAAGCTACCTAGTACTAAATGTGCCCTTATGGCAAAGAATTTAAGAGCAGCAACAAAGTAAAGGAGGTGGGACCTTAATGGTTAAAAACAAGATGTTTTATGGTTATCAAAACATATGACCATAAACCCGCTAAACAATGTGACAAAAATAAGGCATTTAAAACTGTGAAAGTCTACTAAGATCGCGCAGAGATTTCAAATGATTAGAGAATGTCCATACTTTCGTTTTTTGCCGTCCAAGTGATTCACTCTTAGCAGCATCTTTATACCCCGATAACGATGCGACCATGTTGTGACCTGCTCTGCTTCGCCCATAAGTAAGGACTAAACACAGTCGCTCGTTCTTCTATCTAGACAGTAAGTGATCTTGCACTTTGATCTGCAATACCCTTTTTGGGTGGTAACTAGGATGATTTGCAGATGGAGTAGGACAGAAGTCCCCGACAGCAAAAATCACTGATGAGCTCTACAACCATGTAATGGAATGCTCCCAGAGAACCACGGGTTCAAACTGATTCACATATTTCGATCCACTACTTGTGTGCTCTTAAGTTTTAAGGCCGTATTTAGAATAGCCAATCTGTTAGGAAGGTCCTATCTTCAGAAAGGGTAAAAAAAATCAAGTTCTAAAACACATCAAGAAAAAAGGTGGTGATCTTGACAGTTTTAAAATGGGAATACCAACGTAAATATGTATATTCAAAAAGAAAATAAAGATGCAACTACAGTATACAGGCACTGAAATTCCAAAAAGTAATAAGATTCAAATATATTCCAAGTTAGATTACTTTTCATACTAAAGGTCATGATATAAGACTGAAAACAGGTAGTGGGACCGTGTGTGTTGTGAGCGAAACGGGTGGGGTGTGGGGCAATGACATTGGCAAGCAGGGTTAAAAGCAGGAGACCATGGGCTATGATTGCAATAGCAGGCAGGAAAAGGATACACAGGATGAGACAAGCAGGTTACCACTGCTATCAAATTCTGCACAAAGGCTGGACTGCTTTGTTAGGTATGCAAGGGGTTGCTAACCTAAATATTGTTAAAAAAAAAACAAAAAAACACTCCTTGCACTGGACATTTAAAATAAGACACGCTAGATGCATATTCAATCACAAAAATATCCATGCAGTTCTTGCATACGAACCATACTGGCACTTCGCTGCAAACTCGCATTTAAACTAGGTGAGACCTATAAAAAGAGACTATTACTTTATATGCACAAAAAATATATAAAAATAAATATATACTCTTCTCATATACTAACCCTGAGAGTCCTGGTGGTTGTTAAAGGATCATTGTAAAGAGAAGAAGACTGTATGGAAAAATATGCACATCTTAAAAGGTAGAATTTAAACATGTATTTAACATTTTGCAGTTTACACGTGTAGTTGTAAAACCCTGAATGCTTAAGTAAATCTGAGGCAAAGGTTTATTTGTTTCTCAAAGGGTAAAATATGCCCCCTCTAGAAACGCCCAATTCTTCTACAACTTCACTAGACATACAGTTGTTACATTCCCGCTACCACCCTAGAAATGCTTCTGATGCGAGTGTGCTCAAAAGATAGCACACTACCTGCAAGAGGCATTTACCTACGTACAATGGTAGAAGGTTTGTGGATGGTGGGCAAAGACATTGGCAAGCAAGGTTAAAGCAGGAGACCGTGGGCCCTTATTGCAATAACAGGCAGGAAATGTATACACTGGATGGGACCAGCAGTTTTCCACTGCTATCAAATTCTGCACAAAGGCCGGACTGCTTTGTTAGGCATGTAGGCGTTGCTAAAGAAATTATAGTAAGTAAAAATAAATAAAAAATAATAAAAAAAAGAACTTTGCACTGGACACTTAAAATAAGACAAACTAGATGCATATTCAATCATTCAATCACAAAAATATCCATGCTGTTCTTGCATACGAACCAAACTGGCACTTCGCTGCAAACTTGCATTTACACTAGGAGAGGCCTATAAAAAGAGACCATTACTTTATATGCACAAGAAATATCTAAAAATTAATATATACTCTTTTGAGATACTAACCCTGAGAGTCCTGGTGGTTGTTAAAGGATCATTGTAAAGAGAGGAAGACTGTATGGAAAAATATGCACATCTTAAAACGTAGAATTTAAACATGTATTTAACATATTTTACAGTTTACACATCTAGATGTTAAATCCTGAATGCTTAAGTAAATCTGAGGCAAAGGTTTATTTGTTTCTCAAAGGGTAAAATATGCCCCCTCTAGAAACGCCCAATTCTTCTACAACTTCACTAGACATACAGTTGTTACATTTCAAACCACCAACCTAGAAATGCTTCTGACAGGAGCTGATGTGAGTGGGCTCAAAAGATGGCACACTACCCGCAAGAGGCATTTGGCTACGTACAGTGTTCAAAGGTTTGTGGATGTTCACCTACTTTTGATTGTAGGCCCAAAACCTAGCCCACAACACGTTCGCAAGGGCAACAAATCTACCATTCTGGCAGAATGTCTGGGTTTGCAAAAGCACTTTGCTGCTAAAGTTACAGAAACCCTGATTGTATACATCAGGACTGGGAAGTGTGCTTAGTGACTCCCAAGTATCTATAAACGGGGTTTCAGGGGACAAGGAATTCCCTTAGATAACCAGATGATGTTATCTGCTTAAGAGTTCTAGCCGCTCTGCTTTGAACAGAGAAAGGAAGGATGCTTGGGAGAGTTTTTACTGACCTCCTCAAACAATATTTTACGTCTGAAATTGTATAGAATACCTTGCAGCCAGCACTGGCTGTGCCCACACATGACGGCGCTGAAACTATTCAGAGAACAAAGGGGATGGGTGAAATAATCGAGCGACTAAAATCAATGCACAAGAATCTTGCTGTAGAATTTCTCCCTTTGGCAGTGTAACTCCTCCCAGGAAGGAGGGAGGGAAGAGGAGAGTAGAAAGCCAAACAGTGTAACGGTAGCAGTTTTCAGAGTTCTTTCAACGTAATTCTTACTGCCACCAGGAACAAAGGGTCTGATTAAGTTTGGCAGATTAGATACTCTGACACAAACGTGACATATAACCCGATTGCTGTAGTACAAGCGCATTATATCCTATGGCACTTGTAATAAAAAGGCCGGGATAGCGGTCACGCTACTGGCAGTGAATCCCATCTGCTAAACTCTAACTTCGGGGCCAAAGTCTGAGGAAGGCGCTGCATTTTTCAGTTTCAATCAGATAACAACCGTGCACAAACATACATACTCTAGTCATTACTAGGCGTGCATGATTTGGAAATATAGAATCCTAGTTACAAGATAAATCAATAGGACCACAATGGGCATTACGTTCTCTGGATGGGGCAAAACGTTCTAGATATGATGTAATCTTGCTAACATTCAAATATTATGTGTGTACATAGTCTGGGTCAATTCTGTTCATTGAACGGATGCTTCCTGTTATAAAACTACACATTTTTCGAAAACAGAAAAAATAGACAAACCCTGGTTTGGTACGTTGTGATAGGTTTACTATATTTAAGGCTGCTATAGCTTCTTTGATCATGATATAATCCGCTCTGTAAAAGTAAAATTATAAATGATATGGATTAGAGCCTTGAATACAATTATAACTGTGAAGCTGTATCATTAAGCAAAATAATAGTAAACTAACAAGCTGAACAATATCAAAAGTCTCAAAATTGAAAAGTAGCACTTTATTAGTTGTATCCCATCTCAATTCAGTTGAAAAAACAAGTGAACATTAGCTTTAGTAGTCTGTGTGCCAAAACGTACTCATCTTTAGTGCACTCAAGCATCAACTCTTTGAAGTAAAAGGAATTTACAACGCTACCAATGACCGATAAAAAGCAACATGCAGGATTAGTGAATGGATGAATGATTTTATCCATAATGTATGGAAGTCTCTAATCTCAACATAAAAACCTGTTTCTAATTTCCTTTTTACTGACAGGTCGTGATGTCTCTATTCGCCTCAAACAAGATAATGATGTAGCGGTTCAACTGTAATAACTTATTACAGGCGACCTGTGCCATCATAATGCATACTACTCATATGGAGATTTAGCCTATTTAAAATCTGACTTGCATTAAATATTACATCAAACCATATTCCAAAAGTTTTACAGCAACAAATTACTAACTGCTTTTTTGGTGTTTTCGATCCTGCACTACAGATTTACTTTTATTCTTCATGTCTGCAACCATACTACTGATTTCACATCAAGGAGTAGGACCCCTAGCACTTAAGCAGTTTGTGGGAAGTTCATGGTGTATTATAAGAAAAAGAATGTCCTCTGTCCAGGTTAAAAGGAGTTCCATGACCGCCTTATAAAGTAACTCGGCCTTCAAGCTCATTCCTCTATGTGGTCAACGAACTCCTTGGAGACTTCCAATATTCTTATAATGAATGGCAGGAGGTAAGCTGTTCCATATATAATAATAAAGCAATTAGGTCTTTCAGTTAGAAGAGCTAGCAAGGCTTCCTCTGGGCAAGTGGAAATGGCGTTTGACTAAAGAAACAAACAAGGTAGTCCTCATTCACCAGCAAAGCATAATATGTGTAGGACTTCTTAACATCTGTAGTCAAATAGTTTTGCTTTCACATGAAGGAAATAATCTCAAGTGATATAAAGTTTGAGGACCGCACTGGTATTTTAAAGCTGAAAGACATGGTAAGGACGAATAGGATCCAATCTGTTACTGACTTGCAGATCAAATGTGAATACAAACAAATTACTTTTGATATTTGCAGATACAGCATGAGCTACATAGCCACAGAAGAGATGCATTTGCACCAACCACTCATCATTGAAGGCCAGAGAACTGATGGAGGAGCTTTGAGATTAGATATACAAGGCATTATTAACCTACTGGATACACTAGAGTCTGAGGAAAAAATGGGGGGCAGAGAGAGAGAGAGAACAAATGTTGTGACAAGGCATTGTGACATTTGAGGGGGTGATTATTTATTCCACCGTTAGATGAATACTCTTAAAAAGCTGCATAAAATATATCATAATAGGATGAATACACTTAAAAATGTTGCATAAAATATAACATCTTAAGACATGAGTTTAGTCAAGACAACTGACAGCCGATTATGTATTGAGTATCAGAGGGAATCGAGCACATTTTTCAATCCAATATTGAACTGTCCTGAAGTACTTATATGTTTGACAACAGTTTACATGGAACTGACAGACGTGTTGGGGGTCTAAGCGGCACGATCTTCATTCATGTGGCACTGCTCGGGACGAAAGGAAGAACTGGTGTAATTAATATAAACTGGACCTTTATATTCCTTTATTCTCTGGGTCTGATGAAGACACAGCCCAAACTGGGGACCAGCAACAAACCAGAGACAGATTGGTCATGCTCACACAGAAATCAATGTATGAAGAACGAGACTGCTCTAAAATTGGGAGAATGTAATGGGCACATGGAGGAATCAAGGAATCACGTTGAACACTATATGAATCCCTTGTTCAACCATCTATGGCTAGGCATGAAAATGGTGCAAGAGGACACCGTTTTAAGGGGAACACCACATGTTCTATCACTTTTGGCTTCTAGCCAAACAGATGACTGTGATTGAGTTTATCATTATGAAGACGGAAGGTACTGGCATCTTCTTGAGGTGTTGAAGGTGTGAGCACCTTTACTTTTTTATTTCAAGATAAAATCAATAAACAGATTTAAAAACACAACAGTTTTTGCTTGGTAGTTTACATTTTGATTGTGTCATCAGATCACGAGTACTTTACTTTAAAACTATAACTCGGTTTCAAAAGGAAAGGTGAATGTATAAATTGCACATAGCAGATTTATTTTTATTATATTTGCTCTCCCATTCATCAATCCACCATAAGTGTGCTTAAAACAGACGACATGTGACTAGACGCTTGTCCAGCACTCGAGCCAACATATTGGCCATTAGTATCTGATTAGTGTAAGAAAGTGAATCACTGGCACACTATTAGAAGCATGCAGAAACCATCACAGAACTAACCGAGGAATCTCTCAAGGAGCTAGAGGAAGATCTCTTCTTCAAACCATACAAGTCACTGTAAGCATTGCTCTGTATGATACAAAACACAGCATTACACCACCACAACACGACTAATGAAAACAGGTTTGAAAACAAGTGTGTCTCAGCCACGAAACTCTGCTTCAAAGCAGTAGACTTCACACTTAGAAATTTAAGACAACCTTACCTGTACAATGTTTACATTTTTGTCCGTGATTCTTTTAACTGTACTAAACAAAACTTAGAAGAATTCCTAAACGTACTTATGTGTGCGTAAAAGCTTCAACCTAAATCGTTTATTTTTTAAGGTTTTACCCCAAAGGGGTGACATTTGGCGTTAGTTACATAGTTGCATACGAGGATTTCATTACACAAAGTAGAGAAAATACACCAATAAAATGCACACTTTAAACACTAAATTCGGCCTGCAAGGATACAGAAATCTGAGGATATTATACAGAGTCACTGTGAACTGAACATTTTCATCTGGTAGAATAACTCCTGTGACTGAAAACTAGTAAGTCCTGCCAGATTCTTGGTCCATTAGGCAGTAGTTTATTAAGGAGTTCGTAAACTAACAAAATCTCCTGAGTGGGAAGGACAGCACTAGCACAAGAAAGCGGCAGGTGCCCATAAACCGTAGTAGCAAAGCTTGGCACAGGAATAGGACATTTTAGCTTTATATAAAATTCAGAATTTCAGAAGAAAACTGAGTAAAAGACTAAAAGTCATTTTCATCACACACAAGACCAAAATGGTCCTAAAATACACGGTTTCTGAAGGAAAACCCAAACCTACATAACACCCAGTTGACAATTATCTGGGTTTACACACTTCTATCAACAAAACACACACTATGTTCATGCACCATATAAGTCACTGTAGAGATGTACAAGGTCCTCCCGAGTGTTTAAAAGGGCAAGTACTGTAAACGATGTGTGAACACCAGTGCTAAGAGGATTAATGATGGCGAGAAAGCAGGAAGGGTATGAAAGGAGTAAAAACTCCCCTCTCCCACGTCACACCCACTATTCGCCACTTGGGCTAATAGAAAAAATTCCCACAACAATGTTAGGCAAATTACATAGCAGCTGTGTAAAGCACAGATCACTAAGTGCAAAAATGTATTATATACATGCAAGTTATCAGAATAATCAAAGTTGATTTACATACATTTGATGTTGTTCGGTTGTACGTTGAAGATTTATCCCTCACAAGATCAGACTGAAAAGGGAATGACATCAATGGAACAAAATAAGATACAACAAATAAAAGCACTGAATAAACGTCCAGCACTGCCAATGCAGACGGGATGTTGGTAAGCTTACTTGCTACCTATATTGTTGTACACTGATGTCTAACTAATATGTGGTCTGTGCACTGTGGACACTAATGAAACACAAATTAATTACAGGCACTGCACAAAATAAATACCATGCTTAAAAGTCTAATCAGATAGTTAGGATTAATATTTGGGCCAAATAGCCACATGCCACAATAGCATTGTTGTGCGAGGGGAGCAATAATAGGGTCCGTGTCTAGGAAAGGAGTATCTAAGAATTTGAGAGGCACAGGATGGATGAATAACAATACCATGCCATAGAAGTACGTATGTGAACCCATATTAAAGTCAAAGCTGCTGCAGGGCTCTTTAAGAGTGAAGGCGTGCTAGAATAGGCCAGGTTTCCTGTAAAACACAATCTTTCTTAAAAGTTGCACGAGGACCGAAAGTGGCAAGAGGTGCAAGAGAAGGTATTTCAAAGCAATACCAAATAACCTCACCAGTCTGTGATCCTCTTTACAGTACTGCTGGCAGTGTTGAAAGTGCAGGTGTAGCAAGAGTCTATCTTTCCGAGCGTCACTTTCCGGGTATGACAGTCTCATTTATTATTGTAGCCCATTGTAGCCAGCAGCTTTAGTGGTGAGGAGCGTCGCCGCACCTCACCTGAGGCGAGTACAGCAGCTGCAGCAAATGTACATTTGATAAAATGGTAATGACCATTTTAGGGAAGTGCACTCACTGTCTTGTCTCAGGGGGTGGGACCATTCCTCCTGCTAATCTGCAGTAGCAATGACTTGCTTAAAGTCAAAAGTGTGCATGTCAAATTGGCTGGCTGGCTGTCTTGTGACAGCCAGCACGACATGCACACTTCATCCCGCACCAATGTACTAGATCTGTAAAAGCCGGGCGGACTGCAGGCACAAGCTTCTATTCTGAAAAGGAGCACTGTGTTAGCCTGCTCTGACCAATCCAATCATGGTGCTACTCTCATGCTGAAAATGGGAGGAGAGGAGGTCCAGGATTGGTTAGGTTTGTTGTCTCTTCACTTAAGGCTCTGTGGTTTTCTAGGAACAGAACAGTGGTGTGCCTTCCTTCTCTTACGGCACAAAACGGATGAAACGACTTTGTAAGTACTTTTTTTTTTTTTTTTTTAAATTAAAAGTATGGGATTTTTACAACTGTTATTGGTTCTTGATTGTGAAATTGCAGTGTGTCAGCTTGGATGGCACCACCTGCCATGTTTTCTGCCTTATGTTAATATATATTACTATTGTAGTCGTTCCTAATCCAGGTTGTCAGAGAGGTATGTACAGCCTTGTGATGTGCAGGGTAATGGCTGGTAAATCGTCGAGCGTGCCTAGTAGTGTCCGGTTCACATCATATAATGGCCATGGTAAGCCATAAATCACCGGTAAATCGTCGAGCGTGCCTAGTTGCGTCCGATATACGATGTGAACCGGACGCTACTAGGCACACTCAACAATTTACCAGTGATTTATGGCTCACCATGGCCATTACCCAAATGATCTACACTTGAAAACAGTTTGACCGCATCTATTGCTTACGGATTTTCATTGCCCTAGACGGCTCAATATCGGATATACACAGCTATTGCGAACATGTAGTTTTGTTCAGTACTATTTGGCGCCTTTCCAGACGATCTATTAAACATTAGCCTTAATAAAGTCAATGTGACGAAACACGAGTCGGCTGTAAGCTGTATTTTGGACCAATTTCTTCTTGACAAGAATAAAAAGTTCTTCTTCACCAACTATGTGGTTTTGGACGTACATTTGTTTTCCACTTGGATGAACTATGCCGGACTACTTTTTGGTGTGCCCTGGTTCTTATTGATAAATAGGATATAGACATGGTTCTTGTCTTTGTAATGTGATGCCCCATGAACTAAAGATGTCCTGGTGTGCCAGAATGTGGGCGCCGGTGGCTGAAGAGGCCCAAGATGTGAGTGTTGCCTCCTTGTCCCTATTATTCGGATGCAGAACAAACTCCACTATCTGCAGCTCAGCTGTAGTGATTTGGGCTAGGGGGCGAATTTCATTTAAGAGCTTAATGACTGTTCCTCTATTTAGGATATCGAAGGCCCCTTTTGAATTGTACCAGGGGATGAAGAGTTTGTAGTCACTCAAAGCCTCAGTTTGTAGTAAGGTCTGTCCTCCTGGCAGGCTTGTTGATGTCGACAAATTAAGATTAGTATTGTTCGTAATATGTTGTTTCTTTCTGGAATTTGGCATGATGTTTACCTGTGGAGGGTGTTGTAAGGCCTGACAATGATCGATTACTGCAGGAATTTGGCGGATTTCCCTACAATTGAAGGCATCCCAACCTGCGTTCCCCCTTCGGTTCCCTTGAACAGTACTCTAAACGATCCACTTCCAGGGAGTTGCTAGTCCTAAGCTCCCACTGAACTGGGTTCCCACCCCGGCAGGTGGGCGATGACCTGATATCCTTTAGTGACTGATTTCAACGAGAAGGTTGGTTTTTATATGTGGAAACGGCTTGTGTTGAGTTATCATGGTTGATCTTTTGCGTAGACTTCTGCTGCGTGAGATGTATACTACTGTCCTCCAAATCTCCCTCAACTTTCCCCTTGGGGACTTTTCCCTGCATGCCAGTAGACTTTGCAAATGATTTCCAGATATTGTATTGCGAAACCTCCTTGGCTTTCTTCCGAGCTTTCCTTTGTTGTTTCTTTTCCCTTTTAGTAAGAGAAACCTCTTTTACTGCTGAGGAGTTTGCAGCTTCTCCTACTATCCCCTACTTGACGAGACTTGCTGCTTGAATGTTGGAGTCTTTGCTATCCCCCAGATGAGTTCTGGTTTTCCTCCTGCTGGAAGAAGCAGGTGGCCTGTGGATTGCTATTTTCGCTGTCAGAGCCATTCTTATCAAGGTAGTTGTCGTACACTGAACCATCCCTCCTACTAATCCCGTCCTGAGATCTAGAGGTCTGGTCCCTGATTTCTGTCAAGATGTCATTTAGAATTTCAATAGTCTTGGGTGCATTGTTTCCTATAGAAGCACACTGACCTAGCACTTGCTGAGTGTAAGAATGGGTCTGAGCCCTTCTTACCAGGTCGTTCAACCCTTGAAACTTCTTGTTGATACTCACGATATGCACTGCCAAGACATTGAGTAGGTCCATCTGAGTTTCCCGTTTGTCTGCTTGATAATGAATCGATGTCGACATTGTATCGGTGGTCGATAGGAGGGCCTGCCAAGAGGTCCCGGACTCCCCGGAAACTGACCGATCCTTCTTTAAATTAGCTTCCAGAAAAGGATCTGCCAGTCCTTTTGCCTTCTTTGGACAGCCTGGCACGGTGCCCAATGCCTGACCCAGTTTGGCTAAGGCACTGGGGCGCCGTGGATTGGAAGAGGGGTGTGCCTCCGTCTCTGTCAATGAACTGCTGCTGTTGGTGATACACTGTTACAGAATAGCTGTTGGGTTCACCGAATCCTCCTTGCGTGGAGTTGATTTTGGACGGTTGAGCCATATTAGTGAATCCCACAAAGACCACTGGCTCAGTTGAAGAAACAGTAGCTCAAGTATCGGAGAGGTCAATTAGAGGTGGATCATGCATCATTATGCAGTTGTTGATACATCTCCCCTGCAGTGATAGCTGTAATGGCTGTAATTGCGGTACTTGTGGAAACTGTAGAGGGGAGTTCTGGCTCCAGTTACTAAGATTTAAAGTGAGGAGTTCTGTAGATTACCAGGTGTGTACTTCTGCCATAGTTATTACGTTAGAAGCGCTTAGGGTGCTGCTGTGTAAGCTTTCCCTGTCCTGAGGGGGACTCTGTTGCTGCATTAGTTGTCCCAGTTGCAGCGTCCCTATGCAGTAGAGCCAGCTGCGAGCCATTGTGAGCTGGAATGGACTTATCCGCCAACTTGGCTAACAGAAAGTCAGTAATTTTGTATCCATCCTTCTTGTGATGTTCAACAAGATTGCTTGAGGTGTTGACAGGTTTCTTGGAAGTCGTTGGGTTAGTGGAAGGGCTCCACTCAATAGAGTCAATCGGTTGGACCATTAGGTCTGTTGACCCCGGGGAGCTTTGCCTTAACCTCTTTGCCGCTTTTCTCCTCCCTCGAGTTAGTGTCATCCTTGCTCCTCTGCTCCTTTTATCGGTTGTTGATGGTTAGGCAGCCAAGTTAAAATTGAGTGCCAGTGATAAGGTGCTGAGGTGCTTGGCAGTTTTCCTTTAGGCACAAGCCGCACCAGTCTAACCTGGCCGCTTCCGTGCAAAAAGGTGGCTGCAGCCTAAACCCATGAAGTAGTGCAAAAAGGTGGCTGAGGCCTAAAGCCCTGAAGTAGCTGGCACCCTCAGTAATGCCCCATAAATGTCTGAGTTATGAGGTAAGGAGCTTCACGGTCGCACACTCTTACTTGCACTAGTCTGTGTTGGGCCTGCGTTGGGCCATGACGTACTGCTGCAAAATTGGTGCGAGTTGATGCTTGACTCTTAGCACTTGACTCACTCACTCCTAACTGGGTGGTCTAGTGGTGTCAAGTTTTGTCTGGATCCAAACACTGCATTGTAATCCCACCTGGTCAAGGCCAGGGACGTGGACGACTGATTGACCGATGGTGAAAGGGGTTTGAGTGCCTGTGCACCACGCACTCCAACCCCCAAATCCCTGCTGCCTCACCTTCAACTCCCCCTTGCTGAACTGGGTGCGGTCCTCAGTGCCTCAGGCTCCTCCTGTTGACTCCTCTTTCGTGTGCAGTAAGACCAGATCAAGTCAAAACCGGTCCAGGTCGAATCCCGAATGCTACCAGTTGCCGCCAGATGTTGAAGTGCAGCTCCGGTAAGGCGACTGGGGCGGGTATGCCTGGGGGTGTGTTGGGGGAGGGGGGGGGTGGGAGAAGGGAAGGGGGATGCTGGGCCAAGTCAATGAAATGAGGCCCGCCACGCTCTCACTTCAGCATGTCCCAGTATCCGGGTGTGAGCTCTGCTCTGCTCCACACCTCGCTCCTCAGCAGTGCACCACCCGGCACTAGCGACGTTAGCATCCCAACGCTCCAAATGCTCTCCATCAATGACTATGGGGTGGAATATGATAGATCATCAAATGCATCATAGGTTACTTGTGTACCGTCTGGGACAGCCTTCGACTTTTTTATGTTTATTATAGGAAGCACCTGTCACAATGCAGTGTTGCTTGTACCTGCTAACTGACATCAATTGAACGGCCTTTAATGCATGCGAGCTGTTGACCTACGCTAGAGATATAGTGCCACGGGTGCGTCTCTAGCCGCTAGTTGTGATTGTTTAGGTTTAATGCAGGGACTTGGTGAATGTCACTTATCTTCACTGGACATAGTGCTACGGTTGCATTTGAAGCCGCATGGTGGGGGAGATTTTTGCCGATTTGACTGAGATTCATTGATCACTTTCCCTAGATATAGCAGCTCGGTTGGAAGTAGTTCAGTGCGATATTAGAGGCAAGGAGTGGGTGAGATTCATTGATGGCCTACGCTGGAGATAATGCCATTGTTTGGCTGGTCGCTCTTGCTTTGCATCCTGGGAAGACCATCCATCATCTGGATTACATTTCAGACCCCACAGAGCATACAAAGGTGGAAAAAGCTGAAGGAGAAAAAAAACAACAAAAAAAACATCTGGGGCCATCTAACATTTGTTCTCTTTGCTAATGAGCTAACCTTTTGGCCAGCATCCGTCACTCCCCAATGCGTGGCCCACTGCTGCTGTCGCCTCACAGAGCCTGCCGGCTCTGTGTTTGAGGCCCACCTCCACCTCAACTCTGGTGACCTAGTAGCCATCTGCGTCTGTCAGGTTTTATCTTTCATTCTTTTTGCTGTATTTTGCCCCTTTTCTCTCTTTCAGCCTCCTTTCACTCCTTTTTGCTCCTGCGCTTTCCCTGCTGCCCGACTCCCAGCTGACCAATTCCCCCACCCTCCCCTTCTTAAGGGTGGCCACTGCACGGTGAGGAGCAACTGAATTTACCTTTCGGCCAGCGTACGTTTCTTCCCCCATCACCATGTACCCTGGATCTCGCACCACTCATCAATATGACACCAGACGCTCCACGCTCTGAACCCAGGATGCTGGAGCAACTGTCACCCTGCCTCCCCCAAGGACACCCACGGACTTTTCTCCTGGCACCACTGCCACCTCGAAACCATTTATTAACTGCCCAGAAAAAAAGATAACAAAAATATAATATCCTCTGGCACCCATATTCTTGGCTTGAAACCAGGTTACGGTGCTTCTAAAACATATATAGCAAAAAAAAAAAACAGCCTAACAACAAGTTCAGCGTGCATGGAGTGACTGGTGAAACTAAACTTAGAGAAGTTAGTATCACCATCACACAGTTCAAGGTATGTAAAATGCATTTGGAAACCAATATTAATTTAAAATGACTTAATATCATAAAATATTGCCCAAAGCAGAATGACTCGAAAACACACTTTGTGGATAAAATGGTATTGCAAAGATGGAAAGAAACTGTTTTTGCGGCCTATTTCAAACACCAAACAAAACATGCTGGAATTTTTGGTACACACCGCAAGATCTCTCCTTCTGGAGGTACTGTCTCTGCTTCGGTGTCCCCCACTCACATCCAAATATGAGCTCTTAGGAATAAAATACAGAGTTATAAATCACAACCTCCTGTAATTTACCACAACGCTCAGCTTTCATTTTTATCAGTGGAGACTCGGTTGCTTTCTCACAATCACACACATTAAAAGTTCAGTGCCAAGAATATTTAGGGACGACGAAAAGCAAACTTGAAAAAGTATAGTACAACACAACTCTAGCAGTAACAGTGCGATTAGATAATTTATCTCCTAGATGCCTTACGACAAGACAGCACCTTGTCAAAAGAATTAGAACACAATAACTGATTTTAACATGCACATAGGCAGCCAACTGGTTGAGTATACATAGAAATGAATGAATAGTGAATTCCAAGTCATTACTCGCCATGTCAGGTCTGAGGGAAAATTTTCAATTAATTTTCAGTGAAATTCCCTGTACCATCCCACACCCATACCTCACATTTTCTCATGACTGAGTGGGTAGAGAAGCCACTCCACCTGTTCGGCTTGCATCTCAGTACTTCTACTGGTCACTTTTGAAGTCTTCATAGCCGGACAAGTAAGAGAAATTAAAACTGCTTCACTTCTTTTCTAGGCTAAATTACTTGCTGATAAGCTTGCAATTTATGTAGTAGATTCAGTGATAAACTGCTTGCGACACCATGTAAAACACACCTATATACTGTGAGGCTAGCTCTAGGATGGTTTAGTGACCATGAGACTGTGAAGCACAGAATAGTAGGGAAAAAAACAGCTAGTGTGCAGTCGTTCTGAAAAACAGAATAATCACTCACCTGTCCCAGACGGGTGCCGAGGTGGTACTATTTCCTTACTTCATGTTCTGGTGGCCCCCTATTTCATACTTAGATGAGATATGCAATTTGCATTCTACATATGTACACAGCGGAGCACTTAAAGTAATATATGTTGGTATAAAGCTTTAATTTGAAGTGACCTAACAAGAAGAAATGTTATGGTCTATGCTGAATTACAGGTTATGCTTATGGTAAGGCTGACATAACAAATGCAACAACTTGTAAACAATCTCCAATTGATTAATGTGCGAGTGTTACATGTGCACAGATATGCAAGCATGACTTCAGCCTGACAGATTAAAAGGAACCTGCTGTCCACACATGAATGGCAGCCTACGACCCAATGTAAAAGGCATGTACATTTATATGTTTGTAATACTGTGGTTAAAATTATACTTAATTGCTGTACTCTTGCTCACAAAGTAACACAGCGTCAGTGACATGGCCCAACAAGACAGTCATTCCTCTTTCATACACCACAAATTTCGTTAGCACAAGACACCATGTGGTCTTCGAGAACAAATATTTCATGATATAGCCTACGCCAAAATCTGTGCTTCAAACACATTATACACCAGCTATCTGATAGCGAATTCTAGTTGAAGATTCCTTACCTTAGAATTTCCCCCATGGCGTCAGCCTGGATCCAGAGATTTTTGTTCGAGCAGTAGCCCTGCGCGCCGTCAGGTAGCATTGGGCGGTTCTGCGTCCATTGTCATCTGCGGCAACCAGCACAGATCCAAAGTAGTACCGCTCAGTCATTTTCTGACTGTTTTTTTAACCTTTTATCGAAGATTTTTGAGTGTCTACATTCCTGGTGCGTCAAGATGTCATCACGTAAGACCGCATTCAAGCCCTGCGGATCCTGTCATCAGGCGATGTCTGTGACAGAGCCGCACCTCGGGAGCTTGTGATGCCTGGAGCGCGACCACAACCTGAAGTCATGCTCTGAGTGCCGGACCATGAATCTAAAAGCATTGAGGGAGCCATCCCTAAATATCATTGCAGCCCGGCGTTCAGCTCCATGTCACTCCTGATCTCGGTCGAGAGGAAGGTCCAGATTACGGTCACGGAGACTTGATTCATTATTGTTCCACTCCAAGTTCTCAGAATCGTCAGGTAGGTTGGGGCACAAAAAAAAGTAGAAAAATAAAATGCGTTCTTTGACTTCACCCAGTTTGTTGGCTGACAAGATGAAGGAAACGTACAGTCGCCATTCCAGGCCTCTGTCCTCAGAGCCTGTCAGCTCCACGCCTCCCTGAGTTTCCAGGAGCCAGAGCAACCCCTGCCCAACTCCAAGAGTTTTATGAGGCAATGCGCCTCATATTTGGGCAATCTGACTCCACTGGAGCACCCTAAGGCCCCACTGGGTCAGTAGGGATCCCCCTTGGGTTCTTCAGCCTCAGCTCTGGAGGACACCCATGGATCCGTTCCTGTATTCGAGCTGGCATCGGTCATACTACCTCAACGCATACTTCCAATGCTGACGGTCCCGGAGGAAACTCCAGCCATTCTCTCCCAAGCTGTTGCTGGTGGGAGAGATGCAGCTCAGTTCACAATATGATGTGGGCTGGATACGACCAACTCACTAGGCATGTTGCATCGACAGTGGGCTTTGAGGCGCCATGTCTGGTTGACGATGTCTGGCTTTTCAGGGGATGTCCAATCCACCCTTATGGACATGCCCTTTAATGGCACCCGTCTCCTCATCGACAAACCAGACTAGGTGCTCAAGCTCTTTAATGAGTCCTCGGCTACAGCCAGGTCTTGGGCCTTGCAGCTGTCACTCGCCCACCTTACTCATTGTTTTCGTCCCTTTTGTGGCTACATAAGGGGAGTCCAACCACATGTGTTCCCCTCTAGCCACCACCCTGCTCGTTACTCAGCCTCTGCTTGGTCAGAGCTGTGGGATCCAACATCCTCGTAGACCAGGGAGCCAGCGGTCTAGCCAGTCCACCCCACCCCATCTGCAGCAGTCTCCAAACTTTCCAAGTCTGCTGCTTTCCCACCAGGGACCAGTTGGAGGCAGAGTTTGCCATTACCTGCCTAGCTGGCAGTCCATCACATCAGACAGGTGAGTTTTACAAAGAGTTTGAAGGGGATACTCCCTCCCCTTTGAGACTGCCCCTCTATCCATGCCACCATCCTGCGATTGGATGATAGAGCATCACCGGTCACTTCTCCACAGGGAGGTTATGGCTCTCCTGGCCAAGGGAGCAATAGAGAGGGTCCCTGTGCTAGAAGTAGGTTGTGGTTGTTATTCCCGCTTCTTTCTGGTGTCCAGGAAGGACAAGGGCCTCTGCGCTATCCCAGACCTTTGGGTCCATCAATCGCTTTCAAAATACTCTCTCTGGCTCGGGTCCTATCTGGCCTGAACCCAGGAGACTGCATGGTAGTGTTGGACTTGCAGGACACCTATTTCCAGCTTCCCATCCTGCCTTTCCACAGACTTTACTTGTGGGTATTCACCAAGGTGATGGAAGTGATTGCAGCTCCTATGTGCAGGTCTGGGGTTTTAGTCTTGCTCTACCTTGATGACTGGCTGTTGAAGGTGGGCTTGCCCCAGTTTGTTGTCTCTCATCTCCAGACTATGGCGAACCTCCTGCATTCGCTTGGGTTCACTATAAACTTAAAGTCACACCTGAGTCCCTCTCAGACGCTTCCTTTCAATGGAGCTGTTCTGGACACAATGCAGTTTCGGGGTGATCCTCCTGAGCGGCAATTCCAGGATATTC
This sequence comes from Pleurodeles waltl, assembly GCF_031143425.1. Classification (NCBI taxonomy): domain Eukaryota; kingdom Metazoa; phylum Chordata; class Amphibia; order Caudata; family Salamandridae; genus Pleurodeles; species Pleurodeles waltl. The sequence continues at coordinate 568,473,102 of NC_090438.1, forward strand.
AGGCTATGACACTGATTTTCAGCCTCTAGCCTGGATTTGTGAGAATGACTCTGAGGCTGCTAGGCCTCAAGGCCTCCTACATTCTGCTGGTGACACATGCCAAATGGCATATGCAGGCTCTGCAGTGGGACCTGAAGTTCCAGTGGGAGCAGCATCAGGACAATCTGTCCGACATGGTCCAGATCTCAGAGGGAACTGTGCAAGATCTGCAGTGGTGGCTCCTGAACTGTGACTGGGTCAGAGGCAGATCCCTCTCTCCACCCCAACTAGATCTGACAGTAGTGTCAGATGCGTCACTCCTGGGATGCAGTGGCCACATGGGAGAGGCAGGCATCAGAGGTGTCTGGTCTCTGGCTGAGTACTGGCTCCAAATCAGTCTTTAGGAGCTCAGACTGGCATTGAAAGCATTCCTTCCCTCTCTCAAAGGGAAAGTAGTGCAGGTGTCATGTGGTACTGCAGCAAGCAGGATGGAGTGGGGTTGTGAACCCTTTGTCTTGAAGTTCTGCCCCTCTGGACATGGCAGGAACATCAGGGCATTTCCCTGTTGGTTCAACATCTGGTGGGAATGCATGAGCAGACAAACTAAGTCGACAATGCCTGGTTGATCACAAATGGCGTCTCCATCCGGAGGTGGAGCAAGGTCTCTTTCAGCAGTGGGGAGAGTCTTGGTTAGATTTTTTTCAGCTGTGCAGAGAATGTGCAACGCCAGCAGTTTTTCACGTTGAAGTTTTCAAGGCAGCACTCATTCAGTACAGCTTTTCGTCTTGAGTGGAGCTCCTGCCTCCTGTATGCCTTTCCGCCCATACCACTTCTGCTCAGAGATCTCAAGAAGATCAAGAATGACCTGCCCCAAGTAATACTTGTGGCTCCGGACTGGGCACAAGAGTTTGGTATCCTTAGCTATTGAGCATGGCCAACAATCCGTCGATCGGACTGCCCCTTCAGGAGGATATTCTGTCGCAGCAGCAGGGGAGGGCTCTCTACCCAAACCTGCCCGGACTTCGCCTTCTTGTTATCTTGGCAGCCAGGCGTCCCTCCAGCAAAACGGTATAGCTCGTCATTGGCATAAATTTGTGGTACGGTGCACAGACAAGTCTGTTAACTTACCACCTCTGTCCCACTTCCCAAGTTCCTCCTATTTATACTTTCTCTGGCCCAGCAGGCCTCCGCTTTGGGCACCCTCAAGGGTTATTTGTCTGCTATCTCTGCATTTCTGAGCTAACCTGACCAACTCTCGTTAAGTCTCTTATTGGTAATAGGTTCCTTAAGGGCCTTACCCACATGTTTCCTCCATCACCATTCATTATGCCCCAATGGGATTTGAATTTGGTTATGGCTTTTCTCACGTGTGCTCTTTTTGAGCCTCTTCACCATTGTCACAACTGTCTTCTCAGGCGTGCAACATTAAAAACAGCTTTCCTTGCAGCCATTACATCTGCTCACATGGCGAGTGAGCTACAGGCATTGACATCTAAGTCACCCTACTTTTCCAACTATCCTGACAAAGTGGTGCTTCACACCAGGGTTTTCTTTTGCCAAAAGTGGTCACGCTCTTTCAAGTAGGCCAATCCATCATCTTGCATACTTTTTGCACACCCTCACATCCCTTTAAGGAAGAGAAGAGACTAAACCGATTGGACCCAAAAAGAGCACTGGAGTTCTACCTTGATTGTACCAAAGAGTTGCGGGTGGATGTTCTATTGGATGGGTATGGGGATGCTTGGGTTGGTCAGTGCAGAAGAGAACCATCTCTGAATGGGTCATTCTTTGCATTAAAATTTGCTATGCATTGGCTAAAGGCAAACCCCGGACAGTTTGTGTGCACCTCCACCAGTGCGACAGCTGCAATCACTGCGTTAGCATGCAGAGTTCCAATCCAGGACATCTGTCAGGCAACAACGTGGGCATCCTTGCACATGTTCACCAAACAATACTGCCTTGACAGTCAGGTCCAAATGGATGGGTACTTTGCCTGTTCGGTCCTGTGGGACTTCCTCGTATGATCTTAGGTCGCAGACCCTCCTCTGGGGATGGTATTGGTTGGGTACCTATTCTAAGGTAAGGAATCTGCAACTAGAAGTCTATCAGATGAACAAGTTACTTACCTTTGGTAACTCCTTACCCGGTATGAACATATTCTAGTTGCAGATTCCTTACTGACCCACCCATTGTCGCCACTCTGTGAACTGATTTCTAGGGACAACCACTTCCCTTTCAGGGCCCTAATATTTCATGCACAAGTGGTCAGTGTTCTTTATGGCTTAGCACTCCTGGCGTAGAAAGCTGTGAAAAGAAAATTACATCAGAGTGCCACCTATACAGGCCCCTCAAAGTCACATCCGGCAAGTATGACATCGACGACGGATGCAGAGTCTGCAGGTGCGCAGCAGTACTGCTTGAGAAAAATCTCCCTATCCAGACCCACGCCTAGACGAAAATCTAAGGTAATGAATGTGCAACTACAATAGGTCTCTAACAAGATAAGGTGTTACTGAAGGTAAGTAACGTGTTCTACAATGCCAATCCTGAAGGTTGAACAATGCTAAGCAAGGTAATTGAATCCCATCTACGTCAACATATGTCTGCAGTGTATGAAACTAAATATGTCTGGCCAAGACTACTACTCTTATGTGTGGACTAGATCTTGACACTCCTCTGAAATTTAGCTAAAATACTTAAGGAGTCATAGTAGCGACTGAAATGCTAATTGGTTAAATATTAAGACGTGTTTTAAAAAGAATGCATACATTTGTAAGGCTTTTAAGAATGTAACACTTTTCCTCCGATATAATAATTGGATGAACACTGCTTATGTAATCGATATATTCTGACATACATGCAGTAAGAATGCATGCTTGTCATTCATTTTATAGATTGAGAGCTACAAATATTCATATGTTGCTTAACTTTCCTCACATACTGATAAATAGAATGTGGCCTTCCCCATGGTTTCAAAGAGAGCCTAGTGTTGGAAGGGTTTTGCAACAGATTATGAAGCCACTCATCCACTGATGGCCAACTCTACTATGGGACTAAACGAGGTGTCCCAATTCAACACAGGAAACAGGGGATTATATAAAAGTCAATGTGTGGTAGTAGTTAACGCAAAGCACTTTGAAAAAAATGTATGACACACATTATCATAAGCAAACAAAGAACCTAGATACAATACTAACCCTGTGACCACCGATACTGTGAGAAGATGGACCAGTTTCCTAACAAATTAAATCAGAACAAAGTCAATCAAACTACAAACATTCAACAAAAAAGATTTACCAATTCAAATTTAATAATGTATAATTAGCAAAGTAACAAACCATATAAGGACGATGGCTGGTTCGATGAGAATACTTGGCTCGCTCTGAATCTTCCTGACAAAGAACACAGTACAGTAATTTTGAGCTACTGGATGAAGGTGAATCATGCACAGAAACATGCAACATGCTTTCTCCAACACTCCCCCTCCTTAAAACTCCATGCAAGGAAAGCTGTGAATAAAGTTATTCACAAATTTGAATACCAGGTTTTCACACTAACAATTCCCTTTACTGTTTTTCAGACTCTAAGGGAAATGAGACTGAATCCGCTACCCATCAATATCAGAACATCTTCCAACAGACTACTTAAGTTAGGGGAGTCGCAATGGCATCAGCCAAAGGTGAAGTACATTGCCTTGTGCTGTCACTGTAGAAATCTCAACTCTCACAATGCTGCAATCCTAACTCTTGCAGGAGCTTCATATGTTAGGCAAATGTCTTTTAGATGCAATGCAAATCTGAAGCAATGTTCCAAAGACAGAAAATATTGCAAATGCAAACAAAAACTAAAGGACCCTTTACTGTCAGGGGCCAATAAAATACATTTAAATGCAAATAAAGTTGAAAATAAGCTTCAAAGCCTTACTAATTTAAAAAAAAAAAAAAAACCTTCAAATCACTTTTTCAGGATTTGCTTGTTACAGGTATTGATACATCATGCTTAATGACGAAATGGGCACAAAGACAGAACAGGTCATCAGCTTTCAAGGTCATATAGGTTCCACCATTGGATGAAGTCTATTGCTATAGCGGAGTGTGGAAGGTTAACGGTTCAGATCCTACAAAAATAACAGTATATGATTTTAAAGTATTATAACATTGTAGAGTGTCTCATCTGCAGAACTGGCAATTGTTACCTTGTATACCATTACATCAGGAGTCATTACCTTGTGGTAATTACACCAGTCTTTACATCTGGAATGCTTTTACTTCACTTCATTGAAGATCATCAAGTATTTTTTAAATGTATTTACCTATCTGTTTATTTTAAATTTCATGCAAAAGCTGCTATATTTTTAAACAAAAGTGTTAATTTATTGTTATTTAGCTTTAACTCCAAAGTGTTTTACAATGATTGTCATTTGCATAATATTTTTCAAAAATGTGAAAACCAAAAGTATTTTAAACTTTTTTGTCTTATTCTTTCCAGGGAAGTGAGTGGGGGTGGGGTATGTGTGCGCGTGGGGGTGGGGGCTTGTGGGAGTATAGTAACTTCTCCCAAAATTCCTTTTTTGTTAATTTGTTTTCCTCTTTTTTTGGGGGGCAGGGTGTAGTGAAATATGTGTTTTTGACCACTTACTTTGCGTTGCACCACTTTGCACCTGGATTAGCTGTCTAGTGTTCCCCAGGTCCAGATTACATTTTGTATTCAGTTTAGCTGCCTATTGACTTTATCGTAGCATTAGACACTGCCATGTTAAAGGCTGAGCGTACTTTTCCACGTTTTTACTGTGCTTGTTTTCATGCTTTTTCCCACCAAGGGCTTTGGTTGATAAGGATGTACTCAGATGGCAGGGAACGACCTTGTTTTGGTTTTACACCTTGGGATTGTGGCCAAAACTCCAGCATGTTATTTTGAAAAGCTTACCTAAACTAGCCAGCATGTTTGAATTACAAAATGAAGGGTTTTTTCCAGAAAGCTCCTTTTGTTTTTTTTAGATATAGAAAGACCCAGTGAGAGAGTGAGTGGCCTCAATCAGGATTCTTGATGTCGAATGCCAGATAGCTGTCCTGTGAGAGTGGAGATCTCTTTCGCAGTCAAACGGGGTCATCATCTTACCGGCATGAGAGAGATGAAGAGCTTGGCAAGCCCTACGGTGCTGAATTTTGACTTCATTATTTGCTTTGCATTATAGCATAATATAAATACATATATTTGCTGTGTACATTGCAGTGGAGAATCATTTTGGTATGTTTTCCTTTCATTGTTTTGACTATTTTTAAACGTGTGCTTTCAACATGCTAATCTCCTTTTAGGAATCTCGTGGTGAAATAAGAATAAATGTCTTCTTTGAACTGAGAAGTGCATTCCAGAGATTTTTGTCAGCTCGGTCATTAGTGAAAGTGAAATGGGGGGGTTCCAAGTCACCATTTATACACACACACACACACACACACACACACACACACACAGTGTTTTTAAAATAATAAGGAAGCCAGGGTATCACAGTCACAATCATTACTCTCTCACTCTCCAATAAATATCTTAGCACGGCAAAACTGGAACAAACAGGTTTGAATTACCTGATGGGTCTCAGTTCACTTATACACTTTACAAGCACCCTGTTCTTTTTTATATTTATGCTGGTCACATAATCCTGTGGTAAGTTTTCCACTGGGACCACACATTTCCTCACTTCTATTATACACACTTTGCTGCTAAAATGGACCAGTCCCTTTCTTCTTCCAAATCTACAGAGGCCACCTCCAGCGTCTGGATAGATTTTGTCTTGCCACTATTACTATTAACTTCCAATTAATTGAAATTATTTTTGACAGTTACATTTAGGTGAATAATCCCCAACATACAAGTGTCTCTCTCACTCACTCTCTCTCTCTATATATATATGAGGATTTTGGTCCCTTTTTAAAACCCAGGCCAGTTGCATCCTGCACAGTTAAAGATGGACCACTGATTTCATGCAGCTGGTCTGCATTTCACTAATGTGCTATTGCCAATGCAGGCAGAAGATCACTTTGCCTCGGGGTCCATGTCTTATTTCAGATGGAGAGAAGAGGCAAATAGATTTCCTGGGTGCCACATTTGAGGTGGTGCATAATTAGAGCATCCCCCCTTAAAGGTACCCCTTACAAGGTTAAGAAGGGTGTCCTACACACCGCTTCACCAGCAGCATGCTCCCTCAGGCATTCTCTGCAGGCGGGTGCAGTTACTCGCTGCAACCGTCTGCAGCAACATCTCTGCTCCTCTTTCAAAAGCAAGCTAGGCTCCCACCAGCAGTGTGAAAGTCAAGCCAGCAACTTCAAACAGCTGTTCTGCCTTTCACTAATGCACTATCCCTTGAGTATGTACAAGTTCACTGCGGTGGTCAGTCCACCAGATTCTTGGTGATAGGGTGTGCTGACCTTGTCTGCACCCGGTGGACCCAGTGAAAGGCGAACCATGACCCAGACCAGGTCAGTACACCATATTTGTAATACCGGTCAAAATCTCTCATCCACCTTCATTCTCTGTCCACAGGGCCCTCCTATCCCCTAAGTGCAGCAAAGTGGACTTATGATTGTATAAGTAATTTATAAGCAAACTGTGACATGTAGGGCACTAAAGCTAGTGACAAGTCACTCACACCGCCATTAGGACACTTACACAGGGTACCAACAATGATACAGAGTCACCGACAAATGGGCACTAGAACTTGGTCACTGGCACATTGCTGAAGGCGCACCAACACTGACAAGAGGCATTCACATGGGCACAGTGACTAAAGGGCATTGACATGAGGACCCTAGCAAGGAGACAGGGACAAGGGTAAATAGGCATTGCCACAGTTTTGAATGGAGTCAAACATATGTGGAAAGGTAAGAAAGGGCATAAGGTGTCACATTATATAAATATGAAATTAATACAGACTGTAGAAGTTATTATTAGCTTCTCCAAGTTTATTTTGGAGCTAATGATGGCCACCAAGTTCTGGACTAAAGATGCCTCATTTGGGCAATTGCTTAGATTTGCTTGCCAAAGAGAGGATTCCCAAAGATTGGTGTTGTCATGGGACAGGCAAATCTCAGTCTTGGATCGGTTAAGATTGAGGAAATTGTGGTGAATCCAGGAAGCAAGAGAGATTAATTTAGCCTGGATACCGGTAGCTGAGGTTAAAGGGGTCATGTTTCAGACTGAGGATTATTCAATTGTCATTCATGTAGAAAACAGTGGCATGTTTCATCATAGGGTGTGCTACAACTCCCCGGTGAAGACCAACACTCAGTGGTAACGAAGTGTGTGTTCACAAGGGTTGGTGCCTTGTTTTTTGAAGGGATCCACTACTGCAGCCAATGTTAAAATTGTGTGGGGGGATGGGGGGACCCACCTCTACTTTATATACAGGGCCCCACTTGGCAGGGCTAAAAACAGTTATATATGGTGGTGAAGTTTGGATAATTATCTCCCTGTCCCACTCTCTACTTGTATCAACATGTTTCGGGCTTCTATTTGCCCCTCAAGATCAACGGCCGTCATCAGGATATTCAATCCCCTACCTTGTAAGTCTACCTTTTTTTATCTCTACCTACTGTATTGAGGTACATCTGGTAGTTCTAGCCATAACTGCCCTTCTCCCCGGTAACACCTCGATTAATCCAGAGTTTCATACAAAATTCTACAAAACTGGGGTAGCAGTGGGAGCGTCACCCTGTAGTCACACTTGCTTCAAGGGCTCCAATGCCGCCAACTCCAGATGTTAGCTGCCCTCTGTAGTTCACATACCCTGCTAGCAGAGTCAGAAGGGCTCAGATTTGAATTTTTAAGCTAGGTTTTAATATAGCTTTTATAAATAAAAGGTAGAATGCCTTCATTAACAGTCACTTTTTCTTTGGCCGACCATCAGTGCAACGGTTTTAACTTTTTTTTTTAGGAAAGCTATTGACTGGGGAACCAGGTGAGGTGGCCTGCTTGAATTTATAAGGGGCAGAGACCCTTCTTCTGAATCAGTAGAAATTGTTTGAGATCATCGGAGTATGCTGTGCCTTGCCTGGCAGGACGAATAGTTAAATATATTAATAGCGCTTTTATTTAGGTCATCACAAATTTCCTTAATTCAGTCTGAACAATGTTGTGACAGGGTATCTGTTAGTTCCTGCGTGGGCTCAAAGTCACTGGCAACTGGTTGGATTAGAAAAGATATCCATTATTTTATCACTGAGACACTGCCACTGTGACGAGCATATTATAACACTGACATGGGGCATGAACACTGACACAGGGATGTTGACTTATGGATAGTAACACAGCAAGGTTATTAAGGGTCATAAACAAATACTGTCACTAAGATACAGACAGGTGCACTGGCAATCACATGGTAACAAAGACTCCAAGGCACTGGCACAAACACTGGGATATCGATCTTTGTAAATTGACCCAAGAGCACCAACAGTGACATGGTGATATTGACTTGGAACAACTTGGGAACACTGGCACTGGACCACAAACAGACTGCAAGCACTGATGTCAAGACAATGGCAATGAGGATTGGTGCTGGGGGACTGACATTAAGACGCCTGAACGTAATACCAGAACAGTAACACCACAGATGAACACTAAGAGGACACTGGCTGTAGCCCCAAAGTAATGGTGTACTGACCCGTGGTTACTGACATGGGGACACGGGCACTGGGACAGTGACACAGACACTAACAGACACACTAACATAGAGAAACAGACATTGATACCAAAACTAGGACCTTATCATGGACACCTGGTATGAAAACCTTGCAGAGGGTTACTGCAGCAGTCCCTGGGTAAACAAACACTGACACAAAAACTAGCATTAGGGTGTTGGCATTGGGATGCTAATATTGGCACATAGGCAATGACACAGGAAAACTGACACAGAGACTCTGGCAATGGTACACTGACAATGAAACACATGGAGATGAAGAATTAGGAATATTTGCTTTCATACTGGAAACACAGATAGCAGGTTACAAACGACTCGTATGCACAAACATAGACATAAGTACACTGCCAAGTCCTCATACACTAATGCTAAGACAAAGGCACTAGCACACTGACATAGGGATGCTATGACACACTGATGCGAACAATAAAACACGGAAGTGACACACCACAGGGGTACCAATAAGGATACACTGCTACTGGATCGCAGGCACTAGAGCATCAACATCAACAGAGACCAAAATGTCAGAGGTGTACAAAGACTTGCAAATACATTCTGATGGGAACACTGAAACACTGATACTGACACCAAGACACCACCTCACTGATATGGGCACACAGACACAAGAGAACATGATTATTGATACAGACACCAGATCATACAATCCATCACTGCTACTGGGACACCGACAAAAATACCATGAGATGCTGACAAAGTCTAGGAGACAGTGACAAAGGAATGGTGACACTTATACAATACATGACGTGGGATGGGTCTACTGGCACTAGAACTTTTAAAGGAATAATCTGGCGAAACTACATACTTGGAGAGTGGATACTGACAGACTGATATGTGGACACCAACACTGTAACTGACTCTGAAATTAGGACACTGATGCTGGGACATGTGGAAGGTCAAATTGTCACTAATACTGGGACAAGAGGACAAAGGGACATTAATGCACAGACACAGACTGGGAGGCAAAAGACACTCAGACCATGGTCAAAACAACAAGCAACTTTATGATCCCAAAAACACAATAATGTTCTCCAACAGTCAACAAAATCAAGAGGGAATAATATTGACAAATGCTGCCCATCAACTATAGGTCCAAACCTATAATCATGAAATAGTGAGGCTACCTATAATCGTAAACACACTAAGATTCCTCAGTGCTGAACAACATAACTCCAACGTCTACCTAAGACAATGCAAGTTTCCCAGAATACACCTTTTTGATTTCCAGCACTGGTTCAAGAGAACATGTTCTATGTTGTCAAAGTGTAGATATTGTGGGTTTCAATCATACAGAGAAAAAAAGGTCTTCATTCCTTCCCTTTTTAACCTCCGTCATCATTTTAATTACATTGCCTACGACTCGTTCAATCAATTTGGAAACTGTGCAGACAGCCACAGAGAGTGAAAGAGGCAGCTGCAGAGCCAGCGTCTGCCATTCACAGTTCGTGGTGTGGGGACCAAGCAGTGCTTCTTTTCTTTTTTTTTTTGTTATGAAATCCAAGAACCCAACATTTTTCTTAAGAGCTCATCATCAGCATTATTAAACGCAGTGGTGATGGAATACCAAGGTTGCATAATTTTGATTCCACCTAATAACTCTTTCTTCCATCAACCTACACTAATCTCCCTTTTTCCAGCTGTACCTGTTTTCTTACTGTTTCCTTCACTCACCTTTATTTATTTTCTTCCTTCTTCAGTTTGTTTCAAACTCTGATGACAAAACCTAACTACGTGTCCCCAGAAATGAACTCTGGTACCCACCATCTACAACCTTCTGATAAAAAATAAAAATAAAAAAAACACTGGGCAGCTAGGATGTGAAACAATGGCTGGATGGCTGCCGATCTAATTCTGGTGCCTGTTGCCAATGGAAGTGGCTTCATTGCTAAACTCACTCCTTGATCTGTGATTGACTCCCCCAAACACCCTAATGCCCACCTTGTTTACTTCTCCTGCATACTATTCTATTGAGGTTTCTCCCACTGAAGCCAATTACGGTCAGTGCAGGGCTGATAGATCGTGGCCACACGACTTTGAATGCACTTGGTCTGTGTGCTCATAACTATAGGCCTTATTTGTAGTTTAGCGGATGTCCCGGCCATTCTATTTAGAATGTATAGGGTGTAAAACATTCTAATTGGAGCAGACAGGACATTTGCAGCTACTTTTTGACAAAATGACAATGTGTTTAGACCTGTCTTTAGTTTCAATCATTTTTATTGTTGTTTTAAGCATGAATATATAAAAATGAACATAATGGCCACTTGTGGTTGTGTCCCCATACTACAAAAGTAGCACAGCAACTTAATACTTTCCTCCTAGCAGCCATCTCCTCCACCTCTCCCTTGGCCTCTCCTACTGGGGTCAGAGTCCTACTGATTAGAGAGTATAAGCCTGTGTTCTTCCCATCCTGGGAGAACCCTGTATCATCTCAAAGTTGGAGGTGGCTCTGTGTGTCTAGAGGTCCCAGAGCCTATTAGAGCATGTGACTTCCCAATGGTCTTCATTTAGAAATGTCAGCACTGGATTCCACATCTTGGTGAACTTATGTGATTCACTCCTGTAATGCTATGTGTATTTAACCACCAACTCCATCTTAACCATTGACTCCATTTTGTGCACGTTTCAGATGCCGCCACGGCAGCGCAGAGTTTTTCCACAGAGCCTGTTTTTCAAACAGAACATGTTTTTGCCCTTCTCACCAGAACAGGGTCATACCATGTTAGAACATATTATGGGGGATTCAGACACAATAAGAGGGTACCAGACTGGGAATGTTTTCATCAGAGAAAGTAACAGCTCGGTCTCCGGAATGCGCATTGGTGCCCGACCTGTTCGTTTGCGTGTTTTCGACACAGACCAAGTACAGCCAGCGTCTGATTTTGTCACAGCGGGGAAGGTGCTCTAGATTGCTCTCCTAGCTCGTTTAAGGTATAAGAGACAGAGGGACCTAGCGCTACAACAGGAACTCACCTGTGGAGCGGAAGCACTGTCCATGAGACTTTTGATTCCATGTGTGGCCTCTTGCCTTGGCTCTCAGAGGGTTCGTGGTGCTGGCTAGGATGACAGATTTACCCCTCATGGTGATGCATTTTAACTTTTTATCATTTAGTGTGTGTGTTTGTGTATATATATATATATATATATATATATATATATATGGAAAATGTCACTTACCCAGTGTACATCTGTTCGTGCATGTTCCGCTGCAGATTCACATGCTGTGCATTATACTTCTGCCATCTAGTGTTGGGCTCGGAGTGTTACAAGTTGTTTTTCTTCAAGGAAGTGTTTTCGAGTCACGGATCGAGTGACTCCTCCTCTTCGGTTCCATTGTGCATGGGCATCAATTCCATGTTAGATTGTTTTCCCGCAGACGGTAAGGTAGGAGTGATAGAGTATATAGGTGAAAAGAAAAGAGATGTCCATGCTAATGCAAATGTATGTATGTATATATATATTTATATATATATATATATATATATATATATATATATATATATATATATATATATATATATATACACATACACACACACACACACACATATACATATATATATATACATACATGTACATATACATACACACACACACACACATATATATGTACAAATGTTTTTAACTTAAACGACTACAGGCTCCCGGGGAGGTGGGAGGGTGCATGTGAATCTGCAGCGGAACATGCCACGAACAGATGTACACTGGGTAAGTGACATTTTCTGTTCGGTGGCATGTGTAGCTGCAGATACACATGCTGTGCATAGACTACAAAGCAGTTTGTCCTCCCGTAAAAGCGGTGGTTAGCCTGTAGGAGTTGAAGTTGTTTGAAATAATGTTCTGAGTATAGCTTGACCTACTGTGGCTTGTGTTGCTAAAACGTCTACACAGTAGTGTTTAGTGAATGTATGTGGTGTTGACCAAGTAGCTGCTTTACATATTTCAGCCATTGGTATATTTCCTAAAAAAAGCCATTGTAGCACTTTTTTCCCTTGTAGAATGTGCTTTAGGAGTAACTAAGAGTTGTCTTTTAGCTTTAATGTAGCATGTTTGGATGCATCTTACAATCCATCTTGCTAATCCTGGTTTTGAAATAGGGTTACCTGTATCAGGTTTTTGAAAAGCTACAAACAGTTGTTTCGTTTTTCTGAATGATTTTGTTCTGTCTACATAGTACATTAGTGCTCTTTTAATGTCTAATGTATGTAGAGCTCTTTCTGCCACAGAATCTGGCTGTGAGAAGAAGACTGGAAGTTCCATTGTTTGATTCATATGAAAAGGCGAGACTACTTTTGGCAAAAATTTGGGATTTGTTCTTAGTACAACTTTAAGTTTGTGTACTTGTATGAACGGTTCTTCAATAGTGAAGGCTTGAATTTTGCTGACTCTTCGCAAAGACGTAATTGCGACTAGGAAGACAACCTTCCATGTTAAGAATTGCAGTTGACATGAGTGCATGGGTTCAAATGGTGGTCCCATAAGTCCCGTAAACACTATGTTTAAATTCCAAGGGGGAACTGGAGGTGTTCTGGGTGGAATGATGCGTTTCAAGCCTTCCATGAAAGCTTTAATAACAGGAACTCTAAATAAGGAGCTGTGCTGTATATTTTGTACATATGCTGAAATTGCAGTAAGATGTATTTTTATGGAAGAGAATGCCGAATTTGATTTTTGTAAATGAAGTAAATAGCGTACAATATCCTGTATTGATGCTGTAAGAGGGACAATCTGTTTAGATTGACAGTAATATACAAATCTTTTCCATTTGTTAGCAAAGCACTGTTTAGTAGTGGGTTTACTTGCTTGCTTAATAACTTCCATACATTCTGATGGTAGTTGTAAATATCTAAACTCTATGACCTCAGGAGCCAAATCGCCAGATTGAGTGTCTTGGGATTTGGGTGCCTGATTTGCCCTTTGTTTTGTGTCAACCGGTCTGGTCTGTTTGGGAGTTTGTAGTGTGGTACTACTGACAGATCTAACAATTTTGTGCACCACGGTTGACAGGCCCACATTGGTGCAATGAGTATCATATTGAGTGTGTTTTGACGTAATTCATTGACTACAAACGGAATGAGTGGGAGATGGGGAAAAGCGTAAGCAAATATACCTGGCCAATTGATCCATAGAGCATTGCCCCTGGATAGGGGATGTGGGTGTCTGGATGAAAAGTTTTGCCATTTTGCCTTTTCGCTTGTGGCGAACAGATCTATGTTTGGTGTTCCCCATTGTTGAAAGTATTTTTGAAGTATTTGAGGGTGAATCTCCCACTCGTGTGTTTGTTGAGGATTTCTGCTGAGAACATCTGCCAATTGGTTGTGTATCCCCAGAATGTATTGTGCTACCAGGTGAATTTGATTGTGGATTGCCCATTTCCAAATTTTCTGGGCTAGAAGGGAGAGTTGGGACGGATGTGTACCTCCTTGTTTGTTTAGGTAATACATGGTTGTCATGTTGTCTGTTTTGATAAGGACATTCTTCTGTGTGAGAAGTGGCTGAAAAGCTTTGAGTGCTAGGAAGACAGCTAACAATTCTAAGTGATTTATGTGTAGCTGTTTGTGCTTGGCATTCCATTGTCCTTGAATGTTGTGATTGTTGAGGTGAGCTCCCCAACCAATCATTAACACATCTGTTGTAATTATGGTCTGGGGCACAGGGTCTTGAAATGGCCGCCCTTTGCTTAGATTTGTGGAATTCCACCACTGAAGGGACATGAGTGTTTGGTGGTCTATCAACACTGGATCTTGAAGTTGACCATGTGCCTGTGACCACTGTTGTGCAAGGCACTGTTGTAAGGGCTGCATGTTTAGTCTTGCGTGTGGAACAATCGCAATACATGATACCATCATCCCTAAAATCTTCATGACAGGTCTGACAGTGTACTGTTGATTTGCCTGTATCTGTGTGATTATGTTTTGGAATGCTTGTATTCTTTGCGTATTTGGACATGCTAGCGCTTTTTGAGTATTTAGTATTGCACCCAGATACTGTTGTATTTGTGCAGGTTGTAGATGCGACTCTTGGTAATTTATTGAGAACCCTAGCGAGTGCAGGGTTTGTATTACGTAATGTGTATGGTTTTGACACTGCGTATGACTGTTTGATTTTATTAGACAACCGTCTAGATATGGAAAGACATGTATATGTTGTCTTCTTAGGTAGGCTGCGACTACCGCTAGGCACTTTGTGAATACCCTTGGAGCTGTTGTTATTCCGAAGGGTAACACTTTAACTGATAGTGTTTTCCTTGAATGACAAACCGGAGATATTTTCGGTGCATAGGATGGACGGGTATATGAAAATACGCATCCTTGAGGTCTAATATTGCCATGAAATCGTGTTTTTTAAGTAGTGGGATAACATCTTGAAGAGTTTCCATGTGAAAATGTTCTGACAGGATGTAAAGATTGAGGGTCCCGAGATCTAATATTGGTCTGAGGGTGCCATCTTTTTTGGGAATCAGGAAATATAGTGAATAAACACCTGTCCCTATTTGAGATTGTGGCACGGGTTCTATTGCTTGTTTGAATAATAGAGATTTGACTTCTTCCTGTAACAGATTGATGGGTTCTGTAGATAGTTTGTGTGACTTTGGTGGAATGATTGGGGGAGTTTGTATCAATTCTAGGCAATAACCATTGCAGGTAATTGATAGTACCCAATTGTCTGTGGTAATGTTATGCCAATTTGTGTGGAACTGCTGTAGTCTTCCCCCCCACAGGAGAGATGTAGAGTGGAAGGGGATGAAGCAAGTCACTGCTTAGGGTGCTGTGGAGTTTGCTTAGAGGTTTGAAATTTCCCTCTATTTCTGGGATACTGCTCCCTATATGTGCCCCTAAAACCACCTTGTTGGTATTGTGGTTGGTAGGTTGTTTTTGCCTGCGATGTGGATGCCTCTGCTGTTTGTGTTCTAAATCCACCTCTAAACTGAGTTTTCTGAAAGGATCCCCTGTATGGTATGGTGTGGTGTATAGTGCACCCATTGCCTTTGCGGTATAAGAACCTTTGCGCAATTTCTCAATGGCTGTATCAACTTCTGGGCCAAAAAGTTGTTTCTTATTGAACGGCATATGTAACACCGCTTGCTGTATTTCGGCTTTAAAGCCAGAGGACCTGAACCATGCATGCCTCCTTATTGTTACTGCAGTGTTGACACTTCTCGCAGCGGTGTCTGCTGCGTTTAGGGCAGATCTAATCTGATTATTGGTGATGACTTGCCCTTCCTCCACTATTTGCTGTGCCCTCTTCTGATGTTCCTTGGGGAGATGCTGAATTATGTCTTGCATCTCATCCCAATGGGCCCTGTCCTATCTAGCTAACAGTGATTGTGAGTTAGCTATCCTCCACTGATTCACTGCTTGGGATGCAACTCTCTTCCCTACAGCATCAAACTTTCTGCTTTCTTTGTCTAGTGGGGGTGCATCACCTGATGACTGGGAGTTTGCCCTTTTTCTGGCAGCGTTGACTACTACAGAGTCTGGAGGAACTTGTTGAGTTATGTAATCAGGATCAGAGGGAGGTGGTTTGTACTTTTTCTCTATCCTGGGCGTAACTATCAGTGTCTTAACTGGCTCATTAAATATTTGATCGGCGTGTTTTAGCATGCCTGGGAGCATGGGGAGGCACTGATATTTAGAAAGTGTGGAGGAGAGTGTATTAAACAAAAAATCCTCTTCCAACGGTTCAGTGTGCATGGTGACCCCATGGTATGCTTCAGCCCTAGCTAAAACCTGATTGTACACAGTGCTATCCTCAGGTGGTGAAGGCTTAGATGGATAGTAGTCCGGGTCATTGCTAGGAATGGGATCTGGATCATAAAGATCCCATGGATCCACATTGCCCTGTTGTGAGTCAAAAGAGTGTGATGGTGACTGCACTGGTGTAGGACTGGGAGGAGTGGAGGTATGCAGGTGTGGAGAGTGAGGAGGAGAAAATGGAGGAGGTGGTGGTTTCTCCTTCGGCTTTGACACTTTACCTGGAGGCTGCATAGTGTCCAATTCCTCCTGAAAGGCTAGCTTTCTCTTAGGTTTTAGATGAGGTGCTGTTAGGATTCTGCCGGTTTCTTTGTGGATATGAATCCTGGCTTGCCTTTAGACCATTACTTCAAGTATTGGCTGTACTTGAGTGTCCTCTTCAGAGGTTTTGTGGCTTTCTTTTAGTCTCTTTGAAAGTCCATGTTCCTCTGTGTATCCTGCTCTTTTCTGCTCCGAAGCCGACTTTTTTGGTATCGAAAAAGATGGTGTAGTGGATGTTCTCTGCTCCGAAAGAAATTTCCGAATTTTTAACTCCAAAAAATGGTATTTGCTTGAGTCAGACACAGAGGTTTTTATCGACTCCGATGGTTTTGGAGGAGTGGCCTTTTTCAGTGCCAAACTGGCAGTTTCGTCACCGGATGTCTTTTTTCGGGCCTTCAGGCAGTGGCTCACCCAAGGCCTTATGTTTCGGTCTTTGTGATGGTACAGGAGCAGGCGTACTCACATGTTGTCCTGCCGTGACCAGTCTGTCTTCCTCAGATTCCTGGTCTGAGTCGGTACCTCGGACAGAGACTGCTGTCTGCATGATCTCTTCCTCCTCCACGTCAAGATGTTCGGAGCTTCTGGACACCATCGAGTCTTCGTGTCCTCCTCAGGGGTGTGGAATTTATTAAAATATCTACTTGTCCAGGGGACAGGTTGCTTCTCAAATCTACTTGTCCTGTAAAAAGATCTACTTGTCCCTTTGGTGCCATGTAGTGTGGCGACAAATTATGGCAGCAATCTCATTATGTAAGTGCTCTGATAACAGCCTCTCTGATTATGCCAGGGCTACTACCATAGTATGGCTTGAATACTTGCAGTTTCAATCCCTACTGTAGCAATTTCCTTATTTTGCCACCTTTCTGCAGATCTGCATACTGGGGCTGGAGGAAGCAGTAAGCAATAGTTCCAGGGCTGGAATGCCTTTGAGTCTGCAAATCTACTAACCTGCATGTTTTAAAGATTTTTACCAGCTTCTCTCTAATATTTTCCCATAATAAGAAAGGTTGGACATTTACTCCTGACAATGGCAGAATTAGAACTTCTTCCAGGGTTGGGAAGAAAGTGGCTGGAGGGAAAATGAACTTGCAAATGCTCAATAGATTTTTACATGAGCAAATCTACACATCGTATTTACCCATGCTAAAATACAGTTCACAAATATTTTATAGGGGTACGACATATACCATGGGTGCACTTTTGTGACTTTCTTTAAGAATTTGGGGCCACATGTAGGTAGGTTCAGATTTGCGACCTGCAAATTGCGAGTCGCAAATCCGAATGTAGGATGGTGTCCCTGACACCATCTGTGATTCGCAAGGGCTTCGCAAATGCCCACCTCATGAATAATCATGAGGTGGGTAGAAATTTGCGACCCCCTCGCGAATGGCAGCCCTCACAGGGATGGTGGCCTGCTGGAGACAGCAGACCACCATGTCTGTGACTGCTTTTCAATAAAGCAGGTTTTTTTTTTTGGTTTTTTTTTTTTTTTTTTTAATGCAGCACGTTTTCCTTAAAGGAAAACGAGATGCATAACAAAAACGAAAAATGAAACGTTTTCGTTTCTATTTTTCAGAGCAGGCAGTGGTCCACAGGACCACTGCCTGCTCTGAAAAAATGTTTACAGTGACATTCACAATGGAGAATGGGTCCCATGGGGATCCCTTCCCTTTTGCGAAAGTGTTAGCACCCATTTGAAATGGGTGCAAACTGCGATTGGTTTGCGCCCGCGTTCGTGGTCACAAAACAATCCTACATTGCAATGCGAGTCGCAATTAGGAAGGGAACACCCCTTACTAATTGCGAGTCGCAAACCCGTTTTGCGATTCGGTAACCAGGTTACGAAATCGCAAAACTGGGTTTGTGCATCGCAATGTGCTTTTTGCACGTCGCAAACAGCGAAAGTCGCTGTTTGCGACATGCAAAAAGCTACCTACATGTGGGCTACCTACATGTGGGTCCTATTTAGGTCTGGTGTTAACAAAGACATTTTGTTTTTATTAAACTTCTATTTCTCTCTCTTTCGGCTGGCTTTACTGTGAGTGATCGCATTCTGCTCTTCCACAAGGAGCATATTGCCACACAAAGTAGTTTTGTTCAGTGTCAGGAACTACAGTGGCAATCAGTGACGTAACGAAACTGGAGGGTGCCCCTTTGCAAAGAACATGGAGGAGCCCCCTCTCCAGACTCACTCAGAGCAGGTGCTGTGCTGAAGGGGCCCCCTGGAGGGCAGCTGCAGGGCCTTTGTTATGCCGCTGGTTGCAACGTGTGCTTTTAGAGTTCAAAAACTTTTTGGGGGTGTTTTGCCAGTGTTTGTTACAATGTTGAGGGCCTAGTAGCTCCCACAGCAATAAAGTGTTACAAAAGCCATGTCAAAACAAGACACGCATTGATGAAACTAAAAGACTTATAAAAATATGTCAGATTAGTTGGCTTTGTCAGTGTTTGTTTATTTTCATGCTTCCCATAATCGTGTTGAAAATGGTTACACTGATTTTCCATTAGAAATATTTTTGGGAAATACTAGCATGCATCAACACATTTTACTAAATGACACTTCATTTGCATCTAATCAGAGAGCATTCTGGGAGCATTATATTTAGCCTCATAGCCTAAACTTTTCAAACATGTATATACAGTTATTATTTTTTTGTACTGGAACCAACGTCAGTAGTGAAGTGTGACCTTAAAACATTTATTTACAGCACTCACCCTAATAATGAAGGCTCTCAAATAATGAACCATAAATACAAGTTCGAACAGCATTATCTTTTGGAAACACATTACCTCAACTGCTGAGAGTTCCACTCTCTGTAAACAGGCAGCCAAAGGGTTTGTGCTGCAGGGGGTTGGGCCTACTTGTCCCAAGGACAAAGTAAACATAAAAACTTGTTGCCCTTGACCCCAAACAAGATGTCCTGGGCGTCGGGCGATAGGAATTCCACATCCCTGCCTCCTGTCTCGAAGAGTCCTTTTGGAACGTAAGGATCGACAGGCATCACAATTTTCTTCCCGATGATCTTGGGAAAGGCAAAGATTACAGACGAGTTGTTGATCTATATAAGGATATTTTGCGTGGCACAGAGGACAGAATCGGAATGTCCAATCCATGAGGCTTCCACGCGGTCTGCCCGACTAGGCCCGACGGGCAAGTCCCGAAGGGCAAGTAAAGTTGTCTTCTCCGACGGTACCAATGTGTCGATGGAAGATGTAAACCCGATTGATACAATACAGACGAAAATAAGGTGTTTTTAAAGTTTTCCGAATCGAACTTTCGGAGCGAAAGGAAACACGTCCGAATCCAACGGCGGAAAGAAAACAATCTAACATGGAGTCGATGCCCATGCACAATGGAACCGAAGAGGAGTCACCACTTGATCCCGTGACTCGAAAATACTTCTTTGAAGAAATACAACTTGTAACATTCCGAGCCCAACACTAGATGGCAGAAGTATAATGCACAGCACGTGTATCTGCAGCTACACATGCCACCGAACATATATATATATATATATATATATATATATATATATATATTCACTGTTGCTGCATTGCACATCTCAGTCTATGATTGTTTAACTGCTATGATTCTTCTTATTTATAAACACATTTTACTTCATTAAAGTTAAATGCTTATTGTCATATATTCATGGGCTTGCATTTGATATCTGGGAAGTGCCTTAATAAATTCATTACTCAGACTAAGAGTGCTGCATTCTTTGGCATTGTTTGCTCTTAGTTCAAACAAGAGCAACACAACCCCGTAGAAAGTGCGCTATTTTGTTTATAGGCTAAAAGCCGCTGAAATCTCTGGAGCAATTGCTCCTACTGCCTTTCCTGAAAGTCTAGTTTGTTTGGCTACCTGAAACAAGTGGGGAATTCTCTTAACCCTGAAAGAATGGAGTGGAGATACTACTTCTATGGGTGTCTTCTGAATGATGCCCACCGGATAAATCGATCATCTTCCTTACCTCTATGTAAGATACTGATACAGTGGAGAGGATTGTCTTCCAGAACTTCCCCGTTTTATTGCAAGACCATAAATTGTGGAGGAGAGAGCCAGGATCACTACAGTGAAAACCCCCAAGTCTTTCTACTAGCTCTTTTGAACTTTTTTTGAAGGCTGTGAATGGATGTGTAGCTGCCTCCTTGACCTGTGGTTGTGTGAGCCAGTGTCTAAGCTGCAAACATTCAAAATGCTCTCTCTGGAATCTGGTACATGCTTTTAACATCATTTAATTATCTAATATTCTGATTTAGATTGATGTCTGTCAGTTTGTAGCAGCAATAACTATCAACACACCCACAAATGATGCTTGTCCAGACCTGTGGGGAGAAAGGAAGGAAGTGTTTTCTATTGCTGACTTTAAAGGTGACAGGTGTGAGGACAAATCCTTATATCGCACAATATTATCCCATACCTCCAGTGTTGCTCTAGAAATTTGCAATACATGAAGGTTATGGCATCTCTGTTGCTTATGGATACACAGAACAACACTAGATTTTCTCCGTTTCATCTTACAACCATTCTACAATATATGTGACTTGGTAGCAGAGTATCCGGCATCCCCAGACCTCCCAATCTAGGATAAGTGTAGAAGATTTGTTCACGTAATTGTGACTTTTTGCATTCCCGTTTAAAGTTTGCAAATGAAGCCTGGTGCTGGGACAGTTCACTTTTAAGTAATGGAAATGTGAGAGCTTGAAATGTGTACAGGATATTGGGGTCGATAGTCATTTTGAGTGGAGCTATTCTACCAAGCTAAGAAGGTGCAGGGAGCACCAGAAAATAGTTAGGTTTTCAGTAGAGCTTTGAAGTCGTGTCAGGAGCATTCATAAAGTTCTGAGGTTAAGTAGATGGTCAAGTTATGTCAGTCCTTTCGTGGTCCAGTGGAAAGGAATCTCGCCCTGAAGAGTGGCTACTCATCGAGAATCCCATGCCAACACTAATACCAATGACTTACTGAGGATAACCTTAAGTCCTGCCATATTTTGGTATTCCACCTGTAGAGGTATCAACTCCTGCAAGGTAGCATGAGGCACAGTGAAAGAGTAAAATGTTGTTGCAAAGGCAGACACCTTAAAATTGTCTTAGTGAAAGGAAAAACCCTGCACCTACTCTCGCTCTTATTGTTTGAATAACTGTTCTAGATAAAGGATGAAAATCATCAGGGAGAGAGGTCAACTGTGCCTAGTGCCCCTTTGGATCTCTATTCTGGGATAGCTTCGGACAATTTCAGAGACGTTTGCCCAAGGAGTGGAATATAGTTCACTAAGATACAGCTTCTAAACCTATTGCCCAGTACCGCTTTAGAGAGTGCAGTCTCATCGTTCCCCTGACAATCCTAGCAAGGGCTTTTTCTGCACCAAACAGCAGCAGAGCCGCTTTCGTATGTTGATTCTAGGCTAGGTCAATTAGGTGAAGTGTTCTCTTTGTGCAGTCACTGGTAGACCTAGATGGAATAAAATATGTTTGATCCGGATGTACACAGTCTCCAGGTAGTCTGCCAAGACATTAGCCATAATTTTCACATCTGTTTAACAGAGATCAACCTGAATGAGGAGCATCTGGAGTGATACTTGTTGGGTTTGGTGATCAGGTTGAACTCACCACAGACATGGCCCAAAAGGGACTTCTGAACCATCTTTATAAGGAACTGAATTATTTATCAATTTTGTTTTTTTTAAATAAATTTTGTTTTAGTGTAACATGCCTAAACAAACAACATTCGCCACACATTTGCTTAAAGACTCATTGAAGAAGGAACTACAAAACCTTGTATATTTTCATGTATGTTCTATTCAGTTTTCATGAATTTTACTGGTCAGTGGTGCATTCAAAATGCTATCTGACACAGTTTCTGAGAATTTCCAATACTCCCAGGTTCTAAATGTGGCTGCAACTAAGTGAAGCCATAAGGACAAATTGTACAAAGAACCAATATAACAAGACTCTCAGTAGAGAGTTGATGTCATGGAATATACACTGCTCTCCATGCAAACAATGATATTACAATAAATATAAAATCAATGCACACATAACCAGCAATAGTAACTGTATGACATTTAAGATTATAAAATGATATAAAAATTCAGTGCAGTGCAACTTTAATTACGTTTTCCAAAGACAGAGAAACTGTGTGGTTATTAAGGTGGCTCCTTTCTATATTATTACGCGCAGAGAATTAATGTAAGAGTAAACAACTACAAAAATATTTTTTATAATACCAGATTAATAGCCGAGCCCACAACATGACAAATCATGAAGAGTTCCACATGGGTTTAGAGTATTTCAACAGGTTTTTATTTTATTCAAGTGGCAGTTCATAAGTAGTTAGTAGCAATTCACAACAACCCAACTCATTAGTTTCGTAAGTGAATGGGTACATGCACAACAGGCACACTTGGCCTACCATCCATTTTTGGATATGTCCCCATTTTCTATCATGTGAACGATGAGAAAGCTACAAACATTTAAAAAGAGCATGTTTTAACAATTGGATGCTACAGAGCTTCAATATTTAATGCCTTAGAAGGAACTATGACAGAAAGCATAATACACAATTACATTTCATATGTATATGAAGCAGAGTCAAATGCATCTTCGGATTTGGGTGCGCTCATTGTATTAAATGCAACTAGAAAGGCACATTAGGTAGATAGTTATTGCTTAATGTGATCGCGCATTACTACATGGTAGCCCACACTTCTGACAAAATAAATCCTTAGCTTGCTTTGCATTTATATGACAACCCCCCTGTAAGGAGCAGACTGATGAAATGCCACGTATATTGGGGAGCGCTAATCAAACTATGGTCTTGTGAAAATTCATATATTTCACACATGGACAACCCACTACAAATGCAAACCATGCAGTTACCTAGGGAAACAATTTAGAGGAGCATGAAACTTTAGGGAATAAAATGGAAATGAAAAACAAATGGGGACGCTAATTGATTTGCTCAGAGCATCAACTGCTTCCATCTATTCTAGATCACCCC
Organism: Pleurodeles waltl; assembly: GCF_031143425.1. Classification (NCBI taxonomy): domain Eukaryota; kingdom Metazoa; phylum Chordata; class Amphibia; order Caudata; family Salamandridae; genus Pleurodeles; species Pleurodeles waltl. Next base: position 568,496,804 of record NC_090438.1, read on the forward strand.
TGACCACATGACAATCTATTGGAATTTAAACTGAACACGTTCCTGTTTGATAAACAACATTACTCATTCCAAGGCAAGCCATGCTAATAAAAATAGTAAATACCAGAAAGTAATGTGCTCTTTTACAACCAAAAAAATAGAGCAGACTATACGGCCACCTAATTCTCTTATTCACACTTTAATAGACTTCATCAGACCAGGACCATTCCCTCATAATGGACTACGCCTATGCTCCTGTTCAGCGTATGCTAAAGTGATGGGAACTGAATAGGAAATGCGCTCTGCAGCATGACTTCGCAGCAAATGCTACCAGGTGTGTAATGTTATAAAATATTATCTTGTCCACCGGACGGGATGCTTCAGCCATCTACTTATCCTGTGAAAAAAACCACTTGTCCCTTCCGATACCAAGAAGCGAGGTGGCAAATTAACGCAGCGGTCTCATGTTATCAAAACTCAGACAGAGCCTCCTGGGTTATGATAGGGCTTATGTTGTATCACAGTATTGATTCTAGCAAGGCTCGGATTCTGCAACAGTTCCTCAAATCAACGAACGAGCTTGGCATATTCAGAAAGCGTTAGCTCTTGGTTGAAGCCCCGTAAGTCTCTGCGCACCCACAACCCCTCATGTTTAAGGGTATTTTCAAATCCACGCTAATATTTTTGTAAACTGAAAAAAATTGAAATTTACTCCCGACATTAAGTATGGCTTTTTCTAGGGTGGGGAAAAAGGGAGTTTCGGGAAAGTTAAGTTTCAATCGCTCAGCATATTTTCACATGAGCATAAACGTGTGCATCTGCACTAATTTAAGGATATATGCCAGTGGGTGTACTTTTGTAAACATTTTCTGAATGGGGCTGCTGATTAATTTTCATATTGCCTATAACAGTTCTATAACGGATCACCATTTATTAATCTATTTGTTAAAATCTGAACGCATCAAATATGTTTTAGTAAAGGAGGACTCAAAAGAATGGCATTTAAGTTCAGCAACATGGCAAAACCTTTTTTCAAAGTACATTTTAGTTGTACATTTTATTTTGAAACAATCAAAACCTCCCATATAATCTCAGAACATTAAAATAACCTCAAATGTTTACATTTTGCCAACATGCATACCTTTTTAGGGTCGAGCCTGCGTCGCATGCGCTTGCGCATGCTTTTCGCAGCGAGATGCTTTAGGTATTAGAAAAGGGCTCAGAACCCTTTCAACGTCAATTCAGTGTTTTTCATTGGTTCGTGGGCTTGCCTATTCAAATCTGCTTGCTTTCATTAGTCGAAGGCATGCCCACGTCATGCCTTTTCCGGTGGCTAGCCCTCCTCGAGCGCATCGACCAAGTACAGAAAACATGCGAGGCTCGCTGTTTTCTGTCCGGCTCGTGGACTACTTTTTCTCTATTTTCCTAGCACGATTTCGCTTGGCAGAAGTCAGCGCTTTTTCTCGGGTCACGTACATAAATGCACTTTTGCGGATAGGTGAAAAGTCGGGTTAGGAGTTTACAACGCTATCAGCTCTAACATGAGCAAACGCGAGACCCGTTGCATTGCAAATGCTTGTTATAAGTGGAACCACTTTCAATAATGCAAGAAGAGCTCGCGCCTCACTGCATCTCTTAAGATTGTCCTAGTGCTAAATGCTGTGCACTGTATCACATATATAAGTCTGAACAACTCATTCACATGAAAGCAAACCTTGCTTTTTTTTTTTTTTTTTAAACCTTTATTTTCCAGATTTTGAACAAACCAACATACAGCAGTGCGTAAAGTATCAGAAGCACGCAGTTCAACAAATTACGAGAGTATATTAATAAGTAACCATTGATCACACAGTTTGGAATCGTCCAGCTAGAGGACTAGCCCGTCCTACACTTTCACACCTCAATCCCAGTCGTGTCCATATATTTAGTTTTCCTCTTCCCCACTTCAGCGAATCCTGTTATGCTGTCATCATCAGAGGACCCAGCAGCAGCCTCCGGATTCAGAAGTTTTTCAAAGTGATCACTCCAGATCGCAAGATCCTCCACTACCTTGTTGTCATGCTGACTATATTTCATAGGCAATTCTTCACCTAATGCTCATTCCTGTTTGTTCTTTGCTAACGGGTGGGGTCAGGGGCTCTTTGGCCCATCCATGCAATGGCTACCCAGCACCTGGCTAGAACCAGCACCAGCTGCAGGACCTTGTATGCTATCTTTCTCCCTTTCAGGCGACGTATGTTCTCGAGGTGGCAACGCAGCAGCTTGCGTGTCAGATTGATGTTCCTAGTCCTGTACCACGTGGTCCCTATACTTATAAACCTCACTGCAGTGCCAAGACAGATGCATGAAGCTCGCGCCCCCCACCCCCTCCCTGCTATCTGCATGTGAAACAGACATTCTGTGGAGGGCTCCCGGGGTCAGGTAGGTCCTGTGTAAGAAACTGTAGTGGACTGGCTTAAAGCAAGTATTGCATGAGATCAAGTGGGTAAGGGTGTTAATATGTGACCAGTCCACATCCCCCAGCTGTTCGTCCAAGTCAAGTTCTCATGCTTCCCAGAATCGAGGTATAGGCCCCCCCACCCCATCCATTCTCACTGCTTTATATAATATTGAGATCACGCGACAACCTGCCCCACAGGACAAAAGTATTCCTAGGATGTGCGTGGTTCTGGGGGCCTCAGGGTAAGTGGGCCAGGTTTCCCTGGCTATTTCTGCCAAAACGGTATAGTCTAGGAAGTGGCCTTGTCCCAGTGTGAATGCGGTGCATGCCTCCTCAAATGTTATGAACATCTCCCCAGGGTATACATCACCAAGAGTGCTATAGTCACCTGTGCACCACTCTGAGAAGGATATGTACTTCTTTAATTGTCTGATGGGCTTCAGTATCCAAATCTGGAGCTCCCAGTAAAAAGGGTCTCTCTAACTTTTTGGGCAAAACATTGCCAAATGGAGGCCATGCATTGGACTATATGCAGGACGTCCGGTGGGAGTCTCACCCCTCCATCAGGAGCTCCAGTAGGGGTTCGACTGCAACTCTGTCTGACAATAAGCGTTTTCCCCAGTTGTCTTTGGGATCCAGCCAATGGGCTGCGTGCTGCAAGAGTGCAGCGAAATAATACAGGTCAAGGATCTGGGCTTCCAGTCTCCCCTCATCATAGGTTCTCTTTAGTGTCATCAAGGCCACCTTGCAGCAGCCCCCCACCCACAAGAGAGATACAAGCAGGGAGTCCAACTGCTTGAAAACCCTTCCCGGGAGAGGGTGTAATGAATTCTGCAGCACATATAGGAACCTTGGAAGCAGTGCCATCTTAGAAATAGCCAAGCAACCCATCAGGGAGAGGGGCAATGTGTTCCAGAAACCTATGGAGGACCTAAGACCCTCCAGAAGCTTACCCACATTAAGGCTAAGCTGTTCTGCCCCTTTATGTGCTACTTTTAAGGCCAGGTATCAAAACTGCTCCGTTTTGCAATGCAGTCCCAGAGGTGGCAATATTTCTAGCGGGGTCCCCGATAACGAGGCAAGTGGAAACGTTAAGGACTTGGCTCTGGTGAGTCGGTCTCGAAAGGCAACCAAAATCATCCAGCAGCCAGAGTAAGAGTGGCACCGAAACTCGAGGGGAGTACACATAGAATAGAGCATCATCACCATAGAGTGAGACAACATAAACGACCCCTTCCACTGGTACACCCCAGGCCTGCAGATCCTGTTGCACCCAAATCGATAGTGGCTTGACCGCGACTGCAAACAGGAGCGGCGAGAAAGGACAGTCTGTCATTGCCCCCATACCAGTATCCACACCTCTGAGCGACTTCTCCCCACTTGACTCTCACCCTCAGCTAATGCAAACTTTGCTTTTTCACATATTAATACTGTGGTACTGTAAACTGACAACAAAAGGTTTGCACTGCAGGGGACTGGGCAAACTTGTACAGTGGCCCAAACATAAAAACTCTGTCCTTCAACCTAAACAACATGGTTTATTTTAGGCCATTTCTGCCCCCCCCCCCTGGGGCCGGCTGAGCTAGAGGCCAAAATCCACAGGTAGGCACTGTTTTCTATGAAAAAATGTGATGTGTCCACGTTGTGTTTTGGGCCATTTCCTGTCGCGGGCGCTAGGCCTACCCACACAAGTGAGGAGAAATTTGTGGCTCCTCTCAGATTCCAGAACTTTCTGTCACCGAAATGTAAGGAAAACGTGGTTTTTTAGCCAAATTTTGAGGTTTGCAAAGGATTCTGGGTAACAGAACCTGGGCAGAGCCCCACAAGTCACCCCATCTTGGATTCCCCTAGGGTCTTTAGTTTTAAAAAAGGCACAGGTTTGGTAGGTTTTCCTAGGTGCCGGCTGAGCTAGAGGCCAAAATCTACAGGTAGGCACTTTGCAAAAAACACCTCTGTTTTATTTAAAAAAATGTGATGTGTACACGTTGCGTTTTGGGGCAAATCCTGTTGCGGGCGCTAGGCCTACCCACACAAGTGAGATATAATTTTTATCGGGAGACTTGGGGGAACATAAATTAGCAAAACAAGTGTTATTGCCCCTTGTCTTTCTCTACATTTTTTCCTTCCAAATATAAGAGAGTGTGTAAAAAAGACATCTATTTGAGAAATGCCCTGTAATTCACATGCTAGTATGGTCACCCCGGAATTCAGAGATGTGCAAATAACCACTGCTCCTCAACACCTTATCTTGTGCCCTTTTTGGAAATACAAAGGTTTTCTTGATAGCTATATTTCACTCTTTATATTACAGCAAATGAATTGCTGTATACCCAGTATAGAATGAAAACGCACCGCAGGGTGCAGCTCATTTATTGGTTCTGGGTACCTAGGGTTCTTGATGAACCTACAAGCCCTATGTATCCCCGCAACCATTAGAGTCCAGCAGACGTAACGGTATATTGCTTTAAAAAATCTGACATTGCAGGAAAAAGTTACAGAATAAAACGTAGAGACAAATTGCAGATTTTTTCACCTCAATTTCAATATTTTGTTTTTTTCAGTTGTTATTTTCTGTAGGAAACCCTTGTAGGATCTACACAAATTACCCCTTGCTGAATTCAGAATTTTGTCTACTTTTCAGAAATGTTGCGGTTTCTGGGATCCAGCATTGGTTTCATGCCCATTTCTGTCACTGACTGGAAGGAGGCTGAAAGCACAAAAAAATCGTAAAAATGGGGTATGTCCCATTAAAATGCTAAAATTGTGTTGAAAAATTGGGTTTTCTGATTCAAGTCTGCCTGTTCCTGAAAGCTAGGAAGCTGGTGATTATAGCACCGCAAACCCTTTGTTGATGCCATTTTCAGGGAAAAAAAAACCACAAGCCTTCTTCTGCAGCCCCTTTTTCCAATTTTTTTGAAAAAAACGAAGTTTTCACTTTATTTGGCTAATTTCTTGGCCGCCTTCTGGGGAATCCACAAAGTCTGGGTACCTCTAGAATCCCTAGGATGTTGGGAAAAAAGGACGCAAATTTGGCGTGGGTAGCTTATGTGAACAAAAAGTTATGAGGGCCTAAGCGTGAACTGCCCCAAATAGCCAAAAAAAAGGCTTGACACCTGAGGGGGAAAAGGCCTGGCAGCGAAGGGGTTAACTCTCTCCGAAAAATGGTGGACTTGACAAACAGAAAGAAGATGTAAAACCAGAGAGTGACCTCCGACCACCTTAACCCTTACATTTGCTAGTCAAAAACAGTTAATGGTGCCACACTGCCAAAACGTGAGTAGCCTAACGCATGCAAACTATGGCCCTGTTGCTCAGTACTAACAAGCACTGGCAACATCAAGAGGTCTCATCTACGCAACTGTGGCTGCTGTGCATCATGGCTAAAAGTTAAAAAACAACTTTGAACCAAAGCCAGTGCTGGCCAAGCTATAGGATTGTTTTAATTGCTTGGGGGGGGGGGGCAGGGGGGACAGTAGGCATCTACGCACTTCATGCTGCATGTCCTCCCTACCACCTTTCTTCAAACGATGCCTTGCACACGCAAATAAAAAGCAAACCTACAGTGCAACATGGCTAAAAACACTGACAAAGACAATAGGTCACTTAATCGAAACCTACTGTCTATGATAATTTTTTTCTTTTCGAGCGGAATTGAAGGAGGCAAGCAACAACGCAGGATGGAGTGGAGAGTGGTACAATCAACAATGTGTGCTGGGCCAAGAGAATGGTAAGATGCAAGCAACAATGCGGGTCAAGACAGGAGGAATCACATTACAACACAGCATGATGTGGGAAGGAGCAAGCAGGCTACCAGCTGGAGAGTTACAGGAGGTGGCAAGCAACGGGACAGAGTGGAGTGGAAGGGGGCAAGCAACAATACAGAGCCCAACAGTATTGAGAGTTACAGCGTGAAGCAACTACACGAAGAGGAACAGGAAGGTTGGAGTAGAGTAAAACAACATGAGGGAGCATCCTGCAAAAACATGCACTTTATTACAATGCTTAACAACAAAAAAGTAGCTCCAAACCAAACAAGAAGTGGTTGACACAAATACTTCGGCTGAGCTCCAGGACACACACACAAAGAGGGAATGAAGCAGGCACGAGATGACCAAAAAGCAGCAAGGAAATGAGAGTGATAATTAAATCAATCAATAGTATGTAGTGGGTGGGTTCTAAGCCCACTGTAAGCTAACAAAATGTCTAGCTGGCGACAGGGTATGCGCTGTCGTCAGTGAGACCTAAAAGGACATGGATCACGTGTTGATTTACCACCTCTGTGTGACAATATCGTCTAGGACCTCAATGAACAGAAAACAAAATGGCCTTAACAATATGCAACCGAAGTGGAAATGCACCACAATCAAAATGATTTTTACCAATAAAGGAAAGCAGGGTCGTACCTCAGAAGTAAGACAAATTATCAATGTCGAGGTGGGCTTTATTTTATAAAGACAAACTTTGACAATCCTAAGACTAGATGTTAGGTGCATAATATTGTTTAGTTAATATGTCTTTCAGCTTTATTTCTCCTAAAAACGTTCTTCATTGTTATGTCAAATTTACACCTTTTCCAGGAATATGGCAACACCACTAGAAAAATTAAACATAACACATCTGCAACAATCAATATTCAATATGTTGTAGCTTTGCAGACTGCCAAGAGCAAAAGTATGAATACAAAACATATAGGCCTACAAAATACAACAATATAGAACATAACTGTGTAATATCAATAATAGAATAATATCCAACTACAAAACGAATGCCACTAAGACAACAGAAACAGTTATACATTGAAGAACATGGATGTCAGTTAGAGGGAAAAACCTGTCATGATGAAACACTAACATTGAGTCACAGAAAGACAACTGGTTTACCATACTTGATAAGGTTATTGCCAACAGAATGTTTCGAAGTAAGATACTTCAAAGCACGCCATTTGGTTGGATCAAATAAAATGGTGCTCAAACCAAGTTACCGTCCATTAAAAAAAAAAAAAAAAAAAAACACACACACCTTAGGTAGCATACAGAAGAAATCAAGACACAAACTAGAAACAACTTGCTAATTATGAGAACTGTAGGAACCTGAATGCTCGATGGGCATAATGAGATGAATAAAAGATAGCTTCCAATAACGATTAGTCACTTAAAATAAAGTGGTATTCATATTTTTTAAAAGGAGCCTACATACACTTTTGGGGAGACTGACAAAGTCAGTTCTGTGTAGAGGCAATTATGTGACTAGGGGATATAGACACTGCAGGCAACTGTTTTCAAAAATATCTGGTCATCAAAAGAATGAGAGAAAAAGTATTTGCAGGAAGCCAATTGCCCAGTAATGTAGAATGCTGTCCATTTTCATTCTTGGATAGCGTAGGAAAAATGTGTCCTTCTTCCATGCTGTTGCTCAACACAAATGTATAAATCTGTAAATGCTGCCACATACCAAAGATCCCATTCAAGACACAGGGGTTATGACCAATTTTCAGGTCTATAACCCAACAAGCAATAATGTTACCTAGACAGAGAAGGTCTCGTCCTACATTTCTCAATTGTTATCAAATTTAACCAACACTGTAATTTCTTCTGTGCAAACGTCATGAGATTAGAGCAGGCCTTCCATCCAGGTAGACATGAGCACTGCAAGTAGGTGTGTCAGTCACAAAATTGATGGTCAGAATTGCAGTTGCGTGTCAAGAAAGTAAACTGATGCTCCGATCTTCTGGCATACAACCTTGGTTGTACCTACTAGCCACTAGCATGTTCTAGGTTGTTCAGGCTTTGAAAACCAATAACAATCAGGTTGGATATGCATCACTAAATAACTATATCACAATCCCAAAGTCTAGAAAGAGAGCAGGTGTTCTGTTCCAAGAAAGACATGGATTAACAGAAGTAGAAGCACTATCCTTCTCAGTCCATCTATTGACTGAGAAGCTATTTTGTGATTCAGTGCAGGAGGGGAACAGAAGATGGATGTTCTCTCCTCAACAGTTGGTGCAACGACCACAAGGGGCAGGAGGATGGCTAGACCAGATCCCAAAAATAGATACCCATGTTCTTGCTGGAGTAAATTTCTGTCTGGCTGGGAGAACTCACATGAGGAAAAGGAGTAAGTGATCAATTTAAGTTAGCAAGATATTCCAAAATTGAAAAAAGAGATGTTAACACAGATGCTAACTAACAAACTTGTGCATTTTTTGTTTTTCACAGAGTGTCGTATATGCTCATTTCAAAAAAATAGTGTAAGTGTTAAAATGCACAACTAATACCTCTTTTTGTTGCCTTTCCAATTCTCGCATTCGTATATCTCTTGCTTCTGCACGGGCTGCTCTTTTGGCTGCAAGTCTTGCTTCCGCCTAAAAGTTCATAAAAGTTATATTCATTACCACAGAGAATCTAGGCATTTCTTATTAAACTGCAAGTTAAATACCAGTGATTAAAGAACTGCTATTATAATTGAAGAATCTATTGTCTTAATTCATAAATCTATGAGCCTCTTGTGCGCTGGGCAGAGAGCAAAAGCACTACACATAGACACATAACCACAAAGTAAAAACGAGGTTACCTATTCTAAGACTAATGTTCTCAACAGGAGTTCTTTAAGTTTGAGCTTCTGTTTGGTCATTACTACTTCAACCTCATACATTATTATCTTCTGTGCACATTAAGTAACAACTATTATTTTTAACACTTATGACAATTAAATAGATTTGCCACTTTGTCATTGTTAAGTTGCGTGACATAGATATAAGCAGTGGATGCGAAGGAGTTTTCACAAAAAACATTATAGGAACTTCAATATTTAGTAGATTTAGGAGACTGCAGTTAATTAAAAGATTATTAAAATAGAATATAAATAATTCTGGACACAGTGCATGTTAAAACAATTAATACTGATTTAGCCACACTAGCTTGCAAATATTATTTAGTTTTATCAACCTGTGCCCTTTTAAAACATTATGCTCTAAGAAAATAAATGATTAATTTGTAAAAAAAGAAAAAAAGAAAAAAAAGGAAAAAGTGCCAGGGGACGGGCCCTTGTCAGGAGGCCACTGCAGCTTCCACCACCAATTGCCCGGACTGGCATACAGCCAATGACCAAACTTCTATCTCTACTAGCCATCACACTCATAGAGGTGTGACAATTCAGACTTTATATATACAGTAAACTAATACCACCCAAGCTATGCCACTTTAACCCCTTGGGTGCCAAGGACGTAACAGTTACGTCCTTGGCTGCACCTCATTAGAGGTCGCACCCATCGCAATCGGGGGCTGGGGGAGATCAGAGAGGCATCAAAGGAAAGGAAAGGCATTTCTGCAGCACGATCGTAAAGCAATCGGGCTTCAGAAATGCCCACTAGACACCAGGAAGTTTGTTTCCATATAATAAACCCATGAGGGGAGCAGCCCCGTGGGTAAGGGTCTCTACCAAAGAGAGGCATTTTTTTATTAGGCCATTTGTGCCCCCCTTGAGGGCAGATCGGCCTACATTAATTAGGCCCATCTGCCCCCAAAGGGGATAGAAACCACTAGGCACCAGGAATCATAATTTTTTTTTTTTTTTTTTTTTTTAACAGGAAGGGAGCAAGGGTCACTCCTCTAGGGGGCAAATTTATTTTAGGCCATTTCTGCTCCCCTTGGGGGCAGAGACCACTTAGGCACCATGGACTGGTGTGTGTGTTTTGTTTAGGGGGGGCAGCCTCTTGGGCAAGGGTCGCTCCCCATGAGGGCATATTACTGATGGCCATTCCGACCTATGGGGCAGAAAGCCCACTAGACACCAGGGAAGATTTAGTTTAAAAAAAAAAAAAAAAAAAAAAAAGGAGGGTTGGGGTGTTGTGTAGCCATTTTAGTCATAGCTCCATGCACGTTAATTTAACACATTAGGCCACTGTGCACTTTAACCTAGATATATTTTATTTAGCGTTGCCTTATTATTGTTAGAATAACCAGTTTTACGGTCTTGTTTTATTTCGGTCTATCTAACTGTTTTTGCCTAGGCCAGCACTCTGTTCTCAAACAAGACATTCTTGATCACTCTGTGCTTTTCCAAGGCTACAGCACAGTACATTGCCGATGAACGTGGTAGAAGTTTAATCTCCAACATTCGTAGAAAATACACATCTTTACGTAGGGACACTTTCTCAGAATATCAGCTGGTTTATTATAAAAACACTTCCTTGTCCCTTACACATTAAAGAGAGATTCCAGCCAGGGAACCACGACTGTATGCTGATTGCCGAATGCTTCGCTACAGATGCTAACGCAGACCGCAGGCCTTTGCTCAGGTATGGGGTTGATGTCTTCCCAGGAGAACCTGAAGGGCAGACTTCGAGCTTAACATGCTGTGCTCTATCCTAGCCCAGGTAGGGATTGGTTCACTGACGATAGTGACAATACGACAGCGTTATTCTTATGCTTCACTCTACTCGTCACAATTTTAATTCTGACATGTTGTGTCATCCTGGTTATTGCAGCTCATGCCTTGGTATCTAAGATGCAGTTGTTTTATTAAACTCATTATTGAAACATATGCTACTTCTGTTTGTCATTTATATATGAGACTGAATTTTAAGTGAGAGAACCGGATGAGACCCGAGTGACCACGACTTCCCTGAGAAGCCAAGTATGTCATGCGCTCGGCTGCCCAATCATCACCATCCCTTGATGGGGATGAGACACTGCTAGTTAGCCGGACCAAAACCCGGAATGGAGCGACAGATGTCACCCACAGTGGGTTAGACTACGTTTCCCACACCGCAGACGATTCTGCTGCTCAAAATCCAGTAGTCTCATCAGAATAATGAGAGCCTACGTGACAGGGGTATGGCCATACCCCCAAAATAAATGGGGACAAAGCTGTCTGCCCACCGGTGGGCAGATGGGGCAATTATACCCGGTCAACTCCCCAGGGGGGCAGAAATCCTAATAGATGCCAGGGAATAAAAAAATTAAAAATAGTGGGGTCGTGGCTACCAACTAGTATGAGCATGGTTATGCCCAGCCTTTCAGCTCACCCAGCACTAAAAAATCTTATCCCAACAGCAAGCAAGAGGACATTTGATTATTTTGGGTTTTAATTTTACATTTGGGCCATGAGAGCTTGGAATGGTGATGGCTGCACTTTTTGGACTTTGGGACGCTGCCATGTAGAAAAATCTACGAGACCTAGACACATCTGAAAACTAAACATCTGGGAGAGTTCAGGGTGGTGTGCTTCACATGAACCCCACACCATTTTCTTACCCACAATGCCCTGCAAACCTCCAACTTTGCTAGAAATCGCACATTTCCCCCACATGTGTGTGATGGAACCTTACGGAATCTGTAGGAATCCACAAAGTTCCTACCACCCAGCATTGTCACATCTATACAGATAAAACTTATGCCCCACTTGTCAGCCCCCAATTTTTTTTTTTTCAAACTGCCTTTTTGGACCCGCTTTGGTTCCCCCTCAATTTCGGCATGTTTTTAGCTCTTCCTTGTCACAGACAGTTGGCCCACCTACACAAGTGAGGTATCATTTTTAGCAGGATAATGAGGGTGGTAGGAAATTTATGCCGGTGCGGTGATCCTAAACCGAAATGTGGGGAAAATTTGATTTTTTTTTTTTAGATAAATTTGAGATTTGCTGAGGATTCTGGATAAGAAATCACTGGGGGATCCACGCATGACTGGGTTTGGTAGGTTTCCCTAGATGGCGGCTGAGCCCAGGACCAAAAACGCAGGTGCCCCCCCTCCATACCATCCCTTACCCTTTGCAAAAACAAGCAGTTTTGTCATTTATAATTTTGATGTGTCCACGTAGTGTTTTGGGGCATTTCCCGTCGCAGACACTAGGCCTACCCATACAAATGAGGTACCATTTTTATCAGGAGACCTTGGGGAATGCTAGGTGGAATGACGTTTGTGGCTGCTCTCACATTCCAGAACTTTGCAGCAGCGAAATGTGAGAGAAAAGTGTTTTTTGCCAATTTTTGAGGTTTGCAAAGGATTCTGGTTAACAGAACCTGGTGAGAGCCCCACAAGTCATCCCATCCTGGATTTCCCTAAGTGTCTGGTTTTAAAAAAATGCACAGGTTTCGTAGGTTTCTCCAGGTGCTGGCTGAGCTGGAGTCCAAAAATCCGCAGCTAGGCACTTTCCCAAAAAACATGTCAGATTTCAATGTAAAAATGTGATGTGTTCATGTTGCATTTCATGTCGCGGGCACTAGGCCTACCCACACAAGTGAGGTACCATTTTTATTGGGAGACCTGGGGGGTGGGGGGTGGATGGGGAGGGGGCACAGAATAGAACAATACGTGTTATTGCCCCTGGTCTCTCTCTAAATTGTTTTCTTCCAAATGTAAGACTGTGTAAAAAAAGACATCTATTTGAGAAATGCCCTGTAATGCATATGCTAGTATGGGGACCCCAGAATTCAGAGATGTGCAAATAACCACTGCTTTGCTCTTTATATTTCAGCAAATGAATTGCTGAATACCCGGTATACAATGAAAACCCATTGCACGTGTAGCTCATTTATTGGCTCTGGGTACATAGAGTTCCTGATGGACCTACAAGCCCTATATATACCGCAACCAGAAGAGTCCAGCAGACGTAACAGTATATTGGTTCAAAAATCTGCCATAGCTGGAGAAACTCAGAAGAAAACGTGGACAGAAATGGCTCTTTTTACACCTCAATATCATTATTGTCTTTATTTTAGCGGTTACTCTCTGTAGGAAAACCTAGAAGGATCTACACAAATTACCTCTTGCTGAATTCAGAATTTTGTCTACTTTTCAGAAATGTTTAGCTGTCCGGGATCCAGCATTGGTTTCACACCCATTTCTGTCACTAACTGGAAGGAAGCTGAAAACACAAAAAAAATAGTAAAAATGGGTATGTCCCTGTAAAAAGCCAAAATCATGTTGAAAAATGTGGTTTACCGATTCAAGTCTGCCTGTTCCTGAAAGCTGGGAAGATGGTGATTTTTTAGCACCGTAAACCATTTGTTGATGCTATTTTCAGAGGGGGCAAAAAAAAAAAAAAAAAAAAACACACACAAATTCTTTGCTGTATTTTTGCTCATTTCTTGGTCTCCTCGAGGGGAACACACAAACCCTGGGTACTTTTAGAATCACTAGGGTGTTGCAAAACAATAGTGCAAATTTGGTGTGTATAGCTTATGTGAACAAAAAAATGTGAGGGCCTAAGCGTTAACTACCCCATATAGCCAAAAATAAAAGGCTTGGCACCGGGGGGGGGGGAGGGAGGCCTAGCAGTGAAGGGTTTAAACAACACCTGTTGAGCTCCTCATAAAATAAGACGGCTGGGGGCGTGGCCAAGATGGCGGCGTGAGCGGACGCGTTCGTCCGAGCTCCGCCACCCGGGTCCCAGTAAAAGCTCCGTGGCCCCGTCTTTTGGAGCCCCAGGCCCTCCTGGCTGGGTGCACGGGAGAGAGAGTCGGGACGCCCTCAGAGGAGAGCAGCGGCGACGTTAGGCCTTGCGGCCTGGACCGCGCTCGCGGTCAGCGGCACGTGGCGGCTGGGCCGGCACTCTGGAGAAACGCGGAGGTTGTCCGGACAGCACCGGAGAGTGGTGAATCTTGCGCTGGACGTCCCGGCGCGGGGCAGGTGTGAAGCGGGGCTCCGCGGCCCGCGTCGGCCATTTCTCTGCTGGGCTATTGCGGGGTGGAGGTCCCAGGCGGGATATACCGCACCATTACACATTTGCGCTCCCGCTCCAGGTTGGTTGAGCCTGGACCGGCGCTAGGAAGTTGTGCCATTTATCGGCGGTGCGGTCGGCCCGCGGTGGCCCAGCCCGAGCTCAGGGGGAGCTTGGGACCTGCAACTGGCCTATGAACGCTTGGAAGCGGTGGATGCAGAAGCTGGTGGCCAGAGTCTGACGGGTATAAAGGGAAGGAATTGGCAAGCCGACCCACAGCGAGCAGTACGAAGAGGCTCTAGACGAGACGGGCACGGGGCCCCAGGGAGGCATTCGGGGTAATGACGTCCTTCAAACCAAAACAAGATCAGTCGGTGAGAGAAATGTTGACCAGATCCCACCCGGTACAAGGCAAATCGGTTGAGGGGTCGGTGGCGGCGCGGTCTCCTGAGGTACGTGGGGAGATGGAGGAGGACGGGGAGGCCCTGGTCACAGAGTTTCCTTACCTCATTGTTTGACTTGTTGCGGAGCGACCTGCAGGAACTTCGTAAAGACATTTTCCAAGAGGTGAAGGAGCTACGAGTGGAGGTCATGTCTCTGGGTGAGTGGGTGGCCCAGGTTGAGGTTGGCGAGATCTCTCGCGGTGCGGAGTTAGCGGCCATACAACAGGAGGTCATACGCCTGCGTGACCAACAGGAACTCCTCCAGTCTGCAGTTGAAGACTTGGAAAACAGGTCGCGATGGCATAACATTCGCATCAGGGGTGCACCGCTTGGAGCGGAGAAGGAGAACATTCGTGAATTTGTGGTGGTACTTTTTGACTTGGTTCTTGGCCTACAGGGTGCCCGGGAGATTACGCTAGACAGGGTTTATTGAGTGGGCCGCATCGGTGGGCCCGGGGATCGCCCGCCCGATATCCTAGCATGCGTCCATAATTATGGGCTTAAAGAAAGCATCTTGCAGAGGGCCCGTAATCTCCTGCAGATTCAGTTTCGAGGGCACACGCTCAAATTATTTCAAGACCTCTCGCTACGGACTCTGCAGAGGTGACGAGAATTCAAGCCCATCATGGAGCACCTGCGAGCGCACTCTGTGTCTTACTCATGGGGTCACCCATTCCGCCTTATCTTTCGTTGGGAGGAACAGCTCCGCCAGGTGAAATCAGTCCCGGAAGCGAGAAAGATTCTTCGATAGGAGGGAGACAAGATGCCCCCTCCTGAGCGACTCGGATACTGGGGCATACGTCTATTAAGTGTCTAAGCTTGAATGTCCGTGGTTTTAACAATCCGGCTAAGAGATTAGCGATTCCGTCGGCGCTTGATCGCTCTGGTAGTCACATTTGCCTCTTACAGGAGACGCACTTACTGACTAGGGACACATATCGTATGCACTCAAAGTGGTTTCCTAGACAGTTTTGGTCCTCGTCCTCCACGAAACATGCTGGGGTAGCGATACTGCTCTCGAAGACCTTCTCTGGGGAAGGGATAGCAAATATACATGAGGTGCAGGGCAGACTCCTGGCCCTTGGACTACGGGTGGGGGCTTTCTGCTTTACTATTGCTTCTTTCTACACCCCCAATGCGCAGCAAGAATCCTTCCTGAGACAGGCGGTTGCTCCGGTGCTTGCGACACCGGATAGTGCTGTTTTAGTGGGAGCTGATTTTAATCTGGTAATGGATAATGAGTTGGACCGATCTGGGCACCGCTTTGCACAGATGGGAGCGTTGACAACGGCAGGGCGACAGTGGTTGGCCGAGTGTGGACTGGAGGATGTTTGGAGGAGAGCGCATTCTACGCTTAGGGATTACTCCTTTTACTCAGCGGCTACCAAGACGTACGCACGTATTGACTTCTTTCTGGCCTCTCGAGAATTTACCTCTTGAGTTGGGGAGACCACAATAGAGCCCAGGGCCCTTACAGATCATGCGCCTATCACGGTGGAGGTTGGTGTGGATGTGGGTCTGGTGGGCCATTCGAGTTGGTGCTTTAGGGAAGCGATCTTGCAAAATAGAGAAATGGAGGAGTCGCTACGGCGCGTGATTTCGGACTATCTTAGCTACAATGATGATGGGACAACCCGTTTAGAGACTTGGTGGGAGGCCCTGAAAACGGTGGTGCAGGGGGAGGTAATGTCGCTGTCAGTGAGAGATAATAGAGCAAGGAGGGAGCAGAGGGCGGCGCTAGAACAGAAGGGGACAGCACTTGAGCGATCCCATAAGTCCACGGGTGCACCAAGAATTTGGCGGGATCTGGAGAAAATGAGGCAGCAGCTGAGGCGGCTGGACTGGGATAGGGCGGAGTATGCGATAGTGCGGCTTAAGCATAAATATTACATTGGTAGTAATAGGTGTGGTAGGCTCCTGGCGCATCGGTTGAGAGCACAGCGCTTGGCAGCAGCGATGAAAATGGTCCGCTCTCCTTCGGGGAGAAAGGCCCTCACAGATGATCATATTGCAGACGCGTTCGCCGAATATTATCAAGTGTTATATACGGCTGATGATCAGAGTGATGCGAATCCAGCCGCATTCCTCGCGGGGATAGCAATCACTCCGCTTGGCGAGGGGGGAAGCGTCTTCCTTGGATCAGCCCATCAGAGTAGAGGAGGTTATTTCGGCAATATCACGGCTAAAGGTTGGGAAGTCTCCCTGATGGCTTTACGGCGCTCTTCTATAAGACTTTCTGCGCGGAGCTTGCACTGCTTCTGGTGCAGCTTTTTAACTTTTCAGGAGTCAGGGGCTCTTGTGCCCAGTATGTCAGAAGCTACCATTGTGGTGATACATAAGCAAGGGAAGGACCCTGAGGAGTGTGCTTCGTACAGACCAATCTCGCTTTTGAACATAGACGCTAAATTATTTACTGGAATACTGGCCCACCGCCTTAATCCCTATATGCCGGGTCTTATAGATCCAGATCAGGCGGGCTTTATACCCCACCGTCAGTGTAGTGATAATACGAAGCGACTTCTACATTTGATGGATAAAACTAGCAGATCACGTAAGGAGGCGCTGCTCCTCTCTATTGATGCAGAGAAGGCGTTTGATAGGGTCCATTGGCCCATTGGCCTTATCTATTCCGGGTGCTGGAGTGTTATGGACTGGGTCTGGGCTTTAGGAGGTGGGTTCAGTGCATTTATCGCTCGCCTAGGGCTGCGGTCCGGGTTAATGGTACAGTGTCTTTGCGGTTTGATTGGATGGGGGACTCGACAGGGGTGCCCCCCACTCCCCCCTTTTGTTTGCGCTATATATGGAGCCCTTTGCACAGCGTCTACACGACAGCCCCTTGGTTTCTGGGGTTAAGTTTGGAGGGGATCATCATCTTATCACTCTGTATGCAGATGACGTGATTCTTACCCTGGTTGAACCAGCGACCTCCCTGCCTGAGCTAATGGTGATAATGGAGGAGTTTAGCCAGGTCTCTGGGTTCCGGGTAAATATGCAGAAATCCCAGGCCCTCAGTTTGTTTGTGAACCCAGAGCACGAGCAGGAGTTGAAGACTCGATATCCCCTTCTTTGGTAGTCATCGCGACTCCCTTATCTGGGTATTGACTTGCCATCCTCAGTTGCGAAGATGGTAAGCTTGAATTATGCGACGTTAGTCCGGGAGGTGCAGCGAGATCTGGAGAGCTGGAGAGCTGGGCGAAACAAACTTTCCTGGCTGGGCAGGGTAGCGGCAGTGAAGATGACCACGTTGCAGTGCATACTATACGTCTTCCAGGCTCTTCCTCTGGCTCCCCCATTAAGGGCGATAGCAACGCTTCAGTCTGCAGTCCTCAAGTTCATCTGGGTTGGGCGGGCGGCCGGCACAGCTCCCTAGAAGACTTTTATACCACTCTAGAGTGGAGGGGGGTTGGCGGTCCCCTACCTCCTATGATATTATCAGCAGCGCAGTTGCGCTTTCTTTTAGAGTGGAGCGGTCCACTTACTGAGAAACATTGGTGTTTCATGGGTCAAGCGGTAGCGGGGTCTCACATTTCGAAGGAACCTTGGCTTCGACATAGGGCACGGGGCTTATACTCCTCCCCGATTACGGGAGCGACGTTACGTGTCTGATATGCAGTGGCATGTTGAGCTGGGCTTACGTCGTTCCCGTCCCCTATGACCCAGATAGGTGCGAACCCTGATTTTGAGCCTGGGCTGCGTCTGGAAGGCCTGCGCCGATGGTATGATGGGGGCTGTAAAAGGGTGGGGAGTCTGTTTGATGAACAGGGAGTAGTTTCTTTCGATCAGATGCGGGAGACATATGGCCTGACAGAGGCAGATAGGCCGATGTATTACCAGGTGAGGCATTGGGCTCTACTGCCGGCGAACAGAGCACTGATGGATAAGCCGCTCACATTGTTCGAAAAGTGGCTGTTGACGAAGAAGGATGACAAGCGAGTGCTTTCAGAACTGTATAGACTCTTGCAGGGGGTGGAACGCCTGTCTAAGTCTAAAGGGCAATTGAGATGGGAGAGGGAGTTCTCCAACGAGGATTGGGACAATATATATTATAGAGCACATCACACAGCCTTCAATGCAGCGGGGACAGAGACGGCATATAAAGTGGCTTCCTATTGGTATTACACCCCAGCCAGGATACATTCATGGGACCCCACCAAGCCTAGCCTTTGCTGGAGGGGGTGTGGTAACACAGGTACGCTGGTGCATCTGCTCTGGCTTTGCCCCAAACTTCAGAGATCTTGGACGAGCATCTTAGACATGACAAAGTGTTTCAGACCGAGCTTCCTAGGTTTCCATTGTTTATACTGTTGGGTCTACCTAACCCCCTCACTTTCCCTCTACGATCCCTAAAGGGGCGACAGAAGGCGCTGGCACTCAACACGGCTGTGCAGTCGATACTAGCTTTATGGGGGACGGACAGAGTACCGATGTATGTGACCTGGCTTCAGAAGCTGTGGTTTATTCTTGCAATGGAGAAGCTTACCCTGGTTTCTCAGCAGAGAGGGGGTGACATAGATATGTTATGGAAGCTGTTTCTTAAGATCCTATCAACAGAGTTTACGGAGCTGACATGCCCGGCTTATTTGAGGGTTCTGGGGCTGACAGGTGCTTCTTAGAAGATGTTTGGCCTGCTGGGTAGGAGGGTCCCGGGATGACGTTGCTGTGAGAAGACGGGGAGAATGTTGGGGGAGATGAGCGACATAGCTGTCGGGGGGGGGGGGGGAGGGAGGGAAGTATAGTTCTAGTATTGTTAATTTCTTCTATGTTTTGTTTGCTTATGTACGAAGCTCTGAGGTCATTGGATCATTGTTTTTACCCACCTTGTTCTCCTGAATGTTGGGAAGCGGACGAAAAGGGAGATTTCTCCTGGCGATAGGACAGTGATCATATGCATGCTCTCTTGTGTGCCAGATTAAGACGTTGTAACTGGGTGGTCGAATTGCTGGTGATTAGAACAATGTGCTTCGTACTTTATATGTTAAAACCAATAAACAGATTTGATCCATAAAATAAGACGGCACCACCATTTGGCAGGTTGTCACAAAAGCTGATGTTAACAATAAAGTGCTGGTGGAGAGCAACAAAAACCAGGGGCTAAAAGTAAGAACTGATGTGCCCGGGCAACACCAATTTCTATCCATGGGTCAAAAATGTAATTGACAGAAGATCATGCAATTGTTATCAAGCTGGAAAAAATACTGAATAAGTTTTCAAAAAGTATACTAAAAATCCAGCCGATGATAAATCTCTATTTAGAGAATAACAATGTTTGCCTAGCCAAAGCACTGAATTTCACAATTATAGACTATAAAATGCAAGAGCACTAGTCGCCTTAAAGGATTAGGCATGATCTTTCTTTTACTTAGGTGAGTGACTTGTTATGCAAGGATAGTCATAGCAGAGTCCTGTTAAATACAGTTATACTATGAGTCCAAAAGCAGGATTGGAGACACAGCAAAGTACATTTTCTACATTTGGATGGTGCCTCTTGTGGCACTGTTGTTTTCTTTCACTTTAACTTCATTTTTTTTTTATGGTCAAGCGTAGTAGAGAGCGGGCACTGCTCTTCGACATGTTGTAATCTATTCTGAGGGCTTTCACCACGCCCATCTCATGCCCATCACTTTCATTCATTCCTGGGCCTGCCTCTCAAAAATCCCTTGATGTTGTTGGCAAATGCTTTACGTCTGTCCCACCTTGAGGCTGTTTTGTTACCGCCTTGAAGGATTACTGCACGATCGGCCTGAAAGCTTCATGTCGGTGCACTATTTTTTCTTTTGCTTCACCGCTTAGCTCATGGCGGTATGTTGTTTCTTCGTCTTCCTTGGTTTCAGGCATCTTGCTTTTTCGTTGAGATGTCTGCGGGGGCTTTTTTTATTTATGTATTTTTTTTGCAGTGTTATGTAGCACAAACTTGACACCAATATTGAGCACTTTATTTTCTTTCTTTTTTTGCAGTTTTATATAGCATAAACTCGGCACAAAGGTATTACAGCCCTCTACATGAGCACCAGTTACATTACACAAGAACACATTGATTTTTGGTAGCAAAGGGAGTTTAAGTGATTTGCCCTGAATTTTGAGCCGGCGCTGAGACTCAAACCGCGCTTCCCCAGTTCCAAAGTCGGCAGATCTGGCCCTTACACCACTATCTCTCCACTAGTTTTGCTTATTTTTAATATAGCGCTTGGTAATACAGGTTCTGCAATTACATAGCGCTGCAAAGCAGGTGTCATTCTTAACAAAATCTCTATAACTTATTTTCAGTTAACCTGCCTCTTCTGTTATTCTTTGTATACAGTCAATGTTTTTAAAAGTTAGGCTGTTATTGCCAATGTAGAGGAATAATTCCTTTAAAAGTTTAACACAGAGAAATGTACTGCTGCCCCCTTTTCTTTGCTCCTAAACCTTTTGACCCCCTCAATCTCCAGGTTAAATGCCACGAAGGTGCCTCTTTGTGGCTTGTTTGGTGCTATAAACGTTTAGGTAAACAGACTAGAAAAGGTTGCATCTCTAGGCTATCACAGCCAGTCTACAGGAATGAGGCAAACCAACTCCCAAGATGGCGGCCTTACTGGGTCCTCTACTGCAGCGACAGGCCTGGAAGGGTTGCTGTGGCACCTGGCATACATCCACTACATTCTAAACCAAAACACATAGGTAAAAGACATTAATATATAAGTCAACAGCTCTAACTCTCACAAATGCGAGACCTATTGCACTGGAAATCCTTGTTTTTACTATTTTTCTTTTCCAAGAAGATACAAACAGAAAGAAATTTAACTCAAAGTCTGATTTTCATTCCATTAGTGGAGAGGATATTTATCGAAGATCAACCATAGACAGTAGGCATCCTTCTAGGCTAACTAAGCATGAGGCAACAAGCATATTTACCACTCGTTCACAGTCTCTTTCCAAAAGCATGCAGCGTAAGTGCCAGCCAGGCATCCCACCACTGCATTCTATGCCAAACAATCAATCCATCAATCAGGAATTTGTAAAGCACACTACTCACCCGTGAGGGTCTCAAGGCGCTGAGGAAGAGGGGGGGGGGGGCATGGAGGAAGGAGGTGCTGCTACTGCTTGATCAGCCAGGTCTTGAGAAGTTTCCTGACGGTAAGGCGGTCTTTGATCTGGCGCAGGTGGGTGGGAAGAGTGTTCCACGTTTTGGCGGCGAGGTGCGAGAATGATCTACCGCCGGTTGTAGTTCTGCAGACACGTGAGACTGTTGCGAGGGCGAGGTCGGCGCAGCGGAGATGCCAGGTCGGGTTGCAGAAGGAGAGCCATCTGTTGAGGTGTTCTGGTCCGGTCTTGTCCAATGCTTTGTGAGCCTGGGTGAGGAGTTTGAAGGTGATTCTCTTGTTGACTAGGAGCCAGTGCAGCTTTCTCTGGTGGTCTGTGATGTGGCAGTGGATGTCCAGGATGAGGCGTGCGGAGGCGCTCTGGATGCGTTGCAGCCTCTTCTGGAGTTTGGCCGTGGTTCCTGCATAGAAGGCACTGCCGTAGTCCAGTTTGCTGCTTACAAGGGCTTGGGTGACTGTCCTTCTGGTTCTGTTGGTTATCCATTTGTAGATCTCCTGGAGCATGCGGAGAGTGATGAAGCAGGAGGAGATGGCGTTGACTTGCCGGGTCATGGATAATGAGGAGTCCAAGATGAATCCTAGGTTGCTTGCGTGGTCGGTGGGAGACGGAGAGGCTCCGAGAGTGGCAGGCCACCAGGAGTCATCCCTTGCGGAGGGGGTGAAGCTGAAGATGAGGACTTCTGTCTTGTCGGAATAGAGTTTAAGGCAGCTGCTCTTCATCCATTCGGCGATTGCCTTCATTCTATTGTGGAGGTTGGTCTTGGCGGAGTCTTTGGTGAGGGAGAGGATCAGCTGGGTGTCGGCGTATGAGATGATGTTGAGGTTGTGGGATCGGGCAATATTAGCGTGCAGGGCCATGTAGACGTTGAAGAGGGTTGGGCTGAGGGACGAACCCTGGGGTACGCCGCAGATGATTTCAGTGGCCTCCGAGTGGAATGGGGGGAGGCGGACTCTCTGGGTTCCATCGGTGAGAAAGGAGGTGACCCAGTCCAGGGCCAACAAAACAACCATGTACCCATTATTTTATTGAATTTGTTTAGACAGTCTCCGGAAACACGAATACAGTTTGTGAAGATTATAAGTACCAATCTATACCACCACAGTAAGCCTTCAGCGTTTGTTGTACTAACCCGGGCCCTTGCAATATACCTAAAGAATACCACCAGGCTCACATCACATAAATCCTGGTGTACCTAGATGGCGGCGCTTCACTCAAGAGCTTAAGCTTAGATGTTATTCACCTTTCTGAACTAGCCTGAGCTTCAATCCAGCATGACTCCTGAGGTGTCTATCATTAGTCAGCCTTCAAATTTTAGTTGCAAGTATACTACTTGAATATACTGGATGCAGAATTTTCTCTTGTATTACACTAAAACCAGATTTAAAAGGTACCTCTCGAAGGAAACCAGGACCAGCATCTCGTCCCAATCATGGACGCCCAAAGTAAGGTGGTCCAAAGTTAGACTATCACTTAGTTTTTAGCACTGCCAAAGTGTAAGGGGTAATATTATTTAGGCTCATATACATTTGAGGGACTCCCTTTGTCCACAATGTGTATCAAGTCAATTATATTTCAGAAAAGGTGTGTCTTTTATAGAAGAAGCTAATCCTAAATATTTTCTAAGGGTATTTGTGAGTTGAATGTATCTGTAATACTCAGTAGGCGCCAATTCACTTTGCAATTTTAACTGTTAAAATGTCATTATGCCCAAAGTGTCTCCCCCCCCCCCCCCCCCCCCCCCAGGTCGAGATCCCAGTTTTGTCCCATGCCCTGAAGCCAGTAAGGGTGCCCACATCCAATAACTGAGGGCTACACCATAGCAGACCCTTTTTCCTAAGCACTCCACGCAAATACTATTGGAGTCACTGAAGGAACCACCAATGGAAGAATTCCCCTCATATAGTGCCTAGACAAACTCCTTACTGTCCATGGAATAACTGTGTAGAATCAAAGAGCATCCTCCACAAAGAGGAAAAGAAATTCCACCATCATACATGTTTCCTTGCAGAGTGCCCAGTGAGATAGATATGTGGTATGACACCATTCTACAATAATGTACACACCAGGCATTCAATCCTACAGAAGAATTGCTCTTCAATGAAATTGTGAGAATTATACATTTCATATAATGAGAGCATTCATTTTATATAAGGTACCTCAGCTTTACACTGAAGAGTGAGAGGCTGCACCAGTGTTCCACTTCAGACCTAAACTGGTCTAGCCAAAGTTCTCCAACATACACCTCACCCTATCACACTTAAAGAACTATCCCCAGCACTGTCAAAATCTCAAGAGCTTTGGATGAAGACCTACACAAATAAGAAACAAACATTATCATCACTCAATCTACAAGTTCCAAAGCAAAGTAGAAGGCACTATACAACTAAATGGGAGTGTAAGGATGATGTACTATGTTACCATACCAATGGATCTCTCCCAAGACATTCCCAATTTATTTATTTTATTATGGGGGAATGTGTAAGCACAGTCCCAGTTCTATCATGGGTATATGCAATATTAAATGAGGTCACAGCAAAGTTTTAGTGCCCTGAATTCTCCGACAATAACATATTTGAAGGAAGCAAATATGTAAATGTTGGGAAAAAAAGTGTATATGTATCTATAAATATATATATAAGAAATAAAAAAAACGTATGTTGCCTCTTCATGTGACAAGATTAATTAAATAATATAGATTTTGGTGACAAAAATGTAAATCTCAGGCTAATTGCATCGTTCCCCTTTGACATTGGAAGACATTGTGCTTTTACCTAGCACATTTTTGGCCTCCTTAAAGCCCTTACCACTGACAGCCACTTGTTTTCTTTTTTTTTTTTATAATCAGTCATTTTTGTGCACTGGGTTGAACTCTAAAACCGCAATCAAAGCAATAACATTGTCAATTGCACTTAAAATACAAACCCCTAAAAGTTTCCTTTTCATTGGACTTGCGTCTAGGAGGACACTGCCTTGAAGAAAAGAAAAATACTGGCAAAGCCAGTAGGTAGTAGTTTGTTCTTGGCTAATTTTAATAATAGGTGGTTGACAGTGTGTGTTGCCATCAGATGTCCTAGAAAGGATATTCCATGATGAAGCTGCATCTTGTGAATACAGCAATATAAAAGCTGAAACCAGGGGGTTTTTGCTGATCCCTTTTGGAGAGCTAAGCACTAGCCTCAAAACAAAAAAAACAAGAGCATAATGAATCAGAGTTAGAATGCGGCGCTTACCTTGTACAAGATTAACTTAAATGTAATTTACAGCTTAATATTGCATAGCAGATTCTTTCGCTGCATCTTTAAAAGGCCTATATGCTCGTATGGCTTTACTTTGTGAACAAAAAAAAGATGCAAATCCAGTAAGCTATCATGAGAGCAAAGTGAAACAAATGAATACATAAGGGTTGTTTGGTGAACAGCACTGTGCCTTATTAAGCAACTATACTATGCAAACAGCAAGCAACTCCTAAACAAAAAGCCATAGATCAGCTATTGAAATGTTTCAGTAAAGGAACTGAGTGAAAGACAAATGGGTTTCAAGCTACATTTCACAACAGGGGTTTAACAAAAGGATCACCATATTGGCCAACTGGTCAATCCGGGGGAATAAAGCAGAGATTACCCCTATTTTAGGTCTTGGCTAGGCATCGCATGTGTGGTCTTGAAGACAATTTGTATACACAGCCCGCCCCATAAGCTTCCTATTTGCTGGGTCCATCGCCACTCTCCTCATCTTTCTCCTCAGTTCCTTACTTTGTTAAGCCCTCCCTGAGAGCAACGACCAAGTACTATATAAATACACTGGTCACCATTTTAAGATCTGTTCAGGGATTACTCGTCTCTTTCATCTGGAGCACTTGAGAAACGTGCTCGTGGTTTACCCAGCTTTGCTGTAAACAGGGCTGGAATGTTGTTGGGCATTCAAAGACCAAGTTCAAATGTCAGACTGTTTTGTGTCTCTGTGTTGCCTGTACCTCCCTCCCTCCTCCATGACCCCTCTCTCATTGAGGCTCCCGCAGCTATTTCTATATCTTCATGTAAAGCCAAACTGCCCTGATAGGGAACTGCCAACCCTTCCCTCCTAACCAGTTACTTCCTTTCCACTGTATTTGCTGGCAGGTCACTCAACCCCTCCATCATGCTCATGCCCTCTCCCTGTGCCTGGTTATAGTGCTGGTCCCCTGCTTTTGCCAATTACTGCCTGTTTCACTCCTCGCTCCCTCTTCTCGGACATGGCCGGGCGGTGCACCTGAATGATCTGGTTGTCCCCCCTCCCGCTCTCCTCCCTAAGCTAGGAAAGATGCTTCCCTCTGCAAGGGCAAGACGGGTGCGATCCTGGTGGAGCATGTTGTGGCAGATGCAGGAGCTTTTCTAAGGGGTGCCTGTAGGAGGCTGGCCTGGTTTGTAGTGAGTACCAAGGGGAACTTACACCTTGCACCAGGTCCAGGTATCCCTTATTAGTGTAGAGGGGTGTCTAGCAGCTGAGGCTGATAGAAAAGGTAGCTTAGCAGAGCAGCTTAGGCTGAACTAGGAGACGTGTAAAGCTCCTACTATACCACTGGTGTCATATGCACAATATCATAAGAAAACACAATACACAGATATACTAAAAATAAAGGTACTTTATTTTTATGACAATATGCCAAAAGTATCTCAGTGAGTACCCTCAGTATGAGGATAGCCAATATACACAAGATATATGTACGCAATACCAAAAATATGCAGTAATAGCAATAGAAAGCAATGCAAGCAATGTACAGTCACAATAGATTGCAATGAGAGCACATAGGTATAGGGGCAACACAAACCATATACTCCAAAAGTGGAATGCGAACCACGAATGGACCCCAAACCTATGTGAGCTTGTAGAGGGTCGCTGGGACTGTAAGAAAACAGTGAGGGTTAGAAAAATAGCCCACCCCAAGACCCTGAAAAGTGGGTGCAAAGTGCACCTAAGTTCCCCAGAGAGCACAGAAGTCGTGATAGGGGAATTCTGCAAGGAAGACCAACACCAGCAATGCAACAACTATGGATTTCCAGACGAGAGTACCTGTGGAACAAGGGGACCAAGTCCAAGAGTCACACTCAGGTCGTGAGTGGGCAGATGCCCAGGAAATGCCAGCTGTGGGTGCAAAGAAGCTGCCACCGGATGGTAGAAGCTGTGGATTCTGCAAGAACGAAGAGGACTAGGAACTTCCCCTTTGGAGGATGGATGTCCCACGTCGTGAAGAAGCTTGCAGAGGTGTTTCCGTGCAGAGAGACCGCAAACAAGCCTTGCTAGCTGCAAGGGTCGCGGTTAGGGTTTTTGGATGCTGCTGTGGCCCAGGAGGGACCAGGATGTCGCCAATTGCGTGAGGAGACAGAGGGGGCGCCCAGCAAGAAAAGGAGCCCACTCAGAAGCAAGCAGCACCCGCAGATGTGCCGGAACAGGCACTACGAAGAAGAGTGAACCGGAGCTCACCTGAAGTCACAAAAGAAGGTCCCACGACGCCGGAGGACAACTCAGGAGGTCGTGCACTGCAGGTTAGAGTGTCGGGGACCCAGGCTTGGCTGTGCACAAAGGAAATCCTGGAAGAGTGCACAGGAGCCGGAGCAGCTGCAAATCACGCGGTACCCAGCAATGCAGTCTAGCGTGGTGAGGCAAGGACTTACCTCCAACTTGGACTGAAGAGTCACTGGACTGTGGGAGTCACTTGGACAGAGTTGCTGAGTTCAAGGGACCACGCTCGTCGTGCTGAGAGGGGACCCAGAGGACCGGTGATGCAGTCTTTTGGTGCCTGCGGTTGCAGGGGGAAGATTCCGTCGACCCACAGGAGATTTCTTCGGAGCTTCTAGGGCAGAGAGGAGGCAGACTACCCCCACAGCATGCACCACCAGGAAAACAGTCGAGAAGGCGGCCGGATCAGAGATACAAGGTTGCAGTAGTCGTCTTTGCTAATTTGTTGCAGTTTTGCAGGCGTCCAGAGCAGTCAGCGGTCGATTCCTTGGCAGAAGGTGAAGAGAGAGATGCAGAGGAACTCTGATGAGCTCTTGCATTCGTTATCTAAAGAATTCCCCAAAGCAGAGACCCTAAATAGCCAGAAAAGGAGGTTTGGCTACTTAGGAGAGAGGATAGGCTAGCAACACCTGAAGGAGCCTATCAGAAGGAGTCTCTGACGTCACCTGCTGGCACTGGCCACTCAGAACAGTCCAGTGTGCCAGCAGCACCTCTGTTTCCAAGATGGCAGAGGTCTGGAGCACACTGGAGGAGCTCTGGGCACCTCCCAGGGGAGGTGCAGGTCAGGGGAGTGGTCACTCCCCTTTCCTTTCCTTTGTCCAGTTTCGCGCCAGAGCAGGGCTGGGGGATCCCTGAACTGGTGTAGACTGGCTTATGCAGAAATGGGCACCATCTGTGCCCATGAAAGCATTTCCAGAGGCTGGGGGAGGCTACTCCTCCCCAGCCCTAACACCTTTTTCCAAAGGGAGAGGGTGTAACACCCTCTCTCTGAGGAAGTCCTTTGTTCTGCCTTCCTGGGCCAAGCCTGGCTGGACCCCAGGAGGGCAGAAACCTGTCTGAGGGGTTGGCAGCAGCAGAAGCTGCAGTGAAACCCCGGGAAAGGCAGTTTGGCAGTACCCGGGTCTGTGCTAGAGACTCTGGGGATCATGGAATGGCATTGGGGTGACAATTCCATGATCTTAGACATGTTACATGGCCATGTTCGGAGTTACCATTGTGACGCTATACATATGTTATGACATATGTATAGTGCACGCGTGTAATGGTGTCCCCGCACTCACAAAGTCCGGGGAATTTGCCCTGAACAATGTGGGGGCACCTTGGCTAGTGCCAGGGTGCCCACACACTAAGTAACGTAGCACCCAACCTTTACCAGGTAAAGGTTAGACTTATAGGTGACTTATAAGTTACTTAAGTGCAGTGGTAAATGGCTGTGAAATAACGTGGATGTTATTTCACTCAGGCTGCAATGGCAGGCCTGTGTAAGAATTGTCAGAGCTCCCTATGGGTGGCAAAAGAAATGCTGCAGCCCATAGGTATCTCCTGGAACCCCAATACCCTGGGTACCTCAGTACCATATACTAGGGAATTATAAGGGTGTTCCAGTATGCCAATGTAAATTGGTGAAATTGATCACTAGCCTGTTAGTGACAATTTGGAAAGAAATGAGAGAGCATAACCACTGAGGTTCTGGTTAGCAGAGCCTCAGTGAGACAGTTAGTCATAACACAGGTAACACATACAGGGCACACTTATGAGCACTGAGGCCCTGGCTGGCAGGGTCCCAGTGACACATACAACTAAAACAACATATACAGTGAAATATGGGGGTAACATGCCAGGCAAGATGGTACTTTCCTACAGTGCCACGCTACAGGTATAGGGGTTCTCTGAGGCATTTCGACTTGTAACATGAAAATTTACACAAACGTTATACATGCCATGCTGTTTTTTTTTTTTTACAAGACTTGACAACCATTCTAGTGCTGTGAGCTGGAGGCTACCTTAGTGCTGCAGTGCTGCACTACCAGTCAGCACATCGCACAGCTTGCTTTTGATCAGGTATGAAAATGACAGCAAACACTATGTAAACTGACAAATAAATAGGTAGCCTTAGAGGAGCAAAGCGCTACTTCAGTGAGTGAGTTGGCATGTAGGTGAGAGCACCTTGGAGCTGCCAAGGCTGCTTCATTGAATGATGGTTGCATGCAAATGAGAGCGCCTTGAAGACATTATAGAGCTGCTCCGTTGAGTGATGCTGGTATGCTGGCGAGGGCATCTGGAGATACCAAGAGCTGCTCCTGTGAGTAATACAGACATGCAGGTTCGACTAGTCCCTGCTCACTGTGCACACTGTTCAAATCTGCACCAGTGCAAAAATTATCCTCCCCTGGCACAAGAACTGGACCCCTCTGGCACAGTACTCTCTCTGAACAAGCATAGTATTGTTTTGTGACTTGCGCCTACATTGCAGTCACTATCTGTGGAGTAAGGCTTTTCTCTTCTCCACTCTCTGCTACCCTGCAGGATGGGCTCTCACCACAATGCTTACTTAGTACATTCACATGTCCCACTTCTGTTTCTGGATAAGTGTGGCACAATGGTTAGAGCGGCAGACCCTGATGCAGAGAGCTGGCCCGGGACCAGGGTTCAATTCCCACCTCGGCGGGTCTTGGGCTCAATTCCCTTGGACCAGATAATTCTCGCCTCGGTGCCTAATCTAATTAATGGGTCCCACTCTGTAACTCTGGGCAATAGCTTGCTTAATCTCCACAACGGCCCTCACAGCGCTTGGATGCCTGCCTTCACCCTGGGGCTGTACAGGAGTGGGCACCTCACAGGGAAAAGCCAGGAGGGGTTCCACAGCGGTATGCGTACAGCGCCTTGAGACCCTAACGGGTGAGTAGTGTGCTATACAAGTGCGAAGTTTACAGTTTTTCCCCAAGCACGAGTGATGTCGGACAGGAGTGAGGGGTCTCTCCTGGCTTGGGGCTGTTTTGGTAGTTCGGCCTGCCCTGTCCCACACTACAAAACTCCCAAATGGCACCTCATCTCTGCTGCCCTAAAACTTCCAACTCTGTGCAATTAATTTTAGAGAGTTTGGCACTGCGATGGCTCGGGAGAGCCAGCCGCGCTGGGTCAGAGTCAGTCTCCGGCCTATGATCAAATGGCACTGCCCAGTTCACCTTCACCTTCACCTTCTGAACACTCTTATTTTTCACGCTGCATACCGCCCAGAGGCTCGGAGATGTCCAAGTGCTGCTTCTGGATGCACCTGTTGCACTCCCCAACACTCTCTCTGAGCTAGGAAAGCTGCTGCCCTCTGCCCTCCTCCCCCAGCACAGGATCAGGACCCCCCTGGTACCAAGCTCTCTCTTAGCAAGCAAAGTTTTGTGACTCACGATCACATTGCAGTCACCATCTGTGGACTGAGGCTTTGAACCTCTGTGCTGCTTTTCCAATGCCGCCTCATGTGTCACAGCAAGGTTTACAGGTTGAGGCCCTCTGTCTGCCATGAGTGTGAAACTATACTCAGTGTTCTGCAGTTTCAAACACCACCGGGTAATAATATTCTTTGAAACACATTCCAGGTTAGCGAGTTAGTTTTAACAAATGACGACATTCCTTACTGGGCGGAGCACAATTCACTTTGATCTCTTCTTTCCACCAGTTGCAGTGAAAGCTATTTTGCTTTTCTGACCGAATGTATCAGTCATGCATTTGCATTTTCTTAACCGCATGTCGTTAATTTCACTGGTTGCAGTTCTGGTCATATTAAAACCAGCAATGCACTGATTTGGGAGGGAGAACCAAAATCAGATACAACAATTTACACACAACAGGATAGTGTTACAGTGCAACCTCTTGCACATTTCTGTTTGTTAAATTAAGCTCCACCTATCTGTCTTTTATCTGTCGATCTATCATCTATCAATCTTTTATCGATCACCTATCTTTCACCCATCTATCACCTATCTTTAATTTATTATCTTTCATCTGTCGTTTATCTATTATTTATGTATTTTCTAGATATCTATTATCTATCTTATTTATCTATATTTTATCTATTCTCTTTTATCTATCTATTATCTAGCCATCTTTTACCTATCCATCTTTTATCTATCTTTTACTTATCTGTCTTTTGTCAATATATCTTTCATCTATTATCTGTTATCTATCTATCTATCTTATATCTATCTTTTATCCATTTTTCTGTTATCTATCTATCTACATTGACAATGCCAATAACTCTGGGATTGCTGAGACCAATTAGCTTTGCCAATGTTTGCTCTGTTTTTCCTTGGACTGTTAAACCACTTTCAGTTTTGATACATATGATATTACTGGAGAATGTGGTTCAGATCTGTAGGAATTCCCTAGTATAAGAATAGATTTTATGTTGTAAGCCCTCTATACATCCAGCACCCATCACACACACCCTTAAGTGGTTGTGAGCGGGATAAAGGACCTGTAGACAGGTATTGCACCAAATCAGACTTAAAATGTAATCAACCCCCTATTTTCACTGACTCTTACAACTTCCTCCTCTCAAGTTGTCACTTGCCCACTTTCTGCATGCACTACCAATCATCCTTCATTTATACTCTTTAATTTCACTGTCACTCACACGTTTCACACTCATCCACTTAATTATTTTCCTCCCTCATTTCCATTCACTCACCCTTTCACTCAGTCACTAAATTACTTTTGCTCACTTTAAATCTTTACTTGCCACCTCCCAATTCAGCCTTTCACTCGCTTTCTCAGTCGCCTTCATGTTCTTTCAGACTCCGCTTTTCTTTCACACACAACAATTTAGTACCTCGCACTCTCGGTTCATTCATTCTCCTTGTCTAATATTCAAAGAATTTTATTTTATACGAAAATAGAAATAGTCAAAGTAACACCAGTTATACAAAGAAAAACACCAACCTTAAATAAAAATGTACCAGAATTTCAAAACTGTTACACACACTTAAAGATGTTTGTATTCTTACTACACCAGAAGCCTGATTGCAATGTTAAACAAGTCCTTAATAGGTGCTTAATATGACCAAGGAACTACGCAGTTTGTAAACACTTGGAGGAACAATGAATTATCGGAGTGTAAAAAATGTAGTAGTGTTTCCAATATGATGTATTGGTTAAAAGAAGAAGAAGAAAGGGTAAAACACGGAGAAGACATATGAAATGTAGATTAGTGTAAACTAACTGTAGGCCTAAAGTATCAGGGCTAGTAGAAGGTTAAGTATAAAGTAGGATATTGAGGAGGGCATAATCCTGTCATACTGCTTAGTATTATTCAGGGTGGTTTTATTTTTTTCCCTAGGTAATCATCCAATTTATTCCATAACTGTTGGTTAAGGGACATCCGAGGGTATAGCGGTGCCAAGGTGTTTTGCAATCCTCTAAAGAATCTTCACAATTCCCACCTTTCATGTATTGATACCTTGGCTTAATCTTTCCAGCTGCTTAAAATCGTAATAGGCTCTAAAGTAAACATCAGGTGTAGGAGCAACGCAATTGTTTGCTCTATCTGGTGTGACATTTCAAATGGACCGAATACTGTAAATGTAAAGCTTTTTTGGTGGTTGCATTTAAAAAATGCTCTTAATGTAGGTAAAAATGTTATTCCAAGAATCAGTTAAGGGGGTTTTGACCAACATGTGTGCTAAAGTCTCCGGTATTCGTTTTGCTGCGCCGATATTGGTCATCTTTGCCGATATTCAACTTGAATAGTCTGTTGGGTATCAAAGAGGATCCATGTAGAATGAGGTATTGCGCTTGTGACAAGTTGGGTGTTTTTTTTTTTTTTTCTTCATCATCATAGGAGAAGTGCCATATTTTGTTCTAGCTGCTTCTGAATTGCCTACAACAAACTATTAATAACCAGTTGTTTTCTTCATATGGGCTGTGGTGGTAGCGTTGCCCACCATCGTGATATATACTGCATTATGTTTCTGGGGATTTATGCTTGCTTGTTGATTTTCAAGGGATTCCCTGAGTATTCAGAAGCTCTGTGTGGGTTGGGGGTGGTGAGTGTTTATTTTATGGGGACTGTTATCTCTGTCTCTCTCACTTATTGCCTTGAGGAGGTTACATACGCTGCTATACTTACCATGCAGATTACTTACCATCCACTATGACTGTGACAGGGTGGGCCGCCTTAGCTGAGATAACATGTTTGACTTGGAACGTCCTGGGCTTGAACAATCCTCTTAAGAGCAAGCAAGTTATGGCCTAACTCAATAGTCATGGGGCGAAAATTGCTTTCTGACAGGAAACGCACCTCCCCCCGCCAGACTGCCTTGTCTTTGAAAACTCATGGGGTACACATGGGTACTTCTCTGGTTACAGCACTTACTCAAGAGGTGCATGCACACTCATCCACAGGAGCGTCCCCTCCTGCCTTGTCGCCAGTTTCGAGGACAGAGAGGGTCACTATGTGGTACTGGCTGATCAATGTATGCTTCTCGTAAATGTCTATGCTCCTAATGTTGACGATCCCTACTTCTTTCACAAACACTTCTCTATCATAGGCTGATTTGATGTCACTACCATTCTACTGGGGGGAGGGGGTGGGTCTTAATCTGATACAGGATGCGCTGCTCAACTCAACAGGGGCACATATCAATATAATTAAGCCACAAAACACCTGGGTGTTTAAGGACATTTGGGATATCTATTCCCTGAGAGATGCTTAGTGACAAATACATTCTACAATACCCTCTTATAAATTTTACTCCACACTGCACGCTGTATGGACAAGTATCAATTACTGCCTTTTGTCAGCAGATGCCCTCCCCTAGCTGAGGGATGTGCAGCATTTGCTGCGTACTCTGTCAGACCACTCCCCTGTGTGGATCACTTCTAACAGTCCATTTAGTGGAGGGCTTGTTGGTGCTTTCCAGGCACTGCTCTATTGGATGAATTGTTTTGCACAGAACTCAGAGACTATACAGGGAGTGCAGAATTATTAGGCAAGTTGTATTTTTGAGGATTAATTTGATTATTGAACAACAACCATGTTCTCAATGAACCCAAAAAACTCATTAATATCAAAGCTGAATATTTTTGGAAGTAGTTTTTAGTTTGTTTTTAGTTTTAGCTATGTTAGGGGGATATCTGTGTGTGCAGGTGACTATTACTGTGCATAATTATTAGGCAACTTAACAAAAAAAAATATATACCCATTTCAATTATTTATTATTACCAGTGAAACCAATATAACATCTCAACATTCACAAATATACATTTCTGACATTCAAAAACAAAACAAAAACAAATCAGTGACCAATATAGCCACCTTTCTTTGCAAGGATACTCAAAAGCCTGCCATCCATGGATTCTGTCAGTGTTTTGATCTGTTCACCATCAACATTGTGTGCAGCAGCAACCACAGCCTCCCAGACACTGTTCAGAGAGGTGTACTGTTTTCCCTCCTTGTAAATCTCACATTTGATGATGGACCACAGGTTCTCAATGGGGTTCAGATCAGGTGAACAAGGAGGCCATGTCATTAGATTTCCTTCTTTTATACCCTTTCTTGCCAGCCACGCTGTGGAGTACTTGGACGCGTGTGATGGAGCATTGTCCTGCATGAAAATCATGTTTTTCTTGAAGGATGCAGACTTCTTCCTGTACCACTGCTTGAAGAAGGTGTCTTCCAGGAACTGGCAGTAGGACTGGGAGTTGAGCTTGACTCCATCCTCAACCCGAAAAGGCCCCACAAGCTCATCTTTGATGATACCAGCCCAAACCAGTACTCCACCTCCACCTTGCTGGCGTCTGAGTCGGACTGGAGCACTCTGCCCTTTACCAATCCAGCCACGGGCCCATCCATCTGGCCCATCAAGACTCACTCTCATTTCATCAGTCCATAAAACCTTAGAAAAATCAGTCTTGAGATATTTCTTGGCCCAGTCTTGACATTTCAGCTTGTGTGTCTTGTTCAGTGGTGGTCGTCTTTCAGCCTTTCTTACCTTGGCCATGTCTCTGAGTATTGCACACCTTGTGCTTTTGGGCACTCCAGTGATGTTGCAGCTCTGAAATATGGCCAAACTGGTGGCAAGTGGCATCGTGGCAGCTGCACGCTTGACTTTTCTCAGTTCATGGGCAGTTATTTTGCGCCTTGGTTTTTCCACACGCTTCTTGCGACCCTGTTGACTATTTTGAATGAAACGCTTGATTGTTCGATGATCACGTTTCAGAAGCTTTGCAATTTTAAGAGTGCTGCATCCCTCTGCAAGATATCTCACTATTTTTGACTTTTCTGAGCCTGTCAAGTCCTTCTTTTGACCCATTTTGCCAAAGGAAAGGAAGTTGCCTAATAATTATGCACACCTGATATAGGGTGTTGATGTCATTAGACCACACCCCTTCTCATTACAGAGATGCACATCACCTAATATGCTTAATTGGTAGTAGGCTTTCGAGCCTATACAGCTTGGAGTAAGATAACATGCATAAAGAGGATGATGTGGTCAAAATACTCATTTGCCTAATAATTCTGCACTCCCTGTACACTGGAGTACTTTAACTTGAACACCGGCTTTGTAACCCGTCAGGCCACCCTCTGTGATGCCTCCAACGCACACATCTGGGGCATATGTATCTCAAAATACGCATGTGTCCTCCAGGACATCCAAATAGCATCAAATGAGAAGTTGCATGTGAAGGCACTGATGGGTCTGACATGCAGTGATCTGGAGGTGCTCACCTGCATAGTCACTCCACACTAATGGACAAATTCTTCTCCCTGGCCGAGAGAGAGGTTGTTTATTTGGGCAAATATGCCCGGGCTCATCGATATAGAGGGTGAATGTCCGAGGCACACGTTAGCACACCTGCTTCAACCGAACCGTGGTCTCGGCTACATACCCAAACTTCTACTTGACAACGGGAAGCATGTCACTCAGAATGCTGATGTCACTGTTGCACTACTCCATTATTATGAGCAACTGTATACTGCCAAACTCGCAGGGGCGATGACTCCAGAGAGGTTTACCTTCATGAAGTTGCAATGGTGTGGATCACAGATGCACAGCATCAATTTCTTATGACTTGGAGGGCACTATGACCCCTGGCCTCGACGGTCCAACTGGTATTTTCTATAAAACATTCAAATCTATCCTTATCCCTTTTCTTTAGGATATGTATGCTGAAGCCCTCGAGGAGGGTGTGTTGCCACCCTCGCTACAGGAATCCGTTATCATGCTCTTACTAAAACCGGACAAGGACCCCCACCTTTGCACCTCCTATCAACCCCTCTCCTTAGTAAATTCTGGCCCAAGCTTATCTCAGCGCCTTGAGACCCTTACGGTGAGTAGTTGCGCTCTATGAATCCTTGATTTGATTTATAATATCCATCAGACTGGCATTGTTAATTGATCAGATCATCTCCCCAGTACAGGTGGGGTTCATTATCACAGGTCTACAACCTTTAAGCTCTGCACGGTATTAGCAGTGCTCAATAGGGTCTCACCAGAGGTTCCTGCGACCATCCTTTTGCTTGCGTGGAAAAGGCCTTCGACTTTCTGGAGTGGCCTTTCCTTCGAGCCATGCTTCAGAAGCTCGGGCTCCCTAAGAGTTGCATTGCACTGATTATGTTCCTCTATTCCCAACCTGTGGCACGGCTTCGTGTGAATGGATTGGACTGATCTCCAAGCTATACAAATCATGCATGTCACTGAAACCCGCCCATGATGGGAGGTATAAGGAAACAATTGGGGGACCCATCTGTGCAATGCCCTGACTGACAGAGTGGTACCACTGTTGTGAGCAGATTAAACTAGTTCTCTCTAACCACCGACACACGCTGCTCTACCTGAAATTTCTGCACGGGGCATATGTCACTCCTAGCACACTCTCGAAAATAGATCCCACTAGATCTTCCAATTGCATGGACTTATTTCAATCAAGTAAGCCCCAATATGTGGACATTTGAGCGAACTCTCCTTAATGACAAATGCTGAAATTCATCCAGACCCCATTATGGCACTACTTGGCCACGTGGCAGATGTCCACAAATTTATCAACAGAGGTATGGCCATTGCACTATAGCTTGCCAAAATAGAGGCATCACTGGGGTAGTGGGGCTCGTCGAACTGTTAAGGCCTGGATTAACAGTTTAATTCAGGGGATCCCAAACTGTGAGCCGCGGCACCCCAGTGCACCGTTAGAACTAACCAGGGGCGCCGTACACATCTTGGGAATGTGTTAAAAGGAAGTTAAGAAGATTTAGGGTGGGGGCCACGCACTCGTTCTTTTTCTGCCCCCTAGATGTCTTAATTCTATTATTAATAGATAAGAATTCTGCCAACTGCCTCATGCTGTCTGTGACGCAGACATTGACTCCAGGCAGCGCTCGCAAGTCAGGGTTATGGCAGACCCTAAGCATGCACAGGCAATCCCAGATTTGCTGGGTTGACAAGCTCACAGCCTTGAGGCTTGTGATATCACCAGCCCGGCAAAGCCACAGCATTTCTTCCTGAAGGACCTCCCCCACCCATAAAGTTACTCTGGGACTCTGTGGACTTAAACTCTGCAGCAGGCAGAGATGCACATCAATCACAGTTGAGCAAGCCACGCTGTTAACCCCACCCTGCCCTGGCCTGCCATGAACCAAACGAGGATGGGGTTTATGTTAAAAGAAAGAAGTTGCACCAGCCTTCCACGCACGTCAGGCAAGAGAAATGAAAATGTAGATATTTCTAAAATAAACAGCTCAAAATGCATGCATCTGTTTTATCTCGCAGCCAGCCATAAAAGCATTTAGCAGTGTTTAACTGTGTGTGTGTGCCATCGTGCTGTGTATCAGTTGCTGTAAAACGTTAGTCTGATGTTCAGACGGAGTGATAATAAATGTTAGTTTATATTAACTATTAGCATAGTGCGCACCCTAAAATGAAGTGTTTCACATGTGCTTTCAATTTGGTTGCTATTAAGAAACTAAGGCCCATATTTATACTTTTTTGCACCGTGTTTGCGTCATTTTTTGACACAAAAGTGGTACTAACTTACAAAATACAAATGTATTTTGTAACTCTGCACTGCTTTTTCGTCAAAAAGTGACGCAAATGTGCCGCAAAAAAAGTATAAATATGGGCCTAACTGCTACAGTTTATAGCTCCTTAAGGTTGAAAGAAGCAATCATTCACTTCATGATTCTAGCTGCAGTCTACAAACTAATTTTTACGAGTTAGAGGTGGAAAGCATGAAATCAGTCTGTGAAGCCTTAGCCCTCCATCTATCTATCTATCTATCTATCTATCTATCTATCTATCTATCGGAGGACAAGCACTTGAATGTCATCATACTACAAAGATTTATCAACACTGCTTAAAAGTACACATTTATCTATACTGCTATGGAGCAAAATTAGAGTAGGAGCAGGCACTACCTAAACATCATGATTAATGATCTATAAAACGGTGATGCACAGCAGATGCACTGCTATTTGAATTCAGCACACAATGCCACACAAAGAAGAACTTGTGTACATCTGTGGCGTCATATAGTGACAGAATGATGCATCCGCTAGGCTGCAAGTATGACCACCTTATTGTACATGTTTCATTGTGCTTAAATCCCAGAAAATACTATCTGACAGAAGAAACATGATCATTGACACTTATTGGTTCAATTTTAAATTTAGTACTGGGTGTCAAAAGGGAAGATACAGTATGGGATAGGCACCAGAGATGCCCTGGCTGCTGACCACTGGAGAATAAAAAAGGAGCATGTGGTGGTGGGAAGGAGAGAGCAGTCTGAACTAAACAGCTGCTACGGGTTTCCTTGGGAGAGTTCCAATTTATATCCACCAAGGACATGTAAAGATCAAGTAGGGCAGAATGCTTTTCTTATTTGAGGGTTAGACTACTTACACCTGACCTGGCACCTAAGCGAACATCAATCAACATTATGTGAATAGCACTGATGCAAACAAGGATAGGGACATGCACGCTTCAGGATGTTGAGTTTAGGGTGTGAGCAAACCACTGAAGGCCTTACTTGAAGATTAATTGATGATTATAATACCTTCAGCAGCCTCATCTCGATTTGCAGGGAGAAAAATGGAAGTACTCCCGAGGCCGGGCTTACATCGCCCCCACCCGAACAAAAAGTGACATAATGGGAAGCCATGGGCAATGGCCAATAGGTCAAGGGAGCCGCGGGATGAAAACGTTTGGGAACCACTGGTTTAATTTATTGTGACACCACTAGTGAAATCTATGCCATGCTAAAACCAACTACCTCACGACCGAGGGATATTTGGCAACTGCTCAGGGACTATTTGATGAACACTTATACTGACTTCCATGACTTGTCAACTACGGTTGAGATTCATTGAACACAAAGCTTTGAAACCTTGATTGCTCCAATAGTCAATGATTCTCCGTTTCCAGAGCCTGCACCGCCCTCGCATATTGTGCTTCGAATTACTGTATCTGCTAGTACTCTTAACTCCTTAGCTTCCTTCGGGCGTATGCTAATCAACTGTAGTGTTATATGTCCATATTTGTTGGGTACTCTGTTTCTACTGTCTTCTTGAAAATTCATAAATAAAGTTTATTAAAAAAAGAAAATAAAATAATAATGCTCTACAGAGTAATTTGAGGGTTATTATAATAAAATACATAACTCACAGGGAACTGGCTCCATGTAAAATATGAGCTTTTATATCTCTGCATTTTGTACAATAAAATTACTGACACACGCAATATAAACCATGCAACTGAAGGTAAATGTGGCTCAATAAACATGTCAAAGTTATTTGGCATATGTGCAGTAATAAACAAATAATTTATCATTTATTACTACCATGTAAAGGTCAATTCCAACTGTAGTACCTTAATACTGTTCTACTTCTAACTATCTAGAATATCTGTGCTGCTGGATGTTCACTGTCCACATTAAGGAGGTATGCAATGAAACTCATTTGGTTATTATCTATGTGTGCTTTTCACTAATGCTCTTGAAAATCAGCATAGCATACACTATATGGGCAGATCTGCAAAGAGTAAAGCACACATTATTACCATTGCAGAGGGAGAGAAGGTGCTGCTGCATCTCTCCAGAATCATGGTTATACCCCACATTCAACAACAACACCAATAACAGAACACTGTGTGTGTTTACCACTGAATATATTTATTGACCGAGTTTTATATAGTGCTATAATATTGCCTAGAGACCACTTCAGAACACTTGGGAGCCGATCTGACAAAAGGAAACAAGGTGAACAGGACTGATTTAGATGAGTAAGAAACTAGAAATGGCGAGTAGAAGTTTGTCATGGGAACTGATGGTTAAAGGTCAGTTTTAGATAGGCTTCCTAGCTAGGATGACGTTAAAACATTTTATTTATTTATGTAGGTTTATTTAGTGCTAGCATTTGGCCGAGCACTTGGGAGAGGATTACAAACAAATAAGTACATGTATTATGCATGTGCATTACAGAAGTGAGGGTCCTGACGTTCATACTATTCACACAGTCTGTTGCATTCCTTGTTGTCTCATTCCTGTCCAACAATGGATAAACTCTGGAAATTGTTTTGCTCATAGTATGCCAATATAATTATGCTTTTAACATGCAGCAGCATTAATAACATTGGCTAAAAACACTGCTTTTTGTACCTCTAGCACTAGTTTAAAAGATGCTAGTCCCCAGAAGTATTACTGCAATTAGACAAAGTAGGGAGCAGGAAAATCAAGAGGGGCAGTGGGGCACTAACAAGGGTGTTGGAATACGCTTAATCTTATAGTAATTAAGGAACTGATCATTCAACAGCAGATTTTGAAGCGTCAAAAGCCAAGAAGGAGCTAGACCCTGCCTGCCATGAAGGACCTAAATGCTTAGGGAGCAGCTTTAGTAAAGATCACAGAATGGCCAAGCCAGAAGCAGCTCTCATCGTAAATTGATCAAATACCAAATCAATCGGGCTGCAGCAAAGAAGGAAGATGCCGTTCTGCATTTCTGAGCCAGCATGGTGGATGTTAGCCATGCCTGTCTGCAGACTACGGCATCCACAGCCATGTTTGCTGAAAGCGTCTAATCAGTAACACACCAAACTCAGCACATTAACATTTTTTTGATAAATAAATGTTATTGATTTTGCAGAGAAATAAGACGATGATACATACATTTAACAAGGCGCCAACGGGCATCTAACAGTGGTCAAACCCATTGTCCTAGGTAACACATTATAAATGAAAGTTATACGCCGCCTTGTTAAAATAACCCTGTGGATGCCACACACCAATTAGTAAGGGGGAGAGGGGTTCATACCGACCCTCTCTGATGTAGTGCCTTTCAGTATTGTAGGCGGGGTACATGCTGCGGCCTCCCACTTCCCCCATACCTTGTTATATTTGTTCAGACATCCTCTGGCCTCATGTACAAGGTTTTCACATTTAGTCAATGCCGGTGCACCCCGGGCCTTCCAGTCAGCCATTATATCCCTCTTGGCCACCAGGCATGCCAGCCCAAGGAAGGTTCGATCCGATCTTCTCAACGCAATGTCTCCCATGATCCCCAGCAGGAGAGGCAGTGGCGCCCTCCCTATATCTTCCTGTAAGACTCCCAAGACTTCTTGCAAGACTGCCCTCCAGTAGGTCGCTATGACCGGGCATGCCCATACCATGTGAAAGAAATCGGCTGCAGGATTCATACATCAGGGGCAATCAGCTGTGGCCCGGAGGCCCGCTCTATGTAATTTGGTGGGTGTAAGGTAAGCTGTGTGGAGGTCTGTATTAATCGGAAGCGGGTAGCCATTGTTAGGGTACGCAGGGCCATCAGTGCCTCGTCCCAGTCCACCTCTTCCATAGGACCCACCCATCCCTCCCACCTCTGACGGAGCCCCTCCAGGGAACAAGCAGTGTTGGTGACCAAGGCGGGGTATATCTGGGAAACACCT
Source organism: Pleurodeles waltl (assembly GCF_031143425.1). Lineage (NCBI taxonomy): Eukaryota > Metazoa > Chordata > Amphibia > Caudata > Salamandridae > Pleurodeles > Pleurodeles waltl. The sequence continues at coordinate 568,538,821 of NC_090438.1, forward strand.
CCCTTGCCCAGGCTCCCCATCAGTGCCTTTGCCTCCATAGGGCTATATTCAGGTATGTTATCCCCTGCCTGGACGTGTACTAGTAGGGCGTGGCGGTATCTGGAGATATTTATGGAATTGTGTCTTGTTTGGTGAAAAGAGTTTCTGGAGGTCCTCAAAGGATCGCATGTGTGACCAGCCCCAAACGTCGCCGTGTGTGGAAATACCTACATTGTCCCATTTCTGAAATCCCTCCAGGCCCGCTACCTTCGTTAAGTGTTTCCCGTGCCATAACGGGGTCTGCTGGGTGAGGCGCCCCCACCATCTCGACACCTTGTGGGCCGCCCCATCCCAGTAAGATCACCTTAGTCACATCCGGGACATCCCGGGAGATCAGGCTCCCGTACAGGGAATCAAAGATCCGCAGGTAGCTCAGTGTTTGGAGTTCCAGTCGGTATGCCGGATCTGTACATCCAGCCCCCACCCAGTCGTTAATCACGAGCAGGTGCGTCGCGAGGTGATAATAATGGATATTGGACATGCCCAATCCCCCATCGTAGACATCTCTCTGGCAGGCTTTGAACGCCAGTCATGGACGGGTGCCGTTCCATATGAATTGGCGCGCTAACAAGTCCATCTCCCTGAACCATCTCTTGGGGATGGGATGCGGAAAGTTTTGCAGTAGGTAAAGGAGTCTGGGGAGGATCATCATCTGATAGAGTGCTATTCTGCCGAGCAGATTGAGGGGGAGAGTCCTCCAGCACTGGAGGTCATTCCTGATTCCTTCTAGTTAGTGGTGTAATGTTGAGTTCCCATGTTAACTCAGGGAGTAGTGAAACATGTATTCCCAAGTATTTAAAACTGTTTCTTCGCAACTGGGATGTTTTGTTGCCAGTCCACACAGTCTCAGGAGCGATGGAGGGGGACCAACAGAGACTTGCTGGGGTTTAGAATCAGCCCTGAGGCCTCCGCGAAGAGGCCCAGAATTTGTAAAATGCGAGGACCGCTTGTGGCCGGGTTGGAAATGTATACTAGGACATCATCCGCGTATAGCGCCACACGGTCCTCTGAGCAAGCAGGCCAGGACCAACCCTCAATCAGAGAGTCCTCTCGCAACAGTATCGCCAGGGGCTCTACTGTTAGTGCAAAGAGCAGAGGGGATAGCGGGCACCCTTGTCGGGTGCCACGGCCAATGGGGAACGGGTCAGAGACCACCCCGTTCACCTGGACCCAGGCCGTCGGATTAGAGTAGAGTAGTCTCACCAGGCTTCGGAAACGAGTCAGTTTCTTTGCAGAACGTGATCGAGGTAGGACCAATCTACCATATCAAAGGCTTTTTCAAAGTCGAGCAGAAGTAATGCCAAGGGAGTGTGTGACAGGGTCTTGTGGTGCGCCAGGGCCAGATGTAACCGTCTAATGCAGTGCCTAGTGCTACGGGTGGGCATGAAGCCGCATTGGTAGGGATGCACCATTGTGGGTATTACCTCCTTCAATCTGGAGACAAGGATTGAGGACAGCACTTAGATCTTGGTATTTAGAAGTGAGATGGGCCGGTATGCCGAGCAGTGCCGCAACGGGGGTTGGGTCTTGGGGATCACTACAATTGTGGCTTGGTCGATCCCAGCAGGGAAACGGCCCTGTCTCTCAGCTTCCTCGTACATACCAAGCAGGTGGGGACCCAGGATATCGCTGCATTTGCTGAATAGTTCTGCCGGGAATCCATCTGGCCCTGGGGTCTTGCCCGATGCCAGGCAGGCAATCGCGTTAGCGATTGCCGCAAGGCTCATAGCTTCGTCTAACCTATTCCTTGTCGCCAGGGAAACTCTGGGAAGAGTTATATCGTTTAGAAGGGGGGGACTCTCTCTCAATGGTGGGCCGGGGGTGCTCTGCATCTAAGCGAGCGTAGTAGGAGGCAAAACTTTGTGAAATTTCGATGGGTGTTTTGGAAAGAGAACCCAAGTCCTCCATAATTTCAGGTATGACTATTAGCTAGAGGGCGGGTGGCCAGCCAATGTAGAAGCTTCGCATTTTTTTCCCCCCAACCATACACTCGGGCGGCTGAGGCCCTCCAAATATGTTTTGCTGATTCTAGCACTAAGTGCTTAATTTAGTCTCTAACCATGGTGAGCTGCCTCAGATTGGAGGCAGACGTTGAGGTCGCTTGTTGGCGCTCCAGGCTTAATGCCCTGGCCTCCAACTCAGACACTCGTGAATTTCAGGCACGTTCACGTGAACGATGGAGATATTTGGCATGTCCTCTGAGAGTGGCTTTACAGGCGGCCCATATTGTGCCTGGACATCGGACCGATCCCAGGTTCAGTTAGAAATATTGAGCAAGATGGTCCCTAACCTCAAGGGTGTAGTCGTTGTCTTGCAGGTACCATGCGTTCAGGCGCCACACCAGGCGTCTGGCGGGGTCCGCTCCGCCCAGCCGGACACGTACCGGTGCGTGGTCCGAGACCCCACGAGGCAGTATCTTCGCTCCCGTGAAGCTGGTGATGTCTAGAGCAGGCATAAATACAAGATCGATTCTGGATTGCGCCAGGTGAGCGGCCGATGTGCGTGTGTTTTGACGCTCCCTGGGATGCCAAGTTCTCCACACCTCACATAGGCCGAGGCTCTCAGCCCAGCCACTAAGACTCGAAGCCCGGTTGGATCTACTAGCGATAACATCGCCGGATACATCTAGACTGGGGTCACGAACGGCGTTGAAGTCCCCTCCCAACAGGGTGGTCCCCTGAGGTAGTCCCGCTGCTACCTGGCGGAGCGAGAGTAAGAAGGCATCAAGTCCCGCAGGGGGGGCATACGCACATACAAGGTTTAGGGGTGATCCATGAAGTATCCCTGTGACTACTACAAATCTGCCCTGTGGGTCGGATTGCGTGGCTGTAATCACCATAGGTAATGAACGATGGAGTAGAATAGTCACCCCTCTAGAGCCTCTGGAGAAGCCTGCGTGATAAACTCTGTCGTATCCCCCTCGTGTGAGCACGGGGCACCTAGGTCCGAGGAGGTGGGTTTCTTGTAATAGGACCACTGAGGGGGAATATATGCGGAGAGTATTGAATACTGCGGATCTCTTGATCTTATCTAACAGGCCATTTACATTCCATGAGATGATCTGAGTCAGTGAGGGCAGCACATGAACTTTAAGCGATACAGCTACCAATCCAACACAGTTCATCTTTGCTGATGAGAAGCACAAGGTTTCAGGAAGTGACGAAGGTTGGCATGCCTTTGGATGCCCACTACTCCCACTTTATTTTAGCAAGCAGGTTACTGAATTGTGGGCCTTGATCAAAAAAACAATTGTTTTTACCAATAATGTCTAGCTTAATCTGTTTAAACCCTTCCCTACATCTAATAATATAAAAGGAAAACTTCAATATTTTCCCTTATGTTTTGTTCACGTAGTTCTACTAGGTGTTTATAGAGAATTTTCAAGTAGACTTTAGCATTTAGGTTAAAAGGACCACGGGAAGAGCATTTGTGGTTTCCTGCATTTCCCATTTACCACTATCTCCTCACCCATTATAGAACTATTTTAGTGTGCAGATATCAATTAAGCCAAAATGTAAAAGGGTCAAAAAAGGCTATACAGCGTTCAGGTCCCCGATATTTGTCTGGGTTTAACACCTCTCTCTTCTCCATCTCGGTCGTTGAGGAGAAATGTTGCTTAGGGATTATCTTAGAAATACTAGACCTAAATGACCTTGGACCTTCTAATTAACTGCTATGTTCTTAGTATTTTTGTCTGCTGGTGAATTGCACCTCCTGATAACAGTCTCCTAAAATCTATGCTTTCAGATTTTCCTTCTGGCTCCATTTCCATCTTTTATAGCTTGTATCCGCTCACCAACACATCTTGAAGGAAGTATGGACAGTTGTCATCTGGAAAGTCAACAAATAGATAAATCCTCTCAAGAAGAGAGAAGAACTATTTGGGGAAAAAGGGTGTGGGCATATTGACCATCAAGCTGTGTTAATTAGGCACCTAACAACCCCATCTCCTGCTGCAAGGCAGGTGCGACAACAATTCTGACAACTGATTGAAGTGCCGTGCCAATAAACTATAGCCCTCAACATACACACAAAAGGGCCCTCACAACTGTGCCGAAAAATCGGTCTCCCGATTGGTTACAAACAATTTGCAAACATCATCAATATCACTTCATTCAAACAAGTTACTGTAACTTAAACTAGGAGTTTTTGTTTACTAATAAACACACTCTAATACTTTTAGTCCTTGCCTTTTATAGAGTTTAGATTTCAGCCTAGGACCATTTAAGTGGAGAAGGCCCATTTGTTGAAGAACCACAGTCTCCATTACAAATTCCCTTGGAATAGCCCATACCACAAGTATGTAATGTGATATATTTAGCATTTACAAGTTGATCAGACCACATCTGAATGGCGATACCTGGTGTAGCGGACTCTTCACCCTAGCTGAGAGTAACAGTCAAAGCACATTTTAAAAAACAAAGACTAATTGCTGTCCTCAAGCTTTCCCACTTTAGAGTGTCTCTCGAAGTGCTTATCTTCTGAGCCTTCATCTTACAACCTCAAAAGAAAAAATGCTTCTGGGTCCTTTAGTGTGCTGAGAAGGCACTGTTGCTTTTGAGTGCCGTGCACCCCTCACCCTCTGCTCTTATTTTGAACTTTTCTTCCCCCCACTGTGCAAAACTGAGCTCCTGGTCACCTCGTTGTCAGAGAGGACACATGACAAGTGTGGTTGGATGAGGATTGGGATGTTAGTGTACACATTTTTCTAAAGTTCTGCTTTGTTAGTTATTAAACTGCTAATTATACAGACGAGGAAGGTTCACAATATTTTGTAAGTAAGATTATGAAAAATCCATATTTTTTTTTACATACCTCTCTGGCAATGTGACTTAATGCTTCATCCTCTGCAGAAAATCTGTCTTTTATAGGGGTGCGTTTCCTTCCATGGCCAGGTGTGCCCATCTTTATGTTTCCTTCTTAGGGTCTTAATTTTAGAGGGCTGAAAATAAATCCACTAACTTCAGACCTAGAAAGAAAAAGAAAAAAAAAAAAAAGAAAAATCAATGATTCATTGGTCATCATTATAGTCATTGCAGACAGTTTCAGTTTCAAAGCAAAAGGAAAATCTGTATGCAGCTCTTGCTGCTTGTTTAGCTAATCAGGGCAGATACAACTCTGCCTGCACTTCAAAAACTAGAAAACAATTTTCTGCTTTCGAAAATATAAGATTTTTTTATAACGGAACTAGGCAGTTTAGCCACAATCTAATTACATTCGAAGAGGCCATGGTGTAAAAAAGGACCTGCTGAAACACGAAGGGTGGGAGAGGAGACGCACTGACCAGGAGAGGCATTTATACAAATAAACCTAAACAAGCATTGAAAAAGCCAATAGGCCTTGCCATTTTCAGGAGCTATTGGCTCTGGTGATATGTTTTAGCCATGCTGTAAACCAGAGTGGCTGCTGTTCAGCAAGCAGGGTAAAGGAGAGTGGCGTGGAGTGTTGTAAAGTGAAGTAGAATTAAGTGCCATGGAGTGGTGTAGATTTGTGGAATGGCATTAAAAAAGAATGGAGTGGAATGGAGTGTTGGAGTGGCGTAGAACATCAGAGTGGAAAGGTGTAGGATGGAGTATAGTTGAGTGGCACAGAGTGGAGTAGAGGGTCAGAGTGAAAGGGCAGGGTGCTGTGGAGTACTGTAGAATAGAGTGAAGTGGTGTAGAAGGTGCTGTGTAAAGCAGAGTAGAGTGGCATAGAGCGGAGTAGTGTAGGACAGTGGATTGGCATACATTTGAGTGGAACAGAGTGGAGTATTGTGCAGTAGAATAGAGTGGAGTAATGACAGAGGGAGTTGCGTAGAGTATCACAGATTGGAGTAGTGTCGGAGTGGAGTGTGGTAGAGTGAAGTGTGAGTGGCTGTAGGAAAGTACCATCTTGCCTGGCATTTTACCCCCATATTTCACTGTATATATGTTGTTTTAGTGTATGTGTCACTGGGACCCTGCCAGCCAGGGCCCCAGTGCTCATAAGTGTGCCCTGTATGTGTTCCCTGTGTGATGACTAACTCTAACTGAGGCTCTGCTAACCAGAACCTCAGAGGTTATGCTCTCTCTGCTTTCTAAATTGTCACTAACAGGCTAGTGACCAATTTCACCAATTCACATTGGCATACTGGAACACCCTTATAATTCCCTAGTATATGGTACTGAGGTACCCAGGGTATTGGGGTTCCAGGAGATCCCTATGGGCTGCAGCATTACTTTTGCCACCCATAGGGAGCTCTGACAATTCTTACACAGGCCTGCCACTGCGTTATTTCACAGCCATTTACCACTGCACTTAAGTAACTTATAAGTCACCTATATGTCTAACCTTCACCTGGTGAAGGTTGGGTGCTAAGTTACTTAGTGTGTGGGCACCCTGGCACTAGCCAAGGTGCCTCCACATCGTTCAGGGCAAATTCCCCGGACTTTGAGTGCAGGGACACCATTTCACACGTGCACTATACATAGGTCACTACCTATGTATAGCGTCACAATGGTAACTCCGAACATGGCCATGTAACATGTCTAAGATCATGGAATTGCCCCCCCAATGCCATCCTGGTATTGGGGAGACAATTTCATGATCCCCCGAGTCTCTAGCACAGACCCGGGTACTGCCAAACTACCTTTCCCGGGGTTTCACTGCAGCTGCTGCTGCAGCAAACCCCTCAGACAGGTTTCTGCCCTACCTGGGGTCCAACCAGGCTTCGCCCAGGAAGGCAGAAAAAAAGGACTTCCTCAGAGAGAGGGCGTTACACCCTCTCCCTTTGGAAAAAGGTGTCAGGGCTGGGGAGGAGTAGCCTCCCACAGCCTCTGGAAATGCTTTGATGGGCACAGATGGTGCCCATCTCTGCATAAGCCAGTCTACACCGGTTGAGGGATCCCCCAGCCCTGCTCTGGCGCAAAACTGGACAAAGGAAAGGGGAGTGACCACTCCCCTGACCTGCACCTCCCAAGGGAGGTGCCCAGAGCTCCTCCAGCGTACCCCAGACCTCTGCCATCTTGGATTCAGAGGTGTGCTGGCACACTGGACTGCTCTGAGTGGCCAGGGCCAGCAGGTGACGTCAGAGACTCCTGATAGGCTCTTACCTGTGTTACTAGCCTATCCTCCTTCCTAGGTAGCCAAACCTCCTTTTCTGGCTATTTAGGGTCTCTGCTTTGGGGAATTCTTCAGATACCGAATGCAAGAGCTCATCAGAGTTCCTCTGCATCTCCCTCTTCACCTTCTGCCAAAGGATCGACCGCTGACTGCTCAGGACGCCTGCAAAACCGCAACAAAGTAGCAAAGACGACTACTGCAACCTTGTACCGCTTCATCTGCCGGCTTTCTCAACTGTTTCCTGCTGGTGCATGCTCTGGGGGTAGACTGCCTCCTTCTTGCACCAGGAGCTCTGAAGAAATCTCCCGTGGGTCGACGGAATCTTCCCCCTGCAACCGCAGGCAACAAAATACTGCATCACCGGTCCTCTGGGTCCCCTCTCAGCAAGACGAGCGTTGTCTCTGGAACTCCGCAACTCGGTCCAAGTGACTCCCACAGTCCAGTGACTCTTCAGTCCAAGTTTGGCGGAGGTAAGTCCTTGCCTCCCCACACTAGACTGCATTGCTGGGTACTGCGTGATTTGCAGCTGCTCCGGCTCCTGTGCACTCTTTCAGGATTTCCTTCGTGCACAGCCAAGCCTGGGTTCCCAACACTCTAACCTGCAGTGCACAACCTTCTGAGTTGTCCTCTGGCGTCGTGGGACTCAGTTTTCTGACTTTGGGTGGACTCCGGTTCACTCCTCTTCCAAGTGCCTGTTCCGGTACTTCTGCGGGTGCTGCTTGCTTCTGTGAGGGCTCCCTGACTTGCTGGGTGGCCCCCTCTGTCTCCTCATCCAAGTGGCGACATCCTGGTCCCTCCTGGGCCACAGCAGCATCCAAAAACCCTAACCGCGACCCTTGCAGCTAGCAAGGCTTGTTTGCGGTCTTTCTGCGTGGGAACACCTCTGCAAGCTTCTTCACGACGTGGGACATCCATCCTCCAAAGGGGAAGTTCCTAGTCCTCTTCGTTCTTGCAGAACACACAGCTTCTTCCATCCGGTGGCAGTTTCTTTGCACCCTCAGCTGGCATTTCCTGGGCATCTGCCCACTCTCGACATTGTCGCGACTCTTGGACTTGGTCCCCTTGTTTCACAGGTACTCAGGTCCGGAAATCCACTGTTGTTGCTTTGCTGGTGTTGGTCTTCCTTGCAGAATCCCCCATCACGACTTCTGTGCTCACTGGGGGTTATAGGTGCACTTTACACCTACTTCTCAGGGTCTTGGGGTGGGCTATTTTTCTAACCCTCACTGTTTTCTTACAGTCCCAGCGACCCTCTACAAGCTCACATAGGTTTGGGGTCCATTCGTGGTTCGCATTCCACTTTTGAAGTATATGGTTTGTGTTGCCACTATACCTATGTGCTCCTATTGCAATCTACTGTAACTTTACACTGCTTGCATTACTTCCTTTTGCTATTACTGCATATTTTTGGTATTGTGTACATATATCTTGTGTATATTTGGCATCCTCATACTGAGGGTACTCACTGAGATACTTCTGGCATATTGTCATAAAAATAAAGTACCTTTATTTTTTGTATATCTGTGTATTGTGTTTTCTTATGATATTGTGCATATGACACCAGTGGTGTAGTAGGAGCTTTGCATGTCTCCTAGTTCAGCCTAAGATGCTCTGCTATAGCTACCTTCTATCAGCCTAAGCTGCTAGAAACACCTCTTCTACACTAATAAGGGATAACTGGACCTGGTACAGAGTGTAAGTACCCCTTGGTACCCACTACAAGCCAGGCCAGCCTCCTACAGTGGCCCAGAGTGAAGGTGCCTAAAGTACAGTGGTGCAGAGTATACTGGTTTTGAGTGTAGTGGCATAGAGTGCGTTGGTTTTGAGTAGGGCGATGTAGACTGCATTGGCGTAGAATAGAGTGGCATGCAGTGGTGCAGTGTAGATTACAGTGGCGTAGAGTTCAACAGTGTAGAATGGAGTAGCATAGCACAAAGTGGAGTAGAGTGCAGGTGAGTGGTGCAGCATAGAGTGCAGGGGGGTGTAGAGTGCAGGGGGGTGTAGAGTGCAGGGGGGTGTAGAGTGCAGGGGGGTGTAGAGTGCAGGGGGGTGTAGAGTGCAGGGGGGCAGAATAGATTAGAGAGGACTGATGCAGAGTGTGGTATGCACTGGTGTGTAGTAGAGTGGCGCAGAGTAGATTGCAGTGGATAGAGTGAAGTTTTGCAGAGGAAAGTGGTGCAGAATAGAGTACAGTGGCATAGACTGAAGTCTTGCAGAGTACAATGGTGTGGAGTACAGTGAAGTGGCACAGAGTGATGTCTTGCAGAGTAGAGTGGCGCAGAGCACATTGACGTAGAAGAGCGGCATAGAGTAGAGCCCCGTAGAGGGCACTGATGTAGAGCAGAGTGGCACAGAGTACAGTGCAGAGTAGATTATTTCAGAGCACATAGAAGGGGCAGAGTGGAGTGATGCAGAGTACATTGCAGTGGCATACAGTAGTGGCATAGAGTGGAGTAGTGCAGAGTAGAGTGAGGGTCCTAGGCTGGAGTGGTATAGAGTGCAGTGGCGAAGACTGCAGAGGTGTATAATAGAGTGGGGTAGAATGCACTGGCATAGAGCAGAGTTGTGCAGAGTAGGGAGGTATGGAGTGCAGTGTCAGTGCAGTGGTGCACAGTAGATTAGAATGGCACAGAGTGGACTGGCATACAGTGTAGTAACAGAGTGCATTGGTGTACAGTGGCGCAGAGTGCAGTAGAGTGGTGTAACGTAAAGTAGTGCAGAGCAGAGTGAGGTGGCATACAGATTAGATTGGCAAAGATTAAAGCGGCGTAGAGTTCAGTGGCAGAAAGTGCAGTGTTGCAGAGTAGTGCCACAGACTGCAGTAGTGTAGAGCAGAGTGGCTGTAGAGTGCAGTGCTATAGAGTGTTATGGGGTATAGTGGCATATAGTGCAGTGGTGCAGAGCAGATTGTTGCAGAGTGCATTTGCATAGCGTGCAGGGGCGTAAAATAGAGCGTGTAGTGCAGTGGCGCAGGGTAAACCACAGTGGCATAGAGTGTAAGAGTGGTGTAGTGTGCAGTGGCGTAGAGTGTCATAGTGCAGTGCTGCAGAGTAGATTACGGTGGCTCAGCATGCACCTGCATAGAGCGCAGTGGCGTACAGTGGAGCAGAGTAGAGTGGCATACCGTGCAGTATAGTGGGGTAGAATAGAGTGGTGCAGAGTGAACTGGCATAGAGGGAGTGGTGCAGAGGAGAGTGGAGCGGTGCAGAGTAGAGTACAGTGGCTGTGCAGTATAGTGGCATAAAGCGTAGTGGCACTGGTGTATAGCCTTATGACCAGCACACCCTCAATTGCCAGCATGATTGCCACTTAAATCCGCTCACTCTTAAGTCGGATAAAGAAAAGTAAACACCAAGCTCCCTGTAAGACCGAGCCTGACATTGGACCTCTGTCTTTGACTGCACATCAAATGTAACAAGGTAAGAACAAGATTTAAAGGCCTGTTCACAGAAATCCAGTACTAGTGGAAGAATACATACACTAAATAAGGTTTGGGCAAGGGGAGGGACAAACTCAAGCTGGACAGCCTAAAACAAATAAAGCCGGCAAATAAAAAGCAAGCAAAGTGAGTTACAAACCACAAAGCCATTGGTAAGTAATGGGCAGAATGCATTCCCAATGTTCCCAAGATGCTGTTAGCAAACCAGACTACGGTACGACCTAATAAAAGGGGGTAGATGGAGTGCCATAAAATGAAAAGTAATGCATCTGTAGAATCAACAGTCATGTCCAATTAACACCAACTTTCACCTTCAAGTTATAGTTCACGATTTAGCGCAGATTCAAGCAAAAACGCAGCCCAATGTTAAACTACTTCCCTGGGGGCAGGCTGGTGTCAGGGCACCGTGATTTAATAAGCAGCTATAATCAATATTAAATAACTCATATTAGTAAACAGAGTTCTTTAAACTGAGCATTTATTTCTTAACTTCTATCCCTGTCATATTAAAATTACAAGCCTCTATTACCAACAGGAACGGTTTCAAATTAACGAACAGATTCTATAATAAAATATGACAAGTCTGAGTCGATTATGGCAACAAGCCAATTATAATCGCTATAGACTTGATTGGTTCACTAGGAAACGTTATGTCCGATACCACAGGTCTGCTCTGTCGGTTATACAAAGTTCTGACAAAGGCAGTGTGCCTTTATTTATTTATTGTGAAAAGCATTTGCTAAAGCCAAGAGTCCTTTAACAGTGAATTGTTATCACACAGTTACAGGATGTAGGCTATGTAGATTAGTACTTTTGTTTTCTATAATCTAATAAATTACCATAGCAAGCAAGGGGTTTGGAATTGGTGTCCCACTCAAACAAACCGCAGAGATAGAAGATTTGCACTATGATAACTCTAATGAGGCCATCATAGCAGGGTGTTTATATTGTTTTGACAACTGAAAAATTGTATGTATTTATAGTTTTATTACACTATACATGGTGTTTGCCTTGTGGGGAAGCCCATGTCCAATACAGTAGGTCTGAGTTGGCTCTGGTGAAAGGCTAATAAAAGCCTTTAGGCCTGAATGATTCACTAGGAAAAGTTATGACAACTGCCATTGGTTTGAAATGTTTAGTATGAAGATCTACAACAAAGTCAGTAGGCCTGATTCATTTTGAAACACATATGATGAAGACAAGAAGCATTTAACCCTTACAGTGCGGAAAGTGACACGTTGACGTTCCCTGCTGCACTTCTACAGTGCACAGGACATCAACTGGTCATCCTCCTAGAGGAATGCTGTGGCACAGAATCCCTCGTGGTGCAATAGGTGGGCCCAGTTCAGCTATTCATCCAGATTCGGCTCTTTCATAAGGAGCATGTCTTACAAAGACGTTTTTACTCCTATTGGAGATAAATTTGGCCTAACATGCTATGCCTCCTTGGGTGTGTTTCTTTTAGCTCTATTGAAGAAGTTCTATGCTGCATCGAGTCCAGTAAAAGCTTTTTACCTTTTGATAACATAGTTGTTGTGATCACACTTTTCTACACTCTCAAAGCACTGCATTGCATGTTTACGGTTCATAGCACACACACAGCATTCATTTCTATGAGTAGCTCTCTATTCTACATAGGCTAAAAGTTTTTAGATAGAAACAGAGATGGTGTCTCGTTGGATAATGGCTTCAGTGACTTAGTCGTATGACAGAGGACTGCTGTGAGGCAGAGTCTGATACAGAGATAGCATGTAAGGGAGCGGATCGGGGGCAGAATCTGGAATTGATTTTTCAGATGGAATTCCTTTTGATGAGGCCTAATCTTCCAGTGATTCTGAAGAACACGCAGATGATAGCAGTGATAAATTAAAGGAAAGCCAGTTACAGGGTAAACCAATCCGAAGTGCAGACAGGAACCACATGCTGAGCACAGACAAAGGCCTCCTAATTTAGTTCAGCCACAAATTCTCCCATTCATTGCATATGCTGGATGTAAAGTCAATACTGAAATTTGACTTCCATCTTTTTAAGGATGGACACTTCCTTGAGGGAATAGAGCACCATACAAATCTGCTTGCTGAACAGTTTCTCTGGAAGCATAGAGGCACTCTGGTACCTCACTCCAGGGCACACATGCAAACTACCACTTCAATTACTGTGCCTAATGCTGAACATGGGAATAGTGCACAAATCAACCATACAGTCCTACTGGTCTACTCGTATGGTTTGGGCAACAACAAGCTTTTCCCCGGTCAAGAGCAGAGACAAAACTTTGATTTTGCAGCAAATGTTGCATTTGAATGATAATTCTGCTGCATACCCCGGGACCACCTGGGCCATAACAGGTTGTACAACATTCTAACTGTTTTGGAACTTTTTTCCACCAACTGTACAGACATATATATTACTGGAAAGAATATAGTGGTCAATGAGTCCTTGAGCTTGTATAAAAGGTATTATATCTTGGTATTCAGGCAGTACATAACGAGCAAAAGAGCTTAATGCAACATCAAGATATACATGTTGTGCAAGAGCATCACTGAGTTGAGTACAGCTGGAGAGTAGATACAGGGAAGGACTCTGCAATAAATCCTGCAGGTTGCTTTACCGTGTTAGGAGTGAGAAGATCATATGGGAGCTTGACCGATTTCTCCTTTATAAAAATTATAACCAATATGTAGTTCACTTCAGTACAAGTCCACCTGTTTAGTGAACTGTACAAAGTTGGCACTGGAGCTTACAGTACAATTCAAAAGCACTGCAAAGGATTCCCACAGGACTATTTGTAAGATGCATTGCACTGCAACATACTGCTCAATGTCCAATTCTCAGACATGCAGAAGTATATGTGCTCATTTCATGTAGCAAAGGGTTTTTCCCATTCTGTGTCAATGGGAAAATGTGTTAGTACATATGCCCCCAGATTCTTAACAATATATTGTGAATCGGGAAACTCCTGTATGGTATAAGAAGTTAGCTAACCACCTGATTCAGTTGGCAACATACAATGTCTATCAGCAGACCACAACTGAAAGACTGATGTCCTTCCTTGAATTTCAACTGTCTATTATTTTGAGTCGTACTGCTGTAAAAATGGAAGACGCCTCAAGTCTGCAGGAGTGATACTTTGGCAACCACATTCATGCAACAGAGTTGTTATCATCGATGCAGTGCTTGTGCTCAGCAATGAAAGAAGCAAGAGAGTAGATTAGAACGGTCACCAGCGCCCAGTTCAACCTGACCTAAATTTTCCACTTTTATTCAAGGAAACTGACTGAAGTGGAGCACACAGAATAAGAATCATTACCTGCCCCCAAATGGCCATCCGTGGACACATACCTTCCCGTGGGTCATTACTTGGGTAGCTGTGAAACTTTTTTAATGTTTCCATTCAATTTGGAAAAAAGGATTGTAATCCAAGACTTGCTTTCTAAACTAGATTTGAGCAACCTGGCCTTTACTGACTCCAGTGTAAAAAAATTAAAAAAAATAAAAAAATACCAAAAAGGCAGACTTTGGTCTTGCTTTTGGCTGCTTGCCACCTTCAAACTCCCTCAAAACACAGCAGATGTTCTGTAGTATTACACGTACACTAAAGTCAACGCACTGCCAAAAAAACGACCAGGATATGCCGAACAAACCAGAGTCCTTGGACTTTCTAGAAGTGCTCTTTGTGGAACTTAATAAGTTTGCCCAGAGTGTTCAGGCCAGTTTTCAAAGGTAGATTTGCTCACACTCTAAGGAATGGGTCACGAGTGCATTCTTCAACAAACCCAAAGCAATTGTACACTCTGAAATGAGTTGGATTCAGTGCAGTGAGTGCGCTGAAGGACAAGTCTTCCTGAAGCGAGGCAGGCTGCCAGGGTGTTCGTAATGGCCTATGTTTGTTTGCATTGTGATCTTGTGTAGCTAAAAGGCAGATGGGCCTTTGAATGGTGGTGGCCTGTTAATATGAGTGTTGTGTGTGTTGGGCCCTTAGGTGGCATGAATGGCTTCGTGGGACATGCGTGAAAGATGTGTGAATGGCCCATAAAGTGGTTGGTGCCTTGAGATAGCTTTATCGCTCGCCTCTACTAAGTGATTAGTTGAATATTCTGATACTATTGTTAGTAGTAGTTATTTGACCTCATTAATAATGGGAGTGCCAAAACCTACTGGTTTAAGTCTGTACGTATTTACAAGGGACAATAACACCACTCGCATCTTTAAAATCTGAAAACTAAAGCAGACCAGGGTGACCTGGCTTGCCTGGATCACACTCAGAATGCCCTGCAAAGCATAAACTGGGCACCAATGGCTAAAACCATGCATCATCTTCACATTTCTGTAACACAAACGTTGGAATCTGTGCCCAGTTCCACAAAACTAATCCACAAAATTCCTACTACCCAGTGTTTCCCCACTTCTCAAGATTGTGTGCTTCGGCCTAGTGCCCACGACACCAACAAAAAAAAAAAAACACACCTCAACTTGGAGACATTAGCACAGAGGTAATTGTCATATTTGGGTCCTGGTTCGGCCCCCACCCAGGAAAAAAATTATATATAATATAAATAAAATTCACTTTAAAAAGCCAAAGGTTACAGAGACATAATAGTAACTATAACTCGTGCCCTAATGTTACTATAACTTACGTCCTCACCATGCATAATTTTTTCATCAAAAATGTTACAGCTAATATTACACTGATATCAGTGATGTAATGAGTACTGTAATTTGTGGGGTAATTAGCAGTGCATGGCGAGGGCACGAATTATAGTTACAATAGGGCCTGAGGTATAGTTACTTGAGATAACTAACTTTAACAGGTGAATTTCTATGGTTTTGTACGTTTAAAATGTGAGCCCAACTATAATGCCCCTGTAACCTTTGGTTTTCTCAGTAATTTTTTTTTTTTTTAACAAAGTAATTTTCTTTACTATACATTAATCCAACCACTGCCGGGCACAGACCACAAAGGCTGTGTGCGGCTGGAAGTCCTGGCTTGAGGCCCGTCCCCAAGGCCAAGTTCGGACATGTGCAGCATGAGTTGACAGCTGGTACACATGCCCCCCCCCCCCACCATCCCCCAGATGATTTCAGCCCTAGGGACCCCATCCCCCAGGTCCAGTCTTATAAACTTTGTATTGGGGGGAGAGGGGTCCACGCACCGTCCCCAACCCCCCCCGCCCGGCCAATTTTAGCCGCTGAGAACCCCACATCTGGGGCCTGGCGTGAATATATATTTTTTGTGGGGGTGGGAGGCCGCATGCCCCCCTGCATTCCATTATTAGAAACTGTGCCCAAGAAGGTGGCAGTCACCAAGGCTGCATGGTCCGAAACAGATCCCCTAACATATATAAATTTAGCCCAAGGGAGGTGGCGGTCCCTGGGGCCGATGGGATGCCGGGTACCCTCCCCCCCCCCCATTTTATTAGAGATTAGCCCCAGGGAGGTGGCAGTCCCTGGGGCTTTGGGGTGGGAAGGTATCACCCCCCAAACCCCGTACTTACTTAGATGATAGACCCTGGGAGATGGCGGCCCCTGGATCTGCGGGGGAATGCACCGTCACATTTAAAATTTCAATGCCCCTAGGACCTGGCCCACCTGGGGGTTTCACTGAAACAAGTGCAGGAGCCTGCACTTATTTCCTCCCCCCACCCCCCTATTTTCGGTTGATCCACGGATCCCCGAAGAAAAAAAATGCTTTCTAAGCCCTGGCAGACCCCAGCACCAGAATCAAGGGGCCAGGGTGACTCTACCCTGGCCCCTTCTCTTACTTTTACACTTTTTTGGAATCTGCGGAGGATCAGCGTCCCTATATAACTAGAATTTTTAAGCTCAACATTTTCTACAACTGAAGAGATTTACACCAAATAACAAAAAAACACGCTTTTGGGACAAAGAGCTAGCTCTCTGCCGAATTTGGTGTAATCCCATTCAGCAGTTCAGGCTGTAGTTATGTTCAGAAATTTGAAAAATCCCATTGACGTAAAATGGGAGAAAATGTTTTGGGACCCCCTTTTTCTCGCCCCCGTTTGACAGATCACCACAAAACTTTCAACACAGCAACCAAACAAAGTATAAGTTTTGAACATTTGTGGAAGATTCGTCAAATAGCGTCAAACTTACTGGCAAAACAAACAAAAAACTGTCTATGGAACAAATGGTCCTAACCATAACTAGTTACTGGTGTCTGCCAGTAGATTATTATATATATATTCAATGAAAAAAACAAATTTCACAGGAATGTTATAGTTGGGAATTAGCATTTAAAAAAACCTTAGGAATTTTCTGAAAGAAAAAAAAAAAAATACAAAAAGGTACAGAGACATTAAAGTTAGGTTCTGAATTTACACGCACAAAACCACAGTAATTCAGCTGTTAGAGTTATTTCAAGTAACAATGGGCCTCATTACAAGGATGGCAGTCTTGAGACCATCAGCCTCGTGGTGGCGGTCAGGACCGCCGCTGCTCTGGAGGTCCAACTGCCACATGAAGACCACCATTTTTGCCAGGTGATCCCGATGGGTTCATGGCAGGTTGAGATCTCAATCAGCCAGGGTGGCGCTAGCCTGCTGATTATGAACTCCTTCTCCGAAAGCCTTTTCATGGTGGTTTTACCTTCATGAAAAAGCTTGCGGGGAACAGGTGTAGGGGGCCAGAGAAGTGCCCCAGCAATACCCATATACTTGGAATAGGCAATGCAGCGGTTCTCCTGCCAGCCCCCACCCTCCCCAGCAATGTTCACTGTCTGCTGTGCAAACAGTGAACATTGCAAGGGTGATGGTGCAGGGTGCAGGAAACAGCATTGCCGCTGGCTCGATTTCAAGCCGGAGACAATGCTGCCACCTGTTTCCCACTAGGCTGACTGGAGGAAACCTCAGTTTCTGTCCGTCAGCCTAGTGGGAAACTCGTAATAGTTCTGGCAGGGGGGTCGCCACTATGACGGCAGCCACCCTGCCCGGAGTTTGGCAGACGGGTTATCCGTCCACCAAACTCATAATTAGGCCCTATATCTCACGCCCCCGCCATGCACAGTTTTCTCATCAATAATTTTATTGCAAATGTTGCAGTGATAATATCACTGATGCTATAGAAGACTTCATTAATGATGCAATATGTGGGGTAATTAGCTGGGCATGGCAATGGCCCTTCTATAGTTGCCATGCCCCGGGGACGTGGTGATCCCTAGAGCTGAAAGTGGCCCGGGAGGGGGTCTGCGTGGTCCTCCTCCCCACTCTTTTTTCCTAGATTTATGGCCCTGGGTAGGTGGTGATCTCTAGAGCCCTCAGTGGGCAATGAGGGGGGTCTGTGCGACCCCCCCTCCTACTGCTTAAACAAGAGCTAGCTAAGTGGTGGTCTCCAGGGCACTTGTAAGTGCACAGAAGGGGGGGGCATGCGCCCCCTCCCTTTTAATCCTTAATACACTTGCCCCCAGGACCTGGCATGGCGAGGGCATGAGTTATAGTTACCTTAGGGCACGAGTTATAATTACTTGAAGGAACTCGAACTGCTGAATTTCTATGGTTTTGTACTAGTAAATTCAGAGCTTAACTATAATGTCCCTGTAACCTTTGTTTTTTCCGTGAAAAAATACATGCACACATAAATATACACACGCGTATTCACACACAGAAACCAAGAGGGACTTAGGAGTCAATCTTTTTCTGACATTGATCTGTAGGAGTATCGTTTACACTACGTTTTCATCCATTGCAGCAGGAATAATGAATCAGACCAGTTCAGCCACCAACGCTCTTTCCCAGTGAGTGACAACATTTGTCCAATATATGTGCATATTCATCTGTTGCCAGGGCTGGTAGGTCCGTAATTTAGCTTACCATTTTCTCCTTAATAGGGCCCCTTTCATCTCCTTTCTTTTCCTCTTTTTATTTTCTAGAGAATACTACAGCTCCCACGACAGTGCTAAACAGCTGCCTGCTTACTGCCCATTTTTTCCCAGTGCCTTGCACCTCACCCAGCCCTTCCTCCAAACCAGAGGACTCTTATGGAATAGTACTGTCACAGAGTGTCATTTTGTTTTTACCATTTCAAGACGGTCAACACATCAATTCGGAATGTGGCGCCCATGTTTTAACTTTGAAATGATGACACACTATGTACAATGCCACTGAAAGACGTCAGTGCGCTGCAGTGTCATTTCATATTATTCTAAGCAAGACGAATACACAGCTCGTTGTCAATGCACAGCTCCCAGTCACAAGCATCTACTTTTAGCTACTCTCTGAGGAGGCAGATTTCATTCCCTCTGGTTGTTCAGCAGTTATGCCTTGCATTTAGTATCGCACCTTGGAACGATCACTTGGCTTCCTCCATGGATTACCAATGCATTTGCAGCCAAATCAACATGAAGATGATTAATGCAGCACACCACAATATGCATATGCTTTTTGTAACAGGCACCGCCATTTAAAACATACTTAGAAGTGGTAAAACAGAAACCAAACAAGCAGGTAGAAAACTAAATAAATGCATACAGAATGATCAGGGTAAAACCAATACAACCCTAGCACAAATAGATCAACGATAATAGGTTCAAATTATCAGTTCAACCAACAGCTCAATTTCATTTTAAATAAATACAACTTTTGAAAAGCACTGGTTAGCTAATTCTATCAACAATTGGTATGTCTCATTTCAAGACAGACCAAGCGCTTGTGATATTTAAAATGGGCGCCTCTCTCCAGGAAATTAAGAATGGTGGTTGTAGGAACTTAAAACAATAAAGTCGAAGTATCCATTAAACATGGTCTGAAGCTATTCTCACATAAGCAAAATAGTGATCGACTTCTATTCCACACACACTGCAGCAGCTTCACTTCCAGAATGTCCTAATGAACCAACAAGGTGTTAAGGACTGCCTGATGAAATTGGTAACTAATTACACTGTGGGAGCACAACTGAACCTACCATTAGATTAAGATGACATTTTGGCACGAAATATAAAAAGAGAAAGTGTTTATACTGTGAGGTCACGTTGCTAATGTCTTTTTGAAAGTCAATTATCAGAACATGCATAAGAACAGGTTAATACATAAAGATACACTAGAACATTTAAATATTATACTTCAATCAAGATACAGTGTGACTCTAGAGCATAACTCATCTGTCCACTCCAAGACTGCAGGTACCAAGGTTTCTCTTAACATCTGCCAACTAATAGTCTCATTGGTACTGTTTATTTAAAGAGATACACCCACCAAGTTCTGATAAAATCATAAAACACGTTTATTATTTTTAAAACTGGCCTCGGTTGAGTTCCCTCACCTTTCTCATATATTTGGTTAAAAGGTACAAGGCCGGTACAATATAATTATGCAGAAACTAAAATGTCTGGTTTGTGGTGAAGGGAACTAGAGAAAGAAAATGTTCATTAGATTAGATTTAAATTTAGCTGCAGACTCCCCCGTGACCGTTTTTTTTTTGTTGGTTTCGCTAACGCTGCAAGATCTATACTGGATTTGTCAGTGTTTTTTTTAGACACATTGCAGAGCATTACAGTCTGCTGTACAACATGGCCCAAAGTAAAAAATAAAAAATGTTTTTTTATTTTATTTAAAACCCCGTGGGAGACATGGAAGAGCTTCCGTGTCTCCACCCGCCCATCTATGATGTCAGTCTTCGTGGCAATGGGACACCTCGCCCGGGGGCAACTTACATTATAATTTTTTTTTTTAAATAAAAATTGTCCGTTACCTTGTTTACCCCGAGGGCATTCCCCACACCCCCAATATATATTTTGAAAATGCCCCTGCGGGGCCAATTTTTTTAAATTTTTTTTTTTTTAAAGCAATGGGTTTACTCTCTTACCCCTGATGTCTTTGCATACACATATGGAGAGAGACAATGTCTCTCTGTATACATGTATAAGTATATATATACCTTTTAGGTAGCAATAAAAAAAAAACTTGTAATTGTGTTCCTGTTAGAGAAAGAGATCGGACTTTTGTCTAGTGTCAGTTTTGATGCCATAGAGTAGCGCAGAAGGGTTAAATGTTTGCTACAAATAACAGATCTGTATTTTATGTGAACTGCTGAGTGGATTAGTAAAGCCAGTCATTACCTACGCATTAAAATAAATGAAATGTATGTGCGAGGGGGGCTATGGAGAGATGAAGGGCAATTTTGCTGGGTTGTAGTGAGGGAATCCAAGGAGGTGGTCATGGGAGGCGCAGCAGCAAAAAAAAAGGCTTGTCGCATTGAGCACCACCAGTGCTAAAGGCTGTGATGATGGGTATGTGGCAAGGTGAAGTAATAGTGTGTCTTTTTTGTTTTTCCAGTATCTCCAGAGAACCTGCTGATTGAGGGAAGAAGCGTAGGTAAGGTGACCGACATTTACTGTTGCACACATCACACACACACAAAACTACATTAAACAAAAGGACAACTCTTCCAGGTACTGAAAAGCCGATACCTTTAAGTGTAGGCAACTTTTCTAATGAGAGCAAAGGAAAAAAATATATATATATTATATATATATATATATATAGGACTGGTGTGAGATGAAAAACGGAACAGTATCCCAGCTGTATTGGTACTTAAACAGATTCTGGGGCGACTCAAGAGGCAAAAAACTGAATTGTGGAGGTGAAAGCTAAAAGGTAAAGAAAGAACAGCCAATCAAAGAAACGATTGGAGTCTGAAGATTAGTTGATGAAGAAGCATTATAAATGGCCAAGATGATGGGATCCAGGACAAACTCGGAAACACCACATTAAAATTGGTTTGCAAAAAATAAGCCAATATATTTTTCACCTAACCAGTGTTAAACAGGGCAGTGCTAGTAAACATTCTGTATTATTTATTTAAGCAACATATTCACTTACAGTATTACCGTGCAAGAATCGTTTGAACTTGGCTAGTCTGGATATATGAAAAATATTATTGAGACTAAGTACCTTTCTGCAAGCTAAGGTTTCAGTCCTGCAGCTGACAGGACATGACTAAGCATCCTCTAATTCTCTGCTGTTCAGTGGTTAAAACAGCTGCATTTGGAAAAAACATTTGTCAATTTACAGACTAGGTGCCTTATGATTGCACAAAATCATTTTCTGCAGCTGTGAAAATCTAATTCTTGGTTATTTTATAATTGGTCTGTGTTAACCATATTAATTAAAAAAAAATATATATATATATAACTTTAAAAAAAATAATTTCATCAGGTCCTTACGGTTTACCAAAACACAATAGGTAACTCACAGCACCATCCAGAAACATCCAAAACCGTGTGCCCAATTATAAAAACGTTGGTAGCTTGTTTGTCACAATGCACGGCCTTCACAACACCAGTGCAAGTTCAGGGGATGTCAAGACAACACTTCAGTTTTTCCCCCAGACAAGCCCTCATCCACACACCACTCCACTGACACTTAAAAACTATTTAATTCATCATTAAAACAACAACTATGGTCCATGTCTCTCAAACCAGAGAGAAAAGTTCCTTCTCAAGACGCACTTGCGGATCTAAAGAAGTTTCAATTTAGCTTCAATATACATACAGAAAAAGACTTTAACCAAAGGAAAAATATTTCTGCAAACTCCAACAGGAAAACCAAAAACAATTCGTACTGAGGAGGAACACCAAAAATACTACCAAACACCTGACTCTACTTGTATGCCATTGATATACATTTTCAACCTACTCTCCATCAGTACAATATCAATAAACCCTGCAAAGAAATCCACATACCCCTTATAGTTGTGACAAATTATACAAGCCCTTACCTAATGATCAATAAGTGTTAAGCAAAAGCTGCTATCAACAAGTAATACAGCAAAATTATTGTAACATCTAATACAAAATTAACATTCCCAAAAATTAATGGCAAACAAATCATTATTACAGACCTAAAGAAATGCATGGAGCCAGCCTTCTGTATCCTTGTCCCATTTAATTTGAAATATCGTAAACATCATGGCTTCCACCCATCTGAGGCGCAGCTACCAGTCACTTCCTGTCTCCCATGTTTTTTTTTTAAAGTCCAAATACTTGTATCGTTAAAGGATCACCTCAGTGTTTCTCAGCCTAATGTAAACCAACTATACAACTTACATCAACATGCTTAATAGCCCGTAAGTGTTCTGTGAGCCATACTATCATCCTTCTTACCATGCTAACGCTATAAATAGACTTACAGCGGCAAATTAGCACATACAATGCAAAATGTGATAGACACCTGCCTAATTTCAGTTTGCAGTGCATGTTCCTAAGTGGTTTACATTTTTTGATACTCAAGGGACAAGCCTTCCTTTTGCCACATCGAAATAGCAAAAGCCATTTCATTAAGCTAGGTTCAATTTATTTTATTATCATCAAGAAGACATTTGTAATGATGTAAATGAACAGACTTCACTTTCCCATATGTGATACTAGTTTGTAATTCAGAATTCGCATAGAAAGTTTTTCAGTGCTTGGTCAATGTATCATATATATCTTCACTATCATCATATTTAGTGATTAACCTATAATTCTTTTCAATCTTATTTTTACACTTTGGAACCAGTGTCTCTCACTTGACTTAAAACTAAGTATCGACCCTGGATCACAGATTCATACAGATAAACTCACATATAAAAAACTCCCCTCCATCTTTAATGTTTCACCCACTAAAACTTTTTAGTGTACTTATGACATTGATTTTTCCCAATCACACTCTGAAAGTAGAGAATGCAAGATCAGGCACAGATGTGGCACCAAGAAACTAAAGAACATTTAAAGAAAGGACCGCATTTAGTTCAATGTTGCTTATTAGTTTATTCATATTTCGCAGAGTCAGTGAGTAATTACATGTTGAAAAACAACATGCTTGGTGAGTGACAGCAAGGCCACAGTCAAATATCACGTCTAACAAGAAAAGAAAACACTATCAATCGTAATCATTGAACTATTTAGATCTGTACACAGAGAAAACAAATATGAGCTATGACTGGTTTAGTTCATCCTAAAAACCATCACCCAAAGACTTTCCTCACCAATGCCAGCATATTACTAGTAGTTGCGCTGAAAATGGCAAAGAGCTGTAATACCTCAGGTGAGGCTCCTTGGGTCGAACTTTGTCATCTTTCTGTTATTCCATAAACTTTCCCGTTAAAAAGTATGCAAGATGCCATGGAAGAGCACAAGCACCAATATTACCCTTACTACTAAATGCCCATTTGAGCGGCGGATATTACTACTTCTTAATTCTTTTGGTCAACTAAGGGGACATATGTATCTCTCATTCTGCTGTTTTCAATAAATTGTTTTATTCTTTCCTGACAGAAAAGCACTGTGAGGGAGTGACATCTGGTTTTGGACAGTGAAGTCTGAAAGTGGCTGTTAACCAGTTTGCATGGACAAGACCTTAAAATATGCAGTCGAAGGTAAGATTTTCTTTGAACTAAAACATAACCTAGACCTATAAAATGTGTGCTCACATTACTACGTAAGTAAGGATACCTGTTGGTCAGGTGGAGCTTGGATGGGAAACGACCTGAAGAGGAAAGCAAAAAAACATGATACATAACCTATAACCAACCTGAGATACTAGGAGATGCGTTTGTGAAATGCACAACCGTACTTCTGCCATCAACAGGATAGCAATATCAAGCATGTGTGACTCGGTTCAAACGGACGTCGAAGGACAGAGTAAGAATGGAGTGCCAGGGCTTTTGTAAAATCAGCCCCTCTACATATTATTCCCTAAACAAAAGGAGCAGCTGTGCCTTATTTCTCATCACTTAATTATGCTTCAAGCATTAGTGTCATTAACAGTATTCAAAATTGGAAACTGCCATGTAATTATAATATGTTGTACCTCGGTGCACAGTACTGAATACATACACGTACGAGAGAAAGAAAAAGAACGTAAACATTTTGCCCTAGTTAGAATCTTGCCAAAACTGCAATGGCTACATATGGAAGACAGTTAATACTTCAAAGATGTGCAACAAAATAGCTACATATTGTGTTCTTGTTTTTATAACAGTTAGCCAGGAGCAGAGTATTTACGATACAATAACAATGTTACTGGTATCAACAGCTCAATAGTTTTTGCTCACTGAAATGTACTTCAAATGTTTATATATCGTAAAAACACTCCCCTTTTGATCCGGCCAAGTAAAACCGACTTGAGACATTAATCTTCAACAGCTCATCTTTAAAGAAAAAATTAGGCCATAAAAAGATGCCAATAGCAACGCTTCAAATTCACAAAAGGAAGCTTTTCAGGTGCGGAACTGATTTCACTCCTAAGTGCATAACATCCCTCAATCGTGATCTCGATCTGCATAACCCAGGAAGCAACCAGAGTCCCTCATGTTGGTCCTTTTATTGGACCTGAAAAAACACCAGTGGCACAGGAAATCAAAATAGCTTAAGATATGTGCAAAAAAAAAAAAAACTGGTGCCTTCTCGGTGCGTAGTGATAGAGGGTTGAAGATCCCTAGAACAAACTACCAGTGGTGACCAGACTGGGTGGTGGAGACATTTAACTCAAGGTTTGTTCCTCACTCTTAAAATAATTCGCTTCTTTGTTGTTTTAACAGATGGGGCATATTTAAAGAATTGCAATACAAAACAGCATATATTATACTATTATATATTACCATAAAGTTAAGATTTCTGAAATGGACTGCCTAAGATAGCAAGCATATTTTCTTAGCTTTTTTTTTTTAATTTTAACTTTCTTTTACTTAGTGCGACCATCCTGTAATGGCAACGCAGTAAAATATGCCAAATCAACCGTTGGCATATTTTTGCATTGATAAAAATAATGGCATGTTAGAATATATTTTTTAAAAATTTGAAGCTAAAACAATTGTCACTATTTTGAGGAATATGGAAAGCACTTGTTACTTTTTTGCCCCACATATGACGAATTCTGAGAAAACCATCTAGCAGACCAAAATTCCATCAACTTTTTTAATAATCAAATCATAATTTTCTTACAGATGCTCGCCAAAATACAATTCAACAGAGCTTTATAAAAGTGAATAGCTGCCTACTTGTTCACAGTTGTTTTTTTTTTTTTTTTAATTCAAAAAATTACCAAACCTACTTTATTTTTGTTTTCAACATCAGTGGCACTTGCACATCGTCAGCAAGCATAGCCATCATTCAAAAACTACATTAAGTTTAAGGACCAAAACCACTGCAACACACACTAAAAGGTTGGTCCAGGGTGTTCATCGATTAGGCTCTAATTTATGAATTAAAATTAATTTACAAATAAAACATAACTAAGGACGCTGATTACTGTAATTATCCAAGTGACAAAGTGTTCAAAAGTAGAAAAACAGGTTTCTTATCTGCAACTTTCTTTATAAATACAGAGGGTCCATAGTAAGTTAAGGGGTGAGTTACAACATGAGCTGTCAAAAACGAAAGGCTATTTCAGGGTGTGGTGGAGCATTGAGAATTACAAGTGCAGGTGTAAAAAAGTTACCACAGCATGTGAAATGCTTTGCCCATATTCATATGAACTGTTGGTAGCTTTGATTCGGTCTAGGACTGCAGGTTCATGGACACCAGGAAGATTGATCCTCAATGTTACAATGACATAGTTTTGATGGTATATTTAAGGCAGTACTTGAAAGCAATACAAATGAGTCAGAAACATTTCCCACATTAGATGTTAAATTGTACATCAATCTTTGATGCTTGAAATACTGTTGCAAGTAAAAAATAAATACATAGCAATTCAATACCTTGAACTTCTGATAGAAATTAACAAGGAGATACAAACAGGCTCAATAAAAACCTATCACCAAAATATATCTTGCTTCCCACTCTGAGGCACTTAATTTTCAAAGAAATATGAACTGTTGTATCTATTTGCAAATGCTCACAAAACTGTCTGAAAATATCCTAATTGTTCCCTTGTCTGGTGAAACGAATGGTGGCACGTCCTCCATGAACACAACTGGACTGTGGGAAGAAAAACGCCGAACAGACCTTATGGGAAACTACAGAATTATAGCGTTTAAACGGAGTGATAGTTACATTTAACAGAATCTACATCACTAGTGTATGCAGGAGAAGGATAAAGACTCGGGAGTCCAACAATGGCCAACCAATCTCTGGTATACCTCACAAAATGTAAGGTCAAAGGAAGAGAGACTGAAAAATAGTTTTCCTTCTCTAATTTAAGCCACCGATGCTCTTGTTTAGGTTGGAAAATCCCTTGATTCAAAACCTCACCGATCCAACTGTTTGGACAGTGGTGAAAGTCTGGAAACAAGAGTGTTTGGATCCTTTAAGAAGAGCTTCCGCCAGGCTCTCCCCCTTCTCCTCCCCCCTTTCCCTCCCCCCCCCCAAAAAAAAATCCCAGGGACAATAAGGCCACTCTCCTATTAAAATTAAAGACGTGCTAGTATTCAGCAGCCAATAGTACCTCCCTATTTAACGTTGTGAAGAACTGTAACAATGTAAAGGTATAGTTCAACGAAGCTTGCTTTTCTGCAATGTACCTTTTACCTCTTCAGAGGCCAGATCACTAATGTTTAACACGTTGCACTTTTTAGTGGTCATGTAGGACGGGTTTTCTGGTTAAAATGTACTTATCACACGGACTTCATGAGTCGAGATGGCACAGTTAATTAATTTGATTCTCTGTATTTTGGAATGAAGCGCCACGGTTCTCGGCACCAACGCCCAAGATGATTTGAATGATACCAATTTAGAAATGTATTTTTGCTGAGTAGCATGGGCTGGCAGCAGTGAAATATGAATGTGGTACTTCTGAAGCCAACGTCAAAAGTTGGCACCATGCCGCAGTCAGCGTCCGGACGCAATCTTTCATTCCAACATTGGAGTACGTCCTGTGTTTCTCTTGGTTTGTGGGGTTTTACGTCAAGATGGTAGGAAACTGGTTCGGAACAGAAAGTGCGTGTGACAGCTGCGCCGGGACTTCACGAGTGCTGCCGGGGGGCAAAGCTCGCAGCCTGAGAAGTCTGATTGCTGCCTCAGACAGTAAGTAAAGGGCGAGGCATCAACGTCTGATTTGGGTGTTGTTGTCACAAACTGACCCGGCGTGCAGAAGTTGATCCTTAATCTCTACGTCTATCAATCTCGAGCCTAACTGTCAGGATAGCCGAGTGGCGGACAGACCGACCAGAGACTTGGATTGCAGATAGTGTCACACGAGAGAAGCACAACGGGGCTGCCTGGTTCCTAATCGGCTGCCAGAAACATTAGAGTGGGATGAAAGTATGTCCGAGCGAGCATGCCACTAAACTGGAGACACTAGACACAAATACAGAGAGACACTCAAAACAACGTGGTTGCTACAACGGCCACCACGAGAACAATGGTGTTATTTTATGGACTTGTGAGCTGACTTCGGCAACACCAGCCTCGCTTGTCATACCAATAGAAATACTTTGTTTTGTAAACTTCCTACTGTCAGAGACGGCACGCTCCCGCAAGAGGCGAACTGCCACCACTATTCTCCAGCACTGAACCCTCGCCGACACCACCCACAAACCCTCCAGACAGAGCCATCTCAGCCCACTTACCAGCCAACGGTCCTAGACTGCAGGCCGGACCCCAGTCACCCCCAGAAGCGGCAGTGCTTCCACAGCGCTAGGGTCAGAGCGGGGCGACCGATCCCCTGGGACGGAGACTGCTGTGCTGGCAGCTAGCGGTGACTGCGGTGCCGGCTCCCTGTACCTCGGCCCTCGAGTCTTTCACTCCCCGACCGCTGCGGCAGCCCGGGCAGGAAGAGGGTGGAGCTGCTGCCGCGGCCCTTGCTGCCAGCGCCGGATGCGGCTCACAGGGCGGAGGCCAGGAATAGACTGCGGCAGCAGCGTGAACATTACAGCCCCGGCCGCGGTAGTAGTCTGTGACATGCAGCGTCTTTAGACATAGAGAGCGGACAAGCATCGCCCAAGGACCTGCCATGTTCACCAAAATATATTATGACAGAACAGTTCTTTTTATGAACGTTAAACTTCTATACTGCTTAAACCATCTTTCGGTCGCCAAGAAAGGTAGAGCTACATATTTTGAAAATACTATCGAAACAATCTCAGTCCTATCCTCAAAACACACTGATTGTATTTGTAAAATAAAATGTCGATAAAGCATACTATTGTCTTTTAATCCTCCACATCGTGGTAGTATACAGATATGAATGCAACTTTTATATATTTTATTGCACTAGCGTCATTTCGTTCCGCATTCTTTTAAAAATACAGTTCAACATGGCCTCCAAATAAAAATGAAAAATGCGTAAGTTTTCCTTTCTAGTCCATCTTCGATATTTACACTGCCACAGTCTGTGGCCCGAGTATCTTACGTGACCGTCATCCATCTTACAGTGGTAACATCCTGGTGTCTACGTTCTTGTCAGAAAAATTCCATTTACATGAGACATAAGATGAGCAGCGTCCCACAAAAAACATAGGCCGCGTAATCACGTTGTGAAATAGCGACAGCCATTACACTGCAATCAGCACTGAACCTCTCGACCATTTCTTTGTTTTCTGAATGTTTTTTGAATTCTGCCTCCTAGTGCCCATCCCAGATGTTGTCAGTGCCAAATGTCACACGCACAAGGTACTAAGGGCCAGCTGTATTATGCATTTTTGTGATGGGCCGTTTGCGATCACAAAAATGCATTTTGGTATGTATGAATCCCAATTTGCGATTCCGTAACTTGTTACAGAATCACAAATTCGATTTGCGACTACATACCGATTAGGTATTAGGAATGGGCGTGTCAAGGGCGTCCCTTCCTAATACTGAATCGCAGAGGTATGTAGGAATGTTTTGTGACCGAAATGCGTTAGCAAAACATTTGCATTTTACCACCTACTTCAAGTAGGTGGTAACCCATGCGCAAAAGGTAAGGGGTCCCAAGGGACGCCTTCCCCTTTGTGAATGCAATTGTTAAAGCAAATGTCTTAATTAGAAATTATTAATAAATGTTTATGTATTTTGAATAATGAATTTAGTAGAAAATGAATAACGTAGAAAAATAATGTGCACGTTTAAAATTGTGACCTCCGAGATTGGCCACCAGTATTCACGAATTGTACTAAATGAATTATTAACATACACAAAATATTACAAATGTATTAGAATAATGTAGTAATATGTCATATAGAGAGATATAACCTATGTTTTTATTAATTGTAGGCCTTAACTTAGCGAGAGTCTTGGCCTAGTTTTGCAAGGCCTCACGCAGAAGCTGTATTCCTTAACGTTCACTGGAAATGCTGACAAAATGAACTAACCATGAACTGCTCATTGTTTTAGTAAAATGCTTAGTCAATGTTTTCTTTTCATGAGAACCGATGAACAGGAGACAAGGCTATAAGTAATGTAACGTTTTTGTGTATAACATGTATGAGATGTACTTTCCCAGGACGCAAACAATGAAGACACTGACTGGAGAAGATGATACATTTTCGATACCTGACGAGCCAGATGATGAGAACATCGCAAGGCGAACCAATCAACGACATGTGAACTGTGAAACATTAGAATTCATAGATTTGGAATAGTAAGACTATTGGGTAGAGCCATAACTTGTGATTAATTGACCAATTGGAAATTGGGGGACAGTCTAGGTGACTTTGATATAACAGTGTGACAGAGGGAAAAGACTTCAGATGTTAGGGGAGCGAGACTGCGAGATCGTAAAGGTGATTCAAGATTCTGTCATTGGGCTCATACTCTCTGACTGAGAGCCTGATGTGATGCTGATCGACTGATGACCTGAGGAGGAAGACTGATTCTGTTGCTGACCCATACCGTGGATAGGTAGATATGACAATGTGACTGAATTGTATTTTTGTGCCTTTCATTTCTAGGTTCGAACTGCGCTGTCTATATAGTATTCTTAGTTTAGATGTTTTTCTAAATTCTTGTTCCTAAATTGTTTTGCATGACGTCCCACATGCTGATGCTAATCTGGGTTAGATGAGATCCCTTTATATGACAATTGGCAGATTATAGAGACGAATGATTGATGGACAATTCTGCTGAATTTATGACCAGGATTGAGTTGTTGGGGTTGATCTTCTTGTTGACTTTTGCTAATGCTCTAGAGTGTACCCTGATGCAAGCTTTGATTAGATTATGTTCTTGGCATCTTCTAACTAATTAATGCTGTTTTTAATTGAATTGAGTTTTGATTTATTCTCATGACTTAGGGCCTGATTACAACTTTGGCAGAGGGGGTTAATCCGTCTGAAATGTGACAGATATCCAGCCCACAGTATTACGAGTCCATTATATCCGTCACATTTGGGATGGATTAACCCCCTCCGCCAAAGTTGTAATCAGGCCCTTAGTAATGTAACTAAAAGGGCAATAAACTACTAAAACGTCTAATGAGGAGTGGTTGTTCATGGCTGAAAGGTCATGGTATGATGTTCGAATTGTTTTCTGATAAATTGATTAATGCTTCGTCTAATGAAGTTGAATTTGTGCATTGTTTACCATGTAGATTGGTCGCATTGTGGCTAGGATACTCCATGCGCATCAAAAGGTTCATCGACCTATACGTGTCACCTTGTAAGTTTACTTATTAAGGACTGACGCACTAACACATGCAAAAACTTTTTTTAAACGGACCACTGCCTACTCTTAAAAAATGAAAAGAAACCTTTTACTTTTTTTAAATGCATCCCGTTTTCCTTTAAGGAAAACGGACTGCATTAAAAAAAGAAAACATATTGCTTTATTTAAAAGCAATCACAGACATGGTGGTCTGCTGAGTCCAGCAGGCCACCATCCCCGTGATTGTAGCCATTCATAATGGGTCGCAAGTTGAGACCTACCTCATGAATATTAATGAGGTAGGTCAATTTTCGAGCCGTTGGGAATCGCCAAATGAAACTTCTGGAGTTTCATACATTCAAATAGTGATTACCTAATTGCGATTCACAAAAAATCGCAATTAGGTCATCGCTATTGGGAAAATTGATACATCTGGCCTTAAGGGCCAGATGTATGACCCCGAGTTTTGCAACTCACAATTTGCGAGTCACAAAACCATATATACAGCAGTGTTTCTCACACCGTTTGCAATTCTCAATGGGGTCACAAATGACCTACCTCATTAATATTCATGCGGTAGTTCGCAATTTGCAACCCCATTGGGAATGGCTGCACTCACAGGGATGGTGGCCTGCTGGGGACAGCAGTCTACCATGTCTGTTGCTGCTTTTAAATAAAGCAGTTTTTTTCAAATGCAGCCGGTTTTCCTTAAAGGAAAATGGGCTGCATTTAAAAAAAGAAAAATGAAATTTTTCTTTTCAGTTTTTTAAGAGCAGGCAGTGGTCGTGAGAGCACTGCCTGCTCCGAAAAAATACTTTTGGTACCATTCACCAAGGGGAAAGGGTTTCACGGGGACCCCTTACCGTTTGCGAATGGGTTAGCACCAATTTGAAATTGGTGCTAACTGCGACTGTTTTGTTACCGCATTCACGGTCACGAAACAATCATACATTGCACTGCGACTCGCAATTAGGAAGGAAATGCCCCTTCCTAATTGTGACTCCCAAACCCTATTTGGGATTTGGTAAAGAAATTACTGAATAGCAAATTTGGGTTTATGCATCGCCAAATTCTTTTTTATTGTCGCAAACAGCCTGATTCTGCGAATTGGGCCGTTTGCGACGAGAAAAAAGCTTTGTATGTGTGCTCCTAACTACAGCATCATACAATGCAAAAGATTGCCCACATGCACGAACATAAAGGCACTTACACATTTTAGCCCAAACCATCCAATTCACCTTCGATTCCATTAATTATTTATTATGTTTTTTTGTTTGCTGTCTTATAAAGAACAAGCTTCACTGAACTGATTTCAAAGCACTGTATAGAGAGGATGTGTAACAAAAGACAGAGAGTAAATTGTGTGTTGACTGTGTTAACATAACAGACAACTGTACTTTCTGAACGAAATAGAGGGCTCAAGTGTCCCAAGTCCACGTGTGAGTAACTCACCAAGCCCATTTATTTCCTTCTATTCTGGGCCTTGCAGTTCCGTTTAGCCCATTATATATTAAGAACTATAAATTCCAGAATCGTAAATGCCATCATTTTAAAAGAGGAAAGTGGGAGATTTAAACAAAGTAATCAGGATAATGCATTTTCTCATTTAACCCTTCAACTTCTATTGAAGCAGAGACTATTTTAGGTGGAAGACAGGTAAAATAAAGCCATATTTGGCTACAAAAATCGTGAGTCCCCCCTGAATGGGGTCTGCTGGAATCTATGTAGAATGCAAAGCAAAAACGTGGACTGGAAGAGCTTCTGGTGTATGGACCAGGGAAACTTGTGACCTCTGAAAAAGCACAACACTAGTCACAATATTTACAGAGGTAAGGGATATTGCAATTCAGGAGGTATGTACATAAGTGATAAAAAACAGCATGTCATCAGCAACATATATTATAATTCCAACATCAACACAAAATTGTCTTGCAAATCAGCAACAAAAAGAAAGTAAATAAATAAATAATGGAGAGCCTCAGATCAGCATCAGTAAAATTGATTTTGCAAGCACTAGCCAAAAGTAATTAGATTACAGTAGAATATCCAATAATGCATGTTACAATGTGATAAAACTAGAACTACGATAGTGAGGATGCAAGGCAGCATTGAGTTAGCAAGCAAAAGGTGCACACTGCAATGAGGAAGTTGCAGAATTACTCATGTTGCAACATTAGTACCTATGTTTACAATCCTGACACATTTGAAGATGTGATGGCCCACCTAGCTAAACAACTCAAACTATAATAAAATTAGCTGATCAAATATGGCATGGTCCCTAAGCAAGAAAATATCTTTGAAAATGTTTTCTTTGAGCTCTGAGTTACACACATATGACTTAACATCATGAATTGTCAGCGTGTAGCACACTGACTTGTCTGAGATTAGCAGATAACTTCTTCTCATGTAATAGTTATAAAACACAAAGACATGGAAAATGTGAGCAACAAAAACTACATGTGAAAACTTGTATGTTGGAACCCCATATTGCCAAAGAAAACAATGAAAGGTTTTGGATAAAAGGTGCAAAATTTTACTGAGCCAGACGTTTAGAAAACTCAAGCATAGATGCCTGTTGCTAATCCCACAATCTAAATATACTGAAGCAATAATAATTAGCATTTTAAAAATAGAACCGTCATAAACATAATAGTACAAATTCTGTGATTTATAATCACAGTTGCTTCTTCAATGCAATAATTCTAACTACTGGCAATAGCTTGAGGTAGCACTCCAACCGATTGAGAATGCATTTTTCTTCCTTCGCAGTGATCAAATGCACAAGGAGGTTGACAGATCTTTTGACCAGTAAGATGTTAGTGAACCATAAACCATTACTTTACCACCTCAATAATTTAGACACCATAACCAATGTGGCCACGGAAGGAAAACTCCAATCAGGAATATAGTTCAAAGCTTTATTACAAACACAAGCTCAAAGTCATGTAGACTATGTGCAAAACCAAGTCATAGATATACATAATCACCAAGGGTTGCCTAAGGCGACAAAATAAGTACAGGCGTGCTAACAGCAATAAAACTAAGCACTCAGGAAAAATGACACAGAAAGTTAACTAAAACATCTAAGACACAGAAATTACGCGGCGCTCAGAATTCACAATCATTTAGTAAATTCAAATTCAATATAAGTCAAAAATCAGTGGTTGGGTATACGTCAACCCTACAGCTAACCAAATTAGGAAACTATATATATAGTGAGTAACACATGCGGGCAAAATACAAACATACAAAAAGGGTCAAAACTAATTTGGAAAATATAAAAACTCGAGTTACGGGCACTAACTAAGAAAAAGTAAAAGAAGTGTCACCATTGTGGAGTTTCTAACCTAAAAAGGGCTTTTTCAAGGGGCAAGGGTAAATGGCAGAGAGGAAGCTACCTCTCCAAGGGATAAAGCATTCAAGGAATCTTGATCAGCAAAGCATCTGGTCAGCAAGTATCAGGAGAGTGTTTGTCTCAAGCCAAGACAAAACTGCTTCCGCATCAGCTCTGAGTCTGCATCTGAGCAAAGTTCGATCAGTAAACAATATATCAATCCACATGAAATGTTCCAATTGGCTTCCAGAATAAATTCGTATTACAAAAAGGGGCATGATCCAATCATAATTCATTAGCAAACTTCAGGTTGCACCAGTCCAATTTTCGCCCAGGTCTTTCATCAGAACATCTCCTCTTCCATGTGACTCTAAACAATTGTAGCAATTTTGTACAATTTCAGACCGTTTTCCGGTGTTACAATACTTTCAAGGGTGATGTACAGAGTTCTTCTACAGTTATACAATAGGATTTTTACAATGGAATTTGCTTCTAATGAGAAAGTCTGAAAGAGGGTTTCACGTTATGAAAAAAAAATCAGCATGTTAACATGATTGCGAAATGCAAGTTCTGTAGGCCTCAGTTATGCTAACCCAAGAAAACATAAAATGCAACTAAATAATGCTCTTTAATACGACACATAATATGCAAACTTATAAATTCAGCATTAATAATATATAATCAGTAAAAGTAAAATATTTAATTATAAGTCTTAAATACTTTGTTATAGCATTACACTAGGTATAACAGAGAAGTGCATATTTCTAACTTGCACATATTTTCACGTATTTTAAAAATCATTAATTCTTCATAAAAAACAAGAAATCTAAATTTGTTTCCACATTACCTATTAGTTTAAAGTCTAAATTACATATTAGCACCAATTTGAACCTTCCAGCACGTGGTTAAATTGAGAAGGCACATATGACAAACTGTGAAATACAAGCAAAAGGCACATTTAAAATGCTTGTCAGTGCAACATTCTGTTAGTTTTTCTCTCTTCTACTTCTCTTTGACTGAAACTTGTCATAATCTGCTGACCCCAGTGACACAAGGAACAGAGCTAAAATTTACACTCTATCAGTCCCTCTTTTGATGGTGAAATACACCATCACAAAAGGACAAATTCTCAATTCAATGAGACCATTCCAAATCTCAACTTTTTATTTCAATAAGGTCTGCTGTAATTCTTCATTTTCTTGAGATTACAATAATAAATGCTTCTCCTGTTCTCCATTTCTATCCCCTCTTTCATCTGCCTATACTTTATTCTTTTCTCTTTCAGTATCTTGTACAGTTTGTAACATTCATGTGTACCTAGAATACACAAAATCACAATCAACGGGGGTCTCAATATGGTTCCTACTATCTCCTTTTCCAGGTCTCCAAACCATTTTTCAATGGCTGAAAAACATTTCAAATCACTTCCCAACGCACCTATGTCTGTCAGACTTTTCAGATCTCTCTTCAGGTCGGTCATGTTTGTAATGTAGTTTCTTATCTCCTTTCTACTATCAGGTATATATGTGCAACAATGTTGCGCATATAGGGGGTCATTATGACCCCGGCGGATGGCAGTAAAATGGAGAAAAGTACTGCCAACAGGCTGACGGTACTTTTCCCCATCTTAAGACATTGGCGGTTAGGCTCAAGCCAAACCGCCATTGTACCACACCATCTGCCACGGCGGTAACAACCGCCGGGCTGGAGACTTCACTCTCCAGCCAGGCGGCCGTCACTAGCCCACCTGCGGGATTATGACCCCGCCTACCGCCATGGATTTCGTGGCTTTCTTACCGCCACAAAAACCATGGCGGTAGGCACTATCAGTGACAGGGAATTCGTTCCCTGTCACTGATAGGTGTCTTCCCCATCCTCCCCTCCCCAGGTTCCCCGCCCACCCCCCTCCCTCTCCAGACCCCCCGACATACACGCATATTCACTCACCAACGAACACACGCGTCCACACACTCATACCCACATTCATCCACGCATGCATATATCCATTCACACACACATCCACACACACTGACATACATACATGCACACAACACAACATACACGCATCACACACCCACATACACGCACGTTCAGACATACACACACACCCCCCCACACACATACACCCCCACACCCCACTCCCTCCCCTGTCAGAGCACCCAACTTACCTGATGTCTGGGGGTCCTTCGGCGGGAGACGGGAAGGGGCGCTGCTGCCAGCAGCAGCGTCCACCAGCAGAACACCTCCAGGCCGTATCATGGGTCATGATACGGTCTGCAGCGGTCTACTGGCGAGGTACATACCTTACGCCGGCATGACCACAGCCGGATTTCCACCATCCTCTAGCAGAAATCCGGCTATGGTCATAATCTGGCTGACGGCTGGTAGCCGCAGCGATGGTCTTTTGGCGGCCGTCTCCACGGGGTAGACGGTATATACTGCCAATGTTATAATGAGGGCCATAATGTCTTACAGACTCTGCCCTCCTTTGCAAGTAAGGGGTCTAACACAAGATGATTTGCAAAACCATTGATCTCACAAGAACCATGTCTTTTAATAACATAGCTCCTGCATCAACAGTAGATAGCTTACGTACTATAGTTGACAATTTTCTAATCTTGATATCAAGATAAATCCCACCGATGGAATTATGGCACCAAATACATCTCCCACCATCCCTCAGGCACTTGCTCCTCCTTTAACTCTGGTGTTTGATTTCACATCCCAGACTGGTTCATTAATGCTGTCTACATGATACATTTTTGTAAAAACTACTCCTAAATAACAAGTTCCATACCAGCCTTTCGATAGCTTGTAATAAGCTTTCTTCCTACAAATAAAATAAACAACTGGTATCGCTGGATCCTGTCCATTTAACTTAAAAGTCCAAGTGCTTCTAAATACAAAAACATGTCTACATTCACTAGTTCCTACAAATTGTGTATTGTCTGTGACTTTAGCCTATATATACATCATTTCCATCATGCTGCCAATCTAAAGCTAAGACTCCTTGACTTTCAGACACTGAGGGGGTCATTATGAATTCGGCGGATGGAAAAGCCCATCTGCCAAAGTCCCCATGGGCAGCTTGCTGTCAATGTGGCCGCCTCCCCGTGGGCACCATTACGAGTTTCCCGCTGGCCCAGTGGGAAACAGCCTACAGCATTGTCTCTGGCTCATAATAGAGCCCGCAGCAATGCTGTAGTGCATAGGGTGAACCCGCACCTGTCACGATGTTCACTGTCTGCAAAGCAGACAGTGAACATTGCGGTGGGGATGGCCAGGAGGGCTCCTGCACTGCCCGTGCCAAGTGCATGCACAGTGCAGGGGCCCCCCTGGGACTCCCTGCACTCCGTCACTGCCAGCTGTTTCATGGCAGTGCTAGCGCCATGAAACCGCTGGCAGAGAAGGGAGTCGTAATCTCCAGAGCAGCGCTGCTTGCAGTGCTGCCCTGATGGATTAGGACCACCAGCACCGCCACATCATTCTGTTGCGGTAGAGTGGTGTTGGTGGCGGTCCGATCCATAATGTGGCAGTTGGACCACCGTATTGGCGGGGGTTCGACCACCACTGCTAACTGGCAGTTTTAAGACCGCCAAGTTCGTAATGAAGGCCTGAATGTGTTGCATCTGTTTATCATTTTTGTAAAACTAGTCCTTTTTCTGTTTTGGCTTTCATTGCCCTCTTTCTGTCATCTACTTGTTCAACAAACTCTTTTTCTAATTAACTAATTATGCAGGTCAAATTAATTATGTGTGCATATGCTGTTCCAAATGTTAAGGTATGTTCAAAGAATCCTCCCACAAAGTCAATGTTTTTCGCTCTAGCAATGCTACTCAGGTGCTTCATGATCGGCACAGAAGAAAACACTAAAACATAGTTTGCATAGAAGCAATGATAATGCTCCTGATCATACAGCCATGTTAGTAACAGACTACAAAACATTTCGTATGTTTGTGGCAAGGTGTGATAAGTGATTCCTTCCTGTACTGAAGAAGGGATTTTTGTACAGACATAGCAGTTCTGCACCTCTATGGTTTCAATGTACTCAAATCATAATTTGTAATATGTATTGATGTCAAATCTCTCTTGAAACTATCTGTGTGCAAACGTTTCTAATCTTCATATAGAGGACCTTCTACATTCAGGGCACTTGTGATTAAATTATTTTCACTCTCATTCTGAACATGCAAACTCAATTCAAAATTCGTCTATATGTTCACAATCACACATACCACTGCTAAACCTACACAAATATACTTACATTTACTCTACTCACTCCAATCAGAATTCATGGCTTGTCTAAACTAAGACCCCAAAATATTTCTAACTCAAAAATAAAATAAAAATAAAAAAAATGCAGAAGTGTTTTTTAATTATTTCACTGTCTATTTCAGTATTTTCTTTATGTGAGCGAAGCATATTCAAAAATAGTTCAAAAGTTCAAAAAGTTCATCAAGAGTCTCTCTTATATACAAAAATTCAAAAGTACCAACTAAAAGTTCAAATCCTTTGATAATAAATCATCTGTAATCACTGATTAGCACTTCCAGTAAATAGTGTCTCTGTTCATCAAGGAGCAATGAGATTTCAAAGTTCAATTCCAAAGCAATTTCAAGTTCCAAAATGTTCAGCTGGATTTAAATTATTAACACAAAAGGCAACAAACTCCTTCTCCCAGACATCAATTGTGAAATAAGTCTATTCAGGAGCAGAGCTTCTGCTGCATGGCACTCTTTTTCTATTTGATCTCCTTGTCACACAATCTTCTGTTCCACTGTCACTTTGCTCTGATTGTTCAGTTGCTTCAGCAATAGTAGCAGACAGTTTTATCTCTGGCTCTGTGCTTTTCTCGGGCCACTGGTCTCGGGTAACAACTTTTTTCTCTTGCACTGCTGGTATGACAACGTTATCTGAGCTATCAGGAGTCATCTGACTCTGTCTCGACCCTTCTGTACCTTCAACTGCTGTTGACACGCTTAGATTTTCACCAGACTGCATTCTATGCGTTTGCCACTTGTCCAGCCCCCACAGCTTGGCAAACCTGGATCCCTTCTCTCACTGTAACTAACCCTTCAGGAACAGGCGCTGTTTCATCAGGAAGACTTGGAACTTGGCGTGTGTGGCTCATGTGGACCCAGTTCAGAAGACCAGTGCACTTCACAGTTGTTGTGGTAACCAGAACAATCTTGTCAGGCCCTTTCTTACACGGCCCCAAAGATGTCTTTCTTACAGCTTCTTCACCAGTACCTAAGTGCCAGGAATCAAGTCGTAACAAATTCTTGTCGCGGTTGCGCAGTTGCTTCTCCAACCTGATGAGATAAAGAACAAATCACATCAGCTAGCCCCTTGCAATAATCCAGAACCAAGTCATCTGTAATGTTCACAAAAGCATTTGTATGCACTGCTGGCAATCTCATAGCTTGCCCCATAATGATTTTGTGAGGCGACAAGCCTGTTTTTCTGTTGGGTGTTATGCGCATATTCATCAGGACAATAGGCAATGCATGTGGACATTTCCGTGTTGTAGATGCTCATACTTTCGGCAGTCGAGACTTCAGTGTTCCATTTATCTGCTCTGCCAGACCTGAGACTTCTGGTCTGTAAGAGCTATGCAATCCTTGCTCAGCTTGTAATGCCACACACAGTAATTTAAGGATCTCATTATTGAAATGAGTTCCTCGGTCAGATTCCAGAAAAGTTGGAAAACCGAATTGAGGTATCAACTCCCTCAATAACAGTTTTGCAACTGTGAGGCTATCATTTCTTCTGGTTGGGTAAGCCTCAAACCAATGGAAGAAAACACACGCCAACACCAACACAGATTTCAGCCCATTGCACCCTGGCAATTCAATGAAATCAAGTGGTATTCAGTTGAAAGGTCCGCCTGATCTGCTTATATGACTCATTACGACAACTGCTCGTTTCCCGACATTTATTTGCTGACAGATTACACATCTGTGACACACTGCTTCTACAACCAATCTGAATCTAAGATTGTGCCATGTTTGTCTGAATGTTCTAAACATTGCATATCTACCAATGTGAGCTTGTCCATGGTAGCATCTTGCCATCGGGTACAATAAGCTATTTGACAATACTGCTTTACCCTCACTCGAAACCCAAACATCACCCTCATTCCTCTTAACACATCCTGCTCTAGTCCAACCTTGCTCCTCTTCATCTGTCACTTCATCCTGCAATCTTTTGACTTCTTCCCAAGTATCAATGAGTGTCATAAAGAAATTTTAATTTGTCTCATTGTCACTCCCATAAATAATTTCTTCATTAGAGGAAGTGCAATACAAGGCAGAATACCTTGCAACTTCGTCAGCTTAAGTATGTCCAAAAGAAATTCAATAATTTGCATTCTGATGAGCTGCACATTTTACAACTGCAATTTTCCTAGGTAACTGTAATGCTTTCAGCAGTTGGTATACCTTGTCACTATTTTGCAAACGTGATCCAGAAGAGGTCACGAAGACTCTGAGACCACAACTGTCCGAAGTCATAAACATCACATACCCATATTGACTATCAGTGAATATGGTCACTTTGAGCTGTTCAGAAACACAGCATGCTCTGATATGAGCAACCAATTCAGTTACTTGGGCATTGAAGAATCCTCAAAGCCAAGAAGCTTCTATCACATCTGAGACTGTGCAAACTGCATAACCAGCTCCCAGGGCACCTTCAGAATCCCTTAAACAGGAGCCATCAATGAAAAGGACATAGTCATTTTTGTCCAAGGGGACATCTTGAATACCAGGTCTTGGTGCACAGTTAAGTCTCATCGAGACAGTCATGCTCAAACTCATCCTTGAGGTTGCTAGCATTTTCAACAGGATCTGACAAAAGAGTTGCAACATTCAAAACATTACAATACCTAATATTTGCATTGGGAGATCCAAGAATCACTTGCTCACAGCAGGTCAGACAACCACATGTCAAATACTGTGTTTTAGTATGTGTGAGTAAAATCGCCACTGCATAGGAACAAAAAAAAATTCAGGGGGTGGCCCATAATAATGCCTTCACACTGCTTGATAGCGGCGCTTAGCGCCGCCATGGCTCTTAAACAGCGAGGCAACGTAGCAGCTATAAGATTAAGTGTGGCTAAAAAATAAGCCAGAGGCTTGTTTGCACTTCCATGTAACTGTGTCAAAACAGAGAGAGCACATCCATCCCTCTCACAGCAAAATAAAGAAAAACATGTAATCTGGCATTCCCGGAGCTGGGGCTCAGCACAAGCTTCCTCTTAGCTCAGTGAAAGCTTTCATGCATTCGTCATCAATGGTGCTGGATCAGACACATCCTTGTGTGTCAATCTTTGTAAGGGCTTGGATATAAGGGATACAATCAGAATCCATAGGCGGCAGTAGTCAACCATTCCCAGGAACATTCTAACTTCCCGCTGAGTAACTGATGGATTCATCTGGATGATTGGTGAAATTGTCTCTTGTGACACTTTTATTGCACCTTACTCAATGTGGTGACCTAAGTATCGGACTTACTTTTTTCAGTACTGCAACTTTGCTGGGGAAACTTTATGTCCATTTTCTCCTAAATGATTCAAGAGAACTATGGTATCTCTTCTCCATGCTTCTCATATGTTTAATGGAACCAGTGGTTTGTCAATATACTACACAAAGACTGAATGGTAGGGCATTTTAAGGGACTTTTAGTTTTTTTTCAAAATCTGATTAAAGATTGATGGTGATTTTGTATACCCCTGAGGCGTACAACGTCATGTTAAAATACAACTTCCAAATTTTGATGCAAAAATGAATTGTCTGTCCTCATGAAAGGGAAGGAAAAGAAAGCCTGACACAACGCTGTGACCGTAAACCACTCCACTTCACAAGGAATCTGAAATAAAATCACTGCTGGATTCAGTACCATAAGACAAGATGGAGCAACAATCTCATTCAATTTTCTTGAATCCAGAACTATGCAGTATTTTCCATTGTGCTTCCACAATCCTAAAATAGGGGAATTACAAGGGCTTCCCAACATTTCCTTCAGAACAACTTGCTCAATCAAGGTCTCAATCAAGGGTGTTATTCCTGAAACTATATCAGGTATCATGTTATAAGATGGTATCCTCAGAAAAACAGCATTTGGCTTCACTTTTATTTTGACTGGATCAACTCCCTTTATGAGACTTATATCCTTTCCTGAAAAATCCCAAACCTCAGGAAGAATTGTTTCCTACAATTCTTCCGGCAAATCATTACATGTCATCACTGGATACAGCGTAACAAGTGGGTCCTGCTCTACAATTTTACAAGGGACATCTTCTTCCTCATTTGTCTGAATTTCTATTCCTTGGGGTGTGCAGCTAATGGAACAGTTTAATTTGCACAACAGGGCACGAACCAACAAGTTTACTGGACTTGAATCACAAACCAGAAACTGGTGTTTGTCTTCAAATTAACCTATTTTTACTGGGGCATGTTCTTTCACAGAGTTTTCAATTGCTTGTTTGCTACTCCTATAACCTGAATTCTTCTTCCTTATAAGGACAAATCTAGCACTTCTGCTTTTCTGACAGTGGAATGTGTAGCTCCAGTGTTGACCAAAAATGACACATCCTGTCCCCTATCCTTTGCATTTTACATAGGAACCACGTTAATCTAACTCTAAGGATGCAACTAACATGTAATCCTCGCCATCAGAACTATCACTGTGGAATGTTTCTAAGAATTCCTCTTCACTTAAGTCAATCAAGGGAAATTGTGAAGCTATGTGATTGACATTTGTATTTGCCATTTGATTTGTGTTTACTTTTGTCACCTGATTCATGTTTTGCTGAGGAACAATCACCTGCTACTGTGGGA
This sequence comes from Pleurodeles waltl, assembly GCF_031143425.1. NCBI lineage: Eukaryota > Metazoa > Chordata > Amphibia > Caudata > Salamandridae > Pleurodeles > Pleurodeles waltl. The sequence goes on from NC_090438.1 coordinate 568,582,047, forward strand.
TCGGGGCTTGTAGAACCTGCAATTGCTGTACTGGCGACATTTGTACATTTGGAATTCGGTGTCTTTAACCTCTCTGAATTGTACATTTGGAATTCGGTGTCTATAACCTCTCTGAATTTGAACCTGATTGTTCTCTTGAGTATGAGCAACTCCAGCATTCTGCACCAAATTATTCACATTATTATAGGGACATTCCCTCCGCCAATGACCATAATTTCAGCAAACATGACATGGACTTGTTTTCTTTAATGACTGAACATCGACCACATTTCCATTCTGATCTACATGAAGATCACATCCTCTACTTCTAGACTGAACCACATTGTTAACTTGCTGTTGCACTCCTTGCATTCCACTTGTATTCACCATCATCAGGGGATTCTGATTTCCTTTACTTGCAGCCTTTAATTATATCACCATCAATTTCTCCCTCAATTTTTTCTGTTTCAGTTCAATCTCATCCGTACCTTACATACTGCATTATCTCAATAACAGGTTTGCTCTGCCAACAAATTAAATGCTACTGAATTATCGTACTAATTACAGGTTTCCATCCCTGCACAAATCTAAACACAAAATTACTTATATCTTTCGGCTCAATGTTCTCAGTACCATTGTGCTGTTTGAAAGCTTGCAACAATCTCTCATAATGTGAAGGAATCAACTTGTTTGTTTCCTGTGCTGTCCTGCCAATTTTCTGCCAAGAACGTCTTTCTGAGAAACTTTGTTCTTCAGGAATTAAAATACCGTATAATGTTTTTGGATCGCCTCTTTAGACAGCGCACCTGTTACTCGATCTTATGGCGGTATACCCTGTGGCCAATCAACACATCTTTTGCACTCAATTCACAAATTAACTGGAGCCACTACGTCAAACAAAATATTCAGATCTTCCCACAGGCGTTTTGAAAGCTTCACAAACCTCTCTGTCTGGTTGTACCATTCCAATGGCTTCTCCCTCAATCTCAGGTAATCATTTGTGAATGGCAGTATATCACTCCTATTCCAAGTAATATGTACATAACCTCCAGTTGGTATTTCTCTCATCAGCACCATTTTCACATTGTCTTCAGCCTGATCTTCTCCTGCCGGAGAAAAATTCTGCTTTGCTTTCTCCTGATCTTTTTTCTTTGCCCATCTACCTTCCCATTATCTAATGCCCCCCATGCTTGGATATATGTAATATACTCCTTTATGGGCATTCGTATTCCAGGCAATCTCAAATTCTGAATATCTGAACTGTAATCTGTGGCTTCTATTTAAAGGTTAAGATTTTTCTAAATCCACTTCATGTTTCTCAGCCAATTCTGATAACTTCTCATAAGTCAGTCCTGCATGTTGGGTAATACCTTTACACATGAATCGCAATTCATCTTCTGTGTATGTTTCCAAATGCTAATTTTTGAGCGTTCACCTAATCAATTAATATCATCCTAATTTCAATCTGGGTACATTCACTGTTCTGTCTCTCTCTGGAGTCTCATCTAAACTAAGGTTACCATTTGTTGAACCTGTTGCTTCTTGTGGACTCAGATTGTTTAATCAATCCGTTATCTGCTGTGCTGGAAAAAACATGTAAATTAACATTATTTCTCTGGGGCATATATTGTGAGGGTACTGCAATGTACATTTGTAATCTGATCTGGTGTGGGCATGTAATGAAGTGGGGTTCCCTGAGGATACCTCACATCAACAACTGGTCCTGCTTGATCCAATGTCTGGTTTGGTTCTGCAATTTGTGTGGGGGTAAAAGTTGGGACAAAAGAAGCAATTCTCTCCATCTCCAAATTGTTAAAAAATACTGATCTGTGTATACCAATTGGTGATATATCTGCAGATGCTGCTGGTGTTTCAGGAACTGTTGAAACAGTCATCAGCTGAACATTACTGCCAGGGATACCTGAAGCATATAGTGGAACAACTGGATCTATAGATACAGGAACTGTTACTGCATTGGGACTCATCAGATTTGTCTGACTCTGTGGAATTTGCATTCCAGTACTTTTACCTCTTAATACAGTAGTGAAAGTCTGTCCTGTTTGACTCAGGGTAACATTTAACATTGTCTGCACTGGTATATACATGGGTATAGTCTGATTCTGATTACAGTTCTGCTTTACGACAAGCCCTGGCATCCTGAACCACAGATGTTCCTACTGTCTCTGTTACCACGCCTTGTTTCTCAGGAGATTCAAATAAGCAACGATAATTTCTCGATGCTCTGACTGTCTATTTTGCCTTCGACCAACACAACTTGCGCAAGATAAAACAAAAGTGGGTTATCTCATCAGTGCCTTGTCTGGTCCTGCGTTGGCCTGGGTGACTCCGTTAGTAGCCTCCAATGACCCGGTGCTGTCTGACTATTTAGCTTTTGTCACTGCATTTAAACAAATGTTTGAACGCCCGGGATTGGAGGCATCAGCAGAGGAAGCTTTATGTGACATTCAGCAAGGTACCGAAGATGTTCTCCAATATATAACACGCTTTAGACAATTGGCAGCCGAGACGACATGGGTAGAACGTACTCTGGTGACTCTTTTTCGTAGAGGTCTATGAGACAAAATAAAAGACAAACTAGTACATTCCACTACAGTGGAAGATTTACGAGGGTTGATGGATTTAGCACTCTCCATAGAGTATCGTCTACAAGAATGACATCTAGAAAAGAGAAAGAATCGTGGACCTTCTCATGCTGGAAACCCACGTATAATCGTCCATCGTTCTGAAGAGCCTCGATCTGAATTAAGGGAGGCAACAGAAGGGGAACCAATGCAAATAGACACCACCCGTGGTCCTCTCTATACTAGTGAGCACGAAAATAGATGGAAAAAAGGATTGTGTCTATATTGTGGAGCTGCCAGCCACTTGCTCTGCACTTGCCCAGTCTGTCCTGTGAAGCCCTCTGGAAATGCCAATTCCCGTCCTCTGTGAGAAGGGAGGGGGCAGGATTTTTTGCGATACCTTCAATCAGTTCTTCCAAAGAAGATGCTACTGTCCTGTTTCTGTTACCTGTTACCCTGCAATTACCCGATGGTCGGGAAGAAAGAGCTGTGGCATTGTTAGACTGTGGAGCCAGTGGAATTTATATGGATGAGACCTGGGACAAGAAACAACAAATTCCACAACTACCGAAGGACGTTTCAGAACAAGTGCATACTGTAGATGGATCCCTATTAGCATCCGTCCTGTCATCAGTACCACTTCTACTCTATGTCTAAACTTTGAAAAGCATCAGGAACATGTCTCTTTTGATTTAATCTCCTCCCCTAATCATACAATAATTTTAGGAATACCCTAGTTTATGCGACACAATCCGTATATCAATTTCTCTGTCTTCTAAATTCTGTCAAGACCATTGCTGTGCTTCCGATACCTATTGGTCCCCAAAGAAGATGTTATCCACAGAACCTGAATTAGGGTGTTTCTTAAACTGTATTCAAGGGGTACCTAGTCACTATCTGGATTATATAGACGTGTTCCAAAAACCATCAAAACCAGTACTACCCCACATAGAGACTACAGTTGTTCCCTTTGGTAGAATGTATTCTCTTACGGAACCTGAAAAACAGATACTCAAGGACTATCTACAAGAAAATCTACAGAGTGGTCTTATTCCACCATCTTCTTCTCCTGCTGGGGCTCCCCTCTTCTTTGTGCCCAAGAAGAAGAAGGATCTACGTCCCTGCATAGACTTTCGTGGATTAAATAAAACCACTATAAAAGACTGATATCTACTACCTCTCATCAAAGACATATTGGAGGCAGTTGGGGGGCACAGATCTTTACAAAATTAGACCTTCGGGAGGATACCATCTCTTAAGAAATAAGGAAGGTGATAAGTGGAAGACTGCCTTTCGTACACCTTTTGGTCATTACGAATATAGGGTAATGCCTTTTGGTTTAACAAACACCCCCTCTGTTTTTCAAAGATTCATTGATTCGGTATTTTCTGACCTGTGGAATCACACTGTAGTGATTTATTTAGATGATATCCTCATATATTCCAGATACACTGAACTCCACACTAAACATGTAAAGCAAGTATTAAACAGACTTAGGCAACATCAGCTCTACTGTAAACCCGAGAAATGTGAATTTGATAAGACAGAGGTTAAATACTTAGGTTATCACATTAGTCAGATCGGTAGCTCCATGGATCCAGAGAATGTTCAGGCCATTCTAGATTGGCCATCCCCCTCATCAATCAAAGAAACTCAATGATTCTTAGGTCTAGCCAGCTTTTATCACCAATTTATATCAGACTTTGCTCAACAAACTAGCCAAATCACACAGACTCTTAAAAAAGAGATTTTGCGAAACGGTTTCACCTGAACAGACGTGGCTGAAAATGCTTTCCAAAACCTAAGACAATCCTTCACCTAAGCACCTATACTACGGCATCTGGACACCAACAAACAATTCATAGCTGCTACTGATGCTTCAGAAAGAGCTATTGGGGCAGCATTCTTACAAAGACAGTACAATGACGGATTAGAACATTCAATATTTTATCTGTCTCATGTGCTCTCTGATTCCGAGCAAAATTATTCTGTATTCGAAAGAGAACTCCTAGCTCTAAAAACAGCTTATCAGGAGTGGAGACAATTCCTCATGGGTTCTAAAGAACCATTTGAAGTAAGAACAGACCATCGCAATTTACAATTCCTACGAAACTTTCAGTGCCGGAACACTCGTCAAGCCCGTTGGGCCTTTTTCTTTAGCCAATTCAATTTTTATATTACCTATATTCCAGGTTCTCAAAATATCTTGGCAGATGCTCTATCTCGACACTGCCCTGAAAGTACTAACGTCCCTTCACAGGATCTAATTTAACCAGACAAAACAATTGGTATAGTCCAGTCTTTCCTCGATGAAGTACAGTCTGAGTACTCAACTCTCTCAGAACAAGAGATAAAGGAACTGTGTCCAAAATTACACAAGAGTAAAGAGTACTACTATCACAAAGACGCGTTATTCCTACCTTCTAAGAAAGTGCAAAGAAAGGCACTCCAAATGTGTCACGATTCCCCTGTGGTTGGTCATCGTGGTATCAAAGCCACGCAGGAATTGCTCCTTCGCTCTTTTTGGTGGCCTACACTTAAGCAAGATGCTGAACGTTACGTAGTATCTTGTCCCATATGCGCCCAAGCAAAAATACCCCAAATGAGGCCTGCAGAACTACTTCAACCATTACTGGTTCCACCAGCCCCCTGGCGTACAATATCAACCAATTTTATGTGTTCATTACCTCCTTGAGTGGGAAACCAAGTTTTAATGATGACTGTAGATTCATTTACAAAAATGGCTCATTTTAATGCTTTGAAGAAGTTACCCACATTTAAAGAATTGAGCCAAATCTTCATTCAAGAAATCTTTTGTCTCCGTGGCCTTCCTCAATTATTGTATCAGATCGGGCCCTCAATACATATCACAGTTTTGGAAGTACTTCTGTAAACCCTAAATATCGATGTAGCCTTATCTTCTGGATTTCATCCTCAAACCAATGGGGCAGACGGAACGTCTGAATCAAGGACTCGAGCAATAGCTCTGCTGTTTTTGTAATTCCACTCAGAATAACTGGACCACCTACTTACCCATTGCTGAATTTTCTTACAATACTGTACATAGTGCCTCAAAAGCCACTCCTTTTTTTTGCTCATACAGATTTCATCCCAAATCTTTTCCTGCCACTCCTAAGACCTCTTCTACACTTCCTACAATCACCTCCTTTTCCCAAAGGTTACATAGAATTCAACATCTTACACGGTCTAATCTTTTGTTAACTAAAAGGCACGAAAAGCATGGCGGATAAGAAACGATGTGAGGCTCCATCTTATCAAGTCCACAATAAAGTTTGGCTTTCTTCCAGATTTTTGCCTCTATGTCTATCACAAAATAAGTTTAAACCCCGTTATTAGGGACCCTTTTGTATTTGTTCAGAAGATTAATCCAGTATCCTTCTGTCACCGTTTACCTCGAACATGGAAAATCCATCCAGTTTTTTACGTCTCTCAATTGAAACCCTATAAACCTGACCCTTTTCATAGACAATTCACATGTCCTCCCCCTTTGTTGGTGAATGACGCACCAGAATATGAATTTCAAGAAATATGTGACTCTCGTATATTCCGAAACCATCTCCAATATCTCATTCATTGGAAAGGCTATCCTCTTAGTGAATGTTCTTGGGAAGATACTTGTTCTGTTCACGCCCCACTTTTGATCCGTTGTTTTTTTCTGTCTATATCCGCACAAACCCAGGGCTCCGGGGGGGGGCATACTGTTGCGCCGCTGCAGATCACGGCGCAAGCCGAGCATTCGGCTTGGGGCGCAGCAGCAGTTCATGGTGGCTTTTGTTCTTTGCGCCCTCAATAGTACTGTGGCACCTCCCCCCCTACCCTTCACTTACCTGGTGAGCCTGTCCTTTTTCTTCTTTTCTCTCTTTTTCTTCTTTCCCTCATATTTTTATGTCTACAATTAGCAGCCATGTTCTTTCTTTTTCCCAGCATGCCTTCTTTTTCCCTGCATGCTTTAGGACCCTTTTTCAAAATGGAGTCTTTTCTCTATATGTTCCTATGCTTCTTTCCAATCCAATATAGTGACTTTCTGCTTCCTGTTGGTCATTTCCTGTTCTAGGGATTTTAAGGTGAGTGATTCTTGTTCTCTTTGTGCTGCAACACTTCCTTTGGTGGTGATCTTCGCTCCTGCTAATTTTTCTCCAGTTATTTACCTCGCCTGTTCCAGCTTCTTCCAGTATTGTCTTTTCCTGTTGGAAGACTCACCTTTTTGCTTCTTTTTTGTTCCAGGGAGTTCCTGCTTTAGAGGTTTTTCCCTTTGTTTTTTTTTCCTCTGGGACTCCTTCTGGAGAGCATGGACAGCTTTTTGGCGTTCCTTCATCTGCAGCACTGTGGCTACCAGGGAGGGCCCCCCTTACCTTGGTCAAGGCAGAACCTATAAGAATCAAGACCCATCTGCAGTTCCAGTGGGCCAAAGACATATACAACGAGGAGCCTGTGACAGAATCAAATGCACAAGGTCATCAGACCTTTTTGATCCAGTAAGATGTGTGGTGAACCATAAATCATTATTCCAACACCACCCCAATAATTTAGACACCATGACCAATTTGGCCACAGAAAGAAAACTCCAATCAGGAATATAGTTCAAAGCTTTATTACAAACACAAATTCAAAAGTGCATAACCAAGTTATAGAGATACATAATCACCAGGGGTTGCCCAAAGCGATTAAATAAGTTCAGGAGTACCAACATCATTAAAACTAAGCACTTAAGAAGAATGATACAGAAAGTTAACAAAAATATCTGAGACACAGAAATCATGCAGTGCTCATAATTCACAATCATTTAGCCAATTCAAAATCAGTATAAGTCAAAACTCAGTGGCTGGGCATATGTCAACTTTACAGCTAACCAAAATAGGGAAATACATGTGTGGTGAGGAACACATTCAGGCAAAAACAAAAATTCATAAAGGGAGAAAAATAATTTGGAAAATAGGATAACTTGGGTTACTGGGCACTAACTAAGAAAAAGTAAAAGAAGAATTAGAATTTCGAGTTTCTAACCTAAAAAGGGCATTTTCAAGGGGCAAGTGCGAATGGCAGAGAGGAAGACACCTCTCCAAGGCATATAGCATTCAGAAAATCTTCGTCAATCTTCAGCACATGGTCAGAAAGCATCAGGATAGAGTCTGTCTCAAGCCAAGACAAGACTGATTCAGTATCAGTTCTGATTCTGCATTTTCATGCGACTAAGCAAAGTTCGATGAGTAAATGATATATCAAACCACATGAAATTTTCCAATTGACTTCCAGGATAAGGTCATATTACAAAGGGGCATCATCCAATCATAATTAATTAGCAAAGTTCAGGTTGCAACAGTCCAACATTTTTACAAGTCTGTCATGAGAACATCTCCTCTTCCATTTGACTCCAAAAGATTGTAGCAATTTTGTACAATTTCAGACCGTATTCCTGCATTACAAAACTTTCAAGAACAACTGTACACAGTTCTTCTACAGTTAAACAATAGACTTTTTTCTAATGGGGCTTTGTTTCTCATGGGAAAGAAATCTGAAAGAGGGTTTCACGTTATGAAATAACAATTCAGCATTTTTACATGACTGCGAAATGCAAGCTCTATAGGCCTCAGTTGTGCCAACCCAAGAAAACATAAAATGCAACTGAATAATAGTTGTTATTAAGGCACATGTAATATGCAAACTTATAAATTCAGCATTAATAATATATAATTAGCATAAGTAAGCCATTACACTAGGTATAACAGAGAAGTGCATTTTTCTCATTTGCACATTTTTTCAAACACAAGCAATATGCACTTGTTTTGACATTATTAGTTCAGAGTCTAAATTACATTTTAACAACAAATTTACCTTTCTAGCATGTGATTACATTAAAAAGGCACATATGTCGAAGTGTGAAATACAAGCAAAAGGCATGTTTACAATGCGTGTCAGTGCAACTTTCTACGTTAGTTTTTCACTCTTCTACGTTTGTGACTGAAACTTGTCATAGTTGGTCATTACAACCCTGGCGGATGGTGATAAAGCGGCGGTAAGACCGCCAACAGGCCGGCGGTAAAAAAAATTTAATTACGACCGCGGCAGAAACTGCCACCAAAGACAGCCACTTTAACACTCCGACCGCCACGGCGGTACAAACAAACAGCGCGGCGGTCACCTCCAACAGACAGGCGGAGGACAATGTACCGCCAACACTATTATGACAGGCCTAACCACACCTTTTCCGGGGCTGATTCACCGTGGATAAAAACACAGCGGAAACAGGAATTCCGAAGGGAAAACGCTCACCTTTATACAACCCACGAGGAACGAGGACACCATGGATCCAGAAATCCAAGTTCTACCTGCAATAGTCTTCCTGCTCTTCTACCAGGAGCACGAACGCCGGCGGCGAAGACCACGGTGAGTACTGCACTTACGACACAGGGGAGGGGGAGGGAAAAAACAGGGACACACACACGCAACACGCAACACCCCCACCCACTACAACACACACACTAATGCATATTAATACATCAAAGTTACACCCCCCCAAACCCCCCAGAAGAATGCAAAGACAATAGAAAATGAGTGTAACCATTCTAATATATTAAAATCAAGTAGGCAGAAATATATATATATATATATACACCATTGACAAAATATATACAAAGCATAGTAGTCCAGGTAGTGCTCCAATTAAGTCCGTGAAACACTGGGACCACACGGTAAGGGCGAGGCCCACACAAGATCCCTGACCATGACGGAGAGAACACTGCAGGGGCATCAGATAGCAATAAAAGAGGCACCTCAGGGGGAGGGAAAGGGGGGCACCTCAGCCGCTTGAGTGCACAATGCCAAATACACGAGGGGGCCACATGCCCACTGTACCATCTTGGGGAGTGCAAAGCCACAGTCTCCAAGTCTCTACAGTGGGTGGGTTGCCCACTGTAGTTGCCCACTGTTACATCCTGGGGAGTGCAAAGCCACAGTCTCTCAAGTCTCTACAGTGGGTGGGTTGCCCACTGTTACATCCTTGGGAGTGCAAAGCCACAGTCTCTCAAGTCTCTACAGTGGGTGGGTTGCCCACTGTTACATCCTGGGGAGTGCAAAGCCACAGTCTCTCAAGTCTCTACTGTGGGTGGGTTGCCCACTGTTCACTCCTGGGGAGTGCAAAGCCACAGTCTCTCAAGTGGATGACAGTCTGCCCAGAGTGCTTCATCCTGCTAAGGACAGATGTAGTGGATGACATTCTCCACTGGTTCTGGAGGGGGACTGGTGCCCAGAGTGCTTCATCCTGCTAAGGAGAGAGGTAGTGGATGACAGTCTCCACTGATTCTGGAGGGGGACTGGTGCCCAGAGTGCTTCATTCACCCCGTGCCGGACTCAGTAGCACCAGTGCCCTTGCCGCTCATGGGCCAGCGGTGCTTGAGATGGCGGTGCCCTGTTCAGCAGTGCTTGAGACGGCGGTGCCCTGTTCAGCGGTGCTTGAGACGGCGATGCCCTGTTCAGCGGTGCTTGAGGCGGCGGTGCCCTGTTCAGTGGTGCTTGAGGCGGCGGTGCCCTGTTCAGCGGTGCTTGAGGCGGTGGTGCCCTGTTCAGCTGTGCTTGAGACGGCGGTGCCCTGTTCAGCGGTGCTTGAGATGGCAGCTTCCCTTGTGTGTTGACGTGTGTGCATGCTGGTCTGTAGGTGTGCATGGGATAGGCTGAGGTAGAGGGGATTGGGTCTGGGTGGAGGAAGTTGGAGGCGGAAGGCTAGAGACAGGGACAATGGCTGCCATCAGTGCTGAGGCCAGAGTCTGAAAAGCTCGCTGAAGGGCCGTCTGACCAGAATGAATGCCCTCCAGGAATGCATTTTTTTGTTGCAACTGCCTTTCTACACCCTGGATGGCATTCAAAATGGTAGACTGCCCAACAGTGAGGGACCTGAGGAGGTCAATGGCCTCCTCACTGAGGGCAGCAGGGGTGACTGGGGCAGGGCCTGAGGTGCCTAGGGTGAAGGTGATGCCCACCCTCCCGGGTGAGCGGGCACGGGGCGAAGGCTGAGGGGCTGCTGGGAGGGCGGTGCTGGAAGGGGGGGTGGCGGCTGTATCTGTAGATGGGGTGGCACAGATGTTGCCGCCACCACAAGGGAGCTCCCATCAGAGGACGAGTCCGTGTCACTGGTCTCAGCTCCTGTCCCCGCCGTGGAGCTCCTCTCGCCCTCCGTCCCACTGGTGAAGTCCAAGTCCGTAGTGTGGCCCTCCATGGCGGATGCAGACCCCTGGTGCTCCGGTGCCACTGCTCCTCCGCCTGGTGATGCTAATGCACACAAGAACAGGGAGACCACAAAAAGCGGGGGGATGACAGAAGAAAAACATGTTGAGTGCATGCATTACCGCTACCGTTGGCGGACACAACAGACACAGAAGCCCCCTGCACTACGCCGCGCTCTTGGGCTCCACTGTTCAATTCCTGGGAAATGGCCTACAAGGCTATGGACAATATCTGCACACATGCATGACACAGGGGCATGAATAGGTGTACTTGGCACTCTACAGAGGTGGGGTGGGGTGCCACATGGCCTGCCTTACGGAGGGACCTTGCCTACGGAACTCGCCCTGGCCTAGGGAAACCCACAGCCCACCTCCCCCACCCAGACCACTCCACTGCGCGCAAAGTCAGCAGAATGAGAGTGTACTCACCCCCTTGCGGCTGCTTTGATGCCCTCAAGCGGCCATCGAACTCCGGGTAGGCCACCGTCAGGGGGGTCATGGTGCGACAGGCACCCCTCCCACGTTGGGAGGCCACCCCCAGCTGAGCCTCCGCCATCTTCTTGCTCCAGCGGTGAATGTCCTCCCATCTTTTCCGGCAGTAGGTGCACCCTCTGTGGTAGACCCCAGGGTCCGGACGTCCTTGGCGATGGCACGCCAAATATCTTTTTTCTGGTGGGCGCTGACCTACATGATTTGTACAGGGGGAAGAGAAAGTTATTACCAACTGCACCGTCAAAATGATTGGCCCCCATCCCTACCCTTGGCATGTGGCACATGCATTGACCGTCATTTCATGCACGCCGCACTCTCCCCCCTTCCTTCTTACATCCAGCCCTCTCCACACAGGCATAGCCCATACATCATGCTCCCAGTGTACTTACCTATTTGTCTGGAGGACCGTAGAGTAGCGTGTACTGGGGGAGGACCCCGTCCACGAGTTTCTCCAACTCCTCCGATGTGAAGGCAGGGGCCCTTTCCTCAGACACTCGAGCCATTGTCTCTTTCAGACCGAGGTCACAGCAGCACTTGCAGTGTAGTTCCTCTCCTGTCGAAGATCAGGTATCGAGTGATTGAACAGATAGAAAATGGCGGTCACGTCCGCGGCGGTGCGTACCGTCACCGCCGGCGTACATCATCATTGGCACATGGGACCCATAGGGTCCAATGTTAACCAATGCAGCATTGCGCCGCAGTCTTCGACCGCCTATCGCGACAGTGTACAACGCCAGTGCAGTTAACTCACATTTCATTGTCCCACTTTACAGGTCAGGCAGCCGCCATTTCAGGGGCCCACATGGCTTCATTTTCAACTGCGTCACACATACCTAGGCCTAGACTCAACACACATACAGGCCACTTTTTGAGTATGAATGGTGTTCTGTGTAAGCTGTGGGTACATACCTCTGAGTTGTTTGACTCTGTGCTCGCTGTTGTCCTTCATAGGCACCGTCCGCTGGGACATGTGAGGAGATGGCGGCATCCTCCGGTGTACCGACCGTTGGTGGACCTGTCGACAATGGAGGAAAGACATGTGATTATCACATACAGGCTTGACCGTGCCACAATCCAGGAACTGTGTACCCAGTTGGAGCCAGACCTGATATCAGCTATCCACCATCCCACAGGAATCCCCCCTCAAGTGCAGGTGCTGTCAGTGCTCCATTTCCTTGCAAGTGGGTCATTTCAAACAACAGTGGCCATAGCATCAGGGATGTCCCAGCCTATGTTTTCCAACATGTTGTCCAGAGTGTTGTCTGCCCTTCTGAAACACATGCGGAGCTACATTGTTTTCCCTCAGGTGGAGGATTGCCTACAGTGAAAGGTGATTTCTATGCCCTGGGACATATCCCCAACATCAGAGGTGCCATTGATGGGACCCATGTGGCTTTGGTCCCCCCCACAGGAGTGCACAAGTGTACAGAAACCGGAAGAGTTATCATTCAATGAATGTACAGATGGTATGTTTGGCAGACCAGTACATCTCCCATGTGAATGCCATGTTCCCAGGCTCAGTGCATGACGCCTACATCCTGCGGAATAGCAGCATCCCTTATGTGTTGGGTCAACTCCAGGGGCACCGTGTGTGGCTATTAGGTGAGCACCTGGAAGCTAGTCAGTGGGAATGGTTGTCTGGGTTTGGGGATATCCCTCCAGGTTAGTATGTGTCTAACAGTTGTCCCTCGCCATTTGCAGGTGAATCTGGTTACCCCAATCTGTCATGGCTACTGACCCCAGTGAGGAATCCCAGGACAAGGGCAGAGGAACGCTACAATGAGGCCCATGGGCGAACTAGGAGGGTGATCGAGCGGACCTTCGGCCTCCTGAAGGCCAGGTTCCGGTGCCTCCATATGATAGGTGGATCCCTATTCTACTCACCAAAGAAGGTGTGCCAGATCATCGTGGCCTGCTGTATGCTTCACAACTTGGCTTTGCGACAACTGGTGCCTTTTCTGCAGGAGGATGGTCCAGATGGCGGTGTTGTTGCAGCTGTGGAGTCTGTGGACAGTGAAGACGAGGAAGCAGAGGAAGAAGACATGAACAACAGGGACTCAGTGATACAGCAATATTTCCAGTGAGACACAGGTAAGAGTACAGACCTGCCTACTACATGTACTTTAACACTACTGCCTCTCTACTGTCTGTCGTTTTCACCCAGTGTATGGTCACTGAGTTGTCACTTTTCCTTACGATTTCACAGATGTGGGTCCCACTGTGCGACATCTGCTTTGATTCCTCATGGACTAGAGCTGTGTGACATAGGTATGTTGACATTACATTTGAATGAACATTTAGCCACTGTAATTGCTAATACAGTATTCCGAAATCACAAACAGACTCCAGATTGTTTTGTGCTTTAAGGGTGTTTATTTAAGTGCTCAGTATTGGAGGGGGTAGTAAAATGGTGAGGGGTGATGGGGAGGAATGTCCATGGCAGAGTCCGGTCTATTAGTCTCACAGGTGCATTGCCCATATGGGCATAGGAATTGGAGCTGGGGCAGTTTAAGTATGGACAGGGTGACAAAGTGGGACAGTAGGATGACAATCAGGGTGGTCTCATTTCTTGGCGGGGGTCTTGGCATCGTTCTCTGTCTTGTTCCTGGATCTCAGGGACTGTTTGCGAGGTGGTTCGTCCTCTGCAGGGGGTGGGGTGCTGGTGTGGTGGTCCTGTGGCGGGGCGTCCTGTCCGCTAGCGCCGGTGGAGGTGGTGGGCAGTTCATCGTCCAGGCTAGTGTCAGGGGCCCCTTGTAGTGCCACAGTGTCCCTCCTGGTGTTCATGAGTTCCTTCAGCACCCCTACGATGGTGCCCAGGGTGGAGTTTATGGTTCTGAGTTCCTCCCTGAGCCCATATACTGTTCCTCCTGCAGGCACTGGGTCTCCTGAAACTTGGCCAGTACCGTTGCCATCGTCTCCTGGGAGTGGTGGTAGGCTCCCATGATGGAGGAGAGGGCCTCGTGGAGAGTGGGTTCCCTTGGCCTGTCCGCCCCCTGTCGCACAGCAGCCCTCCCAGTTCCCCTGTGTTCCTGAGCCTCTGTCCCCTGGACCGTGTGCCCACTACCACAGCCCCCAGGTCCCTGTTGTTGTTGGGGTGGTTGGTTAGCCTGGGTTCCCTGTAGTGGTGGAGACACAGCTGATTGACATGTCCTGGGGACGGAGGTATGGGCCCACTGGGTGGGTGCTGTGCTGGTGTTTCCAGAGGGGGGAAGCTCTGTAGTGGCCTGTGACTATGTCAGGGGAACCGACTGTCCAGAGGTCCCCGATGGACCGGGCTGGTCATTTAGATCCAGTTGGACAGAGGTGCTGTCATCACTGTGGGCCTCTTCTGTTGGTGGTGTGGACATGTGTGGACCCTCCTGTCCGGTGACGTTGGGTAGGGGTCCTGCAGGGGTATAAAAGGATGGTTATGACATCTGTGTGTGTCATGGTGTGCAATGGGTGGGTGACCGTGTACCCCAGTGCTTGCATTCCTGTGTGGGACCTCGTGTGATGATGGTTTAGGGGAGTGTATGGGTATGTGCAATGGGCATGCTTTAGTGATGGGTGTCCATGCTTTGTTGTTGCATGCAGGGCTTAGTGTTGTGATGGGTGGTTTGTGATGTTGGGACATGTGTGAGGAGTTGGAGTGCTGGGGGTGAGGGTGGGGGTATGTGCTGGCATGCAGGTAGGGTAGGGGATGTAATAGTTAAGATTTGTCTTACCAGAGTCCATTCCTCCACCTACTCCTGCTAGGCCCTCAGGCTGCAGAATCGCCAAGACATGCTCCTCCCATGTTGTTAGTTGTGGAGAGGATGTGGGGGTCCGCCGCCAGTCCGCTGAACCGCCAGGTGGTGTCTTGAGACCACGGAACGCACCTTCCCCCGTAGATTGTTCCACCTCTTCCTGATGTCCTCCCGATTTCTTGGGTGTTGTCCCACTGCGTTGGCCCTGTCCACTATTCTTCGCCATAGCTCCATCTTCCTTGCAATTGAGGTGTGCTGCACCTGTGATCCGAATAGCTGTGGTTCTACCCGGACGATTTCCTCCACCATGAAACTGAGCTCCTCCTCCGAGAACCTGGGGTGTCTTTGCCGTGCCATGGGGTGGTGTAGGTGATGTGTGGCGTGATAAGTGTGCTGATATGTAGTGGGGTGTTGTGTGAGGTGCGTGGAAGTTATGTGGGTGATGGTGTTGTGTGCCTGTGGATGCTAGTGTTCTTGCTGGTGCTGTCTCGCTCTGGCTTTCGTTCGTGAATTGTTGTCATAAGGGTTTGTGGGTGATGTGGGTGTGTGTTTTATATTGTATTGGGTGTGTGGGAGTGGTGTGTGTATGTGTATCAGGTGTGCGTATTTGGAATTGTCCAGTGTGGTTGTGTTTTGTAAATGTGTGTGTATTTTGAGCGTTGAAAGACCGCCGCGTGGATTCGTGGGTCGTGATAGTGTGGGCGTATTTCTGTTGCCATGACGGTGAAAGTTTTGTTATCGCCAGTTTATCACTGACCTTTGGTGTGGCGGACCTGTGTGGGTGTCTAGATTTTGGCGGATTCCAAACTCCGGGTCATAATAGCTGTGGCGGAATTCCACGGCCGCGGCGGTGTGTTGGCGGTCTTCTGCACGGCGGTAAGCGGGATTTACCGCCAATGTTGTAATGAGGGCCTAAGTCTTTGTATACAGTTACCTCACACTTAAACCAGACCACCCCAAACTTCAACTGGGATGTTAAACAGTACACCTCCATATCTGTGAGGACATCGTCCTTATAGATACATGTGAATATTGACATTTTCATCCTGCTCCTTTTCTTGCCACACACTAAGCTGTTGATTATGGTTGCTACCTGTTTTATATAATGCCTTGAGGCTTTATACAAACTGCATTGGAACAGATACAAACAACAACTTCCTTGTGTGACTTTTAACATTTAGTGGGCAAATATTTCAAAGCATTGTTGGCAGAGTGGCAAAAGTTAGAAGATGGAAACTTTCCTTGAAACAACATAGAGGGTAGTCCTACAGAGTGATACGTTTGGCAGTATACGGCATGCTGAAGTTACTCAATCCTGTAATCCACTGCTCAAGTAGAAACGCATATCTCCTCAGCTGTGAACTCAAGACTCTGGTTCCTTCCAAATCAAGTCCACCCTTTCCTCCTTTTCTCCTTTGTATGTATACATCAAAACAGATTTACATTGACATTTTCGAGCTATTTTAGGGAGAAAGTTTGGGTCTGGGATCAAAGGCTTGCTGTGCAAAATCCCAATCTAAGCATATATAGGCAAGTTTATATTTACTCTCCACAACCTAATATCTACATATGCTGACGACCAAGACCGAAGATTGTTAAGGTACCTAGATGTAGAATTAAGAATAGAAAGTTATACATGATATTCTGCAGTCAATATTGTGGCAGCAGAACACTAGACGTAGGCTAGATGTACTAAGAATCATTTCGCAAAAATTGGTCACAAATTGTGTGCTGACTTTATGTGAATCAATTCTGATTTTTTCAAACTGACCTATGTACTATCGCCGCAGTTTGCAAAATCACCCTTCAGAGTGGGTCACAACTGACCTCCCTCATTAGTACTATTGAGGTAGGTTGCAAATTATGACTCACCCCTATTGGATGTCATCACACCAATGGTGGTCTGCCAGGCTCAGTAGACCACCATGCCTCTGACTGTGTTTATATAAAGTACTAACATTTTAGCAATTGTTATCTGTCCGACCATGAAAAGAGGGATAGACACCCAGAACTACTTCAGTCAGTTTCACTGTATTTAATTTCAATGGAGTATTTTATTGTCAATGGAGTTAAGTGTCACCATTACTCCCATGATATGTCATGTAATGGCAGTTCCTGACGTGGGACCTTAGGTAGTCCAGCTCAGAGGTATATGAGTAATTTTTGTTACTTTTCCTTGGAGGTCTGACTCAATTCCAAAGTCTTCCAGCAATGTTGAGAAAGGTAGCATTGCCTCTGCTGGTTTTCTCAAATATATGTGATCATCAGCATAATAGAAGGTTAGGTGTTTGCAATCTCTTATTTGTATTGCCCAGGAGTCTATCATAAGTCTAAATTGGCATGCCAGAGGGTCCATCTCTAGAGCAAACACATATTGAGAGAGGATACCCCTATCGCATGACCCTCTCCAACTCCCATTCCTCTGACATCATCCCATTTGTAGACACTCTGGCCATTGGTGCAAAGTAAACTGTTAGCAAGATGGTCTACTGTACCTGCCATGTGGTCTCCTGGCGTTCCTGGACATGCTGGGCCATCTAACATCTCTCCATTCAGGTAGTACTATGACTTTTATTTCCAATCATTCACAAGTACTTTGTAGCTTTAAGAAATATTTCAGAATGTCTTGTCTTGATTTAGTTTTCACATGCTGATTCTCTCCTTCCAGGTTTTATTTTCCCAGTTGTTCTGTATTCATTCAATTCTTGACTTTTTTTCCTAACGTGGCCTTCTTTTTTCTGTACCATTATTTTCTTAGTCTCACCAGCTTCTTTCAGTGCAGCTGACTTTACCTATTATTCGTGGAGTTATTTTCTGGATCTACTCCTCTCTCATTCTACCTGCAATTTTGATTGCTTACTGATTCACAACATTTGATTAGAAATGCATACCAACTAGAAATGGATTTAGAAATGGTTTAGTTATAGGATCAAACATGCGTACCTAATTGCAATTTGCTTAGCACATTCATTCCAAAATGTGATTTGGGATGCTATGTATCAATGATTTGTGACTTCAATTTTGATTGCAAACCATTGATATGCAACTGATTCCTCAAAGAAGTTGGTAACCTAGTAGCAAAGGCCTTCCTCTTTTTGAATGTAACAAATATTTTTTTTGCATGTAGGCAGTGGTCCAGGAAGCTGAAGCCAATTCTTAAGCACGCTTTTTAAATAAGTATTTTGTTTTTTAAATATAGCCCCATTTACTTTACGGAAAACAGGCTGCATTTAAACCAATACTTTATGTAAATGCAGTCAGAGGCATGGTGGTCTGCTGAGCACGGAAGACCACCGTTGCTGTGATAGCGTCCAATTGGAGTGAGTCGTAATTTGCAACCTCCCTCTTAAGTAGTAATGGGGTAGATCGATTGTGACCTACTCTGCATAGTGATTTTACAAACTGAACTAAAAGTACATAAGTCGGTTTGAAAAATCAGAGTTTATTCACATAAACTCAGCACACAATTTGTGAACACTTTTTGCTAATTGAATCTTAGTACACGTAGCCTAAGTCTGGTGTTCTGCTGCCACAATATTGAGTGCAGAATATCATCTACCACAATATCATCAAGGTAATTATATTCAGGTAAGTATAATTTGACTATTCTTAGGTACATTCATAGTCTTTGGTCTTAGTCTTCAGAGTATGTAGATGTTATCTTATGGATAGTAAATCTAAACTTACCTATATATGTTTAGACTGGGATTTTGCACAACAAGCCTTTGATCCCAGACCCACACTTTCTCCATAAAATGGAATTGGAAATCTGTTTTGATGTTTATACACAAAGGGGAAAAGAAGGGTAGGGTGTACTGGATTCAGATGGAACCAGGGTCTTGACTTCATAGCTGAGGTGATATGTGGTGCAGCTTGAGCAGTGGATCACAGGATTGAGTAACTTCAGCATGCCATATACTGCCAAACATATCATTCTGTAAGGTTACCTCTAAACTAAACCACCTCCCCTCATCAATGTATGTAACCGGCTGTTTAAGGCCTTACCTGCTAACAAAACAAGACAAAGCCGAAAGACAAAACAAATGTCAAGGATACAACTCTTGGTGCAAACTCATATAAACATGCAGGATCCTTCATCATGCAAGGAGTTGCTAGGCAAGTTGTTCATTGCTGACTCTGCTTATAAAGCCCTGGAAGCTTTCCTTCACTATCTATCCCTTGAACAGTGTATGTCCTGAGTCCCACCCCTGACGCTGTTCTGACCTCATGTGCATCACTGGTAATTCTAGTCTCAGGCTTGCGGGAAAATGCAGCCAAACCTGTTGCAGTGGGGAGACATTCCTTACAACATACACCTACACTGCCATATGGTGAGAGTCGATATCATTCACTAGATACTGTTGCAGGATGATATTTTGTCACTCTCTATTGTGACATCTAAAAACAACAGATTCGGTTCAGCTGCTCCTACTACGGTGCAATACATACTGGAAGGACAGAACAAAGTACAGCTTGAACAAGATACTAACACATAACAACTGAGTAGAAAGGAAGAACATCAGAGCAAAAAAAAACATTTTCAAAAACTCAAGTGAGGCATGGGATATCTAACATGTTCTCTCAGTAAGTGGAAAGTTGTGCCAGTGGTCACTAACAGTGGGCAAATATTTCAAAACACTGCAAGTTACCAGAGTGGCAAAAGTTAGAAGATGGAAATACGGGTAGTACACTGCATTAGACTTGACAAATATTGACTGAAAATATTAGACCAATTTAATGACGTTTCTGAAATTACTAGTATTGTTTCCTAGTATGTGGTCTTTAATTTACAACATTCTGCATTGCGAACATCCCTTCCCTTGGCATGTATCAATAGCTCTAATTGTATTTAGATCTATTGCCTTCATCGTCACGATCACAAGACATATGGGGACCTCTCTGAACTTATCTAACTAGAGTGCATGCTCACCCTCGATTGTCCGATTATCGGTGCAGAGGTCGGATTAAAGCTAAGTGGTATTCATACCTCAGTTCATGATGTTGCATACGTTGTATTTCAGGTATCCGTAGGGTACAACTGTGTTTTATTAAATTGCCAAACACGAAGTAACATTTATAAGCGGTTTTGATGCCATCTTTAGTGGTTTTGCCCCGTTCAAAATTGAAAGTAAAGTTACAACAGGGACCCATAGTTTGTTTCTGAAGCCTTGGCAACTCTTTCTAATCCTCTTCATTCCAAAGGCCATTGTTGAATATATATATAGTGCTATACAAAATGCTGCCAAGAAAAAAACAAGGAAAAAAGAAAACCTTTAATATATTCATGCATATACTTTTACATAGTAATTTACCTTAGAAGGATAACCCAAAAATAAAAGGAACAAAGAACTGTTATTAATATACCATGCTCATCACAGCACCAAAAATAACTACAGGCTATGCTACAAATATGTTCTTCTACTAATACTTAAATAGATTTGAGTAAATGAGGTAAAGTGATCTACAAACAGCTGCATGACAAATCGAGAGGAGGAGGAATCATATTTTGAGTCTGTAATGAAACTACAGAGTAAATATTATTCAATAAAAGGACAAATATTGTTAGCAAGGACTTTCCTGGTCACCTAATTCTAAAATATTCGGGCTGTCTGATTCCAAAAAGCATTCTGTATGGCCACAAGTATCTGTGTCTACCATTAAGGAGATAGGTCAGATTATGGTACCCAGATCAATTTAATTCACCAGGAACAGTGCAAGTTACTTCGAGTTCCACCAATACAATCTTCTGCTACTTAAGTGCCTTTCTTCTGAGAAGTGAACAGTAATTTAGGTTGTTTTCCTCTGATTTAGTGCTACTTATTGGTTCCATAGTTCTGCGACCTTACTAAAACCCTATGGATGCGCTGGATCTCTAGTGGCTTCTTTCCCCCTAGCAATTTGGAAAATATCCACTTTCATAACTTAGTTTTGTCCAGCTAGTAGCTCACTTTATGTCACTGCATTCACAATGTTTTGAATCTGACTATTAAGATTAAACACATGGGGGGTTATTCTAACTTTGGAGGAGTGTTAATCCGTCCCAAAAGTGACGGTAAAGTGACGGATATACCACCAGCCGTATTACGAGTTCCATAGGATATAATGGACTTGTAATACAGCTGGTGGTAAATCCGTCACTTTTCCGTCACTTTTGGGACGGATTAACACCTCCTCCAAAGTTAGAATAACCCCCATGGACTGGTTTAAGATAGTGCAAAAATATGTGTATGAAGGAAGATGCTCTAAAAGATGTAAAAAGACATGGTAGTATTGGAAAACGTAAGAGGTATAATATGAAACTGTTAGCGCGCCTGACCTTAATAAGTAAACTTACAAGGGGACGCAAATAGGTCGATGAACCTTTTGACTCGGAATTAAGAAGTTCTTACTATAGATCGAGTACATAATCAATAATCAATACACAATAATCAACAATCATTAGTAATCAATCAAATTAATAATCAATGGAGTCAATAATTGTCGCACACCGTGACCTTTCAGTCATGAATAACCACACCTTTAGTAAAAGTTTAAAATGTTTATTTCCCTATATTAACAATGCTAAGGTCATGTAGATTAATCCTTAACTAACATCAAATTAGCATCAGCATGTTGGGCTTTATGCAAAACAATTTAGTAACACAAATTTGGAAAAAACATCTAACTATGGCTCTATCAAAACAGCGCAGTTGGTACCTAGAAAGAAAAGCAAATGTGCATTGTAATCACAGTTCATAATATACCTATCCTCAGGGTGGATCAGCAAAGCAGAATCAGTCTTCATCCTCAGGACATCGGTCGATCAGCAAGGCATCAGGCTTCAGCATCAGAATTAAAAGGGCAAAGTCTTTCAGCATTAAACGAAGCACGTCTCTAGTATAGACCCATAAGAAAGTAATAACCTTTCGGTCAGGAAAAATATGGACTGTCTTCTCTCTGTGCAGTGTTGTGATATTAAAGTTACCTAAACTATTCCTTAAATCCCTATTGGTCAGTTAATCGTATGTTCACACTCTGTCCAATAAAATTAAAATCCCAAATCTATGAATTCTGATATTACTCCTTCCACCCGTCGTTGATTGGTTTGTCTTGTGATTTCCTCATGATCCGGCTTGTCAGGTAACAATATTGTTGCAGCTTCTAATCTAGTCAGTATCTTCATTGTTCTTGTCCTGGGAATTTCAGTCTCACACACATTACACATAAAATGTTGCATTAGCAAGAACATCATCTCCAGGCAGTCGGTTCACACGAGAAGCTTCCGTTATGAGCACATTTAAACAATACAATAGAAATTCATAGTTTAACTCTCTCTTGGTCAGCTATTTCATTAAACGCTAAGAATTACAGCTTTTACATGAGGCGTGGCAAGTAGGCCAAGACATTCGCTAAGTTAAGGCCCACAATTAATAAAGCTAAAACTTAATACATAACGCTTAATATGACATATTACATCTATTCAACATTTCATAATATTAATCATTGATTAGTACATTTTGTTAAAATTGGTGGCCATTCTTCGTAATCACATTTTCAAATGAGTGCATTATTTCTCTGCGTTATTTTATTTTCTACATAAACTTATTATTCAAAATACATAAACACTCATTAATGAATTTTTATTAAAACACCTGCACTAGCAAAACCACCCAGCAAGGACTATGATAAAATATAGGAAAGAAGGTCCTCACGTCAAGATATTGGAAAATGATTTAAAAAAAGGATCAATATTGTTCTCCCTGCAGTTGTGGGAATGTGTAATGTGGTTGTAAAATCAGATTGATTTGTCTTCATACCTTAATAAACAGATGTTTAAAAAAAGATTAAACCCATGCACATCCAATGACAAGAAATAATGTCTCAATACTAAAATGAACAGTTGCAAAAACCCGCGTGGGGCGGGGATGTGAAAAGGTCAGACCTCAATTTGGCATTCACATTCCTTCAAACACTGCCGTAGCCACTACACAAGTAGATCTGTTATGGCCATTTTATTCATGACAGGTTATAAATAAGATTCCACCGGCATGGCAAAGCAGAACACACAAATAAATAATCACATGTTCAGTCCATTGTATGATCTGTAGAATCCTAGAGTGCAACCTGTTTTTGGCTAAAGCTTAAAAAGAAAAATTCAAGACAGGATGAATGCATCACACATTGAATAAGGTCACTTTGCAAGTAGGGCTGTGCCCTATATGTAGGTATTTTGTGTATGTCATTTTTTAAATATACCCACAGATGATGGAACCACAAGAGTAGGCCAAGTCATCATCAAATAAGCGAACCTCTCCTACACATGTTATCATTTGGGAGCAGCTAAAAGGGGGATTTAGAGAATGAAATGAGGGAAGGTGGAGTTTTATATTTCCCCAATTACTTGCACTGAAGCGAAGAATGTTTTTAGAGGGAAAATGTTAAGAGAATGGGGGTTCTCTCACCTAAATTGGGAGAATTAGAGTGTATGATTTGCTGTATGAAACTAATTAATTAATTCTGTCTGCACATAAACTCTACAGATGTAGTATAAAATACACATAAAGGAATTTTAACAAAAAATGATGTTCTCTTAACCGCTGCAGCACTGTTTTGCCATGTCATGAATGTGTCTCCAGATAGTATCTAAATGAACTCTACAAAAAGTTAGCTAAAATCCCTCAGGCCCTCATCAATAAACTACTGAAAGGCCTACGGAGTGTTGCAGAGTCCAAGCAGCATGCCCAAATATTCAAATAAATCAAACTTGGTGCTCAGTACTGTTTTCCACTCATTACCCCCTCAAACTCGTACTAAGTGGTAATCTCCTGTGAGATGAAGCATAGTACAAATCTTTGCATGTTTGATCCTATCTAAATGTATATCTATTTTTACTGTTAATCTGTTGGTTGCTTTATAATCAGTATTTGTTTCTGAGCTCTCCTTCTTTCTCAGACACAAAACTCAGGGGCGAAGGAGCAGGTGACTTTGATAGCCTATTAAACTAATTTGGTAAATGATTATCTAAATAATGGAAACAATATTTATTTTGTTGCAGATTCAGAGTGTGCATGTAGTCGACTACAGAGTATAGCCTCTCCAGGTTTTAGATCAATTTTGCAAACATCATAGACTCTTTGTTGAGGGAATATGCTTGCTTTCTTCTTATGTAGCACATCCTGAAATAATTTATACCAGTCCGTTAAAGTAGCTATATGATGAATAAAATTGTTTTATAATTCCTGATAGTGCATTTGAAGGCTGACTGTCGGACAGTTCACTGTTTGGTAAATAATTGCTATTACAATAATCAGATGTGAGTTGTAATCTTCTTGGTGCCCAATCAATGTTCGAATTATGTAGACCAAGAAGACAGCACTGACAAATCTACTACTTTGACCTTTTCATTGAACTTTTTTCATAATCACTGACATCTGTAATGATTAGGCAGTTTTAATGTAGAAGTAGTTCTCTGAGGCCCCCAAATATAAGTGCCCTGAAATAATATTTTACTGGCACATAGCAAGGTCATTCTCATCAGAACTATCATGTGTGTAACTGAAGGCTGCACGGTATTCAGTACCCAAGTTGGAACTGACTTAATTTCATTAGTCAGCAAGGCAGCTCCCGTCATTGTAGAGGACTCAATTTTTTTTCTCCATTTTCCCCTCTTTTACTTTGTTACTATTGCCAAACTCTTAGTAAGCTTAGTTTAGCTTCAGCAGTCTTTCACAAAGCTTCCAGATTTACCACAGTAAATACATACATTTTGCATACATTTTCTTTCCTTTTCTTCTTTAATGAAAGGACCTTTAACACTAACTGATTGCATAGGCTCAGGAATGTCAGAATTTCTATTATCATCTACTCTAGGGAGCATCACAGGCACCTTACGATCAGTTGTTATCTATAGTCAAATGATGATCTAACTACACCACCATATCTATCAGCTCTTAACTCTTTATGGAAAGATTGACTCCAGTGCCAGAACATAGAACATTTTTTTTCTCCAGGCCAACTGAAGTCAACTACTAAACTGTTAAAAGTAGGTATGTAAATTATTAAGCCTCAATGACCTTGTTTCAACAAATCATTATTTTGGAGAAGGGAGACAAATGATATAACAATGGATCAATATTGTCCACAAATGAAATACTCCAGATGGCAGCATTCCCACCCAATTAAGATAAGACAAAGGATACTTTGATTTAATCATCTGGAAATGTCATCGGTTTACTTACAAGAGGATACAGGCATATTTTATGGAACATTGTAAATTTATTGGTGTCTCCACTAAATATCTTATGGATGCTAAAGATTTTGTGAGCACAATTTGACAGCATAATGACATATTAGACTTACAGTCTTTTATATAAAACGGCAAGGCACAAGAGTCAATCATTTTAGGTACTGTAGGTATCGGTCCCTGACTAGCATTTTGCCTGTCAGGCTATAATAAATATCCTGTTTCTTGTTGAATCTGTATTAATTCATGTTGTATAATTATATTCTCAGACCTCTTTGAAATGACCTCCTCTTGTTTTAATGTAGTCACTACATATAAAATATTAGACAGTGCGGGATCGGAATCCACCTGATGGGTTGGGATGTATTTATGGGGTAGGCAATCTGTTAAAATGCACTAATCTTGCAATTCAGAGGGAGTGATGTGAGCTTGCACACGGCTTCACACCACTATAAACCTTAAACAAACAATGTGTGTCAGTTAGACATAGATCTGGGGAAATGAAAATAGACATGGAAGAGAGAGAGAAAAAGAGATACTGGATATTGTCACACTGCCTTTTTGTACAGCTGGACTTTATGTGCACTGCAGGAGAATTGGTATCTAAAGTCAAGGAAAGACTTTTGGTATGTCTATCTGATTGATGTTAGCATTAAACACAGAGATTCTATATGATTTACCTATTGACACTCTCCATGTTGCCCGCTCTGTTTTCTAAAATAAAACAACATTTTTCCTGGGCCTAAATATAATTAAAGCCAATATACTGATTACAATACACTGAATACATTTATGCTGTTCCGAAAGAGAACTACCTTCAATATTATCTGATAAGATTTAGTGGCTTTGATTACATTCAAAGTAACAGGTTACTAACTAGAAGATGAAAAACATTCATTAATTTAAGGTGGTTCGGCTATACACTCAGCAATCATGGACTTGTTAAAATTAACACCTTAATGCCATACTTATTCGAAGATCAATAAAAAAGGTCAATGCAGAATATGATTCTACTAACTCTTCTTGTAGAAACGATGCATTAAAATAGTGAGCTCTAGGGGGTGTGGCCTAGCAAAGATCCAAAATGGTCACACTCTAAGAAAGCTCTGCCGGTCGGAGCCAAATACCTGATCAAATATCCTATATGTGCGTCGCAATACTGCGAATTGTGATAGCGCATCACTCTGCATAACTTTCCAACCCCGTGGGAGAGAATAGATCTCAGCGCGCGGGTGCAGATGCTTGCCGGAGGAAGATGGCCTGCACCGCGTTGGGCCCAGTTGCCTCCATGCCTGAGAGGAGAGCGGTCCTGCTGGGCTCGCAGACCTGCTAGAATCCTTGTAAATGAAGACAAATTATGGCTCATATGGTCCGACATGGAGTGGATATATTAATATTACAGGAGACACATCTGACCCCGGGGCGTACACCAACCCTGGCTAACGCCAGGGGCTCACATAGATTTTTCTCCTGACATTCGACCTATTCTAGGGGTGTTACCAACCTTATTAGGAAGACAGTTCAATTCCAACACATCAACACAATTTCAGATCCGGGTGGGAGGTTCCACATCCTACAGGAAATGTTTAATTACGTCCATAATACTCTCATTAATACATACGGCCCGAATACAGACTGTCCAGAATTCTTTCAGAATGTGTTCAAGCATTGTGTGGAAACTGACCCGAGTACGATTATATGGGTAAGAGACCACAACCTTGTTCTGAATCTGCAGTTAGACTGCTCTGGCAGTAGTGACAGGTGGCTCACAAAGGCCTGTGAGGCACTTCTTGGGGTCATGCACCCTTTGACCTGACAGAAATATGGCACTATAAAAACCCCATGCTCTGTGAACACACTTTCCACTTTTCAGTGAATGACTCAGGATGTCTCATAGATTTTTGAAAGGGCACTAGGTACATGTTGGGTTGGCAGAGCAGGGTTTCGCACCTTCCTAGAAACTACTCGGATCACTTCCCCATCATACTTCATCTCACATTGCCAGATTCCTGGCACAGTTCATACACATGGCACCTTCAACCCAAAAACTTGCTGGACCAAGCCTTTACAGAGGAGATTCGACAAGCTATTTGATCTTATTTGGAGGCTAATAGAGAGTCGGCATCCTTGGTTGCTATATTATGGAGGGCCCTCAAGGCTGTGACACTGGGAGAATGTATTTCCATGGGCAATGTGATAACTCAGGGCAATTAGGTCTCTATTATCCACAGTACAGCATGAATTTAAATAACTGGAGCAGCTTTATGTCCACACCCAAGATAGCTCCTCGCTCAAACTGATGAGCACTAAACTGCATGAATTCCAGGAGGAAGCAGATGGAGAATTGAAATTTCTTGGTAAATATAGTCAGGCCCGTAGATATGGTGAGGGGGATAGAACGAGTTACACCTTATCAGTCCTGCTTAAACCAGGCTCGGCTGCGGCACACATCCCTTGCATTTCTGAGGAAACTCTAATGCATGATCACAATTATACACTAGAAGCATTTATTTTCTTCAATGCAGAGCTTAACACCTCTAAGATGAAGTTGAATCCCCCTGACACCCACTCATACTTAGACAATGTGACTCTAGCATGGTTGAGCTCGGAAGATAAGTACAAGATTAATCAACCTATTACTTGTGAAGAAATCAAGCAGGCTATTAGGCAACTATGTAATGGCAGTGCTCTGGGGAGCAATGGCTTCCCAGCAGAATTTTATAAGGAGTATATGGAAGATGTGGCCACAGTGCTTTTCGAGGTAAATGAGGAGGCTTACCAAGCTGAGAGACTGCAGCTCACCATGCGTGAAGCGATTGTCAGAACTCTTCTTAAGCTAGATAAGCTGGCTGACAAATGTGACAGCAAAATACTAGCTAATAGACTGCTTCCATTACTGCCCCTACTGGTCAGGCCTGACCAATCTGGATTCATCCTGGGTTGCTCTACAGCTGACAACCTTAGATCATTGTTCGCCACTATGCACCAAGTTGATCTGAATTTAAAAGTGGTAGCCACTTGTTTAGATTGGTGCTCAGGAAAGTAATGGTGTCTTGGGTCAGACTCATTTACACAGACCCAATTGCTAGATTGTGTGCTAATGGTGGGATGCCCTTGGCATTTCCCATTGGTAGGAGGATGTGTCAGGGTGTACCCTATCTCTGATTCTATTTGCTCTCGCGGCAGAGTCTTTGTTTGTGCCCTTCAAGACCATCACTGTAGACGCGGTATTAATATGGGATTCCGATATACTATCTTATTGATGTATGCTGATGATGCTGTTTTAGGATTGGAGACCCTTAATCCTATCATCAAAGAGATAGTGCAATTTGTTCTTAGGTCTGGGCTGCGGATCAATTGGACTAAGTCTAATATGGTGTATTTGAGAGACGCCACATCTCAGTCTGCTGTATCTTACCCGTTACAATGGCAAACTGGTCTGGTTTGCACCTATGTATACAATATCATACAAATGTACTAACCATCCTTGAGGGAATTACAGTACATATTTGGAAGCATTTAGTGATAGTGCGGATTCCTGGATTTCCCTTCCCCTGACCCTGCCAGGGAGGATTGCTTTATTGAAAACGGTGGTTTTATTGAAACGTTTGTATATGTTTAAAAATATTCTGATTCCCCTAATAAGAGCATTCATTGTACAACTGAACACCCTTATGATTAAATTAGCATGAGCCTGGAAACAGCCTAGAGTGAGTTGGAATAGGCTGTGCCTTCCAAATGACAGGGGAAGATTTGCAACCCCACATTTTGAAGTATACTACTTGGTGGCACAATTTCAGTTCATACATTATTGGCTTCATAGTAGCTGCCATACACCTCATGTTGTCCTTGAAAAGGGCCAAATTAATCCGATTCCACTACAAGCAGCACTGTACTCTGGGTTTACAAGACTCATGCAAGAGGTGCAGGTGGTCCAATGCTCCTCCTGGGCATTGGCACGCCTGGTGTCCTTGTGTGCTGTCACGATGCTCTATTCACACCACATATAGAAAGATTACTATAATTAATTAAACTTGACCTTAGTTCCACACTACACTCTTCCCTAAACCGACATTACATTCATACCCTGGGGGACCTTGTTCAAAACCGCACATTCAAAACATAATCAGAATATTTGGAAGACTTGCCTGACACATTGGTGGATATCCTAGCTTATAATGAGATTTCTTATGAGTCTAGATGGAGTTTCGCTATGTTCTCCACAGAGCCTGTTGATTGGCCCTTGCTGACTTTCCTAATTTCTAGCCCCTAACCAGATAGACTAATTACTAGGCTCTATTCAGGGGAACTGGAACAGATATAAGATGTCCCATCCCAAGCACAGGTGCAGTGGTCGCAAGACCTGGAGGTCGAGGTGAATGATCTAATATGGCAATATTGCTATCAACAAGCTAAAACAGTATCTTCTAATGGTAGATTTTGTATTGATCCACTACAAAATCCTACACAGGGTATATCTGACGCGTATGATGCCAGTCAAGATCAGTCACTCTGATGACAGTAGGGACCTGATTACGACCTTGGCGGATGGGATACTCCGTTACAAACGTGACCAATATCCCACTTGCCGTTTTACAAGTTCCACTATATTCTATGGAACTTGTAATATAGGGGAGGGATATCTGTCACGGAGTACCCCATCCACCAAGGTAGTAATCAGGCCCTTAATGTTGGCGCAGTGGTGCTTGGGGAGCAGGGTTCCTGCACCTTGCCTAGATCTGTTTGCCAATTGCTGAGTTTCAGCAGCAGGTAATGAATGCAGCTGCTGCTATCGTGGATCATTCCTTTCAACTGACTTCTGACGCTATTACTGGGATATGTGAAAAACATTCTGAAAGAATACTGAAAGCTTGTCACCATTGCAATAATTTTGGATAAACAGAGGGTGACCATGATGTGGGGCGGGCAGAGGGCTCCTCTTTTTAAGGAATGGCTCAAGGATATGACTTTATGTGAAGAATGGGCTGGGAATCATGTAGTAACTCTGTCATTGGCTGCAAGGCCAAGATACCTCTGGGGGCCGATTAGGTCTTATTTGGCCACGTTGGACACTGGCTGACAGCTGACTCGCTATATATTTAATTTATTCTGAGCTGTTCATTGGTGCATACAGCTGCTTACTAACGGAGTATACTGAAGGGGTGGGCACTACTTTATTGATTGCAGCTTGGAGAGTATGATGTGTCTCTATGTGCTTCCATGGGAAATTCCCCATTACTTACCTGATAATGTGCTTTCCACCTAATTAATTGTCAGATGATGCATGTTCTTCTGTGTGATTACCTTTTACTGTACTGCTCTGTACTTCTCTGCCATGAATTAAATGAAAAAATTAACAAATAAAATAAAATAGTGAGTTCTTATCTATGTATCATGATTGCCTAGCAAGAACACTCCGGACCGCGAGGAACATACACTTTAAGCAACCAAGATGCCACTTCTGTTTGCGAGTCCAGTGAAAGACTCCATTGAACATCTGATCCTTCTTGCCTTTACTCAAGCGTTTATCGTAAAGGACATTCAGACGAGCACACAGAGGTAAGCCTGTCCAAGCCACAACCTGACATATGTCTGCTATAAAATTGCACCTGTCACCATTGCTACGGTCTTCTAAATTATGCTCTGACCCCATCAAGGTCTTATCAATTACCTTCCCGTTTAAAAAAAAAACTAAATTATAGGAAATCTTTGGTCTGCTAAGAAAGACTTACAGTCACATGTGTAATATCTCTGCAATTACGACAGCTCTGACTAGAGATATGAGTGAGTTACGACTGTATCCCTCTTCCCCCTAACTTTAGAACCACTAATAAATAAGTATATTAAATATTATTTCTACGTGGTGTTGCAACTCATAAATCTTTAAAATCGATTTGAGCTTTAGCGACCTGTGTCAGAGCGATTTGAGTAGAAAACATGTTAGAGGAAGCGGGCTTATTCCTAGTTCATTATATTAATATTAATTAAAACTACGTGTTTCAACACTCCAGTGTTTGCATCCCACTTTTTTTTAAGGACGCTACAGCTTGCTCTCTTTCCTCTGTTCCATGTTTATCATTCTCAGCAATAACGTTGTTGCCAGTTGAGATCCCTAATAATTCTGTTCATACACTATTTGTCATCAATAACCAAGTTACATACGTGGTACCCAAGGGCAACTGCTGTGCGGATTCTATTCCAGTGCATGTACATACTAGTTATTATGTGTGTTTTAACCCTTTCTCCCTTTATGATGCGATTACCAGGGAGGTGCGGTCCCAGAATATGCAGTCAAAATATCATCTGATGTTAATAATATTGTGTCCCACATACGTGTCTTACAAGTTGTTGACAAAAGTATCACCTGATCCGACTTATTGATGGAAAAGCTTCATCTAATGGGATGATATTTTTTAAAAGATATTTAGAATAGAATATTGATATGATTATGTTAATAGACAATGTTTCTGATTGCATTATTCTGTCATGAAACCCTCATGGATGGCTGAACCACTTACATAGTAATGATACCCTGTTTATTTTTTTTAATGATGCTATTTCGCAATGCCATATCAGCCGCTACCCAATTTAGAGGCACTCATTACTGGACTCTGAGGATGAAAGGCTGACTTGCTTCGAACATGTAACCTACAATTATCTTAGAAATCATGTTATATTTTAACTCACTGAACGATGTTATATTTTTGCCGAAAAGCCATATATTTGTGCCTTCCAGAAGCAGTTGGTTGTCTCTGCCTACCCTGAAATACCACCCAATATTGGAGGGCAGAATAATGTGCTCCTGTTAGAATATTCTGTGAAAGTTAAGTTTCGAGGGCCCTTGG
The DNA here is from genome assembly GCF_031143425.1 of Pleurodeles waltl. Classification (NCBI taxonomy): domain Eukaryota; kingdom Metazoa; phylum Chordata; class Amphibia; order Caudata; family Salamandridae; genus Pleurodeles; species Pleurodeles waltl. Next base: position 568,614,129 of record NC_090438.1, read on the forward strand.
TGTAGAATTAGAAGGCAGGGCGAGTAAAAAAATATATGCCCATATTATTTAAATTATTAACAACAAAATATAAATTTTCTATTTTGACTCACATGGATAATCTATGTTTAGAAAAGTCTCCTTTTGTTTGGCCCGTTTTTATTGGAGACAGGAAAGTTGTCTGTGGCGCACAGGGTTGAGGCCCCGCTACCAATCCAGTTCTTGATCTAATGATAGGAAAAATACCCCAAGGCACCTACTTATAAATGCAGAAATGGCAGTGAAAACCAAAGGACAACAACAGATGTCGCTATGAATTAAAGAGCATAAAGCTGCTATTGTGATTGGATGCAGACAATAAATACTGCGTGCTTTTGTCACTCTTACGCATCATTGTTACATGACCCTAACACATCTGTCTTTTGAACTGAGGAGAAAATAGCCCTTATATATATACTGTTATATGAGAAAATAATGGGTTTCTGCTCAAACAAGCATTGCGATGAAAATGGAGACACAATAACGGCATAACGCTTAAATCGAGAAATAATTGTAAAATGTGAACATTTAGGACAATTACATAAAAAATAGGGCCCAGTTTACAAAAGGTGTGCTGTTAATATGTGTGAAAGATTATTTCAGTACTTCTGGCTTTCTTCGGAATTCCTTTAATTCAGGAGTAAGTCAGGAGGACTTCAACAATTAAGTTTAGCAAAATCTTGTGAATCAGACCAATAGTGCTGGGGGAAGTGGTGGAAGGTTTGCTAAGCTGCTGGAGCCGCGCTATGAGCATCCGTCTTGCTATTATAACTACCATCATAATTTTATGTATGCAAATAATAAAAACACCATTTACACCCCCGAAAGTCATTCTTCAGGTGCAGATAGCCACAATGGCGTAACAGAGACCCCGCGGTGCGGGGCCCGAGCTCCAGGGGGGCCCCTCAGCACAACACACTCTGAACGGGCGGCAGCCCCCTGACTGGGTCTAAGTGGGAGGGGCCCCCCTACAGTTATTTCGCAGGAGGTCCCCCCTTAAATGTCGTTATCACACTGGATAGCCACCTGGTGCGGGGACATTTTAAAAGGGGGGGCACAGTGTTAGACCTGAGTGTTTCAATTGTTAACAATGTACTCTGAAATGCTAGCCCAGTGTCTAGATACTGCTCAAAGTGGGTCGGTGTTCAGTTGAACCTGGCTTCTCCTTGTCAGACAACCCTTTTCTCTGCAACGCATGTTGAGGGGCACCGGAGCCATAATAATTGTCAATGTGATTACGAAGAATCAAGTAGTGACCAATACTTTTAACATTAAAAGGGCTACTGCCTTTACTAAATCATAAAAATGGGATAATCGAATACTAGACAGATACACCCGTGTTCGGGGTGACGTTATGAGGACAAAGGTTATCCCGTAATTGGTGGGTTTAGATTTCAATCCCCAGCGTGGTTTCATTGTACCATATTTTAAGTATCAAAAGCATCAGGGGGTCTTTAATGGTCGCTTCAGCTCTTTTAAAAAAGAAATCAAACTCAAGATGAAAGTCTAAACCCACCAATTACGGAGTAACCTTTCTCCCCATAACGTCACCTCCGACCTCAGTACTGTGCATCGAGTGTTTAATAGAAAACGCAATTGGAACCATACTAAACTTAATACCGTTTCAGTAATCGTCCACCCTGAATAAGTGACATCTGGATTAAAAATCCGCGAAACACGGTTTGACTTGTTTTGTCCCTGTGTAATTGGGCTTGTGTTGTTCCTGTGAAAATGTCCTTAAATTGTTGGTTGAAACTACATTCATAATTTCATGAGATTATTGTCTAATTTCTGACTTCAGAACTTCTCTTCTGTATTGCAAATCTTGCAGACAATATTTGTGTAGTGTACATTGTAAATTGGTAAACTCAGTATCTAGTAACATGATATTTTCACTACCATATTTGTAGTTTTTGACATGTTTGACGTCAGTAAGATATCACAGAAGCATCCCTGAAGTAATGCGTCTCCAATGAACCTGTGGGACATGTTGTCTATTTTACGTGCAAGACCAACATGGACACTATGGCAGTCTCACAGAGAACGTGTGCAGGTAGAATTGACATTGGCCAGGTCTAAAATGGCCTGTCATTTTGAGGCTACTTTCATGGGCGTCTGATACACCAAATGAGTGTGTGCAATAGCAAAGCAGCCCCGTTGTTCACTAATGGAAATATTGCATCCTTAGCCTCTAAATGAGGAAGGGAATTTATAGAAGGACGGAAGGTGAATTCAGCTTTTTTTGGCATATGCATATGTTTATATCCAAACTTTCACATGGGAATGCCATTTACAGGGGGCACTTTGAGATGCAAATGCAGAATTTCCCTTCACTGGCTTGCAGAAAGCTCTAGGGTAGTGGTCTTCGAACAGTTTGATGACGCCCATGCCTGAATTAAAAAACATTTTTTCACAATTATTCAATAAAATTGCCAGCTCGAAACATATTTAACAATTCAAACTACGCGGTTATGTTTCGTTAGCCCTTTCAAAAATCCAATCAAATACATGATTGCCAACATGCTATAGGCAACCTGATCTCGCTAATGTGCCAAAGGATGCACAATGTGATCATTTATCAAACATGGGTGGGGAGACTTGGAAGGTTATTGAGAGCCTGTTACCCTTTGACACGTACTCCCAACAAGGACATGGGTGACAAAAGATGTTACTGATGCCCCATTACAGAGCGGCTCACTGCCCCCGTGTTTTTTCAGTAAAACACAGCATTATTCTTAGCGTGGTGGTACTCTTGGCCCGTTCCTGTGCTTCTGTAATACTCATGGAATTCAGTACTAAACTAGGGGTACTAAAAGAGTAAGTCATGGCTACTCACAGAAAAAATCTTTGTGAATCAGCAATTTGGAATACATTACAAATTGAGTAAAGATTTTTCTTGGGTTGACACTTGTTTCCATTATACATACGGGAATGGGTAATTGTGTTAACAACTATAATGTGCTGATTTGAGAGTACTACTGACACAATCTGCTTCAGCAAGCGAAAATACAAGAGAAAGTTACTAGAGACTGGTAAACCTGTAAAGAAGGAGCCATTACAGTCAATTCTTGAATCCGCCCTTTCTAAAAACATTGCTGCAGAAAAATTCTCTTAACTCCTCAGTTCCAGTTTGCAAGAAAGCCTGGAGTATCAATACATTTTCTGAGTTCCCCCGACATTGTAGACTGCACAATCTTCAAAACCAGTTGCATCATTTACAAAGTCATCAGAACCAGCACTCCCGCATATCTGGCTGACAAGCCCACCACCTCTAGTGGCTCTTGGCACACTCCCACCCAGGTACCATCAGACTGGAGGCAAAGAAGGTTAAAAAGAAGCAAGGATTGGCAAAGCCAATAGGTCTCACCTATGCAAGAGCTATTGGCTTTACCAATATGTTTTAGCCATGTGGTTGCTGTGGCTAGCGTGACTGGTGTTTAGCATGGCTAAACGTTAGTAGCGTAAAGGAGAATGGCGTGGACTGGAATGTCGTAAAGTGAAGTAGACTGGAGTGGCGAGGAGGGGCGTAGAGTGGTGCAGAGTAGAGTGTAGTGGGGTAAAGTGGAGTATGCATGGTATGGGAGTGCACTGCCATTACAGGCAACACATCTTCAATTGAAATGACCATTATATTTGCACATACATACAGTTTTAGTGACAAATGTACACAGCGCACAAACGTTCATGTGTGGAAATGTCATCATTTAGTATATTGATTTGTTTTGATCATTTCAAAATATTTGCTTCCACCACGCTTCAGGATTACCAAAAAATGTGCTTTTCTAATTCTGATATATTCAGAAATATCTGCATAGTTCATTTACAGACATTTAAATGTTGTTGTGTGTTAGGAAAAAAATAACATTGTACATCCTTCCACAAGCACACCACCAGCAGCCAGCATGATTGTCACATAAATCCTCTCACGTTGAAGTCAGAGACAGAAAAGTAAACACTACGCTCCCTGGAATAGAGAGCCTAGCATTTGACCTCTGTCTTTCAAATGCACAGCAAATGTGACAAGATAAGAACAAGATTTAAAGGCCTGTTTAAAGAAATTCAGTACTGGTGGAAGAATACAATAAATCGGGTTTGAGCAATGGAAGGAAACAAACTCAAGCATTTATGAAACAGCTGAAGATGAGCCTTTTTAAAGATGCTTACATTATGCTGTAGAAAGAGTCTACTTGTACTCTCAAAACCATCTGCCTCTCCTATCACTTGTTAACTGTATCTTTTCCTCTGACACGTACAGTACATCACTGTCATTCAGTTAGATTTGTGCTTAGAAATACCACATAATATATGCATTCGTTGTGGACTAGAGAAAGATCCTCCAGTACTGGCCAATAGGACTATTCCAGGGTTCTTGTTTTAAAGTGGGCACAGCTACAACACCTGATCTTATGGTCATTTTATAGCACTGTGGCTAATTTTATGCAGGCATAGCATCTGTTTACAACTACACACCATACAATGCCATAGTTAACAAACTAATGTTTACACAGAAAAAAGCTCAATCTGTCAGCTTTGTCATGTCCTGATTCTTTCATTTCCCTCATCCTTTGCATTAGCTATTCTCACTCCATATTACTAATGTGTTCTATACACAGTCATCTAGGAATCCCTGCCCATTGGTACAAGGCACCTTGAGAGACTGATGAAAAAGCTACCAACTGGCTATATTTAGTATTCATGGTATTCACTTAGGTTTACAGAATATACTTTACTTAATTCTGCCTGGACTTATTTTCTGCATTGTGGAACATCTGCACATATGAGTTTACAGAACATTTCGATGCACATTTAAAAGTGGAGATACATATAGGAAATTTATTTTGTATTATTTTTATTTATTTACTAGGGCACTCACAGAAAAGTGAATTATCTATAGTTCCTCACACTTATCTATTACCTTTTATACATACATTGCAATAAACAGTGTTGGGCACACTGCTTAGTTTGTGCCAGTGTTTTCTGGTGCTCAGCACAGGCACGTATGTTTTAAACACTGGCACTTGTTTATGAGAGTACACCCCATGGCTGTGCTCTTAGCATATATTGTGAGCACAGCACAATTGTTTAGCAAAGCAATTTATTAGGAAATGATAGCATTCACAAATTCCATCCTATTTCTTTAGCAGGGATTTGAGGGAAGGTGACCAGCAATATTCTGAATGCACATATGCAAATCACCACCATAGGTGGCAAAGGTATGCCCAGATGTGGGTCCCGTGCTCGCTATGCCACTGGAACCAAAATATACCTAGCTGATGAACCCTTATCAGGGCAAAACTGTTTCTAGGTTGCTTGTGTTCTGTTTCAGTGAGGACCTGGTCTGGCAGTTTCGGCTGGACTGTTCCCATGAGAAGCATGGTCTAGGCTGCTTTGCATATGGCTGGGTCCAAACAGAGGTGACATGGTGAGCAAAAGAAAGATGGGTTTGGATGCTACTTGGAACGATTGGCAGTTGCTAAACATTTTGCAAGCATTCTGCCCATCACCTTTTGTGTGTTTGATATACCCCCCTAAGTGGTAAGGGAATGTCCAGATGTGGATCCCGTGCTCACTGTGCCAGTAGAAGCAAGATATATCTGGCTTATTGAGCCCTCATCAGGGGAAAACCGGTCTTGGTTGCTTATGTTCTAGTTCGGTAAAGACCTGGCCTGGCAGTTTGACTGTTCCCATGTGAAGCAGGGACAAGTCTGATTTGCATATGGCTAGGTCCAAACTGAGGGGGCATGGTGAGCAAAAGAATGGCGGGTTGGGATGCTGGTTAGACGAATTGCATGCGTTCCTCCCATTACTGTTTGTTTGTTTTCATGAATATACCCGAAATGTTATTACAAAGTTGAAAAAGAAAGGAAACAGCGTTGGTCCCAGCACACAACCAAAATAATTATCATTTTGCAGAAGGGTAGGTTTCAGCTGCTTTTCTAAAGCTCATTAGAGCGGGTTTATTTATTAATCTCTAATGGAAAGCGTTTCATATCTGCGGTCCAATTACAGGGTATCGATGTTCTCCTTTCCGGCAGCACGGCGTGTTTGCTATCTTCAGTCCTGAATTGGTTGAAACGAGGAGTCGGGAAACTTGTATTACTTCAGTATTTCAATTAAGATATTTCGGGCTAATATCCTTCCAGTACTTAAACACAGGACGTGGAACTTCAAAGGTGAATTTCTGGTTCACCGTTACCCAATGGTCTATTTAGAGACCTGGTGAGATATTTTTGTATTTCTTACAATTCAAAACTAAGAGGGCTGTGAAGTGTCTTTATGGGCAAGTAACGGGGAAACATGGTAATAAGGGGAGATCCCCAAACTTGCATTGCATAGTCAGTTTTGAGTAACTAGCCGACCCTACATTCTTCCTATAATGTGTTTTATCAATGTACAGTGACGTTGATATAATTACCTCTCAGATGTGTGCATTAATACTAATGCATGTCCACATCCCAGATTACAATCTTTCTAACCTATCAATGGTAATTATTAGCACAAATAGCTCTGGGATTTGGGGCCAAATCTCAGTGGCACGTTTTTCTGATGTTCTCTCGCCTATCTGCAGCTCTTCAATCCCACCCACTACATTTTAGAGAAGTTTACAAGGTTTTCCCAAACTTTGTAAATGCTTGTCAGTACCCACAATTGTATGAACATGAAGATGTTCACCTCATTTGCATGGGCTATTAATAGGGCTTAGTTTGAGCCAGTGGTTGCAGGTGGATCCTGGCATTTTTCGGAACCAGCACTTACTTTTCCTCACTAGACTTGGACCCAAAGCAGGGGAGAAAAAAAATGCACATGGAAAGGATGGCGAAGAGAAAGATGGAAAGACAGTAACAAAGGGAGAAAGCCAGTGCTTAATTTGTAAATAAAAACGTGCTGGTGCCAAAAGCCCTCCTCTTGAACACACGGCTGCTGCATTTAAATGTGCAAGCACGAAATACTGGGGCAGCGTAATCCCGAAGCCATCTCGGGCCTCTTCAAACCGTTCAAGGCCACTCCCTGCCCCTTCAGCTGACTCTGGCAGCTTTCTGCTTTCTACCTTAGTGACGCTTTTTCCATTTTCTCTTCCTCCATCTTTCCCAAATGTGTCTTTTGCTCGCAGCAAATGCTTGAGGCAAAAGAATAAGCTCCGGCCCTCAAAAATAAGTGCCAGTGCTCAGCACCAGAAACAACAAGCACAAATTAGGCACTGGAGAAAGCACAGATGAAAAAATACCCCCAATAATGAAATACAGGGGCAGGCGGTAAATGGTGTGGGAAGACAGAGGCATGAGACGCAATCAAGGCTACATGGCCTTGGTAGTCAGCAGTCCTGACATTCGTCAGCGCCTGCTCCAGACTTCTGAGAAACACTTTGGGCACAGATACTTAGGACCTGATTTATGAAAAGTTAGCGCCGCCTTTGTATAATTTTTTGACGCAAAAGCGCCACAAAATTACAAAATATAATAATATTTTTTAAGTTTGCGCCGCTATTGTGTCAAAAAATGACATAAAGGCTGCACAAACTTTTCATAAATCAGGCCCTAACTGTTCTTCAAATGAAGTACTGCTAGGTAGAATTAAGATGACTCTCTCCAGGGGAGAGGTGCTTACTGCAGAAGAAATCTGAATATGTAAAAAAAGCACTTTTGATTGACCTTTCACACTCATATGGTCTCTGTGTGTAAAAATAGACCAAGCCTGTGTTTAGAAATTAGGATTAGAATGTGTGTGCCTATTACTACAGCATATAAATAGGACCCTTACACAGGGAGACATATTCAGCAGGTTTCTAGACTGGATTTCTTGAAAATAAAAAAATGAAATCCACCTCTAAGGAAATTGGTAGGCAAAAATTTTCCAAAAGGGGATTGAAATCTGTCTCTGGAACAGAACTTGCTTTGGAAAACCACCACAACAACTTCAAGGGTGAACTAGAGGAGGGTCATGCCGAAATCCACAAAACATACAAAAGAAGCAGGAGTGTAGCACGGTTTCCCTGAGCCCGGATGCAAACAAGGAAATTTCCCCTTTGACTGTGGTTTTGGTAGTACAATTGCTTCTTCTGAATCTTTGATACAAAATATATGCATGAATTATAAGCTGTAGCAGAATACTTCACCGAGAAGCATCCAAATAATGGTTAGACAAGATAATGGCAAATGACCATAGCTGAAGTGTCAATCAAGAAAATATATATTTTATGTCAACTCGATTTCGGTCCAGAAGGCAGTATACAATACAAACCAGCACAGTGCTAGTGAATATGGGTAAATACCAAAAACAGAAATATTAGATAAAATGAAATCAAAAGCGGTGAAGCTTTGGCTGTTAAATATTGATTTTCGTAAAACAGCCTTTTGGATTGGGTAGTTTTCCTCATACTATATATCAAAACATACAAAATATAAATGTTGTCACTATTTCAAGCCCCCTGGCAATGATTTATACAGTGCAGGGTCTTCTTCATCAGGCCTACTGTCTAAAGACATTATGAGTAGCATACTAAGTGAATTGGATCAGGCCATGGCAGCCTGCCATGCGGTGTAAGATGCCCCTAACCCTGCAGCCTCCATGGGAATGTCCAGATGAGCCTGGCTGGTGTACGGGTATTGCTTGGTTCATTGTCTTCTATGGGGTACTGGCTCTTCCAGCCTTTTCAGAACATGGCAAGTAGATACCAGAAAAATGGAGAGTCTCTAAAGTTTCCCTTTCACTCGGCCCTATTCAACACCATTGACTGACACAATTTAAGGGCTTGTGCGCAACGACTCACATGTTCATCTGCTGCACCTTACTTGGTGCAGGCTGCTCCTTCCCGGTACATTCCACAATGTCGGCGCCTTCCCTTCAACAATGTAGACGCAGGAGTAGCAGTGCATAGTGATTTTAGAATATGTGTCAAACCCGCCTTGCCTGCAGTAGCCAACGAGCTTCCTCCAAGCCTGTTGAATGACTATGGGGCTTCTGATGACTTCGGAGGATGGAAAAGCCCGTCTGCCGAAGTCCCGATGGGTTGGTTGCCGCCAGTGTGGCAGCCTCCGCTTCGGGCCCATTGCAAGTTTCCTGCTGGGTCAGCGGATGGAAACACAGTTTCCACCCACTGACTCAGCCGAAAACAGCCTCCAGCATTGTCTCCGGCTCATAATAGAGCCGGCGGCAATGCTGTAGTGCGTAGGGTGCACCAGCCAAGTGCATAGGCAATGCAGGGGTCCCCCTGGGGAACCCTGCACCCTGTCTCCACCAGCCTTTTTATGGTGGGGTTACCGCCATGAAACCCCTGGCGGAGATGGGGGTTGTAATCCCCAGGGCATCACTCCTTGCAGCGCTGCCCTGGCAGATTAGGGCTGCCAACATTGCCAGACCGATGTGTAATCAAAATCCGGCGGTGCTGGCTGTCCAATGGCGGTGCTACCGCTGCTATCGTAATATGGTGCTCGGACCACCACAACCCTGGCGGTCATTAGATCACCAGGAGGCTCTATATGTCTCTCAGGGACTTGGCTTCTATTGGTGCAGCAGGTGGAGTGTCTCCGAGGCCTGAGGGCCTTGCTGAGCTCTGGTTATTCCTCTATTTTATACTTCAAGCAGCAGCAGCAAGGGGATCTATTTTATTACTCGCACTAGGGTCCACGATACACGAGCTATGCTACTGACATCCCTGCTTGAGGAAGTAGTTGGCTTCTAAGAATGCTTCACAATAACTAGATAAATGTTTACCATTTGCAGCTGCACCGAAAGCTTAGACCGTTATTTCTTCTTCTCGACTGTACCATTTATAATTCCGCAAACCTGGCTTGTCCTTGTTTGGCTGTGGGATTAATGGGGTGTGTAAACACTTTGGTTACTGTGGAATTACAGCATCGTTCTGGTGGTTTTCAAACGGCGTCATTTACTGCCGCCTTCAGCCAACTGCGTGCTGCGTTTCCAGTGCTGTGTGTGGACGAAATACATACTGCTAATGACCCCGATTCAGGCGGCAGACTCCCGCTTTTGGAAGACAAAAATTGATTTATTTAGTTGTTTCACGCCTGAAATTGCCTATGCTTAAATAGAAATCTATAAGAGAAATACATTCTCACGATTATTTTTTTAAGTCTTCCACTTGCCTTTTTTGAAATGTTGGCAGGTGCGGGCCAGGATATTTTTTCCATGGAAATAAGCAAGCTTCTGCATGAACAAACATTAAACAGTCCATAAATAAAGAAATTTTACTTGCATGTATTTTAAATTGTGTATATTGGAAACTTCTCCTGAACTGCTCACATGAACATCAGTTTTAGTCTTTCACCTTCAGGTAAACACATATAAGATACCGGACAGCCTAAATGAAAAATAAATGCAAGTGAAGTTAATCAGTGGGCAAAGCACTGTTGTACATTATGAAACCTTTATTAGTTAATACACTCCAGAGGTCTGAGTGTAACCAGAGTCATATAGTTGAACTCTGGTTGGTGCAGTGACTTGTGCATGTTTAGTGCTATGATATACCAATCTGTGACAGAAAGTACTGTGGATATGTTAGTCATTATTTTGAACTTGCATCACACACAGTATAAAATAGGCTGCTTCAAAATGTGCAAAAATATTTAAGGTAAAAAAAGTACTTCCAAAATATAAATTTAGTACTACCCAGACTGTATGTTGTGGATTTGTTTTTTTATAACTGTCCTTTAAAAGCACACACTTCACAGCTCTGCTGGTAATTTCCTTGCACTATCACTCTAAAGGAATACATTTGCAGATTAACCAGATGTGTGCATTTACATTTCTTTCAGGCAAACAGGCACCCTGACAAGAAGGCTTGTTTAGCTGTCTGGCAATTCCTCAGCACAGGAGACAACAGCCCCTACCTGTCTTGGGACAGCTGTCTTTTCACAAAAAGTAGAGGAACTGTTTTTCTTAACATAAAAAGAAGTGGGGCAAGGCCACGTAGGCCAATATGGCGGACGGGTTTTACTGAAGCTCTGTAGCCTGGCCACGATCAACTGCCCTCGTGCCTGACAGCACGGCCCCAGACTGCAGCAGAAGGCATCAGGATGACCCCTACGCTCAGCTGAGGGCCACAAGCCAACTTTAAGGAGATGGGGTGCAACCGAAGTGGCATGAGGCTCCTATCCGTGGAGCCTGCCTGAGTCCAAGATGGCGACATCGCTTAAGAAGAACTCACTACGACTCTCGCGGTCCCTTGACTGCGGATCCAGTGTGTGCGTGCCGACCAGACCCCTTTGCAGCTCCTGCTTCTGTGACCCGGAGGCCTGCTCTTGTTAGCTTGGGGCCCACCCGAGAGCATGATGACAGACGCGACAGAGGTCACCTAGAAGTATGAAGAGGGGCGGCTGGGGGGTGACCGACTCTCGGCCCCAGGCCTTGTCTGTCCCAACAGAATGCACCTCAAGGCTTGCCTGGGGGAGGGACATCCGCTCTGCCCTACCTCCCTCCCTGCAGACGCTGAACACTAAATGGGCACAGGGGCAGTCCAAAGAGCCATGCAGCAACTGAGGCCTGGTCCTGTGTCATGCCAGGCAGTTCTAGGGTGGGAAGGCAACAGACCTAGATCAGAATCAGCAAATTTCAACAAGAGAGAACTGTTAGCACGCCTGACCTTACTAAGTAAACTTACAAGGGGACGCGAGTAGTTCGATGAACCTTCTGACTCGCAGTTAACATGTTCTTACCATAGACCCACATAATCAATAATCAATACACGATCAACAATCATTAGTAACCAATAAATCAATAATCAATGGAATCAGTAATTGTCACGCACCATGACCTTTCAGTCATGAATAACCACACCTTTGGTAAAAGTTTAGAATGTTTATTTCGCTGTATTAACAATGCTAAGGTCATGTAGATTAATCTCAAAATGGGTTGTCCAAAGTCTTAAAACCAAATGAAACACATACAGGAATTACACTGGTTGTCCAAAGCAGAGGAAGAAACGTAATTTAATCAAAGCTTGAACTACAACACATTCTAAAGTTATGGTGCAAATCAATAGCAAAGTCTATTGCGTCAATGTTATAACATACATGTAATTTAGCAGAGAAATTCATCAAGCATTTGTCCCTGTTATCATAAGTCATTAGTAAGAATCCTTAACTAACATCAGATTATCATCAGAATGTTGGGCTTCATGCAAATAATTTAGTAACACGAATTTGGAAAACATCTAACTATGGTTCTATCAGAACAACGCAGTTGTTACCTAATTAGAAAAAGCAAATATGCATGATAATCACAATTCGGATTTACCTATCCTCGGGGTGGATCAGCAAAGCAGAATCAGTCTTCGTCGTCAGGACATCAGTCGCTTAGCAAGGCATCAGGCTTCAGCATCAGAATTAAAAGGGCAAAGTCTTTAACCATTAATTACGTCTCTTGTCAAGACGCATAAGAAAGTAATAATCTTTTGGGCAGGAAAAATATGGGCAATAAGCTGTCTTCTCTCAGAATGAATGATTTAATGTCTTCCCTCCGCGTACTCTTGTTAAGTCAAAACTGTTTACACTATCCCCTAAATCCCTATTGGTCAGTTAATCGTATGTTAACACTCCGGCCAATAAAACTAAAATCACAAATCTATGAATTCTAATATTACTTTATTCTCATATTGTTGATTGGTTCGTCTTGCGATGTCCTCATCATCCGGCTTGTCAGGATGTCAGGTAACAATATTGTTGCAGCTCCTACTCTAGTCAGTATCTTCATTGTTCATGTCCTGGGAAAGTCATTCTCACACACATTATACATAAAATGTTGCATTAGCAAAATCATAATTTCCTTGCAGTCGGTTCTCACGAAAAGCTTTCGTTATAAGCACATTTAAACAATACAATAGAGATTCACACTTTAATTCACTTGGTCAGCCATTTTATTAAACACTAAGAAATACAGCTTTTACATGAGGCCTGGCAAGTAGGCCAAGACACTCACCAAGTTAAGGCCTACAATTAATAAAGCTAAAGCTAAATTCATAACCCTTAATATGACATATTACTGCATTAGTCTAACATATATTCATCATTTTATAAGTACTAAATCATTGATTAGTACATTTTGTTAACACGGGTGGCCATTCTTCGTAATCACATTTTCAAATGTATGCATTATTTTTCTACATTATTTTATTTTCTACATAAACTTATTATTCAAAATACATAAACCCTCATTAATATTTTTTATTAAAACACCTGCACTAGCAGAACATATTGTTTAATTAAGAATAGTAAGACAGTATTGACATTAGAAAACATTACTATTGATCTATCATGTCACCAAGGCAGCTATAGCTCCAGATCTAGGGTCTTCATCGATATTCAGGTATTAACTAGTTGCCATAAAAGGCAAGTCAGTGGAGGAAAGAATTAGTAAATTGGCAATATATCAGGGTTTAGACATGAAATGGCCAGAAACTGTTCCTCAGCAGAATGGAATTGTTCAGATGGTGCTAGGCTTCAGTAGGAAGAATGCATTTATTAATTAGTAATAGTACAGGTTCAGACGGTAACCAATTGAATTAATGGTCAAGGATCAGTACATGAGCTACACTATAAAGCTACAATGCTGGCCAGTTATAAAGGAAGGAAAAGTACTTTGGGAAGCCTTCAAGTGTACTTTATTTTATTAGTAAATACGTACGTGTGACCCTCACCAGAGCATCAGACAACTGAACACTTTACAGAAAGATACAACCATATAAATAAACATTATTGCAAACAAAACCAGATAGATTTTTCAGACATAAAACTCCAAAATTACAGTTGCATTAACAGAGACAGAAACTAAAAATTAGATTTTAAAACACCACATGCATGGTATTAGACACAAATGTAGGGGGAATTCATAATAAACCGTGGACGTTTGCACATACAAAAATCAGGAATGAGCTAATAAACAAATACAAGAAACACACGAGGTGGCTCGGTGCCAAGAAATATAAAACCAACCTCTTTGCACGGGCAAAAGTCAGCCAAAACTTAACGAAAACCAAGCTTCACTAATCAAAGCATTTGAGGATTTCACATAAGCAAAAAAGGGGCCTTTGATAAAATGGAAGCACCTGGAGAAAGCGTCATGACTTTACACTTAAATAAAGAAGGCCAGGAAAACCTAAGAAAATAGGCAGATGGACATTCTCCACATTACAGCCAGTCTCTGCAGACAAATCACATGTCCCTCGCACACTGAAGCACATTTTTATTCTGAAGAGCTCACAGGGAATGAGCCTGAAAGCTTTGTCTTCAATGAAGCTTATTTAGGAAAGAAGAATATATAAGAAATTAGATTTATCAAAGGGGGGATTGACCACTTTAACTCTTGGGAGCAGATAGAAACAGGACACAATCCAAGAGCAGCAATAAGAATATAAGGCATCATGTTCTCAAAGTTATCAGGTGGAGATAGACTAAACTAAACTGGTGGAAAAACGTAAATATTTAGGCCAAAGGATCAGGACGTGTAGTCTTTCTTTCCAGTCTTTCTGCAAATGCCCATCCATGCCATGTGTAGAGTTCAGGTGAAATGGAGCTTTCATGCATCCCACCATTTACTTACGTCACAAAGACATCTAAATATTTAAGCGTTTACAAAATGAACAAAGTGCACTTTAAAAAATTTAACTGAAGCAACCGGCTCAAAGTTGTCCTAATATAATCATGACTAATCCTAAAACCTCAGTCCTATACAATTATGCAGATGTTGCAATTCTAAATCTTGGTTTGGGACCGGCCTTCTTCGGGGTATGTGGAGCAATACCAATTTGTTTTCTTTAAAGTTAGCTCCTTTGTAAGGAACCTCACTCTTAGTGGAGTAATCAGTGTAGGTTTAAGGTAAGTACCAAAGCAAAAGTCACTCAAGACATTTTCAGGTTGAACATGTTGGAAGGTGTCAGTTCCTGTCTTCGACATCTTGACTTCATTGCATTTCATAGACTCAATAAACACTTTCAGGCTATTGATCCTGACAAAATAGAAAACGTGAGGGCACTGTTTCAAATTTTTAAACGAACTTCGCATCTTTATGAATTGATTTAATTATACCCATTGATAAACTGGTGCTCTTATTTTTACGATTTCATGTCAGTTTGATCCCTCACACATGGAAATATTTCTGAGTTGAAAAAAATGGCACGTAGTTATTTGTTCATGTTAGTACTCCTTTTGCTGTTATTTTGCATTACATGGCATATACAGTTAATCACATGATTTTTGACTCTCTGTCCAAGGCATGGTTTCCTAATCTTATAAAGCAGCTGCTATGTCCTCTCAGCGTCAAAATTCTCTGATCAGAATTCAGGTGCCCGCAATTTCCCAAACCAGTTTTCCTTTTGTTTTTTTTTACATCTCCTCTCCTAAGGATGTAGAAAACAATGTCAGAATGCCATGTCGGGATCAGTGTGAGCTGGTATGAGTTAGCATCCCTCTTGCGTCTCATCCGGATCCACCAATTATTCGGATAACCCTGGTTCCTGTTTGTGACTCAAAAGCACACTGCCCAGCTATGGGCGGAGTCTGAGTCAGGAGCAGCCCACTTAGGTGTGGGTCAAAGCCCCACCAATACCTTAACTTAGTGATACATTATCATCACACACTTGGTGCACTGCAGAAGTCAGGAAGGTCCCGGTTCCTTTTAAATCATTCAGTTCCTTTCAGTCTCCATATCAGGCTGCGGAAGCATACCAGACCAGAAGAGACCCAGGAAATCTCCTCCAGTAGCAGCTCAGCCTTAGGGACCCCAAGGTGGCAGTTCCCAGGCTAGAGCCGCTCCTGCCAAAGTAGCATCTGATGTATTTCGTATACACCCTTGGCAAGTTCATCCCTAAGTCCAACAACCCTGGTGTGGTGTCAGCACTGAGACTAACAGCGGTCCACCTTGTAACACTGACTGAAAAACACTCAAACATATTCCCTAGTGCAGGCAAAGCCACGGCAATGCAGACACACACCTTAGCTCTCTGCAGACAATGCCATTCAACCCAAAGTCAGGCTGTGCACAATGCTTGCAGCAGCCCCGCTTATCATACAGAAACACTTAACCACACACAACATGAGACTCATTTGTCAAACACTTAGGTTGATTCCTGTTACAAACAGGCTCCACCACATTCACTACTCAAAAATTAGATTACCAGTGACATGACATGTAACGTTAAATACATATGGTATCTCTTATGATTGTGGTTTTTATGCAGGTAGCCAATGCACACTGCTGTAATTCCATGAACTAGCAAAACATTTACTCATAGACATTGACTACATTGAATGGATGCAAAACTACTTTCAACATTTAAATCTTTAATCAGTGATATCATATATAAAATATTGGTTTATTTAAAAGCATTCACAGACATAGCAGTCTGCTGAACCCAGCAGGCCACTGTCCTTGGGATGGCTATCATTCCTAATAGGTCCCAAACTGAAACTATTCATAAGGTAGGTCGATCATCGACCCAGCAGGAATCACAAATTTAAAAATACAAGTTTAATACATTAGGAATTAGCGATTTCGTAATTGGGATTGGGAGAAAATCGCAGTTTGGAAATGTTTATTCCCAATGTTAGTACATCTGCTCCTTAATTCTAGGAAATTCTTTGAAGCAAAAGTGCTTTAAAATGCAAGAGCATAGAGATCTCTTTATGAATAATGGTGAGTGGATAGCATAGGGTGATCAAGCAAACCTTAATTCACCCAGATGCGTAAAAAAGGCAAAAATTCAGAAGAAAATGTTTAAAAAGTCATAGGCCTTAGGATCCATTTGAAAATCTAGCTTTGTAAATTCGTATAGTCTGTCATTTTGAAATATATACATATATAGCACTTTCTTCAATTCTACTTTCCTTTTCCTTTCATTTTACCATCCCTCACCTTCCAAGTAGATTCTCCTTCATGTTTATGACAGCAAATCTACCTGGAAACGACAAACACACTTTCTCGAACTAAAACATCAGTGTTAACTATTTTCTCTAAACAACATTAACTCTGTCCGCAAACGTTTTTTTGTTCATTTCTGGAAAGAGATACGCTTTGCTGTTTGATACAAGATTTTCATTTTCAATAAATAATTTTTCCTCGAAAAGATGAGAGGTTTGCCATGTTGGGGGCCAATCAAAGTTGGTACTAAAGCAGGATACAGCTGAGCGACAAAGACATATCCACACACGTTCAGTGTCCCTCACACACATTTATTGACACACCCTTCCCTCACAGCAATCAATACATTTTACTTATCTGGTACATATATGGAGGAATACCTATGACTGGGAGTAATGACAATTTGGTCCCGCCAGCATACCAACGGGCACACGTACCTCCTCCTGCCACTTATATTCTTTTCACTAATTGTCTGCCATTTTGAAGGCTTTCACCCTTTGAAGATTAGGATTTCTTGATGTTGTTTGATGTGAGCCATTCATGTGACACTCTACAAGACGTATGTCCTGCTAGAGATATGAAGTATATTGTCTTCTTAGTTTCTGTAGTTCACTCCAGGGGTTAAATTTTACCAGCACAGGGCCCCAACCTTTTGATCTCACTGCACCTGCAAGAGTAGTCACACAATATTGCTTTATCTCTAGCAGTAGTAGGTCCATTGTTACCCCACATTGGTGGCTACCTGTTAACATCTAGCTTTTGTTGATATAAGAACCCCTTAGCTACTTTCGATACCATCAACTCTAAGCTACTGTCCAGAATACAGGCAGTGCATCTAGGGACAATGCTCTTGCTTGAGTAGGATCTATTTCTCCTCTTCTGATATTACATGCACACTGATCTCACAAAGGGTCCCTTTAAAACATAGGCAGAGCCAGTGATATTTGTAAGACTTTCCTATGGGTGTCTACTGTTGCCTGTGCCACAACTGGTTAAATATATACAAAGATTAGACTAATACCTTATTCGCTTTTTCTTCTAGATCAATAAGGTATCAGTTTCTGGCCCAATTAACTGGGTGTCGTATAGGCCCCTGTGACAATTGTAAATAATTTAGGACTGAAAATGCACCTGGAGTTCTGAAACTGGCATCACCTGGAGACTGTCATTTTTTAAGAGCGTCACTTTATAACTATTAAATTGATTCTTTCAGAACCAGATTCTTAATCATTCTAATCATAGTAAGTAAGCATCACTTTAGCAATCCTATACGACTTTTGTTAGAAATAAAACTTCTAAAGCTTCAGTGAGGACATTTCACGGCTGGACTGGAAACCAAAATCACCTCTAGGCACACATTTTAAAATCTGGCCTACACTGCAGGAGACAGAAAATAGGATGGGACCATGGGGTCATTCATGGGTGTGCCATAGCAGCCCATATTGATGTGAGTGGCAGAATGACCAATACAGTCCCTGCCAATTTGATGAGGCTACTGGAAGTGTCTGGTCACAACTGAAGGTTATCCTTCAGAACCCAGAGAGCCTAAAACCTAAAGTTCACTGGCAGGTGACCCTAAATAGTCTTAACGTTTAGAATACAAGCAGGAAGAGGCCACACTAACGCGTGTGCCCCTTTATCTGTTCTCTGGTCCCTCTTAATGATCACCCCACAGGAACAATATGGAGTGGTTTCCTGACTTATAATGAGATACAATATTTATACCATTGACGAGCAGTCTACTAATCAGAGTTCTAGGTAGTGATACTAATTGTGAGTAGTTCTGCATGGAAACTGAAGCCTCATACTTGCAAAATATGACTAAGATTTATTAAAAAAAAACTTAGTGGAGCTTCTTCAAGATATAGAAGGGCTGTAAGAGCTTGGAATATGGCTGTTCCCACTCATTGTGTGTCCATCTCCTTGATGCTTGTATATCCTCTTAAAATGTAGGTATGTATAATAACAACATTTTAGGAATAGGGTGTCCGGCAACATGCAGTCCATCTTCACCATTCGCAGGATAACAGTTGAAGACGAAGAAGCCACCGGAGATGTGTCCTATGGTGCAGCTACGCATCTTCTTTTGTTTTTCTGCACAAGTGTCTGAAGTAGCGTTGACAATTCTGAGCACATTCACTTTCCATTCGTGGGGGGACCAATATAGTAAAAACAGACAACTGAGTAGTAACATTCTGTGTACTGTCCTTTTGCAACATCAACCATATTCATGAAAGTTAAAAAGTCTATAAAACTGATCCCACTTCTAGACCACATCAAAGGCAGTATTGTTTCTTGGCATTTAGGCCATAGCTACTAACTAAAAATGTTAATATTTTAAAATCAGAAGGCACAAATGCTAAGTTACCCTAACCAGGCCTTGAATCTGTGAACAGCAGGACACGCATTCTTTTCTGCAGTAAGTGCTCAATCCTGTGAGCTATCTGCTTGGCAAAATAATTAAAATTCCTATTACATATGTGTTTTTTACAAATAGAAACAAAGCTGGAAGGTATACAGGCAGTGGTTAAAGAACATTGAGCAATAAAATACAAATCCAAGGGCCAGATGTGGCAAAACTAGGTTTTGTGACTCAGAAATTGCGACTCGGAGCAACTCGCAATTTCCGAGTCTCAAAACCATATGCAGAATGGTGTCTCAGACACCGTCTGCGAGTCGCTATGGGGTCGCAAAGACCCACCTCATTAATATTAATGAGGTGGGTCACATTTTGCGACCCCATAGCGAGTCCCTGCACTCACAGGGATGGTGGCCTGCTGTAGTCAGCACACCTCCATGTCTGTGACTGCTTTTTAAATAAAGCAGTTTTTATTTTTCATTTTGCAGCCCGTTTACCTTAAAGGAAAACGAGTTGCAAAATAAAAAAAATAACGAAACCTTTTGGTTTCGGTTTTTCTGAGTAGGCAGTGGTCCATTGGACTACTGCCTGCTCTGAAAAACCCTTATTGGCAACATTCACAAAGGGGAAGGGGTCCCATGGGGATCCCTTCCCTTTTGCGAATCGGTTACCACCAGTGTGACACTGGTGGTAACTGCGAATTGCTTTGCGACCGCATTCGTGGTCACAAAGCAATTTAGCATAGCGATGCGAGTCGCAAATAGGAAGGGAACACCCCTTCCTATTTTTGAGTCGCATTCACAATTGGCGAGTTGGTACCAACTTGCAAATTGTGAATGTGCATCGCAAATGGCATTTTGCATGGCGCAAACTGCGATTTTCGCAGTTTGAGCCATGCAAAATGCTTTCTACATCTGGCCCCTAGTGATCAGTAAACCAGAAAAATTGTTTTTATTGCTAAAACCTGTATTTCTCCAACCTATTTTGAAAAAGGGATTGCTGAAATTGAATTAAGCATAGCCTAGAAAATAAATATGCTGTGTCATTTCTAAAGAGACAAACAACCGGTATAAGTGAACATTTTTAAAGAGCCCCGGGGGAGTTCTACTGGAAATTCTCTCTGTCTGTACCCACCTCACAATTAACTTACAAGGCACATATAAAACAGCTATATAGGTTTCAGAACGGCAAAGAAATCACCCATCAGCTGTTTTCCCAACTGATTCCAGTAACGTGTAAAAGGCCATATGAGAGCTCGACGACATTTTCTATTCGAATTGTTTCCAAGCGAGCCACTACGCCCAAAGTAGACAGCTTTTACCAGTAAGGGAATCACGCACATAGCCAAACGGCAGCAGGATATGCATTTGCAAAAAGGCCTTGCCTAAATCAGGAGTAGAGTCTAGACTACATCAACGCCGGTGGAGGAAAATGTTGCAGTGGCATTTGGGTACTGAAACAAAAATGCAGTTATTGCACTGGTTGGCCAATGCAAATGTCAGTTTTTGACAAGTTGCTCGGTTTAAAAATTTGACAAGCAAATCGTTAAACCGTTTGAATTCAGCATGTCCTGATCCAACAGATCCATGCTTTTGAAAACGACCCCCTCCAAAATCCCAAAACAGTGGGAACAAAAAAAATACATTGTGTGCATGTGTGAAATATATCGATAGGTGGTTAGTGTGTGAGGAGTGGAATTGGGTGCTAAGTTGGAGCTATAGGAATTAAGCGTAATGCAGGGTCAGGGTCCCATAAGATGATATGGGCATTTACAGCTGGAACAGATGGAACACTCTAGTATTGTGGGGTATGAAAAGAGAGGGAGGCCCATACACAGATATCTTTCCAATGGACCCCAGAGGTACTTGAAAATTCTCGGAGAGTCTGTGATTAAGTCAGTCATTCCTTCCAAAGTGAGGCCCTGCCAGAGACAAGCATGCCACTACAAGAGTGAAGGTGCTTCAGGTTTTTTCCAGGCAGCTGGCAGGGCCATGTTAGCCACTCCCAGGCAAAGCCATAAGCGTATGTGGTAGGGAGTATCCCAAAATCTCCCTCATCTGTGCTGATTCCCGTCAAGTAAGGGTGTTTTGCGAGGTAGTCCGTCCAAATGTAAAAGTCACCTAGGAGCCTGCATCCCCTCCAGCATCTATCAGTTGTCCCTGGAAACTTTTTATGTGGGTAGTAGATCCCTGGCAGCAAACAGGGGTACTTTATGGATATCTGACCCAAAAGGGAAACCCTGTATCAAATGAGAGGTCCGTATTCTAGCAGCTAGGGGTTCAATTCTGACAGCAAAAAGCTGGGAGAGGACATCCCTGTCGGGTACCGCGTTCTAGTGAAAAATACACAGAAGCAGTCCCATTCATTAGCACTCAAGAGTGAGGGTGAGGTTAATTGGCCCAGGTCATTGAAATACAATTTCCCCCAAAGCCAAAGTCAGGGAGGGTATGGAAGAGAAAGCTCCAGTCTACCCGGTGGTCAAATGCTTTCTCAGCATCCAACACCAGCAATATGGCTGGGATCTGCTTCTTAGTTGCTTTTTTTAACCAGATGAATCACATGTCTTAGATTGTTGTGGGTCTGTTGTTCTTTGATGGACCCCGATTGATCTGGGTGAATTAGTTCAGGCATGAAATCCACCAATCAATTAGCTAGTATTTTAGTGTACAGTTTTGAATTAAGATTAAGTAGTGCAATCGATCTGTAAAATGCTCATTAGCTAGGATCTTTCTCTGACAAAGGAGTTACCGCTTGAATTTCGGGTTACATAGTTAAACAGGGTAGTCAGATGTGGCACAATGACTGAGCTAAAAGTCTTACAAAACTGAGCAGTGACCCCATCAGACCCTGGGGATTTGTGCAGTCTATGCAGTCTAAGGGACTCTTTCGCCCTGTGCACCTCCTCCGCATTAATAGGTTCTTCTAGGAGTTCATGCTGTGTAAGTGTGATCTTAGGGAGGGTCACCTCCGACAGATACTTTAGTTGTGTAGGGTTAGAGACATAGTTAGATGTGTAGAGGGTCTTGTAAAAGGATCGGAACACTCCTACCTTACCATCTTCAGTATGGATTATCTCCCCCATCCACTCCCTGGATAGTCCCTATATATTCTCTTTCCTGCTTGGGCCGAAGTTGCCGAGCCAATTGGGTTCCAACCTTATTGCCTTTCACATATCTGTTGCATTTAAGATGCAACAGGATGAATTCTGCCCTATTTACATATATGGCGTCACGTTTCTCCTCAATAGCTGTCACCTTACACTGGAGGCTCATAGTAGGGTTGGCTTTGTGTGTCTGTTAGGTCAGCTGGAGCTTTGGGACTCTCACTCCCCCCCACCTGTGCCTGTACCTGTACCTACAGCTACTGCCAGGCAGTTCGCTCCCCTCCCCCCAGCAATTGCCAAACGATCTGGGCAGCCAGATTGGACCGGTCCGGGCTGGGGAATGGAGAGAGAGGCCAGAGAGAGGCCCGGCAGATGAAGGAACTTCAGCAGCACTGCAACGGCAGCTGACATTCCAGGTCAGCCCCCAAAGAGACCCCCATGGTTCCCGAGGACAGACGGAATGAGAACCCCCGACTTGGAGCAGTGAGTTTCTGTGGGCGCGTTTAAGCTTGTTGGTTTGCAATTCCACTTCTCACTGCATTTTCCAAAGACTTTTGCTTCTGCTCTGCGCCAGCTTTGCCTCTACCTGTTGCCTTTACTTGCTTATCAACAAAAGACTACAACAGCTATAAATAATTTTGGTCCCTTGAAACACCAAAAAGTGACCAAGTGACTAAATCTCGAGCACAAGACAGGCTGACAAGTCGAATTCGAAGCCAAAAGCACAGTAACTAGAATAGAACAGATTTGTCCAGACCGACGGCAAATAACAACAGGCGATAAGGCGAGAAGCGTGCTTGTGCCCCCTCCTGTGGAGGGGGTGGCGGCATCCGACCCATTCCACCACAAGGCCAGAGTAACTTGCTTAGCTTGAACAGCTTGAACAAGAGGCTTCCCACCTCCAGTCCGGGGACCCTCCAGGTGATCATGGCCGCACGACTAGGAATGAGGCACCAAGAGGACGAAGACAGCGAATTAAGTAATTCAGTAGGCCAGCTGCCAGTGGGGGAGAACCAAAGTTTGTTGGTCCGCAGTACGGCCCTCAAGCGAAAAGTTACCGGCTCTAAGAAACCTTTCATCTATAACTATGAGATGGAAAGGAAGAGGGGGACGAACAGGTAGAACCTACAATATCTACGGATGCCCCTGCTTTACAGGCACCAACTATTCTCCCAGCCCCATCATCGGAGATTAACTCAGCATCAGGGGCAACACGAACTGAGTATAAACAAGAGCAAGAACAAGAACAAGGACCAAAGCCAAAGCAGGAGCAAGAGCAAGAGCAGAACTCCAGAGGTAGCGGTAGCTTTGGCATGGGTTCCTCAATAATTGGAGAATTGGTCGAGCTGGCAGACACTGCCTTGGAAGAGGGCTGGGATAGTCTCAACGGGAGGATCAATGTCAAAACTAAGGACAAAAACACCACCTGCGAAGGTGACAGAAGATGCAATTCACACTCGACGAGTCCAGAGCATGAGCACGAGCTGGAGATACTAGGACTGACATCTACAGGAGGGACAGAAGAACTAGAAACAGGACAAGGGAAGATGGAACCCCCAAGTGAAAATAATCGGTTAAGGGTAGTGGAGGTCGAGGTTCACCAGCAGAACCAATCGCAGAGTGAGGTGGTCCAGGCAAACAAATTTATGGACAATGGACAAGTCTGCTCCACTCCACTACATGCCCTATCGAATGCTTCAAGGGAATTGCCAGTCATAGCAGGACAAGAGGGACAAGATGATCAGCAAGAAAATTGGCCAACACGAAAAACTAACATGAGAACATCCTGTTCTGGGAAAGGGCCTAAAAGCCCCCAAGAGAGTGACTCACCCTAAAACCCCCCCCAACAAGGAAGGGGGAGAGACGGCAAGACCAGACCAGTTTATAGACGCCATCAATGCCTCCCTACAGCTGCAATGAAAGCTTTAACTTGGCAATCACACAAAATGGAGTTCCATCTAGAACTAACACACATGCTTTCCCAAAGTGTAATACCCCTAGACAATAAACTGAATGCCTGCACTCAGACTTTTTCAAGCACAGGAAACAAGCAGGCTGGGGTAGGGAAGGACTTGTCACCTCAGGGCTCAAATATGGAAGATCGCTCAAACACAGGGGTGAAAAAACATACAATGGCTGCAGATCAATTGCTCCCCAATGACCAGAGACATGAAATAGTAAGGGTCTACCCAAATGAAATAGGAGAACAAGCAGTTCTATCGATCGAAGAGGCAGAGGACCCGAAAGGCCCATGGATACGAGACATGGCCGAAGGAGGTGAGGAAGATGAGGTCGCTACAGAAAGAGATCTCAATAGGAAGCTGCCTGCCCCGATTCACCAGCTGGCCCTAGAGGAAAGGAGGAGTTTCTTATGGTCCAAGGGAGTAGTGACCCAAGCAGATGAAAATAAGGATGTTCCCAAATGGAATGAAACTTACAATAGAAAGGTCACGGAGAGACCTGAAAAGCGACATCAACTCCAGGAAACGCTCACCCAAGGATCTAGTACCCAACTTAATAGAACTGAACAGGAAGGGAGACAAGAGGTACATCTCCGCACCACCCACGGACTCAGTCCCAAAAAAAAAAAGAGTGACCTATGAGGCAATCGAAGAAAACTTTGCATACACGGAAGCCACGGAGTCTGCACAGGAGGGTGCATGGAGCAGAGAATACAGACAGCAAACACCTGCTCACATCACCGACATTTAGGCCAGAAAAGGAGGTGGAGAATCAGGGTACCACTAAGTCCAACAGCATAAACAGGAATTAAATCAATGAACAACCAACATTAATATTTTCTCCCTTATATACATCACAGGGGCCCTGGGATATACTTAACAGAAGAAATATTGTGAGATTATTGCAGCACATACCATCATTATCGACCCTCACTTCAAGGAATTTGCTAACAGTAAATTTGAACAAATATCCATGGATCTGTCCAGGAGAGTCAACATTAACATCTTGGTCCAACCAGGGTCTGGCAGATAGAATCTTTGAATTTGAGGGCCTCCTGGAAGAATGGGGCATAAAAATCAGTATACCAAGGAAAAGAGCACTACCCACAAGTATTGACAGAGAACCCCAAGCCACAAGCCTGCCGAAAAAACCCTTCAGTACTCTGAGGGGCACCCCGGCGATAATACCTCTTACAATAGACAAAAGTTTTTAGTACAGTTAACAAAAAAAGGTGGATTGCTCCAACCGGAGAGTGCTACTAAGACCCATCGCACTGGGGGCAGTCCGAACTGGGATCGGCACACCACAGCTTTGAACCCTGAAACGAATAGGCATCTTTAATAACTTTGGGTCCCTAAGCACCAAGTCAGAGAAAGCCGTTAAGGTCATATGTTGGAATGTGGCAGGGCTGGCCTCGCTAACTACTAGCCCTAATATTGACGATTTTTTTTAAAAAGGCAGATATTCTATGCTTTCAGGAAACCTGTATGAAAGAATCACAAACCATACCTGGTTTTGCAACTATGTATAGTCCCGCAAAAAAGAAAAATATGTTCGGGAGACATATGGGTGGTCTCGCTACATATGTTAAAATAGATTGGGCGGTGAAACTAGTCTCCTGGGAGAAATCAACCAGCAATGTACATGTAATAACCATATATGGTCTTATAGTGACCAAAAAGCTACACGGATAGCGATTATAAACCTATATGCCAACCTTAAACGAGAAACTAAACAGAAAAAACATGAGTCAATTTTGTCTATACTAAAGGAATATATATACAAGTATCCAGATCATGAACTTCTAATTGCAGGAGACTTAACACCCGACATCTTGGGCAGGTTTCGAGTCCCCCCGGAGATATCTCTAGATCTGCGCTAGAAACTTTCTTTATAGAACATCAACTGAGATCAACACACATAAAGACTACGAGCCCTGAATCAACTATTCCCACTTTCAAAGACACTTCTACATAAGACTACATTTTCCTAAGCCAGGCATTATGGCACAGATGCCTAAATCATGAGGTGACTCGAAGAACGGAGAGTGATCACAACCCAGTTACAATAGAAATAGCCCTTGAAGGAGCGAGACTGCCGTCCGATATGACCAGTTGCCAACAACTTGAAACTAATCCATGCCCATTGACAAAGAGAATCAAATGGAGCAAAAAGGGCAAGGCAAAATACAACCTTTGGAAGCAGGATCATGGCCCCCCAATATTAGACGGAGAATCTAGCGACGTCTGCTCACAGTGATAAATAACTGACATACTTCTTTAAGCCGCCAAGCACAAAAGGGGCTTTCAAATATTAAAAGCCAAAGGATACGGCCGCCAATCGCAATAAGAGAATACACACAAAACAAACGAAAGTGCAGGCAGCTAGAAAGAAGATATAGAAGCAATAAATCACTGAAAGAAACCCTTAGGAGACAGGCAAGAAAAGATCTCAAGGACAAGGCATGGAAATAGAAACAGAAGGAGATCGAAGAATGCTGGACCCACTTACAAGCCTTGTTACCCCCGAATAAAAGCAGAGAGTTTTGGGCCTACATTAACTCATTAGAATATGGAACAGCAAGTAAGGCCAACGCGATCTCTGTCAGTGCATGGGAAACAACAATGTGGGCTCCCTTTATGTGGACTCTGGATATATGGAAGCACAGGGCACCAGGGAGAGGCAATTGGAGTACAATGGCCTAGAAAATACCACATTACAGGTCACAGTTAATTTGACCAAAATGATTCTTAGTAACATCAGGTGGGACGGGGCCCCAGGCCCAAACGGTTTACCCGGGAGCATATTTAAGGACGACCAAGATTTCTAGGCCATCCCGTTGACTAGGCTTTTTAAAAACTGTCTTTGCCATACAGGGATTCCTACAGCCTGGAAAGGCTCAATATTGCAACCAGTTTACAAAAAAGGAGACCCCACCCTCCTGGGAAACTATGGGCTAATAGCTCTTTTGGATGTGGATGGTAAGGCCTATGCAAGGGTTCTGCTTAGAGAATTGGAACATTGTATCACTGAAAATAATATCATTCCATCGTACCAAACAGGATTCAGACCAGGCTCATCCACTCTGGACAACGTCCTGGCTCTCACATATTTGGGACAGAAAACCTTGAAACCAGCCACCTAACATTTCTTTGTGTGTGTATTATTTACTACCGGGCCGCCTTTGAAGGCGTAGATGGGCACATACTCTGGAAAAAATTGGCAACCTGGGGGATACCAGGGAACTTACTAGCAGCCATAAGGGCCCTCTATTCTGACACTTGGGTGAGAGTTAAGGTCTCACCTACGCATGTGACCAAAATGATAAATACCAATAAAGGCCTATAACAAGGATGTGTCATTGCTCCAACTTTGTTTAACCTGTACACGGCTTATCTCGGCAAAGCTTTACTTAGATGAAACACATTTCCCCCTAAATTGGGAAAGACAGTGCTCCCTATAATCAAATATGCCGACGACATAGTCCTACTTGCCCATACTCAATTAGGCTTGAAAAAGAGCATGGCCATTCTGCATGAATACAATGAAACAAATGCCTTGAAGGTTAATGCAGCAAAACCGAAGGTATTGGTCTTTGGACATGAGACGCTCAAATATCCAAGAATATGGAAGCTCTGTGTATTGTGTATAGACATAGAAGACAAGTACCAGTACCTGGGTGTATGGCTATCTAATACCGACAAAATGGCCCACCAAGTATCGGATCTTAGTAGTAAGGTAGAGAGATCCACCTATACTCTAACTAAGCTGCATCACCGGCTTCAGGCGCCTACAACCAAACCAATAAGGAGGATCATAAAAGCAAAACTATTACACATGATCACTCATGGCCACTTGGCATATGCCGGAAGGTTAACGAACTCCCTAGAGAAATGGCAAATGAGAACTTACAAAAGGATATTTCAAGCTCCCAAATTCACCAGACACTCAAGGATCCACCTCAAATTTAACACAACTAGTATGGATATAAACTGTAAAAAGGACATAATTAAGCTATTCTACGATGTTTCTAGGGCCAATGCCGTTACCTTGAGGAGCTCGCTGAAAGAAATTTTTGAGGATGCCTCTAGTTGCTGGGCCTACTGCTTGAGGCAAGCCATTCCTCTTTTTGACCTAGACCTCACGCATTTATTGGATCCCCGAATCTCGAAGGCCCATCTAAAAAAGATACTGAATGAACTTGGCACACAAATCTCCAGAGAAAAGGACACTGCCACAATCAGGGAAATCAGGGGGGCAGAGGGCTTGGCCGAGTCGTACAGCTCGGCCAACCTCCAGCCATATATGAAAGCAGCCCTGGGTATTCAAACTTTTCAGGGCATCTTACATATGCAGCTATTAACCTTACCTGTTTGGGATTTTAGACGCAGTTGGAAGTTTAAGGGGGGTCTCGCTCCGGAATGCTTTCTTTGTACCTATTACATTGAATCCATCAGACATTTAATATGCTGTTGCCCGGGTTTGGCCCCAGAGAGACGTCGACTATGAAAACCCCTTTTTCTGAAGCATGGCCTACGAACTTGCAAAGAAGCGGTCAAATACATATTCGCTGCTGAGACCCCTATGGAGCTGGCTCGCTTAGGGAATTTATTTTCCGTTATGAGGAAAAACCTACTGTCAGCACAGGCCTACAATGGCTTGGAAAGTAAAAGGGTGGCGGCAGCTCCAAAGGTTACGTTAGTTACAAGGTGGCTGAAGCACCCCCGAAATGTTGATCTTGATTAGGCTTAATGGAGTTTAAGTGTCTGTCCGTATTGATTATGGCTACAATCCGGATGTCCCTGCGTTCTCACTCTTAATGTTTTAAGCATTTTTAGATACCGTCTTTTAAGCCTTTGTGTACTTAATTACACTTCCCTTAGGCAAAAGGGTGGCGCTCATGCAACTAACAGTTTGCACCTACATTCCGCAGGTACTCTGCACTTTACATACTTAAGCAGTATTTAGTCACTCAACCGCTTTTAATAAGCATCCTGCTGTGAATTGATAATCTTTGCAGACTAGGAATTTTAGGCATGCTCTCTGCTTTATTATTGATTTTGCTTTAGAGAGTTTTAGGTAACTGTGCGACGATAGATGATGTGAAGCCCAATGGCTCCTAAAAACACAATTGTAACTGTTTGTCTTGTAGAAATTTATAATTTTTTTATGCAACATATTTTTTGCAAAGGTTTTAATTAATCATGCAAATAAAGTTTCACTACCAGCTGGAGTTTCCTTTTTAGCTCTATCATCTCTAGGGTTTTCTCCTGAGTAAGAATGTACACGAGGAAGATGCATTTCCCCCTTATTACTGCTTTAAAAGCATCCCAGGTCATAGACAAATTAGCTTCACACTGGTCATTTATCTGAAAGTATTCTGTAATGGATTTATGGATTTTGTCATGTGTTAGGGTGTGTGGAAAGAACCATCTGCAAAAGGAAGATTTCTGCA
Source organism: Pleurodeles waltl (assembly GCF_031143425.1). NCBI lineage: Eukaryota > Metazoa > Chordata > Amphibia > Caudata > Salamandridae > Pleurodeles > Pleurodeles waltl. The sequence continues at coordinate 568,643,892 of NC_090438.1, forward strand.
TCTGCCAAGCTAGAGTGAGCTCACCTGGGGCATGATCTGAGATAGTGATGGGGTGTATGGCGGCAGCTTTGATGGCGTGTTGTAGAGCCTGATCAAGTGTAGAATAAGTACGATGGGATTGAGAGAAGAACGTGTAGTCTTGTGACGCCGGGTGGAGCAAGCTCCAGACATCTAGCAAGCCAAGCTTCCTCAGCCCCTGTTTTGTGGGTTTTCAAAATGTGCCAGCGTGTGTGCAATGAGGATGCATGCTGTCAAGGCCGGGGGTCCCAGATAAGGTTAAAGTCACCCAGGATTATGAAATCACATTCTACAAAACCTTCCAAGAGAGTGACAAAGGAGAGAAAGAAGTCTGCCTGGCCTGAGTTTGGGGCATAAATTATGACTGTTGTGCATTTATGGCCACTAATGAGCCTTTGATCATGAGAAATCTCCCCTCTTTGTCAGATTTGAGGGCTGTTATGTGGAATTTCACAGATGAGTGAAAGTACAACGCCACCCCATTATGTTTTGTGGTTGCCAAAGATTTGTAAATCAGTGGATAAGATTTGTGTTTTAGCCTGTGGTCTTCACAGAATTTGAGGTGGGTTCCCTTCAGCACTACCACATCAAAGCAAAGATCATGTAAGTATTTCCACAGTCTATGGCCTTTAGCCAGAGAATTGAGACCCTCGATGTTCCAAGTAACCATGTGCCAAACCATAGGTATTAGGTGAACAAAGAAAGTATTTGAGAATTGTGGCAGGGAGAGTGCCAGTCACGGCACCATCATGTCCATGCCAATAACCCCCATCTGAGCCAACCCAACGTCTCCCCTTGGCCCTCCTCAATCCTCACACATGCATCAATAGTCAAACAAAAAAGCTATAACAACATGGAAGCAAAGGCTCTGTGTGATAGAAAGAATTATTATTAAGCCACATAGTACTTGGGGTCTGTGGTCTATGTCCGTAGCAAAGTTCTGCAGCCGTCTTTTGGGTGACCACAATAAATGGAGTCAGGTCGGTATGCTTGCTTTTCCATTATATGTGTCACAATCATGTCAAGAGGTAGAGACAACCCCGCCGTCTCTTGTGAGCTGCCACCTGTCGAAAAAATATGTAGTGAGTCATGACACAACACATAGGCCACTGAGGACAAATGTTTCAGAAATCAACTGTACATTTTATTTGACTTTAATACAGTATGCTATTTGTTTAGCAGAAACAGAGACTTCAACCCTCAAAGCAAGCCTGAAGACTTTTTCGATGACCATACCTCCACGCGCAAAATCAACCCAGGGCTAACCACCTGGAACCACCTCACCACTCAGGACACCATCAGCATTATGAAACCCATCTACCCAGGGGACCCTTCCAACCCATGCCGCCACCACTTCCTCAACTTAGGTGCATCCAGAATCTCCCTAGAAATTTCCACCGTACTCAACACCTCATTGGACTCTGTCACCTTCCATGAAGGCTGGAAGCATTCAGTAATCAAACCGCTGCTGAAGAAACATTCAGCAGACTCCAACAAATTCAGTAACTACATAGCTATCTCTCTGCTCTCTTTCCCGACCAAAGTCATAGAAAAAGCCATCAGCAACAACTCACAATCTACCTGGCACACAATCACCTCCTGGGCTATTCCCAATCCAGATTCTGCAGTAAATACAGCATGGAGAAGGCCCTGATCGTGACCACGAACAACATCAGGGTCCTCCTTTGCCAAGGAGAGACAGCCGCCCGTATCCTCCTCGATCTCTCAGCAGCCTTCGACCCCATCTCACACCACACGCTCATCATCAGACTTTACAACATGAGCATCCAAAGAGCAGCCCTCAGAAAGATTCCTCCTTCCTCACTGGCAGACTATATGGAGCCCACCTTCAACCCTTCACCTCAGACCCAAACCAGTCATCTCTGGGGTCCCTCAAAGCTCATCACTCAGCCCCACCCTCTTTAACATCTATATGCCCCCGTCAACATAATCAAATCCCACAGACTCAACAATAATCCCTATGCCGATTAAACGCAACTCATCCTCTCCATCTCTGAAAACGTGTGTCTCCAATTGGTTGAGGAATAGCTGCCTCAAGTTCAACACAGAAAAGACAGAAGTTGAGATGCTTTCTGATGGCCAAGAGAAATGGGGTCCACTTCAACCCCAGCTGAGCACACTGGGAATCTCAGTGTCTTCCTGGAGAGCAAACTCTCCATGAGGTCCCAAGTCAATGCAGTGTCATCCTCCCGTACCACAACTCTACTTACTCACAGTGTGCATCCCAGTACTTCATGGGATCAAAATGAAGTGTAGTTCCCAAATCCTGTCCAGAACCCCCCTCAACTCTCCCTAATGTTATAAAAGGTTAAGTGGGCTCGTCAGGGGGAAGGGGATTGGGATAGAGAGAAGTGACTGTCTAGTCAAGGCATTCTAGTTCTTCAGGTTCAGCTTGCTACCTCTTCTGTCTGCATGAGGTGGTGAAGCTGTGTGAGCTGTAAAACAAAGTTACAGCATTAATACTTCTACACTCTTCCTTATTCTAAAACTGTTCAGTAAGTTACTTTTTATATCAACTTTCCATACCCTCTAGATTAAGGTTTATTGCTTCTCTTCTTTTATAATCTTCAAATTATAAGATCAAACTCCTCACCCACGCACACAAGGCACTACACAACACCGGACCCACCTACCTGAACACCAGACTCAACTTCTACGTCCCCACACGTCAACTCCGCTCTGCCAACCTCGCCATCGTCCCCCGAATCCAGCGCAAGACCTCTGGTGGCAGATCCTTCTCCTTCCTCGCCGCCAAGACCTGGAACTCTCTCCCCACCTCACTACGCCAGACCCAGGACCTCCTCACCTTCAGGAGACTCCTCAAGACATGGCTCTTCGAACGTTAGCAGCACCCCCCTCCCCCGCAGCGCCTCGAAACCCTGTCGGGTACATAGCGCGCTTTATAAATTCACTGATTGATTGATTGATTGAAATTCTATATTTTAGTAGTTCTTATGCTATTTTTTACTTCTCTTTTGTCTTGTTAATAGTGTGTTATTACTCATTGCTCTTATATTGCATAGTATGTACTAGCAATTTCATTGAACGATTTTAACCAGCTCTCCATGTGTTATTATTTCTTATAATCAGCCTTAAAAAAACTCTTAAGATCAATATTTTTGTCTTTTTCTTAGCTTTGTACTTGTGTGACCCCAGGAGTCCTTCGTCCTTCTCTTCGACTGAATGCTTCCTTTCAGGTAAGTATGTTGTTTTTTCTCAAGAACCTCTAAAAACTTGAAAGCAAGAGTTTTTTCTGATTTATTCAAGAGACTGACTCTCAAGCGAGACACTACTTGTATGTAACTCGTGAACTAAGTTAAAATTCTACTCGAGCTAAACCAAAACTATTCTAATGCGCATGCGTAGGAACACAACATTACTGCTAAGGTTTCTGAGGTGAAGTGCGCTGCTCAGAACGTTTCGAGCGCAGTTCACATACTTACTCGAACTCTCACAAGATCTGTATGGGAGAGACACTAGTTCTGTGACCTTTCTTACGTGCAGGCACAAACATCTGGTTAGCTGATGCTGCCTTAAACGCCAAGCAGCCAAGTTACAGCGCCTTGCAGCTGCTGGACAGATTAGACTTGTCTTTCTCAGTATCACACTGGTGTTCTGTGGGGAAGGGGAAATAGTTGCTGTTTGTTGAGACCTGACAGTACCCCTCCGCAAGGATGGTCCTCCCGGTCATGGTATATGGGGGTATTAATGATGAAAAAGTTTGATTAATCTTGGGGTGTGAACATAAGTTTGTGTTTCCAAAGATCTTTCCTCTGGACCATAACATTTCCAGTCTATTAAGTAGTAGATCTTATCATGAACCTTTTTTGAATCTAGAATTCTTTTGATTTCAAACTCTTCATTTCTTTCAAATATTATCAGCTTGGGTGGCTGAGACATTTTTAAACAAAGAGAGACACGTTCTAACAAGGATAATTGGAATACAGAATGGATTTTCACTTGTGCAAGTAGTTGTAGGGCCTGATTACAACTTTGGAGGAGGTGTTAATCCGTCCCAAATGTGACGGATATACCACCAGCCGTATTACGAGTTCCATAGGATATAATGGACTCGTAATACAGCTGGTGGTATATCCGTCACTTTACCGTCACTTTTGGGACGGATTAACACCTCCTCCAAAGTTGTAATCAGGCCCTTAGTCTGTAAACCACTTAGCTTATCATTTTTTCAACCTGATATGGACCTATCAAGCGTGGTTGGAACTTCTGATTCCCTTTTAATTTCAAATGCTTCATATTTAACCAGACCTTGCCTTTTCTGAAAGTTTACTCTGGCTTTCTTTTCCTATCTGCATACAACTTGTAGGGTTCTTTAGCTCGAACAAGATTGTTAGTAGCTGATTCATGGACTTGTGCCAGATGCCTAACTATATCTTCAACTGCAAACACTATGATGTTCTTGGACCCTGTTAAAGAATTTGGATGCCTGCCAAAGTTCAAGAAAAACGGTGATTACCCAGTGGAAGCATTGTCTGTGTTATTGTGTGCGAATTCCACTGTCCAAAGGAGATTTGGTCAATCAGCAATAATCTCAAATATTTCTCTAATTCTTCGTTGGTTCTTTCTGATTGCTGATCAGTTTCTGGATGATAGCTAACGAAGTACCTAGTTTCTACACCTAATCCCATAGTAAACGCCTTCCAAACTGGGACAGAAATTGGGAACCACGATTTGAAATAATGACATTGGGAATGCCAAGAGCTCTCACCACATGTAAATTAAATTTGGTTGCTAATTGTTTAGCAATTGGTGTTCCTTTTAGAGCTACGAAATGTGTCATTTTAGAAAAGGCTTCCACCATGACTAAGATTGAGTTATACCCTTGCCTGGAAGGCAGATCTACAATTAAATCTATTATGAAAGTGTGCCAAGGATATGGGGGAATAGGCATAGGCTGAAAGAGCCTCAGAGGTGCTCACCTATCAGATTTTCCCTGTGCAGAGATCTCACACTCCTCCACATATCATTGGACATCCTTTTTCAGATTTGGCCACCACAATTGTCTCTTAATTAATTCTTCTGTGCTATGAATTCCTTGATGCTCAGCCAGAGGACTATTGTGGCATTCATGTAGAGCCTTCTATTGAAGTTCCTGAGGGGGTAGGTACACCCCTTCCTTATGATAAGACATTTGATTTTGAATCTTTCTTATTTGATTCTCAAGCACCCATTCATGCATCTCTTCTAGTGTCATTACCTTCTGAATTTCTTCATCTAGGGTTTCTTTAACTGTTGCTCCAATGATCTTTGCCACTGGGATTATTTTTTTATCTTTTATTGGGGATTTTTTCCCTTCTGTGTCTATTTGAGATAAAGCATCAGCCTTTCCATTTTGATAAGTAATTAAAAAATCATAATCTGAAAAATAGAGAGACCAACTCAATTGCCTGGGAGTTAATGCCCATGCTGACTTTAAAAACTGCAAGTTCCGGTGGTTGGTAACCACTGTAACAGTGTGTTTCGCTCCCAGGATATGGTGTCTCCATTCCTTAAAGGCATCTTTGATGGCGAGCAGTTCCTTTTCGTTGATGGGGTAGTTTACTTCTGCAGGCATTACTTTCCAAAATCTGTAGGCCACTCGATATAGCTGATCAGTTTTGTGTGTCACTGCAACAACGCTGCACCAATGGCCTGATCTGAAGAGTCCATTTCTAGGTAAAAGGGTTCTAAAGGCCCTGTGTGGAGCAAAATAGGTGCTGCAGTGAAGCTTTTCTTTAGAGACTGGAAAGTCTTGTTTTCTTCTTCAGACCACTGAAAAGGAATCCCTTTCCTTAACAATTTGGTGATTGGATTTACTTTTTGAGAGAAATCTTTAATACATTTTCTGTAGAAGTTGGCGAAACATATGAAACTTTGTATTTCTTTCACATTAATTGGAGAGGGCCAATCAAGCACTGCCTTTATCTTGTTTTCATCCATGGTTACCCCCTCAGGTGAAATTATGAAACCCAAAAAATCCACTGATTTCAAATTGAAGGCACATTTCTCTAACTTAACATAAAGATTGCATTCTTGTAGCCGCCGTAAGATTTCTTTAACCTGATGCTGGTGCTCATCTGCAGAAGAGGAAAATATCAGGATTTCCTTAATATACACTATGGCGCATTTGTCGATGAATTATTTCAACATCTAGGCCCGTATTTATACTTTTTTTAGCGCCGCATTTGCGCCGCTTTTTGACGCAAAACGGCGCAAACCTACAAAATACAATGGTATTTTGCAAGTTTGCGCCGTTTTTACGTCAAAAAACGACGCAAATGCGGCGCAAAAAAAGTATAAATACGGGCCCTAATTTATGAAATATTGAAACGCTGCTGGTGCATTACAAAGGCCAAAGGGCATTACCTGATTCTCATAGAGCCCGTACTTCATTCTGAATGCGGTTTTTGACTCATCTCTTTCATGTATTCTTATGAGATGATACCTTAAACACTAAGCAGGCAAGTTACTGCGTCTTGTGGCTGCTGGCCGCGTTAGACTGACTTTCTCAGTATTACACCAATGTTCTGTGGGGAAAAATTAGTTGCTGTTTGTTGAGACCTGAAACCCTGCTTCTTGATCCTGTGCATGTTACGTAAGATTTGCGAATGGCTTCCTCAAAACGTGAGGCGCACCATCAGCCAGGCCCTCACCCCCAGTTGACTGGACTATGGAAACACCCTCTCCGGTTTTGCATCACACCTACGTCAAAACTACAGCCCATTCAGAACGCAGCAGCAAGACTCATCCTGGATCTCCCTTGTGGCACCCATAAAATCCCCCACCTCAAAGAATTCCACTGGGTCTGGGTTCAGAAGTAATGCCAGTGCAAGCTCCACATCCATGCGTTCAAGGCCCTGCACAACTCTGGACCCGTCTCCATCAACCACCACATGAGATTCCATAAACTCTCCAGACACCTCCACTCTGCCTCCCTCACGCTGGCCCATACCTCACACACACAACACAGCAGAGCAGGAGGACGGTCCTTCTCCTGCCTAGCAGCAAAAGCCTGAAATGGCCTTCTCCTGCACCTCACGACCTCCCCTACTCTACAGTTCTAGCTCTTCGAACAAGAGCCTGGACTTTCCCAGCCCCTGGATACTCTCATTGGTGACAAGTTGTGCTCTACAGGTCAATTGATTGATTCATTCATTAGCAAGCACAGTGACCTCACTGTTGCTGCATTTGCAAAAGTAAGTGAGTAAACTCAGATATCTCTTTGATTTATATACTCACTTCTGAAAAAAATATGCCAACCACAGGTTACCTATTCAATTACAGATAGAGACAAGTCAGATTTATACCCTGCCCAGGACACTTAAAGGTGTATAACCAAGTTAGGTTAACAGTAACACTTGCTATTTGTAATGTTACTAAATTACAACTGTGGGCATTGTGTGCTTTCTCATACATTCTGTTATATTTATTATTAGTAGTAATAGTAGTAGTGGCACCATAGTGGTTGTTATTATTATTGTTTTCACAGGATGCGCAGTGTGCTTACGCTTGTCCCTCGTCTCCTTGCCGTAAATTTACTCCACTTCGTCACCAATACCTTCTTGTGGCGCTATTGAGGCTTGTATCCCCGTCCATCACATGCCATTTCCAAACATTGGATCCAAAAGGAGTGGCTATCGATTATCTCCACCCTGGGGCTTGTAAACTGCACCATACTTTGATTGACCACATGTCTTATGTGTGCATCTAGTTCATGAGGAAAATCTCAAATCATATTGCTTTTCCCAAAACACTGTTCTGGTCAATTAGCTCAACTATATTATATTGTCGTGCATTTCCATTTATAGAGCTCTTTCTAGCCTTGACAATGCGTTGAAGTGCTTTTTCTGTGAGCAGCACGATCTCCTAAGGGTAATTGTTATTGGATTGTTTAGTTTGTTAGTGCTTTGATATACAATCTTTATGCATTAGGTTGGGAATCTTGTGGTTGAGGATTATAGCTTTAGGTCTTGTGTTCTTTAAATGAGACACATTTATGTAATAATGTTGGTTCTTGTTGGGGAGTAGAATTACATTTATTTAAATTGGTTAGGCAGGAAATTGTATTTTTATAGTTAATTACATTAAACATGGTGGAAAAAAGCAAAATAAGTAGTACTTTTGTGCAAACTTGCAAATAGAATGGGAAGTGAGGAGCTCACTAAGAGGCAATTAGGAGTGTTATGTTCTAAGTGCAGAGTGTTTATAGGGCTAGAAGGGTAAACGTCTTTCGATTTAGCATCGGGTAGTTGCTAGGGGCAGAGCGGACGATGAAGTGGACAGTGAAAGGAGAAAGAATTTGAGAGAGAGATGTCAAGGTAATTTCCCGGGTCACGAGAAGGACCAATAGTCGTTACATGCTAGAAGGTGTTGTATGTTGTAGCATCTTAGGGTATTGGTTTGACTGCTGATCATGTTGAACTGCATTCTTCGATTGATAATAAAGTAAGATTAAGTTCATACTTCTCTACTTCCTACTAGTTGCCTTTGTAGTTGTAATTGTATTTATATAGCACTTACTATTCCTGACAAGGCGCTCATGCTTTTTTTGGCAAGTAGCACACTACTCTGGAACCCAAAGGTGGATTAGTGATCGATTAGTAAAGGGAACTATGAATTGTTTTTTGAGTGGTGAGTCAATTCATTTGATGAATATATTGGAATGGAGGATTTACAAGAGGGAAACGTTTAGAAAGGATTATTTGAGAGGTCATAGTAGTAAAAGAGGTTTAGGATGAGTCAGAGAGCCTGTTAGATGAATAGGATAAAGGATGGATAGAGGAGGGAAAGCTTGGAAAGAGTTGTTTGGAGTTCATGGTAGTAAAAGAGTTTTGGGATGAGTCAGAGAGTGGAGGTAGCGAATATTTTGGAAGGGGAATAGGATGAGCCATAGAGTGGCGATTTGATGAGGTTTGGGGGTGATTACTTATTTATTTATTTTTCCTTGTAGTGGGAAGAAACATATAAATATGAGATTTTAGGATGATACACATGACAAAATCCTGAGACATAAAATTGTAGTGGATAAGGTCACATGTGTGTGCCTGGATAAATATTTAGAAACATAGCCTTTACATTTTTTGCTTTAAATTAAAGTTTTTTACATTTATTGTAATATATAGTTATATATAGTTTTTTCATTTTGAGATGTACTGTGGAATACTGTTGTGTCTGATTAGGTGGCCCTTTGAAATTTTGAGAAAGAAATATAGAGTTATCGATCATTTTTGTAATTTGCATGAATCTTTCTGTTGTTTTTGTTTGGGGCGGTGAAGACTTTGGCAAAATGATTTTCATGTGGTATGGTTGATCTGGTTCACTCTTGATCTTTGATGGTTATTACAGAGGCATCTGTGTGTAGACAGAGAAACCAGAATTTGTGTTGAAACTCATATTAATTGGATAAAAACATAGAGATATCCAGATACTCTCTGATGAACCACATTGATAATAAGAAGAGTAATGTAATGTGTGGTATAGTAAAGAGTTTTATGTGTGTTTTTGTAAAAGGAATATTCAGATAAGAAACATGAAATTAATAATAGGAAATGTGCCTAATTTATATTACTGGTGATATTTTAAAATATATGAAGACCATAGAAAGGGAGCACTTGTATTTGTACTTGCAACCTTTGTATAGTATGGTAACCTTTTAGACGCCTCTTTTTATTGTCTCCTGGGCCTCAGCAACAAGGGTATAGTTTTCATATTGCAGAATGCCATTGCTTTAAAGCTAAAAAAAGAAGAACATGTGTTTTAAAAAAGAAATGGAAGCAGGTCAAAAGGCTTCTTGGCTCGTGGCAGCCTCAGCTTGTTTGAACACACTGCAGATACCATAATAAAAAACACAAATCACCATTGGTTGACTCTAAATTGAAGATTTTCCAGTTGAGCCCCTACCAGGATTTCTGGGTGTGCTGCAACTCCGGCAGCACCTCTAGTTCCAGTAATATTAGATGCCATGACTTTCACAGGGATATCACACCTCTGAATATGGAGGGCATAAGAGTGTGGTGAATTTGTCTAAGTAGAGCAATAAAAAGTCATCTGGAGAAATCAAGCAATCTTCTGAGTAGGAAGGTTACGGCCAGTGGTGCTCCGTAATTTTACCAAGGAGGGGGGTCACACATGCACACATACACACTCACTCACACCCAATCACACCCATGCATGGTAACCCCACCCCACTCCATGATGAGGTGTCACTGATTGACACTCAGCCCTGGGCACTTCAGAGCTTATCACTAGGGAGCCCAGGTCTGAGGAAATCAGTGATGCTTCCCTTCGTCATGAGGGTGAGTGCCTTGAGGCACTTTTGCTACCCTGAGGAGGTCATGCCCTCAGGGCTATGAAATCCTCCATCTGGCAAAGTTCAGCTCAGGCAACCAGGAGCATGTGCATCTAGCCCAAGTACAGCTCCTGGCTTCATCACATGAACAAGAAGGGTGTCTGTCAGGCTGCCCTTTGTTCAACCTGACAGACACTCTTTTTGCCTGGAAAAAGGTGGGGAGCACAGTGATAAACGTTATGAAACCCTGGTATATAGGTCTACAATAGAACTATGGGATAGCATAGGTGTCATAGAAGGGGTGACTAGTCTTCCACCATCTTTATTCTCTTGTCTCCCTTCCCCCAAACTGGTAAACACAGTTTCTCCTCAGGACACCTCAGAGAACACTTCAACAAGTGGAAAGAAGCAATCTCTATGAAGGTAAGGGACTTATTCCAAATATGAGTGCTTATATCCTTACAATACTGTAGGGAGGACGATGGTCTGACCCAGGGAGAGAAGTTCTAATAGGGCAAGCGGTGACTAGGTTATTGTAATCTTTGAGAAACTTGAGTTGGAAGAGTCTAGCACATGACATGCAATCTCAATGAGATATAAAAGCCTAAATAATCATCAGCAGATCTTTAGGCTGTGGTTTCCGGCACAATGTGGGAAGGAAGTGAAAGTGCCACTTGGAGCATGACTGATGGAGTAAGAAAAGTGCAGAAGGAATAGCTTTGCAAAACGCACTCATAGCAGGGCATCACTCTATAAGATTCTTTACTGTTTTCATTTAACTCTGGTCCATCTTTACACTTTTGACCAATCTTGGTCAACCTAGGGTGGAGGAGATCAGCTCAAGGGTATCATTTTGAATATTCTTTGGTCATGATGGAGCATTTCACCCATCTTCCTTAGGTGATGGGCCTTTTTAAGTTGAGGGAAAGATGTAAGGAGTTAGCTCTCAAGCAGATCACATTAATCTACCATGTAACCTATTCAGTCAAACAATAAGGCTCCAAATCGGAATTGAAGTTAAAGATTTTATTATTAGTCAGATTCATGTAAACAAATCTCAAAAACATTCTGTAGAAATATAGCCTAACAACAGGATAACCAAACCTCATGAGGAAGTTTAAGCGAATTAGCATAAGGCAAACCAAGAGTTCAGGTACAGCAATACAAAATATCAGCAATAGAATTTGATGTTTAGAGAAAAGTCTTCGGTCTTCTCTCCTATTCATGGGTACAACCGAGAGTCATCTACGTAAGTTAGTCTTATAAAAATAATTGGGAAAAATCTAAAAAGTTGAGAAATTAGGGCAAAAAGGAAAAATATATGTATAGGCATTTAGAGAAAATAGAAGGTGTCAGCATACTTAGAAGCTTGCCAAGAGTTTTCTAGAGAAGAGTTAAGTGTTAGCCTAAGCCACACTCAGCAAAGCATAGGAACAAAAGAAAGTTAGAGGTCTGTACCTCTCAAAGTCTAAAGAGATAGTGACCAAAATCAATTAATGTGAACACTAGTTAATACCTCACAATTCTGTTAGGTAATACCCATCATCATGCAATCAGGAGCTTCATTGTCTTCTTCAGTCTCATGTTGTAAGTTGACACATTTACGCTTTCTCCCAGACCAGTCCTGAGAACGCTGCTGCCCTTTGACCTCTAGACACCATTGGTAACAGATACCAATGAGGGGCTGTCAAATCACACTTGGTTTCTCCTAGTTCTCCCATCAGGCTCCTTTTCCCAGACTCTCTATTTCTAAAACAGTAATACATCTATTTCAAACTAACAATTTTGTGTGAATGCAGCTGCAACAAAAAGATACAAAAGCAAAAATGGAAAATAGTTCCTCATGTTGAAAGAAGGACAGGCCAATATGACTCACTAATGCACATTTAATTTCAGGTTATTATTCACATTTGAATTCCAAACACATGTAAATGTCAATTACACATCCTCAAATAAAGCTTCATGTTACAGGTAGTATAGACGCAATGTACCTTTTAAGTGCATAAACATGAAAATAACTGAAAACTACATTTTTAACATTGAACTATAAACATTAGTGCATCTATCATATAAATTGTTCTCGTTTCTAATGCAAATACAATTTATTTAGATACAGATGTTTTTTTCTAACTTATCTCAAATGATTACATTTCATTTGATAAGGTTAAGTTACACAGTGTACATGTTTCCCTAGTTCTACACTGAATGCACTTTATAACTGAATTCAAGTGCAACACCTTACATTAATCATGTTAGAACAAACATTATATGTAATATTACGTATACAGCTAGATTAAAATTGTGACATCGGGCTGGAGCCAAATTTACGCTGCACCAGTCATATCAAGCATTGATAATATTTTGTGGAAACGTTTTGCAGGGTATATGTCAAGTGAAAGGGGCCCTGCTAGAGAAGTGCTTGGATATATTACTGTTGAGATGGCTGTGTGAGATTAAATGTTCCCTAAACAGCAAACTAAGTTAAACAATTTCACAAGTATTACTGGTGGAAAAGCAGGCAATTCTGGCACTGTGGGTGGTCAAACCACCACACCATCTCAGGAAATATGGTCGCAGAGGGCATAGAGGTTCATTGGAATGGATGGATATATTAACCTACAGCAAGGTGGAGAGGGACATGTGGGTTGGAAGATGTGACAGACATTGATCACTCACGAGGCTCATGGCCTGTCCTGGCAGAATCCGGGTGCTGAACATAGTGGACTAAGAGGTGGTATTGGCTCCTGCAGTGCAGGGCCGGACTAGGAACCCAAAGCTGCCCTGGCACATTTTGTCAGACCAGCCCACATAGGGTGCATAGTGAGTGAGCCCGACCACTATAATGGGGCTTGAGGGGTTCCCCACACCCCTAAGAACATTTGGAAAAAAATGGCAAAAACAGTGCATTCTACAACACGTCATTGTATATTCAATTATCTTCCTTTTTAAAGCATAGTAAATGATGACCTTACAGTGCTCCAGGATACAACAATCTATGCCTCTTGTCTCTTTTTAGCCCCTCTCTCACGTTTTATATTTGATTTATCACCTATCTCACTAGCGCAGGGTGTTGGAGCACTTCACATCACACACATACAGAGACAATTAATTATACGTGTGTAAGTCAGTGTATAGAAAATGTTGACAAAGGAGGCTATAACGTGCAGGATTCACGTTATCCATACTGGTAGGCATTTTTAAGAGTGCTTAGTCTGAGGAAGTGTAAACTCAGCATTCAGAATGTACAACAGTGATTAAGGTTTGCTGTACTAATAACAATTCAAGTCTACCCAAACAAACCTCTTTTAGAAAAATTAGGATAATCAAAGACTCGGAAAAACAGAACTTTCCAAGCTGTAACATGCAGTTTTCATGCAGCTCTTTGATGGCAGTTCATAGCTCACTGTGCTAGATCATAATTGTAACTTATGAACTGCACAGTGACGAAAGGAGTTCTCTGACAAAAGCAGTATCCCACTGAGCTAGGCACATAAAATACTGTTCTGTGATCTGAATAGTACATGTTCTATGCAGCAGACCTATTAACCCTCTGTGCTACCTTAGATTTTCTTATTTAAATAAAATGGTATTGCCATTCTAATAAGATAGACAAAGCATTGCAATAATTAGGCCGTTTACTCCCTTACCCCCTCCTCAAACGTCAAGCCCCATCACATCATGTATCACTACATTTCCATCGTAGCCTCCTCACCCACACTCCCCCTGTATTTGTACACATGTTCACTGCATTTCCGTTGTAACCGCCACACTTACACTCCTCTCCGTATTTGTACACATGCTCTGTTTCTGGCTCACAAAATATGTTTCAAATCTGCGACTATATATACCCTATTCCTGGTCTTCAAATTTATAGTTACTTATGCTGCTTCTACCTGCTTTCTCCCCCAGATTCATCCACCATATCAGGATTTTTTAGACAATCTAAAAAATTATCCCATGCTCGTGCCCTGTCAATTGATGCTCTCCCTTTCCTTATTTCCTAACTTCTCCATGCAACACTGCACTCTTGCATCATGCCCACTGAATCAGCTCCTCCATCCATTTCCCTACCCTAAGGGGCCTAGCTGCCTTCCAATGCATGGTTATCTATTGTCTGCCAACTACCTGGGCCAAGTCAAGAAATCTTGTTGTGTTTTTGTGCCTAGCAGGTCTTGGAAATCCCCCTATAAGACAGACCACAGTCACACACTCAATAGTTCTCTGCATCACTTCTTTAATACAGGACACTACCTTTCGCCAGTATCCACCAGTGGTGAACATGACCACACCATGTGCAATGATTTCTGCTCCTTGTTCACCGCATCTAGGGCATGCCATGGCTGTGTCATGATAAATCCGAGATATTTTCCCCATAGTCAGATACACCCTATGTAGGTAAAAAAGTTAATCAATTTAATTCTAGCATTTCTAGATACAGTATTCAAACTCACAAGAATTTTCACCCAGCCCGCCTCATGACTGGGTGCATTTTTCCACTTCTCTCTAAGACCTATAAGCGGTGCTACTTTATCATTCTGTAGTGCCTGGTAAAGACACGTCACCGTCTTGATGCGGCCAGATGTAGTGTACAGCACCAGACAAGCACTGTGCTGGTGAGGTTCCTCTGCACCCATATACCAGTGGAGGCTCATCCTGGCTATTACTGCTGTATGCAATAGAAATTGCCCTCTCTGGATATTAAAACAGGCTGTGAAGTCCTCAAATGGTAGTAGCACCCCATCTCTCTGAAGATCGTCTATCCTATGCACCCCATGGTTAACCTATTTTGCCAGATCCCTCAGTCCTCCGCCTGGATTAATTTGCTCCAAACATCTCAAAGGGATGTCCAGGGCATTGAGCACCTGAACATGGGTTTGTTGGAGTGCACAACGTCAACAGTGTTGCACAACCCTCAATGCAGTGGGTATTCCCCTTACAGGTCTCCAGGAAACTAAGGGGATTCTATACAACACATTTACATCTGGTAACATCTCCAAATTTGCCTCCTTAGGAAATCTCAGTGAGTGGATCCACTGGTTAAACAACTGCAAATGTGCCGCCAATTAATAGGCTTCCACATCTGGAGTGGCTAATCCTCGCTTTGATGTTGGACGTTGTAATTTAGAGATGGACACTCTGCATCTGCCCATTCCCATATAAGGCTAATTAACAGCTAATTAAGTTGACAGAAGATCCTACAGGGTAACACTATAGGTAGTGTGGTGAAAAAGTAAAGCAATCAGGACAGCACCACCATTTTTGCTACCACTATTCGTCCTGCCATCGAAAGCGGTAGTGTTCTCCAGAACTCTACACATGGGTGCATCCCTCTGGTAGCCACACCAGTGTTACCCTCCAATAAATCAGTGGGTGATTGGTTTAACAGCACATCCTTTAGTAATGGGAACCAATAATATTTATTCCAATTTATACATAGGCCAGATGATTGTTCAAAATGCTCTAGGAGGCTAATCACATGGGGTAAATCTACATTTGAATCTCTTGTGAATAACAACATGTCGTCAGCATATAACGCTGCACATCCAGTCCCCTGTAGACCCACCCGGTCCTGGTGGAACTAGCAAGTGGTCTGACCACAATTGCAGATAATAATGGTGAAAGGAGAAAGCCTTGCCGCTACCCCCATCCCAGCACATGGCTTTCACAAATATGCCTTCCCGTTTGGACTCGGGTAGTAGGTTCTGAATGCAGGAGTTTTGCCCATTGGACAAACCCATTGCCCAATCCCATTTTATTGAGCACCCTGTGAAGGAAATCCTAGCACAGGCTATCAGTGGTTTTTTCAGTCTCTATTGCTGCAATCACTGCATTTTCTTTCTCCTCAAATTCTGCTTCCACAATCACCAGCACCCTCTTGATGTTATAAACTGTATTTCACCCTGGGATTAATTTAGACTGGTTTGTACATATTAAATTGGGCATTAATGAGAACAGGCTTGTTGCCAAGATTCTACTTAATTTTTTTGTAATCCACATTCAGCAGGAAAAGTGGAAGATAAGCCCTTACATTATCTGTAGTCATCTCTGGCTTTAACAACAGGATTACTAATCCCTCTGCAGTTGATGGGGGCAAGCATCCTGCTTCATGGGCAGCTGAGTAGAGAGTAACCAACCTTGGCGCTAATGCCTCCATATAAACTGCATAAAATTCCACAGGGAATCTATCCAACCCGGGAACTTTTCTTCTTGCTTTATGCTTTATGGCAGCCTTCCCTTCCTGAATGGTAACATCCCCACCCAGGCCTCTAGCTACCTCCTCTGTAATCCTCAGCAATTCTACCGGGTCTAGAAACGCAGAGATACACTGAGTTGGCAGCTCCTTAGGGGGGCATATATCACTATATAATAATCCCTAAATCTTGCTATTGATGGCTTCTGGTGTATAGAGGTATGCACCATCCTCAGAATCCACCTCCAGGGTCTATGCACTTCTATTTTTGGATCCAGGCCAGCAGGGTACTCACCTTATCACGCTCTCATGTGCTCTGGCCATACATTCTCTGTAGTCAAAACAGTGTAATTTCTACTGCTACTTGTTCTTTGGCATTATAAACTGCTGTTTCAGACTTGCATTTCCTGGCCTCACCAACTTGAGTTCCTGCAGCACCTTCTCATCCTTCTCAATCTCTCTCACCAAGTTAATGGCTTGCCCCCACTATTTCTGCTACACAATGTCCCTGAATTACAGCCTTGAATGAATCCCACTCTCTCAGAGGCGACACAGATGAAGTGTCATTATCCAGAAAATAATTTTACACTGCTTCACCAATGACATTGCAAAAAGTGGGATCCTCCAAGGTTTCCACCCATGGGCACGAGTCTGATATTCAGGGCTGTTCTCTATTCCACCCCACCGAAAGCAGAACAGGGTTATGGTCTGAGACTGTCCTGCATTAATACTCCATATTTTGAACCTCATGACGCACACCCGAGGGCCATAAAAATGTATCCAATCACACATAAAGCTCATGCAGTCCTGAAAAATATGAGTAGTCCCTAGCATGAGGGTGCAAATGTCTACATGAATGCACTAATCCGCATCCTTGCTGCCAATTCCTGAATTGCTTTGCAAAACGATGCACGGAAGAGTCTATCAGTGGTGGAAGGCAATCTATAGTAATGTGGCTATGCAGTACCATTGAAGTCACCTCCCACACGTTTGATATGCTTCAAACATGGCATCAATTTCCTAGTCATTTCCAGGAGGAACCCACCCTGATCCCTATTTGGAGCATAAACCCCCACAATGGTCAAGTCCCAGCCGGCCAATATGCACCAACACGACAACATACCTTCCTCCAAGATCAATGGATAAATTTGTTTTCTGGAAAGGTGCCCTAGGATGAATCCATATCAAACCCCCTCTTGCAACAGCAGAATATGAGGCGGCATATAGTTGCCTCCACTATCTCGTTTGTAAAGCTTCCCTTTTGGAAGCTGCAAGTCTCCTGCAGGTTCCCATCTTTTTAAATATTCACGGACCTTATAGCGTTTAATCATGCAATTCAGTCCACACACATTCTGACTAATAAAATTCTACATCATACTGGTCGCCATCTATTTTCCCAAACTCCAGGTACCAGTAGAAGAGAGGAATCGGGTTCACACCCCCCAGGGTGTACCACACACCCATACATAAACAGTGATAGGGACCATTGGACTTCCTAACCACAAAACCAAAACCTAAATCCCTAACGCTAGAACAAGAAGAACCACACTCCCCATTCAAATTGAGTATCTTCCATACTACACATAAGGGGTTGCTCCCATCCACTCACCTCCCCGCCAAAACTTCACACCACCCACCCCTCGCTCAGAATGGTGGCACCCACAAATGTATCATTTAACACTTGCACTCCCTTCTGTACAAATGAACTACACAATATATTCCATAGTTACATTGTTCTAGTTCAACATTCCTAGTGGTTTCATTATATGTGCCGGACATGACATGTGGTATCCTGCTAAGTGTTTCAAAAGTTATTACTTGATGCACTACCTTCAATGAGTCAAAATTGCCTAGACAAAACTTAATCCCTCTCCGACAGGTACGTTAATCACCAGAATGATTTTGTCACTTTTATTGTTGCCTGAAAGCTGCTGTATATGCAAGGAACTATGAAGTGATTTTATAACTGCTGCCCTGATACAATACCCGCCCTCAGTAATAAAAGTGGCCCATAACCCTTCCTCTACGCCAGTCTAGCCTTGCTGCAGTGGTGAGGTGATACGGTAGTCAGATTGCCTGATTCCTAGGGGCTGAGGCATTTGGGTGGAAAAACAGGTGGCAGAATACTCAGCTAACTCCAAGAGGAGAGAAGACAGGGTGGGCAGTAGGTGGTATACTAATCTGAAGGATTTGAGAGATCAGCTGGAGGGTGGTGTTTGGAGCATGGTAGTTCAGTTTTTCTGGATTTTCAAATTGTTTCTTTCAAGGGGGTAATGACCACCTTTAATGCTATTATTCAAAACTCAATTAAATTTTTTGAAACAAATGTTTAATTTTGATTTATGAAAGTGTGAATGGTGTTGGTCCTAAATACCTCAAAGATTAACTATGGGCCTCATTTACAAGGCCTTTGCGCCACTGTTGCACATTTTTTTATTTACACAACAGTGGCGCAAGCAGTGCTTTATACAGCTCCACATTTACAAACTGACGCATTGGGCCCAATGCATCAATTTGAAAAGTCTTGCATCACATTATACCTGTGCTAGGTATAATGTATGCAAGGTAGGCATTCCCTTAGGAAAAGCCACGCAGATCTGACGCAGTGAAATTTACAACATTTCACTGCGTCGTTCTGTGACTTCACTGCGTCAGATTTTTACAGCTGCTCAGAGGAGGCGTTAAACTGACGCAGGGCTTTTCTCTAGGGAAGCCTTGCTCACATTGCTGGAGTAGAATCCTTTTTTTACACTAGTCCAGGAATGCATCATGTGCCATATAGCTCTGTATTGTAAACAAAGCGCATCCATGGCCTCTTAGGGATCCGATGCGTCAGATTCTTGTAAATGAGGCCCTATCTACCTAACAGGAACCAAGATTACCTGCAATACGTTTGCATGGCTGAAACTCTCTGTCATCAAGCTAATGATGTGGCACATTAGCTCCACCAGGATGCCCACCATGATCTCTATATCCTACCTGAAGAAGTCCGTCTTTTGTTTAATCTCTTCTAAGGCTGCTTGAATTTCAGCATCCACACACCATTACGCGTGGAGCTCATCCTCGGTTATATGGAGTATATCGAATGAATTTTCGTTCCTTGTTTTTACTTGTAACCCCATAAACCTGCAGATATACATATTTGTAAATGTGCCTTTAGGTAAGCTGTGTGAAATCTTATTTTAATTTATTTAACTTATTAAGCAGCAACTACCTTTCAAACCGAAATGTTACACTACAAGTTAATTTCAGATCATAATAGACGATTGATAGAGGCCGACGCGAATGAAATCTGTGTGAATCCTAAAGGCCTTTGCGAGGAAGTTAAAAGCTAAGACTAACAGACATCTTAATTCATCCCTGTATTACACATAGCCACAAAATATACATATTGGCATAGTTTTGGAGCCATACGACATAGTTATTATTATTCTTTACCTTCTAGGAGCAAGGAAGATTATTTAGGGCTATTTTGGACTTCCGGGGTACGATTTAATGCTAATGTGCCTTTTTAATCTGTAATTAGTTTGAGCATTTTGTGAGTTATGCTCATTAAGAACATTTGTGTTTGCAACGAACATGCATACACATGCATATGTTGTTTTTTAAGTATATTGTGTTGGATACTGTAATTATAATTTTATTAAAGAATAACACCCTTATGCGCACAGATTTGTACATTATTTTCACAGGCACCACTAAAGTTAGCTTCTGAATGGATCGCTCAGTCCAGAACTGCTCTCAGATCTCTCACGTGGCAGCGGGCAGAGCATTAATGCTCTCGTTAACCAGCCTTGATCCTCTTCTGGCATGCTAGGCGCGTGTTTGTATCGCCTGTCTTGAATTAGTGGATACTTAAACATTAAAAAAATCATCTGGGTACATTCGACTGCTTCCTGCCAAAGTACATAAGCTGGAGAACATTACCAAAACATGTGCATCACATTTCCTCGTCGTGTTACATGTGCCATCCTCTCGTAAACCTTTGAGAAACATTTTGAAACGAAGCAAGCACATGGGGTCAATTTTGTTGTAATGATTTGAGTATGTAATTCAAGAGGATATCGGAACTTTTGAAGAAATGGCCAACTCATCACTAGCATTTAAATGTTTGACTAATTCCTTAACGTTTCGAAGCAAAGGCTGCAAAACGTAGAAAATCTCTCACTGACAAAGGTCAGAGTTGTGAATGTTCACAAATGCCATGTTTTTTTCCGAGATCATCCCTGTCTCAAGGATAACGAATCAAGAGGAGACGGCAGATGTCTCCACTAACCAGGACACTCCCCTTGCCATTCTAAGTGGGAAAGAATTTCCATCAAAACGTTTGGGATTATGATTCCTGTGCTAATGTCGCATTCAATCGCAGTCCATCGATGTCATTTAGGGGTCCCAATAAGTGGCAGCTTCACCCTTGACTTGCCCCCTGCAATCCTTGGCACTGCCAGCAACTCCTGATCTCGGAGGTGTTGCAACTTCTGATCTGGAAGGTGACAAAAGCAGTGCCAAGAACAGAATGTAAACTGTTTACTGTTTACTTTGTACAGCTTCCACTATAACTTTAATTTCGGTGCCATAAAATAAATATATACAGCAGTGCAAAATTTCAGCTTGTTTTCATGACCCATTATTATAAACATAAAAAACTAACATTTAACTACTATTATTCACAAAAGCGGTAATTGATTAATTAACAATGATAAGGAGTAATTCAAGGCAATAACCTAATTCATATTCAGATATGATCCACATGAAGGAATGTGTCAGGTGGACATAGCCACTATTGTTTTTTTAATCTCTTTTTTGTGCATCTGCTTGTGATTTATTAACATTTTTCACCATTCCACAACATTATGAACGATTATCTATCTATCTATCTATCTATCTATCTATCTATCTATCTATCTATCTATCTATCTATCTATCTATCTATCTATCTATCTATCTATCTATCTATCCATTTAAACACACACACACACACACACACACACACAAATACACATACAGATTACCTAGTTGTGGACACCACCTGGTAGTTAAAGTTAGGTTTTCCACATAAAGTGGGTCCTGTTCCTGTTTGCTTGTCCCTAGTGTGAATAGGTCAGGAGTCACACACATGTTAAGATCCAACATGTTTATTATCGGTTTCAGTACAACAATCCTTCTCTCTCCTAACCTTCAGTCTCATCTGAATCATAACATTCTAGGTGTTCACAGTACACTCCAATTCTACTCCAAGGTTCTGCATATACAATGGCATACCACAACCCCACTCTTCCACGACCTGGGAGACATTACAATTAGCAGGGTTACTAAAGTGCCCCCTTTCTCCATTATTCAACTTCACAGAGTTTGAGTTTACTTCAACGACCTTGTATGGCCTTCTAAATGCTGGATCACCCTTTATCATCTCTCTTTGTTCCTCAATCATAACACAATTACCCACTTCCAACTTGGGGATCTTTACGCCATTCTTCAAATTATAATTCTTTTTGTACACCCTTTGTGTCCTCATGAAATTCTCTCTCACTTCCTCCAAAGACCAATTATTCAACAAATAGTTTTTCATCCACACCAGATTGTCCTTCGTGCAAAGCCCTCTTCCTCTAAGCAATTTGAACGCACTGTAACCAGTTATAGTATAAGTGTCATACACCCACAACAACTTTTTATTTCCTGTTTCCAAATCCTACACTTCTTGGTAAGCATATGAATATTCCCCATACCTACGAAATGTGCTCCACAGCACCATTGTTAGCAGGGTGATAAGGTGAAGTATGTTTCCATCTGATATCATTTCTTGCCAAAAAAATCTGGAACATCTTGGACTTAAGCTAAGCACCAGGTCAAACAACACTACAACATAACACACAACTGCATTACCATTTCCAAGAGGTCCCAAAATATCTAAGGCTAAGTCTTCCCATGGTCCTTCTGAACAATTGATTAGGATCCGTGGCATTCTGAAAGTGACCAACGATTTGTCAGCTTTTGCACATTCCATACAACTCCTCTCCAACCGTTCTGGGTGCACATCAACACCCAGACACAGTTACTGACTTTTGAGCCTCTTTTTAAATTCACTATCCCTAAGTAACCTTCATGGTTGATGTGCAGGATGTTGTCTTTGAACCCTACAGGTGGAACCACTCTTGTTCCGCGCATGAAAACACAGTCATTCTCCCATGAGAGTGTGTCTCTGATTTCCCAATACCGTCTAACTTTGTCACCACGATCTTCTTAAAAGACCACACATTTTACATGAAACCTCGCACTTGTGATAGAACTGAATCACATTTGTACCCTTCGTCCCAATCTATCCTTGAAATACCTTCACACTCAAGATTGTCAATCACAGCCACATGTATCTTCTACACATATCTTCTGTAGTGAAAGTGTGTGACTGAAGTGGAAACCTACTAAACAAATCTGTAACACGATGCTTTGCTCAGGCAAGTATTCCACGCTATAATTGAAATCTAAAGTTGTAACAACTACCTTACTAGCCTGGATGTGGAATTCTCCATACGAGAAGTAGTAAGAGTTTAAATAAGGGGTTTATGGGCCCTATAAATAACAAAATGCGAGCCCCATACATACTGCCTACAGTTTCGTATGTCCCACACAAGCCCACATCTTCATTTCAATTGTAGAAAACTTCTTTTTAGCAGGAGACAACAGACAAGAAGCAAACAAGACGGTTGATTCCACCCCATCGGCGTCATTTGACTTAACACAGCACCTAACCCCTTGGCACCAGCGACAGTGGTTATGTAACTTTTGTCTACAGGATCAAACCCTTGAAGGTGAATTGCATTGCAAATATCATGTTTAATACTTTCAAAGCAGTTATGATGGACTTCTTCCCAAATTAATCAGGTGTTCTTCTTTAATAATTGTTTTAACTCAAAGGTTTTTGTCACAAAATCCTTAACAAATTTAAAAACGTATTTTGCACACATGGGTCGGATCCCAATCTTGTCACCATGTGTAAAGATGAAAAGCCAAACCAGGCTGAAAGGAAATAACTTTATTGCAGAACCCTGACCACGGAGAGTACAGCATTTCACGTCCTATCCTTCCTGTTGCTCCAAACGCCCTCTCTTGAGCTTCCAGGAACACTCCGCTGACAGTATTCCAGGAGCCTTGAGGAGAGCTAAAACATTCCAACCCGCAGGCTAATCCATTCCAACCAAACATCTGCCCCATGCCTTCTTCCCTTCTGCCTGCATGTGTTGTTCTTTATTGTGGGCTGTATAGAGCAGCAAGACGGGTACTTGGTAAAGAATTCTATTGACGAATATCTATGTCATGAATGGGTAACCACAGGAAGCCTTTATGACGCATACATACCCCAATGGGACATGAAGGTCCCCCTTCTGCATCCTGCATCTTTAAAAAAATATTATCCTTATTGTCCCCCTGCAAATGGGGGACAAACACCTCCTGGGCGTGGGGGTGGTGGGAAGGAGTTTGCCATTGTTGGATCCTTTTTGGGCACTGGAGGAGATGGTCTGTTGCTCACTTTCGAGCATCCTCATTAATATAAGTGTGACATCACTATGATATCGAACACATACCTGCGGGCCTGGGAGAAATTGCCTAGCCTTTTCCAGGCCATTCCAAAGATGGAGTTGATGGGCAGGGCTATGGGAGTTGCTAAGGCTATCTATTGCTGCTCCCAGTTCTTCCAGCTGTGCATACCAGCTTCAGCCACTTTTTCTGTTGGTGGGAAGGAGGGAGTTGGAAGAGAGGGTGGGAGAAGTAGCCTAGCTTCTAGCCGCAGCAAAAATAGAAATGAACCAGCTAGAGTGGTTTGGGAGGGGATAAACTAGGATTGTTCCTAATTCGACTCTTTCCAATACCCTCTTCCAAATTCAGTTTCTGATAGCTTTAACTCCCAGTACCACTCTGTCGTAGAGAAGCTTTAGGAGATGTAGGAGCTGTGTGTCTGTGCTCCAGCATGGAGCCAAATATTGTTTGGATTTTCTTTAGCATAATACAAATTCGTACCATGTCTGAATCCATTCTGGGGTGCAGACAGATTTGTCTGTGGCCCAGCAAGAAGCCTGATGCAGTTTCCATTTTTCAAACACCCAACAAAAAACAAACAGAATCCAGCTTCTCACTGGGTACAAACATATACATCTGCACCTCAGCGAGGAGCCAGCCACTGTTTGGATTTTTTCTTTGCCTAAGAAAAAACCAAAACAGCATCTGGCCTCTCTCTTCTTAGGGCACAGTAAAAAGAAACATACTTATGGGCCCCAGCGAGGATACCGTGTTTGATTTTCTTCTTAGCGTAAGATAAAAATCCAAACAGTGTGTGGCTGTTTTTGCTTTAGCACAGAAACGCATGTATGCCAGGATTTATTCAGCACCCAGGGAAAACTGTGACGGATATTCCGTCCACTGTATTACGAGTTCCATAGGATAAAATGGACTGAATATTCATCATGTTTGTGATGGAGTAACCAAGTCCGCCAAGATCAAAATCAGGCCCTTAGTCTTCTGCACCGATTGTCATAATCGAGAATGATTTGCCTCAGTATTATATGCAGACTAAAAAGTTTGACAACAGTACTTTACCTATTACTTATATAGTGACAGGTAATGTGAATACTGTATCAAAAACACTCTAAAGCAGGAGGAGGTCCATAGTGGGAATTTAGACCATAATTTCTTACTAGAACTGCTCTTCAGTGAATCAGTGGAACGTATAGTTTTGTTACTGGTGCACTTTGATGGAACAAGAACGCTCAAGTGATAAACACTCGAATACAAAGAAGTCTTCCCTATTACTGGTATTCTTTAGCAGATACATTTGTAATTGTCGGTTGTTCTTAACCCATATTCATTTGCTTCTCGATTCACACATTGAGCACATCTTTCGATTTGCTGAACTTAGTTACCTCTTCAGTAGTAACACAGTAACTTGTGCAATTGCACCCATTATTAGAATTGGAGCCAATCTAGTGGACAAACTAGATGTTAGTTATCGTGGAGTCTGTGATGCTGTTGTTGTATGAAATGCAACATTACAAATGTTTTTAATAGTCCACAATGAGATGAGGATCTGCATTGTACATGGAAGCATGGGGCTGTATATCTGCAAGCAAGTCCCTTATAGTGTTCCTATTCCAGTCACTGGTGAATGGTTCTGGAGACAAGATGTCATTTGGGTCAACAAGAAGGTGCATGCCAGTTAAACAGTCTTTGCTGGGCCCAGGATTTATTGCTCCAAATCAACCCAATAGACACCATCCTGCAGCAGGGTGACTATTAGGTTAACTTGAGATTCCTTCAATGCACTCCTAGTGATTCTCTGCAATCCTTTCTTCCTTCTCATATTCCATCTACCTTTTTTTTTTACTTTGTAGAGCAGTTACTTTGGTTCTTTTGTAAATAAATTATTGACTTACACTGGTAACTCATACACAGTACTGCAACTCCCAGATGCTTGGAGTTAGTAAGTTTGTAGTAAGTTATGAACTCAATGTCAATGGTAGTGCTGCATCTTCAGGTAATTCGAGTCTTGTAACTTGGTGAACCATGCTTTGAACAGGTCGCTTTTTATTCAGAGGGAGTCCAAGTGGGACACTTTTTGTGACATTGTCATCAATTACACAGTTTGTGGCAACTCTGGAGGCAACAGTGGTGGCCTGTTTGGGATGAGCAGCATAGATACTGTTTTACTGAATAAAAGCACACCTGTCACTTTTTCTTTTTCTAAACAACAGTGGTAATATCATTGTCAACATTGTCTTCGTCACTGGCACTGTTCTTGGTAGGGGTGACCAATATCTTCCTATTTTCCCAATCAGTTATCCAGAAGTTCTCCAACTGTTAGAAGACAAACAGTCACGGAAGGTGACAGGACCCAGATAGGGACTCTCACACACCTTCATATATTATTTAAAGCCCTCTCTGCATTAAGTAGCCAGACACACCATTATTGAACAAGCATTTGCAATGCAAAGATCTCACTTTGGCTTGCATTAGAGTTTTTGGAATTGTAAAGCATAACTGAACTTTTCTTGCCACATAACTTGGTCCTTTCTGCCATATAGGTCCTTTCTGCCATATAATTCCAGTGGCCCTGCATAAAACTAAATGTCTAGCAGGCCTCCTGAAACATCATTTCAAACAAGGCCCTTAAAACAACTACTCCCAGCTGTAAAACAAAAGCTCCAACCATTAGAGAGCTTCAAAAGACACTGAATGGTGGGAGGGGATATTAATTTGGGGTCCCCACTAACATAGGGTGGGGACTAGGAGATGAGTAGTTAGAAAGAGCACCTTGTGTTGAACGTTTTGAAGCTGGTGCCATTGTCCTAGGACCACCACAGGCTGAGGTATGAGCAAAAGTGTTTTGTAAAAGGAATGCTCTGCAAAGCATTATGGGGCAAGTTTCCCTGAGTGCAGTGAATATTGAGCTGCTCTGGGAGAGCCACTTTGATGATTTCTGTGTTTTTTTACTAAAACATTTACCAGTTAGAAGGGATTTTTGAAAGCCATGGAGCGTGAAGGGGAGAGTCATAAGCAAAATTTGGATGACTCCGATTAGGTAACAGTGTGAACAGTGTGACAAGCACTCCAATACCGCTGATCGAGTTCACGCTGTTCGCACTCTATAAAACTTCAAAGCGCCATGGGCCCCATACAGTGCCAAGGGAAGAGATAAAAGAAAAAAGTAGTTTGCCCTTGCTAAAGTATATCGGCAATCGTGCAATAATCCATGTAAAAGGATCAGTCTGCATGGTGGAACAAAAGAGCCTCAAGGTGGAACAGACGTAAACCATTTACCAATGACATCAAGGGATTTTTGAAAGGCAAGCCCAGGAACGAATGAAAGTGATGAGCTTGAGATGGGTGTGGTTAAAGCCCAAAGAATAGATTACAACATGTCAAAAAGCAGCGCTTGCTCACTGCTATGTTCAACCTAAAAAGACCCTTGCTTGCTTAAACATACTATTTGCTCTCTTGACAACCCCTTTGAATTAGACTTAAAGGTGCTTGAACATTATCAAACAAAGTCCACGCATGACTACTAAGTATAAAGTAAGTGCAAGAATCAACAATCCTAAAAATATATTTGTGTTTACTTATTGGGTTGAATGGACCAACATGATCCAAGTAAATGTCATGAACTGACTGCCCTGCTTTCTCCGATGAAGTGAGTGGTGGCTCATTAAGGTGGAATGTTTTATTCACTTGCTGTACTTGCAAATCTCACACAGCACTGTTGAGTTTTTTTAGGCATTAATGGGCACCGAGAACACTCCTCCACAATTTGCAGCGTAGCTGAAATGCCTGCCTATGGTCAGCCTATCACTTCATGGGCTGCTTTAATTAGGCTGTGTTAGCTTGATTGATTTGGGTATTTCCTGATCACTGGGATTACGTCAGGGAGCTCATATTGCCCCAGGAAGTAGTTGTACTTCTTAGGGAAGCCAGGAAGCAGGACTTCTTTTTATGTGTCATGATTGACCTGAGTGTATTTCTGGGTCACTTTTGTTAGCGACCAGCTACAGCTGCTACTTTGCATACCTTCACCTCTATAGAAGCTTGATCAACAGCAGAATTGCCTTGCATGTTGATTCCTTGAGTCTGATGAGCCAGCATGTGCTGCTCATCAACTAAAGTAGCTTCTCCACTCAGAGCCGGTTCCGTCCTTTCACCTTCCCTCGTGAGTCCAATGTTTTAAATCTATATTGCAACCTAGAATACAAAATAAAGAGTCAGACACTACTAAAGTAGAAAATAAAGCATTACCTTTTTGAAAGGCTAAGAGAATAACGTCTAATTCTGCTGTTTGTGCAGTGCAGTCGCATGTGGGCTTCTCATACATATGCGTTTTTAAATTATCAAAAACTCTTCTCACAACTGCATATGCTGTGGAATACTGCTGTTTAGTGGCCACAACAAGTTGCATTGGTTCTTGGAAATTGTTTGTTGATATTCAGTGCTTAATTTGTGCTTGTTGTTTCCGGTGCTGAGCACTGGCACTTATTTTTGAGGGCCGGGGCTTAGTCTTCTGCCTCAAGCATTACATGCGAGCAAAAGACACGTTTGGGAAAGACGAAGGAACAGAAAAGCGAAAAAGCGTCACAATGAGAGAAAGCAGAAAGCTGCAGGTGTGAGCTGAAGGGGCAGGGAGTGGCTTTAAATGGGATGAAGAGGTCCGAGATGGCTTCAGGATTCGCACATTTAATTGCAGCAGCTGCGTGTTAAGACGAGGGCTTTGGGCACCGGCACCTTTATATTTACAAATTAAGCACTGTTGATATTGGAGAAAATCCTGTGTTTTTTATGCTGAATCGTGCTCAAATTGTACCCCCAAACTGGCCTGACGTGCATTACATCCCACCTCATTCACATATAAAGCATGAGCATTCAGATTACTTGCCATAGTGGCAACTTCCAAAGATGTTGTAAGTGTTACCACAATTATTGTTTTATCTTGTGCAGGAGATCTTTCTTTAATGATTGGAGTATGTACTGCTCTGAGCACTTTCTCTACTGGAGCAAAGCACGTTTCGGCGTCAGGATGTATGTGTGATTTGTACATAATTGATGTAGTCTGAGCTTCATTAAATATGATATATATAAATTGTGTCTGACTTGGAATTATTTGTATCACTAGTTTGCATTTATTGTCTCGGATTCACAAGTGTGCCATTTCAACCATCAATTTTTGCACGCCTTTCAGGACTTGGGTGGGTTTTTCCCTGTACATGCAGAGGTAGCCAATTAGTGCAAGGGGATTGCTCTCTTTGTATCCTGTGGGAGGTGTTTGTCTAAAGTACAGAAATCCATAAAGGCTTGTCATTTCTAAACAGTGTTTGGTTCCTCTAATAGCCTAAAGTTTACATGAAACCTTAGGTTAGCTCGTTCATTCACTGGATAATTCATATCCCAACAATATTACATGCAAAAGTATATTTGGATTTCCTGAAATTTATTTTGTACTCTGCTTTGTCAAGTGCTGTAACTATCTTGTCTATACGCTGAAGATGTTTGTCTAGTTCATCATGTGTGATGCATATGTCATCAAAGTAAGAGACCATACTCAAATATTTTTGTTCTGACTCGATTTTTTGGACTGAGAAACCCACTGGGCTAGTATTTTCCCCCAGGGGTAATCTCATGAGCTTTGTTCCCTTGAACGTGAATGTTGTTAAGTATTTTGCTTCAGGGGTTATGCTGTCAGTACAAAACACATTTCTTGTGTCTATTGTGGTTTTATATTTTTTGTTATTAATCCACTACTATGTGCGTTTTGTACAGCATAGGTTTTACACTGCTGACTCACTTTGCGATAATCCAGATCTAATCTCCAAGATTTATCTGTATTCAGTATTAGGGAAATCAGGTTCTTGGGAACAATGTTCCCCTGTACTCGCATCTGGTGTCTTTCACTACAATCCTCTGAAGAGTGAGAATATTGCCAATCAGCCCTAATTTCCCGATAGTTCTTAAATTATACTTCCCTTGTTCCTCATCTCTATGAAGAAATTGGGTGTTCTTTTTCCAAGCTCCATTTCTGAGTTTCACCTTCTCCCCTTGAGGCCATTGCACTTCCTTCTTCTTTTCCTTCTGGTTGTTTTCACTTCTAATATGGGTTTTACCTGGGGTTTCTGAGGCTTTGTACCAAGGATGTCTATTACCTGAGAGGCATAAACCTGAAAGATAATCTTTGGTAACTCAACCTCCAACTGGTCCTTTGAAATAGTGGCATTTTTTGGTGAATGGTGAATAGGACTGCATACCTCCCTATGTTCCCAAGAACTATTTAAGGTACAGTATTAATGTTACCTGTTAACTTCATGCCCAAGTCCACTGCAGTTTAAGCACCATCCTTCTCCTGTTTAAAGGCCTCGTGCAATACAGCTATTGAATGCATTGCATGTGTGGTGGTATATGAGGAATCAAATATACTTTCTCATTATTAGCATTGCTGTGGATTCAGAACCATCCTTATAGGGAGGGACGTGTTCATCATTCAGTGTTTACCCTCGGGAGCTGAAAGATGATGCATCACTTCTGATAAGTTTTCTTGTCTACATAAAATGAGATTTCATTTTATTTAGTTGGGCGACACCCTGTTATTTCATGTACAGTTTATGGATTAATGGCAGTTGCTTGTGCATGCATAGGTATCTGAAATATATCTGTGACCTCAGTGCCTCGCTACTGCTGTACATAATGTCTCAACTGTTGATATATGTTAATCATTTCTGTCAACATTTCCCTAATTGCTACTATGGGAAGTTGGTTCCTATCTGCAAATGGTGTATACATGGCTAGTGTGGGTATGGATGCTCCGGCAGTGTCAAAGGATATTCCATATCAAATCTGGTAGACTTTCCTGGAATAGGGATATGTGCTCTAGATAGATTAAAGGAACCTCAATAAAAACATCCAGTTCATAGTGGTTTGCATATTTTCTAATAACCCTGCCATATCATGTTCACCCCCTATTAGTGTCACACCTAGTAGACCGCCTTAGCCCAAAAAGGAAGTACACTATTTTCAAAGAAAAGTATCTCTTACTCCTCCTCTAGTGATTTATGCTCTAGTAGATGTGGAGTTTTACGAGTCAGACAAACCTGTCAGAGAATCTACTATTAGCAGGTGATGATAAATAGAGCTCTGTCCTTGTACGCATACACAATAGTTGGTATTTCATCATATTATTATTTAGTTTGAAGTATTTTTCTACAAATCATGTGTATCAGAATGATCATTAGTATTACAACTCAGCAGATATTATGCATATCAAGGCAAATGTTAGATAAGCTCCATCACACATCACTAACCTGTGAACCTATTCCCTACTCAAAGTATCAAGATATTGTCGGCCATCTAACATATGTGACTACATTGAATTACTGAACTCAAATCATGCCAAGCGATAAATAGATTCCCCACACCCATTTTTGGCATCGGGTTTGCAGTTAGAATTTAACCCCTGATCTTCCTTCAGCAACCATCCCTTCACCGGTATCACCAATTATGTCTTATTGAGCAACGAGGGGTCACTCGTGCTCAGATCCTGCTGTGCTTCATAATGTGCAAAAATGCCCTTTGCTGAAGCATATGAACGCAATGGAGGCTAATTCTACATTTATGTTCTTCCTTCCATGACAGATCATCTTCCCTGGTGGCTGCGATTACTATGTGTGCACCAGAGAAATTGAAAGTTTGATTTCTCTATCATATTGGTTTGAATAGAAACATGAGGTTTCTAAATTAAAAACATGGTGTTAAAGTACACATTTGCTAGCATTACTATTCAAACAGTTAGCCATCTTTTATGGCATCTACACCTATTTCATGCATACTCTAATATTAAATGCAGTCGTATTTACATGCAATTCGACCTGTCTTGCACATAACATGCACTACTATCACCTGAAAGCCCTGCCACACATGACAGGAGAGTTGAGGGAATTACCATGTTTGGATAAAAATGCCAAAATTCTGATAGAAATTCATATTCAACATAACCTCCCAGCTAGCCAATCAGGCTGATGCAGGTCTGCCAACCAGCGACAGAGACCTTTAGAATGTGTGGATTCCGAAGATATACGGTTATGTTCAGCATTCATGCAGCTTAGGTACCTGCAACCAAACGACAGGTAACCTAAAGCGGTATTTGGCTTGCAGTTGCTTTCCACATTTCCTAATCCCATGCTCAAAATGTTCTACTAGCAGGTTAATCAGGGCAAGGGAGGTCCTGTGTGCCACTAACAAAGCTGTCAAGGGTTTACATTGCTTATCTGTGACATTTTCATGGTTTCAGTGTACTTGTGAGTAACATTAAAATGCAAATGTGGACAATTTGAGGGACACTTTCTTGCAAGCAAAATCAAGAAATGAAGTCAATGAAACAGATAAATATCAGCAGTGGAGCAATGAGAAACTCTAAGAAGAGCCAAACTGCTGCAAAGCACCTGATCCTTCTTTCAAGCATATTGACCCTCTCTGCTACTTTATGGTGACTTAAAACTGCCACTGGACAAAACTGTAATCTCTCTCCAGCAAGAACATTAATCAACAGTTAAATTTGACATTTTGTTTTTTGCTGGCTGAAAACTACCAGGCACACAAGTAACTCAGCAGAAGTTGCTTTAAACCATAAGTTATTTCTAAGAGCAGCACCCAAACCCCCCATCTCAATGCCAGGTGCCGCTGAACCACTAGTAAAAAAAAGGACCTCTGTGACAAAAGCAGTAATCCACTGAGCTCTCCCCAATAAATACATTTTTGTGACATTATGGTATTTGTTCTTTGCAGCAGGCATGTGACCTCACCCCCACCCTGCGCTTCTTTATGGTGAGTCTATTCAAAATTGCCTCTAGACAAAACTCTGATCTCCCTCTATCAGGTCTTTGACGTACCTGTTGCCTTGGGCTGCTGCTGTTGCTGTAGTTGCAAACTGGGGCATCACACTCACTGCAGACAGCTGCTCTTCTGCTCAGACAGTGCTGTGATGTGCAGAAGCCAGTAGCCATTCTGGAGGGAGCAGGCTGGCACAATGGTAAATTATGCTCCTCTCTGAAGTACCAGTGGGGGTGAGAGCTCATGGTGTGGCATGCTAAGTTCAGAGCTGTGGCACCGTGCACCTTTTACAGTCACTAGACTGAGCACCTGCTCTCACTGTGACTGGGCACAACCCCCGGCATCCCCCAACACACAGGGCAGCACGACTTGCCCTTAATTTATTTAATTCCGACAAGCGGGGCCTTGCTGGGGCTGCAGCGTCAATTCCTGTGGGTGCAGGAGGGCAGGAATTTGAAAGCCTGCTGCCCAGTGACTGGACCCTTTAGTGAGAGTCTTTAGCCAGCACGCTAGAAATGTTGCTGTATCCCAGGTGCCAAAGTCGAATAGACAGAGATGCCTATCCGCATCAGAAGCGTCCACAGTAAGTCCCCGCCCCCATTTTGGATGTAACAGACAGGCCATTTCTGCGCAGCCGCATCAGGGTCTCAGCTAATCGATTACAGAATTACAGTCAGCTGAGCCAAACTCATTGCACACAGGCCCGAGGTGAGAGCAGCAGCTGTAGCCTTCTTAAATAACTAATGTTGAATGTGTCAAATGAATTAAATCTTGACACAGAAACCACTGAGGTCAATTCTCTGCAGCCCAGCGAACACAACAATCGCTGTGCCACTGTTAATCGAGCTTCTGACGGTTGCAATCACTCCAGCTGCTCCCTTGCAGACCACAGGTGGCGCCATGCACAAATAATGCATATCCAATACATTCTAGTGCAGTGATGTGGACCACCACAATAAAATGCTGTTTAACTCCTGGTGCGTGTACTTGGCAGGGCTGCACTATAATTTCCTTACACAAGGTGGGGAGGGAGCACACTGCCTCTCATCCTAGCACAGTTCATCCCGTTGCATCCTGGTAACTGCAGTACGCTTATGTCAAAGTTCCTGAAGTTTTTTCATCAAAGTTGGTGCAGATAGTGCTGTTATCTCTAGACTTGTGTTGCTAGGCTTAGCCCTTCATCAGTAGAAAGCAGAAGTATTAGAGAACAGAGAAAGGTCATCTGGGGTTGTCTTCACAGATCACGGTACCACTCCACAGGCACACATGTGCATCCCGGTTGAGCTTCTTGGCTCAAGGGAGCATTTTGAACACAAGGGGGGAAGGAGCACACTGCCTCTCATCCAAGCACATTTCACCCATTGCATCCTGGTAAATGCAGTACAATTACTTCAAAGTTGCTGAACTTTTTCACCAAAGTTGGTGCAGATAGTGCTGTTACCTCTAGACACTTGCTCCTGGGTTTAGCCCTTCATCAGTAGAGATTAGAAGAAGTAGATAACAGAAAAAAGTCATCTGAGGATGCTGAAATGAAATTCTGCCCAAGTCTTCACAGGTCACAGTACCACTCCACAGGCACACAGGCGCATCCCAGGTGAGCTTGTCAACTCTTTGGCTCAATGGAGCATTATGAACATAAGGTGGGAGGGAGCACACTGCCTCTCATCCCAACACAGTTCACCCCTTTGCATCCTGGAAACTACAGTATACTTACTTCAAAGTTGCTGAAGTTTTTCACCAAAGTTCGTGCAGATAGTGCTGTTATCTTTAGACATGTGTTGCTGGTTTAGTTTAGCCCTTTATCAGTAGAGAGCAGAAGTAGTAGAGAACAGAAAAAAAGTAATCTGGGTTTGCTGAAATGCTGCCAAAGTCTTCACAGGTCACAGTACCACTCCCAGGTCACAGTACCACTCCACCTCCCAGGCACACAGATGCATCCCAGGTGAGCTGGTCAGCTCATTGGCCCCCTGGAGTCAACAAGCTGAAAAGCTTTTGGAGATGCAGCTGTGCTCCAGTGAGAGGTACTGAGACCTGAGAGGACTGTGGCTGCATTCTCAGCAACCCCTGATGAAATCTGTTTTTTGATCTCTACCTATACAGGATAAAACCCAGAAACACATGTGTCTAGAGATGTACAGCACTATGCACCAACTCTGGTGAAAAACGACAGCTAATATTTAAGGAAGCACAAATTTGTATTGCATTTACCACAATGCAAAGGGGAGAACTATAGTATAATGTGATAGTGTGCTTCCACTCCCTCCTATAATTTCCTTAGGTTGCACAGAATTAAATTATACTGTCTTTTATTGTTGAGTTTAATATCAGCCATCTAATTTACAGTGCACCATAAGCAATGATTCTGCCACAATTTTGATATCTGCACTCATTTTACATAATTATGCAGACTAACTACTGTATAACCAACACATACTTGTTATTAGCTATATCCCATACATTCAGGCCAGCATTTCCTTGGTTAGTGCTCTGCAGTTTATGTTTGTCCATCTGAGAAATGCAACAAAGTATTGAGAAAATGTGTTGTTAAAAATGAAAATAGCTCCACCTTTTTCATTATATCTTCAGGCTGCAATGAGTTACTGATATAGGATTTGCACCAATACATAACGTCGAATGTGACAAAAAGATATAGGTGGCCATTATGACTGTGCTGGTGTGTACCACCAATGGTTTACCGCCATTGAATGTCCGCTGTGGTGATTCGTGGTCATAATGTGGAGGGCGTCGTTTTGTTGCCGTAATGGTATGGGTGTTCGTACCGAAAGTTTAACACTTACCTTTGGTCTGGCGTATTTGCGTCTGTGGCAGTATTCTGTCAGTTTGGTGTGTGTGTGTGTCATATTATGGCGGACGGATGTTTGCCTCTGCGACGGTATGTTGGCAGCCGTCACCGCGGCTGTAAGTGGGATTTACTGCCAATTGCATAATGAGGGCCATAGTTTGTACGGGTGCACAATGAGACCAAAAGGTACATGTGCTTGAAAAGCCTAATGTTGGTTTAATTTAAAAAAAGAAAAAGCTTTGTCAAAAGAATTGTGCAAACACCCCAGCAGTGAATGGGTTAGATACAAGGAAGTTTGTGGGTGCCAATGGATCACAAATGGTGGGTCATCAGAGGATCAGATCAACATGAGGTGTAGAGGGACAGTAGTGTGTGACACCACTCTGATATTAGGCAGAGGACTGCTATTCTCTTTCTCACTTCAGTGTGAGTGGTAGCCTCTTCTATCTACTAGTCACAAATTGCCTTAGTTTCCAGTGTAAATGTTTTCAGATGCTCCCGACTGTGAACAATGTGTAGTTTAAAAGAAAAGTGTTTATTACTGCTCAAAAACATTAATTTAAGACTAGTAGCCAACAAAAGAGATACTGCAATGACAAAGCCAATTGTAATGTAAGATCATCTGAAGAATGAGATCACTCAGCAGTGATTGAGTGTGGTCCAGCGTTAAGAAACTTGTGACATGTCACTTTAAAGAAGGTACAGTACGATGTGATGGTACTCCTTAATTCCATGAGAAAGTCACACCTACTCACTGTAAACTCTTAATAAATTGGGCCCTGGAGGTGCAGCGTGCATTTCTTAGTGGAAAGCTATCGACCATTCTCTGGAGAAAGTAAAAGGGTTAATGCATGATTACTGGAATACTGAATACTTAAATCAGAAGAAAACATTTTACATTACAGCATAAACTTTGAAACTTTTCTATACTTCTACCAGTTTAGTGACCGCTTAAGCGCAAACCTAATTCATTTACAGTACATTCCGACTTGACAGAATGTATTAACTACTTTTGGGAGTGCAAGAGTAGAAAAGCTAAGAAATGGCTGTTAAAACTCGTTAGAAGGCCTCCTACGCGAGTGCCACTGAGTGTATCGTCTCATCAAATAGATTTCAGACATCAGGCGCCATTAACCGGACTCAGTGATTTGGAGTATATATAAGAGAATGAATACAGTGGTTAAACCATCTAGAGAATTGGGTTATCATACCTCTCTTATTTCCATTATTTCACCTTATCTACATATCCTCTTAGAGCAACAAACATGCATAAAAGTTTGCAGAGAAAGACTTCAAATATCTTCCTACTGAGAGTGCAGAGCTCTCCCTATATCTACGTTATACTAACTATATTCTATGTATGAGAATTTGGCAATTGGATGTGCCCTGATGAAGGTGGTTCTCTAGGAGCAGCGTCACCGAAACTCGGGTCGGCACTTCGATGTCTCTGGATATAAGATCAAGACTAATCCACCACTTTATACTTTTTGAGTTTAAGATCAAGATTTATTTGGCTTGTTAATCCTTTTTTGGATCCAGGATCAAGGTCTATCTACAAGAAACTAACAGCCATGTAGACTTTAAATTTGCTAGCATATAATGCATTTTATTGATTATGTATGATTATAATATTTTATGTTTTCTTGTTAGTCTGTATACACATTTGGATTTTTAAACAAACAATTGGGGTAGTATGTAGTTCAGTATTGATGTCTGAGTGTGCAGGGCAGTGAGTATGTGTATGATGTGATGTATTTCTGGCCATTGTGGTGATGGGGCTGTTGATTCATGTTGTAGCATTTTGGTATAATACATACAATGGAATGAAGTTAATGACGTTATATCATGACTAAATGAAATTGTATCATCTTCTGATAATACAGATTATGAAGTGTAACTAAGGAAACGATTTTTTGAAATTACATAAAAAACAAAAAAACATTGTATTTACATATGTGCGTGAGAGATATTTGATTTAATTTAATTTAACATAAAATGTTATCAATGTAAAGCTCTATTTATATGGGGTGGCCCATTCCTTCCTGAATATTGATTCTGTCCCTGGTGGGGCCATTGTAGTGGGTCAGGGAACCTCTTTTTTAAGGTGTTAAAACTCTGGGGACAGGTGTAAAACCTCCAGAAGTTAAGATGCACTTTATTTACCAACTATGATAAATCAAAAATCAAAGAAACTTGCAGCCATTGACCAGCGAATGTGACCGTACAAGCTGCCAGCAGTGACCCAAGGAAACTATTGCTGTCAAATCTCACCTAAAGGCACACACATATGTCATATTTCCACACTTAAGTATTATTAATTGTGTTTGTCATTGTACAAAAAATGATTGTGTTTTGATTTATTGGTGACAAGAGACTACGAGAGCCGTTAACATTTGAAAAGTATTACTTACCGCAAACGGGTGGAAACCAGTGCTTAATTTGTACATAAAAAGGTGCCGGTGCTCAAAGCCCTCCTCTTAAACATGCGGCTGCTGCAATTAAATGTGTGAACATGGAATACTGAGGCAGCATAATCCCAAAGCCATCTCGGCCTTTTCAATCCATATAAAGCCACACCCCGCCTCTTCGGCTCACTCTTGCAGCTTTCTGCTTTCTCCCTTTGTGACGCTCTTTCGTTTTTCCCTTCATCCATCTTTCCCATATGTGTCTTTTGCTCGCAGCATGAGGCAGAAGACCAAGCGCCGGCCCTCAAAAATAAGTGCCAGTGCTCAGCACCGGACACAACAAGCACAAATTAAGCACTGGTGGAAACATGAAAAGAAAAAAATACCACTAGACATTACTTGTGTAGTGCCATTTAGTATTCGTTTCGGTGCTTACACATCTGTTTTAACCAAGCATTAGCAAAGCCAATCGATTTCACCTTTGTTTTTTCTTTTTATCTGACTGGATTACAAAAATATAAAAAAACGTATATAATAATGTTTGTTTTAAATTTGATAAACCGTTGATAGTTGTTTATGTCACTTAATTCACCATACATCACAACATAAACAACTATTAACAGATTATCAAATTTAAAACAAACATTATTATAAAAAAATTCTAATATTCATAATCCAGTTATATAGAAAGAAGACAGAGAAGATGGCATGAAGAAAGAAGACGGCAGCAAAGAAAGAAGACAGAGAAGATGGCAAGTGGGAAGAAAAAAGAAGATGGCAGTGAAGAAAGAAGACAGGAAAGAGGGCATGCGGCAAAGAAGAAAGAAGACAGAGAAGATGGCATACGGCAAAGAAGAAAGACAGCAACAAAGAAAGATGACAGAGAAGACAGCAGCGAAAAAAGAAAATGGCAGTGAAGAAAGAAGACAGGAAAGACGGCATGCAGCGAAGAAGAAAGAAGAAGGGCAACAAAGAAAGAAGACAGAGAAGACGGCATGAGGTAAAGAAAAAAGAAGATGGCAGCAAGAAAGAAGACAGAAATGACTGCGAAGAAGAAAGAAGACATCAGCAAAGAAAGAAGACGGAGAAGATGGCAGGCGGCAAAGAAGAAAGACAGCAACAAAGAAAGATGACAGAGAAGACAGCATGCTGTGAAGAAGAAAGAAGACGGCAGCGAAGAAAGAAGACAGACAGAAGACGGCACACTGCGAAGGAGAAAGAAGACGGTAACTAAAAAAGAAGACAGTGGCAAAGAAAAAAGAAGGGCAGCAAAGAAAGAAGACAGAGAAGATGGTTTGTGGAGAAGAAGAAAGATGAAGGGCAGCGAAGAAAGAAGACAGAGAAGACGGCATGCGGCGAAGAAGAAAGAAGACGGCAGATTTGCTATCAGGATTAGCTTTCTTATGTTTTAGCCTCCTGATTGTTAGGTCTGACATAAAAACAGCTGTAGCTGTCTGACAAACTCATGTCAGAAAGAAATATAATTTATACAGTACTTAAATAAGTATTGGCAGTGTCAATAGGTTTGGCTTTAATGTTCCACAGCCTGCACTCCCGAAAGTATGCAGCTCACTCTGCATTCAACTGGGCATATCTCTCACCCTGCATTTATACAGACACACCACTCATCATGCAATCACATAGGCACCCACTCACCCTGCACTCATCCACCTCTCAACCACTACTAATCCTGCATTTAAAATGTAGTCACACCACGTACCCTGTATTCCTAAACTGCACATTCTACACCCTCCCACCCACTGCTCACCCTGCACTCACCCACATGTTACCCTGCACCCATCCACTGCTCACCCTGCACCCAGACATCACTCACCCCAAACCCAGACATTACGCACCCTGCACCCATACACTGCTCACCCTCAACACTTAGACACCTTTCACCTTGTCCTCACACACTGCTCACCATAAACACACCACTCACCTTGCATACTCACACACTCACACCCGCTGCTTACACCACCCTCACCCTGCCCTCACTCACCACTAACACATCATCACATTCACTATCTGGTTACCATGACTCACATACCACTCACCATGAACCCTCGCACATGTTTCATCCTGTACAGTCACACATCTTTCTCTCTGCACACACGCACAGTGACTGCTAACTGAGCCCCCTCACATTGAACTAACTTCACTCACCCAGTGCTCATGCACCGTTCACTCTGCATACAGACACCACTCACCCTGCACTCACACTGCCCCTTCTGCACTCATACTACTTACATACCTGTCATCTGGCACTCACTCACTAATATACCACTCCTGCTGATCACTGACCAATGCACCTCTTACCCTGCACATACACACCTCTCACCCTGCATACTCACATACTGCTCACCCTGCATACTCACCAGCCAACCATACACACACACACACACCTTTGTTCCTGCACACTCAAATACTGCTCACCCTATGCACACAACCAATGCTCACCATTCACTCACAGTGTTCACCCTGAATTCAGACATCAGTCACTCTGCACTTAGACAATACTCAGCTTGGCCTTAGACACCAGTCATCCTCTGACTGACACTGAACACTCAGACACCACTCACACAACTCTCACTTTGCACCCATACATCACTTGCCTTGCACTCACACTGCTCTTATCTTGCGCTCACTTACCACTCATCCTGTAATCAGATGCAGCTCCTCCTGCATTCACACACCATTTGTACACCTCTATCCCAGCACTTGCCTAGCCTGAACTCACCCACTAGTCACACTCTACTCACCAACTGCTTATACTGCACGCACCTACCATTTACTCGGCACTCATAAACCATTCACCATGCACTCACACACATCTCACCCTGCTCTCAGATATCTCATTCTGCACTTAGACTCAACACCATGCACTTGCACATCACACCTTGCACTCACACACACAACTCTCCATGCACATAGACACACCTCTCCCCTCCACAAAGATGCCCTGCTTACCCTGCACACTCACACCCCACTCACTCTGCACACTCTCACACCACTCACCGAGATGGCCAGCCAAACACACATGGGCTCTGAGGGGAGTGCTCTGTGCACTTCCCTCAAGTGCTCGTCACCCCAATGCCCGCCCTTTGTCAAGAAAACGATAATAAACACAGTTTATTATCGTTTTCTTGAAAAGGTTTTTCAGCTGCTGCTGCTGGCGGGGGCAACGCTCCTCCACACTAATGCAGGAGCCGCCCCTGGATCAGCCTGCACTTAGACACTGCTCACCCTGCACACTTATGCACAATTCACTCTACACACTCATTCTGAACTGCATTGCTCACACTGCACTCAGACACTGCTTATTCCACTCAGACAACGCTTGCTCTGCACCCTCACAATGTGCACCCTGCATTCACACACCTCTCACCATTTACGCATACACCTCCCACCCTTCACTCACACCTCTCAACCTTCATTCATACTGCTGACTCTCTAAGACTGATCACATACTGCTTACTTTGCACTTTCACACCACTAATAGATTACACTTACTGACTGCTCACCCTGCACTCACAAACCTCTCACCCTGCTCACACTGAGATCTCTATCTCTGCACACTTATGCACTGCCCACCCTGTGGATTTACACCCTGCTTACCCTGCACACACCACTCACCCTACAGTTAAACATTTTCACCCTGTAATCAGACCCTCTCATTCTGCACACTCACACTGCACTCACCCAGCACTCACACACTGCTCATACATCTCTCACCTTGCACCAACATCTCTCACCCTGCAATCATACGCCTCTCAGCTTGCACTCATACACCTCACACCCTACACTCACACACCTCTCAGTCTGCACTCATCTAGTACTCACCTTGCATTCACACACTACTCATGCACCTCTCCCACAGGACACATGACTCACTCCTGCACTCACTGCTCATACTGCACTTACAAACCACTCATTATGCAGTCACTGAACACTCATACAGCTCTCACTCTGCTCTCACACCTCTTATTCTGTACTCACACATGACACCCTGCACTCACACACCGCATCCTGAAGACACGTGCCCTGCCCTCACACATCACTCTGCCTGCACAGAGACACTGCTCATCCAGTACACTGCTCACCGTGCAGACATACCATTCACCCTACTCACACAGCTCACCCTGCAAATCCACACCCACAGCTTAGCACGCACATTCATATACCTCTCACTCTGCACAAATACAAACTGCTCACTCTGCACGCTCACACACCACTTGCCCTTCGCACCGTACACCATGCTCTCATAAATG
The DNA here is from genome assembly GCF_031143425.1 of Pleurodeles waltl. Taxonomy (NCBI): domain Eukaryota; kingdom Metazoa; phylum Chordata; class Amphibia; order Caudata; family Salamandridae; genus Pleurodeles; species Pleurodeles waltl. Next base: position 568,686,235 of record NC_090438.1, read on the forward strand.
ACTTATACACCTTTCATCCAGTACTCACACACCTCTCCACTTGCAGTCATCCACTGCTGAACCAGCATTTATCCACTCCTCACCCTGCACTTGTACACCACTCATATATATCTCCCCCAGCAGCCACTCACTGTTAACCCAGCTCTCACTCACGGTTCACCATGCTCTCACCACTGCTAACAAGTGTGAAGGTATTGTTTTAATAATTATCAGAGCTTGTTACACTTAAACCAACATAGCATATTACATTTAACACTAGGCATCAAAAAAGACATTCTTTCTAGGATTGAGAGGAAAAACACCATTCTCTCAAGAAGTGGCATGGGTGGCATGTTTATGACCTAAAGAGCAAGCTGCACCCCGAGTGCAACTAGGAGTGAAACTAGGAGACACAAAATAGGGAATAGGAAAAGGTGGAACAAAGCATAAACTGGAACACACATAGAGAAGGGTCCAGAATGCAAATATAAAGGGGTCAGAATAACCATAGGATTCAGGAATAAATATAGTGAACAGGAAACCACTACCAAGATGTGATCTAGAAAGGGTCTGAAGGCAGAGAGAACTGCATGTACCATAAAGAATCAGGGAAGTGGAGCAGGAACCTAGATTAAAAGGTGAAGCAAAACTAAGTATGTAAAGTGCTAATGTGTATATTGACCAATAGTGATTTAAAGGCAGGTTTGTAAATTACCCTTGTGAGAGACTTCTAGTGGCAGGGTGGTAGAATCCTGACAATATGCCTGCATGTTCATTAGATTGAATGGCATATGTAACTTTATAAACTAGTACATGTGAATGATGTTCCACAGCAACCACATACATGTCTGCCTGGCACATGCTCTTCAGTGTCTCCACACCACACGTTCTAAACGGAGACAGCTAAATGGGTCCCCATACCTTTATGAAAAGGGTCCTCTCATACCTCAAGTTCTGAATTCCTTATACTCTGTTAACCATGTTTTAATATCTGTTAAGTCTGACATTCCTTAAGTTTCTCATACTTTTTTTGCCACTTTCAGATTGCTTTATCTCTGTAGCCAAAGCCTAACCTCTATTGATTACTTGATATTATTTGCACACTCTTTCAGTGTTTCCTGTCTACGTCTCTCTCAGTTATGCTGTCTGTGGTTTGGCTAAATGGCCAGTCTAGGCCTACATGGCCCCGGTTTTTCGCTATGGAGTTTGGGGTGTGGGTATGAGGAGGGCTCAGAGAAAGGAGGGACCCAGGCTGTGGAGGAGTCTACTTTTGTGTGCTGTATGGATGGAATACTACTGTATTATCGTATCTCTTTCTTTTTCTTACTCTCTCTTTTTCCACATGCTTAGGAACCTATTTTACCCTATTCCTTTGCTTTCCTTTTGCCTTGCAACTTTACTACTATGCGCTCTCTTGCCAACAATGTATGCTTCCCTTGTTGAAACCACGCTGGAAACGTCCCTTCAAATATATCCACCCAGATTCTCATCATTTGATGGGTAATTGTTACCCTGAGTTTCTTCCCGTCTGATGTCTCTCACATCTCTTAAGATACTGTCTCTTACTAGAAAAGGTCTCAATCACCCGATCAAACGAAGAACGTTTTGGATTATTGTCACAAAATAAAAGGGGATGTCATCCTACTATAGGAAACCGGGGTAGGGATGATAAAGAAATATAATGCATACAATACATAAACAAGCATTGGCAGTGTCAATAGGTGTGGCTTTAATGTTCCACAGCCTGCACTCACAAAAGCCTGTTGCTCACTCTGCATTCAAATGGGCATATCTCTCACTCGGAAGTTATACAGACACACCACTCATCCTTCAATCACGCAGGCACAACACTCAGCCTGAACTCATATACTTCCTCCCTCGTAGTACATGTATGTGGATGATTTGTTGATTAATGTCCGAGACATCCGGGAAGGGATTACACACATTCAAACCATACTACAGGAATTCCAGGCTGCGTCAGGCTTAGGAGTGAACTGGGCCAAATTGTGCTTGTTCCCCATGGACCCTGACTGCACCTAGCAGCATTTCACTGTAGATGTCACCTGCTGAAATGGATACCTCGAACATTTCGTCACATTGGTATTAACATTTATCACAAAGCGAAGGATCTGGTTGATGGCAACCTTGCACGTGCCATAACATCACTGAGACCCCAGATGGCTTTTTGTAGCTCTCTGCCACTTACAGTACTAGGCAGAGTCCTTGTCCAAGATGGTAACGCTACCCTAATTTCTTTACTTTTTTCACAACCTCCCAGTCCCCATTCCTACAGTCACCTTCCACGCCTTGCATTCAGCACAAAGGGAGCTTCATATGGAATAAGGGTAGGCGCAGAGTTATGCTTCACAAGTTGCAATTATCTGTGCACGGGGGGCGGGGGAGAGGGGGCTGGGGGCAATGAACTTTGAGCATTATTACTTGGCAGCACAGTTATAGTGGCCCGCACACTGGCTGACAGGGAGCCTCACGGAGGAACTGGGGCTTCCTATGAAAGGTCAAGCGCAGGGTGTCACAGCAGGTGCTCCTCTCTCCCATATACGGGTCCTCTACGAACTGCCCCAGGTATCACCACCCATGGGCCGATATGTTGCATATTTTCTGGGACTGTTCAGTAGCGACAGCATTGTGGGCTGCAGTATCCGCTGTATTAGCAGAGGTGAAAGGTCGCCCAGATGTGTGCACGAAAGAGGGCTCATTGTTGGGAGTGTTCCGGCGTTCGAAAATAGCCAAAGCAGCCGATCGGTTCGGTGCTTAGGCACTACTAATAGCTCGTAGGCTAATAGCTAATAGCCATGCATTAGAAAGCCCAAATATTGCTGGGTGTAGCGCACCGTTGCACAGCGACACTCAATATAGAGGCTCGTAGTATGCAACACTCCTTGCCCCCTAGCAGTGCATGCTCTCCTGTAATAAACAAGAAAACTAATGTGTTTACACTTATATCTAAGAAAGCTAAGTGCACTCTTGAGGAACTAGCCCAGGATGATAGTGGTAGATGGTTCCATCACAAAATAGTTAAATATGACGTATTGATTATTACTGTCAACATCTATGCCCCCTCTGCTGAGGAACTGCCCTAGACAATAAACTAAGTGAACCACACAAAGGCAGCATGGTTATTTTAGATGAGGACTTTAGTCTCCCATATGACACAACCTTAGATAGACTTTCACAGCGCCCCTATAAACCCAACTGCTCACATACACAAATGTGGCACCTATGTGACACTAACATCTTGATTGATGTCTGGAGACTGTGTCCCCAACTAGCAGTGACTTCACCTTCTATTCTCACCTCCTCAACACTATGGGAGTCATTATGAACATGGCGGTCAACACCATCGACTGCAGTGGCGACGGTGAACAGAAACCCACCATATAAAGATGGCAAAAACAGAAACCGCCAAAATTTCTGCTACCACAGCCACCGCCAGGGCTTTGTCGGCGGAAAGGCTGCACATCCCACCCCGCCACTGCCAAGCAGACAAATCCCCGCCCTCCAAATAATGATGCACAAATCATTGCTGCGGTTAGTGGATGTTGAATGACCATTGGCGTTACAGACCGCCACGGCCAGCAATGGGACACAACAGCAAGAAATACACACATTGCCAAGTTTGAAACCCACACACCTGACACACATCCACAACACTATAAACCACTCACATACACCCCCCCACAATCCTTTGCATCGCCAATAGGAGAACTCAAACTGACAACACAAGACGCAGGCACTGAAGGCAACATCACACAACTCACACACCCAACCACACAATAGCACCCTCACCAGTATCCACACACCACCCACAACACACACCATGGCACCCCCTAAGAACTCACGCTTCACAGAGAGGGAGCTAAGAACAATGGTGGATGAGATACTCAAGGTCGAGCCACAAATCTTCGGGGCACATGTTCAGCAGACACATATCGCCAGGAAGATGGAGTTATGGCAGACCATAGGGAACAAGGTCAATGCAGTGGGAAACCATCCATGCACATGGGACGACATCCGCAAGAGATCAAATGACCTGCACAGGAAGGTGAGGTCCATGGCATCTAGGCACAACATTGCGGTCCAGAAGACTAGGAGAGGACCCCCACCTACAGCCCCCGAATACACCGACTGGGAGGAAAAGGTACTGGCCATCCTGCACCCTGAGGGCCTCACTGGACTCACTGGAGATATGGACTCGGGTAAGTCATCTACAATTACCCCATATCCACCACACCTGTAATGCATGCACCACCTCACCCCTACAACTATCACCAGGACCACACCCCACCATGGCCTCAATCACAACATCCAGGCACCTTGCATGCCCACAAACCCACCAACAGGCCCAAATCCCTCCCCCTGTGCACAGCCACCCACCCCTGCAAGGTATCACAATGGCACTTCACCACCCACAATGCACCTCCACATCCCATCTAAAATGCAATGGCAACCTCACGAAATGTCCCTGCATGGCCCAACAGGGGAAAAACTGCACAAAATAGGCCCAGAGCTGTGCATCCTCATCAGAATGAGTAAATGTAACATACATGTCCATTCCCCCCCACAGGCACCACCTCCCATGCCACCCTGACGGAAAGGCCAAGGAGTGACAGTGCCCCACATGGAGACAGAGGTACCACTCAGGACACTGGAGAGGGAAATGTGGACAGTGAGGAATACCCTGGCCCCTCACACAGTCCTGGACTGACACCCTCCAGCAGCCCCACTAAGGACACCACTGACACCCCTACCGCCCAGCCGCCAATATCATCACATGCCAAAAGACCCCACACCAGTGTATCCAGGCCACAGACTGGTGGAACACAAGTACAGAGGCCAGAGTTTCCACCTACCAACAGGCAGGATGACGATGGCCCCAGTACAAGTGGTACCGCCCGACCTGTGCAGGGGACACAGGCACAGTGGGAGGGTATCAGTGGCCCGGGGGGAGGCCAAAGGATGGATGCTGCAGCCCAGGAGGTGATCTCAGAGGTCCTGGGAGCATGCCACCACACACAAGACAGGATGGGCCAGATCCTGGCTACCCTGGAGCAGAGTCAAAGACTGCAGGGAGCCTGACATCAGGAGACCATGGAGCAGTGGAGACAACTCAATGCCACCATGACCACTATTGCAGGGGTGCTGCAACACCACCACCCAACCCAGCCTGCGACTCCCACAAACCAGGAAGCCCCTACCACTGCCCAGGACACAGACCATCCATCAACCTCAGCAGCAGCAACTGGACTGGTGTCACTGGCAAAGGACACACAGGAGACCATCACCCCTACCCGTGCAGCCCAGCACCATACACTCAAACGGTCACTCAGACCCAGATATGGCAAAGAAGTGACTTTGACATGAACTGTCTCCCAAGTGAACCACTGAGCTACCATCCTCACCGGCCGATAGCAACTCAACAACTTGCAATTTACAGATTCACCTTAACCAACTTGCACCAATCACAGAGCCCATGTACCCTGTATGGACATCCACCATTAGCCCACTGCCTATCACTGTAATGTGCATCAATGCATTCCTGACACCAAATAAAACACATGTACACCAATTCCTATGTCCCCTGTCATTATGTTGAATCAATTGCTAGTGTGAATACATTTGTCAGTAAATACCAATAACAGACCTTTATTGCAGGAATGGCACCCCGCGCACAGCATTGTGTGGGGTAAACATAAATGTACACCATGTTGGTTAACATGGCACATGGCACCTTATAGTCATGTAACAGTGACACTGACTACAGACCCCACATCCCCATAGTGAATAAGTCAGACAGACATTATGCAGTGCAGACAACATCATCAGTGAACAGTATCTCATAGTCACTGGAAGTATAGTTGGATCAGTTGGTTCCTGGGGTGGACATCTTATCTTACCCCTACTCATACTCACCATCACTGTCATCCCCTCTCAGAGGAAGCAGGTCTGGATATAGTAGGGGGATAGATTTCCTCACAGCCTTGTTGCGCAGCATGCAGCAGGCCACCACTATTCTACACACTTTCTCAGGGCCAGACCACAGGGATCCCCCAGAGAGATGGAGGCAACAGAATCTAGCCTTCAGGAGACCTATAGTGCGCTCTATCACCCTCTTAGTGCATCCATGGGCCTCATTGTAATTCATCTTTGCATCTGTCCTCGGAATCCTCACTGGCACCAGGAGCCAATGCATGTCAAGGTAGCCAGAATCACCTGTAAAAGTGGGTGAAAAAGGACTGTAACAGACTGCCATCACTTGCAGACAGCCTGTCTATCAGCTATGTACAGAAACAGTGTCAAACACACTCACCAATGAGCCATCCTCTCTCCCCCTGTAGTTGACCCATCATGTGTGGTACATTGCTGTTCCTCAGGACAAATGAGTCATGGACTGATCCAGGAAACATGGCATTCACATGTGAAATGTACTGGTCTGCAGTACACACCAATTGTATGTTCATTGAGTGGAGGTTCTTCCTGTTTCTGTACACCTGTTCGTTTACTCTTGGGGGGATGATGGGGAATGTTAGCAAAGCCATAAAAGTCTGACTTGATGGCAGGGAGTTCAGGCCTTTGGGGAAACTTCACACATGTCTGCAGGTGTAGTACAAATTCATCCAGGAATTTGGACAAGATGAGGCTAAACATTGGCTGTGAGAATCCTGCACCCATGCCCACTGTCACCTGAAGTGATTCCGTGGCCAGGAAATGGACTACAGAGAGCACTTGCACTTCAATACGGATGGCATGCTGATCCCGATTTGCCGGTCTCAGTACAGGATCCAGTAATGCACATAGCTCATGGTTTGTAGCACGAATTATGTGACGTTCCACCATGGTCTCCAAATCAACAAGAGGTCTGTACACAGATGGGGCCCTCCCTCGCCACATGGGTCTGAACCTAGGAGGAGTGGAGAACACATGTGAGGGACACACATACATGTGCAGAACCTGTTGAGTAGAAAACACTGCTGTACAACATGCAGGTTACACACAAGCATTGTAGGATGTACAACTGGATTGACATGTTTGAACTGATACATCTGGACTCTTGTGGGCAGAATTTAGTCATTTGGGCATGCGACTGAGGGCTGGGGTCCCTGGGGCCTGCATGGGGCCCATGACCATGAAATATCTGCCTAGTACTGGTAAAATGGCAGCCCCCTGCCATGCAGATATGTAGCAGTGGAAGTGACCTCATTCCGCTGGCGGTTGTTGTCATGGCGTAAGGCGGTGTTCACCGCCGTGCACCCATTCATTGGTTAACATGGTTGTCAATGGGGAATATGGGCCTATCATGATTCCCGCCAGCGGTGACGGTGCACACCGCTGCGGAGCGTATGCCATTTCGTCACCCCGGGTTCACTTGACTCCCGGATTCCCTGCATAGAAGTACTCCACTGAGTGTGCTGCTGTGTCCTGACTCTGGTTAATCAAATGGCATGAGTCACAGGGGAAAAGGCCCCGGCCTTCACCACAGAGGAGCTGGGGACGTTGGTGGACGGGGTCCTACCCCTGTATGCCAAGTTATATGGGCAACCAGAGGTGCAGGTGAGTAGGTGAATGACGTGCATGGATGTGTGTGATGGTGGTGGATGCCTGTATGCATTTGTGTACGATTTTTAACTGCACAGGCGTTGAATGTTTGGCAGGCTCCATGAGTGAGGTGGTGAAATGATGTTGTGAAGTGTCCGTCCCATGGGGGACGTATAGCCAGTGGTATCAAATGGGCATTGTCTCACTTTTTGTTTCTTTTCTGTGTGTCCCATACAGGTCAACGTCCATTAGAAGAGGGGACTCTGGCAGGCCATTGCCAGGGAGGTGCGGACCCTGGGGGTCTACAACCGGCAGAGCACCCACTGCAGGAAGCGGTGGGAGTACCTGAGAAGCTGAGCCAGGAAGACCTGTGAGGCCCAGCTAGGGAAGTCCTCCCAACGAGGAAGGGGTGCCCGTTGCGCCCTGACCCCCTAATGCACTGCATTCTGGCAGTGGCATATCCAGACTTGGAGGCACAGCAGACACAAGGAGGTGAGTACCAAGACCAATTCATGCCTCCTTGATGGATGTCTGAGGGTGCTGTAGTATGTATGCTGTCTAGTGTCAGGTACTCTGACTGGTGTCTTACAGCAATACAGGCCCCATTGGCACTGAGATGATTAGGGGGAGGTCTGCAGTTCCTCAGGTCTTTCTGTCATGTGGGAGATGGTTGTATGCTAGGGTTGTGGCCACTAGTCAGGGGCTTGGGCATGACTATAGCTGTAGGTGCTGCGTGTTGATGTATTAGGTGGGTGGGAGTATGAGTGAACCAAATATGTACATCCATTCAGCTGTTAACATATATCTCGCCTGTTTTGTCTCCCCACCCTTGTACTCTTGTGTTGTCTGTGTACATCAGCATCATTTGGCGAGGGAGCAGTGGCACCGGCAAGTGGGGATGCAGCAGCCCATGGTTCTAAGGAGGCAGAGTCTACCGACGTCAAGGGGACCAGTGGGTTGGAGGGTGAGGGGAGTACCACGGGGGAGGCTACTACCACTGGAGGTAGTGACTCTGATACCTCCTCTGATGGGAGCTCCCTGGTTGTGGCGGACCCTAGTGGGCCCACCCATTCTGTGTCATCTTCCACCACCCCATACCATCACCGCCCTCCCAGTTGCTCCCCACCCAGTTGCCCGTACTCGCTCACCTAGATGGGTGGGCATCTCCTTCACCCCAGGCACCTCATTCCCTGCCCCAGTCAGCCCTGCTGCCCTCACTGGAGAGGCTATTGACCTTCTGGAGACCATCTCTGTAGGGCAGACACCCACTGTGAATGCCATCCAGGGGCTAGCAACCCAGATGCAGCAGTGCAATGCATACCTGGAAGGCATTCACGGTGCCATGCCTAGCCTACAGAGATCTTTTCAGGCTCTGGTCTCCTCTTTGACGGCAGCCAGTGTCCCTGGCCTTTCTGTCTCCCCTCCCAGCACCTCTACCCCTTCCAGCACCCCTCTCCCTTCACCCATCCCAAGCACACGTTCAGGCAGCCATGCACACACCTCAACATAGAAAAAACATACAGAGAAACACAAGCACCACACTTCCCACAACAGGCATACACACAGCCAACATACAAAGGCACACACGACAACATCCACTTCCCCCAGTGTGTCCACCTCTCCCGCCTCCCTGTCTGTCACCTCTACATGCACACCCACAAGCACTGCAACCTCAGTCACTGTTGCTGGCCCCATTCTTGCAGTCACCACAACTTCAGAGATCCTGTCATGCACCCCAGACACCACACCTGCACTCACCACTATGACTTTGAGTGACACTTGCAGCACACTCACCAGACTTGCAGACACCCAGACAACATCCATTTACACTGGCAGCCTGTCTTGTCCCACTGCGTCCACCCCCTCCCCCAAGACACTCAAACGTTCCCAGACACCCACCCAACACACATCCACCACACCTCAGCATACTGTACAGGCACCTGCATCCACATCACGCACACCTACACCCGTTACAAGCACTTCCTCTACCTCCACTCCCACACCTTCCTCCATGTCCACCCCGATTGCGCCTAAAAAACTTTTCCTGTTCCGTGTTGACCTGTTTGAAACCACTGACCCAGCCCGTCTTGTCCCTAAACATGCCCACCTCCTTGTCCTGTCAACTCCTTCCACGTCCAAGTCCACCCCTGTCTGCCTTTCCCATTCCCGTGCCCCTTCCCCAGTGAGCAAGAAGGCACGTGCTGGCCCTGGTCCATCTGCCAACCCACAGTTCAAACCCGCTCCCCCATCTTCCAAGGCTAAACCAAAACCCCCTCCACCTCCCAAAAGCAAGCCCAAGCCCCCCCAGTCGTAAGTCCCCATCCCCACCACCCCATACCCCTGTTCCCTGAGGTGCCTGGCTGCCCCTTTGATGTCCCTTTATGGTGGAGTACCATGTGCACATGTGGGAGTCAAGTTCGGGCCATTTGGGCCCTTCAGCCTTTGTGTTGGACTGGCCAATGGCCTTATTTGGACATTTAGATTTTACATTTGTAATAAAGTTTGTGTGCCCAGTGTTGGTGTTGGCACAGTCTGGATATGTGGTTTATCATTTCATTGTGGGGGGGAGGGTGTTTGTGCACATGTGTGTACTTTGGGCAGGTTTTCCTGGCCTTGTGTTGGGTAAGTACCTCTTGCTCAGGTGTGTATGGCTTGTGATGTTGTGAGGGGTTGGGGGTGCGTTGCGGGGTGGGTGGAGTGGGTGGGTATGTAACTGTGCCCTTTCTTCTCTTGTTTAGTAGGTTGCGGTACTTACTGTTGTCGTCTTCATCTGCAGTCACGGTCGTGGAGGTATATGACAAGGAGCAGCACTGGCATGATTTCCAACTCTCTCTCCATGTCTGCTTCGGAGTGTTGTGGGTGCCTCCGGTGAGTGTTTCCTTTTATATTGTTTGTTTCCACCAGGCTTTGCGTGGTGGTGATTCCTGCCCTGGAACTGACGGCAGTGTTGTGCTTCATTATTTGTTGGGCGGGTGAGGCCTTTCTGTCGGCCTGTGGGCTGCCTCTTCTGTCGATGTCGACACTCCTCTGCTGGCGGTGAGTGGTTTCAGGCTGCCTGTTTTTCATGTGCTTCATTATTTGGCATTCCAGACCGCCAGCCTGTTGGCAGTAGTTACCGCCACCGCCGGCGGTGCGGTCTTTCCCGCAATGTTCATAATGAGGGCATATGTCAAGAATAGGCTACATACTAACTAGTAAGAACTTAGGTCACTCAATGTCCGGCCCTACTATAGAGCCAATCCTGATACCTGATCATGCCTGCATCACCACATATATCACAATATCCAAATCATCCACTACGAGCAACTCATGGAGAATAAACAATGTCATTCTTGGGGATCTTGTATCTAAAGAACAAATCTCCTGATCAATCATCAGTTCTTTCAAACCAACAAAACACCACACATTTCGAATGAGACGTTATAGGATGTAATGAAGGAAACTATCAGAGGGTAAATGCTTAGTATCATGGCAACAAGAAATAAAAATGTGAACATGGGGCAATCTCTTGGAATTGTAAATTAGAAAGTGAAAAAATATTATCGCTTGATCAAAATATTACGTACTCATGTACGAATATAATAAAATATTAACTGAAAGGGCTCATGTTGGATCTAATAAAACGAAAGCCAGAAATCTTCTAGAACATAATAAGGCAGGAAAACTCCTAGCTTTAACACTTAAACACACAAAAATCTTAAAACAAATCCCAGCCATCAGAGACAAATAGGGATTGCTTCAGGTCGACAATACAAAAACATTAGACCCCTTTCAATCTTTCTATGCTGGCCATTTCAAACTGATACTATAAATAGCTTTAAAGCTTGCCAAAAGTACCGAGTTGAGTTGCAGCTACCTAGTATTTACACTGAAATGTCTATGGATCTTAATAAACTAATTGATGTTGCAGAGATTCTTCAAGCTATTAAAGCCCTAAAATCTGAAAAAGCACTAGGCCCTAGTGGCTTATGGGCTTCTTCTTTTTATAAAAGGATATTTTATTACTTCACCTGGTTGATCTTTTTATAAAATTTGAATCCTCAGGTAAAATCACAGGATCAGTTGCAGAATCCCATACAGTAGTGATACCTAAGAAATTAAGGGTGGCCATGAAATGAAAAACTTTAGACCAACATCACTACTCAATCAGGATTATAAAAGCTAGGCTAAGGTACTAGCTTTGAGGCTAGAAAAAGTACCCTCCTTTTTATACATTTCTCCCACACTGGCATTGTAAAGGGGAGACTAGCCATGGACAATTTTTAAAATTGTTGCCATATTTTACGAATAAAATTGTTACCTTCTCCTCCTATGGCCATGGCCCTGGATGCGGAGAAAGCATTTGACAAAGTCTGTTGGTCTCCCCCTAATGCTCTGTTTCAAAAATTCAACTTAAGCGACAGCATTCGGCATATGGCTATGTCCCTCTACCGCAAGTCCTCTGTCCGCATCAAACTTAATGGACAATTGTCAAAGGAATTTCATTTAGCGCAAGGTATTAAACAAGGCCCTCCCCTGTCCCCCCACTACTGTTCCTGCTCTCAATACAACCATTGCTCCAAATCATCAGAATGAATACTAAGATTAAAGGTATCCTGTTCCCTGTGGTCCCACAAAATTGGCAGCTTATGCTGATGACACACTGATATTCTCTCCCTAAATAAAGACAAAACTGAAAATTTCCCTCTGAATATGCTCTGTCTCCCAAGTGTAGCGGCATGAGCTAACTTGAAATGGCAACCATCCAGGCTAGAATACTTAGGTATTGAATTGGCAAACACAATTGAGGAGATCAGAACCATATTGAGAATACATTGCTTACTAAAGTTAAAAGGCTAGGGGATATGCAGTCATCTAGATACATTACGTGGTGGGGATGAATAGAAACTGTTTAAATGATGCCGGCACCACAAATCAATTTTGTCTTAAGTGTGTTCCTGGTGGCATTATCTGATTCTTTCTACACATTTGTCAATGCACCAATATCTTCCTTCATATTGAAAATCAAACATGTGAGGATTGCATTTTGAAAAATGCAAACAAATTTAAAGGAGGCATAGATGGTCCAAACTTCAGGCTCTATCAGACTGCTTTTTAAGCCAGACAAGTCACATGGTGGCCAAACACTGACTCTTCTTCCCACCTTGTCTGGGTTGATATGGAAGTTGAATTAGTCAGCCCTGCTACCCTAATTAGTATCTTGATGATAAAACAAGTCAAAGTTCCCTACTCATTTCTCATCCCTAAGGACACACTGTCAACAATAAAGTTTGGACCAACTATTCACTAACAAAACAAGCATTTTCAATGCAACGGGTCTCACATTTGCTCAAGTTACAGCTCTTAGCGTTGTAAACTCCTAACCGGACTTTTCTTGCCACACAAATTAAAAGAAAAAAAAACACAGCGCGATCGCACTATGTAAAATGCAGCACGATTGTGCTGAAATTGAAAACGGAAAACCCCAGCGCGATCAATAAACAATAAAATAAACAGATAAAGTAGTCCGGAAACCATGCTGAAAGCATCGAGCCCCGTATGTTTTCATTAGTTTACCGGTGCTGTGTAGGTGGGCTAAACACCGGAAAAGGCATGACGTATGCATGTCTTTCACAAATGAAAGCAAGTGGATTTTAAAAGGCAAGCCCACAAACCAATGAAAGTGGCTGACGTGACATGAGCGTGGTTGGAAGCCCAAATAGAGATTACTGCAGAGGATGGAGAGCTTTGCTCTGGACCCTAATAAAACAATTTGAAGTGGCCTCATTATGGCTAAACCCTTCTATAAAAATCGACCTTATCACAGCTTCCTGGATCGATCGGGTGACACAGGCATTATTTTCATTAAGGATCACCCAAGGTGATCACCCAAAACCCAATATCTTTTGTTATGCTTTCTAAGAGGTGGCATTTCCAAACGTACGACTCCTATGATTTCCTAAAGAATATGGTTGCCCTACAATAGTTCAGACAATCTCACCCAGATTGCTTTCACTTCCTTGAGAGCCTTAAGATTAAACCCCACACAGCTTCCTTTACATATAAAACCTTACAAAAGAAGTGTATTCCAAACAACAACAATACCAAACAAAATGGAAAGAATCATGCTCTCTTAATAGCATTGAACCTATTCCACCTTTTTCCTGGGATGATATTTGGGATGCCCTTTTATGACACAAAGTACAATCCCTATTCCTTTCCTGGCCCATTCTGTCTGTCCTCCTCCTGTTACTCGCTCCAGTCCCCTCCTTCCTTCCTGTATGACAGAAGCAGGCAACATGTGCACCACCTGCACCCCATTCGGGTGCAGCAGAAGAGCTGAGGTGCAGCCTTGTTTTATCTTTAGCGAGGCAGAGGTAGCAGCACTCAATTTTTCGGTTCAGTGCGACCTCCCTCACATGCTAGCAGCAGGAGGCAGACCCTAAAAGGAAGCCTGCATTTGTTTGTTTTTTAACTTTTGCTGCAAATTCATAAATCTGTCACAAATGCACAGCAACATTAAAAAACAAATTGGGCTTGGCAGGGCTCTAGGGGACCCCCAGCACCAAGGCTAGGGTGTCAGGGTATTTATACCTGGCCGCCCCTTTTCTTTATTTTCTATCTTTTTGTATGGGACATGGCTGAGTTTGAGTCACAAACAAAAAGAAACACCTCCCTACACAAAAACAATCCTTAGAGGTAAGGGCAACACAAACCCTTGATAGAGGACAGTAGTGGTGTGTGATGCCAGTCTGACGGGGAGGATGTAGGAAGTTGGGAACATAGGAGGGTAATGCAAGTCAAGTGAATGATACTGCCAGGATTCTGCTCCAGTGTGAGCTAGACAGGTGTTCGCCTGGGCTGATTTAAGGCATGATTGTCAACTTATCATCGTGCCAGTCACTCGTACAATGTTAGTAAAGTATATCAGTGCTGCCACGTAACCAACTTGCTTTCTTATCTAGGGCTTTATCTCTTTATGTAGCTCATAGACCCAATCTCCCAGATTTGTGTTATGGTTTGAGGTTTAGGATTACGAAACAAGGGATAGGCTATCTAATAAAAAAATACAATGTTACGCCTGTCAAAAAATATGTTTGTGCAGAGTACCATAAATCATTGTTTTTTATCTTCTTTTTTAAGCACCCAAGGGCAAGAGGCCATCTTCAGTTCTGGGCACTACCACCACCATGGCGGGTGTGAACAGCAGCATCCCCCCCCCACCATCACCATGGCCACGTTCAAGGTTCTATTGTCCCCTGTAAGTCATTGTAATTCCTCCACCACTAAAATGATGGCTTACTGTATACTTACTATTTATTCATGTTGGATGTTTGTTATCTACATTTCCCCGTAGTTTTTCTATATTTCCTGTTTCTGCAGCTGACTTTCTCCAGTCTGTCCCTTTCTTTGCTTTTTTTCTTAAGCTTCCCCTTGCCCATCTATTACAATTAAATTACATGTCTTGTTGCTGTTGTGTAGTACCAAGAGTGGAACAACCTCCCTTATTGTTTTCTTTCAATAGAAAAAGATACTGATAGGTAGCTAAACTAACAGTGGTGAGGTATTGTTGTTGTATCTTGTGTAAAATAATAGTTAAGTGGCTACCTGGTATCTAACATGTGTGCATTAAATTTGTCACCAGGTGCAGGGACCATCACTAACAGTGCCGTCTTAGCTGGGATGTCGTTGGAGTTGCAGCAACCAAGGGACAAGTGGTAAGTCACATAACTTTCTTACTGACAGTGTACTACTGTACTGATTATTCCACCCATCACTGCCAGAGGTCATTCCCTGCTCTTGACATCTCGTTGCCACCTAAAACTGCAGCATGGTGTAATCTCTGGTACTGTTGCTGCAATGAGTGCAGGCAGTGACTGAATTCATGTGTGTCTGCTGCGGCACAGCACCACAGTGGAACTAAGGGGGTGATTCTAACTTCGGCGGGCGGCGGAGGCCGCCCGCCAAAGTTCCCCCACCAAAATACCGCTCCGCGGTCGTAAGACCGCTGAGGGTATTTTGGGATTTGCCCTGGGCTGGCGGGCGGCCGCCAAAAGGCCGCCCGCCAGCCCAGGGCAAATCAACCTTCCCACGAGGACGCCGGTTCAGAATTGAGCCGGCATAGTGGGAAGGTGCGACGGGTGCAGTGGCACCCGTTGCGTATTTCAGTGTCTGCATAGCAGACACTGAAATACTTTGTGGGGCCCTCTTACGGGGGCCCCTGCAGTGCCCATGCCATGCATTGCCCCCAGGGGCCCCCCAGCACCCCCTACCGCCATCCTGTTCCTGGCGGGAGACCCGCCAGGAACAGGATGGCGGTAGGGGGTGTCAGAATCCCCATGGCGGCGGAGCGCGCTCCGCCGCCATGGAGGATTCTGCAGGGCAGCGGGAAACTGGCGGGAGACCGCCGGTTTCCCGCATCTGACCGCGGCCGAACCGCCGCGGTCAGAATGCCCTGCGGGGCACCGCCGGTCTGTCGGCGGTGCTCCCGCCGACCCTGCCGGGGTCAGAATGACCTCCTAAGTCTGCAATGCACAAACCAAAGACAAGATGTGTTTCTCAGTGTCCTCTCAGTTGCCTACTAGTGCTTCACTTAATCATTCTGTTTCAGCCTACCTAAAAAAAGTATATTTTATCTTGGCATGTGATGTCTTTGCCACATTTCTCAGCCCAAGTGTAGTTATCTATTTTCAATTACGGATTGACGGTTCCAATATTTTTCCTCCCATCAATCAAAGTGACTTTGACATTTTTCTACTCATTGATTGATGGGAGGAAAACTATTTGAACCATCAGTCTGTAGTACATGATCAGTTTTTGACACCCATCCAACCTAGCCCAATTCCTATAATGTACCTCCCTGTGGGCTAATTTTCCCCACTGCCAAGTGAAATATTTCCTGAGAATAAACTGTGTTTGAAGCCTGGGTGTAATGTGGGACTAAGGGCCTGTTTAGATTTTGGCAGATAGGATATACTGTGACAATCAAAATATCCCATTTGTTCAACTATAGTTCATCATATTCTTCTATGCACTTTCTAATGTAGTACGCTGGGTGGAATATCCGTTATCCGACAAGTGTGTCCCATCTGCCAGCCTATCAATCTAAGACTATAACCTAAGTTTGGACTTAGGGTAATAGAAGAAGGCGGGAGTTGGAGAAGAGCATGGCCATTGGAATTATACGTTTCCACAACATGCTACAGCTAGGCTAACCACAAAGCATGCTGGAGAATAACCCTACCAGACCAACATGACTCTATTTCTGTTGCATAGTCAAGTATTAATTGCGCAGCTAACATCCCTAATTGCCTTGCTTATTAATGGCAGGCGAGGTCATTTTTTAAAACACAAAGGCCCTCATTATGGCATTGGTGGGCAGCTTCTGCCGCCCGCCAATGTCACTCCACCATCAGGCCACATGGGTGGCCTGAACCCCGCCTGCCCTAATTTGTGTTCCCGGCGGGTGAAAACAGTGTTTCTGGGTGATGGCCCAGCAGAGAACAAGGCCTTAACATTGCAGCCGGCTCCTAATGGAGCCGGCGGTAATGTGGCGGTGCACCGGGTGCTGCAGCACCCGTCGCACATTCCACTGCCTGTAATTCAGGCAGTGGAATGCACAATGGGGCTGTGCAGGGGGGCCCCCCCTGAGTCCACCATTCCGACAGCCTTTGGACAGGCTGGCGGAGGGGGACTCGTAATCCCTAGGACAGCGCTGCTTGCTGGTGGATTATTACTGCCTGGACCGCCAGGCTACAGGCTGGTGGCAGCCTGGCGGTTTCAGCGGTGGAACTGTGGAGGTCGGATCACCATGACCATGGCGGCCCGACCGCCACATTGACCCTGGCGGTCTGGTGACTGCCAGTGTCATCATGACCCCCAAAGTATGTGTTTGGGTTTACTGTCAATTAAATCCTGTCAAAAATCATGTTTTCTTTTCTTTCTTTTGATTATATGTTAGTGTTCTGGCTTAAAATTATTCTTTGCAGTCAATACTATGATTGATAGCTATGTGATGCATGGGTAGGAAAAACTTGGCAGAGGTTGTACGTAACTGACTAGTACCACTACCAATATCATTAGTCATCACATCCAAATAAAATTCCAATGGCCCTAGGGTAACAACAGTGTTCTGCTAGTGTACTCTGCCACTACAGTCTGTATTAATATAAACAAGTATTTGAGGCAAGCATCACAATTTGTGTTTTTGTGTTTTGTACTTCTTTTACTTCCCTGATAAAGCTATTCCTGCTGGGGCAAGGGTGACAGGCAGCAACCAAAAGTGCTGGCCTACCCACCAACACAGTAGGAGATAGCGTCCAGCACAATTTGGAGGCAGTGGTTGCAGATTATCACTGGCTTGTGGCCCTGGAAGTTGAGCAGGGTTTCCCAAAAGGGCCTTCTTATTAATGGTGGTGGCATAATTGTTCTCTGCTTGTGCTACCTGAGAAGACATCATAATTACAAAGCAATGTCACACTCTCACCTATTCCAATGAGCTGAACTCCAAAATGTCGGATTCATCAGAAAGATTATTTATTCATCCCAGGCAACTAGACTGAAAGAGAAAACACAGAATTAGTGGGTTTATTATCAAAGACTTGGGACATACCACCATGACAAAAAAACTCTTCGACTAGTGTGCATTATCATGGGACACTGAAACACAGTTAGACATTGACTCTTCTACACTGTGATAATTATATTATCTTTTTTATGACTAGGTGGGTAATTGGGGCTTCATGAGGAGAGGACAAAAAGGCAGACCACGGGCATAGCCTGCTGCAATCATTCATGATGACTTATGTTTGTGTGAATAACTAACAGTAATTTTACAACAAATCCCAGACAAGTAGCTGCATATGCGTGGCTGATCAATCTCACAACTGTCATAAAATGTAGCAGAGTGCATCCATCATGTGATGATTACGGTGACTGACATCCACATGATTGTCTCCAGTTACAGCTCCCCCACAACCACATCCACATAATAGAGGACTCTAACATTTGAGCCAACACATTGCTTTTCCCAAATCAAGGCACCTCTCTCACCAGTCCCCAGGGCTGAGTATGCCTTTTACAGTCATCATCATCATGTTGTTTTCCCTTTGAAGTACTTCCTTCTTCTGGCTGTTATGGTAGTCCTGCCCTGAGTCCTTCTGACTCTGATTCAGAGCAACAAATCAGTCTGACTTCTGACCCAAATGAGTTTGAGAGAGATAGATCTGTAGTGCACTGCTGTTGACGAACAGGAAGAGCAAAAGAAGTTGAGTATTTTGTGTAGATTTTTATTTGCTAACTAAATTGGCTGTTCTGATCTCTGTAGAACCACCCCCCAAAAGAATTACAGCAAGGAGTGAACCATGCAAGTGAATCTAGCTAAGTGTGAAAGGGCCAATCACCTTCAGGCAAAATCAAGCATCCGTCCCCAAACATTACAAATCATTGCAATGAAGTTTACAAATTAGTTGAACATCCTCACTGTCTGCCACCACGTGACATAACTCATCATCACTCAAACTCCATCAATAAATATACTCATTGCTGCAACAGGCACCTGTTCCAATCCAAGCACTTGTCATATTGCATCTCCTCTGTTCCCATGGAGACAACACAATGGCAGTCCTGTAAATTATTGATCTTTACTGAGGAATGACAAAAAATAAGGATAGGCATGGAACTGTGGCAGGTGTTTTTGTCCTTATTTCCTTTAAGAGAATGGGGAGGCTTCTTCACTGCACACCGGTCCAACTTCAGTCCGGCTATACTTGACAATAAATAGTGAGGCTGCATTAATCAGACACAAAATATATAATGTTTCTCTAGCCTTGTCCATTGTTGTTGTTTTTGGCAAAGAGAAATAATCTGAAAGTTTTTTTGGCAACAATAAATAATCTGAACATTCTATAATGGCCTTCTCAGTCAGGAAAGTAGAGTTTGTCCTCAAACTCAGGGTGTGCACCCAGAAGTTGATCAGCTAATACACTTGAGTCTTACTAATCACCCTAATCCTCCTCCATTGGTGATTCCAGCAAAGTGTAGTTGTGCATATGAAGTGTTGGTTCATTTTAATCGTGGTCAATCTCTCCTAATTTTGAGGAGAGAGACGGGTCCTTCTGACTGTGACAGCTGCACTAGCCACACTGAACACACACTCAGCAGACACACTGGCTACCAGACAAACCAGATACTTTATGACCAGCCTGCTGAGCTCTGGCCATTGGTGCATCTTCCCATACCAATAGACCAATGGGTTTTGGTCCACAGTGAGCTCTTTTGGGTCATCCAGATAGTCTTGGACATCCTCTGAATGGTGATTGGTGCTGCCAATTGCTCAGCCTCTGTTGCCTTCATCATTGCACTCAACGTAAGCCTTACCACTTGAAACCAAGCCACTGCAGGGGTTGGATCTGATTCTTCTTGTGCTGGTGTTGGCTGCTGTGAGAAACAGCACTGCCCTCTCTGGAGGTTTAAGGCTGCACACCAGAACTTCTGCCCGAGACTCTAACTTCCAGCCATTTTTCTTCCAGGTCTCTCGCTTGCTCAACAATTCACGTCTTTTATAGTGAAACATCCCCTTAAAAAAAAGGAATGAAAGAGGCCAGTATTTTTTGTACCGTGGAGCAAGTATTGTGGCACAGATGTACTCTTTGGAGAACACAATCTCTCTTTGCAGCCTTGGATTAACATCCAAGCAAAGGATTAAGCTCTCATCCAACTTGGGCGATACTCCATTGCCAATCTCACTGGTGAACCTTTGTGACACCTTTTTCAACTGGTCTTGTAGCAGATACAACGTGATAGCTTGGGCATCATAGTTTCCTCTTTGCTGACTTCCCATGTGAAAACCTCAAGAGGAAGTAGCATTTATGTCAGGAATTTGACGAGGGTCCATTTTCCCACCTCAATGATCATGTTTTTCCCAGTTGCATCCCCCTGACCTTTGAGGTGATCTTGCTCAACTGTTCAAACAGATGTTGCAACATGTAGTAGGTCAAGTTTCAAAATGTTGGCACCTCCTGCATGAGGGCTTTGACTGGTACTCTTTTAGCACACTGAATGATCCTCAACTGCTTCCAGGCTTTAAAAGGATGGCTGAAATGAGTGCCGATTCTTCTGCAGATGGCCAGTATGTTGCTGACTAAGGCCCTCATTACAACCCTGGCGGTCGGTGTTAAAGTGGCGGTAATACCGCCAACAGTCCGGCGGTAAAAAAAAATGGGATCACGACCATGGCGGAAACCGACAACACAGGCAGCCACTTTAACACTCTGACCGCCACGGCGGTAGCAACAAACACCGCGGCGGTAACCGCCAACAGACAGGCGGAAGACAATGTACCGCCCACACTATCACAAGGCACCAATCCGCCAGCTTTTCCGGGGAGGTACCAACGCCATCAAAAGCACGGCGGAAACAGTACTTGAAGGGAAACCACTCACCTCTCGACACCCAAGGAAGAACTAGGACGCCATGAAGCCCAAATTGCAGATCCTACCCATGTTGCTGTATCTATTAATACACCACGAAGTGGAAAGGAGGTCGCGGCGGCAACAACGACGGTGAGTACTGCACCTAGCACACAGGGGAGGGGAGGAGGGAAAAGAGAGTGACACACGCAACAAACAACACCCCCACCCCCCATCCACAACAACATACACACACACATATCCAATAACATCACAGATACACCCCGTCACCCCCTGGAAGAACACAAGTATCAAACTAAATGAGTTTAACTAGTGTAATATTGGAACAATCCGATAGATCAAGAGAACAGCAAATAATCAGTATACACAAATATTTACAGCAAGTGCACAAGTCCGTACACTGTCCCATGAAATGTCCGTGTACCAGTGGTCCCAAAAAGCATGGGCGAAGCCCACACATGACACCTGCCTCAAAATGGAGAGAACACTGCAGGGGCATCCGGTCGGAAAAAAAACAGGCACCTCAAGGAGAAGAGAAGGGGGGCACCTCAGCCGGATGATGGTACAACGCCACTGCTCCTCGAGGGGGCTCCATGCCCACTGCCTGGTCCTGGGGAGTGCAAAGCCACAGTCTCACAAGTCTCTCAAGTGGGTGGTTTGCCCACTGCTTGGTCATGGGGAGTGCAAAGCCACAGTCTCACAAGTCTCTCAAGTGGGTGGTTTGCCCACTGCTTGGTCCTGGGGAGTGCAAAGCCACAGTCTCACAAGTCTCTCAAGTGGGTGGTTTGCCCACTGCTTGGTCATGGGGAGTACAAAGACACAGTCTCTCAAGTCTCTCAAGTGGGTTCACTGCCCACTGCTTGGTCCTGGGGAGTGCAAAGCCACAGTCTCTCAAGTCTCTCAAGTGGGTTCACTGCCCACTGCTTGGTCCTGGGGAGTGCAAAGGCACAGTCTCACAAGTCTCTGAAGTGGGTGGTTTGCCCACTGCTTGGTCCTGGGGAGTGCAAAGCCACAGTCTCTCAAGTCCCTCAAGTGGGTTCACTGCCCACTGCTTGGTCCTGGGGAGTGCAAAGCCACAGTCTCTCAAGTCCCTCAAGTGGGTTCACTGCCCACTGCTTGGTCCTGGGGAGTGCAAAGCCACAGTCTCTAAAGTCTGTCAAGTGGGTTCACTGCCCACTGCTTGGTCCTGGGGAGTGCAAAGCCACAGTCTCTCAAATGGATGCCTTTCTCCACTGGTTCTAGAGGGGGCTTTGTGCCCAGAGTGCTTCGTCCTGCCAAGGACTGGGTGAGTGGATGCCTTTGTCCACTGGTTATGGAGGGGGCTTTCTGCCCAGAGTGCTTCATCCTGCCAGGGACTGGGTGAGTGGATGCCTTTCTCTACTGGTTCTGGAGGGGGCTTTCTGCCCAGAGTGCTTCATCCTGCCAGGGACTGGGTGAGTGGATGCCTTTCTCTACTGGTTCTGGAGGGGGCTTTGTGCCCAGAGTGCTTCATCCTGCCAGGGACTGGGTGAGTGGATGCCTTTCTCTACTGGTTCTGGAGGGGGCTTTCTGCCCAGAGTGCTTCATCCTGCCAAGGACTGGGTGAGTGGATGCCTTTCTCCACTGGTTCTGGAGGGGGTTTTGTGCCCAGTGATGCTGCACCTGGGGTGTGGCAGTTGACTTCGTCTCACCTGGGTGTCTTAGCCACACTATGTACCTGGAATAGGTAGCATGATACTCCATGGAGGCAGAGCCACACGCCATCCTGTGGCATCAGCTGTGCACATGGTGGTGCTGATGGGGGTGCAGGTGGCAGTGTCTGCGGCGGAGATGCTGCCAGTGCTGGCTGTGGTGCAAGTGACTGTTGTGGTGGATGGAGACACCATCCTGTCTCCGGCAGCCTCGGATTGCTGATCCTTGGAGAGGATGCTGCAGACTGACGTGGTAGCGGCGGTGCAGGTGGCGGTCGGAGCGGCGGTGGTGACTGTGGTGCATGTGGCTGCCATCCCTGATGATATGGTGGTCACCAGCCCCTCACCAAGAGACCTAGTGCCCAGAGGTGATGTGCCCTTTGGCTTGTGGCCTTTTCCCATCTTAACAGTTGCTGCATGGACCTTGGCACTGTTCACTCAGTGTTTGGGCGAGGCCTTGCTAGGTGGGTGGTGTGACTGTCCCCTGCTGGAAGCCGGCCCCTTTTTGACCTTTGCAGGTGGTGGAATAGGGTGGTCCTTCTTTTCTGTTGGTGGCACACTGGCAGCTCTGACGGGTGCCCCCTTAGACTGTACTGGAGTATCTGGGACCACATCGGATGCAGATTTGGTGGCTGAGGTGCTGGGCTGGGATCTAGACATCCTGGCCCTAGGAGAAGGACGGGGGGAGGTGTAGGGAAGAGGTTAATGTTAGCTAGGAAAAGCTTTTTTGACACAGTGGGACGGGAAGATGGAGGGGGTGTGGGAGTGGAGGAAGAGGTAGTGGTTGTGGGAGGTGTACGTCTGCTGAGTTTGGGTGAAGGTGCATGGGTTGGAGGCTGTTGTGAGGTGGATGACTGTTGAGTGGGTGTGTGCCTGCGTTTGTGTACTTTGGGAGGAGGGCTTACAGACACACTGGGAGAGGACACAGGGGACGTGTGAATGGTAGTGGGGGTGGTGATTGCACGTGAGCGGTGTGTAGTGATGGGCGTGCTGGTGATGGAGGCAGTGGCTAATGATGTAGTGCATGCAGGTGTGAGTGGAGACGAGACCGGGAGGGAGGTGGAGGATGTGGAGGAGGGGGACACCATGGAGGAAGTGGATGTTGGTATGTATGCATGAGTATGGTGCTTGTGTGAGTGCCTGTGTGAAGATGTGTGATGTTTATGTTTGCCTGAGCCACATTTATGCGTTGATGTGTGTGCATTCTGGTCTGATGGTGTGCTTGGGATAGGCTGAGGTAGAGGGGATTGGGTCTGGGTAGTGGAAGTTGGAGGGGGGAGGGCTGGACAAAGGGACAATGGCTGCCATCATGCTAAGGCCAGAGCCTGAAATGCTCTCTGTTGGGCCACCACGCCAGAATGAATGCCCTCCAGGTGTGCATTTATTTGCTGCAGATGCCTCTCGGCACCCTGGGTGGCATTCAGAGTGGTTGACTGCCCAACAGTGAGGGATCTCAGGAGGTCAATAGCCTCTTCACTGAGGGCAGCAGGGCTGACTGGGGCAGGGCCTGAGGTGCCTGGGGCGAAGGAGATGCCCACCCTCCTGGGTGAGCGGGCACGGGAAACATGCTGAGGGTGGTGCTGGTATGGGGGTGGTGGCTGTACCTGTTGTTGGAGTGGGCACAGAGGTGCCTGCCACCGCCAGGGAGCTTCCATCAGAGGAGGAATCGCTGTCGCTGGTATCCCTTCCTGTCCCCGTCGTGGAGCTCCCCCTCCGTCCCACTGGTGCCTTCACACTCCGTGGATTCACCCTCCAGGGCCATGTGGGATGCAGCTCCTTCCGTCGCCGGTGCCTCTGCTCCTCCGCCAGATGATGCTAATGCACACAAGGACAGGTGACAAAACAAGAAGGGGGGAAAGACAGAAAAGACACATGGTCAATGCCAGCAACACCACTACCGTTGGCGGACAAAACACACAGGAAGCAGACCTATG
The DNA here is from genome assembly GCF_031143425.1 of Pleurodeles waltl. Taxonomy (NCBI): domain Eukaryota; kingdom Metazoa; phylum Chordata; class Amphibia; order Caudata; family Salamandridae; genus Pleurodeles; species Pleurodeles waltl. Next base: position 568,710,781 of record NC_090438.1, read on the forward strand.
CACTAGGCCATGCACTAGCAGTTAGTAGGAAATTCACCAGGCCATGGGGTACAATGCCTAACACCATTTGCTGCACACCTGGAACCCACAGGAGCCTGCCCTGTTGTAGATACCCACTAAAAATATTGGGGTTGGAGTGCCTCAGAGCCTGCCCAACAAGGGACCTACCCTACCAAGTTCGCCCTGGCCTAGGGGAACCCACAGCCCACATCCCCCACCCAGACACTTCGTAAAGCGCGCAGAGTCAGCTTAATGACACTGTACTCACACCCTTGTGGCTGCTGTGATGGCCTCAAGCCCCCATCCAGCTCCGAATATGCCACCGCCAGGATCCGGAACATCTGGGGGGTCATGGTGCGACGGGCACCCCTTCCACGTTGGGAGCCCATGGGGTACATGGCCTAACACCAGCACCTGCACACCTGACACCCAGAGGACCCTGCCCAGTAGTAGTTGGCCACTTGTACCATTAGGGTAGGGGTGCTTCAGAGCCTGCAGACAAGGGACCTATCCTGGCATGATTGCCATGGCCTAGGGCAGAGGTCTTCAAACTTTTTGATGCCGGGACCCCCTCTTAAAAACTTTTAGGTGTAAGGACACCCTTCTGATAAAAAGTTCTAGAACCTGGTACTCCTCATCATCAACAACAATAATAAACGTCCCCATTTCCCACAGCAAATCATTTTTACTGTGAGGGAATAATATTAAACAGTGTTTAGCAAACCAAAGGTCAGTGAGTGTGGGGGCATGGTCAAGGGTGTGGCTAAAAACGAAGGTACTCATTTATGAGGATTTGGCATAGGACAGTGCCACAAGTCTTCTTGCTACACTGCCCCACGCCAATACATAAGGGCAGGAATGCATCGTATTTATGAAATACAGTGCATTTCTGTCCTTTCCCCCTGCGCTGGCGCGCAATTGTTGCCTAGTGCCAATATAGGCAGGATTGTATTTGTGTAGGAAGGGGCACCTTCCGGCACAAAAACAATCCAGAGAGGCATTGTACCTCTTTCTATATGTGCGGCAGATAGCAACACACATGGAAAGAGGAAAAAACAAGGAGAAATTAAAACATTTCTCCTCATTATACCTGCTCTGGGGAGGTGTAAGGTTTTGGCACTGCTCCAGTTTACGTGATTTTGTAAATCTGGGGCAGCGTCAAAATCCATGCTTGTTGCATGGGAACACCCACCACTACTCCCATGGAACGCCTCCTCGATGCAAAGTAAGGCAATGCAGCAGCTTGCGCTGCTTTGCCTTTCTCCATATCTACAACGCCATTCAAAGCCACTCAGGGAGGCTTTGCGTCACATCATAGGTATGATTGAGAGGCTTGCGCCGCTGGAGCGTAAAAAAAAGTGATGCTCCAGCAGTGCAAGCGTCTCATAAATAAACCCCAAATGTTCTCTACGTTTTTTTTTAGGTCTTTCACTGTCAGGTATCTACATATAAAATAACAGCCAGCTTAAATGAAAAATAAATAAAAGAAAGTTGTTACTCATTGGTAAATGCACTGTAGTGCATTCTGAAACCTCTATTAGATAATGCACTGCAGAGGTCTGCGTGTAACCAGAGATCAACAGAACTAAATCTTGGTTAGTGCAGTTGAGAATAGTGACTTGTGTATTTTTAGTGTCAAGAGGTCACAGCCTGTGTCAGAAAGCACTGTGAATATGTAAGGCATTATTTTATACTTGCATTACACACAGTATAAGATAGGCCACTACAAAAAGGTTTAAGATAAAACTGTGGTTCCAAAATGTAGATTTAAGTAATATCAGAGCATATGCAATACCTTTTTTTTTTAATAGCTGTCCCTTCAACACCTCCAGGTGAAGTAAGCACTGTGGAAATACAATTACAATTAAAAGCACGCACTTCAGAGCGCAGTTGTTAACTCTTTGCACTACCCTCAAAAAGAATAAATATTTGTTGTTGCAAAGCTTTGAGTGATTCGATCATTTAAAGCTGCTCCCAAGCACCCTTTACATTTGCAGATGAGTTTGTAGAGCACATTTGCATTTCATTCAGGAAGCAGATGCCCTGGGAAGGCCTCCTTAGCTGTCTGTGCTGCTTTCACAGCACAGGAGACTCAAAGTTCAGCTGAGGCATTTTGGAGGATCGGCTGGAGGAATGTGCGACCCCCTTTCCAGGACTCCATGGCCCCCCTGGGGGTCGTGACCCCCAGATTGAAGACCACTGGCCTAGGGGCACCCACAGCCACATCATCCCCCCAGCTAGTTCCTAAAGCGTGCAAAGTCAGCTTTCTGAAATGGCACTCACCCCCTTGTGGCTGCTGTGATGCCCTCAAGCGTCATGGTGCAACGGGCACCCCTTCCACATTGGGAGGCAAGCCCCAGCTGGGCCTCCGCCATCTTCTTGCTCCAGCGGCGCAGGTCCTCCCATCTCTTGCGGCAGTGGGTGCTCCGTCTATGATAGACCTCCAGGGTCAGCACTTCCTTGGCAATGGCACACCAAATACCCTTCTTCTAGTGGGCGCTGACCTAGAGATAAGGTTCAGGAGGAAAGGAAATTACTCACCTGTCCGAACTGTCATACTCATTGCCCACCAGTTCCTACCCATGCTCTGACGCACAACCACTCACCATCCTCACATGCAGGCCTCAGCCCCCCCCCACATGTATCTTCCATCCACACCACTCCAAACAGGCATTGCCCACGCATCATGCTCAGAGTGTAGTCACCTGTTTGTCTGGAGGACCGTAGAGTAGCGTGTACTGGGGGAGGACCACATCCACCAGTTTGTCCAACTCCTCCACAGTGAAGGCAGGGGCCCTTTCCCCAGACACTCGAGCCATTGCCGCTTCCAGACTCAGGTCACAGCAGCACTTGCAGTCTAGGTCCTCTCCTGTTGAAGGTCAGGTATCAAGTGAGTGAACATATAGAACATGGCAGTCACGTCTGCAGCGATGCGTACCGTCACTGCCAGCGTACATCGTCATTGGCTCCTGAACCCATAGGGCCCAATGATAACCAATGCTGAATTGCGCGGAGGTCTCCAACCGCCTACCGCGACGCTGCACCACGCCAGCGCAGTTACCTCATTTCCCCTTGTCCCTCCTCACAAGTCAGGCAGCCGCCATTTCAGGGGGGCACATGGCATGGCACCTAACTGCGTCACAGCACAGTTTGGCAGATATATGGACAAACTGCACCACACACGGATTTACTCACATTACTGCAAATACACTTGTGCAACCTATGTGGTACTTGACCCTCTGCTCACCATTCTCCTCCATAGGGCAAATCCGCTGGGGCAGATGATGAGATGGCGTCATCCTCCGGTGTACAGACCCCTGGTGGACCTGTCGACAATGGAAGACAGACACATCATTATCACCAACAGACTTGATCGTGCCACAATCCAAGACCTGTGTGCCCAATTGTAGCCATACCTGATGTCAGCTATCCGCCATCCCACAGGAATCCCCCCTCTAGTGCAGGTCCTGTCAGTCCTCCATTTCCTGGCAAGTGGCTCCTTTCAAACTACAGTGGCCATGGCATCTGGGATGTCTCAGCCATTGTTTTCTAACGTGTTGACCAGAGTGTTGTCTGCCCTGCTAAAACACATGCGCAGCTACATCAGGTGGAGGTGGAGGATTTGTCCACAGTGAAAGCTGACTTTTATGCCCTGGGGCATATCCCCAACATCATTGGTGCCATTGATGGTACACATGTGGCATTTGTCCCCCCGCAGAAATGAACAAGTGTACAGAAATCGAAAAAGCTACTATTCGATGAATGTGCAGATGGTGTGTTTGGCGGACCAGTACATCTCTCATGTGAATGCCAAGTATCCTGGCTCTGTGCATGACGCCTACATTTTGAGGAATAGCAGTATCCCTTATGTGATGGGCCAACTCCAGAGGCACTGTGTGTGGCTAATAGGTGAGGCCAAGGTCCCCACACAGTATGAGTAGGTGTCTGGGTATGGGATAGTCCCTAAGGGCTAGTGTGTGTCTAACAGTTATCCCTCGACATTTGTAGGTGTCTGGTTACCCCAACCTCTCATGGCTACTGACCCCAGTGAGGAATGCCAGGACAAGGGCAGAGGACTGCTACAATGAGGCACATGGGCGAACTAGGCGTATTATCGAGAGGACGTTCGGCCTCCTGAAGGCCAGATTCCGGTGCCTCCATCAAACAGGTGGCTCCCTATACTACTCACCGAAGAAGGTGTGCCAGATAATCGTGGCATGCTGCATGTTGCACAACCTGGCATTGCGACGCCAGGTGCCTTTTCTGCAGGAGGATGGGCCTGATGATGGTCTTGTGGCAGCGGTGGAGCCTGTGGACAGTGAGGAAGAGGAGGCAGAGGAAGAAGATATTGACAACCGAACAAACATCATCATGCACTACTTCCAGTGACACACAGGTAAGAGACTGTTAATGCTCCTCACATTTCTGAATACTGGAGGACATTGTATAAGTCAGCCTCTTCACCTCTGTCTATGGACACTGACGGTTCATTTTGGTTTCAATTTTTCAGATCTGGGTACCTCATTCTGCCTTCTGCTATATGTACTGTTGCCCAACAACTGTCATACATTGGTATGAGCAAATTAACATTTACATTGATATTTTTTGGTGATGTTGTAATAATACATTTGTGAAAGATCAGACTGACTCCAGATTGGTTTGTGATTCAAGGGTGTTTATTTAGGGGCTAATGTGTATAGGGGTATGTGGAAGGGGCTGGGATGATGGTGGAGGAAGGTCCATAGTGGAGTCCAGTCTCTTGGTATCACAGGTGCATTGTCCAATGGGGTATAGGAAGGGGAGTAATGGCAGTTCAAGGTGGACAGGGTGACAATCAGGAAGGTCCTATTTCCTGGCGGGGGTCTTGGCAATGTTCTCTGTCTTCTGCCTGGATCGCAGGGACCGTTTGCGGGGTGGTTCTCCTTCTGCAGGGTGTGGGGTGCTGGTGGGCTGTTCTTCCTGTGGCGGGCCTCCTGTCCACTAGCGCCGGTGGAGGTGGATGGCTGTTCCTCGATTTGGCTAGTGTCAGGGGCCCTTTGTTGTGCCACTGCCTCCCTCATGGTCTTGCCTATGTCAGCCAGCACCCCTGCTATTGTGATCAGGATGGTGTAGATGTTGGTGAGGTCCTCCCTTATCCCCATGTATTGTCCCTCCCGCAGCCGCTGGGTCTCCTGAAACTTGGCCAGTACCGTGCCCATGGTCTCCTGGGAATGGTGGTATGCTCCCATGATGTTTGATAGTGCCTCCTGAAGGGTCGGTTCCCTGGGCCTGTCCTCCCCCTGTCGCACAGCAGTCCTCCCAGCTTCCCTGTTGTTCTGTGCCTCCGTCCCCTGAACCGTGTGCCCACGGCCATTGACCCCAGGTCCCTGATCGTCCTGTGTTAGTGGGGTTGCCTGGGGTCCCTGTAGTGGTGGATACACTGCTGATTGATGTGTCCTGTGGACAGTGGCATGTGCCCGCTGGGTGGGTGCTGTGGTGGTGTTTCCTGAGGGGGGAGGTTTTGTGGTGGCTTGTGACTGTGGCAGGGGAATTGACTGTCCAGAGGTCCCTGATGGGCCAGGTTGGTCATCTTGATCCAGGCGTGCAGAGATGCTGTTGTCACTGTGGGCCTCTTCTGTGGGGGGACTGGATATGGCTGGCACCTCCTGTCTGGTGACGTTGGGTAGGGGTCCTGTTGGGGTGTAAATGCATTGTTATTTTATCTGTGTGTGCCATCTTGTGCAGTGGGTGTGTTTCCCTCTATTACTGTGCTTTCACTATCGCCTTGGCCCTTGTGTGAATGGTGATTGTGTGCCCTGGGTGAGTCTCTCTATTGGACATGCTTTGGTGATGGGTGTCCATGCATGTCTCTGATGGGTGTCCATGCATTGTTGTTGCATGCAGGGCTTGGTTGTGGGAGTGGTGGGGCGTGATGGTGGGGTGTGTGGGAGATGGTGGAGTCATGGGAGTGAGGGTGAGGTTGAGGGTGAGGGTGGGAGTATGTGATGGCATGCAGGTAGGGTGGGGGAATATAATAGTAAAGATATGACTTACCAGAGTCCAATCCTCCTGCTACTCCTGCGAGGCCCTCAGGATGCATTATTGCCAAGACTTGCTCCTCCCATGTTGTTAGTTGTGGGGGAGGAGGAAGGGTCCACCGCCAGTCCTCTGTACGGCTACCTGGTGTCTGGATACCATGGAACGCACCTTCCCCCGTAGGTCGTTCCACCTCTTCCTGATGTCATCCCTTGTTCTTGGATGCTGTCCCACTGCGTTGACCCTGTTGACAATTCTCCGCCATAGCTCCATCTTCCTTGCAATGGAAGTCTGCTGCACCTGTGATCCAAATAGCTGTGGCTCTACCCGAATGATTTCCTCCACCATGACCCTGAGCTCCTCCTCAGAAAACCTGGGGTGTCTTTGAGGTGCCATGAAGTGGTGTGAGTGATTTGTGAGGTGATGGTTGATGTTATGTGTGGGGTGATGTGTTGGGGTGTGTGGTGTGATGTGTGTGGGTGGTGTATGAGTGATGGTGTTGTGTGCCTCTGGATGCTGGTGTTGTCATTGCTTTTCTCTCTCTCTCTGCTTCTTCAAAAATGTTCGGTGTAAGGGGTTGTGGGTAATGTGGGTGTGTGTTTTATAGTGGTGTGGGTGTGTGGGTGTGGTGTGTGTATATGTGTCAGGTGTGTGCAGTTTGAATTGTCCAATGTGGTTTAGTTTTGTAAGTGCGTGTGTATTTTGAGCGCGGCGGTGTGTAATGCCAATGGATTACCGCGGTTGAATGACCACCGTGTTGATTCGTGGGTCGTGATACTGTGGGTGTATTCCTGTTGGCGTAACAGTGTGGGTTTTGCTATCGCCAGTTTATCACTGGCCTTTGGTGTGGCGAACTTGTGTGGGTGTCTGTATAGTGGCGGAATTCTCAGTGTGGGTCATAATACCTGTTTCGGATTTCCACCGCGGACACGGTATGTTGACAGCCGTCGGCACATCAGTCAGCGGGATTTACCGCAGGGTTGTAATGAGGGCCTATGTCTTCTTTTTTTTTAGAAAGCCCTGCACAATCAGGTTGAGGCATTGTGCTAAACACAGGACCTTGAAATATCTACCAGCTGCTGTGGCCTTGGCTATATAATTGCCATTGTCAGTGGCACCAAATCCAATCTGAGACCTCTGGGTCGCAGCTATTCAAACACCTTGCTTTTAAAGTCTTCCAAGATGTTTGTGGCTTTATGGGTTTTCTCCATGGCCAACATCACTACTGTTGCATGCCTCCAAACGCCCAGCAGATAGCTGTTGCATCACCCCCATAAAAGCGATCCAGTTTGAAGTGATATACATGTAATCAGTTGTTTGACAAGTGGTCCACATGTCTGTCATCAGATGGATAGTGTAAAAAGAACTGCAAAGCTTGCCCAACCAAGTGAAGCACATTGGGATGGAGCGCTGGAACAGCAACTCTAGCAAAATAGGTCCGGCTGGGAATTTTCCATTTCGGGCAGATGGCTGCTGCAAATTCTAAAAATCCCACTCCTTCCACAAAAGAAAAATGGAGGAGGTCTAGCGCTAACATTTTAGCCAGCTTCCAGTCGTGCAAACATGAGGTTGGGTGGTTGAGTTCATAGGGCCCCTCCTGCCTAAACACACCTGTGTGGGCGAGTGGCCAAGACGGTGGCTGTGTAACAGCTCTTTTGTGAAGCTCCTCTGTATGTGGGCAATATTGCAGCACCAGAGCCACAACAGGAGATGACCTTCTGCTAATTTGCCCCGGCTCAAATGCTCAACATCAGGGGCATTGTATTTTGCCTCTCCCGTGGTGGAGATGAGGCTGTTGCAGCTAGCATGGAAGCAGTGCAGACTGTTGGTGGCCTAGGATTGTGGCTGCCCTGTGACTACAGTGAGGACGAGTGGCCGGCCTTCATCACCCACATCCCAGAGAGCAACTTTAATTGCCGGCTGCTGCAGGGTTAAAGAGAGGAGGTGTGTGGCCCGCTTGGGTGCTGGGGCAAGAGAGGTGAGCTCTCCTGCCAGAACTTCACTGCCTGGTGGCTGCAAAGCGAGGACCGTGGAGTGATATCACTCTCCTCTTAAAGATGCACAGAAGTCTTGTGGACTTCTTTGAAATATTACCTGGACAGTGACGAGATCTCCGGGAGGGGGCAGCTGTGCATCTTTCTTGCTGCCAGGCCTGGGGCACCAGCCCTTTTGGACAAGCAAATTACGCATAGGGGTTTGAGGCCTTGGGACACTATTCTCCCCAACTTGATATTCTGAGGTGCCTGGAGGCCTGTGGCTGCATATCCTGTCCTGATAGCTGTAATAGTGGGAGGTCTGCAGCTTCGGTTTGCCTCCTGCCCACCTGCATCTGACCCTCTGCATAACAGACAAGCAGAAAGCCTTTGGTAACATAAGGGGGGTGGCATGACAGAAGTCAGACTCTATTGTGGCCTGCAGTCCACGTAGCCTCCCCATCTTGAACGGTCTGACTGGAACAGGTACCCAGGCTTGCCCACGGATAGATGGTAACCCTGCACGCCACAACATGACTGCCAACAGTGCCAAGAAATATGTATCTTTTAAAGACATGCAGGCAAGCCATCAGCTAAAAGATCGCAACAGCGTCCTGCTACCCTGCCCACCCCCTCATTTCAGGATGCAGATCTGGACTCGGGCACTCCAGTGTCTGAAGAGCCGATAACATGCACCTTTTTGGTATAACTCTTTGGGGCCATACAAGATGATACTGCAGCCCTTCAACGTGATGAAGTGGTGGTCTTCAAGGGGCTGCAGAAGGAGATTGGAGAAGTGGGACAGCGACTAGGCACATTGGAACAGACCAACGACCATAAGGAAACCACAGGCGGGAGCTGCTGGAGCTGAAGTAGTTGCTACAAGCAGATTCAGCAAGGCTGGAAGACTATGTGATGTAGCTCTTCCAACAACTGGTACCGGACCTGGTGGATACGGAAATTATTTTGGAATGCACACATAGGGCAGGCAGACCAGCAAAAATCCATGGATTGCCCTAGGACATTCTTACCTGCCTCCACTGCTACAAGCAAAAAGAACAGATCAGTGCGGCCATTTATGACCAGCCCGTTGTCATCTTTGAAGGTGCACAGACATATTCCAGTACCTCTCGCCACTCACTCTCCAGTGTTGCATGTTTACTGTGACCAGTCACAACCCTCCTTCGTGAAAAGGGAATCAGATATCGTTGAGGTCATCCCTTCTGACTCCTCTTCGTGTGGAAACAAGAGAAACACGCAATTTGCTCCCTGTAGGAAGCACAAGCAATTATGGGTCTGGACCTCACAGCAGAGGATTATGCTAGCTGCGCTAAAGTCCAACCACCCTCCACCTCTACCAAGAAGTTGAACTGGCAGATGCACAGTATGAAGTCCTCTGCGACCAAGCCCTTAACAACCGAATCCCAAAAAGAACAAGCAACCTTCCTGCTGCAGTTGCAACAACAGCAGAGCACGTCGGAGAAGGACAATGAGTCCCCACTTGAGTGAAATATTGGGGCCACAAACTCTAATCAACTCACGCAAACTGAGATTCTGTTTTGTGGATGGCTCTGGTCACTGCTGAACTCGATCTATCAAGCTCACCACTTGGTGGGGCTCCACAGTTTCCCCTGGCTTTGTTGTAAAAACTATGGGGACTTCCTGAATCACTGACCCTTGTTTACCAAGAATGGTCACTCCCAGTTCTGGGATTATCACAGTTTTATTGTTTTTCTCTCTTCCCTTTCCTGTAACTCTCCCATCACCGCATTAGATACAGCCATCGATATGGTCGGGCCCCGTAGTAGGCATGTCTCCCCTTACTACACTGGTCACATTCCATAATTGGAGCTTCCTGACACACATGCCTTAATGATCAAAATTCTTAGCCTCAATGTCTGCAGACTCAACTCCCCAGTGAAAAGTCTGGCACTACTTTCTGTCTTGAAAAAAGGCAAATGTGATATCTTCCTGATTCAAGAGACCCATCTTTTAAAGAGGGGCTGGCATTGCCTGCGCTCTCATGTTCTTCTCTGGGTCTCAAAAGCAAGCGGGAAGAGCGATACTCCTGGCCACTTATTTCCTGGGCCATGTTTTACAGACACACAACAAAGTGACGGGCTACTATCTTGCTCTCAGGATTTCCTGTACACGGATTACATATTTACTGTTGCTACAGTGTATGCCCCCAATGAGTACTAAGAATAATTTTTGTTAGCAGCTATAGTGAGGGTGCTGATGCTCCCTGATGCCGACATTCTAATTGGTGGGGACTGCAACTTAGCACCCAACACACTTATGGACCGTTCAGCCTAAAGGGTAGACCAAACTGGGGCATTTTCTGATGGTGGCCTTTGCTGAATGCAGGAGATGGGCCTTGAGGATATTTGATGGACAAAGCATCCCACAGACAAGACGTACACCTACCTTTCAGCATCCCATCAAACGAATGTCCGCATAGATCTGTTTCTGACCTCCTCACGCTTGTCAGTTGCTGTGATTGGAGTTGACGTGGGTGCTGCAGCATTTACAGATCACTCTCCTATTACCATAACCATACACATCACGTACCACACAACACAAGCTAAACTCCAATCTCTTACAACATAGGTCAGGTAAGGATTAAGGGCCAGATGTAGCAAACGATTGCGACTCGCAAACAGGCCGAATCGCAATTTGCGACAGTGCAAAATCGGAAATGGGATGCAAAAAGCCCATTTCCGACTCGCAAAAAGCGATGGGACCCGTTTGCGAGTCGCATCCGGTGCGACCCCATTTTGCGACCCGCAAATTGCAAGTCGCAACCCATATGCAATTGCAACTCGCAAATTGCGACTAGTCGCAAAAAGCCCAGTTTGCATGTCCCATTTACCACTAACTCAGAGCAGTTGGTAACCATTACCAAAGTATAAAAGGGGACCCAGAAGGCATCTGGGTTACTCAAGATGGCGGAGATATACCTGATAGCAGTGAGGAGGAGAGTCTACGCAGCCCAGCAGAGGAGGAGGAGGGGTCACAGACAGGAGAAGATATATAGAACCAGGCAGACTCTTTTTCAGCAAACTGAAGAGGAGATCTATGACAAATGCCGCCTTAGCAGCGCAGCCATTCTAGAATTAATAGATTTACTGAAACCACAGCTAGAACACAAGACTCTGCGTGGCTGCGCCATCCCTACGCATGTGCAAGTACTATGCGCACTGCACCTCTTGGCCTCAGGGAGCTATCAGGGGATCATTGCCATGGCAGGTGGGGTATCCCAAAGTGCAGTGTCAAGGTTCCTCAGGGCATTCCTAGATGCCTTAGTCACGCACATGTCTCACTTCATATACTTACCAAGGAATGAGGCAGAAATTAACAGCACCAAGCTGGACTTTTACCGCATTGCCCACTTTCCTCATGTCATAGGGTGTGTAGATGGGACACACATTCAAATATGCCCCCCTGCTAATCTGGAACACATTTTCCGCAACAGGAAGTGTACCCACTCACTCAACATACAGGTTGTTTGTGATGCCCATTATGTCATCACGGACATCGTAGCTAAGTTTCCTGGCAGTACCCATGACTCATACATTTTTAGGCATAGTGGGATACATCAACGCCTGGAACGTGGGGAATTTGGAGACGGTTACCTCCTAGGTAGAGCCACAGACACTTGCAGACATACACACAGGTCACTGTGCACGACAATCTGGACTTCCTAACCGTGTACTTTTGTGCCCAACAGGTGACAGTGCATATGCTCTCAGGCCTTGGATCATGACTCCGTTTTTAACACCCAGAACTGAATCAGAGAGGCAATACAACAGTGCGCATAAGAGGACCAGGAACCTGATCAAGCGCACCTTCGGACTGCTGAAGGCAAGATTCAGATGCCTCCACCGCAGTGGAGGCGCCCTCCAATACACCCCCATTACCGCTTTCAAAATTGTGGTCGCATGCGCCATCCTCCACAACATAGCCACCCGACGTGGGCTACCTCTCACCCCTGCAGACCCAGATCCTGATGATGAAGAGCAAGAACAACCACATCGCCATCATGGGGATAGGAGTCTAGCTAATCAAGGCAGACTGAGACGGGACCACATTGCAACGCAATATTTTGGACGGTACGTGTCAACTCCCACCATACTCACCTATTAACCATTTGTTAAGTGGAACAAAAATAACTGTTTTATTAATGTCATGAAGAAACTATATACAAGTTGAAATTGTCCATGGGCAGGAAAATGCCAACCAGTCATGTGGCACATTAACGCCATGTGCCACATTAATCTGTCCTGGCTGTTATCTATGATCTCCTGCCCCTCCTGCCAGCCTGGCTGGTCCCTGCTGCGTCCATGGTGCTGTGCCTACCACTCCTCAGCACCCTACTGTCAGTGGCAGAGACACTGCTCACTGTTGAGCCCTCCTCCCAGGTGTATTTGTTAACTTCCTGGCTGTGATGTCATCATCATGTGCCAGGAAGTGTTTCCAGAGTGTTCTGGTATGCTTTCTGGAGTGTTCTGCTGCACCTGCAAGCAATTTTGAAGGTAATCGCAATTTGCGACACCCACTCGCTAATTGCGAGTTCGTTTTTTGCACACTCGCAAACAGCGACCTCGCAAACTGCGGACTCGCACACAGCGTTGCGAGTCCGGCTGCGAGTCGCAAAATTGGATCGCTTTTGTTTCTGACATTCCAATTTGCGACTCGCATTTTGCGAGTCGCATCAACTCGCAAAAATGCGAGTCGCAATTTTTATTTTTGCTACATCTGGCCCTAAATTACTACAACACTGCATACATTCTTGGCAGCCAAAGACACTGCTGACACACCCATTGCATTTTTATGGGACTCCCTTAAGGCAGTCATACATGGCACCTTTATTGCCTACTCAACATGACAAGAGACAGGCACTGGAGGAACAAGTGAGTGAGCTTGAGGGTGAGCATACATACTCATTAGGTGAGCAGTCAACTTACAGCAGCCTGCATGAAACTCAGAGCATTGGACAAGGACAGGGCTGAATATGCCTTATTTAGGGCAGATCACCTCCTGGCCCACCTGTACAACTCCTTTAGCACCTCTGATACACTCACAGACTCCATGAGAGATGCCATTATTACAGTGATACCCAAACCAGGGAAGAATCTGGCATACTGTGCATCATTTTGCCCCATATTTTTATTGGATGGTGGATGACAGAAGATTCACGAGCATCCTGTCAGCCCGTCCAGCCCCTTATATGCAAAGTTTGGTTAATCCTGACAAGCGGGATTTATCCCCGAAAGAGAATGCAGTGACAACACAAAACGCCTATGTCACCAAATAGACAAATCCTACTGATCACACGTACCTGCCCTACTGTTATCAGTCGACGCTGAAAAAGCATTTGATCAAGTTCACTGGCCATACTTGCAGGAGGTGCTAGCAAAATGTGGCCTAGGCCCCCATTTTCGGACCTTGGTATGGAGTTATTCCCTGCTCCTCTGCGCCCTGTATATGGAGCCGCTGGCTGACAGGATATTGGGCAACCCTCACATAATGGCATCCCACTGGCAGGCAGAGACCACAAACTGGCCTTATACACCATGATGTCATGATTTCACGTACATACTCACTAGCGTCCCTCCATTACTTAGCCTCAGAATTGGAGGCTTTCAGTAAAATTTCTGGTTTTAAAATTAACTTCCAGAAAACAATGATGCTGGGCCTCACGATCTTGCAGCCCAAAAAGGACCGACTTGCTAGCCTCTTCCCATTCCTGTGGGCCACACAAGGAATTCAATACCTAGGCTTGCAGATCCATGCCACACACATAAAACCGTGGTCCGCAGTTATGGTGCACTACTGACCATGGCCAGGTCGGACTTAAGGTCATGGACAGAGGACACTCTTAGTTGAATGGGGAGACTGGCAGCTGTGCAGATAACTTTGTTCCCAAAGATATTGTGTGTAATGCAGACAATGCCCCTCCAGTCACCTGAACATATCTTGGGAAAACTGCAATAACTAACAGAGTGATACATCTGGGACAGCAAAAAAAGCTAGAATGTCCAAGAAACAAACTTACTGGTCCCAGAGGAAGAGTGGCCTGGCAGTGTCACACTTGACACATTACTACCAAGCAGCACAACTCAGATATATGGTCTGGTGGTCAAGGTCAATATCTGAGAAGCATTGGTGTGTCATAGATCAAGCCTTTGCAGTGATACATATTTGGAAAGTACCTTGGCTCCTTAAACCACACAGACCACTGGGGATCTACATTTGCCTAGTATTGAGGGCTACAGTAGGCACATGGGACAAAATCCAACTTGCAAAACATCTATCCACGTGACTCTCACCCTAAATGCCAATCCTTGACAACCCAGATTTCCCCATCACCACCCCCAGTACTGCCTATCTCCAGTGGCAGCTTGCAGGCTGCAAGGTAGTGGGAGACCTCTTTGACCTGGATGCGATAATGGATTTTGCACAAGTCCAGCAAGCATATAAGATACCGCGCATTGACAACAACAAGAGAAAGCAACGAGGCATTGGAGAGCAAAAAACACATGCAGGTCTACAACAAAAGCACAATGACTGCCTACACAAAACGGTCACTGGCCACATTGTCAAACAACAACAGCAGCAAGCAAGGAGGCATTGGCAAACAAAGAACACATGCAGGCCTATCGCAAAAACACACTGACTGGCTAGACAAAATGATCACCAGCTATACGGTCAAACATTAACAACAGCAAACACTGGAGAACAAAGAACGCATGCAGGTCTATGGCAAAAGCACAATGACTGCCTATACAAGATGGCTGCTGGCCAGATAGTCAAACAACAACAGCAAACAAGTAGGCATGGAGAGCAAAGAACACATGCAGGCCTATGACAAAAGCACAGTGACTGCCTTACAAAACAGCTGCTGGCCACATGGTCAAACAATAACCACAAGCAAGGAGGCATGGACATCAAAGAACACATGCAGGCCTACGGATTGTCACTGACTTTACAAAATGGCCGCTGCCCACATGGCATGTAGCACAATGACAAAATGGTGGCCTATGGCACACACACACACACCCACGCACACACACTATTTTTAAAAAATAGATTTTATTTGTTTTTTGCAAACAAGAAACAGTGGACAGCGAGCATTAATAGTCAGTAAACCGGCAATTACGTTGAATGGTACAGGCATTCTGGATCACTGAACTATTATCATGCATTATTACTGAGAACTATCCCTGTCACATTGACATACCTATATTTTACATTCACAGGTTGTCAGTATCCCAACACGAGTATGTTTTGCTCTCACTTAAAGTAGATAACGCCCCTCCCTCCCAACTCGCACAAAATGCCAGTCCAGTCCTATTTGTTCAATACATATTGACGATATAAAAGGAAAGAGGGGGCTGAGTTGATGGAACTAGGAATAATACATAGTTATGTGCCAGATGTATCAAAAGATTTTGCATTCGCAAACAAAGCAAATCAGTAAATTTCACCATTTGCGAATGCAAAATAGCCTTTCACAATTGCAAAGGCATTGCAGAAATGCAAAGGCATAGCAGTCCCATTTTAGGGAATCACAATTTTTTGTGATTCCCTAAAATTACGACTCTAAATAAAGAATCGCAATTTGCAATTCTCTAAATAGGAAATCGCAAATAGGGAATTCCTCCTTGTGATTCCCTATGCACATGTAACAAGCATTTCCCAAATGCAAACTGGGCATTTAGGAAGTGCTATTACCATTAACTTCAAGTTGCTGGTAACCATGTGCAATTTTGAAACATGCATTAAAAGTGAATTTTTTAAAGTGCCATGTAGTGAACACATGCCCCTAGAGAATGTGTGCGCTTTACATGTGCACAAGTTTTTTTGGGGGGTGCATCAAAGGGGGCCCTAAACCCTCACCACCCTTGGTTTTGCATTTCCTAATTAGGAAATGCAAAACCATTCACATCTATGGGCCTTCAGCCCCATAGGAACGAATGGAGTCGCAATGCCTAATAGCGATTGCAATTCTGTAGGAATCGTTATCAGGAAATCACTATTTTGTTACATAGCCCTTTGCATTCCCTAAAGAACGATTTCTTAAAATCTGCTATTTAGGGAATGCAAAATGTAATTTTGATACATCTGGCCCTGTGTGTATGTTGAGGGCCCCTTGGGAAGCAACAATATTGGTGTGGGCAGGTCAGGTTTCCTAATCTCTTGACAGCATGGTAGTAGTCTATTCATCCTCTGTCCCCTGCAGTCAGAACTATTCCAACATCATGTCCTATACTGCGGGAATGGGACACTTGTGTAACCCCCTATACTCTTCTCTGCGCAAAGCTGATGTCAGAGTCACCAGATCCTCGAGGTCTGCGCACGTTCCCAACACGTCCACCACTGAACAGCTCCAAGACTCTGATAGATGAATCACAGAGGCTGAGAGAGTTCAAGAGGGGAAAAGGGGATTAGGAAGGGAACAGCTGGGAAGGAGACCTGTAGGAAACAAAAGGTTAAACAACACAACATTGGAATCAAATCACATTTAGATTCATAAAAACTCTCTGTAGAATCTAGGGTTCAATGATACTTGGAACATGAAATAACACTCTATTGAGTCTAGAGTTCTGTGATGCTCGGAACATGAAATAACACTCTGTTGAGTCTTGAGTTCTGTGATACTCGGAACATGAAATGACACTCTGTTGAGTCTAGAGTTCTGTGATACTCGGAACATGAAATAACACTCTGCTGAGTCTAGAGTTCTGTGATACTCGGAACATGAAATAACACTCTGTTGAGTCTAGAGTTCTGTGATACTCTGAACATGAAGTAACACTCTGTTGAGTTTAAAGTTCTGTGATACTCGGAACATGAAATAACACTGTTGAATCTAGAGTTCTGTGATACTCGGAACATGAAATAACACTCTGTTGAATCTAGAGTTTGGTGATACTCGGAACATGAAATAACACTATGTTGCGTCTAGAGTTCAGGGATACTCGGAACATGAAATGATACTTAGACAGAGGAAACATGAATGGCCTAGAACTAGACTCTAATTAGGCCTCAAGAAATCTAGGTACCTGGAAAAGAATCAAGAATGGTTAGTACAATGTTTCATATGGAATTTACATGAATTGAAACATACTGTTCTAGGAATACAAGAACCTTCGAGAACAATGTCTAAGAACAAACACTGCCTCATTACATGAGGATGAAAAGGCCATCCAAACATTCCCTGGAAAACAATAGGAATGGTACTAGAGACTTAACATGCACATAGAATGTAACATCCAGAGTTCTAGCACTTTAGTTTCTTAGAATGCAGGCACATAAATTGTGCACATTGCGGATTTCCACAAGCGTTTGTAAAATGCCATGAAATGGTTACGCCCAATAAATATAATGAATTAAACACAAGAAATGAATTGCGCGTCTTGCAGATTCGAATGTCACCACGCAAATGCCAGGAAATGGTAACACACAATGAATATCATGAATTAAGCATAAGAAATGAATTGCGCGTCTTGCAGATTCGAAGGCCACCATGTAAATGCCATAAGATGGTAGCGTACAATGAAGAACATGAATTCAGCACAAGAAATGAATCACGAGTTTTGCCGATTCGACTACCACCATATGGATACCATGAAATGATAGCATACAATAAATAACATGGATTAAGCACAAGAAATGAATCCTGCGTCTTGCTGATTCGAAAGCCACCATGTGAATGCCATAAAATGGTAGCGCTCAATGAATAACATGAATTAAACACAAGAAATTAATTGCGTGTCTTGCCGATTCGAAGGCCACCATGTGAATGCCAAGAAATGGTGGCGTACAATGAGTAACATGAATTAAGCACAGGAAATGAATCGCACGTCTTGCCGATTCGAATGCAACCTTGTAAATGCCAGAAAATGGTTGCGAACAATGAATATCAAGATTTGTACTCGAGTAAAGAATCACGCGTCTTGCCAATTCAAATGCAACCTTGTAAATGCCATTAAATGGTTGCACACAATAAATATCTAGATTTGTATACGAGGAAAGGATTGCACGTCTAGCCGATTCAAATGCCAGCATGTAAATGTCATTAAACATCAAGCGCACTTTCACACGCACAAGAGCAAAATAGATTTTTCATGCTAATTAGGCCCAAGAACTCAAAATCCTTCGAGAACGGGATCGGGGGCCCAGCCCGACCTCCGTCTTACCGCCCTGATCAAGAATCACCAAGCAAAGTGAAAGGGTGAGGCCTGGAAGATCAAAGTAGGCCTCCGGAACAGGAGCTCAGGAAGTTGCTGCTGCTCTGCACCGGGACCTCTGAATAGTGAGCACGTGGAGCTGGGCTGGCTCCCTTATATAGAGTCTTGGCCCAGCCCACAAACCACACCCAGGCATGCTGCAGAGGAAGTTTCTAGAAGGCCCTGGAAAGGGACCACACCCTGACACACTCTGAAAGCCTGCAGCAATACATTGCAAATGAACAGTATTTACAAGCACCTTGAATATAAGTCTTCAGGATTAAACTCTGCAATGCAAAAGGTTAAACAACAGCATATCAACATAATGCATGAATTACATCATCTCATAAGTGCTGGGTTTTTGCATTCCAGTCGCCCGTAGAGCACGCACTGCTCAGATGTTGACATCTGAGCTCTTAGCCTCACCCCACTGGCACATCTCCGTTCTCCATGCCAGCACTGTCAGAGGGACTGGCGATTTCCAACAGGTTGTTATTTGCCGTTTCACTAATAATAAGACCAAGTTGCAAACCGCGTCACTGCGCTGGAACCCCTGGATCTCAGGTAAAGCCCCAATATGCAGTGCTCCAGTGCATCCCAGTATGCTAGCTCTATCACCGACCGTAGTGAATCACAGATACTGTCCCAATAAGACCTCAAGGAATAGCATGCCTACAGCATGTGGAGAAGGTCTGCGTCTTCAATATGGCAGTGGGGGCACAAGGACACCACCGAGGGAAAGAGAGCGTGTACTTTTAAAGGGGTTAGTTACGCACTATGAAATATTGAATATTTTAGAAATTTGAAACGTGAATTATGGGGGATATGCGTTTCATATTCCATCACAAATCTCCATTCCTTGTCATGGAATGGGCAGGTCAAGTCCAATTTCCATTTCTTATGGAGTGGGACCAAGGATATCTGTAAATGGGAGCAATTGGCCTCGTATAAACACCTCACCAGGTGTCTACCCAACCCCATTTCATAGAGTGCTTACATCAGAGCATGCATCTTGGGTTCTTCCCCGGACAGTGTCAAATATTGTTGTGTGTTCTGTAATATATTAGCAGGTGTTAGGAAAAGGGTGCAAGATCATGAATTCTTTGTGGGGAATCAGTGTGCCCTCTTCGAATAGATCTCCCACTGTAGATATTCCTTCTCCTCCCAGAGTCATAGGCTGGATAGGGCAGTACACCTGATAGGGTGGGCAGATGACCCAGGGGGATATTAGGGGCTTACAGAGTCGTGGTTCGAGTTAGGTGGTGTGCTATATGATAATACATCAGTGCATTGTGTAATAATAATGGTAGCTATTCATCCCATCTTTCAATGAAGCTCCCCACTGTCCAAACATGCCTGTGTGTAGTTTATTTCCTGAAGATATATACCCGCTAGCCAGTGTGAGAGCCATTGCAATTGTGCCACTAGACATTGCACTCGAAAGTCTGGGGCTCCCAGACCCCCTTTATCTGTGGGCAACTGCAGTTTTTGGCGACTGATACAGTGGCGTCCCATGGCCCAGATTAAGAGCCAGATTTACAAGAAAGTGGTGCATCGTTCCGATGTGCCACTTTTCTTGTGTGCCCCTCCCGCCGCTTAATGACACCATGGCTACACCGTATTTACAATACGGTGCACCATGGCGCACATTAGGACAATAGCGTCAAAATGTTTGACACTATTGTGGTTTTTGCTGCACTAGCATCACGTTAAAAATGGTGCAATGCACTTTGGTAATATGGAGGCAAACATTGCCTCCTTGAGCCACATTAGCATAAAAGGAATGAGCTAATGTGGTGCAAGGAGGCGCTAGGGCCTTGTATATCTGGCCCTAAGTCTTTTAGAAAAGAGTTCAATGTTCTGAAGATCACCTGCGGGATAATGACAGGGAGATTTACCAGGCAGCACCCACAGAATGGTCTGCAGCATGACCATTTCAACCAGGGCCAATTGACCAGCCTTCGATAGATGGAGGGTGACCCAGAATTTCACTTAGGCTCTGAGTGATATAATCACCCTCTGTGGGTTCCCATCTAACAAATCAGTGTGGGATCGCTGAATGTGAATACCTAAATATTTTAAAGTATGCTGGGTCACGGCAAGAGGACCATATCAGTGTGAGATAAGGTGTCTCGGAAGGAGAATGCCCGTGATTTTGTATGGTTTTCCCGAAAGCCAGGCACTTCCCCAACTGATGTAGGGTGTCCTCGTTTGTGCGAGGTCCATTTCCATATTCCAGGTATATATGAGCATGTCGTCTGTGTATAGGGAGACCGCTTGTAGTTGATGTCTGCATGTTATACCCCATATCACTCCATCCTGACATAATCTTTGTGCTAGTGGCTCCATTGCCAGGACAAATAACAATGGTGACAACAGGCAACCTTGGTGCATGCCCCGAGAGACCGGGTAAGGTGTCGAAATATATTCCCCCATTTTTGCTCTGGCTGTTGGATGTGCGTATAGCACCTTAGCCCATTTAATAAAGGCAGCAGGAAGGTTAAACTTCTGGAGTACTGAAAATAGATACTCCCATTCTAGCGAATCAAATGCCTGCTGCAAGCCAAAAGAGAAGCAGCCTGCTCTAGGAAAGGAAGCTTGCACCATCTCCATTATTTGGTAAAGGTGCCTAATGTTTAGGGATGTGTCCACATTGATTTTTATTGATCAAATTTGGGAGGAGCAGGAGTAGCCTTCGTGCTAGGGCCTTGCTAAGGATCTTGTAGTTCGTAGTCAAGAGAGATAGAGGTCTGTACGAGGATAAAGCTTCAGGTATACAGCCAGGTTTTAATAGAGAGGTAACTATGGCCTGACTCGATGCTGGTGGCTTCCCCGTCGAGGGCAGCCTTGTACAATTTTGCAAGCCATGGTGTTAATCATGTTGCAAACGTTGAATAAAATTCAATGGGTAGCCTGTTCACCCCAGGGTTTTATTACGTGCCATTTCCCTCATGGCCACCTTCCCTTCCTCCTCTCATATAGGTGCTGCCAGCAATAGGCACTCATCAACTTCAAGCCTGGTGAGTTGGTGGTCCCTGAAGAAACCTTCCCGAAAGTCAGGAGCAGGTACTGGGCCAGCTTTGTAATCCCAGTGAGCAAGAGAACACTAAGGATTGGGGTGGGAGATCTGGAGGGTTACCAGCTCTGTCCCCCTCAGCATGTATTCTATGCGTGTAGGTGGTGTGGTCATAGGATCGCAACTGTTCTAGTGCTTCAGCATGCTGTATTCTGGCTTCCAGAAGGTCTGTCATATGGGTTGGGTCATTAATCACTTCCTGCTCCAAAACACCATTGAGGTCCTTCATTCGGATTAGATCTGTTAGTATTATGCACCTGGCCCCCTCCGCTATCACTATAGACACCTCTCTCATGACAACTTTAAATACCTCCCATTCCTCCAGCACCGACGAGGCCGTACCCTTGTTAGTAGTGAAATAGCCATACATGGCAGTGGCTAATGTGTCCCTAAATACTGCATCTTCTAGGTGGGACGGCTGCATACACCATACTGGTACTGGTGTAGGGACCTGACCCCACTGCAGAGCCATTTCCAGCAAATTGTGGTCAGAGAAAGTCTTTCTTAAATAGGTCATGTCAGTAAAGAGCCCTGTCATATGGGCGGGACAGAGAATTCATTCCAACCGGGCACAGAGACCATGCGGCGTGGAGAAGAAGAAATATTCCAGCATACCTGGATTGTGAACCCTCCACACATCTGCCAGGGCCCCGTGGGATATCCAATTCATAAGGGCTTGTGCTTGTTCAACCAAGTTAGTGTGGGTGAAAGGAGGGTGAGAGTGATCTCAGGTAACATCTAACACCACATTAAAATCCTCTCCTATGAACAAAGGGATATGTGCCCAATCTGCCAGTGTGAATGACAGGTGCTGTAGAAATACATCCTGTTCGGCATTAGGGCAGTAGACACTTCCCAAAACCACATTAATCCCATCTAATAGACCTTGTGCAAAAGCATAATGGCCCGGGGCATCAATCTTGGTGTCCTGGATCTGAAAAGGGAACCCAGCATGGATCCAAAAGGCCGCCCCTCTAGCAAACCCAACTGACCTCTCCACTTCGACTGTAGTTTAATCGACCCAGGTTGCAAAGAGATTAATTTCTTGCAAGTAAATTATGTAAGCCATCCAGTGGTGGAGTTGTACTAGTCTTTTGAGGGGGGAACCTAGACCCCTAATGTTCCATGTTAGTATTTGATCTGATTCAATATAGTTGTCATAACATTACATTTAGAAGAATGCTAGCCGTGGTGTACCCCCTCACTTCCTCCGTCATTGGTAGAGCTTTAAGACACAGCTGGTGCAACAAGAAACAGCTCCCTACCATAAGGTCCAACACAGAACATCTGTTTGACCAAACAGAAACTTTCAACACAACCATAATTAATTTGTAATATTAGGTGAAATTGCTAAAGGGGGAGGCCAAATATAGCACAAGAACAGCACAGTGGCTCCCACAAAGCTTATGTTAAATGCCACCTACAGTCTTGCCCTACCCACTATGTCAGGCTGTCAACCGGGGAGTGTAGTGTGATAGTAATAGTAAAAATGTGGGGAGGATATGAGCCACACACTGAGTTTGTAGGGGCCCGAATTACATTTCATTGCCATAGATGCAACAGTTGAATACTGAGCCTCTATGGAACTGTCCTCCCCTGGTGAGAAAATAGGAAGAAAGAATAGGTAGAAGAACATCAGGCTTTGAAATAAGATAGTACTGAAAAGTAATGCAATAAAGCACACACCACTTTGCATATAAACAATCACTTTTATGGATTGCTCTTGCATTGCTTAATGATCAGGTTCACAGTCTGCAGCATCACAGTAGGGAAGAGTGCAACGCTGCTGTTCGAGTCTGAGTCAAAGTAGGTTGTGATGGAGGAGCACAAAGGGGACTAGTAGGCCGTACTTCCATGGATGCCACAGTCAACAGCACTGCCTCCCTTCCCTCCCGAGCCTTCTTGGGTGAAGGCATTGCAATCAATACTCTTCCCTGCTGTTGTTTACATTGTTGCATTGTTGGCCTTCTGGGATCACTCCCCAGGAGGTTGACAGCGAGCCATGGGGTATTAGCGTTCCAGCCAGTCCCAAGCAGTCTCTAGAGAGTCAAAAAACAAAGAGTGTTCATCATGTATAACCTTCAGCTGAGCTAGAAGCAGCAAGGTGTAACTGAGACCCTCATTGCAGAGAAAAGAGAGACAGTGCCATTGTTCACAGTGATGGGTGCTGCCTTCCAGCCCATTGGCAGTAGATGATCCTGTAAATTCAGGAATTTGGTCACCAGCGAGCGAGGTGGCACTCCAGGAGGCGGCAATGTGTTGGCGCTCTGTGGGACCTCTCCATCACGAATAGGGCAGAGAGCACCTGGGAGGGCCACTGTCCTCGATGAACAGTGTAAGAATGGTTCCTTCTACCTCCTTCGCCGGCATACCCACTATCCTCAAGTTATTACACTGAGCTCGTCCGTCAGCGTCCTCCGCGTGTTAGTGTAGTATCTGAAGCCACTGCTGAGTATCTGAGATTGAGGCCATGTTCAGAGCGTGCTGTGGAGTCAGGTCCATGAGGGTATTTTTGGCAATTTTCACCTTGTTGGCCAAGTTGCAATAGTCATCTCACAAAATGGCATGATCCGCGACCATAGAGTATGCAGTGTTCAATGACTGTCTGCGCATTGCATATTACTTTCAGGATGAAAACTAATTTAGCAGCAGGGGGAGTTAGATTTGTGGGAGGAATGCATTCCTCTGATGCAGGTATGATAAAGTCCTCAGGTAGACCCTGACAGGTGGTTACTTTTTCATGCTGGGACGTAGGTCGTGTTGCCTTGGTGCACCCCATTGCAACAGCCTAGGGTGTGATGTGATGGTCTCAGATGAAAATATTTGCTGTTAGAGCCAGTACCCCACAGTTAATTTTGTAGAGCCTAACCAGAAGGCTGGGGTTGGATGGGCTGGGAAGCAGGAACGATTTCTATCTACCGTGGCATCCACTGAGTACCCTATCCTGCATAGACCCCACAACCTTCTGATGTCCGCCCAGGGTGGGCAGAGATCAACAGTTCATTGCAGTATAAAAGTGCCAGACGATCACCAACAACAGAAGCATTCCACACACCCTTGGTGTAGCAACATCTGGGCCACAACACTAATCAGTCTGAGGAGGCCATAGGGTATAGTTTGTTTTATGGGGGATTGATGCTATTTGCTGTGACTGTATTGCCCAAGGTGCCATCAGTCTGTTTAAAAAAAAGGGGGCGCTGCTCCCTTCAGTCAGCATGTATTCTGTCAGCCCACAAAGCCTAGGCTGTAGAGACACTGGAGAAGGCCCGGGTGCCGCCAAAGGTGAGCGGGCAGTGCAGCAGGAAGAATACAGGGCCCCTCTGAACTCTGCCTGGCAGTCAATTATATGAATTCAGCTCCCTGCTCGTGCTATATGTTTTGTGTGTACAGTAGGGACTTTGTCAGGCTGTAGGGCCTCCGATGCAAGGCTTGCAGCCTTCCTCAATGCTGCGCTCATGTCTTTCCCGCACCCAACCCAGCACAGCTGCCGCTCCCGTCTGCCAGCTGGATGAGTCAATCTGCCACTGTGAGGTCTCACCTGAGTTTTCTGCAGGAGCGATAGGAAACCAACGAAGTAGATACCCAACTTCACCCACCACCTACTCAGCCCAACATAAGTCAAAGCCAATCAAGGTAAGGTGGGGGAAATGGAGGTGGAAGAGAGAGAGAGAGGACATTGATTCCACAGAGTTATTGCACAATGGTTTGTGTACCCAGTGGAGTCCTGTACGTCTTCCTGGATGAAAATGGGAAAGAGAGAGGAACCAATTCATATTTAATAATAAAATGTAGGGCAGTATATGTAGTATGGCAACAAATAGGGGCAATTGGGATACTCTTCTGTCTTGTGGCACACACAGTATTAGGATATTTGGAGAGAGTGACCTAAAAGGATGATACAGATGAGAAGTGTAACTAGAAACAGAAAAAAGCCCGAAACTCCCCTAAGACTTACTTAGGATTATACATACCTTCAACTCAGTTTTTCAAGGTGGCAGGAGTAATTATATACATTAAGCAACACAATATAGTCTTTCAAGAGTTCATAGTACAGCGGCCTATGGAGTTCAGCACCAGTACTCAGTATATCCTGTTTATACTTCAGAGGGTAAATTAGTCCAAAATGGCAAAAACAGAAAAGGTTCCAACATAGAAAATCGTTTTCCAGTAAGTAGATCTGTAGTTTAACTTAAACATACCAGGGCAGCGCACATTGCTGTCATTTAAATGGTTTTGCCTATAAATAGTCAAAGGGCCTCATTATGAGTCTGGAGGTCCATGGACCACCAGACTCGCGGTGGCGCTCAGACCGCCACCGAACGGGGTGCTCCAACCACCCTATTATAACCGTGGCAGAGCTGCCACGGTCCGACAACCTGGCGGTGCCTGCGGTCTCAATCCACCAGGGCAGGGCTGCAAGCAGCGCTGCCCTCTGCCTTACCAGTCCCCTTTCCACCAGCCTTTGCTTGGGGATCCACCGCTGGCCTAGAAGGAAACTCGTAATAGGTACCACAGAGGGATGGCCGCATATGCAGTCATCCCGACGTAGGACTTTGGCGGGCCGCCTGTCAAAGTCAAAATGAGGGCCTTAATGTTTATTCATTCTTTCATAGGATACATTTCAGGAGAACAGCAGGAGTAGTAAAAGTCACCAGATATGTATTTAATGAATAAATAAACCTTTGGCTCAGCGCGAGTTACCACCTTAATAGGTAGATAATGATGCTTTAATCTCTTTTTTGTCTTGTTTTTATTTTCCAGGGTTGAATTTAGAAGGCAAGTAGGAGCAGCCTTTTATCAGAGTCCAACACTCCAAAAGTCGGGAAAATGAACGTGCAATTGTTCAGCAAAATGCCAGAAGGGAAACCCGAAGAGACAAACGTTGAGAATGCGGATGTGTGTGCGTGGAGACCTGGAAACGGAAGTAAGGGCCAGACAGCAGAGAAACAGCAGAAGTGTAGTTAGCATGCTAAGTTTTTCCTGCTGGGCAAGAAGCGGCTTTATTCAGGCTGCGCCCCAACCCCTGCTGCATTCATTTAGAGGAACATGGCAGGCACGACAGCCACAGTCAGCAGCAGCAAAGTCTGTAGCGGGGCCTCCGCACTTCGTGGCAGGAACCCTCTAGTGCAAGCTTGATGCAGTTGTCCCCGGTGCCGTCCAGTCACATCCTCTGTCCCCCGCCAGCAGTCAGCACAGCCCGCTTTGAAGCTATGACCTCAATGTCCCTATACCACAGATCGACTTCAAGCCATCTTCAGGACATCACGGGACCCCAGCAGGCTCATGCTAATTCCCCGCATGTATTCCCGGTTCAGCTCAGCGGTATTGGGGGCAGGATGCTGCTGGACCCTCGAGCGGGTAGCGGGAGCTCTAAAGAAGCACATCCGCCATGTTAAGCAATAGGCCAACCCGCCCCCAAACACACACACTAGCCAGACAAAGGGGCATGGCAAACAATGAAGAAAACACTACCATTAATTCAGCAATTCCAAAAATTTTACTTACATCAGCTGTGAAAATGTTTAGAACACCAAACATCCTCCCAAGGCATGTTATCATATAACCCCACCAAAATACACTTTTTCGGGGGAAAAAACGGGTAAACAAAATAGTATTAAATCCAATGTCATTCCTGGCCTAAATAATCATAGATGTTTTAAAACAGCATGTACCACAGAAACAGTGATTTTATATACTCATTGACTAGAACTGGCTAGATGGTCCATGGGCAGACTGGGTCTTGCCGTCAGATAAATGATTCGTGCAAACCTAACAAACATGGAGAAAATGTACTTAAGTGTGCAACCTTTTTCCCTTATAAAATATAACAAAATTAAATGCACAAAAATACTAGGGCTCTTCTGCAAATCCAGGACACCCACCACAACCACAAACACATTAAAACATTGAATTCAAGTACAAATAATACTAGTTCATGGCCTCTATCAAACAACACCCATATCCAAATGTTTTTGAACTTACTTGCTGTGATGTCCCAAAAACAAAGTACTGAAAATCCAATAGTATCTATGCAGCAGGAATTGCAGAGAAAGAGTTGTGCTTCCAGTTGTGTATGTGAGTCACATACACAACTGGACTGAAATCCAAAAGAAAAGCAACTAGGAAATGGACAAAGCACTGGGAGCAGCCTTCTTGACAAGGAATATATGGGGCACTTCCATCCTGTTGAAAAAAAATATGAAAATAAAAAAATGATTTTCACACTAAAAAACATCTTGAACTGTCCGTACCAGTAGAATATCAACTGAAAATGAATTTTCAAGTTGATTTAGCAGCTTCTCGGGTAGAAGCTTTACCCGAGAAGCAGCTTCTGCTGCTCGCAATCACCGGTGTCACAAAATGGTGCTGGAAGGCTGCGTGGCTGCCGGAAATAATGCTAGTGAGAAGTAGACCTCGTTGTTGCTCATGGGTGTGTATTTACTGGGCCTTGAGTGCACAAACAGGAATACAGTTCCGCAAGACACCGGATGGTGAAATTTGACAGGAACTGAGCGTTAAACGCATAATGCGAGTTACCTGAATTCTGACAATTCCACAAGCAGAAATATATTTCTGTCCTGGCAAGTTAAAACCATTCTAGTGAACTGGAAAAACTACAATAACATTTCATACCATATATGATGGGCCTGGACTTGCTTCATAAGAAGTGCTGACAACAGTCTTCCCAACAGTAACTTCAACACCAAATCATCTCACCAATTATGGTCAAAACTAAACTTATAATTATAAAAAATCAAGCCAACATAACCATACTACTGCATGTAAAACAGATGACCCAACACTTTATAAAGTGCACATATCTACTTTCTTCTTTAGTTTCTTCCATTAATTCTTCCGAAGTTTCTTCGCCTGGACATTATTCCAGTTTTGTCTCTTGTTTTCTTATGGATGCCATTTGCTCACAGAATATGTATTCAACAATCTCTAAAATCTAATGCACTTCATTATCCTAAAACTATTGCTATATTTCAGACTACTTTGTCCGTACAAGCCATTATATTACTGTTACAATGTTTTGTACCTAACTCATCTAATAAAAATATTTGTAAATGAAAATAAAACTGTGTGCAGTTTAAATTGCATGGAATGAATTAGGGTGAGTTAATATTTCATATATGAGTGCTTGTTATTACCTCTGAGATTGTTGTTGATGATGACTGGTTAGACCCAACTTTCTCCAAACAACCAAAACACCCCATCCACACCCTAGCCCCCATGACTGTATTCTTGATCTCTGATTTTAGGTAGTCTGTAGATGTTCCCCTTTCCCATGGGCTGTTTTGTTTTTTTGCAGGGGGTTTTGCACCTTATTAAGGTAATCTTATATTTTAAACTCCCACTTCCATAGCACTTTGAGGCTGGCCTCTTGTATGAAGTAGCTATGTGGTGTCATGTGCAATCTATGGAATCTATGGAAAACTGTGAAAGCAGAAAGAATTTTCTGACGTGACTTCTCTTACAGCCTGAGTTATCTGCGCTATGATCTCCTTAATGTGATATTCCATGTAAGGAGCACCATGCTTTGGTTTAAGAAACATTATCTAATGTTCACTGGTGAGGTTCAAATCCTGATATTGTGTGGAATGATGCTTCATGTTTCCTTAGTAATCAGATTTTCCACAACATTTTCCATTGGTAAATCCTGTCTTTTGGCCTGATTTATATCTTGGCGGTATTACCACCAATCCACTGCTGTGGCAGACCTGAAAACACCGTCAAGAAGATGGTGTTCCACCCGCCATACTTAGATGTATTGCAGCTCAGCCGCAGACCACCACGAAGGACTGGTCTTGCTAGCCATCAGGTTGGTGGGTTCCCGCTGACCATATTTAGATGTTACAATCTTGCAGGTGGTGTACTGGCAGCAGTTTGCTGATGGAGGGAACCTGTTGCTGGGCCCAATGGACATCGTACAATGGCAGTGGCAATGGAATAAAGGTAAGTCTCATACACACACACACACACACACACACTGTACCTTTGCCATATGTGTCCCCCTGCACTGCACACTACACAACACACTGCATACACACAATAATCCCTTGCCATTCCAACACCACACAATAAGTACATGCCGAAAACACACATTGCCCTATATCCATCACACAACACATACACATTTTTGACACTGTACCAAAACATGACACAACCACAACTGACTCAACTACACACTCAGCTACACAAACTCACACACAAGCATAACTACACATATCATGACAATGACCACCACACAACAACAATGCTGCACAGAGCAACACAACACACACCCAAACATACACAACAAAATTGGACCCACATGCAAGTGGCACACATACAGGCACAACCACATCACCCACTCCAGCTCCCTCTGCCTCAACCAGCCAAACGAATCACACATACACAGACTTACTGACTTACATACACAACTGGAAGCGCAACATCACAAGATACAGGTCCCTTAGCAATGTGAACACATGGACATAGTCGATGGGTGTGAATGTAACTTCACTTTGGTGCCAGCATTCATTTGGCTGACACCAAAATGACAGTTGTGTATGTGTGCAATATGTGTTGTGTACCAGTGTGTCCCCATCCATGTCCCACACAAATGTGTTCCTGACAAATGCATGGCACAGTAATTCAAAAAATCACTGTGACATGTAAATAACTACGGTGGTCCTAAACCCATATGCAGTGATAACACAATGTACACAGCCAATGTAGGTTCCATACCTTTAAGTGGGGGGGTCATGTTTTCTCTGTGATCCAGTGGCAGCAGTGACAGAAGGTCTTGTCATGTGCAGTCAAAAATGGAAGTAGAATGGGGACAAAAGGTAGGCTTATACTCCATTCCCCCTCCAATCCGCCAACTCAGGCATGGAGATCGGACCACGACAATTGGCTTGGCAACAAGGCATATCCAAATTTGCTTGGTGGTAAAGGTGGCTGGAGTCCCGCCATCAGCCTCTATTCCAAATGCTGCAGACGAGGTGGCTGGAGATTCTTGAAGGAGTTGGCGGGACTCGGGCAGGTTATGAGCTATGGGACCTGCAACATCTAAATCAGACAGGTGGACCTCCAAGGCAGAGGATGGGTTGCCTGTCAAAAAATCAACAGTGGGACCGTTACCGCCAAGATCTAAACCTGGCCCTTTGTCTTTTCTGGTAGCCATCAAATTACAATTTGGATCTCCTGGACCTGTTCTCCAAATCCTCATTCTTCTATTGAAGCATCAGTATATCTCTAAATATTGTGCATTCCAGGAACCTTCTAGTTTTGCAGTAGAATTTTTTTTAACTTTGACATCAGAAATCTGAACAATCCATCTTATTCTTGATTTGAAAAACCTCCTTACCGTAGCTTCCTGCATGTTTATGGCTTTTTGTAATTTCTATTTGATTGAAGAGCACAATTATATTGCTAGAGCTCATTAGAGTTTTGCACTACTCTGTCTGTCCCCAGACACTTTAATATGTCTCTAGGAATCATTCCAAGGGCCTTTGAAATAAGAAGAGGGTGGGGAAGGTGTGTTGACGTAGAGAAACCCTAGCTATATTTTAGTCACAAGAGGCTAGATAGTGGATTTCACACATTAGGTTGATGAACCAAACCAAATCTGTTTTGAAGAAATGTCATTCGAAATACGTCATAAACATCACATATAACACATGATAATCAATTCAACCTCAATAAACACATCAGTTTTATAAAGAAGGTAATAATTTATTTCCCTATATTAATAACGCTAAGGTCACGAAAATAATTCTCAAACACAAATGATACATATAGAGAAACAACAAAGGCTGATAGGAACGACGGATATATCTAAGTTTAATCAATGCAAAAAGACAAATAATCTCAATGGTTATTACACAAAACCATAGCAAAATAATCTGAGCAAGAGAAATTGAAAACATCTGAATAATGATAAGACAGAAAATATCAATGACAATTCATGAGCATGTGAGTAACACCTCACTTACCACTCATTAGCATTACCATGTTGGGCTTCATGTAAAAGTTTTAGTAACACAAATTTAGAAAACATCTGGCTATGGCGCTCTCAAAAATAAGCAGCAGTAAATAAACATTTGTAGCTGGTACCTGAAAAATAAAAGACAAAGAACATTTCTACTTCGTCAGTGGGACCGCAACATCAGGCACCAACATCAGGACAGGAACAGGAATAAGGGTAGGGTAATGGTTCAGATTTTAGACTATGAGACACTAAACCATCTGAGCATAAATTCATCATTTAACATACTTAAAATAATAAAGTGTCAGAATGTCAATAGACTATCTGGAAAACATGAAATGTCAAAGTGACAGATCATAAAGTTATAGAATCTCTAGGACTCGGGATACACAAAAATCCCAAAGAAGAATTAACCCCCAGACAATGGTGACTGAACATTAAATTAAAATTGTTAAATGAAAATGATTGGATAAAGCATACGGTGAGAAAGTTATAACCAATCAGAACATTAACAGATATCAAAATTATACAATTAGTTTACTCCAAGCTCTTCCATCTGCTGCTATTCCATTGACGAAATCTAAACTTGTAGTTTTGTATCCTATACTTCCTCTTCTTCAGCTTTGTCTGTGATTCCATTGTTTCCACTCCACCGGAATATGAAGTCACAGGAAAACGATTACAAAATATGTTACCACATACAAGTTAGAAACATAACTACAAACAATGAAGACAGTCAAAACTATGAAACACACTAGAAACATTGTATACAGCTTGCATTGCACAGTGACCTTGCATCTGCTTCTACTTTAGTCCAGCACAGGCCATTAAATATACATTTAATTCTAACATTTATTTTAGTTGAGAAACACACTCTCTTGTAAAGACAAAATAATTTCATCACCATAAGTTAGCATGGTCAAAAGATAGGCCTTACATAAGATGGTGGCCATTCAGTTAGTCACAATTTCTGTAAACACAATATTATCATTAAATTAATTCACACATTAATCTGTAAGTATAATTACGTAAAGGCTAAACAAATTATCAAGAAAATCTCAGCTCTCACAATCCCTCCTCTGATGACTATATATGTCATCACACAAAAACCCAAAATAAATGTATTTATTTTATAATTTAGAATTTTGATTCATTCACCTTTTTATACATTTTCTTTCTCCTAGAATTTCTCCCATAAAATCTTTCCATTTGAACATCTACCCTCCTCTGATTCTTTTAAATTTTTCTTCTTTTAATTATTTTAAATATTTTATATATTCCCCAAATTCCAATTAAACAAAACACAATGATCAAAATCCTTTTGGCTAATTTTAATTTAATACCTTCTCCTAAGTTGCCAAGCCAATTTTCCACTGAAGCAAATCCTTTGCCAGCGTTTTCCCAAATAGTAGTTTCAGTTAATTCTTTTAGTTCTGTTTTATCTTTAGTTCAATTGTTTATGTAACCTCTAACTAAATTACTATTGTCCGGTATGTATGAACAACAGTGACGCGAACCAAATAATTTGCAAACTCCGCCCTCTTTTGCTAAAGTAATGTTAATGCAAGGTGCCTCTGAAGAGCCATAGCTCCTGTAGCAGCCATTTCAGTATCTAAGAGGAGAATAGCTCCTGAATAATCTATTAACATGTTATCCACAACTGCAGACAACTTCTGTATTTTTATTGAATTCAGAACAACTCCCACTGAAGGAATTATTGCTCCAAATATGTCTCTCACAATGCCAGAAACTGATTCTCACTTGTATCTCATTTGAATTTCAATAAATTTAGGAAACTTACT
The DNA here is from genome assembly GCF_031143425.1 of Pleurodeles waltl. Taxonomy (NCBI): domain Eukaryota; kingdom Metazoa; phylum Chordata; class Amphibia; order Caudata; family Salamandridae; genus Pleurodeles; species Pleurodeles waltl. The sequence continues at coordinate 568,743,858 of NC_090438.1, forward strand.
TAAGTCTTCCAGCTGGTACATTTTTGGAAAGACTATTCCCAAATAACATGTGCCATACCATCCTCTAGGAAGACGATAATAAGCATTCTTCACACAAATAGAATATGCTCCAGGCACTTGAGGATCTTGACCATTTAATATAAAATTTAATTTACTCTGAAACAAAAACACATGTCTACATTCACTTGTACCCACATATATTCTATCAAAGTAACTTTGCGGCCTATATATACAAAGCTTTCCTACATGTTGTGCATCTAATGCTAACCTCCCTTGATTAGTGATGTCAGTGTCAGCATGATCAAGCCCAGGCCTTCGGTGAACTACTCCCTTATCTTTCTTAGCTTTGATTGCTCTTCTCCTATCTTCTGTGTTATCTAGAAACTTATTTTCCACAGGTGAAAGTAAACAGGTAAGATTGTTTCGGTGCACAAATGCAGTTTCAAAAGTTAATGCAGGTTCAAAGAAACCCCTTACTAAAACTATGTCATTTTCCTTTGCTACTCTACCTAAATATCTAATTATATGTACATAGGAAAATACTATACCATAATTTGAAAAGAAGTATTGAATATATTGCTGGTCATGGAATCGTGTTAGTAAAAGACTACAACTTATAGCATAAACAAGCCGTAAACTATGATAAGTAATTTCCTCCCTCATCAACAGAGGCTGGAATCTGCTTACAGACATAACAATCTTTCACATCCATTACATCAACATACTCATGCAATAAGCGATAGAAAACATTAGAAGAAAGTTATTTCTCTCCATGTAAATATTTATCATCTATTTTAAACCTATTTATTGCTGAAGGAGTAGTAGTAGACTCTGAAGGACTGGCAGTTGTGAGTGTTTCTATTATACGGTTGGCTCCATTCATCTCAACAACAATCACACTCACAATAACAGACATTCCATTACACAAACAATTGCCAAACCAATACCTATACACTTACATCGACTATTTTAAGTGTGTTGATTACACAAATTTCCCATGGTCTGTAAAGAATAAAAAAGTAGAAGTAAACAAAATTATGGCTATGCAGCAAAAAATCAAACAAAAACAAAAGACAAAAATTTCAAAAATCTTCAACTTTCAACTTTCCATTCAATCTCTCCTAATTTTTTTCTCTTTTACTTTTTCTCAAAAGTTCATTCACACTATCAAATTCTTCTTGTCAAAATTCGGTAAAAATTTCTCAAATCAGTTTAGCAGCTTGTCAAATATAAATATACAATATACAATATATACAAATATAAACTCGGAATGTCTCTGTCAAAATAAAAATTAAAAAATTCTTCTTGCCATAAATTAGTAGCTACATACTCCCATTCAGGACCCGAGTATCTTCGATATGTAACTCTTTTTCTTTTCACTCTTCGACTACTACCAGCTTCTTCTTCACTGAAATCTTCTCCTTCGGTTAATTCATTTTCTTCTTGAATTGGTGGAATCATATTTATCTTTCCTGTTTCTGAGCTTTTCTCAGGCCAGTTGTCACCTTTCAAAGGCCTTCTTGTTAATAGTCTTTTCAGGACTGAACTCAAATTCTTCTCCTTTGACGTTCCCACAACTGGTTCAGGAGGAGTCAAACCCTCTTGGCTTGGATCTGTCTCAACTCCTTTTCCTCTGGTGTCAGTCACTTGTTCAGTCTGGTTCGTCAGACCACCTGCTTCCGAGGACACCCTCCTCTGAGCAGTGTTTCTCTCAACCGGTACTCTTTCTTGTTCTCCTTGGACCGGTTCTTTTACCACTTTATTCGTAGATGAGTCACCCTCCTCTTCCAGGATACTCTCCACTTCGTCTGATACAAGAGTTGGTAAATCAATTGGAACGTTTCCAGGTACATCTCCAGTTCTTCTCTTTCTCTCTCTTGCCCTGGAATACGTTTAGCTGCAGGTAATCTCAACAGCTCTTCTTCTTGCTCTGTTGGATTGTTGACTGTCCTAGGGTGGCTTGCATATACCCGGTTTGCATGCCCTGCACACTTCACGGCTGTAGTTGTGATTAATATCACCTGGTAGGGTCCTTTCCACCTTGGCCCCAAGCACAACTTCCTCACGTGCTTACGAATGACGACCCAATCACCAGCCTTCAGGTTGTGTCCTTTGCCTTAGGATTGTTGAAGTATGGTTGCTTCCACCTGATGAGAAAAAGATCAAACCACATCAGCTAGGCCTTTGCAGTAGCCGAACACCATGTTAACTGTAATATGCGTAAGAGCATTTGCAGGTACTGCTGACAGTCTCCTAGCTCTACCCATGAGGATTTCATGGGGCAACAATCCTGTTTTCTTGTCAGAAGTACTTCTCATTGACATTAGAACAACGGCAAAGGGTCTGGCCATTTCAAGTTCGTGGATGCACACATCTTTGCCAGTCTGGGCTTTAGAGTTCCATTCATCTGCTCTACGAGTCCTGGTGCTTACGGGCGGCAACTACAATGAGGGTTCTGCTCAATGTTTAAAGCTGAACATAGCAACTTTATCACTTCATTGTTGAAGTGGCTTCCTCTATCTGATTCCAAAGAGACCGGGAAACAAAAACGTGGAATTAACTCCCTAAACAGTAACTTTGCTACTCTAAGTCCATTGTTTGTTCCTGTAGGGTAAGCCTCAATCCAGTGACTGAAAATGCACAAAATCAGCAACACATATTTCAAACCAGCACATGCAGGCATCTCAATGAAATCCGTTTGTATTCTGCTAAATGGTCCTCCTGTCATGCGAATATGCCCCATATTGACCACCTGTCCCTTTGCCAAAGTTCATTTGTTGACAAACGATGCATTTATGGCAAACTGCTTCGGCAACTTGTCTAAACTTTGGACTAAACCAGTGTTGCTTAAAACTTTGAACCATTGCATCTCTCCCTATATGTGCCTGCCCATGATAGCATCTAGCTATTTGAGTCAGTAGACTAGTTCGCAAAACTACCTTCCCTTCTCCTGTCACCCAGACATCATCCTCCTTCTGGACACATTGAAGTGTGATCCTATCCTTGCGCTCTTATTTAGAAACATTGGTGGTCATTACAACCCTGGCGGTCGGTGTTAAAGCGGCGGTAAAACCGCCAACAGGCCGGCGGTAAAAAACATGGAATCACGACCGTGGCAGAAATCGCCAACATAGACAGCCACTTTAACACTCCGACCGCCACGGCGGTACAAACAAACACCGCAGCGGTAACCGGCAACAGACAGGTGGAAGACAAGGTTACGCCCACTGTATTACAAGGCCCCAATCCGCCACCTTTTCCTGGGCGGATTCACTGCGAACAAAAACATGGGGGAAACAGGACTTGGAAGGCAAAACGCTCACCTCTACACACCCCACGAGGAACCAGGACGCCATGGAACCCGAGCTCCAGATACTCCCAGCCTTTATCTTCCTGCTCCTCTTCCAGGAACAACAAAGACGGTGGCGAAGACCACGGTGAGTACTGCACCTACGACACAGGGGAGGGAAAAAAGAGTGACACACACACGCAACACGCAACACTCCCACCCCCACCCTCACACACTACAACACACACACAAGTACATGTAGATACATTACATTTACAACCCCCACGCCCCCCTGGAAGAATGCAAGGACAAAAGGAAATGAGTCGAACGTTTGTAATCTATTAAAATACAGTAATCAAAAATATATATAAATATATTTACACTATAAACAAATATATACACCAAGAATACAAGTCCAAGGTATTCCACCATCATAGTCCGTGGACCACAGGGCCCAAAATGCATGGGCGAGGCCTACACTCAATACCCGATCAAAACGGAGAGAACACTGCTGGGGCATCAGATAGAAATACAACAGGCACCTCAGGGGGAAGGGCAGGGGGGGCACATCAGCCGGATGAGTGCACAACGCCAGATCCACAAGGGGGCTCCGTGCCCATTGATGTATCCTGGGGAGTGCAAAGCCACAGTCTCACAAGTCTTTACAATGGGTGGGTTGCCCACTGCTTTATCCTGGGGAGTACAAAGCCACAGTCTCACAAGTCTTTACAGTGGGTGGGTTGCCCACTGCTTTATCCTGGGGAGTACAAAGCCACAGTCTCACAAGTCTTTACAGTGGGTGGGTTGCCCACTGCTTTATCCTGGGGAGTACAAAGCCACAGTCTCTCAAGTCTCTCCAGTGGGTGGTTTGCCCACTGCTTTAACCTGGGGAGTGCAAAGCCACAGTCTCACAAGTCTTTACAGTGGGTGGGTTGCCCACTGCTGCATCCTGGGGAGTGCAAAGCCACAGTCTCACAAGTCTTTCTAGTGGGTGGGCTGCCCACTGCTTTATCCTGGGGAGTGCAAAGCCACAGTCTCACAAGTCTTTCCAGTGTGTGGGTTGCCCACTGCTGCATCCTGGGGAGTGCCAAGCCACAGTCTCTCAAGTGGATGCCTTACTCCACTGGTTCTGGAGGGGGCTTTGTGCCCAGAGTGCTTCATCCTGCCAAGGACTGAGGTAGTGGATGCCTTACTCCACTGGTTCTGGAGGGGTATTTGTGCCCAGAGTGCTTCATCCTGCCAAGGACTGAGGTAGTTGATGCCTTACTCCACTGGTTCTGGAGGGGGCTTTGTGCTCAGAGTGCTTCATCCTGCCAAGGACTGAGGTAGTGGATGCCTTACTCCCCTGGTTCTGGAGGGGGCTTTGTGACCAGAGTGCTACATCCTGCTAAGGACAGAGGTAGTGGATGTAAATCTCCACTGGTTCTGGAGGGGGCATTGTGCCCAGAGTGATTCATCCTGCTTGTGGAGGCCTCAGTAGCGTCTGAAGCTTTGACGCTCATTGGCCTGCAGTGCTGGTGGCGGCGGTGCCCTTGGCAGCGGTGCTGGTGGCGGCGGTGTCATTGGCAGCGGTGCTGGTGGCAGCGGTGTCCTGTTCAGCGGTGCTGATGGCGGCGGTGTCCTTGGCAGCGGTGCTGGTGGCGGTGGTGGTGCAGCGGTGCTGGTGGCGGCGGTGTCCTGTTCAGCGGTGCTGGTGGCGGCGGTGTCCTTGGCAGTGGTGCTGATGGCGGCGGTGTCCTGTTCAGTGGTGCTTGTGGTGGCGGTGTCCTTGGCAGCAGTGCTTGTGGCTTGTGGCGGCGGTGTCCTGTTCAGCGGTGCTTGTGGCGGCGGTGTCCTTGGCAGCAGTGCTTGTGGCGGCGGTGTCCTTGGCAGCGGTGCTGGTGGCGGCGGTGTCCTTGGCAGCGGTGCTGGCGGTGTCCTGTTCAGCGGTGCTTGTGGCGGCGATGTCCTCGGCAGCGGTAGTGGTGGCGGCGGTGTCCTTGCCAGCGGTGCTGGTGGCAGTCTTGTCCGCCGTAAAGGTTTTCACCGACCTGCCTGTTTTTCTGTGCACCTTCCCCACCTTAGATGGTGGCGCAGCTGTCTTCCCACTCCCAACTGTACTCCTGGGAGAGGCTTTGGTGGTAGATGTTTTGCCTCTCTCCCGCCGGGCACTGGCCGACTTTTTGTGCTTTTGAGGTGGGGGACTGTCTGTGGTCTGGCTCCTTGGCACACCGGCTGCCCTGCTGTTTGGCACACTCTAGAAGCCAGTTACTACTGGCACCACTGTTCCCGCAGATGTTGTGGCTGAGGTGCTGGGTTGGGACCTGGAAAGGCGGGCCCTAGGAGACTGAAGGGGTGAGGGAGGTGAGGGGAAGAGGTCAAGGTTGGACAGGAAAAGTTTTTGGGACACACTGGGACGGGTAGATGGAGGGGGTTTGGGAGTGGAGGAAGAGGTAGTGGTTGTAGGAGGTGTACGTTTGCTGGCTTTGGGTGAAGGTGCATGGGCTGGAGGCGGTCGTGAGGTGGATGGCTATTGGGTGGGTGTGTGGCTGCGTTTATGTACCTTGGAAGGTGGGCTCACAGACACACTGGGAGAGGACTCAGGGGATGTGTGAATGGTAGTGGGGTGGTGACTGCACATGAGCGGGGTGTGGTGGTGGGTGGGCTGGTGATGGAGGTAGTGGCTGAAGATGTAGTGCATGCAGGTGTGAGTGGAGACGAGACTGGGAGGGAGGAGGGAGACGAGGAAGAGGGGGACACAGTGGAGGCAGTGGATGTTGGTATGTCTGCATGTGTATGATGCTTGCATGAGTGCCTGTTTGATATGTGGTGCTTATGTTTGCCTGAGCTTCCCTTGTGTGTTGACGTGTGTGCATGCTGGTCTGATGGTGTGCTTCGGATAGGCTGAGGTACAGGGGTTTGGGTCTGGGTGGAGGAAGTTGGAGGGGGAGGCTAGAGACAGGGAGTCTGAAAAGCTTGCTGTTGGGCTGCCTGACCAGAATGAATGCCCTCCAGGTATGCATTGGTCTGTTGCAACTGCCTCTCTACACCCTGGATGGCATTCAAAATGGTAGACTGCCCAACAGTGAGGGACCTGAGGAGGTCAATGGCCTCCTCACTGAGGGCAGCAGGGCTGACTGGGGCAGGGCCTGAGGTGCCTGGGGCGAAGGAGATGCCCACCCTCCTGGGTGAGCGGGCACGGGGCACAAGCTGAGGGGCTGCTGGGAGGGCGGTGCTGGTAGGGGGGGGTGGCGGCTGTACCTGTAGATGCGGTGGGCACAGAGTGGCCCGCCACCGCAAGGGAGCTACCATCAGAGGAGGAGTCCGTTTCGCTGGTCTCAGCTCCTGTCCCCGCCGTGGAGCTCCCCTCGCCCTCTGTCCCACTGGTGGCTTCTGACCCCGATGTGTCGCCCTCCAGGGCCATGTGGGATGCAGCTCCCTCCTGCTCCGGTGGCACTGCTCCTCCGCCTGATGATGCTAATGCACACAAGAACAGGGAGACCACAAAAGGGGGGGGAGACAGAAGAAAGACATGTTGAGTGCATGCAATACCGCCACCGTTGGCGGACACTACAGACACAGAAGCCCCCTGCACTACACCGTGCACTTAGAGTTCCCTGATTAATCACAGGGACATGGGTTACAAGGCCTATGCCCGATTGCTGCACACATGGAAGTCACAGGAGCCTGACTAGGTGTAGTTGGCTCTGAACACAGGTGGGGTGGGGTGCCACAGGGCCTGCCTTAAGAAGTGACCTTGCCTACTACACTCGCCCTGGCCTAGGGGAACCCACAGCCCACCTCCCCCACCCAGACACCTACTATGCGTGCTGAATCAGCAGAATGAGAGTGTACTCACCCCCTTGTGGCTGCTGTGATGCCCTCAAGCGCCCATCCAACTCCGGGTAGGCCACCACCAGGATAGGAACATCAGGGGGGTTATGGTGCTATGGGTACCCCTCCCACGTTGGGAGGCCATCCCCAGCTGGGCCTCCACCATCTTCTTGCTCCAGCGGCGAATGTCCTCCCATCTTTTACAGCAGTAGGTGCTCCGTCTGTGGTGGACCCCCAGGGTCCGGACTTCCTTGGCGATGGCACGCCAAATATCCTTCTTCTGGTAGGCGCTGACCTATAGGAATCGTGCAGGGGAAAAGGAGAAAATATAACCGTCCGCACCGTCACAGTCATTAGCCCGCATCCCTACCCTTGCCATGACGCACATGCACTCACCGTCGTATCATGCACGCCTCATTCCCCCCCCTAATCTTTCATCAACACCACTCCACACAGGCATTGCCCATTCGGCATGCTCAGAGTGTACTTACTAGTTTGTCTGGAGGACCGTAGAGTAGCGTGTACTGCGGGAGGACCCCATCCACTAGTTTCTCCAACTCCTCCGTGCTGAAGGCAGGGGCCCTTTCCCCAGACACATGAGCCATTGTCTCTTCCAGACTGAGGTCACAGCAGCACTTGCAGTGTAGGTCCTCTCCTGTCGAAGATCAGGTATCAAGTGACTGAACAGAGGGAAAATGGCGGTGACGTCCGCGGCGGTGCGTACCGTCACCGCCGGCGTACATCGTTATTGGCTCCTGGGACCCATAGGGTCCAATGTTAACCAATGCAGGATTGCGCCGCGGTCTTCGACCGCCTACCGCGACGGTGTACAATGCCAGCACACTTACCTCATATCCCCTTGTCCCACATTACAGGTCAGGCAGCCGCCATTTCAGGGGGCCACATGGCATTAATTTTGACTGCGTCACACATATCTAGGCCTTGCTTAAACACTAATACAGCCATATATCGATTTTCAAACATTTTGCTATAAAGTTGTGTTCACGTACCTCAGTGTTGGTTGACTCTCTGCTCGCTGTTCTCCTCCATAGAGCACGTCCGCTGGGGCAGGTGAGGAAATGGCGGCATCCTCCGGTGTACAGACCACTGGTGGACCTGTCGACAATGGAGGAGCGACATGTAATTGTCACATACAGACTTGATCGTACCACAATCCTGAAACTATGTGCCCAGTTGGAGCCAGACCTGATGTCAGCTATCGCCCATCCCACAGGAATCCCCCCTCTAGTGCAGGTCCTGTCAGTACTCCATTTCCTAGCAAGTGGGTCTTTTCAAACAACAGTGGCCATTGCATCAGGGATGTCCCAGCCTATGTTCTCCAACGTGTTGTCCAGAGTGTTGTCTGCCCTGCTGAAACACATGCGCTTTCCCTCAGGTGGAGGATTTGACTAAAGTGAAGTGTGACTTCTATGCCCTGGGACATATCCCCAACATCATAGGTGCCATTGATGGGACACATGTGGCCTTGGTCCCCCCGCAGGAGGTGTACAGAAACCGGAAGAGTTACCATTCTATGAATGTGCAGATGGTGTGTTTGGCCGACCAGTACATCTCCCATGTAAATGCTAAGTTTCCTGGCTCAGTGCATGACGCTTACTGTGACGTACTCGCCGTATAGTGAATACTAGGGAGTCGGATGTCGGTGAGTTGTGTAGTTTTATTTTCAGATAGCTTTTTAGGGTACAGTCTCTCTCTCTGTTCTCTTCTCCTGAGCTCTGGTTCTGTTCCTGTCTTCTTTCCTCTAGTCTTTACGGAGTTATTCTTTGGACTGCTCTTCTCAGTCTTCTCTTTGGCTTCCTTCGTCTCACAGGTTCCCCGGGAAAACACATGTAGAGAGACAGAAAGATACACCGGTAAGTACTTTTGGGTTACGTTCCTTTCGTCTACCTCTTCCCCTCCCTTTTCTTGTCTTTCTTTCCTTTCGTTTTCCGCCCTCTGTTTTCTCTCCTTCGTTTCTCCTGAACTGTCTCCTCTTCTCCCTTTTCTTTGCCTGTTGTATTCGGTTTGCTCTGCTATATCTGTCTCTGTTTCCAGCTCTTCTTGTTTCTTTCTTTCTAGGACGCCTCTTCTTCCTGTATTATTTCTCTTGTCTCTTTTCTGCGTTAACCCACAATCCTTCTGTCTTGTACTATGTAGTTTAAATTTCTCTGTGCTCTGTTTTTGTGCGCTACCCCGTGTCTATGTGCTATATAGTTGTTTGTGCATTAGTGCCCAGTCCAACCCCACTCCACCTTTTTCTCCACCCCTTTGTCTTCCCCTTTGTCGCCCTCCCGCTTCCTCTACTCCACAGGTCCCACTCAACTGGTGGAGCCACGCTTCTCCTGAAGCGTGGCGGGAAAGAGCGCTTTGCTTCCCTGGGGTTTCTCGATGCTGAGGTTTCCGGTGTTGCTGTTGGATGCCCGTCGTGATGTTCGATTCCTCGCGTCAGGCCACCGGTTTCCCTCACCCTCCAGGTCAGCCTGATCGTCTTCTTCTCCTCCTCGCGTGCTTTCTGCTTCCTTCTGGTCGTCTTCTTCTCGTCCTCGTGTGTTGTCGGCGTCCTTCAGGTCTCCTTCTCCACCTCCTACTATCGACGACTCAGGTGCTGGCGCTGCTACTTTTGTCCTCCTGTCTTTCCGCGACCGGAGTGGAACCAGCCAATCACAGGGAAGGAAGTTAGAAAGGTTGGGGTTAGATGGGGCAGAGACAGCACAAGTCCGGTTCCTGTGCAGGGGGTCACTCTCACTCCGTCACATACACTCCCCCTAGGGAGCGGCTGGTCGGGACGCTCCGATGACGGGTAACGAGACAGGAAGTCCGCATTGGTCATGTTGCTACCGGGAAGATGCAGTACCTGAAAGGAAAAAGGCTGTAAGGAAAGGAACCATCGCAAAATGCAGGAATTCGTGTCCTTGAGCTGTGCAAGCCAGGTGAGTGGAGCATGGTCGGTAACCAAGGTAAAGGACCTGCCAGACAGGTAGTACCTAAGTGATTCAATAGCCCACTTTATCGCTAGGCACTCTTTCTCAATGGTGGGGTAGTGCCGTTCTCTTGGAAGGAGTTTTCTACTGATGTATAGAATGGGGTGTTGTGTCCCGTCATCCTGCTCCAGGGAAGAACTGCCCCCAGACCCACGTCGGAGGCGTCGGTCTGTAGAAAAAAAGGTTTAAGGAAGTTCGGACAGCATAATACCGGACCTGAGGTGAGTATGGCTTTAAGATTGTCAAAGCTTTGAAGTTCAAAAGCAGTGGGTTTGGATAGAGAATTGGGATTGGTCTTCTGTAACAGGTTAGTAAGAGGCTCGGCTAAAGTAGAGAATTGTGGAATAAAACGGCGATAATAGCCAATTAATCCTAAGAAGGCTCTAACGTCTTTCTTGTTTTTAGGGAAGGGTATTGTAGTAATGATCCCAGAGGATGGAATTGGAATTAATGGTGAGTGGGATTCTAGAATGAGGAGAGAAGGAGCTGGGAACGGTAGAGTGAGGAGCTTTTGCTGGGGGTTTGTTACGATGTTACTTTAAGCTGGAAATTATCCAAATAAAGGATTATATTCTTTCTGCCATTGTGGAATTTGTACATATTTTGGCGACGAGGGACAAGGAGAACCGACAACCCCCAGCCCCTGATCGACCATCTGGAAGAAGAAGAATTAAGAAGTATTTGTACGACATACCAAGGAAAGGAACAGAAGCTTACTGGAGAAGTGTACGTAGTAGTGAATTTCCGTTACCTTATTCATTAAGAAAATAACTTTTAATATAAGCTTCTAACTGTTGGAGTTTCCCTGTTCGTTTAATTTTTTTTTAACTAATTAAATCGGAGAAATATTTCCGTGTAATTCGTACTATTTTTAATTGAATTGTTTGAAAGAGAAAAGGAAGTGTTTCAAACTTAGCGCAATTGTTTTGTCAATTTTGCTGCCAACGGCGAGGAGAGACTGTTGGAATCGAAGTGGTTACAGCGCGAGCTGTCTCTCGCGCACAATTCAGAAATAAACTGGATCCAGTGCGTGCTGTTTCTCGCGCACGACTCTGAATTGTAGTCCAGCGCGCGCGGCACACCGAAAGACAAAAGATGTGGCAGCACAACATGAATGAGATGCGGCGCGCGAGGTGAATGCGGCCCGCTTTAAATAAACTTAATTACTGATTACATTAACTCGACATTTGTAAAAAGAAGAGATATTCCTTACCTAGCGCAGGTGCTTCCTTCTTGTGGCTTTTCATCTCTAGACTTCGACACAGCATGGAAATAAAGGATGGACTGAAGCTTGTACACAGCATGATAAAAAAGAAAGGACTAAAGGATCTAATTTAAAAAAAAGAGGAAAAAGACTATTGAGAAGCATTAGGAAAAAAGACTATAAAAAAAAAGAGAGATATAGTTGTACTAAGATAAATAGTAGTTATTTATTTTAGATTGTTATTTTATTTAATTATTTTGGATTGTTATTTTAGTAAATTTTGGTAGTTTGTTATTTTTATTTGTTCATAGGTATGGCTGAACAAAGTATTTCTGCTCCACCATGTTTCTTACCAGTACCAGGCGAACCATCCATTCCATGGAAGAGGTGAAAAAACATTTTTACTACTTATCTATTGGCAATTGGAGGTGACAAATATAGTCCTCTTGGGAAACAGGCAATCTTATTGCATCATTTAGGAACTGAAGGCAGGAGGATATATGACGACTTGCCAGAAGTATCCTTGGGCATTGGCGAAGTAAAACCTATGAATCTTTATGATATGTCTTTACAAATGTTGGAAAAACACTTTACACCAAAAATTAATGTTGTGTTTGAACGAAATAAGTTTTTTTCGCGTGTCCAAGGTTTAGATGAAGATGTGATGACTTATGTGGCTGCACTAAGAGGGTTGGCAGTAACATGTAATTTTCAGGATTTGACTGATTCTCTCATTCGTGACCAAATAGTGCGATGCACTAATAATAAAAAGGTGAAAAAGAAACTGCGATCCATTGACCCTTCGTTAGAGGAGTCAATACAAATAGCAAAGAGTATGGAGCATACTGAAGCTTGGATAAAGGGGATTGAATCTAAAGTACACATGAGAGAATCAGTTAAAGAGAGCACGGTAGAAGTAGAACAACTTAAAACAATAAAACATGAAAAGGGTACTGCGAGTAACATGGGGGAAAAGAAGAATTTTAATATATTGTGCTATAGGTGACGATGTCCGGGACACATTGCTTCAAGTCCTGTATGTTCTGCGCGCACCTTGACATGTAGAACATGTGGAAAGCGTGGCCATTTGGCCAAAGTGTGTAGGTCAAAAGGAAAAGTCTGGAATAAAAGTGTTAAGTCAATAGATAACATACAAAGGGAACATGAAGAAGAGCTAGTTCTAACTATCAATAGTATGTCAGATAACAACTACTGTGATGTAGAATCAGAGTCCTGTGTGAATCTAAAGCGTGAAAGCCAATGTGAATTGAAAAGACCTCATTGTGATGTAACACTGAAAACTAAGATTGTAAGGATGCTAGTTGATTCAGGGAGTTTGTATACCTTAATATCTAAAGATGTTTATGAGGGAATCTTGAGAGAAAAGTTTGAAGATTTACAGACTGCAGATGTGAAAGCAGTAGGTTATGGTGGTAAAAGAATCGATATTGTAGGAATGAAATGGATGGACATTATCTTCAGAGAGAATGGTGTATATGGGAAGGTATATGTGACTCATGAAGGATCAAATTTATTAGGATGGAGGCATCAGAAGGATTTAAATATAATTCTCAATCCAAACGCAACTGAACCAGTCATAGTTGTGGAAGATTCAAATGTTGAGTATATGGGAACTCAAGGATCTGCAGAAGAATGGAGAGAAAAATTAATAGAAAGGTTTCCAAAAGTTTTTACTGAAAAACTTGGAAAATTGAGAAAGTTCACACACCGGATAATCTTTTAAAAAAACGCTGTTCCAGTTGTTCACAAAGTAAGATCAATACCGTATATGATGAGAGAACCTCTTCAATTGATAGATTATTGCAGGAGAAAATAATTGAACCAATAGAGTCGTCGGAATGGTTGGCACCGATTGTTGTAGCACCCAAGGATGGAAACAAGATTCGTTTATGTATAGACTTGAGGGACCTGAATAAGAACATTTGGGTGGATAGACAACCTTTGCCCAACATCACGGAAATGTTAAGTATGATGGGAGGTGGCAAAGTATTTAGCATTCTTGACATGTCGGCAGCTTACCATCAAGTTAATCTACATCCAGATTCACGCCGTTGACTTCTTTTGTAACACCTTTAGGTGCCTATCGTTACTGTAGAATGACGTTTGGGTTAGCATCCGCATCTGCTGTATTTCAACGTATTATGCATAATATTTTTGAGGGGATGAAGGATGTATTGTGCTTCCAAGACGACATTATCATAGTTGGGAGATCTATGGAAGAGCATGATGAATTGATTGTGAAAGTGTTGGAAAGAATTGAGAATCATGGATTGACTGTGAGAAAAGAAAAATACCAGTTGAGGAAGAGTAGTGTGAACTATTTAGGTCATGTGGTGTCTGCAGAAGGTATAATGCCTAAAAAAAGTATTGTGAGGGCGATTAGCGAAGCTTCGAAACCAGGTAACAAGGATCAACTTAAATCGTTTCTGGGGTTGGCCGAATATTATTCTAAATTTGTGCATGATTTTGCTGGAGTTGTAGAACAGATGAGATTGTTATTAAAGAAGGGAGCAATGTTTGAGTGGGGAGCAGAATGTGAATTAGCTTTTAAGAAGATTAAGAATTCAATTGCTTCTGCGCCTACCCTTGGATATTTTGATGTGAATAAGAAAACAATTTTAATGACAGATGCCAGTGGTGTAGGGTTGGGTGCAGTTCTCATACAGGTAGTAGACAAAGAAGAAAGAGTCATTGGGTTTGCGTCCCACAGGTTACAAGGAGCAGAATGGTCGTACTCTGCCATTGAGAAGAAGGCGCTAGCTTGTGGTTGGGGTATTAATCATTATAGATTTTATTTGTGGGGACTGCCTTTTGTGCTTTGCACGGATCATAAACCTCTACTTCAGGTTTTCAAGAGTGGTCGAGGTTTGGAAGGAAGTATGACACCCAGAATTTCGAGGTGGTTAATTAATATCATCGATTACAATTTTGTTGTGGAATTTGTGAGGGGTAAAAAAATGTTGTGGCAGATTGCTTGTCACACATGCCGATTGATGAACATCCTGAGGAAGCTTCAGTATTGAATGAGATGGAAGTAGAAACATTTTTGATAGATGATGAACTTACCTTAAAGCAAGAAGAGTGGGAGGACGCCATGATTGATGATAAGGAGTATGAGGAGCTAAAGAAATGTATAAGTGGTTCTGGTCACGTAGGAAGTGATGTGCAGGATTTGAAACAATATTTAGGGGTAAAAGATGAACTAAGTGTGCACGGTCAAAAGGTATTTAGACGTGGGAAAGTGATACCACCTGTGAAGCTAAGGATGAGGTTGATAAAAATTGTTCATCAGGGTCATTTAGGGTGAAGTTTGACAAAGAGAAGGCTAAGACATTCGTATTGGTGGCCCGGGATGGACAAAGATGTGGAGCGAGTTGTGAGTGAATGTGCAGCGTGTGTAAATAGTGACAAATCTAGAATTGTCAGACAGCCACCTATGGGGTGTGTGCAATTCCCTGAGAGACCATGGGAGAAATTAGCTTTGGATTTTATTGGTCCTGTGGATAAACTTGGAAGAAGGAATCGTTTCTTAGTAGTCTTGGTGGATTACCACAGTAAATGGTTTGTAGTTAAGAGCATGGAACATATTACGACTAACAATGTTATCAAATTCCTTAGGAATATATTTTTGGAGGAGGGTGCACCCAAAGTTTTAGTTACTGACAATGGGGTGCAATTGGTGTCTGAGAGAATGACAGAGTTCCTCACTGGACTGGGAATCAAACATGAGAAGGTTGCCTTATTTTGACCGCAAGCTAAAGGTTTAGTAGAAAGAATTAATCGAATTGTCATGGAAAATATTAAATTATCTTTAGCTAATGGACTGGAATAGAGGGAAGAGCTGAATAAGATGATGTGGGCACATAGAGTGACACCGAATTCCGTAACGGGGGTAGCACCATTTGTTGCTCTCAAAGGGAGAGAACCAGCGACGAAAGAGTCTCCTTGGTGGTTGCGTGAAAAGAAACAAGTGTGGGTGGATCGTGAAAGAATGAGGGTGAGAGTGATGGGTTGTCAAGAACGTAACAAGTTGAACTATGATACGAGAAGAAAAGTGAAAGACATGGGACTAGAGGTAGGTGATTGGGTGAGAGTAAGGAAACATGGTGTGATAAAGAAGGGGGAAAGTACATTTTGTGAACCACGGAAGGTTGTGAAAACATTTAAATCTGTAGTTAGGTTGGATGATGGGAGAGAATGGAGTATAGGAAATTTGTGCAAAGTTGAGTAGGCATACTATGCAGTTATTGAATGTACTTCCTGTTATTGAATATATTTCATATTGATGTAACTTGTAAATAGTACATGTTTAAATAATTGTTTATTAGAATTATTTATGTTCACTTGTTATTATGATGTATGGGGGGAAGATGGTGTAGTAATGATCCCAGAGGATGGAATTGGAATTAATGGTGAGTGGGATTCTAGAATGAGGAGAGAAGGAGCTGGGAACGGTAGAGTGAGGAGCTTTTGCTGGGGGTTTGTTACGATGTTACTTTAAGCTGGAAATTATCCAAATAAAGGATTATATTCTTTCCGTCATCATGGAATTTGTACAGGTATGTTTTGAATGGCTTCTATTTTCACAATTTGTGGGCTGACTTGACCTCCCCCCACCACATAACCCAAATATTTGATACTGGTTTGTCCTAAGCAACATTTCTCCGGATTTGCTGTCAACTGAGCTGTTCGTAAGGCTTGCAGAATGTTGTCTAAATGTGTCATGTGGTCACTCCATGTTCCACTATATATGACAATATCATCAAGATATGCTGCGGCATATTGATGATGAGGTCGTAGTATTGTGTCCATGAGTCTCTGGAAAGTGGCCGGTGCCCCATGAAGGCCAAAGGGTAGTACCGTAAATTGGTAAAGTCCCGAAGGGGTAGAAAAAGCTGTTTTCTCTTTGTCCTCTGGTCTCATGGGTATCTGCCAGTACCCCTCTGTGAGGTCCAGAGTGGATAGATATCTGGCCTGGCCCAACCGTTCAATGAGCTCGTCAATACGAGGCATGAGGTATGCGTCAAAATGAGAGAGTTCGTTAACCTGTCTATAGTCCACACGAAATTGGGTACTCCCATCCGGCTTGGGAACTAAAACCACCGGTGAGCACAAGGGATTGGTGGATGGCTCAATGATACCAGCCGCCAGCATGGATTGGACTTCTTGTTCTATGATAGATTTTTTTGCTTCCGGAATACAATAGGGTCTTTGTATGGATACCTTGTCCACCTTGAGCCGGATGGGATGTTGCACCAAATCGGTTCTGCCAGGGACCTCAGAAAAGACTGCTTGGTGACTAGTTATTAGTCGGGTAAGTTGAAGACAATAGGTCTCGGGTAATGTGTGATTTAACCATGGTTGGGGTGTATCCTGACGGGTGGGAGTAGAGAGAGAGGGATATGGGATTTCTCCTACAGGATCGTGTGTAATGTACCGGACAGGTTGTTCGTCGGAGGGTTCTTGCCATTTTTTAAAGAGATTAATATGGTAAACCTGCTCTCGTCCACTTCCTTGGGGAATGGCTAACTTATAAGTGGTGGGGTTAAGTTGTGCAATTACGTCAAATGGTCCCTGCCAACGAGCTAACAATTTATTGTCACTACTGGGAAGGAGAACCAGGGCTTTGTCGCCTACAGTCAGGTTGCGAACCGCACTTCTAGTGTCGTATACCTGCTTCTGTTTCACCTGCGCTTCTCGTAATGCTGTGTGGGCTTCCTCCCATACTGTATGCAGATTGTCACGCAAGTCTCGAGTATAGGATAAGAAATCTTTTATTTCTTCCTCTGTGGTTTCCCATTGTTTGGCCAACATGTCTAGCAGGGTTCGGGGTTGTCTCCCGAATAGTATTTCGAAAGGGCTATGTCCCAGGGAGGATTGGACGTGGGTAAGAATTGCGTATAATGCAAGAGGTAATTTCTTTTCCCAATCCCTGCCAGCTTCCGAAATGCTTTTTCTAAGGAGAGACTTAATGGTCCTATTGTATCTTTCTACTAGGCCGTCCGTTTGGGGGTGATAAACAAAGGTTCTGATTTGTTTCACCCCGAGTAAGTGACTCACTTCGGACATGAGTCTTGACATAAAGGGATCCCCTGGTCTGTGAGGATTTCGTTCGGGAATCCTACCCTGGAAAAAAAACTTGATCATTGCCTGGGCAATGGCTTTGGTGTGCATGCTAGGTATGGGTATTGCTTCCGGGTACCGGGTAGCGTAATCCACCAATACTAACACGTATTGCCGACCCCTTACTGAGGGAGTGAGAGGCCCTATGATATCCATTCCAACCCTGGAAAATGGGGTATCAATTATCGGAAGTGGTTGGAGTGGAACGGGTTTATGCGGAGAGGGATTATACAGTTGACATTTGGGACATTCCGCACAGTGCTTACGGATCTCCCTGAACACCCCAGGCCAATAGAAACGTCTGAGCACCGCTTCCTATGTCTTTTCTCGACCTAGGTGCCCTTCTCCATTGCCTCCGTGGGCTAGGTGCAACACTTGTTGTCTGTGACTCTTAGGGACAACCAATTGTTCTGATTTTCCTCCCGTTGTTGAGGGTTTTCTATATAATAAGTTATTACGGATTAGAAACGTAGGACCTACCCCCTGTTGTTCGGGAGATAGTGCTTTTTCCCATGCATGTTTCAAAGAGGGATCCTCGTGTTGCTTCTGCCGAAATTCGCCGGCCATAGTGTACACTCTACTGTCTTTTCCTGGTATGTTCTCCTTTAATGTTTTCTGGGCATACCACTGTTGCTGTCCCCGTTTCTGCTTTTTACTTAGGATTGCTCGAGTGGGTTTTTGATCGTCCGTATCAAATCCTATAGGTACCTCCTCCCACCAGGACTTCAAGGCTTGTTCACGTCCTGCTTTCTCTAGGAGAGCGGGAAAGTCTCCATAATCAGTTCCAAGGATTATGTCTTCGCCTAGTGGGGAGAGTACCCCCACTCTTAGTGTCTCAGTTTTATTTCTCCAGTTCAACTGCATGTCGGCCACTGGATAATACCTCTGGTCACCATGCACACAGGCGATTAAGACCTGGGTGTGTGGATCTTCCTGCCCGGGTAATACTAGAGGTTGCCGTATTACACTCTGGCTGCATCCTGAGTCTATTAGCGCAGTTCTTTTCACCCCATTAACAACTACAGAGAGGGTGTACTTGGGTTTCTCCCCTCCTGACCAAAGAACTCTCCCTCTCGTCAAACCAATTTCCATGGGCTCCTCGGTCTCCTTCCTGTGTGGGCAATTTCTGGCAATGTGGCCCCATTCTGAACAGTGATAGCACTGGGGACCTATATTTGGATGGCTGGGCATTGCTACATCGGCCGACGGGGACCATTCTGGGCCATGTATTGGGGTTGGTCTATGGGTGATATTCTTGGTGGAGGGGGGTCGTACCGTAGGAAGAGGTGGTGGTCTGCTGGCTGTAGCCCGGAAGTCCGGGCCTCTATGATATGCGCAAGCAAGATCGACAGCTGTTTCGTTAGTTAGCCCTGGATGTTGCCGGACCCAGTTACGTGTTGTGGAGGGCAAGGCCTCTAGGTACTGTTCCCGGACTATGATATCAAACATTTCCTCCCGGGTTTTTTCTGTGGGATGTAACCATCGTCCTGCAGCATGCTGGACTCGGTAATACAAGGTTCGGAGGTTTTCCTGATGTTGCCACTTTACTTGGCGGAACCGTGTGCGGAAGTTTTCGACATCCAATCCAACCCTTTCCAGGATGTTTTTTTTTAGTTCTTTATAGGGCAAGGTGCCGCCTGGATTGATAGCCTGGTAAGTAGTCTGCAGATGGCTGGTGAGAAGGGGGGCTATGTATTGTCCCCACTTTTCCTCAGGCCAATTGGCCGTACTAGCAACCCTTTCAAAGTTTGTGAAGAAAGCGTCGGGCCCTCTGGTTCTTGGTAAGGCTGTAGTACACTACTTGGCACATTGGGGTGTACTTTCGTATGGGCGATTGTATCGGTAAGTTTGCCAAGGGCCGTCTCATGTACTAACTGGTTGTTGGCCATAATTGTCGCCTGGCTCTTCAGGGCTGTCTGTAACGCCTCACGTTCTTCTTTTGCTTCTTTCATCTGTTGCTCCCATACCAGTTGGAGATGCCGCTGCCCTTCGGCCAGCTGGGCTATCACATCGGCCAAGGTTGTCTTTTCTTCCATGGTGGTCCTTCAAATCCCACTTCTGACACCACTTGTGACGTACTCGGCGTATAGTGAATACTAGGGAGTCGGTTGTCGGTGAGTTGTGTAGTTTTATTTTCAGATAGCTTTTTAGGGTACAGTCTCTCTCTCTGTTCTCTTCTACTGAGCTCTGGTTCTGTTACTGTCTTCTTTCCTCTAGTCTTTACGGAGTTATTCTTTGGACTGCTCTTCTCAGTCTTCTCTTTGGCTTCCTTCGTCTCACAGGTTCCCCGGGAAAACGCATGTGGAGAGACAGAAAGATACGCTGGTAAGTACTTTTGGGTTACGTTCCTTTCGTCTACCTCTTCCCCTGCCTTTTCTTGTCTTTCTTTCCTTTCGTTTTCCACCCTCTGTTTTCTCTCCTTCGTTTCTCCTGAACTGCCTCCTCTTCTCCCTTTTCTTTGCCTGTTGTATTCGGGTTGCTCTGCCATATCTGCCTCTGTTTCCAGCTCTTCTTGTTTCTTTCTTTCTAGGATGCCTCTTCTTCCTGTATTATTTCTATTGTCTCTTTTCTGCGTTAACCCACAATCCTTCTGTCTTGTACTATGTAGTTTAAACTTCTCCGTGCTCTGTTTTTGTACGCTACCACGTGTCTATGTGCTATATAGTTGTTTGTGCATTGGTGCCCAGTCCAACCCCACTCCTCCTTTTCCTCCCCCCCCTTTTTCTTCCCCTTTGTCGCCCTCCCGCTTCCTCTACTCCACAGGTCCCACGCACCTGGTAGAGCCATGCTTCTCCCAAAGCGTGGCGGGAAAGAGCGCTTCGCTTCCCCGGGGTTTCTCGATGCTGAGGCTTCCGGTGTTCTTGTTGGATGCCGTCGTGATGTTCGATTCCTCGCGTCAGGCCACCGGTTTCCCTCACCCTCCATGTCAGCCTGATCGTCTTCTTCTCCTCCTCGCGTGCTTTCTGCTTCCTTCTGGTCATCTTCTTCTCGTGTGTTGTGGGCGTCCTTCAGGTCTTCTTCTCCACCTCCTACTATCGACGACTCAGGTGCTGGCGCTGCTACTTTTGTCCTCCCGTCTTCCCGCGAGCGGAGTTGAACCAGCCAATCACGGGGAAGGAAGACAGGAAGGTTGGGGTTAGATGGGGCAGAGACAGCACAAGTCTGGTTCCTGTGCGGGTGGGTCACTCTCAGCCCGTCACACTTACATTCTGCGGAATAGCAGCATCCCTTATGTGATGGATCAACTCCAGAGGCACCGTGTGTGGACATGGACCCAATACAGTGTGACTAGGTGTCTGGGTCTGGGGATGTTCCTATGAGTTAGTGTGTGTCTTACAGTTGTCCCTCACCATTTGCAGGTGACTCTGGTTACCCCAACCTGTCATGGCTACTGACCCCAGTGAGGAATCCCAGGACAAGGGCAGAGGAACGCTACAATGAGGCCCAGGGGTGAACTAGGAGGATTATAGAGAGGACCTTCGGCCTCCTGAAGGCCAGGTTCCAGTGCCTCCATATGACAGGTGGTTCCCTATTCTACTCACCAAAGAAGGTGTGCCAGATCTTCGTGGCCTGCTGTATGCTTCACAACTTGGCTTTGCGACGACAGGTGCCTTTTCTGCAGGAGGATGGTCCAGATGGAGGTGTTGTGGCAGCTGTGGAGCCTGTGGACAGTGAAGACGAGGAAGCAGAAGAAGAAGACATAGACAACAGGAACACAGTGATCCAGCAATACTTCCAGTGAGACACAGGTAAGAAGACAACACTGCCTGCTACATCTGATTTAATTCTTCTACCTCTCATCTGTCTGTCATTTTCACCCAGTGTATGGACACTGAGTTGTCACTTTCCCTTTCGATTTCACAGATGTGGGTCCCACTGTGTGACCTCTGCGTTGTTTCCGCATGGACTAGAGCTGTGTGACATAGGTATGTTGACATAACATTGGATATAGCATTTTTTCACAGTTATTGCAAATACACATTTTCGAAAGCACAGACTGACTCCAGATTGTGTTGTGATTTAAGGGTGCTAAATAGTGGAGGGGGTTGTAAAATGGTCAGGGGTGATGGTGGAGGAATGTCCATGGCAGAGTCCAGTCTATTAGTCTTACAGGTGCATTGTCCAAAGGGGCATAGGAAGTGGAGATAGGGCAGTTTAAGGATGGACAGGGTGACAAAGTGGGACAGAAGGATGACAATCAGGGTGGTCTCATTTCTTGGCGGGGTCTTGGCATTGTTCTCTGTCTTTGTCCTGGATCTCAGGGACTGTATGCGGGGTGGTTCTCCATCTGCAGGGGGTGGGGTGCTGGTGTCGTGGTCCTGTGGCGGTGCCTCCTGTCCACTAGTGCCGGCGGAGGTGGTGGGCAGTTCATCGTCCAGGCTAGTGTCAGGGGCCCCTTGTTGTGCCACAGTGTCCCTCCTGGTGTTGACGAGTTCCTTCAGCACCCCTACAATGGTGCCCAGGGTGGAATTGATGTTCCTCTCTGAACCCCAAATACTGTTCCTCCTGCAGCCGCTGGTTCTCCTGAAACTTGGCCAGTACCATTGACATCGTCTCCTGGGAATGGTGGTAGGCTCCCATGATGTTGGAGAGGGCCTCGTGGAGAGTGGGTTCCCTGGGCCTGTCCTCCCCCTGTCACACAGCAGCCCTCCCTGTTCCCCTGTGTTCTGGGCCTCTGTCCCCTGAACTGTGTGCCCACTACCACTGCCCCCAGGTCCCTGGTGTTGTTGGGGTGGTGGGTTAGCCTGGGTTCCCTGTAGTGGTGGACACACTGCTGCTTGATGTGTCCTGGGGACAGAGGTATGGGCCCGCTGGGTAGGTGCTGTGCTGGTGTTTCCAGAGGGGGGAAGCTCTGTAGTGGCCTGTGCCAGTGTGAGGGGAACCGACTGTCCTGAGGTCCCAGATGGGCCGGGCTGGTCATCTAGATCCAGTTGGACAGAGCTGCTGTCATAACTGTAGGCCTCTTCTATGGGTGGAGTGGACATGTCTGGACCCTCCTGTCCGGTGACGTTGGGTAGGGGTCCTGCAGGGGTGTAGAGGCATGATTATTGCATCTGTGTGTGCCATGGTGTGCAATGGGTGGGTCACCCTGTACCCCAGTGCTTCCATTCTTGTGTGGGACCTTCTGTGATAATGGTTTAGGGGGGTGTATGGGTATGTGCAGTGGACAGGCTTTGGTGATGGGTGTCCATGCTTTGGTGTTGCGTGCAGGGCTTGGATTTAGGATGTGTGGTTTGTGATAGTGGGACATGTGTGAGGAGTTGGAGTGATGGGGGTGAGGGCGAGGGTGGGGGTATGTGATAGCATGCAGGAAGGGTGGGGGATATGGTAGTTAAAGGTTTGACTTACCAGAGTCCATTCCTCCAGCTACTCCTGCAAGGCCCTCAGGATGCAGTATAGCCAAGACCTGCTCCTCCCATGTTGTTAGTTCTGGGGGAGGAGGTGGGGGTCTGCCGCCAGTCCTCCGAACCGCAATCTGGTGTCTTGAGACCACGGAACGCACCTTCCCCCGTAGGTCGTTCCACCTCTTCCTGATGTCATCCCTAGTTCTTGGGTGCTGTCCCACTGCGTTGACCCTGTCCAAGATTCTTTGCCATAGCTCCATCTTCCTAGCTATGGAGGTGTGCTGCACCTGTGATCCGAATAGCTGTGGCTCTACCAGGATGATTTCCTCCACCATGACCCTGAGCTCCTTCTCAGAAAACCTGGGGTGTCTTTGCGGTGCCATGGGGTGGTGTGGGTGATGTGTGGGGTAGTGTGTGTTGTGATGTGTGGGGTGATATTTAGAGGTGTGTTGTGTGAGGTGCGTGGATGTTGTGTGAGTGATGGTGTTGAGTGCCTGTGGATGCTAGTGTTGTTTCTGGTGGTGTCTCTCTTCAGCCTTCTGTCGCAATTGTTGTCGTAGGGGTTTGTGGGTGATGTGGGTGGGTGTTTAATATTGTATTGGATGTGTGGGAGTGGTGTGTGTATGTGTATCAGGTGTGTGTATTTCGAATTGTCCAATGTGGTAGTGTTTTGTAAATGTGTGTGTATTTTGAGTGCAGCGGTGTGTACTGCCAATGGAATACCGCAGTTGAAAGACCGCTGCGTGGATTCGTGGGTCGTGATAGTGTGGGCGTATTCCTGTTGGCGTGACGGTGGAGGTTTTGTTATCGCCAGTTTGTCACTGACCTTTGGTGTGGCAGACTTGTGTGGGTGTCTAGATTTTGGCGGATTCCGAGCTGTCGGTCATAATAGCTGTGGCGGAATTCCGTGGCCGCGGCGGTGTGTTGGTGGTCTTCTGCACCGCGGTAAGCGGCTTTTACTGCCAATGTTGTAATGACCCCCATTGTCTTGTAGAGCCTTTAGCTCTTCCAAAGGATCAGTAATTTGCATAGTGAAATTCATATACACATTTTCAGGTAACAATTCCCAATTTCCTTTGAAAGATATGCCATTCAGAGCACACAACTTTGCAACCTGATCTGCATATGCATTTCCCAATGACACGTAATCTTGTGATCTCTTATGTGCACTGCATTTCACCACAGCAATTGTGTCTGGCTTTTGAACAGCTTGCAACAACTCATGAATTTTCTCACCATTTCTTACTGGTGAACCAGAAGAAGTTAGGAAACCGCTCTGTGATCATATCTGGCCATAGTCATACACAATGCTGAATCCATACTGACTATCTATGTATAGCGTCACTTTCATCTGACTGGTAATTTGGCATGCTCTAGTAAGAGCTACCAATTCTGCTACTTGTGCATAAAACACTCCCCGAAGCCATGAAACTTCTAGTATGCCAGTGATAGCATACTGCTCTCAAAGTGCCCACATTATCTCTTAAGCAGGAACCATCAACAAAAATAATTTGATTGCAGGTGAGTGTCTCTAATGTTGCTCTAGGTTTTGTGCATAACTCTGTAATTTCCAAACAATCATATTCAGTATCATCTAATTTATCTGAACCAACATTTTCAATCTGAAGTAGAGTTGCTGGGTTAAGCACTGTACGTCTCTTTATCATCATGTTTGGAGATCCCAAGATTGCGGTCTCATATATGGTCAGTCTAGAACTGGTCAGATACTGAGTCTTTGAACGAGTCGACAGGATTTCTATTGAATGATGGACCATTACAGTAAGGGGATATCCCATTACTATACCCTCACTCTGAGCGATACTCTGCTCAACTGCTGCAACAGACCGCAAGCATCCTGGTAAAGCTGCTGTGACCGGGTCCAAAGAAGCTGAAAAATATGCTACTGGACAATTGACACTAACATGTGTCTGAGTCAAAACAGACAAAGAACATGCATCATGTTCATGACAAAACAACAGGAAACTCTTTGTGTAATCAGGCATACCAAAAGCTGGAGCTTGACAAACTTTCTTTCAGATCAGTGAACGCTTTCATACATGTTGCATCCATCGTAGATAACAATCCATTGAAACCAGATGCATATCGCCCAATCAGTCTGCCGAATGCAGATTATAAAATTTTAACAAAGGTCTGGGCTATCAGAATCACACCAGTTGCGCAACAATTAATACATAAAGGCCAGAACGGTTTTGTAGCTAGCAGACTGATGACATCCAATACAAATTGTTTAATACAGGCAATCAAGTATTTCTCTGTCAATATAATCCCTGCGGTAATGATAATGCTAGATGCAGAGAAAGCCTTCGATCTAGTCAACTGGGGAGCCTTGTTATTCAACCTAACCAGATTTGGCTTCCAGTCACAATTTACATCAATGACAAGGCAGTTGTATCAGGGTGCTCATGCCAGAATTTTTATTAATTCAAAGGTCAGAGGCACAATTCAGATTAGAAGAGGCACTAGACAGGGGTGTCCACTGTCCCCTATACTCTTTGGCTTTTTTATCGATTCTCTGGCCCATATAATACCTACCTCTAATGGAATTATGTCACCAATAGCAGCTATGCCCAAAATTAAGCTTTTCGCTGATGACATCATTTTATACTTAAAACCAGAGATTGACAATGTCCAAAGAGTACTGGATAAGATTAACGAGTTTACTCAAATAGGGGGATACAAGATTAACTAAAGTAAAACAGAGGTTCTTCTATTGAATGCAGGAACAGCAAATCTTCCTCATGCTTTGCAACAGCAAGCTAAATCATCCGAACCCATTAGGTATTTGGGAATTTATGTCACGAAGAATTATGGACATTTGTTTAACCTTAACTATGTTAGGATGCTTGCAAAAGTACAAGCACTTTTGCACAGATGGATAGTTCTTCCATTGACTCTGATAGGGAGGGTCTTCTTAATCAAGATGTCAATTCTCCTGGTTTTTCTTTTTTTTATTCAATATTGTACCAATAAGAATAAACAGCTCTTATTTTTCGTGAACTGGATTCCATGACACAATGTTTTATATGGAGGAGGAAAGCCCCAAGGTTAAGGCTCTCAGTTATACAGCTTAATAGAAGCCAAGGGGGCCTGGCACTTCCTAATTTTCAAGTCTATTATCAGGCCGCATTGCAGGATATATTGGCACAACACTTGGTTACCGGAGGAACCATGGAACTGTTTTGGTCAATAGGATGATCGCAGAATCAGCAATAAGTCTCCCAGCATTCATTAGAACTGCGAAACTCCCCCCAAAAAAACAATATAAATATATTTGCGATTTTAGTAAAAGAGCAGAGATTTTAAGCAAAACACATCAAATACCATTGGGTTATATTGATCTACAATTGCAGGAGTGTAAATACTTTGGCCTACACCTTCCAGAAACGGTGATAGTACAATGGAATAGCAAAGGGTTCAAAGAGATGGCGGATTTTATTCTAAGAAATAGATATATCACTTGGGACGAGGTCGAAACTAGGCTGGAAGATATGGCAAGTAGACTCTTTTTGAGCTTTTTTCAGATCTCCCATTTTCTTAGTGCTAATATACCCTGGGAAAGTACCCAAGAACATCCGACATGGAGGGCTCTAATCAGGAGTAAAGTACTCGGTACAGGGAATTGGTACAGATCGCTAGTTGATCGACCAGCCTCAGCAGTAATTACAGATTTCAGGGATAATATCTTCAGAACAACACAATATGTAATATCTAACAAAGAGTGAAAAAATATTTCAGAAATGGGCTATAAATCTTTGAGGTCAGATAACTATAAAAGAAAGTCTTTTCTTTCCAGATGGATAGCTTATTACACTCCTGAAAAGATACACAAAATGCTTCCGTCAGTTCCAGATCAATGCTTTCGCTGCCATCAGGAGGGGCGAGGAACTGGCTGAATATTTTTTTAGACTGTCCCAAATTAACTATTTTCTGGTTGGAAATAGAGAAGGTAATAAATCACAGCTCTAACTAAGGGATTGAGCTAGATTCAAGCCAAGTCCTCTTTGGAGTTTCTGAGAAAACAAACCAGCTAGCAAAACATTAACAATATTTTATAGTGCTAGTTCTTGCAGTAGCTCGATAATTAATACTCCAGTTTTGGTAGACTCAAACGATTCCTACCATGCAGAACAGGTGGAGTAAAATGCTAAGAACCAAGAAATATGTTGGGCGTATAAAAAGGTTTACAGCTATATGGCAGTATTTAGAGGAGTAGTAAGTCATGGAAAATGAAAGCTGGGAGTCATAGAAAGAACTGTTTGTTAATAATGTATAATAATGTATAAACTAAAGAAAATGACTGACACCTCGGTGTGATTATAAATTGGGCAGTGATTTGAATGTTTTGCTGATTCTATAATTAAGGCAAATATAGCAAGGTTATAGTGATCTGACCAGCCAAAGAAAATGGATTGTTATGGCTTAGTGCTGCTTAGGTATAATTCTTGTTTTATTTTTGTATATTTGTACCTGAAATAAAAAATAAAAATAAAACATAGTTTAGGATCAGAAACATCTTTATGAGTCAGTCTCTGTAAGGGCTTTGAAAGAACTGGAAAATTCATAATCCACTGGCGACAATAACCAACCATTCCCAAAAACACCCTCACATCCTTTTATGTACTCTGTACTTTCTTCTTCAAAATTGTCTCAACTCTCTCTCTCGAAATTCTCCTAGTTCCTTTCTCAATTAGATGACCCAAATATGTCACCTCTCTCTGACAATACGGCATTTAGTAGGGGACACTTTATGACCATTGTCTCCCAGGAAATTCAACAATTCAATTGTATCATATTTACACCCTTCCTTTGTCTTTGATGTAATCAATAGATCATCAGTGTACTGCACCAATGTCGATTGGTAAGGCATTACCAATGACTCTAAATTAGTTTTCAAAATTTGATTAAAAATTGATGGTCACTCTGAAAACCCCTGTGGAATTCTACACCAACAGTAGACTTTGCTCAAGAATTTAAAACAAAAGAGATAGCTACTGTCCTCATGAAGAGGCATGGAGAAAAATGTTTGACACAGGTCTAACACAGTAAACCATTCAGCATCACATGGGATCTGAAACATAATCACTGCTGGATTTGGCACAATTGGACAACACTTAATCACAATGTCATTTATTTTTCTCAGATCCTGTACAAGACGAATTTCCCCACATGATTTACTCAAACCCATTATTGGTGAATTGCATGGGATACTCAACACTTCAAAATTCCTTTCTCAACAAACTGCTCTATCAAAGGACTTACACCCTTGATTGCTTCAATTGTCATTGGATATTGTGGAGTCTGAGGAAAAACCACATTCGGCTTCACTGTAACTCTGACTGGCTCTACTCGTTTGATCAACC
This sequence comes from Pleurodeles waltl, assembly GCF_031143425.1. Lineage (NCBI taxonomy): Eukaryota > Metazoa > Chordata > Amphibia > Caudata > Salamandridae > Pleurodeles > Pleurodeles waltl. The sequence goes on from NC_090438.1 coordinate 568,772,015, forward strand.
CAATATTATTTCCTGAAAGATCCCAAACTTTAGACTTAACAGTCTTCTGCAAATCAACCAGAAGATCTTTTATTTCAAGACTGGGAAAAAACTAATCAAAGGTGCTTCTTCAACCTCTGGCTCATTGAAACTAATCAAAGCCACAAACGTATGCAAACCCTTAAAATTACCAATCTTAACAATAACTTGTTCCGTAATAGGATTCGTCAAATGTTTGTTTGCAACTTCTACAATCTGAACTGCCCTACCTGACAGGGTCGATAAGGAACCTATGCAGACTTCACTGTTGAGTGTGTAGCTCCAGTATCAACCAGAAAAAAACTTTGTGACCATGTACTCTCCCTTCAACATAAGGACCTTTCTGATCCACTTCTAATGATGCAGCCATCACTTACTCCTCCTCATTTGAACTATCCGAGAGCCATACATCATTTATTTAATTCTCACTATGTAAAGGAAATTGATGTACTCTATTGTCACTCTGGTTTAATTTCTGACTTGTGACCACCTGAGTAAGCATCATCTGTTGCTGGCCCATAGGGCTTTGCAGTACTTGCAATTGTCTAGGCATTTTAATTTGTTGTGCAGGCACCATCTGCACTTGTGGCTGTATCTGCTGTACTTGGGTCATTTGTACCTATTGTACCTGTGGTTGTACATTTTGCACATGGTGCATTGGTTGCAAGGGTTAGAAACCCTGCATCGGATTTACATCACTCTGGAAAATTTGAATTTGACCTCTCATTCTTGATCCTCTAATGCTCTGAAAAGTATTGATACCATTTGTCTGCTGAAAAACACCCCCCTGATTTAGAGTTGGACACTGTTGTTTCCAATGTCCAATCGCCCCACAAAAGTGACAATGTAACATTCTTTTTCCCTGCTGCTCTCCTTGCATCATTAGAGAATTCAAATCCACACTTTGATTAACAACCAGAATTCTCAATCCACCACGTCCTCTACCTCTGCCTTGATTCTGAAACATACCATTTCCCTGCAGCTCCTGCTGTTGAAAATTTCCTTGAATCCATTTCTGTGCAGCTTTAATCTGCATCACCATTGCTTTCTCTTTCAACATTCTCTGTTTCAATTCCATCTCGTCACTACAGTATTTTGCATACTGCAACACCTCATCAATGGGTTTTGCTTGCCAACAAGTCAAATGACGCTTAATCATTTGGTTAATCTCTGGTCTCAATCCTTCGACAAACCTAAACACAAAATGAATCATGTCTTTCGGCTTGATTGTTTCCGTACCACTATAATGTTTAAACACTTTTAACAACCTTTCACAGTACACATGAATCAATTCTTTCCCTTTCTGAGCTGTTCTATCTATGCGTTGCCAATCAATGTTTTTCAGTGAAATTCCTGTCTTCAGGAACTCAATGACCTTATAGTAATATTTCATTACTTCAGGTGATGGTGCACCTGTTTTCTGTTCTCTTTGTGGTTCACTTGTAGGCCAATCTACACTCCTCTTACACTCTGTCCACAAATCTGCTAGAACAACTATCTCAAAGTCCTCCCACAGGCATTTCACAAGTTTCACAAATCTACCTGTCTGCTGATACCATTCCAACGGTTTCTCTCTCAACCTGGGGTAATCATTTGTAAATGACAAAATATCACTCCTGCTCCAAGGTACATGTACAAACCTCCCCCACGGAGTCTCTCTCATTGGCAACATTTTCACTGGTTCTCTTGTCTGTGTTATATCTACAAGAGGAGGAGCTGAGACTTTCCTCTGTCTTTCCCTTTTCTTGACCAATCTGCCTTCCCATTTTTTGTAATCCTCTCCATAATTGCACTCTTTCAAGTAACTCTCCAAGATGTGTTTTAATCCCTGCAGACCTCATGTGTTCAAAATCTTCAGTCTCGAAGTTTAATCTATAACTTCTCCTCAGGTTCTTTGTTTTTGTAAGATCTATTTTGTATTTGTCTGCTAATTCCTGTAATTGCTGATGTACTTCAGATGCTCCCTCTGTAATTAATTGACGCAAATATCTCAACTGGGCTTCAGTACATGATTTAAGTCTATGTACTCCCATTGTCCCTTCAAGAAGTTCACCTGCTTTCATTGATTATCTTGTTTTGTTTAAAACTTAATTTCCCTTAATTTGATTCTCTGGGACTTTTGAAACGCTCAAATCTTCTAACCATTTTGTTATTTCCTGTGTAGTCAGACCCTTTAATAAAACATTATCAGGCTGCAAACTCGGTAATTGCTGCTGCATTTGACTCACACATTGGGGAGTTGGTAGTCTACTCTCCTGGGCACTACATGATCCTTTTATTTCAGAATTTCTAACAGGAGTCAAATCTATTTAAGATTTTGACTTGTTCAGGGTCTGTCGCATGGATGGAATTAACCCAATGTTTCCATTCTGACTTTGAACTCCTTGATTCGCTACACCCCTATTGCCATGGACATATAAAGGCATAGGTGGACCAAATGTAATTGCTACTTAAATTGCATCTGGGCTCCTGGTTTCTACATTCTGAGACTGCATTATTCCCACATTTTGCATCTGTGGTAATAATATCTGAGAAGGCTCTTTCTGAATCATTCTCAGCTCCTGTGGATTCTGACTCGAAGATAACACTAAATTAGTAGTTGTTTTCACAATTGGAACATCTGGATAAATCTCAAGAACAATAATCTCTGGTAGCTGTCTATTGTCTGTTGACTGATTAAAGCTACTTTGCATTGGAATTTGCATCAAAGAACTAGTCTGTCCTGAGCTCTGTGAACGCAGTCTTGAACTCTGGACTCACGTTAAGATTAACCCCTACAGAACTCTCAGTTGCGTTATGATCACTCTGAACTGAATTCTGTGACACTGCAGCTGGTATCTGTGCAGTAGTAGGATTTATGCCACTTGTACTTGAACCTCCTTGAGCCACATATGGTGGTGGACGATTTCTCAAAATCTGTGTAATAAATTCATCATCATCTGATTCATCATCATTAAACAAAACCCTTTTACGATCTTTTGATGTCTGATCTTCGACTGCTGAAGAACTCTTTTTTGACTTCTTTGAAACCTTATTTGTCTCTTTCTCATTGTCTTTTGACATTGCTGGAAACAATCGAACACCTTGTAAGGTATCATGTCTCCACTGCCTCTGCTCACTGTCCTATCTAGCCTCCCTAGTTACTTTTCTGCCCTTCTCATTCTTCTCTCAAATTTCAAAGACTGCTGCTGTTTAGCCACTATCTCCCAGATCGCTAAGGCTTTGAACTGAGCTGGTACTGGTGGAGGTCTCAGACCATACATCTTCTGTCTCAAATTCTCCAAAGTACTATTGTCAAGTTAGGTTGTAAGGGACAGGTCTGCAGTACTTCAGGTCCTTCTGTGATGGTGGAAATGGCTGTAGAGCAGGGTTGTGGCCACTAGTCAGGGGCATAGCCAAGTGTATAGTGGTAGATGCTGCATGGTGGAATATTTGCAGGGTGGTAGTATGTGTGAACCAGTTATGTACCTCCATCCAGCTATTTACAAATGTCTCTCCTGTTTTGTCTCCCCATCCCTGTTCTCCTGTGTTGTCTGTGTACATCAGCATCATCTGGTGAGGGAGCAGTGGCACCGGCGAGCGGGAATGCAGCGGCCCACGGAGGCAGAGTCGAGCGACGCCAAGGGGACCAGAGGGTTGGAGGGCGAGGGGAGTACCACGGGGGAGGCAACTACCACTGGAGGTAGTGACTCAGATACCTCCTCCGATGGAAGCTCCCTGGTGGTGGCGGACCCTAGTGGGCCCACCCATTCTGTGTCAACTTCCGCCATCTCCCATACCATCACCACCCTCCCATTTGCTCCCCACTGAGCTTCCTGTGCCAGCTCACCCAGAAGGGTGGGAGTCTCCTTTGCCCCAGGCACCTTATCCCCTGCCCCAGTCAGGCCTGCTGCCCTCATGGAGGAGGCTATTGACTTCCTGAGGACCATCTCTGTAGGGCAGACAACCCTCGTCAATGCCATCCAGGGGCTAGCATCAAAGGTGCAGTAGACCAATGCCTACCTGGATGGCATTCACGGTGCCGTGTCTGGCCTACAGAGATGTTTTCAGGCTCTGGCCTCCTCTTTGACGGCAGCCAGTGTCCCTGGTCATTCTGTCCCCCTCCAATCACCTCTACACCTTCAGCACCCCACTCCCTTCACCCGTCCCAAGAACACATTCTGACAGCCATCCACACACCTCAACACAAAAGAAGCACACTGAAAAACACAGCGCCAAACTTCCCACCACAGGCATACACACAGCCAACATACAAAGGCACACACACCAACATCCACTTCCCCCAGTGTGTCCACCTCTTCTGCCTCCATGTCTGTCACCTCTACATGCACACTCACAGGCACTGCACCCTCATTCACTGTTGCTGACCCCATTCTGGAAGTCATCACAAAATCAGACATCCATTCATGCACCCCAGACACCACACCTGCACTCACCACAGCGACTTTGGTTGACACATGCAGCACACTCACCAAACTTGCAGACACACAGACAACATACATTTACACTGGCACCCTGGTTGTCCCACTGTGTCCACCCCGTCCTCCCAAGACACTCACACGTTCCAAGACACCCACCCTAAACATATATCCACCACACCTCAGCATACTGTACAGTCACCTGCGCCCATGTCACGCACACCTACACCTGTCACGAACACTCCCTCTACCTCCACTCCCACACCTTCCTCTAGGTCCACCCTGATTGCCCCTAAAAAACTTTTCCTATCCCATGTTGACCTATTCTAACCCACTGGCCCACTTTGTCTTGTCCCTAAACGTGCCCACCTCCTTGCCCTGTCCACTCCGCCCACATCACAGCCTGCTCCTGTCCGCCCTTCCCATTCCCGTGCTACCTCCCCTGTGAACAACAGACCCCGTGCTGGCCCAGGTACATCTGCTGCACCCCAGTCCAAGGCCACTCCTCCAGCTTCAAAGGCCAGACCCAAGTCCCCCCCACCTCCCTAATGTAAAGCCAAGCCCCCCTCCCAGTCGTAAATCACCACCCCACCCCTCCCTGCCCCTGTTCCCTGAGGTGCTTGGATGCCCCATTGTTGCCCCTTTAAGGTGGAGTACAATTTGCACTTGTGGGAGTCATGTTGGGGCCATTTGGGCTCATTGGACTTTGGACTATGGACTGGCCATTGACCTTCTGTAGGACTTCTGTTGCTCCTGGAGCTTAATAAAAAGTTTGTGTGGCCAGTGTTGGTTTTGGCACACTCTGGATCCGTGGTTCATCATTTCTTTGTGGGGGGGTGTTGTGCAGATGTGTGTACTTTGGGCAGGTTGTCTTGGCCTTGTGTCCGGTAAGTACCTCTTGTTCTGGGGTGTATGGCTTGTGCTGTTGTGAGGGGTTGCGGGTGGGTGGAGTGGGTGTGTAGGTATGTAACTGTGCACTTTATTCTCTTTTTTAGTAGGTTGCGGTACCTACCCCCATCGTCTTTGTCGGCGGTGTCAGTCGTGGAGGTATATGGCAAGGAGCAGGACTGGCATGATTTGCAACTCTCTATCCATGTCTGCTTCGGAGTGTTGTGTGAGCCTCCGGTGAGTGTTTCCTTATATTTGTTTGTTTCCGCCTGGCTTTGCGTGGCGGTGGTTCCCGCCCTGGAACTGACGGCGGTCTAGTGCTTCATTATTTGATGGGCGGGTAGGGCCCTTCCGTCGGCCTGTGGGCGGCCTCTGCCGTCGTTGTCGGCACTCCTCTGCTGTCAATGAGTGGTTTTCAGGCTGCCTGTTTTTCAGGTGGTTCATAATTTGGCAGCCCAGACCGCCTGACTGTTGGCGGTAGTTACCGCCACCTCCGGCGGAGCGGTGTTTACCGCCATGTTCATAATGAGGGCCTAAGAATGTAATACTTTTTGGTGGTACACTGCAAGAGTCCATATTTCGTGGCGAAAATTCCTTCATCAGGTACTGGCAATGGTGGAATATCCGCCGAAGTCCTGTCCCCTCCAAATTGATTCTTCCACTGGCAGAGGATGTCACTGTGATGGAGTAAGCTCTCCTGCCATGGCCTTGAAGGCAAAAATAAGCAGATTTTTCACCGCTGGTGTGATGAAGACCCTAATTCTGCCAGGATGAAAAAGCTAGCAGTCAAACTCTGAATCAGAATTTGAGCTTTCCATTTATCAGCTGATCACGGCATCTTTCTTTACTCACTCATGCTGAAAGATTATTCCATTACATCGCCATCGAGCTGGTTTATTCAGTTCATCGTGGAAGCATCTGTTTTTATGGGCATCGCCATGCAGTGCGCAGAGAAGTCACATTTTGTTTTATCCAGAACAGGCTTCGAAAAAACATGTCATTTTGTAAGACAGACAGCTCGGGGCATCTCTTTATGGTTCTCCTTTACCAATTAAGAACCATTTCGTGCTCTCTTGACAGCTTATTTAATGTCAGGGGCTTGTCACTGCTCTTGACTTGTGGCCATTTAAATCCATCTTCATCTACGGTTTTAGGGATTGTAGTCGCTGACCTTTTAAACCAGCTATTTAGTCAGCGTAGCAGACCTTATTTAAGGGACAGACTTAATTCTCCGAGTTTGCCCTTTACTTAATGTTAGAAATGAATTAGAACAGTTCAGGCACAGAGATAGACCATTTAATTTCAAGCTAGTAACTGATACACAAATAATAACTAGAAAATGATCTACCTGCGCATTTTGATTTGTTTAAAGTATACTTCCATTTGAAGAAAGATTTAGGAGTATTTCAGCTCCTTTAAAATACTGGAACTACAGGGAGTGCAGAATTATTAGGCAAGTTGTATTTTTGAGGATTAATTTTATTATTGAACAACAACCATGTTCTCAATGAACCCAAAAAACTCATTAATATCAAAGCTGAATATTTTTGGAAGTAGTTTTTAGTTTGTTTTTAGTTTTAGCTATGTTAGGGGGATATCTGTGTGTGCAGGTGACTATTACTGTGCATAATTATTAGGCAACTTAACAAAACAAAATATATACCCATTTCAATTATTTATTATTACCAGTGAAACCAATATAACATCTCAACATTCACAAATATACATTTCTGACATTCAAAAACAAAACAAAAACAAATCAGTGACCAATATAGCCACCTTTCTTTGCAAGGACACTCAAAAGCCTGCCATCCATGGATTCTGTCAGTGTTTTGATCTGTTCACCATCAACATTGCGTGCAGCAGCAACCACAGCCTCCCAGACACTGTTCAGAGAGGTGTACTGTTTTCCCTCCTTGTAAATCTCACATTTGATGATGGACCACAGGTTCTCAATGGGGTTCAGATCAGGTGAACAAGGAGGCCATTTCATTAGATTTCCTTCTTTTATACCCTTTCTTGCCAGCCACGCTGTGGAGTACTTGGACGCGTGTGGTGGAGCATTGTCCTGCATGAAAACCATGTTTTTCTTGAAGGATGCAGACTTCTTCCTGTACCACTGCTTGAAGAAGGTGTCTTCCAGGAACTGGCAGTAGGACTGGGAGTTGAGCTTGACTCCATCCTCAACCCGAAAAGGCCCCACAAGCTCATCTTTGATGATACCAGCCCAAACCAGTACTCCACCTCCACCTTGCTGGCGTCTGAGTCGGACTGGAGCTCTCTGCCCTTTACCAATCCAGCCACGGGCCCATCCATCTGGCCCATCAAGACTCACTCTCATTTCATCAGTCCATAAAACCTTAGAAAAATCAGTCTTGAGATATTTCTTGGCCCAGTCTTGACGTTTCAGCTTGTGTGTCTTGTTCAGTGGTGGTCGTCTTTCAGCTTTTCTTACCTTGGCCATGTCTCTGAGTATTGCACACCTTGTGCTTTTGGGCACTCCAGTGATGTTGCAGCTCTGAAATATGGCCAAACTGGTGGCAAGTGGCATCGTGGCAGCTGCACGCTTGACTTTTCTCAGTTCATGGGCAGATTTTTTGCGCCTTGGTTTTTCCACACGCTTTTTGCGACCCTGTTGACTATTTTGAATGAAACGCTTGATTGTTCGATGATCACGCTTCAGAAGCTTTGCAATTTTAAGAGTGCTGCATCCCTCTGCAAGATATCTCACTATTTTTGACTTTTCTGAGCCTGTCAAGTCCTTCTTTTGACCCATTTTGCCAAAGGAAAGGAAGTTGCCTAATAATTATGCACACCTGATATAGGGTGTTGATGTCATTAGACCACACCCCTTCTCATTACAGAGATGCACATCACCTAATATGCTTAATTGGTAGTAGGCTTTCGAGCCTATACAGCTTGGAGTAAGACAACATGCATAAAGAGGATGATGTGGTCAAAATACTCATTTGCCTAATAATTCTGCACTCCCTGTAGTGATGCTGGAGGCAAAGCAGCACTCTCTGATAACCTTAAAAGGTCAGACTGTGACAGAGCAATAAAAGGCCATTGAAGTAATGTTTCTTCCAGCAGCATTACCAGACTGTCAAACTTCTTTAGACAAACTGTGGCAAACTATTTTAGCACAAAGATGTACACATGTTTTCCTGTCTGTGATTTTTTCAACTTCAATCTAGTGACCCCTCTGCCTGCGGTACAGAGCTGTATGAAATGCGCTGTAACAAGTCAAGAATGTTACAACACACATGTCCATATAAAACATTTACTTGCTTTGCAAAGTAAATTTCAGGGTGTTTTCAACTAATCCAGCACCAGGCAACTACACGTGAGGCGCATTGAATTTTTAATTCCGAAATTTGAAAACAAAAGTGGTTTCAACAACCCAAAACATATTAAATTTGCTTTATGTGGTGCATACACAGTAAACAAAACTCTGTAAGCACTTTTTGGTACACTCCCACTTTAGTAAGTAGCACTTAGATTGTTCAAACCTTCTAGTCCTTTCACAACCTGGAGCTAGGACCAGTACCCCACTCGATAAGTTGTTCCAGCGCCTCTGCTCACGCACTCACCAACCAACTGACTCATACACTTACTCACTCATTCACTTACACATTCACTCACTGCTGATAAACTGATTAAGTCACATACACATTCACTGTTTTATCAGCTCACTCACTTACTCGCAGTTATTATGTAGACCTAAATCAGTCAATTACTTACCAGTAATCTTCGTCACTCCATGTCCAGGCTTCCTTGTCACTGTTGTGAGCTCTGGCCTCTCCAGGTGAAGGCCTCCATGTAAGCCTCATTTAGCGATGTCACGTTTCCAAACCATTAAATGAATTGACCCGCTACCTCTATTACACTGGAACCACGAGGTCCGGGCCTTTTTATTAAGTAACAGTGGGCATGTGAGGGTCACAACCATTTCGGTGCCAAACACGGGGGTTGCAACACTAAACAGCCAGTCCCACCCATATCCCAACACAACATTCCTTCTTAACTCCAACAAAAGAAAAACACAAAGACACAAATCACACACAAAGGAAAAACATACCTAAATGAGGAGATCATGAATACCAAACAAAATAGCCAAAACTGACCTGCTCTCAGTTCTTCAACTGGGATATACTCAGTTCAGCAAAAAATCTATCAACCTTGTACAGCCAACTGGACTAGGCCTGAAATGGCACCTCACCATCCCTTTTCGACGACCTCAGTTAGCTCTTCTGGTTGCAGAGAGACCCTGGATGCGAAGTTGTCATTAGAATTAGCTCTTGTATAATTTCCAGAGGAATTAGATTATCTGGGAACCTGTTCCTGAGCATCTGCCTCCGATTAATGTGCCATGGGTGGTGTGGGAGAGTTTCCCATAGAATCCCCCAAGATATCATCATCACGTCCTGAGTCCTCCACGTGCGGAAACCGCTGGTTAATGTTCAGACTGTGACCTATAAAGTTTAATGGTTTTCTCATCTCCCTTTGCCGTGAATATTGACCCTCGGAGAAGCACTGACCTCCCAGGGGTCGATTTCCAATGGTAACCGAAACTTGCTCCCCGGATGCCGATCCCTGACAAGTATAAAGTCGCCAACTTGTAGATGCCTTTGCCCGACTCATCTCTTTACTGATATTTTGTTGTTCTGTACCTTACATTGGTGCAAGGCTTCTGCTAACTCATCTCTGACTGCTGACGCCACTACAGTGTGAGAAATGGTGTCGTCCACTATCCTGTTCATGCACAGAGTACTGGGGCTCACTCTTGTCATGGCATGTGGACGCCATCCGCAGGACTTTGTGCAAAGTTCACATGAAATGTTCAGCCTCTCCATTTACCTGCGGCCATCTAGGAGTAATCCTCTGGTGACAAATACCCCTGGATTTCAAATAGCAAATTTCTGACTGGAAAAAGGAGGTCCATTATCTGTTCACAGTTCACTCAGCAGCCAGTGAGTAGCCATAACCTTCTCCAGGTGAGGTATGGTCTGACTAGGGGCTTGAACTCAAGGATTTCAAACGTGGGATATTTTGAAAAAACGTCAGTTATCACCAGCATGTGCTGACTATCAGGTAAACGTCAAAAATCCGCACTGGCTCGGTGCCATGGGAGCCGAATGATGATCTCTGTGTTGAGAGGTACAGGCGGCTCTGCTGGACCGGCAGCATGATATGGCAGCCATTGGCACACAGATTGTCACACCCTTTTATCAAGAACAGGGAACTAGACCTTACACCTGAGAGTGGATTTCGTTTTGACTGCCCCTTAGTGAACAGTGTGAGCTAGGTCCACCACTTGCTGTTGTAATCACCCTGGTATCACTAATATGGGCCCCCTCAACAAACAGCCTTCCAGAGACACAGAAAGTTCATGACGGACGCGAAGCAGCAACAAAAGGGTCTGCCGCGCCTTCACAGTGCAATGGGACACATTTTGAGTCAGCGTGTTCCAGGCTTCTGACATACAGGTAGAAAAGAAAATGGTAGCACCCGCAATAAATAGCATTGGCCTCCTCAATGTGAGAGCAACACTGCTTTCTGCCCATCAGAGCACAACTGGCATTCTCTATGGGGGCCCACTGCACATTGTCTGCTTTTGGGACAGTACTTCCCCGGGGCCAGTGGGGCTGACATCCACCAAGAGTTCGGATTCATGCCGAGGATCAAAATAGGCCTGTTTAGTGTGTTCAAATAATGCTTGCTTTGTTGTGTGAAAGGCATCTTCTTGGGGAGGGCCCATTCCCAGAATGCGTTCGCTTTTGTCACTTCTCGAAGTGGGACAGTAAGGGTGGTTAAATTCTGAATAAAATGAACACAATAAGTAACCATCCCCAGAAAGCTATGTGCCTCTGTGACACTGGTGGGAGCTGGGTAGTCCTGAATGCCCTTAACTTTGGCAGGATCTGGCATAACTCAATTTTTGGAGAAACTGTATCCAAAGAAATAGATTCCCTTCTCAAGAAATGCACATTTCTCCCTCTGTAGCGTGAGACCATTAATGTCTCCCTCAACCTGTTGAGGTGTTCTTTGAGGGTGGGAGCGTGCACCAAAATGTCATAGAACAGGTTGTTGTAAGAGAGACTGTAGCACTAACTGCACAAGGATATTGATAGAAGTGCCTGTGTCAATCAGATTCAGGATTTGATGGCCAGCAATGGTGATCATATATTTAGGTATGGGCTTTACTTGACACTCTAGGTTGCATGGCATATTTGACATGTACTGTGCTGCATCTTAGTCATCATAGTCCTTGTCTCCATCGTCATCCGGGACTCCCATGGTCTCAATAACTTTCACAGACTTGGACTTTGGCACCATCTGGGATGTGGTGGAGTGGCATACCTTAGCAAAGTCATTAAGCTTACTGCATGCGCCACATCTTTTGTTTTGCGCGGGGCAGGTCCTTGATGTGGATAGGCTCCTTCGCACCAGTGATACACCTTGGGATTCATAGTGGGTTTGGGGCAGACTTTCTTTTTTTCTGCACCAGCTGCTGCCACCAAATTGACTGGTACCATTTTTGCAGTAAGGCTGCCTCCATGTGTGTGGCACAGGCTTTAGAACGTTTTTTAGATAGACTCATCGTGAGCATTTAGGCCATTATTATTCCCGGAACTTGGAGGATGTTCTCCCTTAGTTTTGCAGAAGAGCAACATGAATGAATTGAGCCTTGATCTTGTCGTAAGCGTCTTGCAGCATGCACTCGCTGGCCAAGTCTTTTAAACAAGCATAAAGAGTCCACCGATTCTTCAGATTGGTGCCTTGTTATTCCTAACAGGAACCGCTTGTAGTTAGGATTTGCGAGCAGCTCAAATTGATCTGTTAACACTTGTTTCAGGGTATTATACATGAAAGGTGGGCCAGCTTCCACCACTGACTTCACAACTTTGTGAATGGTGGCATCTCTCAGATGTAGGAGCATGGGACACCTTCTGTCATTGTCCAAAGCTACTGCAGCAAAGTAAGTTTCCAAGCATTCAACCCACTCCTTCCATCTTGCCACCTGTGAAGATGGAGGTCCATCAACCACGAAAGGCTCAAAGACAGGGACAGATGCCATAGATACCCTCCACGTGGGCTGCAGCTACGTTGGATGCAGGAATCCAGAAACTGCTCAAGGCCAAGCTGTAGGCACATCTGCTCCTCCTAGCAGGTGGTTCTACAGTAATGTGGGCAAATGGGCAGTAAATCACACCCAGGCAACAGATCACACAGAGCTACCCCACCAGTGCAGATCAGGCATGGGGCTGGAATGCCAAAGTCTGAGACTTCATGCAGAAGACATACAAATCCTTCCCCTCACTCTAGGTATTACTTGATGCAAGGCATCACGAATGTCTTCTAGATACCACGCAAAAAACACTGCGAGGCAGAAGTTGAGGGAGGGAGGGTTGGAGGACTGTGAAGAGGAAGCCTGGAGGAAATAACTGAACAACAGGAGAGGCGGGAATCAGGCACCACCAAGAGGTGAATGTGGAAGAAACAGAAGACACAACACAATGGTTTAATCACTGAAAAATACCAATAGAGCAAGTCTAATGAGGGAACAAAACAAAGGAGGAAGGTAAACTACAGCACACTATGAAGTCACATGATGAAACTGACTAGTCAGAAGCAATACCTGAACAATAGCAGATATGCCAGGAAAACCAAGGAACCAAAAGAACCGGAAGTAACCAGAAAGTGGCAAAATAGCTTGAAAAGAAACTGTGCCTCAGAGAGCTACACACTGCTAGACAGAAAAAGTTAACCTTTCCACCTTGTAAGGAAAATACTTCCAGATTTAGACCAAGACCATCTGGCAGTGATCAGAAGGCTTTCAGGAGGCAGAACCATCAAGTTGTAAGGCAAAGACAGAAAATGCAACCACCAACCAAAAAAAACAACAATGTTTGCAGAAACACCTGGCCTAAAAGCCCGGTCACAGAAACAGCACTGCGTCCAAAAAAAACGCATTGCTATGGTGAAACATTGTATCAGCTACTGAGGACATCACACAAGTAAGGTCAGAGCAAGGCTGGAACTGGCACATCCAATTTACGAAGGGACAACATCTACTGTCATGCACTAGAAAAGCAAAAGCCAAACCATGACCGGAGAGAGGTCAGAGGGGGAAACTGAGCCATATAAAAGCAGGAACAAAGTTAGCGGTCAACCAAAGCAGACCACACCCAAGACACCTAAAATCAGAGTCCATGCGGAAGGCTCCCATGTTGGCTCAGCACACCTGAGGCTGCTGAAATTGGGGACGCATGTTCCCAGAGTCTTCTAATAATGTTCCATAGATGCTACAGGGAACCATCAACACAAATAGCAAATACCATCAAACATAACCTCCAAAAATCTCAAAAGAGGAAGATGGAACACACAGAATGCAAGGATGTGAGCAGTACATCAAAAACTGATCAAGGCAGCCACCAGAACTGTTAGAAAAACAATACAAGACCACAGAAAAGAAGCCTCAATCCTTACCAGCACTGCAAGAGTTAGAGGCCTGTTACACTAACCTACCAGAAACACCAAACAGGGCAGGCTCATGGCTCTTTCATAAGGAAGCACAACTGCAATTTATAGAAGGAGAAGAAGTCCTAGTCATAAGAGGCTCAGAGAGCACAAAGGCACTGACCCACCAAAATCAAATCACGGGAACAGAAGCATGCAGGGGCAAGCAGGCCTATTTGAAGACTTTAATACATGAAAGGACAGATCTATGAAACTATGCCGTAAGGCAGAAGCCAGTCAAAGGAAAGTATGATTTGGAGAATTAGTTGTAATAATATTGAAAACAACCTTGTTATAAGCATGTGCTTTGTTCTGCTTGGAAATTGTTCAAGGCTTATAATAAGTGCAACGAGTAACTATTCCAAGAAGGAAAGCTCTTGAGTGTTTTTGACAGTAGGTATAAGTAATACTTTGAGCTCAGGATAAACAAAGGAAACACGAGTTGGCTGATTACTAGTGATCCCACAGCACCATGTCTTGATCCACCTTTCTTTTAGAAACACTGGTCATATGGACTGGTACACCAATAATTTTGGACAGGGGGCACAACACACTAATAAACTGATGTGACCAAGTTCATTATCCTTCTTTTGAGATGATTTTTTTATTCTGTGCTTGTAAGAAGACTATTCCAATGATATTGTAAGACTTCAAACCATACTCCATGCAATATCTTCCATTCAAAATAGAAACTAAAGGCATGATTTAGAGTTTGGTGGACAGGATATGGTTACTCCGTAACAAACGTCGCAGATATCCCATCCACCGTATTATGATCTCCATAGTCTATAATGGGATCATAATATGGTGAACAGGATATCCGTCACGTTTATAACAGAGTAACCCCCTCCACCAAACTCTAAATCAGGCCCTAAAGCTGAGAACTGTGAACTATGGTAATGTATCTGTTTGATTTACTAATGTTAATACAAAATGTAAGGTGTGCTTATATATTGAATATTGACAGAAAAATATTTGGCAGGGCCATTTTATTAGTAATTTATACTTTAGTAGTGTGTTGTTGTATTTGTAGGGCAATAGGCTGAGACATTATTTAAATCATAAATTATTGTTTTTATTTTAAATTGACTTTTTATGTTAAATAAAGATTTAATTGGTAATTAACTATGTAACTTGTATAATTTATTAATTATCATTTTACTTTATTTAAATGTGTATTGTGATTTTTAAAGTTAGACCTGGCATCCTTGGCCTGGTCTTCCCTAACCTTTTGCCTCTACTTCCTAGGTTGTTGCTGTGTGCTGGACTCTGTTTTTGCTGTTTTTGTTACTCTGGACATTATACCACTGCTGGCCAGTGCTAAAGTGCAAGTGCTCGCTATGTGAAATTATATGTGTAGTTGGCTTTTCCATGACTGGCATATTTGATTTACTAGTAAGTCCCTAGTAAAGTGCACTAGAGGTGCCCAGGTCCTGTAAATCAAATGATACTAGTGGGCCTGCAACACTGGTTGTGCCACCCACTTGAGTAGCCCTGTAAACATGGATCAGACCTGCCACTACAGTGTCTGTGTGTGCAGTTTTAAACTGCCAATTCGACCTGGCCAGTGTACCCACTTGCCAGACCCAACCATCCCTTTTTGTACATGTAAGGCACCCCAAGGCAGGCCCTTGGTAGACCCATTGGTAGGGTGTAGTATATGTTAAAGGTATGGCATGTACTGATGTGTTTTACATGTCCTAACAGTGAAATACTGCCAAATTAATTTTTTCACTGTTGCAAGGCCTACCTCTGTCATAGGTTAACATGGGGGCTGCCTTTAAATATCTCTTAAGTACAGTATCCCTTTGGGAGCAGATAGAAATTTGGAGTTTGGGGTCTCTGAACTGACAAAATTAAAAAATGCATCTTTTAGTGAAGGTGCTTTTTAGTTTGTTAAGCTTGAAAATGCCACTTTTAGAAAGTGGGCATTTTCTTGCTTAAACCATTCTGTGACTGCCCGTTTGTGGATTCCTTGCCTGGGTCAGACTGACAGTTGGGCTGTTTGTGCATCTCCACTAGACAGTTACACAAAGGAAGCTGGGGTGTAGCCTGCATATTCTGATGGGCCATCTGGGCTAGAGTGGAGGGAGGAGTGGCCACTTACACCTGAAAGGGCTGTGCCAGCCCTCACACAATGCAGTCTCCTACTCCAGAGTGTGAGTCTGGAGCCAGGCCTGGGCAAGGCAGGGTCTTGTAAACAACAGGGACTTTTCCTTGAAGTTTGGCAACTTCAAAGGCAGAAAGGGGTATACATTTTGGACCCCAAACCCCAGACTTTAGATCACTTCAAGGATTTAAGAGGGACCTCTGCTGGGAGAAGAGCTGAAGGAGAAGTACTGCCCCTGCCTGTGACTGTGCTTTGTTGGGCTATCCTACAGTTGCTGCGTCTGCCTGAGAAAGGGGACAAAGACTGGAATTTGTGGTGTATTCCTGCCTGAGAGATATCTCCAGGGGCTTGGACTGAGTTTCTCCCCTGTTCTGAAGTCTCAGGGTCATCAAAAACTTCCTCTGCCAGCACCTGGACTCTGCTGAGATTCCTACCCTGCCAAGTTGTGCCCTATCCAGTCCCTGGGCCCTTAAAAGGGGAAGCTGGTGAAGAACCAAGTGCACCGACTTCAGACGACTCAGGACTGATGCTGCTGCCGGATCCTGTGACGCTGCCTGCAACTGAAGCCGTGGTCCTCGCTGGAGTGCGATGACCCCGCAGGCCCTACGCCGCTGCAGCCTCGCTGAAGTACACAATTGCGTGAGTCCCAAAGTGCCGTGTCACTGACATCCATGATACCCGACTTCGCCACACCACGCTGTGACAGCTGGATATCGACCCCGCCAGAACTGCACAGATATGACGCGTCGCACCGACGCTGACTCACCTCCACAGCTCCGCAGCAAGGACTGGACGCCTCGCACTGATGCCTGCACTCCTTCGCTCTGCAGCACTGGAACCGACGCCGCACCGGATCCAGCGACGCCTTGATCCCTGACTCCGTGCACCAGCTTGTTTCCTCATTTACACAAGGTATTGTACCTGGGGGTCCGCGTGACTCCATGACTGGTGCCATGAATGCCGGAATGTTGGGAACTCTGTCACAACACCGTGATATCACCAAATCGATGCACTTCTGTTTCTAAGTGCTATATTGAAGTTTAATCTTTGAAAAATCATAACTTGACTTGTGTATGTTGGATTTTAGTCATTTTGGTCTTGTTTTACTCAAATAATTATTGGCTATTTTTCTAACCTGGTCTTGAGTCATTTTGTGGTGTTTTCGCTGTATTACTGTGTGTGTTGGTAAAAATACTTTACACATTACCTTTGAGATAAGCCTGACTGCTTGTGCCAAGCTACCACAGGTGTGAGCAGGGGTAGTCTTAGGAGTGTAACTCCCTTACCCTTTCTATAGTGAGGGTCCCTGCTTGGACGGAGTGCAAACTGACTGCCAACCAGAGACCCCATTTCTAACATAAAGTATACATTATTTTTCCATAGTTTTATTACTAATTTGTAATTTTGTGTGTTGTTGAGTTTGAAAGGAAATAGGGTGGAAAGTTATTTAAATTATACATCTTTTTACAAATGTTCTTATGCCAGTTACGTTTTTCCTTGGTAATTAATTTCGTAAATTATGTAATTGATTATTTGTTATGTACATTATGGGTTGCATTTCAATTAATTTATTAAAATGTGTGTTTATTAATAAACATTGCAAAATATGTATTTCTTTATTATTGTTTTTTTATTGTATTTGTTTTATTTAATTACAGTTTCAATGTCTTTATTATCTTATTTACAATTTATATTAAATTTTACTCAAAGTTGAAGTTTTGTTTGGTTAGTATGGAGGGAAGAATATTTATTTGAAAAGTATTTTGTTTTTTATTTGTTATATTATTTTTTTATTATTAATTATTTTTCAATATCGTCCTGTAGACTGCTGCCTGAGCCCGAGTTATAGTCCAAAGCCATAGACTAGGGCATAAAATGAGAGAGACGGCAGAAGTGCAATAAGGATATTAAAACATTACACCTACTGGGGGTAGAATGTTCTAACTTCAAAAGTGAGATACAGTTAGTCAAACATTGAAATGTTGGAGCATAAGGCTTATACAAGCCTGGGCCATTTCATTTTATAAAGCACATATGTTTCATTTTAAATACGTTTTAAAAATGTTATGTTGTTTTATGTTTACATTTTCTCTTTTAAATTAATAGAAATTGGAATGTTATAGCTAACCCTTCTGAACATCATTGTATTCCCTGCCTTTGCTTACTTTGGAATAGGAATAGTAAATCTAATCTCTCCAAAGCACAAACCGTTGCCTACTGTTGCTGAGATTACAGTGGGAGTAGTAGATCTAAACCCTCCAAAGTCGAACACTTTCCATACTGTTGGTTAGATTGAAGTAGGGATAATAAGTATAAACCATCCAAAGTCCAACATGTTTCATGTTGTTGCTTAGATTGGAGTGGGAATAGTAAATCTAACCCCTCCAAATTCCAACACTTTCTATGATTTCGCTCAAATTGGAGTAGGAAAGAGTAATTCGAAGCCCTCCAAAGTACAATACCTATCCTCTTTTTAATAGACTGGAGTTAGAATAGTCAATATGATGCTGCTCAAGTCCAACACTTTTGCTATGTTGTTTATTTTTGCTTGTTATTTTTATTTTTTTCTTTAGTGTTCACATTATTAATACAATTTTAATCTTTTATTTACATTTTTTGATTATTTCTGTATTTATTTTATTTTGTAATTATATGTGATATGTGTTAATTGTAACTTTTAAGTTTTTGTTAATATTATTAATGTATTTTTAATTGTATATACATTTTTATTTCTATATTTATTTCACAGTATTAAGTGAAACTATTTTTATACTAACTTTAATCTTTAAATTATGTTACATATATGTGTGTGTTTCTATATTTTTACTTTTAAGTTATTGTTAACATTTTACATTTATTGTGTTATAAAAATTGTTTAATTATTGTTTTTATATTTGTTGAAGATTATAAATGTGTCTTTTTGTAAGACTGTCAAAGCTGTTGTAGGCAACAGACCGCTAGTGATGCACGGTCTGTTGCCCGCCATATTAGGAGTCATTGGAGGACTTCCGCCCATTTAAGGGTGGCAGTCTGACTCCGAAGAGGCAATTGCATTGGCAGCACTGCCATGCCAGCAAGTCTCCGCCTGCTGTATTACAAGCCGTAATACGGATTGGTGGAGTCCTGCTGGCATGGTGGTGCTGGTGATGCAAGACCGCCAGGACCCATACCCTCCCAAATGACTTCCTTGATGGAGAAGGTAAGTGGTCGTCCGAAAGGGGGAGGGGAGGTGTCTGTGTGTGTGGGTGCGTGTATGCCATTGAATGTGAATGTGTGTGTGTGTGTGTATGTGCACATGTATGGGTGTGTCTGAGTCCGTGTGTGCAAGTGAGTTGGGGTGTCTGCATGTTTGCGAGTGAGTGGGGGTGTCTGTGTGGATGTATGCATATGCCGAGGGGTGTGTATGTGAATGCATGCTTGCGTGAAGGGGAGGGGGTGTTTGTAAGTGTGTGGACGGGTGGGAAGGTGTGCAGGTCTGTGGACGTGTGGGGGTGTATGTGCCGATGACAGGAATGGGGATTCCTGTCACCGTGTGCGTGACCACTAGGGTTTTCGTGGCAGGGTAACCGCCACGGAAAGCCTGGCGGTCTGCAGGGATTGTGATCCGGCCGGCCGGCAGGCTGAGACGGGTCAGGCGGTGTTGTGGAGGTTTGGCATCTGGCAAACCCCACAACTCGTGATGTGGCGGTCTTTACCGCCGGTTTCACAGTGGCAAGACCGCCACGATGAGGCTGGCGGTCTGATGACCCCCAGCCTCGTAATGAGGGCCAATGGCTGACACAATACTCTGGTATGTCAAAGTTATAGTCCTCAATATTGGGTCTTACAATCATTGTCCTCACTAGCACCACATTTCACTAAAGGAAGCAGGAGGAACTCTTATGATAGGACACTGAGCACCCCAAAAACTGATGGATACACTGTCTTTGCCAAAGCACTGGATCCAGTATCGGCTCTGCTGTAGGTATTGTTTGCACTTCATCACATTATATTGTGGGTAGCTCATCATATTGTGGGTAGCTTCTGGTTAAGAAAGTATCCACCACAAACATAGGAGTGCATCTGGCCTAAAGGAGCAGGAACAATGTACAAGCAGGAAGGAGTCAAATCATGCAATGGTGTCTGCATTCGCCCAGCCTGTTCTCATGCACAGTTAAAGAAAAGATTAGCCATTACCACGAAACAGAGATCCCGCCTCTGGCATCCAGCATCACATTGGTAATGAACCAATAAAGAACCTACAAGAAACTCAAGGAAGAAGGGCTCCTTAATGGAGGCACCACATGCCAGTCAGCCCAAACCATGAGTACATTGAGATTTGAATCCGGCCCACAACCTGCCTTGGTAAACTCTGGTAGAATTTCTGAACTAGCAGAGAAAATCTGAAAGGCCCGTCTGCCGCCAGTCATGCTCCATGTTAGATAGATTACTGTACATGAGAGCAGCCAACATAGAGGAAGGTGGAAGAATATAAAGCAATGGATATCCCTGTGGATATCCATGAAACCCATAATGTGTCCAAATATGTCAGTAGACACAGGATTCTTAAAATTTAAAATCAACAAAATTAACAAAACATGTAAACTGAAAGCTATGGACATTTCTTTCATCATAGAAACTGTTAGAAATGGGGTCTCTAGTTGGCAGAGGTATCCACCCTTGTCCGAATAGGGATCACAATCCTCATCAGGATAAGTCACACACAATCCAAATTATCCTGTGCCCACCCTCTGGTAGCTTGGCTCTGAGTAGTCAGGCTTAGCTTAGAAGGCAATGTGTAAAGTATTTGTGCAACAACTCATGCAATAACACAGTGAGAACACCACAGAAAGACACCACACAGGTTTAGAAAAATATAAGATATTTATCTGATTAAATGCAGGACAAAATGACCAAGATTTGATGAGTACACGTTGAAATATCACTTTTAAAATGATAAAAAGAGTCTTTAGTTCTTAAATGCAACAATGGTCTCTTGCAAGCACAAAGTACCTGATTTGTGTCAAAATTACATGCACGAAGACCGTAGAGGAGAAGATGCGTGCAAAACAAAGGGTTGCGTTGGATTTCCGGGTGCACACAGACAATGTGTTGATTCCTTTCCATGCGGCAAGGGCTTTGCATCAAATTCCGGCGCAGGCTTGAATCCTCCTTGCAATGTAGGATCTTTTGATGCCCAGGGATGGAAATCCTGGGCATGCTGGATGAAGTCACAGGTGCTGTGTCGATCTGATGGGCGATACAGGGAAGTTTCTGTCGCATGGCTGGCGCTTTGTGGATTCCTCTCGCAGGAAGTTGGGCTGGATCGTTCCAGTTCGGTGATGCGTCGATCCGGTAGGCTGTGCGTCAAAGTTTCGGTCACAACGCTGGCGCTGTATTGATCTCTACTTCGGGAGCCGGGCTGCGTCATTCCGGTTCGGTGATGCAGTGATTTTCTCACTGCGGGGCATGCTGTGAGTCGATTCCGGCAGGCTGTGTGTTGATTGTCGCCGCAAAAGGAGTTTCTTTGCAGAGATGAAGTCTTTTTGGCCCTGAGACTTCAGGAAACAGGAGGCAAGCTCAATCCAAGCCCTTGGAGAGCACTTCTCAGCAGAGCCAGAGGCCAACAAGGCAGCAGGGCAACAGCAAGGCAGCAGTCCTTCACAGCAAAGCAGTCCAGGTGAGTCCTTTGGGCAGCCACGCAGCTTCTTTTGGCAGGTTGCAGGTTCTTGGTGCAGAATGTCTTCCCAAGAAGTGACTAGTTTGGTAGGGTCAGGGACCCAGTTTATATACCCAAATGTGCCTTTGAAGTGGGGGAGACTTCAAAGAGTGGCTTAGATGTGCACAAGGTCCCCTTTCAGTACAATCCTGTCTGCCAGGGTCCCAGTAGGGGGTTTGGCAGTCCATTGTGTGAGGGCAGGCCACTGCCTTTTGAAATGTAAGTGTCAGGCCCTCCACCATTCCAGCTCAGGAAGACCCATTTAGTATGCAGATGTGAGCAGGTGTGACTGAGCATCCTGTGTTTGTGGTTCTCTGGGTGAAATGCACAAGAGAGCTGTCAACCAGTCCAGCCCAGACGTGGATTGGAGACAGGCTGTGAGGCACAGAAGGATTTTAAGTGCAGAGAAATGCTCACTTTCTAAAAGTGGCATTTCTAAAATAGTAATATTAAATCGAACCTCACCAGTCAGCAGGGTTTTGTATTACCATTCTGGCCATACTAAATATTACATGTTTACCCCTTTCTAATCAGAATCTACCACTCAAACAACAGTTCATGAGGGTAGCCCTAATGTTAGCCTATGAAAGGAGGAGGCCTCACAGCAGTGGAAAACGAATTTAGTAGTTTTCCACTGCCAGGACATATAAAGCACACAGATATATGTCCTGTCTTTTACCTACACAGCACCCTACCCTCTGGGTTACCTAGGGCCTACCTTACGGGTGACTTATATGTAGAAAAAGTGGAATTTAAGGCTTGGCAAGTACTTTTAAATGCCAAGTCGAAGTGGCAGTGACATTTCACACACAGGCCTTGCAATGGCAGGCCTGAGACATGCTTAAGGGCTACTTAGGTGGGTGGCACAATCAGTGCTGCAGGCCCACTAGTAGCATTTAATTTAAAGGCCCTGGGCACATGTAGTGCACTTTACTAGGGACTTACAAGTAAATTAAATATGCCAATTGGGTATGAGCCAATGTCACAATGTTTTAAGGGAGATAGCATATGCAATTTAGCACTGGATAACAGTGTGAAGAGTCCTAAAACCATCAAAAACAGTGTAAAAAAAGTGGAGGGAGGCAGGCATAAAGTTAGGGGTGACCACCCTAAGGCTGTCAGGTCTAACAGAAACTTAACAGTTTTTAAGAGTAACTTCTGAGTTTCTGAAAGTAACAGACATCTACGAACACACAAGTCTATGGTGAAAGTGGAGTGTAAACATGTAACCTTGAGACTACAAATCAGAGATTCAATTAACATACACTGTGAAGAAAATATACAAATGTAAGTAGAATTACGTTTACAGCAGGTATTGAGTATCGTACACAAATGAGGATAGGCCCCACGTTTAAAAACTCTATCATACAGAACCCAAGGCTCCAGTAGAAAGTATGTATCTTTGAAAGCCAATGCAAAAAAAATCTAAACACAGAGGTTACACTTGTAAAAGAAAAAAAGGTAAGGATAAATGATATCCGGAAAGAACCAACCCTAAAATTCACCTGAAGGGGTCATGAAGTGAAGTCTGCTATGGCAGACCACAGTATGCACCTACCCACCCCCAGTAGGCCTCCCCCGCTTTCTGGGCTTTTTCATCTCAGCAGAGATGATGGTATGGACATCATGCCCCTACACACAGTTGACGACTTCTACTCTGATGGTCAACTCCTCCCCTTTGACCAACTAACCATGGAATATGCTCTCTCTAAGCGTCAGTTTCTTACATATCGGCAACTCCGCAACACTTGCCATACTCTATAGGGTGCCCGGATTCTGAACCCACTCCTCACCCAGTCATACAAACCATTCTTACAATAGGCCCAGGCCGACATCGTATTACTTGGCTCTACGAGGCCATCTGAGACCTTATGGACACGCCCCTCATCACACTGAGAAATGAATGGGAGGAGGACTTCGGGAGGGCCCTACACGACTAAGAGTGGAACCTAGCGTTAATGCATCCACAGCAGGTCTCTCGAAATTCCTGCTTCAAGAACATTCAGTTTCACATATTACACAGGGCATATCTCGACCTTGTACGGCTGAACCGCTGTACCCCGAAACGTATACTGCTTACCCACTCTGTCTTGCTTCAGATGCAGACCATAAGCACATCCTTTGGACATGCACAGCGCTGCAAGGAATTTGGCATGCAGTCCACACCATCTTACAGGAGGTTACAGAGCTTGCAGATCTACGCACATGGGAAACTTGTGGCTTTGGCATCTGCAGGCGCAGAAAGAGACACAAATTATATTAAACCATTTTACGATCATAAAACATAAATAAATGGATCCTAAAAACTCAATAAAATAGCCAAGAATGCATAGGCCATCATATCTACATTGCCAAAATAAAATCTAATAGCCAAATGCCAACTAATTCCTAATGATTTTTCTCACACTGATGGCTTTCAATATATAGAGTGCAGCATTAAAACAGACGAAGGAATCATTCATTACAAACAAATAATCCAATGCAGCTTTATAGCGTCTAATGTTCTGGGCAACAAAAATAGGTTTAAGATAAAATTGCCGATAAGATAAATAAAAATTTCAAAACAGCATAGAGTGCAATGTGCTTTATTTGATCACACCGTCACATAGGCACAAAATCGTACTGGGGCTCGGGACTTCATTTTGAGAAAGGCCACCATGATACCAAACCTAAACCCCATCAATACAAAGCGGTGCTGCATAGTAGTAACACACCATAAATGGCTTTTATCGCTTGCCTCTAGAGAAAAGGACAAATATAGCCCAACTGTAGGTTTCATTATTTCAGTTCCCATTCACCTTTCAACTCTGTGTTGAAAGAAGGTATCCTTAATGCCCTTCTTAGTAAGCGATAGAACCTGGTAGGAATCCGACCATGCTGAAACTTTGAACAATGTACCATAGGAGGAAATAACATAGGCTAGCTAGCTAATGTGTGAAGCGTTATCCAGGGTCAGACAATCTAAGATAATTTATTTAGTAAAACCGGTTTCCTCTTTCGCACATATTGAGAACCATAAAAACAAGGGTCTGACCAAAAGATCATCCTCCATATGGTGCAAGCCAACTATCTGGTGTGTAATCACAGTCGAGGCTGAGACAGGTAGACAAAGCAAACGTTTTAAGAAGTCATTTTCCTCGACTTGCAAAGGGGTGCTAGGGGTATAACCCCAAAGGCCAGCACCGTAGATGGCAGTTGCCACTATAAGTTACCTTATAGATATCCACCGTCTCTCTAATAGATTTGTTGCCGAGCTTGCTTGCAAACCTAGAAATGCCGTAGGGATTTCTACTGAGCTTTGCTCTAGCAGCCAAAACCTGCTGTGTCCAGGATCCATTCCCCCAAAATGTAACCCCCAAATAACAGAAGGAGTTTACATTAGCAAATGGGTATTGGCTATACAAAAGACTCCGCGTTTTTAACACTTATGCCCACAGACCATTGTGAATGTTTTCGACTTATTGATCACCAGTCTTTTAAAAATCATACACTCCACGAATGGACACATCAATTTCTGCAAACCAACCTTGCTAAATTACTGGATCAGCACTAAAATATTTGAAATAAAGCTTGTTCTGTTCCGTGTTTTATCTGCGTTTTATTTCCACGCACGTCCAGGCAAATTCTCCTTCATTTATTGTAGAAGTTTTTATGCATCTTATATTTTTGTGTACTGTTAACAACGTGCAGAACTTGGTTTTATTCTCAAATTTACTTGAGCACATTGACGTGATGCTATTGCATTTGAAAAAAAATTGGTATAATCAATAGAAGTGTGTTTTTCTGGCTTATGTTAACTAAGACTCAATTTAGACCTTGACGCCAACTTTTCAAAATGGATGTCTCCTCTTGAATGTTCACTGATCATAGCTTCTGCAGCACAGTCAAGCAGAGTGTTATGGGCTGTTTTATTGGTAGATGTATAGTGTACAGAAGTGTTTCACTTTAATTGGAACATTGGAATGTTGGCAGCTCCATCGAAAACAATGGGGTGCTCCGGGCTTTTACTGGCCGGTAAAAGCCTGCAGCGCCAACATTCCAATCTTCATTGTTCACAGCAGCAGCTGTGAACAAAGCCTCACGGAGCCTGAGGGGATTTTAATCCCCTCCGGTTTCGTGAAGCCTTTGTTTTATTTAGGAGAGCATTCTGCCCCTTAATGGCAGAATGTTCTAATATCCTTAGAACCCGCCATAGCGGGCTCTACCGGCTATTAAAGACGCTCTCCTGCGTTAAACAAGGGAGAGGGCCTTTAATAGCCGATAGAGCCCGCTACAGCGGGTTCTAAGGCTATAATGGGAACTTTCCTGTAGAATGTTTTCTGATGACTGCCATGCAGAAGTTCCGGATTGGAATGAGTCAGTTGGTGAAGTCTGACACAGCCACTGATGTATGTAGTGCGCTGTCTTCATTACATGCGCTGCTGCATGAGCTACAGAAAGTAGCAGTAAAGGGCGACTCTCATACCGCACATCTGGCCTCAAGTGCGTTTATGCCTCTCATGATGCATCGTTCTGCACTCCGCACTTGACTTCAGCGGAAGCTGATTTTGTGCCGCACCATAGAAAGCCCTGTCAAAATGCGAGAAAGACTTGCAGGAAAATAATAAAACTTATTACCATTTTCTATATGAGTTCTTTGTATTCACTGTATTGGACCTGATCAGTTAACCTTCACAATAAGACTCGTGTCAAAGAAACATCTAATTTTATTTGATTAGTTCTTCAACCTCTCTACCAATTGGTGAATGCTGCATCTAAACTGATTGGAAGATTATCTTGTTTTGGGAATGTTTAGCTATAAACAGAGAACAAAACTGTAACTTTGAAACAGACTATTTTACAACCTTTTCTTTCACTTTTGTCAGGTGGTGCATTCTTGTCCCTATTGATCTCCATCATGCAAAATGCGAATTTGCCTACAATATTTGACACATGGTTTAACACATTTGACAGCTATTTGATAGCCATTGATGGGAGTAATTTCAATCCTTTAAGGAAGAAAGACTTATTGTATAATTGCTTGGTTTGCAAAGGGGAATGAATTTCGATCACTTCTCCTTACTTCCAGTTTCTGAAGAGTAGGAAGTTTATGATGAGGCAGTTAATAGATTACAAAATCACTTCAAGGAAGATACTTGCATAATTGTTGAAATGAGCAGATTTTGTACTCATCGCCAACAATGAGTCTATTAACAGATTTTTAGCAAAGCTCAAGATTCTTGCTTCCACTTGTGAATTTGATGGGAACCTTGACAATTACCCAAGGGACCATATTGTAGTTTTGATAGACGAACAGAAGAGAAGCAACTTTGTTGTAGGAATCCCACACTACAAGAGACACTTGAAATTGCCAAAGGAAGAGAAAGATCTGTGATGATGTTGAAAGAATTAAGAAGGCTTATGCTAGTGTCTGAATTGTAGGATGTTAATGCCATTCTCTTTAAACCTTTCAAATATTCGGTCCGTAGCAAAACAGATCTACAACAACCAATACTCCATCCAATGTTTGTTTTAGGTGTGCTTCAAAGACACATTGTGGCCTATGCCAGCCGAAGCCTGTCTGACACAGAACAAGCTTATTCTTAGCCGGAGAAGGAGAGTCTGACTATTGACTGGGCCTGCTAACATCTTCATGGAACACATTTTACTATCATTACATACCCTCAGGTGCTACTCACAGTCTTTGGGATCCCGAAAGCCAAGATGCTCCCTTGCATTAACAGGTGGGGGTTGCAACTGCAAGAGTATGACTATGTATTTGTGCACAAGCCGGATAAAGATCTCTGCTGATTACTTTTCACGAATACCCCTACAGACCCAGTGCGATGCCCAAAGCAGCTGAAGAATACATCAATTTTATTGTAAAGTTCAGCACCCCAGCAGCATTAGCCATTGAACAGATTATTGGTGCGACCAATGCAGACAAGAACACGATCATTCTTAAATAAATAATTTCAACTCAGTTGTGGAAAAAATGATTCGCCCTTTGTAGGATGACATTGAACTTCAAAAATTAAAAAATGTACAAGATGAACTGTCTGTAACCAAAGAAGGTGTTGTGCTGAGAGGCTTGAGAATCATAATACCCGAGAGCCTATGACAGCAAGTCATTGAACTGGCTCATGAAGGCCATTGTGGCATCAAAGCCACCAAAAGAGCCCTAAGAGACTGACTGTGGTTACCCCTACTAGATGAACGAGTTGAGAGGGAAGTGAAGGAGTGCCATCTTTGCATCTGTCTTTCCCCTAAGGTGACTACACACCCATTGACAATGTCTGACCTTCCCACACAGGCTTGGGGAAGATTTGCTGTTGATATCTTTGGGCCTTTATGGAATGGACATCATCTCATGTTAGCCATTGATGAGTAGTTCATGTTTTCTGTTAGTGGGGGAAACGCCATCAACCACCTATGACAAGGTCATTGAGCAGCTGGACATCTTTGTGGTATTGGGTATACCTGTCATTCTCAAATCAGACAATGGCCTGCCATTCAACAGTTACAAGTTCAATGAGTTTTTAGTTAAACTGAATGTTAAGCATCAGAAGAGCACACCTCTGTGACCTCAAGCCAATGGGGTTGTTGAACCATTCAAGGGAATTCTCAAGACAGTAATTCAGCTAGCTGCAATGGAAGGAATTGAACTGAAACAAGCTCTGAGCCAAGCCCTCCGTGCTTATCGCTCAACTCCTCACTCCACCACTGGTGAGAGCCCTGGTGGGAACCTGGCCACCTTACTATTTTGAGAGCTATTCGAACCAAATTACCACAGTGGACAGTGGATTGATCATTGTATACTGATAAGGTTTGAGCCCTGGACACCTTGAAAAATGCAAAATTAAGCTGTATGCCGATCAGCGCCAACAAGCTCAGGAAACAGTCTTTGATGAAAATGACTGGGTCTTGGTCAAACAGACACTAGAATACAGAGGCATCAAAGAGACCTACTTCCCAATCTGAAAAGGAAAACCAAAAGCTTTGAGTTCAAAGTGAGTCAACTACTAGTGTTTATTTAATCTTCCCGAAGCAGTGTTCTTATTACGACTTGTTCTAACACAATTAAATTGGCAGATTGCATCAGCACAAACAACACAATGGTTATCACAGTTGCCAACTCTTGGAAACAAAGAATGCTCAGTTTCTTAATTAAGAAGTGCCTTTAAGCAGCTGTGTTTGTGTTACTATAATATGTTGTGTTGTGGGTAAGTTGGCTGGTGGTTCTGTATGGCAAACACTACCTGGCAACACTTCATTGTTCACGTCAAGGAAAATAGAGTACAGTTACTGGTTGCGATTCACAAAGCCATTTTTGTCTGTAAACATATTTTGAGCTTATGATGTATTAAAAAGATATCTAGCACATGTAAATGCATTTGCTAGTATGTAACTGAACAGCACCACTCCGTGCCAGGATGCAAGGGACAGCGGACACTCCTAAACTTCTTGGGATTGTACGAGAATAGGTTTATCCAGGGAAAATATGTTTTTATAGTGAATGAAAAAAGAAAAAGAAAAATATCGTTACATTAAGGTTACCTTTTTCGAATGTGGAAACATAGTGCTGAAACATGCTATTCGGGGACTAGCAACATGTGAAAATATCACACGACAGTGCCAGTAGTACACCTGTGACTAGCAATTTTTCAGATGTACTACTTGCAATGTTTGAAAATTGCAGATTTATTCATTTCTGCGCATCGGACCCACTTTCTTTTATGTAGTATAACAGCTTACAAATATTCAATAAAATAGTGCAAACCACTTATGCCTATTGAGCAGCTAAATTGTATTGTTTTGTGCTTTTATTGAGAGAGCCAATTTTTGCATTCATGGCAGTCTGAACTGGCAGGAAGATGAAAGCTGCCCTGCTGGTTTTCACAACCTTTTACATGAGGTATTACCTCATTTTGCATGAGGGTCACATAATTTTGAGTTACAACATAGTCCAGGGCTAAACCCCCAAACCTACAACTGTGCACTGTATGGAAGGGTTAGTTATCAACCTGTACAGCACATCTGGAATCTCACATATGATGTGGACACAAGACAATGTGGGTCAAACATTCCATAAACAGATTTCTCTCCTTCACCTTGTGTCAAAAAACTCACTGCTTAGGGTACGCAACAACATAATAAACGTAAAAAATGTATCACTATACAAAATGTTAAATTCTGGAAGTAACCTAAAACATTAGAGTGGTGCCTGAAGGCACTTCCATCAAGAAAAAAACGTCTATATATTTATCTACACTTAAAAAAACAAAGGTTACAGGGATGTTATAGTTAGGTCCACATTTTAAACGTACAAAACCATAGAAATTCACTTGGTATAGTTAGAGTTACTTCAAATAACTATAACTCATGCCCACGCCATGTGCAGATTTTTTGTCAAAATGCAAATATTACATTGATATTATCAATGATGTTATCAAAGATGTCATGAGCACTGTAACTTGTGGAGTAATTAGAAGTGCATGGCGATGGCACTAGTTATAGTTACATTAGGGCATGTGAGCCTAACTATAACATCACTGTAGCCTTTGGTTTTTAAGCAAATTTCTAAGTTAAAAAAAATTCTATTTCCTAAATATAATGTCCCCGTAATCTTTATTTTTTCAGTGAATTTCCATGTAATTTTATTACCATACGTTAATCCAACTGTTGGAGGGTGGGTCTTTAGTTGTGTGGCCTGCACAAGTAATGGGTCCGCACTCGACCATCAATGGGAACCAAACACCCGATTGTAGCACTTCATTCTCATAGGGTAGCGTTGCAGAGCACTCCAAAGTGTACTCAAGGAAGGTGGTGTGGGCTCGTAGTCATTATTAACAAGGACACAAGAATAACACTCAATAGATGATTGTAAAATTGATAAAGTAAAAGTACAATTATTATACACACACTACTCAATACTATGCAAAAATTTACAAATATACACAAGCTGATGGAATTACTTTAGGATGGCATTGCGTAATCATTCTTGTCTCTCCCAAAGGGAGATATAATAAACCAACAACCTACATGACAGAACACTCACTTGTAGTCTGGTGCAATATTTGACTGCAACTTGTGAGTGAGAACATCTGATACTGGCAATAAAGTACATTTACTTTGATCACTAGTGCCTGTCAAACTCATTACTCAAATGAGCATCAACAAGAACATGTCTAAGCAGGCTGGAGTGGTTGGCGTTGCTAGGTTTCCTCTCAGCATGATCTACGCATTCTACCCACACCCCTAAAGAATGTGGGCTCAGGTTCATCATAATCAGCGGTGGCTTCCGCATAAAGCAAGGGGAGGGGGTGCGGAGGGCAGAGATAAGGTAAAAATTGAAAAAAAAAAACTCTCCTTGCCTCTGTCCCAGCTGCATCCTGCCACCTCGTAGTCCACTTTCTCTGGTGTCCCAGCATTCACTGCTGGAACACCAGCACAGGCTTCCCAGCAATCCTGGCACTGCTTTCATGCAAAACTTTGCATGAAAGCAGTGCCAGGATTGGTCTGAGCAGCTGTGAATGCAGCTCAGACACAGCCCTGTGGTCTGTGCAGTTTCTCTAGCCCACTTGCGTATACAGCCAGGCTGGAGAAACCTAAGTGTACATGTGTGTTTGGCCGGCCTCAGAGAGTGTACTCTCCCCTCCTCCCACCTCCCGTGGCCCAGCCCCGCCCCTCCCTGCACCATTGGTTGTGCCAGAAGCAGACAAATAAAATTATCTATTGTTTTATTTGTCTGCTTCTGGCACAGCCAGTGAGGCAACACTCATTCTCCATAGCAAAGGAGCCACACCTGATTATAATCCTCATTGAATTATTCAACATAAAAATGATGCACAGTTGACAGTCCCTAAAGGGGATCAGTTGGTTGTTAATCATGATATAATACCATCTCTCACCCTGCCTTTTCCTATGACACTACACAAGTCATATCATTGGCCACAACTCTGCAGCCATACATTTTTACACATATTTAGCATAAAGTGCTACCATTTGAAGCATAGTCGCTAAAGGACTTCGGTCTGGACATATTAAAACCCTTTACTAGTCTGGGCCAGTTGCGACCGCTAAAAGGCTTTTCCCCATGTAACAATCCTATTCTGCAAGTTGGTAACCTGTTACCGTCTCACAGAATAGGTTTGCGAATCACTATTAGGAAGGGGCGTGCCAAGGGCGTCCCTTCCTTATATCAAGCCGCAGGGGGATGTCAGAATGTTTTGAGACCGGGAATAAGGATGCAAAACATTTGCAATTGTCACCAGCTTGAAGCTGGTGGTAAGCCACTGGCACCAAACCTTCCCCTTTGCAAAAGGAGGTGCAAACATTTTTCAAGAGCAGGCAGTGGTCCCACAGACCTCAGCCTACTCATAAAAAATGAATAGAACACTTTTCAGTTTCCTTTTTGTAATACATCTTGTTTTCCTGGAAGGAAAACGGCTGCATTATGAAAAGAAAAGAATGCTTTATTGAAAAGCAATCACAGATTTGGTAGTCTGTTGACCCCAGTAGGCCTCCATCCCAGTGATTGTGGCCATTCGCAAATGAGCTCAAATTCTTGGTACCTCTCCTTCACGGAGAAGCACCCTTGGCCTGGCCTAGCTCCCAGAAAGGACACCAGTCTGGCCTTACTATTATACTGGCAGTGTTGGAGGAAGAGCACTGAGGGTGCCTTGTCAGACAGCCCGCAGTTCCCTCCCTCCATTTTTTGTAGCTCCACATGAAACCCACCCTTGGAAACTAGACCATATCCTTGTTCTGCACTGCGAGAACAGGTCCTACACCCCTGTCATCGCCAGGGGCTGAGCTCACCCTCTAGAGTATCATTCCAGGACCCGAGAGCCCTGGATCAGCTTCACCCAGGCCCAATTCCTTAGGCCCTCCTCAGTCTCCCTGCAGCACTGCCTGAGACTCTCCAGGGATGCAACAGATCCCCGGCTAGGTAGCACCACCCCACACAGGAGCAGAGGATCTCTTAACTGAAGATAGGCCCCACCTGGGACAAGTTGACCGCTAACTGTGCACTGTGGGAAGACTCACCTTTGGCACCTTGCTAAGGGGACACTGCCCTCAGCCATTGCCACCTTACGAGGCCCCAGGGCTCACCCTGTGGCGGGGACACCCAGGGTGCCCCAAGCAGCAGTCAGCTAAGCAAAAGCCTCTGCAACCTGTCACTCATGGACAGCCCAGAGTACACCCTAACAGGCCTCCTGTCCCCTTCTTTGGCCTGAGGTTTGACCTCACTGACCCGACCTGACTGGTCAGTCGGCTGGGCTCCGCCCCAACCACCACCTCAGATTCGAACCAGTTTTATGTCTAGGGTAACATCCCCTTGCTTCACTTGGATAACCACTCACCCTACCAGGATACCCAAGGTTCAGTCACTTAGCCCACCTAAGAAACCTAGGGGCTATCACTATACCTTCTTACTTGGGGAACCACCCTTCTTTAGGCCACCCACAACCATGGGCCACCCCAGGGTTGCCTCCCCTCCCCACCAGATCACCTATGGGGATCAAAGGAATCCCAACTTCCTCACCTCCTACCACCACCATCGGAGCATTTTTTGGGGTTCCTCACTGTGGAAACTCCTCAGGGATGTCACTTCCCAAGGGTACGAAATCGCCCATCCACACTCTTCCAGTGGATTTGGCTTGCGCCAATGCTAGGAAAAATCTCTGCAGGGAGAATGATTAGCTGGGGCCCCCTTCCGATGGAAATCAGTCCTGCCCTCAACAAGTGCAACCATATCCCGGGGCCCCCTAACCATCCCCTAACCCACGAAATCAGGTCCACCCCTCCACCCCAATGTGTTGTGTGGGTATTAGTTGCTCTCCCTACACCTTTAGAGAAGAACCCCTCCTCATGCAGGCCTAGTGTGTGTAGTGTTAGAGTTCAAAAGGATACACTATGGCCTAAAACACTTGGTGAACATTTCTTGGAAAGCCCCCCCTGCATTCTGTCCTTTGTGCAGGCAAACTAGTCATAACAACACAGTTAAAATATTGAGCCTTCATTTCCTCACATGACCCATATGTGTGCGCAGGGGCTTTCCTTTCTTATTCTTTAAGTTCACATGACCAAACCTTTGAACCCTTGTTAGAGCCTTGCACTCTCATATTTGCTCATTACTGCATAGGTAATGTGTGGCGAAACTAGACTTATGAAGTGCCATAAATGCATACGGGAATGGGATACTATATTTTTTGCTGCTGGACACCAAGGCCCATATTTATACTTTTTGACGCAAAACTGCGCCAACGCAGTTTTGCGTCAAAAAAATTAGCGTCGGCTAACGCAATTCTGAAGCGCCATGCGGGCGCCGTATTTATTGAATGACGTTAGCCGGCGTTAGCCGCCGGCGCCGTCTGGTGTGCGTTAAAAAAAACGACGTACACCAGGCAGCGCCGGCGTAGGGGGATATGGAGCTTGGGCGTCAAGAAATGGGGCAAGTCAGGTTGAGGCAGTTTTTTCGCCTCAACCCGATTTGCGCCTTTTTTTTTTCACTCCCAACCCCCATAGAAATGACTCCTGTCTTTAACGCAAAGTAGGTGTCCACGCTAAAAAATGACGCTAACTCCATGGACTTTGGCGCTAGACGCGTCTAACGCCAAAGTATAAAAATGGAGTTAGTTTTCCGTCGAAATTGCGTCAAAAAAACCGACGCAATTTCGGCGCAAACGGAGTATAAATATGCCCCCAAATGTTGGAGGGTGGGTCATTAGATGTGTGGCCTGCACAAGTAATGGGTCCGCACTCGACCATCACTGGGAACTAAACACCCCATTGTAGCACTTGATCCTAATCGCGTAGTGTTGCAGGGCAGTCCAAGGCTTACTCAAGGGAGGTAGAGTTGGCTAGTAATCGCCATTCACAAGCACACAAGAATAATACTCAATAAATGATTGTCCAGTCTGTGCTTTTTCTTTTGCTAAACTAAAATTACATTTATTACATGCACACTACTCAATACAATGAAACAATTTACAAATATACACAAGCTTATGGAATAACTTTTGGATGATATTGCATAATCATTCTTGTCTCTCCAAAGGGAGATATAAACCAAAAACCTAAATGACAGCGCACTCACTTGTAGTCTGATGCAATATTTGACTGTAACTTGTGAATGAGAGCACCTGATACTGGCAATAAAGTACATCTACTTTGATCACTAGTGGCTGTCAGACTCATTATTCAAATAAGCATCAACAAGAACATGCCTAAGCAGGCTGGAGTGGTTGGCGTTGCTAGGATTACTCTCAGCATGATCTACCCTAAAGAGTGTGGGCCCAGGTTCATCATAATCCATACTGAATTAATCAACATAAAAATGGTGCACAGTTGACAGTCCCTAAAGGACATCAGTTGGTTGTTAATCATGATGTAATACCATCTTTCACACCTACAGGATTCCTTTTCCTATGACCCTGCACAAGTCATATCATTGGCCACAACCCTACAGCCATACATTTTTAACGCACATCTAGCATAACGTGCTACCACTCGAACCATAGTCCCTAAATGACTTAATTACTGTAAAAACACCTGTAATTACAGCCTTTTAGCCCTAGAGGGTGTGCACTATTATAACAATCCTGTTGTTATCGCCATTCAACACACAAGAACTGCAGCCATGATCCTCACCCCTAGAGGGCACAGTTCCACCAGCCTGAAACAAAATTTCCAGCTAGGACTTGCTTAGAAAACACACTGGCACCCTGAAACCTAGGGTGGGGACAGTTGATGACTCCTTGGGGTCAGGCTGCGCTCCTCCTGCAGCTCCCCCTGCTCCATTGCCTCCATTTGGTGGTGACCGCATCCTCCTGAGCTCACGATGAGCCGAAAACAAGTGATTTCCACTCAGGAAGGTGGTCAGGCCCCTGGGGTCGATCAAAGTCAGAGTCCTTGGTCCTAGGGACAGTCAGTGGGCTCCTCCTTGCAATTGTCCTTGGCATCGACCTCCAGTCCTGGAGTTCTTCATCAAAAGCACATTCCAAGAGAGAGAGCCCTCCCCAGTGCAAGACCTTTTAAGTGGGGGTGGAAGTATCCAGCAGGCCTGTGCCTCTGGCCTATCCTGACGTGCCACATCACTCCTCTACCCCTGTCCTAACCTTACCTACCCAACCTGTCACTGCTCACAGTCTTTGTCCTTTCCAGAAGTGGAACCTCAACAGGGGCACCTGCTTAGTTTATATTTATAAGTGCTTCCTGTTGAGGTTTAATTTCTGTGAAATGAGCATGTAGGCCAGAACAGCCTAACCTCTTAATACTTTCTTTTTGGGGGAGGTGCATAGCCCCCTTCCACCTGCCGATTTCAGCCCTGAGACCCCATCCTCGGGTCCCAGATTTATTTTTTTTTAAATATTTATTTGGGGGAGGGAGCACCCTCGCCATGCACTTCTGATTACTCCACGAATAACAGAACTCATGACATCTTTGATAACATCATTGAAAATATCAATGTAATATTTGCAGTAAAATGTTTGACAAACAAACTGTGAATGGTGGGGGTGCGAGTTATAGTTACCTTAGGGCACGAGTTATAGTTACTTGAAGTAACTCTATAACATGTGAATTTCTATAGTTTGGTACATTTAAAATGTGAGCCTAACTATAACGTCCTTATAACCTTTGTTTTTTTTGATTGAATTTCTTTTTTTTTAAATTCTATTTCCCAACTATATATATATATATATATATTTCTATATATATATATATATATATATATATATATATATATATATATATATATATATATATATATATATATATATATATATATATATATATTTTGTACTGTATATACTATATAGATATAGTATATATAATTGCAAGAGGACCCTTCACTTGAGATCTAAAGCAGCATGGGCATATTGAAAGAATAGTCCAAAACAATTATTTGTGTTTCATTTGTTTTTACAATACATCCAGTACATTCAATGAAAATATGTACTAATAAAGGGAGCAAACACTGCTCACTGTCTCTGTGGGTTCAGGCATGCCTGTTTTTTACTATCTGGCCAGTAGATGGCAGTCACGAAGGCCCTCTAGGGTGCTGCCTTTATCCCTGAATAAGATTATATACACTTCTGCACCTTGCATTACCACATCCACTTCTTATTCAATCTTCTGACAGAAATTTCCTGTCACCCGTAGCCTTTCTGCCAGGGTTTTCGTGGCAGTGCTACCGCTCATAAACCCTGGTGGAAAGCCAGCTCAAAATTCCGTCGGCTGTCTTCTGTGGACCGCCGGGTCGGAGATGCTCATCTCCGGCCCAGCAGCTCCACCCGCCCTGGCAGTATGAGTGGGGATGTGGCAGGTTGGCAGAGGCCAACCCACCACACTCATAATGTGGCGGTCCTCACCGCCAGCCTATTGGCAGTGAAACAGCCACCATGGCCCTGGCGGTCTTCTGACAGCCAGGGTCATAATGAGGGCCTTATGTGTCCTCCAACACTGAACCCTGTTTCAATGAAATTCTCTCTCTGAAAGTCAATGAAGTTCAAGCTTTAATTGAATTGCTAAAGTTGAGGAGTGAATCTTTAAAACAGAGAGCAGAGCTTGAGGAACCATATGCCAGCCAGCTCAAGATTTTGCAGAAACACTCTTCCTTTCCTGCTCAGGAGTTTAAGAAGGCTTTTTTTAACCATGTTCCAGCTATGCAGCTGTTAAGTTGGTATCGAGTTCCACTGCCATCAATGTTCCTAACTGAAAGATCATAGCAATATAGAATCATCCACAACCTCAGATATATTGTCAAAAGCAGATTTGTATGACAACACTGTGGCAAACTCCAGTTCTGAACCTCTCCTAGCTTTTCCATTTGATATGGGGTTACAAAGCAGCCTTGGTAATTTTGTCAGACCAGACTCTGCACAGAGGCTAGAAACAAGAGAGTGGATTATGCTGGATTGCTGCTTTTGTTACTTGGGGCCAATATTGCAGCACCATTGCAAAAGAGGACCCCAGTAACAAAACTGGCCCCACCCTTTCAGCTTCCTGGGCAAATGCCCAGTTCCCGATACTGCCAGTCCGGTCCTGCCTCTGACTGCTGTGAGTTTTCCAGAGCCAGTAAGGAAACCAAGAACATACTGTCTCCAGTGACTGAAACTCTTTAGGGAAACAATCTGTGTGCTCTTCTGTCTGTCACTCAAACATCAGCCTATGGCTCCTGTGGCCGCCGCCGCAAATGTTGAGGGGGGGACAACGGGGAGGGAGGGAAACAAATAATAAAAAATAAAAAACACATACCGTTCTGCCATTCCCGCTGGTGCCATCTCCTGCCGCCTCACTCCTCTGCTCCTGATGTTGTCCCAGCATTCACTGGGACACCAGCACAGGCTCCCCCCCCCAATCCTGGCGCTGCTCTCATGCTAAACCTAGCATGAAGCAGCACCAGAATTGGTCTGAGCAGCTTCGACTGCCACTAAGACAGTGCACTGGGGTCTGTGCAGTTTCCCCAGCTCGGCAATTCAACACAGCTGGGTTGGAATAACCAAAGTGCACATGACAAGGGGTCAACGCTCTTCCGCTATTGCGGAGGAGCTGCCCCTGTATTGCTCTAAAGAAAGTAAAAGCTCCAAGAAAAGGCTACTCAACCATTTATGAACACTACTAATTATCTGTCGCACTGAAAAGCAAAGTATTCTGGCCAACCAGCACTCCTATTCTAGTTCTCACCTCAAAATACCTTTGCAGAATGTTACTCTGTCCTTTTGTCTTATGAAAGAATATGGACTTGTTTTCTTGTTTGGACTGTTTTTATTCACCCGGGGCTAGCTCTTTGAAGGAGATATTGCTAGGATTAAATCATCCGACCACTAGGTGGCACTCATGAAGGCCCTCCGGGGTCCTATCTCTATCCCTTAATATGATTGTATACACTTCTACTCCTTGCATTACCAGATCCGCATCATATTCCAGTCCTGGCATCCACATCACTGTTCTGATTTATCATCGTCCCTTTAGTCATTTTTGTCTCCAAACCATGCCCCAATTATGCCCTGATGGTGCTCTATCCTCTCTCTTGAATTCTTGGATCCCTTTCTGACCTACCTTCTGGACTTTTAACTCTCTTGGCTCCAATCCGTACTCTGTTCCTGGCTTTCCTGTGTCCTGTCGTATGTCTGCTGGTTTCTCTGGTCTTCCCCTTTCGAAGTTCCAGTTATGCCTTCCCTTCATTGGTGGTTTCCTGATTCCTTGCACCTTGATGAACCCTTGCACCTGTCTCTTTTCCTGAACCTGCTTTTCTCCCATGAGCCTCCTGCTGTTTCTACCTGGTAAGCCCAGAGTGAAGCAGCTCACAACTGACCTTGCTACTGAGTCTGCTTGCACTCTGTTTGATCCTGCTCCTATATTCAAGGCTTGACTTTTGATTTCTGCTTTCATTGTTGTTTGACTTCATGCACCAGTTCTGATTACATGTCTGTTGCCTGCATCTTGTTTATCCTGCTTCTTTGTTCCTGTGGTCGCCTTGCTCATAGTTCTGATTGCAAACATCTCAACCTTTCTTGTATAGGCAGAATCTTTGTCGTTTATTCTATGTCCCTGTTTGGAATGCATGGTCCTGTCCTAGTTATTGTACAGATTTCCTATATTCACAGTTCTGTGTATTCCAGTCCTACCCCTGATCCTTATTCCACTCCAGCTTTTCCCTGGGTCCAGCAGTTCCTGTTTCTGTGTAACTTCCACTGCTTCCCTTTGTCTTCTTGTGTGTAATTATCTGTCGCACTGAAAAGGAAAGTATTCTGGTCAACCAGCACTCCTATTATAGTTCTCACCTCAAAATACCTTTGCAGAATGTTACTTTGTCCTTTTTTCTTATGAAAGAATATGGACTTGTTTTCTTGTTTGGACTCTTTTTATTCACCCGGGGCTAGCTCTTTGAATGTTCCTGTTTGGAATGCATAGTCCTGTCCTAGTTATTGTGCAGATTTCCTATATTCACAGTTCTGTGTATTCCAGTCCTACCCCTGATCCTTATTCCACTCCAGCTTTTCCCTGGGTCCAGCAGTTCCTGTTTCTGTGTAACTTCCACTGCTTCCCTTTGTCTTCTTGTGTGTTATTATCCTGATTGTCATTGCTTCCAAAAAGGCCATTTGGTTCTCCAAGGCTTGTGCCTTTGGCACAGAAAACCATTTGGTGCTCCTTCTCCATAGGAGCTGCTGAAAAGCCTGCCTGAGCTCTGTGAGAATGATCTGCTCATTTCCTTCTTGTTAGATCTAGTTCACCTCACAACAGCAATCCTACAACTAAACAGGAGGGGACCCAATATGAAGATGATACTATTTCTGCTGCGCTAACAAGGGGTGCTTCTCAGCTTATGACTTCAGTGGCACCATTTGGCCTACTTTCCTCAATACTTGGCCAGAGGATATGTCCAGCTCATGGGACATTATTGCACTGTTGATATTATATCTAGGAGATTATTGTGTTGCCGCTAAGGTTCTTTTGGCGTATATGCAGTCTTAATTTCCATGCCTCTGAAACGTATGCAGAAACAGTCATCACCATGTCTTTAACATCAGATCGCATACACAAAGCTTCAGCCTCTTTACATTTCCTAACCCTGTGCTTTTTAAGCAGTGGCCATAGATACAACTTGCGGAGGTGGAGTGTAAAATGGCATAGCAGGAGGAAGTGAGCTATTGTCTCTTGGCCACCTATAACACAGGGGCAGCAGTCGTGCCCCCCAAAGAATCTAGAGACCAGCTATTGGTCACTGAGGCAACAGTTAATGTACCTATATGAACTTTTTAATTAAGGGATCTTCTTTCTGCTCGGTAGACATTGTCAATAAAGAGGGCCGGGTTATTTTCTTGATTAAATGATAATGTTTTAACAGAGGGCCGCTTTGATAGCAAGACGTCTGATTTTTATTGTTCCAATATGCTTCTGTGACCATAGATAAGGTGGCTTTCGTGATTTTTTCAGGATGGAGCCAAAGTTCTTCTTGGCCAATGCAGCCAGAGCTTTTGACAAATGTGTGAACCATGGCAGCCTTTGATAATTTTGTAATTTCAGACAATCTGCTAGTACTGCTCTATTTGATGCTAATTCCTCCTCGAACCAGACACGGAGCCAGTATTTTATCAATGCCAATGTAATGTAGTCTTCAATTTTTCATATTCTAATGGCATCCATTGGTGTGCCACGACCCAAATGGAGCAATCGTCTTATGAAATTATTAGTTATTTGCACTGCCAGAATCTTTTTGAATCCCCATATCTCAACGCCGTAGAGCGCAGCTGCCCTTGCTTTCGTTTTGTAAACCAGCAATGCCAATCTCATTGAGAGGTTCCGGGTGAATTTTGCAAATCTTAACACTGCACCAGCTTGCTCGCCAGGGAGATGTTATTTTTATATGCCTGCAAAGTCCAGGCTAGTTTTCCTTCCACACAGCACCCCAAGTAATCATAGGTAGTTATTTGGTCCAAAGACTTATTAGTCACCTTAAAGGTAGCTTGCAGCTTTGGTTTCCGATTAATAATCATTAATTATATGGGGTCGGTTGAGTCTCCGGTAGTGCTCTGGGAAACTTAGAAGACAGTGATCCGAGCTAGCACCCAGAACTTAGTGGCATCGAAGAGAAGGAGAGAGTCAGAAACCCTGAGAAAATATGAGAGTCAGCTTTTGGCTTTGGAAGAGGCTCTGGGACAAGTCCTGGATCCCCTTGCTCTTTGACAGTTGGGGCTTGTGAGGGCTGAATATAGAGAGGCAGCAGAGAAGGAGCCTAGAGCTCAGTTGCGTTATGCCCAATACCGGCTATTCAACACAGGGGACAAACCAGGGAAGCTTCTGGCTTGGCTGAGAAGGAAGGAAATGAAAGCCAGGTGGATAGATGAGATAGTGACCTTGGATCGGAAACGGGTGACCTCTAATAAAGGAATAGCGAAGGCTTTTGCTGGATATTACCAAGAGCTATATGCTTCACGCCTGTTACAGGATGTCAGCAGGATTATCAGAGATTTTCAGGGCCTTAATATCCTGGTCTTGGATATAGAGGCTCAGGAGATTTTAGAAGAAGAGATCACCCTGGAAGAAATCAAAACGGCTATCACGAAGCTGCTCTCAGGGAAGGTCCTTATGAGTTCCCAGCGGAGTTATTTAAAAGGTTTAGCAATATTTTGGCTCCTCCTCTGTTGGACATGTTCCTAGAGGCGAGAGGTCAGGAGCCCTCCCTCCGGACGTGAGACAGGAAGAAATAGTGGTAAGACACAAGGTAGGGAGGCCTAAAACGTCCAGTCCATCCTATAGACCGATTTCCTTCCTTAATGTAGAGGTGTAAGTTCTAGCTATGGTTTTAGCAATGCGCCTACATGGAGTCATCAATCCCTTGGTCCATAGTAATCAATCGGGCTTTATCCCGGGGCGCTCCACAAGGTATAATTTATGACGTACACATAACTGGATACATACCGTATTGCAGCTCCCAGATCCACGCATTTTTCTGGCCCTTGATGCCAAAAAAGCATTTGATGTTGTGCATTGGCCCTTACTAGAAGGTACTCTGGAGAGATTTGGCATCGGCCCCCAATACAGAGAACGGGTGAGGCTGCTTTACTGTAGCCCAGTGGCCACAGTAGGGGTGAATAGAACCCTTTCATCAGAGTTTCCCATAGCGAGGGGGACTAGGCAAGGGTGCCCCCTGTCCCCCCTGTTGTTTGCCCTAACACTAGAATCGTTGGCATGTCACATCTGGATGCATCCACAATTAAGTGGGTTTAAATTGAAAGAGGGAGAGATAGAAGACGAGTGCATTTCCTTTTACACACACGATATACTTGTATATGTGGCAAAGCCCTTTGAGACACTTCCTCGATTTTTTCAAGTTTGTGCAGACTATGGGAGCTTCTCCGCCTACCAGATTCACTGGGATATATCTGTGCTCTGTCCCCACGGGAGGAAGAAGCCATCTGCAGTACTCAAGGGAGGGGAGTTGGTTGTCAGAAGTTAGTAAATTGAGAGGCTTTGAGGTCTGGGACCGTATCGGAATCTCCAAGATTGGGGATGAGATAGAGGGTGGAGACCTCATGTCCTATGAGTCACTCAGTGACACATATAAGCTCAGTGCAACGCAGTTGTTTCAATATATGCGATTGAGGCATGCCTGGAG
Source organism: Pleurodeles waltl (assembly GCF_031143425.1). Lineage (NCBI taxonomy): Eukaryota > Metazoa > Chordata > Amphibia > Caudata > Salamandridae > Pleurodeles > Pleurodeles waltl. The sequence continues at coordinate 568,814,776 of NC_090438.1, forward strand.
AGTACACAGCCTTTCGGGTGAGGCCATACCTGAATATGCCCCACTAGAAGGCAGATTGTTGACGAGTATCTGGACCCTGGTGTATAGGACCATCAACAATAACATGCATGACACACTATCTAGAGTATGCAGATGGTGGGAGTCCGAAATAGGGGAAATAAAAGACTTAGATTGGGCGGCAGCGCTGATGTTCCCACGAGAGGTGGCCATTAGGTCATGGTTGCGACTAATTCAATTCAAGATCCTTCATAGGATCTACTATGACAGGCATTGGTTGTATGCTATGGGAAGAGTGCAGCACTCAAACTGTCTCAGATGCCAAAATGGGGTTGGGGACTTCCTGCATACTATCTGGGAATGCCCTGTGATACAGGAATATTGGATAAGGATTGTAGGGGAGCTACAAGGGGTGCTGTCAGAACAGGTCCCACTAGATCCCAAATTTATTTGTCTAGGAATCCCCAGTGATGTTGACCTGCCCCGGCTTCTATTCTGCAACCTCAGGCTGGTGGTGGCTACAAGGGATATCGCAGGCCTATAGGGATCAGAGGTGTGCCTTGCAGAGGATACATGGAGGAGAGGGATGAACGGATTTATGATGGCCGAGAAGGCAACGTATGAGATTGAAGGCTGCCCTAGGAAGGTTGGGAAGGTCTGAGGGGCCTGGAAGACACACTACTCGCTAGATGTGTAGGATTTCCGTGACTGAGTGTACCCAGGTCTGTGCCAAATGCTGCAAAGTTTGGACTAGTGAAGGACATGGAGACTGAGATGCCTATGATTGGGGGAGGAACCGTGAACTGCTATGCTTCAAAATATGTTTTTTGTGTCTGTGGGTGGGTGGGGGGCGTGGATAAGGGCTGTTTATTTGTTGTTGTTCCTTACAACAGAGGTATTACTGTGTACCTTCTTTTTGGATGTGGTGTGCACCTGTTGGAAACCAAGTAAAAAGATTTAATAAAAAATGTTGTTTTCCCAGAATTGATCGTCAATTTCCTTGCAGCACGGGACTCAAAACCCTTCAGTAGGTGATGCATCAATATCTCCGTTCTTGCCAGTAGCACTGCATCATCTGCAAAGAGCAATATTGGTTTGTTCTCATTGGATAGTTTTGGCACATCGAGGTTAAAGTCCTTCAGAGTTTGAACAACTTCATTTATGTAGCAAATAAAGAGGGTTGGTGGTAGGACGCACCCTTGTTTGACAACTCGTTTGATCAGAATCTCCGACGTGTAGTCATTTCTCTCACTATATCTGACCCTTGTAGTGTTACCAGTGTACAGTGAGATTATTAACTTCAGGATCTTTTCTGGAGCACTCATTTCTATCAAGGTTTGCCATAGTACAGGTCGATTCAACACTGTTGAATGCTGTTTGGAGATCAACAAATGCCAGATACAGTGGGGAGTTTTTTAAAGAGACGTACTGAAAGCAGATTAGATGCATCTAAAAGATTTGGTCAGTAGTACTCTGGCCCCTCCTAAACCTGCTTGGAATTGTGATATTAAGTCTCCTTCTTCTAGCCATTGTCTAGGCGAATGTTTTGCTTTACTGCTGACCGAGCCAAAATACACACACACTGAAAAGAGTCAAATAGAATCTCTGGAATGTACCCCTTAATCTTAAGAAGACATTTATTAAATGACTTCACAAGGGTCGTAAAGAAAGGTCACTAGAAATGAAAGTGCACGTTTAAAATGTGCTCAACAATAAAGTGAGAACATGTACAAAGAATCTTCAATCTATAAACAGCAAATATATACATTCAAAGGTACAGATACCTCTATTCATATATTTATTCATTTACAATGCCATAGACTCCAAGATTGTCTGCAGGAGAGAGAAAGAGAGAGATCCATCTACCCTCATGGGGTGTGAGGCATTCAACGTCAAAATCCTGACCGAAGTCTCTGAATATCCCACTGTCAATCCTGGGTCTCTTATATACTTTAAACAAGCCTGAGGGGTGAGTTCTAGAAAATCTTCCCTGCTCCCTCCTTGTTATTCAGAAATCCTGGCTACTTCAGGTTAGTTTTGAAAGGAACACGCCGGAATTGGCCAAGATCCCAAGGTACTGTCTGTCAAAACAAAACCGTTCCCTGCTGTACCATAAACATCATCCTAGTACATTGTTTTTAGCCTAAGCCCTTGGTGAGAAAGAACACGCAGACATGCAGAATAAAAACATGAGCAAAAAGCACATTGTATAATGTGGGCATGGAAAAATACTTGCAGCTTTTAAAGTGGCAGTGGCCAATGCTAAAAAATTCAATAGGCAAAGTGAAGCTGGTGGTCACTAATATGACGGTGTGCTGCTAGGCTAAATGCAACATGGAGTCAGTGGTCCAAACACAAATATCATTACACTGAGATAGAATCAATTCGGCAAAGGTTTTTCCTGCACTGTCAAGCAGTGAGATTGGCCTGTAGTTGCATACCATTTCCCTGGATCCTTTTTTGTATATTGGAACGATTAATAATTCTCTCCATGATGGGGGAATTTCTTCTGAGGGCCATATGCTGTTTATAAATGTGAGTTAGTATTGGTATTCATAATGCTAAAGGATTAAGGGGGTCATTCCGACCCCGGCGGGCGGCGGGCGGCGGGCACCGCCCGCCGGGCGGAAACCGCCAAAAGACCGCACTGCGGTCAAATGACCGCGGCGGTCATTCTAACTTTCCCGCTGGGCCGGCGGGCGATCTCCAAAAGATCGCCCGCCGGCCCAGCGGGAAAGCCCCTGCAAAGAGGAAGCCGGCTCCGAATGGAGCCGGCGGATTTGCAGGGGTGTGACGGGTGCAGTGGCACCCATCGCGATTTTCAGTGTCTACAAAGCAGACACTGAAAATCTTTGTGGGGCCCTGTTATGGGGCCCCTGCACTGCCCATGCCAATGGCATGGGCAGTGCAGGGGCCCCCAGGGGCCCTACGACACCCGTTCCCGCCATCCTGTTCCTGGCGATAAAAACCGCCAGGAACAGGATGGCGGGAAGGGGGTCGGAATCCCCATGGCGGCGCTGCAAGCAGCGCCGCCATGGAGGATTCCCTGGGCCAGGGGTAAACCAGCGGGAAACCGCCGGTTCCCCTTTTCTGACGTCGGCTTTACCGCCGCGGTCAGAATGGCCCAGGAAGCACCGCCAGCCTGTTGGCAGGGCTTCCGTGGTCGTTGGCCCTGGCGGTCGGTGACCGCCAGGGTCAGAATGACCCCCTAAGATAGACATCTGATGGAATTCTATCTGGGCCTGCTGCCTTGTGTGTTTTTTTTGTGAGAGAATGGCTTAGGCAACTTCCTTTTTGCTGAATTCCTGTAAAGACCTCATGGTGCAAGGTGTATTGACGATAATTAGCTTGTCAGCCATTCCATATGTGGTCTCCTTGTGCCGCTGGGCTGTGATGGTGCGATTCTTCCCTGGTAAAATTAGCTCACTTGAGTTATAATTTTCCCCATCAGCAACTGGTGTTAGCCTGACAGATTGTTGGGACCTTCCGACACAGCCTTGCATTCTCCTTGATACAAAGTAGTAAAAAGGTCGAGTTGTGGACTGATGTTCAATTCCAGGTTTTTTGGAGGACCTTTGCAACACCATCTGATTATTTCCCAGAATCATTTTGAGTTTCTCGAGGAAATTGCATCTAGGAGGTTTCCCCAAACCTTATGAGGATGGAGCTTCTTTTTATGCCTCAATAATAATTCATATTGCTACCTGCAGTCAATAAATATTTTCTCACTACTACTCAGATATCGATTCTTTAGAGCCAGTGAACTAACCTTGGTTGTCAGATGGTAGATTTTTAAGGGGGTTACTAGTACGCTTATTTATTTCATTGAAGTTTTTACTAGCAATTCATTGAACTTTTGCAGCAGCTGGTGTGCCTCGTTTATGGGTAAAGCTAGGATCGTACTACATAATGGCATCCAGTTTTGTCTAGAGGTATAGATGTGTAGATCACACTTATCGACCATTATAATATTTATCCTACTTGGCATCAGGGCTATTGTTGAATGATTTCCTTTATTGGAGGGTAGCTGGTATCCTAATTTTGGAAGTACAATGTCAATTAGAAGAGGATCATGGTCCCTTTCTATCCTGTCCAAAACTTTCATGTCTATGATATAATGCCATGCTTCAATATTTATTACGATATAGTCTATTGCACTTTGCCTGTTACCGACTCAGAATGTAGATTTCAGCAGTTTATCTGATTTAGTTCTTCCATTTAAAGTACTGATCTAGCCTTCTATTAAGGCTTCAAAGATTAGTTCACCTTTCTTTTTACTTCACCAACTTTCCATAGGGGGGTTGGGAATGTTCCAGGCATTGTCTTCTTCAGTTATTGACTCAGCCCCCATTATGGGATGTGACCCTGGTATTGAAATTGCAGCATATTTGTAGGAAATTCTTACACGTTTTTGTAGATTGCCCCAGCATAGTCTTAGATATGGTTTCAAGTGTACTCCAGATCTACTCCTCATAAGGTACTCGTTGAACAGGCGAACACCTGGTTTGAGTTGAACCCAGCTTCCTGGTGGGAAGTACTCGTTCATAATTTCAAAAACCCATTCCTCGTTCCTTGCCATAATGGTGTGGATGTTATTTAATGTGGTTGAGTTACTTCTGAATGTGGAATATAGAGTAACCATCTAAGTTAATTACATCAAAAGTCCATGCTACCTGAAAGCAGCTGACAGCTTGTTGCTTAATGAAATCTAGCCAGTCCTTGTCCTCCAATTTGGGTTTTAGGCCTGATATGTTCCACCTTAGAATTTTTAATGGCAATCTTGGTTTAACTTCCATGATGGTAGACTTCGGTTTGTGCTACTGACTTCTCGGTTGTTGGTCTACCAATGGCTCCAAATTGCGGCTGGAAAGCTTGGTGAGGTTTGTCTTGTGGGCTGTTACTGAATATTCAAAACCTAATTTTGCTCCGATTGGACCGTTTAGGGAGCTGGTGATAATAACTAATAGCATCCTGTAGTACAGACCCAGCGTAACAGGTTGGTTCATACTTGCTCTCCGGGTGCTGTAAGCATGTTTTTCGAGGAATATAGAGGGATACAATTCCTTTTTCAGGAAGTCTATGGTAATACCCCACGGCCTCATCAAACTTGCCTGGTTTTGAATTTCGACTATTCTAGGGGAGGCCTAGACTGTTTCTGAGGATTCTCCATTGCTTGGCCCTTTCCTTTGTATGAATCTGACGGACAGCAAATCATCAATTCCTATATTGCGTAGGCCAGGCAAGGAGTTCATCAGGTATAAAATATTACTCCTGTTAAGAATGTCTTGGCTCCCTCTGGATGTGTATTCTGGAGTGAATATAACTGTAACTGCCTGCTCTTTGTCGTTACCTCCGGGGTCCTCGAAGTCCTTGGAGCGGTTTTGTTTCTGATTGCTTTGTTCCCTGGGTTCCTTTCTTGATTTTCCTCTGATGTCCAATGTAGGTTGTCATAGTGGTTGCTGGGTACAGTTGTTCAACTTTCGAGGCGGCCCCCACTGAGTACACTGGTCATGCCATACTTGGGCGTGATGGATTTTTACATGAAATGAGGGGGAGCCATACAGAGGCGCAAGACTTTCGTCAGAGTGCCCATGAATAGCCATTCTTACACTTAGCCCTATGTCTTCCAGTGTGGTGCACATAGAAGCCCTAGATTTTTCCTTTGTATGGGCTAGAGTTGTGCAATCAAAGCAGGAATGAGATTTTTGTTTCTGTGTGTCATTGTAATTTTCAGCAGTGCTTGGGTGATGTATATGTGCAGAGTATACTATTTTAGTTGCACATTCACCTTGGGTACCGGTGTTTCTAATAAGTTGTTACTTTCTATTTAATGTCTGTAGAGCCAATTTATCCTTTCCAACCAGCAATTCTTCACTAGCCCGAGTAATTGTCTGGTTCGTCACCACCTTGTCCCGATTCCTAGTATCTAGTTTTGGTGATAGCCTTATCCTGAATTCAGTGGGTACTCTGTTTATGTGAGAGTGAAGAGTGCAGGTTTTACCGCACAGCAGGCCTGGGTTTTGATCCAAAAAGTCACTATTTGTTTCTGCAATATTCCCTAGACTGCCATCCAAGATATTTTGGCCTACAGACTGTTGTAACGTATTTTGATGTTCCCCTTGCTGGCTTTAGCTGCTGTGTCGCATTTTTTATCTATTTTGCTACACTCTTTTTACTCCCTGTGGCTCTTTTTCCAATGATTTTAGCTTTCAGTTTGCTCTTTTTCCTCTGAGCTTTCCTTCCATAGGCACACGGTACTTCAACTGGAGACATTTGGATCATGCTTAGCTCCTCAATTGTGTCCCCTGGGCAGCCGCAAGATTCTAAGCGGCACACATGTCCCAGGGGAAATGGCACTGAGTTGGATGGAAAGTTTCTGGGGGCATTTTCCTTGGCCTCAGGAACAGACTTTGGCTGATTTTTGAGGTTGAATCTACAGTCCTCAATTATGTCATTGATGACCTTCAGGACTGCCATTAGTTTCTCCAGTAGAGGGGCACACTTTTGGCTGCCTTCAGGTACTGCAATAGGTTGTGATATTAAATGTTCCTTTACAGCACCCTCAAGAAGGGCCATTCTATGGTCTGTTGTCACTATTGAGGCTGTGAATTGCCTAGTCAATTCCAGTTGGCTATCAAGTTTAAAGGAATAGACCATGAGCGCATTTGCAATTGAGTCCAATGCTGTGCACATACTCTTCATGATACTAAGTATAGATTGGTCTAGGGCGAGATCGTTTTCAATCATCAGTTGATCTTGTCCATTTGTATGACCATCTATATGGCCTTTTGCTTGATTTCCCTCTTCGTCTCTGGCATTCTTTGAGGGACTGCAATCCAAGAAGTTTAGATCTTCAAATCTTATGCTATCCACTTGGGGATTGACTTTGCTAATATTAAGGTTCTCAAAAGAAGAAAAGTCCAGACTTAGTGAGCCTAAGCCCTGTCTAACTGTTGCAAAACTGTCCTTTCCAGCTAGAGGGGTTGGGGTGACTGCGTCTTTGGAGACTGCATACTTAGTGGATGATCCTATTTGTGTACCATTGTATTTTGGAGTGGTCTGGATCGATGTCTACAGCCACTGGTGGCATTGCTCGAATACTGTTATCAAGTTCTGCCAATATAATTGCTAATTCAGGGGACAGTCCAGTAAGACATCAGGGGTCAGACTTGATCTGGTCCACACTTTTAGATTGTTTGCAATTCTCTTTGGGTGGGAGTAGAGACCCAGTTTGGATTCTATGATGTTCCTGCTTCTCAATTGATCCCATTAGGATTAAATCTTGTGGTGCTGCTGGTTTGCTTACTTCACTTACTCTGAAGTGCACTCCTTGGTGTAGGTGTTGGGGTTAAGTTGCAATGATGGTAATGGGGACATTTCAACCAGCTGGGTGCTGTGTTGCTCCACACCAACATCCTCCGGCCAGGCGTCTCCCCTATCCACAGACTGTTGCTCAGAAGGGGCAGGAGCTAAAGGGGAAGGAACCTAAGACGATTGCAACTGACCAATGCTAGGATTGCAGTAATTATAATAGTTTGTTGTAGTATTTACCAGGCTGGCATGCTTATTAGTTGGGAATGCTTGAGCCTGCGATCATTGTTTGAGTGGTAATTTATGCTGGTTTGTTATCCCTTCACATTTTGGGCGTCTTTGCAGGTAAATCCCTCTAAAGCTGCGGCCATATTGACCATGTTGTTTGCAGAATTTACAGGATTTGGGGACTGTATTGCTGGTTCTGATGTGGTGCGTGGATGGTTTCCTTTACACATTAGGGCTTCCTTGTCCCTCTTTGATTTTCCCCTTGTTCCATACATTTTTAGATTTTGTGGATTTGTTTTTTTAGTGTTGATGTTCCTGACTATGTACTTTCCTCTGCTTTCGTTATGTACTTTCCTCTATTTTCGCTCTTACTATTGTTTACTTTGTTTGTTCTCTTTGTTGCTTACTTTATTCCCCTGTTACTTGTTCATCTGTGTTTGTTTTTCTCAGCTGGCTTTCAGCTATCTTCAATGTCCCTCTGCCATTAGGTAATGTACACCCTGAACAGCACCCTTTGACCCTCTAGGCCTGTCTGTGGATGAGGTTTAAACTCCCCTGTCCTGGGCTACCTCCTGAGTCCTTGGTCCTTAGTATTTGTATGCTTGAGTGCCTGAGCTTCGAGGTGCTTGGCTGGATGCACAATGGCGTGGTACTTGGGCCTTTGACCTTTACCCTTAATGCTGAGGCGCTGGGTCACTAGGGCGCTAGGGTACTAGGTGCTTAGGTAAGCGCTGCAGTACTTTGGGAGCAGGGGTCAGTCTGAGAATCTGCAGTCTGAGGATCTGCTTGGTTCCCTGAAGTCCTTAAAGTCCTTATCATCCTGCTTCAAGGTTCTTGATTTCCCAAAGAGGGGATTAGGGAATAATGGAGGCAAGAAGAGCAGGGACAGCGGAGGAAGCAGAGAACAGAGAGCTGGTGAATGGTAGGTGGATGATTGATGGATGATAGGTAGTGGGCCTGAAGGGTTGGCAAGCCCCACTAGCCTATTACCGGCCGCTTCTGCCTCACCCTACAGAACCCACTGCTCTAAGACTGCCTTGTCCTAATTTTCAGCTGTGACCAGTCCACAATTTCTGCAAGGGGCTGCAAGGGGGTCAAACAGTGCTCTCACCTTAAAACTTGCATGCCTCTCTGCCTTCCTGTCCCCCGTCTCCTTCCTCTTAGCTCGCAACTCCCTGGCATGAGCTCAGGTGCAAGCGCTTCTTTGCTATCACTGTCTCTGATCTCGCCACAGCTCGCAGGCAAGCAGACACGCCGGACAAGCGAGCAGAGTGCAGGGTGCGGGAGGGTGGTCCCCCGAGGGTATGGGTGGGTGTTTGTGTTCTCTCCTCACCCCTCAGACCCCCGACTCTTGACTCTCCCGGGACTCCCTCGTCGTCCCGCATACAAAGCTTCTCTGGTTCCACACCTCTTCTGCTCCGCTTCCAGCTTCCGGCTCCGACTCCCAGTTTTGGGATCCAGGCCCCAAGCTCAGGCCTCGAACACTGTGACCACAGTGACCACAGTGCTTTGAATGGCAGCTTCAGGAGAGCACACAGAGCAGAGCAAAGCAGCTCTGCCGGGGTGGCGAGTTTCACTTCCTGCAATCAGCAAACACCCCTGTTACCTTGCATTCTCCCAAACGTAGGCCCTCATTACAACCCTGGCAGTCGGTGATAAAGTGGCGGTAATACCGCCAACAGGCTGGTGGTAATTACAGCCAAATTATGACCATGGCGGTGAGAACTCAGATAGACAGCCACTTTACCACACCGACCACCAGGGTGGAAACAACAGCCACCACGGCGGTAGCCGCCTACAGCCAGGCAGAAGCCAATGTCCCGCCCACCGTATTAAGACCCTGCAATTCCCCACCTTTTCCGGGGCGGTACCAGCGACATCAAAAGCCTGGCAGAAACACTGCACAGAAGTGAAAGGACTCACCATTGGAGACACAGGGAACAACCACATCGCCATGGAGTCTGAGCTGCATGTCTTCCCAATGATTTTCTACGTGCTGCTCCACCACGAACACCAACAACGGCAAAGACAATGATGGTGAGTACAGCCGCCTAGCACACAAGGGAGGCAGGAAAAAGAGAGTGACACACACATGCAACACACCCCCCCCTACCCACAACACCATACACACAATCAGCTGCAGTAATAAAACATATATATCCCATACCTCGGATGAATAATGCAAGGACAACAGGAATTTACCAAAGTGAGTGTAATAAGATCAACACAGTAGAAATAAGAAATATGCACTGTAACTGGTATATACAAATGTGCAGTTCAAGGGACAGTGCCCAGGCCTCAGTGTGCGTGGGCCACAGGGCCACAGGCCAAAGTCCAAGGCCCCACTTGTCACCTGCACCAACACGGAGATAACACTGCAGGGACATCATTTGAAAAATAGGCATGCACATCAGGGGGACGGGGAACGGGGGGCACCTCAGCCGCCAGATGGAACAAGACCACTGGTTCTGGAGGGGGCAACATGACCCGTGCTTGGTCCTGGGGAGTGCAAGGCCACAGTCTCTCAATTGGGTGACTTGCCCACATGTTCTGGAGGGGGCACCATGCCCCGTGCTTGGTCCTGGGGAGTGCAAGACCACAGTCTATCAATTGGGTGACTTGCCCACATGCCCTGGAGGGGGCAACATGCCCCCTGCTTGGTCCTGGGGAGTGCAAGGCCACAGTTTCTCAAGTGGGTGACTTGCCTACATGCTCTGGAGGGGGCAACATGCCTTGTGCTTGGTCCTGGGGAGTGCAAGGCCACAGTCTCTCAAGTGGGTGACTTGGCCACATGCTCTGGAGGGGCAACATGCCCCCTGTGCTCTTGATCCTGGGGAGGCTGGGTTCGTGGGTGTCTTACCCACTTGTTCTGGTGGGGGAAAAATTGCCCTGTGCTCTTGATACCGGGAGGCTAGGGTTGATGGGTGTCTTACCGACTGGTTCTGGAGCGGGCATCATGTCCTGTGTTCTTGATCCTGGGGAGGCTGGGTTTGGTGGGTGTCTTACCCACTCGTTCTGGAGGGGGCATCTTGCCCTGTGCTCTTGATCCTGGGAGTGCAAGGTCACAATCTCTCAGGTGGGTGTCATACCAACTGGATTTTCAGGGGCCAGGCCGCACAGAAGCCATGGAGGCAGGACTGCATATAGTCCTCCTGGGGTGAAGGCTGCTCAGTGGTGGTGGTGGTGCTGCTGCAGACGCTGGTGGGGGGAAGCTCCTGCCCATCCCCTGCAGCCTCGAACAGCTGCTCAGTGGTGGTGGTGCTGCTGCTGCTGCTGGTGGGGGGAAACTCCTGCCCATGCCCCGCAGGATGGGATGGATGCCCACAGGTGGTGGTGGTGCTGCTGCTGCTGGTGGGGGGAGGCTCCAGCCCATCCCCTGCATTCTCAGATGGCTGCACAACCATGGTTGGGGGTGGGGGCTCCATCTGAGTCCCTGCCCCAGGCCCTTTGTCCTTCCTGCCTGCTGGTGCTGGCTCCTTGCCCTTCCTGGCTGGCGCTGGTTCCTTGCCCTTCTGGGCAGCAGCTGGTGCTGGCTCCTTGCCTTTCCTGCCAGCAGCTGGGGCTGGCTTCTTGCCCTTCTGGGCAGCCGCTGGGGCAGGCACCCTTTCCCTGAGGGTGCCTGGTGCAGGCTCCTTCAACCTCTGCATAAGTGCCCTGGATCCTTTACCACCACGAGTGGGTGTGGAGACTACTGGGCCCGTGGTCTGGGTGGCTCTGGTGCTTGCCTGGGTTTTTGCCACCCTGCCCAGACATGAAGGAAGGGGGAGGGGTAGGGAAGAGGTCAATGGTGGAGAGGAAAAGCTTCTTAGGGACATTGAGGGGGAAGATGGAGAAGGGTTGGGAGTGGAGGAAGAGGGTGTGGTTGTAGGAGGTGTCTGTCTGCTGATTTTGGGTGCAGGTGCATGGGCTGGATGCTGTTGTGAGGTGGATGGCTGTTGGGTGTCTGAGTGCTTGCGTTTGTTTACTTTAGGAGGGGGGACAGACACAGTAAGAGAGGACACAGGGGACGTGTGCATGACTGTTGTGGTGGTGTCTGCCAGTGAGGTGTGTGTTCTGATAGGTGTGGTAGTGATGCTGGTAGTGGATGAGGATGTAGTGCATGCAGGTGTGAGTGTCGACGCAACTGGGAGGGAGGAGGAGGATGAGGGGGTGACAGTGGAAATTGTGGATGTTGGTATGTCTGCATCTGGATGGTGCTTGTGTGAGTGCCTGTGGAATGATGTGTGGTGCTTGTGTTTGCCTGTGCCACTCGTGTGTTGTCTTGTATGCATGCCTGTGTGCTTGGGATAGATTGGGGTTGAGGGAAATGGGATTGGAAAGAGGAAGTTGGAGGGGGAGGGTGGAAACAGGGACAATGTCTGCCATTAGAGAGGAGGCCAGAGCCTGGATCAACCTCTGTTGCGCCGCCAAGCCAGTGTGAATGCCCTCCAGAAATGCATTACTTTGTTGCATTTGAGCTGCCAGCCACTGGATGGCATTCACAATGGTTGACTGCCCTACAGGGATGGATCACAGGAGGTCAATAGCCTCCTCACTGAATGCAGCAGGGCTCACTGGGGCAGGGCCTGATGTGCCTGGGGTGAAGGAGATGCCCACCCTCCTGGGTGAGCGGGCAAGGGGAACTAGCTGAGGGGCTGCTGGGAGGCCGTGCTGGTATGGGGGGTGGTGGATGACCCTGTAGCTGGGGTGGTCACAGAGGTGTCTGCCACCACCAGGGAAATCCATTGGAGGAGGTATCTGTGTCTGAACTGTGCCCTCCAGTCTCCACCATGGTGCTCCCCTCACCCTCCGTCCCACTGGTGCCCTCAGCATCGGTGGACTCTGCCTCCTGGGTCCTGTGGGATGCATCTCCCTCCTTCGCTGGTGCCTCTGCTCCTCTGTCAGATGATGCTAATGCACATAAGGACAGGGTGACAAAACAAAAAGTGGGGGAAGAGACAAAGGATACACCTGGTCAATGGCTGCACCAACACCACAGTTGGCGTACACACCATTCTCACACACAGGGAACAGCCTTACGCACTATGCATTGCACTACCAGTTATTTTGCTAGCCACCAAGGTATGGGGAGGGGAACACACCACCAAATGCAGCATACCTGGGACCCACGCAGCCCTAACCAGTTGTGGATGCCTACGAGCTAGGTAGCAGGATTATCCCTTCAGGACCCTTGCCACCAGGGGACCTACTCTGCAATGTCAGGCCTGGACTAGGGGCACCCACTGACACACATCCCCCACCCAGATACCACCCTACCATGTGTAAGTTGTAATGATGGGCACTGTACTCGCCCCCTTGTGGCTGGTGTGATGCCCTCAAGTGCCCATCCAGCTCAGGATAGCCCACCGCCAGCATGCAGGCCGTCAGGGTTCGACAGGCACCCCTTTCTTGTTGGGAGTCCATGCCCAGCTGGGCCTCTGCCGTCTTCTGTGCCCAGCATCTCAGGTCATCCCACCATTTCCGACAGTGGGTTCTCCGCCTCCCGTAGACCCCCAGGGTCCGCACGTCCTTGGCAATGGCACGGCACATACCCTTCTTTTGATGGGCGCTGACCTGCAGAGGTAATGCACACAGGAAAATAGTATCAGTCAGACAATCCTACCTGTTACACTTATGGTCCACCATACCCCTTTACATCACCATTTGCACACACATGGCCCAGCACACAACCAATACGCCGCCAAGAGGACATCCACCCACTGCCCTACACGAGGCCTTCACACACACCACTCCATGGATTCATGCCACATGCATCGTGCTCACAGTTTACTCACATGTTGGTCTGGAGGCCCATACAGCAGTCCGTACTGAGGTAGGACCAAATCCACCAGTCGCTCCAACTCCACCGAGATGAAGGCAGGGGCCCCTTTCCAAGTCACACGGGCCATGGTAGGTTCCAGGCACAGGTCACAGCAGCACATGCAGTGTAGGTCCTCTCCTGTTGAATGTCAGGCAGCAAGTGAGTGATCAGATAGAGAATGGCGATCACGTCCGCGGCGGTGCATACCGTCACTACCGGCATACATCACCATTGGCCACTGTACCCCATAGGGCCAATGTTAACCAATGAGGAGTTGCACTGCGGTTCCTGACTGCCTCCCGTAATGGCGCACAATGTTAGCGGAATTACCTCACTTCCACCTGTCCCTCCACACAGGACAGGTAGATGTCATTTCAGTGGGGGGGGGGGGGGGGGCAGGCCCTGGATAACAACTGGGTCACAATTAAAATTTGGACATACAGGACAAATCCCACTTACCCATTACAAATTGACATCATGCATTGTACTGTTGTGGCTTCAATGTTCAGTTTGTGACCGGCTCCTCACTCCTTTGTCTCATAGATTGCTACCACTGTGGATGAATAGGAGATGGAGACATACCCCTGTGTACAGACCCCTGGTGGACTTGGCAACAATGGAGTACAGGCACATCATCCTCACCTATAGACTTGACAGGGCCACAATCACAGAGCTGTGTGCCGAATTGGAGCCTGACCTGATATCTGCGATCCGTCACCCCACTGGTATCCCCCCTCTTGTGTAAGTTCTATCAGTGCTCCATTTCCTAGCAACTGGTTCTTTCCAAGTGACAGTGGGCTTGGCAGCAGGAATGTCACAGCCAATGTTCTCAATAGTGCTGTCTGCCCTGATTAAACACATGTGCAGCTACATTGTTTTCCCCCAGGTGGAGAATTTGGCCACAGTGAAGGCTGACTTCTATGCAATGGGACATATGCCCAAATTAATTGGGGCGATTGATGGAACTCCTATTGCATTTGTCCCCCGACCGTCACAATGAACAGGTGTCCAGAAATCGTAAGAGTTTCCACTCCATTAATGTACAATGGTGTGCTTGGCGGACCAGTTCACCTCCCATGTCAATGCTAAGTATCCTGGACCGGTGCATGATGCCTTTATCCTGAGGAATAGCAGAATCCCAAATGTGGTGGCCCAACTACAGAGGCACAGGGTGTGGCTAATAGGTGAGCCCTGGTTGCCACCCAGTAGGTGTTGGTGTATGGGTATGGTGTGGGCCACATGGGATAGTGTGTGGCTAAATGTTGTCCCTCGATATTTGCAGGTGACTCTTGTTACCCCATCCTATCATGGCTACTGGCCCCTGTGAGGAATGCCAGGACAAGGACAGACAAACGTTACAATGAGGCACGTGGGCAAACAAGAAGGATAATCGAAATAACTTTTGGCCTCCTGCAGGCCAGGTTCAGGTGGCTCCAAGAAGGTCTGCTAGATTATCGTGGCATGCTGCATGTTGCATAACCTTGCCTTGGGACGTCATGTGCCTTTTCTGCAGGAAGAGGAGGCTGGAGATGGCAGTGTGGCAGCAGTGGACCCTGTGAACAGTGAGGATGAGGAGGCAGAGAATGAGGATGAGGACAGCAGAACAGCAGTGATACGACAATACTTCCAATGACACACAGGTAAGATAGTGTTACTTCACATTTCATTGTCAATATTTTGTACATCTTTGGCACTGGCATGCTGTTATTTCTCACTTCTATGCCCACTTACTGTACCCTTTGGCAATTCATTTTACAGATGTTGGTGCCCCACTGTCACTCCTGGTGTGATCACTGCAGCCCAATACAGGTTTTTCCTATGTGCACAATTACTGTACAGTTGAATTGCAATGTTTGAACCTGGTTAAGCGAATACATAATTTAAAAATGTAACATACTCCATACTTGTGTTTTTTTCCAAGGGTGTTTATTGAAGTGCTAGAAAGAAGAGGGGCAAGTGCAAGGGGATGGGGTGATGATAAAGGAAAGTCCAGGGTGTTGTTCCAGTCTATTTGTAGCACAGGTGCATTGTCCAAGGGGGCATAGGAAGGGGAGCAATGGCAGTTCAAGGTGTAACACAAGGTGACTGAGTTGGACACAAGGGTAACAATCAGGAGAGTCTCATTTCCTGGCAGGGGTCTTGGCAATAGTCTCTGGCTTCTGCCTGGATCACAGGGAACGTTTGCGGGATGGTTCGCCTTCTGCAGGGGTAGGGGTGCCGGTGGCCTGTTGGTCCTGTGGCGGGGCCTCCTGTCCACTAGCGGCAACGGAGGTGGAAGGCAGTTCAGATGTCTGGCTAGTGGCAGGGGCCCGCTGTTGGTCGACTGCCTCCCACATAATGTTGGCCATGTCTGCCAGCACCTCTGCAATGGAGACCAGGGTGGTGTTGATGGCCTGTAAGTCCTCCCTGATCCACTGGTACTGTCCCTCCTGCAGCCGCCTGTTCTCCTGAACGTTGTCCAGGATCTGGCCCATCGTGTCCTGGGAATGTTGATATGCTCCCAGGATCTTGGTGAGTGCCTCCTGGAGAGTCGTTTCCCTTGACCTGTCCTCCCCCTGGTGCACAGCACTCCTCCCAGTTTCCCTGTTGTCCTGTGCCTCTGTCCCCTGAACCGTGTGCCCACTGCCACTGACCCCAGGTCCCTGATTGTCTTGGGTATGAGGTGTGCCCTGGGGTCCCTGTAGAGGTGGACACACTGCTGATTGACGTGTCCTAGGGACAGAGGTGTGGGTACGCTGGGTGGGTGCTGTGGTGGTGTTTTCAGATGGGGCAGGCTCTGTCGTGGTGTGTGACTGAGCCTGGGTAACCGACTGTCCAGAGGTCCGTGATGCCCCAGGTTGGTCATCCAGATCCAGGCGACCAGAGTTGCTGTCATCACTGTGGTCATCTTCAGTTGGGGGACTGGATAGTGCTGGAACTTCTTCTCTGGTGACATTGGCTGGGATACCTGTGGGGATGTAAATGCTGTGTTATTGTTTCTGTGTGTGGCATATTGTGCATCTGTGGATTGCCCTATTTGGTTTTATTTGCCCTGGCAGCTTTCACTTGTGGAAGTTGGTATATGGTGGGCTAGCTGATTCTCTCTAGTGTGCATGCTTTGGTGATAGGTGTCCATGCAGGGCTGTGTCTGATGTCCATGCATTTGTAGTGTATGCCTGGTTTGGCGTTGGAATGAGTGGGATGTGATGGTGGGGTGTTTGGGAGGTGGTGGAGTGATGGGAGTGAGGGTGAGGATATGTGATGACATGCAGGTAGGGGGGTAGTAGTAGTATAGAGTTGACTTACCAGAGTCCAGTCCTCCTTCTACTCCGGCCAGGCCCTCAGAATGCATGATTGCCAAGACTTGCTCCTCCCATGTTATTAGTTGTGGGGGAGGAGGTGGGGGTCCACTGCCAGTACGCTGCATCGCAAGCTGGTGTCTTGCTGCAATGGAATGGGCCTTCCCCCCGTAGGTCGCTCCACCTCCTCCTGATGTCATCCCTAGTTCTTGGGTGCTGTCCCACGGTGTTGACCCTGTCCACGATTCTCTGTCATAGCTCCATCTTCCTAGCTATAGATATCTGCTGCACCTGTGCTCCAAATAGTTGACCCTGATGATTTCCTCCACCATGACCCTTAGCTCCTCTTCTGAGAATCAGGGGTGTCTTAGTGGTGCCATGGTTGTTGTGTAAGGTGTGTAGGTGAGTGTGTGTAGGGTAATGTGTTGGGGTGTATGATGTGGGGTGCGTGAGTGGTGAATAGGTGTGAGTGGTATGTGGCTCCGGTTCTGTGAGTGCCCTTGCTGTCTCTCTCTGCTGGCAATTATTTGTATTCGTAAAGGGTTGTGGTTAATGTGGGTGGGTGTTTTATAGTGGTGTGGGTGTGTGGGTCTGTGGGTCTGTGGGTGTGCGGTGTGTATGGGTGTCAGTTGTGTGTTATTTAAATTGACCAAGGTAATGTTGTTTTGTATGTGTGTGTGTATATTTTGAGTGCGGCGGTATGTACTGCCAACGGTCTACTGCAAATGAATGTCCGCTGTGGTGATTCGTGGGCCATAATGTGATGGGCGTTGTTCTGTTGGCGTAACGGTGTGGGTTTGGATATGGCTAGTTTATCACTGACCTTTAGTGTGGCGGACTTGTGTCTGTGGCTGAATAGTGTTGGATTGGTGAGGGTGTGTGTCATAATATGGTGAACAGATATCCGCTGCCGCGACGGTACATTGGTGGCAGTCAGCATGATGGTAAGTGGGACTTACCGCCATTGTCATAATGAGAGCCTTAGTTTCCTCGACATATTGAGAGTCCTACCCAATCAATTCTTATCAAAAGGTTAAGCATTAGATCTAGAAAGTCTATGTATGTAGGTAGACGTGCATTGCCAATGCAATGCAGTTCCCTCCAGCCAGCAAGCACCCCTGTTCTCTTAACCCAAACTCAGCTAGTTTTTCTGATAGGTATGTATTGCCCACAAAATGTTTTTAAAAAATGCTATTATTGTTTATTATGTTTTATTATCTCATATTAGCCTATTGAACATTTCAAAGTTTACAAATGGTGCTAAGTTTTCCCTTTCAAAAGCACATTATGTCAAATACCTGGAAGGAATGCTTTGAAATCAGAATGTTTCAACTTCCCTTATTACTGCAGGATTGCTCCGCATTGGAAATCTCCTTGGGCTCTTCTGGTGGGGATTTTTCCACTCACTCATAGTTTATGAAAACAACTGTGCTGTCAAGCTCGATTTTTAAAAAATTAGCTTGTGCAAATACATGTAGAAAAAACATGTATGCATGCTTACTACATTTGTACAAGTAGATATGAGTTTGCATGGGAGTAACTTGAAATTGACAAAGAATTCCAGTAGGACTCCTGGAAAGCTGTGCCAGTCATGGTGAGTTTAGACCTAAAGTCTAACTTGACTAGTAGTAAAGTTAGTAGTGAAGTTAGACTTTTGGTAACTTCGAACTTTTGGTCTAAGTTAGACTTTTGGTCTAAGCTTAAACCAAAGTCTAACTTTACATTTAGTAAAGTTAGACTTTAGGTCTACGCTTGGACTTCAGGTCTAAACTTCGACTTTTGGTCTACGTTTACCTTTGTGAATCAGGCCCTTTGATTTTATAGTTTAGGCCGCGAAATGTGGTCTGCAGTGTGTGTTGGCGGAATGGTACCTGTAAAATTCAAAAACACTGTCAAGTCGAACTTTACTACTGGTAAAGTTAGATTTTTGGTCTAAGTAAGGCTTTTGGTCTAAACTTAAACTTCAGGTCTAAACTTAGACTTTTTGTTTAAGTTTACCTTTGTGAATCTGGCCCATAGCTTGTTGAGCAAACAATATAGAACCGATGAATGGAGCTGTGGAATGGCATTGTGAGTGCTAGAGAGATGTGGCCTTCCTGGCTCAGCATGGAGTTTTTTTAACTTCTTTTTCTCATCATAATTGAATCATAAATAGAGTTGTTAAAGTATTCTAGGACCTGAGGATCTTTAGGAATATCGTAACAGTTACGAATGTCAAATTTGCTAGCTATTGTGAAGGAAAGTTTTAACTCCATTAAGAACTCAGAGTCGAGGATTATGCTCTTCTCTTTTCTTAATTTACACTCAGCAGTCTTAAACAATAACAGTATATTCAAAGTCTACAAATTCTATGAGTCGTTGCAGTAACACAACACAACAGCCATAGAGTAAGTCCCATATATTTACCATCAAGGAAAAGCACTTCCTCTTTCTTTGGGTGAGACATCCTGATCCAAGCATTTCTTTCAGAACTCTTGCTTCTGGTCTGATCCTGAGGTAAAACAACACAATATAAAGAATTAGTTCCCAGATACAAATAAATCATCACTCAAAGCATCCATTAGTGTTATCAATACATTGTCAGCCATTAAAGTATCCATTAAACCTGGCAGTACTTCACAATAAACAATTGCAAAAATTCTTACCCAATGAAATCTTGTTAAGATTTGTAATTATACTTCTCCAGAATGCCATAGACTTCATAGGAAAAAGAGAGGGTGGCAGTATTAAACAGCTCGAAAGGGATAATCCTCGCCTCCGTATCCTTAATAGAATTGAAACTTTCCTTCAAGATGGCTAGGAAGTTTTACATTCTATGTCATGACTGGAGTCTCTGATTCTGCTAGTTTTAAGCTGTTCGACCACCAGTGAAGCCATGCCTGTAACTGGTTTAAAGTAAAAGATTTTGAATGTAGAGTCTGAAGACCAA
Organism: Pleurodeles waltl; assembly: GCF_031143425.1. Classification (NCBI taxonomy): domain Eukaryota; kingdom Metazoa; phylum Chordata; class Amphibia; order Caudata; family Salamandridae; genus Pleurodeles; species Pleurodeles waltl. Next base: position 568,834,319 of record NC_090438.1, read on the forward strand.
TCTGCTGCTCTAAGAATATCCTCTAAACAGCCCACCAGGGAGAAGGCATTCAAAGCCATAGAGCCCTTAGTGGAGTGAGTCCCAAAAGCGGATGTATCGATGGCATGTAGAACTCATTTCCCCCAGCAAGCAACAGTCAATGCCAAAACCAGTTTGAAAGGTTTTTTGAGCGAGATAAATAGATGTGCCAACCCTGGAGGACGGTACTCTTCCATCAATGCTTTGTACTCTTTCAGGCAGCAAACCACAGACAATTTGGGGTGACAATGGAAAGCTGGGTACCGAACTACCCTGGTGCTGGACTTAGCATGTCTAGAAATAGTGAATGATACCACCTCTGGAGTAAACATATGAGCTATAATATTCAGGGTGCAAACATCAGACACCCTCTTACAAGAGCTGAGACATAACAGCATTACCAGCTTAACTGTTAATTCCTTACAGAACAAATATTGATTATCCTGCAACGATTGAAGCAACTTTAGCATTACGTTAATGTCCCAGAGAGAGGAATACCTTGGGTTGTGTAGAAAGGACAAATAAATACCCCTCAAAAGTTGGCAGACCAAAGGATGTTCCGCATGTCACGAAGAGGCACATGGCCCACTGATATCGCTGATCTGCATGCATTGTTGGTGCGATATGCCAGCCCTTTGCCAGCCAATTCCAACACAAAATTGACAATATGCACTACATCTGCCCCCACAGGATCAAGGTCCCATGGCAGACACCAGTGTGACCATCTACACCAGGCCGAACCGTAACGATTGACTGCAGAATCGGCCCAGGCTCTTTTGATAAGAGTCAAAAGGCCTGGGACTTCTCAATGTCCCCTGGAATCTTTCAAGCCATTAACAGGGGAGTTCCATCTTGAACCATTGGGTGTGAGTTGCTGTGAACATCCCTCAGCAGATGAGGAGTCTGGGGAAAAGGGATTGGAAAATCCTTAGAAAGTTCCAGAAGATCTGAATACTATACTTGTGATTTCCAGAGCAGTATCACCAGGATCACCTTAGCATTCTGTTGTCTGACTGGCGCCATGAATCTGGCGATCATCAAGAAGGGAGGAACTGCATACCCCTGAATCTGATCTCCGATTTCTCCTCAGATGATGATCTTAGACATCTTTTGCGCACACTCCCTTTTTCTCATCAAATCATCAACTTTATCCCATGGTACCACACATTGACCCATCCATTCTCTCACCAACTTGGATGGAGGAATACAACCATGCAGCAAAATAAAAGGTGAGACTTGTGTGTCAGCATTATTAGTGGTACGTACCGCCCACAACAACTTTTCAATTTCAGATTTACAATTTAACTCACTCACTTTAGACAATTGCACGTTTTCTTTTATAACTCTGTTCAGTCTTTCCACAAGACCATTGCTCCTAGGGTGGTACAAAGAAGTCTTGGTATGTTTAATGCCCAAAAACACTAAAAAGTCCTCAAATAGCTCTGATGTAAATTGCCCACCATTATCCGTTAAAATTTCATCAGAGATACCTTCCGTCACAAAAATATATTCAAAACACTTTATTATGTTGCAAGCGCTTGGTATCTTCATAAACTTTACTTCTTGCCAACGACTATAATAATCTATTAAAACTATTCCATATTCCGGAATACCACCAGATAGGCACATTGGTCCTATAATATCTACCTCCAGCTTGCTCCAAGGCTTTTCTGGAACCTTAATAGCCTCTACTGGACTCTGAGCAGTTGCTTAGGACTTATCTCTGATAGCACAATTCATACACTCTCTTACAAAATGTTCCACAGACCTGTCAACACCTGGCCACCAGAAACCTTCTCTAATCCTTCTTTTGATGGCTCGCATTCCTATGTAACCCTCGTGTGACAAACACAAAACTTTATTCCCCTAACAGAGGAGTACCACTAAGGATTTCTCACGTAACAATAAATTATTCATTATTGATAGCTCATCAAGCACATGCTTGTACTTATTACTAAGCTCTTCACCAGGATTCCATTTGGACCACCATAACATAACTCCTTGCATTACCTTTTTAACATCCTGATCGGCCTCACACGCATCCCTCCACTCTTGTTCCGATAAAGCTCCTTCCAATTGATCACTTACAGAACACACTACCACATCAACATCCTCACACTCAATATCTGTACTAATAGCAGCTTCTTCCACACATGAGACAGTTAATCTAGACAAACAATCTGCTAACACACTTTTTTTCTGGAATATACTCAATCTTGAGGTTGTGCTCACAAAGTTTATATTGCCACTTAGCAATTCTAGGAGTAGCTTTGTCTGCAACTTTTGTTGTGAATAATTGCACTAGCGGTTTATGATGCCTCCTCACAAGGAACCTAGTCCCCCAAACATACTGTTTTAAATTATTGATGCCCCACCAACATGCTAACACTTCCAGTTCAATCACAGAATATGGAGCTTCTGCACCCCTCAAAGTCCTAGAAGCAAATGCTATAACTTCCTCTTTGCCATCTCTCTTCTGCATCAAAACTGCACCCAACCCTTTCTTACTCACATTTGTCATGATTATAGTTTGATCTTCGGTGTCAAAGGGTTTCAATGGTCTGGCCTGGGCAATTTCTTTCTTAATACATTAAAACTCTTCCTTGCAACTCTCATTCCAAATAAACCTATAATTTTTTTTAAATAAATTCCTCATATTATACGTTTTCTCTGAACAGCGAGGTACAAATCTCGCATAGAACTCAATCAACCCCATAAATGACCTTAACTGATCCTTGTTTTCGGGACACGTGAAATCTTCAATCGCCTTCACTAACCTATTCTTAGGTTTAATGCCTGCTTCAGATAATTGAAACCCTAAGTAATTTATGGATGTTAGACCAAAGCTGCATTTGCTAGGACTGAGAGTTATTCCCTTTGACTTCAACACATCCAGTGCACGACCCAATCTTTCATCATGCTCTCACATGTCCTTGCCATAAATTAAAATATCGTCCGTAAAACCTTTCACGCCTGGCATATTTTTTAACATGCTTTCAACCGCCGCACGTGAAGTGCGTGTAACGATGTAGATGAACGCACACTGGACGTGCTCCGTTGGATGGTGAAGTATTGTTCAAATCTATGTTATTCACTTTGCTCATATTTGATTGACTAGACTTGCATACTCTCACAAACTGTCCTTTCTTATGACATCTGGCACACATTTTGTCAAAAGCTGGACATATTTTAGCATTGCAAATGTGAGACATACTGCCACACCTGTAATGAGATGCTGAGATGTGTAAGGAGTCTCAGGAAGTAGGGGAGGGGCGTGTCAAACTCTCTAGCGAACTCAGGCTCACGCTGTGCGTCCTGCTACAGTGAAGCGAGAAGTGTAAGGAGGAATTTCCAGAATGCAGGAAAAGAATTTGAGGCATGCCTAGAACAGGGGCGCCTCCACCCCACCCGCAGAAGGGCACGGCTGCACCTCAAGCTTGCCTGACCGAGTCGCCAACAGCAACTCACTCCCATAGCGGTGTACACATCGCAGCCCCGATAGAAAGCTGACGCAACCGTCGGAAACCACTGTGTGTGGCAAACATGTTTCAGGCAATCACCAAACAATCATTTAAGGTGTAATTAAGGTTATAATAAATGCACACAAGACAATTATAACAGTATGAAGGCAATATTCAAACATATAATAATCATCATACACAAGGTAATAAGGACAAGCACTTATCAGGCTGCTGAGCAGCGAAGAAAGAGGAAGTGCTTTTCCTTGAAGAGATATATATATGGGACATACTCTATGATTGTTGTGTTGAGTTACTGCAAAGACTGATGGGATTTGTAGTCTTTGAATATACTGTTATTATCTAAGGCTGCTGAGTGTGAATAAAGGAAAGAGAAGAGCATAATTGGAGCCTCCGGTCCTGACAGAATTATACTGATATACTGAAGATTTGATAATAGTGAGTAATAAGTTATATTTGTGCTCTTTTCGTCTTCTCTGTCAAGCAAGGTTGTAAAATGTTTTATGTTTTATTACCGATAAAGTACCTTGACCCTGATTCCGAGTGGGCTGGTGAATTAAGACTTGTGCGCTTGTGCGTTGGGTACTGTGGTAATTACCGCACCTCTTGCAGTTTCCTTTGGCACATTTGAGCTGTTTAACCCTGCTAAAATATATTGGGTGCAAATGTGCGGTAAATTCTGTAACATGGTGTTGTATGCATTGTACTCCACGTGTAGTTCCTTCCACCGATTCCTAGATAAAACTTGGAATAAGAGGTATTTATTGCTTTCACCGAATTCAGAAAATACCTCATCGTGCGGTGTCTGTAGTTACCGGCTGCCGTAAATGCCACATCGCCATCCAGCTCACTTGGAACTGAGCCCTTTGAATAGCTTATCACCTTATATTTCTTGGTGGCAATTCCATTTGATCTATTACTAACATGTGGGTTTTGTACATCTAACGTACCACTACATAGAAATCTTCAGTGGATTCCGACCGGTCATAGTGCTATTTAATTTAAATGACGTTTGCCAAATAATCCGCAGGATTGATCTTGTTTTCCGGCTGGCTTCATGTCCTGTCCAATATCCCAAACCATTGTGCTGCAACTGGATCCTGCAGACACCATTTTCAGAAGGCCTGTTACTCCCTGCAAGGTTGCAGCCCCTTCCCTCCGTACACAGGAAAGGATTTTCAGTGTGCACTGTCTTGTCAAATTAGTAGGGTGCATTTTTGCAACAAGTGCAATCCATCCATTTATTTTAAACATTGTGTGGATTAGGCTGTTGCATAGATGTGATATTTAAAGATTAGAAAATAACGTAAGGAAAGGGTTCGTATTAACGCGTCTTATGTCATTCGTGTTTAGGGCGTCAGTGTTTCCACAACTGTTTCCAGGCAACCAGCAAAGCAAGGATGTAAATAATTGAGTCAGTCCTCTTGATTCTCCCTATCTCACTAAGCACCCGGCTCTTTCCTCACCCTACACACAGACTGAAGTGTTAGATGACGAACATATGGCATACAAATCCATTTCACCGTTTGGGTTCTGTTGTGTTTCTATTAAAAATGCATTTATTGTGGTAGCAAATGTATAGCACTGAGTCACTGAGCAATGCCACATAAATAGGCACAATTATAATAATGTAACTATTGTAAATATTGCTTCACTTTTTCCATATTAACTTTGAACTCTGCTTGGTAATATGGACTGCAGTGTTTAACGCAAATCAGTGTGCATGTGTGCATGCTGGGGAGCATGTGAGGTGCTTCCATGAGTGTGTTTGTATGTAAGAAGAATATATAGTGAAAATGTTGCAGTACAAAATGGGTTGTGTGTGTATGCATGGATATCGATTCACCACAATGCCAGTGTAGAAATGAGATCTAATGACATGCGTTATAGGCTTGACTCCTTGTTTCAACACCCTCCTAACGTAAAAGTCCTGTTAACTTTCTGTTCAGCAGCTACCTCAATGGCACTTGAGACCAGGGCTAGTAAACACAATGCATGGGTAGACAAGGACAATTGGCATTCATATGTGCTTGTAACCTTGGGGATGTAATGTCAGAAGTATAACAGCAGTTCAGGGCAAGATCCCTACACTTACACTGCTGGTGGTGTTATATGCATTCTTATACATATGAGGGAGCAGGGGCCAGATATAGGAAAGGTTTTTACCAATTCTGTGTCTATGGGAAAAAGTGTTCGTACATATGGCCCCAGATCTCCTAATATTTGGCACAACACAAATCAGCAAGGCATCTTGCAGCACTGCACTGCGGCGAATGAAGACGTCAGGAATGTGGCATACCTAGTAAGATATGGTGCATTACTGCTTTCCCTTGGTGCTGGTGCACTTGTGGATGTCAACGCAGGCACCCATGCACCATGCCAAAAGGGAAACCTTCCTGCACAAAAACAATCTTGAAGGCATTTTCCAATTTCTGTGTATGCTGCAGCACACCCAGAAAGAGGAAATACCAAGAGAAATAAACATTTTTATACTCGTTACACCTCCACTGGGAAGGTGTACATTTTGACGCATTTCCAGGTTTACTAGTGGTAGTGAATCTAGGAATGCACCAAAAGCCATGGGTGGGTGCTTAGAAACAGTAATGTTCCACCCATGGAACTCCTTCCCAGGGCAGAGTAATGTAAGGCAGTGACTTGCCCTGCCTTGCATTACTCCTGATTTATTATGTCAAGCAGAGCTCCGGAAGGTGACTCTTCTATGGCATAGTAAATCCCACTGTTTGGGCTTGCATTGCCCTTGTGTCTCCTTGCGTGATGCAGGGACAACATAAGCCCTTGATAAACCTGGCCTTTGATTTGTAACCCAGCTTTCTGAGTAAATGCGCTATGACCACCTGAGATGGTACTGCTCTATGCGTTGGTCTATTTGACACTACCTCTCTACAAGAATGTGTTCTTCATGTCCATGGCTTTTGGAGCTGCAAGAAAATTACATGATGGTCTGCATATCAGCCTGACTAGCTGTGAGCCCCACTAGGCCTTTCGGGGACAATTAAAGCATTCACCTCCATGATCCATGTTTCACCTGTGTAGATGCCCTTGGGCTATCTCCATATCCCTCCCGAATCTACTGCTGCTCTAGCCGCGGGAGGCATCCCCATCAGGATCTGCTACCCAGTTTTATCCCAAGCTCGGTAGACAAAACCTGTGAGGTCACCTGGGACAACTGAGGTACTCTACCCGAACATCTGAGGAATCCCAAGACACCATGGCAGTGCCATATACAGAAGTTAATTAATGGCCCTTGTTGCAGCACGACAAAATAAAAAGAAAACAAAATGCAAAAATAACAATACAAGCATTTCCATAAAACCACACATGCCCTCGGGGTACCTATACTCAATCATACTATTCAGTCTCACAACCCTGGCAGCCTACTTACATTATTGAGGTAACATCTCTCCACCCATCTTGGATAGGGACCATCAGGTATCCTTTTGTGGTGGTCTATTTTAACCAGAAGTGAGCTAAACTTACTCTAGTCAGAGTACAGAGAAAACACACAGGGTTTGTAGCACTTAGTGGGGTAGCTCACTTACTGTCCACCAAGGAATGGCATGTCGAAGTTTGGAATTCACTCTTTGTCTTCTCTGCTTCCATGTGTGTGAAAATAGATTATGCGGAAATCCTCAGGGACTTTTCCCACCAGTGACTTGATCATACCTAGCACTACATTATTTAAAAGATATTTGAACCTTCAGATGGCTCGGGGTACCGGGATTACACATACAATACTGAATTGTATTAATCCTAGCAGCTGGAATAAATCAGTAATATTAGTTAACCTTAAGAAACACAAATACATACTTAAAATACATTTGCAATAGCTTGAAAACCACATTTAGCAAATGCTCATATAAATTATCCAAGTTAATTATTTATGAACATTTTTCATAAACCAATGTGAAAAAAAATATTATCTACTTTACGATATCCAAAGTAGAAAAAGTATGCAAACATATACACAATTTCATTATCATACAATAACTCCCTAAAACTATGGTAACGAATACCAACAGACAAATCTCTTGTACATAGAATAACGGTAGGCTTAGAAAGTCTGAACTTAGCATCCTCAAAGTGACCTTTCTTGGGATGAAACAGGCTGCACCATTTGTAGCACCGAAGCATATCAGAATAAAGTAGGAAAGACAACATCCTAAGTTTGAAATACAAAAACATACTAAGATTTTATATACTGTATTGGGGGAAAGGAGTTATATAATCATAGAGGGGAACAAGGCCCAGTTCCTTTAGATGGTTATGGAGCTCCAAAATGACTTTCAATATCTTTATCGTGTTCACCAGGGGGTACTTTTTCCCATATACTACATGGTCACACATCACCTATCCCACAAACCATTTTTTTTAAACAACTTTATTGAAAGTGACATGTCACAATCCGGACCGTGTAACATATAAAATTACATCAACGGTAATACAGCATATTGGTGGTCATTACAACCCTGGCGGACGGTGTTAAAGCTGCGGAAATACCGCAAACAGGCCGGCGGACAAAAAAAGGGAATTATGACCCTGGCGGAAACCGCCAACAAAGACAGCCACTTTAACACTCCGACCGCCACGGCGGCACAGACAAGCATCGCGGTCACCGCCAACAGACAGGCGGGAGACAAAGTACCGCCCACACTATTACAACCCACCAATTCGCCACCTTTTCCAGGGCGGATTCACCGTGGATAAAAACACGGCGGAAACAGCTTTTGCTATGGGAAAACGCTCACCTGAACACATCCCACGAGGACTCCATGGAGCCAGAATTACAAATACTCCCTGCCCTTGTCTTTCTGCTCCTCTACGACCAACAGCTACGTAGGTGCCGAAGACACCGGTGAGTACTGCACCTACGACACGGGGAGAGGGGAGGCAAAAGTTAGGGGGACACCCACCAAACACCCCCACCCCCACCCTCGCATATTACAACATACACACCAATGCATTCACAAAAATCACAGTAACAACCCACAATCCCCCCGGAAGAATGCAAAGATTGTAATGTGCCAATATACATGTCATACAAAAATATACAGATATATATATTTGAAAATCAGTCATAATTATATACAATACGAGAAGTAGTGCAGATATGTACACAACAATGTCCGTGCACCAACAGTCCAAAAATGCATGGGCGAGGCCCACAAACGATACCTGACCACAATCGGAGAGAACACTGCCGGGGCATCAGATCGAAATACTACAGGCACCTCAGGGGGAAGGGAAGGGGGGGCACCTCAGCCAGATGAATGCAAAGCCAGATCCACGAGGAGGCTCCATGCCCACTGTGCCATCCTGGGGAGTGCAAAGCCACAGTCTCTCAAGTCTCTACAGTGGGTGGGTTGCCCACTGTGCCATCCTGGGGAGTGCAAAGCCACAGTCTCTCAAGTCTCTACAGTGGGTGGTTTGCCCACTGTGCAATCCTGGGGAGTGCAAAGCCACAGTCTCTCAAGTCACTACAGTGGGTGGCTTGCCCACTGTGCCATCCTGGGGAGAGCAAAGCCACAGTCCCTCAAGTCTCTACAGTGGGTGGTTTGCCCACTGTTACATCCTGGGGAGTGCAAAGCCACAGTCTCTCAAGTCTCTACAGTGGGTGGGTTGCCCACTGTTACATCCTGGGGAGTGCAAAGCCACAGTCTCTCAAGTCTCTACAGTGGGTGGGTTGCCCACTGTGCCATCCTGGGGAGTGCAAAGCCACAGTCTCTCAAGTAGATGCAGGTCTCTACTGGTACTGGGTGGGACTGGTGCCCAGACTGGATGAGTCTCCCCGTGAAACTTTCAGTCCTGTCACTGTCCCAGCTGCACATGGGATAAGGATGCCTGATGTGGCGGGCTATTCATTCCTACACGGTGCTTGCCCTGTTCAGCGGTGCTTTGCCATGGCGGTGCTTGCCCTGTTCAGCGGTCTTCACCATGGCGGTCTTGGCCCTGTTCAGCGGTGCTTTGACATGGCGGTGCTTGCCCTGTTCAGCGGTCTTCACCATGGCGGTCTTGGCCCTGTTCAGCGGTGCTTTGCCATGGCGGTTCTGGACTGTTCAGCGGTGCTTTGCCATGGCGGTCTTTGCCCTGTTCAGCGGTGCTTTGCCATAGCGGTCTTTGCCCTGTTCAGCGGTGCTTTGACATGGCGGTTCTGGACTGTTCAGCGGTGCTTTGACATGGCGGTGCTTGCCCTGTTCAGCGGTCTTCACCATGGCGGTCTTGGCCCTGTTCAGCGGTGCTTTGCCATGGCGGTTCTTCACTGTTCAGCTGTGCTTTGACATGGCGGTGCTTGCCCTGTTCAGCAGTCTTCACCATGGCGGTCTTGGCCCTGTTCAGCGGTGCTTTGCCATGGCGGTTCTGGACTGTTCAGCGGTGCTTTGCCATGGCGGTCTTTGCCCTGTTCAGCAGTGCTTTGCCATGGCGGTCTTTGCCTGTTCAGTGGTGCTTTGACATGGCGGTTCTGGACTGTTCAGCGGTGCTTTGACATGGCGGTACTTGCCCTGTTCAGCGGTCTTCACCATGGCGGTCTTGGCCCTGTTCAGCGGTGCTTTGCCATGGCGGTTCTGGACTGTTTAGCGGTGTTTTGACATGGCGGTGCTTGCCCTGTTCAGCGGTCTTCACCATGGCGGTCTTGGCCCTGTTCAGCGGTGCTTTGCCATGGCGGTTCTGGACTGTTCAGCGGTGCTTTGCCATGGCGATCTTTGCCCTGTTCAGCGGTGCTTTGCCATGGCGGTTCTGGACTGTTCAGTGGTGCTTTGACATGGCAGTTCTGATACGGACATTGGTGTGTGGCATGACGTTCTCTACACTGGGCATTGGTGTGTGGCATGACGTTCCATCATTGCCCAGCGGGGCTGTGGCAGCCGGGGCCCTCCTGGGCACTGACTCTTGTGGTGGTCTCCTGACCAGTGACGATACTTGGGCGCTCCTGGGCACTGACTCTGGCGGTGGTCTCCTGACCAGTGACGATACTTGGGCCCTCCTGGGCTGTGACTCTGGCGGTGGTCTCCTGACCAGTGACGATACTTGGGCCCTCCTGGGCTGTGACTCTGGCGGTGGTCTCCTGATCAGTGACGATACTTGGGCCTTCCTGGGCTGTGACTCTGGCAGTGGTCTCCTGACCAGTGACGATACTTGGGCCCTCCTGGGCTGTGACTCTGGCGGTAGTCTCCTGACCAGTGACGATACTTGGGCCCTCCTGGGCTGTGACTCTGGCGGTGGTCTCCTGACCAGTGACGATACTCGGGCCCTCCTGGGCTGTGACTCTGGCGGTGGTCTCTGGACCAGTGATGACGGTGCTGGCGGTTGTGTCTGGACCGCCGGAAATGATGGCGCACTTCTCCGCCGTGACACTCACAACAGGCTGGGCAGACTTCCTCTGGCCCTTCCCCACCTTTGGTGGAGTCACAGCTGACTCTCCAATCCCCTTCGAACCCATGTCAGTTGTTGTCCCACCAGGAGTCTTAACACGGTCCCGTCGTCCACTCTCCAATTTTAGAGCCTTTACAGGGGGTGGGCTGCCAGTGCCTTGGCTTCGGGTCCTACTGCCTGCCCTAGTGGCCGGTGCACTCCACAAGCCTTGAACACGCACCACTGGTATTGGAGGCTTTTTGGCTGAGGCGCTACGACGGGACTGATGAATTGGAGGTGGGGTGGGGGCAAAAAGGTCAATTTTACAGAGGGACAGTTTCTGACGAACACTGGGATGGGTAGCTGGAGGGGGTCTGGGAGTGGAGGAAGAGGAGGTGGTTGTCGGAGGTGTCACTTTAGCTGTTTTGGGTGCAGGTGCAGGTACTGGAGGCTGTCGTGAGGTGGATGGACGTTGGGTGAGTGATTGCCGGCGTTTATGTAATTTGGAAGGGGGCGTCACAGACACACTGGGAGAGGACAAAGGGGACGTGTAAATGGCAGTGGAGGTGGTGAGTGCAGGTGAGCGGCTTGTGGTGCTGGGTGTCCTGGTGCGAGTCCTAGTGCCTGTAGATGTGGTGCATGCAGGTGTGTGTGTAGACGAGACTGGGAGGGAGGAGGGAGAAGAGGAGGAGGGGGACACAGTGGAGACAGTGGATGTTGCTGTGTCTGTATGGGTGTGATGCTTGTGTGAGTGCCTGTGGGATGTGTGGTGCCTATGTTTGCTTGAGCTACTTTTGGGTGTTAACTTGTGTGCATGCTGCTCTGTAGGTGTGCTTTGGATGGGCTGGGGTACAGGGGATTGGGTCTGGGTGGAGGAAGTTGAAGGGGGGAGGCTAGACACAGGGACAATGGCTGCCATCAGTGCTGAGGCCAGAGATTGCAGGGTTCGCTGAAGGACAGCCTGACCAGAATGAATGCCCCCATAGGAATGCATTACCGTGTTGCAACTCTCGTTCTACACCCTGGATGGCATTCACAATGGTAGACTGCCCAACAGTGAGTGACCTGAGGAGGTCAATGGCCTCCTCACTGAGGGCAGCAGGGGTGACTGGGGCAGGGCCTGAGGTGCCTGGGGCAAAGGTGATGCCCACCCTCCTGGGTGAGCGGGCACGGGGCGAACGCTGAGGGGCTGCTTGGAGGGCGGTGCTGGTAGGGGAGGTGGCGGCTGTACCTGTAGAGGAGGGGGGCACAGATGGTGCCGCCACCACAAGGGAGCCCCCATCGGCGAACGAGTCTGTGTCGCTCCTTGGTGATCTTGTGGCCGACGTGAAGCTCCCCTCGCCCTCCGTCCCACTGGAGCATTCAGAGTCCGTGGTGTGGCCCTCCATGGCCATGTGGGATGCAGCTCTCTCGTGCTCTGGTGCCACTGTACCTCTGCCTGATGATGCTGATGTACAAAAGGACAGGGAGAGCAGAAAAAGGGGGGGAGACAGAAGAAAGAGAGTTTTAGTGCATGGCATACCGCGGACAAGACAGACACAGCAGCCCCCTGCATTACGCCGTGCTCCTGCCCTCTGCATATGCAATTTCTGGGATATGGCCTACATGGCGATGGTGGACATCTGCGCGCATGGATGCCACAGGGACAACTGTACCTCGACTTGGCACTCTGCTGAGGTGGGGTAGAGTGCCACATGGCCTACATTACGGAGGGGCCTTGCCTACCGAACTTGCTCTGGCCTAGGGACACCCACAGCCCACCTCCCCCACCCAGACACCTCCACTGCACGCAAAGTCCGCAGAATGAGAGTGTACTCACCCCCTTGTGTCTGCTGTGATGCCCTCAAGCGCCCATCCAACTCCGGGTAGGCCACCGCCAGGATCCGGAACATCAGGGGGGTCATGGTGCGACGGGCACCCCTCCCACGTTGGGAGGCCATCCCCAGCTGAGCCTCCGCCGTCTTCTTGCTGCAGTGGCGAATGTCCTCCCATCTCTTACGGCAGTGGGTGCCCCGTCTCTGGTGGGCCCCCAGGGTCCGAACCTCCTTGGCGATGGCACGCCAGATGTCCCTCTTCTGGTGGGTGCTGACCTACATGACATGCACAAGGGAAGAGGAACAGTCATTACCAACTGCACCGTCGATGTGAGTGCCCCCCTCCCTACTCTGGCCATGTGGCCCATTCATTCCCATGCATTAATGTTCTATCAACTCTGCCCCCTTCCCTCTTCCAACCAGCCCTCTCCACCCAGGCCTAGCCCATACAACGTGCTCCCTGTGTACTAACCTGTTGGTCTGGAGGACCGTAGAGTAGCGTGTCCTGGGGGAGGACCCCATCCACAAGTTTCTCCAACTCCTGTGCAGTGAAGGCAGGGGCCCTTTCCCCAGATTCAGCAGTCATCGTCGCTTCCAGACCGAGGTCACAGCAGCACTTGCAGTGTAGGTCCTCTCCTGTCGAAGGTCAAGTATCGAGTGATTGAACATATAGAAAATGGCGGTGATGTCCGCGGCGGTGTGCATCATCACCGCCGGAGCACCTGTTCATTGGCTCCTGGGACCCATAGGGTCCAATGTTAACCAATGCAGCATTGCGCCGCGGTCTACGACCGCCTACCGCGACGGTGTACAACGCCAGCGCAGTTACCCCACAATCCCATTGTCCCAGTTTAGAGGTCAGGCAGCCGCCATTTCAGGGGCCCACATGGCTTCATTTACTACTGCGTCACACATAGCTAGGCCTACACTCAACACACATACAGGAAGGGTTTTGTGTCTGGTGTAGTCTTGTGTGTAACTGTGGGTACATACCTGGAGGAATAATGACTGGTTCTTCGCTGTTGTCCTTTGTAGGCACCGTCAGCTGGGACATATGAGAAGATGACGGAATCCTCTGGTGTACCGACCGCTGGTGGACCTGTTGACAATGGAAGAGAGACATGTCATCGTAACCTACCAGTTTGACCGTGCCACTATCCAGGAACTAAGTACCCAGTTGGAGCCAGACCTGATGTTACCGATCCGCCATCCGACTGGAATCCCCCCTGACGTGCAGGTGCTGTCAGTGCTCCATTTCCTTGCAAGTGGGTCATTTCAGACTACTGTGGCCAAGGCATCAGGGATGTCCCAGCCTATGTTTTCCAACGTCTTGTCCAGAGTGTTGTCTGCCCTGCTGAAACACGTTAGGAGATACATCATTTTCCCTCAGGTGGAGGATTTGCCTACAGTCAAAGGTGACTTCTATGCCCTTGGACATATCCCCAACGTCATTGGTGCCATTGATGGGACCCATGTAGCTCTGCCCCCCCCCACAGGAGTGAACAGGTGTACAGGAACAGGAAGAGTTATCATTCCATGAATGTCCAGATGGTCTGTTTGGCAGACCAGTACATCTCGCAAGTAAATGCTATATTCCCTTGCTCAGTGCATGACGCCTACATCCTGCAGAATAGCAGCATCCCTGATATGAACGGTCAACTCCAGAGGCACCGTGTATGGCTATTGGGGGACTCTGGTTACCCCAACCTGTCATGGCTATTGACCCCAGTGAGGAATCCCAGGACCAGGGCAGAGGAACGGTACAATGAGGCCCATGGGCGGACTAGGAGGGTGATCGAATGCACCTTCGGCCTCCTGAAGGCCAGGTTCAGGTGCCTCCATATGACAGGTGGATCCCTATTCTACTCACGAAGAAGGAGTGCGACATCATCATCGCCTGCTCGATGCTCCATAATTTGGCTTTGTGACGCCAGGTGCCTTTTCTGCAGGAGGATGATCCAGATGACGGTGTTGTAGCAGCTGTGGAGTCTGTGGAGCCTGTGGACAGTGATGAGGATGAAGCTGAGGAAGAAGACAACAGGGAGTCAGTCATACAGCAATATTTCCAGTGAGACACAGGTGAGAACATTTTGTGGTTTAACATTACATTCACTTTCACACGTCTACCTCTATCCTGTTCCTCGATTTAAATCACTATTTGTTCACTGAGTTGTACCCTTCCATTACGGTTTCACAGGTGTGGTTACCTACGTGCCAACTGCTTGCATCCTTCAAGGGCTTGTGATGTGTGACATAGGTATGTTAGCCTTACAATGCTAAAGTTATTATGACACTGTCATTGATAATACAAATTACCAAATCATAGACTGACTCCAGATTGTTTTGTGTTTCAAGGGTGTTTATTTAAGTGCTCAAAAATGAAGAGGGGTTGTTAAAAGGTGATGGGGGATGGTGGAGGAATGTCCATGGCAGACTCCAGTCTATTAGTCTCACAGGTGCACTCCCATCTTGGCATAGGAAGTGGAGCTGGGGCAGTTCGAATATGGACAGGGTAACAAAGTGGGACAGTGGGAGAACAATCAGGGTGGTCTCATTTCCTGGCGGGGGTCTTGCCATCTTGCTCTGTCCTGTTCCTGGATCTCAGGGACTGCTTGCGTGGTGGTTGTCCGTCTGCAGGGGGTGGGGTGCTGGTGTGGTGGTCCTGTGGTGGGGTGTCCTGTCCACTAGCGCCGGCGGAGGTGGTGGTCAGTTCATCGTCCTGGCTAGTGTCAGGGGCCCCTTGGAGTGCCACGGTGTCCCTCAAGGTCTGCTGTATGTCCTTCAGCACCCCTATGATGGTGCCCAGGGCGGAGCCGATGGTCCTGAGCTCCTCCCTGAACCCCAAATACTGCTCCTCCTGCAGGCGCAGGGTCTCCTGCAACTTGTCCAGGACCGTCGCCATCGTCTCCTGGGAGTGGTGGTATGCTCTCATGATGGAGGAGAGGGCCTCGTGGAGAGTTGGTTCCCTTGGCCTGTCCTCCCTCTGTCGCACAGCAGCCCTCCCAGTTCCCCTGTGTTCCTGTGCCTCCGACCCCTGGACCGTGTGTCCACTACCACTGCCCCCAGGTCCCTGTTGTTGTTGGGGTGGTGGATTACCCTGGGTGCCCTGTAGTGGTGGACACACCGCTGATTGACCTGTCCTGGGTAGGGAGGTTTAGGCCCGTTGGGTGGGTGCTGTGCTGGTGTTACCAGAGGGTGGAAGGTTGGTGTTGGGCTGTGCCTGTGCAAGGGGAACCGACTGTCCTGAGGCCCACGATGGTCCGGGCTGGTCATCAAGATCCAGTAGGGCAGAGCTGCTCTTGTCACTGTGGGCCTCTTCTGGGGGTGGAGTGGTGTTGTCTGGACCCTCTGGTGTGGTGACGGTCCTTCGGGTTCCTGCAGGGGCATAAGAGCATGATTATTGCATTTGTGTGTGTCATGGTGTGCAATGGGTGGGTGACCGTGTACCCCAGTGCTAGCATTCCTGTGTGTGGGTTTGTGTGATGATGGTTGGGGGGGTGTTCTGGGTATGTGCAGTGGGCCTGCTTTAGTGAGGGGTGTCCATGCTTAGTTGTGTCATGCAGGGCTTAGTCTTGGGATGGGTGGTTGGTGTCATGGTTACATTAGTGAGGAGTTGTAGTGATAGGGGAGGGGGTGAGGGAGGGGGTGTGATAGCATGCAGGTAGGGTGGGGGATATGATAGTTAAGATTTGACTTACCAGTGTCCCATCCTCCACCGACTCCTCCGAGGCCCTCAGGATGCAAGATGGTCAAGACTTGCTCCTCCCATGTTGTTAGTTGTGGGGGAGGAGGTGGGGGTCCGCCTCCAGTCCGCTGAACCGCGATGTTGTGCCTGGAGACCGCTGAACGCACCTTCCCCCGTAGGTCGTTCCACCTCTTCCTGATGTCCTCCCTATTTCTTGGGTGCTGTCCCACGGCGTTCACCCTGTCCACTATTCTGCACCATAACTCCATCTTCCTGGCTATTGATGTGTGCTGTACCTGTGAGCCAAATAGCTGTGGCTCTACCCGTACGATTTCCTCCACCATGACCCTGAGCTCCTCCTCTGAGAAGCGGGGGTGTCTTTGGCGTGCCATGGGGTGGTGTGGGTGGGGTGGTGTATGTGTTGATGAGTGTTGTGAGTGTAGTGGTGTGTGGTGTTTTGTGAGTGGATGTTGTGTGGGTGATGGTGTTGTGTGCCTTTGTGTGATGGGGTTGTTAATTGCTGTGCTCTCTCTCTGGCCTTCTTTCAGAATTTCTGGTCGTAGGGGTTTGTGGGTGATGTGGGTGTGTGTTTTATATTGTGTTGGGTGTGTGGGAGTGGTGTCTGTATGTGTATCAGGTGTGTGTATTTGGAAGTGTCCAATGTGGCTGTGTTTTGGAGATGTGTGTTTATTTTGAGCGCGGCGGTGTGTACCGCCAATGGAATACCGCGGTTGAATGACCGCCGCCTGGATTCGTGGGTCGTAATAGCATGGGCGTGTTTCTGTTGGCGTGGAGGTGGAGGATTTGTTTACGCCAGTTTCTCACTGACCTTTGGTGTGGCGGTGTTGTGTGGGTGTCTGAATTTCGGCAGATTCCGAGATGTGTGTCATAATAGCTGTGGTGGTATACCGCCGCTGCGGCTGTGTTTTGAGGTCTTCTGCACGGCGGTAAGCGCCTTTTACCGCCAATGTTGTAATGACCCCCATTGTCTATAGGCGGTTTGGCAACCAATGTACACAACTGCGGGGCAGAAACCACCTTTGGTGCGTAGCCCTTTCACATGAAAGAGTGAGCATTTTTGCAAACATGAAGATAAAAATAAAGGTTCTAGTGGAATATTAAACACATCAAAAACCTGTTAGATATTTGCTGCAAACAGACATTAGCCACAGTTAAGTACAAGTCAGTTTATTCTTAAAAAAAGAAGTTGCAGTAGCTTGGAATGCAAGAAATAAACACATTCTCTCTCCTTGTCACTGTAAACTATTAAAATAGAGCAGAAGCCCGGCCTTTCAACACAGCTGCTGACTCTGGTAGCAGGCAATGTGAGGTCAGACCTGTCTGGGGCATCACAAGTCGACGATTAAAACGAAATTAGTGACTGTCGTTTACACAGGGATTACAGAAACCCATGCATTATAAATGTATAAACGTTGAAAAATCGAAATCATTAGTAAACAAAATATATTTAAATCGCTTATCAACAAGTCATGCCTTACTAATGCAAGTGCTGAGTTATTAGCTCTGCGAATGTTTGTCTTTAAAGTGCTGTTTAAAAAACGTAAAAGAAAAACTCATTACAGTATACTGGAAGAAAGGCAAACACGCCTTATGGTATGTCAAACCAGTAATTTGACTTTGATTTTTTCAATCTTTAAAAATGATTTAAATCTTTAAAAATGGTATGGTTTAATTTTTGATATTTTGTAATTTGGGAAAGTGAACAGAATAAAAAAAAAAGAATAAGAAAGTGACACAATGCAAAGGGGAAAGCTTGTCGAGGCCTAATTTACTTTCCACAGTATCAGCCATTTGCTCCTCTGCAGAAGATCAGGGAGCAGATTTGAAGTCCTTCAGGAGAATTGTCATGCTAAGTACACCATCTGCATAAATGCCAGCTGAAAAGTGCACAGATGACCTTTCCCTCATTGTCATAAAAGCCTTTGTGTGGCAAAGCTTATGCTTTTGTGAAATATGTTTAACACAAGACATAAAACACAGATATGTCTTTTATATTTCAAGGAAGCCAATAAATGGTCTATGCAGAAGCTGAGCTCCAGGGGAAGGACAAACACAAGACGTAGATGGAAAACCGTTAAAAAAAAAAACACGCAAATGGCAGTGGCAAGTAGTGGATGGGCTAGAAGCTGATTGTAAGTTCACAATAGGACTTGTGCTAATAAATAGCTTGTGCTGTCTGGTAGCCTCGACCTAAAATATATTCCCAACAAATAACCACACAAAAAATCCTATTAGTTTTAAATCACAATAATACACATTATTTACAGAAGGAAAGTGATTACTTATTCTAAGCACAAAAAATCCCATGCATGGTGATGAATGTGCACATCCTACTCCGAGTGCCCCAGCCGCATGGATATCTGGATCCCTGGTACTGATTTTTTGTCACAGGCGAACACGGATCATGCGTGTGCACCATGACCTTGCCTGTCTCATGATAATGCAGTCCTGTAAGTTTGGGAGTGGCGCACTAAGAGCTACCCCTGTAGTGAAAGTGGGCTACTGCCCTACTAGAAAATAAGTTACACAAGCGCTGTGGTGGCAACATATCAGTTTTATGTTTAGTGGTAATCAGTAGAGTGAACAGGCCTTTTTACCTATGTCATGGTAGTGGTGCCTATGGGCCCTCTCATATAAAGTTCTGCTGCTGTGTATTTAACTCATTATTGACCTACATAATGATGATGTGTATCACCAGAGAGCAAAGGACACTTGCATGTGCATCTGGGATGTATGTGTGCCTATGCATGGTACCAAACATGGAGGCCAGAGGGTTCCATTTTGGAAGTCAACAGCCTAGTAAGGTTAGAAAAGGTGAAGACTGCTACCCCCAGACAGGAGATATGGATTGTTAATATTTCTGAAGGCTGGGGAGGGAACACACACACTGGAGGAAAGAAAGCAGGCCATACTCTGTGCATATTAAAGGTGTCTTTGATTCTAAGAAGAGTTATTTGTCAGTAGGGCTTGGGCTCACCGTCAGGGAGGTGGCGGGTCTGATAAGGTTGGCAGTGCAGGAACAGGAAATCATGGAAGAGGGTAAGGCTTAGGTCTTTGAACTTTTTGAGGCATATTTCAGTGAAGGCTGCCAGCCAGGTGTGATCCCTGGTTATTCCCTTGGGCCACATTGTTGGTCACTCAAAACTGGAGCCACTCCTCCTGTGGCAGACTGTCCCTTTGACAAAGACAGGGCAGTGGAGAGGGCACTTCAAAGTAGTCAACACCTACACCAGGAATATCTAAGGACCACACCCTAAATCAGATACGTGTCTACATTTCTACTACAAAGGTGGAAGCGTGAGTCCCACTGTTCTATAGCTGGCTTCAACAGGAAAGGAGATCAACAAGACTTCTAATTGTTGGAACCAGGACTAGGGACTAAGGTTTGGTAATCTTACTATTGAGGGAAGGGCCACCACCAGCAAGTCAAGTATGCATGCAAAGACCAGCAGATCCTTTGAGGAGGAGGAGGGTGAGTACCTGGAGGGAGTGAGGCCCAGCAGGGATACTGCTAGGTGGATCATAGTGAGGGAAGTGTGAGACACCCATTCCAGTTGGGAGCATTGCAGAAGTGTGGGCTATCCACCCTCTTTTGCTGAAGCTAATGCTGAGAGGTGAGATCAGCGACTCCCATGTGCCAGTAAAGAACCATCATGAAGCTAGGCTTGTCTGCCTTGTGAGAGGTGGGATGTGCAACCCCATGTGCCAGGCGGTGGCCACTGTGAAGCAAGAGGCCTGAATCTGTGGGCAACAAAGTCAGCACCCACCTAAGTGCCAGGAATTACATCACCCTGAAGATAAGGCCATTGCCTGTGTGCAAGCCGAAGTTGGTGATACGTGCGTGAATGGAGCATTACCGTGAAGATAAGGCCGTCTCTTGTGTGCAAGCCCAAGCCCGCACCCTGGATTGTCATGCCACAAATGCTGTGACGAACACTTACTGATTGCTGCGGTAGCTGAGAGAGGACATAGGACACCAATGTGGGCCGTCTGATGACTGAAAAGGCCAGCCGCACCATCTGGGAATGACTGCAAGAGGTCACAACCCTCAGCATCGGGAGACTGAAGCCCGTAAAAAAGCAGCCTGGTCTTCCTGTGCTTGATGGCTAGCATCAGGTCAGTTAAGACTGTTCTAGGCCAGTGGGCCTGCTGGGGATTTGCACAACCTCAGCACCTAGCACTGCTTACATTAAACTGTAAGGCAACTCAGAGTTTGTCACATTGGGACTAGCATGGGCTGCATTCGGAAGTCACCTTCATTATTGAACAGTCAATAACCTTCCCCACTAGAAGGAAGGTTCCGCCCAGGACAATGCTAGCATGTCAACCTTAAGAGACTGTAGGGATTATTTAGTATCTTATTTCTATGCTTTGTTTGTTCACCGTAAACTACTCCTTTTTCCACAAAATGGGGTATTTAACTGGACAATCAGCTTATTGCCATAACTGTTTGTACTGTGAGTCGTGTGACTGTGTATGCCTTACACCTGCCCCTGCTTCAAAGAGCCTTGGACTGCTCAACTCATTGAGAGTCAAGTGTTGAAAGGGGTAGCACTTGTCCCATTTTTCAGGACCTATAGGAGCTTCAGGCAACAGGGCAAGCAGTAACCCCTGCTTGCCCTGTTGCCCTCTGAAAGGCGTGCTGATACATTTTTTATAACCAAATGTTATTGATTTTACAATACAAGAATATTGGAACAAAGGCAGGAAGGAGGGAAAAAGAGGGGAGAAAGGAAGCTACACCATTTGCATAATGGGAGTGCAGCAGGGGACATTGACAGGCCAGACCAACATGAAAGCCAGGCATAGCAGTATGAGTAACTTATAGCATTACCTCAATTGGCCCCATTTCTTTCCACGTGCAGAGCAGACTGGTTCCTTCAGTTTGGTGCACCAATGCATCGCAGTTCTCCATTTGGCCTGGGAGTGGGCTTAGGTAGATTTCCATTGTTCTGCTATTGGTGCATTTAGCCACGGTAACTCCAATACCCAGCACCATACTTTCCCCCTAGGGCCACCCACATCACCCAAGATACCCAGCAGGGCAGTGCACAGGGAGCAGTCAGTTAGAAAGTGTGTTGAAATGTGATGAAGTGGCAATCAAATCCCATGTTGTAAAAGCCGCATTTGTGTCAGGGCTGCTAAATTTGCATCCATCCTCCCGAGGCGATATGTGAAGGTATTTCAGTGCAATAAGGCTCAGATGGGAGAACCAACTACCAATTCTTTTGGGGTCAACTTTGCGTCCCACCAGTCATTATCATCCAACAGCCCCATCCAGCCCTCCCACGTATCTCAGAGGGTTCTAAATTGATTGGGGCATTGGATATTAGGGAACAATATAAAGGTCAGATGTCACATTGACCCATGGTTCCTAACATGACTTTAGAATCTAGTGGATTATACTCTGGAAGAGTGGTCATGGACAAGGTACAAAAAGGCTCCCAGCCAGCCATTGCAGACTGGAAGGACAGTGTGTTTACTAACAGTTTGACTTTGCCATTTAAACCAATAGCAAAGCCACCATGTCCCTTAACATCAAATATAAGTCTCCCCTAAGGAAGACCTATGGAGTCCTATGGTTGGGAGCTGTATTTTGTTAAGTAAGACATATGTTTTTCATTATGTCTTAGCAGCAACAATTCCAAATTGCCGTTTTGCTGTGGATAATGTTGGTAGCCCCATTGGCTAACACAGAGTTACCGGGTGGCATTCCAACACGGCTAACTTTTGAGTGGTACTGGGTCATGCAGGGTATCCAATTTATTATGGCATTAAATGCAACCTGTAGGCCAGGTCAAAATGAATGTCACTATTATAGGAAGGCAACTTTTAGAAAGTTGCCACTCTGTGCTCTGCTCATCCAGTAGACTCACAAAGGCAAACACACACAGGCAGCTTTCTGACTGCCTGAGATGTGTGAGCAACTCAAAGACTCAGGAAAAAAGACAATGCAGCAGCAGCACGGTATCACCTCTTGTGCTAGGATGGCCACATGGGAGGTAGCCCAGAGGCAAGCTTCAATGTAGAAGCTGCCTTCGATGGGATGCCTGACTCAATACCCCTGAGCAGGATGCCTTTTGTTCCTGTAGACAGCATGGAGACAGGGCCTGAAAGTGGAAACTTGCCCCCAAACCGGTTTTACAGTGGGCATGTAGCCCTCAGGTAGCAACACCTCTAAGGTGGGCTCCTGATGACTGAGGAAGCTCCTGATGACTGAGGAAGGGTCGTGCCATCTTGAAAGGGGCAAGAATGTGGCATTCTGGGATAGCCAAATACCACAAATCACAGGAACTTCATCACTAGGTACAAGGGTACCCAGTAGCACATTGGTTTGTGACTGTACATGGAACCTCTGGCACCCTGACCCTCAGATCACACTGAAATTGGAGAGAGGACTGAAGAAGGCCTACCCAGCTTCCTTGGACCCCCACAAAGAGAGGCTGCATGCTCCTAAGGACTGCACCTTCTGAACTTTGGGCTAGCAAAGTCTGGTCAGTGCCTACAGTTCCTGGCTCAGGGAAAAGTTGATTCTCGACATCCAACAACAGCAGTGACTCCAAGGATCAGTCAGCTGATCTCCAGGAGTCAGCTCCAGGGACAAAAGAGCTGAAAGAGCCAAACCAACAATTGATAGCCACCGCAGAGGTTTTGCAGCTACCAGTTGCCGGGCATCCAAGAGGACAAATCTGAGCTAGCCAAAAACTGCACTAGTGTCTGCTGACCCCTGAAGTGCTATGCAGGACCAGATTTGTCAAACCCAAGGGACACTAGCCCCCACCAACAGATTTTGCCCCAACTGCAGTGCAGATTGACCAGTAGCCCAGCATCGGTTGACCAACTACTGCAACGTAGAGGACTTCGAGGGTCCCCAACCTCTGTGGCCAAGTTTGTCTCACTTCACTCATTCACCAAGGAACTTCCACAAAGGCATCCCCATCGACTGCACCGCAACCAGAACATCCTTTGAGCATCTTTTTGCCTACATACCTCAGCATCAGGACCACTCCATTGATGAATATGGTGGCCGTCCTGTAAAGTTTGGATCGTGCCTTAAAAAATGCTCTGGTGGCCACGTAACTGTACAAAATATTCTTTCTGGCCCCCTAGACCTGTCCTGCGAGACTGGGTTGCCCAATTTTAAAAACTTTTCAAACAATTCCAAACTGTTTGTGGCCAATGCTTGTTTGCGGTTAATATTAAAGTTATTTATTTCTTCCAAAATCTGTATCTCCCGAACCCTCCAGTGGATTTTGATGGCTAAGGTTTCTAAGGATTCATAAAAATATAATCTATTTTTAGAACTTGGTGTCTTGTTTCTTTCATGTAGTATGACTTTCTTATTCTGTTGCTTGGTGCTGTTAAATGCTTAATACATTGGTCCTTTGCTAAGCCTTACTGCTCGCTGCTACAGATACCCAGAGCTGAGCTTAAGGTTAAGTAAATGTACCTCACTGGACCCAAGGTAGTATTCTTAAGTGTACTACACGATGAGGCCTCCCAGCCACATTATATAGTACACCTAAATCCTCACAATTTACTATTTCCACTCCAATACAAACCATTTTGGGGAAGGTGTTAGACATTAATGGGATTACGTTTACTATTCTGAATTCAACCTATACCATTTTGGGAATGGTGTTGGGCCCTAAATGGATTAGATTTACTATCTGCACTCCAATCTAAACATTTTGGAGAAGGTGTTAGACCATAGATACTCACAAACATTTTCCTAGGGGCCACAAAATATGGTCTGTGGTGAGCCCGAGGGCGGCAGTGATGTTGGCAGGATAGGAGTGGGGCTTTGTGGGTGGTTAAATGGTGAGGTATACTTTATTTGCTTCTTTTCCTTTACTTTAGGTAGTTTGTAAATATAAGCTTCCCCATGTTTAACATATTTCTGAATGCTAGTGCTCTCAGAAGTAAACAGCAGCCCAGTGCTGCTGTTAATCTGGGGGCCACATGAGAAGGTTAGGAGGGCCGCAGGCGGCCCCCGGCCATACTTTGAGTATCACAGTGTTAGACAATAAAGGGGTGACATTTAGCATTCCTTCAAGGCAGTACATTATTTTTCAAAATCATAAATAGCAATAAAAACAAATAAATATATCTTATTGTACATTTTTGCAATGTACATAAATACTAAAAAAATAAAAATAAGACAGTATCAAATAAAACATACCAATAAACATAAACCACATTTACAAACAAATAAAACCTAATTTAAAACTGATAATTAAATTTGAAAAAATAAATATAAATAATAACAAGTAAAATATCTATTAACTACACAATGTAAATTTTCTACAACAGTTATACTAACAATATAAATATAACATGAATTACTAATAACATAAATGTATATTTTTATATACATTTAAACATTAATACTTTATTAATAGCATAAAACAAATTAAAATAACATTTAATTAAAAAGTAAGACAATATATGCACACAATAACTACACATATACACAAACCCAAAATATGTTTTAAAAATTAAATACGTTTATAAAAAATACATTACTTGAAAAATGTATTTAATCATTGAAGTAAAATTATAACTAAAATGTTAACAATGAACAAAAATGTACAATATTAAACCTTACATTTCAAAATGTAACTATAAAAAAATACAAATACAGGAAACTGTAGGTATTGAACATACACACAATATGCCAATATGAGAGGTTTTCAACTCTGACTTTTAATAGTGTATAGCTACAGACAATTAGTATAGTCAATAATATCTCAGTCAAGACACTTAGGGCCTGATTTAGATCTTGGCAGTAATAGTCCCAATGTTGCCTTTCCTTCTGAAAATCCATCTGCTGCCATGACGGTCCAAAGCCCTACTTAGATCTTACTGGGAGCATAGGTGAAAGACCGCTGACGGTCCGCCGTCACCCCCAGCAATCACCACCCACATCTAAGGAGCCATAGGCTAAAGTGGCTGACGGCGGGACACCAGCCCCTTTTCCCGCTGACCCAATCACGATGTGCATTCCTGCCAACGCAACTGTGGTGGCTAAACCTCCACACCTGAGTTGGCAGCTTGGGAGGGATAAAAGGATAAAACTCACCTATTTTGCACTTTCCACATTTCCTGCCACCATGAGCACACTCAAACCAGTCCTGATGTTGCTAATGGGTCGGTCCAAGATGAAAGTTAACCCCATTGTCGCCGGAACAGAAGGTAAGTCATGTTCATTCCTGTTATCTTCGGAGTTGTTGCTTCACAGTAGTACTGGACCAATGCATATGTAAATATTTTTGGCAAACAACACCATAATGATGTACAATGCTTATGTGTGTAGTGTTTTAATTAGAAAATGTATCAGAACAGACCTTGAGATGTAAGTAGCACCCACGAATCTGGTATAAACTGTCTTCATGGGAATGAACACCTACAAAAAGTCACAGGAATCACAGAGAGGAATGTGTCCACACAGGAATGCCCAATAATTCCCGAAAAAATCAAAAGCTGAAACAGTTTACCCTTTCATAACAATCCTATGATAATGTAGCAATTCCACTACAACATGCTTCAGGTAGGTGACACAGAATGTCTACCAATCTTTCTGCTATACTGTAATCATGGCAGAGATGTACAAAGGTCACATGTCCTCTTGATGTGTCCAATATATCACAAACATTAGATGTCACTTAAATGTAAAGTGCCATGTTCTCTGTGTAATGCATATGGGCATATGACTGACAAATAATGTCAAAATAAATACTTTCTCCATTCACAATAACAGAAACACATTTAATTTTGCTGTAAGTGACTAGTAACAACATTAATGCTTAAACAGGTCCATCACAAATGTACAATACTGTACTGTAAAATGTATGCAATAAAAAAAACTAAAATACAGAACTTGTGCTGGTCACTGTCACAAATAAGAGTAAGTGCATGCAACGCACATTAGCAGAAATTACATTATCAGTAAACAATTAGTAACATTCATTAAATATGGCCAGGAAAAAAGTACTCTCAAAAGAAAATTGTATTATCAACATGAGATAATTCTCTCATAAAGTCATAAATAATGTATCCAAATGTACATTAGAAAAACAAGGCACCAGGCCTGTAGTCCACAGTGTGGGTGAATGCCATCAACTTGCCTACTAATGTCACTGCCAACAAAACTCATCTGGAAGGGGAATCCTTGCGGCAGGAAACAGGCACCTCAATGATCTCACTGGGAGAGGGTCCTTGGGTTCAGGAGGGGGGTTTCGAGTTTGGGAGAGGTAGTTTTGGGTTTGAGAGGGGTGGGTTGAGATTTAGAAGGGGTGGTTTGGGATTTGGAAGGGGTAGGTTGGGATGGGTTAGGGGTGGAAAGATGTTTGGGAGGAGTGGATTTATGTTTGGGATGGGTGAGGTGGGATGTAGATGGGGTGGCTTGGAATGTAGAAGTGGTGGTTTGGGAGGTGGATGGGCTGGAAAGACGTTTAAGAGGGGAGGTTTTGGGTTTGGAAGGGGTCAGGGCAAAAAGTATAAGTATATCTTCCTTTGGAAATGGGTAGGGTGGCTCTGGGGAGTTTGGGTTGGGAGGTAGAAGGAGTGACTGTGTGCATGTGTCTGTTGAAGCTGTGGGTGCCTGAGGGTCTGGTGTATATGCTGTATGTTTTGATTTGTGCTTCTGTCTGTTGGGTGGGTGAGTATGGGCATTTGTGTCAGGTATGTGTGTGTGTGTGTGTGTGTGTGTGTGTGCATGTGTCTGTAGTGGAGGGGGTGTGTGTTGTTGTGGTGTCTGTCTGTGTGCTGCTGGTGTGTATAGGTATTGGTGTAGTGGTGGGTGTGCTTACCATGGGTATATGTCAGATCAGCAATGTGGGCTCTGCTTCTCAAAGACGATCATGGCTCTCCTCCTGTGTTCCAATCATCCCTACCTGAGCCTTAACTGAACCACTAACAGAGAGATTAAAACCTGTGATGGAGGCCTATTCTAGAGTATGTTCTTCTGGCAACTTCCGTGGACTGTAAAAGCAAGATGGAACCTTAGCATTAGTTCTGCAACACTACTGTCTGTTCCACTCCTTCCTCTTACCGAACTTAGAGTTGCTTGGACAAACTATTGAGATTTCTACCTGCGATGCAGCTGAAGAGAGGATTAGGCCTTAGATGTATATATGATTATCTTGAGTCTTCTAGTGACCACTGACCTCTGTACCCAGTTGTCAAACTTAGCTATTACTAGAACACAGAAACACCAATTAACAATAGTCTTGTAATCTTAAACACATAGCAGTACAAACACAAATCATGTAATTATCATCTCAGTAATTACCTAGAAAGGAGCAGGTTTCTACATTTGTTGTGTGGCTTCACCCCACATAAAGGTTAACACCTGTTGTTCAAGTTTCTAAGTTTTTGGTTCTTATGTGGTTGCCTTTGTGTTATGTCTGTGACCCCCCCCAAGCATTAATTATCAAGTCTTTACTTGCTCAGTACTGAAAATATTATGCTCTTTATACAGCATCAATGTGGGTTTTACAAGCATTGTATATTTGAGTAGTTTGGTCAATATTCTATGCAGCTTTTGAAAGTCTTGTGCACCTACGTATTTTGTTCAATAGTGTACACTAAATAGCTGGGTACCTTATGCATGCTGAATTCCTTATTATTCATATCTATTTTCTTTTGCAGGTCTGGATCACTGTGCCTGGAAACTCTAAGATGATGATCAGCGTTGGCTCTTGGGAGAACGGCGTTCCTTTTCATGTACGCAGGTCAAAAACTCTTCTCTTGGAGGGAACCTCAAGGCAAAGCAGGCAGCCAGCATTCGGTTGGGTTTAAATAGACTTGCGTCCTATTTGCTGCTGCAATGGCGTGGACCCACGATGGGCATGGCTTATGCTGAGCTTAGGTCAATAATGAGCGTGCACATGAGAGCTCAAAGCAGAACATTATGCTAGTATTCCTGTAATCTTAATTGTGGGCATAATAATCATGAACACATGCCTTATCACATTAACTTGGTTCTGCAATCACATCAACTTGATTCTTCGATTAAAAGCATAAGAATGTGACATATCGTCAGAATAATACTGGCTTGCATTATATACATTGGGCTTTGGTATATACACGTGATGCACGTGTAGTGCTCGGGCTGAGATTTCATATAACACAATGATGTTTACTGGTGTTGGCAGGGACTTGATCCAAATCATGAGCATAATGATGGGTGGATGGCCACCAGAGTTGGATTTGGGGCGTGGATAACCATGGAAATTGGGCAGGCCATGATAGTGTGCTTGTGGTGTGTGTGAGTATTGGTGTAGTGGTGGGTATGCTGCCTGCGGGTGTGCTGGTGGTGTGTGCAGGTGTTGGTGTAGTGGTGGGTGTGCTGACTGTGAGTTTGCTGGTGGTATGTGTGGGTGTTGGTGTAGTGGTGGGTATGGGGTCTGAGGGTGTGCTGGTGGTGAGTGTGGATGTCTGTGTCATGGAGGGTGTGGTGTCCACAAGAGTGCTGATGGTGGGTGTGTGTATTTGTGTTGTGGTGGGTGTGCTGACTGTGGGTATGCTTGTGGTGGATGTGGTGTTGGGAGGTGTGGTGTCTGCATGTGTGTGTCTGTGTCAGTATTTTTTGGCATGTTGGTGTGAGGATGTGCTGCTTTTGGTCATTGTAGTGGGTATGTGCAAATGTAAGAGTGTACTTGGGATAGAGCTCAGTGGGGGGATTTGGGATTGGGAAGGGGTGAGAGTCTGGGAACGAGGTTGGGGTGGGTGAAAGGCTGCACTCAAAGAGGAGGCCAGATCCTTGAAGGACCACTATAGGCCAGACAGGACCAAACAGGGCACATGAATGCAGTCGTGGTAAGACAGCTTATGGGTATTCTGGCCGGCCAGCTCCTCGATGTCATTCAGTAATGCGGTCTGGCCTACAGTGATCATCCTTCAAAGATCAACAGCCTCCTGACTGAGCGCAGCTTGGGACATCGGGCAGGGTGGGGTGGTGCCTACAGCGAAGGAGATGTCACCCTTTTTAGGGGGGGTGGCTACGCCCAGGTGGGGGGAGCAAGAGGGAGGGTGGCGATAGAAACTTACTTGGCAGACAACGACGCAGGTATAACAGATGCTCCAGGGTTCACCACCACTAAGGACTGGTCTTTATTGGAGGCCTCTGAAGAAGATGTTGAGTCACTGGTGGCCTCTGTGCCAGTCCCCTGACACTCCTTGCCACTGGGTTCCTCAGTATCTGTGGAGCCACCTTCCTCCCCACTGATGTGGCCGATTTCACCATTGCCTTGCCCAGATGATGCTGAAATAACAAGTACAACAGTTTGAGTGTATTTGTGCAAACACAATGGGACATGAACTTTGATCACACAACATTTATTCAAAGTCTAGAAATTCCCCATGCCAGCACATATATCATGTATGCCTATGTCTCTTATTCACTTGCAATCCCATGCATTACAAATGGCTTCGACAGGATGAGTAAAAACACAGGTCATGAGACATTTCTAACCCACTCTGGCACAGAGCTAAAAAATATTCACATTTCCGAAAGAGCCATGTGTTGGGCTTCAAATTGACTTCTCAAGATGGAATCCCATAACATCTATGTGATGTTATCTTCCATCTGCAAATGACCCTTTAAGTATCACATTTCTCATCCTCATTGATTTCTCATCTGGACAGAACTAAGGACACCAACATGTTTGAGGGACGTGTAACTCTCTCATCATTATGTCATGGCACCAACTTACTCATGTCAAGTTTGATACATCAACTGCATCATAAGTGTGCAGTTTGCCATGTCTCCAGTAACAGTGCCTAAATGGCCTACTCAATTTGGTGATGAAGCATCCCACCTGACCCAATCATTAAATGGGGCATGTTTGGTTCAACTCACCCTCATGACTTACAGAAAGTGCAGGTACCCCTTTGGTCACATGCAGCCAAGTGCTTGCTCAAAACAGTACTTGGTTTGTGATGAGGGATCCTTCAACATAAAGCAATACACCAGACAGCATGAGACACTGTCTGATTAATTTACAGCTACAGAAATCCTAATGTGCATTGGATATATGTCAACTGTCATGTTGATGCCATAGCGCATTGATGGAAATTAAAAAGGTTAAACAACAAAAATATATACAGACAATAACTTACCCCCTTGATGCTGCTGTTAGGCCCTCAACTGTCCATCAAGGTCTGGGTAGGCTACCACTAGGATGCAGGCTATTGGGGGGTTAGGATGCGGAACACCTGCTTGGATCGTTGGGAGGGCCTCCTGAGCTGGCCTTCGGCAGACTTGTGCATCCGGCGCCACAGGTCCTCCCACCTCTTCTGACAATACAGAGTGCTCTGCTTATGGACCGCAGGGTCTGCATCTTCTTGGCGATGGCCTTCGAAATTTCTCGCTTTAGATGAACGTTGACCTGTATGGATGACAGAAGAGAACAAGAAGAGGCAAGAAGAGAAGTTCTGAGTGATTTGTTTTGTCTGTAATGCTGTGACACAATTTTGTAGCATCACTCACATGCATTCACCAAACATTAACTCTATCTTTAGAGGTTTCTACTGTCGTAGTTGGACTCTTGCTCCTGGGTGATACTGCTGGTTTAGGGATGACAGCACTTTTGTTTGTAGGTGACTGAGTTACTCCTATAACAAGTCACAACTGTTGGCCCAACCCTCCAAGCTCACAAGCAGTACATCAGCAAAAACCAAAACAGGAAAAGGTGATTTCTGGCAGTCTTACGCATGGACTCTAGAGTGTGACATCTCAGGGGAGTCATTGTGGAACGGAAGTTACCCTTTTCTCACGTTAGTAACAAGTCTCAGTCACACACAGGCAATGAAGAAGATGCAGGAGTGTTTTCAATAGGTTTATTTAAAAGACTGCAATCTACTGTAAAATGCATGAACTGCAATAATTAGGATAATGACAATAAAAGAAGCATGATTGTGAAGATGAGAGTCTTGAATACAAGACCCCCACCATCTTGCAATAAACATGAGATTAAAACCCCTAGCATAGAGAATCTAGGGCCAGATGCAGGAAACGATTAGCAAGTCGCAAACGGCAAAAATTGCCGTTTGCGACTCGCTAATCGCATTTTCCTATGCAGAAATGCATATTGCGAGTCGGGACCGACTCGCAATATGCATTTCGGAATCGCAAATAGGAAGGGGTGTTCCCTTCCTATTTGCGATACGGAGTGGCATGCAATACCATTTGCGACCGCATATGCGGTCGCAAATGGTATCGCAGTTACCATCCACTTCAAGTGGATGGTAACCCACTCGCAAATTGGAAGGGGTCCCCATGGGACCCCTTCCCCTTTGCGAATGGACCCAAAACAATTTTTTCAGGGCAGTTAGTGGTCCAAGGGACCACTACCTGCCCTGAAAAAATACCAAAACTAAAGGTTTCGTTTTTTTTTTAAGTGCAGCTCGTTTTCCTTTAAGGAAAACGGGCTACACTTAAAAAAAAAAACTGCTTTATTGATAAAGCAGTCACGAACATGGAGGTCTGCTGACGACAGCAGGCCTCCATGTTTGCGAGTGCCTGGACTCGCTATGGGGCCGCAATTTGTGACCCACCTCATTAATATTAATGAGGTGGGTCATTGCGACCCCATAGCGACTCGCAGACGGTGTCTGAGACACCGTACTGCATACCAATTTGCGAGTTGCAAATTGCGAGTCGCAGGGACTCGCAATTTGAAAGTCGCAAATTGGCATTTTCCTTCATCTGGCCCCTAATCTCTAACCTAATGAGAGCTAGGTGAGATAGACCTAATCTGCCAATACCATGTCCATGAGAAGCACACCCCAACCCTCGTTACCTTGGAATGAGGTCTCTAGGTCAGACTCCGTGCAGCATATATGGTGTAGATGGCATCTGGTAGGAATCCCTCTGATAACCCTGTCTGTGTTTGATGTATTTATACAGAGGATGTAGGACCCTTGACACAGGTATGTTCCTAAACAATTGATAAGGAAGGAGCCTTGTGCCTGCAATAATGTAAACAATCCCCAACAAGCGTACATTATTTTCCTGGGACACATAAGTGAGAAAAAGGACATGATGTGAATACCTATGTACATCACTTGATTATGACGCTGATAGTGACGCCTTCACAGAGTGGCACTGATTACGCAAATCAAAACATTTCTCTAACTATAAACAATAGCAGCCATCTTAAAAGAAATAATCAAATAAAAGGGATAAGACAGAGCAAGCCAAGTAGGTTAAAAGTCACTAGGTGACAGGGGCACAGGCCTGCAAGCCAAAAGGCTAAGCTGCTCTCCTGAGTCCCAATAAAAGCTAATATGGATTCACTACGCTAGGAAATACTGATTTGCAGTGTTCTTTTGAGCACCCTCAACACTGTCTATTTCCTCATGTTACTAATTCAGGCCCAAAACATCATCCAGGCAAGGGCTATGAAACAGTTCCTGTTGTGAGACCCACACCTCTTTTCTCACAATGATTGTGAGCTACTACAGGTTAAACAACCTGTCCAATTCTTGCACATAAGCCCATGCACAGCTACAATGTCCTCAGGCCTAAACTCCTAAGAGTCAGTACCCATAGTTTGCATCACATACATTGACTAAGGGCAGCTATGTGTAAGCGAAAGCAGGGATTCGGGGGTACGTACGAACAAGTGTGTGTAGGAATGGGACATACTTGTGTGGATGTTTGAGAGCCTGTGGCATTTGAAATTGCGGCACAGGAAATAAATTACCCTATATCTGGTACCATGACATGTATGAAACCATATAGAGCATCCTATTCCACATTATGGGCTATAATCCCTCTTGACAGGGCAGCATCAGACAACTCCACTACTTTAAAACATTTTCTGCCACCTAACATCCGTATCATTTTGATATTGGCTGTATGTTGTCACTCATACTACTGGTACACTGTTGACTGGTCACTGGTAGTAAGGGGCCTTCAGTTTTTCTGATGAAACTGCAATTGTGAGTTACAAGGACTAATGTTACAGCTTCTCATTCCAGGTGACTTTGCATTTCCATGCACAGACGTTTCTAACAGTGGCAAAAACATTCTGTCCACAGCAAAATCATTCAGTCCACTCCACTCCAATCACAACACTGAACAAAACGACATACTAGGCTGTGGACAAAAATGAAACAAGCAAGTTAGTCAAACATTTCCCAATCAGAAATGTAGCTGTTCCTCTGGGGTCCTATAGAGTTGGCTGTACATGGACAGGACTTTCCTGGCTAGGAGCTCCAGCTCTTCCATGCTGAAGGTAGGGGCCCTGTCTCCTGATTTGCCCAACATCCTGGCTCCCAGAGATCAGTAACAGCAGCAAAAAAATGAAGTCTTGTTGGCTGCAGTGTTAGGAGGCAAGTGTAAGCTTTTTTCAATACTCCACCTACAAGTACACAGCAGAAGCAATCTGTGACAGAAACGGACACAGCCATTTGCTTCTGTGCGTTGCCGTCACACACGTTAGTCTATGGCCTAGCTGTTGTGAAGGGTCAACTTCCGCCGATGGCCGTCGGATACCCAGTGCCCTGACAGCAAGGTCAGGCAGCCCCCATTTTAGGGTGTGAAGCTGTGCATTTTTCAATTGTTAGTGTGTCACCAGCACTCAAAATGGAGGCTAGTTTATTTACAAATGTCACATATGAATGAAAGCTCTTGGCAAGATATGACATCCTCTGACCTCCTGATCAGCGTTGTGCGCTCTCGCGTCTCCACCTGCTGATGCGACTGCTATCCTCAAGGGCCTGCTGGCTCTGTGTTCGAGGCCTGCCTCCACCCGAAGGCACTTGCCTGTGCCCCATCCCTGGTGGCTAAGTGGCCATCTGCTTAGGTCTGTATCTGGTCTTCCTGTTTTTTCCTCCTCTTGTCTATTTTTGTCTGTTTCTGCCTTTCTCACTTTCTTTGTAAGGGTGGCCATTGTGCTGCCTTACCAAAGGCAAGCCTGTCGATGCCTGCCTGCGCCTGGACGGTGCCCAGCACCACAGACCCTGGTTCTTGCACCATGCGCAGATACGACACCAACGCTCTACGCGCCCTCAACCCTGGAAGATCCTCAGCCTGCTACCTAGCTGACCAGAAGAACACTCATGGACCCTTCTCTTGCCACTCCTGCTCCCTCACCTGCTACCGCCCGCTACATGACATTGCACTAAGCCCAGATGGACATCTCAAGTGCATTCTCCTCTACACCAGCTCCCTTGTCAAACATGCAGTAGACATCTGGGACCTACTTGACTCAGTCGCCCCAGAAGTCCCCTTCCTCACAGAGACCTGGATCAGCTCCACCTCGGCCCCAGACTTCGCAGACAGCTGCAAAATCATACACAAAGACTGACTTAATCGACCAGGAGGAGGTATCGCCATAGATTACAGGAACACCCTCTGCCTGTCGACCATTATCGAGACACAGATCCAGCCAACCCTTGAACACCTTCACTTCTGGGTTCACACCAAACCGAACACTTCCCTCTATGGCATGTTCATCTACAGACCACCAAGGACCTGGCCCCAGTTCAGTGAAGCCATCGCTGACTTAGGTGCCCCACGCACTCTCCTCCACTGACCATATCCTACTCGGCGACCTCAACTTCCACCTCGATATCCACGAAAACCCAAACACTACAACCCTCTTGGACAACCTCACAATCCTCAGTCTCGAGCAACTAGTAAACCTCCCCACTCACTCAGAGGTCACACCCTCGACCCCGTCTTCTCAGCAGGGAACAACATCACCATCTCTCACACCTCCAAACACCATTTGACTGACCACCAGTGTGTCCATTTTGCATTCACGAAGAACACCACTTGCCACTATGCCCTCTGCTCCTTGCAGACGCTGGGGCAAAGTCACCGAAGCGCAGCTCACCAAAGAACTTAGCCACTCCCCCCACTGGATGCCAGGAACGTGAACAACTCAGTACACAACCTGCACTGCTGGATCACAGAATGTGACAATAGCATAGCTCCCTTCAGAAAACCCACCAGAAACCAAGATAGTGGATGATAGAACTCCAAGAGTCAAAACGCACCTGTAGACAACTGGAATGGAAATGGAGGAACAGCAAAACAACCGAAGACCACACAGCCTACAAAAACTCAATCACCACCCACCACCAGCGCATCAGAGCTTCTAAGAAAAGTTCCATTCAAGAATGCTTCAGCACCAAAGCACACAACAGCAAGGAGCTCTTCACCATTGTCAACGAGTTCATGAACCCTGGAACAGACACCTCAGACATTCCCCCTCTCAAGACCTCTGCGACAACCTCGCCACCTTCTTCACTGGAAAATCCAGGACATACACAAAGGATTCAAGAACCAAAACCCGCACCCACTGCCCAGCACCACCACCACCACCACTGACCTCATGCTGTGGCAGTCCCTGAACTATTGGGCCCCCATATCCACAGAAGACACCCAAAAACTCATGAACTCCATCTACTCAGTGGCACCCTCGACCGTGCCCACATCACATCTTCAACCTGGCCAGCGCCACCATCGCACCAGAACCCTGCCAGATTATAAATGGTTCCATAGAGACCGCCACCTTCCCATCCAACTGGAAGCATGCAGAGATCAACCCACTCCTAAAAAAAACCTCTTCCGACCCAAGGCACTTGAACAACTACAGACCCTTCGCTCTGCTCCCCTTCCCAGCCAAGATAACGGAAAAGGCCATAAACCTGCAACTCACGGAATTCCTTGAGGCAAACTAGATCCTAGACCCCTCCCAGTCCGGATTCAGGAGCAACCACAGTACCGAAACGGCCCTCCTGGCAGCCACTGATGACATCCACACCATACTGAACCACAGAGACACGGCCGCCCTCATCCTCCTTGACCTCTCTGCCACGTTCAAAACAGTCTCCCACTCCACCCTCTACACCAGACTCCATGATGCCGGCATCTGCAGTAAAGCACTGGAGTGGATCTGATCCTTCCTTAGCATAAGAACACAGAGTGTCAGACTCCCACTGATTACCTCGTCACCCAAATAAACATGCTGCGGAGTAACCCCAGGAATCCTCTCTAAGCTTGACACTCTTCAACATCTACATGGTCCCGCTTGCTAAAATCGTCAGACAACACAGCCTAAACATTGTCTCCTATTCCAACAATACCCAACTGATCCTCTCCTTGACTGACGATCCATCAACAGCCAAGAGAAATTTCCACAACGGAATGAGAGCAGTTGTCATCTGGATGGAAACCAGCTGCCTCAAACTCATCTTGGACAAGACAGAGATCCTCATACTTGGCTCCACTTCCTCTGCCTGGAACGACTCGTGGTGGCCAACTGCCCTAGGAAAAGCCCCTACCCCCACAGACCACGCACATAATCTGGCCATCAACCTGGACTTCATGCTTCCATTACCCATCAAGTCAACACCGTCTCATCGTCATGCTTCCACACCCCGTGCCTCCTTCGAAAGATGTTCAATTGGATCCCCAATTAGACAAGAAGGACGGTCACTCACACACCTGTCAGCAGCAAACTGGACTACGGCAACACACTCAATGGCAGTATCACAGACAAACTTAAAAGAATTCAGAATGCAGCAGCCAGACTCATCCTGGACATTCCCCGTCACAGCCACATCTCCGCGCACCTTAGAGAACTGCACTGGCTCCCGGTTGACAAACTCATCACGTACAAG
This sequence comes from Pleurodeles waltl, assembly GCF_031143425.1. Taxonomy (NCBI): domain Eukaryota; kingdom Metazoa; phylum Chordata; class Amphibia; order Caudata; family Salamandridae; genus Pleurodeles; species Pleurodeles waltl. The sequence continues at coordinate 568,871,347 of NC_090438.1, forward strand.
CTACTGACACACACCAACAAGGCACTGCACACCATAGGACTGGCCTACCTCAACCACTGCCTGACCTTCTGCACCCCCACCAGACTACTCCAATCCTTCCAACTTGCCCTCGCCGCCACGCCCCAGAATCAGGAAGAGCACAACCGGGGGCAAATCCTTCTCTTACCTGTCAGTCCGACCATGGAACACACTCCCTCTCAACCTCAGACAGGCCACCTGGTTGAAGCATTTCAGGAAAGATCTCAAGTCCTGGCTCTTCAAGTGAGCAGCATGCCCCCAACAGTGCCTTGAACCCCCACGGGTGATAAGCGGCGCTCCATAAATCTCTGATTGATTGATTGATTGACACAATAAAATGTAAACCGTGACTGTGTTTGACATCCATAGTGCCGCAAGGGAAGTAATACTTCCATTGACTGTATTTAAAAAAAAATATTGCAAATGTATTATCTGAACATAATTGAAAAAGATATAAAATGAAAAAAAAAGTTTTGAAGTTCCAAAAACTTGATAACAACGTGTGTACATGTATTACACAATACATTCCTAATGTCACCAAGACTTAAGATGTGTGTTGATGTTAAAAGTATGGTGTGGCCATTTCAGCTTATATTTTTTTTCCATACATGCAGAACTTTGAAACCAGCAATGGGTAGGAGACAACGGCCTCAGGTTTTCAGGGTCCTTTCCAGACCTTGCCACAATGGAGGAAAGGGAGATTTTTACTAAATAGGCAAATAATCCTAGATTTGTGTCAGCAGTTAGAACGTGATTTTCTGCCTCACAATATGAATCCAACAGCAATAATCCAAGTAGTGAAACTAATGGCAGTACTGCATTTTGTGGCCACTGGTTCATTTCAATATACTGTGGCAGTATCTGGGGGCATGTTCCAACCAACTTTCAGTGGTGTGCTACAAGAAGTCCTTGCTTTCTTGATGAGACACATCAACAGCTACATCCTGTTCCCACGTCAACTGGATTTGGCCACAGCAAGGGAGAATGTTATGCTTTCGGTGGACTACAACATGTGGTTGGAGCAACAGAAGGCAATCATATTGCCTTGGTTCCACCACACACAACGGAACAAGTCTAAAGAAATAGGAAGAACTTCCATTCTATCAACATGCAAGTTGTCTGCTTACCAGATTTATATATCTCAAGTGTGTATGCCCGCTTCCCTGGGTCAACGCATGATTAATTTGTACTGCTGAACAGCACCATACCCATACAGCTGTCAGAACTTGGACCAGAGAGAGCCTGGCTTGTTCGTAAGTACAATCTGACCTGAGGATGTTTTGCCTGAATATTACTTTAAGAAGGGCAATGGCTTTATATGTAAGTAATCTGTTGATATTTTGCTTCCATGTAAGAGACTCAGTGTATCCTAACTCACCCTGGTTATTTGCACCATTGAGGAATCCAACAATGTCAGGGGGAGTCCGCTTCAGTGAGGCTGATGGAAGAATACAGAGGCCAATGGAGCGGGCCTATGGGCTCCTGAAGGCCAGGTTTAGGTGCCTGGACAATACTGGTGGAGCCTTCCTCTACTCACCTGATAAGATGTGCCAAATCACGGTTGACTGCTGCATCACCCAGCGATGGAACATCCCTATAATCGCAGTGGGGGGAGACCATGATGAGCTACCACGTGAAGATGTTTAAATGGCTACTGAAGATGAAAGTGGTGAAGAAGAAGGTGTTGACTTACATCAAGATGTGATTGACCACTTCTCACCTGAGTGTAGGTGTACCTTTACAAATTGTAACCTCCAATGCCAGAACAACTTGTGACATAGGGAACATATCCGTCAGCAATGGTAATCTGTTAGGAATGGTCTTTGCAGGGAAGTCCAAGGTAAAGATGTTAGTGGATCAGAGTTTCCATACATTGACTACTGTGGTTACTGACATAGATGAACTTTGCTTGTGTTAAGTATGTGTGTCCTCATAACTTGTGATATGAGTCAGTATTAATATGTGAAATCATTAATTATCCCTTGTTATTCTGTTTTAGGACCTTTCCCCATGTTATCTCCATTTGGACATTTCAAAGTTGTGATATTTGCAGTGATATGTTGCTGTTTTGAAGTAGAACGCGAACATGTGTTGATTCTGGGACAGACACCCTCTTGGGATGGACAGATCTTGTACAGAGACAACTTGCACTCTGATAGGATGGACGTTCAGGAGATTGTATCAGACCTGTTTTCTGTGTGATGGTGCCATCAAGGCAATATGTGCCACTTAATTTGCTCAAACCACGTGTATATGTCAAGCCCTAACATGCTGTTCTTCCTTCACATTGGCTAATTCTTCAATTTTTGGACAGTGGAGGTAGCTGGTGATGTTTTCCTCATAGTTGCACCAAATACTGCCACAGAGTCCTGTAATGGTCACATGGCCTCAAACGTTGTTACTGCCATGATGTAGACTATTGGCGTTATTGATCTAGGATTTTCATTTTAAGGGCAGAATATAGATGGCTCCAACTGAGGTCAATCATCAATGATAGTTTTCTTATTTAATTTGATCCCATCAAATATTCCCTTTCCTCAATGGTTTCAAGTTCAAGGAGTGTCCACCCCTAAATGGCACACGCTATTGGGGTTATGCATGGTTTGTGAAACTCAGCTCTGTTTTCCTCAAGGATTTGTTAGCTACATATGTATGTTCCCAATACATTATGAATTGTGTTTGTTTTGTTTGAATAAAAAGAGTAACACCTTACCTCTTTGTCATTTCTGATTTTCATTTGCAAATAAATGTTCAAAAGAATTGACAAAATGATGGTGGAAGACAAACAAATGAAAGACCACAATAAATCCAACACGTCTTGTAGTCAAAAATTGAGGAAATTAACCAAAAATGTCTATCATGATGGATGGAAGTACGGTAGTAGAGCCAAAAACAGTTTGGAGTCCAATGTACAAAATTCAACTGTCCTCAAAAACTTTAAGGCGCTCATTACAACCCTGGCGGTCGATGATAAAGTGGCGCTAATACCGCCAAGCGGCTGGCGGTAACTACCGCCAAATTATGACCATGACGGTGAGAACTCAGATAGATAGCCCCTTTACCACACCGACCGACAGGGCGAAAACAACAGCCACCACGGCGGTAGCCACCTACAACCAGGCGGAAGTCAATGTTCTACCCACTGTGTTATCAGACAGCAAACCGCCACCTTTTCTGGGGCGGAACCAGCGACATCAAAAGCCTGGTGGAAACAGAGGACAGTAGTCAAAGGACTCACCTTTGGAGGTACAGGAAACAACCAAGCCACCATGGAGCCCGAGCTTCAAATATTTCCAATGATTTTCTACGTCCTGCTCCGCCACGAACACCAATGACGGCGAGGACGAGCATGGTGAGTACAGCCGCCTAGCACACAGGGGAGGGGAGGAGGAAAAAGAGAGTGACACACACACACAACACACACACACCCACCCCCAACACCATATACACAATCAGCTGCAGTACTAAAACATATTTACCCCATACCCCTAAGGAATAATGCAAGCACAACAGGAATGTGTTAAAGTGAGTGTAATAATATCAACACAGTAGAAATACGAAAATGCAATGTAACTGGTATATACATTTGTATAGTTCAAGGGACACTGCCCAGTCCTCATTGTGCAGGGGCCACAGGCCAAAGTCCAAGGTCCCACTTGTCACCTGCACCAACATGGAGAGAACACTGCAGGGGCATCAGTTGGAAAATAGGCAGGCACCTCAGGGGGATGGGGAGCGGGGGTACCTCAGCCGGCAGATCAAACAAGACCATTGGTTCTTGAGGGGGCAACATGCCCTATGCTTGGTCCTGGAGAGTGCAAGGCCACAGTCTCTCAAGTGGGTGACTTGCCCACATGCTCTGGAGGGGGCAACATGCCCTGTGCTCTGTCCTGGGGAGTGCAAGGCCACAGTCTCTCAAGTGGGTGACTTGTCCACATGCTCTGGAGGGGGCAACATGCCCATTGCACTGTCCTGGGGAGTACAAGGCCACAGTCTCTCAGGTGGGTATCTTACCCACTGGTTCTGGATGGGGCATCGCTCCCAGTGCTCTTGATCCTGGGGAGGCTGGGGATGATGGGTCTCTTACCTACTGGTTCTGGATGGGGCATCATGCCCTGTGCTCTTGAGCCTGGGGAGGGTGGGGTTGGTGGGTGTCTTACCCACTGGTTGTGGAGGGGGCATTGTGCCCTGTGCTCTTGATCCTGGGAGACTGGGGTTGGTGGGTGTCTTACCCACTGGTTCTGGAGGGGGCATCGTGCCCTGTGCTCTTTATCCTGGGAAATGCAAGGTCACAGTGTCACAGGTGGGTGTCATACCCACTGGAATTGCAGGGTCCAAGCTGCACAGCAGCCCATGGAGGCAGGACTACATACCGTCTGCCGGCGGTGACGGCTGCTCAGTGGTGGTAGTGGTGCTGCTGCTGGTGGTGGGGGGAAGCTCCAGCCTATCCCCTGCAGCCTCGGATGGCTGCCCTCTGGTGGTGGTGGTGGTGCTGCTGCTCGTGGTGGTGGGGGGAAGCTCCAGCCCATCCCCTGAAGCCTCGGACAGCTGCACAACCATGGTTGGTGGTGGGGGCTCCTTCTGAGTCCCTGCACCAGGCCCCTTGTCCTTCCTGCCTGTTGGTGCTGGCTCCTTGCTCTTCCTGGCAGCAGATGGGGCTGGCTCCTTGCCCTTCCTGGCAGCAGCTGGGGCAAGCTCCTTGTCCTTCCTGGCAGCAGCTGAGGCAGACTACTTGCCCTTCCTGGCAGCAGCTGTGGCAGGCACCCTTTCCTTGAGGCTGCCTGGTGCAGGCTCCTTCAACCTCTGGACATGTGCCCGGGATCCTTTCCCACCACAAGTGGGTGTGGAGACTACTGGGCCCATGGACTGGGTGGCTGAGGTGCTTGCCTGGGTTTTTGCCACCCTGGCCAGACGTGAAGGACGAGGGGACGGGTAGGGAAGAGGTCAATGGTGGAGAGGATAAAACTTCATAGAGACATTGGGGCGGGGAGAGGGAGAAGGTTTGGTAGTGGAGGAAGAGGGAGTGGTTGTAGGAGGTGTCTGCTGTGTTTGGGTGCACGTGCATGGGCTGGATGCTGTTGTGAGGTGGATGGCTGTTGGGTTTCTGAGTGCTTGCGTTTGTGTACCTTGGGAGGGGGCTGACAGACACAGTGGGAGAGGACACAGGGGACGTGTGCACGGCTGTTGTGGAGGTGTTTGCCAGTGAGGTGTGTGTTCTGCTAGGTGTGGGGGTGATGCTGGTAGTGGATGAGGATGTAGGTGTGAGTGCAGTGCAGTGCAGACGGAACTGGAAGGGAGGTGGAGGAGGAGGAGGGGGAGACAGAGGAAATTGTTGTTGGTATGTCTGCATCTGGATGGTGTTTGTGTGCGTGCCCTGTAAGATGATGTGTGGTGCTTGTGTTTGCCTGTGCCACTCTTTTGTGTTGTCTTGTGTGCATTATCATCTGCCTGTGTGCTTGGGATAGGTTGGGGTTGAGGGCAATGGGATTGGGAAGAGGAAGTTGGAGGGTGGAAACAGGGACAATGGCTGCCATCAGAGAGGAGGGCAGAGCCTGGATTGATCTCTGTTGGGCCACCAAGCCAGTGTGAATGCCCTCCAGGAATGCATTAGTCTGTTGCATCTGGGCTGCCAGCTCCTGGGTGGCATTCACAATGGTTGACTGCCCTACAGAGATGGATCTCAGGAGGTCAATAGCCTCTCACTCAGGGCAGCAGGGCTAACTGGGGCAGGGCCTGAGGTGCCTGAGGCAAAGGAGATGCCCACCCTCCTGGGTGAGCAGGCACGGGCAACTCGATGAGGGGCTGCTGGGGGGCAGTGCTGGTACGGGGGTGGCGGCTGTACCTGTAGATGTGGTGGGCACAAATATGTCTGCCACTACAAGAGAGCTTCCACAGGAGGAGGTATCTGTGTCTGAACTGTCCCGTCCAGTCTCCACTGTGGTGTTCCCCTCGCCCTCCGTCTCACTGGTGCCCTCAGCGTCGGTGGACTCTGCCTCCTGGGTCCTGTGGGATGCAGGTCCTTCCGTTGCCGGTGCTTCTGCTCCTCTGCCAGATGATGCTAATGCACATAAGGACAGGATGACAAAACAAAAAGGGGGGGTAAGAGACAAAGGATACACTGGGTCAATGGCTGCACCAACATCACCGTTAGCGTGCACACCACCCTCACACACAGGGAACAGCCCTACGCACTGTGCATTGCACTAACAGTAATAATGGTAGCCACCAAGGCATGAGGAGGGGCACACACCGCCAAATGCAGCACACCTGGGACACACACAGCCCTGACCAGTTGTGGATGCCTACGAGCTAGGTAGCAGGATTATCACTTCAGAACCATGGCCAACATGGGACCTACTCTGCAATGTCGGGCCTGGCCTAGGGGCACCCACTGACACACATCCCCCACCCAGGTACCCTCCTACCATGCATAAGATGTAATGATGGGCACTGTACTCACCCCCTTGTGGCTGCTGTGATGCCGTCAAGCGCCCATCCAGCTCCGGATAGGCCACCGCCAGCATGCGGGCCATCAGGGGGGTCAGGGTTCGACGGGCACCCCTTCCTGGTTGGGAGGCCATCCCCAGCTGGGCTTCCGCCGTCTTCCGTGCCCAGCGTCTCAGATCCTCCCACCGTTTCTGACAGTGGGTGCTCCGCCTGCCGTAGACCCTCAGGGACCGCACATCCTTGGTGATGGCACGCCATATACCCTTCTTTTGATGGGCGCTGACCTACAGAGGAAATACACACAGGAGATGGTACCATCAGACGGTCCTGCCTGTTACACTTATGGCCCACCATACCCCTTCACATCACCATTTACATACACATGGCCCAGCACACAAGCTGTACCCCGCCCAGGGGACATCCACCCACCCCCCACACAAGGCCTTCACACACCACTCCAAGCATTCATGCCACATGCATTGTGCTTACTGTGTACTCACCTGGTGGTCTGGAGGCCCATATAACAGTCCGTACTGGGGAAGGACCCCATCCACCAGTTGCTCCAACTCCGCCGAGGTTAAGGCAGGGGCCTTTTCCCCAGTCACACGGGCCATGGTAGGTTCCAGACACAGGTCACAGCAGCACGTGCAGTGTAGGTCCTCTCCTGCTGAAGGTCAGGTAGCAAGTGAGCGATCAGATAGAAAATGGCGGTCACGTCCGCGGCGGTGTATACCGTCCCCGCCGGCGTACATCACCATTGGCCACTGTACCCCATAGGGCCCAACGTTAACCAACGTTAACCAATGAGGAGTTGCACGGTGGTTCCCAACTGCCTACCGCAACACCACACAGCGTCAGCGGAATTACCTCACTTCCACCTGTCCCTCCACACAGGACAGGTGGACGCCATTTCAGTGGGGGGGGCAGGCCCTGGATAATAACTGTGTCAAAGTTAAAAATAGGACATACAGGACAAATCCCACTTAACCATTACAAATTAACATCATGCATTGTACTGTTGTGGCTCCAATGTTCATTTTGTGACCGGCTCCTCACTCTTTTGTCCCTTAGACTACAACCGCTGTGGATGAATAGGAGATGAGACATACCCCTGTGTACAGACCCCTGGTGGACTTGGCAACAATGGAGGACTGGCACATTATCCTCACCTACAGACTTGACAGGGCCATATAACAGAGCTGTGTGCCCAACTGGAGCCTGACCTGATATCTGCTATCTGTCACCCCACTGGGATCCCCCCTCTTGTGCAAGTCCTATCTGTGCTCTATTTCTTGGCAACTGGTTCTTTCCAAGTGACAGTGGGCTTGGCAGCAGGAATGTCATAGCCAATGTTCTCAAAAGTGCTGGCAAGAGTGTTGTCTGCCCTGATTAAGCACATGTGCAGCTACATTGTTTTCCCCCAGGTGGAGGATTTGGCCACAGTGAAGGATGACTTCTATGCAATGGGACATATCCACAACATAATTGGCACGATTGATAGAACTCATATTGCATTTGTCCCCCCAGCAAAATGAACAGGAATCGTAAGAGTTTCCACTTCATGAATGTACAAATGGTGTGCTTGGTGGACCAGTACATTGCCCATGTCAATGCTAAGTATCCAGGGTCGGTGCATGATGCCTTTGTCCTGAGGAATAGCAGTATCCCAAATGTGATGGCCCAACTACAGAGGCACCGGGTGTGGCTAAAAGGTGAGCCCTGGTTCCCACCCAGTAGATGCTGGTGTATGGTGTGGGCCATATAGGACAGGGTTTGCCTAAATGTTGTCCCCCAATATTTGCAGGTGACTCAGGTTACCCCAACCTATCATGGCTACTGACCCCTGTGAGGAATGCCAGGACAAGGGCAGAACGTTACAATGAGGCACATGGGTGAACCAGAAGGATAATCGAACGGACCTTTGGCCTCCTGCAGGCCAGGTTCAGGTGCCTCCATCTAACTGGGGGATCCCTGTGCTGCTCATCCAAGAAGGTCTGCCGGATAATCGTGGCATGCTGCATGTTGCACAACCTTGCCTTGAGACGCCATGTGCCTTTTCCGCAAGAGGAGGAGGCTGGAGATGGCTGTGTGGCAGCAGTGGACTCTGTGGACAGTGAGGATGAGGAGGCAAAGGATGAGGACAACAAAACAGCAGTGATACGACAATACTTCCAATGACACACACTTAAGACAGTGTTACTTCTCATTTCATTGTCATTATTTAGATTATCTTTGCCACTGGCATGCTATTATTTCCCACTTCTATGCAAACTCACTGTACCCTTTGGCAATTCATTTTCCAGATGTTGGTGCCCCACAATCGCTCCTGGTGTGATCACTGCAGTCAACTACAGGTCTTTCCTATGTGAACATTACTATACAGCTGAATTGCAATGTCTGAACCTGGTTAAATGAATACATACTTTAAAAATTTGACATACTCCATACTTGTATCTTTTCAAAGGGTGTTTATTGAAGTGCTAAGAAGAAGAGGGGCAAGTGCATTGGGATGTGATGATGATAGAGGAAAGTCCAGGGTATTGTTCCAGTGTATTTGATGCGCAGGTGTATTGTCCAAGGGGACATAGGAAGGGAGCAATGATAGTTCAAGGTGGACAGGGTGACAGAGTGGGACAAAAGGGTGACAATCAGGAGAGTCTCATTTCCTGGCGGAGGTCTTGGCAATAGTTTCTGGCTTCTGCCTGGATCGCAGGGAACGTTTGCGGGATGGTTCACCTTCTGCAGGGGGAGGGTTGCTGGTGGCCTGTTGGTCCTGTGGCGGGCCTCCTGTCCACTAGCGGCAGTGGAGGTGGAAGGCAGTTCAGATGTCTGGCTAGTAGCAGGGGCCCGCTGTTGTGAGACTGCCTCCCTCTTAATGATGGCCATGTGTGCCAGCACCCCTGCTATGGAGACCAGGGTGGTGTTGATGGCCTGAATGTCCTCCCAGATGCCCTGGTACTGTCCCTCCTGCAGCCGCCTGTTCTCCTACACGTTGTCCAGGATCTGGCCCAGCATATCCTGGGAATGTTGGTAGGCTCCCAGGATCTCTGCAAGTGCCTCCTGGGGAGTTGGTTCCCTGGGCCTGTCCTCCCCCTGGCGCACAGCAGTCCTCCCAGTTTCCCTGTTGTCCTGTGCCTCTGTCCTCTGAACAGTGTGCCCACTGCCACTGACCCCAGGTCCCTGATTGTCGTGGGTATGAGATGTGCCCTGGGGTCCCTGTAGTGGTGGACACACTGCTGATTGACGTTTCCTGGGGACAGAGGTATGGGTACGCTGGGTGGGTGCTGTGGTGGTGTTTCCAGGTGGGGAGGCTCTGTGATGGTGTGTGACAGTACCTGGGTAACCAACTGTCCAGAGGTCCCTGATGGGCCAGGTTGGTCATCCAGATCCAGGCGAACAGAGTTGCTGTCATCACTGTGGCCACTTCAGCTGGGGGACTGGATAGTGCTGGCACCTCTTCTCCGCTGTATTAGCTGGGATACCTGTGGGGATGTAAATGCTGTGTTATTGTTTCTGTGTGTGACATATTGTGCATCGGTGGGTTGCCCTCTTTGTTTTTATTTGCCCTGGCAGCTTTCATTTGTGTGAATTGGTGTATGGTGGGATGATTAGTTCTCTCTAGTGTGCATGCTGTAGTGATGAGTGTCCATGCAGGGCTGTGAGTGGTGTCCATGCTTTGGGATGGCATGCAGGGCTTGGCATTGGGATGAGTGAGATGTGATGGTGGGGGATGTGGTGCAATGATGGGAGTGAGGATGGAGGTATGTGATGGCATACAGGTAGGGGGGTAGTAGTACTATAGAGTTGACTTACCAGAGTCCAGTCCTCCTCCTACTCCGGCCAGGCCCTCAGGATGCAAGATTGCCAAGACTTGCTCCTCCCATGTTGTTAATTGAGGGGGAGGAGGTGAGGGTCCACAGCCAGTCCTCTGTAAAGCGAGTTGGTGTCTTGCTGCAATGGAACCCACCTTCCCCCGTAGGTCATTCCACCTCTTCCTGATGTTGTCCATTGTTCTTGGGTGCTGTCCCATGGCGTTGACTCTGTCTACGATCCTTCACCATAGCTCCATATTCCTAGCAATGGATATCTGCTGCACCTGTGCTCCAAATAGCTGTGGCTCTACCTTGATGATTTCCTCCACCATGACCCTTAGCTCCTCCTCTGAGAATCTGGGGTGTCTTTGTGGTGCCATGAGTGTTGTGTAGGTGAGGGTGTGCAGGGTGATTTGTTGGGGTGTGTGATGTAGGGTGCATGGGTGGTGTATAGGTGTAGGTGGTGTGTGGCTCTGGTTTTGTCTGTAGTCATGGTGTCAGTCTCGTGCCAATGGTTTGTATTCGTAAGGTGTTGTGGGTAATGTGGGTGGGGATTTTTAATGGTGTGGGTGTGTGGGTGTAGTGTGTGTATGGGTGTCAGGTGTGTGTTGTTTGAATTGTCCAATGTGGTGTTGTTTTGTTTGTGTGCGTGTATTTTGAGTGCGGCGGTATGTACTGACAATGGTTTACCGCCATTGAATGTCCGCTGTGGTGATTCGTGGGTCATAATGTGGTGGGCGTTGTTCTGTTGGTGTAACGGTGTGGGTTTTGATACGGCCAGTTTATCACTGACCTGTGGTGTGGCGGACTTGTGTCTGTGGCTGAATAGTGACGGATTGGTATATGTGTGTGTCATAATATGGTAAACGGATCTCCGCAGCGGCGGCGGTATGTTGGCTGCAGTCAGCGTGGCGGTGAGTGGGATTTACCGCCAATGTCATAATGAGGGCCTAAATGTGTCCATGGAATAGTCCACAGAGTGAATGGTAGACACACTCTCGAGGAAATTAGGATCTGTGCCTTTTGGAGGTGGTGGTAGTGTTCTTGCCCTCCGCTCCTGGTGGTCCAGATGACCATCCCCTCCAAGGAGGAGCGGGGGAACAGGTGCAAGGACTTGGGTGGGACAAGCATGCTCTTTATGTGGCAGGACCTCCCTGTCTGTGGCTGGCGGTGGTATACTTGGCCCAGATGTGGAGCGACCCCCAAAAAAATGGGAAAAGCCCTGCTCACATGGTGGTAGATGTTGTAAAGCAAGTATGAATTCCCTCTGCACTTCCTTGATCCCCTGGAGCTCAGTTACAACCTGACCCATCACGCCTTGGGACTGTTGTACTGCTCCCAAGACTTAGTCAATGGTGGTTTGGTTGACAAAGAACCCAGAGGCCTCACGTTGGTGGCCTACAGATTCCTTCTCATTACCCCTACCCCACTACCCTGAGCCCTTGAGAACGTGTGCCCCATTCCACTGGGTCCTGGCAGAACTGGAGGTGGTAGCGGTGTTGGTGTTGTCTCAACAGCCGCAGGACCTGGGAGCACAGGATTAGTGCGTATTTCCTCAGTACACAAGAAGTGGAGATGGCCTCATGCTGAGATGATGTGGCAGGTGGAGGGAGGAGGGGAGGTATAGATGTGGGCCCAGTGCGACTCACTTGAGTTGTCTGCCCAGACATACCAGATGGACCAGCTGGCTCCCGATCATCTGGACTTGCGGGAGTTGAGTCCTGAAGGCTTGCTACTGGTCAGGAGTGGAGGTGTCTTGGCTGGCAGGTGGTGGTCCACTGGGCCAGGTCAATGGACCTGTGAAGGATGCAGAGAATATGTAATTAATATATAGTTTGTGAATTGTATGTGTCTTTGTCTACAAATGGGCCAACCTTAATAAAGCAGAAACAAAGTGATAGACTGATTAGGCCTTTGTGTGATTTTCATTATTTTACACATGCAGCCTGATTTACAGAGATGACAACTCCAGTGCTGACATTGCAGAGATGTTCTGAAATGCAAAACTGTAATTTCAGAATTGTATGTTACATGTAGCAGACATTCAACCCAGCACAGTGGTGAGTAGATTGGATCACTGGAACAACCCAAGGCTTAGCAGGCTGCAAAACATTGCAATCAATGTGATTCAACTTAAATTGTGTGTGGCTACTACTTCTATTCAGCATTACACAACACATTGTTGGGAATCTTTTATTCAAAAGACAATGAAATATGGAAGCATTTCCATCACTTCAATGTAGCTATGAGATGGTGTCAACATGCTTGAGCTTCACAAGTGACATTTTAATCCATAACATGTCATAGTGACTGTCAAATGCACACATTTTTTAGCTGTGTGGACATATGGAAGTAAAGGAAGGTAGAGCATTATTACATTTCACTATTGTTTTGCAGATCCAAAAACAGAGCATCATGGTAGTTGTACTCATCAGTTGACACCATAGACAATACTTGTTTGAAAAGCGAGTTACACATATCTATTTCAATAACTAAAGTAGAGATGAACACCCATTTGAAACATGTACACACATATGGGTATGATGTGAATAGGAGAAAATACCACTAATAAACACTATACCTTCATATGTAAATGGATGAAGTTTTGGACTTGTTTTTAGGAGAACAAAAAACATTGATAGAAAGTAAGGCACTGAGCAACTGCAAGGGATGATCCATGGGGAATAACACACAATCTGACTGAACATATTGTTGAAAGGAGACCATGATGCTAGTAATTGGTTTGAAACAATATACTTTGTGGAGTCAAGTTTACATATATCTGTTTTGCTACAGGTGTTGAAGCATTCTAAACGTCAAACTAAAGGGCAGGAGTCAATTTGTGATTGTTGAGATATTGCTAGTGCAACTTACCAGACTCCACTCCACCATGGATTCCAGTCAAGCCTTCAGGATGTAGGGTCAGCAAGACCTTCTCCTCCCAGGGAAAGAGTTGTAATGGGGGGGGCTGCGAGAATCACCACCAGTTTCCTGGGCCTTCAGGTGACGGATAGAGGCTAGGGAACACACTCTCCCCTGTAAGTTATTCCACCTCTTCTTAATCACCTCCTGTGTGTGCAGATTGTTAGATACAGCATTCACTCTGTCAACTATTCTTCTAGGATATGGTTATTTTTTTTACTTGTGCTCCAAACAATTGTTGCTCTACCCTAATGAATTTATCCACCATGACAGACAGCTGAAATGTGGATGCCTCCTCCCTGCCATACTGAATAAATGTGAAAAACAACAGTGCCTAAAAAGATGAAGGATTATCCACTTAAAAAATATTAACAAAAGACATAGAGGCAGAGAAACACAGAGAACAAATCTGGCTCCTGAGTGGCGATTTCTGCATCCTCATGGTCTGCTGCAGTGTGATGGCAGAGGATCATGATCCGGATTGGAGTGTGTTTTATAGTGTGTTTTGCAGGTGTTCACAATTGTCCAATTTACAACAGGTGTGGGCTGCTAGCATCCAACCAAGGTCCACAGCCATAGTACTATACTGAACTGGTCCGGTGAGGGACTCCAGCCGCCAAGGACCTGCTGCTGAAACACCGCCAGAATATCTGTGTGATCTAAAGAGGCTCTGCATGATCCCACCATCAACACAACAACAAATGGCCTGTTCGTCAGCATTGGAGTCCTCCACATTAGCTGCGGAATGCAGCTTGTGCGACGGAGTGGGCTCCGCAGTGATGGTCATCGACTCAGCCGCAATACATCTATATTCGGCAAGTGAAAGACTGTTGTCTTGACAATGTTTTCGGGTCCACGTCTGACGCGGTCTGGTAATGCAATCGACAAGATCTAAATCAGGCCTGTAGACTTCCTTTTCTGCTCAGAGTACATTATATTTACAGTCTGTACATGAAAACAAAGTTTCTTTAGTAATCCTGCAAGAAGTAGTCAGTGTCTTGCCATTGGTCCAGCCATGGACCTTGTAGGAAGAGAAATAAAGTTAAATATCTCCTTCGCTCTTCCCTCACAGCTCTCCCTCTCTAGATAGCTCCTCATACCTTTCTCCTTTCATCACGTCCCCACTTACCTGTATGTAGAGGGATAAAGTTCAGGCTTGCCTTCTCCTCCATCACAGCTATCCTCTACTCCTGTGGTGTGTCTGGAAGTATATAAACAAGTACTTCGCAATTCCACCTCTTCATGCTTGACCCACCACGGAGGTTGGGTAGAAAAGAGTAGGACCATGCCTTTTTTAACCTAGACGTGGTTCTTATAGGGTTATAGGTAGGGTATAGGTAGGTTTATAGGTAGGGTAGGCAGTTGATTCCTCCCATGCTCCATCTTGTGAAATCACATAACCCTGAGCCGCCAACCCTTTAAAATAAGGGTACTCTGTTCGCCATTGGTGAGCAGTTTGTCAAATTGGTGCTGCTATGGACTTGGATGGAGAGTTTTACCAGCCTCTTTGCTTCTAGTTCTGTCTCTCTATTTACCCATACTTGCACACAAACTGGATTTTCTACTGTACCTACTGCATGTGAGTGTCTTCAGGCTACAGTCAACCCATCTTAGTTTACATGTAGTGGGTAGGGAAAATCTTGAGGCCTGTGAGAGGGAATCCAGTGGTCGAGGTGCTCAGGGGCCTTTCTATTTGCTCACTAAACTACAGAAGTCATCATGCCCTTTCTTTCAAATGCGAACAAATACCATTCTCACACTTGGATTATCCCTTGAATTCTCTAAATATGTGGCACTAGGATGCCTATAAACAGTTGGGTGTTAGAGCCGGGACATAGTGCGTACATTTTCCAGCACTGTGTAGCAGGGTGACTCTGTGTGCTCTGTCTGTAGTAATGAGTTCACTGATGGTTCTCTCAAGAATGGCATCAAAGAAGTCCATGAGATATTTTGAAAGGTCGGTCTCAGGAATGCTTGTGGGGACTCCTCCATATATTGATGTTGTTACAGCAGGACCAATTTTCAAGGTCCCCGTATTTCTCTTGGAGGAGGATATTTTGCTCATTGAGTTGAAGGATTTCCTGATGTAGAGATTCAATTTCTTCCACCGGTTTGTCAGTAGATGTCTCTGTTTGGGCCACTCTCTCTCCCAAGTCACCAACCTCACATTGTATGGCTTGCAGGTCATACTGGAGATCGGTCTTGACACTCTTAATGTCCATGCTAAGTTCTTCAATAAATGTTGTAGAAGCAAGTCCATGAAGATGGACTGAGTTTCGTCTCCCTGGCTTTCGCTAGGCTTGCCAATCTCTGCCCATGGTGAGTCATTCCCTTTTAATTGGCATTTGGAGATCTGATGCCCGTAGTTCGAGGGCCTCTCCCTCATAGCTATAATGTGAATGTCACAGGGCCTAGTACATTTGACAAGGTTAAAGAGGGTCTTCCCCAAAAACTCTACACCCTGCGACCAAGAGTCACCAACCCATTTCTTGGGAGTGATCCTGTATCATGCTGGTTAAGGGTGTCCATCGTAGGAAGCCCAAGGCCCCAAGCAATCTTCAGCATCAGGGTTGCTTCACAGCTGCCTGGCACCATGTCATGGGTCAGGTGGCGTGTCCTGGGTCTCTTAGGGTGCAACCAAGTCTGGCTCAAGAGTTTCTATGGTGCCCCAACTACCCCACCCCTTGACTTGCTGCAGGTACAGGGGTAAAAAGTAAATTCTTGGGGGGGTTGGGTGGGGACCACATAACCCTAGCTGGCATCCCGAGGTCCATGTCCACCTGGTCGAGAAAGTTCCACCAAGTGGGGGCCTGTGCCAGGTAGCCTCTGCTAGCATAAGAGCTGAAGAGTCGGATGCCCGAATGAGGAAGGCGAGGTCACAAGGAGGATGGCTGCCAGCTTCCGAGTGGTTAGCCCAGGACTTGCGGTTGTGTGAGCGGGGCCACAAGAAGTAATAATGGCCTGTGGCAATCCCTTGTTTCTAGGTGCTGTTCCATTGCACACCACTGGACATCATCCATGAAGAGGGGGAGTGAGTAAAATCTGTACCACATTGCCTCTTCACTGCTCGATGGGGATGGATGGCAGTCATGCTCAGGCAGCTCCGATGATTAGGCCACAACTGAAATATGCAGGAAGTTCTGGGGGTGAAATCAGGTCACTGGGCCGCAATCGTAGTCAATTGTAAGTGGCGCAGAGGAACTATACCTCTCTCGTCTCTTTATCACGTTCTAACTTGGGCCCTACGGAGGGGGCTGCAGATCAGCAGTCGGCACTGATACTCAAGGTCCCTGGCCACACGGCATTCATGACGACTTGCTCTCTCCCACCTCTCAAGCACTAATCAAGCTCTACTGACAGCCCACCAACTGGAAAGCGCCTCAAAGGGCTCCGCCAGACCTCCAGTTCAAGCTTTTCAGTGTTTGACACAGCCTTACTTAAAAAAGAAAGCCAGGAGGCCAGGTACTTCAAGTTTGTCATCTTGCCATGCTTGCCTAATTGTTATTTTAATTACATATGTGTATTCTGTCATTTTAATGTACATATAATTTAATTACTAATTTATAATTTAGTAGTGGTTTGAAGGGTTTGTAGGATAATAGTGTGGAAAGTAATTTAAATTATATTTATTTTAATAACTTTTATGTTAATGAAATATTTAACGGATAATTATGTAAATTGTTTAATTGATCATTGTTATTTTTATTATTTAAGTGTATTGAGTGATTTTAATGTATATTTCACTTTTGTTTACTTAATTAATAATTTATATTTTAGTAGTGGGTTGTTGGGTTTGTAAGGGAAAAGGGTGGATTTTTTAACGTTTTTGATTACAAATACATTTTTTATGTTAACTACGTATTTGGTAAATAATTGTGTATGGTTTCTAGCTGCCGATTTGTTATGTAATTTATTTAATGTATTTTAATTTTAAATGTAATAATACAATTTGTGAAATGTATTGTCTATGTATTATTCTTTTTATTTTTGTTTTATTTAATTAATGTTGTACTGATATTATTGTTGTATTTATAATTTATATTACTTTCTTCAGGGGGTTGTGTTTTGGGGCACTTGGGGGAAGTGTCTATTTCAGATTATTCTGAATTGTATTAATCAAATAATTTTTTTTTGTATTATTTGTATCTATTTATATAATATATTTGTTTATTATGTTTAATAATTGGGTTCTGTTATGTATTCAAATGTTTTGTTAAAATACTTAGGAGTTAAATTGATATATATAACCATTCCTAAGTTTAACACTTTTCATGTGTCCATGCTTCCATGTTTCGAGGAAATCATGTGTGGGCAGCAAAACCAAGTGAGAGATAACCCCTGCCACAACACAGCTAAGGAATAGCCGCGTGTCTAAGATTTTTAGGGAGAATGCTGAGAGAAGTAGATGTGTCACTTAACTCGTAAATACTAGCAGTAGATATTGAGATGTTTCAAAACTGTGGCTATAATCAATGACACTGCCAGTTTGGACTATCGACATGTCACTTGGCCCACTGACCCCTGCCTAACCTGTCAGTGAGTGTGAATGGGTGGTAGGGCAATGCAAATGACACACATCAGTACTGTGATCACTCTCTTTACCTGTGTTAGACTGCTATCTTATGTATCCCTGTACTTGCTGGTGGCATTATCTGTGTTCTTTCTCATGTGAGCATGCTTCAACTTCAGCGTCAATACTATGGGGGTCATTCCAACCCTGGCGGTCGGTGTTAAAGCGGCGGCCAACCCGCCAACAGGCAGGCGGTCAAAAAAATGGAATTCTGACCCTGGCGGGAACCGCCAACACAGCCCGCCACTTTAACACTCCGACCGCCACGGCGGGGCAAACAAACAGCGCAGCGGTCACCGCCAACAGACAGGCGGCAGACAATGTACCGCCCACCCTATCACGACCCACCAATCCGCCACCTTTTCCGGGGCGGGAGCCCCGCCGATAAAAACACGGCGGAAACAGATCACGAACGGGAAAACGCTCACCTCTATACACTCCACGAGGAATCTGGACAGCATGGAACCCGAATTAAACATCCTACCAGCGATTGTCTACCTGCTCCTCTACCAGGAGCACGAACGCCGCCGCAGGAGACAACGGTGAGTACTGCACCTACGACACAGGGGAGGGGGGAGGAGAAAAGATTACGGGCACACACATACGCGACACTCCCCCACCCCCCTCCAAATCCCCACACACCAATGCAGAGCAACAAGTCAGATTTACACCCCCCAAACCCCCTGGAATAATTCAAAGACAAAATAAAATGATCATTAAAATAGAAGTATATTGTACCATCCTGGGGAGTGCAAAGCCACAGTCTCTCAAGTCTCTACAGTGGGTGGATTGCCCACTGTACCATCCTGGGGAGTGCAAAGCCACAGTCTCTCAAGTCTCTACAGTGGGTGGATTGCCCACTGTACCATCCTGGGGAGTGCAAAGCCACAGTCTCTCAAGTCTCTACAGTAGGTGGATTGCCCACTGTACCATCCTGGGGAGTGCAAAGCCACAGTCTCACAAGTCTTTTCAGTGGGTGGATTGCCCACTGTACCATCCTGGGGAGTGCAAAGCCACAGTCCATCTGGTGGATTACAGACTCCACTGGTTATGGAGGAGGCATGGTGCCCAGAGTGCTTCGTGAAGCCCTGCCCGACACAGATCCGGCCCTGCCAATGGGCCAGCGGTGCTTGAGATGAAGGGCCCAGCGGAGCGGTGCTTGAGAGGAAGGGCCCAGCGGAGCGGTGCAGAGACGGTGGGGCCCAGCAGAGCGGTGCTTGTGATGAAGGGCCCAGCGGAGCGGTGCAGAGACGGCGGGGCCCAGCGGAGCAGTGCTTGAGAGGAAGGGCCCAGCGGAGCGGTGCTTGAGATGAAGGGCCCAGCGGAGCGGTGCTTGAGAGGAAGGGCCCAGGGGAGCGGTGCTTGAGATGAAGGGCCCAGCGGAGCGGTGCTTGAGAGGAAGGGCCCAGCGGAGCGGTGCAGAGACGGCGGGGCCCAGCGGAGCGGTGCTTGAGAGGAAGGGCCCAGCGGAGCGGTGCTTGAGATGAAGGGCCCAGCGGAGCGGTGCTTGAGATGAAGGGCCCAGCGGAGCAGTGCTTGAGATGAAGGGCCCAGCGGAGCGTTGCTTGAGAGGAAGGGCCCAGCGGAGCGGTGCTTGAGATGAAGGGCCCAGAGGAGCGGTGCTTGAGATGAAGGGCCCAGCGGAGCGGTGCTTGAGATGAAGGGCCCAGCGGAGCGGTGCTTGAGAGGAAGGACCCAGTGGAGCGGTGCTTGAGAGGAAGGGCCCAGCGGAGCGGTGCTTGAGAGGAAGGGCCCAGCGGAGCGGTGCTTGAGATGAAGGGCCCAGCAGAGCGGTGCTTGACAGGAAGGGCCCAGCGGAGCGGTGCAGAGACGGCGGGGCCCAGCGGAGCGGTGCTTGACAGGAAGGGCCCAGCGGAGCGGTGCTTCAGAGGAAGGGCCCAGCGGAGCGGTGCTTGAGAGGAAGGGCCCAGCTGAGTGGTGCTTGAGAGGAAGGGCCCAGTGGAGCGGTGCTTGAGAGGAAGGGCCCAGCGGAGCGGTGCTTGAGATGAAGGGCCCAGCGGAGCGGTGCTTGACAGGAAGGGCCCAGCGGAGCGGTGCAGAGACGGCGGGGCCCAGCGGAGCGGTGCTTGAGAGGAAGGGCCCAGCGGAGCGGTGCTTGAGATGAAGGGCCCAGCGGAGCGGTGCTTGAGATGAAGGGCCCAGCGGAGCAGTGCTTGAGATGAAGGGCCCAGCGGAGCGGTGCTTGAGAGGAAGGGCCCAGCGGAGCGGTGCTTGAGATGAAGGGCCCAGCGGAGCGGTGCTTGAGATGAAGGGCCCAGCGGAGCGGTGCTTGAGATGAAGGGCCCAGCGGAGCGGTGCTTGAGAGGAAGGACCCAGCGGAGCGGTGCTTGAGAGGAAGGGCCCAGCGGAGCGGTGCTTGAGAGGAAGGGCCCAGCGGAGCGGTGCTTGAGATGAAGGGCCCAGCAGAGCGGTGCTTGACAGGAAGGGCCCAGCGGAGCGGTGCAGAGACGGCGGGGCCCAGCGGAGCAGTGCTTGACAGGAAGGGCCCAGCGGAGCGGTGCTTCAGAGGAAGGGCCCAGCGGAGCGGTGCTTGAGAGGAAGGGCCCAGCTGAGTGGTGCTTGAGAGGAAGGGCCCAGCGGAGCGGTGCTTGAGAGGAAGGGCCCAGCGGAGCGGTGCTTGAGATGAAGGGCCCAGCGGAGCGGTGCTTGACAGGAAGGGCCCAGCGGAACGGTGCAGAGACGGCGGGGCCCTGTTCAGCGGTGCAGAGACGGCGGGACCCTGTTCAGCAGTGCTTCTCACGGCGGGGCCCTGTTCAGCGGTGCTTCTCACGGCGGGGCCCTGTTCAGCGGTGCTTCTCACGGCGGGGCCCTGTTCCGCGGTGCTTCTCACGGCAGGGCCCTGTTCAGCGGTGCTTCTCACGGCGGGGCCCTGTTCCGCGGTGCTTCTCACGGCGGGGCCCTGTTCAGCGGTGCTTCTCACGGCGGGGCCCTGTTCAGCGGTTCTTCTCACGGCGGGGCCCTGTTCAGCGGTGCTTCTCACGGCGGGACCCTGTTCAGCGGTGCTTCTCACGGCGGGGCCCTGTTCAGCGGTGCTTGTCTTGTGTTCCTAGGGAACCAGATCTGGGCAATCATTCCCGCTCAGTCGCCATCC
Source organism: Pleurodeles waltl (assembly GCF_031143425.1). NCBI lineage: Eukaryota > Metazoa > Chordata > Amphibia > Caudata > Salamandridae > Pleurodeles > Pleurodeles waltl. The sequence goes on from NC_090438.1 coordinate 568,892,228, forward strand.
GACCTATCGCTTGCGGGGCCCTCCTGTGCTGGACTCCTGGGCCCGTGGGTGTCCTCCGTCACACCCCAAATGGGGCTGGTGGGGCCCTCCTGGGCAGCTCGCCTGCTGCCGGACTTCTTCGCCCTGCTGCCCTTGCCCTCCTTGGACGAATCTCTGGGGCCCTTGCCTCCCTTGGAAGTATCTCTGGGTCCCTTGCCCTCCTTGGAAGTATCTCTGGGGCCCTTGCCCTCCTTGGAAGAATCTCTGGGGCCCTTGCCCTCCTTGGAAGAATCTCTGGGGCCCTTGCCTCCCTTGGTGGATGGGCCAGGTGACGGTGCAAGGCTGGTATCCTTGGGGGCAGCCGTCTCAGGCCTGTGGGGCCGGCCCTTCACTTTTTTGCTTCTTTTCCCAGGGGGTGGGCTGGCTGTCCCCTTGCTGCTGGCCGATGTTCCTGCCCTAGGAGCTGGTGGACTCCAATAGCCCTGAACGATGGTCCTAGTAGGTGCAGGGCTTGTGGTGGCTGAGGTGCTGGTTGGACTCTTACGAGATGGAGGGGGTGGGTCAGTTGTTGGAAAGAGGTCAAGGTTGGAAAGGAAAATCAATTTAGAAAGACAGGGACGGGCAGTTGTAGTGGGTATGGGAGTGGAGGAAGAGGATGTGGTTGTAGGAGAGTCAAGTGTGCTGTCTTTGGGTGCAGGTGCTTGTGACGGAGGCTGTCGTGAGGTGGATGGCTGTTGGGTGGGTGGCTGCCTGCGTTTGTGTGGTTTGGAAGAGGGGGTGACAGACACACTGGGAGAGGACACAGGGGACGTGTAAATGGTAGTGGGGGTGGTGACTGCACGTGTGCGGACTGTTCTGGTGGGTGTGGTGGTGATGGACGTACTGGCTGATGGTGGTGTGCATGCAGGTGTGAGTGGAGACGTCACAGGGAAGGAGGAGGGAGACGAGGAGGAGGGGGACACAGTGGAGGCAGTGGGTGTTGCTGTGTCTGCATGTGGATGTTGCTTGGGTGAATGCTTGTGTGATCTGTGGTGCTTATGTCTGGATGAGCTGCCCTTGGGTGTTGATGTGTGTGCAGGCTGGTCTGTAGGTGTGTCTTGGATAGGCAGAGGAACAGGGGAGTGGGACTGGGTTGAGGAAATTGGAGGGGGAGGCTAGACACAGGGACAATTGCTGCCGTCAGTGCTGAGGCCAGAGCGTTGAACGATCGCTGATGGGCAGCCTGACCCGAATGAATGCCCTCCAGGTATGCATTGCTCCGATGCACCTCCCTTTCCACCCCCTGGATGGCATTCAAAAGGGTAGACTGCCCAACAATGAGCGTCCGGAGGAGGTCAATGACCTCCTCACTGAGGGCAGCAGGGGTAACTGGGGCAGGACCTGAGGTGCCAGGGGCGAAGGAGATGCCCGGCTTCCTGGCTGAGTGAGCACGGGGAGAAAGCTGAGGGGCTTCTGGGAGGGCGGAGCTGGTGCGCTGGGTGGCGGCTGTACCTGTTTTTGCGGTGGGCACGGATGGTGCCGCCACCACAAGGGAGCTCCCTTCCGAGGACGTGTCGGTGTGGCTGACGTCTCCACGGGTCCCCGTTGTGGAGCCCCCCTCGCCCTCCGTCTCACTGGTTCACTCCGAGTCGGTTGCAGGGCCCTCCGGGCCCATGTGAGATGCAGCTCCCTCGTGCGCCGATGCCACTTCTCCTCCGCCTGATGATGCTAATGCACACATGAGCAGGAAAACCAAAAAAAAGGGGGGGAGAGAAGAAAGAAAGACATGTTGAGTGCATGCATTGGCGGCACCGTTGGCGGAGAGGACAGACACAGAAGCCCCCTGCACTACGCCGCGCACTCGGGGTACACTACTCAATTATTGTGACTTGGCCTACAAGTCTATGGACGACAAATGCACACATAGGTGAGCCCGGGCCATGGATAGCTGTACTTAGCACCCAACAGAGGTGGGGGGCGGGGGCACAGGGCCATGTCTAACGGAGGGACCTAGCCTACAGAAACCGCCCTGGCCTAGAGATAGCCACAGCCCTCCTCCCCCACCCAGACGCCTCCACTGTGCGCTAATATAGCAGAATGTGCTGATACTCACCCCCTTGTGTCTGCTGTGATGTCCTCACGCGCCCATCCAAATTGGGGTAGGTCACCGCCAGGATCCGGGACATCAGGGGGGTCAATTGACGACTGGCACCCCTCCTACGTTGGGAGGCCATCCCCAGCAGAGCCTCGGCGGTCTTTCTGCTCCCGCGGCGGATGTCCTCCCACCTCTTGCGGCAGTGGGTGCCCCGTCTGTTGTGGACCCCCAGGGCCCGGACGTCCTTGGCGATGGCACGCCAAATGTCGATCTTCTGATGGGCGCTGACCTATGTGACATGGACAGGGTGGAAAAAGAAATATCATCACTTTTCTGCATGGTCGATGTGAGTGACCCCCCCTCCCCAACCTTGCCATGTGGCACATGCTCTCATCTGTCGTGCGTTGCTCTCCTCATTCGCTCCCCTCCCCACCATCTTACATCCACCCCACTCAACACAGGCATAGCCAATACTACGTGCTCCCAGTGTACTTACCTGTTAGTCTGGAGGACCGTAGAGTAGCGCATACTGGGGGAGGACCCCATCAACGAGTTTATCCAATTCCTCAGATGTGAAGGCAGGGGCCCTTTCCCCAGTCGCAGCAGCCATTGTCTCTTCCAGACCGAATTCACAGCAGCACTTGCAGTATAGGTCCTCTCCTGTGGATGATCAGGTCTCGAGTGATTAAGCAGTTAGAAAATGTCGGTCACGCCCGGGGCGGTGCGTACCGCGGCGGTGCGTACTGCGACCGCCGGCGCACATCGTCATTGGCTCCTGAGACCCATAGGGTTCAATGTTAACCAATGCTGCTTTGCGCCGCGGTCTTCAACCGCCTACCGCCACGGTGTGCCACGCCAGCGCATTGACCTCACATCCCATTGTCACACTTCACAGGTCAGGCAGCCGCCATTTCAAGGGCCCACATGGCTGAATTTCTACGGCGTCACACAGGCCTAGGCCTTGCATTGCCACTCATACAAGCCATTCAATGCATAGCGAATCGTGTACTGTGCAAGCTGTGGTTACGTACCTGTGGGTTGCTTGACTCTGTGCTCCATGTTGTCCTTCCTAGGCACCGTCCGCTGGGACTTGCGAGGAGATGGAGGAATCCTGCCGTATACAGACCGCTGGTGGACCTGTCGACAATGGAAGAAAGACATGTCATACTTACATACAGACTTGACCGAGCCACTATACAGTAACTGTGTGCCCAGCGGAGCCAGACCTGATGTCCCCCATTCGCCAACCCACAGGGATTCCCCCTCTGGTGCAGGTTCTGTCAGTACTCCATTTTTTGGCAAGTGGATCATTCCAAACAACAGTGGCCATATCATCAGGGATGTCTCAGCCTATGTTTTCTAAGGTTTTGTCCAGAGTGTTGTCTGCCCTGATGAAATACATGCGGAGCTACATTGTTTTCCCTGAGGTGGGCGATTTGGCTGCAGTGAAGGGTGATTTCTATGCCCTTGGACATATCCCCAACATCATTGGTGCCATTGATGGGACCCATGTGGCCTTGGTTCCCCCCAGTGGCAGTGAGCAGGTGTACAGGAACAGAAAAAGTTATCATTCTATGAATGTCCAGGTGGTCTGTTTGGCTGACCAGTACATCTCCCATGTAAATGCCAAGTTCCCTGGGTCAGTGCATGACGCGTACATCATGCGAAATAGCAGCATCCCTTATGTGATGGAACAGCTACAGAGACACCGTGTGTGGCTAATAGGTGACTCTGGTTACCCCAACCTGTCGTGGCTACTTACCCCAGTGAGGAATCCCAGGACAAGGGCAGAGGAACGCTACAATGAGGCCCATGGGCGAACTAGGAGGATTATAGAAAGAACCTTCGGCCTCCTGAAGGCCTGGTTTAGGTGCCTGCATATGACAGGGGGATCCCTAATGTACTCACCAAAGAAGGTGTGCCATATCATCGTGGCCTGCTGTATGTTTCACAACCTGGCTTTGCGACGACAGGTGCCTTTCCTGCAGGAGGATGGTCCAGATGGTGGTGTTGTAGCAGCTGTGGAGCCTGTGGAGAGTGAAGAGGAGGAGGACGACGGGGACGACACAGACAACAGGGACACATTGATACAACAGTATTTTCAGTAGCACACAGGTACGAATCAACCCCGCCATTTTACATTTACTTAAAGTCTCCTGCCTCTCTACTGTCTGAGTTCCCCCCAGTTCCTGTTAACTGAGTTGTGACTTTCCCTTCCGTTTTCAGAGCTGTGGGCCCCACTGCGTGACCTCTGCTTTGTTTGCCCATGGACTACAGCTGTGTGACAGTGGTATGTTGTCATCACAATGTAACTGAACATTTTGGCACCGTTATGTCTAATACATTTGTTAAAATTACAAGCAGACTCCAGATTTTTTTAGTGCAAAAAGTTATTTAATTCAAGTGCTAAATTTATGGAACATGATTGTAAAACGGGGATGGGTGATGGTGGAGTAATGTCCATGGCAGAGTCCAGTTCTCAGTCGCACAGGTGCATTGTCCATATGCCTGTGGAAGGATGGAGCAGGGGCAGTTCAAGGTTGGACAGGGTGACAATGTTGGACAGTGGGATGACATCAGGGGGTATCGTTTGCTGGCGGGGGTCTTGCAATCCTACTCTGTCTTCTTGTGAGATCTCAGGTTCCGCTTGCGGGGTGGTTCTTCTTCTGCAGGAGGTGGGGTTCTGGTGGCCTGTTGTTGTGTGGGGGCCTCCTGTCCACTAGCGCCGGCGGAGGTGGTAGGCTGTTCCTGGTCCAGGCTAGTGACAGGGGCCCTTTGTGGTGCCACATGGTCCCGCAATGTGGTGACTATCTGGGTTAGGGCCACGACGATGGTCCCCATTGCGGAACTAATGTTCCTCAGTTCCTATCTGAACCCCATGTACTGTTGCTCCTGCATGACCTGGATCTCCTGGAACCTGGCCAGTACCGTAGCCATCGTCTCCTGGGAGTGGTGGTATGCTCCCATGATGGAGGAGAGGGCCTCTTGGAGAGTCGGTTCCCTGGGCCTGTCCCCCCCCTGTCGCACAGCAGCCCTCCCAGTTCCCCTGTTTCCCTGGGCCTCTGTCCCCTGGACGGTGTGCCCACTACCACTGCCCCCAGGTCCCTGTTGTTGTTGGGGTGGTGGGTCAACCTGGGTGCCCTGTAGTGGTGGACACACCGCTGATTGACGTGTCCTGGAGACAGAGGCATGGGCCCACTGGGTGGGAGCTGTGCTGGTGTTCCCAGAGGGGGTTAGGTCTGGTGTAGCCTGTGGCTGTCTGTGGGGAACCGACTGTCCCGAGGTCCCCGATGGGCCGGGCTGGTCATCAGGGTCCAGGGAGACAGAGCTGCTGTCATCACTGGGAGCCTCTTCTGGGGGTGGGATGGACATCTCTGGACCCTCCGTGGCGGTGTGGTGGCGTTCGGGTCCTGCAGGGGTATAAGAGTATGGTTATTGCTTCTGTGTGTGGCATTTCGTGTAATGGGTGGGTGGCCGTGTCCCCCAGTGCTGGCATTCCCTTGTGGGGGCTTTTGTGACAGGGGCTTGTGGGGGTGATGGGTGTGTGCAGTGGGCATGCTTTGGGGATGGGTGTCCATGCTTTGGGGACGCACGCAGGGCTAGGTTTTGGGATGGGTGGGATGTGATGGTGAGCCATTTGCAAGGAGTTGGTGTGATGGGGGTGGGGGTGAGGGTATGATTTGGCATGCAGGTGGGGTGGGGGGAATGAAGTAGTGAAGATTTGACTTACCAGAGTCCATTCCTCCGCCTACTCCTGCGAGGCCCTCAGGATGCAGGATGTGCAAGACTTCCTCCTCCCATGCTGTGAATTCTGGGGGAGTAGGTGGGGGTCCGCCGCCAGTCTTCTGCACCGCAATGTTGTGCCTTGATACCATGGAACGCACCTTCCCCCGTAGGTCATTCCACCGATTCCTGATGTCGTCCCGATTCCGTGGATGCTGTCCCACAGCGTTGACCCTGTCCACTATTCTTTGCCATAGCTTCATCTTCCTGGCAATGGTGGTGTGCTGCACCTGTTCCCCGAAGAGCTGGGGCTCTACACGAACTATTTCCTCCACCATGACCCTGAGTTCTGCGTCAGAGAACCTGGGGTGTCTTTGGGGTGCCATGGGGTGGTGTGGATGAGGTGAGGGGTGGTGTATGTGTTGTAGAGTGTGGTGAGTGTGGTGGTGTATGGTGTTTTGTGCGTGGAAAGTGTGTGGGTGATGTTGTGGTTTGCCTCTGTGTGATGGTGTACTCTATGCTGTGCTCTCTCTCTCTGTCCTTCACTCGCAATTGTGGTCGTAGGGGTTTGTGGGTGATGTGGGTGTGTGTTTTATACTGGATTGGGTGTGTGGGAGTGGTGTGTGTATGTGTCTCAGGTGTGTGTATTTTGAATTGTCCAATGTGGCTGTGTTTTGTAAAGGTGTGTGTATTTTGACCGCGGCGGTGTGTACCGCCAATGGAATACCGCGGTTGAAAGACCGCTGCGGGGATTTGTGGGTCGGAATGGTATGGGTGTATTTCTGTTGGCGTGACGGTGGAGGTTTGGTCATCACCAGTTTCCCGCTGACCTTTGGTGTGGCGGATTTTTGTGGATGACGGGTTTTTGGCGGTTTGCCAGTTGCGGGTCAGAATGACCGTGGCGGTTTACCGCGGCCGCAGCGGTGTTATGGCGGCCTTCTGGCCGGCGGTAAGCGACTTTTACCGCCGAGGTCAGAATGACCCCCTATGTCTGGCTGGCAAGGTACCTTCCTCCTAGCATAAGCGCATCTTTCTCTCAAAGGTGTCACTCAGGTTATACAGAACCGAACACTGTGAAGTAACAACTGTGTGCAGTTTCCTCTAGGTGTTCTGCTCTGAGTGCTCCAGTAGCACATTCATTCTACACATGGTTACTTTCAGAATAGAGATCCGTTGAATAATTTAGCTCTGTCTATTTCAGGATTTGATATACAGAATCTAAAAATCTCCTATGAGTCAATCTCTCATGAGTCAACACTCATACATTTTTCACAAAATGAGCAGTTCATGTGACAATTTGGAAATCAAAGAAAAAAAGTGTCCATAATTTATGAAAAGAATCAAGGATGCCTCTTCTTGTTTTCGTATTGATTTGCTGCAAAAGATGAAAGGCATGCTTCCAGCATCAGATGCCACAAATTCAGAACTAATATCCTTTTGTAAATCCACTGTCTACCGGATGCCACGGCAAAAAGGATTAAAGAGGTCCTCCTACACTACAGTGATGCCATGCTAACACAGTGATTTCTCTTTCAGATTTGCTTCTTTAATACACATTCAGACTCGCAGGGTTACGTGCAGGTGGCACGATCAGAATGAATGCCAAATGACAGGTGGATTATATCAAGTATGTCTGGATGCTTGGATACACTGAACATCACTGAGTCACTAGCCCATCATTTGATCTCGAATGATTGTGGTGACGACTCTGGTCAGCAGATAGAAAAAAAGGACTCTTATTATGTAAAGGTGGGGATTCAGATCTAATTAAATTTGTGGTCATTTCAGCAAGGAAGAAATACATTAAAAGAGAGAGAGACAGAAAGTACTAAAAGAACCTTCGTCCCTTCTGCTGCGACCTCCAGCCTGGACATCCCAAGCCCCTATCTCTGAGCTACCAAGGCCAAGTACATGATGCCTGGCTAAGTCTAATGGGTTGGATTTCTGACTCGAACTCTGAATAGTTGTGAATAAAGTCATGCTCACTAGCATCAGACGATGAAGTGCTCTTGAGGTGATTCAGACAAACTTTATGCATCAATCATTAGGGCTATGATAATATGAGGTGCATTATTAGCATTAGTGTGTGGTATTCCTGCCAGAATGGGCACTTGTAATTTTTTTGCAATTGAAATGGTGAGTAACAGACTGGAATCACTGTTGCTGTGCCAATTCACATATGTTATTCCACATTTTGGGCAGGACTTTCGCCTGGAGATTTCACCTGCATTAAGCAGGTGAAATGGCTGTGTGTAAAAGCTGTTGACTTGTGGTGTTCTTGGGACTCTGAATCCTCCACTGGTCACATTTTCCCTATCTTACCAGCTTCCGTCAAACAAGCAATCATCTAGACGACCTTGGATGTAACATCAGTCCAGTCTTCCTGGTACACAATGGTGTGTCCCACAATCTCTATCCATATCTGAGGCCAATGGTCAATTAAAGGTCAATTAAAAAGATCATTAGTCTGGGAATAATTAACCTATTCTAAGCTAAGCAGGACTGTGATAAGGCACCTGCAAAGAAAAGAAACACAAGCCTCTTGCAAAATACTTTATAAAACATAGGTGGTCATTACAACCCTGGCGGTCGGTGTTAAAACGGCGGTAATACCACCAACAGGCCGGCGGACAAAAAAAGGGAATTATGACCGTAGCGGAAACCGCCAACATAGACAGCCACTTTAACACTCCGCCCGCCACGGCGGTACAGACAAGCATCGCGGCGGTCACCGCCAACAGACAGGCGGAAGACAATGTACCGCCCACAGTATCACAACCTGCCAATCCGCCACCTTTTCCGGGGCGGATTCACCGTGGATAAAAACACGGCGTGAACAGCTTTTGCAATGGGAAAACGCTCACCTTAACACACTCCACGAGGAAGGAGGCCACCATGGAGCCCGAACTACAAATACTTCCAGCGCTTGTCTTTCTGCTCCTCTATGAACACCATCTACGTAGGCGCCGAAGACAACGGTGAGTACTGCACCTACGACATAGGGGAGGGGGGAGGCAAAAGTCAGGGGGACACACACGCAACACTCACACCCCCAACCCTCACACACCAATGCATTCCCAAACAGCACAGAAACAACCCACAACCCCCCCCCCGGAAGAATGCAAAGACAAAAGGAATTCAGTTCAAACATTGAAATGTATCAAAATACATTTGATAGTTGCCCACTGTTACATCCTGGGGAGTGCAAAGCCACAGTCTCTCAAGTCTCTACAGTGGGTGGCTTGCCCACTGTTACATCCTGGGGAGTGCAAAGCCACAGTCTCTCAAGTGGATAACAGTCTCCACTGGTTCTGGAGGGGGCATGGTGCCCAGACTGCATCAGGCTCCCCGTGATGGTTCCTGTTCCGTCACTGTCCCAGCTGCACATGGGATAACGATGCTTGATGTGGCGTTTTTTTCCCTGTCCAGCAGTGCTTTGCCATGTCGGTCTTTGCCCTGTTCAGCGGTGCTTTGCCATGGCGGTGTTTGCCCTGTTCAGCAGTGCTTTGCCATGTCGGTCTTTGCCCTGTTCAGCGGTGCTTTGCCATGTCGGTCTTTGCCCTGTTCAGCGGTCTTTGCCCTGTTCAGTGGTGCTTTGCCATTGCGGTCTTTGCCCTGTTCAGCGGTGCTTTGCCATGGCGGTCTCTGACCTGTTCAGTGGTCTTTGCCCTGTTCAGCGGTGCTTTGCCATGGCGGTCTCTGACCTGTTCAGCGGTCTTTGCCCTGTTCAGCGGTGCTTTGCCATGGCGGTCTTTGCCCTGTTCAGCGGTGCCTTGCCCTGTTCAGTGGTGCTTTGCAATGGCGGTCTCTGACCTGTTCAGCGGTGCTTTGCCCTGTTCAGCGGTGCCTTGCCCTGTTCAGCGGTGCTTTGCCATGGCGGTCTTTGCCCTGTTCAGTGGTGCTTTGCCATGGCAGTCTCTGACCTGTTCAGCGGTGCTTTGCCCTGTTCAGCGGTCTTTGCCCTGTTCAGCAGTGCTTTGCCATGGCGGTCACTGACCTGTGCAGCATGACGGTCCCTCATTGCCCAGCGGGGCTGTGGCTGCCGGGGCCCTCCTGGGCACTGACTCTGGCGGTGGTCTCCGGACCAGTGACGATACTGCTGCCCTCCTGGGCAATGACTCTGGCAGTGGTCTCCTGACCAGTGACGATACTGCTGCCCTCCTGGGCACTGACTCTGGCGGTGGTCTCTTGACCAGTGACGATACTGCTGCCCTCCTGGGCACTGACTCTGGCGGTGGTCTCAGGACCAGTGACGATACTGGTGCCCTCCTGGGCACTGACTCTGGCGGTGGTCTAAGGACCAGTGACGATACTGGTGCCCTCCTGGGCACTGACTCTGGCGGTGGTCTCCTGACCAGTGAAGAAACTGCTGCCCTCCTGGGCACTGACTCTGGCGGTGGTCTCCGGACCAGTGACGACAGTGCTGGCGGTGGCGTCCCGGCCACCGGGGAGGATGGCGCCCTTCTCCGCCGTGCTGCTCTTCCCAGACTGTGCAGACTTCTTCTGGCCCTTCACCACCTTTGGAGGAGTCACAGCTGACTCTACACTCCCCCTGGGACCCTTGTGAGCAGTTTTGCCGCCAGGAGTCTTCACCCTGTCCCGTCGGCCACTTTCCAACTTGAGGTGCTTTACAGGGGGTGGACTGGCAGTGCTTTGGCTCCGTGTCACACTGGCTGCCCTGGTGGTCGGTGCACTCCACACACCTTTAACACGCACCACTGGTACTGGACTTTTGTTTGGCTGAGGTGCTACTACGGGACCTATCAATTGGAGGGGTCGGGGTGGGGGCAAAGAGGTCAACGTTGCTGAGGAAGAGTTGCTGACGAAGACTGGGATAAGTAGCTGGAGGGGTTCTGGGAGTGGAGGAAGAGGGGGTGGTTGTAGGAGGTGTAACTTTAGGTGATTTGGGTGCAGGTGCAGGTACTGGAGGCTGTCGTGAGGTGGATGGATGTTGGGTGTGTGGGTGCCCGCGTTTGTGTACTTTGGGAGGGGGCGTCACAGACACACTGGGAGTGGACACAGGGGACGTGTAAATGGTAGTGGGGGTGGTGAGTGCAGGTGAGCAGGGTGTGGTTCTGGGTGTTCTGGTGCGAGTCCTAGTGCCTGTAGATGTAGTGCATGCAGGTGAGAGTGTAGACGACACTGGGAGGGAGGAGGGAGACGACGAGGAGGGGGACACAGTGGAGACAGTGGATGTTGCTGTGTCTGTATGTGGGTGATGCTTGTGTGAGTGCCTGTGGGTTCTGTGGTGCTTATGTTTGCCTGAGCTACTTTTGTGTGTTGAGGTGTATGCATGCTTGTCTGATGGTGTGCTTGGGATAGGCTGGGGCACAGGGGATTGGGTCTGGGTGGAGGAAGTTGGAGGGGGAGGCTAGACACAGGGACAATGGCTGCCATCAGTGCTGAGGCCAGAGATTGCAGGGTTCGATGAAGGGCAGCCTGACCAGAATGAATGCCCTCCAGGAATGCATTACCGTGTTGCAACTCCCTTTCCACAGCTGGATGGCATTCACAATGGTAGACTGCCCAACAGTGAGTGACCTGAGGAGGTCAATGGCCTCCTCACTGAGGGCAGCAGGGGTGACAGGGGCAGGGGCTGAGGTGCCTGGGGCGAAGGTGATGCCCACCCTCCTGGGTGAGCGGGCACGGGGCGAACGCTGAGGGGCTGCTGGGAGGGCGGTGCTGGTAGGGGAGGTGGTGGCTGTACCTGTAGAAGTGGGGGGCACAGATGGTGCCGCCACCACAAGGGAGCTCCCATCGGTGGACAAGTCTGTGTCGCTGCGTGGTGATCCGGTGACCGACGTGAAGCTCCCCTCCGTCCCACTGGTGTATTCAGAGTCTGTGGTGTGGCCCTCCATGGCCATGTGGGATGCAGCCCCCTCGTGCTCCGTTGCCACTGTACCTCCGCCTGATGATGCTAATGAACAAAAGAACAGGGAGAGCACAAAAAGGGGGGGGGCGACGACAGAAGAAAGACAGGTTGAGTGCATGGCTTACCGCTACTGTTGGTGGACAATACAGACACAGCAGCCCCCTGCACTACGCCGTGCTCTTGGCCTCTACAGATGCAATTCCTGGGATCTGGCCTACATGGCTATGGTGAACATCTGCACACATAGATGCCACAGGGGCATGTATACCTGTACTTGGCACTCTACTGAGGTGGGGTGGAGTGCCACATGGCCTGCATTACAGAGCGGCCTAGCGTACGGGCGGCCCTGGCCTAGGGAAAACCACAGCCCTCCTCCCCCACCCAGACCCCTCCACTGCGCGCAAAGTCCCCAGAATGAGAGTGTACTCACCCACTTGTGTCTGCTGTGATGCCCTCAAGCGCCCATCCAACTCCGGGTAGGCCACCTCCAGGATCCTGAACATCAGGGGGGTCATGGTGCAACAGGCCCCCTTCCCACGTTGGGAGGCCATCCCCAGCTGAGCCTCCGCCGTCTTCTTGCTCCAGCGGTGAATGTCCTCCCATCTTTTCCGGCAGTGGGTGCCCCATCTCTGGTGGACCCCCAGGGTCCGGACGTCCTTGGCGATGGCACGCCAAATGTCCTTCTTCTGGTGGGCGCTGACCTACATGACATGCACAGGGGAAGACGAGAAGTCATTATCAACTGCACAGTCGATGTGAGTGGCCCCCATCCCTACCCTTGCCATGTGGCACATGCATTCACGGTCCTTCATGTTCCCTGAACTCTGCCCCCTTCCAACTAACATCCAGCCCTCTCCACCCAGGCATAGCCCATACAACGTGCTCCCTGTGTACTTACTTGTTGGTCTGGAGGACCGTAGAGTAGCGTGTACTGGGGGAGGACCCCATCCACGAGCTTCTCCAACTCCTGAGCAGTGAAGGCAGGGGCCCTTTCCCCAGACGCAGCAGCCATTGTCTCTTCCAGACCGAGGTCACAGCAGCACTTGCAGTGTAGGTCCTCTCCTGTCGAAGATCAGGTATCGAGTGATTGAACAGATAGAAAATGGCGGTCACGTCCGCGGAGGTGACGTCCGTGGTGGTGCGTATCATCACCGCCGGCGCACTTCATCATTGGCTCCTGGGACCCATAGGGTCCAATGTTAACCAATGCAGCATTGCGCCGCAGTCTACGACCGCCTACCGCGACGGTGTGCAATGCCAGCGCAGATACTTCACATCCTATTGTCCCAGTTTAGAGGTCAGGCAGCCGCCATTTCAGGGGCCCACATGGCTTCATTTACTACTACGTCACACATACCTAGGCCTACACTCAACCCACATACAGGAAGAGTTTTGTGTTTGGTGCCGTGTTCTGTGTATCTGTGGGTACATACCTGCGAATTTGTTGACTCTGTGGTCGCTGTTGTCCTTCCTGGGCACCGTCAGCTGGGACATTTGAGAAGATGGCGGAATCCTGCGGTGTACCAACCACTGGTGGACCTGCTGACAATGGAGGAGCAACATTTAATCATAACCTACAGGTTTGACCGTGCCACTATCCAGGAACTATGTACCCAGTTGGAGCCAGACCTGATGTCACGAATCCGCCATCCCACTGGAATCCCCCCTGACATGCAGGTGCTGTCAGTGCTCCATTTCCTTGCAAGTGGGTCTTTTCAGACAACAGTGGCCATGGCATCAGGGATGTCCCAGCCTATGTTTTCCAACGTGTTGTCCAGAGTGTTGTCTGCCCTGCTGAAACACATAAGGAGCTACATCGTTTTCCCTCAGGTGGAGGATTGGGCTGCAGTTAAAGGTGACTTCTATGCCCTTGGACATATCCCCAACATCATAGGTGCTATGGATGGCACCCATGTAGCTCTGGTTCCCCCCCGCAGGAGTGAACAGGTGTACAGGAACCGGAAGAGTTATCATTCTATGAATGTACAGATGGTATGTTTGGCAGACCAGTATATCTCCCCGGTCAATGCTATGTTCCCTGGCTCTGTGCATGACGCCTACATCCTGCGGAATAGCAGTATCCCGTATGTGATGGGTCAACTCCAGAGGCACGGTGTGTGGCTATTAGGGGACTCTGGTTACCCTAACCTGTCCTGGCTACTGACCCCAGTGAGGAATCCCAGAACCAGGGCAGAGGAACGCTACAATGAGGCCCATGGGCGGACTAGGAGGGTGATCAAACGCACCTTCGGCCTCCTGAAGGCCAGATTCAGGAGCCTACATATGACAGGTGGTTCCCTATTCTACTCACCGAAGAAGGTGTGCCAGATCATCATCACCTGCCCGATGCTTCACAATCTTGCTTTGCGACGCCAGGTGCCTTTTCTGCAGGAGGATGGTCCAGATGGCGGTGTTGTGGCAGCTGTGGAGCCTGTGGACAGTGATGAGGATGAAGCTGAGGAAGAAGACATAGACAACAGGGAGTCAGTCATACAGCAATATTTCCAGTGACACACAGGAGAGAACATTTTATTTTACAATTACATTCACTTTCACACTTCTACATCTATCCTGTCTGTCATTTAGTAGCAGTATTTGGTAACTGAGTTGTACCTTTCCATTACGGTTTCACAGGTGTGGTTACCAACGTGTGTCATCAGCTTGCATCCTTCATGCCCTTGTGATGTGTGACATAGGTATGTTGGCACTACAATTGAAAAAGCATTTTGACACTGTCATTGATTATACAAATTTACCAAATCACAGACTGACTCCAGATTGTTTTGTGCTTCAAGGGTGTTTATTTAAGTGTTCAAAAATGGAGGGGGGTTGTAATATGGTGATGGGGGATGGTGGAGGAATGTCCATGGCAGAGTCCACTCTATTGGTCCCACAGGTGCACTGCCCATATGGGCATAGGAAGTGGAGCTGGGGCAGTTTAAGTATTTACAGGGTAACTAAGTGGGACAGTGGGAGGACATTCAGGGTGGTCTCATTTCCTGGCGGGGGTCTTGCCATCTTGCTCTGTCCTGTTCCTGGATCTCAGGGACCGCTTGCGGGGTGGTTCTCCATCTGCAGGGGTTGGGGTGCTGGGGTGGTGGTCCTGTGGTGGGGCGTCCTGTCCACTAGCGCCGGCGGAGGTGGTGGGCAGTTCATCGTCCAGGCTAGTGTCAGGGGCCCCTTGGAGTGCCACGGTGTCCCTCATGGTCTTCTGTATGTCCTTCAGCACCCCTGTGATGGTGCCAGGGCGGAGCTGATGGTTCTGAGCTCCTCCCTAAACCCCAAATACTGCTCCTCCTGCAGGCACTGGGTCTCCTGAAACTTGGCCAGGACCGTCACCATCGTCTCCTGGGTGTGGTGGTATGCTCCCATGATGAAGGATAGGGACTCGTGGAGAGTGGGTTCCCTTGGCCTGTCCCCCCCTGTCGCACAGCAGCCCTCCCAGTTCCCCTGTGTTCCTGTGCCTCCGTCCCCTGGACTGTGTGCCCACTACCACTGCCCCTAGGTCCCTGTTGTTGTTGGGGTGGTGGGTTATCCTGGGTTCCCTGTAGTGGTGGACACACAGCTGATTGACGTGTCCTGGGTACGGAAGTATGGGCCCGCTGGGTGGGTGCTGTGCTGGTGTTACCAGAGGGTGGAAGGTCAGTGTTGGGCTGTGCCTGGGCAAGGGGAACTGACTGTCCGAGGCCCACGATGGTCTGGGCTGGTCATCAGGATCCAGTAGGGCAGAGCTGCTGTCGTCACTGTGGGCCTCATCTGTGGGGGGAGTGGAGATGTCTGGACCCTCCTGTGTGGTGACGTTCAATAGTGGTCCTGCAGGGATATAAGAGCATGATTATTGCATGTGTGTGTGTAATGATGTGCAATGGGTGGGTGTGCGTGTACCGCAGTGCAAGCATTCCTGTGTGTGGGTTTGTGTAATGATGGTTAGGGGGTTGTTATGGGTATGTGCAGTGAGCATGCTTTGGTGAGGGGTGACCATGCATAGTTGTGTCATGCAGGGCTTGGTGTTGGGATGAGTGGTTTGTGTTATTAGTACATTAGTGAGGAGTTGGAGTGCTAGGGGAGGGGGTGAGGGTGGAGGTGTGTGATAGCATGCAGGTAGGGTGGGGGATATGATAGTTAAGATTTGACTTACCAGCGTCCATTCCTCCAGCGACTCCTCCGAGGCCCTCTGGATGCATGATGGTGAAGACTTGCTCCTCCCATGTTGTTAGTTGTGGGGGAGGAGGTGGGGGTCCGCCGCCAGTCCGCTGTACCGCGATGTTGTGCCTGGAGACCACAGAACGCACCTTCCCCCGTAGGTCGTTCCACCTCTTCCTGATGTCCTCCCGATTTCTTGGATGCTGACCCACAGCGTTGACCCTGTCCACGGTTCTGGGCCATAGCTCCATCTTCCTGGCTATGGAGGTGTGCTGCACCTGTGAGCCAAATAGCTATGGCTCTACCCGTAGGATTTCCTCCACCATGACCCTGAGCTCCTCCTCGGAAAACCTGGGGGGTCTTTGCCGTGACATGGGGTGGTGTGGGTGATGTGTGGGGTGGTGTAAGTGTTGATGTGTGTGGTGATGTGTAGTGGTGTGTAGTGTTTTGAGCGTGGAATGTTGTATGGGTGATGGTGTTGTGTGCCTCTGTGTGGTGGGGTTCTCAATTGCTGTGCTCTCTGTCTCTCGGTTTCCTCAAAATTTTTGGTCATAGGGGTTTGTGGGTGATGTGGGTGTGTGTTTTATATTGAATTGGGTGTGTGGGAGTGGTGTGTGTATGTGTATCAGGTGTGTGTATTTTGAATTGTCCAATGTGGCGGTGTTTTGGAGATGTGTGTGTATTTTGAGTGCGGCGGTGTGTACCGCCAATGGAATACCGCGGTTGAAAGACTGCCGTGTGGATTCGTGGGTCGTGATAGCATGGGCGTGTTTCTGTTGGCGTGACGGTGGAGGAATTGTTTTCGCCAGTTTAACACTGACCTTTGGTGTGGCGGACTTGTGTGGGTGTCTGAATTTCGGCGGATTCCGAGATGTGGGTCATAATAGCTGTGGCGGAATTCCACAGCCGCGGCGGTGTATTGGCGGTCTTCTGCACGGCGGTAAGAGGCTTTTACCGCCAATGTTCTAATGACCCCCATAATTTGTGCTCTGAGGCCTGGTTACAGGGTAGGCCAACATTAGATTTATTCAGGTTCAAAAAGAATATAGTTTGCATAAGTGATTAAATAAAATGCAAATGAAGAAAGACATATATTTTCTCTTATGGGGAGTACATTATTGGCAGTAATAAGTAATTTTATTGTATGATTAGTTAAAATCTTTACATGCTTTTGCTGTTTTACTGAATAAAATTAAAGATTATCACGGATTAACAGACATGAAAGACAGTAAGTACATGGGTTCAGCGTGCCTCAAAAACAACAATTAACAAAAACAGAAACAGTGCAGTTTTGAAAAAACAACAGATGTTAAGAATGATAATGAGGAGCCTCAAATGATGGTAGTACCGGCCATCAGCACCTGTGTGCTTATTTTCTATTAGCACCATCACTCTGCCAGGAAAAGATAATGCAGTCAACGCAATCATCTCATGTATTAATGTTAAAAAGACTGCGCACAAGATAAACTCAAATGGAATGACCCAGTGTTCTATATTGAATACTGCTCCCCAATGTAACTTGCTGGGGTAATGAGTCTAGCCAGTGTTACTGCATTCTTTCAGCAGCTTTTGTAGTTGGTGGATGTACTTTCCAAATTAGGCCAGGGCGGATGGCTCCTTCAAAGAAAAAACAAAGTTTATTGCCTCATTAAAATGTCTTATTCCGTGGCTTTAAAAAAGGGGTTTTAACAAAGTACGACATGCATTCAACAATACCGGACAGCAGCATAATAGATGATAAAGTACATTATTATAATTCAGCTAAATATGCAATTACCTCCCATTAAATTGACTATACATCCATTGTACTATAATTGATTATTAAAATGCACACAGATGAATATAGGTAAAGACACGTTAAACATATATATCGCAAATAAAGGAAATGGGTATTAAATTATGCTGCGCCACATGCTAACCAGTCAAATCCCTGCCTGCCTGGTTGAGATCACACTGTCTTATCTGTATCTTTTGGCAGAAGTTTATGGAGTGGCTGATATGGTGGTTTTGGGTCCTCTATGCAAATGTTTTGTTTTTTTAGAAATAAACCCTCGAGGAAGGGGTTTCTCTCTAAACACAAAAACAAAAAAACATATAACCCTGGTGCACTAGGAGGTATGGCTCCTTTTCGCCATCAACCATCAAATCATGGGACCATCAAACTTTCCCGGCAATTCTGAAAATGAATAATGTATGTAAGAAGGCCCCCCAAGTAGGGCAGGATTTCTAATGTACATTCACCGACAGCCTCACGGCAGGTGGGCCATCAGTAAAAGATGGCAAAGACAACTGAGGCACCACCACCAAAAATCTAGCGCTTTGCCCACAGCTAAATGAAGAGGGCAATCTACGAGTTTAACTGCTATTTACAATTTTGGCTCCAGCTCCGCAGAACTCTAAATTAAGCTTTAAATGCCTAAGGAAATTAGCTTAATTCCCAAATTCGGACATGTCCCGATCTCCACCACAACTGTGTCTGGACAGGACCTTTGAGGTCCCCTAATTGTTAAACTCTCATCATTAATCAGGAGTCCTTCAAAGGAAAATTGACCGACTGTAGGGCCAGGTTTTCGAGAGATCTCCATAAGAGTAGATGGTCCCCGATGATTTCCAGGATATCCACAGTGGGCAGTCGGGTTATTTTCATAGAAGACTGAAATATACCGCCCCGTGTTTACGTTCAGTATTTTACACTGTTTACCCTATGCCTGATATTTTATTGTACTTTGATCTGCTTCCGGTAGCAGTGTTCTGTGCTGTGCAAAATATAAAAATACACATTTATGTACTGGCAACGAACCTTAATGGAACTCGTTCACATAGCCAGTGATTGTCCTAAAAATCTGGCGTCGATCTTGCCATGGTGAATGTAAGGACTAGGCTAGGGCATTATCAGCACACCCCTTTGAGGTTATCCTTATAAGTGGTTATCAACATCTTCTTCCGGAAACACCCGCTGCCTCGGAGAGGGGTCAAGGAAACAGATCCTGCCTGCACGTGCAGACTGCTTTTCAGGTAGGAGTCCGGACAGTGGAAGTAACAGAAACATTTACATGCCTCATACAAAATTAGCATACATTAGGTGACAGTATTAACAGTGCTAGCCTATAAATATCAGCATTTGTAAGGGGCCCTAGTAGTGGTAGAAAGACATAGGAAGAGGTGGAATTTGTCATGGATCACACGATGTGGCACGGTATTTAGCTAGGATTCGACACAAGCGCGGCTGCTTTCTCAGAATAGTGTGAATTAGTGTGATGCTTGTCAGCTACATGAAGGGATGTAGCTGGGTAATGTATATAGGTTAAGAAAGTTGTGATTATATTCAGTCTGTAAGTTTGATTGTTCTGGACTTTAAGGCATAGAAGAATAGAACGTATTAAATAAATTTAGATTTCACTTATTCACAAAATCAATAATGACCGGCAGATCCGTCTATCGCACCGTGTTTAGAAATGCAGAGTTGTAATGTGCCCCACCACAGAAATAAATGGATAATGGAATACAATATGCGTCACGTGTGAGTTGATGGCTACAGCAATAGCAATGAATTGGATATACGCACTGTAGTAATGAATGTGAGAATGAACATTAAGTTTAAAAATTAATGTTCATTCTCACATTCATTACTACAGTGCAAATATCAAATTACATACTATCGCCGTGGCCTAACTAATACTACTGAAAGACACTGTGTAATGCCTAATGTTGTAGAGTTTGGCTGGACTCAGACTAGTATTTCTAACATGATGAGTTTCCACCAGCCATTCCTCGAGGGCTGGCCTCCACACCCATCCATCACAGGTGACCCTGCTAATAAAACGGGCCGGGTGCAGGTGCCCAAGGCCCCTTCTAGTAACCACAAGTATGTGTCCCTATGGTCATTTTAGGTAGCATGGGGGCCTCGGGCCCCCAACACCACAAATATTACACAGATTTCAGAGGCAAAGAACACTTTTTAATACAAGACCAATTCAAAGTGATTTTATCTCCTTGCCTTGATTTAACCCCTTTTGTCCTGTTCTGGTTGACCTTTGTGTAGTGGTTACAATATATGCAAAAACATTGTGGCATAAAAAGTGGCGGGCACTGCAAACCTCAAGTGGAGGGGTGGGGGAATAAAAAAAAATATTTTTTTAATGTACCTTTTCCCGTCTTTGCCATTGCCTCCTCCCTCCATCTGCATCCTTTTCTGGTGTCCCAGCATTTACTGGGACACCAGCATAGCCTCCTCAGAAATCCTGGTGCTGCTTTCTTGCTAACCCTAGCATGAAAGCAGTGTCAGGATTTGTCTGAGCGGCTCGGTCTGCTGCTCAGACACAACCTTGGGGTCTGTGCATTTTCTCCAGCCCGGCTCTTCAACACAGCCGGGCTGGAGACACCTAAGTGCGCATGTGTGTTTGGCCGGCCTCAGACGACCGGCCAAATACACATGTGCACTTAGGTGTGTTAACGCGTCGCTTAATGACCAATTTACTCACTTTGGGACTCGTTTTAGGCCAATTAATCTTTTGACCCTGATTGAAGACACCTTAGGACGAGATAGCTAATCAACATGTCAATCAGAATGTCAATAATGTCATCAAAGTTCACAGTAATATGACAATTCAAATTATTCAAAGTCATTTAATAAACTCGAAAGACCACCATGACCTTTCAGTCATGAATAACCACACCAGTTTAATATGATTTTGTGAAGTGTATTCCCTATTGATTACAATTCTACCAGCAAGTTTATTAGTCTCAAAACCAAGAAACACATTAGCATGGTCACAATATGGCAACTCTGATAAGATTTCATCAAAGCAAGAATCACAAACATTAGAATATAACACGGCGTCAGCATAGGTTATTTTAGCAGAGTATCATCATAATGTTATTCAACAAAGCATAGATTTGGTAATTTGTCTATTTGCGTCAGTTTTGTGATCCCCTCTCAACTAACCTCGAATTAGCATTGGCATGTTGGGCTTCATGCAAAAACAATTTAGTAACACCAATTTAGAAAACATCTAGCTATGGTCTCTGTCAAAAGAAGTAGTTGGTACCTAGAAAGGAAAAGCAAACATACAATCACAATTCCATTGTCATATAGTTACCCTCTGTATTTGGGTCAGCACTCAGGTTCGGTCTTCGTCCTCAGGACATCAGTTGATTCGCCATCAGCCAGGAATTCAGCAATCAGGTAAAAGGGGCACTTCCCTCATAAGGAGGTAAGGTGTAAACTGGCAATTTATAAGGCAAGAATGGTTTTAAGAACCAAACAGCAAAGTCTCTATGCAGAGAGACAAAGTGTCTTGGTCATAGCAAATCGCATCAGCATCTCCCCTAACTCTCTCCTATCCCTCCTGTTCTTTAGTCTCTCTAGTTCTAATTTACTTCCTGGTGTCAAGGGTTTTTATCCCCTTTTCGTTGTACATTCCCCTAAAATTTGGTTGGACAAGGGGTTGCTCCCCACTATCTTTAACCAATTGTCTTTACATTAGCTCATCGAATTTGTCACCCCATAACAGTTCTCACATATTTCATTGGTCCCTATGATTGACGTCTTTAGCGGGTGGAATGTCCGGTATGATATCATAGTCTTGTGGTCTTTTGCACATCTTCGGTCAGTGGCTCCATTGTCTGTACCGGTTCAGGCGACCTTGTACCTGCTACTGGTCTACAGTGTTGCATTCAGCTTAAATGTTTCTACAAGCAAGTCGAATTTCATAAGAACGGATCTACTACAGTTACATTCAGCTTCTAGTTTGGAGAAAAACAAGAGTTCATGCCCTTCAGCAAGTCAGCACACTGCATGTTAGAAAAACACATTTAATATGAGAGTCAGGCAGCTAGACCTTGACTCATGCTAACTAAAGCCTAATGATTCATTAGCAAACCTTTAGCATATAGATTTTCAATATTAATGCACAATCACAATTTTAATAAACATTTCATAATTATTAGTCAGTTTCATTAGTCCCCGTATATTTTGGCGGCCACTCCCCGTGGGCACATTTCAACCGCACGCTTTAGCACAATGCATTAATACATTTTCTATGCGGCATTATTATACATTAGTTCATAATCATTTCATGTTCATATAGATTATATAAGCTACGGTCTCTCAGGTGCATTCTCTCCTCCTCCTCCCTCCCTCCTACCATGACCCAGCCCTGCCCCTCCCTGCACTTGCTGCCGGCCCAGCGATCAGAAGAAAAATAAAATGATAAACAAATATTGTTTTACCTTTCAGCTCCTGGCTTAGCCAGGGGGAAAATGCTCCTCACTATTGCCAAGAAGCTTCCCCTGGACATAAATCAAATATATATATATATATATCTGCAAAAGGCAATGTGGTATTTTTACAATTGCTGAGGAACAGGAGGAGCATGATGACCCTCTTCCTGCTTCTCCTGTCATAGTCACTCCCCACACTCATGCTCAAGAAAGTTAATACAGAGATTATCACCCTCAAGTTAAAGGCATTATTACACATTAGTTCATAATCATTTCATGTTAATATAGATTATATAAGCTACGCTCTCTCAGTCCCTCCTCTGATGACACTTGTCATCACACAAACCTTTCCCTTCTTAACCTTTCACTTTCCGCATTATGCGCATTTCAACATCCTGTCCTTTGTGTGAGCTTTCCCAAATTTCATTAAACATTTTCTCCCTTTCATTTTCTTAATTTCTTTTGTTTCGTTTTGTCAAATTTCTTTTAACTCTTTCATTAACTTTGCATGATAACCATAACCCCAATAAACAAATCAGAACAATCAGTAGACCCCCTAATATTTTTGCAAGAACCCCATTCCAAATATTACTAAACCAATTCCCTACTCTGGTAATTCCTCTCCCAGTTTTCTCTCAAACTCCAGGTTCCTTCAGCTCCTTCAAATCTGCACTATCTCTTGTTAGGTTAGGAAGCATACCTCTAATTTATTTGCTGATATATGGTCTGAACGCACAACAATGGCGCTCGTTAAGCATCTTACAGACTCAGCCACTCTTTGCTAAAAGAATGTCTAACGCAAGCCGGATTTGAAGAGTCATAGCTCTTTCCGCACCAAGTTCAGTATCCATCAGGAGTATAGCCCCTGTGAAGTTTGTCAGCATGTTATCCACAATAGTAGACAACTTTCGAATCTTTATGGAGTTTAAGATAACCCCTACTGAAGGAATTATGGCTCCAAATATGTCACCAACGACAGCAGCCGCTGTCTCTCTCTTTTGTCTAGTGTGTTGTAATTCAGACATTTTAGGAATTTCCTTTAAGTCATCAATCTGGTAGATCTTTGGGAAAACTATTCCCAAATAACATGTCCCATACCATCCCTTTGGAAGACGGTAATAAGCATTAAGTTCACATATATATTAAATCCCAGGGATCGCTGGATCCTGTCCATTTAACATGAATGTCCATTTACTCTGAAACAAAAACACATGCCTGCATTCACTCGTTCCCACAAATAAAGTGTCATGCTCAGATTTCGGCCTATATATACAAAGCCTACCTACATGTAATGCATCTATAGCTAACTTGCCCTGTGTCTTTATTGCAGTGTAAGCATAATCATTTGCAAGCGTGCGTTTTTCTAATCCCTTTTCTAGCCTTTCCTTTAATGCCTTTCGTCTATCATCAGTGTGATCCAAGAAGCTCTTCTCTACAGGTGTTAGTAAGCAGGTTAGGCTATTGCGATGCGCATAAGCTGTCCCAAATGTCAGTGTCGGCTCAAAGAAACCCCTAACTAATTTTATGCTGTGTTCTTTAGCTAATTTGTTTAGAAACTCAATCACAGGCACAAAAAAAACACAACATCGAAGTTAGAGTAGAAGTATTGCACCTGCTCTTGATCATAGAATCTTGTTAACAGCAAACTATAGCTCATCACATAAGTTAGCGGCAAGCTATGGTAAGTAACCCCTTTTTGCACTGACAAAGGAATCTTTGTGCACACATAACAATTCTTTGCATCCATTGTGTCAACATACTCATTCAACAAGCGATAGAAGACATTAGTAGATAGTTGTCCTTTTGAATTAGTTCCCTCATGCAAGTATTTTGCATCCTGCTCAAACTTCTCCCATGGTGTTAGTGTAGCAGTCTCAGGTTTTGAAGCATTGTTAGTCACTTTCTTATCTATCCATGGCATTCCCACAATCACACCTATAATTATTATTGCACATACAATACCTAGAATGGCACTCAACCAACCACACATCCTACCCTTTTTACTATTACCTTTAGTGCAACTCATGATCTGTAAAGAATCAGATAGCAGAATAATACAAAGCAAACAATCAACTTGAGAACGATATAAAAGCTCTTTTTTTTTTCTTGTGCAAAGTTTCTCTCTCTCTACGAGTATTTACAGCATTTCACTCACTCCAGGACCCCCTTTGTCAAATCTGGTTGAGCAGCTTGTTGTAATCAGTTTTCAGAGTCAATTCAGGTTATCAGTGTCATATCCGGTAATTTATCAGTCTCTTTTCTCAGCTTCTCAGCTTTCGATTTTAATTTCAATATTTTAACACAGTCTCTTTCTAGGGTTGAATTCAGGTGCTGTAGTATTGACCTGGTACCTCTTGATCAAAACAGAACGCCAAGAATTCTTGTTGCCTTCAGCTGTTGTTGCATATGCCCATTCAGGACCTGCGTACCTTCTATTTGCGACTCTCTTTCTTTTCAGTTTGCATTCACTTTGTAATTCTCCTTCACTAAGATCCTCTTTTCTGGTTGTGTCAACTTCTTCCTCTATTGTATCACAAGGGACCACTTTCTCTCCTGCAGCTTGTTGCCTCGGCCAGTTATCTCCTTTATGCATTTTCTTTCTGCTTGGCCTTTCAGAACGTTGAACAGCGCCCTCCTCTTGTGCTATGGTGTTTTTTCTTGATGGACCTGCAATCGTCTCAGGAGGAGTCAGTTCACTTTGACATCCCTCAGCTTCTTCCCCCTCGCCTTCAGGGTCTGTTACTGGTTCAACTTCAAACCCGTATCCGTCTGCTTCTGGGAGAACCTCTCTTTGTGTCCGTTCCCCTGTTACCTCAGCTGAGATAGGCTCACTGTCACCCCTCTGGAACTCACTTTGAGTGACTAAGCCGTCCTCAGTGGGCTCTCCTTCAGCCTCAGTTCCCCTTTGAATACTCTCCGGCCCTGAGACTTCCTTATCTGCAGCTGTTGTTTTGGACACTTCAAGCTCTTCGTCAGTTGGACACGTCACTTTCTTTGTGTGGCTGGCATGTATCCAATTCGGAATGCCTGCACATTTCACAGCAGTAGTGGTTGTCAGTATTACTTAACTTGGCCCCTTCCAACACGGCTCCAAACACGACTTCCTCACGTGTTTCTTGACAACAACCCAGTCACCGGCTTTCAGGGTGTGAGCTGGATCACTGATCAGTGGCAATGTGTTAGCCTCCACCTGGTGAGAAAAAGAGCGGACCACATCAGCCAGACTCTTGCAGTAGTCCAACACCATATCATCCGTGATATTCACAAGAGCATTTGCAGGCACTGCGGGTAATCGCATGGCTCGACCCATCAGAATCTCATGAGGAGATAGTCCTGTTTTCTTGTCAGGTATATTTCTCATTGACATCAGTACTAAGGGCAATGCATCTGGCCATTTCAGATTGGTAGCTGCGCACATTTTTGCCATTCTCGATTTCAAGGGTACCATTCATCTGTTCCACTAATCCTGATGCTTCAGGGCGATAGCTACAATGCAGCTTCTGCTCAATGTTCAGTGCGGCACACAAGAGCTTAATCACCTCATTGTCGAAGTGTCTGCCCCTATCTGATTCTAAAGAGATCGGGAATCCGAAACGGGGGAATTAATTTCCTAAGCAGCAGCTTTGCTACTGTGAGACTGTCATTCCTATGTGTAGGGTAAGCTTCAATCCAGTGACTGAAAAGACACACAATCACCAACACATACCTCAGTCCTCCACACAGGCATTTCAATGAAGTCCATCTGCATCCTGCTAAATGGACCGCCAGCTCTCCCAACGTGGCTCATATTCACCACAGTCCCTTTTCCTGCATTCATCTGTTGACAGATGATGCACCTGTGACAGATAACTTCTGCAGCTTGTCTGAATTTTGGATTGATCCAATCTATTTTGAACAACCTGATCATTGCATCTCTCCCTATATGGGCTTGGCCATGATAGAACCTCGCAAACTGTGACAGAAGACTGTTTGGCAAAACCATTTCCCCCTCCTCTGAGACCCTTAAGTCATCAGCTCTTTGTACACAGTGCATTCTCTGCCAGGAGCATTTCTCTTCTTTGCCAGCACGTCCCTGCAGTGATTTTAGCTCATCCAATGTGTCAACCACCCTTAATGCAAAATTCAAACATGTTTCATTCTTAGTTTCAGGTAACAATTTCCACTGATCTCGGAACGATATACAGTTCAATGCGCAAAGCCTTGCGAATTGATCTGCATATCCATTTCCCATTGACACAAAGTCTTGTGACTTAACATGAGCATTGCATTTCACCACGGCAATTTCAAGAGGTAACTGAATTGCATGCAACAAATCCTTAATCTTTTCACCATTTTTCACTGGTGAACCAGAAGAGCTCATGAAACCCCTTTGTGACCATAACTGGCCAAGGTCATGTACAATTGCAAATCCGTATCTGCTGTCAGTATAGATAGTGACTTTCAAGTTTTCAGCTGCATGGCATGCCTTAGAAAGGGCAATTAATTCAGCCACTTGTGCAGAGTACACTCTTTCGAGCCAGGAAGCTTCTACAATAGCGGTGATTATACACACGGCATATCCAGCTCTCAGTACTCCTACTGAGTCTCTCAAGCATGAACCATCAACAAACATAATGTAGTCGTTTTCTTCCAATTGGGTATCTTTAATCTTTTATCTTTAATGTCAGCAATTGTGTCATACCTGCAGTCGTCTTTTGTTCTGGACGCAATTAACAAATCATCAATATGCTGTACTAGAGTCGAACTGAAAGGCAGTTCTAACGACTCTAAATCCTTCTTCAATATCTGATTGAAGATGGAAGGTGACTCAGAAAACCCTTGAGGAATTCTGCACCAACTGTACACCTTATCCAGGAATTCGAAACTGAAGAGAAACTGGCTGTCCTCATGAAGAGGCACCGAAAAGAATGCTTGAGACAGGTCCACAACTGTGAACCACTCTGCATCACACGGAACCTGAAACATGATCACAGCTGGATTTGGCACTATGGGCAATACTTTACCACTATCTCATTTATTTTCCTCAGTTCTTGAACAATTCAAACCTTCCCTTCAAACCCATTATTGGTGAATTACACGGGCTGCTCAGTACTTCTTTCAGAACCCCTTGCTTCACAAAGTCTGCAATTATCTGTGCTACCTGAATGAGGACATCTTGTGCCATGTGGTACTGCGGTACCTGAGGAAACACTGCATTTGGCTTAACCTGTACTTTGACCGGTTCTACTCCTTTCATCAGTCCCACTTCTTTACATGTCAGGTCCCACACTTTCTCTGTCACTGTCCCCTGCAACTCGGGTGGCAAGTCATTTACTGTAAGCATTGGGAATAATGTTATTAAAGGGTATTCCTCATTTGGAAT
Source organism: Pleurodeles waltl (assembly GCF_031143425.1). Taxonomy (NCBI): domain Eukaryota; kingdom Metazoa; phylum Chordata; class Amphibia; order Caudata; family Salamandridae; genus Pleurodeles; species Pleurodeles waltl. The sequence goes on from NC_090438.1 coordinate 568,919,603, forward strand.
CTCCATCTCTAACTCTGAAAATTGTCCATCATCCCCTTCATCATCACTGTTTGTCTGCACTTCAATTCCTTCATTGGAACAGGTAATTGAACACCTCGTTTTTGCACAGTAAGGGCCAGATGTAGCAAAAAAAAAAATTGCGACTCGCATTTTGCGAGTTGATGCGACTCGCAAAATGCGAGTCGCAATATGTAATGCCAGAAAAAAAACGATCCGATTTTGCGACTCGCAACGCAGTGTGCGAGTCCGCAGATTGCGAGGTCGCTTTTTGCGAGTGTGCAAAAAACGAACTCGCAATTAGCGAGTAGGTGTCGCAAATTGCGATTTCCTTGAAAATTGCTTGCAGGTGCAGCAGAACACTCCAGAAACCACACCAGAACACTCTGGAAACACTTCCTGGCACATGATGATGACATCACAGCCAGGAAGTTTAGAAATACACCTGGGAGGAGGGAGGACCACACCCTTTTATAACTGCCAGTCTTCACACAGAACAAACAGCAGCTGCCATGGAGGGAACCCCAAGAAAGAGGAAGCTCAAATTTTCTGAGAGGGAGCTGGAGGTGCTGACAGAGGAATGCTGTCAGCACCATGATGAGCTTTTTGGGAGAGCAGCCCCCAATGTCCCTGAGGCCACAAAAAAACTACTCTGGCAGGACATACAGGATAAAATCAATTCCCTGGGTGTGAGCCACAGGACAATCGAGGACATTAAGAAGAGGTGGTATGACCTCCGCTCCCGGGCCAAGGAGAGGGTGGCAGAAAGGCTCCGGGGGATGAGAGGCACATGAGGGGGACCATCATCTGTGCCACCACCCACACCCCTGGAAGAAAGGGTGGAAGGAACATTGGACCAGGAGGCAGTGTGTGGATTTGGGGACCTGGACACCTCAGAGCCCGGCACATCAACCGGTGAGTACCATGTGATGAGCCTATACCCCTATCAATGCCATACCCCCACCCACCATGTACACAGGTGCATGCACAGCCACAATAGCTCCATTTCAGGGTAGAAATTGCCAGAATGATGCATTATGGGAAATGTAGTCAAATAGGCAGTTCATAGGCAAATGTTTATTAGGATGTGTGCAATAGATAGTAGACACTGACAGTCTGTTCCCCATGTCCCACAGGTCTACAGCAAGACACCCCCAACACCCCAAGCACCCAGGCCCAGGAGGACACCCCAGGACCCGCCAGCACCCCCACCTGCACGGTCAGCAGCATCCCTGTAGTAGCAACACCTGCTGCAACAATCACGCCAGAAGCTGCCCCAGCAACAGGCAGGGAGGACACAGGTGGGAGTACAGGGCAGCCACCGCTGCGCAGGCGTCGCAGGACAAGACCACCTGGGCTGCAGTCTGCATCCGGGATACTTCCTCCAACCACCAGTGAGGCACATCTGCTGCGGGGTCAGCGCCTGCAGAACAGAATTTTGGGCAGGATCAGTGGTGTGCTGCACCGCTTTGTGCGAAACAACCATGCAAGCATGCAGCACCTCAACAGACGCATGGACATGATGTGCCAGAACACTGGGGACCTTGCCCTTGCCATTAGGGAACTGGCGGGAGGACTGCTGGCCCAGGCAGAGGCTGGGCGGTGCAGAGATCGGCAGATAATGCACCGACTGGACAGGATGGCCACATCGATCGGCAGGCTCGCCATTAATACAACAGGCCTGTCGAGAAGGACAGTTGGGCTGAAAGTAGAGATGGGCCATTTTGCTGGGGATGTTGCCAGGGGCCTGGGACGTCTCACCCACATAATCGAACTTATGGAGACACGGGAAATGTCGAGGGCCACAGGGGAAACACCCCAAGACAGTGAGGAGGGCTCAACAGTGAGCAGTGTCTCTGCCACTGACAGCAGGGTGCTCAGGAGTGGTAGGCAGAGCACCACGGACGCAGCAGGGACCAGCCAGGCTGGCAGGAGGGGCAGGAGATCATAGATAACACCCAGGACCATTAAATGTGGCACATGGCGTTAATGTGCCACATGACTGGTTGGCATTTTCCTGCCCATGGACAATTTCGACTTCTATATAGTTTCTTAATTACAGTAATAAAACAGTTATTTTTGTTCCACTTAACAAATGGAGTTTTTGGTCAATAGGTGAGTATGGTGGGAGTAGACACGTACCGTCCAAAATATTGTGTAGCAATGTGGTCCCGTCTCAGTCTGCCTTGATTAGCTATACTCCTATACCCATGATGGCGATGTGGTTGTTCTTGCTCTTCATCATCCGGATCTGGGTCTGCAGGGGTGAGAGGTAGCCCACGTCGGGTGGCTATGTTGTGGAGGATGGCGCATGCGACCACAATTTTGAATGCGGTAATGGGGGTGTATTGGAGGGCGCCTCCACTGCGGTGGAGGCATCTGAATCTTGCCTCAGGAGTCCGAAGGTGCGCTCCATCAGGTTCCTGGTCCTCTTATGCGCACTGTTGTATTGCCTCTCTGATTCAGTGCTGGGTGTTAAAAACTGAGTCATGATCCAAGGCCTGAGAGCATAGGCACTGTCACCTGTTGGGCACAAAAGTACACTGTTAGGAAGTCCAGATAGTCGTGCACAGTGACCTGTGTGTATGTCTGCAAGTGTCTGTAGCTCTACCTAGGAGGTAACCGTCTCCGAATTCCCCACGTTCCAGGCGTTGATGTATCCCACTATGCCTAAAAATGTATGAGTCATGGGTACTGCCTGGAAACTTAGCTACGATGTCCGTGATGACATAATGGGCATCACAAACAACCTGTATGTTGAGTGAGTGGGTACACTTTCTGTTGCGGAAAATGTGTTCCAGATTTGCAGGGGGGCATATTTGAATGTGTGTCCCATCTACACACCCTATGACATGGGGAAAGTGGGCAATCCTGTAAAAGTCCAGCTTGGTGCTGTTCATTTCTGCCTCATTCCTTAGTAAGTATATGAAGTGAGACATGTGCGTGACTAAGGCATCTAGGAAGGCCCTGAGGAACCTTGACACTGCACTTTGGGATACCCCACCTGCCACAGCAATGACCCCCTGATAGCTCCCTGAGGCCAAGAGGTGCAGTGAGCATAGTACTTGCACATGCGTAGGAATGGCGCAGCCACGCAGAGTCTGGTGTTCTAGCTGTGGTTTGAGTAAATCTATTAATTCTAGAATGGCTGCGCTGCTAAGGCGGTATTTGTCATAGATCTCCTCTTCAGTTTGCTGAAAAAGAGTCTGCCTGGTTCTATATATCTTCTCCTGTCTGTGGCCCCTCCTCCTCCTCTGCTGGGCTGCGTAGACTCTCCTCCTCACTGCTATCAGGTATATCTCCGCCATCTTGAGTAACCCAGATGGCTTCTGGGTCCCCTTTTATACTTTGGTAATGGTTACCACCTGCTCTGAGTTAGTGGTAAATGGGACATGCAAACTGGGCTTTTTGCGACTAGTCGCAATTTGCGTGTTGCAATTGCATAAGGTTTGCGACTCGCAAATTGCGACTTGCTATTTGCGGGTCGCTAAATGGGGTCGCAACGGATGCGACTCGCAAACGGGTCCCATCGCTTTTTGCGAGTCGGAAATGGGCTTTTTGCATCCCATTTCCGATTTTGCACTGTCGCAAATTGCGATTCTGCCCGTTTGCGAGTCGCAAACCTTTGCTACATCTGGCCCTTAGTCTCTTCCCAGTAGGGATACAGGACTAGAATCACAGACTACAAATTTGTGCAATCCCTGGAAGTTGCCAATCTCAACTTGGACCGGGTCTGTAATCGGATTTGTCAGGAACTGATTTGCTACTCCTACCACTCTTATGGTACGCCCTGAAAGTGGGAATTTCGGAACCTCTGCACTTCTGAATGTAGAGCGTGTAGTTCCTGTATCAACTAGTAACGAAACCTTGTGACCCATTACTTTTCCTTCTACATAGGGACCCCTCTGATCTACCTCTAAGGATGCTACAAGCCTGCACTCCTCACTGTCTGAACAATCATCCGACCATTCATCGTTTATTCCATCCTCACCACGCAATGGGAACTGTTGTACTGTGTTATTTTGACTCATCGTTTGGCCTGTGACCTGTTGAGGAAGCATCACCTGCTGCTGTCCCATCTGAGCTAATGTTATCTGCATTTGTTGTCTAGGTACCATGGGAACCTGCTGTTGCACCTGTTGCATTTGTGACATTTGCATTGGCTCCATGGGCTGTAACCCCTGCATCTGTACCATGTTATTCTGGAAGTTCTGATTTTGACCCCTCAATTTTGGACCCCTCACATTTTGAAAGATACTGACATCATTGCTTTGTTGAACAACACCATCCTGCACCACCATTGGGCATTCCCGCTTCCAATGCCCCACACCCTCGCACGCGTGACATGGTGACACCTTTTTCATCCCCTGCACATCATTTTGAACCACCACAGTATTCAGGTCTGGACCATGGTTCACAAAACCTCGACCTCGACCTTTTGGTTGTGCCTGAATCATGCCATTTCCCTGCGGTTGCTGCTGTATCACCTGTTGTACTCCATTTCCCTGCATCCCTGCTTGCGCTGCCTTAATCTGCATCACCATCACCTTCTCTTTCAATTTTCTCTGCTTCAACTCAATCACACCTCATCAATCGGCTTTGCTTGCCAACAGATCAAATGATTCTTAATCATCTGGCTAATCTCTGGTCTCAGCCCTTCAACAAATCTGAACACAAGATGATTCATGTATTTCGGCTCAATGACCTCAGTGCCACTGTAATGTTTGAAAGCCTTCAACAATCTCTCATAGTATGCATGAATCGATTCTTTGGCCTCCTATGATGTTCAATCGATTTTCTGCCAATCAGTCACTTTCAGCGATACTTTCTGCTTCAAAAACTTTATGATAATACTTCATCACCTCCTCAGATGGTGCTCCAGTCACCTTATCCCTTGCCAGTTCCTGTGTCGGCCAATCCACACCTCTCTTGCACTCAAGCCATAAATCGGGTGGAACTATAATCTCAAACAGTGTATTCAAGTCCTCCCCGAGACATTTCGCAAGCTTCACAAACCTGTCCGTCTGTTGGTACCATTCTATTGGCTTCTTCCTCAACCTGGGATAATCATTTGTAAATGACAGGATGTCTCCCCTGGACCATGGTACATGGACTAGCACCCCTCCGGCTGTCTCTCTCATTGGTAACATTTTATTGTCCCCGTGTCCGGTGCGGCTTTAGCTTGTTTTAGTTCCGGACCTTCGCCTTTCTGTTTATCTCTTTTCTTTGCCCATCTGCCTTCCCATTTCTCTAAGGCTCCCCAAATTTGCGCACTTTGCAGTATTTCTTTAAGATGCGCTTTCATTCCAGTGGACCTCATATGATCAAAATCTTTAGAATCGAAGTCTAATCTGTAGCTTCTTTTCAAATGTTTAGTATTCTCAATATCTATGCCGTATTTGTCTGCCAGGTTTGCCAACCTCTGATGCACCTTGCCCACTTCTTTAGTAATTTTGGGGCACAGATACCTCAATTCTGCTTCTGTGTATGACTCTAATCTGTTCACTTCCATTGTTCATTCCACTAGTTCCGCAGCTTCTACACCCAGTCTCACAAAATTCAGGTATTCTTCCCTTTCTGACTTCTCTGCGGTCACTGCAGTAGTTTGTGAAGCGTTGAGCTTTTCTAGCCACTCATTTAACTGTTGCGCGGAAAAGCCTTGCAACGAAATGTTTCCTGATTGCATCAATGGTGTCTATGTCGTATTTGTACTCAGTGTCTGTGGGGCTAGCACACTTAGCCCTGCTTGCCTCATTGTCTCTAAAGGAGCCCCAATCGCACTCCGGTCTAGCAAAGACCTGAGTCCTTCTGCTGCTTGTTCTCTAGGTGGCATTAGTTGGGGAGTTCCTGTGAACCCTCCTCTTATTGCCTCTTGGGTCATCACTCCCTGATCACACACGCCAGGCTTACCCGTGCATACAGCGGTACTGGTGGACCAACAATAATTGGTAATGATATGGCAGCTGGGGACTGACCAAACCCCAAACCCTGTGGAGCATTAACTCCCATAGCTTGATTCATCACGGGTGCTGTAGGAATTGACTGCGGTCCTGCAAGTGAAGTGTAACTCGGAACCAGCTGTTGCTGCGGCTGGGGCAGCAATTGCGTAGTTGGCTCAATCTGCACTAGCTTTGATCTTGTATATATCGGATCAGGTGGCACCACCAGACTCGTATTTGTCTCTAGTGCTGGGACATCTGGGTAAATTCTTTGAATCTGTGGCAGAGGTTGCAACTGTATCTGCGTGTCTGGTGCAGTGGGTACACTGACACCATTTTGTATCAAAACTGTATCACTTGTCTGCACTGTATTTTTCTAATTCCCTTACTCTGTGCCGGATCCTCAGGACCCGCACTAGTGCTCGGAACAGTGTCATTTATAGCATATGGTGGCGGGCGATCATGTAACAACTGATTAAGAAACTCTTCATCATCTGAATCATCTTCATCTACCCAAGACCTCTGAGTCTCCTTTGACTTGCTAGAGCCCTTGTCTGTCTTACAGGTGGCTTTCTTTCCCTGTGTCTCATCTTCCTGGGTTATTGCCAGAAACAGTTTAAGTCCATCAACTATTCCCCTTCTCCACATTCTGCTCTCATTGTCCCATCTAGCCTCAGCTAAAGTCTTCTCTGCCCTTTTCATTCTCCTTTCAAATTTTTGCTGTCTTTGTCGTATGGCCATTAAATCCCAGACTGCTAATGCCTCATACTGAGCTGGTCTCGGAGGCGGCTTTTTTACACTTAACATCCACCTCAAGTAAGTTCTCTAAGATTCTTGTATTGAACGTTCCATGCTCTGGAAATGCTAAACATCCCTCCTTCTCTGTTAATTTGCGCCACTGCTTCATCCAAAGACATGGCGCACCTCCCTTTTCCTCTATTACAATATAAGCTGGAGTACCTTCAGGCGGTGTAGGCTCCCCTTCACTCGCCATAATATATGTATTTCCCTTCCAAGCACTCTTTAGAGCCTTGAAAAACTTCATTTTCACGTCTTTTATTTTGTTTAGAATCTGATCAGAAAGTGACTTTAATTCCCAGAACACTCTTCACCCACCTTTCTCAACCTATTGCCTCTCACGGACGGCTGCCAATCCCTGCGTGACCCCTCTCAGCAACTGACCTATCCCAGCGCAGCACCACTGACGTCACACCCACACACACTACAGCTGACAAAGTCTTGCGGCTTGTCCTCTTCACGCACCAACTAATGCAATATATTGCGAGCACCTTTTAACAACAAAACCCAAATTTGCCGGTTTACTACAGGAATGGTAACACAATCGCTTCAGAACTTTACAGAGATTTCACTTGAAGCCTCTGCCGCTACTCTCTCCTTCTCAGCTCCTGCATATGCAAGCAGAATTCGACCCGCAAATCCTACTCTCGACTTGTCAATGCTTTGCTCTAGTGCACTTTAGAACTTGCCAAATCTCCATCGAAGGTTTCACTCACACAATTTCACTCAAACTCGACTTGTCAACCACGCCCGATTGACCTATTAAACCGCACAAATGACAACATAAACCCAAGTGTCTTCTACACTTGTCAATATACTCCGGAGTCTTAGACCACGACGGGTCCGTACATCACCAACAACAACCACGTGGATAGTTTTGAGCACAAAGCGCCACACTCATATGAAGTTCGCCGACTTCCCTACTCTCATACTGCGGAGTACACCCACTCCTACTAAAACAACATTACCTGGCCTAAATCCACACAAACTTCACAAAACACCTGCAATATGCGTAAGCTGAGCAAGCGCAAATTCTACACCACACATACTAAAACACAGAGAACATACCCAACTCTCTTAGGCAGGCTCCAAGATTCCGGGAAAGTCATGGGGAATTTAGAAACCCATCATACCTTCAAGTTGCATTACCGCGAAAAACAATTTAATCAATAATCTTCCGTCCTAGGGCCCCAAAGGGCCTAAACCGTCTCTCTGCTACCAGAACTGTTAACGCGTCCCTTTATGACCAATTTACTCACTTTGGGACTCGTTTTAGGCCAATGAACCTTTTGACCCTGATTGAAGACACCTTAGGACGAGATAGCTAATCAACATGCCAATCAAAATGTCAATAATGTCATCAAATAACATCACAGTAATACGACAATTCAAATTATTCAAAGTCATTTAATAAACTCGAAAGACCACCATGACCTTTCAGTCATGAATAACCACACCAGTTTAATATGATTTTGTGAAGTGTATTCCCTATTGATTACAATTCTACCAGCAAGTTTATTAGTCTCAAAACCAAGAAACACATTAGCATGGTCACAATATGGCAACTCTGATAAGATTTCATCAAAGCAAGTATCACAAACATTAGAATATAACACGGCGTCAGCATTGGTTATTTTAGGAGAGTAACATCATAATATTATTCAACAAAGCATAGATTTGGTCATTTGTCTATTTGCGTCAGTTTTGTGATCCCCTCTCAATTAACCTCGAATTAGCATTGGCATGTTGGGCTTCATGCAAAAACAATTTAGTAACACTAATTTAGAAGACATCTAGCTATGGTCCCTGTCAAAAGAAGCAGTTGGTACCTAGAAAGAAAAAGCAAACCGACAATCACAATTTCATTGTCATATAGTTACCCTCCGTATTTGTGTCAGCACTCAGGTTCAGTCTTCGTCCTCAGAACATCAGTTGATTCGCCATCAGCCAGGAATTCAGCCATCGGGTAAAAGGGGCACTTCCTTCATAAGGAGGTAAAGTGTAAACGGGCAATTTATAAGGCAAGAATGGTTTTAAGAACCAAACAGCAAAGTCTCTTTGCAGAGTGACAAGGTGTCTGGGTCACAGCAAATCGCATCAGCATCTCCCCTCTCTCCTATTTCTCCTGTTCTTTAGTCTCTCTAGTTCTAATTTACTTCCTGGTGTCAAGGGTTTTTATCCCCTTTTTGTTGTACATTCCCCTAAAGTTTGGTTGGACAAGGGGTTGCTCCCCACTATCTTTAACCAATTGTCTTTACATTAGCTCATCGAATTTGTCACCCCATAACAGTTCTCACGTATTTTATTGGTCCTTATGATTGACGTCTTTAGCGGGTGGAATGTCCGGTATGATTTCATAGTCTTGTGGTCTTTTGCACATCTTCGGTCAGTGGCTCCATTGTCTGTACCGGTTCAGGCGACCTTGTACCTGCTACTGGTCTACAGTGTTGCATTCAGCTAAAATGTTTCTACAAGCAAGTCGAATTTCATGAGAACGGATCTACTACAGTTCCATTCAGCTTCTAGTTTGGAGAAAAACAAGAGTTCATGCCCTTCAGCAAGTCAGCACACTGCACGTTAGAAAAACACATTTAATATGAGAGTCAGGCAGCTAGGCCTTGACTCATGCTAACTAAAGCCTAATGATTCATTAGCAAAACTTTAGCATATAGATTTTCAATATTAATGCACAATCACAATTTTAATAAACATTTCATAATTATTAGTCAGTTTCATTAGTCCCAGTATATGTTGACGGCCACTCCCCGTGGGCACCTTTCAAACTCATGTTTTAGCACAATACATTAATACATTTTCTATGCGGCATTATTACACATTAGTTCATAATCATTTCATGTTCATATAGATTATATAAGCTATGCTCTCTCAGGTGCATTCTCCCGTCCTCCCCCCTCCCTCCTCCCATGACCCAGCCCTGCCCCTCCCTGCACTTGCTGCCGGCCAAGCGAGCAGAAGAAAAATAAAATGATAAACAAATATTGTTTTACCTTTCAGCTCCTGTCTTAGCCAGGGGGGGGGGGCGCTCCTTCACTATTTCCAAGGAGCTTCCCCTGGGCATAAACCAAATATATATATATATATATATATATATATATATATATATATATATACAGAAAGCAATGTGGTATTTTTACAAAAGCTGAGGAACAGGAGGAACATGATGACCCTCTTCCTGCTTCTCCTGTCATGAGTCATAGTCACTCCCCACACTCATGCTCAAGAAAGTTAATACAGAGATTATCACCCTCAAGTTAAAGGCCTTAGGCAGGCCGTGTAACTAGTGAGTTACATACTGGTTTAAGGCCTTCTCCTACCCATTCAGGTTGAGAATCCAGGCACTATAGTAAACACACTTTTGTAAATGTTATTAAATCTGTTATTCGATGTAATTACGCCACCGCAGTAAAAAACAAAACATGCTTTCCACTGCTGTGACGTTACTGTCTAATAAGAGCCATCTTACTCAGTTATTTCTATTGGATAGGTGTAAGACCCTTAAAACAACATAACATTGTGCATTGGTAACTGAAAAAATAGATTTTTTTTCACCTGAGGGTTTTGAATGACATTATAGACAACCTGATCTATACTGTGATAGTCCATTTGATACTACTCAGAACCGCTCTGTGAAAAACATCCCCATTATTGTATTGTATTGTGCTTACTGCTATTATGTGGGGTGCAGGAGCACTTACCCACTGGGAATAACAAGCTTCACTACGTATGGTGTCTGGTTGGAAGAGTGTCTTTTTTTTTTTTAGCATATGTTGCAAGTGTCCTTATGCCATACATCATGACCATCAAGGTGGATTACCATCTTATGAAACACAGAGCATGGCAGAGTAATGGATGAAGGAATGTGAGCAATAGAATGTGTTTTAAAGCTTTGTGGAATGCTGGCAGCTCTTGTTAGCTCTGCAGGAACTTTTATTATGTTTTCAATTTTTAGATCTCACATACCGGTCAGCTCATGCTGTCGGGTTGCAAAAAACCTATTGTCAACGTACAGTGGGCTTACAGCCCACCTGTTGCATGCCATTCGTTGGCTTTATTGTCAATGTCATTTTCTTGATTCTTATTTGATGGCTTGTCTTATTTTTCTTGTGTTTGTACCTCCCATGCTCCACAGTCTCTGTATCATCCTTTTGACTGACTGACCACTTTTAAATTTTTGTAAAGCACCTCATGAGAGTGCATGTGTTTTTCATCCCTCTCTCCCTCGTGTGTTTCTCATTTGCCAAATACTAGCTGCCCGTCCCTATGTTGCTCTTTCCCTTATATGCTGCTCGCTGTCTTCTAGCACTCATGTTGCTCCCGTTCCGCACTCATGTTGCTTTCCCTCTAATGCACGTCCTCTTCACCCCCACAATGATTTCTTCCTTCTATGCTGCTTTCTCATGTGCTTCTCCGCCACCCCATGCTCTGTGTTGTTTTCTCCATTGTGCACTTCTCCCCCACCTCTATGCTGCTCTGTGTTGTATGTATTTTTCCCCTCCACCCCACATGCCCCTGTCCGCTCCTCTGTTGACACCCCCACCCAGCTCCTCCATTGTCCCAGATCCTGAATGTCCTTTTTACATTTAGTTTGCGCTTTTGCTCTTAAAAAAATATTTACCAATCCAAGATGGCATCCACCATCTTGGATTGATAAACAAAAAAAGGAAAATGGCACCTGCATCGTTTTATAAATGGAATCATTCACAATGACACCTGTGCGCCTACTGAATGACACAGCCGGCAATAGCAGTAACGTTGTGAGGCCTTTTTATTTTCTTTCTTTTTTTGCCAGTAAGAAATGAATTGGTAAAGTCGGTAGGCCCAAAAGGAAAGACTTTTTGTCTTTGCTTGTGAATATTTATGTTCTCAATCAGGAGTCCTGTGCTGGCAGTGGCAAGGGGTCATCCACTCTAGTCAAAGTTATCTATCTAAGATAAATACAGGTGCATCTTCAGACATTCCTATATCCCCTTCTAGCAGAGTTCCCATCGGCATACCGCAACTGTCACCGGATGTTTGGCACAACATTCTCCATTAAGTAGACCGATGATGTTGGTATCACTGTTATTTTGAATTGCACCAGCACTGCAAACGGCTGCTTGACATCTGGTATTCGGTTTTGCTCTTTATTTTCACCTACATTGCCAGCAGAAGAGTCTCCCGCATATTTAAATGTTGGGCATCGACTGGGAGGGCGCTGGAGTGCAGTAGACTCCGGCCTCCCCTACCAGGTCCCTTGACCACGCTACAGGCCTGGATCTGCCTGGTGGGCGGTGACCTGGTGCAGTGGGACATAGACTGCTTAGGAGGACATTTACAACCGTTGAACTGTGCAGAAACAGGCTTTCCGTCACAGCTACTTTATAGATCATACAAGTGCCTCGAGACAGTTTTGTCAGGAACACCAACTGCGTGGTCAGCATTTCTTAGTTAGGCTATCACTTCCGATAAATAACACCTCCGACAGATTTATCTATAATACATTGTTTAGGAGAATCCCGCTATAGGAGGGTTTCAACATACATGTACAGATGAATGCAGATAAATTGTTACATTGTAAAAGTACACCGCGGAGAAAGCCAGTTTGAAACCCGCTCCCGCTAGTTATACTCAATCTTTTACCAAAACAAAAAATAAGCCGGACCAACCAGCAAAGATGAGTAATTTCAACGATTTCAGAAAAAAAAGAAAAGAAAACCTCGTACTGAGGTACTCTTAGGGTTGCAATGTCATTAACGTTAAAGTTAATTTTTACTTTATGTTATGTAACTTTTATTGTTCATGTCAATGAGTTAAGAAAGGGTTTCATTGCTTCAACTCGCCTCTCTTGGTTTCTGGCACTGTACAGACTTTGAACGCCAGCAATCTCCTTGGTGTAACAGCTAATTACTCCACATATTGCATCACTAATGCGACTTCTGTGGTATCATTGATATTCTTACTGCAACATTTGCAACGAGATTATTGATGAGAAAACTTTGCATGGCGGGGGTGCAAGTTATAGTTACCTTAGGGCTTGAGTTATGGTTACCTCAGGTAACAATAACTATTACTGTTGAATTTCTAGACTTTTGTGCGAGGAAATTCAGAACCTAACTAGAACGTCCCTGTAACCTTTGTTTTTTTCAGTGAATATGTTTATTTAATTAAAAAAACAACGGTTACAGGGATGTTATACTTATTTCAAGTAACTATAACTTGCGCCCTAAAGTAACAATAACTTAAACACCCGCAATGCAGAGTTTGCTCCTCAATAGTTTATCTGCAAATGTTACAGTAACATTATCACTGCTGTTATCAAAGATGTCATGAGTGCTGTAAGTTTTACTGTTAATTAGCAGTGCATGGCGAGGACGCACGTTATAGTTACCGAAGGGTGCGAGTTAAAGTTACTGGAAATAACTCTAACAGTTGAATTGCTATGGTTTTGTATGTTTAAAAAGTGAGCCTTACTATAATGTCCATTTAACCTTTGTTTTTTTTAAATTGAATTGCTATGTTTTTTTAAATTCTACATCCTAACTACAATGTCCCTATAAACTTTGCTTTTGTTCACTGAACTTCTACCTTTTTTTAACGTAAAGAAATTTTCATTACTATACGTTAATCGAACCACCACCGTGCACTGACAACCCCAATAACCACCTAACCCCGTGCCTCACACAGCCTTTGGCCATGCGCAGAGGGGCCTGGTTGCAGGACAACCCCTATAAGCACCCAACCAAGCGCTGTGCACAGCCTTCAGCCATGCGCAGAGAAGTATAGCTGCAGGGCCTGCAGTCAACCCCTATCACCACCCAACCCTGCACTGTGCACTGCCTTTTGCTGTGTGCAGTTGGGGTTGGCCTTTGCACAGCAGTAATTGGCCGCAGGTCTGCATGCACCCCGCCCCGGGCTGATTTTGCCCCGGGGTCCACATCCCCCAGGGCCTGGCCTTCTAAAATGTTTTTTTTTTAGGGGAGAGTGATGCCGGCCACCATCCCCAGGCCGATCTTGGGCCCAGGGACCCCAACCACTGGGGCCAGACCTAAATATGTAAGTTTCTTTTGGGGAGGGGGGCTGGGTTGCCCCCCTGCTCACAATCTTTTTAGCCCAGGGAAGGTGGCAGTCCCTGGGGCTGCAGGGAGGCCGAGCACCCCCCTCATTAAAAATGGCAAAGCCCCCGATACTTAGCCCAGCCGGGGGTTTCAGATTTAACAAGCATGGTAGACTGCTCTTGTTTATTTTTTTTATTTTTTGCCACAATTTCATCGCAAACTTGCAGGAAGGTTTTTTAAAAGAAGTGGTTTTTTTTCCCTGGGGGTCCTCACACCAGAGCTAAGTGGCAGGGTGTCCCTACCCTGGGCCCTTGTCTAATTTTTTAACTTGTTTTGGGGGACTCGGCTGAAGTCGAGTCCCAAGATGACTGGGAACACTTTCTGGTTGAAGCCTTGGCAACCAAACAGAGCTGTGCATTTTTCTGCACCAGCTCATTACTATGTGCCAATCTTTCACGCCTCTAGGTATCTATATTTCTTTTTCTTTTAGTGTCTCAAAACCTACTGAACGGATATACACCAAACAAGAAAATTAATTCTTTCTGAACCAAAGGTTACCTTTCTGCCAGATTTGTTGTAGTTCTGTTCAGCAGTTCGGGCTGTAGTTGTGTTAAAAATTCCTATAGGGATTAACATGGGAAATGCAACTTGTTTGATCCCCTTTTTCTCAGCCCCTGCTTGATGGCTCACCCCAAAACCTCCCATGTACAACAAGATTCTCTGGAACACCTTTTTTTTGGAAAATGTTGTGAAGATTCGTCAAACAACACCAAAGATATAGGCAAGTCAAAAAACGCTTTTTCTATGGAAACATGATCCTAACTATACTTACCTGCGACTGCCAGTAATAAATACATATATGCACAAAAACATTGCATTTGAAAATGAATTACAACATCGTACTTAATATGATATAGAACAAAGTGACACTTTGTAGGTCAGTGGAAAGTATATAGATTTTGAAAATATTTTGATACTAATGCATATTTTGAGTTTAGAACTGTTTGCAAAGAAGCACTAGTCACTTTAGAAATGCACAAATTGGTATATAAGTGATAACACTGCAATGTAAAGGGCGTGCAATGATATATTGGGTGTTGAGCATGAAAATACTGTACTTAATAGGGAGGATAAGCACTAGAGACATTAAAAATTCCCTTTACAGGGAGGTTGTACAATAGTCTTTCTTTTTAAACAAAAAGCAATGACGCAATGATATATTGGTGGCCCAGGAATTGGTAGAAGGTATGCAAATTAATCGCCACATGTGCCACACGAATGAGAAAATTTTGGCACCTTAAAGTCCCAAACTTTTCAGAGGATTTTTTAAACATGATAATGGAGTTGGCACGTTCAATTTCATTGTCAATAATCAAAAACAATAGAAAACAATTGTTTAAATATAGTTAGTGCTTTCTATATATATGTGTTCACTGGCACAAAATGCGTAATCGTTTGCATAATCCAATTGTTTTTCTGTTTTTTGTTTTTAGTAATGGAAGGAGCTTAGAACATATTTTCAATGCACCTGCACTGTTTGCATTTTATGGTCAGTTAAAGGCTTGGGCTGAAATGCTTCACCATTTTTTTCTGCCATCACTTGCACTTGTGAAGAGAGATATAAATAAAGACACACTCGAGTACTGAAAAACTGCACTTGGATGCGACTTGGGGAGAAAGTGGTGTTATATACAGGGAGTGCAGAATTATTAGGCAAGTTGTATTTTTGAGGATTAATTTTATTATTGAACAACAACCATGTTCTCAATGAACCCAAAAAACTCATTAATATCAAAGCTGAATATTTTTGGAAGTAGTTTTTAGTTTGTTTTTAGTTTTAGCTATGTTAGGGAGATATCTGTGTGTGCAGGTGACTATTACTGTGCATAATTATAAGGCAACTTAACAAACAAAAAATATATACCCATTTCAATTATTTATTATTACCAGTGAAACCAATATAACATCTCAACATTCACAAATATACATTTCTGACATTCAAAAACAAAACAAAAACAAATCAGTGACCAATATAGCCACCTTTCTTTGCTAGGACACTCAAAAGCCTGCCATCCATGGATTCTGTCAGTGTTTTGATCTGTTCACCATCAACATTGCGTGCAGCAGCAACCACAGCCTCCCAGACACTGTTCAGAGAGGTGTACTGTTTTCCCTCCTTGTAAATCTCACATTTGATGATGGACCACAGGTTCTCAATGGGGTTCAGATCAGGTGAACAAGGAGGCCATGTCATTAGATTTCCTTCTTTTATACCCTTTCTTGCCAGCCACGCTGTGGAGTACTTGGACGCGTGTGATGGAGCATTGTCCTGCATGAAAACCATGTTTTTCTTGAAGGATGCAGACTTCTTCCTGTACCACTGCTTGAAGAAGGTGTCTTCCAGGAACTGGCAGTAGGACTGGGAGTTGAGCTTGACTCCATCCTCAACCCGAAAAGGCCCCACAAGCTCATCTTTGATGATACCAGCCCAAACCAGTACTCCACCTCCACCTTGCTGGCGTCTGAGTCGGACTGGAGCTCTCTGCCCTTTACCAATCCAGCCACGGGCCCATCCATCTGGCCCATCAAGACTCACTCTCATTTCATCAGTCCATAAAACCTTAGAAAAATCAGTCTTGAGATATTTATTGGCCCAGTCTTGACGTTTCAGCTTGTGTGTCTTGTTCAGTGGTGGTCGTCTTTCAGCCTTTCTTACCTTGGCCATGTCTCTGAGTATTGCACACCTTGTGCTTTTGGGCACTCCAGTGATGTTGCAGCTCTGAAATATGGCCAAACTGGTGGCAAGTGGCATCGTGGCAGCTGCACGCTTGACTTTTCTCAGTTCATGGGCAGTTATTTTGCACCTTGGTTTTTCCACACGCTTCTTGCGACCCTGTTGACTATTTTGAATGAAACGCTTGATTGTTCGATGATCACGCTTCAGAAGCTTTGCAATTTTAAGAGTGCTGCATCCCTCTGCAAGATATCTCACTATTTTTGACTTTTCTGAGCCTGTCAAGTCCTTCTTTTGACCCATTTTGCCAAAGGAAAGGAAGTTGCCTAATAATTATGCACACCTGATATAGGGTGTTGATGTCATTAGACCACACCCCTTCTCATTACAGAGATGCACATCACCTAATATGCTTAATTGGTAGTAGGCTTTCGAGCCTATACAGCTTGGAGTAAGACAACATGCATAAAGAGGATGATGTGGTCAAAATACTCATTTGCCTAATAATTCTGCACTCCCTATATATGCATATATAAATATATATATGTAAATATATATATATATATATATATATATATATATATATATATAGTGTTTGTCACATGGTGAATATTTACAAGCCCGAAATGCATAAAGAAGGAGACTTCGTTTGACGAATCTTCACGAAATTTTCCCAAAAAGGTAGCCTAGTGATTCTTCTAACGCATGGGAAGGTTCTGGGTGATCCATCAAGCAGGAGCCGAGAAAAAGGGGGCTAAAAAAATGTTGCGTTTCCCATGTTAATTCCCATAGGACCTGTCAACACGTCTACAGCCCGAACCACTGGACGTAATTATACCAAATTTGGCAGACAGCTAGCTGCCGGTATGCAGATTGTGCTTTATGTTATTTGGTGTAAATCCATTAATTAGTTTAGGAGATATATAAGGGAAAATACCTTTGTATATCTCTGTCTTCGAATAATTCATGAAATTTGCACATTTTAGCGAATACGCATGCTAAAAGAAGCATTGCAATTGACTGAACGCAACCGAACGAGAAAGTTGCGACTGCCATATTATTTTTTCATTTCAAGGGACATGGTCAAACTGAAAGTGCTATAAGGGGTCAGGGTGAAGGTACCATGACCCCAGGGGTGCAATATAGGTGTTTTTTGGGGCAAATTGTAGGTTTAATATAGTTTTAAGTCACTGTGCAAGATATCAAAAAAATTCATGAATTGCACGAATTTTCATGAATGATTCGCATACTATTGGCAATTAAGGAAAAATTTGAAAGAAAAAACACAGACTCATTCACTCATACATGCACGCAGAGACTCAGGCAGCCACTCACACACCCACTCACACACTCATGCACCCACTCAGACCCACTCATAGACTCACACACCCACTTTCAGACCCACTCAGACACTCACACACCCACTCACACATCTACTGACAGAGACAGGCCCTGTGGCCAAACTGCACTGCGCATGGCCAAAGGCCATGTGTGGCCAGGGTTGTGTGGTTATAAGGGCTTGGATGCAAGGCCTGGCTGCAAGGCCAGACCTTGCGACCAACCCTTGGTCCTTTCGGCCATGCACAGAGGGGGTTGGAATAACGCATAATAGTTATAGTTACTTTACGTTAAAAAAAATGAGTTTGAGGAGAGGGTCCCTGTGTCCTCCTCCCCTTTATTTTTAAAAACCACCCTGGGGGTTAGGATTACCCAGGGCCTTACTAAGCTGAAGGAGGCGGGCCACCTGCCCCGCTCGTTTAATTTTATTAGTGGCCTTGGTGGATGGGGTTACCAGGGCATAACAAGGCATGGGGGTGGAGCTACACAGCCCCCACCCGTTTAATTTTAATAGTGGCCATGGGGGATGGGGGTCCCAAGGCCCTAACAAGGCTCTGGGAGGAGGATCCACCTTTAATTAAAATAAAGGTAGGGAACTGGGGTCCCCAGGGTCTAATACAGCTCGGGGAGGGAGACCACGTTGCCCCCCTCCCTCATAGTAAAAAAAAGGCCCTGGAGGATGGGGTCCCAGGGCCTAAAGAGGCTCATAACTTTGTATATCTTGGGACCTGGAACCTCTGCGAATCCGACAGATCTCAACCTGAAATGTGATTGGCTGCCACCACATCAAACAGGAAGTGGTGGCAGTCATGTTAGATCTCAAAACTTAGTTCAGAGTATTATAAAAAAGTTAAAAAAACATAAGGGGCAAGGTAAGGATACCTTGACCCCCTAGGCCTGGTGGTGAAGTTCCAGAGGGACCAAGACATATGCCAAAAACGTAAAAAAATATTTTTGCTGCGAATTTGTGGAGGATTCGCAAATCTGAGACAAAAAAAAGTTTGGCCTCCTGCACTTGTTTTAAAGAAAACCCTGTGGTGGGACAGGGCAGTGGGGACGGCGCAAATTGGAAGCTGGTGAGGAAAGCATGTGGCAACCCTCTCTGAGCCTCGCTGATGACCCAGAACCCAATATCCAGACCAGAGACTGAAAATGACTGGAGGAGGGCGTGCAGTCCCCCTCCTGGAGACATATAAGGCTCTGGGGACTCTATCCACCAGGGCCGGAATGGATTAAAAGGAGAGGCCCCCTCCATGAACCAGAAAAGACCTGGGGACCCCATCTCCCCAGAGAGAAATGTAGAATGATAGGGAAGGGGGAGGTCACACGGACCCCCTTCCTGAACCTAAAAAGACCCCAGTGTCCCTTCCCCCAGGATTGTATAGCTAATTGAAAGGAAGGGGGGGCATGCAGCCCCACTCACTGAGTCTTAGAAGGCCCCTAGTGCTCCATGCCCCGGAGCCACACTTCAATTTAAAGGGAGGAGGCCCCCTCCTGTGCCATTAAAGGATCCAGAGACCCCACCCACTGGGGCCAGCTCAGTGACTGTGTCCCAGGGAGCCATCTCCCAGGACACATATGTTTGCTCCCATTTGGTACTCAAGTCTGCAGCCGCCCGCTGACTGAGAGCAGACATCTGTTCTGTTTCCTGGTCTGCCCTTCTGTGGGCAGGAAAGCAGAACACATATTGCTCCCACCTGGAGGGTGCCAGCAGAAAACAGCTGCTCCCTCTGGGTGGGAGCAATGCCTGCTCCCGTAGCATGCGGAGAGCTGGCTGGGGATGGAGTGACCCTGGAGCTCCCACACGGCCCCCAACATGGTGATTGGTGGGTGCCTCTGGTGTGCACCAGGACACCCACCTTTATTTAAGACAGGCCCCAGGGGATGGGGTCCAGAGGGACATTAAAGGCTTGGGGAGGGGTGCTGCGTGACCCCCTCACCTTTATAATGTCATGCAGCCCCAGGGGATGGGGACGCCAGGGCCGAATAAGGCTTAAGGACAGGGCCCGCCCCAAGCCTATTATGTCCCCAAGGACCCCATTCTATGACATCATTGATAATAAATCACTGCAACATTTTACAATTAAATTATTGATGAGAAAAATGTGAATGGTGGTGGCACGAGTTATAATTAACTTTAAGCATGAGTTATAGTTACTTGAGATAACTATAACTGGTGAATTTCTGTTTTTTTTTAAACTTCAAATGTTATGGTGTCACTTAACATTTCACCTAATTATAATGCTACTGTAATCTGTGTTTTTTCAGTGAAAATATATATATATCTGGAATATGACTGGTAATTGCTGCTCATCTTGGCCATTGTAAGGGAAAACTTGCAAGAATCCCATACGTAAAGAGGGATACAATGGACAACTTTATATAGTCCTCTTTTTGATTAGATTGCACTGTTGTTATATGTGATTTTTTATTGTCTGTCTATGTTGCACTTTACTAGTCTGCCCCTCTCACCTTATTTAGGACGGAATCACACATTCTGGCCCATACAACAGAGGCTCTTTAATAGGCAGCTGTCAATAGATTCTTATTGAGTTTGTCTTGTTAGTCATGATAACTATGCACTATGTTACACTAATCTGACATATGTTGTTAATAGCCCTGTTCTCATGATGTTGTTGTGACACCAACTGGGCACCTGTAGTCGTATCCATGTCATTTTAAGCCTTGACCTAAGAACGCTGCCATGTTTGGAGTTTTGTAATTGTAGGGCTCCAGTGGAATGGCCTTCTATTGTAGGTTCTATGAATAATTAAGGGATGAATTATCCCAGTCTGATGAGGCTATACCGGACTGGTGCACTATGACACTTTACCTAAGCGATGCTGCTGTACAAATCGATGTGGCATATGCCGACAGGAACTGACTATTGTTTGCACTTTGCAGTAGCACTTTGATCCATGTACTGGATTGATGCACAATGTCACTTTATCTAATAGATGCGGGTAGCACATTCATTTAGCATATGCTGCTATGAACTGGTGAGTGCTTACACTTTGCAGAAGCACTTTGACTGATGCAGCTTGACAGCTTTACCAACATATGCTGCTATGAAACTGACTCTATAAATGTTGTATTAGACTAGATATATGCATTTGTCACTTGGCATGCGTTATAGAAGCCATAGTTCCTGTTCCTTATAATTTGAATATGTGTATCCCATTTATGTTGCAACAAGCTTTGGCACCATATGGTTGCTGCAATGGTTGCTGCAATGCTGAGCTTGACTCTCATGGATCTAAAGTGGTAAGTCTGTGGCTCCAGATCTGTTGGATAAGCTAGCCGAGACGGTAAATAGGTGGATGCAGTGTACATCAGATTGGTGCTCATTGACATCTTTTTCTATACATCTTCCTACATATTTTTGTATGCTGCCTTAAAACTGGTTGCATACATGCTGTTATTGATAGGGTTGGGAATAGGCACTTTGACACTTTATGCTTCTAGGGTCCATTTGTATAGCCATGTTGTTGACACCATGGAACGAGAATTGGAGCTATACAGCATCTAAGTTACATGTTTAATTGACCAAATAACATGCTGTCGGAAGGGGACTATGGAAGCGGATAGTTCTGCAGTGGTATCTACATCATTGAGAGAATAAGGTTGTTCAATCTGCAAATATGCATAACATTTTTTCCAGTTTGGATCCCTTGACCCATACATATATGTAATGGTGTAATAATAACACACAGGGTCATACATAATCGCTTTATTGATAGATTGTTGTTGGACATTCCAAGCGTTAATTTGTGACTACATGCATTTGCAATGGTGCAGGAAATGAGAGTCTGATAAGCATGGTTTACAACAGATATTAATAATAGATTGCGATGGCCTAATCTGTAACTATACTGACTGTGTGCAGGAAAGTACCATCTTGCCTGGCATGTTACCCCCATTTTTCACTGTATATATGTTGTTTTAGTTGTATGTGTCACTGGGACCCTGGTAACCCAGGGCCCCAGTGCTCATAAGTGTGCCTGAATGGGTTACCTGTGTAGTGACTAACTGTCTCACTGAGGCTCTGCTAACCAGAACCTCAGTGGTTATGCTCTCTCATTTCTTTCCAAATTGTCACTGACAGGCTAGTGACCATTTTTACCAATTTACATTGGCTTACTGGAACACCCTTATAATTCCCTAGTATATGGTACTGAGGTACCCAGGGTATTGGGGTTCCAGGAGATCCCTATGGGCTGCAGCATTTCTTTTGCCACCCATAGGGAGCTCTGACAATTCTTACACAGGCCTGCCACTGCAGCCTGAGTGAAATAACGTCCACGTTATTTCACAGCCATTTTACACTGCACTTAAGTAACTTATAAGTCACCTATATGTCTAACCTTTACCTGGTAAAGGTTAGGTGCAAAGTTACTTAGTGTGAGGGCACCCTGGCACTAGCCAAGGTGCCCCCACATTGTTCAGAGCCAATTCCCTGAACTTTGTGAGTGCGGGGACACCATTACACGCGTGCACTACATATAGGTCACTACCTATATGTAGCTTCACCATGGTAACTCCGAATATGGCCATGTAACATGTCTATGATCATGGAATTGCCCCCTCTATGCCATCCTGGCATAGTTGGCACAATCCCATGATCCCAGTGGTCTGTAGCACAGACCCTGGTACTGCCAAACTGCCCTTCCTGGGGTTTCACTGCAGCTGCTGCTGCTGCCAACCCCTCAGACAGGCAGCTGCCCTCCTGGGGCCCAGCCAGGCCTGGCCCAGGATGGCAGAACAAAGAACTTCCTCTGAGAGAGGGTGTGACACCCTCTCCCTTTGGAAAATGGTGTGAAGGCAGGGGAGGAGTAGCCTCCCCCAGCCTCTGGAAATGCTTTGTTGGGCACAGAGGTGCCCAATTCTGCATAAGCCAGTCTACACCGGTTCAGGGACCCCTTAGCCCCTGCTCTGGCGCGAAACTGGACAAAGGAAAGGGGAGTGACCACTCCCCTGACCTGCACCTCCCCTGGGAGGTGTCCAGAGCTCCTCCAGTGTGCTCCAGACCTCTGCCATCTTGGAAACAGAGGTGCTGCTGGCACACTGGACTGCTCTGAGTGGCCAGTGCCACCAGGTGACGTCAGAGACTCCTGCTGATAGGCTCCTTCAGGTGTTAGTAGCCTATCCTCTCTCCTAGGTAGCCAAACCCTCTTTTCTGGCTATTTAGGGTCTCTGTCTCTGGGGAAACTTTAGATAACGAATGCAAGAGCTCATCCGAGTTCCTCTGCATCTCTCTCTTCACCTTCTGCCAAGGAATCGACTGCTGACCGCGCTGGAAGCCTGCAAACCTGCAACATAGTAGCAAAGACGACTACTGCAACTCTGTAACGCTGATCCTGCCGCCTTCTCGACTGTTTTCCTGCTTGTGCATGCTGTGGGGGTAGTCTGCCTCCTCTCTGCACCAGAAGCTCTGAAGAAATCTCCCGTGGGTCGACGGAATCTTCCCCCTGCAACCGCAGGCACCAAAAAGCTGCATCACCGGTCCCTTGGGTCTCCTCTCAGCACGACGAGCGAGGTCCCTCGAATCCAGCAACTCTGTCCAAGTGACCCCCACAGTCCAGTGACTCTTCAGCCCAAGTTTGGTGGAGGTAAGTCCTTGCCTCACCTCGCTGGGCTGCATTGGTGGGAACCGCGACTTTGCAGCTACTCCGGCCCCTGTGCACTTCCAGCGGAAATCCTTTGTGCACAGCCAAGCCTGGGTCCACGGCACTCTAACCTGCATTGCACGACTTTCTAAGTTGGTCTCCGGCGACGTGGGACTCCTTTGTGCAACTTCGGCGAGCACCATTTCATGCATCCTCGTAGTGCCTGTTTCTGGCACTTCTCCGGGTGTTACCTGCTTCAGTGAGGGCTCTTTGTCTTGCTTGACGTCCCCTCTCTCTGCAGGTCCAATTTGCGACCTCCTGGTCCCTCCTGGGCCCCAGCAGCGTCCAAAAACGCCAAACACACAATTTGCGCCTAGCAAGGCTTGTTGGCGTTCTTTTGGCGGGAAAATACTTCTGCACGACTCTCCAAGGCGAGAAGGATCCGTCCACCAAAGGGGAAGTCTCTAGCCCTTTTCGTTCCTGCAGAAACCTCAGCTTCTTCTGTCCAGTCGAAGCTTCTTTGCACCCGCAGCTGGCATTTCCTGGGCATCTGCCCATCTCTGACTTGCTTGTGACTTTTGGACTTGGTCCCCTTGTTCCACAGGTACCCTAGATTGGAAATCCACAGTGGTTGCATTGCTGGTTTGTGTCTTTCCTGCATTATTCCTCTAACACGACTATTTTGTCCTTAGGGGAACTTCAGTGCACTTTGCACCCACTTTTCAGGGTCTTGGGGAGGGTTATTTTTCTAACTCTCACTATTTTCTAATAGTCCCAGCGACCCTCTACAAGGTCACATAGGTTTGGGGTCCATTCGTGGTTCGCATTCCACTTTTGGAGTATATGGTTTGTGTTGCCCCTATCCCTATGTTTCCCCATTGCATCCTATTGTAACTATACATTGTTTGCACTGTTTTCTAAGACTATACTGCATATTTTTGCTATTGTGTATATATATCTTGTGTATATTTCCTATCCTTTCACTGAGGGTACACTCTAAGATACTTTGGCATATTGTCATAAAAATAAAGTACCTTTATTTTTAGTATAACTGTGTATTGTGTTTTCTTATGATATTGTGCATATGACACTAAGTGGTACTGTAGTAGCTTCACACGTCTCCTAGTTCAGCCTAAGCTGCTCTGCTAAGCTACCATTATCTATCAGCCTAAGCTGCTAGACACCCTATACACTAATAAGGGATAACTGGGCCTGGTGCAAGGTGCAAGTACCCCTTGGTACTCACTACAAGCCAGTCCAGCCTCCTACACTGTGTTGTTCTTGTTCTGTGCATGCATATATATTCTAATAAATAGTATTATGACATTGAACACTGTGATTTATTAATTTTATATTGATGTCAGTGATTGCATCAGGCTGTTGTGTTATAATGTATGTACAAACGGTAGCTACGAGGAAGTTTTGAATTCATGGTCATGGCGCCCAAACTGTTTCTAATGTGGTTAAATAGAGGTCCAGGCCACTGGGCTGAGGGGAAGCACAACAAAAGAACTTGGGGCCAGATGTAGAACGCCGTTTGCATGGCGCAAACTGCGAAAAATGCAGTTTGCGCCCTGCAAACGGCCTCACGCAATGCACATTCCCAAATTGCGAGTTGGTACCGACTCGCAATTTGGGAATGCGACTCGCAAATAGGAAGGGGTTTTCCCTCGCATCGCAATTCAGAGTTGCTTTGTGACCGCGAATGCGGTCGCAAACCAACTCGCAGTTACCACCAGTGTCACACTGGTGGTAACACATTCGCAAAAAGGAAGGTGTCCCCATGGGACCCCTTCCCCTTTGTGAATGTTGACATAAATTTTTTTTCTATGGACCACTGCCTACTCCAAATGGTTTCGGATTTTTTTTCATTTTGCAACTCGTTTTCCTTTAAGGAAAACGGGCTGCAAAATGAAAAAAAAAACTGCTTTATTTAAAAAGCAGTCACAGACATGGAGGTCTGCTGACTACAGCAGGACACCATCCCTGCGAGTGCAGGGACTCGCTATGGGGTCGCAAAATGCGACCCACCTCATGAATATTGATGAGGTGGGTCTTTGCGACCCCATAGCGAGTCGCAGAAGGTGTCTGAGACACCATTCTGCATCCGTTTTTGCTACATCTGGCCCTAAGTTATTTAAATCTGTACTGGTGGTGGGCTGCGGGTTGCCGAGTTGAATGCGTGAGCTGAAATGCGTTGGCAACCTGTCTTGAATGGTGCACATGCACAAATAAAGATGTTTACATCATTATGTATATGTCCAATATTTTTGAGTATATATATATATATATATATATATATATATATATATATATATATAAATGTTTTTTTACATTTTTTACAACTGTTGCATACAATTTACACTGTTCTTAGTAATCTGTGGTGTATTTCCCATGAGAATTTCACTGTTTGTAAACAGTGTGGTATAGGATCAGCTCTTTTCATAAACACTGTTTACATTACTCTGTTCTCTACTGATAGAACTTTATTTCTTAAAGTAGGTTCAGTGTGTCTGGGGTTTGATACAGACAAAAGGTGTCCCTAGTAGGGTATTTGTTTTGGAATATGTCTTCACTATTTTAGCTTTCTTTGACCAATTGTATAGATATTGAACAGCTTGTGCAATGAGGGTTTCCCATATATATGTGGTTGATTGTTAATGTGTGTGTCATGTAAAGTGTGTGTGTAATGTTGCACATAATGCTTGGTTTGAACACCTAAGGGAGTTGTTTTTGTGTTTTTAGAAATAATACCTCATCTTTTCTATGCTATTTTGTACTTACTGTGACACTTTTAATGCTATAGTAATTTATACATCTACATGCAGGAAAATGAAGTTGAGATGATGTCATCAGTGATGTCATTTGAGATGTCATCAGTGATTTCATCAGTGATAACAATGATGCCGTTTGAGATGTCTTCAGTGATGTCATCAATGAAGTCATAGAACATATTATGAGTGTATCATATGTGAGGGCATAAGCAATGCATGTCAGTGGTGCAAGTTACTGTAACCTTTGCATTTTTTCAGCGAATTTCTAAGGTTTTTGTTAATTGAAAATACATATTTTTTATTAGACCTAACTTTAAGGTTACTTTAACCTTTATTTTTTCAGTGAATTTGAAGGGATTTTTGTAAATACATAGAAACTAACAACTCCAATAATGTTTGCGCTGAGAATTTTCAAATTCTCACTTGTTGTAGGTAACATATTCAGAAACATTCCCAGCATAGTTTTCATAGAATTTGTATCTATCTTTACATAAACATCATATTTATATTTCAAAAAGACACTGATCAGTTGTTCCTATACTGTAAACTACGTTTTCACTATGTACATCCATTTTTAAGGTGTGTGATCACTCTTGCGGGAGGCTCACAGGTAGCTCATGGGAGACTTGCGAGATTGGAGAGTTATAAATGTCATTCTAATCTGTTGTACAGAGATATTTTACATCTTGTCAGTTATTATTGAATGCTAATCTTCCATAGTAAAGTCAGTGATAGTATGTATAGTATATTAATGATTTTGTTTACAAACTTACTGCTCTGCGTGGACTACAAGGGGGCTGTACTTTCTATCTGTCTCTCACGATCTGCTCGCAAGATCAAAAATTTGGAATTAAGTTCAGAACACTGTATTTTTATAGATCCGAAGAAAGTAAGACATGAGAAGTATTGTTTAAAGTAGAAAATTGTTGCTGTATTGTTGTATTTCAGATATAAAGAAACGTCTCTATTTTCAAACTCTCGCGAGATGCTAGTGAGACACCCTCAAGGTCACTAGGAGAGAAAAGACATCCTAAGGAAAGGTTGTGAGTGGTTCATATGGATGTCTTCATTGAGCAAAGAAAGATACCTTCCTTGTTCCTTATTCGGCTATGGTGTTTTTCTAGGTTAGACCTTTGTGGGTAGCTCTCTGATATTGATGATTTTCTGTCACCAGAATGTAATTCTCTGATTCAAATGAGAATGAGAACCCTACTCCTGTTCCTGCAAATCAGCTGCCTCAGCCACCCAAAGAGTCCTAGGTGTGTCCATTTTTTTAAATGAAGCCTGGTGGGAAAATAGCATTGGCTAAATATATTATATGTAAAATATGCAAAAAGGGGTTCAGCAGTGGCAGCAGGAACAAGCAATACAGCATGAGTAACACTGGCATGTGGTGATATTTGCGGGGTATGTGCCCCAAATGTCTTGCTCGGGCTGAGTTAGCCTGTGCTGCAGAGCTAGATAACTCCTCAGGAACTTCCACATTTTTTCAACATGGTAACACTGTGCCTCGCCAGGTACTGCATACTTAAGCAGATAACAGTCTTCGTTATTTGAACAAAGACCCTTTGACTGCATAGTCAGATATTTTTTTTTCTGAGTCAAGCAGAGCTGCACAGGGCAAGCTTGTTCAAGATCAGAATTTTCCACCAATGCAGTAGCTTTTCTATTAACATTTGTTTTTTCCCCACAGCTTTGTTTTGGAGGAGACGTTGTTTTTTTACTCCCAGTGTTTTTGTTCTATTCTTTATTTTAAATAGAATACAAAAAAGTTAAAAATGTCAGAAAACACAAAAAATGCAGTTATTCAAAAATGTTACTTACAAAAGCTCTTTTCAGGACAACGCTATACTTTCATGTTGTCCAATGTTACCCTTTTTTTTCTTCTTGACTCTCACGAGACACTCACAAAGGCTATGATGCTCTTATACACAGCATGGGTGACTGTCACGAGGGGCTTGATATTCAGGTGCACAATCCACTGTAAGAGGGCTATGAATTTGCTTCTTTATGCTCGCGAGCATCTCACAAGAGCGTACTGTGATAGTGGATTTTGTATTTTTTGACTGAACATATCCTGCTCTAATATGTAAAACTTACATGCACCAGATGTTTTCTACCACTCTTTTTTATATACGATCCTATGAGACTCTTGTGAGATTCCAAAACTATTTTAGAGGAAGAAATTATATTTTCCTGCATTTCAATGCTTTTCTCTTACAATCCCCACTACTAGACAATGGGGAGAGACCAGCCTCTCCAATGATACCTTGCATGATGATAACTAGTGTGTAGAGTAGGATGTACACTCACACTTTCCCCAGGCTCAGTAGTATGCATAGGTACGCAGCTCACATGTAAGATCAAACTATTCCATACTAAGTATAACCAGTATTAGCCTCCCCACTGAAACCTCTCCCAAGGGAAACAACCATATATATTAGGGTGCAGGAATGGATTTCCCTGTCCACTCACAGCTCTCCTCAGCGTGATAAACTTATACAGTAGTACGTAGGGAAAAATTGGCTTCTGCACTAAGACCTATCTCCAGGACAACTTTGATGTACAGTGCGGTGTAGTGACCCGGTGACCTCTGTCCTCACACCTCTCCTTAGAACAATAGCAATATACAGTGCTGTCTGGGAAGGGTGTCATATCTTTGCTAGCACATCTTACCAGGGGAAGAGGTATCTCTAGGAGGGTATGAAAGAAATGTATCTCTCTAGTCATACCTCTTCTCATGCTGGTAGGCATGCATAGTAGACAGTGGGTATGAACTTCTCTGTTTTCTGACACAAGTCTCTCTCATGATAACTCTGCGTAGTAGAGTGTGGGGAGGGACTGGCCTTTCTCCTGTGACTTGTCTCTTGGATAATGCTTTTGCAAATTAGAGGGTAACAAGTGGCTTATGGTCATTCCTTGCCCCAGTATGACCAAAGTACAAGTATGGAATTTAAATGACCTTTATGCTCACAATTCTGTCTTGCATAACATCTATAGAAACTATGTGTTAGCTGTCAGTTTCCAAGATGAGGCAGAAACCTTGTATGAAGGCTTATATTTGGGCCTTTAATTGTGAACAACCACGAAAAGAAATACATTGTAACTTAAATTATAGTTTGATTATTCTTGCTTCAGTCTTTGTTTCTTATCCTCTCTTTCTTTTCTCTGAGGTGAGTGGATAAATAACCTTCTCTCTTCTCTTTTACAGGAATCCACCTATCATGGAACCTTTGAGTAGCCACGCTCCACCTGAACTGTGGCCGGCCAAGTCACTACTCCGCTAGGGGCCAGTAAGGCAATCCTCCTCAATTCCTCCCTTGGGCACTGTTTTTGGTCACCCACTTTCAGTCAGAATCACATGTCTCCTCTTGCTCAGCATCTCCATTTTGCGTGCTTCTTTTGGCATTTTCCTTTCTCCTCCTTGGCTCTTGCCTCCTCCCCTTTATCTCCTGTGTCTGCGTCCCCTTATCCTTCTTCTATCTCCTCAATGCCCTGTGGCAATAGAAGTCCTTCTTTTTTTTTTTTTCCTTTTTAGGTTTCCAAGATGGTGTGGACTAGCAGGGAAGTTCAGGTAGGTCGTCATTGTCTTCTATTTCAGCATCCTTCTGACACTATGATATGAAAACACACTGCCCTTTCAGGTGAGACCTCACCCCAGAGTAACATGTGCACAGTAGGCTGTGGATAGAAACAGTTGTCTCTGCACATACCTCTCTGCATACTGATAAATGTTGATAGTAGAGTATTAAATAGAGTATCCTCTCTGTTCAGAGCTGTGTCTTGGTTAACTTGTGCCATAATAGGGTGTGCACAGCAGATGATAGCAGTGTGTATTCATGTATAAACATGCACTGCCCTCTCTTGTATTACAGTCCCATATAGTACAGCATGCAATGCCTCATTTTTGCATGACATGTCACCATACCTGCATAGAAAAATAATTGGCTCCACTATTACCAAATCTCTGGTGGGTGAAAGATGTGCATGGTACTATTGACATAGACATTCGTGTAGTAGCATATTCTTAGTACCTGAATGTTGAACTGTCAGTTTACTGAATATTGGAATACTATAGTAAAGTTGAAGTTTTGTAATAAGTATTAAGGAATCTAATCCAATGTAACTTTTTTATTACAACATAACAGTTTAACAGCAATACAAAACTACAACTACATTCACAAACTATATAAACAACTATAACACAAAGAAAACAACGTTAAAATACATCAAACAAATTCTGATGCCCATAAGCAGCTCCTAAAAACACCGGTTCCTTTTTGCTAAATTTGCCAACTGGATTTTGATCTTGGTAGCACTTCTTTTACAGTCTTTTATCCACCTTGGCCTGCCAAGGAGTCTTTACACTAATGCTATGTTATGGTGGTATAGGTGGCAAAAAAGTCTCAGCAAAGCATCATATTTATATCTACAGATCACCGAGCCCAACTCATCCAGAGTTAGCTTGTTTTGCTGAAGTACTCAATTGTTCAGGTGACTCCACATAATTCCAACTTGAGTGCACTGTATCTGAAGAGGTAATTATTGCACAATACTCCTGTTTCTCTTAACAAGGCTCTTCTTTCAGAGACAACTTTGCATTTTTCTCCTAAAAAGAAAAAATAGAAAAAAAGATAAAAGTTACAAATTGGTCAATGATTGATAACAGTGATACTTCAGTATAGTGTATGAACCTTTCACATAGTTACATCTAATGAATCAGCAACTTGTTATTCTTTTTTCCTGAAAAATTCCACACTCTCACTGAGTGCACCTTTCTGTCAAAAATAAATTATAACATGCCATCAAACCTAATTTCATAAAAGTTTATAAAGTCACACATTCTTCTTGAGGCACCTTTACTAGTACTTACCACAGCTTTTCACTCTAGAAATAGCAATATCACCACTCAAACATTTCTTAGGGCTAAATAATATATGTACGAGTTCCTTAACAACAGTCCGGCTTGTATTATTACATTCTTTGTTTTATAGTTGGAGAAACACTGCTTTGTTTACTTAGAAGTACACACAGTCTGTGCATTTCATTTTTTAACATAATCTGCAAACCTTGCTCACATCTCTCTACATTCTAATACGTGCATCTCAAAAGCTATAATAACACATCTACACCACCCAAAACAACTTTTCACTCTTTACATATAGTATAGAGAAGGGTTACCATTAGTACACTTACTGACAATTCACAACACAGTTTATGAAATAAATTAGTAAATACCTGAACTTGGAATTCTTTTCTGAATTCAAATGACTACAACTGCCACTTTCACCTGCAGATATCTTCAGTTCTGATGAGCACAACTCAAAAAGACTTCCTTCTCTTCCAAAGCACCAAGGACAAACTGAGCAATCTCCGGCTCTGGCGCCAAACGCATCACATCATTTTCTTAAAACATATAAGAAAAATTGTAACTATTGGTTGATCCTTGGCTCTTTTTTTTACTTCTCCTCCTACATTCACACCAGACTCTTGCGGTATTATAAAACACCTTGTGGGAATCCCAGTCATTTTCCATGCAAGCACTGTAAGATGCTCACTGTAGTGTCTTCCCCAGCCTGGTTACCTGCCAATAAATATGCCACACACGGAGCTATGTATTACATGTATTTATTTTTCAGCGTGCAGCTGCAAACTCAATATTCTAAACCTGCCTTCACTTCACCACATTCTAAAACTTATGTCATCTTCGTACTGAGTCTTTCAGGATCCAAAAAGTTTCCATCATACACACCCACAAGACACAACACTCGTGAGATTGTAACATTTAAAAAAAATAAGAATTAACCATCTACTCATCACGGTACTTATCTCTTACACACTTTCTCTCAAAAATAAGAACCACAATATCCATTCTCACTAATAAATGTATTGTGAACACATCTATTCAACTTTACTATTCACGATCCCATGAGAGTTCAGCAAGATTGTAAAAATTAATTAAAACAATATACATTTATAACCTTCACAGTAGTTATCTATTAGACACCTCCTCTCTAAATCTAGCAGGACAGCATGCCTTTCTGCTGCCCCTTTATATAGCTTTTTTACTTCATTTCCACAACACTGCAAATTTTTCACTGTAAACAGGAATGGCCCCCTTTTTATTTCTAACATTCCACCAGTCAGCCAATTAGAGCACTCACTCTTACAGGACTTGTGGGAGCCTCTTGTTCCTGCGAGAACGTGAAGGCGGAAAACGGACCCATGGGCCAATCAAAGGATTACATTTTTTAATTTATGCTCTCGAGGATGTTCGTGGGACTCTTGTGAGCCGAACTGTCCAAATAGACAATGATTTTTGACCCATAATTTGACCCATAAACTACTGAACGGCAAGTCACAAAAAGCACAATCTGTGGACCAAGATCTAGTTTCCTGCTGAATTTGGTGTAATTCCGTTCAGCAGTTTTTGCTGTAGTCGTGTGTAAAGAAGTCAATGGAAAAAGCATGGGGATTTTGTGGTTTTAGAATTCCCTTATTTCTCAGCCCCCGCTTGATGGATCACCCCAAAACTTTCCAGGAAGGAGCTAAGGTGGACGAACTGTTTTTCTGAACAGTTCCGTGAAGTTTTGTCAGAATGGGCCAAAGTTATTAGAAACTAAAAGTTTTCAGCCAATGGAAAAGCCGATCTAACTATGACAACCTACTGGCAATATACATAAGAATAAAAAAGAATTGTAGCTATACAAAAGACTGGATAGTCAATAGGAATCAGTCAATGAAGAGATTTCGACATAGAGGGTACAAAAGGGACCTCTTTGTGAATCTGTGACATCAGTCCAAGGAAGCAGGAGTAACTCCATAGTTTTCTCAAAGAAGAAAAAATCAACAGGTAAGCCATCTATTAGGGTGATAACAGCATACAGCAACAATGAGAAGGAGTTGAGAGCAATTCTGCAAAAGCACTGGCACTTGATTAAAGGGTACTCAATATTAGTTTCATTATCTCCAAATTCCCCATTGGTCACTTTTCGTAGAGCACTGTCCATGAAGGATTTATTGGTATCTAGCAGTCCAGAGATGAAACCTAGGGACAGTTGGTTACAGCAGATCAAAGGATTCAACAAATGCCATAAATGTAAAGCCTGAACAATTGGGGTCAACATGGCAGAATATAGCATATCATTTGCAGGCAAACCAGTCCTAATAAAGGGCTCATATAATTGTAAAACCAGCTATGCTTTATATGTGCTGCAATGTCAATGTGGCTGGTGATATGTAGGTAGCACAATCTTGCCAGTTCATAAGAGGATTTTAAAGCATATGCATGTGATAACCAACAAAGATTGGTCTTATCCAATAGCTAGGCATGTGCATAATTGCCACAATAATGATGTGAAAAACTTGAGATACTTTGTCATTGACACTGTCCCATTGCAGAGCAGAGGTGGAAATCATGAACGTTTGTTGAGAAAAAAATGAGAGCAAATTCATAACTAGACTGGACTCGAAAATTCTAAATGGCCTCATTATAGAGGATGAAGTGTTCAACTTTTTATGAGTGACCAGATACATTCAGAAAGAATGATGAACAGATATCTGTTTGGATGTTCTATTATGAATGCTTTTCTTCCTTTGTGGACTCTGTGTCAAACAATAAACTCAGTGTTAGTATTTCTCGCAGCTCACCGCAATTATTTGTATTGAATAATGGTTGATTCACGTAGGAAAGTAGCAATTTATGGCTTCACACAAGGGATTCTGAAGTATTGTGGGTTTGACTTCAGATTCCAGTATTATTTAGAATGTTGTCATTGGGCTTTAGAATGATTTGTGCAAATGATGGGACAAACAGGGTACGATATAAGAGTGAATTGTTCTGCTACCTATCTCATAAATAAGTCATTAGTGTTAAATAAGTATGTGATTGTAATGAGCTGCCCACCTGGGCTTTATTGTTTGGCTTTTGTTTTGTGTTCCTACACAGTTTACATATAGTGCTCTACGTGAGGTATTTATGGTTTTGATATTCAAACATTGCTGTATCTCCTGATGAGAAAATGTGAAAGTAGGAGTTTGCAGGGGTAACAGTGTAATGATGCATTTAAGAATTCAAAGACGGTCATTATTTATGTTAATTCAACACAAGACTGTTGCCTGATGTAGATAGTAAAATAAAAGTAAGACGATTGTTGACAAATAGGCTAATGAAAGCAGTGGCAATAGATTGATAATGTTGCTCAGAATACGTTGTGTATATACACTTTGAGAACAGTCTTTTTTCTGTGGTGATTGTCACTTGGTGAATATATAAATCCATTAATCATGGGGCAGCACATATTGTGAACAAGGCCATTTATGTGGCTGAAACTCGTAAAGCTGGAGACTTTGTATAATTAAATAAAGAAGCATCAAGGAAAAGTTGGTCTGCGCCTGGTCTTCACAGATTTATACAGTACGGGGGAATGTCCAATATATGTATACATCTCACCAACCTACATCCGGAGTTTGGAAGGCACTTGTAACGGCAGTCCAGGACGGGCTTCGGTAGCCCTCAATATGTCACAGTTAATTCCTCACCATATGAAAGCATTCCCGGACACTTGTGAATACGTTGGCTCACTTGCAGATTTATTGTTGCAGATGGTTTACACCCAATGTGTTTTAGTCGTAGCCTTGATCACGCTATAGGGCATCAAACAAATTTTTTCATTTAAATTCACCACACAGTGAAAACAAAGAAAGGGCACCAAATGTTTACATCCGCTTGCAATGATCTCACGAGCCGTCGCCATCTTGGAACATCCTATGGTCCTAATTAAGGAACATATCAGTCCAAATGGAATCCAGATCAGAAAACCATCTGAACCACGTATTATTAGTCTCAATTGTCAATATTCCAAACCATTCTCAAAAATCACTGCCAAATCACATAAACATCGATATAGCAGCTGATATGTATGTCCATGGCAGTATGTTTGTCCACACCCACCAAAACAAATCTGATAAAATAATGATAGTTTTCTGTCATTCAAACTTCGTTAACACCTCCGCACTTACCACAAGTTTCAATGCATCACATGAATCTAAATGAAGGTAAACACAACATTGTACGTACCATATATCTCTAATTGTACTCTCCTAAAAAAAAGTTAATGATAAAGAAAAAACCTTTCTAGACACAATTTGATATTAATACCTGCATCAATCATGCACTCCCAAATGGGCTGAAATATGTAATGAGTCTGCTGGTTCCATGTTTACATATTAGACTGTAATAGATTGGAACATAATAAGTTTGATAAATCAATGCTCAATAAGACCGGGGGAGTAGTGTCTATTTGTAACACAGTATGATGGCCAACCAATGTGCAGTGTGATGTGAAATTACCAGTTTCAGGTTTAGTGAGCTGCTCGAGTAATTGAAATATAATAGTAGAACTGTTGGAGCAGCACGTGAATGCAAATCAGTAGCTCAAGACAGTGACTGGAAATGTTCAGATTGCAAATGAGCACATCCTGCGACGAACGTTAGCACTGGGAACATCATAGATAGTTTTTGAATGTTGCAGTATGGCTTCAACGGTGGAAGCAAAGAGAAAGGAAATGTCTAATGTTCTTTTCTTTGCTCATTTAAGACCTTGGAGGAACAACCAGGATATTAATGGTAGTGGAGAAGGTAGCTTGTAGTGCCTGTACTACAGGACAAGTTAGAACGGCTACAGAAGAAGGATATTTCACAATGGTGGGAAATGGAGTCCCTACAACAATATATTGATGTAGATAGGGTACCAAGGGGACAGATAATTTTCACCCTTCCTACATATGAGGACCCTGGCCCTAAGATGTTGAAGGAGTGGGCAGCCATCAGTTT
Source organism: Pleurodeles waltl (assembly GCF_031143425.1). Classification (NCBI taxonomy): domain Eukaryota; kingdom Metazoa; phylum Chordata; class Amphibia; order Caudata; family Salamandridae; genus Pleurodeles; species Pleurodeles waltl. The sequence continues at coordinate 568,955,679 of NC_090438.1, forward strand.
CTGGTTGAAGTGCTGACAGCCAATCAGATCTCACCATGAGATCTGTGCTTAGGCTCTGCCCATTGAAACAAATTTGGATTTGCTTTAATATCTTGAAAACTACTGCATGAATTTACACTAAATAACAAAAAGGGCGATCTGTGGACCAAAAGCTACCTTTTTTTCCAAATTTGATGTGATTCCGTCCAGTAGTTTGGGCTGCAGGCGTGTTTTAAGAGTCTAAGAAATCTAACATGGGAAATGCCCTTTTTTGACCCTCCTTTTATTCGGCCCCCACTTGATGGATCATCTCAAAACGTTCCATGCACCACACAGACTGCTCCCACCAAGCAAAAACAAACAAACTCCGCTGCCATCTTGGGACCAATATACATGATTGCACCCCATTGAAATGTATTGTAGTGAATGGCAGGTTTTGAGGGTTACAAGAAGGAGAACTTATCAATCGTGATAACAGATTTTAGTTGCAATATAACTCATTTGTTAATGGTACCGTATTGATTTTAGGAATTGTGGTGTGCTCTAAGGTGATTTTACCCTGTGAAAAAGCCTTCTTCTGGGATTTCGTGAATCATATTTGAGAGTAAACTGTTTTCTCATGATATTTCCATAGAGGTAATAGAAGGTGCTCCAGAAGTTAAAATGAGAGCATATTTTCTGTAAATTCACACTATCTTTCTCACCTTCATCAGAATGGAGGTTGATACTCTCAATAAAATATGTACTTCCACCAGCCTGTCAGCTGATTCCCTTGTGTTCTACTGCAGCCTCCAAGAGTGTTCTAAGGAACAAATAGAGCACCAATAGTCTAACTTATGACAAAAGTGTGGCACACCTGAAGCTATCTTGATTGAATCAAACTTAAAACATCTCATCTAGAAATGAACAAAGGGGCACATGTACGTACCATTTTTCCTGTCGCAAACAGCCCTATTTGCAGAAACAGACCGTTTGCGACAGGAAAAAAACATTTTGGTATGTAGAGAGCCTATTTTGCAATTCGGTGATCTATTTGCTGAATCGTAAAATAGGTTTGCGAGTCACAATTAGGAAGGGGCGTTCCCTTCCTAATTGCGAGTCACAGAGCAATGTAAGCATTGTTTTGTGATCATGAATGCTGCCACAAAACAATCGCAGTTAGCACCAGTTTGAAACTGGTGCTAACCCATTCGCAAACAGGAATGGGTCCCCATGGCACCCCTTACCCTTTGTGAATGGCAGCGAAAATATTTTTTCAGAGCATGCAGTGGTCCCACTGACCACTAACTTCTCTGAAAAATTGAAAAGAAAACTTTTCATTTTTGTTTTTGAAATGCATCTCATCTTCCTTTAACCCCTTCGCTGCCAGGCCTTTTCCCCCTCAAAAGCCAGGCCTTTTTTTGGCTATTTGGGGCAGTTCGCGCTTAGGCCCTCATAACTTTTTGTCCACATAAGCTACCCACGCCAAATTTCTGACCTTTTTTTCCAACATCCTAGGGATTCTAGAGGTACCCAGAGTTTGTGGGTTCCCCTGAAGGAGACCAAGAAAGTAGCCAAAATATAGCAAAAAGTTCATTTTTTTTTTTTTAAAAAGGGCTGCAGAAGAAGGCGCGTGGTTTTTTCCCTGAAACTGGCATCCACAAAGGGTTTGTGGTGCTAAAAGTGTGATCTTCCCAGCTTTCAGGAACAGGCAGACTTGAATCAGAAAACCCCATTTATCAACACGATTTTGGAATTTTACTGGGGCATACCCCATTTTTACTGCTTTTTGTGCTTTCAGTCTCCTTGCAGTTAGTGACAGAAATGGGTATGAAACCAATGCTGGATCCTGGAAAACATTTCCGAAAAGTAGACAAAATTCTGAATTCAGCAAGGAGTCATTTGTGTAGATCCTACAAGGGTTTCCTACAGAAAATAACAGCTGAAATGAAAAAATATTGAAATTGAGGTGAAAAAAACTGCAATTTTTTTCTATGTTTTGCTCTGTAACTTTTTCCTGCTGTGTCAGATTTTTTAAAGAAATATACCGTTACGTCTGCTGGTCTCTTCTGGTTGCGGGGATATATAGTGCCTGTAGATTCATCAAGAACCCTAGGTACCCAGAGCCAATAAATGAGCTTCACCTTGCAATGGGTTTTCATTCTATACCGGGTATACAGCAATTCATTTGCTGAAATATAAAGAGTGAAAAATAGGTTTCAAGAAAACCTTTGTGTTTCCAAAATGGGCACAAGATAAGGTGTTGAGAAGCAGTGGTTATTTGCACATCTCTGAATTCCGGGATGCCCATACTAGCATGTGAATTACAGGGCATTTCTCAAATAGACGTCTTTTTTACACACTGTCTTATATTTGTAAGGAAAAAATTTAGTGAAAGGCAAGGGGCAATAACACTTGTTTTGCTATTCTACGTTCCCGCAAGTCTACCGATAAAAATGGTACCTCACTTGTGTGGTTAGGCCTATTGGTCGCAACAAGAAACGCAACATGGACACATCACATTTTTACATTGAAATCTGACATAACTTTTGCAAAGTGCCTAGCTGTAGTTTTTGGCCTCTAGCTCTGCCGGCACCTAGGGAAACATACCAAACCTGCGCATTTTTGAAAACTAGACACCTAGGGGAATCCAGACGGGGTGACTTGTGGGGCTCTCACTAGGTTCTGTTACCCAGAATCCTTTGCAAACCTCAAAATTTGGCCAAAAAAACACTTTTTCCTCTCATTTCGGCGACAGAAAGTTCTGGAATCTAGGAGGAGCCACAAATTTCCTTTCACCCAGCGTTCCCCCAATTCTACCGATAATAAATGGTACCTCACTTCTGTGGGTAGGGCTAGCGCCCGCGACAGGGAATGCCCCAAAAACACAACATGGACACATCACATTTTCCCAAAGAAAACAGACCTGTTTTTTGCAAAGTGCCTAGCTGTGGATTTTGGCCTTTAGCTCTGCGGGCACCTAGAGAAACCTACCAAATCTGCAAATTTTTTAAAACTAGACACCTAGGGGAATCCAAGATGGGGTGACTTCTGGGGCTCTCACCAGGTTCTGTTACCCAGAATCCTTTGCAAACCTCAAAATATGGCCAGAAAAACACTTTTTCCTCTCATTTCGGTGACAGAAAGTTCTGGAATCTGAGAGGAGCCACAAATTTCCTTCCACCCAGCGTTCCCCCAAGTCTCCTGATAAAAATGGTACCTTGCTTGTGTGGGTAGGCCTAGCACCCGCAGCAGGAAATGCCCCAAAACACAATGTGGACACATCACATTTTCCCAAAGAAAACAGACCTGTTTTTTGCAAAGTGCCTAGCTGTGGATTTTGGCCTCTAGCTCAGCCAGCACCTAGGGAAATGTTGTGTTGTAGAATTCTCAACATATGCGCGTATGTCGAGAATTCTACATTCCAGAAAGGGACGGTTGGAGTCGGGGGAGAAAGTCGGAGGTGGGCGTGGGATCGTTTCTGCTGCTGCGGCCGCTTTACTAAATAAACTTATCTTGTTTATAACTATTTCACCGGAGCAACAACCATTATTACATTGGCGACGAGCACCTACCTCCACCTCCATATTACCGTGGCACAGAAACGTGAAGAGTGGACCCGTGATCTTGACGGCGACCGAGGAAAACGACTTCCTTCCTGATTGAAATTTGGATGGCACGAAGGAAAGGAGGGTCGACGCGCATGGATTTTGAAGCGTGTTGAGGCTAGTAAGCTAAAATTTATTTTCTACAAAACAACCCCTACCGCCCTTAAAGAAAACGGCAAATGACGTGGTTGCCATCTTGGGGGTAGGAAATACAAGCTGGAACAATCGTCCATTAACGTGGCAGCCATTTTGGGATTAAAAATCGGCTTTCTCATAATGTGGCGGCCATTTTGGGAGTAAAAATCGGATTTCAATTTTAAAAGTGGACAATTTAAAGTTGAAGGCCATCAAGGTTCTGCACAAAAGGGTGACTGTCTATCAACAATGTTTGATGTTGTCTAGATCTATGTTTTAAGACTTATTAGGCTGGTCTTATAAAAAAAAAAATATATATATATACAACAAAGTGAAAAGTCCAATATTTACATTGTGAATTACCATGGCCACCAATACCCAAGGTATAGTACCACCTCCCCCGTTCCTTGCACAACCAGGTAATCCACCTATTCCTTGGGGTGAATGGATTGACATTTTTGAGAATTATTTGGTGGCACTTGACGGCCAGGATTTGAGACCAGCGAGAAAAAAAGCTATTCTTTTGAGTGCTATAGGACAAGAAGGTCAGCGCATATTTAAGTACTTACCTCAACCATTAGTAGGAGAAGGTCAACTGGAAATGGATGAATATAAGGAGGCGAGGAATAGACTGGAAAAAAGATTTTCGAAAGAAGTAAACATTGTCATGGCAAGACATACATTTTATACTCAACCACAAAGATCAGAAGAGAGTATTGACGAATTTGTCACAAGGTTGAGGGAATTATCCACTAAATGTCAATTTGGTGCGATGACTGAAGAATTGATACGAGATCAATTAATCGTTCAGTGTCATAGCAAAAAAATGCAGGAAAGATTATGGGCAGCCAAAAATCCATCGTTGAAGGATGCTATCGATATAGCAAAAGTTGTGGAACAATCTGAATATTACATGAGAGAGATGGAAAAGAAAGAGAGAGTGTCCAATGGTAGTTCTGATACAAATACAACGTGTGTTATAAAAGAAGGCAATGATGTTTTGGCAAGTACAAAAGGTGGGCGTATGTTCAAGGGTGCAAATAAGAATAACGTTGTCAACAAGTCTTACAGTAAGGTGTGTACGAGATGTGTGAGTAAGTTTCACAATGCAGATTAAAAATCATGCTTTGCCTTGGGTAAGGATTGCATGAAATGTGGTAAAAAGGGGCATTTTGCACCAATGTGTAAAAATAATGGAAAATCTAGAGTAGGTATCATACATCAAGATTATACGGAGGAGGCCGAAGAAATAGATAGAGTTTTATCCATAGAGAACACTGGACAGGAGGTGAAAAGTATACATAGACCTCCCAGACCAACAGCAAATTTTATAGTACGTGGGAGAAAGGTACGACTAATGATTGATTCTGGTTCACTAAACACAATTGTACCTAAATGCTTATTGGTTAAAGAATGGCCCAATGTGCGTCTTCTACCAAAGGATATCAATCCTGGTGGTTATCAGGGTGAGAAAATAGATATAATTGGTTATATGGTGGCCAACATAAGTTTTGCTGAGAGACAAATTGAGGCTAAGGTTTATGTCCCTACTAAAAGTCCACCAATTCTGGGTTGGCATCACCAGTATGATTTACACATAAGATTGGATCCCAGGACAGATGATAGGGTCATGTTGTTGCAAGACGATAACTTAGGTAATGTATTGGAGGAATACAAAGAAGTTTTCACCAATAAAGTAGGAGCACTTAAAGGGTATACACACAAAATCATACTAAGGAAAGATGCAGTTCCTGTGCAGCACAAATTGAGGAGAGTTCCTATTAAGGCAAGGAATGAGGTAAAGAAAATGATTGATGACATGGTACAAGAAGGCATCATAGAACGTATTGAAACATCTAGTTGGATCTCCCCAGTGGTCATCACAAGTAAGCCTGATGGGTCTTTGAGATTCTGTGTCGACCTCAGGTCACTTAACCAGAATATAGTGGTAGATAATTATCCATTGCCCAATATTAACAAATTAGTTTTACTCCTGAGAGGGGGAAAATATTTTTCCAAGTTAGATCTTAGGAGTGCATATCATCAGGTCAAATTGCACGAAGAATCCAAAGAGTTAACAGCATTTATTACTATGGAGGGGGTCTATCAGTTTAATAGGTTGCCATTTGGTTTGGCCTCTGCGGCAGGTGTGTTTCAGAGAATTATGTGTGATGTGTTTGAAGGGGTTGATAACGTGTTGTACTTTCAAGACGACATCTTAATTTTTGGAGAAACTTTGGAAAAACATAACCAAGTACTGAAGTGTGTATTAGAGAGAGTTATGAGAGCAGGTCTTACACTAAAAAGAGAAAAATGTAAATTTTTAGTTGAAGAAATTGAGTATTTGGGATATACCCTCTCTGAACATGGAGTAAAACCAATGAGAAAACTGTTGGATGCCATTGAAAAAGTTCCATCCCCCCAAGATAAAGAACAGCTGAGATCATTCATGGGACTCATTGAGTACTACTCCAAATTCATAAAGAATTTTGCTGATAAAACGGAGAGTATAAGAAAACTTTTACGCAAGGGGCAAAAGTTTCAATGGGGGGATGATCAAGAGACAGCTTATCAAAACATAAAAAAAGAAATGTGTGAAGCTAAAGTTTTGGTACCTTTCAGTCTTGAAGCTAAGACTATTATAACAGTGGATGCGAGTGCAATTGGTCTAGGAGCTGTACTTTCACAGATCTCTGACAAAGGAGAAGAGACTGTGGCATTTGCGTCACGATCATTGACCAAATCGGAACAAAATTACTCAGTCATTGAAAAAGAGACATTGGCTGCATTGTGGGTCATTGAGTACTTCAGAACTTACATTTGGGGATGTAAGATAATATTGCGCACTGATCATAAACCATTGTTGAGGGTACTGTTACCTGGGGGTGCCAACAAAGTGTCTCCACGCCTGGCCAGATTAGCTGCAAGGTTGCAGGAGTATCAATTTACTATTGAATATATTCCTAGATGGCGTAATGTTCAGGCGGATTGCCTATCTCGCTTGCCATTGAATTGGCAGGAGGTAGATAAACAACGTATACAAGACTATGAAAGTGAAGGTGCTGTTGCAAGTGTTGAAGACGTACTGGAATGCACTCAGGGTGTGGTGTCGCGTGAGGAGTGGTGTGAGGAAATGGAGAAAGATGAGGTGATGAAAGACGTTATTAATTTAATTGTTAATGGAGAAAGGAGAGAGAGTACATTAAACCCTCAGGTTCGACCCTATGCAAAGATTCTGTAGGAATTGTCTATTGTCACTAAGAATATCGTGGTGAGGGGTGACAGGTTTGTTCCTCCGGTAGGTGTGAGATACAAGCTGTTTTGGTTGGCTCACGAAGGCCATTTAGGGCAGACTTTAATGAAAAAAAGACTAAAGGAAAATTTTTGGTGGCCAGGGATTGATGGTGATGTTTGCAATTGGGTTGAGAGGTGTGTTGATTGTGTGGAGAGTGAGAAGAGATTGAAAGTGGGCAGACAAGGTCTATTGGGATGCATATCAGATCCTGGCATAGTGTGGCATACATTGTGCATGGATTTCATTGGACCTTTGAATGGTGTTCCATGGGACTTAAGATATGCTCTAGTGATGATTGATGTGCATTCAAAATGGTTGACAGTCAAATTTATGAAAGAGATTACTACCAGAGCAACTATTAGGACAATGCAGGAAATATTTCATGAAGAAGGTTATCCAACGAAACTCATTACAGATAATGGGACACAGTTAGTTTCCCATGAGATGGAACAATTCCTCAAACCGACAGGGATACATCATTCCTGTACTGCATTGTACAATCCACAGGCCAATGGTATGGTAGAGAGGTGCAATCGGATGGTAAAGGGTGTTATCAACATGGCTATAAGAAGTGGTAAGAATGTACGTACCATGGTGGACGATCTTGTATGGGCGTATCGTACCACTGTGCACAGTGTTACGGGTAAAATTCCTTTTGAGGGGATGAGAGGCAGGAAGGCATGTACAAAAGTTAACCCACCATGGTTGGTTTCAGTTTTAAAGGAAGGAGATTTGATCCAAAAGAGTGCAGGGACATCACGATCTATTTGGGAAAAGGATATTAAGAAGGGAGATTTGGTGAAAATTAGAGCGGTGAATACTGAAAATAGCTGCATGAAATTTAGGGAACCCTACTTAGTTAAAGATGTACGTGAATTTCATGTTGTTTTGGAAAATGGTGAACGGTGAAATAAGAGGAAAGTAGCACTGTATTGCAGAAGTAATGGAAATGAAAAGAGGAAGATGGGCTCTGAGAGATGGGTTCCAGATGAGAATAGTGTTTTTTTGCTTATGAGTGATGAAGACATATTAGATAAAGGAAGAGTGGACGTACAGGAGAGAGATTGTTTGAAAAAATGAATGTCAACAAGAGACAGAGATGGAACCACTTACAGATGTGAATAAAGGGAATGTTCAAACCAAAAGAGTAGGGTTAAGACCTCGTAAACCTCCAAGATATTTACGAGATTATGTTGAGTGAAGTTGACTTTAAGTTATACTACTGTTGTAGTTTATCTTGTACATAGTTTTAAGTTATATGGGACTGTGCATGTCATCCATTGTTTGTAAAGGGGGTGGATATGTTATGTTGTAAAATTCTCGACATACGCGCGTATGTCGAGAATTCTACATTCCAGAAAGGGACGGTTGGAGTCGGGGGAGGAAGATGGAGGTGGGCGAGGGATCGTTTCTGCTGCTGCGGCCGCTTTACTAAATAAACTTATCTTGTTTATAACTATTTCACCGGAGCAACGACCATTATTACAGGAAACCTAGCAAACCTGTGCATTTTTGAAAACTAGACACTTAGGGGAATCCAGGATGGGGTGACTTGTGGGGCTTTCACCAGGTTCTGTTACCCAGAATCCTTTGCAAACATCAAAATTTGACCCAAAAAACACTTTTCCCTCTTAATTCGGTGACAGAAAGTTCTGGAATCTAAGAGGAGACACAAATTTCCTTCCACCCAGCGTTCCCCCAAGTCTCCCAATAAAAATGGTACCTCACTTCTGTGGGTAGGCCTAGTGCCCATGACAGGAAATGCCCCAAAACACAACGTGGACACATCACATTTTCCCAAAGAAAACAGAGCTGTTTTTTGCAAAGTGCCTAGCTGTGGGTTTTGGCCTCTAGCTCAGCTGGCACCTAGGGAAACCTACCAAACCTGTGCATTTTTTAAAACTAGACACTTAGGGGAATCCAAGATGCGGCGACTTGTGGAGCTCTCACCAGATTCTGTACCAAGAATTCTTTGCAGACCTCAAAAGTTGGCAAAAAAAACACTTTTTCCTCACATTTCGGTGACAGAAAGTTCTGTAATCTGAGAGGCGCCACAAATTTCCTTCCACCCTGCATTTCCCTAAGTCTCCCGATAAAAATGGTACCTCACTTGTGTGGGTAGGTCTAGTGCTCGCGACAGGAAATGCCCCAAAGCACTATCTGGACACATCAAAATTATCAAATACAAAACTACAAAACTACCTGTTTTTGCGAAGGGGGCACTTGCGTTTTTGGTCCTAGGCTCAGCAGCCATTTAGGGAAAGCTATCAAACCCAGACATTTCTGAAAACTAGACACCTGAGGGAGTCCAGGGAGGTGTGACTTGCGTGGATCCCCCAATGTTTTCTTACCCAGAATCCTCAGCAAACCTCAAATTTAGCTAACAAAATCACATTTTACCCCATTACTGTGTGGGATCACTGCACTGGGATGGAATTCCTACCACCCAACGTTCCCCTCAGCCTCCTGGTAAAAATGATACCTCACTTGTGTAGGTGGGCCAAGTGCCTGTGACAGGGAAGAGCCAAAAACATGTCAAAATTGAGGGGGAACCAAAGCGGGTCCAAAAGGGCAGTTTGAAAAAAAAAATTTTTAGGCTGACAAGTGCAGCAGAATCTTTATCAGTATAGATGAGACAATGTTGGGTGGTAGGAAGTTTGTGGATTCTTGCAGATTCCGGAAGGTTCCATCACAAAAATGTGGGAAAAATGTGTGGTTTCCAGCAAAGTTGGAGGTTTGCAGGCATTGTGGGTAAGAAAATGGTGCAGGGTGCATGTGAAGCACACCACCCAGGAATCAACCAGATGTTTAGTTTTCAGATGTGTCTGGGTCTTGTGGATTTTTCTACATAGTAGCGTCCCAAAGTCCAAAAAGTGCAGCCCTCACCATTCCAAGTTGGACGATTTTGAGAGTTACCAAGCTCTCATGGCCCAAATGTAAAACCAAAACCCAAAATAATCAAATGTCCTCTTGCTTGCTGTGGGATAATATGTTTTACTGTGTGGGGGAGAGCTGAAAGACTGTTACCCCCTTCAGTTGGGGCGGGGGCTTAACCAGGCCCATACTGGTTGGTAGCCACCACCCCACTTTTTTTTATTCCCTGGCATCTAGTAGACATTCTGCCCCCATGGTGTGGATCGGGGGTAATTGCCCTATCTGCCCACTGGTGGGCAGAACAACTTTGGCCCAATTTATTCATGGTGGGGGTATGGCCATACCCCCACCCTCTTATTTTGAAAACATAATCTTCCCTTGTCTCTGGTGGGCTTTCTGCCCCCTTTGGGGGCAGATGGGCCTTCCAAAAATAGATGATCTGCCCCCAAGGGGGGCAGATATAGCCAACAGAAATGTGCCCCCATGGGGAGTGACCCTTGCCGAAGGGGCTGCCCCTCCAAACTAAACACACACATACACACACCCCAATCCCTGGTGTTTAGTGGTTTCTGCCCCCCTTGGGGGCAGATTGGCCTAACAAAAAGAGGCCTTTCTGCCCCCAAGGTGGGCAGAAATGGCCTAAGTACAATTGCCCCCCCCAGGGGAGTGACCCTTGCCTAAAGGGTCACTCCCCATACATAAAAACATAAAGCAAATCAAAAAATATATATATCCCTGGTGTCTAGAGGTTTCTGTCCCCGGGGGGACGGAAATGGCCTAAAAATGATTTGGCCCCCTAGGGTCACTCCCCACTTATAAAAAATAAAAATAAATAATCCCTGGTGTCTAGGGGTTTTCTGCCCATGGACTAATTATAGATCTGCCCCCGGGGGGGGTGGAAATGGCCTAAAAATGATTTGGCCCCCCACGGTCGTTCCCCACTTATAAAAAATAAAAATAAATAATCCCTGGTGTCTAGGTTTTTCTGCCCACGGACTAATTATAGATCTGCCCCCCGGGGGGGGCAGAAATGGCCTAAAAATATTTTCTCCCAGGGGAGCGACCCTTGCCTAAGGAGTCGCTCCCCACATATAAAAAAAAAAAGAAAATCCCGGTTGTCTCGATCTGCACCCACGGGGGCAGAAATGGCCTCAAAATAATATGGGCCCCTAGGGAGCGACCCTTGCCCAAGAAAGTATTAAAACAATAAAAATTCACTGGTGTCTAGTGGTTTCTGCACCCCCTGGGGGCAAATCGGCCTAATTATATTAGGCCGATCTGCCACCAGGGGTGACAGAAATGGCCTAAAAATACTTTGGCCCCTCGGGGAGTGACCCTTGCCTAAGAGGTCACTCCCCACACATAAAAATAAAAAATAAACAAAAAAAAATTATCCATGGTGTCTAGGGGTTTTCTGCCCCCCGAGGGCTGATCGGCCTAATTATATTAGGCCGATCAGTCCCCAAGGGGGGGCAGAAATGGCCTAAAACTAATATGGCCCCCTAGGGAGCGACCCTTGCCCAAGGGGCTGCTCCTTTTATTGAAAATACCATTAAAAAAAATCCCTGGTATCTAGTGGGCATTTCTGCTGCATCGCGATCGGGCAGCAGAAATGCTGTGAGAGACAAGAAAGGAAAGGTCTTTCCTTTCCTTTCTTGTCCCTCCCACCCCACCTCCTGGTCGGAAGAGAAATGAAAAAGCATTTCTCTTCTGGGATTCCAGCGCGATCCGAGGTGACCTCTTATGCACGCTGACGCCATCAGACATCACGGGGGTGGGTCGGGGTGTAAGGGGAAGGGGAAGCGATTCACCTTCCATCCCCGACTGGGGGGTGTGGGAGGTGGGCCGGGTGCAGGAGGGGCTGGTCTCTTCCCAGGCACACGGCAACTGTGTGCCTGGACGAGATCCAGCTCGTCCCAGGCATGGGAGGGGTTAAGGAAAACGGGCTGCATTTAAAAATAAACTGCTTTATTTAAAAGCAGTCACAGACATGGTGGTCTGCTGTCTCCTTACACAAGGGAGAGCGGATGGGAGCAAGGGGAAAAAACCAAACCGTACTCGACTCCCACAAGAACACAATCACAAAAAAGGGGAGTACGGGGTTGTTTATAAAGTAGGGGGGTCAGTAGTGTACTAATTGTAACGCTAGACCACTCGTAGTCCTCAACTAGAGGTGAAAATTGGGTGGGCTGTGTAGTGATGTTCGGTCTGGGGGGAAGGAGAGGAGCTGGGGAAAAAACAAGGAAAGGAAAGTTTCCTTTACGGACTAGGTGGTCTCACACACTATATAGTGTCATGCTTCATCATATGACCACCTAGCCCCACCCAGGTAGGACAGTGCCACCTGGGCGGACTCGACCTCACTGTTAAAAGAACAGGAGGGAGTGCGTAAATTAATCTTATTCCTGGAAATAGGGATCCAGCTATACTAGGGAAATAAAAACACCTACTCAGGTACCCGGGTAACTTTAATGGGGGTCCTGTGTGGTGTGGTTAAAAAGGGATGGGGAACCAGTGTGAGAGCAATGACTCACAAGGTCACCTGTCTAAAATGGGGTAGCCGACATGTTTCTGCCCTTATGGTGGAGCTATGGAAAGTCTCTGGGCATTCATCAGGGCATTGGATCCCTGTAGTGATTCCTACTTAAACACTGCGAAAATAATCACATAGGGAAGGGAGGGCCTACCTTAACCAAGAAAATATCTGGGGAGGACCTAAAGAAAAAGGGATGAAAACAGACCAAAACATAGTGAATAATAAAACACAGCACACCACTCCACACGTGTCAAAATTCATGCATGCCGCAGAAGTGCTGGTTGCAAAATTTAAATCGCAATAGCATCGAGGTAGGTAATGCACGGTACGCATTAGGAGGGGAAGACAATTTCTTACCCTCACAGTTGAGGCTACTAGCCTCTGGTATCCTGGAGAGGGAGCGTCCCCTTATAGTAAGACTCTAAGGTTCCAGGGGAAAAAAAGAGAGAAAGAACAGAGGAAAAACCGATAATCATAAAGGAATGCAGGGGAGGGGAAGAGAAGAGGAGAGTGAGAAGGAGGGAAAAAAAGGGGGAAGGAGTAGAGAGAGAGGGGATCCAATGACAGAGGAAAAGAGAGAAAAAAGAAAGGAAATTAGAGGCAAAGATTATAGATCAAGATGGAGAGGAGGAGATAAAAAAGAAAAAGAACAAGAGGAAAAAAGAAGAAAAAAGAGAGAGAAGAAAGAAGAAAAAGAAAAAAAGGAAGATAGGAAAAAGGCAGAGAGGAAAAAGGGAAGGGAAAGGGAAGTGGGAAGATAAAATAAGAAAAATAAATAAAAAAATTAAAAAGGGAACAGAGATGTCTTATCTGTGTCTCCCACGCTGTCTGACTCACTGCATCAAAGGTGGGCGCTCTCTGTGCGCCTATACCGACCTCTCGTTCAGGACCGCTTGGATACAATGGTCTGGTGGTGAGGGGTAGATATAGTGGCCTTAATTAGGACAAATGGCAGCTGATGTGAATCACCGTCGCGGCCCAGGGGGGCGGGGCCGGAAGTCCGGAGTGATCCATCCAAATATGGTCATAGCCCGAAGTGGCCCTTAATGGCTTTTAGAGTGCCGGGGGCCGGAACCTATGAAAATCCACTAGGACGTGCGCCGGGGGGAAAAACCATTGTCCCCGTAGGAAGAAATGCCGGTATGGGGGCGAGGACGCGTCAGCCAGAACTCTGTTACTGGCGGTGACGCTCGCCCCGCGAGTGCTGTAGGGAAATGTAGTTTCCCAACAGCACCCGCGGCTTGCCAGCTGCGTGAGCCGCCGGGAAACTGAGCTTTCGGGCGGCTCAGTGCGCTTAGGGAGCGCAAACTGAAAAGAGGGGGGGGGGAAGGAGGGGGGGGGAAAGAGGAAAGGGGTGGGGGGGGGGAAAAAAAGGGGAAAGGGGAAGGGAGGAAGGGGAGGGGGAACGGGGAGGGAACAAGGGCAGGGGGGAGAGGATGGAAATGAAAAAGGGAATGAATTAAGAATGAAGATGAAAATAGAAATAAAAATAATAATAATAAAAAAATAAAGGATCAAAAATAAAATATATATATAAAAAATTTCCTTATATATAATAAAATAACAAAAATGTAACTGAAAAAAAAGGAAGGGGAGGGAGGTGGGGAACAGAAGAAAGGATGGGGGAGGGAACAGAAAAAGGGGAGGAGAAAGGAACACACAAGAGATGAGAAAGAGAAAGGGAGAAAGAAGAGAGAAGAGAAAGTCCGTGGGCAGAAAATTCTGGGCAGAAAAAATTCAAGTGGGTTCTAGGGTTGCAGAGAGAACCACGGTATCTCATCATTTAATCCAACCGTGTCTGTGTGCAACCTCCAAATCCAGCGTTGCTCAGCCCTAAAAAGTTTTTCAGACATGTTGGTGGTCGAGGGGGAAAATTGTTCCAGGACTGTCCATGACATGTCGTCTGGGGAATGATTTTTTTGTAAGAAATGGCTAGTAAGTTTAGTAGCATCTCGTTTGCACCTGATCGTGCTCCTGTGCTCACAGATTCTGATGCTAACTTTTCTTGTGGTCATCCCCACGTACTGAAGTGGGCAAGGGCATTTGATTAAATAGATTACGTTTTTGCTGTTACAATTGGTAAATGATTTTTGCACCCAAGGGGTTCTAAGGTTGAGGTTGATGGTGGTGGATTTTTGGGTAAAGGGGCAAACACTGCAGTTGCCGCATGGGTGGTGACCAGCAGGGGGGGCCAATTGCCAGAGTGTGGTCTGTGCGGGTCGCCGTTTCTCCTTTGGTCTGGTATGGACCACCATATCACGTATATTACTTGCTCTCTTATACGCGTGTAGTGGTGGATCAAAGGGTAAGCCACCTGAAGTCAGGATTTTCCAATTGTCTTTTATGATCTTTTGAATTTCATTAGATAAAGGATTAAATGTGGTCACACAAACGATCTTGTCCAAATTTGACTTCGGTGCGTGGGGCTGTAGCAGCTGGTCTCTATTATTATTGCGCGCTCTTTTTAAAGCCCTGCTCACTAGGTGTGGGGGATAGTCTTTGGTGTGTAACTTCACAGTTAATTTGTCTGCATGTTTGCGATAGTCAATCACTGAAGAGCAGTTTCGTCTTAACCGTAGGAACTGCCCAACCGGGAGGTTATCTCTTAGAGCTCGAGGGTGGAAGCTCTGATATTGTAACAGATTATTACAGTCCGTTGGTTTGTAGTATACCTCAGTGGCTAACCCTCCATCATTCTCATAGATAAGTAAATCTAGGAAAGGTAACTTGTTGTCGCCTATGTTCATTGTGAATGTGAGGAAAGGGTTTGCTCCGTTAAGCCAAACTGCAAACGCCTGGGCTTCTACCCTACTTCCCGTCCATATTAGCAGTACATCGTCGATGTATCGCTTCCAGAGTTTGATCTGGTCACGGTAGGGGTTCTCCTCATTCAAGACAATTTGTCTTTCAAAATGGTCAACGTATAGACATGCTAGACTAGGGGCGAATGTGCTGCCCATTGATGTACCCTGTGTCTGTAAAAAGAAACTATCCTCAAATTTAAAGTAGTTTCTGGTGAGAGCGAGATGTGCTAAGTCCAGGATAAAACCCGGAGGGGTTTGGGATTCATTCATGTGAGTTTCCAGCAGGTCACTTATCACTTCCAAGGTAGCCTCTTGCGGAATATTGGTGTATAGTGACTCCACGTCGAGGGTAATCAGGAGCTCCTTGGTTTTGTCAAAGGTTATAGAATCCAGTAAAAGGAGGACATGGGTGGTGTCCTTCAGATAGGTCGGGATTCTTTTAACTAGTGGTTGTAGAAAGAAATCCACGAATTTTGACAAAGGCTCTAGTGCTGAGCCTAGACCGGAAACTATGGGTCGTCCGGGGGGGGGAATCTTTTCTTTGTGTACTTTTGGTAAAATATAAAAGTATGGGATTTTCGGATTGGTCTGTATCAGGAATGATGCCTCATGATCTGTAATCCAGTTGTTTTCTTTCCCTTTAGATACTAGGAAAGCGATTTCTTCTTGGACATCGGTAGTAGGATCACGTGCCAAACGTTTATAGTGTCTGGTGTTCCCTAGTAGTCGCTCACACTCGTCTCTGTACATTTGTTGTGGGAGAATCACTGTAGCCCCACCCTTATCTGCTGGTTTTATAATGATGGTGGGGTCAGCTGTGAGGCCCTTCAGTGACTCTATTTCGATTTGGCTCATATTGTGGAATATTTTGTTGGGTGCTTCAGTGAGACCGTTGATTCTTAGGGATACTGATTTTTCGAAAGCCAGTACCTCCGGGGGCATTTGCCCTGCCGGGGGACAGAAAGTAGACTTGGGACGTAGTCCCGTGTTCTGTGTGGGAGTGTCATATTCCTTCCCAAGGAAGAAGGTCTTTAGGCGGATCTTACGGAACAGGCCCGCTAGTTCTGTTCTAGTTTTGAATAAATCAACCTTCGGGGTAGGTACAAAGTTCAAACCTTTGTTTAATGCTAGAATTTCGGTTTGGCTCAAACTCCGGTTGCTTAGATTGATGATGTTGCTTGTCTTTTCAGGGGCCAGTTTCACTTTGTCTTGCTGGTCCCTGGGACGGAATCCCTGTGTAGTGGATTTTCCAAGGCATCCTCTTTTGGGCGCCACTGTACCTCTTTTCTCCTCCCCCTGTCCCTCCCGTGACCTCTGTCTAAAAAAGGCGGCGGGGGTTCGGAAAAGGACCATTGGGCTGGGTGTTGCAGGTAGGGTGCTTGATATTGTTGAGGAGGGCCATATTGATTTGGCCAACCCCATTGTTGGTTAAAATAAGGCGGGTAAACGGGAGGTGCCGGTGGAAAGTTCCATCCTCCTCGACGTTGCCCACGCCGCCCACGGCGATGTCGTATGTTTCCTGAAGAGTTGCTGTCACTGTCTGAGCTGATATTGCCCCCGGATGAGGTGTCAGAAGTGTTGGTGGAATTCTTTGCTACATAATCAGGTTTAGTGTAGGGATATATCCTTTCCAGGGAAAAACGATTCAGATCTTTTTGGAATTTGGCTATTTTTTGCTGAGTTAGGTATTCTTTATATTCATTCATGTTTTTGTTTACCTCCTCCAGTTTATTTTTGAAGGAGAGAATACTCACACCTGACTTCAGGTTGTTCTCACTGGTTTTTATCTGGACCAGTAGGGTTTCAGAAAGCCTAGTGGCTGTTTTTATAATTAATATCAGCCAATCTCGAGTGCATTTCCATGCTATAAGTGACCAATCTTTACGAAACTCAAAGTCGTCAAGGAATATGCGGGGCTCATTAGTGACGAGTAGTCCGTTTGGTGCAGAGTTACTACGGAGGTATTCCGTGAGAACAGCTCCATGTAGTATAGTCTTAACTTGGGAGCGTTTTCCCTCCTAATGCGTACCGTGCATTACCTACCTCGATGCTATTGCGATTTAAATTTTGCAACCAGCACTTCTGCCGCATGCATGAATTTTGACACGTGTGGAGTGGTGTGCTGTGTTTTATTATTCACTATGTTTTGGTCTGTTTTCATCCCTTTTTCTTTAGGTCCTCCCCAGATATTTTCTTGGTTAAGGTAGGCCCTCCCTTCCCTATGTGATTATTTTCGCAGTGTTTAAGTAGGAATCACTACAGGGCTCCAATGCCCTGATGAATGCCCAGAGACTTTCCATAGCTCCACCATAAGGGCAGAAACATGTCGGCTACCCCATTTTAGACAGGTGACCTTGTGAGTCATTGCTCTCACACTGGTTCCCCATCCCTTTTTAACCACACCACACAGGACCCCCATTCAAGTTACCCGGGTACCTGAGTAGGTGTTTTTATTTCCCTAGTATAGCTGGATCCCTATTTCCAGGAATAAGATTAATTTACGCACTCCCTCCTGTTCTTTTAACAGTGAGGTCGAGTCCGCCCAGGTGGCACTGTCCTACCTGGGTGGGGCTAGGTGGTCATATGATGAAGCATGACACTATATAGTGTGTGAGACCACCTAGTCCGTAAAGGAAACTTTCCTTTCCTTGTTTTTTCCCCAGCTCCTCTCCTTCCCCCCAGACCGAACATCACTACACAGCCCACCCAATTTTCACCTCTAGTTGAGGACTACGAGTGGTCTAGCGTTACAATTAGTACACTACTGACCCCCCTACTTTATAAACAACCCCGTACTCCCCTTTTTTGTGATTGTGGTCTGCTGTCTCCAGCAGATTACCATCCCTGTGAGGGTGGCCATTCCCAATGTGGTCGCAAATTGCAACCTCCCTCATGAATATTCATGAGGTAGGTCATTTGCTACCACATTGTGAATCACAAACAGTGTAAAGTACACTGTTGTACATGAGGTTTTGTGGCTCGCAATTTGCGACTCGCAAACGAGTCGCAAATTGTGAGTCGCAAAACTCTGGGTTGTACATCTGGCCCATAATGAGGGGTTTATTTTGTTATAGAAATTATAGTTAGTGCTGTAGGAAGAAAAAGGACATGTTTTAAGTGAGTTCTCAAATATCTTCCTCTTCTATTTCATTAAAACATTCTGACATGTACTGAAACATGCACTTTCAACAAAGCTGCAGACTGCCAGTTAACTCCCTGGTGCTCAGCAGCTTTACTACAGTGTTCTAATGAGCAACTAGCGTGCTACCATTCTGAAAAGTGTGGCACATCTGAATGCCATCTTATTATAATTGAAGTGGAAAACTGAAAGGATTTTCTACTGAGGAAACTGCAGTAAATGAGGAAATTAGGGAGCTTCATAGCAAAGAAGTCTCCCAAGATGGCCACCAGAGAAAAAACAAACAAATGTAGCACAAATATCATCCAAATATAGCCCAAGTATAGCCCAATGACAAAAGTGTGCAAAACACGTATTTTTTTTTTTTTTTTTTTTGTTGTTTTATAGGGTGCAGTCAGGAGTGTCACACTTTTGTAAAAAAGAATGTCAGCAATCTAGTTGTTCATTAGAAAACTGTAGGGAGGCAGAGTCAAGGGCATGCACTCGAATAATTGAGGCCAGGGGAGGGTACAGAGGCAACAACCTGAACATGCTGGGCAGGTGGGAGGGGCAGTGGCAGCACAACGGACCATGGAAGGTAGGGGAAAGAGGGGCAGGGGCAACAAACCAACCATGTAGGACAGGCATGAGAGGCTGTGGCAATATATCAAACCACTGAGGGCAGAAGGAAGAGGGAGTGGCAGTACAACCATATATGTCAACAGACCTGATTCAGGCAGGAGACTCACAATGTTTTTAACAAAATCTCAATCTCACCAAGTTCAAAATGTTGACAAGTATAGTACATTGGATTACGCAGGCCAAGAAGAATGGCGTAGGTAGATGGACTTGGATAACAGAGGGTAGGAGGGAGATGGGCAGGGGCACAAAACTGTCCTTATAAGTCAGGCATTAGGGGTTGCAGCAGCAGAAAACCACACAGGGCATGCAGGACAGTAGTGCAGCACAATGGACCATGGAAAGCAATAGGGAGGGGACAGAGTCATTCACATGGACAACAGAGAGCAGAGGGGAAAGAGGCAAAGGCAGCAATCTGTCCACACCGGACAGATAGGAGGGGCATTTGCAGCAATCTGACCATACCAGACAGATCAGGGTGGTATTTGCAGCATAACGGACCATGAAGGGGAGGAGGTAGGGTGCCAAGACACAACAATGGACTGGACAAGGCAGGAGGGTGAGGATAGGGGCCTCCACATGAAAGAAACAGAGAGCAAGGGGTAAAGGGGCATGGTAGGAGCAGCAAGCTGACCATGGAGGGCAGGTGAGACGGGCACTGGAAGCACAACATACCATGGAGGGCAACATTGAGTCAATAATGGCATACACACAGACAACGGAGGGATGGTGGAATGGGTGCGGAGGCAGCAAGATGACTACACAGTCCAGGTAGGAGGGGTTGTAGCAGCACAGAATACCATGCATGGCAAGTGGACAGTTAGTGGTATCACAACGGCCATAGTGGGCAAGAGAGAGGGGACAGGGGCATACACAAAGGACCATGGAGGACAAAAGGGAGGGGTAGGGACTGGACACAGACTAGAGAGGTCAGGGGAAGAAGCTTTACAACAGACCATGCATGGTAGGCAGGCAGAGCAGTTTCAGCACAACAGAGCATGGAGGGCAGAAGGGAGTGGTAGCAAAATGGACCACAGAGGACAGGAGGAAGGGAATAGGGGCATGGAACTTGGACAGGCAGGGTAGCATTGGCAGAGGCAGGCGGTAACCATCTGACCATGCTAGGCAGATGGGAGAGGCAGTGCCAGCTCAGCGGAACACTCATAGTAGCTAGTAAGGACAGTGGTAGGTCTATGGAACATGATGGACAAAAAGGGAGGGAGCAGGGACATGCACACAGCCATTGGAGGGCAAGGAAAGGTGGGTAGGGGCAGCAAGCTAAGCACAGAGGCTAAGCAGGAGGGCAATACTGGGAGATAGAATTGGGCAAGGAAGGGCAGGAGGAGTGGGCAGGGACATCAGGATAAATGGAGGGCAGTAGCAGCATATCAGACCAGGCAGGGAAGGAGGAAGGGGGCTAGTGCATGGACTCGGGCAACAGAGGGTATTGGAGGAAGTGGATGGGGCAGCAAGCTAACTGTTTAGGACTGGCGGGAAGGGCAGTAGCAGATCAACAGCCACACAGGGCTGTAATTAGGGAGCAGGGGCGTGAACTTTGACAACGGAGGAGCGGGGGCAGGAGCAACATGCGTGGCTGTGGGCAGCACAATGGCAAGCCAGGACCTGCTTTCAACCCCCCACCCCCATTGTGCATTCTGATGGGTATCTTAACGTTAAAAAAACCCTGGCAGTTTACTGGAAAAACCAAGAGACGTTAAAGTTATGAAATAGATAAAACAAATTCACTAAAAAGGAAAAGGTTACAGGGATGTTATAGTTAGGTTCAGATTTAACACACACAAAACCAGAGAGGGCTCGAGTTATTGTTACCTCAGGTCACGAGTTATAGTTCCTTGAAATAACTCTAATTACTAGCTGATTAGCTATGGTTTTGTGCATGTAAAATCTGAACCTAAATATAACGTCCCTGTAACCTTTATCTGAAATTAACTATAATGTCCCTGTAACCTTTGTTTTTTTTGTGAATATATATATATATATATATATACATATACTATGTAGTCATAGATATGGAATTTTTTCCATAGATGGAACATTTTTTGTTTTGCCAATTTGCTAATAACTTTCGCACCGTTTGATGAATGTTCATGAAATTTTCACAACGTATACTTTTGCCAGTTCAGCTGTTGTCTTGAATGTTTCAGGGTGATCGGTGAAAGGGGGGCCAAAATAAAGAGGTGGGGGTGAAACACTTTTTATCCATTCTGTGTCTATGCGAATTTTGCATTCTTTAGACATACCTACAGCACCAACACCCTCAACAGAATTACAAAAAAATTGCCACGAAGCTAGAGCCTTTTCCACCGATTGTGATTTTGGTGGTTTGGTGGAAATCTGTTCAGTAGTTTCGGAGTAATTTAAGGAACAAAAATATAGATATCTAGCATTGCAGATTCTCTGCGGATCCACCGCGGATCCACGCGCCACAGCGAGAATCTGATTGGTGGCCGAAACCTGACAGGAACATTGAGGCTGCCATTTTATTTCATCAGAAAATGACCCCCAGGGCTGAAATCTTGAGCGAATGTAGATGATGGGGCCAGGGTAGAGGTTCCCTGACCCAATGGGGGTTACATAGTTGTATAAAAAAGAGTGAAAATGGTCTTCATTTGCCTTAAAATGTTTTTTTTTATTTTTTATTTTTTTTATGATTTCCAAAATCTGCGAATCCATCCATGGATGCGAATCCATCCGTGGGGCTCATCTTGACCTTTGGTGTAAATCCACAGGTGGGTCAGTGGATTTCACGAAACATCCCAAAAAATAGATAAATTCATGCACTTATTCAAACCCCCAGGAAAACACTCTAACATCTACTCTCACACCCAGAGAGACATTGTTACATCCACTCTGACACCCACACAGATACTCACTTACCCACTCTCACACCTATGCAGACATTCTCACGCTCACTCTTATACTCAGAGACACACTGTCACATGCATGTTCAAATCCAGACTCATCCTAGTACAGTTACTCTCACACACAGGCTCTCTCACACTCACTCTCAAACTCAGAGAGACGTTCTCACGCTTTCTGTCACACCGACAAACACATTCTGACACTCAGTCTGACACCCATACGGAGACTGTTAGACTCAGAGAGAGATACTCTTACCCCCACTCTCACATGAAGCAGACACTGTCACAGTCCTCCTCATACCAAGACCGAGACTATGACACTTACTCTCACACTCAGACACACTCACACATAGTCTCACACCCAGAGACACACTTCCAACACTCACTGTCAAGCCCCCACAGACACTCTCACGCTCACTCTCACACTTAGAGAAATACTCTTGCACCTACTCTGACATCCAGGGAGACACTGTCACACTCCCTCTCATGTCCAGACAGAGAGTCTTATATTCAGTCTCACACTGATATAGACACTCTGACACATAGGCGGTCATTCTGACCGCGGCGGGTGGCGGTCGCCGCCCGCCATGCGGTTACCGCCGAATGACCGCTCCGCGGTCAGGAGACCGCAGCGGCCATTCTGGCTTGCCCGCTGGGCTGGCGGGCGACCGCCAAAAGGCCGCCCGCCGGCCCAGCGGGAAAGCCCCTGCAACGAGGATGCCGGCTCCGAATGGAGCCGGCGGAGTTGCAGGGGTGCGACGGGTGCAGTGCCACCCGTCGCGATTTTCACTGTCTGCCAAGCAGACAGTGAAAAT
This sequence comes from Pleurodeles waltl, assembly GCF_031143425.1. Classification (NCBI taxonomy): domain Eukaryota; kingdom Metazoa; phylum Chordata; class Amphibia; order Caudata; family Salamandridae; genus Pleurodeles; species Pleurodeles waltl. Next base: position 568,978,343 of record NC_090438.1, read on the forward strand.
CTGTATGGGGCCCTGTTTGGGGGCCCCTGCACTGCCCATGCCAGTGGCATGGGCAGTGCAGGGGCCCCCAGGGGCCCCACGACACCCGTTCCCGCCATCCTGGTTCTGGCGGTGAAAACCGCCAGAAACAGGCTGGCGGGAAGGGGGTCGGAATCCCCATGGTGGCGTTGCAAGCAGCACCGCCATGGAGGATTCCCTGGGCCAGGGGAAAACCGGCGGGAAACCGCCGGTTCCCCTTTTCTGACCGCGGCTTTACCGCCGTGGTCAGAATAGCCCTGGAAGCACCGCCAGCCTGTTGGCGGTGCTTCCGCTGCCCTCCGCCCTGGCGGTCAGAGACCGCCAGGGTTGGAATGAGGGCCATAGTCTCACACCCAGAAACACATTTGGACATACACCCTCACATGGAGACATCCACTATCACATTCACTCTCACAGCAGAATACATACTGTCACAGCTGTCACACAGCTAAAGAGATGCTGTAAATTCCAGTGTCCAGACAGACAATCAGTACAAAAGGGTCCTGGGGCCAATCTGTGGGCACTGATAGACATAAATGAGTTAGGGTATGTGTTTTATTACTAAATAAATTTAAATTAATATGGCACATAGAAACAAATGTGGACACAATGTTAGAAATAGTTTTTTTTGTTGTGGGGATACCCGGGTGGATCTGCAGATCCGTAGGACATTTAAAAAAATAAGTATTTTAAAAAAATATTTATTTGTGTATGGTTAATGTTTTGGTTTAAGAAGTGTTTATGATGTGTAGGGGACTGCTACTGATGATAGAGGATGCAGTCTCTCAAGTTATGCAGGAACACCTTGTTGCTTTTGTCTTTTAGGTGAAATCCATCATTTCTGTATATACCCTCCATGTCAAATCATAAGTTGTGATATAAGTAGCTCATGGTATATTCTCTGAGGAATGCAGAAACAGTTTTACTAACATGTGTCCTGGATTTGTCAAATTGTGGGCAAAATTGAGTTGACTAGTTCCACTTCTGCCTTTGGCAAATGTTTGAAAATACAAAGACATTGTGCAAGAAAAGTGTCATTCATTTTCCAAAGTTATCCTTCAATAGAATTTCCAAACCAACCCCTATACCTGTGTCTAGATCATTGTCACCACAGTGCACCATCTTAAGGTCTGGATGTTGGCAATCCTTAATGGTTTCAACCAAAGGGAGTAATTGATGCCACTTTAACCCTCTCTGGCCAACTCAAGTAATATCCACATTAGATAAACCCATATTTCTGTCAATGCCACTTCATTTTGCACTATCTCTGCCCCAAAACATAAAGCTGTGTCCCTCAATCCACACCCTGAGTATCGTGGAGGTAGTCTGGAGAAGCACACAGGAGATTGTTACAGCTGAATGAGGATGGTATGAAATAAAATTCAGTTAAAATGGAGGGTAGGGGGTAGAATGCGAAAGAACAGATTTAATTGGTTCTTGTAGATATGTTTGTTGGTGGAGGAAGGTACCTGCTAAAGATGATTTAAAAGTAAGTATGCTCCAGTCAGAAACTGTTATGAACCTGTGACCTGCTGCAGCAGAATGTTGTAGATTGTGTAACCATGGTACAGAAGCTTATGGTGAAGACTAGAATGTGACTTCATTGTTGCAAATGTGGAACCAATCCTAATTTACAATAATTATTTGCTGTTCAGATTTGCCTTTGTGTGAAAAAAAGCTTTGATATGGATGTGTCTTTTTTAATATATTAAAAAAGTAATTTTCCCATTTTCTCGCGGATCTGAAGATCTATTTGCAGATTTACATGGGGGGCCGGGCTGAGGTCCGTGGTATATCCGCCAATCAGGTCAAAAAGTCCTACCAAATTGTGCTAGCTTTTGAGGAGTGTTGGAAAGGGATAAGTATAGAAGCCAGTCATAAGTGGTACAGTTTTCCGTACATTTTTCAGTGAGCAGAAATCCTGATTGGCACTGCAAGACAAACACACACTGCAACAAGCACACTTTTCAGGTGTGTGTAGTAAAATGAACTTTATGTTAGAAAGTATTATTAAAGGAATGAATGAATACTGGGTGAATGCAAGTCAGTAGTTTGTTACCAAAATGTCATCACAAATATACATAGTAAGTTTGTAATTGATATGAAGAAATTATACAAGCCAGCCAATAAGAAAAGGTGCTTTACAGGCATTTCTATGTTGTTTCAGTATACAAAACTGTCTCCTGAGCTATGTTGAAGCTCGTATGCAGAATGCAGAAAGCAGTGATTACTCATTAAAACATCACAAATGTTGTACTTAGTATTAAAAACTGAAATGTCTATGCCTATACTGATATAGATATTTATAAAAGCAATGAAGAATTCATAGAGACTTACATATATATTGAGAAATGACAGAGATTGTTTCACTAGCAGTTAGAGAGAAATATAAGTGAACCATCCTACTAATAAGGTTAACTGTGAATATTTATTGTTAATTTCAGTTAGCATTACAAAAGCAGCTTAAAAAGCCTTAAACTTTTCTTTGTGTTATGATGAACATAGATACCTAGTTTTCTGGTTAAGTAGACTTGGTATTACACAATGTATTTAAGAAGCTTCATACACCCCATTTAGTACAGAAAACTGAAGCTTTAAGCGAGATGGAAATAGCTGACAAATGTGAATGCTTTCTTATTATATCATGAAACAATTTAGAGTTTAGGTAAGATATTAGCTTCCACATTTCTATGCCCAGGTACATATACTATAGTAAAGATACTGGACTTCTGTATCTAAATAGAGAATGGAGCTATTAACACCACTAGCCAATTGATGGATACACTGACACATCTACACCGACACTCATGTATACATTAACAGACCCAGGCAACTATTGATGTGTACAGTAACAAAGCTAGGTAGAATCTAATGCATACACTGTGACACCCAGGCACACACTGATGCACACACTCACAGATCCAAGCACGTACTAATGCATACTCTTGACACACCCAGGTGCACACTAATATATAACATGAGACATGCTGGCTTAGATAGATACATACAGTAACACACGTAGGGACGCACTGATGCATAAACTACCACAGCCAGCCACACACCTATACATACACTGATACACCCAAGCACACATTGAAGCATAGATACATAGGCAGACATTGATACATACACTGACACACCCAAGCAGACACTGATGCATAGATTGACACAGCTAAATAGACACCGATGTGCACACTGACACACCTATTCATACACTGATACATCTACTGACACACCTAGGAACATGATGATGCATTAAGTGACACACAGAGGTAGATTCTGATGGATACACTAACACATCCAGCCCAGAGTGATGCATACAGGTATACACTTAGGTACACACTGATACATTCACTGATTCACCCAGGCACATACTCACATGTACACTGTTACATCTAGGCACACATTGCTGCACACATTACGACAGGTAGGCATTCACTGATGAATACACTGATACACCCATGGACACACTGATGCCCATACTGACACACCCAGGCACACACTGATACAGACACTGACATACCCAATTACAGACAAATGCATACTATAATACACCCACATCCATACTGATGAGTGAGATATCCAGACAGATACAGGTGCATACAGTAGCACACTTAGGGGGCACTGATGCATACATTTTCATACCCAAGAACACACTAATGCATACCGTAACACATAGTGATACATACTCATGCATATACTTACATATGCAGACAGACAGTCAAATATAGATTCACACACCTAGGACAAAGTGATGTATACACTGATACATTGAGGCACGCATTGATGCATACAGTACCACACCCAGGCACATACTGATGCAGTGTATGAAAGTATATTTAGTATGGACTTAATTTTGTATCTGAAAATATTCTTCTTAAGTTTGTTTCTGTAAAGCTCAATGCATTGTTTGTTTTCAGATATATACTTACAGGCATATAAGAAGATTCATAATACCTAACAAAACACAAAGAAGAAAAAAGTGGAAACAATAATACTACCTGGCTAAAACCGATAGTAAAAAAGAACATAAGGTGGAAAATGGCAAGAGAAAGAAAACACTCACTGTTAGGAGTACTAAGGATTTTTTTTAAAACAAGATATGCTGCAAAATGAGACAAAGATAGCAATTAAAAATAAAAGTTTGAAGCATAATTAGAAAGAGGAGCAAAGTGATGTTGTGAAAATTAGTAAATCTAATAAAAAAACAGAAACTTTCAGACAAAAACAGTTTAAGGGATTAAGAGTAAAAATGTTTAGAAACAGAATAGTTCAAAATGTATGGAAGAAGGTGAAGAAGTATAAGAGAAGAACTGCTATTCTAAAGCGCAAACGTCATATTGAGAATATAATTGAGAAAGCATTTGTTGTGAAGAGGAAACTTTTTATCTTAATATTGAACAGAATGAAGACACTACACAAAATAGTAATGTACATGTTGAAAAGAATATTGAGAAAAATAATTTTTTTCAAAACTAATACTTGTAAAAAGAAAATTTGGGGTGAATGGATGCACACATCTAGTACAGAACTGTTTTTTAATTAAGAGAGTTATTTACAAGAGAATATATTAGTGCATGCAGTTGACACTACTGGTTTCTGTTATGAAGTAAAAGACGGTACAGCCATAGAAAAAGAAGAGCTACTTCCTAAGAGGGTAAAAGAATTGATAGCTGAAGAAGTACAAGTGGGAGTGTAGTAGTATTTGTAGTATCAGACAGGAATCTTTTTAGAATTTACAGGGAGAAGTCTTAAACAGAAAATTAGAATGCTTCAAGAATGAGATCCATGCAAAGTCAGAAAATTCACTTTTACAAGGCCGTTCATTGGCATGTCTTTCAAACAAAGTGTGTAGAAGCACTTTTCATTACTTTAGAAGGTTAGCTGTGCATCATTCCAAAATGCTAAATTTAGTAAGGAGAATCTGGGGCATATTTATACTTTTTGGTGCAAAACTGCACTAACACAGTTTTGCACCAAAAAGTTTAACACCGGCTTGCACAATTTCTGAGCACCAGCCGGGCACCATATTTATATATTGGTGCAAGCCGATGCAAAAAGTAGTCAAGCGTAAAAAAAAAATGACGTTAGCCGGGTGGGGCTGGCAGTATGGGAGAAGGGGGTTTTGCACCAAAAAAGGACATTAGGCAGGTTAGAGTTAAAAGAAAATGACTCTAACCAGCCTAGCGTCATTTTCTGATGCAAAACCATCCATACCACATGACTCCTTTCTTAGAAAAGACAGGACTCATGCACACCACTCCAATGGCCAGCACCAGTGCCATGTAGGGGAGCACATTTCAGTGCCCCAATGACACTTAAAATACAAAAAACGTACCTGTACTTACCTATACTTACCTGGGATGTCCCTCAATCCTCCTCTACCTCTCTGGTGTAGGTGGGGGTGTCCCTGGGGCCTGGGGAGGACTCCTGTGGGCTTATTCCATGGTGTTCAACCATAGAGATAGGTCCACAGGTCCCTTAAAGCCTGCCCGACCCAGGCGTTAAATAATGGTGCAAAGCAAGCTTTGCACCATTATTTGACCCCTCCTCCTCCCCGTGCCTGATTTCAGCACGGGGAGATAAATATGGTGCTAAGACCATAGGGCCATTTTTGCACAGGAACGCCTACCTTGCATCTCATTAACGCAAGGTAGGTTTCCACGTCCCAAAAATGACTTTAACTCAATAAATTTGGCACTAGACGGGTCTAGCACCAAAGTATAAATGTGGAGTTAGTTTTGCACCGAATTTGCGTAAACAAAAATGATGCAAATTTGGCGCAAAACAAGTATAATTATGCCCCTCTATTTTGTAAAAAGTCTGGCTTTATTTTGGGAGATTTGAATAGAGCTCTCTTACATGGTACTGTAGCAGAGGTTGAGAAGGTTTGTGAAGACATTCAGTTCCATTTCTTTGGCCTAAAAGAGAGAGTAGGGCAAATGAGGAGGTAGTGGTTGAAGGTGTAGAGGAACTGGACACAGAGATTAGTGATGACATTTTTTAAAAAGGGACAGAGATACTTAATGCATTATGTTTTCGGGAACCAGAGTATATGTGTATTTGTTGTCGCCATGCTCACTATGAAAATCAAACTCGTAATGTAGTTCTATTTTCTAAAACTGAAGAAAATAACAATGATAAGTGGCAGAAATTTGGTGCATATCTATTTGTAGACGAACGCTTTGATTTAGGCACAAAGCGAACAACTTGTAAGTATTGTTATAATAAATTAGAAGATAATAAAATGCGTAGAGTAGTTCATAATAGATTTGAATTTGTACCAATTGCAGAAGAACTTGAGCAATTAAAAGTGTATGTATAAATTCTAGTACAAACTGTTCATCCATTTCAAGCGATTATTCGAATGGAGCCAAAGACAGGTAAGCTCCTACCAACAGAACTTCAGAAAGGACTTAAAGGAAGAGTAAATGTTGATAGTGGGTGATGAAAAAGATATAGATGAACCACTGATTATTCAACTAAATGGAGTTTCTATCAAAAGTAGGAAACTCTGGCAAGAGTTATTTGATGTGATTAAAGTGAAAAAGCCACATTATACCTGAAAGAAAATAATATTTTTTTTTATAAGAATGTTGACATGATTAGAAATGTAACTTATATTAATGATGACCTACTACAATCAAGTGGACAAATAGAAAAAGTAGATAAGGAGAAGTCAGAAGAAATATATGAACACTATAGTATTTATCTGCTTCATTCTAAAGAAGTTGCTGGGGAAGCTATTGATCTCTTTTAAATCAAACAAGTAAGAGGAGCTCCAATGAGTGTGTGGGAAAAATGTTTAGAGGCTCGTTGTTTTCTGCAGCTATTTCCCACAGGAGTAGGAGACCACTATGATGACCGACCTGTGCAAATACCAGCAGCTGAATAAAGATCATCAAGACTCTATTCGGAAGACCCTAGGTTTCAGTAATGTATTCCATCTCTTATTTGAGAGTGACTTGTCAGGAATCTCTTATGCTGTGAACCATATGCGTAAGACAGGAACCAATCTTCAAAATCTATCTGCAAGGGAGTTTGTTAATAAGATACAAGGTAAAGATGAAACTTCAGCATGGGACTAATGAATACTGGTACTTTCGACATGGACAAGTTAAATGTATGCTCCAGAACTTAGGTCCTCCTACTTGGTTTGTAATGCTTAGTTGCACAGAGTTTGCTTGGGATGATCTCCTACAATTTCTAAGAGAAGCAAACTGTAATGTAAAAGATATCCATTTGAAGACAGCAGAAGAACTTTGCTCTTTGGACCCTGCTAATGTATGCCGCTATTTGAATCACAAGTTTCAAGCAATGCTTGGTTTTATATGCAACAAAACAAATCCTCCTCTTGGTGAAGTCACAGATTTCTTTTGGAGGAAAGAATACCAAGCAAGAGGTGCTCTGCATATTTACATTCTATTATGGATAAAGGATGCACCAAAATTTGGAACTGATACTGATGAGTCAGTACCATCTTTCATAGAACAGTATGTTACATGCAGCATTCCAGATGCCAATCAGAACAAACCCCTATGACAGCAAGTTCTACGCTTTCAATCACATAGATGTGGCAAGTATTGCCACTGAAGATATAGATGCAAAGGAAAGTTTTATACAAGATGTTGTTTTGGAATTCCAAGGCCTATAATTTCTAAGAAGAGAGTGAACACCTTTCTATCTGCAGTGAGACATACACTGACAAGAAAATTACCAAAGTATACATAAAATCTGAAAAAATCAGAGCCTTACAAATATATTAATGATTATAATCCTGTTATTCTAAAGTTATGGAATGTAAATATGGACAGCTTGTTGCAGATAATTTGATTGCTTTTGCTCACTATGTCACTTCATACATTACAAAATCAGAGAAAACAGAGATGAAGGAAACCTGGGAGGAGATTTCTGCAGAAAAATCCCTCTCGAAGAAGTTATACAGTTTCAGTTTGAAAATGCTCTCACACTGGGAGAAAAGCTCATTTGAGTGCTGTGATAGGTTGAGTTCAGCGAGCTTGTAGTCAAAGTCTAGAGTAACTGTTTGGGTTAGTCTAAGACTTGCACACATGAGAAATAGAATTTCTAAATCTTTCCCAGTAATTCAGTATCTGGCAGAGTTTGATCCAGAGAGTACAGATATTGTGAAAACAAATATGTTGGATACTTACTAGCCAAGAAGAAGTTCACATCTTGAAAATATGTGTTTTTATGAAATTCTACAACACTGTATGTACAGAAATAATTTATCAGGGAGTATCGATGAACACAGGTATGCTGTTACTGATTGTGACTGTTATTTGCTTTGGCATGCAAAGGGGGACTTAATTAACTATGTAAAACTTACTTGTCAAACTACTGAGAAAAAATTATTTTTCTACTTACCACTAATTTAACTCTTAAACCTTGGCGTTCTGTGACAGAGTTACTTGGTGATTATGACTGCTATGAAGACTCTTTCAAAGCTATAAAAGACAGAAATTAGGTGGTCATTCTGACCCTGGCGGTCTTTGACCGTCAGGGCGGAGGACCGCGGGAGCACCGCCGACAGGCCGGCGGTGCTCCAATGGGGATTCCGACCGCGGCGGTAAAGCCGCGGTCGGACCGGCACCACTGGCGGGCTCCCGCCAGTGTACCGCCGCCCCATTGAATCCTCCACGGCGGCGCAGCTTGCTGCACCGCCGCGGGGATTCCGACCCCCACTACCGCCATCCAGATCCCGGCGGTCGGACCGCCGGGATCCGGATGGCGGTAGGGGGGGTCGCGGGGCCCCTGGGGGCCCCTGCAGTGCCCATGCCACTGGCATGGGCATTGCAGGGGCCCCCGTAAGAGGGCCCCTACATGTATTTCACTGTCTGCTGCGCAGACAGTGAAATACGCGACGGGTGCAACTGCACCCGTCGCACAGCTTCCACTCCGCCGGCTCGATTCCGAGCCGGCTTCATCGTGGAAGCCTCTTTCCCGCTGGGCTGGCGGGCGGTCTGAAGGCGACCGCCCGCCAGCCCAGCGGGAAAGTCAGAATTACCGCCCCGGTCTTTCGACCGCGGAACGGTAATCTGACGGCGGGACTTTGGCGGGCGGCCTCCGCCGCCCGCCAAGGTCAGAATGAGGGCCTTAGTGTCCAATATTCCAGAACTATCTAAAAATGTTGAATGAAGAAATTGAACAAGAGGAGACAATTGCTGCTGAGATAGCAAAAGGCAGTTTAAAAAGCAGTCAGAGTTCTGCGTCTCTCAGTGAAAATCCTCTTGGTCAGCCAGTTTTTGAGAATGAAATGGCCATAGCAATGAATGAAGTGGAGACAACTATGCAACAAGCAAGAGAAAAAAATGTTGACTTCGAACAGCTAGTAGCACAACTGAATGATGAGCATAATATATATTAGTGGGCAAGCTGGCACTGGAAAAGGTGTGTAAGCTCAAACTCTAAGCCAATAACTACAGAAGACTACAGACTCTATTTTGTCATGTGTTGTAACCACCCCTATTGGATTAGCTGCTCACAACATCAAAGGAGTTACCTTGCATCGTCTACTTATACTACCTGTTGAACACAACAATAAACTGTAGTGTCAAAAGTTATCTGGTGAGGCTTGTCATGAAGTTTCCAGAGTGTTGAAGGAATTAAAGCATTTAATCATTGATGAGGTGAGCATGGCATCAAACCTAATTCTTACCTTTGTGCATTTAAGAATGCAACAGGTATTTGAAGACAGAGCATGATGTGCTTTTTGAAGGAAAGCATGTAATTGGTTTTGGTGATTTATTACAACTTACTCCTGTGAAAGGACAGCCTGTACTTAAGACAATGTTACATGAAGAAACTCGTAATTCCTTAGGAAGCATTGAAAATGCAAACATTTGTTTGAATTTCTAATACAAAGAACTAATTAGAAATGTATCAAGCCTCTGATATGCAATATGGAAATATTATGAAGGACATCACAGTAAGAATACTGTCAGTAGAAGGGAAACATTGTTTGGAAACATGACTTATAAAGAATATATCTACTAGGGGTGTGCGGGGAGCTCTGCTCTGCTGGCGGACCTAACAGAGTTTTTGGACCTCCGTATTCTGCTTGGAGCACGGAGTAAGTCAAAAACCTCAGCTAGCCCCGCCAGTGGAGTGGAGCTCACCCGGTGTGTGCTGCAGCCCACTATGGACTGCACAGAGTAAATGCAGACAATCTGTGCTTGCGCTGTGCAGATCATAACTGGGCTGCAGCATGCACCGGAGCACAGAGGGAGGCAGCCGCTGCCAGAGAGAGACTTGTCCCCGTTGGTCGATGAGGAGAGGAGGACCCCCGGGAAGACCCAGATAAGTCCTCGTCTCTTTTTATCATTGTTTGTGCACACTGGTGCACAAACAAGGACTGAAAAGGAAGCTTTTGCTGCCTAAGGCCCTGCGCTGAATTCAAACCAGGGACGTAGGCAGTGAAAGCTGCTGCTTCAGGCCTGTTGTGCATCGGCCTGCCCCTTGTGCACTGAACACATGACAGGCCGGTACACACAGGTCTGGCAGCTTTCGCTGCCTACTGCCCTGGCCTGAACTCAGGCCAGGGCAGTAGGCAGCAAAAGAAAGCTGCAGTTTCAGGCTTCTTGTGCACCGGCCTGTCCCGTGAGCACAGGTCACAGCACAAGCGGCCTGAAACAGCAGCTTTCACTGCCAAGGCCTTCTCCTGAATGCGCCCGATCTCAGAAGTGCTAAGCAGGGTTGGGCCTAAATATCGGGTGCATTCAGGACTCCGCGGGTCCCATAACTCCACCTCTGCAGAATTCCACCGAATTTGTTTTCAATTCACTCTGCAGTATTCCGCAGAGTCAAACTCCGTAAACTCTACCCAGGCCTAATATATACTTCAAAAAAATCTGCAGCACAGCTAGTGTTTGAATTTATTCAACAATAAAAATCCACTGTGTGTCTCATGTCTACTCTTCAAGAATGTATCTCTATCAATAAAGAACTGCTGAAGCTGGAATAAGAATACTGAATCTTACAGCATAATTGATAAAATGGAACATCAAGGAATAATATTAGTCTTGAATAAAGAAACTGCAGTCCAAATTGGATTCTTTAGAAAAGTCTGCTTCAAAAATTGTGGGATTATAAAAGTGTTTACGTGTTTGTAAGAACTGCAGGATGATTTTGCCTCAAAATTTAAATGGTGGAGAATTGGGAAATGGAGCCATGGGCAAAATATAATAATTTTTTTTTAATTTATTTATTTATACAAATTTACAATAAAACAGCACCAATAGCCTGGGAGCTGGGGACACAACAAGAGGAGTCCATCAGTGTGCACATGATATCGCAAGGGAAGCCAAGATAAAACCCTTTCAATCGAAGAACCCATTATGTCCAGTTCCGCCAATCCGAGCGGCCTCCCTTATATCGAACAAAAGCAACAACGTGAAGCACACCCCTAGAAATAATCTGAATGCGAGAGCTCTCCAGGCATAACTCAATAACAAACACAACCACAAACACAACCACATACAAAAGAAGGTGGCAGAGTAGACTCAAATAGCAGGATCATCCATCAAACATCCCATATTACACAGCAAGAAACAGCATACAATGCAAGCGACCATAGGTGCGACCATGCGCATATTTCCCAAGTCAGCCCAGGGACTCCAAAAAGGCGCGGAAGGGTGCCCAAATGTCTCTAGGGCTAGAGCACGCAGGAGCCAGTTCCCAAAACATTGACAGCTGCTCCTGGCAAAATGCAGCATCACGTAGCCAATCAGACCTCTGCGGAACCCGCCCCGCCCCCAGCACATCGCAACTCTTTTCTTCGCCAGCAAGAGCAACATGCCCACCAGGCGCCTCCACTCCGACGGGACCCCATCAAGCAACCCAAGCAGGGCCAACACTGGGGAAAAAGGCAGATCCAAGCCAGTCACGCTAGCTATCACATGCATCACCTCTCCCCAAAAGGAGCGCACCTCTCCACAGGTCTACGCCAGATGTAGAAAATCCGTGTCCGGGGCACGGCATCGCTCCCAATGTGCATCTTCACGGAGCCCCATATCACGCAGGCCGCGAGGGGTATAATATAAACGGCGTAGAAATTTAAAATATATGAGCCGCTACCTTTAATTAGGCGACAGGGTTCTTATGTGTGCGCAGCAGCTTCTCCACATAGCCTCAGTAATAGCTTCCCCAACATCCCTCTCCCATTTAACCTTAGCAGCCTCCACCACCGCCTTTTGCTGCTCCTGCAAGCAGCCATACAAATTGGTGATAAGCCTACGCTACGCCTACGACTGTGCGTGCCACAACAATGCAAGCGCTGGAAAGGTCTTAGGCATCGACGGAAGACCAGTAAAGCGTGCACGGAGCATCGCATATACGCAAAGTAAATATAGCCTATGCAGCCCAGTATCAGCTCCAGGCCGCAGCGCCTCCTCCAGCGAAATCAAACGCTCATTCGCAAACCAGTCCCCCAACAAGGACAACTCCGAGTCAAGGAGAAACTCACACAATCGTGCATCGCGAGACAGCCTCTCATCAGCAAAGTCCAACACCGGCATCGCAGGAGCAAAGGGTTCACTCATCCCCGATCGGCGCACCAAAGCAGCCCAAGCCCCAGAAGTACACGCAACTGTGTTCAACCCCTGGAACGAGTACGAGACACACATCCAAGAATCCTCAGCAGCCGGTCCGGCCAAACAGCGTCGTCCTCGGCTGCAAGATGTGGCAGATATCTAATAGGCCCGATCCAAAAGTACGCAAAATTAGCCTGCGCACAATAATAATAAAGCTCCAAATCAGGGGTGGCAAGGCCCCCCATCTTGAACGGCAGCGTCAGCTTCTCCCAGGAAATCCCGGGCTGCCCGCCCACCCACACCAGCCGAACCAAAGCCGATCTAAACCTCCGCAAAAAACTAGCACCAATGGGAGGTTAACAAAGAGGTACAGAAACTGTGGCAACACAACCATCTTGACAAGGCCAATGCGCCTAAAAAGCGAGAGCAGCAACGAACGCCACACTTCCAATCTGTCTTCCAACCAAGCCACTAATTTGCTATAATTGCCCATCCAAAGGGTCTCCGCATCACAGCTCAACCAAACTCCCAGATAGCAAACCGGGCCATCCGCCTATTCAATAGGATAACACGACCGAACACGCGCAGTGCCGCACGTGAGGGGGAGCACAACCGATTTAGACCAGTTCATCGTTATGCCTGAAAAAACACCAAAACGGACAACCTCAATGAGCAAGACATCCAGATTCACGCCAGGCTCTCGCACGTACAGCACAATATCATCCACGTACATTGAAATTAAAATCGGACGTTGCCTGAATTGCAGCCCCTTATGATTATGATGCTGCCGCAAATAGGCCGCCAGAGGCTCCATCGCTATAGCAAAAAGCAGGGGGGACAAGGAGCAACCTTGACGAGTCCCCCTGGCCACGGGGAAGGGGGCCGAAATGCAGCCGTTCAACCACAGCCTCGCAACTGGATCCGTGTACAACAAGCCAATCAACTTTATAAAGCAGGCACTCATAACCAACCTGCCCAGCAGCTTAAATAGATATGGCCATGCCAAAGAATCAAACGCCTTTGTTGCGTCAAGAAACACCTCCGTAGCCTCATCCTCATCCTCCGCTGCAAGGCCACCCAGAACCGCAAAAAACGTACGCACATTATGCGCTGTTGACCGCTCCGGTACGAATCCAGACTAATCTGGGAGCACCAGGCGCGACATCAGCAGCCGCAGATGTAGCGCCAACAGCTTAGCCAGAATTTTTTTATCCACATTAATCATGGAGAGCGGGCGGTACGACTCACAACTACAGGGATCCTTTCCTGGCTTAAGTATCGTATCGATCAATGCCTCCCGCAGGGAGGCAGGAAGAGACCCAGTCTCCAGCGCCTCGGCACATACCTCCTGCAGATAAGGGGCCAAAATCTCGGAATACTCCTTATAAAAGGCAGCGGTTAAGCCGTCCAATCCAGGGGACTTATCACCAGGCAATCCACTGATTACAGCCTTGATCTCATCCACCGAAAAAGGTTCCTCAAAGTAAGCTCTATGTGCATCTTCGAACCATAGCAAGCTAATCTCTGAAAAATAAGCGTGGGCCACGTCAAGATGCAGCTCAGTGGGGGCGAGTATAAATCCTCAAAATAGCTCATAAAAACCTTCATGACACCCTCCGTGCCAACCACCCGCTCACCCCCTGTCCATCTATTTCAGTGACATAGTCACTCTGCCAAGGTTTGCGCAGCATGTTCGCCAGAGTTCGACCCACCCTGTCTCCCTCCCCGTAACGCCGGGCTCTGAAATATCTCCCTAAAAAACAAACTTCCTGCTGGGAGGCCTCCTCATATCGCGAGACTGCATCGCGCAAGGCTGCCAACGTCCCACCAGCCCAATCCTCCACCAATTTCGTCTCCAGCTCAGCTATCTGCAACTCCAGCCCTGCTAACTCACGAGGCAGAGAGCAGAGCACACCATGCTGCTTGGAAAGGCAATCTCCCCAAATAACCACTTTAAAGGCCTCCCACAACATTCCATCCGAGCTAACCGATCCAGAGTTCTCGGCAAAATAATGTAGGATGGCCGCACGAATCTCCTTGCAAAACACCTCATCCCGCAGAGCCCCCAGCGGTAAGCACCAGTCAAACGCAGTACTTGGGATCCCAGGGATCGACAGCTGCAGCTTAACCGGGGAATGATCCGAAAGGGTCCGGGCCAGATGCTCCACTGACTGCATCCACATCTCTACATCTCTAGTTCCCAGCCAACGGTCCAAGCGGGACCAGCTATTATGCACATAGTTGACACACGTACCCTCTCTCCGATCACCATGCTTAGCCCTCCATAAATCAATTAAACCACCATCACTCATCACAGTCATCAGGGTAGCAGCAGAAGCAGAGTGTCGGGGCCTAGCCACACTCTCTTGGTCCCTCTCCAGATCCAAACCACATTGAAGTCTCCCCCCCAAATGACAGCCCCGCCCCCCATTGATTCAACCAGGCGCCACACCTCACCGAAAAAAACAGGGTCATCAACATTAGGGCCGTAAACCGACACCAGCCGACAGGGCCTGTCTAGGAGCGTCCCACTCAACAACACAGAGCGTCCATTCGGGTCCACTATCGCACGGTGCGTATGTCATTGCAGCCCATTACGCAGCAAAATCGCCACCTCTCTAGCATAGCGCGAGGACACCGCTCCATGGCATTCACCAATCCACCCAGCCTTCAGACGACTCAACGTGGAGGCCTCCAGATGAGTCTCATGGAGAGTTCACACATCTATATGATGGCACTGAATGTAAGCGGACATAAGACGCACCTTATGCTGATCATTCAAGCCACGCACATTCCAAGTAAGGCAATTAACCACCATCATTATCCCCAGTCACTACGCAGCAACATCTCCATTCGCCCCACCACAGAGCCACCCGCTGCCGCCTAACAGACTCAATCAGCACAGATAGACAATAGTAGCAAATCCAAACATCAGAGAAACAACAAACCAAAACACAGGCCCAGCCCCACCCAAGCAGACCCCTCAAACGGGCCAAAGCAGAACCCCACCCCCATTCTCCCAGCCAAAGGGAGCAGGAACCCACAACATAGCAGAGCAAAGAGACTCATCCATGGGACGTGAGTCTAGCCGTCTAGCCCATCTGCAACGCAAATAGGCAGGAAGGGACAAAGGGCTAAAGAGCAGAGAAACTGACACAGCAGCTCCTAAAGAGATAAACAAAGCATCGCAGCAGGACGCTCTACAGAAATAAGGGCCCAATAGTGTCACAGTGCCAAAAATAGTCAATCAGTGTCACTGAGGTTCGCAAACTCCGAGCCAGGATCTCCAGACTCCCCAGCCGCACACTGCTGTGGAAGCATCTTGAGAAATTTGGCCGCCAGCTTCGGATTCGTAAAGAAATGTAATGTGCCACCATGCTGTATCCGAAGCTTCGCCGGATAAATGAGGGAAAAACTAGCTGCATTCAGACTTAAAGAGCGCTTGATTGGCAGGAACGCCTTGCTCGCCGCTTGCACGCCTGGAGTATAGTCTGGAAAAAAATGCAGTTCCGTGTTTTTATAAATCACCAGACGCCGTTCTCTAGCCAACTGCAGCACGGTGTCGCGGTCACGATAATTCAAGAGACGGAAAATAACAGGTCACGGCGGAGACCCAGGATGGGGCCTAGGGCCCAACGATCGGTGAGCTCGCTCGACCACCAGCATGCGAGACAGCTCACCAGGAAGCCTTCCATCCTGCCCATGTCCGTGGACTCGGGAAGACCAAGCATCCTGACGTTATTGTGCCAGGACCTCACCTCCAAATCGTCATTTTTATTCCTGATGACCTCCAGGACCCGCTCCATCATGTTCATCTACCCGGGCCCTGATGCGGTCCATCTGTTCCGTCAGATGATCCAACTTGGCATCAATGCCCGCCAAGCTGCACTTAAGGTCCAAAAACATGCATTAAACAGAAGTCTCAGAGGGCCCATCATCCATCTGCACTTCTCCAGGCTGTGAAGCAGGGAGACCCCCCCTCCGCTTGCCACCATCAAAGGACAGCTTGGCCTGCCGCTGGTCCGCCTTGCCCATAGCTGCTCCACTACAAGCCCAACTGGAATCATGCCTTCAAGCACCAAGGAGCAGACAGGCCACTCAAAAAGTATGGGGCCCAGATGTTGTTCCACAAAGGAGCCCCCAGAACCAAGCAAGTCCCCTCAGCCAATGGCCGCACTCACCAAAAGGTAAGTACCAAGGATCCTCCAGGCCAGTCCTTCCCCTCCCAGATGGTGCAAGGTACTAACCAGGAGCGCCCCCAGGACGTCGCCACCACCAGGGCTCTCCCCGTCACCACCAGCAGGCCAACCAGCGGCGACAGCGGACCAAAAGGGGCCTAGTCCACCAAAAGGGCCCAGAAATGCGCCAAAAAAGACCTCTGGTGCACCCGGACCCGATCTGGCCGGCGATCACTGCAACCAGGCCCTCCCAGCTGGGGCCGATGTCAGAGGCCCAGGGTGAGCCCGCACGTCCGCGGGGCCCAAAGCCCAGGCACTCCGCTGCACTGGAGGCCCCCCTGCCACCAAACCTCGGGGGCCTCCACACTCCAAGGGCCGCGCAACCCAGGAGGCCTCCGCCGGCCACCACCAGGCCCGCGCAACTCCGCCGCAGAACCCCGAGGGCGGAACAGGCCTTGCCACCTCTGGCGCATTGCCGGCAACAAAGCCACACAAGGCCGCAGGCCGCCGGAGGCACTAAAATCTCGGGGGGGCCGCAGCACGATGAGACCGCCGAGAACCCCCCCCAGCAGCACTCACTGCATGCCCCGCACCAGCGGGGTCAAAGAGCACCCCCGGGCACCCGCAGCAACACGAGGCAGCCCGCGCAGGCCGGCCGTGTCTCTAATTGCAGGCCCAACACCAGCCGGGCCCGCCTCCGAGTCGCGGCCCAAAGGCTCGTCGGCAGCCGGGGCCCCGAAACAGGCAAGGGCACCAGCCCAATCCAAGGATCTCCCAGCCGTGCGGGGAGCGCTACACACGCCGCTCCGTCAGGAGAAATGCCAAAAAGAGCCCTAAGTCCAGCAGAGCCTCACTCAGTGACGGCCACCTTGCCAGACGGCTAGCTCCGCCCCCCCGACATGAGCAAAATAATTGATGTAATTGTCTATCCAAATAAAAATGAGGTTCAATTCTTAGCAATTAAATTTGATGATGTTGAAGGTGTAAAACAGATAGCAAGGTCTGTTGCTCCTCTCTTGCTTGTAAAAAACCCTGTATGTTTGCAGAAAGTGGTTTCCAATTTGTTTAGCATATGCTATAACAATTCATCAGTCTTAAGAACTTAGGGCCAGATGTAGGAAGCCTTTTGCATGTCGCAAAATGCGAAAAACGCAGTTTGCGGCATGCAAAAGGCCGAACACGATGTTCATCCTCAAATTGAAATTTGAGGATGCGACTCGCAAATAGGAAGAGGTGTTCCCTACCTATTTGCGACCGCATCGCCATGCTGAGTTGCTTTGTGACTGCGAATGCGGTCGCAAACCAACTCGCAGTTACCACCAGTGTCACACTGGTGGTAACACATTCGCAAAAGGGAAGGGGTCGCCATGGGACCCCTTCCCCTTTGTGAATGCCGAAAAAAATATTTTTTCAGAGCAGGCAGTCGTCCTATGAACCACTGCCTACTCTGAAAAAACCGAAACCAAATGGTTTCGGAAGTTTTTTCTTTTTGCAACTTGTTTTCCTTTAAGGAAAACAGGCTGAAAAAAGAAAAAAAAATGCTTTATTGAAAAAGCAGTCACAGACATGGAGGTCTGCTGACTACAGCAGGCCACCATCCCTGTGAGTGCAGGGACTCGCTATGGGGTCGCAAACTGCGACCCACCTCATTAATATTAATGAGGTGGGTCTTTGCGACCCCATAGCGAGTCGCAGAAGGTGTCTGAGACACCTTTCTGCATCCCATTTTGCGAGTTGCAATTTGCGAGTCGGTCAGACTCAAAATTGTCCTTTCCTACATCTGGCCCTAAGTGTTGATTCTACATTTATTAACATTGGTAGTACTGTATTCAAGGAAGGGATGTCATGTGTAGCTGTATCATGTTAGAACTTTATCTGGTTTTTATCTAATAGAGTTTGATGATAGTAAAGTAAATGCTTATTCAAGTTGTGTGATAGTGTAGCCATTTTAGTTATAGCTCCATGCATGTTATTCTAGCATATTAGGCCTGCCGCTGTGCACTTTAACCTAAATATATTTTATTCAGCTTCATTTATAATTTTTAACAATAGCCTTTCCTTGAGGAGTCAATTATGTCATGCGCTCAGCTGCCCAATCATCCCTGCTCTTAGGTAGAGATGAGGCACTGCTAGTTAGCCGGAGCAACACCCGGATTAAGGTGACAGATGTCACCTGTAGTGGGTTCAGACTCAGTCTCCCACACCGCAGGCGATTCTGCCGCTCAAAATCCAGTAGTCTCATTTGAATAATGAGAGCCTACGCGACATGGCGCCGCCAATGTTTGGTCAGGCTCTAATTTTCGGATCCTCCTGAATATCTCTGTCTCACTATATACAACAACGCCTCAGTATTATATACGGAGACATACATGGTATTGAGGATTTCCTCCTCAGCTAAGTAGGGAACACCTATCTGACGCTGGAGGTTGTTCAAGCTTAAACTCTAAAAGGAAAATCCCAATTTTGTGTGCCTTCTCTGAACAAATTGACCATTCATTATTGCGAATCTTCAACAGGTAGCAGTTGCAGTCAATATGAGACAACCTCTTACCGCACATTTATTGGCACATGGCCTAACCGCCCAGGGGGGTCCAGTCACATTTGTTGTTGACGCACATGCAGCTTATAGAACAGAACTCTTCTATTCTTGAGTCACATTTCCAGCAGTTGATGGGAACACAAATACATTTCATAATTATACACTTGCAAATGCACCTGGACAATACAGAGCATATGCATATTTAGAAATACCATTATCTTATCAAGAATATAATAATTGGCTTGATGGTGCCCTACCCCACACAATATTACCCGTTTGGTTAGGTCCTCTTAGTAATGATGGTCCTATTGGCCACATATACACCTCACCCTGCTGCAGCAAACTTAGCGGTAGCTGAAGTCCGTCGCTTATATACTGAGCTGACGGCAATATACAGATGATTAGAACAGTTTGTAATGCAAACATTAAACACAAATCCAGCACGTGCTGCACCAGCGCAAGCACATGCAGTAATGCTAGGTATCAATCCTGCGACGGTACGTTCGATTATGGGTAAAGCACCTGCCAAACTATTTATTTGAGAAAGCTGTATGCACCTCATTTAGGACAGTATCCAGTCTGTGAAAAACCTAGTTTATTACCAAAACAAAAGATTTTGAAGGATCATACTAATATTCCTGAGAAGAAGAAACAAAAACCAAACAAAGACGTATTGGAGAAAAACAAAACTAAGGAAGGTGGTGAAGTTATAGGTTATCAGTTTTCAAACGTATCTGGAGTCAACTTCCATGCAAATGCAAATGCAGCTCTAAATGCACTGTTCTCTTTACCTGCTCTGGTTCATGCAATTAAACAGAATAAGGATAAAAGATTATGTTCTGTGCTATTTAACCTTGCAAGAACGCTTGTCTAGTGATAGAAGTAAAACATATTCTGCATCTGATATTATAGATCTTGTTAATGTGTACACTTCAGACAAAACACTCAAGAAAATGCACAAGAATTCTTGATGGTCATACTTGGTACCTTAGAACAAGATATAGTACCTATTAATTACCTATTTGCACAAAGTTACACATGGCAGCATGACTGTAAAAATTGTTCCTTTTCTTCAAAAAAAGACATGGGTGGTCATTATGAACATGGCGGAAAATACAGTCGCCCGCCGTGGCAACGGTGAACAGAAGACTGCCATTGGCGGTGAACAGAAACCCGCCATATAATGATGCCAAAAACAGAAACCTCCAAAGATTCTGCTACCTCCTGCCACCACCAGGGCCCTTAATGGCGGAAAGGCTGCACACTCCACCCCACCACCGCCAAGCAGACAAATCCCCCACCCTCCAAATAATGATGCACAAATCACCACAGCGGATAGTGGATGTCGAACGACCATTGGCGGTACGGACCGCCACGGCCAGCAAGTGGACCCAACAGCAAGAAAAGCACACATTGGCAAGTTTGAAACCCACACACAACTGACACACATCCACAACACTATCAGACACTCACATACACTCCTCACAATCCTGTGCATCGCCAATAGGACAACTGAAACTGACAACACAACGCGCATACACTAAACGCAACATCACACAAGTCACACACCCAACCACACAACAGCACCCTGACCAATATCCACACAATACCCCACCCACAACACACACCATGGCACCCCCTAAGCACCCACGCTTCACAGATAGGAGCGAAGAACAATGGTGGACGAAATACTGAAGGTCGAGCCACAAATCTTTGGGGCACAGGTCCAGGACACACCCATCACCAGGAAGATGGAGTTATAGCAGACGATTGTAAAGAAGGTCAACACAGTGGGAAACCATGCACGCACGAGGGATGACATCCGCAAGAGATGGAACGACCTGCGTGGGAAGGTGATGTCGATGGCATCCAGGCACAACATCGCAGTACAGAAGACTGGGGGAGGACCCTGACTACACCGACTGGGAGGAAAAGGTACTGGCCATCCTGCACCCTGAGGGCCTCACTGGACTCATTGGAGGAATGGACTCGGGTAAGTCATCTACAATTACTCCATATCCACCACACCTGTAATGCATGCACCACCCCACCCCTCCAACTACCACCAGGACCACTACCCCACCTAGGCCACAATCACTACATCCAGTCACCCTGCATGCCCACAAACCCACCAACAGGACCACATCCTGCCCCCTGTGCATAGCCACCTACCCCTACAAGGAAACACAATGGCACCACTGCACCCACAATGCACCTTCACATCCCATGCAAAATGCAATGGCAACCCCACAATAGATCCCTGCATGGCCCAACATGGGAAGAAACAGCACAAAATAGGGCAGAGTTGTGCATCCTTATTCAAATTAGAACATGTAACATACATGTCCATTCCCTTCACAGGCACCACAACCCATGCCACCCTGATGGAAAGGTCAAGGAGTGCCAGCGCCCCACATGGAGACAGAGGCCCCACTCAGGACACTGGAGAGTTAAGTGTGGACAATGAGGAATACCCTGGCCCGTCACACAGTCCTGGACTGTCACCCTCCAGCAGCCCCACTCAGGACAAAACTGACACCCCTACCACCCAGCCACCAACAACAGCTCTGGCCAAATGACCCCACACCAGTGTCTCCAGGCCACAGACTGGTAGAACACAAGTACAGAGGCCAGAGTCCACACCTACTAACCGGCAGGATCACGATGGCCCCAGTGCAAGTGGTACCACCAGACCTGTGCAGGGGACACAGGCACAGGGGCCTAGGCCCAGTGGGAGGGCATCAGTGGTCCAGTGGGACGGCCAAAGGATAGATGCTGCAGCCCAGGAGGTGATCTCTGAGGTCCTGGGAGCATACCATCATACACAAGACAGGATGGGCCAGAGCCTGGCCACCCTGGAACAGAGTCAAAGGCTGCAGATAGCCCAACATCAAGAGACCATGTCACCATGGCCACTGTTGCAGGGGTGCAGCACCACTACCTAACCCAGCCTGAGACCCCCACAAACCTGGGAGCCCCTACCACTGCCCGGGACACAGACCAGCCCTCAACATCAGGAGGAGCAACTGGACTGGTGGCACTTGGCAGAGGACACACAGGCGACCAGCACCCCTACCGGTGCAGCCCAGCACCATACACTCAAACGGTCCCTCAGACCCAGATATGGCACAGGAACACCTGCCAAGACCAGGGCCCCCACTAAGAAGTGACTCTGACATGGACTGTCTCCCAAGTGTGCCACTGTGCTACCATCCTCACCCGCCAATAGCAACTTAACAACTTACAACGGACACGCCACGTCGTCACCCCAATTTCACTTGGCTCCTGGATCCTGTGCATGGAAGTACTCCACTAAGTGTGCTGCTGTGTCCTGACTCTGGTTACTCAAATGGCACGAGTCACAGGGGAAAGGGCCCTGGCCTTCACCACGGAGGAGCTGGAGAAACTGGTGGAAGGGGTCCTACCCCTGTGTGGCAAGTTATATGGGCAACCAGAGGTGCAGGTGAATAGGCAGCTGACGATCATGGATGTGTGTGATGGTGGCGGATGCCTGTATGCATGTGTGGACAGTATGTACCTGCACAGGCGTAGATTGTGTAGCAAGTACCGTGTGTGAGGTGGTAAAATTATGTTGTGAAATGTCCGTCCCATAGGGGACGTATAGTCAGCGGTATCACATGGTCATATCCTGAACGCTGTTTTTCTTTTCTGTGTGTCCCATACAGGTTAGCGCCCATCAGAAGAGGGCACTCTGGCAGGCTATCGCCAGGGAGGTGCTGACCCTGGGGGTCTACAACCGGTGGAGCACCAACTGCAGTAAGCGTGGGAGGACCTGCGGCGCTGGGCCAGGAAGACCTGCGAGGCCCAGCTAGGGAAGTCGTCCCAACGAGGACGGGGTGCCCGTCGGGCCCTGACCCCCTACTAATTTGCCGCATTCTGGTGGTGGCATATCCAGAATTGGATGGGCGCTTGAAGGCTGTACATCAGCCACAAGGGGGTGAGTACCAACACCATTTCATGCCTCTTTGATGGATGTCTGAGGGTGATGTAGTATGTATGCTGTCTAGAGCCAGAGACTCAGTCAGGTGTCTACCAGCAGTCCTGTTCCCCTCAGGACTGAGATGATATGGGGCAGGTCTGACAGTTCATCAGGTCCTTTTGTCATGTGGGAGAAGAGTTGTATGCTAGGGTTGTGGCCACTAGTCAGGGGCATAGGCATGACTATTTTTGTAGGTGCTGTGTGTAGGTGTGAAACCTGGTCGGGAGTGTGTGTGCACCAAGTTTGTACATCCATTCAGGCATTTACAGATGTCTCTCATGTTTTGTCTCTCCACCCCTGTACTCTTGTGTTGTCTGTGTACATTAGCATCATGTGGCGAGGGAGCAGTGGCACCCGAAGTGGGGATGTAGCAGTCCCATGGTTCCAAGTAGGCAGAGTCTATCGACACCAAGGGGACCAGTGGGTTGGAGGGTGAGGGGAGTACCACAGGGGAGGCTACTACCACTGGAGGTAGTGACTCTGATACCTTCTCCGATGGGAGCTACCTGGTGGTGGCAGACCCTAGTGGGCCCACCAATTCTGTGTCATCTTCCGCCACCCACATACCATCACTGCCATCCCAGTTGCTCCTCACCCAGTTGCCCGTGCCCGCTCACCTAGAGGGGTGAGTGTCTCCTTCGCCTGGAGGGCACCTCATCCCCTGCACCAGTCATCCCTGCTGCCCTCACGGAGGAGGCTATTGACCTCCTGAGGACCATCTCTGAAGGGCAGACAACTATTGTGAATGCCATCCAGGGGCTAGCATCCCAGATGCAGAAATGCAGTGCATACCTGGAAGGCACTCACGGTGCCATGTCTGGCCTACATAGATCTTTTCAGGCTCTGGCCTCCTCTTTGACGCAGCCAGTGTCCATGGTCTTTCCGTCCCCCCTCCAACCACCTCTGCCGCTTCCAGCACCCCACTCCCTTCACTCATCCCAAGCACACGTTCAGACAGCCATGCACACAGATCAACACACAAGAAGCACACAGAGAAACACAAGCACCACACTTCCCATCACAGGCATACACACAGCCAACATACAAAGGCACACACAGCAGCATTCACTTCCCCCAGTGGGTCCACCTCTCCCGCCTCCCTGTCTGTCACCTCAACATGCACACCCACAAGCACTGCGCCCTCAGTCACTGTTGCTGGCCCCATTCTTGCAGTCACCACAACATCAGACATCCAGTCATCCACCCCAGATACCACACCTGCACTCACCACAACGACATTGACTGACACATGCAGTACACTCACCAGACCTGCAAACACCCAGACAACATTGATTTAAACTGGCAGCCTGTCTTGTCCCACTGTGTCCACCCCCCTCCCAAAACACTCAAACGTGTTCAGACACCCACCCAACATATATCCACCACACCTCAGCCTACTGCACAGGCACCTGCATCCACGTCCAGCAGACCTACACCAGATACTAGCACTCCCTCTACCTCCACTCCCACACCTGCCTCCATGTCCACCTCAACTGCACCTAAAAAACTTTTCCTGTCCTGTGTTGATCTTTTCAAACCCACTGGCACACCCCGTCTCGTCCCTAAAAGTGCCCACCTCCTTGCCCTGTCCACTCCTTCCATGTCTAAGTCCACCCCAGTCCGCCCTTTCCATTCCGGTGCCCATTCCCCAGAGAGGAAGAAGCCCCATGCTGCCCCAGGACCATCTGCCACCCCCGGTCCAAGCCCACTTCCCCACCTTCCAAGAGCAAACCCAAGCCCCCTTCACCTCCCAAACGTAAGCCCAAGCCCCCCTCCCAGATGTAAGTCCCCCCCCCTTGCCCTCTGCCCCTGTTCCCTGAGGTGCTTGGCTGCCCCATTGATGTCCCATTATGGTGGAGTACCATGTGCACATGTGGGAGTCATGTTCAGGTCATTTGGGCCCTTCAGCCTGTTACAGTTGGACTGGCTAATGGCCTTATTTGGACATTGCTTTTTTAGTTTATTTATTAAAGTTTGTGTCCCCAGTGTTGCTGTTGGCACACTCTGGAGACGTGGTTCATCGTTTCATTGTGGGGGGGTGGTGTGCACATGTGTGTGCTTTGGGCAGGTTGTATTGGCCTTGTGTCGGGTAAGTACCTCTTGTTCAGGTGTGTATCGCTTTTGATGGTGTGAGGGGTTTTGGGGTGCATTGCAGGGTGGGTGGGTGTGTAACTTTGCCCCTTCTTCCCTTGTTTAGTAGGTTGCGATACTTACCGTCTTTGTCGGCGGTCACGGTCTTGGAGGTATGTGGCAAGGAGCAACACTGGCATGATTTCCAATTCTCTCTCCATGTCTGCTTCAGCGTGTTGTGTGTGACTACAGTGAGTGTTTCCTTTATATTTGGTATGTTTCCGCCACGTTCCCACCCTGGAACTGACAGCGGTCTTGTGCTTCATTATTTGTTGGGCGGGTGGGGCCTTTCCGTTGGCTTGTGGGCGTCCCATTCCTATGCTGGTGGTGTGTGGTTTTCACGCTGGCTGTTTCTCATGTGCTTCATTATTTGGCGGTCCGGACCGTCAGCCTGTTGGCGGTAGTTACCGCCACCGCCGGCGGTGCAGTGTTTACCGCTATGTTCATAATGAGGGCCATAGATTCAGAACGATTTATCTACTTAACTCTACCAGCCTGTAAAACAGTCAGTTTTGACAAAGTGTTTGCAGATGCATCATAGAATAATACCTGCACAAAATGCAAGTAAGATCTGCTATTAACTCTGAACATAAGAAGAACTGGCAAGTATATCATCTTAATGCTATAGCGATGCAATGCAGATGGAACAAAGATGGAAACTCTAATTACAAATTTTAAAGCAGGACAAATTTCAATTTCTAGTAAAACATATACCTGTACAGCCATTATTTTCCATGAAGCTGTAAGTGTTACGTATGGACATTACACCAGCTATATAAAAATTAGCACTTGTATAGCGCACTACTCACCCGTTAGGGTCTCAAGGCGCTGTACTCATACCGCTATGGAACCCCTCCTGGCTTTTCCCTGTGAGGCGCCCACTCCTGAGCACCCCCAGGGTGAAGCCAGGCATCCAAGCGCTGTTGGGGCCGATGTGGAGATTAAGCAAGCTATTGCCCAGAGTTGCAGAGTGGGACCCATGAATTAGATTAGCTATATGAAAAGCACATCCATATGGACAGAGTGTAATGATACTAAACTTACATTTAAACACAGATTACCCGATAAACTACCAAATTCTTACCTTCTGTTTCTTCAACCAAAGTTCCAATGAGGATTACTACTGGAGAAACGCAATAGTACACGTGTGGCATTTTTTATACAACAAAATACAGCATCATACGGCCTAACAAGGGTGATTTCTTTTGAAAGGATTGTATATTTTAAAATGTTCTTACTGTTGGATGGAAACCCAGTCATAGTAGTAAACTGGAAATGGAGATTAGAAACTTTCAACTAGAAAAACCATCTACAAAAGATTCAAAGCAAGGCTTCTAAACTTCTGTTTCAAGAACAGTTGGAAAATAATTATGATAAGAACATCAAAGATATGCTCTTCTCTTCAAGGGATTACTGTACTTTATGACACCATATGGCCTACAAAGGTTGATGTCTTTAGCCACCTTTTTAGTACTACTATGATTCAAACACATTAATTTTATTGTAAAGGTACAATATACTTTATAAAATTTGACAAGTAGACCTAAAAGAGTTTGGTTAATATTTGTTGTGAGTGTCTTACATAGGAATGTTAATATTGGTAAAACTTGTTTTGGTAATTGAAAAATAAGTAAAATAAATTAATAGTGGTGAGTCTTCACTTTTTCAAGCAAAGCGAATATGTCTGCTCTTTTTAAGAACAAGTTCTTGGCACTTGGCACAATGGATCACAAACTCCTTGAGCTCATTGCAAACTGGTGAATAGATATATTTTGCAAAGAAAAAGATGGACCTGGTGCAGAAGGATCAGCAACTTTCTTCCTCATGTAACACAGATATGTTCACTCATGGTACGTTTTCAAATGTTTTCATATAGTGGAAGCACCATAACTGTACTTTTTCTCTGTGCTTCTAAAAAAGATTTTTCCACAAAGAGTGCACTCCACGTATCTGACACAGACTTTCTTCTCAGAAGTAGGGATGGTGGAAGTATGTATATCTTACATAGTAATGTAAATGTTGAATAACGTGCTATGTACATATGTTTTTTTTAAAGTCAATGTGACTGTTTTTCGCCCCACTGTGCAAGGATGAGTATCTATATGCACTTCATTTATAGTGCAAAAGTATAGAAGCTGAGAACAGTGGAAAAGGAAATGTGACATGCTTAAGTAAAGTTTGTACTTTTTTCAGAAATATAAAATTCTTCGGTCTTGCAATTAATGATATTATTTGCATTACAGATTGACAATTTTTAATACATAAATTATCAATATGAAATGTTAACTTTTATTAATATTTTCTCTTTTTATACAGATTAAATGAGCTATTCAGTGGGATAATGTAAGTAACTAATTATATCTCACACACCCAGACACACACCGATGCATACAGTAACACATCCATGCCCACACTGATAGAGACACAAACACATTCAAGCAGACACGGATGCATACAGGGACACAACCAAGCACAATGATGTATACACTACTACACCCAAGTACACACTGATGCATATGCTATCACATCCAGGCACACACTGATGGATACACTAACACTAAGGGACACACTAATGCATACACAAACCCATGGCATACACTGAGACACCCATGAGCACACTGATGCATACACTGACACATTGAGGCACACTATCATCCATAAACTATATAAATAGAAATACGGACACAGCTCTTTGTAGAATATATGGTGGTTCTAAAAAGAACCTTTCTTTTTTTTTCTTTTTTTTTTTCGGGAGTGCTTTTTTGAGAAAAGGGTTAACAAACCAACATTTACAATGAAAAAAACTGTATGCAAAACTGTTGCATATTAGAAAAACCTGTTTTGGTAACTGAAAAATGTTTAAAATAAATTAACAGGAGTGTGTCTTCACTTTTTAAAGGATACTGATAATATCAGTATTTTTCTTAAGAACAAGTTCTTGGCACATGCAACAATGATCACCATCTCCTTGAGCTCATTGCAAACTGGTGAGATAGATATATTTTGCAAAGCTGGAGCACCCTAAGAAGAAGATGGACCTGGTGTAGAAGAATCGGCAAGTTTCTCTCTCGTGTAGTGTAGATATGTTCGCTCATGGTATGTTTTCAAATGTTTCCACATAGTGAAAGTACCATAACTGTACTTTTTCCCATGCCGCTAGAAAGGTATGTTCTCCACAGAGTACATTCTATATATCTAGCACAAGCTTTCCTCTCAGAACCAGGAATGGTGAACCATCTCCACACATCACTTTCTTTTTTCTGCCCTTCAAGCAGATGTTCATCCTTTTCCTCTATGGAAGGAGACCTCTCAAAATCTCCACCTTCTCCCATTTGCACTCCCAAGTAACAAAATGCAGCCTTCTTCAGGAATAGATAACAGTAGAATGACTGTTGGGTGTGGTTTGTTTGAAAGCCTGGGGATGGTTCTGATGAACCAATAGCAAGGTAGCACGGTGGTTATAACTTGGCGGGCGGCGGTTGCCGCCCGCCAATGTTGTAATGACCCCCTAAGTCATATCAATACACAATGAAAATATAATAAAAAAAAATACATAAAGAATCACCATATTTTTCATTACAACAGTGTGGAAGGTAGGACGCAGAGAACGCTTCCTCTATCGGATTCCCCATGCACTCAACAGAATGCCCCAGGGGTACAGAGGAGAGCACTCTTCCGATCGGATCCCCTGTGCTGATAGAAGAGTGCCCCCGGGGCACTGAGCAGAGTGGGGATTCACCCATAAGCACTCTGCTAATGCGGGCGGACGGGGAGGAGAAAAGAACGCTATGGGAGGATGGAGGCGGTCGAAATGGAGAGTGTGAGGAGAGAGAAGTGGAGGTGCAGAAGAAAAGAAGAAACAAAGAGAGCAGAAACAAAGAGGCAAGAAATTACAAGAGAAAAGATGAAGAAAGACAGGAGTCAAGAGAATCCCCTGAGGCACTGGATCTTCGAGGAAAGGGCCCAAAAGCCAGAATTCGCCGCAACATCTCCAGCCACGTCCCAGTAGGGATGTGGCGTAGTCAGGGACGGGCTTGAGGCTGGCACTGGGTACAAAGGAACACAGGGAAAAGAAAAGGGACACGGATGGTGGGGCTGAGAATAAAAGGGTGCACTATAAAATATTCAGTCATCACGACGTGCACGGGGAACTAAGGAACTGGTGTGGTGTTTTATTACTAGTTCTTCCCCTCTCACCAACATAGACCTATTCATCCCTCCCCATTCATTCTATAATAATTCATATTCTAAAAACCACCTTCCTGACCACAAATTCGTTGTTGTCCCTCCCCTTTGCTTGAGGGTACTCCATCAACAGGAACATCGCCGCCCCAAAATCTAGGAGGGAAAGAAGAGGAAATACAAAACAAAGACAATAACTAACAGCTGACTTATCCTGGGATTCCACATATGCAGACCAGAGAATAAAAATGGAACTATAATCCTTGAACTGAATCCTGTGTGCTACATTCATTGCCTATACTAACACTACCCTCATCCTATCCTTCAACAAACAGCAAACACATTTAGTAAAAAGGTTTAGTTTAGTTAGGAATTTGAATTGAAAAAAACCCATAGAAATTCACAGGAAAAAACAAGGATTACAGGAAAGTTGTAGTTAGGAAATGGAGTTAAAAAAACAGATAAATGCACTGAAAAAAACAAATGTTATATGGACTTCATAATTAGGAAATACTTTTAATAAAAAACCTTAGAAATTACTGAAAAAACAGTCACGCCTAGGTGTTATAGTTAGGACCCAGTTTTTATATAAAAAGGTGTTTTTTTTACTTGCCTATATCTATGGTTCTCTTTGGAAGAAACATTTATTTCTCCCTTTTCCCATAATCACATTATATTTATGTCTAACCCCCCAAAATTCTGGTTGCCCAGCACTATCTCCCATTCAGTCAATTTACTGAAACCTTTTTTTATTTTGCATCTTACCCCCATTAATCAATTCTTTAACAGTCCTATTTGGCACAATAGTTCGCTTAGGGAACAAGGTAAAACCTTGTGCTGGAAGGCTTGGATGACTAAAGGTATTCTTCTCATTTCCCAATTATATCATAAAGACTCTATCATCCCTTTTACTACTCTCTCAGCAATTTATAATCTCCCTATTCGCATGAAATCCCAATATATCATTCTTTCTACTCTAGTCCAAGAGGCCCTCAATAAACTTTTACATCATAATCATTCTTCTCTTGCATCATCTCCACACCCGATTGTAACTTCTAATTATCCTAGGGCAGCTGCAATTTATAAACTTTTAAGAATGTCTGTTTCACCTACACTCAAATCACATATTGAGACATTGTGGGAATCAGATCTTGGTGTTGTTTGGCCAACTTCTTATTGGGATAGAATATGGTATAAGATACATTCCACTGCATGCACTGCAAGCCTCACACAGACCCTATATTTTTTTTATAATAGACTTTTCTACACTCCTGTACGCCTTTACAAATTCAAACTTGCACAAAATGACAATTGTTGGCGCTGCCACACTCATCAGGGTACTGACTTTCACATGTTTTTTTTCCTGTCCATCCCTATCTACTTTTTGGTCCTCAATATGGTCTCGCATTTCAGCAATAGCTCAGATCTCCTTACCAATGTCATATGAATTACTGTTTCTGGGAGACGTACACGATATCTGGAGTTCATTCAGGCCTCTTGGAAAATTGGTGGACCTTTTGCTTTCTATTGCAATCTCTATTATTACTTCTAACTGGAAATCTTCGGAGAACATTACTCTCAGACAGTGGTGGAATTCTGTATGTTATCCTCATAGACTTGACAGCTACAAGCTTGATTCAACAGGAACTTTCTTCAAACGTCATCAGCTATGGTTGCCATTAAGTAACTATCTCTCACGCACTGCAAAGGAAATGGATTTTTCTCCTCCTTTTTAAAAAGGGTCAATATATTTCCTGTTTTTCTTCTTCTATATACTTATTTCATCTTACATTCGCTGTAACTAATGCCTATTGCCTCTCTCTCCACATGGCTATCACTTGATTCCCTTTTCTATCCCTAAAGCTCTTCTCCCTCTCCCTCTTTCTTTCTTCTTTCTTTATTCAAACTTGGAGTCTTTGATACTATATTGCTGTATATGCCTAATTCATGTACATGTTTAAATATACATTTACAAGTACAATATTCCTTATGCATATATATTCACAACTGCATATCTATGTCCTGGCAATGTTAAGTTAATGTTCTTGTATTTGACGCAATAAAAAACATCTTTAAAAAAAAAAAAGAAGGAATAGTAATGAGTTCAGAAGGGGAGAGACCCCCTCACAAAAGAGTAAAACCATTTATGTTCAGAAAGTGCACTTCTAAATTTACTGCAGCCAAAAAGGAACCAAACAGTCATAAATGTACTCCAGCTCAGCCTTGTCCAGCCCCATAAACAGCCAACCACTGGTTCTCCATCAACTTATCATAGAAACTAATTGAGGTTAAATAAAACCACATAGAAAATAATTATGAAAAACTGAGTCAACCAATATAAGAAATATATTAGAAAATATATATTCTAAGACTTTCTGAATATTGCAATTAGTGACAGTTTGCATTTAGTTATTTGTAACATGCTAATTATGTGTTCTTTCATCCACTTATGTCTGTACATTTTAAGAAGCAAATCCTGTTGAATTACTGTGAGGAATTGGGTTGTTGGTTGACAGAAGTGTGAGCCCTTATGAGGCAGCAACCACAATCCTTGTCAGTCTGAGGCACAAGCAAACCCTAAGCTAAACTGTGCTCAACTCTGTGGTAGCTTGGCACAGAGCAGTCAGGATTAACTTAGAAGCAATATGTAAAGTATTTGTGCAGCACTTCAAACAGCAATAAAATGAAAACACCACAAAAAGGATCCAACACCAGGTTAAAAAAATAGAATTTATTTTTATAAATAAAACATGACCAAAATGACAATAAGCCAATCAGTAAAAGCAGAGATATTGCATTTTAAAGATTTGAGTAAGAGTAGCATCAAAAATCACAAACTGCCAACTGTGGATAGCTGGTAATGTCGAACCAGGACAAAGTCATAGGTTTAGGATGACTGTGATGGAGCACGGGCCAGCTACAGAGACCCAGTTAGGCCCACTGAACAGAGTACCTTTATATCTGGGTTTGTGGAGCTTTAGAAGGATCAGCGTCAAAGATGCGTCACACAGCAGAAGGGATGCTCTGGTTCTGAGATGCGGCGTGGCCACAGTTTGAGGGCCTGCATCATCATCAAGGATTCAGTCAATGGAACTTGCAATGCAAAGTCTGGCACCAAGGATGCAGAGCAGTTGGAGTTATGCATCGGTTTCGAAGAGCTCAGGGCTGCGATGCGATGTCCGTTGTCAAGGTTGATGACGACAAAGGATGCAAGGGCTTGCAGAGGATGGGCCGCACAGTGGCAGTTTCCAAGGCTTTGCTGGCTACAGAAGCAAGGTGGGTTTTTGCAATGGGTTCAATCCAGATAGCAGCGGAAATGCATCAGTTCTCCTCGTGTTTGAGTCGCACAGCAGAAGAGGTATGTCGGTTCAGCTGAATCCACAGAGGCTGGCAGAGCACCATAAGCCCATTTCCAGCAGTCCATTACTGGGGTGGCACCACTTGGCAGAGTGGATTCACAGATGGCAGAGTCCAGGAGCAGATGCAAGGTTGTTAGAAGCCTGTTATGACCCAGAGACTTCAGGTCAGGAGGCCAGCCAAGTAGCCCTTGGAGTTACTGTCCGCTCTGGGTTCAAGGGATGCAGGTCCTGTCCTTCTCACCCTGGCAAAAGGTCAGCAGGTCAGCATAGCAGCAGATCTTTAAGAGCAGCAGTTCGGCAGAGTGGCATTGCTTTCAGCAGCACAACAGACCTTCTTCCAGGCAGAATATCCATAGGTCCAGAAGTGTACTAAAGAGTTGGTATCTGAGATCCAGTAGTGCCTTTGAAGTGGGGAGAAGCTTCTAGAAGCATGCATTTGAAGTGCACAGGTACCCTGGCTGCAGACTAACTACATGGGGTATGCAGCCCTTTGTGTGGAGACTGGACACAGCCTATTCAAGATTAAGTGGGACTCGACCCAGCTCCTCCCTCCCGTCCTGCCAGTAATGGCCCAATCAGTCACACCTCCACTCCCCATTGTGTGTGGCTGTCCGGGAGGAATACCCAAAGCCCAACTGTCAACTACACCCAGTCATGTGATCCAGAGACAGGCTGCAGGCACCAACTGGCTAGGCAAGAAAATGCCAATTTTCTAAAAGTGGCTTTTTCAAAATTGTAATTTGAAATCCAACTTCACCATAAGGTAGGATTTAAAATTACAATACCAGAGACATCAAACATGAAACTGGTACCTGGTCCCATTCGTAAATTACACTTATAAAATAAGGTAACTCCAATGTTATTGGGTGGGATAGGAAGGAGTTTTTTACTACCAAGATGTTTAAACCTCAACAAGTACATGTCCAGCAATTTAAATACATTGCAGCTTGACCTCTAGGCTGTCCAGGGCCTACCGTATGGCACGCCTGCCACATGTTTAAGGTGCTACTCACATAGGTGGCTCAATCAGTGCTGAAGGCCAACTAATAACATTTAATTTACAGGCCCTGGGCACTGGTAATGCCACTTTACTAGGGACATATAAGTAAATTAAATGTGCCAATTGGGACTAAGTCAGTCTTACCATGTTTTAAGGGGAGAGCACAAGCTCTTTAGCACTGGTTAGCAGTGGTAAAGTGTGCAGAGTCCTAAGACAAGCAAAAATGAATCTGGTAAAACAGGAGGTCTGAAGGCAAAAAGTTAGAGGGAAATCCACACCAAGGATGTCAGATTTAACAATCACATGTCAAAGGGAACATATTTGTGTTAATCTCTATAAATATGGTCTTAAAAAAAAAATCCTGTTTAAACTTAGAACTAGGGTAATATTTTAAAATATTTAAAAAAAATTGTTTATAACGCTTGCGACTCTTGCAGCATACCAGGTAATGAAAATAGAGATTGTTCCCAACTCCACCTCCCACCTTAAACTGAAACACATTTCAACATCAACCAATCACAGACAGGCTGACTAGAGAAGAAAGGAACCTGTCACGTCACGGGTCACAGCAGGACCCATGGCTCACTCTACTGCCCTCCTGGCACCCCACATTATACAGCTGGAAGCCCTAAACACTTATCTGCAGTCTGGGGAGTCCTGCAAGGGGCCATGGAGGGCCAGTCTTCGCTTTGGTTGTTGGCTGGGCTGGAGGCATTCCTCTCCTTGGGGGCATATTCTTGCTCACTGTAGTTTCTCCCTCACAGAATTCCTAAGGAATGGGTTTTACTTAACCAATCCATCACATAGGCTCTATTATGTATTCCTGCCACCGTTTCCCAATCCATCATGGCAGCCATACTTCTTCCTCTAGGTCACTTCCTGTTTATGGGCATAGAAGGAGCAGAACTCACTTTCTCCTTTACGTTGCAACACTTCTCGCTCCTTCTGGTTTATCTTCGCGCTCCCTGGTGTATCCTCGCTCCTGCTTGAGTCTCCTCGCTCCTGCTAGTGTATCATCACTCCTACTGGTGTTTTCTTCTTCCTGCTGGTGATTCTTGCTCCTGTTGCTTCCCTTTTGAATCTTTCTATTCTCCTCATTACCATTTCCCCTAGGCTCATCTTCGCCTTTTGAGCCTTGCTGCAGTCTTGGTCTTCTACCATCAGTACCAGTCCTCCGCAGCCTCCCGGGAGTCTCTGATCACTATCAGAGGTTTTTTTCCCTTTGGGGTTTTTCCTCTTGGTGGCTTCTTCCTGAGGGCACTATCTGCTCAGACGTTCCATTGTCGGTGGCATTGTGACTCACAGAAGGGGTCACCCCTACCTTTGGCTGACAAGGACAGTCAAACCTTGGAATCGCAGATTTTCTCATTGCTCCAAAGCTGCAAATAAAAGTCCGTCCACTGAGGGACCTGATAGAAACCCACACACCAAACCTCTTTTTCTGCCCTTACTATATTGGTGAATGTACTTGTTGCTTAGGAGAGAGAAGGTTTGAAGGCAAAGGATCAACATCTTTGGCATCACCAGAGAAGCTGTCATAGCCAGATGCCATTTCTCCATTTCTCAGTTGATATGATACATGACTGGCAGCAAGAGCATGATTCACATACAGCCGTCTCCCAAGCTATACCTGCTGCACTCCATTTCATGGCCACTTTTCAGATGGTCATCTCTGGCAAAGTTGATATCTCACAGGCAAGCTAGTCTAGCAACTGAATGCAATGGATTATTGCCATGCCACTGTCACTGGTGAAGAAGCAAAAGGTGACAAGGGAATTCTATGCCACGGCCTACTTTCCTAGAGTGGCCGGTACCAATGACTGCAACCATGTGGCACTTCAGCCACCTCACCACCCACAGCATACCTCTTCTGCTCAGAAAAGGTATGCTGTGTCACTTTGTTGACGCTGTCAATGTGCAAACTGTCTTTGCGGGAGCTGCTTAAATGATGTCTACGCTGTCTTTCCTGGAAGCACACACAACAGCTACATCTTCCAACAATTACTTCCTACATGTTGATTAGTTGCTGGTGATTTTGGTGACATGTGGCTCACTGGTAAGTTGCAAAACCTCACACTGTGGCTGCATGTACATTTGCGGTGCAACCTTTAACAAACTCAATTACTCTAACCCAATAAACACACATTACCTTAGCATTCAGTACATATTTGTTGGCATGATGTATTACATTTAGAATAGAGACCGGTTTTTAGACTTTTCTCATGTTTTTGTTGCAAGTGATGCTGGGTATGCCTTCTCTCCTCATATACCTACTCCATACAGATGGCCAGCCACACTTTCTCAAGAGAGGTACAATAGAGCACACAAGCCATTATTGAATACACTTTTGGAATCCTTAAGTCTTGATTCAGGTGCCTTGACCACATGGGGAGGCTTGCTGGTGTACTCAGAAGTTATGTGGAAGATTGCTGTAGCTGATTGCATTTTGTGCAATACCACCATGTGACGGGGTTTACATATAGACCCTGACTCTGCTCTACTCCCATTTCCAGAATAGAGGTCATTGTTTACCTATTTGGAATTTGGCTGGTTAATTCCTTTTTTCTTGAGCTGCTAGTTTGGTTGATGCATTTCTGTGTCTGGACAGTCTCTTGTCAATGATAGATGGTGAACGACTAGCATAACATCCACAACTCTTTTTATTTCACATAATGTTGTAAACTAACATGCTATACTCTAGTTTAAAAATAGTTGACTTAATTTTCTGTAACATCAAAATCTCACATACTACACTTATATTTAAGGGCATATATACAAAAACCCTACTTAAAACACAAGTAATTCCTGTTAATTTTTATTATATCAAATTTAGTACTTTTACTACATGCAGGGGGTCTCTCTCTTGCATACGGAGGCATCTCCTTTTTATGAGGAGGATTCCCTCCCACATACCGGGTCTCTGCCCTGAGTACAGAGGCTTCAAGGGAGACATCTGCCTACCACAGTAAACAGGAAATTACATATAATAGGAGGAAGTTAGACATTTTGTGGTCATTCTGAGCCATACTATCTTTACCTCAACCCCATCCTCCTCCATTCTGCTGCTCTTTGCACCATCCTTCCCCCAACACGACTGGGGCTTGATGGGAAGGGGTAATCAATAAGTACCACCAGCTTTATATTGGTCTAGAGACCGAGCTGAGTAATGCTGCGCAGGCCTAAATCTGTCAGGACATCACACATGCTGCAGTGCAGTGGGTGTCTACTCCCAGCGGGGACAATTCTGCCACAAACGCAGAAAGAATCTTCTTTGCAGGGTCAAAGTAAAGGTCTAGGAGATTATGGGTTTGTTCTCCCAGCCACATCATTGGCAACCTGCATGACACTACTGCACAAGAGGGTCCTTAGAGTTGCATGGACAGAGTGTGTTCATGCTCACCTGGAAGAGTTTGTGCAGCAGAGAGACATAGGCCCTCATTACAACCCTGGCGGCAAATCACGCTTTCCGCCGTGCAGCAGACCGTCAACATACCGCTGCAGCCGTGGAATTCCGCTACAGGTATTACGACCCACAGCTCGGAATCCGCCACAATACAGACACCCACACAAGTCTGCCACACCAAAGGTCAGTGATAAACTGGCGATACCAAAACCGACACCGTCACACCAACAGGAATACGCCCACACTATCACGACCCACGAATCAACGCAGCGGTCTTTTAACCGGGGTAATCCATTGGCGGTACACACCGCCGCGCTCAAAATACAGACACACTTACAAAACACAACCACATTGGAAAATTCGAAAAACACACACCTGATACACATACACACACCACACCCACAAACCCAATCCAATATAAAGCACACACCCACATCACCCACAAACCCTTACAACCAAAATTTTGAAAGAAGGCCAGAGAGAGGGACTACCTAAAACAACACCAGCATCCACAGACACACAACACCATCAATTACACAAC
Organism: Pleurodeles waltl; assembly: GCF_031143425.1. Classification (NCBI taxonomy): domain Eukaryota; kingdom Metazoa; phylum Chordata; class Amphibia; order Caudata; family Salamandridae; genus Pleurodeles; species Pleurodeles waltl. The sequence goes on from NC_090438.1 coordinate 569,016,241, forward strand.
ATCCACGCACCTCAAACAACACACACCACCACTTCCCCTCACACATCACAACAGACACCACCTCACACATCACCCACACCACATCATGGCACCTCAAAGACACCCCAGGTTCTCTGAGGAGGAGTTCAGAGTCATGGTGGAGGAAATCATCCAGGTAGAGCCACAGCTATTCGGATCACAGGTGCAGCACACCTCCATTGCAAGGAAGATGAAGCTATGGTGCCGAATAGTCAACAGGGTTAACGCAGTGGGACAGCATCCAAGAACACGGGATGACATCAGAAAGAGGTGGAACGACCTACGGTTGAAGGTGCGTTCTGTGGTATCCAGACACCAGATTGCTGTACAGAGGACTGGCAGTGGACCCCACCTCCTCCCTCACAACTAACAACATGGGAGGAGCAAGTCTTGGCAATACTGCATCCTGAGGGCCTCGCAGGAGTAGCAGGAGGACTGGACTCTGGTAAGACATATCTTTACTACTTTATCTCCCACACCCCACCTGCATGCCATCACATACCACCACCCTTAACCTCACACCCATCACCTCAACAACCCACAGACACCCCACTAACACAACCCACACATCCCAAAAGCAAGCCCTGCATGTAACACCAATGCATGGACACCCATCACCAAAGCATGTCCAGTACAGAGACTCACTCATGCCCCAAAATCACCAATCACACAAGGACCAAGCCAATAATGCAAGCACATGAGTAGAGGGTCACACACCCACTGCACAACATGGCACACACAGATACAATAACTATGCATTTACACCCCAACAGGACCCATACCCAATGTCTGCGGACAGGAGGTGCCAGACATATCCAGTCCCCCCACAGAAGAGACCCATAGTGATGACAGCAGCTCTGCACCCCTGGATCAAGATGACCAGCCTTGCCCATCAGGGACCTCAGGACAGTTGGTTCCCCTGACACAGTCACAAACCACCACTGAACCTCCCCCCTCAGGAAACACCACCACAGCGGCCACCCAGCGGGCCCATCCCTCTGTCCCCAGGACATGTCAATCAGCAGTGTGTCCACCACCAAAGGGAACCCAGGCAACCCCACTAACACAGGACAATCAGGGCCCTGGGGCAGTGGCAGTGGGCACACGGTTCAGGGGACAGAGGCACAGGATGACAGGGAAGCTGGGAGGACTGCTGTGTGACAGGGGGAGGACAGGCCCAGGAAACCCACTCTCCACGAGGCACTCTCCAACATCATGGGAGCTTACCACCATTCCCAGGAGACCATGGGCACGGTACTGGCCAAGTTTCAGGAGACCCAGCGGCTGCAGGAGGAACACTACCTGAGGATCAGGGAGGACTTGAAGTCAATCAACACCACCCTGGTCACCATTGCAGGGGTGCTGGCAGACCTTCTCAACACCAGGAGGGACACAGTGACACACCAATGGGCCCCTGACACTAGCCTGGACGATGAACAGCCCTCCACCTCCGCCGGCGCTAGTGGACTGGAGGCACCGCCACAGGAAAAACAGGCCACCAGTACCCCACCCCCTGCAGATGGAGAACCAACCCGCAAACGGTCCTTGAGATCCAGGAACAAGACAGAGAACATTGCCAAGACCCCTGCCAGGAAATAAGACCCCCCAAATGTCACCCTTCTGTCCCACTATGTCACCCTGTCCATCCTTCAACTGCCATTGCTCCACTTCCTATGCCCCTTTGGACAATGCACCTGTGAAACAAATAGACAGGACTCTGCCATGGACATACCTCCACCATCACCACAGCCCATTTTATAACCCCCTCCTCTTATTTGCACAGGAATAAACACACTTCAATCACAAAACAATCTGGAGTCAGTCTGTGCTTTCACAAATGTGTAATTGCAGTATCTTTGGAATATAGCAATGTCAATTTACTTGTTCACATACCAATGTAACACAGCTGTAGGCCAGGAGTAAACATAGCAGAGGGCACAAAGTGGGACCCAGATCTGTGAAATGGAAAGTCAAAGTGACAAGTCTATGTCCATACACTGAGTGAAAATGACAGACTTATGCTAGCTCCAACAATAGTATGAGATGTGGGAAGAAGTGACATCTTCTTACCTGTGTCTCACTGGAAGTATTGCAAGATGATGATGTTTCGGTTGTCAATATCCTCTTCTTCTGCCTCCTCTTCTTCACTGTCCACAGGCTCCACAGCTGCCACAAGACCATCATCTGGCCCATCCTCCTGCAGAAAAGGCACCTGGCGTCGCAAAGCCAGGTTGTGCAGCATACAGCAGGTCACGATTATCTGGCACACCTTCTTCGGTGAGTAGTATAGGGAACCACCTGTCAGATGGAGGCCTATCCTCCTTGTTCGGTTGGGGTAACCAGAGTCACCTGCAAATGTCGAGGGACAACTGTTAGACACACACCAACCCTTAGGGACAACCCCATACCCAGACACCTATGTCAACTGTATTGGGACCTTGGCCTCACCTATTAGCCACACACGGTGCCTCAGGAGTTGGCCCATCACATAAGGGATGCTGCTATTCCTCAAAATGTAAGCATCATGCACAGAGCCAGGATACTTGGCATTCACATGGGAGATGTCCTGGTCTGCCAAACACACCATCTGCACATTCATCGAATGGTAGCTTTTCCGGTTTCTGTACACATGTTCATTCCTGCGGGGGGGACAATGCCACATGTGTACCATCAATGGCACCAATGATGTTGGGGATATGTCCCAGGGCATAGAAGTCACCTTTCACTGTGGGCAAATCCTCCATCTGAGGGAAAACGATGTAGCTGCGCATGTGTTTCAGCAGGGCAGACAACACTCTGGACAGCACATTAGAGAATATTGGCTGGGACATCCCTGATGCCATGACCACTGTTGTTTGAAAAGACCCACTGGCCAGGAAATGGAGTACAGACAGGACCTGCACTAGAGGGGGTATCCCTGTGGGATGGCGGATAGCTGACATCAGGTCTGGCTCCAACTGGGCACACAGTTCCTGGATTGTTGCACGATCAAGTCTGTATGTGATTATGATGTGTCTGTCTTCCATAGTCGACAGGTCCACCAGGGTTCTGTACACCGGAGGATGCCGCCATCTCATCACCTGCCCCTCCAGACGTGCCCTATGGAGGAGAACAGCGAGCAGAGAGTCATCCAACACTGAGGTATCACAATGTGTTTTATTGCAGAAACGTTAGTAATCCGCAATGTGCTGGTATCTGTCTGTATTCCCGGCCTAGATAGGTGTGACGCAATTTTCATCCATCCCATGTGGCCCCCTGAAATGGTGGCTGCCTGACCTGTAAGGTGGGGCAAGGGGATATGAGGTAACTGCGCTGGCGTTGTACACCGTCACGGTGGGCGGTCGAAGACCGCGGCGCAATTCTGCATTGGTTAACATTGGGCCCTATGGGTCCCAGGAGCCAATGACGATGTACGCCGGTGGTGACGGTACGCACCGCCGCGGACGTGACCGCCATTTTCTGTCTGTTCACTCACTTGATACCTGACCTTCAACAGGAGAGGACCTACACTGCAAGGCTGCTGTGTCTGGGGAAAGGGCCCCTGCCTTCACTTTGGAGGAGTTGGAGAAACTATTGGATGGGGTCCTCCCCCAGTACACGCAACTGTACGGTCCTCCAGACAAACAGGTGAGTACACTGTGAGCATGCTGCATGGGCAATGCCTACTTTGAGTGGTGTGGATGGAAGATACATGGGGGGGGCTGAGGCCTGCATGTGCAGATGGTGAGTGTATTTGCGTCAGGGCATGGGTGAGAACTGGTGGGCAATGAGTATGATGGTCCGGACGGGTGAGTAATTTCCTTTCCCCCTGTACCATTCCTCTAGGTCAGCACCCACCAGAAGAAGGGTATTTGGTGTGCCATCGCCAAGGACGTCCGGACCCTCGGGGTCTACCACAGACGGAGCACCCACTGCCGTAAAAGTTGGGAGGACCTGCGCCGCTGGAGCAAGAAGACGGCGGAGGCCCAGCTGGGGATGGCCTCCCAACGTGGAAGAGGTGCCCATCGCACCATGACCCCCCTGATGTCCCTGATCCTGGTGGTGGCCTATCCGGAGTTGGATGGGTGCTTGAGGGCATCACAGCAGCCACAAGGGGGTGAGTACACTCTCATTCAGCTGACTCTGGCACCCCAACCCCACTAGTGGTAAGAGCCATCTACACCTAGTCAGGCTCATGTGACTTCCAGGTGTGCAGCAATTGGGCTTAGGCCTCGTACCCCATGGTCAGGTGAATTTTCTAGGAACTGTTAGTGCATGGCGTAGTGCTGAGGGCTGCTCCCTGTGTGTGTCAACCAATGGTAGTAGTGTTGCATGCACTGAACATGTTTTTCCTCTGTCTCCCCCCCCCCTTTTTGTGGTCTCCCTGTTCATGTGTGCAATAGCATCATCAGGCGGAGGAGCAGTGGCACCGGAGCAGGAGGGAGCTGCAACCCACTTGGCCCTGGAGGGTGAAGCAACAGAGCCTGAAGCGACCAGTGGGACGGAGAGTGAGGGAAGCTCCACTGCGGGGACAGGAGCATACACCAGTGACAGCGACTCCTCCTCTGATGGGAACTCCCTTGCGGTGGCGGGCACCTCTGTGCCCACCGCATCAACAGGTACAGCCGCGACCCCCCCTACCAGCACCGCCCTCCCAGCGGCCCCTCAGCGTGTGTCCCGTGCCCGCTCACCCATGAGGGTGGGCATCTCCTTCACCCCAGGCACCTCAGGCCCTGTCCCTGTCAGCCCTGCTGCCCTCAGTGAGGAGGCTATTGACCCCCTGAGATCCCTCACTGTTGGGCAATCTACCATTTTGAATGCCATCCAGGGTGTTGAGAGGCATTTGCAACAAACAAATGCATACCTGGAGGGCATTCATTCTGGGCAGGTGGCCCAACAGAGAGCATTTCAGGCTCTGGCCTCAGCACTGATGGCAGCCATTGTCCCTGTGTCCAGCCCCCCCCCTCCAACTTTCTCCACCCAGACCCAATCCCCTGTACCTCAGCCTATCCCAAGCACACCATCAGACCAGCATGCACACTCATCAACACACAAGAGTGGACATGGCATACATAAGCACCACACATCCCACAGGCACTAACACAAGCACCATCCCTATGCAGACACTGCAACATCCACTGCCTCCACTGTGTCCCCCTCCTCCACGTCCACCTCCTCCCTCCCTGTCTTGTCTCCACTCACACCTGCATGCACTACATCCTCAGCCACTACCTCCATCACCAGCTCGCCCATCACCATACACCGCTCACATGCAATCACCAGCCCCACTACCATTCACACATCCCCAGTATCCTCTCCCAGAGTGTCTGTGAGCCCTCCTCCCAAAGTACACAAACGCAGGCACACACCCAACTAAACAGCCATCCACCTCACAACAGCCTCCGGCCCATGCACCTTCAACCAAATTCAGCAGACGTACACCTCCTACAACCACTACCTCTTCCTCCACTCTCAAACCCCCTCCATCTTCCCGTCCCAGTGTGTCTAAAAAACTCTTCCTGGCTAACATTGACCTCTTCCCTACACCTCCTCCCCCTGTGCCAGAGCCAGGGTTTCCAGGTCCCAGTCCAGCACCTCAGCCACCAAATCCCCAGGCACAGTGGTGCCAGCAACTGCGGGGTCATCGAGTGCGGCACCCATCAGGGCTACCAGTGTGCCACGTAGCGAGGCCAAGGACATTCCGCCACCTGCCAAGGTGAAAAAGGTGCCCACATCCTGGAGGGAGAAGCCGCACCTACCAGCCACCAAGGGCTCAGCAAAAACAAAAGGGGATAGTGGCAAGACAACCGTGGCACCATCAAAGGTGGGGAAGGGACAAAAGCACAAGAGCAGGTCAGGAGAGGGCACGGTGGCACCGACTGAGGGACCAGTGTCACACCTTCTGTCCACGACCACACCAACCTGTACGGCGGCGAACACCGCAAGCTGCCCCGACACCTGCACCGCCACCTCCACAGCCACCTGCACAGCCACCAGCACGTCTACAGCCTCAGCGACAGTCCCCAGCCTCTTCCCCAGTGGGCAGCCATCCGAGGCTGCAGGAGATGTCCTGCTGTGTCCCTCAGCAGGTGCTGACCAATGCACCACCGCCAGCACCGCCGCCACAGACACCGCCGCAAGCACATCCACCAGCCCCGCAACGTGCTCAGACAGTGGCACCACCGCTGACATGGCTACCATCCCCAGTGGTCAGTTGTCCGAGGCTGGAGGAGACTTCCTGGACCCTGGCCAGCTTCCATGAGGCATGACTTCCATCACTGTTTGCACCTGCAGGTGGAATGCGAAGCCGCGGCAGTGTGGGGTATGTCGCTGCCTCCATGGCGGATCATGCTACCTGTACCTCGGCAATCTCGTGGCACACACACCCAGGTGAGGGAATTGTACCAGCCACACTGCTCGTGGAGCACTCTGGGCACCATGCCCCCTCCAGAACCAGTGGAGAAATACATCCACTACCTCAGTCCTTGGCAGGATGAAGCACTCTGGGCACCATGCCCCCTCCAGAACCAGTGGAGAGATACATCCACTACCTCAGTCCTTGGCAGGATAAAGCACTCTGGGTACCAGGCCCCCTCCAGAACCAGTGGAGATTGACATCCACTTGAGAAACTGTGGCTTTGCACTCCCCAGGATAAAGCAGTGGGCAACCCACCCACTGGAGAGAATTGAGAGACTGTGGCTTTGCACTCTCCAGGATAAAGCAGTGGGCAAACCACCCACTGGAGAGACTTGAGAGACTGTGGCTTTCCACTCCCCAGGATAAAGCAGTGGGCAAACCACCCACTGGAGAGACTTAAGAGACTGTGGCTTTGTACTTCCCAGGATAAAGCAGTGGGCAACCCAACCACTGGAGAGACTTGAGAGACTGTGGCTTTGCACTCCCCAGGATATAGCAATGGGCATGGAGCCCCCTTGTGCAGCAGTGCCGTTGTGCGTTCATCTGGCTGAGGTGCCCCCCCTCGCCCTGTATATTTTCGATCTGATGCCCCAGCACTATTCTCTCCGTTTCCAGTCAGGTATCTTGTGTGGGCTTCGCCCATGCATTTTGGGACCAGTGGCCCACGGACAATGATTGGTACACTATCCGGACTTGTGTAGTTGGTGTACATATTTGTATATACTGAATATAGATTTTTTAATATCAGATTTTTCATGATTACAATCATTACAATCATTTCCTTTTGTCCTTGCGTTCTTCCAGGGGGTGAAGGGGTGTATATGTAATGTTGCTGCATGCATTTGTTTGTATGGTGTTGTGGGTGAGGGTTGGGGTGGGGGTATTGTGTGTTGCGTGTGTGTGTCACTCTCTTTTACCTCCCCCCTCCCCTGTGTTGTAGGTGCAGTACTCACCGTGGTCGTCAATGGCGTCTGTCCTGCTCCTGATAGAGCAGAAGGAAGAGCAGCATTGGTAACACCTGTAGTTCGGCCCCCATGGCATCCTGGTTCCTCGTTGGGTGTCGAGAGGTGAGTGGTTTCCCTCCTGTGTACTGTTTCCGCCGTGCTTTTGATAGCGTTGGTTCCGCCCGGGAAAAGGTGGCGGATAGGCGTGTTGAAATACAGTGGGCGGTACTTTGTCCTCCGCTTGTCTGTTGGCGGTTACCGCCACGGTGTTTGTTTCAACCGCTGTGGCGGAGTGTTAAAGTGGCTGTCTATGTTGGAGGTTTCCGCCATGGTCGTGATTCCATTATTTTTTCCGCCGGCCTGTTGGCAGTATTACCGCCGCTTTAACACCGACCGCCAGGGTTGTAATAAGGGCCATAGGGGGTCATTACGACCTCGGCGGTCTTGTAAAAAGACCGCCGAGGCCGCGGGAGACAGAATACCGCCATTGCCGGCGGTATTCCTGGCTCCCTATTATGACATTTCTGCTGGGCCAGCGGACGGTAACAGTGTTACCGTCCGCTGGCCCAGCGGAAATGTCACATCAACATTTCTGCCGGCTCGTAATAGAGCCAGCAGCAATGCTGATGTGCAGCGGGTCCAGTAGCACCCGTCGCGCATTTCACTGCCCGAAATTCGGGCAGTGGAACCCCAAGTCCCCTTACCGCCAGCCTTTCAATGGTGGTGGGGGACTCATAATCCCCAGGGCAGCGGTGCTTGCACCGCTGCCCTGGGGATTATGACCGCCAGGCGGAATCCTGGCGGGATATTGGAGGGGCCGGCGGTATGGCCGTGGCAATTCCGCCACGGTCATAATTGCTGGCGGAACACCGCCAGCCTGTTGGCGGTGTTACCGCCGGCCGCCAGGATCGTAATGACCCCCTTAGTATTTTAGAATATTCACTTAAGTGCACATGCATTTTGAGAGTAGTGTCCTGCCATGTGCTAACTTTGAACTTTATTCTAACCTTCCATGTTGTATTTAACGTGTTCTTTTTGGGTTCTAAAAGATTTGAAATGTCATCAGTCATGTCACTGCCAATATCATGACTGATGTAATATGTGAGGTCATAAGCAGTGCATTGGGGGACATAAGTTATAGTTTGCTCAGGTATCTATAGCTATAGAGTTTCTATGGTTTTGTGCGAGTGAAATCTGAACCTAACTATAACGTCCCTGCAGCCTTTGTTTTTTTTCATTGAATTTCTATGTGTTTTTAATTCTATTTACTAACTCCAATGTCCCTGTAACCTTTGTTTTTTCAGTGAATTTCTAAGTTGTTTTTAAAATGTATTTTTCTATGTATAACGTCCTTGTAACATCGTTTTTTCAGTGAATTTGACGGGTTTTTCTAATATTTAGTACATGTTCATTTAAATTGACGGTGCAGAGTAAATTCCTATGCACTACTTTTTTGTTGATAATCACCTAGTTAGAAGCACACAAATGTAATCTTCTGTCCTGTTATGTTATGTAGGTTGGGGTATTATTGTTTATTGGTGTTTATGTATTGTGTTATGTTAGAAATTCTACATTAGGCTGCTGCTTATGCAGTGTTTTATTATTTTGCATATTGGACATTAGACAGATGGTATTTATTATAATATATTAATTAAATAAACAAGGTATTTATGTAAATTAAGTAATATTGAGTAGTATTATGGTGTTTATTTTTTTATTATATTTTTAGATTTTGCAAGTCTGTTGTGGACTGTCCCATTAGCACCTTCTGGTTTCGCGACTCCTCCGCGAAGTTGGCGTGATTTTTTGAAGTATGTAAAATGAAATATATGCTGTACAAATTTTATTTTTGAGGTCAGGGGTTTGATATTATGTCATAAAACAAAATGACGGATTTGCAACAACGTTGTGATGATGTTGCAACATTGCCGCAAATCCTTTGTGATATCGACAAAAAAGGGTGTTTAATTGGCTGAAAACACCTTCCACCTTGTGTGAAGGAAATCCCTCTCATTTTTTCCCTTTGGGTGTGGTTCCTCATCTCACACCTTTCCTATTTACCCCAGCAGCAGTGTTTTTCAGTTTGGTGTTTTTTTTCTACTTTGAAAAATGGCAGCTTCTTCTCAAAATCCAGCAGAGAAGCGGCATTTGGAGTCATCTTCTGAAGAGGAACAAATTCCAGCCAGGAAGGAATCAATAGCGTGGAATTTTGTCACCGTCCCCTCGGAGGAGAAGAAGGTAAATAGCAAGGATGGTGGAGTAAACTCTGGCAAGAAAGCCTCATCAAAGCATACCAGCAAAACATACTTGCATGGCACCACCTCTTTGCCCAAACGTTTGAAAACAATACATCCCCTGCTTTTGGCTAGAGCACAGAAAATGGACAGCAGCCTTCCACATCTACTGAAGCTGTGCTGGCACCAGGAGACACTTTTCAACCTCGAACATCTGCTATGATTTCACCAGGCCCCCTGAGTTGGCAAAAGTTACTACTGGAACTGGTGTAAAGTACTAACTGTTGGAGAACAGTCCATACCAGAGCTTTTGGGTGCAGCGAGAGAGCACAAATCTTAACTTTTTTTTGTTTTGGGAACTTGTTGCACTGTGTTTTGTGCATTCTGTTTTACGGTTATTTTTAAACTTTCCAGTTTTTCATTTTTAAAAAAACCATGAAAGAATAATTAAGATTTTCAAAAATACTAAAAAGTAAAACATTCAACCCCCCGTTCACCCCAAAAATGGTTCTTGTTAGAACCATCTTTTACGATTTAAGAAAGCTAAACTATATGTTATATGTCTGTGTGTTAACGTGTGAATGTCTGCTTGTGTACATATATGTGTGTTAGTGTATGCTTGAGTGTGTGCTTGGGTGTTTCAGTCTATGTGTCAGTATGTTCCTGGGTGTTTCAGTGTATACATTAGTGTGTGCCTGCTTATGTTAGTGTATGTGTGAGTGTGCGCCATGGTGTGTAAGCGTATGTGTTTTTGTGTGCCTGGGCATGTCAGTGGATGCATCAGTGTGTGTCTGGCTGTGTTAGTGTATGTATCAGTGTGTGCCTGGGTGTATTATTGTATGTATCAAAGTGTGTGGGTGTCTTTGGGTATGTATCAGTGTGTGCCTGGGTGTGTTAGTGTATGCATCAGTGTGTGCCTGGGTGCGTTAGTGATGTATCAGTGTGTGTCTGGATGTGTCAACATATACATTATTGTGTGCCAGGGTGTGTTAGTGTATGCATGAGTGTGTGCTTGAGTAGGTTAGAGTATGCATAAGTGTGTCTCTGAGTGTGTTAGTGTATAAATGAGCGTGTGCCTGGGTGTATCAGTGTATGAATGGGTGTGTGCCTGGGTGTGTTAGTGTGTGCATGAGTGTATGCCTGGGTGTGTTAGTGTATGTATCAGGGTGCGCCTGTTTTTTTTTGTGTATACATCAGTACGTGCCTGGGTGTGTTAGTGTATACATCAGTGTGTGTCTGGGTGTGTCAGCATATGCATGAGTGTCTGCTTGGGTGTGTTAGTGCATGCATCAGTGTATGCCTAGGTGTGTTTCTGTATGTAAGAGTGTGTGCCTAGGTGTGTCAGTATATACATGAGTGTCTGGCTCGGTGTCTCAGCATACGCATTAGTGTTTGCCTGGGTATGTCAGTTTATAAATGAGTGTGTACCTGTATATGTCAGTATATGTATTACTGTGTGTCTGGGTGTGTCAGTGTACACATCAATGTGTGTCTGGGTATTTCTGTGTATCCCTAAGTGTGTGCCTGGTTATGTTAGTGTTCGCAGGAATGTGTGCCTTGGCATGTTACTGTATGCACAAAAATCAAGAATACACTGTTCCTAGAGGGGAAAAAAAGAAAGCAAGACACAGGGCAACCCTTAGGTTAGAAGCTAGTGCCCTCACACATCCCAACGGATGTCATGCTTCATCATTGGGCAAGCTCCTCGTCAGACCGGCGCTGCAATGTCTGATGGGCACCCCTGAACTGGGGCTCTTTGCCGGAGATCTTTTCTCAGTAACACAGTGCCGTAAAAGAAGGTCAAGTGATTGGTGCCCCAATTCCAGGCACCACTTAGGCGAGGAGAGAGAAGAAATGGCAAATAGAAAAGGTTAAAATTGTCTCAAAACCCAGGTAGAACATCAAATTTTAATGAACAAAAAGGTTATGACCAAATCAATAAAAACAAAGGGGAGAGTGAGGGATGAGATAATGCTCAAACCACTCTCACACTATACCTGAAAATAAGGGTTGAGGAATTAGCCTAAACCCTAAGGCAAAGGGTCAACATGTTTCGTGTCTGAACGGTCCAAAGGGATCCACTGACACTTCATCAGGACCAACAAATCTATCTCAGTAATTTCTCCTAAACAGTAATAACGGGGTACAATTTGTTCAAACTGACAGTCATATTAAACTTCAGTCAATTCCAATAAGGCTGTACGTCAAGCTAGTCTAATGTAAGGGTCAACCTGTTGAAAAAACACACAAACATGTAGATTATGTCACATGTGTCATTGTACAATCAATGCACACACTAACAATGAGTGGCACGCCGTGTACACACAGTGGTGTCATGCTTAGTGGTGGTGTAAGGTACTGAAAAGCAATTGCTTACCGTTCCATCGAAAGGATCGGGTGTCATAGTAAAACACATGCCCAGAGGAGAGCTATAACACTGAAAAGATACGGCACAAAATAGGTACAATGAGGAAGATTCAGCAATTATTTCATCTAAATATTACCCCAATAGCAGGGAAAGCAGGAATCAAGTCTCATATAACTGCTCGTCTGCTAAGTCACAATATATGCTAGAGACACAGCCTAGCCAATAGCTGGGGGTATGGGTCAGAAAGGGATGCAACCATTAAACTTGTGTCCAAATCAAATAAAACCAAAATATGGCATTCGACAACATGAGGAAACGTAGACATGCATGAAACATCTCAAACAGTATAGAGATGGGCGCATAGTGTATAGCGATCCCGCAAGGGAGCAATGCGCTGCTCAAAGTCACATAGGCTCTAAGAACAACTTACTTCATCGTCGGAGCTCCTCAGTGTGGGACCTACCATCAGCCGTGTTCCTGCATTGATAAAAAGGACACACGGCTGTGTGGGATATAATCGGCACAACCCGGAAGTCTGAGGGCTCGTGGTCACGTGGGCCGTCACAAAGGTGGAAAGAGAAGACGGACTCGTGAGAACCGGGTCCCATTTGTAGAAACTAAAAAAGGTCTAGAAGGAGGCTAAAAACAATGACCTCGCACAGAGCATCCCAAGGGTGGCAGATGTTCTAAAAATAAACACACCACCGCTAGAAGTAAAATATACAGGGAATGGAAAAAGAAGAACATTGTCTGTAGAAACAAATCAGGTTTGATTTTAACAATGGCCGGGATATATAGTTATAAAAAATATGGGCTAATAGAGTTCTTATGGGATGTTACTCCCTGCTAGCTCCAATTGTCAAATCGGGGAAATGCCTCGAGAAGGAAGACAGGGGGGTGCATGATATATTATACCCCCTACAAGAGTAGGCCCTTAATAAGGGCTTGGGGTTTGTTCCTACACCAAATGAAGATTTATTTAGAATACACTGTGAACTGGCAAGATTCTTTAGGAAAATACGTTTGTTTTTCCATTTCAAAGTCAATCAGAGTATCTGCCAGGAAGATGACTGAGGTTTGAGGAAACCTTCGACCTTTGTTCCCCCTTTCTCAACTCTACCATGCGAAGTCCTGGCCTTCGAAAAGGCCGTCTTGTCTGACCTTAAACTTTTAGAAACCAAACGTCCCTTTATTAACATCTCATCCAAAGAGAAGGACGCATTACATTCTCTGTCAATTGATGACTCTATTGTGATTAAACCGGCGGATAAAGGTGGAGCTATTGTTATTTTAGACTCTACTGATTACCGACAAGAGTGTATACGCCTCCTTAGCGATGCGACTTACTATGTACCCATCATCACTGATCCCTCAGAACGGCTAAAGACCCAGATACGTGGTTTGCTAGAAGAGGCCCGCACCAACATGTGGATCTCTCAGAAAGAAGCCGATTTTCTTGAGACCACTCATCCACGGATCCCATACTTCTATTGCCTCCCGAAAATACACAAGGGACGGCTGCCTCCTCCAGGACGTCCCATAGTTTCGGGTATAGGCTCTATTTTGGAACCTTTATCCACTTTTTGTGACCATTTCCTGCAACCCTTGGTCAGAAATTCGACCACATATCTAAAGGATACCAAGGACATTCTAAACCTGATTGAGGATATTAACTCAACCATTGAAGTCCATGCTTTGATTGCGCTGGATGTTGAAGCTTTATACACCAATATACCTCAGGCGGCGACACTACAGGTGGCTGAGGAGGCTTTGTTTGAGCATGCAATGGACTTATCGACCCCTGTGCATTTTTTAATGCAACTGGCGACTATTGCCTTAACTGAAAACTTATTTCAATTCGAGGATCGCTTGTTCCACCAGATAAGGGGTACGTCGATGGGCAGTACATTTGCTCCTAGTCTGGTGTGTCTTTATTTATTTAATTTTGAAAAACACTATATTCTTCCCCCCACCAACCCTTTTCACACTAACATCAAACTATGGCGACACTATATTGATGATATTTTGATAGTCTGGAATGGTTCTACTATAGAAGCCGAAGCCTTTACGAACTGGATCAATCACTTAGATCCTTTCCTCAAGTTTACTGCCACAGTCTCCTCTACACAGATCCATTTCCTGGACCTGACGATTACCATTGACCAGGGTAAACTTACGACTTGCACCTACCATAAATCTACAGACAGAAACAGTCTGTTACAGTTTGATAGTCATCACCCTAGAGCACTTCGGGAGAATCTACCTTATGGACAATTTTTACGACTACGCCGCAACTGTAGTAAAATCCGACTGTTTGAGCAACAAGCAGATGGTCTCGCTCAAAAACTGTGAGACAGACACTATCCTCTTCAGGTTGTCAACACTGCTCGCAAGCGAGCTAGGTACAATAACAGGGAGGCACTCTTGTCACCCTCCCCCAGGACACCTGATAATTGTTTGACTTGTGTGTCTACCTTTACCCCTCTGTCTGACAACATCAAGAAATTGATCAATAAGAGATGGTTAATCTTAGAGAGTGGGGGCACACCCATTCCTAAACCCTTGTTCGCTTTCAAAAGGACAAGCAACATTAGAGACATCGTGGTCCATACACGCCCTCGTACTTGTACAGGACAAGCCAAACAGACTACCCTATGGGGCTTACCGGCCGTGACAGGTCATTATCCCTGCAGACAGTGTAATGTCTGCCCTCTGACCAGACCGCTAGACACCCTGGATTTAGAACCTATGGGGACTAGGCGCCTTACTAAACACACTAACTGCAATACACGTAATTGTATTTATATGATTACATGCCCTTGTGGCCTGCGGTATATTGGCATGACAACCAGATTGGTCAAATTAAGGATTAATGAACACCGCAGTAATATCAGGTGCGGTCGAATTACCACCAAATTGAGTGCACATTTTTTGGAACTCCGACATAGTCCTGACGACATGTGGTGGGTAGTCATTTACTCCCAAGGGCATACTTGGAGCAACCCCAACTCTCTTTTTGAATCTGAACAACGTTGGATATTTAAATTGGGGACCCATATCCATGGGCTCAATGATGGCATTCCTTGGCTTCAGTGTACCAATTGATCCCTGCCGCACGTGGGGTGTGCAAATTTTCCACTACTCTGACCTAGGGCCCATACCTTAGAGTAGACCCTTTCTTCCCGCCTTGGCTGTCCCCCCTTTACTCTTGTAGGGGGTATAATATATTATGCACCCCCCTGTCTTCCTTCTCGAGGCATTTCCCCGATTTGACAATTGGAGCTAGCAGGGAGTAACATCCCATAAGAACTCTATTAGCCCATATTTTTTATATCTATATATCCCGGCCATTGTTAAAATCAAACCTGATTTGTTTCTCCAGACAATGTTCTTCTTTTTCCATTCCCTGTACATTTTACTTCTAGAGGTGGTGTGTTTATTTTTAGAACATCTGCCACCCTTGGGATGCTCTGTGCGAGGTCATTGTTTTTAGCCTCCTTCTAGACCTTTTTTAGTTTCTACAAATGGGACCCGGTTCTCACGAGTCCGTCTTCTCTTTCCACCTTTGTGACGGCCCACGTGACCACGAGCCCTCAGACTTCCGGGTTGTGCCGATTATATCCCACACAGCCGTGTGTCCTTTTTATTAATGCAGGAACACGGCCGCTGGTAGGTCCCACACTGAGGAGCTCCGACGACGAAGTAAGTTGTTCTTAGAGCCTATGTGACTTGGAGCAGCGCATTGCTCCCTTGCGGGATCGCTATACACTATGCGCCCATCTCTATACTGTTTGAGATGTTTCATGCATGTCTGCGTTTCCTCATGTTGTCGAATGCCATATTTTGGTTTTATTTGATTTGGACACGAGTTTAATGGTTGCATCCCTTTCTGACCCATACCCCCAGCTATTGGCTAGGCTGTGTCTCTAGCATATATTGTGACTTAGCAGACGAGCAGTTATATGAGACTTGATTCCTGCTTTCCCTGCTATTGGGGTAATATTTAGATGAAATAATTGCTGAATCTTCCTCATTGTACCTATTTTGTGCCGTATATTTTCAGTGTTATAGTCCTCCTCTGGGCACGTGTTTTACAATGACAGCTATCCTTTCGATGGGACGGTAAGCAATTGCCTTTCGGTACCATACACCACCACTAAGCATGACACCACTGTGTGTACACGGCGTGCCACTCATTGTTAGTGTGTGCATTGATTGTACAATGACACATGTGACATAATCTACATGTTTGTGTGTTTTTTCAACAGGTTGACCCTTACATTAGACTAGCTTGACATACAGCCTTATTGTAATTGACTGGAGTTTAATATGACTGTCAGTTTGAACAAATTGTACCCCGTTATTACTGTTTAGGAGAAATTATTGAGATAGATTTGTTGGTCCTTATGAAGTGTCAGTGGATCCCTTTGGACCGTTCAGACACGAAACATGTTGACCCTTTGCCTTAGGGTTTAGGCTAATTCCTCAACCCTTATTTTCAGGTATAGTGTGAGAGTGGTTTGAGCATTATCTCATCCCTCACTCTCCCCTTTGTTTTTATTGATTTGGCCATAACCTTTTTGTTCATTAAAATTTGATGTTGTACCTGGGTTTTGAGACAATTTTAACCTTTTCTATTTGCCATTTCTTCTCTCCCCTCGCCTAAGGGGTGCCTGGAATTGGGGCACCAATCACATGAC
The DNA here is from genome assembly GCF_031143425.1 of Pleurodeles waltl. Classification (NCBI taxonomy): domain Eukaryota; kingdom Metazoa; phylum Chordata; class Amphibia; order Caudata; family Salamandridae; genus Pleurodeles; species Pleurodeles waltl. Next base: position 569,032,902 of record NC_090438.1, read on the forward strand.
CTTCTTTTACGGCACAGTGTTACTGAGAAAAGATCTCTGGCAAAGAGCCCCCGTTCAGGGGTGCCCGTCAGACATTGCAGTGCCGGTCTGACGAGGAGCTTGCCCAATGATGAAGCATGACATCCGATGGGATGTGTGAGGGCACTAGCTTCTAACCTAAGGGTTGCCCTGTGTCTTGCTTTCTTTTTTTCCCCCCTCTAGGAACAGTGTATTCTTGATTTTTGTGCATACGTTAACATGCCAAGGCACACATTGCTGCGAACACTAACATAACCAGGCACACACTTAGGGATACACATAAATACCCAGACACACATTGATGTATACACTGACATACCCAGACACACAGTAATACATATACTGACATATACAGGTACACACTCATTTATAAACTGACATACCCAGGCAAACACTAATGCGTATGCTGAGACACCGAGCCAGAGCCTCATGTATATACTGACACACCTAGGCACACACTCTTAGATACAGAAACACACCTAGGCATATACTGATGCATGCACTAACACACCCAAGCAGACACTCATGCATATGCTGACACACCCAGACACACACTGATGTATATACTAACACACCCAGGCACGGGTTGTACGACGGAATGCCGACTGACAAAACAACGGGTGCCTAAACAACGAGGTCGGAACACCGACCTCGTTGTTACTACTAATGCCTTTACCACGAATGCCTTAACAACGATATTTCGTTGTAAAGGCATTCCTGGTAAAGTCATTAGTAACAGGCACCCATTGATCCTGCATGCCTCACCCCACCCCCCCATCCCCACCCCAAAACCTAAAACCCCCGACCCCCCACCCCCTCCCCAAAACCAAAAACGCCCCACCCCCCAACCCCACCCCAAAACCTAAAACCCCCGACCCCCACCCCCTCCCCAAAACCAAAAATGCCCCAGCCCCCCAACCCCACCCCAAAACCTAAAACCCTGACCCCCCACCCCCTCCCCAAAACCTAACACACCCCACCCCCCCAACCCCACACCAAAACCTAAAACTACGACCCCCCACCCCCTCCCCAAAACCAAAAACGCCCCACCCCCCCAACCCCACCGCAAAACCTAAAACCCCGACCCCCCACCCCCTCCCCAAAACAAAAAACGCCCCACCCCCCAACCCCACCCCAAAACCTAAAACGCCCCACCCCCCCAACCCCACCCCAAAACCTAAAACCCCGACCCCCCACCCCCTCCCCAAAACCAAAAACGCCCCACCCCCCCAACCCCACCCCAAAACCTAAAACCCCGACCCCCCACCCCCTCCCCAAAACAAAAAACGCCCCACCCCCCAACCCCACCCCAAAACCTAAAACCCCCTCCCCAAAACCTAAAACCCCCCACTTACCTGAGTCGTCGCCTCATCTGCATCATCCTCCTCAGCCGACTCCCTTGTTTGTACCTTAACCATGCATGTTCGTTGTTCAGGACATGCGTGGTTAAGGCACAAAATAACGAAGTCGTGGTTAAAGAAAGCGTTATTCCGCTTTCGTTAACCAGTACTTCGTTCTAAAAAAGTCGGCATAAAGGATGTTTCCCCCAGGCACGTACTGCGTAGGTTTGGGAGAACATACACTGGACCTTTAACCTCCCTGTCCCTCATCTTTTGTTTATGTTACTGTATGCATCAGTGTGTGCCTGGGTCTGTTAGTGGCTGCATTACTATTTGGTTGGCTGTGTAAGAGTCTGCAATAGTACTGCCCTGGGTGTGTAAATGTATGCATTAGTGTGTGTCTGGGTGTGTCAGTGTATCCATTAGTGCATGCCTGGGTGTTTCATCACATATGTCAGAGTGTGCTTGGGTGTGTTAATGTATGCATGAGTGTGTGCCTTGGTTGGTTAGAGTATGCATCATTGTGTGCCTGGGTGGGTTAGAGTATGCATCAGTGTGTGCCTGGATGTGTTAGTGTATGTATCAGTATGTTCCTGGGTGTGTTAGTGCATATATCAGTGTGAGCCTCCGTGTGTCAGCATAAGCATTAGTGTGTGCCTGGGTGTGTTAGTGTATGCATGAGTGTGTGCTGGGGTGGGTTAGAGTATGCTTGAGTGTGTTAGTGCATACATGAGTGTGTGCCTGGGTGTGTCAGTGTGTGCATTAGTGTGTGCCTGGCTGTTTGAGTGAATGCATGAGTGTGTGCCTGGGTGTGTTAGTGCACGCATCAGTGTGTGCATGGGTGTTTTAGTTTATGCACCAGTGTGTGCCTGGGTTTGTCAGTGTATGCATCAGTGTGTGCTTGGCTGTGTCAACATATGCATGAGTGTCTGCTTGAGTGTGTTAGTGTGTGCATCAGTGTATACCTAGGTGTGTTACTGTGTGTATGAGTCTGTGCCTAGGTGTCTCAATATATATGTGAGTGTGTGGCTGGGTGTGTAAGTGTATGCATTAGTGTATGCCTGAGTATCTCAGTTTATACATGAGTGTGTGCCTCTGTATGTCAGTATATGTATTAGTGTGTGCCTAGGTATGTAGGTGCATACATCAGTATGTGCCTGGGTATTTTAGTGTACCTGTTAGTGTGCGCCTGATATGTTAGTGTTTGCAGCATTGTGTGTCTTGGTAAGTTACTGTGTGCACCAGTGTGTGCTTGGGTCTGTTAGTGGCTATGTTACTGTTTGCCTGGTTGTGTAAGTGTCTACAATAGTATATGCCTGGGTGTGTCAGAGGTTGTATCAGTGTGTGCCCGTGTGTGTAACTGTATGCATTAATGTGTTTCTGGGTATGTCAGTATATGCATTAGTGTGTTCCTGGATATGTTAATTGTATGCATTATTGAGTCTCTGGGTCTTTCAGTGTATGTATCAATGTGTGCCTGAGTTTGTAAGTGTATGTATGAGTGTGTTCCTGGGTGTATCAGTGTATGCATCAGTGTGCCTGGGAATGTTATCATAAACATCAGTGTGTGTCTGACTGTGTTGGTGTATGTATCATTGTGTGCTTGAGTGTGTCAGCGTATATGTCAGTGTGTGACTGGATGTTTCAGTGTATCCATAAGTGTATGCCTGGGTGTGTCAGTGTAAGTTTCAGTGTGTGCTTGGGTGTGTCAGCATATCAATGAGTGTCTGCGTGGGTGTGTTAGTGTATGCATCAGTCTATGCCTAGGTGTGTTACTGTATATATGAGTGTGTGCCTAGATGTGTTAGTATGTATGTGTGTTTGTGCCTGGGTGTGTCAGCATATGCACTAATGTTTGCCTAGGTATGTCAATTTATACATGAGGGTGTACCTGTGTATGTCGTTATATGTTTTAGTGTGTGCCTGGGTATGTCATTGTATACACCAATGTGTGCCTGGGGGGGTTGTGAATTCGTTAGTGTGTGCCTGGGTATGTTAGTGTTTTTAGCAATGTGTCCCTTGGTATGTTACTGTACCTGGGTGTGTTCATGGCTGCATTACTGTTTGGCTGGCTCTGTAAGTGTCTGCAATAGTATACACCTTGGTGTGTCAGTGTTTGTATCAGTGTGTGCCTATGTGTGTCAGTGTACACATTAGTGTGTGTCTGGGTTTGTCAGCGTATGCATCAGTGTGTGTCTGGGTGTGTCAATGCATGCATTAGTGTGTGCCTGGGTGTGTTATTGTATGCACTGATGTGTTCCCGGGTCGGTCAGTGTATGCATCAGTGTGTGCCTGAGTGTGTGAGTGTATGCATCAGTGTGTGCCTGGGTTTGTCATCATATGCATCAGTGTGTGCCTGGGTGTGTTAGTGTATGTATCAGTGTTTGGGTGTGTCAGTGTACATGTAGGTGTGTGACTGGATATGTCAGTGTATGCATCAGTGTGTACCTGGGTGTGTCAGTGTACGCATAAGTCTGTGCTTGGTTGTGTCACTGTATGTATCTGTGTGTGTCTGGGTGTGTCAGTGTAAGCGTCAGTGTGTCCTTGGGTGTGTGAGTGTATGCATTAGTGTATGCCGGGGCATGTCAGTGTGTGCATCAGTGTGCGTCTGAGTGTGTGAGTGTATGTGTCAGTATTTGCCTGAGTGTGTCAGTGTATGCATCAGTATGTACCTGGGTGTGTTAGTGTATGAATCGGTGTGTGCCTGGGTGTGTTAGTGTATGCGCCAGTGAGCGCCTGGGTATGTCAGATGATACATGAGTGTGTACCTGTGTATGTAAGTATGTGTATTAGTGTGTGCCTAGGTATGTCAGTGTATACATCATTGTGTGAGTGGGAGGGTTAGTGTATGCATTAGTGTGTGCCTGGGTATATCAGTCTATGTATGAATGTGTGCCTGGGCGTGTTAGTGTATGCATCTGTGGGTGAGTGGGTATATCAGTCTATGCATCAATGTATGCCTGGGTGTGTTAGTTTATGCATCAGCATGTGCTTGGGGGTCTCAGCATATACATCATTGTGTGTCTAGGTGTGGCAGTGTATGCATTAGTATGTGCCTGGGTATATCAGTTTATGCATGCATTTATGCTTCCGTGTGTTAGTTTATGCATCAGTAGGTGCCTGGGTTTGTCAGTGTATACATCAGTGTTTGCCTGGATATGTCAGTGTATGCATCAGTGTCTGCCTGGATGTGTTAGTGTATGTATCAGTGTGTGCCTGGGTGTGTCAGTGTACACATTAGTGTGTGTCTGTGTTTGTCAGCGTATGCATTAGTATGTGCCTGGGTATGTCAGTGTATGGGTGAGTGTGTGCCTGGGTGTGTTCGTGTATGCATCATTGTGTGCTTGGGTGTGTCAGTGTATGCATCAGTATCTGACTGGATGTGTTAGTGTCTATGTCAGTGGGTGTGTCAGCATATACATAAGTGTGTGCCTAGGTGTGTCAGTGTATGCTTTAGTGTGTCCCTGGGCATATGAGTCTATGAATGAGTGTGTGACTGGGTATGTTAGTGTATGTACCAGTGGGTCTGTGAGTGGGTGCATGCCTGTATTAGTGGGTTTGTCAGTGGATTCATGAGTCCCTCAGTGGGTCTTTGAGTGTATGCATGAGTGTCTGACTGGGTCTGTGAGTGGGAGCACAAGTGTCTGTGTGGCTTTGTCAGTGGGTTTGTGAGTCTCTGAGTGAGTGGGTATGTCAGTGGATGTGTACGTTTCTGCATCAGTTTGTGAGTGAGTGTGGGAGTATCTGAGTAGGTCTGTGAGTGGGTGCATGAGTGCTTCAGTGGGTACATGATCGCCTCAGTGGGTCTGTGAGTGGGTCCACGGGTGTTTGAGTGGGTCTGTGAGCGGGTGCATGAGTATCTGAGTGGGTACATGAGTGCCTCAGTGGGTCTGCAAGTGGATCCATATGTGCTTCAGTGGGTCTGTGAGTAGTTGCAAATGTGTCTGAATGGGTCTGTGAGTGGATGCATGAGTGTTTCAGTGGGTCTGTCAGTGGGTGTGTGAGTATCTAAGTGGGTCTGTGAATGGGTATGTTAGTGTCTGAGCAGGTCTGTAAGTGGCTGTGTGAGTGTCTGAGTAGGTCTGTGAGTGGGGGGTGAGTCTGTGAGTGGGTCTGTGAATGGGTGTGTGAGAGTCTGAGTGGGTCTGTGAGTGGATGTATGAGTACGTGAATGAGTCTATGAGTGGGCATTTCAGTGTTTTAGTGGGTCTCTGAGTTCGTGTGTGAGCCTATGCGTGGGTCTGTGAGTGAATGTATGAGTCTCTAGCGCCACCAGAGTGTCTGCATGAGTCTGTGAGTGGCTGTATGAGTGTCTGAGTGGGTCTGTAAGTGGGTGTGTTAGTATCCGAGTGAATCGGCGAGTGGGCGTTTGAGTGTCTGAGTGAGTTTGAGTGGGCATCTCAGTGTTTTAGTGGGTCTGTGAGTAAGTGTGTGACTCTATGTGTGGGTCTGTGAGTGGATGGATGAGTTTCTTAGTAGGTCTGTGAGTGGATGTACGAGTGTCTGAGTGGGTCAGTAAGTGGGTGTGTTAGTATCTGCAGCCAGACCCTGCGGCCAATTTCCCTAACCACCCAACCCCAACCTGCACATTGCCCTTTGGCCATGCATGGCAGGAGTTGTCCATGGCTTCTTTGGGTGGAAGAATAGGTGTGAGAGGGTGTATTTAAGGATGAGAGTGGCTGTCAGATTGTCTGTCTGGGTGTAAGAGTGCGCACATCAGTGTTTTAGTGGCTGCATCAATGTGTGTGCAGGTCTGTAAGTGGGTGCATGAGGGTGTCAGTGGGTCTGTTAGTGGGTGTCTGACCATCTGAGTGGGTGTGTGAGTGGGTGGTTAACTATCTGAGTGGGTCTGAGTGGGTCTGAATTGGTGCGTGAGGGTTTGACTGGAGCTCTGAGTGAGTGCATGAGGGTCTGAGTGGGTCTGTGAGTGGGTGCATGAGTGTCTGAATGGGTCTGTGAGGGGATGCATACCTTTTTGAGTGGGTGTGTGAGTGGGAGAGTTGATTGAAAGTGAGACAGAGAGAGAGAAAGAAAGTGAGAGGGAGAGAGAGTTTTTTAGGCTTTGATATCTGACATACTTAGACTAAGATGTTTGTATCCAATTTACAATAAAAAAGTGGATTTTTGGTATATAATATAGATATATATATATTTTTTAATGGTAATGAGTCCAGCTGGACTAGAACCCCCAAAGCTCAGTGTGAAGGTCTACAACCTTCACACTGAGCTATGGGGATTACTTTTATTTGTTTTAAATAGCCCTTTATGGGCTTTCTAGGAACGTGAGAGAGTCCTCAAGGGCTCCCCTGTAGCCCCTATTTATATATATATATTTTGTTTTAAAAAATGTTGGGTTAATGAAAAGCCCTTATGGGTTACCTGCCACTGCAGGGGAAGCCTTAAGGATTCCCCTGCTGTGAAATTGCTTCAGCAAGCACAGAGCTACTTTGACAGCAGCTCTGTGGTTGCTGAAGCATGTTATCTCTGTCCCCTGCACGCTGCCAGCACTTCCTTGCTGAAGTGTTGGCAGCCAATCAGATATCAGCACAGGGACAGTTGGATCCGCGGAGGATCCGCGTCCCTATACATCTATATTTTTTGGCCTTAAATTTCTCAGAAACTACTGATCAGATTTGCACCAAAGCACAAAAAGTGTGATCTGTGTAACTGAATCTAGCTTTGTAAATAATTTAGTGTAATTTCGTTAAGTGGTTTGGGCAGTAGATGTGTCTAAAGGTGCTATGGAAAAATGAATGGGAAAAACGAGTTTTGGGACCCCCCTTTTTCTCAGCCCTCACTTGACGGATCACCCCAAAACTTTCAAGACAGAAGCTGAACTTAGCAAAGTACACGTTTTGACAACTTTGTAACGATTCGTCAAGCGGCGCCAAAGATATAGGCAAAAAAAAACATTCTTGCTCTATATTTATATATAAATATATATATATATTCACTAAAAAAACAAAGGTTACAGGGAAATTCACCTGTTATAGTTAGTATTATTTTGAGTAACTGTAACTCGTGCCCCAAGGTATAACTTGCATTCCCTCCAGGCACTGTTTTTGTATAAATGTTTTGCAATAAATGTTACAGTGATATTATCAATGATGTTATAAAAGATGTCATGTGTGCTGTAATATCTGGGGTAATTAGCAGTGCATAGTGAGGGTGTGAGCTATAGCTACCTTAGGGCACAAATTATAATTATTCGAAATAACTGTGACCTTTAGCTTTTTTCAGTGAATTTCCATGTTTTTTTAATGTAAAGTAATATTAATTATTATACGTTATTCTAACCAGCAGCCAGGCCTTGCAGCCAACCTCCTATAATGATCAAACCTCGCGCCACACACAGCCTTTGGCTGTGCACAATGGGCTGAAGCCGAGTCTCAAAATGTCTGCCAACACTTCCTGGTTGAAATGTTGGCAGTAAGTCAGATTTCTCCACACATTCGAGAGTATTTGCGAAGCCTTTGTGTGTCCGGATATACAAATTTGGTTTTCTTTTTATATTTCAAAAACTACTGGACGGATTTACACCAAATAACAAAAAGCACTCTTTCTGAACAAAGAGCAACCTTCCTGCTAAATTTGGTGTAATTCCATTCAGCAGTTCCATTCAGCAGTTCGGGCTGTAGACATGTCTAAAATCTCTATGGGAATTAAAATGTGAAATTCACTTTTTTTAATAAACTTTTTATCAGGGTTCCAACCACAGATTGGCAGTATTTCTTGCTACAGACATAAAATATGACAGTGCATATATTGTCAATACATATCAACAGTTCAATCATTTGAATCCAGCAGGCGAAATCCAGAATACATACCAAATCTTTATTCTCATCCCCTCCCACTCAATGGCTGCAGAAACCCCAAATGGCCCCCTTAGTCTCTCCAATGACCATGGTATGTTCGAGATTGGTTCCAGGTTTATTCTTCATGCCTCTTCCCACTCTCCCCATACCATAGAATATTTCTTGGGACACCCTTGTGGCTTGTAAATGGGACACTCCAAACCCATAAAATGGTAAATGCTCTTAGCCTGCCCCTTAATAGACAGTGCAGAGACATCTTTCCATGCTTTCATGTTATCTATTTTTGCCAACATCACACTCAACAATAAGAGCACTCTCTGTGCCCCCAGGTTGCTTGTGACATCTAAGAGCTCCAGCTTGGGTTCCTTCAGTATATCCAATCCCAAGCCTTCCCCCAACCTCCCCAGAACCCCCTTCCAGAGGTGGGAGAGAGCAGGGCAATGCCAGAACGTGTGGGACAAGTCTCCAGGCGAAGCTTTGCAACACAAGCACTAATCATTAGAAATCAATCTCATATGATTGAATAGGGCCCTGGCATAATATATTTGGTGAAGTATTTTAGGTTTTGAATTGTGAAGCTATGATTGCCTCCTTAGGTACCTCCTGTGCCTCTCTCCAGTCCTCATCCTCAAATTCTCCAAGCTTCGTCTCCCAAGACTTATGTACCGGCACTATTGCATCGAGCATTTCTTTTACCCCCGCTTTTTTCTATAAGCAAAAAAATAACAAGTACTGGATGGAATGATGAACAATGTCAAACATTCTCTACCAGTCACAGATCTGGGACTAAATCTATCATTTTTTTCTACCATGCCATTCCAGTTTGGACCCAGTCATGTGCAAAACAGTCTTCAGCTTGATCCCCATGGGAACAGTCCAGTCCGAACTGCCAGGCCAGATCCTCCCTGGACAGGAAACAAGTATCCTGGGACTGATTTCGGGATATCACCTGCTATTGGTCAGACTAGCTTGAATCCAGTGGGATAGTGAGGACGGGACCCAAGTCTGGGCATACATTGTTCAGTGTTCTGTCCATCACCATCATCAGTTCTTTTTACTACATGTATAGGCAAGTCAAAACATGCTTTTTGAATGGAAACTAGGTCCCAACTATAACTACCTACTGGTGACTGCCAGTAGGTAGTGTGCATATTTTGTATTACCTACTGGTGATCGACAGTAGGTAGTAGGTAGTTATAGTTAGGGCCTGATTTAGATCTTGGCAGATGAGTTACTCCGTCACAACAGTGACTGATATCCCACCTGCCGAAATATAAATCCCATAGGATAAAATAGTATTTCGGCAGACAGGAAATTTGTCACTGTGTCTGATGGAGTAACTCGTCTGCTAAGATCTAAATCAGGCCCTTAGTTTCCATAGACAGAGCGTTTTATGTTTTGCTGGAAAAAAGATTTCAACAGATGAAATGCATGTAATCCAGTGTTGTGTTAAAAAGAATAAGGTTAGTACCATGTGAGCATGTCAACATGTGCTATTAAGGGTTAGTACATGGATGACATTTTGATATCTCAACAATGTGAACTCACGAGCTCCAGCCACAGAGATGGTTTTCTGAATCTAGGTCTTCATAGATGATACTATGGGCTGTTGTATGACAGAAGCTGTCAGGAGAGAGAGAGAGAGAGAGAGAGAGAGAGAGAGAGAGAGAGAGAGAGAGAGAGAGAGAGAGAGAGAGAGAGAGAGAGAGAGAGAGAGAGAGAGAGAGAGAGAGAGAGAGAGAGAGAGAGAGAGAGAGAGAGAGAGAGAGAGAGAGAGATAAGGAAATACGTCATTGTAAATTAAATAAAAATACTACATACACAGATTCAGTACTCACTTTGGGAGGCACAAAAATCATTATCCTGCAATTTAAAACAAGGCCTAACATATCTGACAATGCTACCCCCTACATTGGCAAATTTCAGGGCTGTTTTGTATGACAGTAATAATATCTGTGGCCAGGTCCTTCTCTTCCTCAACAAGCTCCTGCTTCTTCTCCTCTTCTAGGAGAGCAGTGTTGGTTGCAGATAATGTAGTGTGGAGGAGGATTGGATTTGTCCTCAGATTGCCAGTCGTCCTCATGCTTGTAGATGGTTCAGTATCATTGTCTGACACAATGCCCCCAATACTGGAAAAATATTCCAACTGTTGAAGAATATATCAAATCCAGATTTGTGTATAAATTTCAACACTTTACTTTAAAAACCATTGTTCTGCAAATAAATAATAAAGGTAGAACATGTGAACGTAAAGACCTATGAAATTTAGGAATAATCAACGGATGGAATTATTATATCTCAACAATGTGAATGGTGTCAGCAGCTCAAGCTACAGAGGTTCACCTTTTGGAGATCCCCTGAGAGGAAACCTTCCTATCTGTGTCCTTGTAATTAGTGTTTCCAAAGTATCTCCGGAACCAGCAGGAACAGAGATGTAAATTATGTGCAATAGATATTATCAATCTATCAAAGTCATCATGACCCCAAATGCTGACGCATTAGAGATACATACATAAGGAAAACAAACATAAAAAATATGACTTTTGTTATAATTATAAAAAAGAGGTAAATGACTACAAATAATTAATGATGAGCTGAAAATTTTAAAATCATAGATTCCCAGATGTACCTGACCGACAGATGGTACAGGGCCTAATAGTTGCTTCCAGGATGTCCCATGATGCCATTGGTGTTGATATTCTCAAAGTGGACACTAGGGGCTATCTAATGACAGAAGCTGACAAGAGAGGGACAGCCATACGTACGGGAATAGTAATTCATCATACATCACACAAGAACATGCTAGTTGTTTGCTTTTAATACTCATTTTGAGACCATTGCTCTCCTGCAAAACAAGACAAGGTCTTGATATCTTTTAGTGCTGCCATTACATTGGAAAGTCTAAAAGTAAATTTTATAATACAATACACATACGCTTTTCCGACCCCGTGATCCTGGTGGGACTCCAAGTCCCACGATCCTTTGGCCTGCCTGCTACCTGGGGGGCAGTTTCAGTAACACGGACGCTTCAAAGTGCACCGCCCACCGCCGGAGTCTGCTTTCCCGACCCCCGTGATCCTGGTGGGACTCCAAGTCCCAGGATCCTTTGGCCTGCCTGCTGCCTGGGGGGCGGTTTCAGTAACGCGGGCGCTTCAAAGCGCGCCGCGCACCGTCGCTGCACGAGACGCACCGGGCAAAGCCTGGGCTACGTGCAGGCCCGTCCTTCGTCCGTCAGTGACCGCCAGAGGCCAGGCCGGGCCACCCCTCTTTAATCTACGTTTGGGGACCTTGGTTACTTGGTTACTTGGTTACTTGAATTTGGACACTATGCAGTGTGGTTTAAAGAGTCCCAGCTTATTGTAGCCTAAGTAGCCTAAGTGACGAGGGACACGTTCTTGGATCGTTGTTACACAGCTGTTCGGGGAGTGAGACTCACACCCCCTGCATTTGATGGTCCTTCTCAGCGGCAGAGCTCATCGTTAACATTGTTTATCGAGCCTGGATTGAACTTTACTCTCGGCCTGGTATATAAGCATTCCAGGCAAGGTGATCCTCGGTTGGCCCTTGGTATTTATGCCGCTCTTCCTCTCTCTTCACAAAATTCTGACTCCGCGCATAAGTAAAGGGGAAGCGGAAGGCAGATGACATCTCTGCGCCACACTCTGGTGCTAAAAAACACGAAAAAAAAAGAAGCGAGCCAGTAGGAAAGTAGATGGCCTTTCCAAGCCTATTAGGAATCAATTTCAAACTATTGATTCCTTGTTTGAGGAAGTTGAGGCAATATTGAGGAGTCCATCTATTACCGCCCCCCAATTTCTGCCACTCTCACACACAGGAATATCCCTGATCTCTTTAATAAGAAACCACGGATGCCTCATTTGACTGTGGAAGTAGACCTCCATTCGCCTCCTATAACCCAGGCTGCAACTCCCTCATCATCAAAGAGGAATATCCCGAACGCCAAAGCTGGCAAGTGCACTCAAACTAAGGACTCCCTGCACCCAGGCTCCAAGACCATAATCTCTACTGACATTCCCTGCTCGAACAGATTTTTACCCCTATCCACTGCTAGTGGGAGCCCAGGATGTCCTCTACCCTTAATCTCAGCTGAACCCGATATAGAGGAACAGGACCGGTTGACACAGCCTAAAGGAGCACCTGAACTGGCAATTATTTCCCAGAAGTTGAACGATTGAAAGTCCTTGGTAATGGTAATCTTGGAAAAAAATTCTGGACTATCCAATCAGAGGGCAATTTGTAATTGTAAACTGCCCAGTACGGATGACCATAACCTTGAGCCGACTGGGGAGTCTAACATGTCAGCAACATTAGATACTAGGGATAACTCGACTATCTTCCCCAAACGTTCAAAGTCTGGGGCAAAGCCCACAAGCATGGTGACAAACAAAAAGGGGAGCTGCCCATCCCCTTCTATTGATACTCCTATTGATACTGGGCGTATGCCCAATTTTGCCTCAAAAAACAATGATCAAAGTTTTCCTTGTAAAATTCCTTTTTTCAAGGAAGCTATGGATGGTATGGGCGTACAGGTGTCTGTCAGTTTACTCAGAGTTCCATATCTAGGCCAACCTAGACTAATTCAGGTGACTCATTTGAAGGGGAGACATGACCAGAGCAGGAAGGATACCTATATCTACATGACAGGGGTCCCCAGGCTGCCTACTGGTTACAGAGAGTCTTATGAATCTCTCACTAATAAATTTATTTATTGGATCCGCATACAGAGGAAATGTCTTCCTGTTATTCGGTCTGATATTCAGGAGGTACGCAGATATGCCCAACCAGATTCAGATTTTGATTATATTTGCATTCTTTTTTTTTATACCACCATGGTTGATAACCTTATGACCTTCAATTCACGGACTAGTTCTCTGAGAACTGGCAGAGACACCTGAATTGTCCTCTGTATGCACCCCCTGGTGGGGGGATAAGATGCGAAGGAGTGATAGCTCATTTAATGTTCATGCGGGAGGGGCCCAGGCTCCACTTAAGAGCAATCGACCAATTACGACTGAGATCCCTTCCCCTTTGTTATCCGATTTAGACTGACTAAATGCTGCTCCACCCACAGAGCTCCCCATTGCAGTTACTACTGCTTGTAGAGACAAACAACCAGGGGATTTGGTGCTTACTGTACCCCTGAGAGTCAGGCCCAAACTTGTGCTTCCTGAACTTAATATTATGTCTTGGAATGTGGCTGGAACAGAGAAAAAGTTGGGAGATGCCGAATGGGTTAACCTCATTACCAAGCAAGGTTCATGCTTTTTTCAGGAAACTTGGGCAGAAGAGATGATATGTGTTGACGGGTTTACAACATATTTTTCCGTAGCTCAACCCGCCTCCGGAGGCTTTGGTAGACCAATTGGTGGGCTTATGATCCTATTAAATAAGAAATTGAAATGTGATCACTCTGTATTATCCCTTAATTCATTAGATTTATTGGGTTTTAGACTTACATTCCAACCTGGTTTTATAGTGAACATGGTCAATGTGTATGCAAGGTCTGTCCCTCGTAGTATGGAATCTAGGGCACTTGCTCAGTTAGCTGAGTACATGGAACTTCTGCATCCATCTAATTACCTGGTGGTTGGGGGTGATATAAATTGTTCCTTTGTATCCAAGAACCTCATAGGTAATTTGACAACCAAAGAATATGAATCCTGGGGTATTCCCCAAACGAAGGATGATACTCCCAGTATCGGCTCTCGTGTTGCTATGCAGATGGCTTCCCTCTGCTTATGATTTGGACTTAGAGAATGTAATGGTCATACTAGATCTGATCCAATTCGTGCTCCCACTTTCAAGCGAGGGCGTTCTTCTAGTACTATTGATTATCTCCTGGTCGATGTTAGGCTCTGGTCAAATACTCTGGATATGAAGGTGAAACCTCGCTATGATAGCAATCACCACCCTCTGTGTCTTATTCTATACAACCAAGTATTTGGGAGAGCCCAGCTTCTAGAGATTACTGATGTCCCGATCCCCCGTTTGAACCTTAGGCAAACCTGTGTCAATTGGCCAAAAGTTATATCTAATCCATTCCTGATTAAGGAAATGTATTCTTCCTTTTTACAGTTGTTCTCTAGCTTTGAAGAGCAAGAGGCTGACAGTATCCCAATCCTGAATCCCAATCCCAATGTTGAATTGACAAATATCCTACAGAGGATTTTTTTATAAGGAAACCACTTCTAGATATACTCCCGACATCATCCAATCTAGAGAATGGTTCAATCAAGATTGTGACCATGCGAGGCTCAATCTGAAATTGGCCCTTCAAAAGCACTCACAGGAGGAGATCAGGGCTGCCAGACTTAGCTGTACCAAGGCCCTGGATTTAGCAAAGAAAAACTGGGAATCTGGCAGAAGCTGCTGGATGCAGTTAAAAACCGAGATGAGGGTTCTTTTGGAAGGTTGCTGACCAACAGGTATAGAGGGAGCAATGACACTATAAACTTGCACATCCAGCCCGAAAGATGGGTGGCCCATTTCTCTGAGATTTATACCTCATCTACACAGCTGGACCCTGTGGACCATAGGGGTGATGAATGCAGACTTCTTCTTGAGGGTCCCGTGGAGGACACTGTTTTCACAATAGCCGAAACTATAGCAGCTATCAATTCCCTGAAACCTACCAAGGCTCCTGGTCCTGACAAGATACCGGGGGACCTGTTTAAGTCTGAACCCGTCATTTGGGTGTGGTATAAAAATACATTGTCGAATGCCATAGCAGCAGGTGGCCCTATTCCTGATTCGTGGCTTGGGGCAGAAATTATCCCTATCTATAAAAAAGGAGATGTGGGACTGCCCGCAAATTACCACCCAATTAGTCTCATTGATAACTTACAAAAGATTTTTTCCAAGCAAGTTCTAGATAGGCTTATGGATTGGGTTCAAGCTAACCAGGTTTTATCCCCCCTCCAGGCCATTTTTTGCCCAAGATTTAATACTATGGACCAAGTTTCTAGGCTTTACCTGTTAAATTTGGAAATACGTTACTTTGGCCAAACAAAACTTGTATGTTGCTTTTGTGGACTTAAAGTCCGCCTTTGATCTCGTTCCAAGAGAGAAACTATGGGAAGTCCTAAACAAAATTGGTGTCCCGGGGAACTTGGTGTACCTAATTCAAAGGTTGCATGAGAACACCTATGCACAAGTAAGATGGGGCAGCCAGGGGGAACTCACCGACCGCATAGACATCAGGTGGGGGGGTACGTCTGGGCTGTGTCCTTGCACCCACTCTTTTTTCCCTGTTCATTAATGAGGTGGTGCAAGTTGTAAACCGACTGTCAAAATGATGCCCCTTCCCTGAACAATTTAAAAATTCCAATTCTTTTATTTGCTGATGACTCCCTCTTGATCTCCAAAACACCTATGGGCCCCCAGGTCCTCCTGAATAGGTTCAGTGTGTTTTGTGCAGATCATGGACTGGAGCTTAACTCTAGCAAAACCAAATTCATGATCTTTGGTCGTGGCCGCACCAAACGGTGCACCATCTTATACAATGAGGTTCCTCTAAACAAGGTATGCTCCATCGATTACCTAGGGGTGAGAATTAGTAACAACATGAATTGGCAGGCCCAGGTAGAAAAAAGCTCAGCTCTTCTAGCACATAGATCAGGGGCACTTCTGCGCTTTCAAAAGTCCACTACTGTGAAAGTTGTTTCCCCAGCCATTAAAATTTATTTAGCGATGGCTCAGAGTGCAGCGGTCTATAGTGCAGAGGTTTGGGGCTGCATCAAAACTAGCAAACTATCTGTGGGGGAAAATAATTTTGTAAGATCTCTTTTGGCATGCCCTCGCAGTATGCCCTTGGTTCCAGTGTTTCTGGACCTAGGGTTCTCCCACATTTCTGACGTAATAGGCCTTTAACTTTTTGGGTACGTATCTGGACCACCCCTGAATTAGTTGTATACAAGGAGTCTTTACAAGATCTACTGGATAGACCGAATGCACTTTCTATCCCTTGGCTCAATTATATTTCGGATTGGTTCCATACTTTGGGACTTAGTGACTTTTGGAGCCAACCCTACAATTTAAGGAGGGCTCACAAGGAACATTTGAAATCAGTTTACTGGTCCCATGTTAGGAACAATTATCTGTTATGTACTTCATATGGTAGGTTGACATCCCAATTTCTCGATATCAAGTGGTACCCTGACTTTGAACCTTTTCTAGACCTAATTTCTGACCAACTAAGCAAAAGTTTGTATGTCGGGTTCAGGTATGGATGCCTACCTCTGAAGTCTCTCATTAGCCCATGGTGTTCTACTTCGCCAACTGATCAATGCCCAAGCTGTAACGGCCCTGCAGAAACTTTAGTGCACTTTATGTTTATCTGCCCCGATTATGGGTTTGCTCGGCGGAAATGGCTCCGCCCCCCCCTGTAGGAATATGGGGTTGAGAACGTGTAAAGATACCCTAAGGTTGATGATGAGAGATTGTTCCTCCCCTCTAACTTGTGCAGTCAGCAAGTTCCTTGCGTCCGCATGGCACATATGCACACGCTTTTTAAAAAAAATCACAGTGATTTGTTTTTAATCGAATATTTTTCCTAATTTATTTAACTTAACTATTGTTTTATATAATAGTTTTAAGTTTACTGAGATTTTTACCTAATCAATTATGAGGAAGCCAAGATCGATGGTCCTTCCCCACATATAGGGGGGGAGATACATGTGACATTTATATCAATATTTTATTGTACAATTGTTGATTTCTCATTTTTAATCCTTGATATTGTATTGATTAAGCACAGATTGTGTTTTTTTGATGTAAAGTTATTGCTTTGATGGTTAAATTAGACCGAATAAAGCTTGTGTGAACTGAACTGAAAAACTGAATACAATACACATCTACAATACATCATCACATATAGAGCACGGTGCCAATAGAGGTGTGTGCCAAAGGATATACAGCTACACTGTCAGTGACAAAGAGGTTAGATCCAAAGGCAAAATAACAGAGTAATTTAACTGTTATGTGGTGCCTGTCTGGATTTTAGTGTAGTGCTAGGAGGAGAAGTCTAGGTTGTGGCAGGTGGTGATTGGGACAACAACACAGGGCATTAAAAGTGTTAAAATATAAGTATTAGTACGTAATAATGTGAAAGTATAAATGTCAAGGTTACATTTGAGTGAAAATAAAAGCTGTTCCCAAACAAATATAGTGTTAGGGTTTAAGCAAATTATAGAATTCCTAAGGATGTATCTGCGTGTGTAGGTGGGTTGCATTGCAAGACCTGCCTTAGCTGTTGCCCTGCTGCAGTTGCAGCGACCCCTGCCACAGCTGAAGCAACCAATGAACTTGAAAGAGTTACTATATGAAACTACTATATAAAATATATTTAGACAACATATAGGAATGTATAAAGCTTGTCTTAGAGGGTGTTTTTGAAAGATATAAATGTGATGTATGCATAGCAATGCAGGTATGAGGAAAGGACAGATATAGGTGAGTGATTGTAGGTTTGCTTTTAGTGAGAGAAGAGCGGGGAGGGGGGAAGAGACAACCCACATAGTACATGGGTGTATTGCAGAGAGGACAACCTTTTCAAGGGGAGTGAGAGGGAGACAGGATCCAGTTAGCCTTCCAAGAAGAACTTATGCTATTTGAATCCTGGAGAATTTCTCTTTCACCCATCTTCTCACTTCTTGCCATTTCTTAATATTTCTCACAGTGTGGGCCTATTCCTCAATGCATTGACAGAGTGTGTCACCTACTGCCATAAGGTTGCTTTCTGGGATCCACTGAGGATGTAGTATATTACCATAAATTTAAATACAAGACTAACTCACCCTGGGTGAAATTTCTCCTCTTCTTCAAAACTGTGGTTTCCATCCTTCAGGTAGAATGTGGTGGATGCAGGATCTGAAAAGTGAAGTGGAAAAGCAGCATATGGTGTGGGCAGTATTTATGTTGGCAGGAAATGGGTGTCAGGTGTGTCAGGTGTGTAGGATTGATTTCATGTGTATAGAATTCTCCTGTTCCCTTCCAAGTGGAGGTCTCTGCCATGAGTGCAGAAGTCCTGCAACATGTGCAAAGGTTCCTGCCTTAAGTGCAGAGATCAGATAAAGTGTGTGGAATGCAAATTATGGTTGTACAGTTACTAGTACTCCCTTTATGATAATACCTTATTTTTATACAGACTCAACCCTCTAAACTGAGACATATGCAGTAAATTTACATTTGGAAATAGTGAATATCTGTGGTGATCTCATTGTGTTGTGAAGGTCTGGCTGCTGGGGGCACGGAATATCGTGACATCATTAAAATGATGTCATGGTTTTCCATGTTCCACAATGACAGTTACAGCTCTGTGCCCCTTTCGCGTATGGACATGTTACTTTGAGCTTTGTGTTCAAATAAATGAAGGAACTAAACACAAATTGTTGTGTGCGATTCACTTCAGTGGCGACGAGGATGAAACTTGAACTACAGTGGATCAGCCAAGGCGCTCCTGCACGCAGAGGAGGCACCTTTAATTGAAGAAGTCGGCCTGACCTCCTCAACGGAGCTTCTTACCATACGTGAGCCTCATCATTGTTTTTTAATTCGCACTTCTGAACGTGGGGCACAGAGATTTTGGCGCTGCTATTCTAGTGCTGCGTGGGTGTTCGCTGTTATTTTTTCAAGGAGCGTTTAGCTAACAGTAAAGAAACTGTTCTCTTATTTTTTCAAGGAGCGTTTGGCTAACAGTAAAGAAACTGTCCTCCCTATCATCGGGAGCGATTTCGTGCTTGGTGGTTTTTTTGGGGCTTTGCCGCGCCACAGCCTCTGCTGTCAAGCTGCCATCCGCCACATCTACCGCTACCATAGCAGCGGGAATTAAACCGGCTGCTGCTGTAGCGCGCGTGCAGCCTCCACGAACACACGCGCGGCTGTACGGACGCGTGCAGTCTCCATGAACACACGCGCGGCTGCACGGGCTTGATACAACCTGTTGCAGCGCACGTGCAGCTTACACGAACACGAGCGCAGCAATACAATCAACGCAAGGAAGTAAATAAGCGCATTACCGCACGCCGTCATTCGAGTAAAAAAAAAAAAAGAGAATATCTTCCTTATCGCCCTGAGAATAGTTTTTGCTCATTTCCCTCTGTGTCTCATACCAGTCCATACCAGTTCTCTCCTTAGAGGACTCTTCAGACTCAAAAAAAAAAACTTGGAGAATAAAAACAGAAGACGGACTCTAGTCTTCAGGATCTTCAGTAAAAATAGAAGATGGACTTGTAAATGTAAAACAAAACATTTTTCCCAGTTCGGCCATCTTTTAATTGGAGTATTAGGATTGGAAGTTTAATAAAAAATAATAATAACATTAAAAAAAAAAAAATAATAATAAATAAAATTATAATTTTATGTATACATATTAAAGATGCGAAACTTAATACCTTCAGCGCCTTTCTTACAAGATCCTGGTGATCCACCTCTTGAATGGAAACTGTGGCTACGGTCGTTCAAAGCATATCTTGGTGCCATCGATGGTCATAAATTCAGACCGAAAAAAAAAAAAAAAGCTTATTGTATTATCATTTGGGGATTGAGGGCCAGAATAGATTTGATCATCTCCCCGGATTATGAATTGGCTGAAGAGGAAGAACTAGATGAGTTTGAAATGGCCATTGCTCAATTGGATAAATATTTTATCAAAACAAAGAACATCGTGGTGCATCGCTACAAATTTTTTACAAGGTCACAAAGCTCTAGCGAGAGTATTGACACCTTTATCACTGCATTGAAGGTTTTAGCAGCTAAATGTGAATTTGAGAACTTCACATCTCATCTCATCAGAGATCAACTAGTTGCCAGGTGTCATTCGAAAAGAATCCAAGAGAAATTACTGACTTGTAAGGATCCTTCGCTAGACAAGGCCATTGGCATTGCCAAGAGCATTGAATGTTCTATGGAGAACGCCAAACAACTAGAAGTATCTATGGCTAATACGACCATTTCTGGAGCAGTTGTAAATACGCAAAATAGCAACAACAAAAAACAAGAGCGTTTAAAAAAAAAAACAGGACAATACATCTTTCAGAAGCAAGTTCAATCAGAAATCAATATGTTATAGATGTGGTTCTTCAGCGCATGTATCATCTTTTAAGAACTGTCCAGAGATTCACCAACAATGTAGAAATTGTAACAAAATAGGACACTTCGCAAGGGTGTGTAGAAGTAGCAGAAAGAATAATGTCCGTTGTGTATTGAGTGATGATACTGAGAATTTTGTGGATGAACAAATGAATGAATATGTATTAGTAGTCAAAGATACTTCCAGTTCTAACAAAGTTGTTTTTGATCCGGATATTGATGTGACAATTGATGGGATGAAAATTAGATATAAAGAAAATTGGGTCTCCAGAATCCTCTGTCCTCCAGATGTTTCCACTGTCGCGGTTGAAGGTAGCAAGATTGATTTGTTGGGTTATTTTTGGGCCTCAATGACCATCTTAGATAAGACGCTACATGGAAAAGTCTATGTTGCCAAGAAAGGTATCAATGTTCTAGGGCTACTTCATCAGGCAGAATTTAATCTGGCTATCAAGCCTGGTCGAGACAAACCTGTAGTTAAAGAAAAAGAAAGTTTAAGCCCAGTTAACATTGCTTCCAATCGTGTATGTGATTGGCAACATAAATTTAAAAAATTGTTTCAGGAACAGTTAGGAAAAAATACTAATTACACTCACACAATAAAACTTAAACATGATGCCATCCCTGTCAAGCATAAGCTAAGGAATGTAGGTGACCTGAGAATGTGTATGGATTTGAGAAGTTTAAATGAGGCAATTTGGGTAGACAGTTTTCCACTTCTGAGAATTGATGATTTAATTGCGAAGATTGGTTCAGCCAGGTGGTTCACCAAGCTAGATTTAAAATCTGCTTATCACCAAGTGGAGTTGGGTGTAGATTCAAGACATTTAACTGCGTTTGTTACTCCTGATGGAACCTTCCAATTCTGCAGGTTACCTTTTGGCTTAGCCTCAGCAGCCACAGCCTTCCAAAGATTAATGTCAGACATGTTTCCAGATAATTCCAATGTTGTGATTTTTCAGGACGATATCTTGTTTTTTTTCAACGATGAATCAACGCACGAAAAAGACTTAGAAGAGGTGTTGTATACATTGGAAAGCAGAGGGGTGACACTGAGAAAAGACAAATGTATTTTCAAAGCCAGAGAGATTGAATATCTTTGTCATGTTTTTTCAAAGGATGGCATTAAATCTAAACCAAGTTTAGTTAAAAGTATATTAGAAGCTCCCCCCCCCCAAGTCCAGAGACCGGCTACTGTCATTTCTTGGATTGTGTGAATTCTATGCCAAATTCTTAAGAAATTTTGCAAAAAACACTGAATGCTTTAGAGCTATACTGAAGAATCCCATATTCTTGTGGTCAGATGAATGCAATCTAATGTTTGAATAAATCAAACAGGAGATTGTTAACGTTGCAGCTTTACAGCCTTTTTCAGAAGCAAAAAGCACCATAGTAACTGTTGATGCGTGTGAGCATTGTCTTGGTGCTGTCATTTCACAATTGTCGGATGATAGAAATTTAAGCACTGTGGGATTCGCATCAAGAACATTAAGGCAGGTTGAACGTAAATATTCTGTGATCGAAAAGGAACTCTTAGCCTGTGTATGGACTATTGAAACATTTAAACAATATCTATGGGGTGACCTTTTATTTTGAAAACTGATCATAGACCTTTTGTAGAAATTCGGTCTGGCAAGAAAATGAAACATTCAACGGCTCGGATTGCAAGATTGTCTGCTAAGCTACTGGAGTTTACTTTTACGGTTGAGTACATTCCTGGTGGAAAAAATAGGAGGGCAGATTGTTTGTCAAGGTTACCCATTGAAGATAGTGATGAACAGGAATGGGAAACAGAAATTGAAGAGTGTTTTGTTTCTTGCGTGACTGAAAGTGACATGCCCTTGGATGAAAAATAATGGGTAAATGCTGTACTGAATGATAAGTCACTGTGTGAAGTGATGCACATGGTCAGGTCAGGTTGGCCCAAGGAGAAATGTTTACCGTCAGATTTAGAACCGTTTTGGAAAGTATCTGACGAATTATCCATTGAGGGTGAAAAATTAGTCAGAGGCAAGAAACGTGTTCCGCCAGTATGTTTGAGGAGGAATCTAATTGCTGCATCCCACGCTGGTCATCTAGGAGCCACAGTTACTAAAAGAAGGTTGAGATATGATTTTTGGTGGCCTGGGATGGATAAAGAAATTGATGACTATGTAAGAAATTGTACAATATGTTGTACCAGTGATAAGGTGTTGATCACTGAAGGTGTGACTGATACATTTCTTCCTTCTCCAGCGAGAGCTTGGCAAAAACTTGGTCTTGACTTTCTTGGTCCTTATCACATTTTGCCTCCCAACATGAGATATTTTGTGGTCATAACTGACCATCTATCCAGATGGGTAGAAGTTGAGAGAGTGAGGTTTCCAACTTGTGATTGATTGCTTAAAAAAAATCTTTAGTCGTGAAGGCTTCCCGGAACAGATTTTAACTGGCAACGGGGTTCAATTCGTATAATTGGAGATGCTTCAATTCTTGAGCAAGTGTGGTGTCATAAGAACACATCTTTACCATCCTCAAAGTAATGGCATGGTCGAGCGATTTAATCGTGTATTAGTAGACTGCATTCAAGCTTCATACATAAATCATTCGTCGGTAGATCAAGCTATCAAAGAATTAGTATGGTTTTATCGCACTACACCTCACATTGCTATAGGGAAAACCCCTTTTGAGCTAATGAGAGAAAGATTGGCATCAACGGAAATGTGTCCTTTTTGGATGGTAAAGTTGTTTCATGAGGGTAGTGACTTAAAAGAAATCTGGAAAGCTGCAGAACACAATGCTAATTGTAGAGGACTGAAGAGGTTAACTGATGAGAATAGCAGAAAGGGGAAGTTGCAAGTAGGTGATTGGGTGAGAGTAAAAAACCCTGTATTAGTCAGAAAAGGTTTATCCAAATTCAAAGAGTCTCAACAGATACGTGAAGTGTGTAAGAATGCTGTGAAATTGTAAGATGGGAGCTGGTGGAATACCTCACGCATAGCGTTGGATCCAGCTGCACAAAGTCAATCTGATGTCACTCAATCTAGTAATGTTAATAAACCTGATGTTAATGATAAACACAGATGTAGAACAAGTACAAGAATTTGTCAAAAGCCAAAGAAGTTTCAAGATTTTGTCATGTCATGAATATGTATAATTTTATTTAATTTATTTTAATTTCTGTTGTTTTGTGTAATTTTGTTAAAAAAAAAAAAAGAGAGAAATAATGTGGTGATCTCACTGTGTTGTGAAGGTCTGTCTGCTGGGGGCACGGAATATTGTGACATCATTACAATGATGTCATGGTGTTCCATGTTCCACAATGACAGTTACGGCTCTGTGCCCCTTTCGCGTATGGACATGTTACTTTGAGCTTCTTGTTCAAATAAACGAAGGAACTAAACACAAATCGTTGTGTGTGATTCATGTCGCCACGTTGTAAATCTACTACAAAATGTAATAGTAATGTACAGATTTACTCACATGAAAGTTTACTTTTGTGACTAGCCCATGTTAAGAAAGAAATCATTGTAAAGTTAATGCCTTTAAAAACTGGTCGGGATAGGATCCCATTTAAAAATCTGAGTTAATCATTGGGTCTTCAATTTCCGAAGGCGGCAGTTCCAGTAGCTGAGCCACTTCTCCTCCGTTCTCTCTATCTCTTTCTCCCAGGCTGCAATATCAGTGTTGTGCACACAGGGCAGCATTATTCTTTCATTGTTTACACAACACTAATAGGCTCTTAATAAGTGTTTTACTTTCAGGATAAAAAGAGTTACAGTCTCCTAAAATAAGTACCGGTGGTGCTCACCAGCTCCCTCCGGTTCCAATGAACCACTGATAAGGATATTGGCTGCTGGTTCTGTTTTTTCTTTGGATTTCACACCACTTTTTTGTCATTGACAATGTCACTGGTACGCGTGATGGCATTTTAAGTCTCTTTGTTCTGTTAATCACCCATCTCATCCCGTGATGTTT
Source organism: Pleurodeles waltl (assembly GCF_031143425.1). Classification (NCBI taxonomy): domain Eukaryota; kingdom Metazoa; phylum Chordata; class Amphibia; order Caudata; family Salamandridae; genus Pleurodeles; species Pleurodeles waltl. Next base: position 569,057,140 of record NC_090438.1, read on the forward strand.
TCATTTATTGGCTGCATTGAACGTTCCATCAAAAGTTCATGGAAAATCCGAGAGCCAGTTCACTCCAGTGGAGTGAGGTGAATGTTTTCATAAAATAACAGTGCAGGTGACAAATCTTCTTCAGGCAGGTCCATGGCAGTCAACACCAGGTCATATTATGAATCTTACCATGCAGCCAGATTGTGCTCCCAGGGGCATCTTAATGATTTTGGGAGCCCTAGGCCAACCGCATTTTGGGGACCCTGTTTATGATCCAATTTCAGCTCTTTTGTGCCCTCTCTTGTCAGGTCACTGACAGAGCACAGGCACACTAGTCCAAATTCTAAATGTGTTTGCATCTAATATTCAAGACTAGTGATGTGTGTTTTCAATATTGTAACACAGCAGCAGCTCACTAATATTACTGCAAATAATCTCTGTGACACCCTCGCATTTCTCATATGTGAGGTCATGTTTTGATCTACTTTTTTATGGGTGTTGCATGAAACAACACAACATTTCTCTGAAACATTTCTGTAATATGCTTTCATACATCACCCACATCAAAAATAAATGAAAGAAAAACAGTGTTTGAAGAAATCGGTTTAAGAATTATTCAAGGCGATCAGGGCAAGACTCCCTGCAGAACAGAACTGGCTCTATCTGGGCCCCCCCTAAAAAGTTGGGGCCCTGGTCCACAGCCCACTTTGCCCAGGCCTTAAAACATCTCTGAGTACTCCCCCTTATCCACTGCCTCCACCTGTCTTCCTGTGCACACGCTTTGGGTAACTGCAGACTGAAGGCTGGAGGGTAGAGACAGATGATGCTACAGCATTACTAGCACCTGCGCCGTGTGGTATGCATGCTCTGCAGACATGGCTTCCTGAGTGGGCGGGAAGACACAGCGAATGCTGAGAGATGGTAGCAGTATGACTGGTTGTAGCACTGATTTTAAGAAATCAAGGGCCAGATGTAGCAAAGTTTTGCAAGTCGCTAATGGCCCGATTCGCAATTTGCGACCTCGCAAAAACCAAAATGGGATGCAAAAATTGCATTTCCGAAGTACAAATAGCGATGCGAGCCATTACCGACTCGCAAAATGAGCGACCTAATTTTGCGACCCGCAAAGAGGAAGTCGCAATTTGCGATTCGCCATATGAAAAAGCCAGTCACAAATTGCGACTTGTCGCAAAAAGCCTATTTTGCTCATCCAGATCACCACTGATTCAGAGCAGGCGGTAACCAGAACGAAAGTATAAAAGGAGACCCAGAAAGCATCTGGGTTACTCAAAATGGCTGAACTGTATGTGATAGCATGGAGGAGGAGAGTCCACGCTGCCCAGCAGAGGATGAGGAGGACGCAGAGACAGGAGAGGATATACCGAACCAGGCAGACACTATTCCAACAAACTGAGGAGGAGATTTATGACAAATATAGACTGAGCAGTGCAGCAATATTAGAATTAATTGAACTACTCAATCCGCAGCTTGAACGACAGACAATGCGCGGCAGCGCCATCCCTACACATGTGCAAGTGCTATGCTCACTGCACCTCTTGGCCTCGGGTAGCTATCAGGGGGTGATTGCAGTGGCAGGTGGGCATCCCAAAGTGCACTCTCACGATTCTTCAGATGTTTCCTAGATGCCATACTCACACACATTTCCAAATACATATACCTACCCAGGAATGAAGCAGAAATTAACAGCACCAAGTTGGACTTCTACAGAATTGCCAACTTCCCCCATGTAATAGGGTGTGTGGACGGGACACATATACAAATTTGCCCTCCTGCAAATCTGGAATATGTGTTCCGCAATAGGAAATGTACCCACTCACTAAACATCCAGGTGGTATGCGACGCCCATAATGTCATTACTGACATTGTAGCCAAATTTCCAGGGAGTACACGTGACTCATACATATTCAGGGCTGGCGGGCGGCCTTCTGGCGGTCGCCCGCCAGCCCAGCGGGAAACCCAGAATACCTGCGGCGGTCTTTTGACACAGCGGTATTCTGGCGGTTCCAGCCAGGCCGGCGGCTTCTGCCGCCGGCCGGGGTCAGAATGACCCCCTAAGTCTGAATCTTCGGAGGTTGAAGAAGGTTCTCCTACAGATTGTGTTTTGAGCATTAACCATGCAGATTTGAATATTTGTAATAGGAAAACCAAACCAGGTTGTCAGATGACCATTGATTCATTCATTGATTTAAGCTCATCTTACTCAATTGTAAACAAATCTGTTTGAGATAACAATTTCTGTGAAAAATTAGGTAATAAGCTATTGTCACCAGATGTGTGTCCAGTGAGTTATACAGGGGAATAAATCCCCATGTTAGGACACAAAAATGTGTTGTTCATAATCAAATGTAGACAAGCCAAATGCAAGCTGTATGTTGCCAGTAGTGGACCCTCTGTATTAGGTTGGATGGATCAGAAAGCATTAGGTATAGTACTGAATTCCAACAGCGTGGAGCCTGTCATGTTGGAAGCAAGAGGGAAGGGAGCTCTCTAGCGTGTTTTTGGGCACATTGGTAAACTCAAGGGGTGTTCCTGCAAAATTGTATTGAAGGTAGGGGCAAAATCAGTGTGTCATAAAGTCAGAAACATACCTTTTAGGTTCAGAGATGAAGTGCAGTCTGAGCTAAATAAGTAGTTCAGGAATGGAATTATAGACCAGTGGAGAGTACTGAATCCTTGTCCCCTTTGGTTGTGGCATATAAGGCCTCTAGCCAAGTGTGTTTGTATTGACTTGAGGGACTTCAGTAGGAACATTGTTGTCAATAAATTCCCTTTACCACAAAATAATGAATTGCTTGTGCACACTAAAGGTGTGAAGTGGTTTTCCACTACTGATTTGACCCCAGTCTACCATCTGGTGACATTGCATCCTGAGAGCAGGGACATTACTGCCTTTGTAATCCTGTTTGGCTGGATTTCAGAGGTGAATGCACCAACTATTCAAGGGAGTGACAGGAGTTGTGTTTTTTCAGGACAGCATACTTGGTATGGGGAAAAACTAAGAAGATCATGATGATAAGCTAAGGAAGATGTTAAGCATTTTGAGGGAAAGGGGCCTGACTGCTGAATTGAGGAAATGCAAATTTGCAGTGGAATCGGTTACGTACCTTGGCCAAGAGGTCAGCAGAACAGGCATACAGCCAAAGAAGGACATCTTAAGCTCTATTACAGATGCTCCCCACCCCCACATGTAAGGATGAGGTGAGATATTTTCTAGGGTTGGTGGAATTTTATTCAAGTTTGTGAGGAGTTATGCTAGTAAGATGTATGATTTAAGACAGCTGCTTAAGCATTATTGTGAGTTCTGCTGGAGAGAGGAGTTACAAAAAGAGTCTGAGTATATTAAAAGTGAAATTTGCAATGTTATTATCTTACAGGGAATCATTGATTACTTCTGATGCCAGTGGGAAAAGATTAGAAATAATATTTGCGTAAATTTCAGAAGATGGGAGTATGTTTTGTCTTTTTCTCCTATTCTCTGTCACCCTCAGCAGAAACATTTTCATTGATTAAAAGTGCACTGCTTCTGTGTGTGTGGACAATGGAAAACTTCAGACAGTACCTGTGGGGATCTAAATTCATACTCTGCATGGACCATAAATCTCAAACAAAAATTGATACTACATCTGGAATGTTAAGAGCAACACCAAGGGGGTCATTACAATCCTGGCGGACGGTGTTAAAGCAGCGGTAATACCGCAAACAGGCCGGCGGACAAAAAAAGGGAATTATGACCCTGGCGGAAACCGCCAACAAAGACAGCCACTTTAACACTTCACCCGCCACGGCGGTACAGACAAGCAGCGCGGTGGTCACCGCCAACAGACAGGCGGAAGACAATGTACCACCCACAGTATTACAACCCGCCAATCCGCCACCTTTTCCGGGGCGGATTCACCGTGGATAAAAACACAGCGGAAACAGCTTTTGCTATGGGAAAACGCTCACCTTAACATATCCCACGAGGAACGAGGAATCCATGGAGCCGGAACTCCAAATACTCCCTGCCCTTGTGTTTTTGCTCTTCTACGACCAACAGCTACGTAGGCGCCGCAGACAACGGTGAGTACTGCACCTATGACATGGGGGGGAGGCAAAAGTTAGGGGGACACACACCAAACACCCCCACCCCCACCCTCGCATATTACAACATACACACCAATGCATTAACAAAAATCACAGTAACAACCCACAATCCCCCCGGAAGAATGAATACACAAAGCGAAAATCGGTCAAACAATGTATTGTGCCAATATACATGTCATACAAAAATATACAGATATATATTTGAAAATCAGTCATAATTATTTACAATACGAGAAGTAGTGCAGATATGTACATAACAATGTCCGTGCACCATCAGTCCAAAAATACATGGGCGAGGTCCACAAACGATACCTGACCACAATCGGATAGAACACTGCCGGGCCATCAGATAGAAATACTACAGGCACCTCAGGGGGAAGGGAAAGGGGGGCACCTCAGCCGGATGACTGCAAAGCCAGATCCACGACGGGGCTCCATGCCCATTTATGCCATCCTGGGGAGTGCAAAGCCACAGTCTCTCAAGTCTATACAGTGGGTGGTTTGCCCACTGTTACATCCTGGGGAGTGCAAAGCCACAGTCTCTCAAGTCTATGCAGTGGGTGAGTTGCCCACTGTTACATCCTGGGGAGTGCAAAGCCACAGTCTCTCAAGTCTCTACAGTGGGTGGTTTGCCCACTGTTCAATCCTGGGGAGTGCAAAGCCACAGTCTCTCAAGTCTCTACAGTGGGTGGTTTGCCCACTGTGCCATCCTGGGGAGTGCAAAGCCACAGTCTCTCAAGTCTCTACAGTGGGTGGTTTGCCCACTGTGCCATCCTGGGGAGTGCAGAGCCACAGTCTCTCAAGTTGATGCAGGTCTCTACTGGTCCCGGGGGGGGACTGGTGCCCAGACTGGATGAGTCTCCCCGTGAAAGGTCGTGTCCTGTCACTGTCCCAGCTGCACATGGGATAAGGATGCCTGATGTGGCGGGCCATTCATTCCTACCTGGTGCATTGCCTTGTTCAGCGGTGCTTTGTCATGGCGGTCTTTGCCCTGTTCAGCGGTGCTTTGCCATGGCGGTCTTTGCCCTGTTCAGCGGTGCTTTGACATGTCGGTCTTTGCCCTCTTCAGTGGTGCTTTGCCATGGCGGTCTTTGCCCTGTTCAGCGGTGCTTTGACATGGCGGTTCAGGACTGTTCAGCGGTGCTTTGCCATGGCGGTCTTTGCCCTGTTCAGCAGTGCTTTGCCATGGCGGTCTTTGCCCTGTTCAGCGGTGCTTTGACATGGCGGTCTTTGCCCTGTTCAGCGGTGCTTTGCCATGGCGGTCTTTGCCCTGTTCAGCGATGCTTTGACATGGCGGTTCAGGACTGTTCAGCGATGCTTTGCCATGGCGGTTCAGGACTGTTCAGCGGTGCTTTGCCATGGCGGTTCTGATAAGGACATTGGTGTGTGGCATGACGTTCTATACACTGTACATTGGTGTGTGGCATGACGTTTCATCATTGCCCAGCGGGGCTGTAGCAGCCGGGGCCCTCCAGGGCACTGACTCTGGCGGTGGCAGTGGTCTCCTGACCACTGACGATACTTGGGCCCTCCTGGGCTGTGACTGTGGCGGTGGTCTCCTGACCAGTGACGATACTTGGGCCCTCCTGGGCTGTGACTATGGCGGTGGTCTCCTGACCAGTGATGATACATAGGCCCTCCTGGGCTGTGACTCTGGCGGTGGTCTCCGGACCAGTGACGATACTTGGGCCCTCCTGGGCTGTGACTCTGGCGGTGGTCTCCCGACCAGTGACGATACTTGGGCCCTCCTGGGCTGTGACTCTGGCGGTGGTCTCCGGACCAGTGACAATACTTGGGCCCTCCTGGCCTGTGACTCTGGCGGTGGTCTCCCGACCAGTGACGATACTTGGGCCCTCCTGGCCTGTGACTCTGGCGGTGGTCTCCTGACCAGTGACGATACTTGGGCCCTCCTGGGCTGTGACTATGGCGGTGGTCTCTGGACCAGTAATGACGGTGCTGGCGGTTGTGTCTCGACCGCCGGAAATGATGGTGCAGTTCTCCGCCGTGACACTCACAACAGGCTGGGCAGACTTCCTCTGGCCCTTCCCAACCTTTGTTGGAGTCACAGCTGACTCTCCAATCCCCTTGGAACCCATGTCAGTTGTTTTCCCACCTGGAGTCTTAACACGGTCCAGTCGTCCACTCTCCAATTTTATAGCCTTTACAGGGGGTGGGCTGCCAGTGCCTTGGCTCCGGGTCCTATTGCCTGCCCTGGTGGCCGGTGCACTCCAAAAACCTTGAACAGGCACCACTGGTATTGGAGGCTTTTTGGCTGAGGCGCTACGACGGGACTGATGAATTGGAGGGGGTGGGGGCAAAAAGGTCAACTTTACAGAGGGACAGTTTCTGAAGAACACTGGGATGGGTAGCTGGAGGGGGTCTGGGAGTGGAGGAAGAGGAGGTGGTTGTCGGAGGTGTCACTTTAGGTGTTTTGGGTGCAGGTGCAGGTATTGGAGGCTGTCGTGAGGTGGATGGAGGTTGGGTGAGTGACTGCCAGCGTTTGTGTACTTTGGGAGGGGGCGTCACAGACACACTGGGAGAGGACACAGGGGACATGTAAATGGCAGTGGAGGTGGTGAGTGCAGGTGAGCGGCTTGTGGTGCTGGGTGTCCTGGTGCAATTCATGGTGCCTGTAGATGTGGTGCATGCAGGTGTGTGTGTAGACGAGACTGGGAGGGAGGAGGGAGAAGAGGAGGAGGGGGACACAGTGGAGGCAGTGGATGTTGTTGTGTCTGTATGTGGCTGAGGCTTGCGTGAGTGCTTGTGGTGTGTGTGGTGCCTATGTTTGCTTGAGCTACTTGTGTGTGTTGACTTGTGTGCATGCTGGTCTGTAGGTGTGCTTGGGATGGGCTGGGGTACAGGAGATTGGGCATGGGTGGAGGAAGTTGGAGGGGGGAGGCTAGACACAGGGACAATTGCTGGCATCAGTGCTGAGGCCAAAGATTGCAGGGTTCGCTGAAGGACAGCCTGACCAGAATGAATGCCTTCCAGGAATGCATTACCGTGTTGCAGCTCTCATTCTACACCCTGGATGGCATTCACAATGGTAGACTGCCCAACAGTGAGTGACCTGAGGAGGTCAATGGCCTCCTCACTGAGGGCAGCAGGGGTGACTGGGGCAGGGCCTGAGGTGCCTGGGGCGAAGGTGATGCCCACCCTCCTGGGTGAGCGGGCACGGGGCGAACGCTGAGGGGTTGCTGGGAGGGCGGTGCTGGTAGGGGAGGTGGCGGCTGTACCTGTAGAGGTGGGGGGCACAGATGGTGCCGCCACCACAAGGGAGCCCACATCGTTGAACGAGTCCGTGTCGCTGCTTGGTTATCCGGTGGCCGACGTGAAGCTCCCCTCGCCCTCCGATCCACTGGTGCATTCAGAGTTCGTGGTGTGGCCCTCCATGTGGGATGCAGCTCCCTCGTGCTCCGGTGCCACTGTACCTCCGCCTGTTGATGCTGATGTACAAAAGGACAGGGAGAGCAGACAAAGGGGGGGAGACAGAAGAAAGAGGGTTTTAGTGCATGGCATACCGCTACCGATGGCGGACAAGACAAACGCAGATGCCCCCTGCATTACGCCGTGCTCCTGCCCTCTGCACATGCAATTTCTGGGATATGACCTATATAGCAATGGTGGACATCGGCGCACATGGATGCCACAGGGGCAACTATACCTCGACTTGGCACTCTGCTGAGGTGGGGTAGAGTGCCACATGGGCTACATTACGGAGGGGCCTTGCCTACCGAACTCGCCCTGGCCTAGGGACACCCACAGCCCTCCTCCCCCACCCAGACACCTTCACTGTGCGCAAAGTCCGCAGAATGAGGTTGTACTCACCCCCTTGTGTCTGCTGTGATGCCCTCAAGCGCCCATCCAACTCCGGGTAGGCCACCGCCAGGATCCGGAACATCAGGGGGGTCATGGTGCGACGGGCACCCCTCCCACGTTGGGAGGCCATCCCCAGCTGAGCCTCCGCCGTCTTCTTGCTGCAGCAGCGAATGTCCTCCCATCTCTTACGGCAGTGGGTGCCCCGTCTCTGGTGGGCCCCCAGGGTCCGGACCTCCTTGCCGATGGCACGCCAAATGTCCCTCTTCTGGTGGGCGCTGACCTACATGACATGCACAAGGAAAGAGGAACAGTCATTACCAACTGCACCGTCGTTGTGAGTGGCCCCCTCCCTACTCTGGCCATGTGGCCCATTCATTCCCATGCATTAATGTTCTATGGACTCTGCCCCCTTCCCTCTTCCAACCAGCCCTCTCCACCCAGGCCTAGCCCATCCAACGTGCTCCCTGTGTACTAACCTGTTGGTCTGGAGGACCGTAGAGTAACGTGTACTGGGGGAGGACCCCATCTACCAGTTTCTCCAACTCCTGTGCAGTGAAGGCAGGGGCCCTTTCCCCAGATGCAGCAGCCATCGTCGCTTCCAGACCGAGGTCACAGCAGCACTTGCAGTGTAGGTCCTCTCCTGTCGAAGGTCAGGTATCTAGTGATTGAACGGATAGAAAATGGCGTGCACATCATCACCGCCAGCGCACCTGTTCATTGGCTCCTGGGACCCATAGGGTCCAATGTTAACCAATGCAGCACTGCGCTGCGGTCTACGACCGCCTACCGCGACGGTGTGTAACTCCAGCACTGTTACCCCACAATCCCATTGTCCCAGTTTAGAGGTCAGGCAGACGCCATTTCAGGGGCCCACATGGCTTCATTTCCTACTGCGTCACACATAGCTAGGCCTACACTCAGCACACATACAGGAAGGGTTTTGTGAGTGGTGTAGTCTTGTGTGTGACTGTGGGTACATACCTGGAGGAATAATGACTGTTTCTTCGCTGTTGTCCTTCGTAGGCACCGTCTGCTGGAACATATGAGAAGATGGCGGAATCCTCCGGTGTACCGACCGCTGGTGGACCTGTTGACAATGGAAGAGCGACATGTCATTGTAACCTACCGGTTTGACCGTGCCACAATCCAGGAACTATGTACCCAGTTGGAGCCAGACCTGATGTCACCAACCCGCCATCCGACTGGAGTCCCCCCTGACGTGCAGGTGCTGTCAGTGCTCCTTTTCCTTGCAAGTGGGTCTTTTCAGACAACAGTGGCCATGGCATCAGGGATGTCCCAGCCTATGTTTTCCAACGTGTTGTCCAGAGTGTTGTCTGCCATGCTGAAACACGTAAGGAGATAAATCATTTTCCCTGAGGTGGAGGATTTGCCTACAGTGAAAGGTGACTTCTATGCCCTTGGACATATCCCCAACATCATAGGTGCTATTGATGGTACCCATGTAGCTCTGGTCCCCCCACAGGAGTGAACAGGTGTACAGGAACAGGAAGAGTTATCATTCCATGAATGTCCAGATGGTCTGTTTGGCAGACCAGTACATCTTGCAGGTAAATACTATGTTCCCTGGCTCTGTGCATTACGCCTACATCCTGCGGAATAGCAGCATCCCTGATATGATGGGTCAACTCCAGAGGCACCGTGTATGGCTATTGGGGGACTCTGGTTACCCCAACCTTTCGTGGCTATTGACCCCAGTGAGGAATCCCAGGACCAGGGCAGAGGAACGGTACAATGAGGCCCATGGGCGGACTAGGAGGGTGATCGAACGCACCTTCGGCCTCCTGAAGGCCAGGTTCAGGTGCCTCCATATGACAGGTGGATCCCTATTCTACTCACCGAAGAAGGTGTGCGACATCATCATCGCCTGCTCCATGCTCCATAATTTGGCTTTGCGACGCCAGGTGCCTTTTCTGCAGGAGGATGATCTAGATGACGGTGTTGTAGCAGCTGTGGAGCCTGTGGAGCCTGTGGACAGTGATGAGGATGAAGCTGATGAAGAAGACAACGACAACAGGGAGTCAGTCATACAGCAATATTTCCAGTGAGACACAGGTGAGAACATTTTCATTTTTAGCATTACATTAACTTTCACACGTCTACCTCTATCCTGTTTTTCGATTTAAGTCAACATTTGGTAACTGAGTTTTACCCTTCCATTACGGTTTCACAGGTGTGGTTACCTACGTGTCAACTGCTTGCATCCTTCAAGGGCTTGTGATGTGTGACATAGGTATGTTAGCTTTAGAATGGTACACCCATTATGACACTGTCATTGATAATAAATTTTTGCTAAATCACAGACTGACTCCAGATTGTTTTGTGTTTCAAGGGTGTTTATTGAAGTGCTCAGAAATGGGAGGGGGTTGTAAAATGAGGATGGGTGATGGTGGAGGAGTGTCCATGGCAGAGTCCAGTCTATTAGTCTCACAGGTGCACTGCCCATCTGGGTATAGGAAGTGGAGCTGGGGCATTTAAAGTATGGACAGGGTAACAAAGTGGGACAGTGGGAGGACAATCAGGGTGGTCTCATTTCCTGGCGGGGTCTTGCCATCTTGCTCTGTCCTGTTCCTGGATCTCAGGGACCGCTTGTGTGGTGGTTGTCCGTCTGCAGGGGGTGGGGTGCTGGTGTGTTGGTCCTGTGGCGGGGCGTCCTGTCCACTAGCGCCGGCGGAGGTGGTGGGCAGTTCATCGTCCTGGCTAGTGTCAGGGGCCCCTTGGAGTGCCACGGTGTCCCTCAAGGTCTGCTGTATGTCCTTCAGCACCCCTACGATGGTGGCCAGGGCGGAGCTGATGGTCCTGAGCTCCTCCCTGAACCCCAAATACAGTTCGTCCTGCAGGTGCAGGGTCTCCTGCAACTTGTCCAGAACCGTTGCCATCGTCTCCTGGGAGTGGTGGTATGCTCCCATGATGGAGGATAGGGCCTCGTGGAGAGTGGGTTCCCTTGGCCTGTCCGCCCCCAGTCGCACAGCAGCTCTCCCAGTTCCCCTGTGTTCCTGTGCCTCCGTCCCCTGGACCGTGTGCCCACTACCACTGCCCCCAGGTCCCTGTTGTTGTTGGGGTGGTGGGTTACCCTGGGTGCCCTGTAGTGGTGGACACACCGCTGATTGACCTGTCCTGGGTAGGGAGGTTTGGGCCCGCTGGGTGGGTGCTGTGCTGGTGTTACCAGAGGGTGGAAGGTCGGTGTTGGGCAGTGCCTGTGCAAGGGGAACCGACTGTCCCGAGGCCCACGATGGTCCGGGCTGGTCATCAGGATCCAGTAGGGCAGAGCTGCTCTCGTCACTGTGGGTCTCTCCTGGGGGTGGAGTGGTGTTGTCTGGTCCCTCTGGTGTGGTGACGGTCCTTCGGGTTCCTGCAGGGGCATGAGAGCATGATTATTGCATGTGTGTGTGTAATGGTGTGCAATGGGTGGGTGTTTGTGTACCCCACTGCATGCATTCCTGTGTGTGGGTTTGTGTGGTGATGGTTGGGGGGGTGTACTGGGTATGTGCAGTGGGCATGCTTTAGTGAGGGGTGTCCATGCTTAGTTGTGTCATGCAGGGCTTGGTGTTGGGATGGGTGGTTTGTGTCATGGGTACATTAGTGAGGAGTTGTAGTGATAGGGGAGGGGATGAGGGAGGGGGTGTGTGATAGCATGCATGTAGGGTGGGGGATATGATAGTTAAGAATTGACTTACCAGTGTCCCATCCTCCACCGACTCCTGCGAGGCCCTCAGGATACAAGATGGTCAAGACTTGCTCCTCCCATGTTGTTAGTTGTGGGGGAGGAAGTGGGGGTCCGCCACCAGTCCGCTGTACCGCGATGTTGTGCCTGGAGACCGTTGAACGCACCTTCCCCCGTAGGTCGTTCCAGCTCTTCCTGATGTCCTCCCTATTTCTTGGGTGCTGTCCCACGGCGTTCACCCTGTCCACTATTCTGCGCCATAACTCCATCTTCCTGGCTATTGATGTGTGCTGTACCTGTGAGCCAAATAGCTGTGGCTCTACCTGGACGATTTCCTCCACCATGACCCTGAGCTCCTCCTCGGGGAAGCGGGGGTGTCTTTGGCGTGCCATGGGGTGGTGTGGGTGATGTGTGGGGTGGTGTATGTGGTGATGGTTGTGGTGAGTGTAGTGGTGTGTGGTGTTTTGTGCGTGGATGTTGTGTGGGTGATGGTGTTGTGTGCCTCTGTGTAGTGGGGTTGTCTATTCTGTGCTCTCTCTCTGTCGCCTTCGTGTCTAATTTTTTGTCATAGGGGTTTGTGGGTGATGTGGGTGTGTGTTTTATAGTTTTATATTGTATTGGGTGTGTGGGAGTGGTGTGTGTATGTGTATCAGGTGTGTGTATTTTGAATTGTCCAATGTGGCGGTGTTTTGGAGATGTGTGTGTATTTTGAGCGCGGCAGTGTGTACCGCCAATGGAATACCGCAGTTGAAAGACCGCCGCGTGGATTCGTGGGTCGTAATAGCATGAGCGTGTTTCTGTTGCCGTGGAGGTGGAGGATTTGTTTCCGCCAGTTTATCACTGACCTTTGGTGTGGCGGTGTTGTGTGGGTGTCTGAATTTCGGCGGATTCCAAGATGTGTGTCATAATAGTTGTGGCGGAATGCCGCCACGGCGGCGGTGTATTGGCGGTCTTCTGCACGGCGGTAAGCGCCTTTTACCGCCAATGTTGTAATGACTCCCCAAGTCTTGCCAGTGGTTATACGACGGAATGCCGACTGACAAAACAACGGGTGCCTAAACAACGAGGTCGGAACACCGACCTCGTTGTTACTACTAATGCCTTTACCACGAATGCCTTAACAACGATATTTCGTTGTAAAGGCATTCCTGGTAAAGTCATTAGTAACAGGTACCCATTGATCCTGCATGCCTCACCCCACCCCCCCAACCCCAACCCCACCCCAAAACCTAAAACCCCCGACCCCCCACCCCCTCCCCAAAACCAAAAACGCCCCACCCCCCGAACCCCACCCCAAAACCTAAAACCCCGACCCCCCACCCCCCCAACCCCACCCCAAAACCTAAAACCCCGACCCCCCACCCCCTCCCCAAAACCAAAAACGCCCCACCCCCAACCCACCCCAAAACCTAAAACCCCAACCCCCTCCCCAAAACCTAAAACGCCCCACCCCCCCAACCCCACCCCAAAACCTAAAACCCTGACCCCCCACCCCCTCCTCAAAACCTAAAACGCCCCAACCCCACCCCAAAACCTAAAACCCCCGACCCCACACCCCCTCCCCAAAACCAAAAACGCCCCACCCCCCCAATCCCACCCCAAAACCTAAAACCCCGGCCCCCCACCCCCTCCCCAAAACCAAAAACGCCCCACCCCCCCAACACCACCCCAAAACCTAAAATCCCGACCCCCCACCCCCTCCCCAAAACCAAAAACGCCCCACCCCCCCAACCCCACCCCAAAACCTAAAACCCCGACCCCCAACCCCCTCCCCAAAACCTAAAACGCCCCACCTCCCCAACCCCACCCCAAAACCTAAAACCCTGACCCCCCCACCCCTCCCCAAAACCTAAAACGCCCCAACCCCACCCCAAAACCTAAAACCCCCGACCCCACACCCCCTCCCCAGAACCAAAAACGCCCCACCCCCCCAACCCCACCCTAAAATCTAAAACCCCGGCCCCCCACCCCCTCCCCAAAACCAAAAACGCCCGACCCCCCCAACCCCACCCCAAAACCTAAAACCCCCGACCCCCCACCCCATCCCCAAAACCTAAAAACCCCACTTACCTGAGTCGTCGCCTCGTCATCTGCGTCGTCCTCCTCAGCCAATTCCCTTGTTTGTACCTTAACCATGCATGTTCATTATTCAGGACATGCGTGGTTAAGGCACAAAATAACGAAGTCGTGGTTAAAGAAAGCGTTGTTCCGCTTTCGTTAACCAGGACTTCGTTCTAAAAAAGTCGGCATAAAGGATCTTTCCCCTTGCCAGTTGGCTGCTTGATTATAACTATGCAGTAGAATATGTGCCAGGAGCACAGAACAAGGTTGCAGACCTCCTTATTAAGTCTCCTATACATATGGATGAGCATTTGCAAATGAGTGGGATGAGTATTGTGTAGCTCCAGTTGAAAATGCAAATTTATGTGCCATCTTAGAATAAGAAGAATGGAACAAGGAATATGGTGATGACCACGTATTTAACAAAATTAGAGAATATACGCAAGTTGGGTGTCCAAATAAATGTGTACTGGATGAAGTTTGTAAAACAATATTGGGGATTTAGGAGTGAACTTTCCATTACAGTATTTTGGTTCTTGTTAAGAAGTAGTAGGATAGTTCCACCTAGCACCATGAAGACGGAAATTATAAATTTGATGCACGAAGGCCATCTTGGAATCATTAAGGCTAAATTAAGAGTGAAAGCTTCTTATTGGTGGCCTGGAGTGAATGTGCTGACTAGAGTCAAAGGACCTTGAGACCGTCTCTGTGTCCGATTGAGGTCCATGTGAATTTCTGGCTATTGATATACTGCAGACTATTTTGGATCTCTATGGTGCACCACAATTTGTGGTAGTGTTGTTTCCAAAATGGCCAGAAGTGGATTCTAAAGCTGTTGTGCATTTCTGAAGAAAGTATTTATTAGAGAAGGAATTCCTAAGGTGTTATTGAGTGATAATCATCTTCAATTTTGTCAAGTTACACAAAATACTTTTGGGTCAAGATTGGGGTGGGAAGCAAACATAACTCATTATATTTTCTTGTCAGCAATAGGGGAATGTAACACTTCAATAGGGTTAACAAGGGAAGTGTACAAATTCCCATGAGAACTGGGGTGAGATGGAAGGTGGAACTCAGCAAATTGGGATGGGCATACGGGATCACCCCTGTGCTTACAGCTTACAGTCCCTTCAAAGTACTCAGACGAAGGGAACTGCTTACCAACAATAATATTGCTTGACTGTCAGGATACGGGAAAAAAGAGTGATCATGCAAAGTAGTTAAAGAAAACATTAAGAAAGCACAAGTTGTTTACAAGTTGTTTACAAGTAACAGTATGACAGTAAACATCGTGTGAAGAGTGTTGCCAAAGAGTGAGTGGTGTCAAAATGTTCCCAAAGGCAGTTGAGTTGAGTAATAAGAAAGTGTGGTGCTTTGGCAAGTTGGTGAAGTGCAGTATAATTCTTATATGGAGAATGATGCTGTTGCAGCTAACGCTGAATGGTGGGATGATGTTAACTGTTTGGATAAAATGGATGTAAACAGGGAGGAAAATGGTTGTGAGGAAGTGAATATTCCAGGAGTATCTGACCTGGGTGCTGGGGTAAATTACCTATTTTGGATGAAGTTGCAGGCGATTGTGACGGTCACCCTAGTAACAATATCCCATCTCCTAGGCTTACTAGGGGTGGAGGGGGGTAGTGCAACCGGGAAAATACAAGGATTTATTTATTGGTTGATGTGTAAATGTGTTTATTTATTAAGAGTGCTATTTTACTGTTGAATATAAAAATTCAAAGATTTTATTGTGGTTTAATGTGTTAGATGTTTATATAGTTACAATTATTACTGTATTGTCGGTATTAGGAATGCTGTTTTATTGTTGAATGTAAAATTTAATAAGTTGCTATTAGGATGGAAGAAGTGTAGAAGAGCCTTGTTATCAAGGCACAAGTTGATGGGTGCCGTGGGTAGGCTGTGTTTACCCACTTTTTTCCATCTACCTGCCAAGACATTGGGCCCCACAGAATTATGCTGAACCTGTCTCAGTGTCATTTTTAGACACCAGGACATATTCAGCCATGCCTACACGTTGTTTGTTTTCATTCTGAGCAGCAACATGCAGACGGTGAGGAGGCTTTCATATTGCGGATTCCAGCTGGACCCCATACAAAGGATGAAGATAAGTGGCCTTCAGACCTTCTTTTGTCTGGAGGCTCACACCTACCTGCAAATGAGAAGGAAAGGAAAGTCACAGCTTGATATTATTTTACAGGTACTTTCCAAAGGCATGCTTTTGACTTTTATTGGTCACCATAGATACGAGATATGCATGCACTGTAAGAATGTCAGATATGTTGGTCGGTCCCAATTTTTACACAAATAACAATTTAAATATCACTAGTTTGGTTTATGTCTTTTGTGGCAGTACTCATCCTAGGCCAGGGTGTCTGGGTGCTTTACATCACACATACACATTATACATTGACAACAAGTCATATGTGTGTAAATCAAAGTACAGGATGTGTTACATATGACAGTGAGGATTATAAGGTGTAGGAGTCGCGTGCCCTTCATAGCTCACTGTGCTTTATTAGAAGGATTACAATTTATGAACTGCAAGTAATAAAATGATGTCTGTGTTGAAAGCAGTAGCCCCCTTATCCGTCAACATAAAATACAAATCTGTCATCTGTGTGTCACATGATGTGCTTTGCAGGATTCATATTAACCCTATATGCTACTTTGATTCAAAATTGAGACTAGACAAAACAATGATCTCTACAGCAAGTGCATTAATCTCCAGAATTATCTTACAATTTTTTGTATTCCCTCATATTTACTGGGCACACAAAGATCTATACAGCAGGAGCGTTAACCCCATAAGGTATTTTAAAATGTAGACTAGGCAACCAATTAAACAGAACAGATTTACTGCCATGCTTCTTGTTGCCAATTTCTTTGTAGTAGTTTAAAACAATAAATGTATTAGCTGAGGCCCAGAACTTATGTTGGGATTGCATAACTTTTTTTGTCACAACTTTGATGCAAAATCTCACTGCTAAACATATGTGGGAGGTCTTAAGATCTGATCTCACTACATTTGATGTCCCTTGCTGTGAGGTCATGGGTTGTGGTGCCACTTTCTGTGATAACATGTGCGATGTTATGCTCTGTGATATCACGAGCTGTGATGTCACTTGCATACTGCCTAACTTGGTTGGTCCCCACACTTAATTATTTAAGACTTGTGCCCTGATTGTATCCACATTGTTAGACCTGGCCCTATTTTCACAGTTCTCCCCAAACGTTTTGCCTTTTTCCTCCTATTATTTTCTGACTTGTTTTTGTTGGCTGTAGGACTCTGGGCACCTTACCACTGCTAACCAGTGCTAGAGTGCATATGTTCTCTGTCTAAAATGTACTGGTGGTCGGTGTATCCATGATTTGCATATCTGATTTACTAGTAAGTCCCTAGTATAGTGCACCAGGTGTGCCCAGGCCCAGTAAATCAAATGCTACATGTGGGCCCACAGCATTGATTGTGCCACCCACATGACTAACCCTGCGAACATGCCTCAGGCCTGCCATTGCAGTGACTGTGTGTGCAATTGTACACTGCCATGTTGACCTGGCAAGTGCACCCACTTGTCACGCCCAAACCTTCCCTTTTACTACATGTACGTCACCCCTAAAGTAAGTCTAAGGAAGCCCCATGGGCAGGGTGCAGTGTATTTAAAAGGTAGGACATGTACCGTTGTGTTTTAAATGTCCTGATAATGAAATACTGCTACATTTGGGTTTCACTATTGCAAGGCCTATCTCTCCCATAGGGTAACATGGGGATTGCCTAGAGATACCTTTTAATTGAAATTTACCTTTGGGAGCAGATAGAGATGTGGAGTTTGGGGTCTCTCAACTCCCATTTTAAATATGCATCTTTTGGTGAAGTTGTTTTTTAATTATAAGTTTGAAAATGCCACTTTTAGAAAGTGGGCATTTTCTTGCTTAACCGTTCTGTGACTTTGCCTGTCGGCTGAATACACATCTGGGTCAGGATGACAGTTGGGCTTTTTGTGTATTCACTCTAGAAAGACACACAAAGGGAGCTGAGGTGTGCCCTGCATATCCTGATGGCCCTTCACCAGGCTGATGGGTCTTCCTGAGCTAGAGTGGTGGGAGAAGCTGATACTTGCACCTGAATAGGGTGTGGTCTGTCCTCACACAAAGCAGTCCCTAACCCCCTGAAGTGTGTCTGGGGGCAGGGAAAGGCAGTCTTGTGCACTACAAAGACCTCTTTGAAGATTGCCTACTTCAAAGACAGAAATAAGTCTACCTACTGGACCTCTGACTCCACATCTTTAGAACATTTTTGGACTAAGGCTATTCTGCCCAGAAGAAAAGTTGGATGCTGGAGGAGGGACTGCCACTCTGCCTGTTGCTTTGTTGTGCTGGCCTGCTGCTTGCTCCTTTTGTCCTGGGAGTGAAAGGACTGGACATTGCTTTCTACATCCTGCTTTCCAAGGTTTTCCAAGGGCTTGAACCGAACTTGCCTCTTGTTAAGAAGTCTTAAGGACACCAAAAACTTCACGTGCCAGCACCTGGGCTCTCTTTCTTAGAGTCCTGACTTGCCAAGTGATTTCAAATCCAGTCCATGGGCCCTTGGAAGTGAGCTGTGGTGCTGTGCTGTAGTGCAACTAAGAAGTAACAAAGCACATCGACTCCAAGAGCGATTTCGGAACCAGCGCCACTGTCTGACTCCGTGCTGCTTCCTGAACCGGAGCCATGGTCCCCGCTGAGTGCAATGATTGTGACCTACAACACAGACCCAATGCCACCACAGCACCTCCAAAGTCCCGCTACATCATGAGTACCAAGTGCCTTGTCACCAATGTCTGTGACACCTTACTTCGACTCCGCCGCAGCACCTGTGGCCCCATGGTATGATCACAACACCGCAAAGTCGACGCCTTGCATCTTGACTGGTTGAATTCACAGGGTTGTAAGGAACCAATGCCGCGCCACCAACACCACATCACCTCCCTTGCAAGTATAAGGAACCGACGCCTCACCCCCCATGCCTAGCAATAAGGAACCAACACCTCATCTCCCCAGTAGCAGTAAGATACACCACACTGGCTCCAGCTGTGCCTTACCACCCCGACTCCACGCAACATCTTTATTTCCTCATCGTTTTCCAAGGTACTGTACCTGGGGTCCATGCGACTTGGTGACTGGCCCACACTCCTTTGCGAGTTGGACTGTTGGGAACGACTCTGTCAAGACAATGTGATAGCCTCAGTTGGAGCTTTTGTTTTTCTAAGCGCTTTACTAAGATTGAATCTTTGAAAATTCCCATCTTTACTTGTGTATGTTGGAGTTTTGGAGTTTTGATCTTGTTTTACTCAGATAAATATTGGCTATTTGTCTAAACTGGTGTGAACTACTTTTGTGCTGTTTTCACTGTCTTACTGTGTGTGGGTACACATACTTTATACATTACTTCTGAAATATGCCTGACTGCTTGAGCCAAGCTACCAAGGGGGTTAGCAGGGGTTAACCTAGCTGTGTGACTGCCTTACCCTGACTAGAGTGAGGGTCCCTACTTGGATAAGGTGCAAACCACTGCCTACTTGAGACCCCATTTCTAACATTGGTGATCAGTGGTGAGGATAGGACTTGTATTTGTATTTGACATTCAGTGATTGGTGTGCACTACTTCGATATTGCAGACCATTAAGCAACCACATACTGTTTTTTCCTTTTTGGCATTCTCTTTTTTTGCCTTCTGGGATTCTTGGGCAACTTCTGAGTTTCATCCACAATCATGTCTCAGTCTGGTGAGCCATCAGCAGTTATTGCAGATTTGATGTTTGAGCAGGAGAGGGTGACACCCTATATGGGGCCTCTGCTCAAAAAGGTCTGCAAGGAGTTCAGGTATCCTTTAAAAGGCCTCACTCGAAAGGAGGAGCTGGTAAAGCTGAAACACCCTTCCATGAGGATGCCGGCTCCGAATGGAGCCAGCGGAGTGGAAGGGGTGCAACGGGTGCAGTTGCACCGTCGTGATTTTCAGTGTCTGCATAGCAGACACTGAAAATCTTTGTGGGGCCCTGTTACGGGGGCCCCTGCAGTGCCCATGCCATTGGCCCCCAGGGGCCCCACGACACCCCATACCGCCATTCTGTTCCTGGCAGCCAAAACCGCCAGGAACAGGATGGCGGTATGGGGGTCAGAATCCCCATGGCGGCGCAGCAAGCTGCGCCGCCATGGAGGATCCCCCAGGGCAGTGGGAAACCGGCGGTACACCGCCGGTTTTCCGTTTCTAACCGCGGCTGTACCGCCGCGGTCAGAATGCCCATGGGAGCACCGCCAGCCTGTTGGCGGTGCTCCCACGGTCGTTGGCCCTGGCGGATTTTACCGCCAGGGTCAGAATGACCCCCTTAGACTTTTCCACCACACACTTCACAGACTTCTATTTCCTCCTGTACAGCTTTGGTCTTCGGCAGGATGATCAAAACTGCCACGTCTGAAACAATAAAGGTTCCTGTTCGTCTTTTGATCTTGAACATAATGCTTTTCTGACCACTCTTGGTCACAGACATCTACTCAGGTTTCGAAGTAACCTTGCACACGACTGGACTGCCAGCATCATGTGCTGTATTGGGTGCACTATTTATAGTAGCTCCTTGGCCCATATTTAGACAGTTTTGCCTTCTTTGCGATGGCAACAACTTCTTATAAGGAAGCATCACCTTTTAACCCATAATCTCTCTTGGAGATTAGAATCACTGGTATGCATGATAACTTGACCATGTATAAGTTTTTCATGCAAAATCCCAATCTTACAAGTAATAGCAAATTTCTTTAATGTTTCAACATAGTCATCAATTGACTCAGAAACACCTTGCTTGCGTTGGCAAAAATTAAACCTGTTAATAGCCACACACGCTGTCAGCTGAAAGTAGTTCTCCAGATCTTCTATTGTATCCTTGAACACATCTTTTTCTCACTTGTTCTAACGTTTGTATCTATTCGTTTATAGTGTCTGGTGTTCCCTAGTAGTCGCTCACACTCGTCTCTGTACATTTGTTGTGGGAGAATCACTGTAGCCCCACCCTTATCTGCTGGTTTTATAATGATGGTGGGGTCAGCTGTGAGGCCCTTCAGTGACTCTATTTCGATTTGGCTCATATTGTGGAATATTTTGTTGGGTGCTTCAGTGAGACCGTTGATTCTTAGGGATACTGATTTTTCGAAAGCCAGTACCTCCGGGGGCATTTGCCCTGCCGGGGGACAGAAAGTAGACTTGGGACGTAGTCCCGTGTTCTGTGTGGGAGTGTCATATTCCTTCCCAAGGAAGAAGGTCTTTAGGCGGATCTTACGGAACAGGCCCGCTAGTTCTGTTCTAGTTTTGAATAAATCAACCTTCGGGGTAGGTACAAAGTTCAAACCTTTGTTTAATGCTAGAATTTCGGTTTGGCTCAAACTCCGGTTGCTTAGATTGATGATGTTGCTTGTCTTTTCAGGGGCCAGTTTCACTTTGTCTTGCTGGTCCCTGGGACGGAATCCCTGTGTAGTGGATTTTCCAAGGCATCCTCTTTTGGGCGCCACTGTACCTCTTTTCTCCTCCCCCTGTCCCTCCCGTGACCTCTGTCTAAAAAAGGCGGCGGGGGTTCGGAAAAGGACCATTGGGCTGGGTGTTGCAGGTAGGGTGCTTGATATTGTTGAGGAGGGCCATATTGATTTGGCCAACCCCATTGTTGGTTAAAATAAGGCGGGTAAACGGGAGGTGCCGGTGGAAAGTTCCATCCTCCTCGACGTTGCCCACGCCGCCCACGGCGATGTCGTATGTTTCCTGAAGAGTTGCTGTCACTGTCTGAGCTGATATTGCCCCCGGATGAGGTGTCAGAAGTGTTGGTGGAATTCTTTGCTACATAATCAGGTTTAGTGTAGGGATATATCCTTTCCAGGGAAAAACGATTCAGATCTTTTTGGAATTTGGCTATTTTTTGCTGAGTTAGGTATTCTTTATATTCATTCATGTTTTTGTTTACCTCCTCCAGTTTCTTTTTGAAGGAGAGAATACTCACACCTGACTTCAGGTTGTTCTCACTGGTTTTTATCTGGACCAGTAGGGTTTCAGAAAGCCTAGTGGCTGTTTTTATAATTAATATCAGCCAATCTCGAGTGCATTTCCATGCTATAAGTGACCAATCTTTACGAAACTCAAAGTCGTCAAGGAATATGCGGGGCTCATTAGTGACGAGTAGTCCGTTTGGTGCAGAGTTACTACGGAGGTATTCCGTGAGAACAGCTCCATGTAGTATAGTCTTAACTTGGGAGCGTTTTCCCTCCTAATGCGTACCGTGCATTACCTACCTCGATGCTATTGCGATTTAAATTTTGCAACCAGCACTTCTGCCGCATGCATGAATTTTGACACGTGTGGAGTGGTGTGCTGTGTTTTATTATTCACTATGTTTTGGTCTGTTTTCATCCCTTTTTCTTTAGGTCCTCCCCAGATATTTTCTTGGTTAAGGTAGGCCCTCCCTTCCCTATGTGATTATTTTCGCAGTGTTTAAGTAGGAATCACTACAGGGCTCCAATGCCCTGATGAATGCCCAGAGACTTTCCATAGCTCCACCATAAGGGCAGAAACATGTCGGCTACCCCATTTTAGACAGGTGACCTTGTGAGTCATTGCTCTCACACTGGTTCCCCATCCCTTTTTAACCACACCACACAGGACCCCCATTCAAGTTACCCGGGTACCTGAGTAGGTGTTTTTATTTCCCTAGTATAGCTGGATCCCTATTTCCAGGAATAAGATTAATTTACGCACTCCCTCCTGTTCTTTTAACAGTGAGGTCGAGTCCGCCCAGGTGGCACTGTCCTACCTGGGTGGGGCTAGGTGGTCATATGATGAAGCATGACACTATATAGTGTGTGAGACCACCTAGTCCGTAAAGGAAACTTTCCTTTCCTTGTTTTTTCCCCAGCTCCTCTCCTTCCCCCCAGACCGAACATCACTACACAGCCCACCCAATTTTCACCTCTAGTTGAGGACTACGAGTG
The DNA here is from genome assembly GCF_031143425.1 of Pleurodeles waltl. Classification (NCBI taxonomy): domain Eukaryota; kingdom Metazoa; phylum Chordata; class Amphibia; order Caudata; family Salamandridae; genus Pleurodeles; species Pleurodeles waltl. Next base: position 569,079,800 of record NC_090438.1, read on the forward strand.
GTCTAGCGTTACAATTAGTACACTACTGACCCCCCTACTTTATAAACAACCCCGTACTCCCCTTTTTTGTGATTGTGGTCTGCTGTCTCCAGCAGATTACCATCCCTGTGAGGGTGGCCATTCCCAATGTGGTCGCAAATTGCAACCTCCCTCATGAATATTCATGAGGTAGGTCATTTGCTACCACATTGTGAATCACAAACAGTGTAAAGTACACTGTTGTACATGAGGTTTTGTGGCTCGCAATTTGCGACTCGCAAACGAGTCGCAAATTGTGAGTCGCAAAACTCTGGGTTGTACATCTGGCCCATAATGAGGGGTTTATTTTGTTATAGAAATTATAGTTAGTGCTGTAGGAAGAAAAAGGACATGTTTTAAGTGAGTTCTCAAATATCTTCCTCTTCTATTTCATTAAAACATTCTGACATGTACTGAAACATGCACTTTCAACAAAGCTGCAGACTGCCAGTTAACTCCCTGGTGCTCAGCAGCTTTACTACAGTGTTCTAATGAGCAACTAGCGTGCTACCATTCTGAAAAGTGTGGCACATCTGAATGCCATCTTATTATAATTGAAGTGGAAAACTGAAAGGATTTTCTACTGAGGAAACTGCAGTAAATGAGGAAATTAGGGAGCTTCATAGCAAAGAAGTCTCCCAAGATGGCCACCAGAGAAAAAACAAACAAATGTAGCACAAATATCATCCAAATATAGCCCAAGTATAGCCCAATGACAAAAGTGTGCAAAACACGTATTTTTTTTTTTTTTTTTTTTGTTGTTTTATAGGGTGCAGTCAGGAGTGTCACACTTTTGTAAAAAAGAATGTCAGCAATCTAGTTGTTCATTAGAAAACTGTAGGGAGGCAGAGTCAAGGGCATGCACTCGAATAATTGAGGCCAGGGGAGGGTACAGAGGCAACAACCTGAACATGCTGGGCAGGTGGGAGGGGCAGTGGCAGCACAACGGACCATGGAAGGTAGGGGAAAGAGGGGCAGGGGCAACAAACCAACCATGTAGGACAGGCATGAGAGGCTGTGGCAATATATCAAACCACTGAGGGCAGAAGGAAGAGGGAGTGGCAGTACAACCATATATGTCAACAGACCTGATTCAGGCAGGAGACTCACAATGTTTTTAACAAAATCTCAATCTCACCAAGTTCAAAATGTTGACAAGTATAGTACATTGGATTACGCAGGCCAAGAAGAATGGCGTAGGTAGATGGACTTGGATAACAGAGGGTAGGAGGGAGATGGGCAGGGGCACAAAACTGTCCTTATAAGTCAGGCATTAGGGGTTGCAGCAGCAGAAAACCACACAGGGCATGCAGGACAGTAGTGCAGCACAATGGACCATGGAAAGCAATAGGGAGGGGACAGAGTCATTCACATGGACAACAGAGAGCAGAGGGGAAAGAGGCAAAGGCAGCAATCTGTCCACACCGGACAGATAGGAGGGGCATTTGCAGCAATCTGACCATACCAGACAGATCAGGGTGGTATTTGCAGCATAACGGACCATGAAGGGGAGGAGGTAGGGTGCCAAGACACAACAATGGACTGGACAAGGCAGGAGGGTGAGGATAGGGGCCTCCACATGAAAGAAACAGAGAGCAAGGGGTAAAGGGGCATGGTAGGAGCAGCAAGCTGACCATGGAGGGCAGGTGAGACGGGCACTGGAAGCACAACATACCATGGAGGGCAACATTGAGTCAATAATGGCATACACACAGACAACGGAGGGATGGTGGAATGGGTGCGGAGGCAGCAAGATGACTACACAGTCCAGGTAGGAGGGGTTGTAGCAGCACAGAATACCATGCATGGCAAGTGGACAGTTAGTGGTATCACAACGGCCATAGTGGGCAAGAGAGAGGGGACAGGGGCATACACAAAGGACCATGGAGGACAAAAGGGAGGGGTAGGGACTGGACACAGACTAGAGAGGTCAGGGGAAGAAGCTTTACAACAGACCATGCATGGTAGGCAGGCAGAGCAGTTTCAGCACAACAGAGCATGGAGGGCAGAAGGGAGTGGTAGCAAAATGGACCACAGAGGACAGGAGGAAGGGAATAGGGGCATGGAACTTGGACAGGCAGGGTAGCATTGGCAGAGGCAGGCGGTAACCATCTGACCATGCTAGGCAGATGGGAGAGGCAGTGCCAGCTCAGCGGAACACTCATAGTAGCTAGTAAGGACAGTGGTAGGTCTATGGAACATGATGGACAAAAAGGGAGGGAGCAGGGACATGCACACAGCCATTGGAGGGCAAGGAAAGGTGGGTAGGGGCAGCAAGCTAAGCACAGAGGCTAAGCAGGAGGGCAATACTGGGAGATAGAATTGGGCAAGGAAGGGCAGGAGGAGTGGGCAGGGACATCAGGATAAATGGAGGGCAGTAGCAGCATATCAGACCAGGCAGGGAAGGAGGAAGGGGGCTAGTGCATGGACTCGGGCAACAGAGGGTATTGGAGGAAGTGGATGGGGCAGCAAGCTAACTGTTTAGGACTGGCGGGAAGGGCAGTAGCAGATCAACAGCCACACAGGGCTGTAATTAGGGAGCAGGGGCGTGAACTTTGACAACGGAGGAGCGGGGGCAGGAGCAACATGCGTGGCTGTGGGCAGCACAATGGCAAGCCAGGACCTGCTTTCAACCCCCCACCCCCATTGTGCATTCTGATGGGTATCTTAACGTTAAAAAAACCCTGGCAGTTTACTGGAAAAACCAAGAGACGTTAAAGTTATGAAATAGATAAAACAAATTCACTAAAAAGGAAAAGGTTACAGGGATGTTATAGTTAGGTTCAGATTTAACACACACAAAACCAGAGAGGGCTCGAGTTATTGTTACCTCAGGTCACGAGTTATAGTTCCTTGAAATAACTCTAATTACTAGCTGATTAGCTATGGTTTTGTGCATGTAAAATCTGAACCTAAATATAACGTCCCTGTAACCTTTATCTGAAATTAACTATAATGTCCCTGTAACCTTTGTTTTTTTTGTGAATATATATATATATATATATATATACATATACTATGTAGTCATAGATATGGAATTTTTTCCATAGATGGAACATTTTTTGTTTTGCCAATTTGCTAATAACTTTCGCACCGTTTGATGAATGTTCATGAAATTTTCACAACGTATACTTTTGCCAGTTCAGCTGTTGTCTTGAATGTTTCAGGGTGATCGGTGAAAGGGGGGCCAAAATAAAGAGGTGGGGGTGAAACACTTTTTATCCATTCTGTGTCTATGCGAATTTTGCATTCTTTAGACATACCTACAGCACCAACACCCTCAACAGAATTACAAAAAAATTGCCACGAAGCTAGAGCCTTTTCCACCGATTGTGATTTTGGTGGTTTGGTGGAAATCTGTTCAGTAGTTTCGGAGTAATTTAAGGAACAAAAATATAGATATCTAGCATTGCAGATTCTCTGCGGATCCACCGCGGATCCACGCGCCACAGCGAGAATCTGATTGGTGGCCGAAACCTGACAGGAACATTGAGGCTGCCATTTTATTTCATCAGAAAATGACCCCCAGGGCTGAAATCTTGAGCGAATGTAGATGATGGGGCCAGGGTAGAGGTTCCCTGACCCAATGGGGGTTACATAGTTGTATAAAAAAGAGTGAAAATGGTCTTCATTTGCCTTAAAATGTTTTTTTTTTTTTTTTTTTTTTTTTATGATTTCCAAAATCTGCGAATCCATCCATGGATGCGAATCCATCCGTGGGGCTCATCTTGACCTTTGGTGTAAATCCACAGGTGGGTCAGTGGATTTCACGAAACATCCCAAAAAATAGATAAATTCATGCACTTATTCAAACCCCCAGGAAAACACTCTAACATCTACTCTCACACCCAGAGAGACATTGTTACATCCACTCTGACACCCACACAGATACTCACTTACCCACTCTCACACCTATGCAGACATTCTCACGCTCACTCTTATACTCAGAGACACACTGTCACATGCATGTTCAAATCCAGACTCATCCTAGTACAGTTACTCTCACACACAGGCTCTCTCACACTCACTCTCAAACTCAGAGAGACGTTCTCACGCTTTCTGTCACACCGACAAACACATTCTGACACTCAGTCTGACACCCATACGGAGACTGTTAGACTCAGAGAGAGATACTCTTACCCCCACTCTCACATGAAGCAGACACTGTCACAGTCCTCCTCATACCAAGACCGAGACTATGACACTTACTCTCACACTCAGACACACTCACACATAGTCTCACACCCAGAGACACACTTCCAACACTCACTGTCAAGCCCCCACAGACACTCTCACGCTCACTCTCACACTTAGAGAAATACTCTTGCACCTACTCTGACATCCAGGGAGACACTGTCACACTCCCTCTCATGTCCAGACAGAGAGTCTTATATTCAGTCTCACACTGATATAGACACTCTGACACATAGGCGGTCATTCTGACCGCGGCGGGTGGCGGTCGCCGCCCGCCATGCGGTTACCGCCGAATGACCGCTCCGCGGTCAGGAGACCGCAGCGGCCATTCTGGCTTGCCCGCTGGGCTGGCGGGCGACCGCCAAAAGGCCGCCCGCCGGCCCAGCGGGAAAGCCCCTGCAACGAGGATGCCGGCTCCGAATGGAGCCGGCAGAGTTGCAGGGGTGCGACGGGTGCAGTGCCACCCGTCGCGATTTTCACTGTCTGCCAAGCAGACAGTGAAAATCTGTATGGGGCCCTGTTTGGGGGCCCCTGCACTGCCCATGCCAGTGGCATGGGCAGTGCAGGGGCCCCCAGGGGCCCCACGACACCCGTTCCCGCCATCCTGGTTCTGGCGGTGAAAACCGCCAGAAACAGGCTGGCGGGAAGGGGGTCGGAATCCCCATGGTGGCGTTGCAAGCAGCACCGCCATGGAGGATTCCCTGGGCCAGGGGAAAACCGGCGGGAAACCGCCGGTTCCCCTTTTCTGACCGCGGCTTTACCGCCGTGGTCAGAATAGCCCTGGAAGCACCGCCAGCCTGTTGGCGGTGCTTCCGCTGCCCTCCGCCCTGGCGGTCAGAGACCGCCAGGGTTGGAATGAGGGCCATAGTCTCACACCCAGAAACACATTTGGACATACACCCTCACATGGAGACATCCACTATCACATTCACTCTCACAGCAGAATAGATACTGTCACAGCTGTCACACAGCTAAAGAGATGCTGTAAATTCCAGTGTCCAGACAGACAATCAGTACAAAAGGGTCCTGGGGCCAATCTGTGGGCACTGATAGACATAAATGAGTTAGGGTATGTGTTTTATTACTAAATAAATTTAAATTAATATGGCACATAGAAACAAATGTGGACACAATGTTAGAAATAGTTTTTTTTGTTGTGGGGATACCCGGGTGGATCTGCAGATCCGTAGGACATTTAAAAAAATAAGTATTTTAAAAAAATATTTATTTGTGTATGGTTAATGTTTTGGTTTAAGAAGTGTTTATGATGTGTAGGGGACTGCTACTGATGATAGAGGATGCAGTCTCTCAAGTTATGCAGGAACACCTTGTTGCTTTTGTCTTTTAGGTGAAATCCATCATTTCTGTATATACCCTCCATGTCAAATCATAAGTTGTGATATAAGTAGCTCATGGTATATTCTCTGAGGAATGCAGAAACAGTTTTACTAACATGTGTCCTGGATTTGTCAAATTGTGGGCAAAATTGAGTTGACTAGTTCCACTTCTGCCTTTGGCAAATGTTTGAAAATACAAAGACATTGTGCAAGAAAAGTGTCATTCATTTTCCAAAGTTATCCTTCAATAGAATTTCCAAACCAACCCCTATACCTGTGTCTAGATCATTGTCACCACAGTGCACCATCTTAAGGTCTGGATGTTGGCAATCCTTAATGGTTTCAACCAAAGGGAGTAATTGATGCCACTTTAACCCTCTCTGGCCAACTCAAGTAATATCCACATTAGATAAACCCATATTTCTGTCAATGCCACTTCATTTTGCACTATCTCTGCCCCAAAACATAAAGCTGTGTCCCTCAATCCACACCCTGAGTATCGTGGAGGTAGTCTGGAGAAGCACACAGGAGATTGTTACAGCTGAATGAGGATGGTATGAAATAAAATTCAGTTAAAATGGAGGGTAGGGGGTAGAATGCGAAAGAACAGATTTAATTGGTTCTTGTAGATATGTTTGTTGGTGGAGGAAGGTACCTGCTAAAGATGATTTAAAAGTAAGTATGCTCCAGTCAGAAACTGTTATGAACCTGTGACCTGCTGCAGCAGAATGTTGTAGATTGTGTAACCATGGTACAGAAGCTTATGGTGAAGACTAGAATGTGACTTCATTGTTGCAAATGTGGAACCAATCCTAATTTACAATAATTATTTGCTGTTCAGATTTGCCTTTGTGTGAAAAAAAGCTTTGATATGGATGTGTCTTTTTTAATATATTAAAAAAGTAATTTTCCCATTTTCTCGCGGATCTGAAGATCTATTTGCAGATTTACATGGGGGGCCGGGCTGAGGTCCGTGGTATATCCGCCAATCAGGTCAAAAAGTCCTACCAAATTGTGCTAGCTTTTGAGGAGTGTTGGAAAGGGATAAGTATAGAAGCCAGTCATAAGTGGTACAGTTTTCCGTACATTTTTCAGTGAGCAGAAATCCTGATTGGCACTGCAAGACAAACACACACTGCAACAAGCACACTTTTCAGGTGTGTGTAGTAAAATGAACTTTATGTTAGAAAGTATTATTAAAGGAATGAATGAATACTGGGTGAATGCAAGTCAGTAGTTTGTTACCAAAATGTCATCACAAATATACATAGTAAGTTTGTAATTGATATGAAGAAATTATACAAGCCAGCCAATTAGAAAAGGTGCTTTACAGGCATTTCTATGTTGTTTCAGTATACAAAACTGTCTCCTGAGCTATGTTGAAGCTCGTATGCAGAATGCAGAAAGCAGTGATTACTCATTAAAACATCACAAATGTTGTACTTAGTATTAAAAACTGAAATGTCTATGCCTATACTGATATAGATATTTATAAAAGCAATGAAGAATTCATAGAGACTTACATATATATTGAGAAATGACAGAGATTGTTTCACTAGCAGTTAGAGAGAAATATAAGTGAACCATCCTACTAATAAGGTTAACTGTGAATATTTATTGTTAATTTCAGTTAGCATTACAAAAGCAGCTTAAAAAGCCTTAAACTTTTCTTTGTGTTATGATGAACATAGATACCTAGTTTTCTGGTTAAGTAGACTTGGTATTACACAATGTATTTAAGAAGCTTCATACACCCCATTTAGTACAGAAAACTGAAGCTTTAAGCGAGATGGAAATAGCTGACAAATGTGAATGCTTTCTTATTATATCATGAAACAATTTAGAGTTTAGGTAAGATATTAGCTTCCACATTTCTATGCCCAGGTACATATACTATAGTAAAGATACTGGACTTCTGTATCTAAATAGAGAATGGAGCTATTAACACCACTAGCCAATTGATGGATACACTGACACATCTACACCGACACTCATGTATACATTAACAGACCCAGGCAACTATTGATGTGTACAGTAACAAAGCTAGGTAGAATCTAATGCATACACTGTGACACCCAGGCACACACTGATGCACACACTCACAGATCCAAGCACGTACTAATGCATACTCTTGACACACCCAGGTGCACACTAATATATAACATGAGACATGCTGGCTTAGATAGATACATACAGTAACACACGTAGGGACGCACTGATGCATAAACTACCACAGCCAGCCACACACCTATACATACACTGATACACCCAAGCACACATTGAAGCATAGATACATAGGCAGACATTGATACATACACTGACACACCCAAGCAGACACTGATGCATAGATTGACACAGCTAAATAGACACCGATGTGCACACTGACACACCTATTCATACACTGATACATCTACTGACACACCTAGGAACATGATGATGCATTAAGTGACACACAGAGGTAGATTCTGATGGATACACTAACACATCCAGCCCAGAGTGATGCATACAGGTATACACTTAGGTACACACTGATACATTCACTGATTCACCCAGGCACATACTCACATGTACACTGTTACATCTAGGCACACATTGCTGCACACATTACGACAGGTAGGCATTCACTGATGAATACACTGATACACCCATGGACACACTGATGCCCATACTGACACACCCAGGCACACACTGATACAGACACTGACATACCCAATTACAGACAAATGCATACTATAATACACCCACATCCATACTGATGAGTGAGATATCCAGACAGATACAGGTGCATACAGTAGCACACTTAGGGGGCACTGATGCATACATTTTCATACCCAAGAACACACTAATGCATACCGTAACACATAGTGATACATACTCATGCATATACTTACATATGCAGACAGACAGTCAAATATAGATTCACACACCTAGGACAAAGTGATGTATACACTGATACATTGAGGCACGCATTGATGCATACAGTACCACACCCAGGCACATACTGATGCAGTGTATGAAAGTATATTTAGTATGGACTTAATTTTGTATCTGAAAATATTCTTCTTAAGTTTGTTTCTGTAAAGCTCAATGCATTGTTTGTTTTCAGATATATACTTACAGGCATATAAGAAGATTCATAATACCTAACAAAACACAAAGAAGAAAAAAGTGGAAACAATAATACTACCTGGCTAAAACCGATAGTAAAAAAGAACATAAGGTGGAAAATGGCAAGAGAAAGAAAACACTCACTGTTAGGAGTACTAAGGATTTTTTTTAAAACAAGATATGCTGCAAAATGAGACAAAGATAGCAATTAAAAATAAAAGTTTGAAGCATAATTAGAAAGAGGAGCAAAGTGATGTTGTGAAAATTAGTAAATCTAATAAAAAAACAGAAACTTTCAGACAAAAACAGTTTAAGGGATTAAGAGTAAAAATGTTTAGAAACAGAATAGTTCAAAATGTATGGAAGAAGGTGAAGAAGTATAAGAGAAGAACTGCTATTCTAAAGCGCAAACGTCATATTGAGAATATAATTGAGAAAGCATTTGTTGTGAAGAGGAAACTTTTTATCTTAATATTGAACAGAATGAAGACACTACACAAAATAGTAATGTACATGTTGAAAAGAATATTGAGAAAAATAATTTTTTTCAAAACTAATACTTGTAAAAAGAAAATTTGGGGTGAATGGATGCACACATCTAGTACAGAACTGTTTTTTAATTAAGAGAGTTATTTACAAGAGAATATATTAGTGCATGCAGTTGACACTACTGGTTTCTGTTATGAAGTAAAAGACGGTACAGCCATAGAAAAAGAAGAGCTACTTCCTAAGAGGGTAAAAGAATTGATAGCTGAAGAAGTACAAGTGGGAGTGTAGTAGTATTTGTAGTATCAGACAGGAATCTTTTTAGAATTTACAGGGAGAAGTCTTAAACAGAAAATTAGAATGCTTCAAGAATGAGATCCATGCAAAGTCAGAAAATTCACTTTTACAAGGCCGTTCATTGGCATGTCTTTCAAACAAAGTGTGTAGAAGCACTTTTCATTACTTTAGAAGGTTAGCTGTGCATCATTCCAAAATGCTAAATTTAGTAAGGAGAATCTGGGGCATATTTATACTTTTTGGTGCAAAACTGCACTAACACAGTTTTGCACCAAAAAGTTTAACACCGGCTTGCACAATTTCTGAGCACCAGCCGGGCACCATATTTATATATTGGTGCAAGCCGATGCAAAAAGTAGTCAAGCGTAAAAAAAAAATGACGTTAGCCGGGTGGGGCTGGCAGTATGGGAGAAGGGGGTTTTGCACCAAAAAAGGACATTAGGCAGGTTAGAGTTAAAAGAAAATGACTCTAACCAGCCTAGCGTCATTTTCTGATGCAAAACCATCCATACCACATGACTCCTTTCTTAGAAAAGACAGGACTCATGCACACCACTCCAATGGCCAGCACCAGTGCCATGTAGGGGAGCACATTTCAGTGCCCCAATGACACTTAAAATACAAAAAACGTACCTGTACTTACCTATACTTACCTGGGATGTCCCTCAATCCTCCTCTACCTCTCTGGTGTAGGTGGGGGTGTCCCTGGGGCCTGGGGAGGACTCCTGTGGGCTTATTCCATGGTGTTCAACCATAGAGATAGGTCCACAGGTCCCTTAAAGCCTGCCCGACCCAGGCGTTAAATAATGGTGCAAAGCAAGCTTTGCACCATTATTTGACCCCTCCTCCTCCCCGTGCCTGATTTCAGCACGGGGAGATAAATATGGTGCTAAGACCATAGGGCCATTTTTGCACAGGAACGCCTACCTTGCATCTCATTAACGCAAGGTAGGTTTCCACGTCCCAAAAATGACTTTAACTCAATAAATTTGGCACTAGACGGGTCTAGCACCAAAGTATAAATGTGGAGTTAGTTTTGCACCGAATTTGCGTAAACAAAAATGATGCAAATTTGGCGCAAAACAAGTATAATTATGCCCCTCTATTTTGTAAAAAGTCTGGCTTTATTTTGGGAGATTTGAATAGAGCTCTCTTACATGGTACTGTAGCAGAGGTTGAGAAGGTTTGTGAAGACATTCAGTTCCATTTCTTTGGCCTAAAAGAGAGAGTAGGGCAAATGAGGAGGTAGTGGTTGAAGGTGTAGAGGAACTGGACACAGAGATTAGTGATGACATTTTTTAAAAAGGGACAGAGATACTTAATGCATTATGTTTTCGGGAACCAGAGTATATGTGTATTTGTTGTCGCCATGCTCACTATGAAAATCAAACTCGTAATGTAGTTCTATTTTCTAAAACTGAAGAAAATAACAATGATAAGTGGCAGAAATTTGGTGCATATCTATTTGTAGACGAACGCTTTGATTTAGGCACAAAGCGAACAACTTGTAAGTATTGTTATAATAAATTAGAAGATAATAAAATGCGTAGAGTAGTTCATAATAGATTTGAATTTGTACCAATTGCAGAAGAACTTGAGCAATTAAAAGTGTATGTATAAATTCTAGTACAAACTGTTCATCCATTTCAAGCGATTATTCGAATGGAGCCAAAGACAGGTAAGCTCCTACCAACAGAACTTCAGAAAGGACTTAAAGGAAGAGTAAATGTTGATAGTGGGTGATGAAAAAGATATAGATGAACCACTGATTATTCAACTAAATGGAGTTTCTATCAAAAGTAGGAAACTCTGGCAAGAGTTATTTGATGTGATTAAAGTGAAAAAGCCACATTATACCTGAAAGAAAATAATATTTTTTTTTATAAGAATGTTGACATGATTAGAAATGTAACTTATATTAATGATGACCTACTACAATCAAGTGGACAAATAGAAAAAGTAGATAAGGAGAAGTCAGAAGAAATATATGAACACTATAGTATTTATCTGCTTCATTCTAAAGAAGTTGCTGGGGAAGCTATTGATCTCTTTTAAATCAAACAAGTAAGAGGAGCTCCAATGAGTGTGTGGGAAAAATGTTTAGAGGCTCGTTGTTTTCTGCAGCTATTTCCCACAGGAGTAGGAGACCACTATGATGACCGACCTGTGCAAATACCAGCAGCTGAATAAAGATCATCAAGACTCTATTCGGAAGACCCTAGGTTTCAGTAATGTATTCCATCTCTTATTTGAGAGTGACTTGTCAGGAATCTCTTATGCTGTGAACCATATGCGTAAGACAGGAACCAATCTTCAAAATCTATCTGCAAGGGAGTTTGTTAATAAGATACAAGGTAAAGATGAAACTTCAGCATGGGACTAATGAATACTGGTACTTTCGACATGGACAAGTTAAATGTATGCTCCAGAACTTAGGTCCTCCTACTTGGTTTGTAATGCTTAGTTGCACAGAGTTTGCTTGGGATGATCTCCTACAATTTCTAAGAGAAGCAAACTGTAATGTAAAAGATATCCATTTGAAGACAGCAGAAGAACTTTGCTCTTTGGACCCTGCTAATGTATGCCGCTATTTGAATCACAAGTTTCAAGCAATGCTTGGTTTTATATGCAACAAAACAAATCCTCCTCTTGGTGAAGTCACAGATTTCTTTTGGAGGAAAGAATACCAAGCAAGAGGTGCTCTGCATATTTACATTCTATTATGGATAAAGGATGCACCAAAATTTGGAACTGATACTGATGAGTCAGTACCATCTTTCATAGAACAGTATGTTACATGCAGCATTCCAGATGCCAATCAGAACAAACCCCTATGACAGCAAGTTCTACGCTTTCAATCACATAGATGTGGCAAGTATTGCCACTGAAGATATAGATGCAAAGGAAAGTTTTATACAAGATGTTGTTTTGGAATTCCAAGGCCTATAATTTCTAAGAAGAGAGTGAACACCTTTCTATCTGCAGTGAGACATACACTGACAAGAAAATTACCAAAGTATACATAAAATCTGAAAAAATCAGAGCCTTACAAATATATTAATGATTATAATCCTGTTATTCTAAAGTTATGGAATGTAAATATGGACAGCTTGTTGCAGATAATTTGATTGCTTTTGCTCACTATGTCACTTCATACATTACAAAATCAGAGAAAACAGAGATGAAGGAAACCTGGGAGGAGATTTCTGCAGAAAAATCCCTCTCGAAGAAGTTATACAGTTTCAGTTTGAAAATGCTCTCACACTGGGAGAAAAGCTCATTTGAGTGCTGTGATAGGTTGAGTTCAGCGAGCTTGTAGTCAAAGTCTAGAGTAACTGTTTGGGTTAGTCTAAGACTTGCACACATGAGAAATAGAATTTCTAAATCTTTCCCAGTAATTCAGTATCTGGCAGAGTTTGATCCAGAGAGTACAGATATTGTGAAAACAAATATGTTGGATACTTACTAGCCAAGAAGAAGTTCACATCTTGAAAATATGTGTTTTTATGAAATTCTACAACACTGTATGTACAGAAATAATTTATCAGGGAGTATCGATGAACACAGGTATGCTGTTACTGATTGTGACTGTTATTTGCTTTGGCATGCAAAGGGGGACTTAATTAACTATGTAAAACTTACTTGTCAAACTACTGAGAAAAAATTATTTTTCTACTTACCACTAATTTAACTCTTAAACCTTGGCGTTCTGTGACAGAGTTACTTGGTGATTATGACTGCTATGAAGACTCTTTCAAAGCTATAAAAGACAGAAATTAGGTGGTCATTCTGACCCTGGCGGTCTTTGACCGTCAGGGCGGAGGACCGCGGGAGCACCGCCGACAGGCCGGCGGTGCTCCAATGGGGATTCCGACCGCGGCGGTAAAGCCGCGGTCGGACCGGCACCACTGGCGGGCTCCCGCCAGTGTACCGCCGCCCCATTGAATCCTCCACGGCGGCGCAGCTTGCTGCACCGCCGCGGGGATTCCGACCCCCACTACCGCCATCCAGATCCCGGCGGTCGGACCGCCGGGATCCGGATGGCGGTAGGGGGGGTCGCGGGGCCCCTGGGGGCCCCTGCAGTGCCCATGCCACTGGCATGGGCATTGCAGGGGCCCCCGTAAGAGGGCCCCTACATGTATTTCACTGTCTGCTGCGCAGACAGTGAAATACGCGACGGGTGCAACTGCACCCGTCGCACAGCTTCCACTCCGCCGGCTCGATTCCGAGCCGGCTTCATCGTGGAAGCCTCTTTCCCGCTGGGCTGGCGGGCGGTCTGAAGGCGACCGCCCGCCAGCCCAGCGGGAAAGTCAGAATTACCGCCCCGGTCTTTCGACCGCGGAACGGTAATCTGACGGCAGGACTTTGGCGGGCGGCCTCCGCCGCCCGCCAAGGTCAGAATGAGGGCCTTAGTGTCCAATATTCCAGAACTATCTAAAAATGTTGAATGAAGAAATTGAACAAGAGGAGACAATTGCTGCTGAGATAGCAAAAGGCAGTTTAAAAAGCAGTCAGAGTTCTGCGTCTCTCAGTGAAAATCCTCTTGGTCAGCCAGTTTTTGAGAATGAAATGGCCATAGCAATGAATGAAGTGGAGACAACTATGCAACAAGCAAGAGAAAAAAATGTTGACTTCGAACAGCTAGTAGCACAACTGAATGATGAGCATAATATATATTAGTGGGCAAGCTGGCACTGGAAAAGGTGTGTAAGCTCAAACTCTAAGCCAATAACTACAGAAGACTACAGACTCTATTTTGTCATGTGTTGTAACCACCCCTATTGGATTAGCTGCTCACAACATCAAAGGAGTTACCTTGCATCGTCTACTTATACTACCTGTTGAACACAACAATAAACTGTAGTGTCAAAAGTTATCTGGTGAGGCTTGTCATGAAGTTTCCAGAGTGTTGAAGGAATTAAAGCATTTAATCATTGATGAGGTGAGCATGGCATCAAACCTAATTCTTACCTTTGTGCATTTAAGAATGCAACAGGTATTTGAAGACAGAGCATGATGTGCTTTTTGAAGGAAAGCATGTAATTGGTTTTGGTGATTTATTACAACTTACTCCTGTGAAAGGACAGCCTGTACTTAAGACAATGTTACATGAAGAAACTCGTAATTCCTTAGGAAGCATTGAAAATGCAAACATTTGTTTGAATTTCTAATACAAAGAACTAATTAGAAATGTATCAAGCCTCTGATATGCAATATGGAAATATTATGAAGGACATCACAGTAAGAATACTGTCAGTAGAAGGGAAACATTGTTTGGAAACATGACTTATAAAGAATATATCTACTAGGGGTGTGCGGGGAGCTCTGCTCTGCTGGCGGACCTAACAGAGTTTTTGGACCTCCGTATTCTGCTTGGAGCACGGAGTAAGTCAAAAACCTCAGCTAGCCCCGCCAGTGGAGTGGAGCTCACCCGGTGTGTGCTGCAGCCCACTATGGACTGCACAGAGTAAATGCAGACAATCTGTGCTTGCGCTGTGCAGATCATAACTGGGCTGCAGCATGCACCGGAGCACAGAGGGAGGCAGCCGCTGCCAGAGAGAGACTTGTCCCCGTTGGTCGATGAGGAGAGGAGGACCCCCGGGAAGACCCAGATAAGTCCTCGTCTCTTTTTATCATTGTTTGTGCACACTGGTGCACAAACAAGGACTGAAAAGGAAGCTTTTGCTGCCTAAGGCCCTGCGCTGAATTCAAACCAGGGACGTAGGCAGTGAAAGCTGCTGCTTCAGGCCTGTTGTGCATCGGCCTGCCCCTTGTGCACTGAACACATGACAGGCCGGTACACACAGGTCTGGCAGCTTTCGCTGCCTACTGCCCTGGCCTGAACTCAGGCCAGGGCAGTAGGCAGCAAAAGAAAGCTGCAGTTTCAGGCTTCTTGTGCACCGGCCTGTCCCGTGAGCACAGGTCACAGCACAAGCGGCCTGAAACAGCAGCTTTCACTGCCAAGGCCTTCTCCTGAATGCGCCCGATCTCAGAAGTGCTAAGCAGGGTTGGGCCTAAATATCGGGTGCATTCAGGACTCCGCGGGTCCCATAACTCCACCTCTGCAGAATTCCACCGAATTTGTTTTCAATTCACTCTGCAGTATTCCGCAGAGTCAAACTCCGTAAACTCTACCCAGGCCTAATATATACTTCAAAAAAATCTGCAGCACAGCTAGTGTTTGAATTTATTCAACAATAAAAATCCACTGTGTGTCTCATGTCTACTCTTCAAGAATGTATCTCTATCAATAAAGAACTGCTGAAGCTGGAATAAGAATACTGAATCTTACAGCATAATTGATAAAATGGAACATCAAGGAATAATATTAGTCTTGAATAAAGAAACTGCAGTCCAAATTGGATTCTTTAGAAAAGTCTGCTTCAAAAATTGTGGGATTATAAAAGTGTTTACGTGTTTGTAAGAACTGCAGGATGATTTTGCCTCAAAATTTAAATGGTGGAGAATTGGGAAATGGAGCCATGGGCAAAATATAATAATTTTTTTTAAATTTATTTATTTATACAAATTTACAATAAAACAGCACCAATAGCCTGGGAGCTGGGGACACAACAAGAGGAGTCCATCAGTGTGCACATGATATCGCAAGGGAAGCCAAGATAAAACCCTTTCAATCGAAGGACCCATTATGTCCAGTTCCGCCAATCCGAGCGGCCTCCCTTATATCGAACAAAAGCAACAACGTGAAGCACACCCCTAGAAATAATCTGAATGCGAGAGCTCTCCAGGCATAACTCAATAACAAACACAACCACAAACACAACCACATACAAAAGAAGGTGGCAGAGTAGACTCAAATAGCAGGATCATCCATCAAACATCCCATATTACACAGCAAGAAACAGCATACAATGCAAGCGACCATAGGTGCGACCATGCGCATATTTCCCAAGTCAGCCCAGGGACTCCAAAAAGGCGCGGAAGGGTGCCCAAATGTCTCTAGGGCTAGAGCACGCAGGAGCCAGTTCCCAAAACATTGACAGCTGCTCCTGGCAAAATGCAGCATCACGTAGCCAATCAGACCTCTGCGGAACCCGCCCCGCCCCCAGCACATCGCAACTCTTTTCTTCGCCAGCAAGAGCAACATGCCCACCAGGCGCCTCCACTCCGACGGGACCCCATCAAGCAACCCAAGCAGGGCCAACACTGGGGAAAAAGGCAGATCCAAGCCAGTCACGCTAGCTATCACATGCATCACCTCTCCCCAAAAGGAGCGCACCTCTCCACAGGTCTACGCCAGATGTAGAAAATCCGTGTCCGGGGCACGGCATCGCTCCCAATGTGCATCTTCACGGAGCCCCATATCACGCAGGCCGCGAGGGGTATAATATAAACGGCGTAGAAATTTAAAATATATGAGCCGCTTCCTTTAATTAGGCGACAGGGTTCTTATGTGTGCGCAGCAGCTTCTCCACATAGCCTCAGTAATAGCTTCCCCAACATCCCTCTCCCATTTAACATTAGCAGCCTCCACCACCGCCTTTTGCTGCTCCTGCAAGCAGCCATACAAATTTGTGATAAGCCTACGCTACGCCTACGACTGTGCGTGCCACAACAATGCAAGCGCTGGAAAGGTCTTAGGCATCGACGGAAGACCAGTAAAGCGTGCACGGAGCATCGCATATACGCAAAGTAAATATAGCCTATGCAGCCCAGTATCAGCTCCAGGCCGCAGCGCCTCCTCCAGCGAAATCAAACGCTCATTCGCAAACCAGTCCCCCAACAAGGACAACTCCGAGTCAAGGAGAAACTCACACAATCGTGCATCGCGAGACAGCCTCTCATCAGCAAAGTCCAACACCGGCATCGCAGGAGCAAAGGGTTCACTCATCCCCGATCGGCGCACCAAAGCAGCCCAAGCCCCAGAAGTACACGCAACTGTGTTCAACCCCTGGAACGAGTACGAGACACACATCCAAGAATCCTCAGCAGCCGGTCCGGCCAAACAGCGTCGTCCTCGGCTGCAAGATGTGGCAGATATCTAATAGGCCCGATCCAAAAGTACGCAAAATTAGCCTGCGCACAATAATAATAAAGCTCCAAATCAGGGGTGGCAAGGCCCCCCATCTTGAACGGCAGCGTCAGCTTCTCCCAGGAAATCCCGGGCTGCCCGCCCACCCACACCAGCCGAACCAAAGCCGATCTAAACCTCCGCAAAAAACTAGCACCAATGGGAGGTTAACAAAGAGGTACAGAAACTGTGGCAACACAACCATCTTGACAAGGCCAATGCGCCTAAAAAGCGAGAGCAGCAACGAACGCCACACTTCCAATCTGTCTTCCAACCAAGCCACTAATTTGCTATAATTGCCCATCCAAAGGGTCTCCGCATCACAGCTCAACCAAACTCCCAGATAGCAAACCGGGCCATCCGCCTATTCAATAGGATAACACGACCGAACACGCGCAGTGCCGCACGTGAGGGGGAGCACAACCGATTTAGACCAGTTCATCGTTATGCCTGAAAAAACACCAAAACGGACAACCTCAATGAGCAAGACATCCAGATTCACGCCAGGCTCTCGCACGTACAGCACAATATCATCCACGTACATTGAAATTAAAATCGGACGTTGCCTGAATTGCAGCCCCTTATGATTATGATGCTGCCGCAAATAGGCCGCCAGAGGCTCCATCGCTATAGCAAAAAGCAGGGGGGACAAGGAGCAACCTTGACGAGTCCCCCTGGCCACGGGGAAGGGGGCCGAAATGCAGCCGTTCAACCACAGCCTCGCAACTGGATCCGTGTACAACAAGCCAATCAACTTTATAAAGCAGGCACTCATAACCAACCTGCCCAGCAGCTTAAATAGATATGGCCATGCCAAAGAATCAAACGCCTTTGTTGCGTCAAGAAACACCTCCGTAGCCTCATCCTCATCCTCCGCTGCAAGGCCACCCAGAACCGCAAAAAACGTACGCACATTATGCGCTGTTGACCGCTCCGGTACGAATCCAGACTAATCTGGGAGCACCAGGCGCGACATCAGCAGCCGCAGATGTAGCGCCAACAGCTTAGCCAGAATTTTTTTATCCACATTAATCATGGAGAGCGGGCGGTACGACTCACAACTACAGGGATCCTTTCCTGGCTTAAGTATCGTATCGATCAATGCCTCCCGCAGGGAGGCAGGAAGAGACCCAGTCTCCAGCGCCTCGGCACATACCTCCTGCAGATAAGGGGCCAAAATCTCGGAATACTCCTTATAAAAGGCAGCGGTTAAGCCGTCCAATCCAGGGGACTTATCACCAGGCAATCCACTGATTACAGCCTTGATCTCATCCACCGAAAAAGGTTCCTCAAAGTAAGCTCTATGTGCATCTTCGAACCATAGCAAGCTAATCTCTGAAAAATAAGCGTGGGCCACGTCAAGATGCAGCTCAGTGGGGGCGAGTATAAATCCTCAAAATAGCTCATAAAAACCTTCATGACACCCTCCGTGCCAACCACCCGCTCACCCCCTGTCCATCTATTTCAGTGACATAGTCACTCTGCCAAGGTTTGCGCAGCATGTTCGCCAGAGTTCGACCCACCCTGTCTCCCTCCCCGTAACGCCGGGCTCTGAAATATCTCCCTAAAAAACAAACTTCCTGCTGGGAGGCCTCCTCATATCGCGAGACTGCATCGCGCAAGACTGCCAACGTCCCACCAGCCCAATCCTCCACCAATTTCGTCTCCAGCTCAGCTATCTGCAACTCCAGCCCTGCTAACTCACGAGGCAGAGAGCAGAGCACACCATGCTGCTTGGAAAGGCAATCTCCCCAAATAACCACTTTAAAGGCCTCCCACAACATTCCATCCGAGCTAACCGATCCAGAGTTCTCGGCAAAATAATGTAGGATGGCCGCACGAATCTCCTTGCAAAACACCTCATCCCGCAGAGCCCCCAGCGGTAAGCACCAGTCAAACGCAGTACTTGGGATCCCAGGGATCGACAGCTGCAGCTTAACCGGGGAATGATCCGAAAGGGTCCGGGCCAGATGCTCCACTGACTGCATCCACATCTCTACATCTCTAGTTCCCAGCCAACGGTCCAAGCGGGACCAGCTATTATGCACATAGTTGACACACGTACCCTCTCTCCGATCACCATGCTTAGCCCTCCATAAATCAATTAAACCACCATCACTCATCACAGTCATCAGGGTAGCAGCAGAAGCAGAGTGTCGGGGCCTAGCCACACTCTCTTGGTCCCTCTCCAGATCCAAACCACATTGAAGTCTCCCCCCCAAATGACAGCCCCGCCCCCCATTGATTCAACCAGGCGCCACACCTCACCGAAAAAAACAGGGTCATCAACATTAGGGCCGTAAACCGACACCAGCCGACAGGGCCTGTCTAGGAGCGTCCCACTCAACAACACAGAGCGTCCATTCGGGTCCACTATCGCACGGTGCGTATGTCATTGCAGCCCATTACGCAGCAAAATCGCCACCTCTCTAGCATAGCGCGAGGACACCGCTCCATGGCATTCACCAATCCACCCAGCCTTCAGACGACTCAACGTGGAGGCCTCCAGATGAGTCTCATGGAGAGTTCACACATCTATATGATGGCACTGAATGTAAGCGGACATAAGACGCACCTTATGCTGATCATTCAAGCCACGCACATTCCAAGTAAGGCAATTAACCACCATCATTATCCCCAGTCACTACGCAGCAACATCTCCATTCGCCCCACCACAGAGCCACCCGCTGCCGCCTAACAGACTCAATCAGCACAGATAGACAATAGTAGCAAATCCAAACATCAGAGAAACAACAAACCAAAACACAGGCCCAGCCCCACCCAAGCAGACCCCTCAAACGGGCCAAAGCAGAACCCCACCCCCATTCTCCCAGCCAAAGGGAGCAGGAACCCACAACATAGCAGAGCAAAGAGACTCATCCATGGGACGTGAGTCTAGCCGTCTAGCCCATCTGCAACGCAAATAGGCAGGAAGGGACAAAGGGCTAAAGAGCAGAGAAACTGACACAGCAGCTCCTAAAGAGATAAACAAAGCATCGCAGCAGGACGCTCTACAGAAATAAGGGCCCAATAGTGTCACAGTGCCAAAAATAGTCAATCAGTGTCACTGAGGTTCGCAAACTCCGAGCCAGGATCTCCAGACTCCCCAGCCGCACACTGCTGTGGAAGCATCTTGAGAAATTTGGCCGCCAGCTTCGGATTCGTAAAGAAATGTAATGTGCCACCATGCTGTATCCGAAGCTTCGCCGGATAAATGAGGGAAAAACTAGCTGCATTCAGACTTAAAGAGCGCTTGATTGGCAGGAACGCCTTGCTCGCCGCTTGCACGCCTGGAGTATAGTCTGGAAAAAAATGCAGTTCCGTGTTTTTATAAATCACCAGACGCCGTTCTCTAGCCAACTGCAGCACGGTGTCGCGGTCACGATAATTCAAGAGACGGAAAATAACAGGTCACGGCGGAGACCCAGGATGGGGCCTAGGGCCCAACGATCGGTGAGCTCGCTCGACCACCAGCATGCGAGACAGCTCACCAGGAAGCCTTCCATCCTGCCCATGTCCGTGGACTCGGGAAGACCAAGCATCCTGACGTTATTGTGCCAGGACCTCACCTCCAAATCGTCATTTTTATTCCTGATGACCTCCAGGACCCGCTCCATCATGTTCATCTACCCGGGCCCTGATGCGGTCCATCTGTTCCGTCAGATGATCCAACTAGGCATCAATGCCCGCCAAGCTGCACTTAAGGTCCAAAAACATGCATTAAACAGAAGTCTCAGAGGGCCCATCATCCATCTGCACTTCTCCAGGCTGTGAAGCAGGGAGACCCCCCCTCCGCTTGCCACCATCAAAGGACAGCTTGGCCTGCCGCTGGTCCGCCTTGCCCATAGCTGCTCCACTACAAGCCCAACTGGAATCATGCCTTCAAGCACCAAGGAGCAGACAGGCCACTCAAAAAGTATGGGGCCCAGATGTTGTTCCACAAAGGAGCCCCCAGAACCAAGCAAGTCCCCTCAGCCAATGGCCGCACTCACCAAAAGGTAAGTACCAAGGATCCTCCAGGCCAGTCCTTCCCCTCCCAGATGGTGCAAGGTACTAACCAGGAGCGCCCCCAGGACGTCGCCACCACCAGGGCTCTCCCCGTCACCACCAGCAGGCCAACCAGCGGCGACAGCGGACCAAAAGGGGCCTAGTCCACCAAAAGGGCCCAGAAATGCGCCAAAAAAGACCTCTGGTGCACCCGGACCCGATCTGGCCGGCGATCACTGCAACCAGGCCCTCCCAGCTGGGGCCGATGTCAGAGGCCCAGGGTGAGCCCGCACGTCCGCGGGGCCCAAAGCCCAGGCACTCCGCTGCACTGGAGGCCCCCCTGCCACCAAACCTCGGGGGCCTCCACACTCCAAGGGCCGCGCAACCCAGGAGGCCTCCGCCGGCCACCACCAGGCCCGCGCAACTCCGCCGCAGAACCCCGAGGGCGGAACAGGCCTTGCCACCTCTGGCGCATTGCCGGCAACAAAGCCACACAAGGCCGCAGGCCGCCGGAGGCACTAAAATCTCGGGGGGGCCGCAGCACGATGAGACCGCCGAGAACCCCCCCCAGCAGCACTCACTGCATGCCCCGCACCAGCGGGGTCAAAGAGCACCCCCGGGCACCCGCAGCAACACGAGGCAGCCCGCGCAGGCCGGCCGTGTCTCTAATTGCAGGCCCAACACCAGCCGGGCCCGCCTCCGAGTCGCGGCCCAAAGGCTCGTCGGCAGCCGGGGCCCCGAAACAGGCAAGGGCACCAGCCCAATCCAAGGATCTCCCAGCCGTGCGGGGAGCGCTACACACGCCGCTCCGTCAGGAGAAATGCCAAAAAGAGCCCTAAGTCCAGCAGAGCCTCACTCAGTGACGGCCACCTTGCCAGACGGCTAGCTCCGCCCCCCCGACATGAGCAAAATAATTGATGTAATTGTCTATCCAAATAAAAATGAGGTTCAATTCTTAGCAATTAAATTTGATGATGTTGAAGGTGTAAAACAGATAGCAAGGTCTGTTGCTCCTCTCTTGCTTGTAAAAAACCCTGTATGTTTGCAGAAAGTGGTTTCCAATTTGTTTAGCATATGCTATAACAATTCATCAGTCTTAAGAACTTAGGGCCAGATGTAGGAAGCCTTTTGCATGTCGCAAAATGCGAAAAACGCAGTTTGCGGCATGCAAAAGGCCGAACACGATGTTCATCCTCAAATTGAAATTTGAGGATGCGACTCGCAAATAGGAAGAGGTGTTCCCTACCTATTTGCGACCGCATCGCCATGCTGAGTTGCTTTGTGACTGCGAATGCGGTCGCAAACCAACTCGCAGTTACCACCAGTGTCACACTGGTGGTAACACATTCGCAAAAGGGAAGGGGTCGCCATGGGACCCCTTCCCCTTTGTGAATGCCGAAAAAAATATTTTTTCAGAGCAGGCAGTCGTCCTATGAACCACTGCCTACTCTGAAAAAACCGAAACCAAATGGTTTCGGAAGTTTTTTCTTTTTGCAACTTGTTTTCCTTTAAGGAAAACAGGCTGAAAAAAGAAAAAAAAATGCTTTATTGAAAAAGCAGTCACAGACATGGAGGTCTGCTGACTACAGCAGGCCACCATCCCTGTGAGTGCAGGGACTCGCTATGGGGTCGCAAACTGCGACCCACCTCATTAATATTAATGAGGTGGGTCTTTGCGACCCCATAGCGAGTCGCAGAAGGTGTCTGAGACACCTTTCTGCATCCCATTTTGCGAGTTGCAATTTGCGAGTCGGTCAGACTCAAAATTGTCCTTTCCTACATCTGGCCCTAAGTGTTGATTCTACATTTATTAACATTGGTAGTACTGTATTCAAGGAAGGGATGTCATGTGTAGCTGTATCATGTTAGAACTTTATCTGGTTTTTATCTAATAGAGTTTGATGATAGTAAAGTAAATGCTTATTCAAGTTGTGTGATAGTGTAGCCATTTTAGTTATAGCTCCATGCATGTTATTCTAGCATATTAGGCCTGCCGCTGTGCACTTTAACCTAAATATATTTTATTCAGCTTCATTTATAATTTTTAACAATAGCCTTTCCTTGAGGAGTCAATTATGTCATGCGCTCAGCTGCCCAATCATCCCTGCTCTTAGGTAGAGATGAGGCACTGCTAGTTAGCCGGAGCAACACCCGGATTAAGGTGACAGATGTCACCTGTAGTGGGTTCAGACTCAGTCTCCCACTCCGCAGGCGATTCTGCCGCTCAAAATCCAGTAGTCTCATTTGAATAATGAGAGCCTACGCGACATGGCGCCGCCAATGTTTGGTCAGGCTCTAATTTTCGGATCCTCCTGAATATCTCTGTCTCACTATATACAACAACGCCTCAGTATTATATACGGAGACATACATGGTATTGAGGATTTCCTCCTCAGCTAAGTAGGGAACACCTATCTGACGCTGGAGGTTGTTCAAGCTTAAACTCTAAAAGGAAAATCCCAATTTTGTGTGCCTTCTCTGAACAAATTGACCATTCATTATTGCGAATCTTCAACAGGTAGCAGTTGCAGTCAATATGAGACAACCTCTTACCGCACATTTATTGGCACATGGCCTAACCGCCCAGGGGGGTCCAGTCACATTTGTTGTTGACGCA
Organism: Pleurodeles waltl; assembly: GCF_031143425.1. NCBI lineage: Eukaryota > Metazoa > Chordata > Amphibia > Caudata > Salamandridae > Pleurodeles > Pleurodeles waltl. The sequence continues at coordinate 569,103,876 of NC_090438.1, forward strand.
CATGCAGCTTATAGAACAGAACTCTTCTATTCTTGAGTCACATTTCCAGCAGTTGATGGGAACACAAATACATTTCATAATTATACACTTGCAAATGCACCTGGACAATACAGAGCATATGCATATTTAGAAATACCATTATCTTATCAAGAATATAATAATTGGCTTGATGGTGCCCTACCCCACACAATATTACCCGTTTGGTTAGGTCCTCTTAGTAATGATGGTCCTATTGGCCACATATACACCTCACCCTGCTGCAGCAAACTTAGCGGTAGCTGAAGTCCGTCGCTTATATACTGAGCTGACGGCAATATACAGATGATTAGAACAGTTTGTAATGCAAACATTAAACACAAATCCAGCACGTGCTGCACCAGCGCAAGCACATGCAGTAATGCTAGGTATCAATCCTGCGACGGTACGTTCGATTATGGGTAAAGCACCTGCCAAACTATTTATTTGAGAAAGCTGTATGCACCTCATTTAGGACAGTATCCAGTCTGTGAAAAACCTAGTTTATTACCAAAACAAAAGATTTTGAAGGATCATACTAATATTCCTGAGAAGAAGAAACAAAAACCAAACAAAGACGTATTGGAGAAAAACAAAACTAAGGAAGGTGGTGAAGTTATAGGTTATCAGTTTTCAAACGTATCTGGAGTCAACTTCCATGCAAATGCAAATGCAGCTCTAAATGCACTGTTCTCTTTACCTGCTCTGGTTCATGCAATTAAACAGAATAAGGATAAAAGATTATGTTCTGTGCTATTTAACCTTGCAAGAACGCTTGTCTAGTGATAGAAGTAAAACATATTCTGCATCTGATATTATAGATCTTGTTAATGTGTACACTTCAGACAAAACACTCAAGAAAATGCACAAGAATTCTTGATGGTCATACTTGGTACCTTAGAACAAGATATAGTACCTATTAATTACCTATTTGCACAAAGTTACACATGGCAGCATGACTGTAAAAATTGTTCCTTTTCTTCAAAAAAAGACATGGGTGGTCATTATGAACATGGCGGAAAATACAGTCGCCCGCCGTGGCAACGGTGAACAGAAGACTGCCATTGGCGGTGAACAGAAACCCGCCATATAATGATGCCAAAAACAGAAACCTCCAAAGATTCTGCTACCTCCTGCCACCACCAGGGCCCTTAATGGCGGAAAGGCTGCACACTCCACCCCACCACCGCCAAGCAGACAAATCCCCCACCCTCCAAATAATGATGCACAAATCACCACAGCGGATAGTGGATGTCGAACGACCATTGGCGGTACGGACCGCCACGGCCAGCAAGTGGACCCAACAGCAAGAAAAGCACACATTGGCAAGTTTGAAACCCACACACAACTGACACACATCCACAACACTATCAGACACTCACATACACTCCTCACAATCCTGTGCATCGCCAATAGGACAACTGAAACTGACAACACAACGCGCATACACTAAACGCAACATCACACAAGTCACACACCCAACCACACAACAGCACCCTCACCAATATCCACACAATACCCCACCCACAACACACACCATGGCACCCCCTAAGCACCCACGCTTCACAGATAGGAGCGAAGAACAATGGTGGACGAAATACTGAAGGTCGAGCCACAAATCTTTGGGGCACAGGTCCAGGACACACCCATCACCAGGAAGATGGAGTTATAGCAGACGATTGTAAAGAAGGTCAACACAGTGGGAAACCATGCACGCACGAGGGATGACATCCGCAAGAGATGGAACGACCTGCGTGGGAAGGTGATGTCGATGGCATCCAGGCACAACATCGCAGTACAGAAGACTGGGGGAGGACCCTGACTACACCGACTGGGAGGAAAAGGTACTGGCCATCCTGCACCCTGAGGGCCTCACTGGACTCATTGGAGGAATGGACTCGGGTAAGTCATCTACAATTACTCCATATCCACCACACCTGTAATGCATGCACCACCCCACCCCTCCAACTACCACCAGGACCACTACCCCACCTAGGCCACAATCACTACATCCAGTCACCCTGCATGCCCACAAACCCACCAACAGGACCACATCCTGCCCCCTGTGCATAGCCACCTACCCCTACAAGGAAACACAATGGCACCACTGCACCCACAATGCACCTTCACATCCCATGCAAAATGCAATGGCAACCCCACAATAGATCCCTGCATGGCCCAACATGGGAAGAAACAGCACAAAATAGGGCAGAGTTGTGCATCCTTATTCAAATTAGAACATGTAACATACATGTCCATTCCCTTCACAGGCACCACAACCCATGCCACCCTGATGGAAAGGTCAAGGAGTGCCAGCGCCCCACATGGAGACAGAGGCCCCACTCAGGACACTGGAGAGTTAAGTGTGGACAATGAGGAATACCCTGGCCCGTCACACAGTCCTGGACTGTCACCCTCCAGCAGCCCCACTCAGGACAAAACTGACACCCCTACCACCCAGCCACCAACAACAGCTCTGGCCAAATGACCCCACACCAGTGTCTCCAGGCCACAGACTGGTAGAACACAAGTACAGAGGCCAGAGTCCACACCTACTAACCGGCAGGATCACGATGGCCCCAGTGCAAGTGGTACCACCAGACCTGTGCAGGGGACACAGGCACAGGGGCCTAGGCCCAGTGGGAGGGCATCAGTGGTCCAGTGGGACGGCCAAAGGATAGATGCTGCAGCCCAGGAGGTGATCTCTGAGGTCCTGGGAGCATACCATCATACACAAGACAGGATGGGCCAGAGCCTGGCCACCCTGGAACAGAGTCAAAGGCTGCAGATAGCCCAACATCAAGAGACCATGTCACCATGGCCACTGTTGCAGGGGTGCAGCACCACTACCTAACCCAGCCTGAGACCCCCACAAACCTGGGAGCCCCTACCACTGCCCGGGACACAGACCAGCCCTCAACATCAGCAGGAGCAACTGGACTGGTGGCACTTGGCAGAGGACACACAGGCGACCAGCACCCCTACCGGTGCAGCCCAGCACCATACACTCAAACGGTCCCTCAGACCCAGATATGGCACAGGAACACCTGCCAAGACCAGGGCCCCCACTAAGAAGTGACTCTGACATGGACTGTCTCCCAAGTGTGCCACTGTGCTACCATCCTCACCCGCCAATAGCAACTTAACAACTTACAACGGACACGCCACGTCGTCACCCCAATTTCACTTGGCTCCTGGATCCTGTGCATGGAAGTACTCCACTAAGTGTGCTGCTGTGTCCTGACTCTGGTTACTCAAATGGCACGAGTCACAGGGGAAAGGGCCCTGGCCTTCACCACGGAGGAGCTGGAGAAACTGGTGGAAGGGGTCCTACCCCTGTGTGGCAAGTTATATGGGCAACCAGAGGTGCAGGTGAATAGGCAGCTGACGATCATGGATGTGTGTGATGGTGGCGGATGCCTGTATGCATGTGTGGACAGTATGTACCTGCACAGGCGTAGATTGTGTAGCAAGTACCGTGTGTGAGGTGGTAAAATTATGTTGTGAAATGTCCGTCCCATAGGGGACGTATAGTCAGCGGTATCACATGGTCATATCCTGAACGCTGTTTTTCTTTTCTGTGTGTCCCATACAGGTTAGCGCCCATCAGAAGAGGGCACTCTGGCAGGCTATCGCCAGGGAGGTGCTGACCCTGGGGGTCTACAACCGGTGGAGCACCAACTGCAGTAAGCGTGGGAGGACCTGCGGCGCTGGGCCAGGAAGACCTGCGAGGCCCAGCTAGGGAAGTCGTCCCAACGAGGACGGGGTGCCCGTCGGGCCCTGACCCCCTACTAATTTGCCGCATTCTGGTGGTGGCATATCCAGAATTGGATGGGCGCTTGAAGGCTGTACATCAGCCACAAGGGGGTGAGTACCAACACCATTTCATGCCTCTTTGATGGATGTCTGAGGGTGATGTAGTATGTATGCTGTCTAGAGCCAGAGACTCAGTCAGGTGTCTACCAGCAGTCCTGTTCCCCTCAGGACTGAGATGATATGGGGCAGGTCTGACAGTTCATCAGGTCCTTTTGTCATGTGGGAGAAGAGTTGTATGCTAGGGTTGTGGCCACTAGTCAGGGGCATAGGCATGACTATTTTTGTAGGTGCTGTGTGTAGGTGTGAAACCTGGTCGGGAGTGTGTGTGCACCAAGTTTGTACATCCATTCAGGCATTTACAGATGTCTCTCATGTTTTGTCTCTCCACCCCTGTACTCTTGTGTTGTCTGTGTACATTAGCATCATGTGGCGAGGGAGCAGTGGCACCCGAAGTGGGGATGTAGCAGTCCCATGGTTCCAAGTAGGCAGAGTCTATCGACACCAAGGGGACCAGTGGGTTGGAGGGTGAGGGGAGTACCACAGGGGAGGCTACTACCACTGGAGGTAGTGACTCTGATACCTTCTCCGATGGGAGCTACCTGGTGGTGGCAGACCCTAGTGGGCCCACCAATTCTGTGTCATCTTCCGCCACCCACATACCATCACTGCCATCCCAGTTGCTCCTCACCCAGTTGCCCGTGCCCGCTCACCTAGAGGGGTGAGTGTCTCCTTCGCCTGGAGGGCACCTCATCCCCTGCACCAGTCATCCCTGCTGCCCTCACGGAGGAGGCTATTGACCTCCTGAGGACCATCTCTGAAGGGCAGACAACTATTGTGAATGCCATCCAGGGGCTAGCATCCCAGATGCAGAAATGCAGTGCATACCTGGAAGGCACTCACGGTGCCATGTCTGGCCTACATAGATCTTTTCAGGCTCTGGCCTCCTCTTTGACGCAGCCAGTGTCCATGGTCTTTCCGTCCCCCCTCCAACCACCTCTGCCGCTTCCAGCACCCCACTCCCTTCACTCATCCCAAGCACACGTTCAGACAGCCATGCACACAGATCAACACACAAGAAGCACACAGAGAAACACAAGCACCACACTTCCCATCACAGGCATACACACAGCCAACATACAAAGGCACACACAGCAGCATTCACTTCCCCCAGTGGGTCCACCTCTCCCGCCTCCCTGTCTGTCACCTCAACATGCACACCCACAAGCACTGCGCCCTCAGTCACTGTTGCTGGCCCCATTCTTGCAGTCACCACAACATCAGACATCCAGTCATCCACCCCAGATACCACACCTGCACTCACCACAACGACATTGACTGACACATGCAGTACACTCACCAGACCTGCAAACACCCAGACAACATTGATTTAAACTGGCAGCCTGTCTTGTCCCACTGTGTCCACCCCCCTCCCAAAACACTCAAACGTGTTCAGACACCCACCCAACATATATCCACCACACCTCAGCCTACTGCACAGGCACCTGCATCCACGTCCAGCAGACCTACACCAGATACTAGCACTCCCTCTACCTCCACTCCCACACCTGCCTCCATGTCCACCTCAACTGCACCTAAAAAACTTTTCCTGTCCTGTGTTGATCTTTTCAAACCCACTGGCACACCCCGTCTCGTCCCTAAAAGTGCCCACCTCCTTGCCCTGTCCACTCCTTCCATGTCTAAGTCCACCCCAGTCCGCCCTTTCCATTCCGGTGCCCATTCCCCAGAGAGGAAGAAGCCCCATGCTGCCCCAGGACCATCTGCCACCCCCGGTCCAAGCCCACTTCCCCACCTTCCAAGAGCAAACCCAAGCCCCCTTCACCTCCCAAACGTAAGCCCAAGCCCCCCTCCCAGATGTAAGTCCCCCCCCCTTGCCCTCTGCCCCTGTTCCCTGAGGTGCTTGGCTGCCCCATTGATGTCCCATTATGGTGGAGTACCATGTGCACATGTGGGAGTCATGTTCAGGTCATTTGGGCCCTTCAGCCTGTTACAGTTGGACTGGCTAATGGCCTTATTTGGACATTGCTTTTTTAGTTTATTTATTAAAGTTTGTGTCCCCAGTGTTGCTGTTGGCACACTCTGGAGACGTGGTTCATCGTTTCATTGTGGGGGGGTGGTGTGCACATGTGTGTGCTTTGGGCAGGTTGTATTGGCCTTGTGTCGGGTAAGTACCTCTTGTTCAGGTGTGTATCGCTTTTGATGGTGTGAGGGGTTTTGGGGTGCATTGCAGGGTGGGTGGGTGTGTAACTTTGCCCCTTCTTCCCTTGTTTAGTAGGTTGCGATACTTACCGTCTTTGTCGGCGGTCACGGTCTTGGAGGTATGTGGCAAGGAGCAACACTGGCATGATTTCCAATTCTCTCTCCATGTCTGCTTCAGCGTGTTGTGTGTGACTACAGTGAGTGTTTCCTTTATATTTGGTATGTTTCCGCCACGTTCCCACCCTGGAACTGACAGCGGTCTTGTGCTTCATTATTTGTTGGGCGGGTGGGGCCTTTCCGTTGGCTTGTGGGCGTCCCATTCCTATGCTGGTGGTGTGTGGTTTTCACGCTGGCTGTTTCTCATGTGCTTCATTATTTGGCGGTCCGGACCGTCAGCCTGTTGGCGGTAGTTACCGCCACCGCCGGCGGTGCAGTGTTTACCGCTATGTTCATAATGAGGGCCATAGATTCAGAACGATTTATCTACTTAACTCTACCAGCCTGTAAAACAGTCAGTTTTGACAAAGTGTTTGCAGATGCATCATAGAATAATACCTGCACAAAATGCAAGTAAGATCTGCTATTAACTCTGAACATAAGAAGAACTGGCAAGTATATCATCTTAATGCTATAGCGATGCAATGCAGATGGAACAAAGATGGAAACTCTAATTACAAATTTTAAAGCAGGACAAATTTCAATTTCTAGTAAAACATATACCTGTACAGCCATTATTTTCCATGAAGCTGTAAGTGTTACGTATGGACATTACACCAGCTATATAAAAATTAGCACTTGTATAGCGCACTACTCACCCGTTAGGGTCTCAAGGCGCTGTACTCATACCGCTATGGAACCCCTCCTGGCTTTTCCCTGTGAGGCGCCCACTCCTGAGCACCCCCAGGGTGAAGCCAGGCATCCAAGCGCTGTTGGGGCCGATGTGGAGATTAAGCAAGCTATTGCCCAGAGTTGCAGAGTGGGACCCATGAATTAGATTAGCTATATGAAAAGCACATCCATATGGACAGAGTGTAATGATACTAAACTTACATTTAAACACAGATTACCCGATAAACTACCAAATTCTTACCTTCTGTTTCTTCAACCAAAGTTCCAATGAGGATTACTACTGGAGAAACGCAATAGTACACGTGTGGCATTTTTTATACAACAAAATACAGCATCATACGGCCTAACAAGGGTGATTTCTTTTGAAAGGATTGTATATTTTAAAATGTTCTTACTGTTGGATGGAAACCCAGTCATAGTAGTAAACTGGAAATGGAGATTAGAAACTTTCAACTAGAAAAACCATCTACAAAAGATTCAAAGCAAGGCTTCTAAACTTCTGTTTCAAGAACAGTTGGAAAATAATTATGATAAGAACATCAAAGATATGCTCTTCTCTTCAAGGGATTACTGTACTTTATGACACCATATGGCCTACAAAGGTTGATGTCTTTAGCCACCTTTTTAGTACTACTATGATTCAAACACATTAATTTTATTGTAAAGGTACAATATACTTTATAAAATTTGACAAGTAGACCTAAAAGAGTTTGGTTAATATTTGTTGTGAGTGTCTTACATAGGAATGTTAATATTGGTAAAACTTGTTTTGGTAATTGAAAAATAAGTAAAATAAATTAATAGTGGTGAGTCTTCACTTTTTCAAGCAAAGCGAATATGTCTGCTCTTTTTAAGAACAAGTTCTTGGCACTTGGCACAATGGATCACAAACTCCTTGAGCTCATTGCAAACTGGTGAATAGATATATTTTGCAAAGAAAAAGATGGACCTGGTGCAGAAGGATCAGCAACTTTCTTCCTCATGTAACACAGATATGTTCACTCATGGTACGTTTTCAAATGTTTTCATATAGTGGAAGCACCATAACTGTACTTTTTCTCTGTGCTTCTAAAAAAGATTTTTCCACAAAGAGTGCACTCCACGTATCTGACACAGACTTTCTTCTCAGAAGTAGGGATGGTGGAAGTATGTATATCTTACATAGTAATGTAAATGTTGAATAACGTGCTATGTACATATGTTTTTTTTAAAGTCAATGTGACTGTTTTTCGCCCCACTGTGCAAGGATGAGTATCTATATGCACTTCATTTATAGTGCAAAAGTATAGAAGCTGAGAACAGTGGAAAAGGAAATGTGACATGCTTAAGTAAAGTTTGTACTTTTTTCAGAAATATAAAATTCTTCGGTCTTGCAATTAATGATATTATTTGCATTACAGATTGACAATTTTTAATACATAAATTATCAATATGAAATGTTAACTTTTATTAATATTTTCTCTTTTTATACAGATTAAATGAGCTATTCAGTGGGATAATGTAAGTAACTAATTATATCTCACACACCCAGACACACACCGATGCATACAGTAACACATCCATGCCCACACTGATAGAGACACAAACACATTCAAGCAGACACGGATGCATACAGGGACACAACCAAGCACAATGATGTATACACTACTACACCCAAGTACACACTGATGCATATGCTATCACATCCAGGCACACACTGATGGATACACTAACACTAAGGGACACACTAATGCATACACAAACCCATGGCATACACTGAGACACCCATGAGCACACTGATGCATACACTGACACATTGAGGCACACTATCATCCATAAACTATATAAATAGAAATACGGACACAGCTCTTTGTAGAATATATGGTGGTTCTAAAAAGAACCTTTCTTTTTTTTTTCTTTTTTTTTTTCGGGAGTGCTTTTTTGAGAAAAGGGTTAACAAACCAACATTTACAATGAAAAAAACTGTATGCAAAACTGTTGCATATTAGAAAAACCTGTTTTGGTAACTGAAAAATGTTTAAAATAAATTAACAGGAGTGTGTCTTCACTTTTTAAAGGATACTGATAATATCAGTATTTTTCTTAAGAACAAGTTCTTGGCACATGCAACAATGATCACCATCTCCTTGAGCTCATTGCAAACTGGTGAGATAGATATATTTTGCAAAGCTGGAGCACCCTAAGAAGAAGATGGACCTGGTGTAGAAGAATCGGCAAGTTTCTCTCTCGTGTAGTGTAGATATGTTCGCTCATGGTATGTTTTCAAATGTTTCCACATAGTGAAAGTACCATAACTGTACTTTTTCCCATGCCGCTAGAAAGGTATGTTCTCCACAGAGTACATTCTATATATCTAGCACAAGCTTTCCTCTCAGAACCAGGAATGGTGAACCATCTCCACACATCACTTTCTTTTTTCTGCCCTTCAAGCAGATGTTCATCCTTTTCCTCTATGGAAGGAGACCTCTCAAAATCTCCACCTTCTCCCATTTGCACTCCCAAGTAACAAAATGCAGCCTTCTTCAGGAATAGATAACAGTAGAATGACTGTTGGGTGTGGTTTGTTTGAAAGCCTGGGGATGGTTCTGATGAACCAATAGCAAGGTAGCACGGTGGTTATAACTTGGCGGGCGGCGGTTGCCGCCCGCCAATGTTGTAATGACCCCCTAAGTCATATCAATACACAATGAAAATATAATAAAAAAAAATACATAAAGAATCACCATATTTTTCATTACAACAGTGTGGAAGGTAGGACGCAGAGAACGCTTCCTCTATCGGATTCCCCATGCACTCAACAGAATGCCCCAGGGGTACAGAGGAGAGCACTCTTCCGATCGGATCCCCTGTGCTGATAGAAGAGTGCCCCCGGGGCACTGAGCAGAGTGGGGATTCACCCATAAGCACTCTGCTAATGCGGGCGGACGGGGAGGAGAAAAGAACGCTATGGGAGGATGGAGGCGGTCGAAATGGAGAGTGTGAGGAGAGAGAAGTGGAGGTGCAGAAGAAAAGAAGAAACAAAGAGAGCAGAAACAAAGAGGCAAGAAATTACAAGAGAAAAGATGAAGAAAGACAGGAGTCAAGAGAATCCCCTGAGGCACTGGATCTTCGAGGAAAGGACCCAAAAGCCAGAATTCGCCGCAACATCTCCAGCCACGTCCCAGTAGGGATGTGGCGTAGTCAGGGACGGGCTTGAGGCTGGCACTGGGTACAAAGGAACACAGGGAAAAGAAAAGGGACACGGATGGTGGGGCTGAGAATAAAAGGGTGCACTATAAAATATTCAGTCATCACGACGTGCACGGGGAACTAAGGAACTGGTGTGGTGTTTTATTACTAGTTCTTCCACTCTCACCAACATAGACCTATTCATCCCTCCCCATTCATTCTATAATAATTCATATTCTAAAAACCACCTTCCTGACCACAAATTCGTTGTTGTCCCTCCCCTTTGCTTGAGGGTACTCCATCAACAGGAACATCGCCGCCCCAAAATCTAGGAGGGAAAGAAGAGGAAATACAAAACAAAGACAATAACTAACAGCTGACTTATCCTGGGATTCCACATATGCAGACCAGAGAATAAAAATGGAACTATAATCCTTGAACTGAATCCTGTGTGCTACATTCATTGCCTATACTAACACTACCCTCATCCTATCCTTCAACAAACAGCAAACACATTTAGTAAAAAGGTTTAGTTTAGTTAGGAATTTGAATTGAAAAAAACCCATAGAAATTCACAGGAAAAAACAAGGATTACAGGAAAGTTGTAGTTAGGAAATGGAGTTAAAAAAACAGATAAATGCACTGAAAAAAACAAATGTTATATGGACTTCATAATTAGGAAATACTTTTAATAAAAAACCTTAGAAATTACTGAAAAAACAGTCACGCCTAGGTGTTATAGTTAGGACCCAGTTTTTATATAAAAAGGTGTTTTTTTTACTTGCCTATATCTATGGTTCTCTTTGGAAGAAACATTTATTTCTCCCTTTTCCCATAATCACATTATATTTATGTCTAACCCCCCAAAATTCTGGTTGCCCAGCACTATCTCCCATTCAGTCAATTTACTGAAACCTTTTTTTATTTTGCATCTTACCCCCATTAATCAATTCTTTAACAGTCCTATTTGGCACAATAGTTCGCTTAGGGAACAAGGTAAAACCTTGTGCTGGAAGGCTTGGATGACTAAAGGTATTCTTCTCATTTCCCAATTATATCATAAAGACTCTATCATCCCTTTTACTACTCTCTCAGCAATTTATAATCTCCCTATTCGCATGAAATCCCAATATATCATTCTTTCTACTCTAGTCCAAGAGGCCCTCAATAAACTTTTACATCATAATCATTCTTCTCTTGCATCATCTCCACACCCGATTGTAACTTCTAATTATCCTAGGGCAGCTGCAATTTATAAACTTTTAAGAATGTCTGTTTCACCTACACTCAAATCACATATTGAGACATTGTGGGAATCAGATCTTGGTGTTGTTTGGCCAACTTCTTATTGGGATAGAATATGGTATAAGATACATTCCACTGCATGCACTGCAAGCCTCACACAGACCCTATATTTTTTTTATAATAGACTTTTCTACACTCCTGTACGCCTTTACAAATTCAAACTTGCACAAAATGACAATTGTTGGCGCTGCCACACTCATCAGGGTACTGACTTTCACATGTTTTTTTTCCTGTCCATCCCTATCTACTTTTTGGTCCTCAATATGGTCTCGCATTTCAGCAATAGCTCAGATCTCCTTACCAATGTCATATGAATTACTGTTTCTGGGAGACGTACACGATATCTGGAGTTCATTCAGGCCTCTTGGAAAATTGGTGGACCTTTTGCTTTCTATTGCAATCTCTATTATTACTTCTAACTGGAAATCTTCGGAGAACATTACTCTCAGACAGTGGTGGAATTCTGTATGTTATCCTCATAGACTTGACAGCTACAAGCTTGATTCAACAGGAACTTTCTTCAAACGTCATCAGCTATGGTTGCCATTAAGTAACTATCTCTCACGCACTGCAAAGGAAATGGATTTTTCTCCTCCTTTTTAAAAAGGGTCAATATATTTCCTGTTTTTCTTCTTCTATATACTTATTTCATCTTACATTCGCTGTAACTAATGCCTATTGCCTCTCTCTCCACATGGCTATCACTTGATTCCCTTTTCTATCCCTAAAGCTCTTCTCCCTCTCCCTCTTTCTTTCTTCTTTCTTTATTCAAACTTGGAGTCTTTGATACTATATTGCTGTATATGCCTAATTCATGTACATGTTTAAATATACATTTACAAGTACAATATTCCTTATGCATATATATTCACAACTGCATATCTATGTCCTGGCAATGTTAAGTTAATGTTCTTGTATTTGACGCAATAAAAAACATCTTTAAAAAAAAAAAAGAAGGAATAGTAATGAGTTCAGAAGGGGAGAGACCCCCTCACAAAAGAGTAAAACCATTTATGTTCAGAAAGTGCACTTCTAAATTTACTGCAGCCAAAAAGGAACCAAACAGTCATAAATGTACTCCAGCTCAGCCTTGTCCAGCCCCATAAACAGCCAACCACTGGTTCTCCATCAACTTATCATAGAAACTAATTGAGGTTAAATAAAACCACATAGAAAATAATTATGAAAAACTGAGTCAACCAATATAAGAAATATATTAGAAAATATATATTCTAAGACTTTCTGAATATTGCAATTAGTGACAGTTTGCATTTAGTTATTTGTAACATGCTAATTATGTGTTCTTTCATCCACTTATGTCTGTACATTTTAAGAAGCAAATCCTGTTGAATTACTGTGAGGAATTGGGTTGTTGGTTGACAGAAGTGTGAGCCCTTATGAGGCAGCAACCACAATCCTTGTCAGTCTGAGGCACAAGCAAACCCTAAGCTAAACTGTGCTCAACTCTGTGGTAGCTTGGCACAGAGCAGTCAGGATTAACTTAGAAGCAATATGTAAAGTATTTGTGCAGCACTTCAAACAGCAATAAAATGAAAACACCACAAAAAGGATCCAACACCAGGTTAAAAAAATAGAATTTATTTTTATAAATAAAACATGACCAAAATGACAATAAGCCAATCAGTAAAAGCAGAGATATTGCATTTTAAAGATTTGAGTAAGAGTAGCATCAAAAATCACAAACTGCCAACTGTGGATAGCTGGTAATGTCGAACCAGGACAAAGTCATAGGTTTAGGATGACTGTGATGGAGCACGGGCCAGCTACAGAGACCCAGTTAGGCCCACTGAACAGAGTACCTTTATATCTGGGTTTGTGGAGCTTTAGAAGGATCAGCGTCAAAGATGCGTCACACAGCAGAAGGGATGCTCTGGTTCTGAGATGCGGCGTGGCCACAGTTTGAGGGCCTGCATCATCATCAAGGATTCAGTCAATGGAACTTGCAATGCAAAGTCTGGCACCAAGGATGCAGAGCAGTTGGAGTTATGCATCGGTTTCGAAGAGCTCAGGGCTGCGATGCGATGTCCGTTGTCAAGGTTGATGACGACAAAGGATGCAAGGGCTTGCAGAGGATGGGCCGCACAGTGGCAGTTTCCAAGGCTTTGCTGGCTACAGAAGCAAGGTGGGTTTTTGCAATGGGTTCAATCCAGATAGCAGCGGAAATGCATCAGTTCTCCTCGTGTTTGAGTCGCACAGCAGAAGAGGTATGTCGGTTCAGCTGAATCCACAGAGGCTGGCAGAGCACCATAAGCCCATTTCCAGCAGTCCATTACTGGGGTGGCACCACTTGGCAGAGTGGATTCACAGATGGCAGAGTCCAGGAGCAGATGCAAGGTTGTTAGAAGCCTGTTATGACCCAGAGACTTCAGGTCAGGAGGCCAGCCAAGTAGCCCTTGGAGTTACTGTCCGCTCTGGGTTCAAGGGATGCAGGTCCTGTCCTTCTCACCCTGGCAAAAGGTCAGCAGGTCAGCATAGCAGCAGATCTTTAAGAGCAGCAGTTCGGCAGAGTGGCATTGCTTTCAGCAGCACAACAGACCTTCTTCCAGGCAGAATATCCATAGGTCCAGAAGTGTACTAAAGAGTTGGTATCTGAGATCCAGTAGTGCCTTTGAAGTGGGGAGAAGCTTCTAGAAGCATGCATTTGAAGTGCACAGGTACCCTGGCTGCAGACTAACTACATGGGGTATGCAGCCCTTTGTGTGGAGACTGGACACAGCCTATTCAAGATTAAGTGGGACTCGACCCAGCTCCTCCCTCCCGTCCTGCCAGTAATGGCCCAATCAGTCACACCTCCACTCCCCATTGTGTGTGGCTGTCCGGGAGGAATACCCAAAGCCCAACTGTCAACTACACCCAGTCATGTGATCCAGAGACAGGCTGCAGGCACCAACTGGCTAGGCAAGAAAATGCCAATTTTCTAAAAGTGGCTTTTTCAAAATTGTAATTTGAAATCCAACTTCACCATAAGGTAGGATTTAAAATTACAATACCAGAGACATCAAACATGAAACTGGTACCTGGTCCCATTCGTAAATTACACTTATAAAATAAGGTAACTCCAATGTTATTGGGTGGGATAGGAAGGAGTTTTTTACTACCAAGATGTTTAAACCTCAACAAGTACATGTCCAGCAATTTAAATACATTGCAGCTTGACCTCTAGGCTGTCCAGGGCCTACCGTATGGCACGCCTGCCACATGTTTAAGGTGCTACTCACATAGGTGGCTCAATCAGTGCTGAAGGCCAACTAATAACATTTAATTTACAGGCCCTGGGCACTGGTAATGCCACTTTACTAGGGACATATAAGTAAATTAAATGTGCCAATTGGGACTAAGTCAGTCTTACCATGTTTTAAGGGGAGAGCACAAGCTCTTTAGCACTGGTTAGCAGTGGTAAAGTGTGCAGAGTCCTAAGACAAGCAAAAATGAATCTGGTAAAACAGGAGGTCTGAAGGCAAAAAGTTAGAGGGAAATCCACACCAAGGATGTCAGATTTAACAATCACATGTCAAAGGGAACATATTTGTGTTAATCTCTATAAATATGGTCTTAAAAAAAAAATCCTGTTTAAACTTAGAACTAGGGTAATATTTTAAAATATTTAAAAAAAATTGTTTATAACGCTTGCGACTCTTGCAGCATACCAGGTAATGAAAATAGAGATTGTTCCCAACTCCACCTCCCACCTTAAACTGAAACACATTTCAACATCAACCAATCACAGACAGGCTGACTAGAGAAGAAAGGAACCTGTCACGTCACGGGTCACAGCAGGACCCATGGCTCACTCTACTGCCCTCCTGGCACCCCACATTATACAGCTGGAAGCCCTAAACACTTATCTGCAGTCTGGGGAGTCCTGCAAGGGGCCATGGAGGGCCAGTCTTCGCTTTGGTTGTTGGCTGGGCTGGAGGCATTCCTCTCCTTGGGGGCATATTCTTGCTCACTGTAGTTTCTCCCTCACAGAATTCCTAAGGAATGGGTTTTACTTAACCAATCCATCACATAGGCTCTATTATGTATTCCTGCCACCGTTTCCCAATCCATCATGGCAGCCATACTTCTTCCTCTAGGTCACTTCCTGTTTATGGGCATAGAAGGAGCAGAACTCACTTTCTCCTTTACGTTGCAACACTTCTCGCTCCTTCTGGTTTATCTTCGCGCTCCCTGGTGTATCCTCGCTCCTGCTTGAGTCTCCTCGCTCCTGCTAGTGTATCATCACTCCTACTGGTGTTTTCTTCTTCCTGCTGGTGATTCTTGCTCCTGTTGCTTCCCTTTTGAATCTTTCTATTCTCCTCATTACCATTTCCCCTAGGCTCATCTTCGCCTTTTGAGCCTTGCTGCAGTCTTGGTCTTCTACCATCAGTACCAGTCCTCCGCAGCCTCCCGGGAGTCTCTGATCACTATCAGAGGTTTTTTTCCCTTTGGGGTTTTTCCTCTTGGTGGCTTCTTCCTGAGGGCACTATCTGCTCAGACGTTCCATTGTCGGTGGCATTGTGACTCACAGAAGGGGTCACCCCTACCTTTGGCTGACAAGGACAGTCAAACCTTGGAATCGCAGATTTTCTCATTGCTCCAAAGCTGCAAATAAAAGTCCGTCCACTGAGGGACCTGATAGAAACCCACACACCAAACCTCTTTTTCTGCCCTTACTATATTGGTGAATGTACTTGTTGCTTAGGAGAGAGAAGGTTTGAAGGCAAAGGATCAACATCTTTGGCATCACCAGAGAAGCTGTCATAGCCAGATGCCATTTCTCCATTTCTCAGTTGATATGATACATGACTGGCAGCAAGAGCATGATTCACATACAGCCGTCTCCCAAGCTATACCTGCTGCACTCCATTTCATGGCCACTTTTCAGATTGTCATCTCTGGCAAAGTTGATATCTCACAGGCAAGCTAGTCTAGCAACTGAATGCAATGGATTATTGCCATGCCACTGTCACTGGTGAAGAAGCAAAAGGTGACAAGGGAATTCTATGCCACGGCCTACTTTCCTAGAGTGGCCGGTACCAATGACTGCAACCATGTGGCACTTCAGCCACCTCACCACCCACAGCATACCTCTTCTGCTCAGAAAAGGTATGCTGTGTCACTTTGTTGACGCTGTCAATGTGCAAACTGTCTTTGCGGGAGCTGCTTAAATGATGTCTACGCTGTCTTTCCTGGAAGCACACACAACAGCTACATCTTCCAACAATTACTTCCTACATGTTGATTAGTTGCTGGTGATTTTGGTGACATGTGGCTCACTGGTAAGTTGCAAAACCTCACACTGTGGCTGCATGTACATTTGCGGTGCAACCTTTAACAAACTCAATTACTCTAACCCAATAAACACACATTACCTTAGCATTCAGTACATATTTGTTGGCATGATGTATTACATTTAGAATAGAGACCGGTTTTTAGACTTTTCTCATGTTTTTGTTGCAAGTGATGCTGGGTATGCCTTCTCTCCTCATATACCTACTCCATACAGATGGCCAGCCACACTTTCTCAAGAGAGGTACAATAGAGCACACAAGCCATTATTGAATACACTTTTGGAATCCTTAAGTCTTGATTCAGGTGCCTTGACCACATGGGGAGGCTTGCTGGTGTACTCAGAAGTTATGTGGAAGATTGCTGTAGCTGATTGCATTTTGTGCAATACCACCATGTGACGGGGTTTACATATAGACCCTGACTCTGCTCTACTCCCATTTCCAGAATAGAGGTCATTGTTTACCTATTTGGAA
This sequence comes from Pleurodeles waltl, assembly GCF_031143425.1. Lineage (NCBI taxonomy): Eukaryota > Metazoa > Chordata > Amphibia > Caudata > Salamandridae > Pleurodeles > Pleurodeles waltl. Next base: position 569,121,014 of record NC_090438.1, read on the forward strand.
TTTGGCTGGTTAATTCCTTTTTTCTTGAGCTGCTAGTTTGGTTGATGCATTTCTGTGTCTGGACAGTCTCTTGTCAATGATAGATGGTGAACGACTAGCATAACATCCACAACTCTTTTTATTTCACATAATGTTGTAAACTAACATGCTATACTCTAGTTTAAAAATAGTTGACTTAATTTTCTGTAACATCAAAATCTCACATACTACACTTATATTTAAGGGCATATATACAAAAACCCTACTTAAAACACAAGTAATTCCTGTTAATTTTTATTATATCAAATTTAGTACTTTTACTACATGCAGGGGGTCTCTCTCTTGCATACGGAGGCATCTCCTTTTTATGAGGAGGATTCCCTCCCACATACCGGGTCTCTGCCCTGAGTACAGAGGCTTCAAGGGAGACATCTGCCTACCACAGTAAACAGGAAATTACATATAATAGGAGGAAGTTAGACATTTTGTGGTCATTCTGAGCCATACTATCTTTACCTCAACCCCATCCTCCTCCATTCTGCTGCTCTTTGCACCATCCTTCCCCCAACACGACTGGGGCTTGATGGGAAGGGGTAATCAATAAGTACCACCAGCTTTATATTGGTCTAGAGACCGAGCTGAGTAATGCTGCGCAGGCCTAAATCTGTCAGGACATCACACATGCTGCAGTGCAGTGGGTGTCTACTCCCAGCGGGGACAATTCTGCCACAAACGCAGAAAGAATCTTCTTTGCAGGGTCAAAGTAAAGGTCTAGGAGATTATGGGTTTGTTCTCCCAGCCACATCATTGGCAACCTGCATGACACTACTGCACAAGAGGGTCCTTAGAGTTGCATGGACAGAGTGTGTTCATGCTCACCTGGAAGAGTTTGTGCAGCAGAGAGACATAGGCCCTCATTACAACCCTGGCGGCAAATCACGCTTTCCGCCGTGCAGCAGACCGTCAACATACCGCTGCAGCCGTGGAATTCCGCTACAGGTATTACGACCCACAGCTCGGAATCCGCCACAATACAGACACCCACACAAGTCTGCCACACCAAAGGTCAGTGATAAACTGGCGATACCAAAACCGACACCGTCACACCAACAGGAATACGCCCACACTATCACGACCCACGAATCAACGCAGCGGTCTTTTAACCGGGGTAATCCATTGGCGGTACACACCGCCGCGCTCAAAATACAGACACACTTACAAAACACAACCACATTGGAAAATTCGAAAAACACACACCTGATACACATACACACACCACACCCACAAACCCAATCCAATATAAAGCACACACCCACATCACCCACAAACCCTTACAACCAAAATTTTGAAAGAAGGCCAGAGAGAGGGACTACCTAAAACAACACCAGCATCCACAGACACACAACACCATCAATTACACAACATCCACGCACCTCAAACAACACACACCACCACTTCCCCTCACACATCACAACAGACACCACCTCACACATCACCCACACCACATCATGGCACCTCAAAGACACCCCAGGTTCTCTGAGGAGGAGTTCAGAGTCATGGTGGAGGAAATCATCCAGGTAGAGCCACAGCTATTCGGATCACAGGTGCAGCACACCTCCATTGCAAGGAAGATGAAGCTATGGTGCCGAATAGTCAACAGGGTTAACGCAGTGGGACAGCATCCAAGAACACGGGATGACATCAGAAAGAGGTGGAACGACCTACGGTTGAAGGTGCGTTCTGTGGTATCCAGACACCAGATTGCTGTACAGAGGACTGGCAGTGGACCCCACCTCCTCCCTCACAACTAACAACATGGGAGGAGCAAGTCTTGGCAATACTGCATCCTGAGGGCCTCGCAGGAGTAGCAGGAGGACTGGACTCTGGTAAGACATATCTTTACTACTTTATCTCCCACACCCCACCTGCATGCCATCACATACCACCACCCTTAACCTCACACCCATCACCTCAACAACCCACAGACACCCCACTAACACAACCCACACATCCCAAAAGCAAGCCCTGCATGTAACACCAATGCATGGACACCCATCACCAAAGCATGTCCAGTACAGAGACTCACTCATGCCCCAAAATCACCAATCACACAAGGACCAAGCCAATAATGCAAGCACATGAGTAGAGGGTCACACACCCACTGCACAACATGGCACACACAGATACAATAACTATGCATTTACACCCCAACAGGACCCATACCCAATGTCTGCGGACAGGAGGTGCCAGACATATCCAGTCCCCCCACAGAAGAGACCCATAGTGATGACAGCAGCTCTGCACCCCTGGATCAAGATGACCAGCCTTGCCCATCAGGGACCTCAGGACAGTTGGTTCCCCTGACACAGTCACAAACCACCACTGAACCTCCCCCCTCAGGAAACACCACCACAGCGGCCACCCAGCGGGCCCATCCCTCTGTCCCCAGGACATGTCAATCAGCAGTGTGTCCACCACCAAAGGGAACCCAGGCAACCCCACTAACACAGGACAATCAGGGCCCTGGGGCAGTGGCAGTGGGCACACGGTTCAGGGGACAGAGGCACAGGATGACAGGGAAGCTGGGAGGACTGCTGTGTGACAGGGGGAGGACAGGCCCAGGAAACCCACTCTCCACGAGGCACTCTCCAACATCATGGGAGCTTACCACCATTCCCAGGAGACCATGGGCACGGTACTGGCCAAGTTTCAGGAGACCCAGCGGCTGCAGGAGGAACACTACCTGAGGATCAGGGAGGACTTGAAGTCAATCAACACCACCCTGGTCACCATTGCAGGGGTGCTGGCAGACCTTCTCAACACCAGGAGGGACACAGTGACACACCAATGGGCCCCTGACACTAGCCTGGACGATGAACAGCCCTCCACCTCCGCCGGCGCTAGTGGACTGGAGGCACCGCCACAGGAAAAACAGGCCACCAGTACCCCACCCCCTGCAGATGGAGAACCAACCCGCAAACGGTCCTTGAGATCCAGGAACAAGACAGAGAACATTGCCAAGACCCCTGCCAGGAAATAAGACCCCCCAAATGTCACCCTTCTGTCCCACTATGTCACCCTGTCCATCCTTCAACTGCCATTGCTCCACTTCCTATGCCCCTTTGGACAATGCACCTGTGAAACAAATAGACAGGACTCTGCCATGGACATACCTCCACCATCACCACAGCCCATTTTATAACCCCCTCCTCTTATTTGCACAGGAATAAACACACTTCAATCACAAAACAATCTGGAGTCAGTCTGTGCTTTCACAAATGTGTAATTGCAGTATCTTTGGAATATAGCAATGTCAATTTACTTGTTCACATACCAATGTAACACAGCTGTAGGCCAGGAGTAAACATAGCAGAGGGCACAAAGTGGGACCCAGATCTGTGAAATGGAAAGTCAAAGTGACAAGTCTATGTCCATACACTGAGTGAAAATGACAGACTTATGCTAGCTCCAACAATAGTATGAGATGTGGGAAGAAGTGACATCTTCTTACCTGTGTCTCACTGGAAGTATTGCAAGATGATGATGTTTCGGTTGTCAATATCCTCTTCTTCTGCCTCCTCTTCTTCACTGTCCACAGGCTCCACAGCTGCCACAAGACCATCATCTGGCCCATCCTCCTGCAGAAAAGGCACCTGGCGTCGCAAAGCCAGGTTGTGCAGCATACAGCAGGTCACGATTATCTGGCACACCTTCTTCGGTGAGTAGTATAGGGAACCACCTGTCAGATGGAGGCCTATCCTCCTTGTTCGGTTGGGGTAACCAGAGTCACCTGCAAATGTCGAGGGACAACTGTTAGACACACACCAACCCTTAGGGACAACCCCATACCCAGACACCTATGTCAACTGTATTGGGACCTTGGCCTCACCTATTAGCCACACACGGTGCCTCAGGAGTTGGCCCATCACATAAGGGATGCTGCTATTCCTCAAAATGTAAGCATCATGCACAGAGCCAGGATACTTGGCATTCACATGGGAGATGTCCTGGTCTGCCAAACACACCATCTGCACATTCATCGAATGGTAGCTTTTCCGGTTTCTGTACACATGTTCATTCCTGCGGGGGGGACAATGCCACATGTGTACCATCAATGGCACCAATGATGTTGGGGATATGTCCCAGGGCATAGAAGTCACCTTTCACTGTGGGCAAATCCTCCATCTGAGGGAAAACGATGTAGCTGCGCATGTGTTTCAGCAGGGCAGACAACACTCTGGACAGCACATTAGAGAATATTGGCTGGGACATCCCTGATGCCATGACCACTGTTGTTTGAAAAGACCCACTGGCCAGGAAATGGAGTACAGACAGGACCTGCACTAGAGGGGGTATCCCTGTGGGATGGCGGATAGCTGACATCAGGTCTGGCTCCAACTGGGCACACAGTTCCTGGATTGTTGCACGATCAAGTCTGTATGTGATTATGATGTGTCTGTCTTCCATTGTCGACAGGTCCACCAGGGTTCTGTACACCGGAGGATGCCGCCATCTCATCACCTGCCCCTCCAGACGTGCCCTATGGAGGAGAACAGCGAGCAGAGAGTCATCCAACACTGAGGTATCACAATGTGTTTTATTGCAGAAACGTTAGTAATCCGCAATGTGCTGGTATCTGTCTGTATTCCCGGCCTAGATAGGTGTGACGCAATTTTCATCCATCCCATGTGGCCCCCTGAAATGGTGGCTGCCTGACCTGTAAGGTGGGGCAAGGGGATATGAGGTAACTGCGCTGGCGTTGTACACCGTCACGGTGGGCGGTCGAAGACCGCGGCGCAATTCTGCATTGGTTAACATTGGGCCCTATGGGTCCCAGGAGCCAATGACGATGTACGCCGGTGGTGACGGTACGCACCGCCGCGGACGTGACCGCCATTTTCTGTCTGTTCACTCACTTGATACCTGACCTTCAACAGGAGAGGACCTACACTGCAAGGCTGCTGTGTCTGGGGAAAGGGCCCCTGCCTTCACTTTGGAGGAGTTGGAGAAACTATTGGATGGGGTCCTCCCCCAGTACACGCAACTGTACGGTCCTCCAGACAAACAGGTGAGTACACTGTGAGCATGCTGCATGGGCAATGCCTACTTTGAGTGGTGTGGATGGAAGATACATGGGGGGGGCTGAGGCCTGCATGTGCAGATGGTGAGTGTATTTGCGTCAGGGCATGGGTGAGAACTGGTGGGCAATGAGTATGATGGTCCGGACGGGTGAGTAATTTCCTTTCCCCCTGTACCATTCCTCTAGGTCAGCACCCACCAGAAGAAGGGTATTTGGTGTGCCATCGCCAAGGACGTCCGGACCCTCGGGGTCTACCACAGACGGAGCACCCACTGCCGTAAAAGTTGGGAGGACCTGCGCCGCTGGAGCAAGAAGACGGCGGAGGCCCAGCTGGGGATGGCCTCCCAACGTGGAAGAGGTGCCCATCGCACCATGACCCCCCTGATGTCCCTGATCCTGGTGGTGGCCTATCCGGAGTTGGATGGGTGCTTGAGGGCATCACAGCAGCCACAAGGGGGTGAGTACACTCTCATTCAGCTGACTCTGGCACCCCAACCCCACTAGTGGTAAGAGCCATCTACACCTAGTCAGGCTCATGTGACTTCCAGGTGTGCAGCAATTGGGCTTAGGCCTCGTACCCCATGGTCAGGTGAATTTTCTAGGAACTGTTAGTGCATGGCGTAGTGCTGAGGGCTGCTCCCTGTGTGTGTCAACCAATGGTAGTAGTGTTGCATGCACTGAACATGTTTTTCCTCTGTCTTCCCCCCCCCTTTTTGTGGTCTCCCTGTTCTTGTGTGCAATAGCATCATCAGGCGGAGGAGCAGTGGCACCGGAGCAGGAGGGAGCTGCAACCCACTTGGCCCTGGAGGGTGAAGCAACAGAGCCTGAAGCGACCAGTGGGACGGAGAGTGAGGGAAGCTCCACTGCGGGGACAGGAGCATACACCAGTGACAGCGACTCCTCCTCTGATGGGAACTCCCTTGCGGTGGCGGGCACCTCTGTGCCCACCGCATCAACAGGTACAGCCGCGACCCCCCCTACCAGCACCGCCCTCCCAGCGGCCCCTCAGCGTGTGTCCCGTGCCCGCTCACCCATGAGGGTGGGCATCTCCTTCACCCCAGGCACCTCAGGCCCTGTCCCTGTCAGCCCTGCTGCCCTCAGTGAGGAGGCTATTGACCCCCTGAGATCCCTCACTGTTGGGCAATCTACCATTTTGAATGCCATCCAGGGTGTTGAGAGGCATTTGCAACAAACAAATGCATACCTGGAGGGCATTCATTCTGGGCAGGTGGCCCAACAGAGAGCATTTCAGGCTCTGGCCTCAGCACTGATGGCAGCCATTGTCCCTGTGTCCAGCCCCCCCCCTCCAACTTTCTCCACCCAGACCCAATCCCCTGTACCTCAGCCTATCCCAAGCACACCATCAGACCAGCATGCACACTCATCAACACACAAGAGTGGACATGGCATACATAAGCACCACACATCCCACAGGCACTAACACAAGCACCATCCCTATGCAGACACTGCAACATCCACTGCCTCCACTGTGTCCCCCTCCTCCACGTCCACCTCCTCCCTCCCTGTCTTGTCTCCACTCACACCTGCATGCACTACATCCTCAGCCACTACCTCCATCACCAGCTCGCCCATCACCATACACCGCTCACATGCAATCACCAGCCCCACTACCATTCACACATCCCCAGTATCCTCTCCCAGAGTGTCTGTGAGCCCTCCTCCCAAAGTACACAAACGCAGGCACACACCCAACTAAACAGCCATCCACCTCACAACAGCCTCCGGCCCATGCACCTTCAACCAAATTCAGCAGACGTACACCTCCTACAACCACTACCTCTTCCTCCACTCTCAAACCCCCTCCATCTTCCCGTCCCAGTGTGTCTAAAAAACTCTTCCTGGCTAACATTGACCTCTTCCCTACACCTCCTCCCCCTGTGCCAGAGCCAGGGTTTCCAGGTCCCAGTCCAGCACCTCAGCCACCAAATCCCCAGGCACAGTGGTGCCAGCAACTGCGGGGTCATCGAGTGCGGCACCCATCAGGGCTACCAGTGTGCCACGTAGCGAGGCCAAGGACATTCCGCCACCTGCCAAGGTGAAAAAGGTGCCCACATCCTGGAGGGAGAAGCCGCACCTACCAGCCACCAAGGGCTCAGCAAAAACAAAAGGGGATAGTGGCAAGACAACCGTGGCACCATCAAAGGTGGGGAAGGGACAAAAGCACAAGAGCAGGTCAGGAGAGGGCACGGTGGCACCGACTGAGGGACCAGTGTCACACCTTCTGTCCACGACCACACCAACCTGTACGGCGGCGAACACCGCAAGCTGCCCCGACACCTGCACCGCCACCTCCACAGCCACCTGCACAGCCACCAGCACGTCTACAGCCTCAGCGACAGTCCCCAGCCTCTTCCCCAGTGGGCAGCCATCCGAGGCTGCAGGAGATGTCCTGCTGTGTCCCTCAGCAGGTGCTGACCAATGCACCACCGCCAGCACCGCCGCCACAGACACCGCCGCAAGCACATCCACCAGCCCCGCAACGTGCTCAGACAGTGGCACCACCGCTGACATGGCTACCATCCCCAGTGGTCAGTTGTCCGAGGCTGGAGGAGACTTCCTGGACCCTGGCCAGCTTCCATGAGGCATGACTTCCATCACTGTTTGCACCTGCAGGTGGAATGCGAAGCCGCGGCAGTGTGGGGTATGTCGCTGCCTCCATGGCGGATCATGCTACCTGTACCTCGGCAATCTCGTGGCACACACACCCAGGTGAGGGAATTGTACCAGCCACACTGCTCGTGGAGCACTCTGGGCACCATGCCCCCTCCAGAACCAGTGGAGAAATACATCCACTACCTCAGTCCTTGGCAGGATGAAGCACTCTAGGCACCATGCCCCCTCCAGAACCAGTGGAGAGATACATCCACTACCTCAGTCCTTGGCAGGATAAAGCACTCTGGGTACCAGGCCCCCTCCAGAACCAGTGGAGATTGACATCCACTTGAGAAACTGTGGCTTTGCACTCCCCAGGATAAAGCAGTGGGCAACCCACCCACTGGAGAGAATTGAGAGACTGTGGCTTTGCACTCTCCAGGATAAAGCAGTGGGCAAACCACCCACTGGAGAGACTTGAGAGACTGTGGCTTTCCACTCCCCAGGATAAAGCAGTGGGCAAACCACCCACTGGAGAGACTTAAGAGACTGTGGCTTTGTACTTCCCAGGATAAAGCAGTGGGCAACCCAACCACTGGAGAGACTTGAGAGACTGTGGCTTTGCACTCCCCAGGATATAGCAATGGGCATGGAGCCCCCTTGTGCAGCAGTGCCGTTGTGCGTTCATCTGGCTGAGGTGCCCCCCCTCGCCCTGTATATTTTCGATCTGATGCCCCAGCACTATTCTCTCCGTTTCCAGTCAGGTATCTTGTGTGGGCTTCGCCCATGCATTTTGGGACCAGTGGCCCACGGACAATGATTGGTACACTATCCGGACTTGTGTAGTTGGTGTACATATTTGTATATACTGAATATAGATTTTTTAATATCAGATTTTTCATGATTACAATCATTACAATCATTTCCTTTTGTCCTTGCGTTCTTCCAGGGGGTGAAGGGGTGTATATGTAATGTTGCTGCATGCATTTGTTTGTATGGTGTTGTGGGTGAGGGTTGGGGTGGGGGTATTGTGTGTTGCGTGTGTGTGTCACTCTCTTTTACCTCCCCCCTCCCCTGTGTTGTAGGTGCAGTACTCACCGTGGTCGTCAATGGCGTCTGTCCTGCTCCTGATAGAGCAGAAGGAAGAGCAGCATTGGTAACACCTGTAGTTCGGCCCCCATGGCATCCTGGTTCCTCGTTGGGTGTCGAGAGGTGAGTGGTTTCCCTCCTGTGTACTGTTTCCGCCGTGCTTTTGATAGCGTTGGTTCCGCCCGGGAAAAGGTGGCGGATAGGCGTGTTGAAATACAGTGGGCGGTACTTTGTCCTCCGCTTGTCTGTTGGCGGTTACCGCCACGGTGTTTGTTTCAACCGCTGTGGCGGAGTGTTAAAGTGGCTGTCTATGTTGGAGGTTTCCGCCATGGTCGTGATTCCATTATTTTTTCCGCCGGCCTGTTGGCAGTATTACCGCCGCTTTAACACCGACCGCCAGGGTTGTAATAAGGGCCATAGGGGGTCATTACGACCTCGGCGGTCTTGTAAAAAGACCGCCGAGGCCGCGGGAGACAGAATACCGCCATTGCCGGCGGTATTCCTGGCTCCCTATTATGACATTTCTGCTGGGCCAGCGGACGGTAACAGTGTTACCGTCCGCTGGCCCAGCGGAAATGTCACATCAACATTTCTGCCGGCTCGTAATAGAGCCAGCAGCAATGCTGATGTGCAGCGGGTCCAGTAGCACCCGTCGCGCATTTCACTGCCCGAAATTCGGGCAGTGGAACCCCAAGTCCCCTTACCGCCAGCCTTTCAATGGTGGTGGGGGACTCATAATCCCCAGGGCAGCGGTGCTTGCACCGCTGCCCTGGGGATTATGACCGCCAGGTGGAATCCTGGCGGGATATTGGAGGGGCCGGCGGTATGGCCGTGGCAATTCCGCCACGGTCATAATTGCTGGCGGAACACCGCCAGCCTGTTGGCGGTGTTACCGCCGGCCGCCAGGATCGTAATGACCCCCTTAGTATTTTAGAATATTCACTTAAGTGCACATGCATTTTGAGAGTAGTGTCCTGCCATGTGCTAACTTTGAACTTTATTCTAACCTTCCATGTTGTATTTAACGTGTTCTTTTTGGGTTCTAAAAGATTTGAAATGTCATCAGTCATGTCACTGCCAATATCATGACTGATGTAATATGTGAGGTCATAAGCAGTGCATTGGGGGACATAAGTTATAGTTTGCTCAGGTATCTATAGCTATAGAGTTTCTATGGTTTTGTGCGAGTGAAATCTGAACCTAACTATAACGTCCCTGCAGCCTTTGTTTTTTTTCATTGAATTTCTATGTGTTTTAAATTCTATTTACTAACTCCAATGTCCCTGTAACCTTTGTTTTTTCAGTGAATTTCTAAGTTGTTTTTAAAATGTATTTTTCTATGTATAACGTCCTTGTAACATCGTTTTTTCAGTGAATTTGACGGGTTTTTCTAATATTTAGTACATGTTCATTTAAATTGACGGTGCAGAGTAAATTCCTATGCACTACTTTTTTGTTGATAATCACCTAGTTAGAAGCACACAAATGTAATCTTCTGTCCTGTTATGTTATGTAGGTTGGGGTATTATTGTTTATTGGTGTTTATGTATTGTGTTATGTTAGAAATTCTACATTAGGCTGCTGCTTATGCAGTGTTTTATTATTTTGCATATTGGACATTAGACAGATGGTATTTATTATAATATATTAATTAAATAAACAAGGTATTTATGTAAATTAAGTAATATTGAGTAGTATTATGGTGTTTATTTTTTTATTATATTTTTAGATTTTGCAAGTCTGTTGTGGACTGTCCCATTAGCACCTTCTGGTTTCGCGACTCCTCCGCGAAGTTGGCGTGATTTTTTGAAGTATGTAAAATGAAATATATGCTGTACAAATTTTATTTTTGAGGTCAGGGGTTTGATATTATGTCATAAAACAAAATGACGGATTTGCAACAACGTTGTGATGATGTTGCAACATTGCCGCAAATCCTTTGTGATATCGACATAAAAGGGTGTTTAATTGGCTGAAAACACCTTCCACCTTGAGTGAAGGAAATCCCTCTCATTTTTTCCCTTTGGGTGTGGTTCCTCATCTCACACCTTTCCTATTTACCCCAGCAGCAGTGTTTTTCAGTTTGGTGTTTTTTTTCTACTTTGAAAAATGGCAGCTTCTTCTCAAAATCCAGCAGAGAAGCGGCATTTGGAGTCATCTTCTGAAGAGGAACAAATTCCAGCCAGGAAGGAATCAATAGCGTGGAATTTTGTCACCGTCCCCTCGGAGGAGAAGAAGGTAAATAGCAAGGATGGTGGAGTAAACTCTGGCAAGAAAGCCTCATCAAAGCATACCAGCAAAACATACTTGCATGGCACCACCTCTTTGCCCAAACGTTTGAAAACAATACATCCCCTGCTTTTGGCTAGAGCACAGAAAATGGACAGCAGCCTTCCACATCTACTGAAGCTGTGCTGGCACCAGGAGACACTTTTCAACCTCGAACATCTGCTATGATTTCACCAGGCCCCCTGAGCTGGCAAAAGTTACTACTGGAACTGGTGTAAAGTACTAACTGTTGGAGAACAGTCCATACCAGAGCTTTTGGGTGCAGCGAGAGAGCACAAATCTTAACTTTTTTTTGTTTTGGGAACTTGTTGCACTGTGTTTTGTGCATTCTGTTTTACGGTTATTTTTAAACTTTCCAGTTTTTCATTTTTAAAAAAACCATGAAAGAATAATTAAGATTTTCAAAAATACTAAAAAGTAAAACATTCAACCCCCCGTTCACCCCAAAAATGGTTCTTGTTAGAACCATCTTTTACGATTTAAGAAAGCTAAACTATATGTTATATGTCTGTGTGTTAACGTGTGAATGTCTGCTTGTGTACATATATGTGTGTTAGTGTATGCTTGAGTGTGTGCTTGGGTGTTTCAGTCTATGTGTCAGTATGTTCCTGGGTGTTTCAGTGTATACATTAGTGTGTGCCTGCTTATGTTAGTGTATGTGTGAGTGTGCGCCATGGTGTGTAAGCGTATGTGTTTTTGTGTGCCTGGGCATGTCAGTGGATGCATCAGTGTGTGTCTGGCTGTGTTAGTGTATGTATCAGTGTGTGCCTGGGTGTATTATTGTATGTATCAAAGTGTGTGGGTGTCTTTGGGTATGTATCAGTGTGTGCCTGGGTGTGTTAGTGTATGCATCAGTGTGTGCCTGGGTGCGTTAGTGATGTATCAGTGTGTGTCTGGATGTGTCAACATATACATTATTGTGTGCCAGGGTGTGTTAGTGTATGCATGAGTGTGTGCTTGAGTAGGTTAGAGTATGCATAAGTGTGTCTCTGAGTGTGTTAGTGTATAAATGAGCGTGTGCCTGGGTGTATCAGTGTATGAATGGGTGTGTGCCTGGGTGTGTTAGTGTGTGCATGAGTGTATGCCTGGGTGTGTTAGTGTATGTATCAGGGTGCGCCTGTTTTTTTTTGTGTATACATCAGTACGTGCCTGGGTGTGTTAGTGTATACATCAGTGTGTGTCTGGGTGTGTCAGCATATGCATGAGTGTCTGCTTGGGTGTGTTAGTGCATGCATCAGTGTATGCCTAGGTGTGTTTCTGTATGTAAGAGTGTGTGCCTAGGTGTGTCAGTATATACATGAGTGTCTGGCTCGGTGTCTCAGCATACGCATTAGTGTTTGCCTGGGTATGTCAGTTTATAAATGAGTGTGTACCTGTATATGTCAGTATATGTATTACTGTGTGTCTGGGTGTGTCAGTGTACACATCAATGTGTGTCTGGGTATTTCTGTGTATCCCTAAGTGTGTGCCTGGTTATGTTAGTGTTCGCAGGAATGTGTGCCTTGGCATGTTACTGTATGCACAAAAATCAAGAATACACTGTTCCTAGAGGGGAAAAAAAGAAAGCAAGACACAGGGCAACCCTTAGGTTAGAAGCTAGTGCCCTCACACATCCCAACGGATGTCATGCTTCATCATTGGGCAAGCTCCTCGTCAGACCGGCGCTGCAATGTCTGATGGGCACCCCTGAACTGGGGCTCTTTGCCGGAGATCTTTTCTCAGTAACACAGTGCCGTAAAAGAAGGTCAAGTGATTGGTGCCCCAATTCCAGGCACCACTTAGGCGAGGAGAGAGAAGAAATGGCAAATAGAAAAGGTTAAAATTGTCTCAAAACCCAGGTAGAACATCAAATTTTAATGAACAAAAAGGTTATGACCAAATCAATAAAAACAAAGGGGAGAGTGAGGGATGAGATAATGCTCAAACCACTCTCACACTATACCTGAAAATAAGGGTTGAGGAATTAGCCTAAACCCTAAGGCAAAGGGTCAACATGTTTCGTGTCTGAACGGTCCAAAGGGATCCACTGACACTTCATCAGGACCAACAAATCTATCTCAGTAATTTCTCCTAAACAGTAATAACGGGGTACAATTTGTTCAAACTGACAGTCATATTAAACTTCAGTCAATTCCAATAAGGCTGTACGTCAAGCTAGTCTAATGTAAGGGTCAACCTGTTGAAAAAACACACAAACATGTAGATTATGTCACATGTGTCATTGTACAATCAATGCACACACTAACAATGAGTGGCACGCCGTGTACACACAGTGGTGTCATGCTTAGTGGTGGTGTAAGGTACTGAAAAGCAATTGCTTACCGTTCCATCGAAAGGATCGGGTGTCATAGTAAAACACATGCCCAGAGGAGAGCTATAACACTGAAAAGATACGGCACAAAATAGGTACAATGAGGAAGATTCAGCAATTATTTCATCTAAATATTACCCCAATAGCAGGGAAAGCAGGAATCAAGTCTCATATAACTGCTCGTCTGCTAAGTCACAATATATGCTAGAGACACAGCCTAGCCAATAGCTGGGGGTATGGGTCAGAAAGGGATGCAACCATTAAACTTGTGTCCAAATCAAATAAAACCAAAATATGGCATTCGACAACATGAGGAAACGTAGACATGCATGAAACATCTCAAACAGTATAGAGATGGGCGCATAGTGTATAGCGATCCCGCAAGGGAGCAATGCGCTGCTCAAAGTCACATAGGCTCTAAGAACAACTTACTTCATCGTCGGAGCTCCTCAGTGGGACCTACCATCAGCCGTGTTCCTGCATTGATAAAAAGGACACACGGCTGTGTGGGATATAATCGGCACAACCCGGAAGTCTGAGGGCTCGTGGTCACGTGGGCCGTCACAAAGGTGGAAAGAGAAGACGGACTCGTGAGAACCGGGTCCCATTTGTAGAAACTAAAAAAGGTCTAGAAGGAGGCTAAAAACAATGACCTCGCACAGAGCATCCCAAGGGTGGCAGATGTTCTAAAAATAAACACACCACCGCTAGAAGTAAAATATACAGGGAATGGAAAAAGAAGAACATTGTCTGTAGAAACAAATCAGGTTTGATTTTAACAATGGCCGGGATATATAGTTATAAAAAATATGGGCTAATAGAGTTCTTATGGGATGTTACTCCCTGCTAGCTCCAATTGTCAAATCGGGGAAATGCCTCGAGAAGGAAGACAGGGGGGTGCATGATATATTATACCCCCTACAAGAGTAGGCCCTTAATAAGGGCTTGGGGTTTGTTCCTACACCAAATGAAGATTTATTTAGAATACACTGTGAACTGGCAAGATTCTTTAGGAAAATACGTTTGTTTTTCCATTTCAAAGTCAATCAGAGTATCTGCCAGGAAGATGACTGAGGTTTGAGGAAACCTTCGACCTTTGTTCCCCCTTTCTCAACTCTACCATGCGAAGTCCTGGCCTTCGAAAAGGCCGTCTTGTCTGACCTTAAACTTTTAGAAACCAAACGTCCCTTTATTAACATCTCATCCAAAGAGAAGGACGCATTACATTCTCTGTCAATTGATGACTCTATTGTGATTAAACCGGCGGATAAAGGTGGAGCTATTGTTATTTTAGACTCTACTGATTACCGACAAGAGTGTATACGCCTCCTTAGCGATGCGACTTACTATGTACCCATCATCACTGATCCCTCAGAACGGCTAAAGACCCAGATACGTGGTTTGCTAGAAGAGGCCCGCACCAACATGTGGATCTCTCAGAAAGAAGCCGATTTTCTTGAGACCACTCATCCACGGATCCCATACTTCTATTGCCTCCCGAAAATACACAAGGGACGGCTGCCTCCTCCAGGACGTCCCATAGTTTCGGGTATAGGCTCTATTTTGGAACCTTTATCCACTTTTTGTGACCATTTCCTGCAACCCTTGGTCAGAAATTCGACCACATATCTAAAAGATACCAAGGACATTCTAAACCTGATTGAGGATATTAACTCAACCATTGAAGTCCATGCTTTGATTGCGCTGGATGTTGAAGCTTTATACACCAATATAC
This sequence comes from Pleurodeles waltl, assembly GCF_031143425.1. Lineage (NCBI taxonomy): Eukaryota > Metazoa > Chordata > Amphibia > Caudata > Salamandridae > Pleurodeles > Pleurodeles waltl. The sequence goes on from NC_090438.1 coordinate 569,136,110, forward strand.
CTCAGGCGGCGACACTACAGGTGGCTGAGGAGGCTTTGTTTGAGCATGCAATGGACTTATCGACCCCTGTGCATTTTTTAATGCAACTGGCGACTATTGCCTTAACTGAAAACTTATTTCAATTCGAGGATCGCTTGTTCCACCAGATAAGGGGTACGTCGATGGGCAGTACATTTGCTCCTAGTCTGGTGTGTCTTTATTTATTTAATTTTGAAAAACACTATATTCTTCCCCCCACCAACCCTTTTCACACTAACATCAAACTATGGCGACACTATATTGATGATATTTTGATAGTCTGGAATGGTTCTACTATAGAAGCCGAAGCCTTTACGAACTGGATCAATCACTTAGATCCTTTCCTCAAGTTTACTGCCACAGTCTCCTCTACACAGATCCATTTCCTGGACCTGACGATTACCATTGACCAGGGTAAACTTACGACTTGCACCTACCATAAATCTACAGACAGAAACAGTCTGTTACAGTTTGATAGTCATCACCCTAGAGCACTTCGGGAGAATCTACCTTATGGACAATTTTTACGACTACGCCGCAACTGTAGTAAAATCCGACTGTTTGAGCAACAAGCAGATGGTCTCGCTCAAAAACTGTGAGACAGACACTATCCTCTTCAGGTTGTCAACACTGCTCGCAAGCGAGCTAGGTACAATAACAGGGAGGCACTCTTGTCACCCTCCCCCAGGACACCTGATAATTGTTTGACTTGTGTGTCTACCTTTACCCCTCTGTCTGACAACATCAAGAAATTGATCAATAAGAGATGGTTAATCTTAGAGAGTGGGGGCACACCCATTCCTAAACCCTTGTTCGCTTTCAAAAGGACAAGCAACATTAGAGACATCGTGGTCCATACACGCCCTCGTACTTGTACAGGACAAGCCAAACAGACTACCCTATGGGGCTTACCGGCCGTGACAGGTCATTATCCCTGCAGACAGTGTAATGTCTGCCCTCTGACCAGACCGCTAGACACCCTGGATTTAGAACCTATGGGGACTAGGCGCCTTACTAAACACACTAACTGCAATACACGTAATTGTATTTATATGATTACATGCCCTTGTGGCCTGCGGTATATTGGCATGACAACCAGATTGGTCAAATTAAGGATTAATGAACACCGCAGTAATATCAGGTGCGGTCGAATTACCACCAAATTGAGTGCACATTTTTTGGAACTCCGACATAGTCCTGACGACATGTGGTGGGTAGTCATTTACTCCCAAGGGCATACTTGGAGCAACCCCAACTCTCTTTTTGAATCTGAACAACGTTGGATATTTAAATTGGGGACCCATATCCATGGGCTCAATGATGGCATTCCTTGGCTTCAGTGTACCAATTGATCCCTGCCGCACGTGGGGTGTGCAAATTTTCCACTACTCTGACCTAGGGCCCATACCTTAGAGAAGACCCTTTCTTCCCGCCTTGGCTGTCCCCCCTTTACTCTTGTAGGGGGTATAATATATTATGCACCCCCCTGTCTTCCTTCTCGAGGCATTTCCCCGATTTGACAATTGGAGCTAGCAGGGAGTAACATCCCATAAGAACTCTATTAGCCCATATTTTTTATATCTATATATCCCGGCCATTGTTAAAATCAAACCTGATTTGTTTCTCCAGACAATGTTCTTCTTTTTCCATTCCCTGTACATTTTACTTCTAGAGGTGGTGTGTTTATTTTTAGAACATCTGCCACCCTTGGGATGCTCTGTGCGAGGTCATTGTTTTTAGCCTCCTTCTAGACCTTTTTTAGTTTCTACAAATGGGACCCGGTTCTCACGAGTCCGTCTTCTCTTTCCACCTTTGTGACGGCCCACGTGACCACGAGCCCTCAGACTTCCGGGTTGTGCCGATTATATCCCACACAGCCGTGTGTCCTTTTTATTAATGCAGGAACACGGCCGCTGGTAGGTCCCACACTGAGGAGCTCCGACGACGAAGTAAGTTGTTCTTAGAGCCTATGTGACTTGGAGCAGCGCATTGCTCCCTTGCGGGATCGCTATACACTATGCGCCCATCTCTATACTGTTTGAGATGTTTCATGCATGTCTGCGTTTCCTCATGTTGTCGAATGCCATATTTTGGTTTTATTTGATTTGGACACGAGTTTAATGGTTGCATCCCTTTCTGACCCATACCCCCAGCTATTGGCTAGGCTGTGTCTCTAGCATATATTGTGACTTAGCAGACGAGCAGTTATATGAGACTTGATTCCTGCTTTCCCTGCTATTGGGGTAATATTTAGATGAAATAATTGCTGAATCTTCCTCATTGTACCTATTTTGTGCCGTATATTTTCAGTGTTATAGTCCTCCTCTGGGCACGTGTTTTACAATGACAGCTATCCTTTCGATGGGACGGTAAGCAATTGCCTTTCGGTACCATACACCACCACTAAGCATGACACCACTGTGTGTACACGGCGTGCCACTCATTGTTAGTGTGTGCATTGATTGTACAATGACACATGTGACATAATCTACATGTTTGTGTGTTTTTTCAACAGGTTGACCCTTACATTAGACTAGCTTGACATACAGCCTTATTGTAATTGACTGGAGTTTAATATGACTGTCAGTTTGAACAAATTGTACCCCGTTATTACTGTTTAGGAGAAATTATTGAGATAGATTTGTTGGTCCTTATGAAGTGTCAGTGGATCCCTTTGGACCGTTCAGACACGAAACATGTTGACCCTTTGCCTTAGGGTTTAGGCTAATTCCTCAACCCTTATTTTCAGGAATAGTGTGAGAGTGGTTTGAGCATTATCTCATCCCTCACTCTCCCCTTTGTTTTTATTGATTTGGCCATAACCTTTTTGTTCATTAAAATTTGATGTTGTACCTGGGTTTTGAGACAATTTTAACCTTTTCTATTTGCCATTTCTTCTCTCCCCTCGCCTAAGGGGTGCCTGGAATTGGGGCACCAATCACATGACCTTCTTTTACGGCACAGTGTTACTGAGAAAAGATCTCTGGCAAAGAGCCCCCGTTCAGGGGTGCCCGTCAGACATTGCAGTGCCGGTCTGACGAGGAGCTTGCCCAATGATGAAGCATGACATCCGATGGGATGTGTGAGGGCACTAGCTTCTAACCTAAGGGTTGCCCTGTGTCTTGCTTTCTTTTTTTCCCCCCTCTAGGAACAGTGTATTCTTGATTTTTGTGCATACGTTAACATGCCAAGGCACACATTGCTGCGAACACTAACATAACCAGGCACACACTTAGGGATACACATAAATACCCAGACACACATTGATGTATACACTGACATACCCAGACACACAGTAATACATATACTGACATATACAGGTACACACTCATTTATAAACTGACATACCCAGGCAAACACTAATGCGTATGCTGAGACACCGAGCCAGAGCCTCATGTATATACTGACACACCTAGGCACACACTCTTAGATACAGAAACACACCTAGGCATATACTGATGCATGCACTAACACACCCAAGCAGACACTCATGCATATGCTGACACACCCAGACACACACTGATGTATATACTAACACACCCAGGCACGGGTTGTACGACGGAATGCCGACTGACAAAACAACGGGTGCCTAAACAACGAGGTCGGAACACCGACCTCGTTGTTACTACTAATGCCTTTACCACGAATGCCTTAACAACGATATTTCGTTGTAAAGGCATTCCTGGTAAAGTCATTAGTAACAGGCACCCATTGATCCTGCATGCCTCACCCCACCCCCCCATCCCCACCCCAAAACCTAAAACCCCCGACCCCCCACCCCCTCCCCAAAACCAAAAACGCCCCACCCCCCAACCCCACCCCAAAACCTAAAACCCCCGACCCCCACCCCCTCCCCAAAACCAAAAATGCCCCAGCCCCCCAACCCCACCCCAAAACCTAAAACCCTGACCCCCCACCCCCTCCCCAAAACCTAACACACCCCACCCCCCCAACCCCACACCAAAACCTAAAACTACGACCCCCCACCCCCTCCCCAAAACCAAAAACGCCCCACCCCCCCAACCCCACCGCAAAACCTAAAACCCCGACCCCCCACCCCCTCCCCAAAACAAAAAACGCCCCACCCCCCAACCCCACCCCAAAACCTAAAACGCCCCACCCCCCCAACCCCACCCCAAAACCTAAAACCCCGACCCCCCACCCCCTCCCCAAAACCAAAAACGCCCCACCCCCCCAACCCCACCCCAAAACCTAAAACCCCGACCCCCCACCCCCTCCCCAAAACAAAAAACGCCCCACCCCCCAACCCCACCCCAAAACCTAAAACCCCCTCCCCAAAACCTAAAACCCCCCACTTACCTGAGTCGTCGCCTCATCTGCATCATCCTCCTCAGCCGACTCCCTTGTTTGTACCTTAACCATGCATGTTCGTTGTTCAGGACATGCGTGGTTAAGGCACAAAATAACGAAGTCGTGGTTAAAGAAAGCGTTATTCCGCTTTCGTTAACCAGTACTTCGTTCTAAAAAAGTCGGCATAAAGGATGTTTCCCCCAGGCACGTACTGCGTAGGTTTGGGAGAACATACACTGGACCTTTAACCTCCCTGTCCCTCATCTTTTGTTTATGTTACTGTATGCATCAGTGTGTGCCTGGGTCTGTTAGTGGCTGCATTACTATTTGGTTGGCTGTGTAAGAGTCTGCAATAGTACTGCCCTGGGTGTGTAAATGTATGCATTAGTGTGTGTCTGGGTGTGTCAGTGTATCCATTAGTGCATGCCTGGGTGTTTCATCACATATGTCAGAGTGTGCTTGGGTGTGTTAATGTATGCATGAGTGTGTGCCTTGGTTGGTTAGAGTATGCATCATTGTGTGCCTGGGTGGGTTAGAGTATGCATCAGTGTGTGCCTGGATGTGTTAGTGTATGTATCAGTATGTTCCTGGGTGTGTTAGTGCATATATCAGTGTGAGCCTCCGTGTGTCAGCATAAGCATTAGTGTGTGCCTGGGTGTGTTAGTGTATGCATGAGTGTGTGCTGGGGTGGGTTAGAGTATGCTTGAGTGTGTTAGTGCATACATGAGTGTGTGCCTGGGTGTGTCAGTGTGTGCATTAGTGTGTGCCTGGCTGTTTGAGTGAATGCATGAGTGTGTGCCTGGGTGTGTTAGTGCACGCATCAGTGTGTGCATGGGTGTTTTAGTTTATGCACCAGTGTGTGCCTGGGTTTGTCAGTGTATGCATCAGTGTGTGCTTGGCTGTGTCAACATATGCATGAGTGTCTGCTTGAGTGTGTTAGTGTGTGCATCAGTGTATACCTAGGTGTGTTACTGTGTGTATGAGTCTGTGCCTAGGTGTCTCAATATATATGTGAGTGTGTGGCTGGGTGTGTAAGTGTATGCATTAGTGTATGCCTGAGTATCTCAGTTTATACATGAGTGTGTGCCTCTGTATGTCAGTATATGTATTAGTGTGTGCCTAGGTATGTAGGTGCATACATCAGTATGTGCCTGGGTATTTTAGTGTACCTGTTAGTGTGCGCCTGATATGTTAGTGTTTGCAGCATTGTGTGTCTTGGTAAGTTACTGTGTGCACCAGTGTGTGCTTGGGTCTGTTAGTGGCTATGTTACTGTTTGCCTGGTTGTGTAAGTGTCTACAATAGTATATGCCTGGGTGTGTCAGAGGTTGTATCAGTGTGTGCCCGTGTGTGTAACTGTATGCATTAATGTGTTTCTGGGTATGTCAGTATATGCATTAGTGTGTTCCTGGATATGTTAATTGTATGCATTATTGAGTCTCTGGGTCTTTCAGTGTATGTATCAATGTGTGCCTGAGTTTGTAAGTGTATGTATGAGTGTGTTCCTGGGTGTATCAGTGTATGCATCAGTGTGCCTGGGAATGTTATCATAAACATCAGTGTGTGTCTGACTGTGTTGGTGTATGTATCATTGTGTGCTTGAGTGTGTCAGCGTATATGTCAGTGTGTGACTGGATGTTTCAGTGTATCCATAAGTGTATGCCTGGGTGTGTCAGTGTAAGTTTCAGTGTGTGCTTGGGTGTGTCAGCATATCAATGAGTGTCTGCGTGGGTGTGTTAGTGTATGCATCAGTCTATGCCTAGGTGTGTTACTGTATATATGAGTGTGTGCCTAGATGTGTTAGTATGTATGTGTGTTTGTGCCTGGGTGTGTCAGCATATGCACTAATGTTTGCCTAGGTATGTCAATTTATACATGAGGGTGTACCTGTGTATGTCGTTATATGTTTTAGTGTGTGCCTGGGTATGTCATTGTATACACCAATGTGTGCCTGGGGGGGTTGTGAATTCGTTAGTGTGTGCCTGGGTATGTTAGTGTTTTTAGCAATGTGTCCCTTGGTATGTTACTGTACCTGGGTGTGTTCATGGCTGCATTACTGTTTGGCTGGCTCTGTAAGTGTCTGCAATAGTATACACCTTGGTGTGTCAGTGTTTGTATCAGTGTGTGCCTATGTGTGTCAGTGTACACATTAGTGTGTGTCTGGGTTTGTCAGCGTATGCATCAGTGTGTGTCTGGGTGTGTCAATGCATGCATTAGTGTGTGCCTGGGTGTGTTATTGTATGCACTGATGTGTTCCCGGGTCGGTCAGTGTATGCATCAGTGTGTGCCTGAGTGTGTGAGTGTATGCATCAGTGTGTGCCTGGGTTTGTCATCATATGCATCAGTGTGTGCCTGGGTGTGTTAGTGTATGTATCAGTGTTTGGGTGTGTCAGTGTACATGTAGGTGTGTGACTGGATATGTCAGTGTATGCATCAGTGTGTACCTGGGTGTGTCAGTGTACGCATAAGTCTGTGCTTGGTTGTGTCACTGTATGTATCTGTGTGTGTCTGGGTGTGTCAGTGTAAGCGTCAGTGTGTCCTTGGGTGTGTGAGTGTATGCATTAGTGTATGCCGGGGCATGTCAGTGTGTGCATCAGTGTGCGTCTGAGTGTGTGAGTGTATGTGTCAGTATTTGCCTGAGTGTGTCAGTGTATGCATCAGTATGTACCTGGGTGTGTTAGTGTATGAATCGGTGTGTGCCTGGGTGTGTTAGTGTATGCGCCAGTGAGCGCCTGGGTATGTCAGATGATACATGAGTGTGTACCTGTGTATGTAAGTATGTGTATTAGTGTGTGCCTAGGTATGTCAGTGTATACATCATTGTGTGAGTGGGAGGGTTAGTGTATGCATTAGTGTGTGCCTGGGTATATCAGTCTATGTATGAATGTGTGCCTGGGCGTGTTAGTGTATGCATCTGTGGGTGAGTGGGTATATCAGTCTATGCATCAATGTATGCCTGGGTGTGTTAGTTTATGCATCAGCATGTGCTTGGGGGTCTCAGCATATACATCATTGTGTGTCTAGGTGTGGCAGTGTATGCATTAGTATGTGCCTGGGTATATCAGTTTATGCATGCATTTATGCTTCCGTGTGTTAGTTTATGCATCAGTAGGTGCCTGGGTTTGTCAGTGTATACATCAGTGTTTGCCTGGATATGTCAGTGTATGCATCAGTGTCTGCCTGGATGTGTTAGTGTATGTATCAGTGTGTGCCTGGGTGTGTCAGTGTACACATTAGTGTGTGTCTGTGTTTGTCAGCGTATGCATTAGTATGTGCCTGGGTATGTCAGTGTATGGGTGAGTGTGTGCCTGGGTGTGTTCGTGTATGCATCATTGTGTGCTTGGGTGTGTCAGTGTATGCATCAGTATCTGACTGGATGTGTTAGTGTCTATGTCAGTGGGTGTGTCAGCATATACATAAGTGTGTGCCTAGGTGTGTCAGTGTATGCTTTAGTGTGTCCCTGGGCATATGAGTCTATGAATGAGTGTGTGACTGGGTATGTTAGTGTATGTACCAGTGGGTCTGTGAGTGGGTGCATGCCTGTATTAGTGGGTTTGTCAGTGGATTCATGAGTCCCTCAGTGGGTCTTTGAGTGTATGCATGAGTGTCTGACTGGGTCTGTGAGTGGGAGCACAAGTGTCTGTGTGGCTTTGTCAGTGGGTTTGTGAGTCTCTGAGTGAGTGGGTATGTCAGTGGATGTGTACGTTTCTGCATCAGTTTGTGAGTGAGTGTGGGAGTATCTGAGTAGGTCTGTGAGTGGGTGCATGAGTGCTTCAGTGGGTACATGATCGCCTCAGTGGGTCTGTGAGTGGGTCCACGGGTGTTTGAGTGGGTCTGTGAGCGGGTGCATGAGTATCTGAGTGGGTACATGAGTGCCTCAGTGGGTCTGCAAGTGGATCCATATGTGCTTCAGTGGGTCTGTGAGTAGTTGCAAATGTGTCTGAATGGGTCTGTGAGTGGATGCATGAGTGTTTCAGTGGGTCTGTCAGTGGGTGTGTGAGTATCTAAGTGGGTCTGTGAATGGGTATGTTAGTGTCTGAGCAGGTCTGTAAGTGGCTGTGTGAGTGTCTGAGTAGGTCTGTGAGTGGGGGGTGAGTCTGTGAGTGGGTCTGTGAATGGGTGTGTGAGAGTCTGAGTGGGTCTGTGAGTGGATGTATGAGTACGTGAATGAGTCTATGAGTGGGCATTTCAGTGTTTTAGTGGGTCTCTGAGTTCGTGTGTGAGCCTATGCGTGGGTCTGTGAGTGAATGTATGAGTCTCTAGCGCCACCAGAGTGTCTGCATGAGTCTGTGAGTGGCTGTATGAGTGTCTGAGTGGGTCTGTAAGTGGGTGTGTTAGTATCCGAGTGAATCGGCGAGTGGGCGTTTGAGTGTCTGAGTGAGTTTGAGTGGGCATCTCAGTGTTTTAGTGGGTCTGTGAGTAAGTGTGTGACTCTATGTGTGGGTCTGTGAGTGGATGGATGAGTTTCTTAGTAGGTCTGTGAGTGGATGTACGAGTGTCTGAGTGGGTCAGTAAGTGGGTGTGTTAGTATCTGCAGCCAGACCCTGCGGCCAATTTCCCTAACCACCCAACCCCAACCTGCACATTGCCCTTTGGCCATGCATGGCAGGAGTTGTCCATGGCTTCTTTGGGTGGAAGAATAGGTGTGAGAGGGTGTATTTAAGGATGAGAGTGGCTGTCAGATTGTCTGTCTGGGTGTAAGAGTGCGCACATCAGTGTTTTAGTGGCTGCATCAATGTGTGTGCAGGTCTGTAAGTGGGTGCATGAGGGTGTCAGTGGGTCTGTTAGTGGGTGTCTGACCATCTGAGTGGGTGTGTGAGTGGGTGGTTAACTATCTGAGTGGGTCTGAGTGGGTCTGAATTGGTGCGTGAGGGTTTGACTGGAGCTCTGAGTGAGTGCATGAGGGTCTGAGTGGGTCTGTGAGTGGGTGCATGAGTGTCTGAATGGGTCTGTGAGGGGATGCATACCTTTTTGAGTGGGTGTGTGAGTGGGAGAGTTGATTGAAAGTGAGACAGAGAGAGAGAAAGAAAGTGAGAGGGAGAGAGAGTTTTTTAGGCTTTGATATCTGACATACTTAGACTAAGATGTTTGTATCCAATTTACAATAAAAAAGTGGATTTTTGGTATATAATATAGATATATATATATTTTTTAATGGTAATGAGTCCAGCTGGACTAGAACCCCCAAAGCTCAGTGTGAAGGTCTACAACCTTCACACTGAGCTATGGGGATTACTTTTATTTGTTTTAAATAGCCCTTTATGGGCTTTCTAGGAACGTGAGAGAGTCCTCAAGGGCTCCCCTGTAGCCCCTATTTATATATATATATTTTGTTTTAAAAAATGTTGGGTTAATGAAAAGCCCTTATGGGTTACCTGCCACTGCAGGGGAAGCCTTAAGGATTCCCCTGCTGTGAAATTGCTTCAGCAAGCACAGAGCTACTTTGACAGCAGCTCTGTGGTTGCTGAAGCATGTTATCTCTGTCCCCTGCACGCTGCCAGCACTTCCTTGCTGAAGTGTTGGCAGCCAATCAGATATCAGCACAGGGACAGTTGGATCCGCGGAGGATCCGCGTCCCTATACATCTATATTTTTTGGCCTTAAATTTCTCAGAAACTACTGATCAGATTTGCACCAAAGCACAAAAAGTGTGATCTGTGTAACTGAATCTAGCTTTGTAAATAATTTAGTGTAATTTCGTTAAGTGGTTTGGGCAGTAGATGTGTCTAAAGGTGCTATGGAAAAATGAATGGGAAAAACGAGTTTTGGGACCCCCCTTTTTCTCAGCCCTCACTTGACGGATCACCCCAAAACTTTCAAGACAGAAGCTGAACTTAGCAAAGTACACGTTTTGACAACTTTGTAACGATTCGTCAAGCGGCGCCAAAGATATAGGCAAAAAAAAACATTCTTGCTCTATATTTATATATAAATATATATATATATTCACTAAAAAAACAAAGGTTACAGGGAAATTCACCTGTTATAGTTAGTATTATTTTGAGTAACTGTAACTCGTGCCCCAAGGTATAACTTGCATTCCCTCCAGGCACTGTTTTTGTATAAATGTTTTGCAATAAATGTTACAGTGATATTATCAATGATGTTATAAAAGATGTCATGTGTGCTGTAATATCTGGGGTAATTAGCAGTGCATAGTGAGGGTGTGAGCTATAGCTACCTTAGGGCACAAATTATAATTATTCGAAATAACTGTGACCTTTAGCTTTTTTCAGTGAATTTCCATGTTTTTTTAATGTAAAGTAATATTAATTATTATACGTTATTCTAACCAGCAGCCAGGCCTTGCAGCCAACCTCCTATAATGATCAAACCTCGCGCCACACACAGCCTTTGGCTGTGCACAATGGGCTGAAGCCGAGTCTCAAAATGTCTGCCAACACTTCCTGGTTGAAATGTTGGCAGTAAGTCAGATTTCTCCACACATTCGAGAGTATTTGCGAAGCCTTTGTGTGTCCGGATATACAAATTTGGTTTTCTTTTTATATTTCAAAAACTACTGGACGGATTTACACCAAATAACAAAAAGCACTCTTTCTGAACAAAGAGCAACCTTCCTGCTAAATTTGGTGTAATTCCATTCAGCAGTTCCATTCAGCAGTTCGGGCTGTAGACATGTCTAAAATCTCTATGGGAATTAAAATGTGAAATTCACTTTTTTTAATAAACTTTTTATCAGGGTTCCAACCACAGATTGGCAGTATTTCTTGCTACAGACATAAAATATGACAGTGCATATATTGTCAATACATATCAACAGTTCAATCATTTGAATCCAGCAGGCGAAATCCAGAATACATACCAAATCTTTATTCTCATCCCCTCCCACTCAATGGCTGCAGAAACCCCAAATGGCCCCCTTAGTCTCTCCAATGACCATGGTATGTTCGAGATTGGTTCCAGGTTTATTCTTCATGCCTCTTCCCACTCTCCCCATACCATAGAATATTTCTTGGGACACCCTTGTGGCTTGTAAATGGGACACTCCAAACCCATAAAATGGTAAATGCTCTTAGCCTGCCCCTTAATAGACAGTGCAGAGACATCTTTCCATGCTTTCATGTTATCTATTTTTGCCAACATCACACTCAACAATAAGAGCACTCTCTGTGCCCCCAGGTTGCTTGTGACATCTAAGAGCTCCAGCTTGGGTTCCTTCAGTATATCCAATCCCAAGCCTTCCCCCAACCTCCCCAGAACCCCCTTCCAGAGGTGGGAGAGAGCAGGGCAATGCCAGAACGTGTGGGACAAGTCTCCAGGCGAAGCTTTGCAACACAAGCACTAATCATTAGAAATCAATCTCATATGATTGAATAGGGCCCTGGCATAATATATTTGGTGAAGTATTTTAGGTTTTGAATTGTGAAGCTATGATTGCCTCCTTAGGTACCTCCTGTGCCTCTCTCCAGTCCTCATCCTCAAATTCTCCAAGCTTCGTCTCCCAAGACTTATGTACCGGCACTATTGCATCGAGCATTTCTTTTACCCCCGCTTTTTTCTATAAGCAAAAAAATAACAAGTACTGGATGGAATGATGAACAATGTCAAACATTCTCTACCAGTCACAGATCTGGGACTAAATCTATCATTTTTTTCTACCATGCCATTCCAGTTTGGACCCAGTCATGTGCAAAACAGTCTTCAGCTTGATCCCCATGGGAACAGTCCAGTCCGAACTGCCAGGCCAGATCCTCCCTGGACAGGAAACAAGTATCCTGGGACTGATTTCGGGATATCACCTGCTATTGGTCAGACTAGCTTGAATCCAGTGGGATAGTGAGGACGGGACCCAAGTCTGGGCATACATTGTTCAGTGTTCTGTCCATCACCATCATCAGTTCTTTTTACTACATGTATAGGCAAGTCAAAACATGCTTTTTGAATGGAAACTAGGTCCCAACTATAACTACCTACTGGTGACTGCCAGTAGGTAGTGTGCATATTTTGTATTACCTACTGGTGATCGACAGTAGGTAGTAGGTAGTTATAGTTAGGGCCTGATTTAGATCTTGGCAGATGAGTTACTCCGTCACAACAGTGACTGATATCCCACCTGCCGAAATATAAATCCCATAGGATAAAATAGTATTTCGGCAGACAGGAAATTTGTCACTGTGTCTGATGGAGTAACTCGTCTGCTAAGATCTAAATCAGGCCCTTAGTTTCCATAGACAGAGCGTTTTATGTTTTGCTGGAAAAAAGATTTCAACAGATGAAATGCATGTAATCCAGTGTTGTGTTAAAAAGAATAAGGTTAGTACCATGTGAGCATGTCAACATGTGCTATTAAGGGTTAGTACATGGATGACATTTTGATATCTCAACAATGTGAACTCACGAGCTCCAGCCACAGAGATGGTTTTCTTGGAGATCCCCTGTGGCATCAGCTGCTGAATCTAGGTCTTCATAGATGATACTATGGGCTGTTGTATGACAGAAGCTGTCAGGAGAGAGAGAGAGAGAGAGAGCGAGAGAGAGAGAGAGAGAGAGAGAGAGAGAGAGAGAGAGAGAGAGAGAGAGAGAGAGAGAGAGAGAGAGAGAGAGAGAGAGAGAGAGAGAGAGAGAGAGAGAGAGAGAGATAAGGAAATACGTCATTGTAAATTAAATAAAAATACTACATACACAGATTCAGTACTCACTTTGGGAGGCACAAAAATCATTATCCTGCAATTTAAAACAAGGCCTAACATATCTGACAATGCTACCCCCTACATTGGCAAATTTCAGGGCTGTTTTGTATGACAGTAATAATATCTGTGGCCAGGTCCTTCTCTTCCTCAACAAGCTCCTGCTTCTTCTCCTCTTCTAGGAGAGCAGTGTTGGTTGCAGATAATGTAGTGTGGAGGAGGATTGGATTTGTCCTCAGATTGCCAGTCGTCCTCATGCTTGTAGATGGTTCAGTATCATTGTCTGACACAATGCCCCCAATACTGGAAAAATATTCCAACTGTTGAAGAATATATCAAATCCAGATTTGTGTATAAATTTCAACACTTTACTTTAAAAACCATTGTTCTGCAAATAAATAATAAAGGTAGAACATGTGAACGTAAAGACCTATGAAATTTAGGAATAATCAACGGATGGAATTATTATATCTCAACAATGTGAATGGTGTCAGCAGCTCAAGCTACAGAGGTTCACCTTTTGGAGATCCCCTGAGAGGAAACCTTCCTATCTGTGTCCTTGTAATTAGTGTTTCCAAAGTATCTCCGGAACCAGCAGGAACAGAGATGTAAATTATGTGCAATAGATATTATCAATCTATCAAAGTCATCATGACCCCAAATGCTGACGCATTAGAGATACATACATAAGGAAAACAAACATAAAAAATATGACTTTTGTTATAATTATAAAAAAGAGGTAAATGACTACAAATAATTAATGATGAGCTGAAAATTTTAAAATCATAGATTCCCAGATGTACCTGACCGACAGATGGTACAGGGCCTAATAGTTGCTTCCAGGATGTCCCATGATGCCATTGGTGTTGATATTCTCAAAGTGGACACTAGGGGCTATCTAATGACAGAAGCTGACAAGAGAGGGACAGCCATACGTACGGGAATAGTAATTCATCATACATCACACAAGAACATGCTAGTTGTTTGCTTTTAATACTCATTTTGAGACCATTGCTCTCCTGCAAAACAAGACAAGGTCTTGATATCTTTTAGTGCTGCCATTACATTGGAAAGTCTAAAAGTAAATTTTATAATACAATACACATACGCTTTTCCGACCCCGTGATCCTGGTGGGACTCCAAGTCCCACGATCCTTTGGCCTGCCTGCTACCTGGGGGGCAGTTTCAGTAACACGGACGCTTCAAAGTGCACCGCCCACCGCCGGAGTCTGCTTTCCCGACCCCCGTGATCCTGGTGGGACTCCAAGTCCCAGGATCCTTTGGCCTGCCTGCTGCCTGGGGGCGGTTTCAGTAACGCGGGCGCTTCAAAGCGCGCCGCGCACCGTCGCTGCACGAGACGCACCGGGCAAAGCCTGGGCTACGTGCAGGCCCGTCCTTCGTCCGTCAGTGACCGCCAGAGGCCAGGCCGGGCCACCCCTCTTTAATCTACGTTTGGGGACCTTGGTTACTTGGTTACTTGGTTACTTGAATTTGGACACTATGCAGTGTGGTTTAAAGAGTCCCAGCTTATTGTAGCCTAAGTAGCCTAAGTGACGAGGGACACGTTCTTGGATCGTTGTTACACAGCTGTTCGGGGAGTGAGACTCACACCCCCTGCATTTGATGGTCCTTCTCAGCGGCAGAGCTCATCGTTAACATTGTTTATCGAGCCTGGATTGAACTTTACTCTCGGCCTGGTATATAAGCATTCCAGGCAAGGTGATCCTCGGTTGGCCCTTGGTATTTATGCCGCTCTTCCTCTCTCTTCACAAAATTCTGACTCCGCGCATAAGTAAAGGGGAAGCGGAAGGCAGATGACATCTCTGCGCCACACTCTGGTGCTAAAAAACACGAAAAAAAAAGAAGCGAGCCAGTAGGAAAGTAGATGGCCTTTCCAAGCCTATTAGGAATCAATTTCAAACTATTGATTCCTTGTTTGAGGAAGTTGAGGCAATATTGAGGAGTCCATCTATTACCGCCCCCCAATTTCTGCCACTCTCACACACAGGAATATCCCTGATCTCTTTAATAAGAAACCACGGATGCCTCATTTGACTGTGGAAGTAGACCTCCATTCGCCTCCTATAACCCAGGCTGCAACTCCCTCATCATCAAAGAGGAATATCCCGAACGCCAAAGCTGGCAAGTGCACTCAAACTAAGGACTCCCTGCACCCAGGCTCCAAGACCATAATCTCTACTGACATTCCCTGCTCGAACAGATTTTTACCCCTATCCACTGCTAGTGGGAGCCCAGGATGTCCTCTACCCTTAATCTCAGCTGAACCCGATATAGAGGAACAGGACCGGTTGACACAGCCTAAAGGAGCACCTGAACTGGCAATTATTTCCCAGAAGTTGAACGATTGAAAGTCCTTGGTAATGGTAATCTTGGAAAAAAATTCTGGACTATCCAATCAGAGGGCAATTTGTAATTGTAAACTGCCCAGTACGGATGACCATAACCTTGAGCCGACTGGGGAGTCTAACATGTCAGCAACATTAGATACTAGGGATAACTCGACTATCTTCCCCAAACGTTCAAAGTCTGGGGCAAAGCCCACAAGCATGGTGACAAACAAAAAGGGGAGCTGCCCATCCCCTTCTATTGATACTCCTATTGATACTGGGCGTATGCCCAATTTTGCCTCAAAAAACAATGATCAAAGTTTTCCTTGTAAAATTCCTTTTTTCAAGGAAGCTATGGATGGTATGGGCGTACAGGTGTCTGTCAGTTTACTCAGAGTTCCATATCTAGGCCAACCTAGACTAATTCAGGTGACTCATTTGAAGGGGAGACATGACCAGAGCAGGAAGGATACCTATATCTACATGACAGGGGTCCCCAGGCTGCCTACTGGTTACAGAGAGTCTTATGAATCTCTCACTAATAAATTTATTTATTGGATCCGCATACAGAGGAAATGTCTTCCTGTTATTCGGTCTGATATTCAGGAGGTACGCAGATATGCCCAACCAGATTCAGATTTTGATTATATTTGCATTCTTTTTTTTTATACCACCATGGTTGATAACCTTATGACCTTCAATTCACGGACTAGTTCTCTGAGAACTGGCAGAGACACCTGAATTGTCCTCTGTATGCACCCCCTGGTGGGGGGATAAGATGCGAAGGAGTGATAGCTCATTTAATGTTCATGCGGGAGGGGCCCAGGCTCCACTTAAGAGCAATCGACCAATTACGACTGAGATCCCTTCCCCTTTGTTATCCGATTTAGACTGACTAAATGCTGCTCCACCCACAGAGCTCCCCATTGCAGTTACTACTGCTTGTAGAGACAAACAACCAGGGGATTTGGTGCTTACTGTACCCCTGAGAGTCAGGCCCAAACTTGTGCTTCCTGAACTTAATATTATGTCTTGGAATGTGGCTGGAACAGAGAAAAAGTTGGGAGATGCCGAATGGGTTAACCTCATTACCAAGCAAGGTTCATGCTTTTTTCAGGAAACTTGGGCAGAAGAGATGATATGTGTTGACGGGTTTACAACATATTTTTCCGTAGCTCAACCCGCCTCCGGAGGCTTTGGTAGACCAATTGGTGGGCTTATGATCCTATTAAATAAGAAATTGAAATGTGATCACTCTGTATTATCCCTTAATTCATTAGATTTATTGGGTTTTAGACTTACATTCCAACCTGGTTTTATAGTGAACATGGTCAATGTGTATGCAAGGTCTGTCCCTCGTAGTATGGAATCTAGGGCACTTGCTCAGTTAGCTGAGTACATGGAACTTCTGCATCCATCTAATTACCTGGTGGTTGGGGGTGATATAAATTGTTCCTTTGTATCCAAGAACCTCATAGGTAATTTGACAACCAAAGAATATGAATCCTGGGGTATTCCCCAAACGAAGGATGATACTCCCAGTATCGGCTCTCGTGTTGCTATGCAGATGGCTTCCCTCTGCTTATGATTTGGACTTAGAGAATGTAATGGTCATACTAGATCTGATCCAATTCGTGCTCCCACTTTCAAGCGAGGGCGTTCTTCTAGTACTATTGATTATCTCCTGGTCGATGTTAGGCTCTGGTCAAATACTCTGGATATGAAGGTGAAACCTCGCTATGATAGCAATCACCACCCTCTGTGTCTTATTCTATACAACCAAGTATTTGGGAGAGCCCAGCTTCTAGAGATTACTGATGTCCCGATCCCCCGTTTGAACCTTAGGCAAACCTGTGTCAATTGGCCAAAAGTTATATCTAATCCATTCCTGATTAAGGAAATGTATTCTTCCTTTTTACAGTTGTTCTCTAGCTTTGAAGAGCAAGAGGCTGACAGTATCCCAATCCTGAATCCCAATCCCAATGTTGAATTGACAAATATCCTACAGAGGATTTTTTTATAAGGAAACCACTTCTAGATATACTCCCGACATCATCCAATCTAGAGAATGGTTCAATCAAGATTGTGACCATGCGAGGCTCAATCTGAAATTGGCCCTTCAAAAGCACTCACAGGAGGAGATCAGGGCTGCCAGACTTAGCTGTACCAAGGCCCTGGATTTAGCAAAGAAAAACTGGGAATCTGGCAGAAGCTGCTGGATGCAGTTAAAAACCGAGATGAGGGTTCTTTTGGAAGGTTGCTGACCAACAGGTATAGAGGGAGCAATGACACTATAAACTTGCACATCCAGCCCGAAAGATGGGTGGCCCATTTCTCTGAGATTTATACCTCATCTACACAGCTGGACCCTGTGGACCATAGGGGTGATGAATGCAGACTTCTTCTTGAGGGTCCCGTGGAGGACACTGTTTTCACAATAGCCGAAACTATAGCAGCTATCAATTCCCTGAAACCTACCAAGGCTCCTGGTCCTGACAAGATACCGGGGGACCTGTTTAAGTCTGAACCCGTCATTTGGGTGTGGTATAAAAATACATTGTCGAATGCCATAGCAGCAGGTGGCCCTATTCCTGATTCGTGGCTTGGGGCAGAAATTATCCCTATCTATAAAAAAGGAGATGTGGGACTGCCCGCAAATTACCACCCAATTAGTCTCATTGATAACTTACAAAAGATTTTTTCCAAGCAAGTTCTAGATAGGCTTATGGATTGGGTTCAAGCTAACCAGGTTTTATCCCCCCTCCAGGCCATTTTTTGCCCAAGATTTAATACTATGGACCAAGTTTTTAGGCTTTACCTGTTAAATTTGGAAATACGTTACTTTGGCCAAACAAAACTTGTATGTTGCTTTTGTGGACTTAAAGTCCGCCTTTGATCTCGTTCCAAGAGAGAAACTATGGGAAGTCCTAAACAAAATTGGTGTCCCGGGGAACTTGGTGTACCTAATTCAAAGGTTGCATGAGAACACCTATGCACAAGTAAGATGGGGCAGCCAGGGGGAACTCACCGACCGCATAGACATCAGGTGGGGGGGTACGTCTGGGCTGTGTCCTTGCACCCACTCTTTTTTCCCTGTTCATTAATGAGGTGGTGCAAGTTGTAAACCGACTGTCAAAATGATGCCCCTTCCCTGAACAATTTAAAAATTCCAATTCTTTTATTTGCTGATGACTCCCTCTTGATCTCCAAAACACCTATGGGCCCCCAGGTCCTCCTGAATAGGTTCAGTGTGTTTTGTGCAGATCATGGACTGGAGCTTAACTCTAGCAAAACCAAATTCATGATCTTTGGTCGTGGCCGCACCAAACGGTGCACCATCTTATACAATGAGGTTCCTCTAAACAAGGTATGCTCCATCGATTACCTAGGGGTGAGAATTAGTAACAACATGAATTGGCAGGCCCAGGTAGAAAAAAGCTCAGCTCTTCTAGCACATAGATCAGGGGCACTTCTGCGCTTTCAAAAGTCCACTACTGTGAAAGTTGTTTCCCCAGCCATTAAAATTTATTTAGCGATGGCTCAGAGCGCAGCGGTCTATAGTGCAGAGGTTTGGGGCTGCATCAAAACTAGCAAACTATCTGTGGGGGAAAATAATTTTGTAAGATCTCTTTTGGCATGCCCTCGCAGTATGCCCTTGGTTCCAGTGTTTCTGGACCTAGGGTTCTCCCACATTTCTGACGTAATAGGCCTTTAACTTTTTGGGTACGTATCTGGACCACCCCTGAATTAGTTGTATACAAGGAGTCTTTACAAGATCTACTGGATAGACCGAATGCACTTTCTATCCCTTGGCTCAATTATATTTCGGATTGGTTCCATACTTTGGGACTTAGTGACTTTTGGAGCCAACCCTACAATTTAAGGAGGGCTCACAAGGAACATTTGAAATCAGTTTACTGGTCCCATGTTAGGAACAATTATCTGTTATGTACTTCATATGGTAGGTTGACATCCCAATTTCTCGATATCAAGTGGTACCCTGACTTTGAACCTTTTCTAGACCTAATTTCTGACCAACTAAGCAAAAGTTTGTATGTCGGGTTCAGGTATGGATGCCTACCTCTGAAGTCTCTCATTAGCCCATGGTGTTCTACTTCGCCAACTGATCAATGCCCAAGCTGTAACGGCCCTGCAGAAACTTTAGTGCACTTTATGTTTATCTGCCCCGATTATGGGTTTGCTCGGCGGAAATGGCTCCGCCCCCCCTGTAGGAATATGGGGTTGAGAACGTGTAAAGATACCCTAAGGTTGATGATGAGAGATTGTTCCTCCCCTCTAACTTGTGCAGTCAGCAAGTTCCTTGCGTCCGCATGGCACATATGCACACGCTTTTTAAAAAAAATCACAGTGATTTGTTTTTAATCGAATATTTTTCCTAATTTATTTAACTTAACTATTGTTTTATATAATAGTTTTAAGTTTACTGAGATTTTTACCTAATCAATTATGAGGAAGCCAAGATCGATGGTCCTTCCCCACATATAGGGGGGGAGATACATGTGACATTTATATCAATATTTTATT
The DNA here is from genome assembly GCF_031143425.1 of Pleurodeles waltl. Classification (NCBI taxonomy): domain Eukaryota; kingdom Metazoa; phylum Chordata; class Amphibia; order Caudata; family Salamandridae; genus Pleurodeles; species Pleurodeles waltl. The sequence goes on from NC_090438.1 coordinate 569,155,978, forward strand.
GTACAATTGTTGATTTCTCATTTTTAATCCTTGATATTGTATTGATTAAGCACAGATTGTGTTTTTTTGATGTAAAGTTATTGCTTTGATGGTTAAATTAGACCGAATAAAGCTTGTGTGAACTGAACTGAAAAACTGAATACAATACACATCTACAATACATCATCACATATAGAGCACGGTGCCAATAGAGGTGTGTGCCAAAGGATATACAGCTACACTGTCAGTGACAAAGAGGTTAGATCCAAAGGCAAAATAACAGAGTAATTTAACTGTTATGTGGTGCCTGTCTGGATTTTAGTGTAGTGCTAGGAGGAGAAGTCTAGGTTGTGGCAGGTGGTGATTGGGACAACAACACAGGGCATTAAAAGTGTTAAAATATAAGTATTAGTACGTAATAATGTGAAAGTATAAATGTCAAGGTTACATTTGAGTGAAAATAAAAGCTGTTCCCAAACAAATATAGTGTTAGGGTTTAAGCAAATTATAGAATTCCTAAGGATGTATCTGCGTGTGTAGGTGGGTTGCATTGCAAGACCTGCCTTAGCTGTTGCCCTGCTGCAGTTGCAGCGACCCCTGCCACAGCTGAAGCAACCAATGAACTTGAAAGAGTTACTATATGAAACTACTATATAAAATATATTTAGACAACATATAGGAATGTATAAAGCTTGTCTTAGAGGGTGTTTTTGAAAGATATAAATGTGATGTATGCATAGCAATGCAGGTATGAGGAAAGGACAGATATAGGTGAGTGATTGTAGGTTTGCTTTTAGTGAGAGAAGAGCGGGGAGGGGGGAAGAGACAACCCACATAGTACATGGGTGTATTGCAGAGAGGACAACCTTTTCAAGGGGAGTGAGAGGGAGACAGGATCCAGTTAGCCTTCCAAGAAGAACTTATGCTATTTGAATCCTGGAGAATTTCTCTTTCACCCATCTTCTCACTTCTTGCCATTTCTTAATATTTCTCACAGTGTGGGCCTATTCCTCAATGCATTGACAGAGTGTGTCACCTACTGCCATAAGGTTGCTTTCTGGGATCCACTGAGGATGTAGTATATTACCATAAATTTAAATACAAGACTAACTCACCCTGGGTGAAATTTCTCCTCTTCTTCAAAACTGTGGTTTCCATCCTTCAGGTAGAATGTGGTGGATGCAGGATCTGAAAAGTGAAGTGGAAAAGCAGCATATGGTGTGGGCAGTATTTATGTTGGCAGGAAATGGGTGTCAGGTGTGTCAGGTGTGTAGGATTGATTTCATGTGTATAGAATTCTCCTGTTCCCTTCCAAGTGGAGGTCTCTGCCATGAGTGCAGAAGTCCTGCAACATGTGCAAAGGTTCCTGCCTTAAGTGCAGAGATCAGATAAAGTGTGTGGAATGCAAATTATGGTTGTACAGTTACTAGTACTCCCTTTATGATAATACCTTATTTTTATACAGACTCAACCCTCTAAACTGAGACATATGCAGTAAATTTACATTTGGAAATAGTGAATATCTGTGGTGATCTCATTGTGTTGTGAAGGTCTGGCTGCTGGGGGCACGGAATATCGTGACATCATTAAAATGATGTCATGGTTTTCCATGTTCCACAATGACAGTTACAGCTCTGTGCCCCTTTCGCGTATGGACATGTTACTTTGAGCTTTGTGTTCAAATAAATGAAGGAACTAAACACAAATTGTTGTGTGCGATTCACTTCAGTGGCGACGAGGATGAAACTTGAACTACAGTGGATCAGCCAAGGCGCTCCTGCACGCAGAGGAGGCACCTTTAATTGAAGAAGTCGGCCTGACCTCCTCAACGGAGCTTCTTACCATACGTGAGCCTCATCATTGTTTTTTAATTCGCACTTCTGAACGTGGGGCACAGAGATTTTGGCGCTGCTATTCTAGTGCTGCGTGGGTGTTCGCTGTTATTTTTTCAAGGAGCGTTTAGCTAACAGTAAAGAAACTGTTCTCTTATTTTTTCAAGGAGCGTTTGGCTAACAGTAAAGAAACTGTCCTCCCTATCATCGGGAGCGATTTCGTGCTTGGTGGTTTTTTGGGGGCTTTGCCGCGCCACAGCCTCTGCTGTCAAGCTGCCATCCGCCACATCTACCGCTACCATAGCAGCGGGAATTAAACCGGCTGCTGCTGTAGCGCGCGTGCAGCCTCCACGAACACACGCGCGGCTGTACGGACGCGTGCAGTCTCCATGAACACACGCGCGGCTGCACGGGCTTGATACAACCTGTTGCAGCGCACGTGCAGCTTACACGAACACGAGCGCAGCAATACAATCAACGCAAGGAAGTAAATAAGCGCATTACCGCACGCCGTCATTCGAGTAAAAAAAAAAAAAGAGAATATCTTCCTTATCGCCCTGAGAATTGTTTTTGCTCATTTCCCTCTGTGTCTCATACCAGTCCATACCAGTTCTCTCCTTAGAGGACTCTTCAGACTCAAAAAAAAAAACTTGGAGAATAAAAACAGAAGACGGACTCTAGTCTTCAGGATCTTCAGTAAAAATAGAAGATGGACTTGTAAATGTAAAACAAAACATTTTTCCCAGTTCGGCCATCTTTTAATTGGAGTATTAGGATTGGAAGTTTAATAAAAAATAATAATAACATTAAAAAAAAAATAATAATAATAAATAAAATTATAATTTTATGTATACATATTAAAGATGCGAAACTTAATACCTTCAGCGCCTTTCTTACAAGATCCTGGTGATCCACCTCTTGAATGGAAACTGTGGCTACGGTCGTTCAAAGCATATCTTGGTGCCATCGATGGTCATAAATTCAGACCGAAAAAAAAAAAAAAAGCTTATTGTATTATCATTTGGGGATTGAGGGCCAGAATAGATTTGATCATCGCCCCGGATTATGAATTGGCTGAAGAGGAAGAACTAGATGAGTTTGAAATGGCCATTGCTCAATTGGATAAATATTTTATCAAAACAAAGAACATCGTGGTGCATCGCTACAAATTTTTTACAAGGTCACAAAGCTCTAGCGAGAGTATTGACACCTTTATCACTGCATTGAAGGTTTTAGCAGCTAAATGTGAATTTGAGAACTTCACATCTCATCTCATCAGAGATCAACTAGTTGCCAGGTGTCATTCGAAAAGAATCCAAGAGAAATTACTGACTTGTAAGGATCCTTCGCTAGACAAGGCCATTGGCATTGCCAAGAGCATTGAATGTTCTATGGAGAACGCCAAACAACTAGAAGTATCTATGGCTAATACGACCATTTCTGGAGCAGTTGTAAATACGCAAAATAGCAACAACAAAAAACAAGAGCGTTTAAAAAAAAAAACAGGACAATACATCTTTCAGAAGCAAGTTCAATCAGAAATCAATATGTTATAGATGTGGTTCTTCAGCGCATGTATCATCTTTTAAGAACTGTCCAGAGATTCACCAACAATGTAGAAATTGTAACAAAATAGGACACTTCGCAAGGGTGTGTAGAAGTAGCAGAAAGAATAATGTCCGTTGTGTATTGAGTGATGATACTGAGAATTTTGTGGATGAACAAATGAATGAATATGTATTAGTAGTCAAAGATACTTCCAGTTCTAACAAAGTTGTTTTTGATCCGGATATTGATGTGACAATTGATGGGATGAAAATTAGATATAAAGAAAATTGGGTCTCCAGAATCCTCTGTCCTCCAGATGTTTCCACTGTCGCGGTTGAAGGTAGCAAGATTGATTTGTTGGGTTATTTTTGGGCCTCAATGACCATCTTAGATAAGACGCTACATGGAAAAGTCTATGTTGCCAAGAAAGGTATCAATGTTCTAGGGCTACTTCATCAGGCAGAATTTAATCTGGCTATCAAGCCTGGTCGAGACAAACCTGTAGTTAAAGAAAAAGAAAGTTTAAGCCCAGTTAACATTGCTTCCAATCGTGTATGTGATTGGCAACATAAATTTAAAAAATTGTTTCAGGAACAGTTAGGAAAAAATACTAATTACACTCACACAATAAAACTTAAACATGATGCCATCCCTGTCAAGCATAAGCTAAGGAATGTAGGTGACCTGAGAATGTGTATGGATTTGAGAAGTTTAAATGAGGCAATTTGGGTAGACAGTTTTCCACTTCTGAGAATTGATGATTTAATTGCGAAGATTGGTTCAGCCAGGTGGTTCACCAAGCTAGATTTAAAATCTGCTTATCACCAAGTGGAGTTGGGTGTAGATTCAAGACATTTAACTGCGTTTGTTACTCCTGATGGAACCTTCCAATTCTGCAGGTTACCTTTTGGCTTAGCCTCAGCAGCCACAGCCTTCCAAAGATTAATGTCAGACATGTTTCCAGATAATTCCAATGTTGTGATTTTTCAGGACGATATCTTGTTTTTTTTCAACGATGAATCAACGCACGAAAAAGACTTAGAAGAGGTGTTGTATACATTGGAAAGCAGAGGGGTGACACTGAGAAAAGACAAATGTATTTTCAAAGCCAGAGAGATTGAATATCTTTGTCATGTTTTTTCAAAGGATGGCATTAAATCTAAACCAAGTTTAGTTAAAAGCATATTAGAAGCTCCCCCCCCCCAAGTCCAGAGACCGGCTACTGTCATTTCTTGGATTGTGTGAATTCTATGCCAAATTCTTAAGAAATTTTGCAAAAAACACTGAATGCTTTAGAGCTATACTGAAGAATCCCATATTCTTGTGGTCAGATGAATGCAATCTAATGTTTGAATAAATCAAACAGGAGATTGTTAACGTTGCAGCTTTACAGCCTTTTTCAGAAGCAAAAAGCACCATAGTAACTGTTGATGCGTGTGAGCATTGTCTTGGTGCTGTCATTTCACAATTGTCGGATGATAGAAATTTAAGCACTGTGGGATTCGCATCAAGAACATTAAGGCAGGTTGAACGTAAATATTCTGTGATCGAAAAGGAACTCTTAGCCTGTGTATGGACTATTGAAACATTTAAACAATATCTATGGGGTGACCTTTTATTTTGAAAACTGATCATAGACCTTTTGTAGAAATTCGGTCTGGCAAGAAAATGAAACATTCAACGGCTCGGATTGCAAGATTGTCTGCTAAGCTACTGGAGTTTACTTTTACGGTTGAGTACATTCCTGGTGGAAAAAATAGGAGGGCAGATTGTTTGTCAAGGTTACCCATTGAAGATAGTGATGAACAGGAATGGGAAACAGAAATTGAAGAGTGTTTTGTTTCTTGCGTGACTGAAAGTGACATGCCCTTGGATGAAAAATAATGGGTAAATGCTGTACTGAATGATAAGTCACTGTGTGAAGTGATGCACATGGTCAGGTCAGGTTGGCCCAAGGAGAAATGTTTACCGTCAGATTTAGAACCGTTTTGGAAAGTATCTGACGAATTATCCATTGAGGGTGAAAAATTAGTCAGAGGCAAGAAACGTGTTCCGCCAGTATGTTTGAGGAGGAATCTAATTGCTGCATCCCACGCTGGTCATCTAGGAGCCACAGTTACTAAAAGAAGGTTGAGATATGATTTTTGGTGGCCTGGGATGGATAAAGAAATTGATGACTATGTAAGAAATTGTACAATATGTTGTACCAGTGATAAGGTGTTGATCACTGAAGGTGTGACTGATACATTTCTTCCTTCTCCAGCGAGAGCTTGGCAAAAACTTGGTCTTGACTTTCTTGGTCCTTATCACATTTTGCCTCCCAACATGAGATATTTTGTGGTCATAACTGACCATCTATCCAGATGGGTAGAAGTTGAGAGAGTGAGGTTTCCAACTTGTGATTGATTGCTTAAAAAAAATCTTTAGTCGTGAAGGCTTCCCGGAACAGATTTTAACTGGCAACGGGGTTCAATTCGTATAATTGGAGATGCTTCAATTCTTGAGCAAGTGTGGTGTCATAAGAACGCATCTTTACCATCCTCAAAGTAATGGCATGGTCGAGCGATTTAATCGTGTATTAGTAGACTGCATTCAAGCTTCATACATAAATCATTCGTCGGTAGATCAAGCTATCAAAGAATTAGTATGGTTTTATCGCACTACACCTCACATTGCTATAGGGAAAACCCCTTTTGAGCTAATGAGAGAAAGATTGGCATCAACGGAAATGTGTCCTTTTTGGATGGTAAAGTTGTTTCATGAGGGTAGTGACTTAAAAGAAATCTGGAAAGCTGCAGAACACAATGCTAATTGTAGAGGACTGAAGAGGTTAACTGATGAGAATAGCAGAAAGGGGAAGTTGCAAGTAGGTGATTGGGTGAGAGTAAAAAACCCTGTATTAGTCAGAAAAGGTTTATCCAAATTCAAAGAGTCTCAACAGATACGTGAAGTGTGTAAGAATGCTGTGAAATTGTAAGATGGGAGCTGGTGGAATACCTCACGCATAGCGTTGGATCCAGCTGCACAAAGTCAATCTGATGTCACTCAATCTAGTAATGTTAATAAACCTGATGTTAATGATAAACACAGATGTAGAACAAGTACAAGAATTTGTCAAAAGCCAAAGAAGTTTCAAGATTTTGTCATGTCATGAATATGTATAATTTTATTTAATTTATTTTAATTTCTGTTGTTTTGTGTAATTTTGTTAAAAAAAAAAAAAGAGAGAAATAATGTGGTGATCTCACTGTGTTGTGAAGGTCTGTCTGCTGGGGGCACGGAATATTGTGACATCATTACAATGATGTCATGGTGTTCCATGTTCCACAATGACAGTTACGGCTCTGTGCCCCTTTCGCGTATGGACATGTTACTTTGAGCTTCTTGTTCAAATAAACGAAGGAACTAAACACAAATCGTTGTGTGTGATTCATGTCGCCACGTTGTAAATCTACTACAAAATGTAATAGTAATGTACAGATTTACTCACATGAAAGTTTACTTTTGTGACTAGCCCATGTTAAGAAAGAAATCATTGTAAAGTTAATGCCTTTAAAAACTGGTCGGGATAGGATCCCATTTAAAAATCTGAGTTAATCATTGGGTCTTCAATTTCCGAAGGCGGCAGTTCCAGTAGCTGAGCCACTTCTCCTCCGTTCTCTCTATCTCTTTCTCCCAGGCTGCAATATCAGTGTTGTGCACACAGGGCAGCATTATTCTTTCATTGTTTACACAACACTAATAGGCTCTTAATAAGTGTTTTACTTTCAGGATAAAAAGAGTTACAGTCTCCTAAAATAAGTACCGGTGGTGCTCACCAGCTCCCTCCGGTTCCAATGAACCACTGATAAGGATATTGGCTGCTGGTTCTGTTTTTTCTTTGGATTTCACACCACTTTTTTGTCATTGACAATGTCACTGGTACGCGTGATGGCATTTTAAGTCTCTTTGTTCTGTTAATCACCCATCTCATCCCGTGATGTTTTCATTTATTGGCTGCATTGAACGTTCCATCAAAAGTTCATGGAAAATCCGAGAGCCAGTTCACTCCAGTGGAGTGAGGTGAATGTTTTCATAAAATAACAGTGCAGGTGACAAATCTTCTTCAGGCAGGTCCATGGCAGTCAACACCAGGTCATATTATGAATCTTACCATGCAGCCAGATTGTGCTCCCAGGGGCATCTTAATGATTTTGGGAGCCCTAGGCCAACCGCATTTTGGGGACCCTGTTTATGATCCAATTTCAGCTCTTTTGTGCCCTCTCTTGTCAGGTCACTGACAGAGCACAGGCACACTAGTCCAAATTCTAAATGTGTTTGCATCTAATATTCAAGACTAGTGATGTGTGTTTTCAATATTGTAACACAGCAGCAGCTCACTAATATTACTGCAAATAATCTCTGTGACACCCTCGCATTTCTCATATGTGAGGTCATGTTTTGATCTACTTTTTTATGGGTGTTGCATGAAACAACACAACATTTCTCTGAAACATTTCTGTAATATGCTTTCATACATCACCCACATCAAAAATAAATGAAAGAAAAACAGTGTTTGAAGAAATCGGTTTAAGAATTATTCAAGGCGATCAGGGCAAGACTCCCTGCAGAACAGAACTGGCTCTATCTGGGCCCCCCCTAAAAAGTTGGGGCCCTGGTCCACAGCCCACTTTGCCCAGGCCTTAAAACATCTCTGAGTACTCCCCCTTATCCACTGCCTCCACCTGTCTTCCTGTGCACACGCTTTGGGTAACTGCAGACTGAAGGCTGGAGGGTAGAGACAGATGATGCTACAGCATTACTAGCACCTGCGCCGTGTGGTATGCATGCTCTGCAGACATGGCTTCCTGAGTGGGCGGGAAGACACAGCGAATGCTGAGAGATGGTAGCAGTATGACTGGTTGTAGCACTGATTTTAAGAAATCAAGGGCCAGATGTAGCAAAGTTTTGCAAGTCGCTAATGGCCCGATTCGCAATTTGCGACCTCGCAAAAACCAAAATGGGATGCAAAAATTGCATTTCCGAAGTACAAATAGCGATGCGAGCCATTACCGACTCGCAAAATGAGCGACCTAATTTTGCGACCCGCAAAGAGGAAGTCGCAATTTGCGATTCGCCATATGAAAAAGCCAGTCACAAATTGCGACTTGTCGCAAAAAGCCTATTTTGCTCATCCAGATCACCACTGATTCAGAGCAGGCGGTAACCAGAACGAAAGTATAAAAGGAGACCCAGAAAGCATCTGGGTTACTCAAAATGGCTGAACTGTATGTGATAGCATGGAGGAGGAGAGTCCACGCTGCCCAGCAGAGGATGAGGAGGACGCAGAGACAGGAGAGGATATACCGAACCAGGCAGACACTATTCCAACAAACTGAGGAGGAGATTTATGACAAATATAGACTGAGCAGTGCAGCAATATTAGAATTAATTGAACTACTCAATCCGCAGCTTGAACGACAGACAATGCGCGGCAGCGCCATCCCTACACATGTGCAAGTGCTATGCTCACTGCACCTCTTGGCCTCGGGTAGCTATCAGGGGGTGATTGCAGTGGCAGGTGGGCATCCCAAAGTGCACTCTCACGATTCTTCAGATGTTTCCTAGATGCCATACTCACACACATTTCCAAATACATATACCTACCCAGGAATGAAGCAGAAATTAACAGCACCAAGTTGGACTTCTACAGAATTGCCAACTTCCCCCATGTAATAGGGTGTGTGGACGGGACACATATACAAATTTGCCCTCCTGCAAATCTGGAATATGTGTTCCGCAATAGGAAATGTACCCACTCACTAAACATCCAGGTGGTATGCGACGCCCATAATGTCATTACTGACATTGTAGCCAAATTTCCAGGGAGTACACGTGACTCATACATATTCAGGCACAGTGGGATACACCAACGCCTAGAACGTGGGGAGTTTGGAGACGGATATCTATTAGGTATTGCTGAATACACTTTGAAGCCTTACATACAGGACACTGTGGAAAACATCCATGCCCTGCTAACATTGCTTATTTTTGTCAAACAGGTGACAGTGCATATGCTCTAAGACCATGGATACTTACCCCGTACCTAACACCTGGCAATGAGAATGAGAGGCGATATAACAGTGCCCATCGGTGGACCAAAACTGTCATCGAGAGGACCTTTGGATTGTTAAAGGCAAGATTCAGATGCCTCCATAAAAGTGGAGGTGCACTCCAGTATGCCCCAGAAACAGCATTCAAGATCGTCGCCGCATGTGCAAACCTACACAACATTGCCACCAGATGTGGGCTTCAACCCACCCCCAAAGAAACAGATTCGGAGGATGAGGAGCAAGAGCTACCACACCGACAGCCTGAGGATAGAAACATTGCAAATCAAGGCAGACAGAGACAGAACCACATTGCAACCCAATACTTTGGCAGGTTTGTGGCAATTGTCACCACACTCACTGATGTCAGACAAACAGAGCCCAGTTGTGTAGTGGAACAATCAAAACCTTTTTATTTGTACACTATGGCCCTCATTCTGATTCTGGCGGGCGGCGGAGGCCGCCCGCCAGAATTCAGCCCTCCATAATACCGCTCCGCGGTCAAAAGACCGCGGAGGGTATTATGAGTTTTTCCCTGGGCTGGCGGGCGGTCTCCAAAAGACCGCCCGCCAGCCCAGGGAAAAACTCCCTTCCCACGAGGATGCCGGCTCGTAATCGAGCCGGCGGAGTGGGAAGGTGCGACGGGTGCTGTTGCACCCGTCGCGTATTTCACTGTCTGCAAGGCAGACAGTGAAATACATTTTGGGGCCCTCTTACGGGGGCCCCGCGACTCCCCCTCCCGCCATCCGGTTCCCGGCGGGAGAACCGCCAGGAACTGGATGGCGGGAGGGGGAGTCGGAATCCCCAAGCCGGCGCAGCAAGCTGCGCCGGCTTGGAGGATTCCTTGGGGGCATCGGGAAACCGGCGGGAGACCGCTGGTTTCCCTTCTCTGACCGCGGCTAAGCCGCCGCGGTCAGAATGCCCCGCGGGGCACCGCCGGCCTGTCGGCGGTGCTCCCGCGTGCCGCGGCCCTGGCGGTATAGAACTGCGACTGGTTCGCAAATTGCCTGCAGGTGCTGCACAACAGTTTAGAAATTCACTTCCTGGCTCTTGGTGATGACATCAGAACCAGGAAGTCATCAAATACACCTGGGAGGTGGGAGAACCACACCCTTTCCAAACTGCTGTGCAACACCCAGGAGAGAGGACCTACTGGTACAATGGAGGAATCAGGCAGTGCTGGGAGAAGATGAAAGCTGAAATTTTCAGACAAAGAACTGGAGGTGCCGACAGAGGAATGCTGCCTGCACCACGCAAACTGTTTGGAAAGTCAGCCCTGAGTGTCCCAGACACAGAAAAGAAGATGATTTGGCAGCAAATTCAGGAACGGATTAATACCATAGGGGTGAGCCACCGCACCCTTGAGGAAATCAAGAAAAGGTGGTATGAACTGCGCTCCAGGACAAAGGAGAGGGTAGCAGAGCGGCTGAGAGAGATGAGGGGCACTGGAGGAGGCCCATTCACTATCCCACCACCAACAGCCATGGAAGCAATGGTTGAGCAGACCCTGGAGCCTGAGGCCGTACTCGGAATGGGAGAAGTGGACATCCAAAAGTAAGTACCATGAGATACGCATTCACACCTACAAATGCAGTATGCACACTCTCCCAGTACACAGCAGCAGGCACCACCAGACTAGCTCCATTCCAGTCTAGCAACCTTTAGAATAGTGCACCACCAGAGTCCTATCAGGAACAAGAACAGGAAATGGGGGCAGCTGATACGACCCCTGGCCCCAGCCCCGCAGCAAGTCGTTCTGAGCCAGCAGCAGGACATAGGCGCAGACGCAGAGTTCTGGTGGTGCCCCAGGAGGAGATAGGGGAAGCAGGCTTTGCAGGAATGGAGGCATCCCTCATCAATGATCAGCACCTGCAAAACAGACAATTGAGGTCAATCTCAAGAACATTAAACAGGATGCAGAGCAGCATGACCACAGGCTGGCTGAAGTGAACACACACTTCACTAGAATGAATGAACATATGGGGGATCTCACCCAGGCCATCCGCCAACTTGTGACGAAACTGGTGGCAGACAGACAATATGCAAGGCACAGGGAGCACCACACAGTGGCACGATTCTACCGCATGGCTGCTTCAATTGGGCGTTTTGCAACAAACAAAACTGGCCTGTCTAGACGGACAGTGAGATTACAGGTTGAACTTGGCCACTTTGCGGGCGATGTGGCACGTGGACTTGGCCGCATCAGCCACGCAGTGGACTTGATGGAAGCTAGGGAAGTGGCAAGGGGCACAGGTGAGACCCCTCAGGACAGTGAGGAGGGGTCCACGATAAGTAATGTGTCTGCCATTGAGTCCCGTGTGCTAAGGAGTGCACCTGGGATGAGCCATGCTGGGCGCACAAGGAGGAGGGTGTGAGCCATCAGACAGCATGAATCATGAGGCACATGATGTTAATGTGTCCTCATAACATTAGGACAAGTACAGACTTTAACGGACAGCACTTTTCTTTCACCATATAGTTTACAAATAAAAAGGTTTTGATTGTTCCACTACACAACTGGGCTCTGTTTGTCTGACATCAGTGAATGTGGTGATGATTGCCACGTACCTGCCAAAGTATTGGGTTGCAATGTGGTTCCGTCTCTGTCTGCCTTGACTTGCAATGTTTCTATCCCCAGGCTGTCGGTGTGGTAGCTCTTGCTCCTCATCCTCCGAATCTGTGTCTTCAGGGGTGAGATGTAGCCCACGTCTGGTGGCAATGTTGTGCAGGATTGCACATGCGGCGACTATCTTGAATGCTGTTTCTGTGGCATACTGGAGTGCACCTCCACTTTTATGGAGGCATCTGAATCTTGCCTTTAACAATCCAAAGGTCCTCTCGATGACAGTTCTGGTCCGCCGATGGGCACTGTTATATCACCTCTCGTTCTCATTGCCAGGTGTTAGGTACGGGGTAAGTATCCATGGTCTTAGAGCATATGCACTGTCACTTGTTTGACAAAAATAAGCAATGTTAGCAGGGCATGGATGGTTTCCACAGTGACCTATATATAAGGCTTCAGGGTGTATTCAGCAATACCTAATAGATATCCGTCTCCAAACTACACACGTTCTAGGCGTTGGTGTATCCCACTGTGCCTGAATATGTATGAGTCATGTGTACTCCCTGGAAACTTGGCTACAATGTCAGTAATGACATTATGGGCGTCGCATACCACCTGGATGTTTAGTGAGTGGGTACATTTCCTATTGCGGAACACATATTCCAGATTTGCAGGAGGGCAAATTTATATATGTGTCCCATCCACACACCCTATTACATGGGGGAAGTTGGCAATTCTGTAGAAGTCCAACTTGGTGCTGTTAATTTCTGCCTCATTCCTGGGTAGGTATATGTATCTGGAAATGTGTGTGAGTATGGCATCTAGGAAACATCTGAAGAATTGTGAGAGTGCACTTTGGAATACCCCACCTGCCACTGTAATCACCCCCTGATAGCTACCCGAGGCCAAGAGGTGCAGTGAGCATAGCACTTGCACATGTGTAGGGATGGCACTGCCGCGCATTGTCTGTTGTTCAAGCTGCGGATTGAGTAGTTCAATTAATTCTAATATTGCTGCACTGCTCAGTCTATATTTGTCATAAATCTCCTCCTCAGTTTGTTGGAATAGTGTCTGCCTGGTTCGGTATATCCTCTCCTGTCTCTGCGTCCTCCTCCTCCTCTGCTGGGCAGAGTGGACTCTCCTCCTCCATGCTACTTGTAAGCATACATATGTATGCACAATTTACCTACAACTATCAAATTTACCTTAGATGAAGCATATCATAATTGTACACAAACTATCTGTCTTGAATATAGACATAGTTCTACCTCAGTAGACCCATCTGGTAAAAGCCTACTGGAAACTGCTTCAGTCAAGTGAACTCCCACACCAATACTTCTCCGTAGCTAAGAAAAAAAAATTGGAGTGAGGATTCTCATTTATCTCTGTTGTATCTGGACGATAGGTAGCTATTACGGAGACACATTATGGAGACACTTTGACACCAGCATCCATATACTTCCCCAACTAGGATCAAGTTAAATTCCTTGGTCAGAAGGTTAAGACTCTTGCTGAGTCCGTAGTGGACCCCAAGATTGTGAGTGGCGACTTAAACATGGTCTTAGTAGGCGATGGACCGGTCTTAGATGGGAGCAAAGACATAACATACAATAAATATAGAGGAACAGCAGTGACGCCGACATCAGGGAGGGCTGTGTTGAGCGACATCATAGTTGTGGACAGGTGGAGACATAGGCACCCATTAGGTGATAAATACTCACATTACTCAGCAGCGCGCATTAGTTATGCTAGGATTGACCACATGCTCTTGGACAAGAGGTTTCTACCGGAGATTCAAGGCATAAGTGAAGAAGCCATTATGCTATCAGTTCATTGGCGGGTGCAGTGCATTGTGACATGACTGGACAGAACAGAAAATAAGCATTTGCAATACAATCAGTCTCGCATTTGCTCAAGTTACAGCTATTAGCATTGTAAATGCCTAACCAAACTTTTCTTGCCACATAAACTGAAAATGAAAAGTAAAACAGTTCTGTATAAGCAAGCCAACGGCTGCCATGAGTGCGAAGCAGACACACAAAAAGAAACAGAAGTTTGCTTGCAGTGAAAGGTATCAGCAAAAGTGCAATTATCCATGTTACTGGCAAAAGTACAATTGCCCATTATCCATGTAACCGGCAAAAGTGCAATTATCCATGTAACAGGGTCGATGTCATGCAAGCGCTCGAGTACTGTCCAGCGAGATCACGCTGCCTGCTAAATAAAGACAAAAAGTAGTCCAGAAACCATACGGAAAACATCGAGCCTCGTATGTTTTCAGTAGTTGACCAGTGCGCTCGAGAGGGCTAAACACCGGAAAAGGCATGACATATGCATGCCTTTCACTAATGAAATCAAGCGAATTTTAAAAGGCAAGTCTACGAACCAACCAAACTGATGGGCATGACATGGGCATGGTTACAAGCCTGTACAGAGATTGCAACAGGGACAGAGTGCTTTCCGCGCTCGACCCTAAAAAGGGGAACGGATTGTGGTGCCTAAATTAAATCTTGTTAAGAGACCCAGTAGTTACAGATAACATTAAAGATGGTATCACCCATTAATTGAAAGAAAATTATAGTAATGAAACAAATGCGGCCACAAGGTGGGATGCATTGTAGGTGGTATATCAGGGGCAATTTATAGCAGATGTGCTCCATCTTAAAAAGATGAGAGAGCGTCTCTTAGTTTAATTGAAAGAGGACCTAAAAGTGCCAAAACATACATAAGAAACACAGTCACAGACGCAATGCTGGATCATGAAAACAGAGAGAGTCAATTACTAAAACAGCAAAGTTGCACACACAAAATATTATGAATTGGGCAATACAACTGGTCAATTATTTGTTAATCTCTTAGGACCTAAACAAACACAGAGTTCTTTTAAGGAAGTGAGAAAAACTAAAGGAGAAATGTGTAATGTAAATGAAGAGAAAGTGGGATGCGTTTTGAATACTACTCAGCAAAATGCACTAAAGGACATGCAACTCTCAAGGAATATTTACTGAAGGCAGGTTTGCTGAAAATCTCACAACCAGACAAATAGGAAGTTGAAAAGCCACTGATAAATGAGGAAATTTGGAAAGTCGTAAGCAGGTGTCAAAAGTGCCAGGGCCAATGGCTTCCCGGAAATATTTTACAAACTGTTTCCAAGCCACTTAAAAAATTGGCAAAAAGTGGGAAGTAACAGACAATGTCAGAGTCTATGATAGCCCTGATTTTGAAATTGGTTACGGTCGGTGCTACCTCCTTCCTTACAGCCTATCTTGTTATTTAAAACTGATGTTAAAATATTGACTAAGAAGGCACGCTCCGACTCGAAGAGGTTCTGAAAAAACGTAAACACCCTGACCAGACTGGGAAGACACATAATTGACAATACAAAAACGGCACTAGACCTCATAGATATAGGCCATAGGGGCACCCACAAAACAGTCATGGTCTCCAAAGATACTGAAAAAGCATTTACCAGGGTAGACTTTATATATGATGTCCTACTGGAAGCAAACCTAGGGGAGAAGATGACAAGATAGATCATGATGTGATATTGTAAACCCACAAGGAAGGTGAGGACAAACAACAGCTTATCCAAAACAATCCTGATAGGTAGAAGACGGAGGCTGGGGTATCCCCTATCCTCGCTTCTATTTACCCATACCTTGGAACCACTATCATAATGGGAATAATACTCAAATAGAGGAGATACAAATGGGGCACAAAACTATAAACTCACTACGTTTGTGGACAGCATTCTGCTTTCCCTTAAGGATCCCAAAATATCACTTATGGGTGTAATGGACCAACTCAAGGAATATCAGTGAATATCAGACTTTAAGATTAACCCAAGTAAGACTTAAGGGTTGGAAATATCGATTTCCAAATAAACCACTGAGGACTTGGCGAAGTTGGGCTGCCTAAAGTAAGCTTAGACTTTGATTAGATATTTGGGGATAGGCTTGGCCAAAACATTAGTGTAGGAGATTGGGTTTTTGATTGAGGGGGGCTGAAGACCTTTCTCAAGAAACAACCACAATCCCTGTCAGGGTGGACCACAAAAAACACAAAATTAACCTGTGCTTAATCTTCTGGTAGCTTGGCACAAAAGCATTCATGCTTAACGTAGATGCAGTGTGTAAAGCATTTTTGCAGCACTCAAACATTAATAATGTAAAAACACATCACAATAGAAATCCTATACCAATTTAGAAAAATATTTATTTTTTTTTAAATAAAATTACAGCAAAAAAGCAATTAAAAAAAATCAATAGAACTGGAGTTATGAATTTTACAATTTATTTTGAAAACTAGAGCCTACACGATCAATGCCTCAACTGCGGACATCTAGTTGTGCAAGACCAGGCAAAGTCAAACGTTCTGACCGACCAGGATGGAGAGCGGTTCAGACACACCAAGAGAATTGGGCCCAGTCTTGGGCTTAGAAGAAATTTCGGGGAAAAATGTTGGAGAAGGTCAAGTTCAGCAGAGGACAGCAGCCCGCGGTGTCCAAAGAGTAGGCATTGTCATTGGGAAGCTGCTGGATGGAGTTGTGGTGAAGATTTCTACGTTCAGTCCACCGGGACAAAGCTGCAGGCTAGAGGCGAAAAGAGTTCCACCAGGCCAGCTACCCTCCGAGAGGAGCCACTGAACAGGATTTGCTGCTGCAGAGAAGAAAGTAGTGGAAGTTACAGTGAAGTCAGACTGACCCATGGTACACCTTGGGCTGATTGGTATGCAGGTGGGTTAGGGTCTTCTGTCGCTTCTCAGACCACTTTTTGGTGGAAAATTGTCTAAGTTCCAAGTTTCCATTTTTGGCTGTTTGGGCACCTTTAGCACCATTTCCAAAAGTCCAGGAATAGCAGGGTACTACTTGGTGGGCAGGATTCACTTCAGGCAGGGTCCAGGTGAAGGTTCAAGGTTGATGGAGCGTGGTAAATCCCTGTAGGTCAGAAGAGGAGGCCAACCAACTATCATTAGAAGTCACTTTGGTAGTCCTGGGACCAAGCAGCAAGACAGACCTCAAGCAGCAGGGCAGTCTTCTGAGGGTACAAGGCTGGCTTCAAGCAGCAGGGCATTCCTCTGCTAGCAGCGTAGCAGAAGGGAAGTCCTCTGCAGTACGAAGCAGAACTCAAGCAGCAGGGTAGTCCTCTGAAATACAAGACAGTCCTTCTGTGTTTTTTTCCCAGGGTTGAACTGTAGTGTTGGTCGGAGGGTCCAATACTGATAACTGATGCCAGCCTTTAAAATGGGAGAAATTTCTAAACTTCCCCCCACATTTGGTTGTGAAAATTGTCCTTCCCCCCCTGCCCAGGCTGTAAGAGGTCTAAGGTAACAAAAGACTGGTGTCAAGTTATTTTTGAGTGTGCTGAGGAAGCCCATTAGAAATGTAAGTGGGGTAGGGAACATCTCCACCTCTCCCATTCTGGCAGGGTGGCCCATCCTGCCAACTTCTAGTCCCCCTTTGTCTCACTATTTGGGAGGAGCACACAAATGGCTACTGCCAACTCCCAGTTGCCAATTCACAGTCATGCGACTTAGGACAAAGGCTGCAGGCACCAAATGGTGGGACAAGAAAATGCCAACTTTCTAAAAGTGGCATTTTCAGAATTGTAACTTAAAATCCAACTTTACCATTAAAGAGGATTTTAAATTACAATTATTTTGAGATATAGCATTACTTTTCTGTCTGTTCCCTGTCAAATGTTAGCACTTATTAAATGCAATAATGTAATCCAATGTTATCCTATGGGAGAGGTGAGCCCCACACTACTGAAAAATGAATACAGGTGTTTTTCACTACCAGGACATGTAAAGCTTAAATGTACATGTCTGGCTTTTTAAATACACTGCATATTGCCCTGTAGGCTGTTTAGGGAATATCTTAGGGGTAACATATGTATTAGAAAGAGAGGTTTAGGCCTGACATATGGTTTATTTTGCCAGATCAAATTAGCAGTTTAAAACTGCACACCAGCTGCAATGGTAGGCCGTGACATGTTTTGTAGAGCTACATAATTGGGTGGAACAATAGGCACAATAAGTGCTGCAGACCCACTAGTAGAATTTATTTTACATGTTGTACCACTTTACTAGTGGCATATAAGAAAATAAAAGGCATCAATCAAGTGTAGGCCAGTTTTACCATGTTTTAGGAGTGAGCTCAAGCACTTTAGCACTGGTTAGCAGTGGTAAGGTGCACAGAGTCCTAAAGCAAACAAAAACAAATTTCCGCAAAAAGAGGTGAGTAGGCAAAACGTTTGAGGGAAGACCATCCTAAGGGCTGTCAGTTCTAACAATTAGCTATAACTACATAGATCAAGGTATTGGCTGTAATTAAAATGGTAAAGACTGATTGGCGAGCTGGAAAATGATGGCACTCCTATGGCTCGACGGTATTGCACCCCTTAAAATGACTATATTGCCAACACTCTTGTATATGTTTCAAACATTAGCATTCACATTAAGAGAGACTACTATGCACACTTACAAAGTATGTGGACGGATTCCATTTGGCTTGCAAAAACGGGCCAAGCTTGGTAAAGAACATTGTATGGTGCCCATTTTACAGCGAGGATTGAGAGTCCCCAGTTTGCTTAGGTATTTTCAGGCATCCCTATTGACATATATAGTAGAATAGACAAGGAGGCAAATAAAAAAAGCCAACGTGAGTTACCTATGCGAAAAACCATGGACTCCAAGGGTTTACAGAAATCACAGCCATATATTTCTCCCATCACATGTGCTAACATTAGAGTATAGGATGCAATGGCGGTCTAGTAAGGTCTGACGTAACATCCTTCCCAAATTACCCCACTGTGGAACAATAAAGAGTTTACACCAGGTAGGGACATAATGAATCAACAGGAGGTGGTTGGATGGGGGTGGTGTAAAACATTACAAAATGTATGTAGTACTGGAGAGGCTAAGTTCTTTGAACAGGTTCCAGGGAGATTTGGCTCTCAGAGTTGGAGTGACATCTAAATACAGCATTGAGTCTTAAGCCCTCTAATCATAGAGAGACACGAGCATTAACGTCCTTTGTAAAATATCTGCTTATTTTTTATTATGAGAAGTATATCGAATCCTGCATTTACATCACCTTCATTGCTGGGAAAAAGACTGGAAAACTACCATTTCAAAAAAACTGGGAAAAGGAGCTGAGAATAGTCCTTGATGCTAAGCAGCAAGAAAATATACAAGCAAGGGCCAATATAGTAGCTACTTATGCTGAGTGATGGCAAAAGAGCTCTATAAAATCCTCTATATAATGGTGCCTAATTTGAGCCAGTGGTTGCCATGGGGGGCACCAGCACTTATTTTTTGGGGCCACCACTTAATTTTCTGCATCAGAAGTGTACTGTGAGTAAAAGGCACATATGGGAAAGATGGAAGAAGAGAAAGATGGAAAAGTGTCACAAAGGGAGAAAGCAGAAAGCTGCAGGAGTGAGCTGAAGGGGTAGGGAGTGGCTGTAAATGGATAAAGAGGCCTGAGATATCATTAAGATTATGCTGCCTTGGTATTCTGTGCTTGCACATTTAATTGCAGCAGACTTGTGTTTCAGAGGAGCGCTTTGAGCACCAGCATATTTTTATCTACAAATTAAGCACTGCTCTAGATCAGTGGTTCCCAACCTGTTGGCCGGGGACCCCTGGGGGTCCGCGAAGCCTCCTCAGGGGGTCCGCAACTGCTTAGAAAATGTAATAATATTCGTTTTTAAATATCAGTAATGACTCAGTGGGGGTCCCTGGATTCCAATAATGAGTCATTGGGGGTCCCCGGGCTCCAGTATTGATAAAATGGGGGTCCACGGAAGTCAAAAGGTTGGGAATCACTGCTCTAGATGGTGCTACATCATGGATAAATGGGTCTCAGGGGGTTCAATGAGTTTGTAGGGGATGTGGGTTGAAATTGGCACGTTGACATACATTTTGTGGTCATGAAATAAAATGGTGTACCTTTTGAGAAGAAATGCTCAAAACTATTCAAGAAGTGTCCGTTTCCATTATAGCAGTATGCCCAAAGTTAATATTGCTTGGAAGCATTTCCAAGGAAGTATACCCCTTTTTCATCCACAAAGATTAAACTATATACCCATATGTTAGTGCTGGATGAAACAATCAATATTGGGATTCTGGGGGTTAGTGGTGATGCCAGCTGAAGCTTGATGGATGGCTTTGTTGTGATGGATGCTGGCCAGGGGGGGAATGGCTCTAATAGCAGAAGGGAAGGAGAAGGATTTTCATAAGCAATGGAATATTATACTGCAATATTTGAGCAGACACTTCAAGGAATTGCTGCGCCCTAAGAGACTGAGAATGCTACAGATTTCAGAGAAATGTATTTGGATGATGGTCACATGATTAGAAAAGGAATAGTACTGAGCAGGAGTGACCATAATTAATTCAGCACATGGCAGAGTAACATTAGTTGTACAATGGCATTACAGTTCTTCAATTTGCGTAGAGAGTAAATATGAATGTGATGTGAAAGATGGTATGGCTGACCAGATTGTGGGGGTGGGGGGTGGGGGTTGGGGTGGGGGGCCTATTTTCTTTTTTGCTCTTTACTGAACTATCAGTTATTTGTCATGCAACAAAATACATTAATAAAAATGTATTTAAACTAAAATGAAGTAAATAAAAATATTTCGAAAGAGTAATCTCTACTCTACTTTGTAAATACGAAAGGAAATGTATTTTCCCATGTAAGAGGTAAAATTATAAGAAAAAAATGCCTGCTCACGATATTAAATATTTAACAGGTCATTTAAAATGAAAAAAAATCACTGGTAAAATAGAAAACAAAAAGCAAAAGGTGGTGTTAACTTTCCTAAATGTTTACTGTATTTCAGCCTTTATCCTCAAACAGATCTGGTCCTCTTTAGGTACATCACCTTCTACCTCCTCTCCCCTCTTGTGCTTCATTTAGCTTTCACCAATCTCTCCCTAATCACGTCTTCAATTTGCCCTTATTGCTCAAACACCTACATCTATGTCTTCTCCAGTATTGAATCATTCCAGTCATAATGCTAAAAGTTTATCCCTCAGCTATACACACCTTCTCAGCTGTTGTTATTATCCTCTATTTGGTACAATCCAAATATCAGGATAGCCAACAAAGTCCTCACGTGGTCTCCCTGGTTGGCTAGAGGTATTACATTGATTTCCCAGATCATCTCTATTAATCAGTTTATCTTCTTTAAGGAATTTCATATCCGTTTCCGAATTCCCCCCTCAGAGAGACCCAAATATGCTCTTATCTTAGTCGTTCTTAAACAAAACTGTCATGGATCGCTCTTTTACTTTTTCTTAGTCCCTGTCAATCCTACAACCCCTCATGATTTCTCCACAGAAATCAAAGCTTCTTTTCTATATAAATAGCTTTCTACTTCAGATTTAGGTAGGGCCAAAACTAAAAATTTCCAGTCCACTTTCTCCATTTCTATATGGAATAAAGTATGGCTTAAAATGCATCATACTTCTTGTTCTGGCAGCACTACTCAGACCATGTTTTTCTATTACAATAGGTTGTTCTAACTCCTTACTCTTTATTCAAAATGAAACTCTTGAACAATAACAACTGCTGGACTTGCAACACTTCTAATGGAGACTTTATTCATATGTTTTTCAATGTCCAAAGCTCTCTTCTTTTTAACAGCAGCAAGTATGGTGCAGACTGTCTCAGTAGTTTGTATTTCAACTCCTCTCGACTGTCAATCTTTTTCTTGGTGGGTGTTCAGATATATGGCCTACAGATAAGACTAAGGGTATATTGGTAGCCTTGCAGGTTACTAACTCTAATTGAAAGAACTTTAATAATGTTTATTTTTTAACAAGGTGGAACTTGGTTTGTCATAACCATAGATTGGATACCGCTCACTCATCCACACTACAGATAGCCAATAAGAGAGATTTTCTACGGATGTCTTTGGCATACCATTATTATTAGAAATGTTGAAGTTTATAAACTTCCCTGAATTCCTTCTATTACCCTTCGTTTTCTTCACGCAATGCACTAAATGGGTCACTGTATACTTCTTGGTTATTTGTACCATCATTACCTTGACGTCTTCTTTTCCTTTTTATTTCCTTATTAAAACGTATGTGGTCTAGTTAATTTCCTCCTTTTATGTTCCCCCTCTCCTTCCTTAAAAAATACGTAAAAACACATAAAATGCTATTATTTCTATGTTGCAAAATTGTTTCCTTGTTTTGTTTGAGAGATATATATTACTTTACATAGGCCATGTAATTGTATTTTGTGATGTATTTGATTCTTCTTCAAAATTAATGCCGTTTCTACTATGACATGTCTCATCTTTTTGTATAATCCAATATTTTGCTGTATTTCTGTATGTTATTTCCTCAGTAAAGCATTTTAAGATAAAAAAAAAAAGAAAAGAGAAAAATAACTCAAATAACGCTTGAATCGGCTTATGGTTTCACACTGGCCAGAAAAGCTGACATTGATAACAATGCAAGTAAAAATCTCTTATTTCTCTTACCAACATTCCACTGCATTATTCTTTAGCTTTCTCTAAACAAGAAAAGCGTGTTGTTTATAACCATGCAAGGGATCCACGTCATATGAAATAGCTCCAGGGTTAATAAGAGTCTTCATCGAAGGGATCAAGTGCTCCTGTGCCAATCGATCCGCTTTTGAAAAACATACTACTACCCACAATTCTATATATTAAATGCAAGCATTTTACATCTTAAGACTGCTGTCGGGGTGGCGCCCGCAATACGAGAAATGTAAATGATAATGGGCGGGGAAGGGATGGGTGAGGTCATGAGTAACATCAGAAATCGTGTGTTCAATGGAAAGGGTACAGTGGTGGAGGCATACAACTGCCTCCTGCTGGACGTGGGGAAAACAAAAATGGAATATTCATGGAAAAGACCTAGGGCGCAGCCGTTGAATAATAGTATTGGGCCTGCAAGAATATTCCTGAATAAATATCCTGATCGAGTATTCTGCTACTCAGTTAGGGACCGGTTCACAAAAATGTTACAGTGCCTCACTTCTTAGTTCCATGAGCGAGCCGGAAGTAACCCCGTGGCTCTGCATGTACCCTGGCATGCTGGTCACCCACCCCTCGACAGGTTTTTAAACCTTATTTTCTGGTCCCCTAGGTCATTGCATAACAGCTAAACACATTACCCACTCCTCCAGTTAAGAGCTCCACAAGGAGCCCAACTTGTGTATGTCTCCAGGACAAAGAATGGCCGATGATGAAGCGTCACTTCGAGGAGTCAGGGCCTTTGTCCTTTTTAGAAAAAGAACTAGTTATTGTGCCTCGTCTTTTTAATGGGTATTTCCATTTAGGTGAGGGTTCCTAGTATTCAAGTATTATAGTTTTTTTTTTTTCATTCATGTAAACCGCTTGAGTTTTGTAGAAGTAAGGAGAGAGTATATCATGATACCAAATAGTGAGTTGTTCCTTCTCCACCACCTCCCCTATCATGGAATATACAAGCCATAATTAAGCTTGGATCACCCGTGGAGTTCAGTAGTAAGTCAGTGGTATTACAAGAGTAAGTCACAAGTTCTCATAGCAAAATATTTATGCATGAAGCCTATAGTATTTCTGCTAAGCAGCATCTGAAGAGAACAATACGGCATTTGGTGCGATAGGCTCTGGCTCTAAGAGCCTGTGTGACATGCAGACCAGAGGTTCCCATCGTGGCAAGGACTACTCAGTCCTTCATCCTCATAAAGTAGATTAAATAAGAAACAATCATAAATGAGGAGCAATATAACCTGCTACTTGCTGGGAACATAAGGTGCCCTCTAAGGTCATGCCATTATTGCCTCATTTTTCATGCAAAAAAAGAGGGTAGGTGTAAAATGCACTGGGGACCCACAAGTCCACAGCTTCTGTAAATAAGATTTGTAACTCTCCATACAGCTCACGACTCCAAATGTGCTTTAATGTAACAAACAAATTGGTTGGCGCACACAGGCCTACCTATTTTAAATATCATTTTTAGGTCAAGCATACGGGACGACCTCTTGTATACTTTTAAGTATGTTTCTTATTTAACTATTTAATTTGTTAGTTTAAGTGTTGTTTAAAAATCCTTGCTCGCTAGTGGTCAGTCATGCCTTTTTCTCCCTGCTTCTTCTGTGTGGGAGCAGGGACCAATTACTGGATAATTATGCTTTGTCCTGTTTATCTGGTCTGTAAGAAACTTTTTTTTACTCCTATCCTGCTCTTGTGCAGGGAAGTTCCCCTTTTCATTTGAGGAGCATTCTTGCTCTGAGTTTAGCTGTAAACAAGGCTATAAATCAGGCTATTTTGGTCACATTTGCTCTTTGTGAGCTCTCTGCGCCCTCTCTCAGGAGCCTGGTGGCTTAGATTTTCTTTACTGACTATGCCTGCCTGCAATCCAGGTGCTGACAGCAAGGGCAGAGGATCGCTTGTTTTCTTAATTACTTGTTTAGTTAATTACTTGTTATAAATAGCATATCTATCGAGACTTTCATTGGCTTGCTGTCCCAGTCTCACCATTGGGCTTTTCCATCAATGATCACAGCTGGGGGCCATCACATACCTGTGAAAACACAACTTTTCCACCAAAGTCGCAGAGCTCTTACCAGCGGACGTGCTCAGCGCTGAGGTGAGGAGATCTCCTGAGTGCGTGTCTGAGGCTGGCCGGAGTATCTGCACCCTGAGGTGTCTGCTGTGTGTACCACCTGCTGTGTGTGTGCCTTGACACTTAGGTAGAGGACAGAGAACTTTCCGCCCAGTCGTCACCACTGCGTAAGTGGTGAGTTGTGCAAGGGATCCTCTGAAGCGGTGCTATATAACCCTTGCCGATCTCTGTGCCCATTTAGGATAAAACCTGCGAGAGCCCATGCCCGTGCCAGCTGCACCGAGGCGCCGCACTTGTTGCAAACTTCAGCTTTCTTTTAACTAACTTTTCTGGTCCTGTGTTTGTTGCACAGTAGACAGTGTTTTTGATGAGTACCCTCAAGAGGTATGCCTTCATAATTTGTAGTAGTGCTGTAACGTATTTTAAGGCTAAATGCTATGTGTACTTGGTGTAGAACTTTACATGCCTAATCGCATCAAGGATCTGTTTATATTTTTCTTGTGTATGTGTTTTTGGTAAACAGCGGTATATACTGTCTAAAAAGTGTAGTTTATCCTCGGCGGGGTTGGGCTTAGGAGATTCACGCCCCCTAGTGCTCCTGCCCCACACACACTTAAATTCACACAAACATGCCTTTATTTACTTCTCGGAGTTGTGCATGTTTGAACGCAGGACTTCAAAAAGCTCCAACATTCTGAATGTTATCCTTAGCCAATGGATGGTTTACATGCCAATGTGGCTAGTAACAGTACATTTATTAGCACAGCAGGGCCTTGATACCTATGGTGATCTCTGTAGAATGCCTCATTGCTGTTCTTTGCCCACTTGAGCGCTCACTGATTGTGACTCTCACAGATGAGACGCATTCACCTCTCCCCCTTCTTCCCTGGAGGTGCTGTTATTTTCCCACCATGCCTTCTGCTTTTATGGGGAGTTCTCGTGATTAAAGCGGGCTTCTGCCAGAGAGCTGCAAGTGCAGACAAAGTGCACACTGCTCCCCCCCACGCATCCATCATCCTGACACAGCACACATGACAGGCTGCGCCTGTCCTCGCTGCTTCCACCACGCAGCCCAACTTTTAATGGCTAGGCAGAGGCAGCAGGGCCTATTTAATCCCCCTCTGCCTCAACACTGCATTAACATATTCATTCACATGTTTACAGCCTGGGGTTTGTTTGTGAGGAACACTGACAAATATGTCCGCACATGGCTGGAGCTAGTAAGCTTGTACGAGGGAGAACATGACATTCACCAGAGATAGATTTCAGAAAGTGTTTTTTGCCTCAAATAAACATCCATTTATATAGCTGGTGTGTTGCATTCTTACTGCAGAGTTAACCTCTGTTTTTGTGGTGGGTATGCTGGGAGGACAATGAATGATCATCGGCCTTCGCCCCTCATCTTTCTCATGCCTGTCCCATAGATCAATAGGTTACTGGACATGCAGCAGAGCTAAGTATGAACACTGAATCTCAGGTGCTGGAACACTATGTGAGCAGCCTGAAACTTCATTTCATCTGAAGCTGGTAACACATATACGTGGGTTAATGCACCTGCGGCAGAGGTCAGCTTGAAACCTTAGCGAAGGGGTCTGACTGAGCCTTTCATCCTTCTCTAGTGCCATCCTTCCCTAGAGCTAACCATTGCTCCTAATAATCATCACAGCAATACAGCTGCCGCTCTGCACTAGTAACTTGAGAAATGTTATTGCTAAATTATGTATTTATTTGGGATATTTGTTTGGCGCAGCTTTCTTCCTCATAGAGTGCCTTGGTGCTGTGCAGGTTCTTACTAGCTCATTTTAGACACACTCTGTTGAACTGTCTGGGCATACCACTGAAGCAGCGGAGGGCCCATTCTGTTAGTATGACACATGTCACATTGTGCCAGCACTCATATCTACATTAAGATTTTAAATGGTGTCTCACGCGAGGTAGCGACTAGTAGGTAATCACTGTAATATCATTGCAGTAGACCTGCTAGCCTTGGAAATATGTAATGCACTATGTCCTTCAGGGGCTAAATATATGGTTACACTGCATTAATTTCACCTGTTTTTTTCATAGGGTTATGCTTTTTAGGGGCTTACAATATGTTTCTTAAAAATTATATTTTTGTTATGGTGGTTTGAGCATTATAGTCTAATGGCAAAAGTTTATTTCTGATAAAGATTATATAAAAATGATATATGTTTTAATAATCTCTCCTTATTACAGTTATGACGATGATTCAGGCCAACTTAAGATCCTTATTACACTATGACTGTTTGGACACTTTTGTGATGTTTGGGTGACCCTTCTAGTTTATTTCTCCTCTGTGGCTGTCTTGTGTCTTTTTTGGGGGAATTGTATTAGCCACCCAGCCACTCTGATGGTGGGGTTGTGAAAGTGGTTTTCTATTGGAATTAGCATGTCAGATTTAAATTAGGATGCTAAATAGCAACATTTTCATTGTTTGCTGCAGATAGAGGAAGACGGTAAATGGAAGTGCTTTTGTTATACGCGGGGCCACTTGAATTATATGGCAGGAAAAGATGACATTAGGAGGCAGGGTGGACCAATGTATGTGGCAAGAAAAGTCCAGTTATGAATTTACAATGCCAATAGCTCTACCTCAAGAAAATGTGAGACCTATTGCATTGCAAATGCTTGTTTGGCTTCCACCAGCTGCCAGAAATGCAATTTTCTCTTCTAGCAGCACCTGGAAATACAATTAAGAGGATATTTTTTTGTTTCATGCTTCTAAGCACTAAGTAATGTTAAAAACACCACGATTAATATATTTAGCATTCCACTCACCACACAAAAATCAGATTAAGCATATTCATCAGTGAATAAATAGTCTGTGCCGGCTTCATAGCCCTGTCACTGCTATAGTTTGCCTGCCCCTGTCAGTCTGATGTTCTTTTCGATTTTGATATGCAGGACAACACACAGGATGTCAGGGATGCCACATCAGGATAAACAACACACCGGAGGTCAGGGATGCTAAAAAGTGTAAAGTGTAAACCGAACAGAGAACGCATGAATGTCTCACTACGAGGCTCCCAGTAATCCTTGAAAGCACTGGTAATTGTATTTGCGAGCGAATTTGAATTACAAGATCTGTAGTAACTCCTCAGATCTGTGGTGTTCGCTTGCTAAAATCAGTTGAAGGCTCCGGTGCAATTTTGGAGAAAACCAAGAGCATCTAGATGAATTGGGAGCGGAAATGCCGTGTCCTCTGATAATTCCTTGTTTCTAAGACCGGCACGAGCTCCCCACTTGTGGTCTCCGAAAAGCTTGCCTCCCTCTTTTACCCTTGTTGCCTGTAAGCCGTGCGGAGGGCAAAGTTACCAAGGGGGTTACCAGGGGCCACGTAATTTCGTTCACTGCTCCCCAGATGCACAGAAAACACATTGCCACAAAGGGAGAAAGTTGTTCAACAAAAACATTGGTAATTGACGAATGAATGTGTCACCACCAGTATCACTTCTTGCCATTTG
Organism: Pleurodeles waltl; assembly: GCF_031143425.1. NCBI lineage: Eukaryota > Metazoa > Chordata > Amphibia > Caudata > Salamandridae > Pleurodeles > Pleurodeles waltl. The sequence continues at coordinate 569,184,071 of NC_090438.1, forward strand.
AGTTTATATTCAGTGGTTAATCAGACATTCCATACAGGCACAGCTACAGCCCCTTACAGGCTTGAAGGCTAGAGGAGATCGAGGCACTGAATCCTTGTGCCAGGCTCGCGCCAAAATCATTGCTGTGGCTCAGCTCGAGATCCTCGTAGAACCTCGAGTTCAAAATGGGCCAAGCCTTCAAATGGCTTCTGCTAGTCCTGCTGCTCACACTTTTACCTCATTGCTCTATCCTGGCATCCCAACCCCTCTTTCCCAGCATTCTTGCTGCACAGGGTCTACCGCCTCCCACACACGAGGGGCTCATTTAAATTCAGAAAGAATAATGGCGAATTGCGCAGTGTGAATCCAGGAAACCTGTGATCAATCCCGGATTCCTCACTGCAGTCGAATAAACTATGTGATCATAGTCAATTATGTTTACTGCCTCCATTTCATTTATCAGAGCATTTGACAGCATCTTGAATTAAATTATCTCAGGATATTAGATGCATAAAATCCTCTCTTGTGCGTGAGCTACATGGAGGAGGCAGACGGCACATGACTTGCCACTTGATTAGCTACTCGCATCGTCCTCAGGGCAGGGTGGGTGGTGGCAGGAATGTTTCCAAGCTCACCCTAAGAAGTTATCAGTACTTACAAATGACTCTTGATAGCGCATCAGATCCTTGATAAGTAAACTTACAAGGAGACACGCCTAGGTCGATGAACCTTATGGACCACGTTCGGGGACTTCCCAGTACGAAATGTCTCTTGTCATCACAGATCAATAGATCAATATCTCAACAACAATCACAATAACTAATCATCAAGCTAATCAGTAACCTTTGATGAGAGTCAATAAGTTGAACACACCATGACCTTTCAATCTTATAATAACCACACCAATTTAGTTAAGTGTTAGGATATTTATTTCCCTATCAGTTACAATCTAATGTCATTTCTGTTAAACTCATTGGCAATTCATCTCATTAGTAACTCTTCAGATTTGCAATTAGAAACGCAATTAATCAATGTATAGAGAATATTCATTCAGTATTAATACGTCATCAATAAGAAGCAACTTAGCAAAATCTCAGTAGTGCATGATTCAACAAAGCAAGAACTCAGTCATTTGTCTATTTGCGTCAAATATTATTGAACACGTCAACTAACCTCGAATTAGCATCAGCATGTTGGGCTTCATGCAAAACAATTTAGCAAACACAAATTTGGAAAACATCTAAACTATGGCCTCTATCAAAAGAGCAGTTGGTACCTAGAAAGAAAAGGCAAACAGACAATTACAATTTTTCATCAGATAGTTACCCATCCAATGGAGCAGTAAACAGCGTCAGTCTTCGTCCTCAGGACATCAGTCGTTTTAATCATCAGCAAAGATAGGACTGGGCAAATTCTCAGTATAGCATAGCTAAGGAACGAGAGCTTCCCTCATATGGAGGAGAAGTAAGTATCAGGTAAAGGAATAAGTAGAGGATGACTTAGAGTATCAGGACGAATAAATGGCAAAGTCTCAAAGGAATGGCCCAAAATGTCTCAGTAGAATGGCAAAGGATGGCTTGGAGTGGAATGTCCGACTTCTCCTCGGATCATGCGGTTAAATCAAAACTGCCTAATTTACTCCTAATGCCTCATTGGATAATATCTGGTGCATCGTTATCTCTGTCCAATAATTCTCCACGCACTTCACTAGAATTTTCCACAAAACACAGTTCTAATCTCGTTGATTGGCCCATGCTATTGACGTCTTCATCGGGTGGAATGTCAGGTAAGAAAAGTTACACTTTACGCTCCAGTCAGTGGCTCTATTGTTTTCTCCTACTCCAGGCAGCCTTGCACCTGTTACAAATTACACTGTTGCATTCAGCAAGAATGTCTCCTTGAGCAAGTCGAGTCTCATGAGAAAGAATTTACTACGGCTACACACACATCTAGCTTCTGGAAAAGTACAGTTTTTTGCCCTTCAAGAAAACAGCACATTGCACGTTAGAAAAATGCAGTTTAGTATGAGACCAGGCAGCTAGGCCCAGACCCTCGCTAAACTAAGGCCTAATGCTTAATGAGCAAACTCCTAATACATGACTCTAATTATGATATGCTAATATAAATTCAAAACATTAGTAATTCAACATTAATAACTTTCATTAGTCTTCGTATACATTGATAGCCACTCCCCGTGGGCACATTTCAAACATGTGCATTATTTTCTACATTAACACATTTACTATGCAGCTTCTTTACACAATATATTGCAAGCTTTTCATATTAATATTGCTTTTAAAAGACACACTCCAACAATCCCTCCTCTGATGACTCTTGTCATCACACAAAACCTTCCCCACAAATTTTACACACTAAAATTCCCTCATCTCAATCTCTTCCCTTATTTGCTTCCCCTTTGATCTTGCCCTGAATAATTTTTCCCTTTGTTTTTCTTCCCTCCACTTATTATTTTTCTCCATCTTCAATTTTATTCTTTTACTAATTTTACATGCCACCCACAAACCAAATAAGCAAGATATAACAATCAATGTCCCCTGTATTATTTTAGACAATATCCCATGCCAAATGTTACTAAGCCAATTTCCCACTGAAGCAAATCCTTTCCCAACCTTTTCCCAAACACCTGGTTCTTTCAAATCCTTCAAGTCCGTACTAACCCTAGTCAAGTTAGTAAGCATACTTCTAGTCTCATTACTATTATCTGGTATGTAAGCGCAACAATGACGCTCATTGAGCATCTTACAAACTCAGCCGTTTTGCGCTAAAAGAATGTCTAAAGCAAGTCTGTTTTGAAGAGTCATAGCCCTCTCCGCAGCAAGTTCAGTATCCATCAGGAGTATAGCCCCTGAAAAGTTTGTCAGCCTGTCATCAACAATAGTAGACAACTTTCGAATCTTTATGGAGTTCAAGATAACTCCCACTGAACGAATTATCGCCCCAAATATGTCTCCTACTACACCAGCAGCAGTCTCTCTCTTTTGTCTAGTACGATGTAATTCAGACAATTTCGGAAACCTTTTCAAGTTGTCAAGTTGATATTTCTTTGAGAAAACTATCCCCAAATAACATGTCCCATACCATCCCTTTGGAAGACGGTAATAAGCATTAAGTCCACATATATAATCGATCCCGGCGATTGCTGTATCCTGTCCATTTAACATGAACGTCCATTTACTCTGAAACAAAAACACATGCTTACATTCACTCATTCCCACAAGCACATTGTCATAGTTTGATTGTGGCCTAGATATACAAAGCTTCCCTACATGTAGTGCATCTAAAGTTAGCTTCCCTTGTTCTCTAATTGCACCATAACCTTCACTACTAGCAAAAGCCTGTTACTGTAATCCTTTCTCTAGTTTAGCCTTCAATGCCCTTCTTCTATCTTCCGTATGATCTAAAAAGCTTTTCTCTACAGGTGTAAGCAAGCATGTCAAGATATTGCGGTGTGCATAAGATGTACTAATCGTTAATGTTGTCTCAAAGAATCCTTTAACTAACTTTATACTATAGTATCTAGCTACCCCACTCAAATCCTCTATGATAGGCACATAGGAAAACACAAGATCATAATTTGAGTAAAAATATTGAATCTCTTCCTGATCATAGAATCTTGTTAGTAACAGACTACAACTTATCCCATACGTTAGTGGCAAACTATGATAGGTAACCCCCTCTTGTACCGAAACAGGAATTTGCGTACACACAAAACAATCTTTTGCATCCATTGTGTCAACATACTCACTCAGCAAGTGATAGAAAACGTTAGTAGATAGTTCCCCTTTCGCATTAGTTCTCTCATGCAAATATCTTGTATCCAGCTCAAACCTCTCCCAAGCTGTTAGTGCAGTGGTAGTCTCAGGAATTGTAGCATTGTTAGTCACACTCTTATCCATTAGAGTCGTACCCACAACCACGACCATAATGAATATCACACACACAACACCCAAACGAACACCCAAATATTTACAACGCCTACTCCCTCTATTATCCTCTCTAATGTCAGCCATGATCTGTAAAGAATCAGAAAGTGAAGTATGGTTAATTCAAACAACAACAGAGGATGGTTAGAATTTAAAAAAAATCTCCTCTCTTTTTTTTTTTTCTTCTCTCAGCAAGTCAAAACAAGCAATTATTTACAGCTCTCAGTTTCACTCCCAGGATCCTTGTCAATTCAGGCTAGCAGCTTGTCAAAATCGTTTTTCAAAAGTCACTTCAGGTTTTCAAAGTCTCATCCGGTAAATTCTCAGTTTCTTTTCTCAGTTTTCTTTTCTTTTTAATTCAATTCTTATGCCAATTCAGTCTCTTCGGCCAGACTCAGGTACCAAAGTACTGACCTGGAATTTCTCGATCAAAGCAAAATGCCAAGAAGTCTTGTTACCATTCAGCTGTTGTTGCATACTCCCATTCAGGACCTGCGTATCTTCTGTTTGCTACTCTATTTCTCTTCAACTTGCAATCACCTTGCAACTCTCCTTCACTTAGATCTTCTCTCCTTGTTGTATCAACCTTTTCCTCTATTGCATCTTCCACAACCACTTCTCCCCTTTTCACTTGCAATTCTGGCCACTTGTCTCCTTTCAGTATCTCTCTGGTCTTTGATATTTCCTGTGGCAAACCTTCGCCCTCCTCTAGCTCTATGGTGTTTTCACTTGATGGACCTGCAATCTGCTCAGGAGGAGTTTGGACACTCTGACTCTCTTCCACCTCAACTCCTTCACCTTCTGGGTCTAACAAATGCTCTAGCTCATTTCCATAATTGTCTGCTTCTGGGAGAACCTACCTCTGATTAGGCTCTCCTGTTGCCTCAGTTGAGATGTTCTCACCGTCACCCCTCTGGATCTCTTCTCCTTCGTCTCTTACTGGAGTGACCAAGCCGTCCTCAACGGGCTCTGCTTCTGTCTCAGTTCCCCTTCGATCACTCTCCAGCCCTGAGACTTCCTTCTCTGTTGTTGGTACTTTCAACAACTCAACTTCCTCATCAGTTGGACACGTCACCTTTTTCGTGTGACTGGCATGGATCCAGTTCGGAATTCCCGCACACTTCACAGCAGTAGTAGTCGTTAGTATCACTTGATATGGCCCCTTCCAACGTGGCTCCAAACACGACTTCCTTACTTGTTTCTTGATCACAACCCAGTCAACAGCTTTTAAGTTGTGTCCTGGATCATTTATCGGTGGCAGGGTGGTAGCTTCCACCTGGTGAGAAAAAGAGCGGACCACATCAGCCAGACCCTTGCAGTAGTCCAACACCATATCATCTGTGATATTCACAAGAGCATTCGCAGACACTGCGGGCAGTCTCATAGCTCTGCCAATGAGAATCTCATGAGGGGACAGTCCTGTTTTCTTGTTAGGTGTATTTCTCATTGACATTAGCACCAAAGGCAACGCATCGGGTCATTTCAAATTTGTGGCTGCACACATTTTCGCAATTCTCGACTTTAGGGTACCATTCATCTGCTCCACTAGTCCTGATGCTTCTGTGCGGTAACTACAATGCAACTTCTGCTCAATATTCAATGCTGCACAGAATAGCTTAACCACCTCGTTGTTGAAGTGACTTCCCCTATCTGATTCTAATGAGATCGGAAACCCGAAACGTGGTATCAATTCTCTAAGCAGCAGCTTCACTACTGTGAGTCTGTCATTCCTGCGTGTAGGGTATGCTTCAATCCAGTGACTAAAGATACACTTAATCACCAACACATATCTCAAACCTCCACACACGGGCATCTCAATAAAATCCAATTGCATTCTGCTAAATGGACCTCCAGCTCTCGCAATATGGCTCAAATTCACCACTGTCCCTTTCCCCGCATTCATCTATTGACAGATGATACACCTATGACAAATCACTTCTGCAGCTTGTCTGAACTTCGGGTTAAACCAGTCAATCTTGAACAACCTGATCATGGCATCCCTCCCAATATGTGCTTGACCATGGTAAACCCTTGCAAATTGTGACAAAAGACTGTTCGGCAAGACCATTTTCCCTTCGTCTGAGACCCATAAGTCATCTGGCCTTTGTACGCATTGCATCCTAACTGAAGAATGCTTCTCAACTTTGCTAGCACGTCCCTGCAACAATCTCAACTCTTCCAACGTGTAAATCACCCTTAATGCGTAACCTGTGCATGTCTCATTTTCTCTTTCGGGTAACAATTCCCACTGATCCTTAAACAATATACAGTTCAATGCGCAGAACCTTGCGACTTGATCCGCATATCCATTTCCCATTGAAAAAAAGTCTTGCGACTTCAGGTGTGCACTGCATTTCACCACGGCAATTTCATGAGGTAACTGAATCGCGTGCAACAACTCCTTAATTCTCTCACCATTTTTCAGTGGTGAACCAGAAGAGGTCAAGAAACCCCTCTGTGACCATAATTAGCCAAAGTCATGGACAATTCCGAATCCGCATCAGCTATCAGTATAGATAGTCACTCTCAACTGGGCAGCAGCATGGCAAGCTCTACTAAGAGCAACCAATTCAGCTACTTCAGCAGAATATACTCTTTCAAGCCAAGACGCTTCCAGGATAACAGAAATCGTACATACAGCATATCCGGCTCTCAGCACACCTACTGAGTCTCTCAAACATGAACCATCGACAAATATAATTTGGTCATTTTCTTCCAATTGGGTATCTTTAATATCAGGCCTCGGTTTGGTGCACATTTCTGTTACCTCAAGACAATCATGTTCTACATCTTTGACATTTTCAACCTCTGTGTTTTCATTTGGAAGCAAAGTTGCCGGGTTCAACACTGTACATCTTTTCAACGTTACATTTGGTGACCCCAATATAATCGTTTCATATTTGGTCAGTCTTGCATTTGTCATGTGCTGCGTTTTAGTACGGGTCAACAGGATTTCAACTGAGTGAGGGACCAGGACTGTTGAAGGATGTCCCATCACTATGCCTTCACACTGTGTGAGGCTTTGTCCAACTGCTGCTACTGCACCCAGACAACCTGGTAAGGCTGCTGCAACTGGGTCCAAAGTAGCTGAAAAATATGTTACTGGTCGGTTTACACCTCCATGGACCTGTGTCAGGACAGACAAAGAACATACATCACGTTCATGACAAAACAGAACAAAAGGCTTCGTGTAATCAGGCATACCTAGAGCTGGAGCCCTGCACATGCTCTCTCTTAATTCAGTAAACACTGTCATTTCCTTCTCCTTCAACACTATGACATCTGGCCCTTCCTTGACTGTCAGTCTCACCAATGGCTTGGAGATGACTGAGAAATTCGGGATCCACTGACAACAGTAACCCACCATTCCAAGATCCTAACATCTCTCCGTGTTGTTGGGGGATTCATCTGTAATAGTGCAGTTACTCTTTCCCTGGATAGCTTCCTCGATCCTTTCTCAATTAGATGACCCAAGTACTTCACCTCCTTCTGGCAATATTGCAATTTCTGTGGGGACACCTTGTGTCCGTTCTTTCCCAGGTGATTCAGTAAGGCAATCGAATCATACTTGCACTCATCCCTCGTTTTGGATGCAATCAGCAAATCATCAATGTACTGCACTAGAGTCGATTGAAAAGGCAATTCCAATGACTCCAAATCCTTCTTCAGTATTTGATTGAATATGGAAGGTGATTCCGAAAACCCTTGAGGAATTCGACACCAACTGTAAACCTTGTCCAGGAATTTAAAACTAAAGAGAAATTGGCTGTCCTCATGAAGAGGCACAGAAAAGAACGCTTGGGACAAATTGATTACTGTGAACCACTCTGCATCGCATGGTATCTGGAACATAATCACAGCTGGATTTGGCACCACTGGGCAGCATTTCACCACTACGTCATTGATCTTTCTCAAATCTTGGACAATTCGAACCTTCCCACAAGGCTTTCTCAGTCCCATTATTGGTGAATTACATGGACTGCTCATCACTTATTTCAAGACTCCCTGTTTCACAAAGTCTGCAATTAATTGCACCACCTTTATAAGGATATCTTGCACCATATGGTACTGCGGTACCAGGGGGAACACAGTATTCAGCTTTACATTGACTTTAACTGGTTCCACTCCTTTTATCAGTCCTACTTCTTTCCCTGTCAAGTCCCACACCTTCTCTTGGACTGTTCCTTGCAAGCCTGCCGGGAGATCAGCCACTGTGAACATCGGGAATAAGTTAATCAGAGGATATTCCTCGTCTGTAGTCTCCGTTTCAGGCTCTGAAACCTGCTCTTCTTCCCCTTCATCATCACTGTATGTCTGAAACTCAATTCCCTCATTGGAACAGATGATTGAACACCTTGCCTTGCACAATAAGTCTCTCCCCAGTAGGGACACAGGACTTGAATCACAGACCACAAACCTGTGCAATCCCTGAAAAGTGCCAAGCTCAACCTGAACCGGATCTCTGATCGGGTTTGTCAGGAGTTGATTTGCCACTCCTACTACCTTGACTGTACGTCCCGAAATTGGCAGTTTCGGAACCTCTGCACTTCTGACTGTAGAGCGTGTAGCTCCTGTGTCAACCAAGAGCGAAATCTTGTGACCCATTACCTTCCCCTGAAAATAGGGCCCTTTCTGATCTACCTCTAAGGACGCTGCAAGCCTACACTCCTCGCTATCTGAACTCTCATCCGACCATTCATTGTTTATTCCATTCTCACCACGCAATGGGAACTGTTGCACTGTGTTATTTTGACTCATTCTTTTACCTGTGGCCTGCTGAGGAAGCATCACCTAATGCTGTTCCATTGGCGCTAAAGGCACTTACATTTGCTGTCTAGGTACCACAGGAACCTGCTGCTGCATTTGTTGCATCTGCATCAGCTGTATACGTGGCATCTGCGCCTGCTGCATGGGTTGAAAACCCTGCATCTGATTCATGTTGTTCTGAAAGTTCGGATTAGGACCTCTCAGCCTCGGCCCTTTCACATTTTGAAATGCACTGACATCATTGCTTTGTTGAATAACCCCCTCCTGCACCATCATCGGGCACTCCCGTTTCCAATGTCCTATGACCCTGCAAGCATGACAAGGTAACATCTTCTTAATTCCCTGTCAGTGGCGGTTTCTGCACGAGGGCGTCGGGGCTCCGCCCTCGTAAACATAAAAAAAAAAAAAAAAAGGTGAAAACAAACTCCCGTAACTCCCAGTCCCTCCCTTAAAGAAATGCACACACCTCTTTCTTGCTTGGGGCTGGGTCACGTGAGATTAGACTGGCAGGATCAGGCCAGGCCCTCCCCTGACTGAGTCTATGTTTGCTGGGCTGATAAGCTCACAGCCTGAGGCCTGTGAGGTCATCAGCTCGGCAAAGACATAGCTCAGAGGACCAGTCTCCACCCCCTAATGACGTGTAGATAAACTTAGCCCAGGGCGCTTCAGGTTGAAGCCCTGTAGCGCTAGGGGCTTCACATCAGTCAGGGTAGTGGAGGATGGTCACCCCACCCTTTCCCAATTCGTCACGGAGGATGGGTGTAGTCCTGTGACAAGTTGGGAAATGGTGGGCGGGGCTTCAGGCAGGAAGGCAGCGGCAAGCTCAAAATCGAGTCTGCGCACTGCGCAGTTTATGCACTGTCAGCAAACACGAGGTGTTTGCTTCCCGCGCCTCCTGCTCCTGAGCAGCCCGCACCAGCAGCAGCACGGCTTCCAGGCGCCTCGTAGCCGTGCTCCGGGCCGGCACCGCTGCCACCCTCGCCTTTCTGCTCTCGCCCCCAGAGGACGGGTGAGGATGGCCCCTGCCTGCCCCCCGGCCTTCCGCGACCGCGACTCCTCCTTTTTGTAGGTAGCGTAGCCGGGACCCAGAGGAGCCCCTGGGGGCAGAAGAAGACGCTGCGTCGCCGAAAAAGACAGGGCTGTCTCTGTTTACAGTAGGTGAGTCATGGCTCGTGTCCATCTTTCATTCCTATGAGCTCTGACCAGTGCAGGTGAACGTTCATACACAGCTCCACTCACTCAGACACGCACATAGGGAGACATTCAAAGTTAGGAACTTGCCAATTTAGGCAAAGGTACAGTAAATGCGTGCAACATCTCACTGCACAGGTTGTAGATAATGAAGGAATAAACAGATTCAGCGTGTCAACGGTTCGGGAGAGTGCATAAAGCGTGTGTCTCTCTGTTGCAGCAGCCTTTGGGTTGAAGCAGCACTGATTTCAGATTTTAAACAACATTTATCTCGAAAACCACAGACTAACGCGCATACCCGTGCATTATGAGGTTAAAAAGATCCCACCACCATTGGGGTCAGATTTGGACCTATAGTTTGATTCAATTGGCAGAAGGCTGGATCCAACTTTATTTTCTAAACCAGGGAGCTTAGAAGTAAGAAAGGTCCCTTGTATCAAGTCACTATAGAAAATGAAAGACTCGATGACGGACCTGCCAAGGGCCAGGGACACCACGTTATTAAAGCACGAAAAAATGCAGGCTGCACCAAATCCAAACATGCCTTAAATAAATGTATGAACACATTGTATTACAGCACTGAAAAATATAACACTTCAGATTCTTGCTGCACTTTTTAAAATTATTTCAGGCACTTCAGGACTACGTGTATGATGCCAATGTGGGCATATTTCAGTGTCTTCAGATTAGATTTTTAACGAGCTGGGCGCTTATTGTCATTACGAAGATTTGCATGTCTGCGGGGTCACGGTGCACCGGGATGCATCATGATTTTCTAACTGAATGCTAAAAAATTGGATATATTACAGTTTAAATTTAGGCTAACAACATCATCTGTGGTTGAAGAAATGTATCACCAAGATATGTGGCTGACCTGACACAGCAAGAATCTAGCGTGTCTTGGCAGATGTATTGCTCACAACCTTAGTTTTCTATCTATTTAGTTTGCAGCCTGGCATCTGGATTACAACATCTGGACAAATTGAGCTGCCTGTTTGATTGGAAACAGAGCACTGGACATTGCTCCACGTACACCACACTTCTAGAGCTGTGTGTACTTGTGTGTCCTGTCATAATATCCATAGCTGTGCTTCCTGCTGGCTTCCGCACACCCACTGAGCTGCTACCGGAGCTGTGCACTTCAGTGCACCCCCCAGGCCTCATTGAGCTCCAGACAGGCCTGCATACTCATGTACCTTTGTCATTCTTACATGTGTACAACTTGGACCCATTCCCATAGTTGTGCTCCAGAGCACCTTCAAGTCATTTCAATACATGTGCTTCTGTGCACTCGCATGACTGCTGCTAGGCTGCCCATTTCTCCTTCCCTTGAGATTTTGTCCGGTGTTCTCCCACAGAATTGCTGCCCAAGCTGCATATTCCATTGTACATCGGAACCATTTTAAGGACTGTGGCAACAGTTTAAGTGGCTGGGCAGAAGAGCTGTGTATGCTCCTGTGCAGCTGCTGAGCGACTTCCAGTGCTGTGTCTGCAGAATTGTTGCTGCACAAAGTATGTCCCTTTTAATTCTGTTTGTGCCTTTTAAATGTTCTTGAAGCAGTTTCTTCCTTCATTGCTCCCACACTGAACTCATTCTCTTAAAGTGCTTTATATACTCTGAGGAGCAGGGAATCCTGTAGAAGCAGTGATTCCTACACAATTGCATCTCATGGCTCAGTTCTTTTTGTTTTAACTGCTTTACTTTTCTCTCGTTTACACTTATTACCAAAGAATAACGTATGGACTGTAAATATGGAATTACAAATTATTTTTCCCTCTGCGTTATCATTACAAGGTAGGTCTGGCGGTGTGGCACTTGTGAAGGGGATCTTTCTTTCCTCAGTTATTTTCTCCTTCCTCTCGGATCATTCTACCTACAAGGGTTCACTTGTTGGCGCTCTTAGCAATAGTCCTTCCTCTTCCCATTACACTAAGGTTATATATGGCCGAAGCAGTCCTGTGACTCGTCCAGATTGAGTCAGATCTGCAAATCAGACTTGTTGACATCCAAGAGTGGGTCTTAGAGTGAGTCATTCCAGTATTGGCTTGCGAGAAACAGTGATCTTCTTTAACTCCAAGAGATACCACCATAATATTGCATTAGAAAAATCGGCCTCCACCTAGAAGTGTGTCCTGTGTACAAAAGCCTATGAAAGCCATTGTTTTTTATTTGAAGAAATCCTGGAAAATGCTTCATTTTATCCCATTGTTTAAAAAAAAAAGATTTGCACAGGAGATGGCCACCCAAAAAATGCTGTGTCCCCTTAATGTGAACCCCAACACCACCCGTCCCCTCACCGCGTGCAGCCCAGCCCCACCACTCTTAAACGTCACCAGCCGCCACTGTTCCCTGTACATCGTTTTGAACTACTACAGTGTTCAAATCTGGACTTCTGTTCACAAAACCTCCTCGAACTCTGCCTCTTACTTGTGCCTGAAACATCCCGTTTCCTTGCGGCTGTTGCACCATCTGCTGTAAACAACCTCCCTGCATTCCTGACTGTGATGCCTTAATTTGCATCACCATCGCTTTCTCTTTCAACTTCCTCTGCTTTAACTCAATCTCGTCACTACAGTATTTCGCATACTGCAACACCTCGTCAATCGGCTTTGCTTGCCAACAAATCAAGTGACTCTTAATCATCTGGCTAATCTCCGGTCTCAACCCTTCAACAAACCTAAACACAAGGTGATTCATGTCCTTCGCCTCAACAACCTCTGTACCACTGTAGTGTTTAAACGGCTTCAACAACCTCTCATAATAGGCAGGTATCGACTCTTTGGCTTCCTGAGCCGTCCGATCAATCTTTTGCCAATCAATATTCTTCGGCGAAACTCTCGATTTCAAAAACTCAATCACCTTGTAGTAATACTTCATCACCTCGGGGGATGGTGCTCCTGTGATTCTGTCCCTTGCCGGTTCCTCCGTCGGCCAATCCACACCCCTCTTGCACTCAAGCCACAGATCAGCTGGAACTATGATCTCAAAAAGAGTATTCAGGTCTTCCCAGAGACATTTCGCTAGTTTCACAAACCTATCCGTCTGCTGATACCACTCTATTGGCTTCTCCCACAGCCTGGGAAAGTCATTCGTAAATGACAGAATGTCACCTCTAGTCCACGGCACATGGACAAGAACCCCTCCAGCCGTTTCTCTCATTGGTAACATCTTTACCGTACCGGTATCCTGTAAGGCTTTTGCTGGCTGCTCTAAGCAGTCACTTTTCCTCTTGTCTCTTTTCTTCGCCCATCTGCCTTCCCACTTTTCTAAGGCTCCCCAAACCTGTGCACTCTGCAGTATTTCCTTGAGGTGTGCCTTCATCCCAGTAGACCTCATGTGCTCAAAATCCTTAGGCTCAAAGTCTAACCTGTAACTCCTCTTCAGATGTTTGGTATTTTCTGAGTCTATTCCATATTTATCTGCCAAATTTGCCAACTTCTGGTGCACCCTACTCACTTCTTTAGTTATCTTTGGGCACAAGTATCTCAATTCTGTTTCCGTGTATGATTCTAACCTGTTCACTCCCATGCTCCTTTCAACAAGTTAATTTGCCTCCATGCCCAACCTCACAAAATTCAGGTATTCATCTCCTTCCGTTCTCCCTGCTGCTGCAGGAGTCATTTGTGGTGAATTTAACTTGTCTAACCAGTCATTCAGCTGTTGGGCTGTCAAACCCTGTAGTGAGATATTCCCAGCCTACGCTAAAGGTGTCTGCGGTATATTCTCACTCGAGATCTGCGGAGTTAACAGTCTCGAACCTGTCTGTCTCATTGCTTCTGGAGGAGCCCCAATCGGACTGAAGTCTAACAAAGACCTAGATCCTTCGAATGTCAGTTCTATTGGAGTCCTCCCTTGAGAGCTCCCTACGAACCTTCCTCTTGTCATCTCTTGAGTCATTATCCCTTGCTCGCACACACTAGGTTTAGCCTGCGCATACAATAGTACTGGTGGACCAACTGTAATGGGCAAAGATATGGCGGCTGGCATCTGCCTGCTTCCCAAAACCTGTGGAGTATTAACTCCCATATTCTGGTTTATTACTGGTGCCATAGCAGACTGCTGTCCTGTGACCGAAGTATAATTCAGGATCATTTGTTGCTGTACCTGGGGCAGTAAAGGTGGAGTGGGATCAGTCTGAATCAGCTTTGGTCTCAAGTATGCCAGCTCCATCGGCACCATCAGATTTGTTGTAGTCTCTAAGATTGGGACATCAGGGTAAAGTCTCTGAACCTGTGGTGGTTGCAGCTGAAATTGCATACCTTGGGCTGTGAACTCGCTAAAACTACTCTGCACCAGAACTGGTGTTGGGACAGGACTAATCTGTACCGGATTCATTGTCACCTTTTCTTGAGTCGAACCTGCAGGGCATGTACTAGTACTCGGTCTATTGTCATCTATTGCATATGGCGTTGGTCGGTCATTCAGTAACTGATTAAGAAACTCATCATCGTCTGAGTCATCTACATCTGACCAGGGCTTCCTAGCCTCTTTGTCTTTGGAAGGACTTTTTTCGGTCTTACAAGGAGGTTTTTCCCCTTTGTCTTAACCTTCTTGAGCTATTGCTGGGTACAGCCTGACCCCATCTATCGTCTCTCTTCTCCAAACTCTCTGTGCATTATCCCACCTAGCCTCCGCTAGTGTCTTTTCTGCCTTCTTCATTCTCCTCTCGAATTTCTGTTGCTGTTGTCGTATTGCCATCAGTTCACAAATTGCCAATGCCTCAAGCTGTGCTGGCTTCGGAGGTGGCTTTAGCTCATTTAGCACCCTCCGCAAATTTTCCAAAATACTTAAATTGAATGTTCCGTGCTCCGGAAACGCCAAACACCCTTCTTTCTCTGTCGCTTTGCACCACTGCTTTAGCCAAAGACATGGCGCGACCCCCTTTTCCTCCATTACAGCGTAAGCCGGTGTATCCTCCGGCGGTATAACTTCCCCTACACTCGCAGTAATATATACGTCTCCCCTCAAAGCACTCTTTAAAGCCTTGAAAAATGTCATTTTTTGCGTCTTTTATTTTTGTTCACAATCGAATCAGGAAATGACTTTAATTCTCTTCGCCTAACTTCTCAACCAATTGCCTCTCACGGACGGCTGACAACCCGTGCGCGACCCTTCTCACTAACCAACCTCTCCCAGCGCAGCACCAATGACGTCACACTCACACACTCTGCAGCTGACAAAGTCTTGTGGCTTGTCTTCCCACTCTCAATTCACACAAAACGAATGCAATATATTGCGAGCACCAACAAAAACAAACTCAAATTAGCCGGTTTACTACAGGAAAAGGGTAACACAATCGCTTCAGAACTTTACAGAGATTTCGCTTAGCCTCGGCCGCTACTCTCTCCTTTTCAGATCCCACACTCGCAAGCAAAATTTGACCCGCAAATTTTACTCTCGACTTGTCAATGGGTTGTTCTAGTGCACTTTAGAACTCACCAAATCTCCATCGAAGTTTCCATTCACTCACTTTGACTCATACACGACTCGTCGATTTCGCCATCGACCTATTAAACTGTACAAATTACAACATACACAAAGTGTCTCATGCACTTATCAATATACTATAGAGTCTTAGACCACGCAGGGTCCGTACATCATCAACAACCACGTGGACAATTTTTGAGCACAAAGCGCCACACTCACATGAAGTTCGCCGATTTCCCTACTCTCATACTGCGGAGTACGCACACTCCTACTAAAACATCATCATCTGGCCTAAAATCCTCACAAACCTCACAATTCACCTGCGGTATGCATAAGCTGTGCAAGCGCAAACCCTACTTCACTCACTCTATCACTAGAACGCCGGGAACATACTCAAACTCCCTTCAGCAAGCTCCGAGATTCCGGGAAAGTCATTCGGGACTTAGGGGCACATCATTTCTCCAATTTGCATAACTGAAAAATAACAATTTTCCCAAAACCCAATTTTCTGACACACCTTGCTTACTTCCAAACCACGCCCATCAATTTCTACTAGACCTTTTGAACCATCAACTCTTTCAAACCGTAGCCCCTCGTTCTGGGGCCCCAAAGGGCCAAATCGTCCGCACTGCTAGCAAAACTGTTATCAACTGTGATCTTCCGTACTGGGGCCCCAAAGAGCTGAACCGTCCTCTGCTACCAGAAACTGATAGCGCGTCAGATCCTTTATAAGTAAACTTACAAGGAGACACGCCTAGGTCGATGAACCTTATGGACCAAGTTCGGGGACTTCCTAGTACGAGATGTCTTTTGTCATCACAAATCAATAGATCAATATCTCAACAAAAATCGCAATAACTAATCATCAAGATAATCAGTAACCTTTAATGAGAGTCAATAAGTTGAACACACTATGACCTTTCAATCATGAATAACCACACCAATTTAGTTAAGTGTTAGGGTATTTATTTCCCTAATAGTTACAATCTAATGTCATTTCTGTTAATCTCATTAGCAATTCATCTCATTAGTTAACTCTTCAGATTTGCAATTAGAAATGCAATTAATCAATGTATAGAGAATATTCATTCAGTATTAACACGTCATCAATAAGAACTTAGCAAAGTCTCAGTAGTGCATGATTCAACAAAGCAAGAACTCAGTCATTTGTCTACTTGCGTCAAATATTAGTGAACACCTTAACTAACCTTGAATTACCATCAGCATGTTGGGCTTCATGCAAAACAATTTAGCAAACACAAATTTGGAAAACATCTAAACTATGGCCTCTATGAAAAGAGCAGTTGGGACCTAGAAAGAAAAGGCAAACAGACAATTACAATTTTTCATCAGATAGTTACCCATCCAACGGATCAGCAAACAGCGTCAGTCTTCGTCCTCAGGAGGTCAGTCATTTTCATCATCAGCAAAGATAGGACAGGGCAAAGTCTCAGTATAGCATAGCTAAGGAACGAGAGCTTCCCTCATATGGAGGAGAAGTAAGTATCAGGTAAAGGAATAAGTAGAGGATGACTTAGAGTATCAGGACAAATAAATGGCAAAGTCTCAACGGAATGGCCCAAAATGGCTCAGTAGAATGGCAAAGGATGGCTTGGAGTGGAATGTCTGACTTCTCCTCGGATCATGCGGTTAAATCAAAACTGCCTAATTTACTTCTAATGCCTCATTGGATAATATCTGGTGCATAGTTATCTCTGTCCAATAATTCTTCACTAGAATTTTCCACAAAACACAGTTCTCATGTCGTTGATCGGCCCATGCTATTGACGTCTTCATCGGGTGGAATGTCAGGTAAGAAAAGTTACACTTTACGCTCCAGTCAGTCGCTCTATTGTTTTCTCTTACTCCAGTCAGCCTTGCACCTGTTACGAATTACACTGTTGCATTCAGCAAGAATATCTCCTTGAGCAAGTCGAGTCTCATGAGAAAGAATTTACTACGGCTACACACACATCTAGCTTCTGGAAAAGTACAGGTTTATGTCCTTCATGAAAACAGCACATTGCACGTTATAAAAATGCAGTTTAATATGAGACCAGGCAGCTAGGCCCAGACCTCGCTAAACTAAGGCCTCATGCTTAATGAGCAAACTCCTAATACATGACTATAATTATGCCATGCTAATATAAACTCAGAAAATTAGTACATAATTAATTCAGCATTAATAACTTTCATTAGTCTCCATATACATTGGTAGCCACTCCCCGTGGCCACATTTCAAACATGTGCATTATTTTCTACATTAACACATTTACTATGCAGCTTCATTACACAATATATTGCAAGCTTTTCATATTAATATTGCTTTTAAAAGACACACTCCAACACTCTCAGTTGTAAGATATAAACTACAGTACTAAAGTGAATCCCACGTTACAAGGGCACCTTTTTTGAAATGTCAAACCTCTTTGCTCTGTGTTTACATGATGTTTGTTGCACGATCTACTGTCCAAATATTTTGGTGGCTCTGCTCGTCCTTGGGCTCTTAGAGCCCAGGCTGAACCCTGGCTCAACTCAGGTTCGACTCTCCCTCTTGGTTTGCTAGCTTGCCCACCTCTAATAAATACAGAGGACGGGATGGGTTAAGAGCAGGCAGTATATGTTGGAAAAAAATCTATTAACTCAGACCTGTTATATAGTTGAGACATTCATTGAAGCCTACTTGTTAATAAACCTTGGTCAAAAAGGCTTGAAGGTACACGGCAGCTTTTGTCTGTGTTGCTGTAGCAGCTTTGGGTCTAGACAGTGATAAGGGTGTGGTATGTGGCCACTGGTGCCTTTTGGAGTAGTGGTGTTGTAGCACACTGTCATTTACAAACAACACATTTTCTGTTGATATGGCCACTAAGTTTGCATAGACATGCAGTTTTACCAGTAAAGCTATATAGTGTACAAATGATAATGTGTGGTGAAGATGGGGTCTGGTAGGTCTCTGGCAATTGCAAGGTGAGTCTGAAGTTTGGCAGTCTTGCTGGGTTCAGTAAGGTCCCCTAGGAGGTAATTGAGGTCACTATGGAGGATGAAGGTGCTGGGGTCGAGGATCAGGCGGTCGACAAAGGTGAGCAATGGTGCTGCCTATGTTAGTGCATGGTTGGGCGGGTGGTGGTAGATGAGGGTGCCATTCCGGGTGTAGTTGGCGATGATGAGGAGTTTGAGGGTAAAGTGTTCCTTGTTGCTCGTGGTGCTTTCTGAGGTGGTGGAGCATCGGATGGCCACTTTGGACAATGATGCCTATTCTGCTTCTGGGTCTTTTTGTTCTGTCCTGTCTTCTGATCTTGTATCCAGAGGTGATTGCCATGGCGATGTCAGGGGCAGATGAGGAAGTCAGTCAGGTTTTGCTCAGGGAGAGCAGGTCTGGTGAGTGGGTGTGTGGCAGATTATAACTTTCTGTGGCATGTTTAGTGAGGGAGTGAGTATTGAGGAGTATGCAGGAGAAGGATGCAGTGTAGTGAGGAGTTGGCTGTGTATGGTCATATGTGTTGAATGTGTTTCGTGCATAAGGGGTGGGGAGGTGTGAGGTGGTTGCGGGAGGGTGCATGTGAAATGGCAGGAGGTGCAGGAGAAAGTATCTTCATTGTTGGGCATGGAAGCGAGGCAGCAGCATGAGGAGACTTGACTGGGATTCAGGGCACAGAGGGTGGTGGTGGAATAATGATGGGATGGTGGTCGGTGTTAGGAGGATTAGGGTCCTGGTGCTGGGCGTGGGTGGGGTAGTGACTGGCACAGATTGGTTTGTCCTTGGCACACCATGCTTGTGTTGCTGCTGCCATGAAGCAGGGGGAAGAGCTTCAGTGGTGGGGAGTGGTGCAACTGTGATGTTGAAAGAAAGCATGGTGCTGGAGGAGGACACAAAAGAGTGAGAAAGGAAGAAGGGCATGAAGAAGCAAAAAGGAAGAAACAAGGAGGTGAGTGAAAGAGGCAAGAATGGGAGGAAAAATGCACAGAAGGCGGCAAAGAAAGCACAGAGCATCAACAAAAAGCGAAAAGTGAGAAAATGGCACACAAATGTCAAAAGAGGGTGAAAAGGCATACGATGGAGCGGAGAATGCGAGAAAAGGAGTGAAAAAGGCACAAGCATAGATACAGAAAACAAAAAAGGGCGAAAAAGGTACAGGAAAAGGAGGCATACAGCGAATGGGGGACAGTGAGAGGGGCAAAAAATTAAGAACAGGGAGGTTGACAAAAAAAGTACAAAAGCCGAAAGGTTAAGGATGAATGGGAGCAGTGCATAACGAGCACATAAAGAGTGAAAGAAGCCAGAAAGAGGCAACGAGGGCAAAGGGGAAGCACAGAAAGTTGTCAGGAAAGACTGAGAGGCACAGCGAGTGACAGTGGGAAAGAGCGCAGAAAAAGTGAAAGGTCGAGGACAAGAGAGAAAGGTGGTCGAGGGTGCCTCGTGGTAGATCAGGAGCAGGAGCGCAGGCAACGGTGCAGGCACAAGGTGGAGGCAGGTGAAATAAGCAACCTACCAACATTCAAGAAGTTTTCTTCCTTTGTTTTTTTATTTGTTTTTAACAAACTAGGATAGTTCGGATACCTACCATTATTTGATTACTCCGAAATATGATCAGGCGTCTCATTCTGTTTGTTCCCATGTATATGCTATATAATAACTATAAATTCCAAACAGTAAGCTCAACAACTCTGGATACCCTATTCAGCTTTGCAGTTCCCTGAATAATTTACCAATTCAAAATTCTTTCATCATTTCTATTCCTTTTCTTAGTCGGCTGACCTCCCAATTTTCATTAGACCACCGCCAGCCCCCACGGAGCTCAATCACTGGGTTCTATAAACATTACTATTTCATTCCACAGGTCTTCTATGGGGCGCCTGTACACTCACAGTCTCTCTTCTACTTGCAGTACTATATACTTGCAGCTTTTGCTCACCCACCAGCACACCTTTCAATGGGACGTGCCTTCAGGTGAGAACAAGTGCATCGCAAAACTTCTTTTAGCCAAAACCAGCGCAATTCCAGGAACTTACATCAAACTTTTTTTGGTTTTCGGGCAGTGGGGTATACCCAGTAAGTATACCTCTAAGCTACTGAGTTTAGTCCTATTTAATGTTCTTTCCATATAGGACGTGATCCCTGACCGGAAGCAAGTTATTATAGGGCTACTCCAGACCATGTCCCAGCCTCTGCTAGCTCAGACCTAGGCCACCTCTTGTCTTCAGTCTTCAGCAAAGATATTTAGTTTGTGGGGTATTAAATAGGTAGTGTGCAAAGATTAAACTGTTTGCATTTAAATCAAGTATTCCTAGAAACCTTATGAGGATATTGCAAGACGGTTTCCCATTCTTTGTTTCTCTGATCCCTACCTTTCTTCCCTTTTCAGACTGCTTTTAGACTTGTCAGGCTTCATTTTATCATTGATAGAAGGCTTTTGTAGAGCCAGGATTACTAGCTGTGTCTGCTCCCAAATATGAGGAGGAAAAGCAGCACCTCCTGCTTTTGTGGCTCAGGAATGTCCGGCCCCCGCACCCTCCATACCATTTGTACAACCGCTTAGTATGTTAAAAACTGTCTTTCTGGTAGCCCTTCTTCCTCAGTCATGGCAGTCAGACTCTTAATTACTCCAGCCTTACAGCAGTTGCTTATGTTGGGTAGCCCATCACCCCTCCATTCTATCATTCTATGGGGTGTACAAAACCCTTCCCTGATAACTAGGAGGCCAATCAATAGGTAGGTCAGGTTTAGCAGGCTTATCTTGATAACTCTCTTCCAACATTGTTGGGCAGTAGAAAGGAGCTTAATTTTTCTCGCAGGACCTTTGAGGACCCTACTATAATTGTGACCAGTGCTCCCTCTTGTGGCTTGTCCTCTCTTCCTATTTGTATACTCTCAAGCCATTTAACCAGTTGTGCAGCCATGCAATATAGCTCATAATTGGGAGCTCCTAAGTTCCTTTCCTTGTTCGGATGCCGCAGTATGGGGGGATACTCTCAGTATGCCCCTCTTGCAGAGTAACTCTTGGAGTGAAATGTTCGATGCCCTGAACCAATCAAGTGGGATTCAAATTGACAAAACTCTCTGCAAGTTTACCATTTTGGACAGCGCTATCCTGACAATGAGTGGGAACTTGAGTGGGTCCCATAATTTTACCTTTCCCCTCAACCTTTACCCTTAGGACATATTACACACTTCATGTCTTTTTGCATCATTGCAAGATGGTGGGGTCTTTATAATGACTCTTTTCTTTACTGTTCTGTTCCTTGCACTGTTCATTATCTTAATCATTGCAGCCCATGCAACTTATCGCAGATTGCAGTTGTGTTAAATAAATACTATTGAAACTTTACTGCATCTTCGTTATTACCTGTGTTTGATTGAGACATGATGTATCTGTGAGAAAGGGGTAATCTCCGTTCAACCACAACACTCACTGAGATGACATACTCTTGAGTCCATGCGTAAAGGCTGCCACAAATCACCATTAACTGTTTGGGTTTTGGTGAGGTGCTGCTAGTGAGCCGGAAAGGTTGGGATTACAGTCGCAACTTGTTGTAGGATAGGCATAGTCACCTACAAACATAAGTACTGTCAGCATTAAACCTGCAGTCTTGCCCAGAGCAAGAGTCCAACTTACCGCAGGCCTGTTGGCTGTATTACCACCACTTTATCACCGACCGCCAGGGTTGTAATGAGGACCTAAATCTTAGAAAACCACTTCAAAACACAATAGCTTCAACTGGGGCAATCATGGCGCCTTAACAGAGTCATTCCCAACAGTCCAACATCACTCATGATAGAGTGCGGGTCCGTTATGAAGTCACACGGACCCAAGGTACATTACCTTGGAAAACAATGAGGAGGGGAGGTGAGGTGTTGCAGGAGCTGGTGTGGCATTGGTTCCTTACTGCTACTGGAGAGGTGAAGCATAGGTTCTATATTGCAAGGCACGGGAGGTTAGGCATTGGTTCCTTACTGTTGCAGGGGAGGTGATGCAGCATTGGTGGTGAGGCACTGGTTCCTTACGGCCCAACAGGGTCAATGAATCTAGCAGGGGAAAATGCGAGTTGTCGATCTTGCAGTGTTGCGATCACACCACTGGATAACAGGTGCTGCAGCGGAGTCAGGTGTCACGGATGACGGTGACACAGCACTTGAGACTCACCCTCTGGAGGGAATTCTGAGGCACTGTGGAAGCATCATGCCTGTGTTGAAGGTCACGGTCATTGCACTCAGTGGGAACTACGGTTCTGGTGCAGGTGGCAGCACAGAGTCGGACAGCGGCGCCGATTCCAAAGTCGCTCTGGAGTCAATGTGCTTAGTTACTTCTTAGTTGCACTAGCGCTCACTTCCAAGGGCCCAGGAACTGGATTTGGCACCACTGGGCAAGTCAGGACTCCCAGCAAGAGAGCCCAGGCACTGGTGGCACTGGTGGGTGAAGTGTTTGAAGGTCCTGAGACTTCTTAACAGGAGGTAAGCTAAGTTCAAACCCTTGGAGAACCTTTGAAAGCAGGATGTAGAAAGCAAGTTTCACTTGTTTCACTCCCAGAACAGAAGCAGCAAGCAGCAAGCCAGCACAACAAAGCAACAGGCAGAGTGGTAGTCCCTCCTACAGCATCCAGCTCTTCTTCCTGGCAGAATGTCCTTATTCCAGAAGTGTTCTAAATATGTGGGGTCAAGGGTCAAGTACTTATACCCATTTCTGTGTTTGAAGTAGGCAAAATTCAAAGAGAAGTCTTTCTAGTACACAAGACCCTGTCCCAGACACACTTCAGGGGGGTTGGAGATTGCTTTGTGTTAGGACAGGCATTGCTCTATTCATGTGTAGGTGTCAGCTCCTCCCATCACTCTAGCGTAGGAAGACCCATCAGCCTGATAATGGGCCATCAGGATATGCAGGGCACACCTCATCTCCCTGTGTATGACTGTCTAGAATAAATGCACAAACAGCCCAGCTGTCATCCTGACCCATACGTGTATTCCACAGACAGGCAGAGTCACAGAATGGTTAAGCAAGAAAATGCTTCCATTCTAAAAGTGCCATTTTCAAACTTACAATTAAAAAACCAACTACACCAAAAATTGTATTTTTAAATTGTGAGTTCAAAGACCCCAAACTCCAGATCTCTATCTGCTCCCAATGGGAAATCACACTTAAAAGATATTTCAAGGCAATCCCTTTGCTACCCTATGGGAGAGATAGGCCTTGCAATAGTGAAAAACAAATTTAGCAGTATTATACTATCAGGACATGTAAAAAAAACACCAGTACTTGTTCTACCTTTTAAATACATTGTACCCTGCCCATGGGGCTACCTTGAGCTTACCCTAGGGGTGACTTACATATAATAAACGGGAAGGTTTGGGCCTAGCAAGTGGGTGAACTAGCCAGGTCTACATGGCAGTTTAAAGCTGCCCACACAGACACTGCAGTGGTAGGTCTGGTACATGTGTTCAGGGCTACTCATGTGTGTGGCACAATCAGTGCTTCAGGCCTACTAGTAGCGGTACAAATAAATAACATAACATAACATTTGATTCACAGGCCCTGGGCACACATGGTGCACTACACCAGGGACATACCCATAAATAAAATATGCCAATCATGGATAAACCAATCACCAAGACAATTTAAACAGAGAGCACTTGCACTGTAGCACTGGTCAGCAGTGGTACAGAGCCCATAGTCCCAAAGCCAGCAAAAACGAAATACAGCATAGGATAAAAGAACAGGAATTCAGAAGCAAAAAGACAGGGGAAACCATGCCAAAAGTTGGCAGGTCTAATTCGTGCCCCTAACCTACCCCCCCCGAGCTGAAAGTTGGGAAAACTACCCAACATCATAGAAGTTCTCATAACTAAGACAGAAGAACCTGGACAGATCATCAGCATTGGAGAGTTCTGTTCCCGGGGCGGTGTTCCACCGTAAAGTCTATTCCCTGTAGGGAGATGGACCAGTTCCCTATAGTTTAGGATTCTCACCCCTCATCTGCATTAACCATCTGAGGGGCCTGTGGTCTGTCTGAATCTGGAAGTGAGTTCCAAACAAGTAGCGTCTTAGCTTCTTCAGGGCCCAGACCACAGCAAAAGCTTCCCTTTCAATTACGCTCCACCTCTGTTCTCTGGGAAGTAACCTACTTTTGAAGGCTACAGGTTGATCTAGGCCCTCCTCGTCTAGCCATGAAAGAATGGCTCCCACACCATGCTCTGAGGTATTTCTCTGCAACACAAATTCCTTGGAAAAGTCAGGAGCCTTGAGCACAGGAGCCGTACACATGGCCTCCTTCAGGACGTCAAAAGCAGTCTGACACGCCTCTGTCCAAATCATCTGACGGTGCTTCTTCCTGGAAGTCAGCTCTGTCAAGGGGGCAACAATGGTGCCATACCCCTTCACGAATCTTTTGTAATACCGCAGACACCTGCCCAATCTAGCACCTACTGGCCTTGATAGTGAGGCCGGCACTCAGCAGAGCCCTCAACACTTCCTGGAGGTAGTACAAGTGGTCCTCCTCTCTAGAGCTGAAGATAGCAATGTCATTTAAGTAGGCGCATTGAAGTTCTCCACCCCAGCCAGGACCTGGTTGACTAGCCTCTGGAATATGGCAGGGACATTCTTCAACCCAACGGGCATCACACAGAAGTGATAATACCCCTCTGGCATTGAGAACGCAAACCTCTCCTTGGCTCCGTCAGTTAAGGAAATCTGCCAGTACCCAGGTATTAGATCAAACATGCTGAGGAACTTGGCAGCTCCTAACCGGTCGATGAGCTCATCAGCTCAGGGGATGGGGTGCGCTTCAGTCTTGGTGAAGCCATTGAGCCCCAAGTAGTAAACACAGAACCTCAGTTCAGGTGTGACACCGGGTGGAGTAGCCTTGGGGACCAGAACCACTGGGCTGGACCAAGGACTGTTAGAGTGCTCAGTCACCCCTAACTCCAGCATCTTAGAGACTTCCTCTTTGATGCTGTTCCTCACTCTATCAGTCAGTCTGTAAGACTCGGGCTTAACAGGCAGGGTGTCCCCAGTGTCAATATCTTGGGTACACCAGTGGGTGACTCCAGGGATGAGTGAGAACATAGAGGCGAAGTGTCTCAGTAACTCCCGACAGTCCCTCTGCTGTTTTACGGTCAGAATAGGGGAGAGGTTCACACCCTCCACTGACCCATTCTGCTCTATGGAAGACAGGAAGTCAGGGAGAGGTTTGCTCTCCTCTTCCACCCCATCATCCGTGGCCAAGAGCATGGTCAACTCTGACCTGTCAAAATGTAGCTTGAGTTGGTTCAAAATGCACAAACCTCAAAGGGTTCCTAGGAGTCTGCATGTCTACCATGTAGGTGACATCACTCTTGTGCTTCTTCACCTCAAATGGCCCAGACCAACAGTCTTGGAGAGCATGGGGTTCTACCGGCACCATCACCCACACTTTCTGGACAGGCTGAACCTCAACTTGAGTTGTATTTTGGTCATACCAACATTTCATGTACTCCTGGCCAGCTTCCAAATTCTTCTGGGTGAGTTTCCAGAAGCGAGCTGTCTGGGCCCTGAAAGCCAGCATGTAACTGAAAATATCCTGGGGAGTCTTCTGATGAGTTTGCTCCAAGCCCTCCATCACCAAACTGAGAGGCCCTCTCACAGGGTGCCCATACAGAAGCTCAAAAGGGCCGAAGTCAACCCCCTTCTGCGGTACCTCCCTGTAGGCAAACAACAGGCATGGTAACAGGACGTCCCACTTACGCCTCATGGGTTTTGAGAAACCCATAATTGTGCCCTTCAGGGTACGGTTGAACCTCTCAACCAAACCCATTGCCTTGCGGGTGGTAAGGTGTGGTGAACTTGTAGGTAACACCACATGCCTTCCACATGGCTTTCATGCACAATGACATGAAATTGGTACCCTGCTCAGATACCTCCTCTTTGGGGAAACCCACAAGGGTAAAGATCCCCATAAGTGCCCTGGCCATGGTGGGCACAGTCACTGTCCTCAGAGGGATAGATTCCCGGTACTGGGTGTCATGGTCCACAGAGACCAAGATAAACCTGTTACCCATGGCAGTCTTGGGATTGAGAGGCTCCACAATGCTCAAAAGGGGTGCTCACGACAGGAAACCGATGAAGAGGAGCCTTGCACCTCTTCCCAGATTTGCCACTCGCCTGGCAGGTTTGACAGGTCCTGTAGAACACATCTGAAGCCTTCCTCATTTGGGGCCAATAGAAGTGGATGACAAGCCTGTCAAAGGTCTTGTCATACCTCGAATGACCTGCTAGTGGCACATCATGAGCCATATCCAGTTGGAAGGCTCTGAAACACTTGTGTACCCCTAGCACATGGGTTGCCCCAGGTTTGGCAACCTTAGGCTCGCTATACAGGAGATAATTCTCCCAATAGATCAGATGAGATCCAGAGGTATCACCAGCTGCCTGGGCTTCAGCCTGTTTTTGAAGACCCTCAAGTGTGGGGCACTCTTTCTGTGCTGCACAGAACTCCTCCCTGGTGGGGCGTCCTTCCTGTTGTCAATGGGTCAGCTAGGTAGGTCCCCCAGTTCGGCCAGTTCTTCCCCTGTAGGTTCCGAGATGTCCCCCTCAGGTCCAGCCTCCTCCTGGACCGTGGGAATCTCAGGACCGGGTTTCCCACACCCTTTGCCCCTCCTCCTCTTGGCAGACTCACGGGCTACTGTTTCAGGTTCCAGGTCCTTCTGATCACCCGCCCTGGTGACCATGGACTGTGAGGTCATGCACACCCACTCTAGCAATCCTAACATTTCCACGTGCGACCTGAGCTCCACCTCCTTCCAGGTGTTATGCTCCATGTCTTTCCCTAGCAGACAATCAACAGGCATGGATAGACTCACAGCGACCCTCAAGGACTTGAGACCCCCCCATTCAAAGGAAACCTGAGCTAATACACATTGGCACTCACTGTTGTCTACTGCTACAATATGGTGGACTACATTAGGGATAACCTACTCCTCAGACACCAGATGACAGCGGACAGTTGTCATACTGGCTCCTGTGTCTCTCAGAGCCTCCACCTGCCTCCCATTGTTGATCACCCACTGTCTGTACTTCTTAGTGTTGTCAGTCATGAGGGTTCTCTGGACCACCTCACCCTCACCCAGGGAGACTGGGGTTATCTCAGGTAGCTCCCCACCATTAACTGGGGCCACCTCCTCCCCAAGCGCTACACTGGGCACCCCTAGTGTCTGTCCATCGGTGGGGGACTGTGCACACTTGGGACACTTGGGTCTCTCCCTGAAATACCCTTCTTGATTACAGGTGAAACACTTAAGGAGTCCCTTCCCTGCAGGCTTTCCTGAAGGGAACCAACCCTTCTTCTCAACAGGGGAATCCTTACCCTGGGAACTAGTTTGGGGCCCTTTTGAAAACTCCTTACTTGTATCTTTGTTTCCCTCTCACCCCCATCCTTCTGCTGTGGACCCTGCCCACCCTTGGCTGAGTCTCCCACATACAACTTCTTGTTGACCTTGGTACTCATCCAGTGGGCAGCCTACTGAGCAAGTTTCCTGGGGTCAGAAAGCCTGCTGTCAATCAAGTGCTGGCGCAGCTCTGTAAAACACAGACTAGACAAGTGCTCCCATACAAACAAATTGTACAGCCCCTGAAAGTCTGTTACCTCGCTGCCCTTCACCTAACCATCCAGTGCTCTGACAAAGGAATCTACAAACTCAAGCCAGGTCTGGGAATCAAGTTTCCTACTCTCTCTAAACTTCCTTCTGTACATCTCTTGTGTCAGACCACAAGTAGCGATAAGGGCACCCTTCATGGTAGTCCGGGTGAGCTCGCTTGCTGCCTCTAGTGCTAACAAGGTGTCCCTCGCTTCCACTGTGAAGTAGTTCCACAGACCAGCCCCCAATCTTTCTCAGGGATCCCGTGCATGTAGAGAGCCCTGAAACCACCAGTGCATGTCATCCTACTTAGTCCCTAGATTCTTGGGTAGGTGCACCCTATTTTCAGACTGCACTGATGAAATGCTGTGACCAACTGTGCTGGCATTACCTTTCAAGGCCAGCTTCTTTAAGCTCAGCTCATAAGACAAGATCATTTTCCTTTCTTCTATGGCCAGTTTCTTTGCCTCCATTTCCAGCCTGAGCCTTTCAGCTCCAACGTGTGCTTCTTAGCTTACTGCCTGTCTTCTAGCTCCTCAGGGGTCACATCCTTTGAAGAAACATTGCTGCCTAACCTGGAGGGTGCCTTTTCCCTGGGTAGATCCTGTTACGCCACTAAATCCACAGGCAGGCTCTGTTTCTCCAGATCCAGACTGCCCAACTTTGCATGCTCATCAGCTTCCCTGGCTGCCAACCAGGCCCTCAGTGCCTTTACCAGCTCCTCCTTTCGAGTGAGGCCTTTTAAAGGATACCTGAACTCCTTGCAGACCTTTTTGAGCAGAGGCCCCATATAGGGTGTCACCCTCTCCTGCTCAAACATCAAATCTGCAATAACTGCTGATGGCTCACCAGACTGAGACATGATTGTGGATGAAACTCAGAAGTTGCCCAAGAATCCCAGAAGGCAAAAAAAGAGAATGCCAAAAAGGAAAAAACAGTATGTGGTTGCTTAATGGTCTGCAATATCGAAGTAGTGCACACCAATCACTGAATGTCAAATACAAATACAAGTCCTATCCTCACCACTGATCACCAATGTTAGAAATGGGGTCTCAAGTAGGCAGTGGTTTGCACCTTATCCAAGTAGGGACCCTCACTCTAGTCAGGGTAAGGCAGTCACACAGCTAGGTTAACCCCTGCTAACCCCCTTGGTAGCTTGGCTCAAGCAGTCAGGCATATTTCAGAAGTAATGTATAAAGTATGTGTACCCACACACAGTAAGACAGTGAAAACAGCACAAAAGTAGTTCACACCAGTTTAGACAAATAGCCAATATTTATCTGAGTAAAACAAGATCAAAACTCCAAAACTCCAACATACACAAGTAAAGATGGGAATTTTCAAAGATTCAATCTTAGTAAAGCGCTTAGAAAAACAAAAGCTCCAACTGAGGCTATCACATTGTCTTGACAGAGTCGTTCCCAACAGTCCAACTCGCAAAGGAGTGTGGGCCAGTCACCAAGTCGCATGGACCCCAGGTACAGTACCTTGGAAAACGATGAGGAAATAAAGATGTTGCGTGGAGTCGGGGTGGTAAGGCACAGCTGGAGCCAGTGTGGTGTATCTTACTGCTACTGGGGAGATGAGGTGTTGGTTCCTTATTGCTAGGCATGGGGGGTGAGGCGTCGGTTCCTTATACTTGCAAGGGAGGTGATGTGGTGTTGGTGGCGCGGCATTGGTTCCTTACAACCCTGTGAATTCAACCAGTCAAGATGCAAGGCGTCGACTTTGCGGTGTTGTGATCATACCATGGGGCCACAGGTGCTGCGGCGGAGTCGAAGTAAGGTGTCACAGACATTGGTGACAAGGCACTTGGTACTCATGATGTAGCGGGACTTTGGAGGTGCTGTGGTGGCATTGGGTCTGTGTTGTAGGTCACAATCATTGCACTCAGCGGGGACCATGGCTCCGGTTCAGGAAGCAGCACGGAGTCAGACAGTGGCGCTGGTTCCGAAATCG
The DNA here is from genome assembly GCF_031143425.1 of Pleurodeles waltl. NCBI lineage: Eukaryota > Metazoa > Chordata > Amphibia > Caudata > Salamandridae > Pleurodeles > Pleurodeles waltl. Next base: position 569,213,940 of record NC_090438.1, read on the forward strand.
CTCTTGGAGTCGATGTGCTTTGTTACTTCTTAGTTGCACTACAGCACAGCACCACAGCTCACTTCCAAGGGCCCATGGACTGGATTTGAAATCACTTGGCAAGTCAGGACTCTAAGAAAGAGAGCCCAGGTGCTGGCACGTGAAGTTTTTGGTGTCCTTAAGACTTCTTAACAAGAGGCAAGTTCGGTTCAAGCCCTTGGAAAACCTTGGAAAGCAGGATGTAGAAAGCAATGTCCAGTCCTTTCACTCCCAGGACAAAAGGAGCAAGCAGCAGGCCAGCACAACAAAGCAACAGGCAGAGTGGCAGTCCCTCCTCCAGCATCCAACTTTTCTTCTGGGCAGAATAGCCTTAGTCCAAAAATGTTCTAAAGATGTGGAGTCAGAGGTCCAGTAGGTAGACTTATTTCTGTCTTTGAAGTAGGCAATCTTCAAAGAGGTCTTTGTAGTGCACAAGACTGCCTTTCCCTGCCCCCAGACACACTTCAGGGGGTTAGGGACTGCTTTGTGTGAGGACAGACCACACCCTATTCAGGTGCAAGTATCAGCTTCTCCCACCACTCTAGCTCAGGAAGACCCATCAGCCTGGTGAAGGGCCATCAGGATATGCAGGGCACACCTCAGCTCCCTTTGTGTGTCTTTCTAGAGTGAATACACAAAAAGCCCAACTGTCATCCTGACCCAGATGTGTATTCAGCCGACAGGCAAAGTCACAGAACGGTTAAGCAAGAAAATGCCCACTTTCTAAAAGTGGCATTTTCAAACTTATAATTAAAAAACAACTTCACCAAAAGATGCATATTTAAAATGGGAGTTGAGAGACCCCAAACTCCACATCTCTATCTGCTCCCAAAGGTAAATTTCAATTAAAAGGTATCTCTAGGCAATCCCCATGTTACCCTATGGGAGAGATAGGCCTTGCAATAGTGAAACCCAAATGTAGCAGTATTTCATTATCAGGACATTTAAAACACAACGGTACATGTCCTACCTTTTAAATACACTGCACCCTGCCCATGGGGCTTCCTTAGACTTACTTTAGGGGTGACGTACATGTAGTAAAAGGGAAGGTTTGGGCGTGACAAGTGGGTGCACTTGCCAGGTCAACATGGCAGTGTACAATTGCACACACAGTCACTGCAATGGCAGGCCTGAGGCATGTTCGCAGGGTTAGTCATGTGGGTGGCACAATCAATGCTGTGGGCCCACATGTAGCATTTGATTTACTGGGCCTGGGCACACCTGGTGCACTATACTAGGGACTTACTAGTAAATCAGATATGCAAATCATGGATACACCGACCACCAGTACATTTTAGACAGAGAACATATGCACTCTAGCACTGGTTAGCAGTGGTAAGGTGCCCAGAGTCCTACAGCCAACAAAAACAAGTCAGAAAATAATAGGAGGAAAAAGGCAAAACGTTTGGGGAGAACTGTGAAAATAGGGCCAGGTCTAACAATGTGGATACAATCAGGGCACAAGTCTTAAATAATTAAGTGTGGGGACCAACCAAGTTAGGCAGTATGCAAGTGACATCACAGCTCGTGATATCACAGAGCATAACATCGCACATGTTATCACAGAAAGTGGCACCACAACCCATGACCTCACAGCAAGGGACATCAAATGTAGTGAGATCAGATCTTAAGACCTCCCACATATGTTTAGCAGTGAGATTTTGCATCAAAGTTGTGACAAAAAAAGTTATGCAATCCCAACATAAGTTCTGGGCCTCAGCTAATACATTTATTGTTTTAAACTACTACAAAGAAATTGGCAACAAGAAGCATGGCAGTAAATCTGTTCTGTTTAATTGGTTGCCTAGTCTACATTTTAAAATACCTTATGGGGTTAACGCTCCTGCTGTATAGATCTTTGTGTGCCCAGTAAATATGAGGGAATACAAAAAATTGTAAGATAATTCTGGAGATTAATGCACTTGCTGTAGAGATCATTGTTTTGTCTAGTCTCAATTTTGAATCAAAGTAGCATATAGGGTTAATATGAATCCTGCAAAGCACATCATGTGACACACAGATGACAGATTTGTATTTTATGTTGACGGATAAGGGGGCTACTGCTTTCAACACAGACATCATTTTATTACTTGCAGTTCATAAATTGTAATCCTTCTAATAAAGCACAGTGAGCTATGAAGGGCACGCGACTCCTACACCTTATAATCCTCACTGTCATATGTAACACATCCTGTACTTTGATTTACACACATATGACTTGTTGTCAATGTATAATGTGTATGTGTGATGTAAAGCACCCAGACACCCTGGCCTAGGATGAGTACTGCCACAAAAGACATAAACCAAACTAGTGATATTTAAATTGTTATTTGTGTAAAAATTGGGACCGACCAACATATCTGACATTCTTACAGTGCATGCATATCTCGTATCTATGGTGACCAATAAAAGTCAAAAGCATGCCTTTGGAAAGTACCTGTAAAATAATATCAAGCTGTGACTTTCCTTTCCTTCTCATTTGCAGGTAGGTGTGAGCCTCCAGACAAAAGAAGGTCTGAAGGCCACTTATCTTCATCCTTTGTATGGGGTCCAGCTGGAATCCGCAATATGAAAGCCTCCTCACCGTCTGCATGTTGCTGCTCAGAATGAAAACAAACAACGTGTAGGCATGGCTGAATATGTCCTGGTGTCTAAAAATGACACTGAGACAGGTTCAGCATAATTCTGTGGGGCCCAATGTCTTGGCAGGTAGATGGAAAAAAGTGGGTAAACACAGCCTACCCACGGCACCCATCAACTTGTGCCTTGATAACAAGGCTCTTCTACACTTCTTCCATCCTAATAGCAACTTATTAAATTTTACATTCAACAATAAAACAGCATTCCTAATACCGACAATACAGTAATAATTGTAACTATATAAACATCTAACACATTAAACCACAATAAAATCTTTGAATTTTTATATTCAACAGTAAAATAGCACTCTTAATAAATAAACACATTTACACATCAACCAATAAATAAATCCTTGTATTTTCCCGGTTGCACTACCCCCCTCCACCCCTAGTAAGCCTAGGAGATGGGATATTGTTACTAGGGTGACCGTCACAATCGCCTGCAACTTCATCCAAAATAGGTAATTTACCCCAGCACCCAGGTCAGATACTCCTGGAATATTCACTTCCTCACAACCATTTTCCTCCCTGTTTACATCCATTTTATCCAAACAGTTAACATCATCCCACCATTCAGCGTTAGCTGCAACAGCATCATTCTCCATATAAGAATTATACTGCACTTCACCAACTTGCCAAAGCACCACACTTTCTTATTACTCAACTCAACTGCCTTTGGGAACATTTTGACACCACTCACTCTTTGGCAACACTCTTCACACGATGTTTACTGTCATACTGTTACTTGTAAACAACTTGTGCTTTCTTAATGTTTTCTTTAACTACTTTGCATGATCACTCTTTTTTCCCGTATCCTGACAGTCAAGCAATATTATTGTTGGTAAGCAGTTCCCTTCGTCTGAGTACTTTGAAGGGACTGTAAGCTGTAAGCACAGGGGTGATCCTGTATGCCCATCCCAATTTGCTGAGTTCCACCTTCCATCTCACCCCAGTTCTCATGGGAATTTGTACACTTCCCTTGTTAACCCTATTGAAGTGTTACATTCCCCTATTGCTGACAAGAAAATATAATGAGTTATGTTTGCTTCCCACCCCAATCTTGACCCAAAAGTATTTTGTGTAACTTGACAAAATTGAAGATGATTATCACTCAATAACACCTTAGGAATTCCTTCTCTAATAAATACTTTCTTCAGAAATGCACAACAGCTTTAGAATCCACTTCTGGCCATTTTGGAAACAACACTACCACAAATTGTGGTGCACCATAGAGATCCAAAATAGTCTGCAGTATATCAATAGCCAGAAATTCACATGGACCTCAATCGGACACAGAGACGGTCTCAAGGTCCTTTGACTCTAGTCAGCACATTCACTCCAGGCCACCAATAAGAAGCTTTCACTCTTAATTTAGCCTTAATGATTCCAAGATGGCCTTCGTGCATCAAATTTATAATTTCCGTCTTCATGGTGCTAGGTGGAACTATCCTACTACTTCTTAACAAGAACCAAAATACTGTAATGGAAAGTTCACTCCTAAATCCCCAATATTGTTTTACAAACTTCATCCAGTACACATTTATTTGGACACCCAACTTGCGTATATTCTCTAATTTTGTTAAATACGTGGTCATCACCATATTCCTTGTTCCATTCTTCTTATTCTAAGATGGCACATAAATTTGCATTTTCAACTGGAGCTACACAATACTCATCCCACTCATTTGCAAATGCTCATCCATATGTATAGGAGACTTAATAAGGAGGTCTGCAACCTTGTTCTGTGCTCCTGGCACATATTCTACTGCATAGTTATAATCAAGCAGCCAACTGGCAAGGGGAAAGATCCTTTATGCCGACTTTTTTAGAACGAAGTCCTGGTTAACGAAAGCGGAACAACGCTTTCTTTAACCACGACTTCGTTATTTTGTGCCTTAACCACGCATGTCCTGAATAATGAACATGCATGGTTAAGGTACAAACAAGGGAATTGGCTGAGGAGGACGACGCAGATGACGAGGCGACGACTCAGGTAAGTGGGGTTTTTAGGTTTTGGGGATGGGGTGGGGGGTCGGGGGTTTTAGGTTTTGGGGTGGGGTTGGGGGGGTCGGGCGTTTTTGGTTTTGGGGAGGGGGTGGGGGGCCGGGGTTTTAGATTTTAGGGTGGGGTTGGGGGGGTGGGGCGTTTTTGGTTCTGGGGAGGGGGTGTGGGGTCGGGGGTTTTAGGTTTTGGGGTGGGGTTGGGGCGTTTTAGGTTTTGGGGAGGGGTGGGGGGGTCAGGGTTTTAGGTTTTGGGGTGGGGTTGGGGAGGTGGGGCGTTTTAGGTTTTGGGGAGGGGGTTGGGGGTCGGGGTTTTAGGTTTTGGGGTGGGGTTGGGGGGGTGGGGCGTTTTTGGTTTTGGGGAGGGGGTGGGGGGTCGGGATTTTAGGTTTTGGGGTGGTGTTGGGGGGGTGGGGCGTTTTTGGTTTTGGGGAGGGGGTGGGGGGCCGGGGTTTTAGGTTTTGGGGTGGGGTTGGGGGGGTGGGGCGTTTTTGGTTTTGGGGAGGGGGTGTGGGGTCGGGGGTTTTAGGTTTTGGGGTGGGGTTGGGGCGTTTTAGGTTTTGAGGAGGGGGTGGGGGGTCAGGGTTTTAGGTTTTGGGGTGGGGTTGGGGGGGTGGGGCGTTTTAAGTTTTGGGGAGGGGGTTGGGGTTTTAGGTTTTGGGGTGGGTTGGGGGTGGGGCGTTTTTGGTTTTGGGGAGGGGGTGGGGGGTCGGGGTTTTAGGTTTTGGGGTGGGGTTGGGGGGGTGGGGGGTCGGGGTTTTAGGTTTTGGGGTGGGGTTCGGGGGGTGGGGCGTTTTTGGTTTTGGGGAGGGGGTGGGGGGTCGGGGGTTTTAGGTTTTGGGGTGGGGTTGGGGTTGGGGGGGTGGGGTGAGGCATGCAGGATCAATGGGTACCTGTTACTAATGACTTTACCAGGAATGCCTTTACAACGAAATATCGTTGTTAAGGCATTCGTGGTAAAGGCATTAGTAGTAACAACGAGGTCGGTGTTCCGACCTCGTTGTTTAGGCACCCGTTGTTTTGTCAGTCGGCATTCCGTCGTATAACCACTGGCAAGACTTGGGGAGTCATTACAACATTGGCGGTAAAAGGCGCTTACCGCCGTGCAGAAGACCGCCAATACACCGCCGCCGTGGCGGCATTCCGCCACAACTATTATGACACACATCTTGGAATCCGCCGAAATTCAGACACCCACACAACACCGCCACACCAAAGGTCAGTGATAAACTGGCGGAAACAAATCCTCCACCTCCACGGCAACAGAAACACGCTCATGCTATTACGACCCACGAATCCACGCGGCGGTCTTTCAACTGCGGTATTCCATTGGCGGTACACACTGCCGCGCTCAAAATACACACACATCTCCAAAACACCGCCACATTGGACAATTCAAAATACACACACCTGATACACATACACACACCACTCCCACACACCCAATACAATATAAAACTATAAAACACACACCCACATCACCCACAAACCCCTATGACAAAAAATTAGACACGAAGGCGACAGAGAGAGAGCACAGAATAGACAACCCCACTACACAGAGGCACACAACACCATCACCCACACAACATCCACGCACAAAACACCACACACCACTACACTCACCACAACCATCACCACATACACCACCCCACACATCACCCACACCACCCCATGGCACGCCAAAGACACCCCCGCTTCCCCGAGGAGGAGCTCAGGGTCATGGTGGAGGAAATCGTCCAGGTAGAGCCACAGCTATTTGGCTCACAGGTACAGCACACATCAATAGCCAGGAAGATGGAGTTATGGCGCAGAATAGTGGACAGGGTGAACGCCGTGGGACAGCACCCAAGAAATAGGGAGGACATCAGGAAGAGCTGGAACGACCTACGGGGGAAGGTGCGTTCAACGGTCTCCAGGCACAACATCGCGGTACAGCGGACTGGTGGCGGACCCCCACTTCCTCCCCCACAACTAACAACATGGGAGGAGCAAGTCTTGACCATCTTGTATCCTGAGGGCCTCGCAGGAGTCGGTGGAGGATGGGACACTGGTAAGTCAATTCTTAACTATCATATCCCCCACCCTACATGCATGCTATCACACACCCCCTCCCTCATCCCCTCCCCTATCACTACAACTCCTCACTAATGTACCCATGACACAAACCACCCATCCCAACACCAAGCCCTGCATGACACAACTAAGCATGGACACCCCTCACTAAAGCATGCCCACTGCACATACCCAGTACACCCCCCCAACCATCACCACACAAACCCACACACAGGAATGCATGCAGTGGGGTACACAAACACCCACCCATTGCACACCATTACACACACACATGCAATAATCATGCTCTCATGCCCCTGCAGGAACCCGAAGGACCGTCACCACACCAGAGGGACCAGACAACACCACTCCACCCCCAGGAGAGACCCACAGTGACGAGAGCAGCTCTGCCCTACTGGATCCTGATGACCAGCCCGGACCATCGTGGGCCTCGGGACAGTCGGTTCCCCTTGCACAGGCACTGCCCAACACCGACCTTCCACCCTCTGGTAACACCAGCACAGCACCCACCCAGCGGGCCCAAACCTCCCTACCCAGGACAGGTCAATCAGCGGTGTGTCCACCACTACAGGGCACCCAGGGTAACCCACCACCCCAACAACAACAGGGACCTGGGGGCAGTGGTAGTGGGCACACGGTCCAGGGGACGGAGGCACAGGAACACAGGGGAACTGGGAGAGCTGCTGTGCGACTGGGGGCGGACAGGCCAAGGGAACCCACTCTCCACGAGGCCCTATCCTCCATCATGGGAGCATACCACCACTCCCAGGAGACGATGGCAACGGTTCTGGACAAGTTGCAGGAGACCCTGCACCTGCAGGACGAACTGTATTTGGGGTTCAGGGAGGAGCTCAGGACCATCAGCTCCGCCCTGGCCACCATCGTAGGGGTGCTGAAGGACATACAGCAGACCTTGAGGGACACCGTGGCACTCCAAGGGGCCCCTGACACTAGCCAGGACGATGAACTGCCCACCACCTCCGCCGGCGCTAGTGGACAGGACGCCCCGCCACAGGACCAACACACCAGCACCCCACCCCCTGCAGACGGACAACCACCACACAAGCGGTCCCTGAGATCCAGGAACAGGACAGAGCAAGATGGCAAGACCCCGCCAGGAAATGAGACCACCCTGATTGTCCTCCCACTGTCCCACTTTGTTACCCTGTCCATACTTTAAATGCCCCAGCTCCACTTCCTATACCCAGATGGGCAGTGCACCTGTGAGACTAATAGACTGGACTCTGCCATGGACACTCCTCCACCATCACCCATCCTCATTTTACAACCCCCTCCCATTTCTGAGCACTTCAATAAACACCCTTGAAACACAAAACAATCTGGAGTCAGTCTGTGATTTAGCAAAAATTTATTATCAATGACAGTGTCATAATGGGTGTACCATTCTAAAGCTAACATACCTATGTCACACATCACAAGCCCTTGAAGGATGCAAGCAGTTGACACGTAGGTAACCACACCTGTGAAACCGTAATGGAAGGGTAAAACTCAGTTACCAAATGTTGACTTAAATCGAAAAACAGGATAGAGGTAGACGTGTGAAAGTTAATGTAATGCTAAAAATGAAAATGTTCTCACCTGTGTCTCACTGGAAATATTGCTGTATGACTGACTCCCTGTTGTCGTTGTCTTCTTCATCAGCTTCATCCTCATCACTGTCCACAGGCTCCACAGGCTCCACAGCTGCTACAACACCGTCATCTAGATCATCCTCCTGCAGAAAAGGCACCTGGCGTCGCAAAGCCAAATTATGGAGCATGGAGCAGGCGATGATGATGTCGCACACCTTCTTCGGTGAGTAGAATAGGGATCCACCTGTCATATGGAGGCACCTGAACCTGGCCTTCAGGAGGCCGAAGGTGCGTTCGATCACCCTCCTAGTCCGCCCATGGGCCTCATTGTACCGTTCCTCTGCCCTGGTCCTGGGATTCCTCACTGGGGTCAATAGCCACGAAAGGTTGGGGTAACCAGAGTCCCCCAATAGCCATACACGGTGCCTCTGGAGTTGACCCATCATATCAGGGATGCTGCTATTCCGCAGGATGTAGGCGTAATGCACAGAGCCAGGGAACATAGTATTTACCTGCAAGATGTACTGGTCTGCCAAACAGACCATCTGGACATTCATGGAATGATAACTCTTCCTGTTCCTGTACACCTGTTCACTCCTGTGGGGGGACCAGAGCTACATGGGTACCATCAATAGCACCTATGATGTTGGGGATATGTCCAAGGGCATAGAAGTCACCTTTCACTGTAGGCAAATCCTCCACCTCAGGGAAAATGATTTATCTCCTTACGTGTTTCAGCATGGCAGACAACACTCTGGACAACACGTTGGAAAACATAGGCTGGGACATCCCTGATGCCATGGCCACTGTTGTCTGAAAAGACCCACTTGCAAGGAAAAGGAGCACTGACAGCACCTGCACGTCAGGGGGGACTCCAGTCGGATGGCGGGTTGGTGACATCAGGTCTGGCTCCAACTGGGTACATAGTTCCTGGATTGTGGCACGGTCAAACCGGTAGGTTACAATGACATGTCGCTCTTCCATTGTCAACAGGTCCACCAGCGGTCGGTACACCGGAGGATTCCGCCATCTTCTCATATGTTCCAGCAGACGGTGCCTACGAAGGACAACAGCGAAGAAACAGTCATTATTCCTCCAGGTATGTACCCACAGTCACACACAAGACTACACCACTCACAAAACCCTTCCTGTATGTGTGCTGAGTGTAGGCCTAGCTATGTGTGACGCAGTAGGAAATGAAGCCATGTGGGCCCCTGAAATGGCGTCTGCCTGACCTCTAAACTGGGACAATGGGATTGTGGGGTAACAGTGCTGGAGTTACACACCGTCGCGGTAGGCGGTCGTAGACCGCAGCGCAGTGCTGCATTGGTTAACATTGGACCCTATGGGTCCCAGGAGCCAATGAACAGGTGCGCTGGCGGTGATGATGTGCACGCCATTTTCTATCCGTTCAATCACTAGATACCTGACCTTCGACAGGAGAGGACCTACACTGCAAGTGCTGCTGTGACCTCGGTCTGGAAGCGACGATGGCTGCTGCATCTGGGGAAAGGGCCCCTGCCTTCACTGCACAGGAGTTGGAGAAACTGGTAGATGGGGTCCTCCCCCAGTACACGTTACTCTACGGTCCTCCAGACCAACAGGTTAGTACTCAGGGAGCACGTTGGATGGGCTAGGCCTGGGTGGAGAGGGCTGGTTGGAAGAGGGAAGGGGGCAGAGTCCATAGAACATTAATGCATGGGAATGAATGGGCCACATGGCCAGAGTAGGGAGGGGGCCACTCACAACGACGGTGCAGTTGGTAATGACTGTTCCTCTTTCCTTGTGCATGTCATGTAGGTCAGCGCCCACCAGAAGAGGGACATTTGGCGTGCCATCGGCAAGGAGGTCCGGACCCTGGGGGCCCACCAGAGACGGGGCACCCACTGCCGTAAGAGATGGAGGACATTCGCTGCTGCAGCAAGAAGACGGCGGAGGCTCAGCTGGGGATGGCCTCCCAACGTGGGAGGGGTGCCCGTCGCACCATGACCCCCCTGATGTTCCGGATCCTGGCGGTGGCCTACCCGGAGTTGGATGGGCGCTTGAGGGCATCACAGCAGACACAAGGGGGTGAGTACAACCTCATTCTGCGGACTTTGCGCACAGTGAAGGTGTCTGGGTGGGGGAGGAGGGCTGTGGGTGTCCCTAGGCCAGGGCGAGTTCGGTAGGCAAGGCCCCTCCGTAATGTAGCCCATGTGGCACTCTACCCCACCTCAGCAGAGTGCCAAGTCGAGGTATAGTTGCCCCTGTGGCATCCATGTGCGCCGATGTCCACCATTGTTATATAGGTCATATCCCAGAAATTGCATGTGCAGAGGGCAGGAGCACGGCGTAATGCAGGGGGCATCTGCGTTTGTCTTGTCCGCCATCGGTAGCGGTATGCCATGCACTAAAACCCTCTTTCTTCTGTCTCCCCCCCTTTGTCTGCTCTCCCTGTCCTTTTGTACATCAGCATCAACAGGCGGAGGTACAGTGGCACCGGAGCACGAGGGAGCTGCATCCCACATGGAGGGCCACACCACGAACTCTGAATGCACCAGTGGATCGGAGGGCGAGGGGAGCTTCACGTCGGCCACCGGATAACCAAGCAGCGACACGGACTCGTTCAACGATGTGGGCTCCCTTGTGGTGGCGGCACCATCTGTGCCCCCCACCTCTACAGGTACAGCCGCCACCTCCCCTACCAGCACCGCCCTCCCAGCAACCCCTCAGCGTTCGCCCCGTGCCCGCTCACCCAGGAGGGTGGGCATCACCTTCGCCCCAGGCACCTCAGGCCCTGCCCCAGTCACCCCTGCTGCCCTCAGTGAGGAGGCCATTGACCTCCTCAGGTCACTCACTGTTGGGCAGTCTACCATTGTGAATGCCATCCAGGGTGTAGAATGAGAGCTGCAACACGGTAATGCATTCCTGGAAGGCATTCATTCTGGTCAGGCTGTCCTTCAGCGAACCCTGCAATCTTTGGCCTCAGCACTGATGCCAGCAATTGTCCCTGTGTCTAGCCTCCCCCCTCCAACTTCCTCCACCCATGCCCAATCTCCTGTACCCCAGCCCATCCCAAGCACACCTACAGACCAGCATGCACACAAGTCAACACACACAAGTAGCTCAAGCAAACATAGGCACCACACACACCACAAGCACTCACGCAAGCCTCAGCCACATACAGACACAACAACATCCACTGCCTCCACTGTGTCCCCCTCCTCCTCTTCTCCCTCCTCCCTCCCAGTCTCGTCTACACACACACCTGCATGCACCACATCTACAGGCACCATGAATTGCACCAGGACACCCAGCACCACAAGCCGCTCACCTGCACTCACCACCTCCACTGCCATTTACATGTCCCCTGTGTCCTCTCCCAGTGTGTCTGTGACGCCCCCTCCCAAAGTACACAAACGCTGGCAGTCACTCACCCAACCTCCATCCACCTCACGACAGCCTCCAATACCTGCACCTGCACCCAAAACACCTAAAGTGACACCTCCGACAACCACCTCCTCTTCCTCCACTCCCAGACCCCCTCCAGCTACCCATCCCAGTGTTCTTCAGAAACTGTCCCTCTGTAAAGTTGACCTTTTTGCCCCCACCCCCTCCAATTCATCAGTCCCGTCGTAGCGCCTCAGCCAAAAAGCCTCCAATACCAGTGGTGCCTGTTCAAGGTTTTTGGAGTGCACCGGCCACCAGGGCAGGCAATAGGACCCGGAGCCAAGGCACTGGCAGCCCACCCCCTGTAAAGGCTATAAAATTGGAGAGTGGACGACTGGACCGTGTTAAGACTCCAGGTGGGAAAACAACTGACATGGGTTCCAAGGGGATTGGAGAGTCAGCTGTGACTCCAACAAAGGTTGGGAAGGGCCAGAGGAAGTCTGCCCAGCCTGTTGTGAGTGTCACGGCGGAGAACTGCGCCATCATTTCCGGCGGTCGAGACACAACCGCCAGCACCGTCATTACTGGTCCAGAGACCACCGCCATAGTCACAGCCCAGGAGGGCCCAAGTATCGTCACTGGTCAGGAGACCACCGCCAGAGTCACAGGCCAGGAGGGCCCAAGTATCGTCACTGGTCGGGAGACCACCGCCAGAGTCACAGGCCAGGAGGGCCCAAGTATTGTCACTGGTCCGGAGACCACCGCCAGAGTCACAGCCCAGGAGGGCCCAAGTATCGTCACTGGTCGGGAGACCACCGCCAGAGTCACAGCCCAGGAGGGCCCAAGTATCGTCACTGGTCCGGAGACCACCGCCAGAGTCACAGCCCAGGAGGGCCTATGTATCATCACTGGTCAGGAGACCACCGCCATAGTCACAGCCCAGGAGGGCCCAAGTATCGTCACTGGTCAGGAGACCACCGCCACAGTCACAGCCCAGGAGGGCCCAAGTATCGTCAGTGGTCAGGAGACCACTGCCACCGCCAGAGTCAGTGCCCTGGAGGGCCCCGGCTGCTACAGCCCCGCTGGGCAATGATGAAACGTCATGCCACACACCAATGTACAGTGTATAGAACGTCATGCCACACACCAATGTCCTTATCAGAACCGCCATGGCAAAGCACCGCTGAACAGTCCTGAACCGCCATGGCAAAGCATCGCTGAACAGTCCTGAACCGCCATGTCAAAGCATCGCTGAACAGGGCAAAGACCGCCATGGCAAAGCACCGCTGAACAGGGCAAAGACCGCCATGTCAAAGCACCGCTGAACAGGGCAAAGACCGCCATGGCAAAGCACTGCTGAACAGGGCAAAGACCGCCATGGCAAAGCACCGCTGAACAGTCCTGAACCGCCATGTCAAAGCACCGCTGAACAGGGCAAAGACCGCCATGGCAAAGCACCACTGAAGAGGGCAAAGACCGACATGTCAAAGCACCGCTGAACAGGGCAAAGACCGCCATGGCAAAGCACCGCTGAACAGGGCAAAGACCGCCATGACAAAGCACCGCTGAACAAGGCAATGCACCAGGTAGGAATGAATGGCCCGCCACATCAGGCATCCTTATCCCATGTGCAGCTGGGACAGTGACAGGACACGACCTTTCACGGGGAGACTCATCCAGTCTGGGCACCAGTCCCCCCCCGGGACCAGTAGAGACCTGCATCAACTTGAGAGACTGTGGCTCTGCACTCCCCAGGATGGCACAGTGGGCAAACCACCCACTGTAGAGACTTGAGAGACTGTGGCTTTGCACTCCCCAGGATGGCACAGTGGGCAAACCACCCACTGTAGAGACTTGAGAGACTGTGGCTTTGCACTCCCCAGGATTGAACAGTGGGCAAACCACCCACTGTAGAGACTTGAGAGACTGTGGCTTTGCACTCCCCAGGATGTAACAGTGGGCAACTCACCCACTGCATAGACTTGAGAGACTGTGGCTTTGCACTCCCCAGGATGTAACAGTGGGCAAACCACCCACTGTATAGACTTGAGAGACTGTGGCTTTGCACTCCCCAGGATGGCATAAATGGGCATGGAGCCCCGTCGTGGATCTGGCTTTGCAGTCATCCGGCTGAGGTGCCCCCCTTTCCCTTCCCCCTGAGGTGCCTGTAGTATTTCTATCTGATGGCCCGGCAGTGTTCTATCCGATTGTGGTCAGGTATCGTTTGTGGACCTCGCCCATGTATTTTTGGACTGATGGTGCACGGACATTGTTATGTACATATCTGCACTACTTCTCGTATTGTAAATAATTATGACTGATTTTCAAATATATATCTGTATATTTTTGTATGACATGTATATTGGCACAATACATTGTTTGACCGATTTTCGCTTTGTGTATTCATTCTTCCGGGGGGATTGTGGGTTGTTACTGTGATTTTTGTTAATGCATTGGTGTGTATGTTGTAATATGCGAGGGTGGGGGTGGGGGTGTTTGGTGTGTGTCCCCCTAACTTTTGCCTCCCCCCCATGTCATAGGTGCAGTACTCACCGTTGTCTGCGGCGCCTACGTAGCTGTTGGTCGTAGAAGAGCAAAAACACAAGGGCAGGGAGTATTTGGAGTTCCGGCTCCATGGATTCCTCGTTCCTCGTGGGATATGTTAAGGTGAGCGTTTTCCCATAGCAAAAGCTGTTTCCGCTGTGTTTTTATCCACGGTGAATCCGCCCCGGAAAAGGTGGCGGATTGGCGGGTTGTAATACTGTGGGTGGTACATTGTCTTCCGCCTGTCTGTTGGCGGTGACCACCGCGCTGCTTGTCTGTACCGCCGTGGCGGGTGAAGTGTTAAAGTGGCTGTCTTTGTTGGCGGTTTCCGCCAGGGTCATAATTCCCTTTTTTTGTCCGCCGGCCTGTTTGCGGTATTACCGCTGCTTTAACACCGTCCGCCAGGATTGTAATGACCCCCTTGGTGTTGCTCTTAACATTCCAGATGTAGTATCAATTTTTGTTTGAGATTTATGGTCCATGCAGAGTATGAATTTAGATCCCCACAGGTACTGTCTGAAGTTTTCCATTGTCCACACACACAGAAGCAGTGCACTTTTAATCAATGAAAATGTTTCTGCTGAGGGTGACAGAGAATAGGAGAAAAAGACAAAACATACTCCCATCTTCTGAAATTTACGCAAATATTATTTCTAATCTTTTCCCACTGGCATCAGAAGTAATCAATGATTCCCTGTAAGATAATAACATTGCAAATTTCACTTTTAATATACTCAGACTCTTTTTGTAACTCCTCTCTCCAGCAGAACTCACAATAATGCTTAAGCAGCTGTCTTAAATCATACATCTTACTAGCATAACTCCTCACAAACTTGAATAAAATTCCACCAACCCTAGAAAATATCTCACCTCATCCTTACATGTGGGGGTGGGGAGCATCTGTAATAGAGCTTAAGATGTCCTTCTTTGGCTGTATGCCTGTTCTGCTGACCTCTTGGCCAAGGTACGTAACCGATTCCACTGCAAATTTGCATTTCCTCAATTCAGCAGTCAGGCCCCTTTCCCTCAAAATGCTTAACATCTTCCTTAGCTTATCATCATGATCTTCTTAGTTTTTCCCCATACCAAGTATGCTGTCCTGAAAAAACACAACTCCTGTCACTCCCTTGAATAGTTGGTGCATTCACCTCTGAAATCCAGCCAAACAGGATTACAAAGGCAGTAATGTCCCTGCTCTCAGGATGCAATGTCACCAGATGGTAGACTGGGGTCAAATCAGTAGTGGAAAACCACTTCACACCTTTAGTGTGCACAAGCAATTCATTATTTTGTGGTAAAGGGAATTTATTGACAACAATGTTCCTACTGAAGTCCCTCAAGTCAATACAAACACACTTGGCTAGAGGCCTTATATGCCACAACCAAAGGGGACAAGGATTCAGTACTCTCCACTGGTCTATAATTCCATTCCTGAACTACTTATTTAGCTCAGACTGCACTTCATCTCTGAACCTAAAAGGTATGTTTCTGACTTTATGACACACTGATTTTGCCCCTACCTTCAATACAATTTTGCAGGAACACCCCTTGAGTTTACCAATGTGCCCAAAAACACGCTAGAGAGCTCCCTTCCCTCTTGCTTCCAACATGACAGGCTCCACGCTGTTGGAATTCAGTACTATACCTAATGCTTTCTGATCCATCCAACCTAATACAGAGGGTCCACTACTGGCAACATACAGCTTGCATTTGGCTTGTCTACATTTGATTATGAACAACACATTTTTGTGTCCTAACATGGGGATTTATTCCCCTGTATAACTCACTGGACACACATCTGGTGACAATAGCTTATTACCTAATTTTTCACAGAAATTGTTATCTCAAACAGATTTGTTTACAATTGAGTAAGATGAGCTTAAATCAATGAATGAATCAATGGTCATCTGATAACCTGGTTTGGTTTTCCTATTACAAATATTCAAATCTGCATGGTTAATGCTCAAAACACAATCTGTAGGAGAACCTTCTTCAACCTCCGAAGATTCAGACTTAGGGGGTCATTCTGACCCCGGCCGGCGGCAGAAGCCGCCGGCCTGGCTGGAACCGCCAGAATACCGCTGCGCGGTCAAAAGACCGCCGCAGGTATTCTGGGTTTCCCGCTGGGCTGGCGGGCGACCGCCAGAAGGCCGCCCGCCAGCCCAGCGGGAAACACCCTTCCATGAGGATGCCGGCTCCGAATGGAGCCAGCGGAGTGGAAGGGGTGCAACGGGTGCAGTTGCACCGTCGTGATTTTCAGTGTCTGCATAGCAGACACTGAAAATCTTTGTGGGGCCCTGTTACGGGGGCCCCTGCAGTGCCCATGCCATTGGCCCCCAGGGGCCCCACGACACCCCATACCGCCATTCTGTTCCTGGCAGCCAAAACCGCCAGGAACAGGATGGCGGTATGGGGGTCAGAATCCCCATGGCGGCGCAGCAAGCTGCGCCGCCATGGAGGATTCCCCAGGGCAGTGGGAAACCGGCGGTACACCGCCGGTTTTCCGTTTCTAACCGCGGCTGTACCGCCGCGGTCAGAATGCCCATGGGAGCACCGCCAGCCTGTTGGCGGTGCTCCCACGGTCGTTGGCCCTGGCGGATTTTACCGCCAGGGTCAGAATGACCCCCTTAGACTTTTCCACCACACACTTCACAGACTTCTATTTCCTCCTGTACAGCTTTGGTCTTCGGCAGGATGATCAAAACTGCCACGTCTGAAACAATAAAGGTTCCTGTTCGTCTTTTGATCTTGAACATAATGCTTTTCTGACCACTCTTGGTCACAGACATCTACTCAGGTTTCAAAGTAACCTTGCACACGACTGGACTGCCAGCATCATGTGCTGTATTGGGTGCACTATTTATAGTAGCTCCTTGGCCCATATTTAGACAGTTTTGCCTTCTTTGCGATGGCAACAACTTCTTATAAGGAAGCATCACCTTTTAACCCATAATCTCTCTTGGAGATTAGAATCACTGGTATGCATGATAACTTGACCATGTATAAGTTTTTCATGCAAAATCCCAATCTTACAAGTAATAGCAAATTTCTTTAATGTTTCAACATAGTCATCAATTGACTCAGAAACACCTTGCTTGCGTTGGCAAAAATTAAACCTGTTAATAGCCACACACGCTGTCAGCTGAAAGTAGTTCTCCAGATCTTCTATTGTATCCTTGAACACATCTTTTTCTCACTTGTTCTAACGTTTGTATCTATTTGCCATAAATTCTCAATCCTCCTGGGCCCAACATTTGCAACAAAATCTTCTTCCTCAACAAAGGAAATTCTTCCAGTGGGTCATCTTCAATAGTTGAGATATATTTTACAAAGATACCTTCCCTTCTGCCCATTTCATTGGAGGTTCCGCATGAACTGAAAAGAAGGTCTGAGGAGAAGTAAGACTGAAGGTTTGTGCAGTAGCATACATGTTCACACAGTACATGTAAACCAAAACTAAATTAACAGGACTTCGTATGAACAGGATGGAGCTATAATTGCGTATGAATTGCATTTGAAAGTTGTCAAAAAGCCTTTAACATTTGCTCAGGAAGTTAAACACAGAAAAGTAATGGAATGGGTTAAGCATAAAGTTCACAAATTGCTTGTATTTATCACATCTAAATATATTCAATAGCTGAAATTATTAAGAAAGCTACCTTGAAATTCCCAGGAACAATGTAGGGGTTGGCTGTGACACACCAACTGAGGTAAAAGCAGTATTACAGAGCTTGGAGTTCTCAACTACAATCAAGCTGTAGCGGCTCGCGGGCCGCTGAAGGGGCGGGCCGGGGGGGGCGACACCTAAAATTAAATTACATTTAAAAAACACCTTACCTTTTTCAGCACGGTCCCGCACTGCTCTGCTCCTCTTCCTTTCTGGCTGCACAGGAACAGGCTCCCAGCCTGCCCTGCAGCCAATCCTGACACTTCCCAAAGCAGCTTCAGGATTGGCTGGGACTGCCCTGGCTGGGCGCTCCCAGGCAGACTGGGAGCCTGTGCAGGCTCTCTTGCCGGGCTGGAGACACCCTAAAGCGCATGTATGTTTGGCCGGTCCGAGATGGCCGAACAAATACACATGCACTCTGAGGGGGGGTGTTGAGCACTCCCCCAGTGCACGTCACCCATGTGGCCCCACCCCCTTTTAAACAAAACGATAATAAACATAGTGTGTTATCGTTTTGTTTAAAAGGTTGTGCAGCTGCCGCTGTTGGCGGGGGCGATGCTCCTCCGCCCATACGGAGGAGCCACCACTGCAGTTAGGATGCCCGCCACATATTGCATGCACTGCGTGAAGGTTGCGTAGAAGACATCACGTAAGAAATGAGACCGAAAGCTTTGCACGTGCAGTGTCTCACAGCATACAACACTGCCACGCACTTACCAGGCTCGCAGTTTCCAACGTGGTGAAAAGGGGCTTCTGAAAACTTCAGAGGAGTCTAGAAACTGCCAACACTGCCCGGATACTGTACAATGCAGAAAAACGTTGCCCGCCTGAATGTCTCTGTCTGGATCATACCAGCACTGAGAACGAGCAGCAGTACACAAATCTCCATAGTCGACAAGTCCACTCATCGCCAACATAAAGTTGGTGTGAGGTATTTACTGGAATAAAGTCTTCATTCAGTATGCTGGTACATACTATCACACATCCGCTTCCAGTAGCTGCATCCAACCGATTAACCGCCTATCATTCCACGAAAGCATAACTCATGCAGAACTCTGCACGAAGGTAACAAGGATCTACCACACATATCTGTCCAATGTTTCCAGCTTACAGAAAACCATAAAACCTGTGTCTAGTGCTCATTCTTCAGCCATCACACTGCTAACCACTGAGTCCTGTAACATACCATTGGTGGTCATCACGCACAACCTGGAAGCACTTCCCACATAGAATCAAAACAAAAACAACACACTTCCAACCACACATCCTACATGGTGTAGCAAGCTACCCATGTAGACAAGCACTTCATAGGGATAGTAAACGCGATATAATTGTTACGGTACAATAAACACAAAACTTTAGAGCTGAGTTATGCACTGTAGTGTAGTTTTTTTTTTTGTATACTGCATTTGTCTATCCGTGTGAGTCATTTGTGTTCTAGTTGGAGTAGGAGTTGTGTTACGTGGGAGAATGTGTGAAAATCAACAGTTGTTGTTCTTCTTAAGTTTAGCTTTTTGAATACATTCTTTAATTTATTTGGAGCCCAGTGTTTTATTGGAGGAACATGACATAAAATAAGTATTGGCAAAGCCAATAGTTTTTGCCTATGCAAGAGGTATTGTCTTTGCTAATGTGTTTTAGACATGCTGTACCCCACCATGGATGCTGTTCAGCATGGCTAAACGTTTGTGGTGTAGAGGAGTGGGTTAGAGTTGAATAATGAAGAGTGGAGAACAGTGCTGTGTACTGAAGTGGCATAGTGTGGAGTCACGTAGGATGGCATACTCTGGAGTGGCACAGAGTAGAGTGGATTGGTATAGAAAGCATTGGCATAGAGTATTGCAGAGTATAGAGGCTTTGAGAGCAGTGGCATTGAATTCAGCGGCATACAATGCAGCATTGTTGAGTGCAGTGGCATAGATTAGATTTGTGCATAGTAAAGTGGAGTGGTGCAGAGTGGAGTGTCACAGAGTGGAGTGGTGCAGAGTGGAATGGTGTGGGACAGACAGGAGTGGAGTGGTGCAGAGTGCAGTAGAGTGGCGCACAGTGGAGTAGAGTGTCATACAGTAGAGTGGTGCAGAGTGGAGTTGGCACAGAGTACAGTATAGTGTTGCAGTGTGGAGTGGTGCAAAGTAGAGTGGTGTAAAGTGGAGCGGTGTAGAGTAGAGTGCTGTGGTGTGGAGTGGTGCAGAGTATAGCGGAGTGGCATATAGGGGGTCATTTAAGACCGCAGCAGGCATTCTGGCTTTCCCGCTGGGCCGGCGGGTGACCGCCAGAAGGCCGCCCGCCGGCCCAGCGGGAAACCCCCTTCTACGAGGATGCCGGCTCCGAATGGAGCCGGCGGAGTCGAAGGGGTGCGACGGGTGCAGTGGCACCCGTTGCGATTTTGAGTGCCTGCTTTGCAGACACTGAAAATCTTAGTGGGGCCCTGTTAGGGGGCGCCTGCAGTGCCCATGCCTGTGGCATGGGCACTGCAGGGGCCCCCAGGGGCCCCACGACACCTGTTACCGCCATCCCTGGGCCAGGGGTAAACCGGCGGGAAACCGCTGGTTGCCCTTTTCTGACCGCGGCTTTACCGCCGCGGTCAGAATGGCCAAGGAAGCACCGCCAGCCTGTTGTCGGTGCTTCCGTAATTTTAGCCCTGGCGGTCGCCGACCGCCAGGGTTAGAATGACCCCTATAGTAAGTATTCATGGTGTGGTAGCACACTGTCAATTGAAATGACCATTACATTTACACAGACATACAATTTTACTAATAAAACTTTACAGTGCACAGACAAAAACGTGTGGAAATTGCATCACCTAATGTAATGATTTGTTTCAGTCATATTAAAGTATTTGTTTCCAACACACTTCAGAAATAACAACAAATTTGCTTCATTTGTGTTCCAAATTCTCATGCATTTGGAAATACTTACTTGTTTAAAGTGCGCTAGAAAAAACTTGTTCCTACCCCCAGTATTCAGCAACGTTGTCACATAAATCCTCTCACTTTGAAGTCAGAGAAAGAAAAGAAACAAGCGCCCTCGGAAGACAGTGCCTGACATTTGACCTCGGTCTTTGAATGCACAGCAAATGTGAAGGGAAAAGGACAAGATTTATAGGCCTGTTTACAGAAAAGGAGCATTCAGAAGGCTACTATAAATATAGTTTGGGCAAGGGAAGATACAAATTCAAGTTGGACGGCCTAAAACAAATAAAGCCAGCAAATGGAAAGCAAGAAAATGTGAGTTACAAACCAAAAAGACAATGGTAAACAAATGGCTGAATGCATTCCTAGGTCAGCTTTCTGAATTGCACCCAGATGTGTGAAAGCTGAATTAATTACTACTGAAAATTTGCATTGATTAATGGTTGAGGGTTACATGAATTAGGCTAACAGAGAAACTAATGTGCTTTGGAGAATGTGCCCACTTGAGTGGCCATCATGACGCATATGGCAAATAATAAAGAATTCGTACTTAAGGTTTTAATAATGCGCACATGTAGAAAAAAATATATATGAGCATTGATTAACTATAGAGGTTTGGGCCTATGTTGACTAAGTCCTATGTTAAGTTTCATGGCATAAATAAATGTCGTGAATGTTTTGTGAAAGCAGATAATTAATGTTGTCCATTATTCACACAGCACTGACCAATCAATTTGTAAATGTCTTAAACTTTCTCATGAGAACTGCCTGCTGTAATGTTCTGTACTAGATGTTTATACATTGTAATTTTGATGCCTGAGAAGCAAAGGTTCCCAGGAGCTGACAATGGCTGCACTGACTTCAGCTGTGATGTGCAACAAAAGTTACCTGACAAAACTGGTGACAGGAACGGGAGAAGAGGAGCCAATCATCGACTTGTGAAAGTCAGTCTAGTTACATTTTAGATTTAGAATTTAGAGACTATTGGTCCTACTGTGAACGTATGATTTACTGACCAATGACAGTGTGAGAAAATGCTTTCGGGACTTGAATTTATCCAGACTGCACTTGGAAGAAGAGTGTCAGACGCTTTGCCCAGCGCAGTTGCTTGTCCTTTTGAGTTACTTTTCTATTCTAGTCCTGTTCAGGTCAAGTCCCTGTCCTTTGTCAGTCATTTCAGGAGTTGAGCAGTTCCTGATGCCCCTTTTCCTCATAACCACCCTTTAGAGTAATTGGGTTAATGCTGATTCTTAGCTTGATGACCTTTAACTTGGTTCAGCTAACTTAGAACCCAATCATGGCTGAGCTATTTCCTTCACCGTCCCGTTGCTGAAGCTGACCAAAATGGATGTCCAACTGACGAAGAGAAATCGCAGCTTGCTGATCCATTGAGGAGAGGTATAATGAAATGTTATGGCTTCTGCTAAAGTTTGTTGTTCTTCTTTTAGGTACCAACGCTATTTTGATAGAACCCTAGTTAGATGTTTTTTAAATAGATTTTTGACTAAATTACTTTTGCATGAAGTCCAAACATGCCATTCAAATTGGAGGGTTCGTTAGAGTGTTACATGGTTACAAATGTCATTAACTAAGACTTTACATTGTTCACCTGTTGAATCTAGATGTATGCCATCTATGTGGTTCAGTTATTGATGCTACTAATTTGTACTGTAACTCTTGGAGGTTCAATCATCAATACATTAGTTAAATTGAGATTCTTTCAACGTTTTGGCCAGCCTGTGTTGTTTATTTACGTGTATCTTTTGGTTTTAAGACTAATCTACGTGATATTAGCATTGTTAACATAGGGAAATAAATCTTCTGATTCTACTTTAAGGTGTGGTTATTCATGGCCGCATGGGTCATGCTGTGTAAATTTTATTGACTTAAAAATTTTAATGATGTTAAATTGAATATGTTGCTGTATTGCTAACTGAAGTTATGGTATATGGTGGAATCACTCTAAGCGTAGTCAAAAGGTCCATTGAACCTCTAACGCATCCCCTTATAAATAAATTACTAAAGACCAAATAAGGCGAGACGCGCTCACAGGTTTTGGCAGCAGAAGATGGTTAGTCTCTTTAAAAGGCCACCATAATTTTCCAGTTAATGATAGAAGAGTCGGATGGTACATCTCCTTAAGAAGCCACCATAAATTTGTCAGATTTTCATGGCAATAACGGAGTGTTGCATCTCCTTAAGAGATCACTATGATTTCCCATATATAACAGCAATAATATTCCAGATCTTGGTAGTGGAAACGAAAGATTATGTCACCCCAAGAACCTACCATGACTTTCCCAGAACCTTGGAGTTTGCCAATGCTTGTTTGAAGATGTTCTCAGCGTTCCTAGTGAAAGTGTGAATGGAGTAGTTTTTGCACTTGCAAGGCTTAAGCAAATCGCAGGTGAATTGTGATGTTTGAGAATGATTAGGTAGTTTGCGTACTCCAATCAAGTTTTTTAGGGAGTTTGCGTACTCCAAAGAGTGTGTGTAGGGAAGTTGTCGAACTTCACATGTGTGTGGGGCTTTGTGCTAAAAAAAAAATGCCCACGTGGTTGTTGGTATATGGACCTTGCGTGGTCTAAGACTCCAGACTAATGGTTATTGTACAAGTATAGAAGATACTTGGGTTGATGTTGTAATTTGTCTGTTTAATTGGTCAATCGGGTGTGGTTGACAAACTCAGAGTGCGTGTTGAGGTGAGTGTTAGTTTTCAACGGAGATTTGGTGAATCCTATGTGCACCAGGAGGACCCAATGATGAGTTGAGAGTAAAATTTGCTGGTAACATGTTACTTGCAAGTCAGGGAAACTGAGATAGAAGGAGTATCTGTTAGAGCTAAATGCCTCAGTTGAAAATTCAGTAAGGTTTCTGAAGCGACTGTGCTACCTACCTGTAGTAAACAGACAATTTGTGTGTTGATTTTATTTAGTGCTCGTGATATTTGCATTTAGTTGGCGCGGATCTGAATTGAGGAATACAAACCAAAGGGCTTTGTCAGCCACTGCGCGTGTGAGTGTGACGACACTAAAGCCACGCTGGGATAGGTTGGTTAGTGAGAAAGGCCGCAAACAGATTGGTAGACAACCGTGAAGCGTCATTGGTTGAGGAGACAGACGAAAAGGATTTTGGGATTGAAATTTACTTCCTGATTCGATTAAAGAGTAGTGTAAGATACAGATATTAAATGCTTCAAAGCTTTAAAGAGTGCCCTTAGGGAAGATGTGTTAATTCCAGTTAGAGTAGGAGACGTTACACCACCAGAATGTACACCCATATACATTGTATTTGAAGAACAAGGTGCTGCGCCATGTCTTTGGTTAAAACAATGGTGCAAAGAGACAGAGAAAAAGGGGAGTTTAGCGTTTCCTGCCCATGGAACATTTAATTTGAGAATCTTAGAAAATCTGAGGAGAGTACTGTCTGACTTGAAACCTCCTCCGAGACCTGCACACTTTGAAGCTTTAGCTAATTGGGGGTTACTGGCTAGATAGCAACAGCAACAGAAATTTGAGAGAAGAATGAGAAAAGAAGAGAAAACTTTAGCTGAAGTGAGATGGGATAGTGAGCAAAAATGTTGGAGAACTGAGACTTTACACAGAATTAAGACGTTTCCTGCAATTATACAAGAGAATGAAAACCATGCCAGAAAGAGTACCAAAAAGAGGGATGCGTATCCTTCTGAGGAAAGGGAGCAGAGTTCAAAGGAATCTAGAAAATATTTGACCTATGATGATGAATCAGACAATGATGAGTTTAGTTTGCAGCTACTCAGAAGTCATTTCCCACCATATGCAGCACATGAGATAGGTCCAAGTACTAGTGCGGATCCTACAGCTCTGGTACATATTGAAACTACATGGTTAGCCACAATGTTCCTACCACTTCTATAGTTCAGACACCTATGCCGCAGGTTGATATACCGAGAATTTATCCAGACATGCCTATTGTAGATAATGCGACAAATGTAATGGTGCCAACAGAACAAGTTTCACAGACGAGACAGATCTATCGGAAAATTACATTGCTCCAAATAGATTCTACTCAAAATTTGCTGCCCCCAATGCAAGCACAGACAGTCCCGAGATACACCCCCATAGCAGGGTCACAGGCAGAAATGTCAGCAATCACAAGTCAGAACGTAGGAGTAATGTACCCTAGATATCAAAATGTCTGACCGAGTCCAGACGCTGTGTCAGTATCTGTTACTATTGGTCCAGTCAAACAATAAAAGCAATTAACAGAGGATTTTGAATTCAAGTGTAGAAATGGAAAGATTTAATTTAAATACAGGAGTTATGTCTCCGATGAAGCAGACTTTTGAAATGACAGGCCCCTTAATTGACTTGAGTTGTTCCAGGACTCCACCGAAAAATCTGGGAAGACCAGAGATAGGTCCCAACCCATTTTTGAGGACACCAGAGACTCCATGCCTAATGTTGCAACAATTGCCCAATGTAAGTAATAACCATATCTAGTTACAAGGTTTAACAGCCCAACAACTAACAGAGTGCCGGGAAAAGATGAATAGTACACCAGGAGATTCAAATAGAGGCAGTTCACTAAATTTGACTAGGCTTAAATTAGAGGTGGAAGAATTAATCAAGGGAACAATTGGATTGAGCAAACTTGACTCATATGGCGAAGATGAGCTGCGCTTTTTGTGCAAACTAATTACCAACAAAGCAGGATTGGTTCATCAGAAATTAGCAGACCTAGCAGGGAAATGCAACATAGAAATTGAGAAAATGAAGCATTTGAGAAGAAGCTACAGATTAGAATTTGACTCAAAAGACATTGAGAACATGAGGATACCAAGAATGAAAATTCACATTAGGGAATTAATCCAGAACATTCAGACATAGGGAGCATTAGATAAGTGGGCAGGCAGATGGGTAAAGAAACGAGAGGAGAAGAAGAAGGATTCTACAAATTTAACTCTTAATGCGCAGCAGACTGATAAACCAGTAAAAATATTACCAATGAGAGAGATTCCCAGAGGGAATGTTTCCCGTGTCCCTTGGAGCAGAAGTGACATTCTGTTGTTTACCAATGATTACCCCAGGTTGAGAGAGAAACCAGTAGAATGGTACCCGCAAACAGATAGGTTTGTGTAGCTTGCAAAATGTCTGTGAGAAGATTTGAACACCCTATTAGAAATAGTGGTTCCTGCAGATTTATGGGTCGAAAGCAAAAGAAGTGTAGATTGGCCAACAAGAGAATCTCCAAGAGATCCAGCTACAAGTGCACCATCTCCTGATGCAATGAAATATTACTATAGGGTTATTGATTTTTTGAAAACAATGATTTTGCCCAAGAATATCGATTGGCAGAGAATAGGCAGGACAGCTCAGGAAAGAAAGGAGTCCATACATGCGTACTATGAGAGATTGTTGCAGGCATTCAAACATTACAATGGTAGAGAAATAATTGAGCCGAAGGACATGATTCATCTTGTGTTCAGGTTTATTAAAGGACTGAGACCTGAAGTTGGCCAGATGATTGAGTCATTTGATTTGCTGGCAAGCAAAGCCAACTGATGAAGTACTGCAATATGCTAAGTACTGCAGTGATGAGATTGAATTAAAGCAGAGAAAGTTGAAAGGGAAGGCAATGGTCATGCAGATTAAAGAGGCACAATCAGGAATGCAAGGAAGTTTTATGCAGCAGCAGCAGGAAAACGTGGTTTCTGAATCAGGCAAAAGATAGAGGTGGAGTTGGAATTGGAAATGTGAACCGTGGTCCCTATTTGAATACTGTGATTACTCAGAATGATATGCAAGCAATGAAAGGAACATTTCCTTGTCAAGCTTGCGGAGGCCTCTGGCATTGGAAGCAGGAGTGTCTCAAATGAAATCAATTATTTTCCAAACATGAGAGGACCAAGAATGAGAGGTCGAAATGTTGGTTTTCAAAACTATGTGAATCAGGTGTAAGGTCCTCAGCCCATGCAGCAGATGCAAATGCCACGTTTGGAGATTTCACAGTCACAGCAAATGTAAAGCCAAGTTCAAATGGTACCAAGAAAACAAATTCAGATACCTGATTCCCCAATGGAGCAGCAGCAGATGATGCTTCCTCAGCAGGGCACAGGTCAAAGATTAACACTAGTAATAACACAATACGCCAATACCCCCCATTGCACAGTGAGGATGAAGCGAATGATGACTGGGGAAGTGAGAGTTCAGATGAAGAAGAATGTGTGTTAGCAGCTTCATTAGAAGTAGACCAGAAAGGTCCATATGTGAAGGGAAAAGTGATGGGTCACAAAGTCTCATTTTTAGTCAACACAGGAGCTACACGCTCTACAGTGAGAACTGCAGAAGTTCCCAACTGCCCCTTTCAGGAAAGACAGTACAGATTGAAGGAGTTGCCAACCAGTATTTGACAAACTTGATTACAGAACCAGATATAGCTAAAATTAGAAACTTCAAAGGATTACACAAATTCGTACTTTGTGACTCGAGCCCAGTTTCCTTATTTGGAAGAGATTTGCTATGCAAAATGAGATGTTCAATTGCCTGTTCAAATTATGGGATTGCCATTCAGACAAATAGTGATGATGAAGATGACCAGCCTGAGGGAAAAGACTGTGACATAGTGAATGAAGAGTACCACTTGATCAGTTTCTTTCCTGTTTTTACAGTACGAGATCTTCCTTCTGACTTACAGGGAACAGTCAAAATGAATGTATGGAATTTCACAGGGAAAGACGTTGGCCTAATCAAAGGAGTTGAGCCAGTTAAGGTCCCAGTCAAGCCAAATGACATTTTCCCACAGATTCTCCAATACCACATGACACAAGATACTATTGAAGGGATTGCCCCTATAATTGCAGAATTTGTAATGCAAGGCATCTTAAAAGAAGTGTTGAGCAGCCCATGTAATTCACCTATAATGGGATTGCGAAAGCCATGTGGGAAATTTTGGATTGTTCAGGATCAATGATATTGTGATTAAATGTGGTCCAGTGGTGCCAAATCCCGCAGTGATATTGTTTCAGATCCCATGTGATGCTGAATGGTTCACTGTAGTGGACCTATCACAAGCATTCTTTTCTATACCTCTTCAAAAGAATAGCCAGTTTCTCTTCTGTTTTAAATTCCTAGATCGATCACGTATATTGTTGGTGTAGAATTCCTCAAGGATTTTCAGACTCACCTTCAATTTTCAATCAAATACTGAAGAAGAATTTGAAGTAATTGGAAATACCTTTTCAATTGACATTGGTTCAGTACATTAATGATTTATTGGTGACCTCAAAGACGAAGGAAGAGTACAGGCAAGATACTATTGCCTTACTAAATAATTTGGGAAAGAATGGACATAAAGGCCCTCATTACAACCCTAGCGATCGGTGATAAAGCAGCATTAATACCGCAGTCAGGCCAGTGGTAAAAAAAATGGAATTATGACCATGGCGGAAACCACCAACACAGACAGCCACTTTAACACACCGACCACCACAGCGGTAGCAACAAGCACCGTGGCGGTAACCGCCAACAGCCAGGCGGAAGACAAGGTTCCGTCCACTGTATTATGAGACACCAATCCAGAAACAGTACACAGAAGACAAAGGACTCACCTCTGGAGACTCAAGGAAGAACCACAACACCATGGAGCCCAAACTGCAGGCGCTCCCCATGCTGGTCTACCTCCTCCTACACCAGGAATACCAACATTGGCTATGACGACCACGGTGAGTGCTTGCGCCTCGCACACAGGGGAGGGGGAGGAAAAAGAGAGTGACACACACACGCAACATGCAACACCCCCACCCCAACAACATACACACAAGCAGATGCAACAATATTACATATTCACCCCCACCCCTCAGGAATAATACAAGGACAAAATGATTTTAAGAAAGTGAGCGTAATAATATAAAATACTAGAAATACGTCTTCAAAAATCAAAACAGTATTTACAGATATACAAATGAAGGGACACTTCCCTGTCAATAATGTCAGTGGGCCACAGGGCCATTTCACTTAGGCCACGGTCCCACTTGACTCCTGCCTCAATATGGAGCGAACACTACTGGGGCATCAGGTCGAAAATACACAGGCACCTCAGGGGGAAAGTGAAGAGAGGGCACCTCAGCCGGAAGATGGTACAACGCTACTGCTCCTGGAGGGGGCTACATGCCCTCTGCAATGGCCTGGGGACTGCAAAGCATCAGTCTCTCAAGTGGGTGGTTTGCCCACTGCTTGGTCCTGGGGAGTGCAAGGCCACAGTCTCTCAAGTGGGTGGTTTGCCCACTGCTTGGTCCTGGGGAGTGCAAGGCTGCAGTCTCTCTAGTGGATGGCTTCTCCACTGGTTATGGAGGGGGCCTTTTGCCCAGTGTGTTTCATCCTGACAAGGAGGAGGTGAGTGGATGCCTTCTTCCACTGGTTCTGGAGGGGGCTTTGTGCCCAGTGTGCTTCATCTTGCCAAGGAGGGGGTGAGTGGATGCCTTCTTCCACTGGTTCTGGAGGGGGCTTTGTGCTCAGTGTGCTTCATCCTGGCAAGGAGGGGGTGAGTGGATGCCTTCTTCTACTGGTTCCGGAGGGGGCCTTGTGCCCTGTGATGCAGCACATGGGGAGTGCAAGGTCACAGTCTCTCACCTGGGTGTCAGATCCACGAGATTTGCTGTGGGCAGGAAGCATGACACTCTATGGAAGCAGGACTACAGTCCATCTGCCAGCGGTGACGGCTGTACAGTGGTGGCAGTGCTGGTGTCCGTGCTGCCAGTGGTGGGGAGAGGCTCCAGCTCTTCCCCTGCAGCCTCGGACGGCTGCCCACTGGGGCTACTGCCAGTGGTGCTGGTGGCGGTGCTGCCAGTCGTGGGGGGAGGCTCCAGCCACCACTTCCCCTGCAGCCTCGGACGGCTGCCCACTGGGGCTGCTGCTGCTGCCAGTGGTGCTGGTGGCGGTGCTGGTGCTGCTGGCAGTGCTGCTAGTGGTGGAGGGAGGCTCCAGCCTTTCCCCTGGAGCCTTGGACGGCTGAAGCGGCATGGTTGGTGGTGGGGGCTCAGATCCTGTCCCTGCACCAAGCCTCCTGTCCCTCCTGCCTGCAGGGGCAGGCCCTTTGCCCTTGCCCTTGGCAGCTGGTGGTGCCTTCTTGCCCTTGGCAGCTGGTGGTGCATCCTTGCCCTTGGCAGCTGGTGGTGCGTTCTTGCTCTTGGCAGCTGGTGGTGCATCCTTGGCCTTGGTAGCTGGTGGTGCCTCCTTGACCTTGGCAGCTGGTGGTCCCTTCTTGCGCTTGGCAGCTGGTGGCTGTTCCTTGGCCTTGCCCTTGGCAGCTGATGCAGGTACACTGCCAGTGCTGATGGGTGTCTCCTTGGAGCCGCTCACACCTGCAGTAGCTGCCGAAACTACAGTGGGCGTGGACTGGGTGGCTGAGGTGCTGCCCTGGGTTCTGCCCACCCTGGCCCGAAGTGAAGGACGGGGGGAAGGGGCAGGGAAGAGGTCAAGGGTGGAGAGGAAAAGCTTTTTAGGGACACTGGGGCGGGAAGAGGGTGAAGGTTTGGGAGTGGAGAAAGAGGGAGTGGTGGTTCAAGGTGTCTGCTGTGTTTGGGTGCAGGTGCATGGGCTGGATGGCTGTTGGGTGTCTGAGTGCTTGCGTTTGTGTACCTTGGGAGGAGGGGGCACAGACACAGTGGGAGAGGACACAGGGGACGTGTGCATGGATGTTGGGGTGGTGACTGCCAGTGAGGGGTGTGTAGTGATAGGCGTGATGGTGATGGAGGTAGTGGATGAGGATGTAGTGCATGCAGATGTGAGTGGAAACGCAACTGGGAGGGAGGTGGGTGAGGAGGAGGAGGGGACACAGTGGAGGCAGTGGATGTTGGCATGTCTGATTTTGGATGGTGTTTGTGTGAGTGCCTGTATGATGATGTGTGGTGCTTGTGTTTGCCTGAGCCACTCCTGTGTGCTGTCTTGGGTGCATGCTGGTCTGATGGTGTGCTTGGGATAGGCTGGGGTTGAGGGGAATGGGAGTGGGTAGAGGAAGTTGGAGTGGAGAGGCTAGAGACAGGGACAATGGCTGCCATCAGGGAGGAAGCCAGAGCCTGGAATGATCTCTGTTGGGCCACCACGCCAGAGTGAATGTCCTTTAGGAATGCATTTGTTTGTTGCAAATGCCCTGCCAGCCCCTGGATGGCATTCACTATGGTTGACTGCCCAACAGAGATGGATCGCAGGAGGTCAATAGACTCTTCACTCAGGGCTGTAGGGCTGACTGGGGCAGGGCCTGAGATGCCTGGGGCGAAAGAGATGCCCACCCTCCTGGGTGAGCGGGCACGGGAAACACGCTGAGGGGCTGCTGGGAGGGCGATGCTGGTACTGGGGTGGCGGCTGTACCTGTAGTTGGGGTGGGCACAGAGGTGTCCACCACGACCAGGTAGCTTCTATCGGAGGAGGTATCACTGTCAGAACTGTCTCCTCCAGACTCTGCTGTGGTGCTCCCCTCACCCTCCGTCCCACTGGTGCCCTCACCGTCGGTGGATTTAGCCTCATGAGCCCTGGGGGATGCAGCTCCCTCCGTCGCCCGTGCCTCTGCTCCTCCGCCAGATGAAGCTAATGCACATAAGGACAGGGTGACAAAACAAAAAGGGGGGAAGAGACAGAGGACAAACTTCGTCAATGCCAGCAACAACAACACTGTTGGCGTACACAACACACAGGGAACAGCCCTAGGCACTAGGCGATGCACTACCAGTTACAATGCTAGTCACCAGGCCATGGAGAATAATGGCTAATGTCAATAGCAGCATACCTGAGACCAACAGAACCCTGCCCAGTAGTAGATGCCCACTAGCATGTTTGGGGTTGGAGTGCAACAGATCCTGCCCAACATGGAACCTACCCTGCAATGAACGACCTTTAGTGATAGGTGTCCATGCAGGTCTGTGAGTGCTGTCCGTGCATTGGTATGGCATGCAGGGCTTGGCATTGGGATGAGTGAGATGTGATGGTGGGGGGTGGGGGACATGGTGATGTGATGGGAGTGAGGGTGAGAGTAGGTGATGGCATGCAGGCATGGAGGTGATAGAAATACAGAGTCCAGTCCTCCTGCTACTCCTGCCAGTCCCTCAGGATGCATGATTGCCAAGACTTGCTCCTCCCATGTTGTTAGTTGTGGGGGAGGAGATGGGGGTCCACCGCCAGTCCTCTGTACAGCGTGTTGGTGTCTTGCTGCAATGGAAAGTACCTTCCCCCGTAGATTGTTCCACCTCTTCATGATGTCATCATTAGTTCTTGGGTGCTGTCCCACGCCGCTGACCCTGTCCACGATCCTCCGCCATAGCTACATCTCCCTAGCAATGGATATCTGCTGCACCTGTGCTCCAAATAGCTGTGGCTCTACCCTGATGATTTCCTCCACCATGACCCTTATCTCCTCCTCAGAGAATCTGGGGTGTCGTTGTGGTGCCATTGGTGTTGTGTGAGTGGTGTGGGTGTGTAGGGTTATGTGTTGGGGTATGTGATGTAAGGTGCGTGGGTGGTGTATAGGTGATGGTGGTGTGTGGGTCTGGTCTTGTCTGTAGTCGTGATGTCAGTCTGTTGGCAATGGTTTGTAGTCGTAAAGGGTTGTGGGTAATGTGGGTGTGTGTTTTATAGTGGTGTGGGTGTGTGGGTGTGTGGGTGTGGTGTGTGTATGGGTGTCAGGTGTGTGTTGTTTGAATTGTCCAATGTGATGTTGTTTTGTATGTGTGTGTGTATTTTTAGCGCAGCGGTATGTACCGCCAATGGTTTACCGCCATTGAATTGTCCAATGTGATGTTGTTTTGTATGTGTGTGTGTATTTTGAGCGCAGAGGTATGTACCGCCAATGGTTTACCGCCATTGAATGTCTGCCATGGTGATTCGTGGGTCATAAAGTGGTGGGCGTTGTTCTGTTGTCGTAACGGTGTGGGTTTTGATACCACCAGTTTATCACTGACCTTTGGTGTGGCAGAATTGTGTATGTGGCTGAATAGTGACGGATTGGTGGGTGGGTGTCATAATATGGTGAACGGATATCTGCGGCAGCGGCAGTATGTTGGCGGCAGTCAGCGTGGCGGTAAGTGGGATTTACCGCCAAGGTCAAAATGAGGGCCTGTGTCCTAGCCCTTTGGTGAGAAAAGAACACGCAGACATGCAGAATAGAAAACACTTGTTGCATAACATGTATTGTACGGAAAAATACGTGCACTTTTAACGTGGCGGTGAAGCTAAGGCTAACTTGGCAGTGAGGCTAAGGCTAAGCTGAATACAAAATGGAGTCTGTAACTTGTGACTTCTAATGTGACGGTGGACAGCTAAGCCAAGTGCAAAGTGGTGCACCATGGAGTCAGTGGTCAAAACACAAATATCACTACACTCCGCCCTTTGACCAGTGACTCGTGTAGCCTATAGGCTTAAAATCAATGTTTTTTCAGTCTAAACATTGTAAGCAAATTAGGAATACATTGTACACAGCAACATAATGATATAATAAGAGCTAATACCACGAACATTCCACCCAAAACTTTGCGTAATTGTCCAAAATCAGGTAACCACTGAAACAACCAGTCTCAATATCCCTTATCCATATCCTGTTGTACCTATTTCACTAATGTATGTAGTGTATCAGGGTGGGCCTGGATAGATTTAGAGTGGTCAGAAAGGTTAAAACAACACATGCCTTCAAATTCCGCACAACCATGATTATGTTTCAACAACAGATAGTCTATAGCAGCCCTGTTTTGTAATGCAGCTTTTCTAGTACCACGCACATCTAATAGAAATTCAGATAAAGCAATAGAAGTATGGTTCATGTTTTTAACCATTAGACATGCTAACTTATTAATCATTCTAGTATTGTATACAGCTAAGCCAGGCAAGGCTACAATAGACTTAAGCTTAGGTACTCTGATTGGGACAATATTTGAATATCTGAATCTTCACTTAATTGCATAGTGTCTCTAGGATAACAAGTATGTATAGAGTTGGATAGAAACATTATGAGTCCCAGGTGTGTAAAAGTACATGGTCTGCCTGTTATGCTAGCTGGAATGTAGAACAGCCAGCCAACTGGCAACTTAACATGTTTAATGTGACTGGCAGCAGTCACAAGCCATGTGATTTGTCATGTTTTTACAATGTCGGTCCGTTCGGTAAAACACAAAACTATGTGTTCCTACGGTATGTTTTGAGAAGTTGATGTTTTCTTTTCTAAATGCAATTGAATGCATTTTCCAACATCACGAGAGTTGCAGGACAAGTGGTAACACATGTCACCAGTAGTAATGTTGTATGTAATTATCTAAGTGAAATTGTCCCACTTCTCATTGCTTGTTTCCTGACAGTCCCTGCAATACTCAGATGGACTGCAGTGGGTTTCCACATCATACTGTTGCACATCTTTATCCTGGTTAGTGGTATTGAAGATTTATAACAAAATGCTTGTTGGTGTTGGTATGGCAATCAAACATGTTGACAAAACATCCACAGTGCTTCTCATGGTGCCCATGCAGAAATCAGATCTGTTGAGCACTGTTTGAGCCAAATGAATCCAAATATTGTCATTCAGATGCAGTAAAGGTGTTGTGCGACGTGGTCGATCAATCAGGTCGAAGTTGGGGGTGTTAGGTCTTTCCCTACTCCACACGCACAAGCCCAAAAGGAGACCAGATGGCACACTCACGGCAAAGGCTAGCAGTAGTATGATCTGTAAAAGAAACAAGTATGATCATTCTCACAAATAACATTGCCCCCCTGTAAGTGGCTTTTTCTCCCAGATGTCCACATTTTTCTTGCACCCAATTAGCCATCCCCACCAACTCAGAATCCTGTATTGCCACTTCTGTCTCTGAGATTTTGGCTTTGTCATCTGCAAGGGAAATCAACCAGGGTCTAATGAGTCAATGGGACACTGAGCATCCACATGACAAACAATAACTGTGCTGTGTTCTAGGATTTCCAAAATTTATTGCCACAACTCTTTACCCCACACCTCCTTTGAGTGGATAAACCAGTTATGTGCATGCCATGTGGGAAGCCCAATGGCTAACCCATTGGCAGTGGACCAAGAATCAGTGTAAATATGACAAGGTCCAGGCAGCTCTTGCTTTAGAGCCTGATACACAGCGTACAACTCATATTGGCTGCTTTTCCGTTCTCCTGTGGTGGTCAACAACGTTTTGGTAACTAGATTATATGACACCACGTTCCAATGTCTTTTGGTACCCACGTATTTGGATGAACCATCAGTAAACCATACGTGCTTCCTATCCTCAAGGGACAAGGATTCAAATGGTGCACCCCATCTCGCTGGTGACTCTTTTACCTGTGGTACCTCCTGCACCCACTCCTCATCCTGTACAGGGGCTTGTGACACCTGTTCATGTAGGGCTGCAGTTCCTGCCGGTCCTGCTTTTGTATGTACCATTTCCAGTGTATGATACTAGCCTCTTATGCATGTCCTATATGGTGAGATTTAGGTGAACTCATCATCCACTGCAGGTCTCAGAGTTACATTATGACCTAGTATTATTTGCTCAGTATCCACTAGAGCCAAATAACAGTCCAAAAGCTGTTTTTTCAAAAGGAGTATAACTCTCCCCAGATTCAGGTAGTTTTCTAGTCCAAAACCCCTGGGGCACCCTCGTCCTTCCTTGTTTTTGCCACATACTCCAATTTGCATATTGTCCCTGAACAGCTACATGTAACTCAATGTCTCCCTCCTGCACTGGCCATAGGTCTAAAGCCTGTTGAATTGCTTCCTTTGCCAAATCAAAAGCACACTGCTGCTCTTCACCCCATCCAAACTCATGCTTCTTCCTTGTTACTTTGTACAGAGGGGCCAAAATCTGACTCAAATGAGGGATCCGATGTATCCCAAAACCCAACAATCCAAGAAATCTCTGTGTCTCCTGCTTAGTGCGGGATGTGGCAAACACGAGCATCTTTTGCTTCGCTTGTGGTAACACGTCTCTGTGTCCCTGAGTCTACTGACTGCCTAAAATCTTCATTTTGAGATGGTCCTTGTGTCTTATCTGTGTTAATCATCCACCCCTTACTCTACAAGAGTTCCACCACTCTCTCCAACTGAATAACTGAATCTGCACCTATTCTTCTGTCTCTCCCTGAATCATCACATCATCAATGTAATGGGTCAATTGCACACCTGGAATGACAGATTCTTCATCCAGGTGCTCTGCCACCAGCCGGTGACAGATAGTGGGACTATGTATGTACCCCATTGGCAAAGATAACATACAAAACTGTCTTCCACTGTGTGAAAATTAGAATTGTTCCTCAAATTCTGGCGCCAAGGGTATAGAGAAGAATGCATTTGAAATATTGATGGTGGCATACCATGTTCCAGTATGTTTCTGAATTCGTTCAATCAAAGTGATGGTGTTGGGACCGCAGCTGTCAAAGGGGGTATATGTTTATTCAGCTCATAGTAATCAATTGTCATTCTGTACCGCCCGTCGGGTTTACGCTCGGGCCAAAGGCGATTGTTCCATTCAGTAGTAATTGGAGCTATCACACCAGCCTCAATCATATCTTTTAGAGTTTCACTTATTTCCTTATGCCCTCCTGGAATGCGGAACTGTTTCAAAGAATTACCTTGTTTGCCGGGGGCACCTTCAATGAGCGTATCTTCAAATGACCCACTCTTATGGCTGCCATTGAAATGTATCTTTTTGTTCCAAACTGATAACAACCATCATCCAAATACAAAGTCATTCCTTTCAAAATGTCAATTCGCAGTATGTATACTAAAAGAAGTACAATCAACACAGTATATTCTCTTTTAGGTGTTCTCCTTATTTTCATTTGTACTGTAATTTGCACAGCAGCCTTCCCCCCAACCCTGTGATGGTGTAATGCGGTCTGTTAAACTTCTTAGGGTTCCCATAAATCAAAGAGGCCTCTGCCCCGGTGTCAACTAAGGCTCAGACTTTTTGCATATTTTTGTGTTTCCAATGTATTTCTAAATCAAAATGAGGTCTGTTATCTCCACGAGCCCATCTTTGTACCGGAGCTTGGCCAGTTTCCTAGTCTGATTTAAACCTGTTTACTTTTGCCCAAGTGAGGTCTGGATATATGCTTTCATATTTGCGAGCAGGCTTGCCCCTGTCCTTGTTCTCAAAAGTTAACCAGTCACTGTCCAGATTTTCCTCCGTCTCTCGTGAGGAAAAATTCTCTCCCTTTCTTTTCCTTCCCCTGATAACTATGACTGGCTCTGCGTTTCACACTTGTTATCTTGCTGGTTTATCTCTCTGCTGCCTTCCTTACCATCCAAACCCCTTTTACGGTATCTCTCCCACAAATGTTTGGTATCTATCCCATCAATCTGCTCTTTCTTGACACCATCTTTTAGTAACGCCGTAAACATGTCTCTCATGGACACTCTGTTGTTATCTGTGTGACCCTCAGATCTTGAAGATCGCTTAGGTTTATCCCATTGTCCTAAATCCCCTAACTCTCTGACAGCCTGTAGCACATCTTTTAAAGCCTGCCCTGTCTGATTAATTGGGAGAGTCATGATTACTTGTTTGTAGGCTGGTGGAGCAAGGCGAATAATTCTGTTGCGCACTGAGACAGCGAGTAGTCCATCTAACAAATGGTGTGCATTTTTCAGGAAAATGGCTGTTTCCATACTTTCCTATTTAAGTCTCTGCATTGCATCTCTTAAGGTGCACCAGGGCTTATCATTAGGCGGCCAATCTGATTCTGTAGGGTACTTATGATTGCAACCCTCAGAGGTTAACTGCAGCAAAGTAATTTGGTGTGGACCTTGAAAACTTCTGAACTGTTCCTGTATGAGGGGATCTGTGCTTAGAGTGCAGAATTTAGAAGCATAACGCCCAAAGCGCCACAATCGAACAATTGCACCATCCAGGTAAGTACTGACTCTCCTGCCCGTTGCCTAAATCTATCTATGATATCATTCTTCTTGCTGTGTGTAGTCTTCTAAGGAATTCATTTTAATCCCTGCATGATTTTGTGGTGTGTGCTGCAATTTTTATCTAAATATTGGCTGTGCATGCACTGCATTCTGCTCCTGTGGGTCCTCCTGTCCCCCACCTTTTTTACTCCCCTCATCACTAGAGTTTGAAAGATCACTGCTAGTCAAAATGTAAGTATCCCAAGATGAATCTGGGCACCAGTCCAAACCAACATTAGCGATGACTAAATTAACCTTTTTCTGATTTATCCTTCCTCTAAGTTTACGATATTTATCTTGAGCTACTTTGATAGGAGCACATTCTGCAATGGTTCGATACATGTCTGCCTTATCTTGCAATAATTTATTTTGACAAGACAACATAGTTACAGTATTCTTTGAGTCAACAAGCTGCTTTTCTACCTGTTCATTCACTCTTTCTAACTATTTAAATTTTTCATGCATTTTACTGTAGGCAGACAAAGGTATCCTCCCCCGTCTGCCAAGAACTGAAAGATCATTCCCTTCAACCGGTACTTTTCTTAAGCAAGACAAAACATCTGCTGGTTCTGCTTCATTCAGTCATACATCCCAAATCTCCGATAAACCAGCCAAATGTGAAAATTCATTAGCTAATACATTATAAGGTGCCCGGCACCATCCAGGAATTTAAAAAACACTCTGTTCACACACGTTTTCAGAAGCAGATGTTTTAGTCTTCTTGCTAAACATATTTTCACTTTTAAACGTACACTTTCAACTTATAATACCTTCCCCTCTGCTGACCTACGCCAAAGTGTTTTGCGTTACTGCTGACCAAGCCAAAATACACACACTGAGAGGAGTCAAAAAGAATCTCTGGAATGCACTTCTTAGTCTAAAGAAGACATTTATTATATCACTTCGCAAGGCTCGTGAAGGAAGTATAAACGAAAGTGCACTTTTAAAATGTGAACAATAAAGTGAGAACATGTACAAGGAATCTTCAATCTATAAACAGCAAATATATACAAGCAAAGATACAAACACCTATATTGATATATTTATTTGTACACAATACAAAGCAAATAATTAGTAAAAATTCATCTGGTGCTTCATCCTTCTCCTGCCAGGAAGTCGTTGACCTCGGTGCGACTGCAACGAGAAAGAGAGAAATCTACCCTCACGGGAAATGTATCAGGCATTCGACGTCTCAATCCTGATTGAGGTTTTTGAATCATTCACTGTCAACCTGGGTCTCTAATATACCTTAAACAGGCGAGGAAGGAGATTTCTAGAAAACCTTTCCTGCTCCACAAGAAGAATTCAGAAATGCTGGCTACTTTAGGTCAGTTTTGAATGAAACAGGTTGGAACTGCCCAAAACTAAACCTTTCCCTGCTGTACATAAACATCATTCTAGTACATCCTTATCTTGCTGACTGACTGACTCCGCCACGTTATGTCCCAGCCCCTTGGTGAGAAAAGAACACACAGATGCGCAGAATAGAAAACACGTTGCAAAACATGTTTTGATGGAAAAATGCTCGCACTTTTAACGTGGTGGTGAAGCTAAGGCTAACATGGTAGTGAAGCTAAGGCTCAGCCGAATACAAAATGGAGTCTGTAACTTGTGACTGCTAATATTATGGTGGACAGCTAAGCCAAGTGCAAAGTGGTGCGACACGGAGGCTGTGGTCAAAACCCAAATATCACTACAGTGGCTACCATAACGTGTATGGCAACTAATAAAGAATTCTTTTTTAAGGTTTTAATAATGTGCACATGCAGAATAAAATGTATTAGTGGATCACAATAATGTACTAATATTATGTATTTGTCTAAGAATATATGAGCATTGATGAACTATAGAGGTTTGGGCCTAAGTTGACTAAGCCCCATGTTAAGTTTCATGGCATAAATAAATGTTGTAAATGTTTTATGAAAGCAGAGAATTAATGTTGTCCATTATTCACACAGCACTGACCAAGCGACTTGTAAATGTCTTTAACTTTCTCTTGAGAACTGCTTGCTGTAATGTTCTCTACTAGATGTTGATACATTGTAATTTTGATGCCTGAGAAGCAAAGTTTCCAAGGAGCTGACAATGGCCGCACTGACTGGAGCTGTGATGTGCAACAAAAGTTACCTGACGAAACTGGTGACAGGAACGGGAGAAGATGAGACAATCATCAATGTGTGAAAGACTGTCTAGTTATATTTTAGATTTAGAATTTAGAGAATATTGGTCCTACTGTGAACGTACGATTTCCTAACCAATGACGGCATGAGAAAATGCTTTAGGGACTTTAGTATAGCCAGACTACACTTGGAAGAAGAGAGTCAGTCATTTTTCACACTTGTCCTTTCGAGTTACTTTTCTATTCTAGTCCTGTTCAGGTCCATTCCCTGTCCTCTGTCAGTCAGTCGAGGAGCTGAGTAGTTCCTTATGTTCCTTTCCTTCACAACCACCCTTTAGAGTAATTGTGTTAATGCTGATTCTTAGCTTGATGACCTTTAAGTTGGTTCAGCTAACTTGGAGCCCAACCGTGGCTGAACCATTTCCTTCCCCACCCTGTTACTTAAGCTGACCAAGACGGATGTCCATCTGACGAAGAGAAATCGCAACTTGCTGATCCATTGAGGAGAGGTATAATGAAATGCTATTGCTTCTGCTAAAGATTGTTGTTGTTCTTTTAGGTACCAACCTCTATTTTGATAAAGCCCTAGTTAGATGTTTTCTAACTATATTCTTGACTAAGTTACTTTTGCATGAAGTCCAAACATGCCATTCGAATTGAAGGGTTAGTTAGAGTGTCACATGCTTACAAATGTCATTAACTAAGAACTGACTTTGTTTACCTGTTGAATCAAGATGTATGCTATCTCTGTGGTTTAGTTATTGATGCTACTAATTTGTACTGTAACTCTTGAAGGTTTAATCATCAATGCTTTATTTAAATTGAGATTCTTTTGACGTTTTGGCCAGCCTGTGTTGTTTGTTTACACCTATCATTTGGTTTTGAGAATAATCTACATGTTTTAGACCTGACAGCCTTAGGGTGGTCATCCCCCAACTTTTTGCCTGCCTCCCTCCACTTTTCTGACACTGTTTGTGCTATTTTTAGGACTCTGCGCACTTTACAACTGCTAACTAGTGCTAAAGTACATATGCTCTATCCCTACAAACATGGGAACATTGGTTCATACCCAATTGGCATATTTGATTTACTTGTAGGTCCCCAGTAAAGTGCACTACACTCTACTGGGACTTAGCACTTTGAATGCTACAAGTGGGCCTGCAGCACTGGTTGTGCCACCCACATAAGTAGCCCCTAACCATGTCTCAGGCCTGTCATTGCAATGCCTAGTGTGTGCAATTTCACTGCCACTTTGACTTGGTATTTAAAGGTACTTGCCAAGCTCTAAACTCCCTTTTCAACATATAAGTCACCCCTAGGGTAGGCCATGGGTATCCCATAGGACAGGGTGCCATGTAGTTAAAAGGCAGGACATGTATGTGTGGTTTATATGTCCTGGTGGTGGAAAACTCCTAAATTGGTTTTCCACTACAGTTGGGCCTACTCCTTTCATAGTATAACATTAGGGCTACCCTCATATACTGTTTGAGTGTTAGATTCTGATCATAAAGGGATAACCAGGTCATATTTAATATGGTCAGAATGGTAATACAAAATCCTGCTTATTGGTGAGGTGGGATTTTATATTACTATTTTAGAAATGCCACTTTTAGAAAGTGAGCATTTCTCTGCACTTAACATCTATCTGTGCCTTATAGCCCGTTTCCAACCCACGTCTGGGCTGGTTGACAGCTCCCTTGTGCAGACCTGTACTGAAAGTGGACCTTGTGCACTTCCAAACCACTCTTTGAAGTCTTCCCCACTTCAAAGGCATTTTGGGTATAAAAATGGGTCTCTGACCCCACCAACAGAAACACTTCTGGGCCAGAGCCTGCAGCCTGTCAAGAGGAACTGCCTGGCTGCCCAAAGGACTCAGCTGGACTGCTTTGCTGTGATGCCCTGCTGTTGCCTTAATGCCCTGCTGCCCTCTGACTTTGCTGAGAAGTGCTCTCCAAGAGCTTGGATTGAGCTTGCTTCCTGTTTTCTGAAGTCTCAGGGCCAAAAAGACTTCATCTCTTCAAGAAAACTCCTGGTGCACCAAACATTGATGCACAGCCTGCCTGACACAACGCACAGCCTGCTCTGCGATGAGAAAATAGCCACACAGCTGAGCCGGAATGACGCAGCCCAACTTCTAGAGCAAAGATCGACGCATCGGCTGTGTTGCAACCGGTAATTCGACACACGGCCCTACCTGATCGACGCAATGCCTGTGATGTCTTCTTGCATTGCCCAGGATTTCCCCTGCATCGTCCCTGGGCATCCAAAGATCCCACCTCGCAATGTGGAACCAAGACTGCGTGCCGGAAAGCGACGCAAAGTCCCTTGCAGCGTGGAAAGAAACAACGCATTGTCTGTGACACATTGGAAAATCCAAAGCACATCTTATTTTTCCACGCATCTCCGCCTCTGCGGTCTCTGTGCGTGGTAATATTGATGTAAACCAGGTACTTTGTGCAATCAAGAGACAAATGTTGATTTCTAAGATTTAAGACACTTTTTAAACTTGCAAAAGTGATATCTCAAATTGTGCTTATTGAATCTTTATTGTTTTGACCTGAATTTAACCAGGTAACTATCTTATATTTTTCTAAACCTGTGTGGTGTATTTGTGTGGTGTTTTCACTGTCACTGTATGATTTACTGCACAAATACTTTACACATTGCCTTCTAAATTAAGCCTGACTGCTTCAGTGCCAAGTTACCAGAGGGTGGGCACAGGATAATGTACATTTTCCTAGTAATTTATGAAGGAAAGTCTTACTTTTATTAAAGACACGGAGGCGAGTATTATGCCTTCTTTTCTTGTTTATTTTAAATAGCAGCAGTCAAGACAAAGAAACTACAAATCCCAAGAGGCAAACGATAGGAGCCAAATAGAAAAAACGTGTTGTTTCAAATGATACACCAATCACGAACAAGCTGCCCCCATAATACTTATCTTGACCGTGAACAGCCCTCTTTTCTTGTGCGAGGGTTTAGAAAGTAACAAATAATGGAATGATAGCACAACATATGCATATTGCCATGAGTACAGATAAAAGTTCTTTGTAAAAAATTCACAACTCCAGAAACGAAATTTGGAAGAACCCATACGTCTGAGTAAACATCATTGCGCTTGACCATCGATGTTGCAGGAGCTCCCATAAGGCGTTGATTAGAGATTAAGACTTTAGGAGGAAGCCTGAGAAGTTGTCGATGACGCTGTTAGGGAGGTAACAAATAATTGGTAAGAAATTGTAGAGGTGGGATAATACTCGCCTTCGTGTCTTTAATAAAATTAAGACTTTCCTTCATAAATTAATAAGAAGATCTACATTTTATGACAAGACCGGGGGCTCCTATTATGCGTTCTTAAAGCAAATTAATTACATTTAACGAGGCCTGTTGTACTGATTTACAAAAAATACTTTAAAAACATTATCGTTAGACCAGTCAGCCGATCTGAGAATGTCCTCAAGCCGGGAACCAGCCCAGAAAGCTTTAGAAGCCATAGCTCCTCTAGCTGAATGAGCACCAAAGGAAAAAGTATCAATGCCAGCTAAGGACATTATCCACTTAACTCATCCAGCAAGAGTAGGGGAAGAGACAGGTTTAAAAGGTTTCCTGAATTAAGTAAGGAGTTGGGATGCTGAGGAATTTCTCAAGTCGGCTGTCTGTTATTCATAAACTTTCAAACATTGACCCACACATAACTTAGGGTGGTCAGGGAAATAGGGATAAAATACAGATGAAAGATTAGTCTTAGTACGTCTACAGATATCAAACAAAACACCTGTTGGAGTAAAATGACGAGCAATGATATCTAGAACTCTTACATCTGAAAGTCGTTTAAAGGACACAAGGCATAACAACATGGTAAGTTTAGCCGATAACTTCTTCAAAGTAAGCACTGAATTATCTGGCCAAGAAACAAATAGGTTTAAATCATCATTGACTTCCCACAATAAACTGTATTTTGGTTATTGAGGATTGGAAAATTTTACTCTCTTCAAAAGACGGCAGACCAACGGGTGTCCTCCAAATGGCTTTCTATTAATGGAAGGGTGAGATTAGGAAATGGCTGATCTGTACACATTAATGGTACGATGAGTCTTACCTTTACTAGATTCCGCTGCAAGGAAATTAACAATAAAGGTTACATCCGCTGAAAAGGAATTAATATGTTTTCCCATGCACCAGCTATGCCATAGTAACCAAGCTGATTTGTACTCCTTCTTTGTTCCTGGAGCCCAAGAGAATTCGATTAAGTTTGACGCTTCTGTCGAAATAGTAGGGAGTGACTAGGATTCCCTGATATTTTTCAGGCAGAAAGGATAAGTAGATTCTATAAGATTAAGCTGTGAGAGGGAACAAGAAAATTGGACAGCAGTTCCGG
The DNA here is from genome assembly GCF_031143425.1 of Pleurodeles waltl. Taxonomy (NCBI): domain Eukaryota; kingdom Metazoa; phylum Chordata; class Amphibia; order Caudata; family Salamandridae; genus Pleurodeles; species Pleurodeles waltl. The sequence continues at coordinate 569,258,159 of NC_090438.1, forward strand.
AAAGGAGGGAAGAAGAAAGGGGGAGTCTACTGATAGTTCCAGAAGGGTGGGAAGCCACACCTGAGATTGCGAAAGGGGGCTATGAGAATCATCACAGCATGTTGGCGTCTTGCTTGTCCTAACAACCTGGTGATCATAATGAATGGAGGAAAAGTATAGTTGGGAGAGGTTGACCAGTCCTGAGAAAAAGCATTGAAGGCTAGTGCTAAGGAATCTGGGCGCCAACTGAAGAACTGGGGAAGCTATGCGTTGAAACGAGAAGCAAAGAGATCTATGTGAAAAGGACCCCATTTCTAATGAATAGTCTCGAAAATCTTGGGATGGAGCTTTCAATCGCTTGAGTCCAGAAGGTGGCGAGAATGCCAATCTGCTACTGAATTCAGATTGCCTGGTAAATACTCTGCATGAACTGAAATCCTGTTTCGGAGGCAAAAGTCCCAAAACCCTTTCGCTAATTCCGCTAAAGGTTTGGATTTTGTGTCCCCTAGCCAGTTGACGAAACCAACTGATGAAATGTTGTCCATTCTGAGAAGAACCAAACAGCAAACTCTGTCTCTTGCCAGGCTTTTGATCGCAAAGGAGCCGGCAAGCATCTCTAAACAGTTGATGTGCAATTTTGACTCCTATAGAGACCATGTACCTCCAGTCGAGATTGGACCACACCGGGCCCCCCAACCCGACAGGCTTGCATCTGATTCTAATACAAGATCTGGGGCTGATGCAAAGATGGTCCTGCCATTCCAGGCATCTAAATGGTCTATCCACCACTGCAATTGTATTTGAGATTCTTGATCTAGGATGATAGAGTCTGAGTAAGTGAGACCTTTTTGAAGATGATGTATCTTCAACCTTTGAATGGCCAGATAATGAAACAGGTCTGAAAAAATGGTTTGAATTGACAAAGACAAAAGGCCTACTATCCTTGCTAGGGATCTGATGGAAAAAGAGAACTGCGTAAAGTTTGAAGAATTTCTGATTTTATGGACTTTATTTTCACTGGAGGAAAAAGAAGAATAGCCGAGACGGAATCCACTAGGAATCCTAAAAACTCTATCCATTGAACAGGAACTAGAAAAGGTTTTTCGTCGTTGATAATAAAATCGAGATCTGTCGAAAGAGTACAAGATAGTTGGACGTGACATAGAAGAGACATACGATTTTGGTTCATAAGAAGGATATCGTCCAAGTAAATGATCAACCTGACTCCCTGAGCTCTGAGAAAACCTACTGCCGGCTTCATGAGCTTTGTGAAACACCATGGAGTGGAAGAAAGGCCGAAAGGTAGGGATGAAAAATTATAAGACTGGATTAGCCATTGGAATTGTAAAAACGTCCTTGAATCCAGATGCATGGGGACGGTGAGATATGCATCCTGAAGATCTAAGCAAACCATCCAGTCACCCTGAAGTAGAGAATCCCTGAGATGTAAGATGGTTTCCATCTTGAAGTGTCGATAAATGACAAAGTGATTGAACTGTTTCAAATTGATAACAGGGCAAATTTTTCTGGGGGGTTTTTGGACTTGAAAACCGAACTGATGAAGCCTGAAGGATCGAGTGAAAAAGGGACAATAACTCGCTTTTGAAGAAGAGTTTGAATTTCTGAGGAGATTAAGTTTGTCATTTCCATAGAAAACTGGGGAGGATGAGGAAGAGTTAACTGAAAAGCTCGATAGTATATCCCTGAACAGTGTTTAAAACCCATGGATCCGTTGTTAGTGACTGCCATTTTGGAAGAAATAGTAAAAGGCGACCTCCTACAATAGGAAGGCCAGAAGATTGACTTACAGGGCTGGGAAGTGTATTGGGAGTCTCTGTTGCCTTTAGTACAGAAACCACAGCTTCTCTGTGGATAGGACTGTGGTCTGTACTCCTGGTAAGAATTGTTGTAGGCACCACGGGAACCTTGGTTGTTGTATGCACAGCCAGCAAAGTGGATCCTGCCTCTGCCGGCCCTGGCAAGAACCTGACTGGAAAACATCTTCTTAAGCGATTGTTGAGCTTTGTCCAATGATGCAAACGTCGCCACATATTTGCTAAGCTTCTTTATGAATAAGTCCCAAACAGGAGACCTTCCCCTTTAATTCCTGAACCTGTAACTGCCAGACTCACCAGCTTTGGATCCAGCTTGAGCAGGAGCCCCTTCCAGCGCTCGTGGGTGATCGTTGAGTTGGCATTACCCAGTAAACATACTGCTCGCTGCACCCATAAAGACAGATCAACAGGGTGAGCAGTAGCATTATCCAAGCGAGCTGCCTCAGCCATGTCCAAAAATGTGGGTTAAAGGCCCCACAATCTCCAGCAGTTTGTCCTGGCATGTGGACCATGCCTTATCCACTCCCTTGAGGGGATCCTTGCTGAACTTTGTAAAATAGGTATGAGGGAAGAGTCAATAGTAGGAGTTACAGTTATTTTTTAATATAGGGACGGACGAGGACATTTCAACCTTAGTTTTGCTCTGACTTGCTTGTCTAGAGGTGTGCGTAGTCTGGAAGCTACCTATTCTAGCTATGGTCCGCAGGAAACCATTCAGTGGAATGTGTATGCTGAATATCATTTGGGTCGAACATAGGAACCCCTTCAGTGTCAGTAATTTTACATGGTTTAGATAATTCTTGAGCCACAAGTAAGGCTTTCTTGGGAGGAGGGGGGGGAAACAAATCCCCATCATCATTGTCAGATTTATCCATATCAGGTCAGCATCATGCAACTCATCATCAGTATCAAGGATTTTAGAAATAATAATGGGGGAAGATAAGTGCTTGGACTTAGACGCACATTTTTTAGACAATTTATTTATGGTTAACCCCTCCCTTAAGGGGGACCTTTGAAGAACCATGTCCTCTGCCTTTTGTGAGGAACCCTCACCAACCAATAGCGCCACCTTAGAATTTTTAGAAGAAAAAGGACGCTTTCTGCTATCCCCCGCAGACTGGGCCAAAATCGTCTTTGAAACCAACTTGACAACAGAGTTTACTACATTTTTGGACAGTTTATCTAATGAAGTAGAGACTGCCCGCTCCACAGAAAGCTGAATAAAATAATTTACATTTTCTTTAATAGCCTCCTCCTCCTCATTCAGAGCATGGGAAATAGGAGAACTGTCCATCTCCATAATAAATAAAGAGAAAAACTGTAAACTTTGAGAGTACTGATGAGGAAAGGGTTAACAACCTCACGAGTGTGAGAGAGTAGCCTCCTTCTAGCCTTGTTACCCCCACTTTTGGCCTGTTTGTGAGTATATGTCAGGATGTTTTCACTGTCTCACTGGGATCCTGCTAGCCAGGGCCCAGTGCTCATAGTGAAAACCCTATGTTGTTAGTATGTTTGTTATGTGTCACTGGGACCCTGCTAGCCAGGACCCCAGTGCTCATAAGTTTGTGGCCTATATGTGTTCGCTGTGTGATGCCTAACTGTCTCACTGAGGCTCTGCTAACCAGAACCTCAGTGGTTATGCTCTCTCTGCTTTCCAAATTTGTCACTAACAGGCTAGTGACTAAATTTGCCAATTCACATTGGCATACTGGTACACCCATATAATTCACTAATATATGGTACTGAGGTACCCAGGGCAATGGGGTTCCAAGAGATCCCTATGGGCTTCAGCATTTCTTTTGCCACCCATAGGGAGCTCTGACAATTCTTACATAAGCCTGCCAATGCAGCCTGCGTGAAATAACGTCCACGTTATTTTGCAGCCATTTACCACTGCACTTAAGTAACTTATAAGCCACCTATATGTCTAACCTTCACCTGCAAAGTTACTTAGTGTGTGGGCACCCTGGCACTAGCCAAGGTGCCCCCACATCGTTCAGGGCAAATTCCCCGGACTTTGTGAATGCGGGGACACCATTACACGTGTGCACTATACATAGGTCACTACCTATGTATAGCGTCACAATGGTAACCTTGAACATGGCCATGTAACATGTCTAAGATCATGGAATTGTCACCACAATGCCATTCTGGCATTGGGGGGACAATTCCATGATCCCCCGGGTCTCTAGCATAGTACCCGGGTACTGCCAAACTGCCTTTCCGGGGTCTCCACTGCAGCTGCTGCTGCCAACCCCTCAAACAGGTTTCTGCCCCCCTGGGGTCCAGGCAGCCCTGGCCCAGGAAGGCAGAACAAAGGACTTCCTCTGAGAGAGGGTGTAACACCCTATCCCTTTGGAAATAGGTGTGAGGGCTGGGGAGGAGTAGCCTCATCCAGCCTCTGGAAATGCTTTGATGGGCACAGATGGTGCCCATCTCTGCATAAGCCAGTCTACACCGGTTTAGGGATCCCCCAGCCCTGCTCTGGCACGAAACTGGACAAAGGAAAGGGGAGTGAGCACTCCCCTGACCTGCACCTCCCAGGGGAGGTGCCCAGAGCCCCTCCAGTGTGTCCCAGACCTCTGCCATCTTGGAAACAGAGGTGTTTGTGGCACACTGGACTGCTCTAAGTGGCCAATGCCAGCAGGTGACGTCAGAGGCTCCTTCTGATAGGCTCTTACCTCTCTTGGTAGCCAATCCTCCTTCCTAGGTAGCCAAACCTCCTTTTCTGGCTAGTTAGAGTGTGTGCTTTGGGGATCTCACGAGATAACGAATGCAAGAGCTCATCAGAGTTCCTCTGCATCTCCCTCTTCACCTTCTGCCAAAGGATCGACCGCTGACTGCTCAGGACACCTGCAAAACCGCAACAAAGTAGCAAGACGACTACTAGCAACCTTGTATCGCTTCATCCTGACGGCTTTCTCGACTGTTTCCAAGTGGTGCATGCTCTGGGGGTAGCCTGCCTCCTCTCTGCACCAGGAGCTCTGAAGAAATCTCCCGTGGGTTGACGGAATCTTCCCCCTGCAACCTCAGGCACCAAAAGACTGCATCACTGGTCCTCTGGGTCCCCTCTCAGCACGACGAGCGTGGTCCCTGGAACTCAGCAACTCTGTCCAAGTGACTCCCACAGTCCGGTGACTCTTCAGTCCAAGTTTGGTGGAGGTAAGTCCTTGCCTCCCCACACTAGACTGCATTGCTGGGTACCGCATGATTTGCAGCTGCTCTGGCTCCTGTGCACTCTTCCAGGATTTCCTTCATGCACAGCCAAGCCTGGGTCCCCGACACTGTAACCTGCAGTGCACAACCTTCTGAGTTGTCCTCCAGGGCCCTTTTGTGACTTTGCATGGACTCTGGTTCACTCTTCTTCCAAGTGCCTGTTCAGGTACTTCTGCGGGTGCTGCCTGCTTCTGTGAGGGCTCCCTGACTTGCTGTGTGCCCCCTCAGTCTCCTCCTCCAAGTGGCGACATCCTGGTCCCTCCTGGGCCACAGCAGCACCCAAAAATCCCCTACTGCAACCCTTACAGCTATCAAGACTTGTTTGGGGTCTTTCTGCGTGGGAACACCTCTGCAAGCTTCATTGTGACGTGGGACATCCATCCTCCAAAGGAGAAGTTCCTAGTCCTCTTCTTTCTTGCAGAACTCCAAGCTTCTTCCAACAGGTGGCAGCTTCCTTGCATTTTCATCTGGCATTTCCTGGGCTCCTGCCCACTCTCGACACTGTCACGACTATTGGACTTGGTCCCCTTGTCTTACAGGTACTCAGGTCCGGAAATCCACTGTTGTTGCATTGCTGGTGTTTGTTCTTCCTGCAGAATCCCCCTATCACGACTTCTGTGCTCTCTGGGGGTAGTAGGTGCACTTTACACCTACTTTTCAGGGTCTTGGGGTGGGCTATTTTTCTAACCCTCACTGTTTTCTTACAGTCCCAGCGACCCTCTACAAGCTCACATAGGTTTGGGGTCCATTCGTGGTTCGCATTCCACTTTTGGATTATATGGTTTATGTTGCCCCTATACCTATGTGCTCCTATTGCAATCTACTGTACCTTTACACTGCTTGCATTACTTTTCTTGCTATTACCTGCATAATTTTGGTTTGTGTACATATATCTTGTGTATATATCTTATCCTCATACTGAGGGTACTCACTGAGAAACTTTTGACATATTGTCATAAAAATAAAGGGGGTGATTCTAAGTCTGGCGGGCGGCAGAGGCCGCCCGCCAGACTTCCCCCTCCAAAATACCGCTCCGCGGTCGGAAGACCGCTGAGGGTATTCTGGGTTGTGCACTGGGCTGGCGGGCGACCGCCAAAAGGCCGCCCGCCAGCCCAGTGCAAAACTACCTTCCCTCGAGGACGCCGGCTCCGAATGGAGCCGGCGGAGTGGGAAGGTGCGACGAGTGCAGTGGCACCCGTCGCAAATTTCACTGTCTGCAATGCAGACAGTGAAATACTTTGTGGGGCCCCCAGGGGCCCCACGACAACCCATACCGCCATCCTGTTCCTGGCGGGCGAACCGCCAGCAACAGGATGGCGGTATGGGCTGTCAGAATCCTCATGGCGGCGCAGCGAGCTGCGCCGCCATGGAGGATTCAAATGGGCAGCGGAAAACCGGCGGGAGACCGCCGGTTTTCCACTTCTGACCGTGGTCAAACCGCCGCGGTCAGAATGCCCAGCGGGGCACCGCCAGCCTGTTGGCGGTGCCCCCGTCATTTTAGCCCTGGCGGTCTTGGACCGCCAGGGTTAGAATGACCCCCAAAGTGCCTTTATTTTTAGTACTTCTGTGTATTGTGTTTTCTTATGATATTGTGCATATGACACCAGTGGTATAGTAGGAGCTTTACATGCCTCCTAGTTCAGCCTAAGCTGCTTTGCCATAGCTACCTTCTATCAGCCTAAGCTGCTAGAAACACCTCTTCTACACTAATAAGGGATAACTGGACCTGGCACAAGGTGTAAGTACCTCTGGTACCCACTACAAGCCAGGCCAGCCTCCTACAACGAGTGCAGGAAAAAATGGCTAAGCTCCACCTATGGGTGGAGAAAAGGGAGTGGCTGGCAAGGAGAAATGTCAAAGGAAAACAGGATCGACCTTCAGAAGGACCGCAATGCCAGCGGTCGGAAATTCAAAGCCCTAAGCCGACGACACAGGAATCCGAAAGATGCTGAGGGCGCAATGGTAAGAATTTGACGTTTCCCCTCAACCATCGTCTAAAATGGCAACCGAAAGCTTAGGACAAAGGTGAAGATTCTAAGCGGCAGGCACGCGCGAGGCAGGAGCAAAAGGAAACGTGAGGCTACAAGCCGTCTAAGGAGAAAAAGTTGCGCGATAAGCAGACGTGCATACATTGCTACATATAAAGTTAGCAACCACAGCAAATAACACCGCTTTAGTAATAACATAAAAAATATATTCTTATCTTGACTGCAAGCAGCAAGAAAAGAGGGCTGTTCACGGTCAAGATAAGTATTATGGGGGCAGCTTGTTCGTGATTGGTGTGTTATTTGGAACTAGAAATTTTTTACCATTGGCTACTATTGTTTGCCTCTTAGGATTTGTAGTTTCTTTGTCTTAACTGCTGCTGTTTAAAATAAACAAGAAAAGAAGGCATAATAGAAGCTTCTGGTCTTGTCCAAAAATGTAGATTATATGTGACTTACCCTGACTAGGATTGTGGTCCCTACTTGGACAAGGGTGTATACCTCTGCCAACTAGAGACCCCATTTCTAACAACGTGATATTAGCATGTTGTTAATATAGGGAAATAAATCTTCTGATTTTACTATAAGGTGGGGTTATTCACGGCCGCATGGTACGTAAAGTTTATTGAATCCAAAATGTTAATGTTAAATTGAATACATTGCTGTATTGCTAATTGAAGTTATGATATATGGTGGAATCACTCTAGGTGTAGTCAAAAGGTCCATCGAACCTCTAACATGTCCCCTTTTCAACAAATTACTAAAGAAAATAAGGCCAGAAGCGCTCACAGCTGCCTCTAGTAAACCAGTCTGGTACGCTGTGACCTAAAAATGACTGAGCATACATGTTAACGTCTGGAAGAAGGAAAGAGTGAGATTTTGAAAAATTGATCAGGAAGTATGGCTATTCATTCACTCACTTGAGTAGGGTGTATTAGATTCTATGTCAGGACCGAAGGCTCCGATTATGCTTCTCTTTCTTCACTTTTTATTCCACAGCAGCCAGTCACAAAAGTTGAACAGAAAAAATTACATGTTCCAAGTGTATGCATAAAACGTGATAACCATAGAGGCAGACCCCCTATATAACGCTGGTAAACATGAAACAACTCCTCTGTCTTTGCTGGTTGGCAGTCAGTTAAGTGCTTTTGTTTTTCCTTATTATTACGCAAATGTTACGGCATTGTGTTTGCGCTGCGAGCGTGTGGTTGTCTAATCATTTATTGCCTGGGGAGCATTTTTATATCTCCCGGGTGAGGCCGATTGGGTTGCATCCCCTGTCAGTGGAGTGGTAGCAAGGGAGTGAGGATGGACGGCGTTGCCGCACAGTCCTCTTTCTATTGCCACAGCTTTTTGCCCAGCATGTATGCGCGAAGCCCGAGTACTTATGAACACTATGAGATGCGTGTTTTTCGTCTCTACACGATTGCTGGCTGTGTTCTCCCTGTTTTACACCCCAAGTGTGGTATTCTTAGGGTTGCAATAATTTTGATACAGGCTGGGGCTTTTTTTGTTTGGGCAGAGCTCCCTCCACATCCTAACTAATATATTTACCCTGTTTCAGGGCTGATATTCTGCCCCATTTGGCCTGCATCACCTATTTTCCTGCTCCTTCGGAGCCCTTTTTGTTTTCTGTCAGCATGGCTGCTTATGATGACCAAGGAAGTGATGAATATTCTGTGGATGATTCTGCTGGATCTTTTGAGCAAGTCTACGCTTTACATGCTGGGATGCGTCAAACAGTCAATCAAGCCTTGGCTCAGGCTATCAGGTCCATTAAACACCACCTTTTTGGTTTTGCAGAGCAGCAAGAATGGGTAATTACCTCAGGGTCTCAGGAGCACACAGAGCCTTCCTTGTCTGGTGGTTCACAAGCCATCAAGTAGGGTAAGAATCTTCATGCTGCGGACTTTGAGAGCCTTATCAGGTCCCTGGCCAGTGATCATGACTATAATGCTGCTTAATCCCAGAAGTCTAAGGCCAAGGAGGATTTAGCTTCTTCCTCGTCTGACCATTCCTCTGATCAAGGGGATGATCCCCACAGAAAGTGCAAAAAGAAGTTGCACCACCAGGAAGAGCCTATCACTGCTCCAAAAGTCCTTACTTTTGAACCCGAAGGACATTGGTCATCCCTGATCTCCCCAATGGTTGCTTCCAGCGGAAGTTACAGACTATGTGGAATCCCACATCAGGCATGGGTTTGAGAGGGAGGTTCGCTCCAGTTTGCATTCTGAATGTCTGAGACCTGATTTTCCCTCCACAGTGACTGAAACCTCTGTACTTGTGTCAACATCAGGACAGTGCGCGCTCTACGGGCGACGTAATGCAATTAACTAACTCTTGTGAAATGTAATAATTCATGCATTATGTATTAATTCAGTATGTTAACCTTTTGCATTGCAGAGATTCATGTTAAAACATCATTAATGCTGTTTGCTATGTATTGCTAATTTTCAAGGCTTTGCTGCAGTATTAAAAGGTGTGGTTAGGGTGTGGTCCCTATTCTAAGCCTTTCTAGAATCCCTTCCTGCAGCCTGGCTGGGTGTGGCACGTGGGCGGGGCCTGGGTCTATTTAAGGGACCCAGCCCAGCTCCACGTGCTCACTATTCAGAGGTCCCGGTGCAGAGCAGCAGCATTTTCCTGAGCTCCTGTTCGGAAGGCCTACCTAGGATTTCCATGCCCTGTCTTCATTTCCTTGGTGATCTTCAAGCAGGGCGGTAAGGCGGAGGTCAGTTCAGGCCCCAACTCTGTTTTCAGAAATACTCGAGTTTTGAGCCTTTTGGTTACATCGTGTGTGTGATGGTTTTCTTGGCATTTAACTCCTGCAGTTTGGATCGACAGTGTGCGCGATCGTATCTTGCCATTTAACTCTTGATGGTTCAATCGGCAACAGAGTGCTTGATTCATTCTTGGCATTTAACTCCTGCAGTTCGGATTGGCAGTGTGCGCGATCGTATCTTGGCATTTAACTCTTGATGGTTGAATCGACAACAGAGTGCTCGATTCATTCTTGGCATTTAACTCTTGCAGTTCGGATCGGCAGTGTGCGTGATCGTATTTTGGCATTTAAACCTTGATGGTTGAATCGGCAACAGTGTGCACGATTCATTCTTGGCCTTTAACTTTCACAGTTCGGATCGGCAGAGTGCGCAATCGTATCCTGGCATTTAAACCTTGGTGGTTGAATCGGCAGCAGTGTGCGCGATTCATTCTTGGCATTTAACTTTCACAGTTCGGATCGGCAGAGTGCGCAATCGTATCCTGGCATTTAAACCTTGGTGGTTGAATCGGCAGCAGTGTGCGCGATTCATTCTTGGCATTTAACTTTCACAGTTCGGATCGGCAGAGTGGGCAATCGTATTTTGACATTTGAATCCTGATGGTTGAATCAATGACAGAGTGTGAAAGTCATTCTTGGCATTTAAACCTTGTGTTTCAGATGAGCGGAAAGCGCAATCATTTCTAGACATTGAAATCTTGATGCACATTTTTTATATTTAAAGTGTATAATAATTCTTAAACAATTGAATCTTGAAGATCTAGACAAAGTGTATCCTTGCAGTATCATTCATGAGCTTATCACAGTTTATTCCAAAAAACCAATGTGTTCATTGATTACTGTTATAGTGTACCTTTGCAGTGTCATTCATGAACCTAACGCAGATTATTCCTGAAAACTAACATGTTTATTGATCACTGTTATTAAGTAGTTTCTATTCAAAGAATAACTTGATTTAGTTCAAGGTTCTGAGCCTCAGATTGTATTCAAAAGAAACTCTCACATGAAAGTTTGCACAATCCTTATTTATTTTCCAGGTATTCAGAGCTAATGAGGTCATGATGTATAAAGGCGCTTTATCATTCATGTTATCAGTCCATAGCTATCCTGAACAAAGTTTATGAGAGTCAAAGTGCATAATCTGATGATTGTGTTCTTAACTTTTCTTCCACAGGTCTCCTTCCACGCTGTTCCCAACCTAAAACCCCTTTCCCCACTTGGCCATTCTTTAACTCTGTGCTATAACGGCTAGTAGAGTTTGGAGCTGCCAAGAGGTGGACATATTGGGAACAGGCGCAAACCCCGAGGATCCGGACTCCCTGACAACTTGATCCTACTCTAGACACTCATTTGAAAAAGTTTTCAAAAGACCCAAAGAAAGGCATAGATCGTGCCTGGCATGGTTGCCAGGACAAGCTTTTGGACATGACTGGCCCCTTGACCAACATTTTGGCGCTTGAATTTCAGACCAAGGATTCTGGCAAGTCCATTGACCCCGATGTTCTGGTGGGTTGGGCTCAAAGGGCCCTGTGCTTTCTGGGGAACGCTAATTGTGGGCTTTCCAATGAACGTAGTTGCTCCATATTGATCAAGATGGATCCCAAATTGGCAGACCTTGCTTCATCTGAGTCAGGTCCTTTGGTTCAGGGCTTGCTTTTTGGCTCTCCTTTCCTTAAGGAACTTTCCAAATTTGCAGCAACTTATGCCAATTTGGACAAGGCTCAAGGGTCTATCAATAAGGTTCTTTGCCCACTTTTTCGTTGGGCTGGATGCTACAGAGGGCGTGCTTTCGGCCATTTCAACCAGCAAGGCCCTCAGCGAGGTTACTATCATCAAGGAAGAGGTGGCTTCCAAGACTACTACTCCTCTGCCTCAACCTTCTCCCCCTCCCATATGAGAGCGGGTCATTCCAGTTTCTGCAGAGGGAGATCTAGAGGCACCCAGTCCTACTCCCAGGACGCAGGATCTACAGGTGAGCCTGATTGTAAGCTCAGAGGTTGTTTTAGGGGGTAGGACAGAAGGCTTTCTGCAAGCATGGAGCAAGATCACTTGAGATGCTTGGGTCCTGGACACCATTCAGGGCTTCAAGCTTTAGTTTTACGAGTCCCCCTCTCAGTCGTTGCCTCCACGTCCGACGTATTTTTCCCTTCAAGAGCCCAGTTTCGTTTCCGCAGAACTCTCATCGCTTTTGAAAAAAGGCGCTATTGTCGATGTTTCAAAGCATCCTGTAGGCTTTCTCAGCTCGGTGTTTTTAATGGACAAGAAAGGGGGTGGCTCCCGTCTTGTTTTGAACCTCAAAGAGTTCAACGGATGCCTGGTTTATCGTCATTTCAAGATGGAGGGCCTCCACTTATTGAGGGATATTCTTCAGAAAGGAGACTGGATGGTTCGTGTAGATTTAAAGGCTGCGTATCTGACCATTCCTATATTTCCTCCCCACCGTCGATTCCTCCAGTTTCTGTGGGAGGGTCTTTGTTACGAATACAAGGTTTTCCTTTTGACCTCTCTTCGGCCCTCTAGTGCTTCACGAAGGTGATGCGGCCGGTAGTCTAATCCCTCCGTGCATTAGGGCTGCATCTAATAATTTACCTCAACGACATTCTTATTATGGCTGAATGTCCCAGTCTAGTCCTCTCCCATCTGGAGTGGTCCATTTCCTTTCTTCAGTCCTGGGGTTCATAATCAACACCCAAAAGTCGGTCTTAATTCCGTCTCAGCGGGTAGATTTTCTGGGCTTTCGGACTGATTCCATCCTAGCTCAGTTGATCCTTCCCCCTCAGAAGATTCATCTAATCTAGAGAGAATTGAGGTTACTGTTGTCCAGACAGACTGTATCATTGAGGGCGATTGACCGCATGGTGGGCCTGCTCTCTTCCTCCATCCAGGCAATATTTCCGGGGCCCCTAAATTACAGAGCTCACAGAGGTTGAAAATGTTTCATCTTCACAGAGGCCTCAGGTATGCAGACCAGGTTCCCCATTCGGAGGAGGCTCAGTCAGAGATGAGTTGGTGGTTGGGCAACATGGAGGCTTGGAATGGCAGGGCTATCTTCAGTTCCTCCCCGGAGATTGTGATAGAATCCGATGCTGGTCTTTGGGGATGGGGGGCCCGTTGCACATCGATTTCCACAGGGCGTCGTTGGTCCAAAGCGGAACTGGACCTTCATATCAATTGTCTGGAGCTTCTAGCGAACTTGTTTGCAATAAGGAGCTTGTCTCCTCTCAAGGCGAATTGTTGTATACTTATTTGAATGGACAATATTTTAGCAGCGAGATATGTCAACAAATTGGGTGGGAATACCAGCCGGGGAGCAGCAATTCAGTTGCGGATTGGCACTCTCGTCACCTTCGGGATGTAAGCAACTGGAGGGCTTCACCCCAAGGTTTTTCTAGCTCTCTGCTCTTGGTGGGGTAATTTCTCAATAGATATTTTTGCTTCCCGCCTCAACCAACAGATGAAGAGATTTGTCAGTTGGAGGCCGGATCCTAAAGCGCTAGCAAGAGACTCTTTCCTCCAGGATTGGTCTCTGGATGTAGGGTATGCGTTCCCACCCTTTTTGATGATTGCCAGGGTGTTGGCTGAGATCCGTCATCAACAGGTGGATCTTATTCTGGTGAATCCTCTATGGAGGTCCCAGGCATGGTTTCCGGTGGCTCTGGAATTGAGTTGCAGACATCCTCTCTTAATCCCGTTGAGACAGAACCTCCTTCTGGATCCTCTGGGCCTTCCTCATCCTCTTATTCTTTTGGGACAGCTGGCCCTGGCAGCTTGGAGGCTTTCAGGGAAAGATGGAGTGTCCCAGCTCTTTTGCAGGAGTCTTCTGCTTTTATTGCGGGATCCAGGTCTTCCAGTACCCACAAGAGATATGCTTCCACTTGGAACCGATTGTGTTCTTGGTGCGGTGCACGGAACGCTGATCCTTCTTCAGCAGATTGCAGTTTGGTCCTGAATTTTCTGTCCTCTCTAGCTTTGTCAGGTTTGGCATATAAATCAGTTAATAATTATATGTCGGCCATTTCGGCAAGTCATTTACCAATAGATGGTAAACCAGTGGCGGAATTACCCATCGTTTGCAAGCTTTTGAAAGGTATAAAGTTAGCTAATCCTCCTCGTCCTCGTTATTTTTTATCCTTTGGGATGTGAATGTAGTCCTATGATTTTTAGAGTCGTGGCCGGCTGATAGATTCCTTTCCAGAAGCAACTTTCGGCCAAACTCACTATGTTATTATGTTTAATATCATGCAAACGGGTTTCTGATGTTAGAGCCCTGGATTTAGCAGGCAGGGTTTTCTCCCCTGAGGGAGTAACATTTTCTATTTCCCGTCGTACCAAGTGCAATTTAAAACCAGTTTTCTATCCTAGTATTTTGGACAATCCAAAATTGTGTGTGGTACAATGTCTGAGAGCTTATGAGGTGAGTACGGAGGAATTTTGTTCTGATATGGGGGGGTCAGTTGTTGATTTCATTGGTTAAACCTTATCATCCTGTCTTGTCCGCCACTTTGGCCAGATGGATTTGCTGGCTCTTGTGTGAAGTGGGCATTGATATTTCTAAATTTGGTGCCCATTCCACTAGAGGGGCCATGGCCTTGAAATCTTTTGCCTTAGCTTCTCGATTGGAGGATATTTTAAGGGCTGCAGATTTGTCGCCTGAATCTACATTTAAAGCCTATTGTGGATATTGCATCTGTAGTTGGGGTCAGCTTTAAACAAGCACAATCGGAGCCTCCAGTCCTGACACAGAATAAAATAGCATTTGCGTTAAGAATTTTAAATTCTATTAAGGACATCAAAGGCGAGGATTATCCCACACGCACTGTTAAAGTATTACTGTCTCAATATTTGATCGTTGTGTTATTGTTTTGTTACAATGTTTTTTACAGTATTTTTCAGTATTTTTAACCTCTCTGTTACTGTCTATATGATTATGTTTTCCTGGTTCAGCTTTATGGCTTGGTTTTTTCATTTCCTTGCAGGTACTGAGGACAAATGATGTGTGGATGTTTCCAGTGTTTTTCTATGGTTATGGAAATGGAAATAGAATTCTATTTCAGGACCGGAGGCTCAGATTATGCTTCTCTTTCTTTACTACTCATAAAACAGCAGCCAATCTCAAAAGAGAAAAAATATCAACTACATTTCCCATATTGCACATCCTAATATGTCCACCAATCACACCTCTCCAGGCCTTATTAGAGACCCGAACACCATCTTGAACCCCTATTTCTTTGCTGCTCGAGCATAAGAAAAGTGCCTCTCACTTTTCTCATATGTTTGCTTTTTACAGAGTGTTACCTTAGTGCTTTGTTACTTGCGTCTTGCTCAGGATCTCTCCTGTCCGCGCGATGCTCAATCTGTGCTTTTGGCCTTGCTTGCAGCATCTGCATTCCTTGGTATTTCGTTTTTTTCTGACCAGCTGCCGTCCGTGACAAGTTGCGGTAGCAGTCGGCCTTCCAAAGACGTTGAGACAGGTTGGTAGTTTTCAGCGTGCGGCGCACTTGGTGTTTATGATAATTTCTTCTGCAGTATTTCTTTTCCCCTCATGGCAGCGGATCTGCGATGGCCCAGAACCTTTCCCTTGTCAGGCCCAGGCAGAGAGCCTGAGACGAGCGCGTAGCCCATTTGGGCTATTTTGGTAGGATTTAATTACGTGCTGTCCTACATTTATTTCTCCTCCTCTGACACTGACAGGACGCCGGGAATTGCATGCATTTTTCTCATTCCTGGCTTTCTGTCAGTGCAGTAGACGCCATACTCAGGCTGTAACAACAGAGTTGGCCCTGAAATTGAGCGGAGTGCACGCTCGTATATATATTGATTTTTCCTTCATAACTTGTGGCTCTCAGGACGTCCTCCTTCTTTGGGGGCTGTTATAATTGGTGGACAGATTTTGCTGAGGAGTCAATAAAATTTTTCTTTGCACTAGGGGTGGCTCCCCCCTTGAAGTCTGAGTGACTTCTGCTATTTGACAGTTCGCTAATATGACCGATTGGGTGCCCTTCGAGGAGGAGGAGTATGGGCATTATGACGAAGATGGTCAGTTTCTGGGCTTTGGTTCAGCAGTCGGTCAGCAGGGCCCTAGAAGCTTCTGTCCCTCTGCCGATCAGTCAAGCGTTGGTGGTAACTCTAAAGCCTTTCACGCAGCAATTGGAGACCTTCGCTAAAACCCAAAGCCTTATTCCCTTACCAGAGAGTAATTCCATTGAAGGGAGTTCTTCCCTCCCTAGTACATCAAAAGATGCTCCCTCCTCTTGGTCTCATGATGGAGTCATGGCCACACTGCACCAGCCCTCTGCTGTTGACCACCAGTACTGTTCACTTCCAGTGTTTTCCCTAGAGGGGTTCATGCTTCATCAGACTCTGATCCAGTGATTCAGAATCATCTGATTCCAGCACCTCCTTACGCAAGAGCAAAAGATCAAAGAAATCACTTTCCTTTAAGACGCAGGTGAACCCCGTTTCTCCTTCCAATCCTTTTCAGTTCAATCCAGAGGACATAGTGCATCCCCGTTCTGCGAATTGGGCTCCTGCGCAGGCGGTAACGTAATACTAACATGGTAAGCTGCGCAGGAGTTTTAACAAAGAGGTCCGCAATAGGTGGCGAGCTGAATGTCCTAGGCCCGAAATCCCACATAAGGTGGCGGAAATGCCTGAGATTGATGCCAGCATGCTAACATTCCTAAAACATTTTGCAAAAGACCCAAAGAAAGGGACTGACCAGGTCTGGCGCTCCAGCCAGGACAAACCTCTTGATCTGACGGGTCCTCTGGCAAACATCCTTGAGATGGCATTGAGAGCCAAGGAAACTGGTGCCTCTATTGACCCCCACATCCTAGCTGAGTGGACTCAGAGGGCGATATGTCTGTTGGGTAATGCCATCTGCGCCATCTCGTCTGAAAGGCACAAGTCCCTCCACATGAGGATCGATTCCAATTTAACGGATCTTGCCACTGCAGATGCGGGTCCCCTGGCAGAGGGTCGCCTTTTCGGCGACAAATACGTAACGACATTTACAACCTTAGGCAAGGCAAAAGCTAACTTAACGAAGGTGTTTCATTCTGGCCTTTTCGGTCGGGTTCGGCGAGTCAGGGGCCGCTCGTCAGGCCACGTATAATATCAAGGCCCCCAGAGAGGAACCTATAAGCGAGGCCAAGATTACACCTGAGGTGGTAGCTTTTTCCCCTCCCGCTCCCATTTCCAACGGCGCAGAGGACAGCGGGGAGGTTCACGGGCTAGCACCCCTACTGGTTACTGAGCAGGTAAGACTTTTGGATTCTTCACTAATTCAGTTGGGGGGTCATTGCAGTTCTAGCTTCACAATTGGATTCGGGTCACTCAGGATGCGTGGGTGTTGTAGACTGTGCAGGGTTTTCATTTAGAGTTTTATCTAACTCCATGTCAACTGTCTCAGTCTCCTCCTCTCTGTTTTTCCCTACCAGAGACAAACTTTGGTTGGTCCCAACAGGAACTCCAGTTTCATATCAATTGTCTGGAGCTACTAGCAGGACCCTTTACGATCAAGACCTTGTCCCCAAGGAAAGACTTATGCTCCATCCTCTTACGGATGGACAACATCTCGGCAGTCTATTATATCAACAAGTTGGGGGGTACGAGATCCCCTCTGCTAACGGAGATAGCTAAGGACTTCTGGCACTGTTGCCTGTCTCACAGGCTGACTGTGGTGGCGGAGTATATCCTGGGGCAATCCAATGTAATTGCCGATTGAAATTTCAGGTACCTCAAAGATCACAGCGACTGGAAGCTGCTTCCCCAACTATTCCGCCTGACCCAGGACATATGGTGTCCTTGCAAGATAGATCTTTTTGCCTCCTGTCTGAATTGGCAGCTGGAGGATTTCTTCAGTTGGAGGCCGGACCCTCTCGCGAGGGCCACGGATACCTCCTACCAGGACTGGTCAGAAGGCCTCAATTATTCTTTTCCTCCCTTTGCGATGATTCCGAGGGTAGCAACTCACATCAAGAAGCAGGCGGCGGAGGTGATTTTGATCACTCTGGTCTGGAAGGCGCAACCGAGGTTTCCTCTTCCGCTAGAGTTAGCCTGTGACTCTCCCCTACTCCTTCCATGGTCTCAGGACATGCTGCTGGGTCCCCAAGGGGAGTTTCACCCTCTTGTGGTGGAGAGACAATTGCGTTTCATGGCATGGAGGCTTTCAGGTAACAGTGGTACTTGCCAGGTTTTTCGGACACAGCTACAAGTTTTATCAGCAGAGTGTGGGCACCGTCTACCCGGAAGCGATATTCCTCAGCATGGAGAGCTTAGTGGAGTTGGTGCATGGGAAGGCACGTGGATCCTGTGGAAGCAGGAATAGTGGAAATAGTAAATATTTTGTCGCAAAAGGCGGCAGAAGGCATGTCCTATAGGACAATAAACAATTTTCGTTCCGCCATTTTGGCGGGTCACGCCAAAGTCGACAATAATCCAGTGGGAATGCATTCGATTATTTCTAAGCTTCTTAAGGTCATTAGAGTTTCTAATTCTCCAAATCCTAAATATACGTTTCTGTAGGTCGTTAGCCTCGTGCTTAAGTTGTTTGAGAGATGGCCTGATAATGAATTTTAATCTAGGAAACAATTATCGGCGAAATTGGCCATGTTGTTGTGCCTTGCAGCATGTCGTTGATCGTCGGACGTGAAAGCTCTGGACCTTGCAGGTAGAGTGTTTACACCAGAAGGTGTTTCTTTCTCTTTTACTAGAAGGACAAAAACGATGTCTGCAAGTATAGAGTACGTTGCATTTCCCTTCAGTTCAAAACTGTGCGTAGTGAATTGTTTGAAACAGTATGAAGAATGTACCAGAGTTTTCAGATCAGATGAGGAGGGTCAATTACTGATTTCATTGCAAAAACCTTTCAAACCGGTTTCTGCAGTGACCAATGTCAGATGGTTAAGAGGAGTGATGGTTGAAGTAGGGATTGATGTTACTCAGTTTGGCACTCATTCAGTTAGAGGAGCTATGGCCTCCAGATCTCTCGAATTGGGAGTGACTATTCAAGATATTATGAAATCAGCTGATTGGTCTTCCGATTCCACTTTCAAGCAGTTTTATTATAAACCGGTGGGTGATATTGCGACAAGATTTTTTCAGTCAGCTTTAAACTAGCATAATCTGATCCTCCGGTCCTGAAATAGAATAAATAATTTGCCAGCATTCGTGCCAAGAATTTTCAATTCTATTAAGGACAAAGAGGCGAGGATTATCCCACCAGGTTGATCTGATAATGTATGGGAATCCTGTATGATTACGTCAGCCTATAACAAACTATGGGGGTCATTACGACCTTGGCGGGCAGCTACTGCCGCCCGCCAAGCGGTAACCAATGCGGCCGCACTCCCGCGGCCCCCATTACGACATCCCCGCTGGGCCGGCGGGGATAAGGCCGCAACATAGGAGCCGGCTCCTAATGGAGCCAGCGGTGTTGCGGCCAGGCGACGGGTGCAGTTGCACCTGTCGCGCTTTTCACTGTCTGCTATGCAGAAAGTGAAAAGCTGGCCGGGGCCCTGTTAGGGGGCCCCTGCACTGCCCATGCCAGTGACATTGGCAGTGCAGGGGCCCCCAGGGGCCCCAGGACACCCCTTACCGCCAGCCTCTTCCTGGCGGTGCAAACCGCCAGAAACAGGCTGGCGGTAGGGGTGTCATAATCCCTAGGGCAGCGCTGCTTGCAGCGCTGCCCTGGCGGATTATCACCGCCGGGGCTAAAACGGTGGGAAACCGCCGGCCCCGGCGGTGCGACCGCGGCGCTACCGCCGTGGTCGTAATAAGGGCCTCCGTACCGCCAGCCTGTTGGCGGTACGGGCGCCACATTACCCCTGGCGGTCTCTGACCGCCAGGGTCGTAATGACCACCTATGTATATGTAATGTCTATATTTCCCCCGCCCTGATAATGTCAAGGTGAGATTGTAGGAGTTACTCTAATGTTCTGTCTGATTATCTCAGGAGCAGAACAAAAAGCGGAATGAGGAACTATTTGGCCTATCAAGAGGTCGAGGTGTTCAAGGACATTCATTGTGTTGAAATCCTACAAGTTTTATCGGAAGAAGTTTGATCCTAGTTGTTTTTCCACACAAGGGGAGTTCAAGATGGTGCTCGGGTCTCTAATAAGGCCTGGAGAATGTGATTGGTGGACATATTATGATGTACAATATGGGAAATGTAGTTGATATTTTTTCTGTTTTGTGATTGGCTGCTGTTTTATGAGTAGTAAAGAAAGAGAAGCATAATCCTCGCCTCTGTGTCCTTAATAGAATTGAAAATTCTTGGCGCGAATGCTAGCATTTTTTATTTTTTTTCGTTGTTCTTCGTTCTTCATGTTCATCTTCTGGGTTGCTCCTCTGCTTTTTGATGGAATCCAGGCAGCTTGTGTTTGAATACACTTTTATTGGATGTTTGAGCAAAGAAAGAGGAGTTGATTCATGTTTACCAGCGTTATAAAGGGAGTCTGCCTCTATGGTTGTCACGTGTTATGCTATGTTATTGAGACTTATATAGCACCAGCTACCCGGAGGCCTCGTATGTGTACACTTGGGATATGTAGTTTTTTTCTGTTCCGGTTCAACTTTTCTGATTGGCTGCTGTGGATTGTAAAATTTGCTAGCAATCATGCCAAGAATTTTCAATTCTATTAAGGACACGGAGGCGAGGATTATGCTTCTCTTTCTTTACTACTCAAAATTCAGCAGCCAATCAAAACACAGAAAAAACATTAACTACATTTCCCAACAAGCTTTGCACAATATGTCCACCAATCAGCAGCTCCTTCACCCTATTAAAGTCCATAACGCTCAGTAGAACTCCTCTTTCTTTGCTTCACGAACTGCCTCACGAAGAGTCCTAAACCAAGAACTTGGAAGAACTCCCACAAAGGAGAAACAACTGCTTGAACACGATCATTCGCCAAGAAAGAACATCCCACCATAATGCACCGGGAAGGAAATCCCTGTTATTCCAACTTTTGCTCCGATCCTAGGAAAAAGGAAAAAAAAATAATAATAATAACAATAATATCCTGGTCATCTTTACAACAACTGTATAACTCGGGAGGGAACATTAAAACATATCCAGATATATTCTCCAATTAACATATTGCCACCCAAAACAACAAATAAACCCTTGGGAGGGATAATTTTTGCCTCCGTGTCGTTAATAGAATTGAAAATTCTTGGCGCGATTGCTAGCAAATTTTACATTCTATGGCAGGACCGGAGGCTCAGATTATGCTAGTTCAAAGCTGCTTGAAACACTCTAGATGCAAAATCACCAACTGGTTTGTAATAAAACTGTTTAAAAGTAGAGTCCGAAGACCAATCAGCTGATTTCTTAATATCCTGCACAGAAACACCCAAACCTACAGATTTAGAAGCCATCGCACCCCGAACCTAGTGAGCTCCAAATAAAGGCATATCAATACCAGCTTCGACCATTACAAGGCGCAACCGCCTGGCAATGGTAGCTGCAGAGAAAGGTTTAAAAGGTTTACGGAGTGAAATCAACAAGCACTCAACAGGCACTCTGCGAGCTAACTCTGTGGTTGCTACCTTAGCCCTGGTGGAGTGGGCTCTCAGTCATAATAGAGGCTGGACTCTCCTCTACTTCGCGGGTCCCGCTGCGGCGCGAGAGCCACTTGTGCAAAACCTCTGAGCTCCACTCCTCTGGGATACCGTCGGACTTGCTGTTTGCTGCTGGTTTGCCTTTGGACTCTCCTCTTCGCGGGTCCCGCTGCGGCGTGAGAGCCGCTTGTGCAAAACCTACAGACAGTTCCAGTGAGGGACTGGGCGAGTGCAGGGGCTGCGAGCGTCGGGACAGGACTACGTCTCCCAGCAGTCCCCGCAAGCCCCGCCCCACTCACAGCCTGAAAAACCACCTCTGAGCTCCACTCCCCTGGGATACCGTCGGACTTGCTGTTTGCTGCTGGTTTGCCTTTGGACTCTCCTCTACTTCTTCGCGGGTCCTGCTGCGGCGTGAGAGCCGCTTGTGCAAAACCTACGGACAGTTTCAGTGAGGGACTGGGCGAGTGCAGGGCTGCGAGCGTCGGGACAGGACTACGTTTCCCAGTAGTCCTGTTAACCCGTGCCTCCTGTCACCTGGCCGCTCTCCCTGCAAGCCCCGCCCCACTCATAGCTTAACTTTTCTCTTATAAATTCAATCAGCTACTTCCGCGTCGCGGGAGCCCGGGACAAGGGCGGGACCGTCTGTGGCCGTCAGGGCACGCAGGAGGCTGTGCTGGGCCCACTCTCTTTCACCTGCATTTCCTTGATCCTACTTGGTATATGAAAAAGGTTCTGGGTATGCCATCATCAGCCCTAGGTGGAACAGCAGCGAAGGAGGGGGGAGCCAACATTGGGACTCTGGACAATTACTTTAAATCGGTAAAGGGTGATGGGGGAATCGAAACCTCTTTGGAGATGCGTAGGACAGAGCGTCGTCGCTCGATTGAACATATGAAAAATAGGCCCCTCAGTGACATAACTCCCTATCCTATCTCCCAAGAGGAAGGTTCCCTCAATGGCAGCCCGGATCTTTCATCCCAAGAAGACGTTCCCCTATTACTCCGGGATAGTTCTCCCATTTCTGGCCCACCTCCTAAACAAACTACGGATATCACTCCACTATTAGTTGCCAGTAGTTCGGCAGTTGACTTATTCACCCAAACACACACCAGAGCCAAAATCAAGATTAATAAGCTAAAGCAAACTGTGGTGGCAGAGGTGTATAACCTACCACCAAATAAACGCAGAAGGAAGATGAGGGGTGGTCAGGGGAAGAAAAAGATCCCCCACTCTGATTTTGGAAAGTCACTCAAGTCCGTACCTATGTTAGACAGGCCTTTAGTTAATGTGCAGAGGGCTACTCCCCTCAAGGGTACTAATATTATTACCACTGCTTCCATTAGCGACAAAGGGAAGAGTCCACTTAACACATTACTTCCCGGTAGCTCTTTGGGGAGCATTGAATCTTTAATTAGATCACTCTTGTTGCCCATTAGCGAGAGCTTGCAGAAAATAGAATTCAGGCTGACCACTCTGGAGGCAACTTTAACCACCCTGAAAATTTTGGACAACAAACAGAGTAGAACCACTGAGTCCATTCTACCAATAGGAACCTTCCCCAATATACAAAACCCACCGATCCACACGGGGCCTCCCTTGGGCACTACTGCCGCCCCTCTTTTACAGCCACTTATGGCTATCCCAGTTCCAATTTTACCTACTAACTCTAACATCCTACCATCAGAAACAGATGGCCCATCACTCCAACGTACACTCCCTGGTAAGCCTGCCCCTAGACCACGAGGACCCGACCTACCACCAGAGGCTAACAGCCTCATGGTGGTGTTGGCTGGTGTTCCCTCTCTAGAATTGGGTGAAAATGAGAACTATCACTCACTCAAGAGGAAAACCATTAAATGGTTGAATTGGAACAGACCTCTTCCAGCTCACCTCAACAATGAGATCATTATGGTAAGAAGGGTACCATGGTTGGGGAAGTCGGGGAAATCAATAGCAGGGGACTGTATCATTGTGTCTTTTCGAGACCCTGGAACAGTACTATACATTTGTGCTGGGTCAAATAGATCACTGGATTCTACCATACAGACTTTGCCAGTTTCTTTCTTTTTCCCTCCCTTTTGCTTGCACCATGACTTGTCACAAGGTAACTGGACAAGGGTGGAACGAAGATCTAGATACAGGGGATATGCTCCACGTCCAGTTTATCGACCTTCGGAGACTTCCTTTTTGGACTACAATCGTTTTAACTGTCTGAATGGTCTGGATGGTGTGGACTGACTGCCCCCAAACCCGAACTTAAATCCTGTGACCTTGGATAATGGTCCCAGTAAACTGCCTGATCTGGCTGAATCCACTTCTGAAAATGACCCTGTTAGAGTAATTGGTGTAGTTTCTGGCTTTGGTACTGGCTCTTCCCCCCACTCCATCCCTGCAATCTGTTCTGTGGCTTCTCCAGCGCACATGAGACTAATTTGGTGGAATGTGGCTGGTTTAGCCAGCAAACTGGGCACCCAAGATTGGATAACTTACATTGAGTCCGGGGATGTTTGCATGTTCCAAGAGACTTGGGCAAGGGAAGATTATAACCATCAAGGTTACGAGTCATTTTCCATCTCGGCTAGGTGGGAGGGTAAGGGCCGCCCCTCTGGTGGACTCACAACTTGGGTGGCTTCCCACTTAGGATGTCAGGCTTCACGCCTACCGGTGCCATCAGATGATATCCTAGTGGTTTTATTAGCCTGGCCGAACCTAGCGAAACTTGCCTTGATAAATATTTACTCCAGGTCAGTGGGAGCTTCGCGTGAATCCCCCACTATAGAGGAGCTTTCAGTATATTTAGCGGAAATGCCAAGAGATATCCCTTACATAGTGGGAGGGGATTTAAATTCCCATTTCGAGCCGTTGGTCGGTCTCGTAGAGGGATTTCCCATGGAAGAAGAGTTCAGGTGGTCAGTACCCTCTGTTGTAGCACCTTCCCCAAAGGCATGGACGCCTGTGGCTTTGCAGATTACTGCTCTCACCCTAAAGTATGGAATTAGAGCCTGCAATGGACGTATTAAGTCTGATGTACCAAGAAAAACCACGTACAACAGAGTGGGAAGAGAGTCCCGCTTGGACTATGCTCTTGTACAGATAGTGAACTGGTCTTCTATCCTGGACTTTAGGGTGGTGGAGAGACTGGATAGTGACCATAACGCCCTTGAACTCGATCTTAGCCATCCTGGGCCAAAGGCCTCCATAACAACCATGGGGAAGTCCAAACCTGAACTACTATTAGACAATAACAGGAGAAGAATCAGGTGGGATAAACTAGCTATGAGCCAAGTGAAACTTTCGAAGCTCTACGCAGGTTTAATCCCCATTTTGGAAAAAGTGGGAGAGCTAGCCAACGATGTGGGCAATATAGTCCACCATGAGAAATTATACCAGGCTCATGAGGACCTTATAAAGGGAGCGGCCTCTGAGCTTTTTACCAGGGTCCAGAATCAGAAGAGGATCCAACAACATAACTCCTTATGGTACAATGCAGTCTGTAGGAAGGCAAAGGGAGAACTCCTCAGATGCATCAAGGAGGGAACAGATAGAGAGAAGCTGCGAGAAAGTAGACGGGCTTATAAAAAACTGGTCATCCATGCTAAAACCGAATGGGAGGAGAACCAGTGGGAGGAGCTTACCTCTTCCCTTGCAACAAGAGACCACCGAATGTTTTGGAGAGTAGTAAACGGGGGGTCGGGGAACCTCCATTCGGCAATAGAACCAAATATTGCAGCAGGGGTGTGGCAGGCACACTTCCAGTCTCTCTACAGTTCCGAGCAGGGAGAAACTAAGATTGATTTCGGTACTGGACTGGTAGAGTATGGCGGGGATTTGATAACAGTGGGGGAGGTGAAGGTAGCACTAATGGGACTTAAAGCTGGAAAGACGCCAGGATTGGACGGCCTGCCCGGGGACCTGTTCAAGCAGGAGCCCGGTGTTTGGGCCCCCTATCTGGCTGCAGTGTTTAATGGAGTTCTGTGTGGCATGGAAATTCCGAGTACTTGGCTGGGGGCAGAGGTGGTTCCTATATTTAAAAAGGGCTCGCCCCTGCTCCCTGCCAACTACAGACCAATCAGTCTAATTGACGTGTCACAGAAGCTGTTTGGCAGGATACTGCTGAATCGGCTTCAGGACTGGGTGGAAGAAACGGGTGCCCTCAGTCCGTATCAGGCGGGATTTAGAAAGGGAGTTTCTACAGTGGACCAGGTTTTTCGTCTGAACGTTATCTATTGGAGGGCAGCAATATTGGAAGGGGGTAGTTTATACACTATATTTGTGGACCTGAGGGCTGCGTTCGACCTCGTGCCCAGAGGGAAACTCTGGAGTGTTCTGGCTGAGATGGGGGTCCCCCCAGACATCCTGATAATTTTAAAGAGATTGCACCATAATAACTATGCTCGGGTCAGGTGCGGGAAATACGGGGAATTAACGGACAGATTCCCCGTTGACAGGGGGGTTAGACAGGGCTGTGTATTGGCACCGACCCTGTTCTGCCTCTTCGTCAACGGGGTAATCACCCATCTCAATGGAACTGAATACACTGATGCCCCAAAATTGAATGGCAGCAGGGTGCCTGCAATCATGTTTGCAGATGACACCCTGCTGCT
Organism: Pleurodeles waltl; assembly: GCF_031143425.1. NCBI lineage: Eukaryota > Metazoa > Chordata > Amphibia > Caudata > Salamandridae > Pleurodeles > Pleurodeles waltl. The sequence goes on from NC_090438.1 coordinate 569,284,122, forward strand.
GTCCAAAACCCCCATGGGGATACAGAGGATCCTTGATTCTTTTGTGGCTTTTTGCACAGATAGGGGGTTAGAAATTAATGCTAACAAAACCAAGTTTATGGTTATGAACCCAACCCCAAGATCACGCCCGAACCCCTTACTGGGAGCTTCACGTTTAGAGAGAGTCTCCACCTTTGAATATCTAGGTGTAACGTTGAATGAAACCATGTCCTGGGGAACTCACCAGACTAGGGTTAATCTTAAATTAGTGCAGACCACTGGCGGCATTGCTCGGTTGATGAGAAGCTCCACATATCGACCGCTGGGGCCGCTTATCCAGATATACAAGGCACAGGCTAGAGGAGCTCTGATGTACGGGGCGGAACTGTGGGGTCACACAGCTTCCTGCAGTTTGTCTATAACTGAGAACAACTTCATTAGACAGATAGTAGCACTCCCGTCCAGTACTCCGCTCCTCCCCCTGAGGATGGATCTGGGTCTGAGACCAATAGCAGATGAATTAGGTCTCAGACCCATAGTCTTCTGGCGAAGGCTATGGAGCACCGAAGAACTCTCTTCTTATAGGGCGGAACTGAGGGAGTTTTTAACCCACCCTAAAGCTCTACAGATCCCGTGGATAAAATATATAAAAAAAGTCCTGTATGGGATTGGGCCTCCCTGACCTGTGGTCGGATCCAGCTAACGCCTCACTAAGGATCCCACGAAGAGCTTTGGTCAGTGCTTACCACGAGCAGAAATTAGTTATGGCCCTAGACTGCAAGAATGAGGGGTCATTAACATCTGTATTCGCGCAAAGCAAGGACTCATACCGCCTGGAGAGGGTTCTGGATGCTATGTCTCCTGTGCTGGCCAGGAAGCTATTTCTCCAATGGAGATATGGCACATTGCCTCTGCGATCTTACACCTGCTCCTGGTCAACACTGCCATCTACCAAGCTATGTCCGACATGTGTGGGAGCAGAGGAAAGCGATATGCATGTGGTCTTGTTTTGTCCAACTTACAAGGCCGCCAGGAAATATTGGCTCCTACCACTTATTAGAAACCTTGGTTTTAAGGAGTACCTCCCGGTGTACAGAATTTTAAAAACTGATGTTTCAGGTCCAATTGTGTTTGCACTAGCCAAATTCCTTACCAATGTCTGGCATATTCGTACCCGTATTTCAAAGTTGCAGGCTCCTATCTAACTTTAAGTTTTCATTTTAATTGTATGGTCTTTTATCTGATGTGTTTCCTGTTTACTCTTCCTTGATGGTTTTACATGTTCATATGTGTGTTTTTTGTGTACATCTTTTATGGCCAAATTGGCCGAAATAAAGATTAATTGATTGATTGATTGAAATCAACAATTAGGCCGTCAGATTCTGCCTAAGAAATCTAGTACACTGTTCATCTAGTACACTGTTCATATTCTTTCAAGCAATCAACAACACACAACTTTTTAGAAAATGTTAATGCAAAGTATTCTAAACTGGTAGACATTGTCTTAGTCCTTCCAGAAATCGAAAAAGAAACACCTTCTGGTGTAAAAACTCTACCTGCAAGATCCAAGGCCTTCACGTCAGAAGATCGTTGACAAGCCGCCAAGCATAGAAGCATTGCTAACTTCGCTGATAATTGCTTCCTAGACAAATCTGAATTATCAGGCCATCTCTCAAACAAATGGAGAACTAAGTTCACGTCCCAAAGGAACGTATACTTGGGAGAAGGAGGATTGGAAACCCTCACACTCTTCAAAAGCTTAGTCACCACTGGATGCATGCCTACCAGGATTCCATCGACCTTGACATGGCCTGCAGAAATGGCTGAGCGAAAATGATTTACCGACCTGTACAACAATCCTTCCTCAGCTTTCTGCGACAAAAAATCCACGATTTGGACAAGCCCGGTTGCCACCGGATCCAAATGCCGTTCCAGGCACCAACTCCTCCAGACTCTCCAAGCGGAGAAATACCTCTTCCTAGTGGAGGGTGCCCAAGCCCTATTGATAAACCTTTTAGCCGACTGCGAAATGTCTGGCAAGTGCCACTGTTGCCTGAAATCCTCCAAACCATCAGCTGCAACTGTCTCTCCAGCACCAGAGGATGCTTCTCACCCTGCGGACCCAGAAGCATGTCCGGAGACCAAGGGAGATGTAGAGGAGAGTCGCATGCCAGTTCCAACAGTATCGGAAACCAAGGCTGAGCTCTCCAAATTGGAGTGATCATGATTACCTCTGCTTTCTGCCGTTTGATCTGAGTCGCCACCCTCGGGATCATGGCGAAAGGGGGAAAAGCATAATTGAGGGACCCGGCCCAATCTTGAAGAAAAGCATCCGTGGCCCTCGCCAACGGATCCGGTCTCCAACTGAAAAACTCCTCTAACTGCTTGTTCAGACGTGAGGCAAACAGATCTATCCTGCACGGGCCGCACAATTGCTGAGTCAAACGAAATAATTGAGGCAGAAGCTTCCAGTCGCTGTAATCCCTGAGATACCTGGAATTCCAATCCGCTACCACATTGATCTGACCCGGAAGGTACTCCGCCGTCACCTGAAGACTGTATTCCAAACAGTAATGCCAAAACTCCTTGGCTATCTCGGCCAGGACGGCCGACCGGGTGCCCCCCAACTTGTTGATGTACCTGAATGCCGATATATTGTCCATCAGTAGAAGAATGGAACACAAAACCTTCTTGGGCGATAGAGTCCTTATTGCAAAGGAACCCACTAATAACAGCAATAGATGTGCAACTGAAGTTCCTTCGGAGACCATCTCCTCCCTATCGAGATGTCCCCGCATCTCGCCCCCCAGCCCCAAAGGCTGGCATCCGATTCTATCACCGTCTCAGGCTGGGAGCTGAAAATAGCTCTGCCATTCCACGCGTCATCCTGCGTCAACCACCAGTTCGTCCATCAGCAGGACCAAATCCGAATAGGTCAAGCCTACCAGAAGATGATGGATCTTGAGTCTCTTTAACACTCTGCCGTTGGAGGGGCCCTTGAAAAATCGCCCGAATTGAAGAGGCCAGCAGCCCCACAATCAGAGCGATTTTCCTCCGGGACAAACAGGTTTTGGCTAAAGCTATCTGAAGCTCCTTCTTGATGTCCCGAAGCCTGGACTTGGGAAGGACCAATAGCGACCTCTCTGAATCTATCAGAAAACCTAAGAATTCTACAGTCTTGGTAGGCATTAGGATCGATTTCTTTTCGTTTATGATGAAACCTAGATCTTGAAGAAGGGAGATGATTGAGAGCCCGTGCTGCTTGAGCAACTCCTGGGATTGCGCCATGATCAGAATATCATTGAGATATATGATCAAGCGGATCCCTATCTCCCTCAGATATGCAACTACTGGCTTGAGCAGCTTGGTAAAACACCAAGGCGCCGTGGAGAGCCCGAAGGGCCGGACCAAATACTCCATCCAACTGCCCCTCCACCGAAACTGGAAGAAACGCCTGTGAGGGTGCCAAATGGGAACCGTCAGATATGCATCTTTGAGATCTAGTCGCATCAACCAGTCTCCCGTCTGAAGAAGATCTGGTAAGAGATGAAGACCCTCCATTTTGAAATGCCGGTAGACAATTAATTAATTGAATTCTCGAAGGTTTAACACCAAGCAATGCCCTCCTCCTCTTTTTTGTACCAGAAAGACGTTGCTGCAGAACCCGGAAGGATGGGGTTTGCAAAAAGCAATCGCTCTTTTCTGGAGCAAATCCAGAATCTCAGAATCGATCACGCTGGCGTCTTGTAGGGAAAAATTGAGAGGAGGAGGAATACTCTCCTGCTGCAGAGTCTGAAAGAACTCCAAACGGAAACCCTGAACAGTCTGCAACACCCATGCATCCTGAGTCACGCGATACCAATTGTGAAGGAAATGCTGCACTCGACCCCCCAACTGAATGACAGAACAATCCTGAAGTCTCACCTGCAGACAAACTTGACTGAGTGTTTGTTCTTGAACCTCCTCGCTGGCCACGCAGACGAAGGAAACGGGAGCAGAAGGGGAAGAAAGCACCTCCTCTGGCATAGTCCTGGCCCCTACTGAAAGAGACTTGCTGGGAGTCTTGGAAGGTTGAAGGGCCTGACGAGCGGCCCCTGACTCGCCCGTCCCGCCAAAAAGGCCCGACTGGAAAACGTTTTTTAAATTCGCCTGCGCCTTATCCAGATTTGTAAAAGTGGTCACATTCTTGGATATATCTTTGACAAACCTGTCACCAAAGAGACGACCCTCAGCCAGGGGACCCGCATCAGCAGCTGCTAACTGCGTCAAGGTAGAATCAATCCTCATGAGGAGAGACTTACGCCTTTCTGTTGATATGGCGCAGTTAGCATTTCCTAACAAACAAATCGCCCTCTGCGTCCACTCAGCCAGAGTATGAGGGTCAACTGGGTCACCAAACTCTTTAGCCCTTAAGGACATCTCCAAGATCTTGGCCAAAGGACCCGAAAGGTCCAACAGCTTATTTTGACACGAGTGCTGAGTCCTGTCAATGCCTTTTTTGGGGTCCTTGGTGAACTTTTTAAGGAAAGTAAGCATGCTGGGGTCAATGATGGGTGTCTCCGCCACCTTATCCGGAATTTCCGGCCTGGGACACTCAACCCGCAACCTATTCTGAACCTCCTTGTCGAAGCTCTTCCTCAATTTATCATGGAGTTAATCTGCCACGGCCTGCGCCGGGGCCCAATCCGCTGAGCGAGAATGAATAATATCCTCTGGGTTAAACGGAAAGGGATTAGAAGGCGACTTAGGCCTTTCCTTGGCATGGGAAGAACCTGAATTCCGAGCCCTCTTGTGCTTACGCAAGGGGCTACTAGAATGGGAGGAGTCAGAAGTGGCTGAATCTGACACAGACGAGACTGCTGCCTCAAGGGAAGATCCTTTGGAAGAAGACGGGAGGTAGCAATAAACGTGGTCAGAAGAAGACTGGGTCAACACCGACATGGCGCCGTCATGCGCCCACGAAGAGGTCTGAGGTTTCGGAGTAGCCGCAGCCGAAGGGCCTTCATCCGTCAACTTGTCATCTGACAAGGGAACCAACCCTTGTTTCTCAACAAAGCATTCGAATTGCTGAGTGAGGGGCTTCAAAGCTGCCAGAACAGCTTGGTTGATCTTTTGCGGTACGGAAACCGCCAAAGCCCTGCTAAGAGACTGCTGCACTGAGGCATTAATCACCTCAAACAAGCCTTCTCCCAACTGAGGACCGAGGGCCTCCTCGTAGCCTTGCCCAAATTCCTCCTCCTCAAAGGGCAGCCACTCGGTCATTGTAGCCCAATACACTGCCACAGGCAATTAACAAAAAACTGTTGCAACACTGGATTCAACAGGGGGGAGCCACCCCAGGTGCAATAGGAACAAATTCCAACAAGGCTCCTCAGCCACAGCCATATAAAAATTATTGCAGCCCACCAAAATATCTGTGGGGGCGTAAATGAGAGCCTAAATGAACTGCTTGGCAAGCATGCCCACCGTTAATAAGGCAGGGAAGCTCAGTTATTGCAGCCAGAGACAGGCGTCTATGTCGATGACAGGCACGTCAGGAATGCGAAAAACTTGCGATTGCGGCGTGCTCTCAACAGCTGGAGGAGGAGAAACTAATGACGGAAAGCGCGTAGCCCAACTAGTAGATCTCGTAGGATTTGGCCTACGCGCTCCGACTGAACTCTCCTACCTGGGCCGTATCATGGAAGACACCGGTCTCATGCAAAAGAGCAAAGAAAAAGACATCAAGGGCCAGAGGGCCAGGGAATCAAAGTAGACGGCAACAAATGCACCTGCCCGATCCGCGGAAGCAGGCGCGTCCTAAAACGCGGGACCCTGCCCGGATCGGAAAAGCCTTGAGAGCAAGAACAACAAGTTTACAATGGGCGCCACAGCAACCAAGCATGCGCGCCACCAAACCAAAATCCCAACACAGGTAAAGCCAGAATAAAGGATAAGAACAATGAGTACTTGTAAGGAAATGCCTCCTTGGCATGGTTACCCCCTGACTTTTTGCCTTTGCTGATGCCAAGTTATGATTTGAAAGTGTGCTGAGGCCTGCTAATCAGGCCCCAGCACCAGTGTTCTTTCCCTAACCTGTACTTTTGTTTCCACAATTGGCACACCCTGGCATCCAGGTAAGTCCCTTGTAACTGGTACCCCTGGTACCAAGGGCCCTGATGCCAGGGAAGGTCTCTAAGGCCTGCAGCCACCCTGGGGACCCCTCACTCAGCACAGACACACTGCTTGCCAGCTTGTGTGTGCTAGTGGGGATAAAAAGACTAAGTCAACATGGCCCTCCCCTCAGGGTGCCATGCCAACCTCACACTGCCTATAGGTATAGATAAGTCACCCCTCTAGCAGGCCTTACAGCCCTAAGGCAGGGTGCACTATACCATAGGTGAGGGCATAAGTGCATGAGCACTATGCCCCTACAGTGTCTAAGCAAAACCTTAGACATTGTAAGTGCAGGGTAGCCATAAGAGTATATGGTCTGGGAGTCTGTCATGCACGAACTCCACAGCACCATAATGGCTACACTGAAAACTGGGAAGTTTGGTTTCAAACTTCTCAGCACAATAAATGCACACTGATGCCAGTGTACATTTTATTGTAACATACACCCCAGAGGGCACCTTAGAGGTGCCCCCTGAAACCTTAACCGACTACCCGTGTAGGCTGACTGGTTTTAGCAGCCTGCCACACACCAGACATGTTGCTGGCCACATGGGAAGAGTGCCTTTGTCACTCTGTGGCAAGTAACAAAGCCTGTACTGGGTGGAGATGCTTCTCACCTCCCCCTGCAGGAAATGTAACACCTGGCGGTGAGCCTAAAAGGCTCACCCCCTTTGTTACAGCACCCCAGGGCACTCCAGCTAGTGGAGTTGCCCGCCCCCTCCGGCCACGGCCCCACTTTTGGCGGCAAGGTCGGAGGAGATAATGAGAAAAACAAGGAGGAGTCACGGGCCAGTCAGGACAGCCCCTAAGGTGTCCTGAGCTGAGGTGACTCTGACTTTTAGAAATCCTACATCTTGCGGATGGAGGATTCCCCCAATAGGGATAGGAATGTGCCCCCATCCCCTCAGGGAGGAGGCACAAAGAGGGTGTAGCCACCCTCAAGGACAGTAGCCATTGGCTACTGCCCTCCCAGACCTAAACACACCCCTAAATTCTGTATTTAGGGGCTCCCAGAACACAGCAAGATAGATTCCTGCAACCTAAGAAGAAGAGGACTGCTGAACTGAAAACCTGCAGAGAAGACGGAGGTACCAACTGCTTTGGCCCCAGCTCTACCGGCCTGTCTCCCCACTTCTAAAGACACTGCTCCAGCGACACGTTCCACAGGGACCAGCGACCTCTGAAGCCTCAGAGGACTGCCCTGCATCTAGAAGGACCAAGAACTCCCGAGGACAGCGGCTCTGTCCCACAAAGACTGCAACTTTGCAACAAAGAAGCAACCTTGAAACAACACACGTTTCCCGCCGGAAGCGTGAGACTTTGCATTCTGCACCCGACGCCCCCGGCTCGACTTGTGGAGAACAAACACCACATAGAGGACTCCCCGGCGACTACGAGACCGTGAGTAGCCAGAGTTGACCCCCCTGAGCCCCCACAGCGACGCCTGCAGAGGGAATCCCGAGGCTCCCCCTGACCGCGACTGCCTGCTTCAAAGACCCGACACCTGGTAAAGACTCTGCATCCGCAGCCCCCAGGACCTGAAGGATCCGACCTCCAGTGCAGGAGCGACCCCCAGGTGGCCCTCTCCCTTGCCCAGGTGGTGGCTACCCCGAGGAGCCCCCCCCCTTGCCTGCCTGCATCGCTGAAGAGACCCCTTGGTCTCCCATTGAATCCTACTGCAAACCCGACGCTTGTTTGCACACTGCACCCGGCCGCCCCTGTGCCGCTGAGGGTGTACTTTTTGTGTGGACTTGTGTCCCCCCCGGTGCCCTACGAAACCCCCCTGGTCTGCCCTCCGAAGACGCGGGTACTTACCTGCTGGGAGACTGGAACCGGGGCACCCCCTTCTCCATTGAAGCCTATGCGTGTTGGGCACCACTTTGACCTCTGCACCTGACCGGCCATGAGCTGCTGGTGTGATAACTTTGGGGTTGCCCTGAACCCCCAACAGTGGGCTACCTTGGACCAAAACTTGAACCCCGTAGGTGGTTTACTTACCTGCAAAAACTAACACTTACCTCCTCCAGGAACTGTTGAAAATTGCACTGTCTAGTTTTAAAATAGCTATATGTCATTTATGTGAAAACTGTATATGCTATTTTGCTAATTCAAAGTTCCTAAAGTTCCTAAGTGAAGTACCTTTCATTTAAAGCATTACTTGTAAATCTTGAACCTGTGGTTCTTAAAATAAACTAAGAAAATATATTTTTCTATACAAAAACCGATTGGCCTGGAATTGTCTCTGAGTGTGTGTTCCTCATTTATTGCTTGTGTGTGTACAACAAATGCTTAACACTACCCTCTGATAAGCCTACTGCTCGACCACACTACCACAAAATAGAGCATTAGAATTATCTCTTTTTGCCACTATCTTACCTCTAAGGGGAACTCTTGGACTCTGTGCATACTATTCCTTACTTTGAAATAGTGCATACAGAGCCAACTTCCTACATTGGTGGATCAGCGGTGGGGTACAAGACTTTGCATTTGCTGGACTACTCAGCCAATACCTGATCACACGACTAAATTCCCAAAATTGTCATTAGAAACTGATTTTTGAAATTTGAGCTATTTTTCTAAAATTTTAAAAGTCCTGCTTGGGCCTTGTGTTAGTCCCTGTTAGCATTTCTTTTAGAGTTTAAAAGTTTTATAAAAGTTTGAATTAAGTTCTAGAGATAGTTTTAGATTCTTAAAAAGTATTCCAACTTTTAGAAACATAGGGGGTCATTACAACATTGGCGGTAAAAGCTGCTTACCGCCGTGCAGAAAACCGCCAATACACCGCAGCGGCCGCGGAATTCCGCCACAGCTATTATGACACACATCTCGGAATCCGCCGAAATACAGACACCCACACAAGTCCGCCACACCAAAGGTCAGTGTTAAACTGGCGAAAACAAAACCTTCACCTCCACGCCAACAGAAACACGCCCATGCTATTACGACCCATGAATCCACGCAGCGGTCTTTCAACCGCGGTATTCCATTGGCTGTGCACACCGCCGCGCTCAAAATACACACACATCTCCAAAACACCGCCACATTGGACAATTCAAAATACACACACCTGATACACATACAAACACCACTCCCACACACCCAACACAATATAAAACACACACCCACATCACCCACAAACACCTACGACCAAAGATTTGTCACGAAGGCCAGAGAGACAGCACAGAATAGACAATCCCACCACACAGAGGCACACAACACCATCACCCACACAACATCCACGCACAAAACACCACACACCACTACACATCACCACACACATCAACACTGAAACCGCCCTATACATCACACACACCACCCCATGTCACACCAAAGACACCCCGCTTTTCCGAGGAGGAGCTCCGGGTCATGGTGGATGAAATCCTATGGGTAGAGCCACAGCTATTTGGCTCACAGGTGCAGCACACATCCATAGCCAGGAAGATGGAGCTATGGCGCAGAATCGTGGACAGGGTCAATGCTGTGGGACAGCATCCAAGAAATCGGGAGGACATCAGGAAGAGGTGGAACGACCTACGGGGGAAGGTGCGTTCAGCGGTCTCCAGGCACAACATCACGGTTCAGCGGACTGGCGGCGGACCCCCACCTCCTCCCCCACAACTAACAACATGGGAGGAGCAAGTCTTGACCATCATGCATCCAGAGGGCCTCGGAGGAGTCGGTGGAGGAATGGACACTGGTAAGTCAAATCTTAACTATCATATCCCCCACCCTACCTGCATGCTATCACACACCCCCACCCTCACCCCCTCCCCTATCACCCAAACTCCTCACTAATGTACTAAGAACACAAACCACACATCCCAACACCAAGCCCTGCATGACACAACTAAGCATGGACACCCATCACTAAAGCATGCTCACTGCACATACCCATAACAACCCCTAACCATCATCACACAAGCCCCCACACAGGAATGCTTGCACTGGGGTACACGCACACCCACTCATTGCACACCATGACACACACACATGCAATAATCATGCTTTTATGCCCCTGCAGGATCACGAAGGACCGTCACCACACCGGAGGGTCCAGACAACTCCACTCCACCCACAGAAGAGGCCCACAGTGACGAAAGCAGCTCTGCCCTACTGGATCCTGATGACCAGCCCGGACCATCGTGGGCCTCGGGACAGTCGGTTCCCCTTGCACAGGCACAGCCCAACACTGACCTTCCACCCTCTGGTAACACCAGCACAGCACCCACCCAGCGGGCCCAAACCTCCGTACCCAGGACAGGTCAATCAGCTGTGTGTCCACCACTACAGGGAACCCAGGTTAACCCACCACCCCAACAACAACAGGGACCTGGGGGCAGTGGTAGTGGGCACACGGTCCAGGGGGCGGAGGCACAGGAACACAGGGGAACTGGGAGGGCTGCTGAGCGATAGGGGGCGGACAGGCCAAGGGAACCCACTCTCCACGAGGCCCTCTCCTCCATCATGGGAGCATACCACCACTCCCAGGAGACGATGGCGACGGTCCTGGTCAAGTTTCAGGAGACCCAGCGCCTGCAGGAGGACCAGTATTTGGGGTTCAGGGAGGAGCTCAGGCCCATCAGCTCCGCCTTGGGCACCATCATAGGGGTGCTGAAGGACATACAGCAGACCTTGAGGGACCCCGTGGCACTGCAAGGGGCCCCTGACACTAGCATGGACGATGAACTGCCCACCACCTCCGCTAGTGGACAGGACGCCCGCCACAGGACCACCACACCAGCACCCCACCCCCTGCAGACGGACAACCACCACGCAAGCGGTCCCTGAGATCCAGGAACAGGACAGAGCAAGATGGCAAGACCCCGCCAGGAAATTAGACCACCCTGATTGTCCTCCCACTGTCCCACTTTGTTACCCTGTCCATACTTAAACTGCCCCAGCTCCACTTCCTATGCCCATATGGGCAGTGCACCTGTGAGACTAATAGACTGGACTCTGCCATGGACATTCCTCCACCATCACCCATCACCATTTTACAACCCCCCTCCATTTTTGAGCACTTAAATAAACACCCTTGAACCACAAAACAATGTTGAGTCAGTCTATGATTTGGTAAAATGTATAATCAATGACAGTGTCAAAATGCGTTTCTAGTTGTAAAGGCAACATACCTATGTCACACATCACAGGTCCTTGAAGGATGCATGCAGATGACACACGTTGGTAAGCACACCTGTGAAACCGTAATGGAAAGGAACAACTCAGTTACCAAATAATCCCATGAAATTACACACAGGATAGAGGAAGACGTGTGAGAGTGAATGTAATGGTAAAAATGAAAATGTTCTCACCTGTGTGTCACTGGAAATATTGCTGTATGACTGACTCCCTGTTGTCGTTGTCTTCTTCCTCAGCTACCTCCTCATCACTGTCCACAGGCTCCACAGCTGCCACAAACCCGTCATCTGGACCATCCTCCTGCAGAAAAGGCACCTGGCGTTGCAATGCAAGATTGTGAAGCATAGAGCAGGCGATGATGATCTGGCACACCTTCTTCGGTGGGTAGAATAGGGAACCACCTGTCATATGGAGGCACCTGAACCTGGCCTTCAGGAGGCCGAAGGTGCGTTCGATCACCCTCCTACTCCGCCCATGGGCCTCATTGTACCGTTCCTCTGCCCTGGTCCTGGGATTCCTCTCTGGGGTCAATAGCCAGGACAGGTTGGGGTAACCAGAGTCTCCTAATAGCCACACACAGTGCCTCTGGAGTTGACCCATCATATCAGGGATGCTGCTATTCCCCAGGATGTAGGCGTCATGCACTGAGCCAGGAAACATAGCATTTACCTGAGAGATGTACTGGTCTGCTAAACATACCATCTGTACATTCATGGAATGATAACTCTTCCGGTTCCTGTACACCTGTTCAGTCCTGTGGGGGGGGACCAGAGCTACATGGGTCCCATCAATAGTACCTATGATGTTTGGGATATGTCCAAGGGCATAGAAGTCACCTTTCACTGTAGCCAAATCTTCCACCTCAGGGAAAATGATGTATCTCCTTACGTGTTTCAGCAGGGCAGACAACACTCTGGACAGCATGTTGGAAAACATAGGCTGGGACATCCCTGATGCCATGGCCACTGTTGTTTGAAATGACCCACTTGCAAGGAAATGGAGCACTGACAGCACCTGCACGCCAGGGGGGATTCCAGTGGGATGGCGGATTGGTGACATCAGGTCTGGCTTCAACTGGGTACATAGTTCATGGATAGTGGCATGGTCAAACCTGTAGGTGACGATTAAATGTCGCTCCTCCATTGTCAACAGGTCCACCAGTGGTAGGTACACCGGAGGATTCCGCCATCTTCTCAATTGTCCCAAATGATGGTGCCTAGGAAGGACAACAGCGACCACAGAGTCAACTTTTTTCCAGGTATGTACCCACAGTTACACAGAACACGACACCAAACACAAAACCCTTCCTGTATGTGTGTTGAGTGTAGGCCTAGCTATGTGTGACGCAGAAGTAAATGAAGCCATGTGGGCCCCTGAAATGGCGGCTGCCTGACCGCTAAACTGGGACAATGGGATTGTGGGGAAACTGCGTTGCCGTTGCACACCGTCACGGTAGGCGGTCGTAGACCGCGGCGCAATGCTGCATTGGTTAACATTGGCCCCTATGGGTCCCAGGAGCCAATGAACAAGTGCGCCGCCGGTGATGATACGCACCGCCGCGGACGTCACCGCCATTTTCTATCTGTTCAATCACTAGATACCTGATCTTCGACAGGAGAGGACCTACACTGGAAGTGCTGCTGTGACCTCAGTCTGGAAGCGGCGATGGCTGCTGCGTCTGGGGAAAGGGCCCCTGCCTTCACTGCTCAGGAGTTGGAGAAACTAGTAGACGGGGTCCTCCCCAGTACACGCTACTCTACGGTCCTCCAGACCAACAGGTTAGTACACAGGTAGCACGTTGTATGGGCTAGGCCTGGGTGGAGAGGGCTGATTGTAAGAGGGAAGGGGGCAGAGTTCAGGGAACATTAATGCATGTGAATGAATGTGCCACATGGCTAGGGTAGGGAGGGGGGACACTCACATCGACGGTGCAGTTGGTAATGACTTTTCTTCCCTTGTGCATGTCATGTAGGTCAGCGCCCACCAGAAGAAGGACATTTGGCGTGCCATCGCCAAGGACGTCCGGACCATGGTGGTCCACCAGAGACGGGGCACCCACTGCCGGAAAAGATGGGAGGACATTCGCCGCTGGAGCAAGAAGACGGCGGAGGCTCAGCTGGGGATGGCCTCCCAACGTGGGAGGGGTGCCCGCCGCACCATGACCCCCCTGATGTTCCGGATCCTGGCGTTGGCCTACCTGGAGTTGGATAGGCACTTGAGGGCATCACAGCAGGCACAAGGGGGTGAGTACAACCTCATTCTGGGTACTTGGCGCGCAGTGGAGGGGCTGGCTGATGGAGGAGGGCTGTGGGTGTACCTAGGCCAGGCAGAAATACGTAGGCTAGGCCCCTCTGTAATGCAGGCCATGTGGCACTCTACCCCACCGCAGTAGAGTGTCAAGTACAGGTATACATGCCCCTGTGGCATCCATGTGTGCAGATGTCCACCATAGCCATGTAGGCCAGATACCAGAAATTGCATCTGTAGAGGCCAGGAGCACGGCGTAGTGCAGGTGGCTGCTGTGTCTGTATTGTCCGCCAACGGTAGCGGTATGCCATGCACTCAACCTGTCTTTCTTCTGTCTTCTCCCCCCCTTTTTGTGCTCTCCCTGTTCTTTTGTGCATCAGCATCATCAGGCAGAGGTACAGTGGCACCGGAGCACGAGGGAGCTGCATCCCACATGGCCATGGAGGGCCACACCACAGACTTAGAATGCACCAGTGGGACGGAGGGGAGCTTCACGTCGGCCACCGGATCACCAACCAGCGACACGGACTCGTCCGCCGATGGGAGCTCCCTTGTGGTGGCGGCACCATCTGTGTGCTCCACTTCTACAGGTGCAGCCGCCACCTCCCCTACCAGCACCGCCCTCCCAGCAGCCCCTCAGCGTTCGCCCCGTGCCCGCTCACCCAGGAGGGTGGGCATCACCTTCGCCCCAGGCACCTCAAGCCCTGCCCCAGTCACCCCTGCTGCCCTCAGTGAGGAGGCCATTGACCTCCTCAGGCCACTCACTGTTGGGCAGTCTACCATTGTGAATGCCATCCAGGATGTAGAAAGGGAGTTGCAACACGGTAATGCATTCCTGGAGGGCATTCATTCTGGTCAGGCTGTCCTTCAGCGAACCCTGCAATCTCTGGCCTCGGCACTGATGGCAGCCATTTTCCCTGTGTCTAGCCTCCCCCCTCCAACCTCCTCCACCCAGACCCAATCCCCTGTACCCCAGCCCATCCCAAGCACACCATCAGACTAGCATGCACACACCTCAACACACAAAAGTAGCTCAGGCAAACATAGACACCACACATCCCACAGGCACTTACACAAGCATCACACACATAAGGACACAGCAACATCCACTGCCTCCACTGTGTCCCCCTCCCCATCGTCTCCCTCCTCCCTCCCAGTGTCGTCTACACTCTCACCTGCATGCACTACATCTACAGGCACCAGGACTCGCACCAGAACACCCAGCACCACACCCCGCTCACCTGCAATCACCACCTCCACTCCCATTTACACGTCCCGTGTCCTCTCCCAGTGTGTCTGTGACACCCCCTCCCAAAGTACACAAACGCAGGCACCCACACACCCAACATCCATTCACCTCACGACAGCCTCCAGTACTTGCACCTGCACCCAAAACACCTAAAGTGACACCTCCTAAAACCACCTCCTCTTCCTCCACTCTCAGACCCCCTCCAGCTACCCATCCCAGTGTTCGTCAGAAACTGTCCCTCTGCAAAGCTGACCTTTTTGCCCCCACCCCCCCTCCAATTCATCAGTCCCGTCGTAGTGCCTCAGCCAAAAAGCCTCCAGTACCAGTGGTGCGTGTTCAAGGTGTGTGGAGTGCACCGGCCACCAGGACAGGCAGTGTGACACGGAGCCAAGGCACTGCCAGTCCACCCCCTGTAAAGGCTCTGAAGTTGGAAAGTGGCCGACGGGACCGTGTGAAGACTCCTGGAGGCAAAACAACTCACAAGGGTCCCAGGGGGATTGCAGAGTCAGCTGTGACTCCTCCAAAAGTGGGGAAGGGCCAGAAGAAGTCTGCAGAGCCTGGTGTGAGCATCACGCCGGAGAAGGGCGGCATCCTTCCCGGCGGCCGGGACGCCACCGCCAGCACCGTCGTCACTGGTCAGGAGACCACCGCCGGAGTCAGTGCCCAGGAGGGCCCAAGTATCGTCACTGGTCAGGAGGCCACCGCCAGAGTCAGTGCCCAGGAGGGCCCAAGTATCGTCACTGGTCAGGAGACCACCGCCACCGCCGGAGTCAGTGCCCAGGAGGGCCCAAGTATCGTCACTGGTCAGGAGACCACCGCCAGAGTCATTGCCCAGGAGGGCCCCGGCAGCCACAGCCCCGCTGGGCAATGAGGGACCGTCATGCCACACACCAATGCCCAGTCCAGAGAACGTCATGCCACACACCAATGCCCAGTCCAGAACCGCCATGGCAAAGCACCACTGAAAAGTCCAGAGACCGCCATGGCAAAGCACCGCTGAACAGTCCAGAGACCGCCATGGCAAAGCACCGCTGAACAGTCCAGAGACCGCCATGGCAAAGCACCGCTGAACAGTCCAGAGACCGCCATGGCAAAGCACCGCTGAACAGTCCAGAACCGCCATGGCAAAGCACCGCTGAACAGTCCAGAACCGCCATGGCAAAGCACCGCTGAACAGTCCAGAGGCCGCCATGGCAAAGCACCGCTGAACAGTCCAGAGACCGCCATGGCAAAGCACCGCTGAACAGTCCAGAGACCGCCATGGCAAAGCACCGCCGAACAGGGCATGCACCGCTGAACAGGGCAAGCACCGCTGAACAGGGCATGCACCGCTGAAGAAGGAAAAGACCGCCACATCAAGCATCGTTATCCCATGTGCAGCTGGGACAGTGACGGGACAGGAACTGTCACGGGGAGACTAATCCAGTCTGGGCACCATTCCCCCTCCAGAACCAGTGGAGAGATCCATCCACTCTGTCTGTCCTTCACAGGATGAAGCACTCTGGGCACCAGTCCCCCTCCAGAACCAGTGGAGGCTGTTATCTACTTGAGAGACTGTGGCTTTGCACTCCCTAGGATGGTCCAGTGGGCAACCCACCCACTGTAGAGACTTGAGAAACTGTGGCTTTGCACTCCCCAGCATGGTCCAGTGGGCAACCCACCCACTGTAGAGACTTGAGAGACTGTGGCTTTGCACTCCCCAGGATACATCAATGGGCATGGAGCCCCGTCGTGGATCTGGCTTTGCACTCATCCGGCTGAGGTGCCACCCCTTCCCTCCCCCCTGAGGTGCCTGTTGTATTTCTCTCTGATGCCCCGGCAGTGTTCTCTCCGTTTGTGGACAGGTATCTTGTGTGGTGCTCACCCATGCATTTTTGGACTAGTGGTGCACGAACATTGATATGTGCATATCTGCTATCTGCAATACTTCTCGTAATGTATATACTTTTGAATGATTTTATAATATATCTGTATATATTTGATACATGTATATTGATACATTACAATGTTTGAACCGATTTCGTTTTATCTTTGCATTCTTCCGGGGGGTTTTGGGTTGTTACTGTGATGTTTCTACATGCATTGGTGTGTGTGTTGTAATATGCGAGGGTGGGGGTGGGGGTGTTGCGTGTGTGTCCCCCTGACTTTTGCCTCCCCTATGTCGTAGGTGCAGTACTCACAGTTGTCTTCGCCGACGCCGGCGTTGGTCTTCGTAGATGAGTAGGAATACAAGGGCCGGTAGGATTTGTAATTCCGGCTCCATGGTGTCCTCCTTCCTCGTGGGATGTGTTCAGGTGAGCGTTTTCACATTGCAGAAACTGTTTTTTGCCGTGTTTTTATCCACGGTGAATCCGCCCCGGAAAAGGTGGCGGATTGGCGGGTTGTGATAATATGGGTGGTACATTGTCTTCCGCCTGTCTTTTGGCGGTGACCGCCGCGCTGCTTGTCTGTACCGCCGTGGCGGGCGGTGTGTTAAAGTGACTGTCTTTGTTGGCGGTTTCCGCCACGGTCATGATTCCCTTTTTTTCTCCGCCAGCCTGTTTGCGGTATTACCGCCGCTTTAACACCGACCGCCAATGTTGTAATGACCCCCCTAATGTCTAATGCAGAAGAGAATGTGATGGAACTCGACATCACCCCTTACCTGAATCTTTGGATGAAAGAGTTAAGGTCTCTCTGCAAAACAAAAAAGATTAGAACTGGTTCAAACCCACCAAAATACAGCTCCAGGAGCTTTTGGCAGAGTTTGCCAAGAACAACCCCTCTGAGGATGACCTCACAGAGGAGGAAGCTATTGATGGGGAGGAAGTCCCACCTCCAGTCCCTCAAACCCTGACTCCAAATGTGATAGTTAGAGATGCTGCTTCTCTCACAGGAGGGTCCAGCACCTGTGAAGTCACTGAGGATAGCCTCAGTGAAGATGACCTACTGTTAGCCAGGATGGTCAAAAGATTGGCTTTAGAGAGACAGCTCCTAGCCATAGAAAAGGAAAGACAAGAGATGGGTTTTGGTCCCATCAATGGTGGCAGTAACATAAATAGGGTCAGAGATTCTCCTGACATGTTGAAAATCCCTAAAGGGATTGTAACAAAATATGAAGATGGTGATGACATCACCAAATGGTTCACAGCTTTTGAGAGGGCTTGTGCAACCAGAAAAGTAAATAGATCTCATTGGGGTGCTCTCCTTGGGAAATGTTCACTGGAAAGTGTAGGGATAGACTCCTCACACTCTCTGGAAAAGATGCAGAATCCTATGACCTCATGAAGGCTATCCTGATTGAGGGCTTTGGATTCTCCACTGAGGAGTATAGAATTAGATTCAGGGGGGCTCAAAAATCCTCGAGCCAGTCCTGGGTTGATTTTGTTGACTACTCAGTGAAAACACTGGATGGTTGGATTCAAGGCAGTGGTGTAAATGATTATGATGGGCTGTACAATTTATTTGTGAAAGAACACCTGTTAAGTAATTGTTTCAATGATAAACTGCATCAGCATCTGGTAGACCTAAGACCAATTTCTCCCCAAGAATTGGGAAAGAAGGCGGACCATTGGGTCGAGACTAGGGTGACCAAGACTTCCACAGGGGGTGACCAAAAGAAAGGGGTCACAAAGACTCCCCAGGGAAAGAGTGTTGAGACATCCAAAGGGAAAAATAGTTAAGAGTCTTCTACAGGGCCCCAAAAACCTGCTCAGGAGGGAGGACCCAGAGCCTCTTCACAATCCAATTTTGGGTACAAGGGTAAAAACTTTGATCCCAAAAAGGCCTGGTGTCGTAGCTGTAATCAGCCAGGACACCAAACTGGAGACAAGGCCTGTCCCAAGAAAGGTTCCACTTGTAACTCTACTCCAGCTAACACTGGAATGGCCAGTCTCCAAGTGGGATCAACAGTGTGCCCAGAGCAAATCAGGGTTCACACTGAAGCTACACTAGTCTCTGAGGGTCGGGTGGATTTAGCCACACTGGCTGCCTGGCCCCCTAATAAGCAAAAATACAACAACTCTTAATTAATGGGCAAAGTGTAGAAGGCCTGAGGGATACAGGTGCCAGTGTCACCATGGTGACAGAGAAACTGGTTTACCCTGGTCAATACCTGGCTGGACAAACTTATCCAGTCACCAACGCTGACAATCAGACTAAAGTACATCCCATGGCTATGGTAACTTTAGAGTGGGGAGGGGTCAATGGCCTGGAACAGGTGGTGGTCTCCTCAAATATCCCTGTAGACTGTTTGCTTGGAAATGACCTGGAGTCCTCAGCATGGGCTGAGGTAGAACTGAAGACCCATGCAGCCATGCTGGGTATCCCTGAACTTGTGTGTGTCAAGACAAGGGCACAGTGCAAGGCTCAGGGTGAAAAAGTGGTGTTGGAGCCTGGAAAAAGGACCCAACCCTCCAAGAGAAAAGGAAAGACAACTGGGGAACCAGTTGCAACACAACAAGAACAAGAGAACCTCTCTTCTCAGGAAGAAGTTCTGCCCTCTGAGGGAACTGAGCCCCTGGATTTAGAACCTTATCAGGTTGAGCTCCTAGGCCCAGGGGGACCCTCAAGGGAGCAGTTGTGTAAGGGGCAAGAAACCTGTCCCTCTCTTGAAGGCCTTAGGCAGCAAGCTGCTGAAGAGTCCAATGTAAAAATAACAGGAACACATAGTCTATTGGGAAGATGGACTCCTCTACACTGAGGCAAGAGATCCCAAACCTGGTGCCACAAGGAGAGTGGTAGTGCCTCAGGAGTTTAGGGAGTTCATTCTAAACTTAGCTCATGACATTCCTCTTGCTGGGCATTTGGGACAGACCAAGACGTGGGAGAGACTAGTCAACCACATCTATTGGCCCAACATGTCCCAGAAGGTCAAGGAGTTTTGTGTCTCCTGTGCCACCTGTCAAGCCAGTGGTAAGACAGGTGGACACCCAAAGGCCCTCCTCATTCCACTTTCAGTGGTGGGGGTCCCCTTTGAAAGAGTGGGTGTGGACATAGTGGGTCCACTTGAACCTCCCACAGCCTCAGGGAACCAATACATACTAGTAGTAGTAGATCATGCTACTAGATACCCTGAAGCAATTCCCCTTAGGTCGACTTCTGCCCCTGCAGTAGCCAAAGCACTCATTGGTATTTTTACCATAGTGGGTTTTCCTAAGGAGGTGGTGTCTGACAGAGGTACCAATTTTATGTCAGCATACCTGAAACACATGTGGAATGAGTGTGGGGTGACTTACAAATTCACCACACCATACCATCCACAAACCAATGGTCTTGTTGAAAGGTTTAACAGGACATTGAAGGGCATGATCATGGGGCTCCCTGAAAAACTCAAAAGAAGATGGGATGTCCTCTTGCCATGTCTGCTTTTCGCTTACAGAGAGGTGCCTCAGAAGGGAGTAGGGTTTTCTCCCTTTGAACTTCTGTTTGGCCATCCTGTAAGGGGACCACTAGCTTTTGGGAAAGAAGGCTGGGAGAGACCTCTTCATGAGCCTAAGCAAGATATAGTGCACTATGTACTAGGCCCATGTTCAAGGATGGCAGAGTATATGGAAAAGGCAAGTAAAAACCTTGAGGCCAGCCAACAGCTCCAGAAGTTTTGGTATGACCAAAAGGCTGCTATGGTTGAATTTCAGCCAGGGCAGAAAGTCTGGGTTCTGGAGCCTGTGGCTCCCAGGGCACTTCAGGACAGATGGAGTGGTCCTTACCCAGAGCTAGAAAAGAAGAGTCAGGTCACCTACCTGGTGGACCTAGGCACAAGCAGGGCCCCCAAAAGGGTGATCCATGTGAACCGCCTCAAGCTCTTCCATGACAGGGCAGATGTGAATCTGTTGATGGTAACAAATGAGGACCAGGAAGCTGAGAGTGAACCTCTCCCTGATCTCCTCTCCACAGACCCTAAAGATGGCTCAGTTTATGGAGTGATCTATTCAGACACCCTCTCTGGCCAACAGCAATCTGACTGCAGGAAGGTCCTGCAACAGTTTGCTGAGCTCTTTTCCCTAACCCCTGGTCAGACACACATGTGTACCCATGATGTGGACACAGGAGACAGCATGCCTGTCAAAAACAAAATATTCAGACAGTCTGACCAAGTTAAGGAAAGCATCAAGGTGGAAGTCCACAAGATGCTGGAATTGGGAGTCATTGAGATCTCTGACAGCCCCTGGGCTAGCCCAGTGGTCTTAGTCCCCAAACCTCACACCTAAGATGGAAAGAGAGAGATGAGGTTTTGTGTGGACTACAGAGGACTTAATTCTGTCACCAAGACAGATTCCCATCCCATTCCAAGGGCAGAAGAGCTGATAGACAAACTAGGTGCTGCCAAATTCCTAAGTACCTTTGAATTGACAGCAGGGTACTGGCAAATCAAAATGGCACCAGGAGCAAAACAAAAGACAGCATTCTCCACACCTGATGGGCATTATTAGTTTACTGTTATGCCTTTTGGTTTAAAGAATGCCCCTGCCAACTTCCAAAGGTTGGTGAATCAAGTCCTTGCTGGCTTGGAGTCCTTTAGTGCAGCTTATCTTGATGATATTGCTGTCTTTAGCTCCAGCTGGCAGGATCACCTAGTCCACCTGAAGAAGGTTTTGAAGGCTCTGCGAGCAGCAGGCCTCTCTATCAAGGCATCCAAATGCCAGATAGGGCAGGGAACTGTGGTTTACTTGGGACACCTTGTAGGTGGAGGCCAAGTTCAGCCACTCCAGCATAAGATCCAGACTATTCTGGACTGGGCAGCCCCAAAAACCCAGACTCAAGTCAGGGCATTCCTTGGCTTGACTGGGTACTACAGGAGGTTTGTGAAGGGATATGGATCTATAGTGACAGACCTCACAGAACTTACCTCCACGAAAATGCCCAAGAAAGTAAACTGGACTGTAGAATGCCAACAGGCCTTTGACACCCTGAAACAAGCAATGTGCACAGCACCAGTTCTCAAAGCTCCAGATTACTCCAAGCAGTTCATTGTGCAGACTGATGCCTCTGAACATGGGATAGGGGCAGTGTTGTCCCAAACAAATGATGATGGCCTTGACCAGCCTGTTGCTTTCATTAGCAGGAGGTTACTCCCCAGGGAGCAGCGTTGGAGTGCCATTGAGAGGGAGGCCTTTGCTGTGGTTTGATCCCTGAAGAAGCTAAGACCATACCTCTTTGGTACTCACTTTGTAGTTCAGACTGACCACAGACATCTCAGATGGCTGATGCAAATGAAAGGTGAAAATCCAAAACTGTTGAGGTGGTCCATCTCCCTACAGGGAATGGACTTTATAGTGGAACACAGACCTGGGACTGCCCGTGTCAATGCAGATGGCCTTTCCAGGTTCTTCCACTTAGAAAATGAAGACTCTCTTGGGAAAGGTTAGTCTCATCCTCTTTCGTTTGGGGGGGGGGGGGGTTGTGTAAGGAAATGCCTCCTTGGCATGGTTACCCCCTGAATTTTTGCCTTTGCTGATGCCAAGTTATGATCTGAAAGTGTGCTGAGGCCTGCTAATCAGGCCCCAGCACCAGTGTTCTTTCCCTAACCTGTACTTTTGTTTCCACAATTGGCACACCCTGGCATCCAGGTAAGTCCCTTGTAACTGGTACCCCTGGTACCAAGGGCCCTACTGCCAGGGAAGGTCTCTAAGGGCTGCAGCATGTCTTATGCCACCCTGGGGACCCCTCACTCAGCACAGACACACTGCTTGCCAGCTTGTGTGTGCTAGTGGGGATAAAAAGACTAAGTCGACATGGCACTCCCTTCAGGGTGCCATGCCAACCTCACACTGCCTACAGGTATAGATAAGTCACCCCTCTAGGAGGCCTTACAGCCCTAAGGCAGGGTGCACTATACCATAGGTGAGGGCATAAGTGCATGAACACTATGCCCCTACAGTGTCTAAGCAAAACCTTAGACATTGTAAGTGCAGGGTAGCCATAAGAGTATATGGTCTGGGAGTCTGTCATGCACGAACTCCACAGCACCATAATGGCTACACTGAAAACTGGGACGTTTGGTATCAAACTTCTCAGCACAATAAATGCACACTGATGCCAGTATTCATTTTATTGTAACATACACCCCACAGGGCACCTTAGAGGTGCCCTCTGAAACCTTAATCGACTACCCGTGTAGGATGACTGGTTTTAGCAGCCTGCCACACACCAGACATGTTGCTGGCCACATGGGGAGAGTGCCTTTGTCACTCTGTGGCTAGTAACAAAGCCTGTACTGGGTGGAGATGCTTTTCACCTCCCCCTGCAGGAACTGTAACACCTGGCGGTGAGCCTAAAAGGCTCACCCGCTTTGTTACAGCACCCCAGGGCACTCCAGCTAGTGGAGTTGCCCGCCCCCTCCGGCCACTGCCCCACTTTTGGCGGCAAAGTCGGAGGAGATAATGAGAAAAACAAGGAGGAGTCACTGGCCAGTCAGGAGAGCCCCTAAGGTTTCCTGAGCTGAGGTGACTCTGACTTTTAGAAATTCTACATCTTGCAGATGGAGGATTCCCCCAATAGGGATAGGAATGTGCCCCCATTCCCTCAGGGAGGAGGCACAAAGAGGGTGCCTAAACCTAGACCTAAACACACCCCTAAATTCTGTATTTAGGGGCTCCCAGAACACAACAAGATAGATTCCTGCAACCTAAGAAGAAGAGGACTGCTGAACTGAAAACCTGCAGAGAAGACGGAGACACCAACTGCTTTGGCCCCAGCTCTACCGGCCTGTCTCCCCACTTCTAAAGACACTGCTCCAGCGACGCGTTCCACAGAGACCAGCGACCTCTGAAGCCTCAGAGGACTGCCCTGCATCTAGAAGGACCAAGAACTCCCGAGGACAGCGGCTCTGTTCCACAAAGACTGCAACTTTGCAACAAAGAAGCAACTTTGAAACAACACACGTTTCCCGCCGGAAGCGTGAGACTTTGCATTCTGCACCTGACGCCCCAAGCTCGACTTGTGGAGAACAAACACCACAGGGAGGACTCCCCGGCGACTACGAGACTGTGGGTAGCCAGAGTTGACCCCTCTGATCCCCCACAGCGACGCCTGCAGAGGGAATCCCGAGGCTCCCCCTGACCGCGACTGCCTGCTTCAAAGACCCGACACCTGGTAAAGACTCTGCATCCGCAGCCCCCAGGACCTGAAGGATCCGACCTCCAGTGCAGGAGCGACCCCCAGGTGGCCCTCTCCCTTGCCCAGGTGGTAGCTACCCCGAGGAGCCCCCCCCTTGCCTGCCTGCATCTCTGAAGAGACCCCTTGGTCTCCCATTGAATCCTATTGCGAACCCGACGATTGTTTGCACACTGCACCCGGCCGCCCCCGTGCCGCTGAGGGTGTACTTTTTGTGGGGATTTGTGTCCCCCCCGGTGCCCTACGAAACCCCCCTGGTCTGCCCTCCGAAGACGCGGGTACTTACCTGCTGGGAGACTGGAACCGGGGCACCCCCTTCTCCATTGAAGCCTATGCGTGTTGGGCACCACTTTGACCTCTGCACCTGACCGGCCCTGAGCTGCTGGTGTGATAACTTTGGGGTTGACCTGAACACCCAACGGTGGGCTACCTTGGACCCAAACTTGAACCCCGTAGGTAGTTTACTTACCTGCAAAAACTAACAAACACTTACCTCCCCCAGGAACTGTTGAAAATTGAACTGTGTCTAGTTTTAAAATAGCTATATGTCATTTATGTGAAAACTGTATATGCTATTTTGCTAATTCAAAGTTCTTAAAGTTCCTAAGTGAAGTACCTTTCATTTAAAGCATTACTTGTAAATCTTGAACCTGTGGTTCTTAAAATAAACTAAGAAAATATATTTTTCTATACAAAAACCTATTGGCCTGGAATTGTCTCTGAGCGTGTGTTCCTCATGTATTGCTTGTGTGTGTACAACAAATGCTTAACACTACCCTCTGATAAGCCTACTGCTCGACCACACTACCACAAAATAGAGCATTAGAATTATCTCTTTTTGCCACTATCTTACCTCTAAGGGGAACCCTTGGACTCTGTGCATACTATTCCTTACTTTGAAATAGTGCATACAGAGCCAACTTCCTACAGTACTTATCTTACGGATGAGCAGCAAAGAGGAGTTCTCCTGAGCCTTATAGACTCTAATAGGGTCAAGGAGCTGCTGATTGGTGGACATATTGTACAAAGCTTGTTGGGAAATGTAGTTAATGTTTTTTCTGTGTTTTGATTGGCTGCTGAATTTTGAGTAGTAAAGAAAGAGAAGCATAATCTGAGCCTCCGGTCCTGCCATAGAATGAAACATTTCCTAACTATCGTGAAGGAAACTTTCAATTCTATTAAGGACACGGAGGCGAGGATTATGCAGTCCTTTCTTCACTTAATTGATAACAGCAAGTTCAAACACAATAAACTACAACTCCCATGATGCCCACAAAAAACCATGACAACAAGTAACCAATCCCAAGTCCATCACAGTGTATATATAAATAACTGGTGGGCGCAGTCCTTCCTCTTCTTGACTGAAGAAAGTTAAGGAACTTGCGACTTCAATCTCCTTTAGAATCACCTCCTACAAGACAAGGAAGCGATTAGACATAGCAAGAGACCAAACTCAAAGAAGTAAAACTCCAAAGAGAGCTAACAAGTATTAAGTAAAATATATACATAAGTATATATAACTCAGAAATATAGCCATAACAAAGCATAAGAAATGCGTCCAATATTTAATCAACACCAAGAAAAATACCATACACCTGCCAAGAGGACTCCTACATCACCAAGCCGGCAGTTCAATCCCGGGTGGGTAATACTAAAAATAGTATATGGGTGGGATAATCCTCGCCTCCGTGTCCTTAATAGAATTGAAAGTTTCTTTCACGATAGTTAGGAACTTTTTCATTCTATAGCAGGACCGGAGGTGAGGATTATGCAGGTTCAAAACTTACTTACCACCAACGAGGTGGCCTCATGGAGTGGTTTAAAATAAAACTTCTTGAAAACCGACTCCAAAGACCAATCAGCCGAACTCATAATATCCTCTAATCGCCCACTGACCAAAATGACCTTGGAAGCCATGGCCCCTCTAGTAGAGTGAGCCCCAAAACGTCCAATGTCAATGCCAGATTCTGACATAATCCAACAAACCCACCTAGCAATGGTAGGCGAAGACACTGCCTTAAACGGTTTCTTGACAGCAATCAAAAGCTGCCTCTCCCCGGGAGGTCTAACCTCCTCAGTGACCACTTCATAGGTCTGAAGGCATCTCACCACGCATAACCTAGGATCAAAACTAGGGTAAGATACAAACCTGGTACCTGTTTTCGTCCGTCGGGAAACAGTTAAAGTAACCCCATTTGGGGTGAAGACCCTGGCGGGCACATCCAAAGCCCGCACATCGGAAACACACTTGCAAAAGACCAAGCACAAGAGCATCGCCAATTTTGCGGAAAGCTGTTTCCTGGATAAGAAACAATTATCCGGTCAAGCAGATAAAAAATTAAGAACTTGGTTCACGTCCCATAACCGCGAATAACGAGGTTCGGGAGGACGAGACAAACAAACCCCTTTCAAGAGTTTACTCACCCAGGGGTGCTCCCCCACTGGAACATCACAGATAGTACTATGTCCCGCCGAAATCGCAGAACGAAAAGAATTATTAGTACAATAGGACAGACCAGAAGAAAAAAGTTCAGCCAAAAAATTGACTATAAATTCAATGGGGGCCCGCACGGGATCCACCGCCCTCTCCATACACCAACTGGCCCATCTGTTCCAAGCCGATCTATATCGCTTGATGGTACCTGGGGCCCATGCCTGTCTAATAAGGGCTGTAGCTTCCCGTGAAAGGCAGAGTTTTCCCAAAGTCCCCTGAAATCCTCCATGCCATGAGATCGAGAAGATCCTGAAGCACCAGAGGATGATGGCGACCCTGTGGGTCCTGGAGGACTCCCGGAACACAGGGGAGTCTGATAGGAGCCATCCAACACAGCTCCAGAAGAGTGGGAACCACGGCTGAGCCTTCCAGATCGGAGATATCAGTATCAGGGACGCTCGCTGGCGACGCACCTGGGCCACCACTCTGGTATCACTGATCGTTCGACCAATCCTGTAAGAAGGCATCCACTGCTCTCGCCCCCGGATCGGGTTTCCAACTGAAGTAAGTCGGAAGTTGAGCATTCCATCGGGATGCAAACAAATCCACTGCACAAGGACCCCAACGGTCCATCAGGGACCGAAATATCTCCGGATCCAGATGCCAATCGCTGGAATCCTTGAGGTACCGGGAATTCCAATCCACCACCTGATTTTGAGTTCCCGGAAGATATTCCGCCGTGACTGAAATCTGCCTCTGAAGACAATAATTCCAGAAATCCTTCGCTAAGTCCGCTAAAACCTTGGAGCGAGTGCCCCCCAGTCTGTTGATATACTGGACAGCTGATATATTGTCCATCCGAAGAAGGACACAACAGGAAACCCTGTCTCGTGTCAAAGAGCGGATCGCAAATGACCCCGCCAGAAGCTCCAAGCAGTTGATGTGGAGGTTCAACTCCTCCGAGGTCCACTGACCTCCCATGGAAATCTGACCACATCTGGCTCCCTAGCCCAACCTGATGGCATCCGACTCGATCACCAGGTCGGGGAGAGAGCCGAAAAAATGGCCTTACCATTCCATGCCTCCATGTTGTCCAACCACCACTGCATCTCCAGACGAGCCTCCGAAGAGAGCTCTACCAGGGCTGAATAAGAATGCCCTTTCCGGAGATGAGAAGCCTTCAGCCGCTGCAGGGGCCTGTAATGAAGAGGACCCGGGAATATAGACTGGATCGACGACGACAGGAGTCCCACAATCCTGGCAATCTGCCAGAGGGAGGTCCTGTCCCTGCGGAGCACCCTGGCGATCTCCTTCTTTATCTTGGAGATCTTGTGCCCCGGAAGGTGCAGCGTTGCTGACGTCGTGTCCACCACAAACCCCAGAAACGTTGTAGATTGGGACAGGCACAGAGATGACTTCTCCGAATTGATCACGAAGCCCAGGTCTTGTAGTAATGCAATAGTCATGTTCGTGTAAGACAGTAGTTGTGCTTTGGACTGGTCCATCAGAAGGATGTCGTCCAAGTAAATAATCAGTCTTGCGCCCTGAGTCCGCAAGAACTCGACCACCGGTCTCAGCAGTTTTGTGAAGCACCAAGGTGCTGACGAAAGACCGAAGGGAAGACACGTGAACTCGTAGACCTGACTCCGCCATTGAAAATGCAGAAACCTGCAGTGAGGGTGGTAAATGGGGACAGTAAGATACGTGTCCTTGAGGTCCAAACGTATCAACCAATCCCCTTGACATAAAAGCTCCCTGAGAAGATGGATACCCTCCGTCTTGAAATGACGATAAACCACCCATTCGTTGAACGCCCTGAGATTTATCACTGGGCGAAACCCTTTGTCTTTCTAATCGACCAGAAAAATATTGCTCAGAAACCCCCTCGGATGAAGAGAGGTCTGAACAACGGCTCCTTTGCCCAGAAGAAGGCGGACTTCTGCATCGATCAGCAGTGAATCCTGTACACTGAATCGAATGGGAGGAGGACGAACCGGTTGAACAGGTGTCCCAAAGAACTCTATGCGAAAACCTGCAACCGTCTGTAGAACCCAAGGGTCGGACGTAAGCCGGGCTCAATTGTTTGCGAAGAGCGCAATCCTGCCTCCCAGCTCTAGAGGGGAAGAAAGAGGGGTGCTCACCTGTACTTCCTCCTTGGGAACTGGAATTTCCCCGTTGGAAACGCGAGGAGCGTCCTCGGCCGGAACCCCTGTTCGGGAAGAAGGTCCCATGACGGCCATCACTCCAGCCGTTGTTGCGCTTGCCTTGGGTCCTGGAGGGGCCTGACTGTTGAGAGCGGCCGGAGGAGCGACCCCTTCCTCTTCCGGCCCCGCCGAAAACCTTCCCGGGAAATATCTTGCACATTGAGGACTGCGCCTTATCCAAAGCGGAGAAAGTAGAGACGTATCACCCAAGATCCTTCACAAAGGGGTCCCTGAAGAGATTGCCCTGGGCTATCAAGCCAGCCTCCGATGTTGCCAGCTCCCTCAACTTAGGATCGATTTTTATCAGGAGAGAGCGGCGTCTCTCCGTGGAAATGGCACAACTGGCGTTGCCTAATAGACAAACTGCCCTTTGCGCCCATCCGGCTACTAGATCTGCCTGCAAGGGCTCCCCTGTAGTCTTGGCTGCATCCGCCAATTCAATAATCTTCGTTAGGGGGCCCAACACATCCAAGACATTTTGTTCTGGCATGACCGCCAAGAACGATCTATCCCCTTTTTGGGATCGCGCATGTACTTCGAAAAGAAAGTACATAATTTTGGGTCCAACACAGGTGTTGCAGCCACCTTGTCCCCCAGCGTCGGCCGAGGACATTCCGCTCGTAAGCGGGCCCGGACCCCTTGCTCCAAGGGGTGTCGGATAGACTTAGCCACATAGGCCGCCACTTTAGAACTGGGGACCCATTCAGAGGACCGAGGATGATAAATGTCCTCAGGGTCGAACATATCAGAATCCCAACCTTCTTACTCCACACTAGAGGTCGCAGATGGGCGCCAAGGCCTCCCCACAATGCCACCCTCATCCGATGAGCCCTCATCATCGGAGTCACCCCCCCCCCGAATGGGTTGATCCCACGAAGGGATCTAGTGCCAGAGCAGCAGCGCTGCCATGCTCTCCAGGTGGGCCATCCTCCCGGCAGGGTACAGGGTCTAGCGTTCGCGAACTCTTGGCAAAGGCCTCCTGTAACCGGGTGAAACCCTCCAGGTGCTCCGCGTCACGCTTCCTAGAGGAAGAAGGAACTTTAGATGTACTGGCCCGAGGGGCCGAATCCCCCAAAACACTCGCTGAGTGGGACACCTTCTGCATAAGCCTGTCCACCCTATCCTGCAGAGGCGCTAAGGCTTTCGCCACCGCCTGCGACACGAGTTTGTCCATCCCCTCATGAATGTTACTCTGAGGCGGCAAAACCTCCTCCGACCCCAAAGATGGGGCGTAGGCGTGATCCAAAAAAGAATCCACTGAGGGGGAAGAAGAATTCATCGCACTCAACAAAACCAACTCAGCGCAAAATATACGGGAAGGACCCAGAGGAACCAGCAGCAAATCGCCACTTACCTCACCAAGGGGCGTCAATAAGAGGGGTGAGAGCACAATAAATAACACCCAACCTAAATACAATGGGTAGCCCCATTGCCGTGCTCCAAGAAAACTTGTGACAGCACCAAGTAAAAAATGCGTGCACAAGAACCAGAATAGTGAGGTTCCCAAAGGGAAATCTGAATGCAGGCTGGCCTGCTCTTACAGCTATGCGGTGTCGGCAAGGGTTGGGGGCCAAAGCGGCAAGCAACCCCGAGGGCGGGTGCTTGCCAGGCCCAGAAAGCGATCGGGAAATCAGCGCGCGAAGCGCTGCCTTCCTTAGATCAGGAGCTAGGCCGTCACTGCACCACGCGCTCGGGCAAAAGCCTGCCGCGCAAGATGACAGACCGGGAATGCGAGGAATGCAGCTACCTCGCACCCGGCACGCCCACGACCAAGCGCTAAAAGCAAACAAGGCTCAACTAGCAAATCTGACAGCAAAAAATGCTAAGCACAAAGGCAATCCCCGATCCCCCGAAACGAGAAGGAGCGAGGACTTAACTGACAGGCAGCAGTGAAGAAAGAGGAAGGACTGCCACAGCCAGTTATTTATAGATACACTGTGGTGGACTTGGGATTGGTTACTTGTTGTCATGGTTTTTTTGTGGGCATCATGGGAGTTGTAGTTTATTGTGTTTGAACTTGCTGTTATCAATAAAGTGAAGAAAGGACTGCATAATCCTCGCCTCCGGTCCTGCTATAGAATTTAAACTGAAGAAAGAGAAGCATAATCCTCGCTTCCGTGTCCTCAATAGAATTTCAAATTCTTAACGCAAATGCTAGAAAAAATGTTACTGTACATTTATGAATGACTCGCTGTGGTTTTCAGACGTAGTTAATCCTTGGAGTTATTTACACCTCGTACTTTTCTGCAGCTTTCTCGGCATTTACATTGGTGAGCAGAGGACACGAACCCGTTTCAAGATGGATCCATCGTGACGTGCAGGTCATGTTAGGTCGTCCTTCTTCTGTGTTTCAATGGAGTCCACCTTCGCCAATGTTTCCTTTTAATTAAAGCTGGTATGACCCTACTGGCGAGCCGTAGCCGGGTTGAACGGAGAGAGCTCCACGTTGCCGCGCATGCGCATCGCTAACCTGTCATCTCCTGGATGGTGCTCAGAGTAGAAAGGGGAGCAGAGGACCCTAAGGGTGACAGCGGGGCTGAGCCTGCAGCTGCGCGTGCGCAAGGACCCTGCATCAGCAGTGCAGACTTCACTGCCCACACTTCCTTCTTCCGGGTTCGGTAGCGCGGGGGCGGGACGAGTTAGTAAGGTGGAGCTACACAGACCCCTAAGTATCATCGCTGTGAGCCGAATCCCCCACGGAGCCCGCCCCCAGGACCCCTCCGACCGCCCACGGGAAAAGCGGTAGGATGTTCAAGAACCTGAAGAAGAAGATAAGCGAGGAGCAGTCACCTCAGAGGAACGTTGTGGGAACCAATAGGCAGCAGCAGGTGAGGAACAACTCTGAGTTGATGGCATTGGGGAATCTGACACAGACTGAACCCGTGGAGGGGGCGAATGTTCTTTGAGAACTATGTATGGATGTTAGCTCGTCTATACAAGCCTAACCTTGCCGCTTCGGGTTGCCAGGTCTATCAGTGTACGAGGAGCAACATGAGTCTGTCTTACAAATATTATTTTGCTGGTGCGTTGTGTTTGACTCATTTGTACACATCTGTCAGATTTTTAGTTTGATTATGTGTGACATTTCCATGATTCAGTGTGACATTTGTCTCTTAGGAGTGATACTTTGAGTGACCCTTCCTGAACAGAGCAAAACATTTATCTCCATATAATAGTGTTACATTAGGAAGGCATCACATTTTTGCAATATAATGGTTTAGAAATTATCTTAAACAGATACCACTTTTTTGAAGCACTTTTGCATGTTGACCAAACCATTTATTTTCTAACTGGGACTCTTTCTGATGGAAAAAGATTGGACCAGAACTCATGATGACTGACATTGTGGAATAGTAAACAAATAGACACACACTACAGCAGCAGCCAGTGATGATTGCCTGCCACGGTTGACACGCAGAGTTAGCTTTGGGTAGCCTGGCTCATAATTATGGAGCTTCACTGGAGGTAATGTTAATCCCCTCCCTGGTCTGGGGACCGATAAGTGCGAGAACCGGATCCTTATAGTGCTCTAGAGGAGAGAGACTGTATCTGCATCCTCACATGCGCCTTCTGATCTGAACAGTCAAAGATCCCACACA
The DNA here is from genome assembly GCF_031143425.1 of Pleurodeles waltl. Lineage (NCBI taxonomy): Eukaryota > Metazoa > Chordata > Amphibia > Caudata > Salamandridae > Pleurodeles > Pleurodeles waltl. Next base: position 569,316,222 of record NC_090438.1, read on the forward strand.
GCTGCAGTGTTCACCCAACAAACTTAACCTTCACCAGTACTTGTAAAACAGACTCTTGATAGTGGGTAACCCAGCTCTCCAAATAGCAAAGCACTGAAGCATTTGTAGTTGTGGAGTATTTCATTGCTTCCCCACAAAGTGGAGTGGCTTGTAAGATAGAAAGTAAAATTCAAGCCCAGAATGATAATTTATTGTATCATTAGGGGGAGTCGCGGTAGTGAGGCTGAGGGCACTCTGACCAAGCAGCATGTTTGCAGAGGGCATTATGGGTTTTATTGCTAAAGTTGCCGTAAGTGGCCAGGGTATGTCCAGACGTGGGTCCCTTGCTCACTGTGCCAATGAATTCATGCAAGCCTGGTTGATGAGGGGTGATACTACGAAACTGGTCCCATGATCCTTGTTTCTGGTCCAGATAGACCCTGACCTGGGAGTTCGGGCTGCACTGTTCCCATGGGGAGCAGGGTCGAGGTTTATTTTCATATGGCTGGGTCCACACTGGGGTGGCATGGTGAGCAAAAGAACAATGGATTCAACCCAGATCTGTGACTGGGGGTGAGTGTTTGAAAAGTTTCAGCACTCCATCCATCATAATTTTGTGTTGCTAATGTTAATCCCCTCCCTGGTCTGGGGACAGAGAAGTGCGAGAACCGGATCCTCAAAGTGCTCTAGATAGGAGAGCCAATATCTGCATCATCGTATACGCCTTCTGATCTGAACCGACAAAGATTCCACACAGCTCCAGTGTTCACCCAACTAACGCAACCTTCTTCAGTAACTGTATAACAGCCTCTTGACACTGGGTAACCCAGCTATCCAAATATCAAAACACAGTAGCATTTGTAGTTGCAGAGTATTTCAGTGATTCCCCAAAAAGTGCAGTGACCTGTAAGATAGAGAGTAAAATGCCTGCCCTCAATGTTATTTAATTGTATTAATCTGGGGAGGCGAAGTAGTGAGGTCGAGGGCACTCTGACCAAGCAGCGTGTTTGCAGAGGGCATTGTGGATTTTCTCTTGCCCTCCCGCCCCCCCAAAGCAACCTTGTCATAAAATGAGCATATTGCAGATTTTTTTTTTTTTTTTTTGCAAAACATAGCAATGCAAACTGTAATGTATCATCATTGAAACAAAATTGCAAGGCGTTCGCTGCCTGTGGATAATTCTTGCAGTTGAGATTTTACAGCAAGTTGTGTGAAACAAATGATTCCTTCATTTTCAATGAGCCACTTCTCATACCAAGTCCTTATATCGTGTCTCAGTGTAGCAAGTTCAAAGTTTATTGGCACTGAATGCAGCATAGCTGTCGGGTGTTCCCATGTAATTTCTGACACTGTACCTACTTAGCCAACATAATGTTGCATTCTTGGACTTGTAGTCTCGCGTTTGACATTGAATGTATGGGCTCAGAAATCTCTGTATGCAAAGTAACGTTGACCAAACAGATCAGACCGGCCTAGGGTCCCATACGTGATCACTATGTTAAAATAAAACCCTCTCCATCGCTGCCTGTCAAAATGGAGCTCACTTTACAGTAGTTATGCAGCATGCCGATCACAGATCACGCCCCCTTTGTTAGAGCTGTGAAAGTCTGTCAAGTAGCTGAGACCTGACGTTCTGGTACTATTTGCTAACAATTTCAAATGTTGATTTTGCTACCTTCCGGGCAAACGAAAGCGAGTGTGCAAAACTGGGATTAAGAACAGTTAGATTATTGATTTTCAAGGCATATTGAGAATCTATCACAGCTGAGCTCAACTAAAGCACCATTGGAAAACGAGCCAACAGCGATTCTCTCTTTGTGAGACCATTCTTTCTAGTTTGAAGACACTAAATGATCGGTCACTGGTCAGCTGTCTGTTTTATTGGTTCAAAGGGCTTGGCTGGACCCTCTAGTAGAACTCAATGTATATTCTTAGTGCATTGGAAAACTTGAAATAAAACTTGAACAGAGTACTGTCTCTGACTTTAGCTTTGTGGTGCAGTTTTCAGATTATTTAGAAAAAAATTAAGCTTTAATGATGACTTCTGTGAACACTCCATCGAGCTAGGTACCAGTCATAATAGTTCCTTGCATAGAGACTTTAGCAGACCAAGGAAGGCCCCAAGGCTGAGTTCGATAGGTGCAGTTGTTTGATGGAAATAATGTCACTCTCTCATTTGTTGAATGTCCACCAATTTACATATTTGTGAACCAGGTTAGCAACAGTGTGGTAAGATAAATTATCTATGAGAATATCCTCCACCTTTGCAATACTTTTATTGCTAGATGAGAGAGTTGTAGTATTCCTGCCTCTTTTACCTGACGGAGTTCAAAGTGAAGGCTATAACTTTTATCTTTGAGCGCATTACAAACCTGTCTGTTAACAAGCAATGCTAGAGGTAGGGTCTTGCAATAAAATGCGTTGAAATTCAGTATAATAAAATATGCAGAAGATCCCAGACTACCACCATTTTAAGAGTAACACATGCCGACAGGAGGATCTACAGCCTGCAGGAACATTACATGTTAGTGTGGTGTAAGCGAGCTGTAGCTGGTCAGAGATTCAGCACGTAGCTACTTATTTGAGACACCTGAATGGCGACGTGAGTGACGATATGTCTATCCTGTTAGTTCAACACTCACGCAAACAGTCTCAGCTTGGCAAAATCTGGTGCCACTGACGGGCTGTTTCTTGTGTGCAGGGCATCCTATTGAGGCACTAAGAAACTAAAATGTTTGTAGAACATCTTTATTGGCTGACCTTGGCTGAGAAGCGCGACAAAATCGAAACCTGTTGTGGTGTAGAAAATGTGAAGACATTTGTTAATCTGACTTGCGATGTGTGGCACTTCGCAAGGATGTTCAAAGCAAACATGAACTTAATTTTCCAGAACGCACTGCTTTGTTGAATGAACGCCTGTAACTAGATTCATGGTTTTAAGAAAGCATAGAACGGCCTTGCAGCCTAATGTATTCATGGTGATATCTGCATAGCCATTGGCAAACTCTGTGCTCCTCGTAACTATGACAAAAGCACTTCTCATCTGTAGCTGTACCTTCTTCGGACATACCCCCAGGTGAAATGAGCGCCCACTCATACCTTTGTATCCCCCAACCAGGCCATCATGCTTGTACCCCTCAGTCACGCCAACCTGCCCTCTCTGGCAATCAGAAGAGGGCTCTCCTCAGCTATGGCAATACAACTTTCTTTTGTTCAATCATTCATATCTAGTAAACCTACCCTTGCCATATTAGCACAGTCTGTCTCTGTTGCGTCTCCTGTCCTCTGAACACCCCAGAGCCATTTTGTATTTTGGTTTGAGCAGTGGCGGTTGAGGGGAGACGCCTGCGTCGATATTACAAGAATGGGTCAAAGGGATACAGTGCATTTCACATTTTCTTGCTGAAATGTATTGTATATTGGTGTAGGCATGGCACATCAAACCTTATTAATGAAAGCTAGTGCTTACTAAGAAATGGAAACTATTGTCCTTTCTCCTGACAAGAACCGAGTGCACATGCACTACATTGAATTTTATAGGAAGGAGCAGTTTCGTCTGTGTCCCTATCCCCATGAAATCCTATTACAGTTACTCCTACTATCTCCTCCTTTCCTTTGTGGCTGCTGTAGTAAGTGAGAAAATGAGAAATGATTGGTCTTCCATTTGTAATTTTCCTTTAGTGTCACATTCTCGAAGATACTGTCCCTTAGGTCTTTAATAACCAAGATAACTGCAGTGCATGCTTGCTCCCACATGCACCTTCACACAGGAGAATGTGCCTATTCTTTTCCCATTATTACCTATTTAGGAAATGCAAGTCTCTGCCATCCAGGTCACTTGGTAACTTTTTAGGTCTCCCCTGTTCATCCGGTGTGCCAAGAACTGGCAGGCTTTTGGTTTTCATGTTTTTCCATCTGTTGCAGGATGCTATCTGTTTGATTCTGATGCCTCACGTCTGTCATAGTCTAATCTTGTATCCTGATTAAGCATCAATCCATGCAGTCTGGTTTGGACTACATTAACGTTTGAACTTGTGTCACTTTTTGTAATAAAACCGTCACAGTCTTCTAAAGTTCATTACTTTTATTGAAAATCATTGAAGTATATTTATTAATTCTTCGGGGCACTTCTCTAATTTCTGATCTCAAGAGGGTGTAGTCCTATGGGAGCAAGAGTAGTGTATGTTCCCAGACCTTTTCATGCTTTAGTGATTCCTAAGAGTTTATTTTTTATTTTTTATATTGTGTAGTGACTGGGATTCTACTGTTGCTGGGAGATAATACTCTTGGGAAAGTACCATCTTGCCTGGCATGTTACCCCCATTTTTCACTGTATATATGTTGTTTTAGTTGTATGTGTCACTGGGACCCTGGTAACCCAGGGCCCCAGTGCTCATAAGTGTGCCTGTATGTGTTACCTGTGTAGTGACTAACTGTCTCACTGAGGCTCTGCTAATCAGAACCTCAGTGGTTATGCTCTCTCATTTCTTTCCAAATTGTCACTGACAGGCTAGTGACCATTTTTACCAATTTACATTGGCTTACTGGAACACCCTTATAATCCCCTAGTATATGGTACTGAGGTACCCAGGGTATTGGGGTTCCAGGAGATCCCTATGGGCTGCAGCATTTCTTTTGCCACCCATAGGGAGCTCTGACAATTCATACACAGGCCTGCCACTGCAGCCTGAGTGAAATAACGTCCACGTTATTTCACAGCCATTTTACACTGCACTTAAGTAACTTATAAGTCACCTATATGTCTAACCTTTACCTGGTAAAGGTTAGGTGCAAAGTTACTTAGTGTGAGGGCACCCTGGCACTAGCCAAGGTGCCCCCACATTGTTCAGAGCCAATTCACTGAACTTTGTGAGTGCGGGGACACCATTACACGCGTGCACTACATATAGGTCACTACCTAGTTGTAGCTTCACCATGGTAACTCCGAATATGGCCATGTAACATGTCTATGATCATGGAATTGCCCCCTCTATGCCATCCTGGCATTGTTGGTACAATTCCATGATCCCAGTGGTCTGTAGCACAGACCCTGGTACTGCCAGACTGCCCTTCCTGGGGTTTCACTGCAGCTGCTGCTGCTGCCAACCCCTCAGACAGGCAGCTGCCCTCCTGGGGTCCAGCCAGGCCTGGCCCAGGATGGCAGAACAAAGAACTTCCTCTGAGAGAGGGTGTGACACCCTCTCCCTTTGGAAAATGGTGTGAAGGCAGGGGAGGAGTAGCCTCCCCCAGCCTCTGGAAATGCTTTGTTGGGCACAGAGGTGCCCAATTCTGCATAAGCCAGTCTACACCGGTTCAGGGACCCCTTAGCCCCTGCTCTGGCGCGAAACTGGACAAAGGAAAGGGGAGTGACCACTCCCCTGACCTGCACCTCCCCTGGGAGGTGTCCAGAGCTCCTCCAGTGTGCTCCAGACCTCTGCCATCTTGGAAACAGAGGTGCTGCTGGCACACTGGACTGCTCTGAGTGGCCAGTGCCACCAGGTGACGTCAGAGACTCCTTGTGATAGGCTCCTTCAGGTGTTAGTAGCCTTTCCTCTCTCCTAGGTAGCCAAACCCTCTTTTCTGGCTATTTAGGGTCTCTGTCTCTGGGGAAACTTCAGATAACGAATGCATGAGCTCAGCCGAGTTCCTCTGCATCTCCCTCTTCACCTTCTGATAAGGAATCGACCGCTGACCGCGCTGGAAGCCTGCAAACCTGCAACATAGTAGCAAAGACGACTACTGCAACTCTGTAACGCTGATCCTGCCGCCTTCTCGACTGTTTTCCTGCTTGTGCATGCTGTGGGGGTAGTCTGCCTCCTCTCTGCACCAGAAGCTCCGAAGAAATCTCCCGTGGGTCGACGGAATCGTCCCCCTGCAACCGCAGGCACCAAAAAGCTGCATCTCCGGTCCCTTGGGTCTCCTCTCAGCACGACGAGCGAGGTCCCTCGAATCCAGCGACACCGTCCAAGTGACCCCCACAGTCCAGTGACTCTTCAGCCCAAGTTTGGTGGAGGTAAGTCCTTGCCTCACCTCGCTGGGCTGCATTGCTGGGAACCGCGACTTTGCAAGCTACTCCGGCCCCTGTGCACTTCCGGCGGAAATCCTTCGTGCACAGCCAAGCCTGGGTCCACGGCACTCTAACCTGCATTGCACGACTTTCTAAGTTGGTCTCCGGCGACGTGGGACTCCTTTGTGCAACTTCGGCGAGCACCGTTTCACGCATCCTCGTAGTGCCTGTTTCTGGCACTTCTCCGGGTGCTACCTGCTTCAGTGAGGGCTCTTTGTCTTGCTCGACGTCCCCTCTCTCTGCAGGTCCAATTTGCGACCTTCTGGTCCCTCCTGGGCCCCAGCAGCGTCCAAAAACGCCAAACGCACGATTTGCGTGTAGCAAGGCTTGTTGGCGTCCATCCGGCGGGAAAACACTTCTGCACGACTCTCCAAGGCGTGGGGGATCCGTCCTCCAAAGGGGAAGTCTCTAACCCTTGTCGTTCCTGCAGTATTCACAGTTCTTCAGCCTAGTAAGAGCTTCTTTGCACCAACCGCTGGCATTTCTTGGGCATCTGCCCATCTCCGAGCTGCTTGTGACTTTTGGACTTGGTCCCCTTGTTCCACAGGTACCTTCAGACAGGAATCCATCGTTGTTGCATTGCTGATTTGTGTTTTCCTTGCATTCTCCCTCTAACACGACTATTTTGTCCTTAGGGGAACTTTAGTGCACTTTGCACTCACTTTTCAGGGTCTTGGGGAGGGTTATTTTTCTAACTCTCACTATTTTCTGATAGTCCCAGCGACCCTCTACAAGGTCACATAGGTTTGGGGTCCATTCGTGGTTCGCATTCCACTTCTGGAGTATATGGTTTGTGTTGCCCCTATCCCTATGTTTCCCCATTGCATCCTATTGTAACTATACATTGTTTGCACTGTTTTCTAAGACTATACTGCATATTTTTGCTATTGTGTATATATATCTTGTGTATATTTCCTATCCTCTTACTGAGGGTACACTCTAAGATACTTTGGCATATTGTCATAAAAATAAAGTACCTTTATTTTTAGTATAACTGTGTATTGTGTTTTCTTATGATATTGTGCATATGACACTAAGTGGTACTGTAGTAGCTTCACACGTCTCCTAGTTCAGCCTGAGCTGCTTTGCTAAGCTACCATTATCTATCAGCCTAAGCTGCTAGACACCCTATACACTAATAAGGGATAACTGGGCCTGGTGCAAGGTGCAAGTACCCCTTGGTACTCACTACAAGCCAGTCCAGCCTCCTACATTGGTTGTGCAGTGGTGGGATAAGTGCTTTGAGACTACTTACCACTCTTGTCATTGTACTTTTCATAAGAGAAAAATATACAAAACAAGGTCAGTGTATATACACATAGCCAAAAAGTTTTGCATTTCCTCTTTTCACTCTTTTCTAAGTGCTGAAAAGTACTTCTAAACTTTCAAAAAGTTCTTAAAAGTTTAAAAAGTTTTTTTCTGTCTTTCCAAAAAGTTCTGAAAACTTTTTTCTCTTTGTCTATCACTTTAACTCTCTCTAAAAAATGTCTGGCACAGGCCAAAAAGTTGAACTGTCCAAACTTGCATATGATCACCTTAGCTGGAAAGGAGCAAGGAGTCTCTGCATAGAGAGAGGTTTGAGTGTAGGGAAGAATCCTTCTTTAGAACTGTTAATTAATATGCTTAGAGTACAGGATAAGGCCATAAGTGCCCAATCTGTAGAAAAAGTAGCTAATGGTTCTCAATCTGATCCAGGGACTCCCCCAGGAAAAGGTTCAGGAAAGAAACTTCTCAGCCTGCCCATTACTAGACAGTCTAGCATAGTTGGTACAGAGGTTGAATCACATCATACTGATGATGTGCTCTCACATTATACTGGTAGCCAAGCTGTTAGGGTGCCCTCTGTAAGGGACAGGTCTCCTTCTGTTCATTCCCATCATACCTCTGTATCTAGAAATGTCCCTCCCACCCACCCTGATGACAGATTGTTGGAAAGGGAGCTCAATAGATTGAGAGTGGAGCAAACCAGACTGAAGCTCAAGAAGCAACAGCTGGATTTGGATAGACAGTCTTTAGAAATAGAGAGGGAAAGACAGAAAATGGGTTTAGATACCCATGGTGGCAGCAGCAGTATTCCCCATAGTCATCCTGCAAAAGAGCATGATTCCAGGAATCTGCATAAGATAGTTCCCCCTTACAAGGAGGGGGATGACATTAACAAGTGGTTTGCTGCACTTGAGAGGGCCTGTGCTGTACAGGATGTCCCTCAAAGGCAGTGGGCTGCTATCCTATGGCTATCATTTACTGGAAAAGGTAGGGATAGGCTCCTTACTGTAAAAGAAAATGATGCTAACAATTTCCAAGTTCTTAAGAATGCACTCCTGGATGGTTATGGCTTAACCACTGAACAGTACAGGATCAAGTTCAGAGATACCAAAAAGGAGTCTTCACAAGACTGGGTTGATTTCATTGACCAGGCAGTGAAGGCCTTGGAGGGGTGGTTACATGGCAGTAAAGTTACTGATTATGACAGCCTGTATAACTTAATCCTGAGAGAGCATATTCTTAATAATTGTGTGTCTGATTTGTTGCACCAGTACTTGGTGGACTCTGATCTGACCTCTCCCCAAGAATTGGGAAAGAAGGCAGACAAATGGGTCAGAACAAGAGTGAACAGAAAAGTTCATACAGGGGGTGACAAAGATGGCAACAAAAAGAAGGATGGTAAGTCTTCTGACAAGGGTGGGGACAAATCTAAAAATGAGTCTTCATCAGGCCCACAAAAACACTCTGGTGGGGGTGGTGGGCCCAAACCCTCCTCTAATCAGAACAAGGAAAAGAAACCATGGTGCTATTTATGTAAGATAAAAGGCCATTGGACAACAGATCCCAGTTGTCCAAAGAAAGGCACCACAGCTCCTACCACTACAACCCCTACTGCTACACCTAGTGTCCCTACTAATAGCAGTGGTGGTGGGAGCAAACCTACTAATAGCCAATCCAAGGGAGTAGCTGGGCTCACTTTTGGTAATTTAGTTGGGGTTGGTCTGATTAGGGAGACCACAGAGGCTACTTTAGTCTCTGAAGGGGCTATTGACTTAGCCACTTTGGTTGCTTGCCCCCATAACTTGGAGAAGTACAAGCAACTAACCCTAATAAATGGTGTTGAGGTCCAGGCCTACAGGGACACAGGTGCCAGTGTCACAATGGTGATTGAGAAACTGGTGCACCCTGAACAACACATACTTGGACACCAGTACCAAGTAACCGATGCTCACAACATAACACAAAGCCACCCCATGGCTGTTGTAAATCTCAACTGGGGGGGGGTATCTGGTCCAAAGAAAGTTGTGGTAGCTTCAGATTTACCTGTAGACTGTCTATTAGGGAACGATTTGGAGACATCAGCTTGGTCAGATGTGGAGTTGGAGGCCCATGCAGCAATGCTGGGCATCCCAGGGCATATTTTTGCTTTGACAAGGGCTCAGGCCAAAAAGCAAAAAGGACAGGGAAGCTTGGATCCTGGAACAATGGACCAAGTGCTCCCTAAAGCTAGGGCTAGTAGAAGCAAACCACTTCCTACTATCCCTCCCTCTACAGTGGATTCTAATTCTGAGGAAGAAGAATTCCCTCCCTGTGCAGAACCTACACCGGAGGAGCTGGAAGCAGACACTGCTGAGCTTTTGGGTGAAGGGGGGCCTGCCAGAGAGGAGCTGAGTGTGGCACAGCAAACCTGTCCCACATTAGAGTGTCTCAGACAGCAAGCTGTCAAACAGGCTAATGGGGATGTCAGTGACTCACACAGAGTTTACTGGGAGGACAACCTCTTGTACACTGAGCAAAGGGATCCTAAACCTGGAGCTGCCAGGAGATTAGTGATTCCTCAGGAGTACAGAAAGTTCCTCCTAACACTGGCACATGACATTCCCTTAGCTGGGCACCTGGGTCAAATGAAAACTTGGGACAGATTGGTACCACTGTTTCATTGGCCTAGGATGTCTGAGGACACAAAAGAATTTTGTAAGTCCTGTGAAACCTGTCAAGCCAGTGGCAAGACAGGTGGCACTCCAAAGGCACCCCTTATCCCACTGCCTGTGGTTGGGGTTCCCTTTGAAAGGGTAGGGGTTGACATAGTTGGCCCCCTTGACCCTCCTACTGCTTCAGGCAATAGGTTTATCTTGGTGGTAGTGGACCATGCCACAAGATATCCTGAAGCTATTCCTTTAAGGACCACTACAGCTCCTGCAGTGGCAAAGGCCCTCCTGGGAATATTTTCCAGGGTGGGCTTCCCAAAGGAAGTAGTATCAGACAGAGGAAGCAATTTCATGTCTGCATACTTAAAGGCCATGTGGAAGGAGTGTGGTGTAACTTACAAGTTCACAACACCCTATCATCCACAAACAAATGGACTGGTGGAGAGATTTAATAAAACTCTCAAAGGCATGATTATGGGACTCCCTGAAAAACTCCGCAGGAGATGGGATATCCTTCTACCATGCCTCCTTTTTGCCTACAGGGAGGTACCCCAGAAAGGAGTGGGCTTCAGCCCCTTTGAACTTCTTTTTGGACACCCTGTTAGGGGTCCACTCACACTTGTAAAGGAGGGTTGGGAACAACCTTTAAAAGCTCCTAAGCAGGATATTGTGGACTATGTACTTGGCCTCAGATCAAGGATGGCTGAGTACATGAAAAAGGCCAGTAAAAACCTTCAGGCCAGCCAAGAGCTCCAGAAGCAATGGCATGATCAGAAGGCTGTTTTGGTTCAGTACCAACCAGGGCAGAAAGTGTGGGTCTTGGAGCCTGTGGCCCCAAGAGCACTCCAAGATAAATGGAGTGGTCCACACACAATTGTTGAAAAGAAGGGTGAAGTCACCTACTTGGTTGACTTAGGCACTGCCAGGAGTCCCCTTAGGGTGCTCCATGTCAACCGCCTGAAACCCTACTATGACAGGGCTGATCTCACCCTGCTCATGGCAACAGATGAGGGACAGGAAGAAGACAGTGATCCTCTACCTGATCTCTTCTCTTCCACAGAACAAGATGCTCTTGTGGAAGGGGTAGTTTTGGCTGATTGTCTTACTGCTGAGCAGAAAGATAATTGCATAAATCTCCTAGGACAATTTTCAGAACTCTTCTCCATTGTGCCAGGCACCACTTCTTGGTGTGAGCACACTATAGATACTGGAGACAGTTTACCTGTCAAAAGTAAGATCTATAGGCAGCCTGACCATGTCAGGGACTGCATAAAGCAAGAAGTTCAGAAGATGTTGGAACTAGGAGTGGTTGAGCACTCTGACAGTCCATGGGCTTCTCCTGTGGTACTGGTACCAAAACCCAATTCTAAAAATGGAAAGAAGGAAATGAGGTTTTGTGTAGACTATAGAGGTCTCAACTTGGTAACCAAAACAGATGCTCACCCTATACCCAGGGCAGATGAGCTAATAGATACACTGGCATCTGCCAAGTATCTAAGCACTTTTGATTTGACTGCAGGGTATTGGCAGATCAAAATGTCAGAAGATGCTAAACCTAAGACTGCATTTTCTACCATTGGAGGACATTACCAGTTTACTGTAATGCCTTTTGGTTTGAAAAATGCACCTGCCACTTTTCAGAGGTTGGTGAACACAGTCCTGCAAGGGCTGGAAGCTTTCAGTGCAGCATATTTGGATGATATAGCTGTCTTTAGCTCCAGCTGGGATGATCACCTGGTCCACCTTTGGAAAGTTTTGGAGGCCCTGCAAAAGGCAGGCCTCACTATCAAGGCTTCAAAGTGCCAGATAGGGCAGGGTAAGGTGGTTTATCTGGGACACCTTGTTGGTGGGGAACAGATTGCACCACTTCAGGGGAAAATCCAAACTATTATTGATTGGATTCCCCCTACCACTCAGACTCAGGTGAGAGCCTTCCTAGGCCTCACTGGGTATTACAGGAGGTTCATTAAGAACTATGGCTCCATTGCAGCCCCTCTTAATGACCTCACATCCAAGAAAATGCCTAAAAAGGTATTATGGACAGCAAACTGTCAGAAAGCTTTTGAGGAGCTGAAGCAGGCCATGTGCTCTGCACCTGTCCTGAAAAGCCCTTGTTACTCTAAAAAATTCTATGTCCAGACTGATGCATCTGAATTAGGAGTAGGGGCAGTCCTATCACAACTTAATTCTGAGGGCCAGGATCAACCTGTTGCTTTTATTAGTAGAAGGTTGACCCCTAGAGAAAAGCGTTGGTCTGCCATTGAGAGGGAGGCCTTTGCTGTGGTCTGGGCTCTGAAGAAGTTGAGGCCATACCTGTTTGGCACTCACTTCATTGTTCAGACAGACCACAAACCTCTACTTTGGCTAAAACAAATGAAAGGTGAAAATCCTAAATTGTTGAGGTGGTCCATATCCCTACAGGGAATGGACTATACAGTGGAACATAGACCTGGGAGTAGCCACTCCAATGCAGATGGACTCTCCAGATATTTCCACTTAGACAATGAAGACTCATCAGGTAATGGCTAGTCTTATTGTCCTTCGTTTGGGGGGGGGTTGTGTAGGAAAGTACCATCTTGCCTGGCATGTTACCCCCATTTTTCACTGTATATATGTTGTTTTAGTTGTATGTGTCACTGGGACCCTGGTAACCCAGGGCCCCAGTGCTCATAAGTGTGCCTGTATGTGTTACCTGTGTAGTGACTAACTGTCTCACTGAGGCTCTGCTAATCAGAACCTCAGTGGTTATGCTCTCTCATTTCTTTCCAAATTGTCACTGACAGGCTAGTGACCATTTTTACCAATTTACATTGGCTTACTGGAACACCCTTATAATCCCCTAGTATATGGTACTGAGGTACCCAGGGTATTGGGGTTCCAGGAGATCCCTATGGGCTGCAGCATTTCTTTTGCCACCCATAGGGAGCTCTGACAATTCATACACAGGCCTGCCACTGCAGCCTGAGTGAAATAACGTCCACGTTATTTCACAGCCATTTTACACTGCACTTAAGTAACTTATAAGTCACCTATATGTCTAACCTTTACCTGGTAAAGGTTAGGTGCAAAGTTACTTAGTGTGAGGGCACCCTGGCACTAGCCAAGGTGCCCCCACATTGTTCAGAGCCAATTCACTGAACTTTGTGAGTGCGGGGACACCATTACACGCGTGCACTACATATAGGTCACTACCTATATGTAGCTTCACCATGGTAACTCCGAATATGGCCATGTAACATGTCTATGATCATGGAATTGCCCCCTCTATGCCATCCTGGCATTGTTGGTACAATTCCATGATCCCAGTGGTCTGTAGCACAGACCCTGGTACTGCCAGACTGCCCTTCCTGGGGTTTCACTGCAGCTGCTGCTGCTGCCAACCCCTCAGACAGGCAGCTGCCCTCCTGGGGTCCAGCCAGGCCTGGCCCAGGATGGCAGAACAAAGAACTTCCTCTGAGAGAGGGTGTGACACCCTCTCCCTTTGGAAAATGGTGTGAAGGCAGGGGAGGAGTAGCCTCCCCCAGCCTCTGGAAATGCTTTGTTGGGCACAGAGGTGCCCAATTCTGCATAAGCCAGTCTACACCGGTTCAGGGACCCCTTAGCCCCTGCTCTGGCGCGAAACTGGACAAAGGAAAGGGGAGTGACCACTCCCCTGACCTGCACCTCCCCTGGGAGGTGTCCAGAGCTCCTCCAGTGTGCTCCAGACCTCTGCCATCTTGGAAACAGAGGTGCTGCTGGCACACTGGACTGCTCTGAGTGGCCAGTGCCACCAGGTGACGTCAGAGACTCCTTGTGATAGGCTCCTTCAGGTGTTAGTAGCCTTTCCTCTCTCCTAGGTAGCCAAACCCTCTTTTCTGGCTATTTAGGGTCTCTGTCTCTGGGGAAACTTCAGATAACGAATGCATGAGCTCAGCCGAGTTCCTCTGCATCTCCCTCTTCACCTTCTGATAAGGAATCGACCGCTGACCGCGCTGGAAGCCTGCAAACCTGCAACATAGTAGCAAAGACGACTACTGCAACTCTGTAACGCTGATCCTGCCGCCTTCTCGACTGTTTTCCTGCTTGTGCATGCTGTGGGGGTAGTCTGCCTCCTCTCTGCACCAGAAGCTCCGAAGAAATCTCCCGTGGGTCGACGGAATCGTCCCCCTGCAACCGCAGGCACCAAAAAGCTGCATCTCCGGTCCCTTGGGTCTCCTCTCAGCACGACGAGCGAGGTCCCTCGAATCCAGCGACACCGTCCAAGTGACCCCCACAGTCCAGTGACTCTTCAGCCCAAGTTTGGTGGAGGTAAGTCCTTGCCTCACCTCGCTGGGCTGCATTGCTGGGAACCGCGACTTTGCAAGCTACTCCGGCCCCTGTGCACTTCCGGCGGAAATCCTTCGTGCACAGCCAAGCCTGGGTCCACGGCACTCTAACCTGCATTGCACGACTTTCTAAGTTGGTCTCCGGCGACGTGGGACTCCTTTGTGCAACTTCGGCGAGCACCGTTTCACGCATCCTCGTAGTGCCTGTTTCTGGCACTTCTCCGGGTGCTACCTGCTTCAGTGAGGGCTCTTTGTCTTGCTCGACGTCCCCTCTCTCTGCAGGTCCAATTTGCGACCTTCTGGTCCCTCCTGGGCCCCAGCAGCGTCCAAAAACGCCAAACGCACGATTTGCGTGTAGCAAGGCTTGTTGGCGTCCATCCGGCGGGAAAACACTTCTGCACGACTCTCCAAGGCGTGGGGGATCCGTCCTCCAAAGGGGAAGTCTCTAACCCTTGTCGTTCCTGCAGTATTCACAGTTCTTCAGCCTAGTAAGAGCTTCTTTGCACCAACCGCTGGCATTTCTTGGGCATCTGCCCATCTCCGAGCTGCTTGTGACTTTTGGACTTGGTCCCCTTGTTCCACAGGTACCTTCAGACAGGAATCCATCGTTGTTGCATTGCTGATTTGTGTTTTCCTTGCATTCTCCCTCTAACACGACTATTTTGTCCTTAGGGGAACTTTAGTGCACTTTGCACTCACTTTTCAGGGTCTTGGGGAGGGTTATTTTTCTAACTCTCACTATTTTCTGATAGTCCCAGCGACCCTCTACAAGGTCACATAGGTTTGGGGTCCATTCGTGGTTCGCATTCCACTTCTGGAGTATATGGTTTGTGTTGCCCCTATCCCTATGTTTCCCCATTGCATCCTATTGTAACTATACATTGTTTGCACTGTTTTCTAAGACTATACTGCATATTTTTGCTATTGTGTATATATATCTTGTGTATATTTCCTATCCTCTTACTGAGGGTACACTCTAAGATACTTTGGCATATTGTCATAAAAATAAAGTACCTTTATTTTTAGTATAACTGTGTATTGTGTTTTCTTATGATATTGTGCATATGACACTAAGTGGTACTGTAGTAGCTTCACACGTCTCCTAGTTCAGCCTGAGCTGCTTTGCTAAGCTACCATTATCTATCAGCCTAAGCTGCTAGACACCCTATACACTAATAAGGGATAACTGGGCCTGGTGCAAGGTGCAAGTACCCCTTGGTACTCACTACAAGCCAGTCCAGCCTCCTACATTGGTTGTGCAGTGGTGGGATAAGTGCTTTGAGACTACTTACCACTCTTGTCATTGTACTTTTCATAAGAGAAAAATATACAAAACAAGGTCAGTGTATATACACATAGCCAAAAAGTTTTGCATTTCCTCTTTTCACTCTTTTCTAAGTGCTGAAAAGTACTTCTAAACTTTCAAAAAGTTCTTAAAAGTTTAAAAAGTTTTTTTCTGTCTTTCCAAAAAGTTCTGAAAACTTTTTTCTCTTTGTCTATCACTTTAACTCTCTCTAAAAAATGTCTGGCACAGGCCAAAAAGTTGAACTGTCCAAACTTGCATATGATCACCTTAGCTGGAAAGGAGCAAGGAGTCTCTGCATAGAGAGAGGTTTGAGTGTAGGGAAGAATCCTTCTTTAGAACTGTTAATTAATATGCTTAGAGTACAGGATAAGGCCATAAGTGCCCAATCTGTAGAAAAAGTAGCTAATGGTTCTCAATCTGATCCAGGGACTCCCCCAGGAAAAGGTTCAGGAAAGAAACTTCTCAGCCTGCCCATTACTAGACAGTCTAGCATAGTTGGTACAGAGGTTGAATCACATCATACTGATGATGTGCTCTCACATTATACTGGTAGCCAAGCTGTTAGGGTGCCCTCTGTAAGGGACAGGTCTCCTTCTGTTCATTCCCATCATACCTCTGTATCTAGAAATGTCCCTCCCACCCACCCTGATGACAGATTGTTGGAAAGGGAGCTCAATAGATTGAGAGTGGAGCAAACCAGACTGAAGCTCAAGAAGCAACAGCTGGATTTGGATAGACAGTCTTTAGAAATAGAGAGGGAAAGACAGAAAATGGGTTTAGATACCCATGGTGGCAGCAGCAGTATTCCCCATAGTCATCCTGCAAAAGAGCATGATTCCAGGAATCTGCATAAGATAGTTCCCCCTTACAAGGAGGGGGATGACATTAACAAGTGGTTTGCTGCACTTGAGAGGGCCTGTGCTGTACAGGATGTCCCTCAAAGGCAGTGGGCTGCTATCCTATGGCTATCATTTACTGGAAAAGGTAGGGATAGGCTCCTTACTGTAAAAGAAAATGATGCTAACAATTTCCAAGTTCTTAAGAATGCACTCCTGGATGGTTATGGCTTAACCACTGAACAGTACAGGATCAAGTTCAGAGATACCAAAAAGGAGTCTTCACAAGACTGGGTTGATTTCATTGACCAGGCAGTGAAGGCCTTGGAGGGGTGGTTACATGGCAGTAAAGTTACTGATTATGACAGCCTGTATAACTTAATCCTGAGAGAGCATATTCTTAATAATTGTGTGTCTGATTTGTTGCACCAGTACTTGGTGGACTCTGATCTGACCTCTCCCCAAGAATTGGGAAAGAAGGCAGACAAATGGGTCAGAACAAGAGTGAACAGAAAAGTTCATACAGGGGGTGACAAAGATGGCAACAAAAAGAAGGATGGTAAGTCTTCTGACAAGGGTGGGGACAAATCTAAAAATGAGTCTTCATCAGGCCCACAAAAACACTCTGGTGGGGGTGGTGGGCCCAAACCCTCCTCTAATCAGAACAAGGAAAAGAAACCATGGTGCTATTTATGTAAGATAAAAGGCCATTGGACAACAGATCCCAGTTGTCCAAAGAAAGGCACCACAGCTCCTACCACTACAACCCCTACTGCTACACCTAGTGTCCCTACTAATAGCAGTGGTGGTGGGAGCAAACCTACTAATAGCCAATCCAAGGGAGTAGCTGGGCTCACTTTTGGTAATTTAGTTGGGGTTGGTCTGATTAGGGAGACCACAGAGGCTACTTTAGTCTCTGAAGGGGCTATTGACTTAGCCACTTTGGTTGCTTGCCCCCATAACTTGGAGAAGTACAAGCAACTAACCCTAATAAATGGTGTTGAGGTCCAGGCCTACAGGGACACAGGTGCCAGTGTCACAATGGTGATTGAGAAACTGGTGCACCCTGAACAACACATACTTGGACACCAGTACCAAGTAACCGATGCTCACAACATAACACAAAGCCACCCCATGGCTGTTGTAAATCTCAACTGGGGGGGGGTATCTGGTCCAAAGAAAGTTGTGGTAGCTTCAGATTTACCTGTAGACTGTCTATTAGGGAACGATTTGGAGACATCAGCTTGGTCAGATGTGGAGTTGGAGGCCCATGCAGCAATGCTGGGCATCCCAGGGCATATTTTTGCTTTGACAAGGGCTCAGGCCAAAAAGCAAAAAGGACAGGGAAGCTTGGATCCTGGAACAATGGACCAAGTGCTCCCTAAAGCTAGGGCTAGTAGAAGCAAACCACTTCCTACTATCCCTCCCTCTACAGTGGATTCTAATTCTGAGGAAGAAGAATTCCCTCCCTGTGCAGAACCTACACCGGAGGAGCTGGAAGCAGACACTGCTGAGCTTTTGGGTGAAGGGGGGCCTGCCAGAGAGGAGCTGAGTGTGGCACAGCAAACCTGTCCCACATTAGAGTGTCTCAGACAGCAAGCTGTCAAACAGGCTAATGGGGATGTCAGTGACTCACACAGAGTTTACTGGGAGGACAACCTCTTGTACACTGAGCAAAGGGATCCTAAACCTGGAGCTGCCAGGAGATTAGTGATTCCTCAGGAGTACAGAAAGTTCCTCCTAACACTGGCACATGACATTCCCTTAGCTGGGCACCTGGGTCAAATGAAAACTTGGGACAGATTGGTACCACTGTTTCATTGGCCTAGGATGTCTGAGGACACAAAAGAATTTTGTAAGTCCTGTGAAACCTGTCAAGCCAGTGGCAAGACAGGTGGCACTCCAAAGGCACCCCTTATCCCACTGCCTGTGGTTGGGGTTCCCTTTGAAAGGGTAGGGGTTGACATAGTTGGCCCCCTTGACCCTCCTACTGCTTCAGGCAATAGGTTTATCTTGGTGGTAGTGGACCATGCCACAAGATATCCTGAAGCTATTCCTTTAAGGACCACTACAGCTCCTGCAGTGGCAAAGGCCCTCCTGGGAATATTTTCCAGGGTGGGCTTCCCAAAGGAAGTAGTATCAGACAGAGGAAGCAATTTCATGTCTGCATACTTAAAGGCCATGTGGAAGGAGTGTGGTGTAACTTACAAGTTCACAACACCCTATCATCCACAAACAAATGGACTGGTGGAGAGATTTAATAAAACTCTCAAAGGCATGATTATGGGACTCCCTGAAAAACTCCGCAGGAGATGGGATATCCTTCTACCATGCCTCCTTTTTGCCTACAGGGAGGTACCCCAGAAAGGAGTGGGCTTCAGCCCCTTTGAACTTCTTTTTGGACACCCTGTTAGGGGTCCACTCACACTTGTAAAGGAGGGTTGGGAACAACCTTTAAAAGCTCCTAAGCAGGATATTGTGGACTATGTACTTGGCCTCAGATCAAGGATGGCTGAGTACATGAAAAAGGCCAGTAAAAACCTTCAGGCCAGCCAAGAGCTCCAGAAGCAATGGCATGATCAGAAGGCTGTTTTGGTTCAGTACCAACCAGGGCAGAAAGTGTGGGTCTTGGAGCCTGTGGCCCCAAGAGCACTCCAAGATAAATGGAGTGGTCCACACACAATTGTTGAAAAGAAGGGTGAAGTCACCTACTTGGTTGACTTAGGCACTGCCAGGAGTCCCCTTAGGGTGCTCCATGTCAACCGCCTGAAACCCTACTATGACAGGGCTGATCTCACCCTGCTCATGGCAACAGATGAGGGACAGGAAGAAGACAGTGATCCTCTACCTGATCTCTTCTCTTCCACAGAACAAGATGCTCTTGTGGAAGGGGTAGTTTTGGCTGATTGTCTTACTGCTGAGCAGAAAGATAATTGCATAAATCTCCTAGGACAATTTTCAGAACTCTTCTCCATTGTGCCAGGCACCACTTCTTGGTGTGAGCACACTATAGATACTGGAGACAGTTTACCTGTCAAAAGTAAGATCTATAGGCAGCCTGACCATGTCAGGGACTGCATAAAGCAAGAAGTTCAGAAGATGTTGGAACTAGGAGTGGTTGAGCACTCTGACAGTCCATGGGCTTCTCCTGTGGTACTGGTACCAAAACCCAATTCTAAAAATGGAAAGAAGGAAATGAGGTTTTGTGTAGACTATAGAGGTCTCAACTTGGTAACCAAAACAGATGCTCACCCTATACCCAGGGCAGATGAGCTAATAGATACACTGGCATCTGCCAAGTATCTAAGCACTTTTGATTTGACTGCAGGGTATTGGCAGATCAAAATGTCAGAAGATGCTAAACCTAAGACTGCATTTTCTACCATTGGAGGACATTACCAGTTTACTGTAATGCCTTTTGGTTTGAAAAATGCACCTGCCACTTTTCAGAGGTTGGTGAACACAGTCCTGCAAGGGCTGGAAGCTTTCAGTGCAGCATATTTGGATGATATAGCTGTCTTTAGCTCCAGCTGGGATGATCACCTGGTCCACCTTTGGAAAGTTTTGGAGGCCCTGCAAAAGGCAGGCCTCACTATCAAGGCTTCAAAGTGCCAGATAGGGCAGGGTAAGGTGGTTTATCTGGGACACCTTGTTGGTGGGGAACAGATTGCACCACTTCAGGGGAAAATCCAAACTATTATTGATTGGATTCCCCCTACCACTCAGACTCAGGTGAGAGCCTTCCTAGGCCTCACTGGGTATTACAGGAGGTTCATTAAGAACTATGGCTCCATTGCAGCCCCTCTTAATGACCTCACATCCAAGAAAATGCCTAAAAAGGTATTATGGACAGCAAACTGTCAGAAAGCTTTTGAGGAGCTGAAGCAGGCCATGTGCTCTGCACCTGTCCTGAAAAGCCCTTGTTACTCTAAAAAATTCTATGTCCAGACTGATGCATCTGAATTAGGAGTAGGGGCAGTCCTATCACAACTTAATTCTGAGGGCCAGGATCAACCTGTTGCTTTTATTAGTAGAAGGTTGACCCCTAGAGAAAAGCGTTGGTCTGCCATTGAGAGGGAGGCCTTTGCTGTGGTCTGGGCTCTGAAGAAGTTGAGGCCATACCTGTTTGGCACTCACTTCATTGTTCAGACAGACCACAAACCTCTACTTTGGCTAAAACAAATGAAAGGTGAAAATCCTAAATTGTTGAGGTGGTCCATATCCCTACAGGGAATGGACTATACAGTGGAACATAGACCTGGGAGTAGCCACTCCAATGCAGATGGACTCTCCAGATATTTCCACTTAGACAATGAAGACTCATCAGGTAATGGCTAGTCTTATTGTCCTTCGTTTGGGGGGGGGTTGTGTAGGAAAGTACCATCTTGCCTGGCATGTTACCCCCATTTTTCACTGTATATATGTTGTTTTAGTTGTATGTGTCACTGGGACCCTGGTAACCCAGGGCCCCAGTGCTCATAAGTGTGCCTGTATGTGTTACCTGTGTAGTGACTAACTGTCTCACTGAGGCTCTGCTAATCAGAACCTCAGTGGTTATGCTCTCTCATTTCTTTCCAAATTGTCACTGACAGGCTAGTGACCATTTTTACCAATTTACATTGGCTTACTGGAACACCCTTATAATCCCCTAGTATATGGTACTGAGGTACCCAGGGTATTGGGGTTCCAGGAGATCCCTATGGGCTGCAGCATTTCTTTTGCCACCCATAGGGAGCTCTGACAATTCATACACAGGCCTGCCACTGCAGCCTGAGTGAAATAACGTCCACGTTATTTCACAGCCATTTTACACTGCACTTAAGTAACTTATAAGTCACCTATATGTCTAACCTTTACCTGGTAAAGGTTAGGTGCAAAGTTACTTAGTGTGAGGGCACCCTGGCACTAGCCAAGGTGCCCCCACATTGTTCAGAGCCAATTCACTGAACTTTGTGAGTGCGGGGACACCATTACACGCGTGCACTACATATAGGTCACTACCTATATGTAGCTTCACCATGGTAACTCCGAATATGGCCATGTAACATGTCTATGATCATGGAATTGCCCCCTCTATGCCATCCTGGCATTGTTGGTACAATTCCATGATCCCAGTGGTCTGTAGCACAGACCCTGGTACTGCCAGACTGCCCTTCCTGGGGTTTCACTGCAGCTGCTGCTGCTGCCAACCCCTCAGACAGGCAGCTGCCCTCCTGGGGTCCAGCCAGGCCTGGCCCAGGATGGCAGAACAAAGAACTTCCTCTGAGAGAGGGTGTGACACCCTCTCCCTTTGGAAAATGGTGTGAAGGCAGGGGAGGAGTAGCCTCCCCCAGCCTCTGGAAATGCTTTGTTGGGCACAGAGGTGCCCAATTCTGCATAAGCCAGTCTACACCGGTTCAGGGACCCCTTAGCCCCTGCTCTGGCGCGAAACTGGACAAAGGAAAGGGGAGTGACCACTCCCCTGACCTGCACCTCCCCTGGGAGGTGTCCAGAGCTCCTCCAGTGTGCTCCAGACCTCTGCCATCTTGGAAACAGAGGTGCTGCTGGCACACTGGACTGCTCTGAGTGGCCAGTGCCACCAGGTGACGTCAGAGACTCCTTGTGATAGGCTCCTTCAGGTGTTAGTAGCCTTTCCTCTCTCCTAGGTAGCCAAACCCTCTTTTCTGGCTATTTAGGGTCTCTGTCTCTGGGGAAACTTCAGATAACGAATGCATGAGCTCAGCCGAGTTCCTCTGCATCTCCCTCTTCACCTTCTGATAAGGAATCGACCGCTGACCGCGCTGGAAGCCTGCAAACCTGCAACATAGTAGCAAAGACGACTACTGCAACTCTGTAACGCTGATCCTGCCGCCTTCTCGACTGTTTTCCTGCTTGTGCATGCTGTGGGGGTAGTCTGCCTCCTCTCTGCACCAGAAGCTCCGAAGAAATCTCCCGTGGGTCGACGGAATCGTCCCCCTGCAACCGCAGGCACCAAAAAGCTGCATCTCCGGTCCCTTGGGTCTCCTCTCAGCACGACGAGCGAGGTCCCTCGAATCCAGCGACACCGTCCAAGTGACCCCCACAGTCCAGTGACTCTTCAGCCCAAGTTTGGTGGAGGTAAGTCCTTGCCTCACCTCGCTGGGCTGCATTGCTGGGAACCGCGACTTTGCAAGCTACTCCGGCCCCTGTGCACTTCCGGCGGAAATCCTTCGTGCACAGCCAAGCCTGGGTCCACGGCACTCTAACCTGCATTGCACGACTTTCTAAGTTGGTCTCCGGCGACGTGGGACTCCTTTGTGCAACTTCGGCGAGCACCGTTTCACGCATCCTCGTAGTGCCTGTTTCTGGCACTTCTCCGGGTGCTACCTGCTTCAGTGAGGGCTCTTTGTCTTGCTCGACGTCCCCTCTCTCTGCAGGTCCAATTTGCGACCTTCTGGTCCCTCCTGGGCCCCAGCAGCGTCCAAAAACGCCAAACGCACGATTTGCGTGTAGCAAGGCTTGTTGGCGTCCATCCGGCGGGAAAACACTTCTGCACGACTCTCCAAGGCGTGGGGGATCCGTCCTCCAAAGGGGAAGTCTCTAACCCTTGTCGTTCCTGCAGTATTCACAGTTCTTCAGCCTAGTAAGAGCTTCTTTGCACCAACCGCTGGCATTTCTTGGGCATCTGCCCATCTCCGAGCTGCTTGTGACTTTTGGACTTGGTCCCCTTGTTCCACAGGTACCTTCAGACAGGAATCCATCGTTGTTGCATTGCTGATTTGTGTTTTCCTTGCATTCTCCCTCTAACACGACTATTTTGTCCTTAGGGGAACTTTAGTGCACTTTGCACTCACTTTTCAGGGTCTTGGGGAGGGTTATTTTTCTAACTCTCACTATTTTCTGATAGTCCCAGCGACCCTCTACAAGGTCACATAGGTTTGGGGTCCATTCGTGGTTCGCATTCCACTTCTGGAGTATATGGTTTGTGTTGCCCCTATCCCTATGTTTCCCCATTGCATCCTATTGTAACTATACATTGTTTGCACTGTTTTCTAAGACTATACTGCATATTTTTGCTATTGTGTATATATATCTTGTGTATATTTCCTATCCTCTTACTGAGGGTACACTCTAAGATACTTTGGCATATTGTCATAAAAATAAAGTACCTTTATTTTTAGTATAACTGTGTATTGTGTTTTCTTATGATATTGTGCATATGACACTAAGTGGTACTGTAGTAGCTTCACACGTCTCCTAGTTCAGCCTGAGCTGCTTTGCTAAGCTACCATTATCTATCAGCCTAAGCTGCTAGACACCCTATACACTAATAAGGGATAACTGGGCCTGGTGCAAGGTGCAAGTACCCCTTGGTACTCACTACAAGCCAGTCCAGCCTCCTACAGAAACTCCTTTCAAATTTTCTTTTTTTAATCCACAAACCATCGACACACTACCTGAGCGTCTTGCTGGTATGGAATGTTTTGTAGTCATTTGGTGTACTCGGGCCCAAGTGTAAAAGAAAATACCACTCTTAGTTAATAGTAATTTGCTCTGGGAAAATGTATATTGTACATTTCAAAGAAAGCAGCAGGACCCGGGGCTAAACCTTGCCTTAGGTTCTTAGAGTGCACTCCCAGCTGAATGTGAGGTTTTCTTCGGCTTTGAAAACGCACTAGTGGAATCCTAAATAACAGAGAAAATCAGGTACTTTATTAGTCTAATGTCTATTTTCAGTAGTGCATATATCGTGTTAAGTGAATGTAAAACCTTATCAACTGGTGTCTTTTTTTCCTAAAATGTAAAAGTGCATTATTCTTTAAAACATAATCTTTCAAAGGGAGACTGAAAAAAAGATAAATCCATGTCAGGAAGAGATGGAAATGTAACTAAGTATGCACGCCCTATCTACCATTCCGAATCACCTGTCTCTTGTGAAATATCAATGCCCCTAGTGGCTGTTCCGGTTCTGTAATCTTGCATGTTCTTTTCCAAAGTAGTAGAAGGTGAAGGTGTCTATTGCATCCCTTTTGTGGCCCTCTAACGCGGTGAAGTGAGCAGTGTAAAGTACTAAATAATCTGCACACAAAGTGAAAAATGCACTGTAGTGATTCTTAATGCATCAAAAGTAACTCATGAAGTTTCTTTGGATTGCACAAATGGTGGATGGCAGTTTGGAGTAGGGCAGAGTCGTGATTAGATGGCAGGTATTAGTGTGTGTGATGTGGAGAGTGTGTAGACAAGCTGTGAGCATAGAGATGGGGCTGAGAGATTCGATCAGAGGCGAGAGGGAGTGAAGGAGTGGTGTAAGTAGAGAGATTTTCCGTGAAGTGATGTGAGAATCTGTCCAGGCAGAAGTTTTGGGAAACCTACTTGTACTTCTCCGAGCAGACAGACGCCTACCAACCAGCAGAGTTTCAGACACGCCGTTGTCATCAATGTCATCCCAGCCTCAAGTGGATAAAGTTCTGCCAGTAGGTAGCTATTTACCAGCAACATTGGCATTGCCTTTAGATGACCTGCGCGTTCCCACGTTTGTGGACATGAGATGTTCTACAGAATTAGCTTTGGCTGTGTGGTTCATGCTGCCCACAGCATCTCGGCATCCTGGATCCTGGTTATACAGACCATGAGAAAAAGTGTAGTGTCTCTAGCACCAATTTATTCCTGAACCACGGAATATGAAATAAGGCAGGTCTACGCCTGCTCAGATTTTAACATTTGACATATTGGATGTTCTGTCTCCCTACCTTTATACAATTCATTCTGAATTTGGACACTGATTAGTGTGAGACGTAGGCTTAGATTAACTTTTCATTAACATTAATTAGGTAAACCTTATGCATGATGTGTGCTTCATGGGCAATGATGCAATTATTATTGATTCATCAGCAGAAATGCTTGACATATACTGCAGCCCCTGTTGATGTCTTTGGTACTGCCTTCAAAGTTGTGGGGAAAATGTTATGCCTGTTCATATTGAGAGGAGTTAATGCACACAAATAAACGGAATTGTCTCCATGCTTTTATAAGACAGTGGAACGGACAATGGGTGTTTGCTGACTTTCCGGTAAGACAAGAATGTGTTAGTATGAGGGAAATGCAAACATTAGGAGTAGACTGCAATGATGGTTACTGTTTTTGTGGTTATACTGCTGTACATACTGTTAATGCAGGATCTTAGCTGCTATACTATGCTACGGGAGATGACTGCCCGTCAGGGTGACACTTTGGGTTATTATATACCTTGAAAATGTGAACACTCCGGAAACTCAAGCACACAATCGATCCTAGGTTTGATACACCATCCAGTTGACACTGGAGGAAACTTTTATTGCCAATGAAATGTACAGTACTCTACAAGTTAACTTGATGAATTAGATATGATGTAACAGGATCTATGCTTCTGACTATTTCACGCTGTAATAATTAATGCTCATTATGCTTGTTTTCATGTCTGAAATGAAATAAAAAGATTCGGGGAAAAAAAATGAGGGGAGTGCAAAAAAGCATGGGGATCTGCCAGCACAGACCACTCCACATAAAGATCAAGCTTATAGAGATTTTCCTTCTAGAGAGTGGGGGTGTTGTGGAATCTAAACTGAGTGCAGAGGAAAACAACTTGTTTCTGTATTTTGACATCTTCCCCTGAGGGAGCGTAAATCTTCTGTTGCGTGTTCATACGCTTTCAAACAGCGAATGACACATAGCTTGGGGACCTTGTCGAAGGCAGGATAAGATATCATTCTGGAATCGGTTTCTGTTCTCTTGGAGACATGGAAAGCTACACCCTGAGAAGTAAAGACCCTGCTTGAGATGCTCAGAGCTCTCACATCCAAGACCCTACGGCAGGAAACCAGGCACAGTGGCATTCCCAGTTTTGCCGACAATTCTTTGCGTGAAAGATATTAGTTAATTTGCCAAGATTGAAAGAGGTTCGGAGCAACATTAATGTCCCTCAAGGTTGAATGCCCAGGTTGTGGTGGCAGAGCGAGACAAATACCCCTCAGGAGTTTACAAACCAGCAGGTATTTCTCACAGGAAAGTTTTGAATGGGGAAATGCCCTGAGGAGATGGCCAATAGGTAGGAGTTAACAGTGCAATAGGCCATGCCCTTAGATGCGTGAGAGGCCAGAAAGTTCAGGATAGGGACAACGCCGCACCCCGTGGAATATTCTTTGCATTGAATACACCAACGCAGCCATTTGCACCATGCAGAATTGTACCGTTTGGAAGTGCTGTCCGCCCAGGCTACGGCCAGTAGTCTTTCAGTGTCTGATGAAAGGCTTGGGACTCTCCATCTCTCCGGTAATCCTCCATGCCATGAGAGGAAGATGGCCTTGGAGGAGTAGTGGGTGACTTTGACCCATGGAATCCTTCAGAATATTGGGATCATGGGGAAGAGTAATTGGAAAATCCCAGGAAAGTTCCAGAATAACTGGAAACCACACTTGAGATCTCCACTCTGGGGTGATCACAACCACATGTGCCTTCTGTCTCCACGCATGGGCTGCCAGTCATGTGATCATGGCGAAAGGAGGGAAAGCAGAATCCCTCTCCTTCGACCAATCCTGAAGGAAGGCGTCTGTTGCTAAAACCTGCAGATCTGGCTTCCAGCTGACGTATCGAGGGGTCTGATGGTCCAGCCGAGAAGCAAAAAGTTCTATAGTAAATGGGGCCCCATCGGATCTAACTGCCACAAACTTGTCTGGCCATTCCCTCGAGCACCAATCTGCTATTTGATAGCAGGTCCCCAGAAGGTATTCCGTGACTAATATATTGTAAGCTAGACAGTACGCCCAAAGGTCTTTGGCCAGGTTCACCAGGACTTTGGATCTGGGGCTTCCCAAATGGTTGATATAACAGACCGCTGACAAGTTGTCCATTTCATCAGGACACAGCAATTCACCTTGTCTTTGGGCCAAAATTGAATGGCGAAGGACCCCGCCAAAAGCTCTAGGCAGTTGACGTGTGGGGACTGTTTATTCTCAGACCACTTCCCGCCTGTGTAAAAGTCCCTGCACTGTGCACCCCAACCAGAGCCGCTGGCATTCGATTCTATGGTGATATCCGGGTCAGAGCCGAAAATGGCGCAACTGTCCCATGCTTCCATGTGGGACAGCCATCGAAGCATTTTGGTCTTCACCTCATCCGTCAGGGGAACATGTTCTGAGTATGTCAGACCCCTGTGTAAATGGAAAGTTTTGAGTCGTTGTAGGGCCCTGTAGTGTTGGGGACCAGGAAATAATATTTGGATCGAAGAAGATAGTAAACCCACTATCCGGGCTATCTGGCATAGGGAAGTCGACTGTTTGGAGATTGTCTTCCTCAGTTTTCTGCAAATTTTGGCTATTGTTCAGCAGGGTAAACTGAGTGTCTTGTCCTCTGAGTTGATGACAAAACCCGGAAAGGTAGTTTGTCTGGAGGGCGACAACTGCGACTTTTACATTGATGAGAAAGTCTAGATTCTCGAGGAGGGAAATGGTGTAGTTTAGCTGAGTTCGCTGTCTGCATGGGCATTGGTCCATCAATAGGAGATCATCGAGGTAGATGATCAGACAGTAACCCCTTGCCCTTAGATGTTTCACTACTGGTTTCAGAACCTTGGTGAAACACCAAGGTGCAGGGCAGAGACCAAATGGTAGGGTTGTGAATTCGTAAACCCAACCTCTCCATTGGAATTGTAGGAAGCGGTGATGGGGAGGAAAAATTCCTCCATCCTCCATCTTGAAATGGTGGTAAACCACCCAGCCATTGAATTCTCTCAGATTAGTGACAGGACTTTGCCCATCATCCCTTTTGTCCACTACTAAGAGGTTGCTCAGGAAGCCAAAAGGATGAAGAGAAGACGGGGATATCGCTTCTGTGTTGAGCAATTCCTGTACTTCTTGATCCACCAGGGCCATTTGTTCCTGTGAGAAGGCCAAAAGACACGAGCATGAGGATTAAACGGAGGAGCCGTA
This sequence comes from Pleurodeles waltl, assembly GCF_031143425.1. NCBI lineage: Eukaryota > Metazoa > Chordata > Amphibia > Caudata > Salamandridae > Pleurodeles > Pleurodeles waltl. The sequence goes on from NC_090438.1 coordinate 569,344,549, forward strand.
GAACTCCTATCTGAAAAGGAGGACCCAAGCATCCGAAGTAAGGGATTCTCAATTGGTAAGAAATTTAGCCAACCGCTCCCCCATTGGTAATAAAAACCCAGACAGAACACTCACAGGCTTGAGATCCTTAAAGCTTATCGGGGCAGGTAAAGGTCCAGTTTTAACTTCCTGTATAAACTGTCTATTCACCGGTATGATTAGATGTTCGTGGGAGCTCAAACCAGGGGGAATGGACCCTAGTCCCCCATAAATGAAGTAATCCGACTGATGGAAGGTGAGTTCCCGCTTGTTTGTATTAATTTATAGGCATCTGATTGCCATAGGCGTACATCATCTGGTAAGCATGCGATGTTCCAATGTTATTGTGAGAAGATTCTGAGACGTATATCAAGCTTATGGTTTGTGAAGGTATTTTTATTTCAGCATGTCGTACGATATATAGATAACACGTAGAACATAAAGAGTGCTCAGCCAACACGTGTTTCGCCCTCTGCGGTTTGTCCACCGGGTCTTTCTCAAGGCCGTATCGTGAGTCGCGTAGCGACTGATTGAATTTTCGCATGCTATTAAGCAGTCACGATACAGCCTTGAGAAAGCCTCAGAAACTTCTCTCACAATAACATTGGAACATCGCATGCTTACCAGATGATGTACGCCTATGGCAATCAGATGCCTATAAATTAATACAAACAAGCGGGAACTCACCTTCCATCAGTCAGATCCTTAAAGCTGGCCTCTTAGTGTCCCTTTGGCACATCTATCACGTTGGCCTCGTCTGGTGGGGAAGAACTCCATGTAATGGGGTTGGTCTTCACTTATGTGGAAGGCTTATCTGGTGGAGCCCTGCATGTAGAATCGACTGGTCGAGCTCCCTCTACCACAACCGGCCCTGATGAAAAAGCATGGCAGGGAAACCTTCCTAATTGAGTACTGAACTTTATTGAGGGATGTGAACATGGCCACAAACTTCAACAGTTCTGTGATGAATGGTTCACCGAAGCGACACCCTTGTGCCACTGCCCCGTCCTCAGTAAAAGCAAGACCCCTAGTTTGGGGTCTACTTTAATTAGGAGGGATCTGCATCTCTTAGCCGAGAGGGCACAGTTGGTGTTGCCTAGTAAAATTATTGTCCTTTGGGCCCACCCTGAGATCGACTCCGGTGCCAATGGTCCAGTTCCAGGACTTTCGTGAGGGGCCTAATGGTACCTAAAAACATGTTCTGGCAAGACATCCAAGATCTGTTGATCCCTTTTTTTAGGATTGTGAATAAACTTTTGCAAGAATGTGCCCATTCTAGGTTTGTTTTTGTGGGTGGAAGAGACTTTGCTGGGCAAGGAGGCACGGGGACATTCTGCACACAATTTGACACAGACTGCCTTCTCCAGAGGTTATCTCCGACGGCCAGCGATTTAGGAACTGACCTTATTCGACGGAAACCATTCTGATGACTGGGGGTGGACTAGGTTGTCTGGGTCTAGCATGTAGGAGGATTCTGTTGCGTGGGGGGTCTCAAAGTGACCTTGGGACGGTCTCCTGGGCCTTGATGGGCCGCCTCGTCATTGGAATCCCCTTGAGAGTCGTCATCATAAGATTCCGCTGAGGGTAATACCAAATGGGAATCCCCGTCGGCATTTAAGGCATCCAGGGAGGTCGGAAGTGAAGGAGAGAGTGAGTGCTCTAAAAACACCTGCTTCACCTTATTGAAAGCTGCCATGTAAACCCCAGAGTACATCCTGCGTTTGAGGGGACAATGCATCCTCTGGTCGCAGACTGTAGAGGGGCCTTTGGATGGGGTTAGAGAGAGGTTTAGGGGGACTGGGTAGGTGTACGCCAGTTGAATCAGGCGCCTCTCCAGGGGGTCGATGGCCGAGGCCATCGCATGGTGAATGGAGGCTTCCATGGCCTTGCAGAATTCGTTATCTATGGGGAGGACCAATATGGTTTCCTCCTCCATATAATCATTGACTGCATAATAGTGTAAGATTTATGGGGCGCACAGGCCTTTGTCCAGTTATAGTGGAAGCCAAGAAAATTAAATTATGCTGAAATACTGATGTCTGGGCTGACTAAGATCAGCATTATAGTGTGTGGCAGGCACAGGAGATTTTTGAATGGACAAACAAGCAGTTTAAGCGCAACCACTGTGGCAAGCCAGAATAGTTAGGCTGGGGAACCAGCTGTGAAGAAACTTGGCCAGATGCCTTATGAAATACGGGGTAATCCCCCTAGGTCCACCTCCCTTTATACAATGGGACTTTCACCTAGGCCTGGCACCTGCAGCTCTGTGGTTATCTAAAGGGATCTATTATTGCTTCTTTTAGTGGCATTGTTTTAATTTCATTATCAGCTGCTATTCTGCAAAAGCGTCATGTGCTAGGGATGACATACTTTGCATCATGTTCTTTTCCTCAGAATCACAAGATCGGAAAGCGAGGTGCACAGAAGAATATTTTGCATTGCTGGCCCCAAGACTGCATAAACAATCCAACGCTTAGGTACATACCCACATCAGGCTTCTGTACATAAACATATCCCCTATAAAAACATCTTGTAGCACAAACGGCATTAGAGGGGATTCCAGACAGACTTTCCATCCATGCTGCATGCCTGTTTTAGGCCAACCTCAGCGTTTGGGTCTCCACCGATACTGATCTGGAGACCGGCAACCTGACCTTGTACCAAGGTAACGGGGGTAGGGTGTGCTTCTCATGGACACTGCATGGACAGGTTTGGCTTATATCGCCATGCTCTCACTCGGGGACTAGAGATTAGGCTTGTAGGTAGGAATTGTATGTCATGACAATATGATAGTTGTTTATATTTACATTTCTAATTCTCACAATCCTGATTTTGTATTCATTATTATCCTAATCATTGCAGCTCATGCATTTTATTGTAGATAGAAGTATTTTCAATAAATGTATTGAAAACTATCCTGCATCTATTTTCTTGCCCGTGTGTGTGTAAGACACTTGTATGTGGGGGAGAAAAGGGCTAGATTTGTTCACCATGATTTTCCCTGAGGGGTTTTCGAGTTCCATGCTATGCTGCCACAAATCGCCTTTACCTGTTGAGCTTTGGTGAGGTACGGCTAATGTGCTTGGAGGGTTGGGCCAACAGCTGCCAACTGGTGTGGGAGTGACTCAATCGCCTACACCACAGAGGTGCTGCTGCTCCAAATCCAGCAGTCTCATTATAAAGCGAGTGTCCTTATGACCGTGTATTCGGAGACAGGCAAAGGCACAGAGTGGTTAAAGTTAGAAAATTCCAACTTTTAAAAGTGACATTTTCAGACTTGCATTTTAAAATCTGACTTCACCATGAGATTGAATTTTAAATTGTGAGTCCAGCGACCCCAAACTCGAAATATCTGTTTTGAGCCAATTTGGAAATCACACTTCTAGAATGTAATAAGGCATCCCACTTTTAACCTACAGGAGCGATAGGTTTTGCAGTAGTGAAAAACAAATTTAAGAGTTTTTCACTGCTTGGACATGTAAAACATAAAAGTACATTCCCAACTTTTTAAATTCAATGCACCCTGCCCTTGGGGCTGTCCCGGGCCTAGCTTATGTGTGACTTGTTTGCATTAAAAAGGAAGGTTTGGTCTGGTAAGTGTATTAACTTGCCAGGTCGATATGGCAGATTAAAACTGCTCCCCCAGGGTCCTCAATGACAGACCTGAGCTTTGCTTGAAGGGCTACTGACATGGGTGGCACAATCAGTGCTGCAGACCCACCAGTACCATTTAATTTACTGACCCTAGGCCCAAATAGTGCACTTTTCGAGGGACTTATAAGTAAATTGAACATGCCAGTTGTGTACAAGTCAATGTTACCAAGTTTTAAGGAAAGAGCATGTGCACTTCAGCACTGGTCAGCAGTGGTAAAGAGCCCAGAATTCTAGAGCCAGCAAAAACAAAATCTGCAAAACAGGAGGTCGGAAGGCAAAAAGTCAGGGGGAACGATGTTTGGTCTAACAATGCGCAAGATGTGTAAAGGAACAACTTTAGATGACGGCTAAATCTTTGAATAAAATCGATTTTAAAATGTACTTGATTTAAAAGAGCTATACTCTCTTGTTTAAGAGAGTCTGGGCAGAACCTAATGGCATAGCCATGTCTCTCTGAGTTACTGAATCCCCTAATGCTAATATTGAAATTTCAAACAGGTCTAAATCCAGTTTTGTGTACAGAAATGGAGTAAAAGCCCTTGTAGGTAGAGACAGTAACTGTGGGTTAAGGGTGTGCTACTTGAATGTACACATTTATATTGATAAGGCAAAACCTGTTTTTATTAAATCTGGGCTAAGGACCAGGATGAGTGCAATAAGGTTTTTATATGATATGCTGCTGTTTTGATGTAATCTGTGCAGCGGGTATGATTTTATTGGCTGTGATGATATAGGTTGCGTTTTATGTGTTTTTGAATGATTTATATAAATTAAATAACACTCCATAGTTTAACTGACTACACTGTTAATACATGTACTTTTACTACTACTGTTAGTGTGTAGAACCTTCTAGAGGGAAAGAAGACCAACCTTTTTAGGGAGGAGCTGAACCCAGAAGCCATTGCTGTATAACAAAGTTTGCATTTTTTCTCTTCTTTCTACTATAGCTGTTTTTCCTGTTACATGTTGTCAAACCTGTTTCTCGCCTCTGCGTCACTATTGTTCAGAACTGTAATGTCTACAGCTGTCGAACTCTGTATATTTTTCAGTTAAATCTCTTCTGTGCATTTCTTTGACAGATTACGATTCTGCATGTAGCTCTTCATTTGTGTTATAACCATTGAAATTCTAAACTCTCTGGTTGAAAATCGTGCCACCTACTTCCCATTTATCTGTATTGTATTCCAAGTGGAGAGGGTAGATGTGTCAGACTTACTAGACCTCAAATTTCAGTTAGGTGAATGTTTCTGTGCATTTGCAATTTAAAAACCTTCAGGATCCATTTTTGCATTCATTTTTTCTTAATACACATCGATTTGAAAGGGGTGGCTCCTTCAAATTAATTTTGGTGTGTGTTGTTATACTATTTGAAATGTTCCACATGGGTTGACGAGGGCCCTCAGGCACTAGTTGGGCGGGGTGAGCTGACTTTCCAGACCATGAATGTATTGCATATTTTCAGTCATTTTAAATTTTAAATAAATTGTATGGCTCGTTAGCTAATTTCTTCGATAATTTGTACTGTAAAACTCACCATTTACCCACCTTGTTTTAAAAGAATTCACCAGGGGAAGAGCCCCTAGGACTATCCTTAATGGGCTGGGTTGGGCCTGAGTGATGGTGAAAGGCCGCCTAGCTTGCCACGTCAAGTTGAGTGGCTGTAACTGTGAGAAACTTGAAAGACCTGCTCCTTAAAACTAGCGTTTCTGATGGGTCACAATCATTTTATGGTACAATGTCTGTATGTTAAAAGAAATCTGTAGTTATGTATACATCATAAGTGCAGCCACTAGAATTGACGCCATATAAATACTGCTATTTTCCTTCAGGAGTTACATCACCTGTTCCTTAATTGACAAAGCTTTTTTTTTTTAATTTAGGCTTTTAAGTTCATCGCTTAACAAAGCAGAGCTCAGAGGAGCATATTTGAAACAGACAAGTGCATATGTGTTTATAGTGTCTGGATTAGCTACTATTCACCTACTGCAGCACACTAACTCCGCGTATCTTTTTACAGTAATGAACTGTGCATTTATGTATATTGAAAGATTTGCAGCGGATATTTCCCCCTTCTCCCTGCATTTAGTCAGGGATGCCCTTACCTTGTAATATGGGCCCACAAAACCCTGAAGAACTACGATTTAGTAAGTGGATGGGTCACAGTATGTTATTGCAATAAACCCCCAACATTGCAAGGTGTGTAGTGTATTGTTCGGCTTACTCAGATGCGATGCTTAACGCCTCACACCAGGCTTGCTAAATATTACAAGTGCTTTCAACTATGGATCAGTGTATTTTGCTGGTAAAGAAATGACACTCCAGGAGTTAACCTTTTGAATCACTTCACGTAGGTTGCAGCATTCACCGGCTCATTCACTCGCACATTATCTTCCATTTGCCAGCGCCCCCTCACTGTTTAACGTGTTGATCAGCTCTTTGCATGACACAAATTTACAGCTTTGCTTGTGTATCTGTTCTTTATGTAATGCAGAAGCTTTAAAAAAAACTCAGTTACACTCTCGGTGCATATTTTTTAACTTAAGACAAGCAGCTAAAGCAGGTTTAGTTACAAACAATGCATTACTTTCCTGAACTACACCGGATTTTAACCACGTTTGTAGTTGTTTTTATCATGGGAATATTCAGAATATGCCGCACTGATCATTATCAGCCTGCTAAAATAAGATCATATTATCTCTGCTTTAAAGGAACTACTTTCGCCTGCTAGGAAACCAGGGCGACATTACAAACCCTTCACATTTAAAAAAATCTCTTTCCATAGCTCGAATAAGACACGTGTCTGCTGACAGGCAACACTCTTGATCTACCATTACATGTCTCTAACCGCCATCTTCCACACTTTTGGTGTTATTCGATTTACGGCATTATCTATTTCTAATAATAATAATGCGTGTTCTTATTTTGTAAAATGGAATGCAGTGGTAGATTTTAGTTTACTCTGCTATTCTTTAGATCAAAACAAGTATAACAACCTACTTGTGTCATGTAGCTTGTCAACTTAATTGGCTTCCTACTTTGAGTCCTGTTTTCCCGTTTCATTTTCCTTCTAAATTTGAGGTGTGCATGTGGCTTTAGGGAATTACGTCGATAAAAGAATGAAGTAAATATTATGCATGGCATTCTGTACTTCTTGCATTGTTGCTTTTATCATCCCTTGTTTCATTAGGTGGCAGACTCTAAAACTATGCATACATTATCGATGTGTTTATGGTGGTGAAGATTTCATGTTATTTCACGTTGAGACTATTTAACGTGCACAGAAAACGGAATAGTCTTCCAATACAATAAGACAGTTGATTGGGGCATGTAGTAGTTGCTGCCTCACTAGCAAGATGACAATCTGTTATTGTGTAGGTTTACATAACCTTCTAAAGCAGTGGTTCCAAACCTGTGGGCCGGGGACCCCTGGGGGCCTGCAAAGCCTCCTCGGGGGATCAGCGACTGCTTAGAAAATTAAACAATATTCACAGATTAGATTTACAGCTTTCAGTAACGACTCAGTGGTTGGTCCCCGGACTCCAATTATGATTCAGTGGGGGTTCCAGTAAAGTCAAAAGTTTGGGAATCACTGTTCTAAAGGTAGAGGACCGGAAGAACCAACATCTTAAGAAGGAGCTGATTCCATAATGTAATGAGCATTCTGTTTAACACATCTGCGACATATTACCATTATTGAGTTGTTATTTAGCTTTTCTAGGGGACAGTCTTATTTCAGAGACGTGAGAAACCTGATAAACATTTATGGTTAAACAGTAGTTTTTGCTTGCTCCTACTTTTGATGGTCAGATCATGGTAAATGCTTTGTAATTTTAGTACGTTTTGGTTTTATAATGCTTTCATCTATCTTCAGAGTCTATGAGAAAATCTTGTATTTCTGATGGATACAACTACCTGTGGATTCCTCAGGACCTTATGAATTCGATCCTTGCGCCAGCATCCGACGGAAAGTCTTCTTCCTAGCTATCTACGTCGACGAGGACGTCATAATGGTACGGCTCCACGTGACTCCGTCTGACGTCATCGTGCCAATAAGAGGTCCTCGTCGGCATACTGACGTCAGTTTCACCTCATTTTTTTTGTGCCTTTGAGGCGAACAGGTGTAAACCGACCATGAAAATAGATATATATAAATATATACGAACACAAAAATCTTGTCCATTGAATCCATATATTTACATTATTACCTTAAATACATGAATATACAAAATATATATACACAAATATATTTCTATTCCAAAAACAATTCTATTCCAGATAAAAGGCTGTTCACACCCGTGGCCCTAGGGCACACAAAGATCTTAGTGGATGCTCTTCAATGCATTTGAGACACCTGCCAATCAGCCTGAAGGGACATGAGTCTAACACGCATGAACAATTCCTGAGTTATAAATGAAAGTACCTCCTCAGTCAGTGATGGGTGTAGGCACTCTACAAGTCATCATATATTCACTCCGTTGCTCTTTCTTCCACCCCTGCCTTCATTCATCCACCTGCACATTCATTCTTGCATTCACACACTTGCACAGCCACAACAAAACGCATGCAAACTCAACAGCATATGGAAGATACATTAAATGAATCAAGTAGAAGAAAAAAATGCGGGCTGCTGCCAAGACATGGTGTGCATATGCTTGCAAATAAAGCTGAACAAAGCAGTGCATGACCACCTTGTAATGCTAATACAAAGATAAACTTTGGGCAGTATCTTTCTTCTGAAAATATTTGGGTGGGTGTGTGTGGGTGTGTGTGTGTGTGTGTGTGTGTGTGTTTTTGTTCACAAAAAAACCGAATGTTACAGGGACGTTATAGGTAGATACTGAATTTACTCGCACAAAACCATAGAAAGCAGTCCTAGTTAGCAGCCCTAGCTATAACTTACACTCCCGCAATGCACTGCTTATGGCCTCGCATATTACTTCACTCATGGCATGGTCAGTGACATCACTGATGACATCACGGGTGACATCATCCAGTCTTTGCAAGTGTTAAAAACGTTTACGTGAGTTAAAAGTGCGTTCAGTTAAAGGTACGTTCAAAGGAATTAAATAAGTTAAATTAGTACTTTTCTATAGCTACTTTCAGTGATAGTATTTGTAATGTATGCCATGTGTGTGTGTGTGTCCATTTGTATGTAAGTGGTTGTGTGAGTGGCTCTACAGTTGAGTGAGTGGTTATATCAATAGTTGTTTTACTGAGTGAGTGGGTTTCTGTGTAGTAGCATGGGTAAACAAGTGGATGTGTGAGTAGTTCTGTTTGTGAGTGACTGGTTTTCTCAGTAGTTGTGCTAAGTGAGAGGCTGAGTGCATCTATGGGTGAGTGAGTAGCTGCATGAGTGGCTCTTTGAGTGAGTTAGAGTGAGTGAGTGAGTTAGAGGTTGTGTCAGTACCTTTATGGGTGAGTTGGTGGTTGTGTCAGTGACTATGCGTCCGTGTCAGTGAATTTATGGGTGAATGTGTACTTGTATCAGTGACGGTACACGAGCATGCATATAGGTGTTAGTTTCTATATGACTTAGTGAGTGGGTGCGTGAGTAACTGGGTGGGTGGGTGGGTGAGTGCGTGGTTGTGTTACTTGTACGGGTGAGTGAGTGGGTGTAGAGGTAGTTTTATGGATGGGTGACTTATTTTCTGGTTGGCTATATGTCCGTATGACGGGTGTCAGTGTGTCTGTATTGCTGAGTAAGTGGGTGTATGGGTATGTGAGTTGGTCTGTCAGTGGCTGTATATGAGAATAAGTAAAGATTGATTTAGCTGTGTAGGTGGCTGTGTAGCTGTCTGAATGGCTTTATGGCTGTATACGTTGGTGTGTGAATTGCATGGCAAAGTGAGTTGTGTGTGTGACTGGCTACATGAGTAATGGAATAGGTGTATGACTGCATTTAACTGAGCAAGTGTTTTCTGTGCAGTTGCATGTGTGTGCGAATGGGAATGTGAGTAATAGAGTGAGTGGTTGTATGAGAGGTCTGTATAGGAGTGTGAATGGGCTGTGAGAGTCTCTAGGTGGATGATGTCATCAGTGATGTCACTGATCATGTCATGAGTGATGTAACATGTGAGGTCATAAGCAGTGTATTGCGGGGTGTAAGTTACAGTTTGGGCTGGTAACTATAACTGCTGAATTTCTATAGTTTTGTTCGAGTAAATTCAGTACCTAACAATAACGTCCCTGTAACCTTTGTTTTTTTTCTGTGTGAATTTCTAATGTTTTTTTTAGTTCTTATTAACTATAACGTCACTGCAGTGTTTGTTTTTACTGAATTTGTGATGTTTTGTAAAATGGTTCAAATATACTAAACTAATTTACTTTTCAGTTGGTCAGGGGTTGCCAAATTTGTCAGTTGGTCAGAATTTATAAAATGTCTATAGGAAATTGTCATAGCTAAGGTTTCTGTGCATTTATCTGGGCTGCTTTCACCTGAGGGACAGAACAGGTTACACATTGTGTGACAGCAGCGCAAATCTCTGTGGCCCTCGTGTGTTGTCATCATAAGATTTAATAAGAATTCACCTCTAGTGTCACAGAAATGACGGAAATGTTACGTATAAGCATATTGAGGACAAAACGCATGTCACACATAAGTAAAATGAGCATGTGCAAGGCTAGACTGTCTGTACCAGGGATCGGGCATTTCCCTGGGAGGCTGGAAGGTTGGGGGTGCTTTTGTTACTGTGGGTGATTTATAGCAGTGCAGCAGTTTTAAAAGCACTGAACAGCTCCTTGTATCTCCAACAGTTTTCAGGCAACAGTAAAAATGCCAAGATAACTCTGGTTAATAATGTAGCTGTTGGAGAGATATCATGTTTTGCCTAGTGGCAGTTTTGAGTCATCTAAGGTAGTGCCAAGAGTTAATGTGCTTGCTGCAAAGAAGGCGTACTATGCATATCACAGAACAGTATTTTATGTGCATAGCTCAGTGTGATATTGCTTTTGCCCCAGAGCTCATTTTGTTACTTTGCAGTTCATAAGTTGCATCACAGGGAGCTACAAACTGCCATGAAAGGGTGCCATACAAACTGCATGGTACACGTTAGAAAGTAGTTTTTTCTCCAGTCTTTTATTATCCTAATTATACGAAAAAGATTTGTTTGGGTAGAAATAAATTGCTTAGTAAAGTCAGCCCTAACCACTATCTCATGTTCTGAATCTTGAGTTTATGCATCCCCAGACCAAGCAATCTTAAAAAAAAAACTCCTACTAGTATGGATGACATGTGAATAGTACGCCCTGTAGTCCCTTGTTCAACATTATCTATACAGTAATTTACACACATATTATTTATTGTCGTTGTGTGTGTGTGTGTGTGTGTGTGTTTGTGTGTGTGAGATGTAAAGGGCTCCAACACCCTACGCTGGTAAGAGATGCACATTAAAACAAATAAAATACATGTGAGGGGGATATGGAGAAATGAGTCACTGTTGAAGAGTGATGGTGGGAATCATTAAAGAACCTCATTAAAGATCACTGTATCCTGGTGCATTGTAAGGCCATTGTTTACTGTGCTTTAAACACATATATAATTCAGTATATAAAGGACAATGTACTGTAAAATGCACAGTTTTTGCAAACTGTTCCCAAATTTTGTCGGAGGGGGGAGAACCTCTCAAGCCCCGTTGTAGTGGTGAGGCTTGCTCGCTCGCTATGCAGCGTATGAGTTGGTTTGACAAAATTTGACAGTCCTGCTTAGGGTTCCCAGTCTGGCCCTCATAATGTGTTAACTATCTTTCTGTATTTTCACTTTGTATTAATTTTTCGACCTTTGTGAATCCTTCCCAAACTGTCCTCTCACGTAGATTCCGGTTTCGCTGTAGATTCGTGGAACTTACCGTGATTTTTACTAAGTGGTAAAATGATATATAGGCATTCTTAAAATTAGTTTGGAGGTGGGAGATTTATTAATTTGTTGGTTTTAGATAGGTTCCCATGAGAAACGTAACTTTATAAATGCGTTTTAATATATATTTGAGTATTCACAGTGACGTTACGATGTCATCGCAACGTCGTGACACAGGAATAAAGAGATCTGATTGGCTAAAACAGACTTCATGTGTGAAAAGGAAGTCTACTTTCAATTTTTCCCCATTTGCCCTTTGCTATAAGGTTATATAGGCTGTTTCAGACCTTTCAGCATTTTTTTCTTTTGGGTTCGTTTACTTCTTAAAATGGCAGCCTCTTCATCTTCTCAGGCTCCAGAGGAAAATTCACCCTCTTTTTCTGAAGAACAACAACCAAGACATAAAAAAAGCATCACTTGGAAATGTTTTTCCATCCCATCAGGCGGAAAGAAGGGTGTGGCATGGCAAGTGCAGTGTAGTGTAAGCATTGTCTGTGGAGCCTGCAAAGAAATGCAGTCATGGGACCACTTCCATATTGAAGCATTTCCAGGTGATGCATCCTAGACATTTATTCCATGCAGAGAAGAAGTGTGATGAAGCATCTCAGTGAAAAACTGGAAAGCTACAGGTGGGAGACCCTATTGCGGTGCCTGGTACAAAAAGTTTTTCTAACCCTTATCCCGATTTAAAGGGCATAGACACTTTTTGTTGCAAGTACAACAAGGTTATTTCTGTATGGGAGCAATCTTTTTTCTGCTATCTAGTCAAGCATTGCCCTAAGTGCTAATGTTTTTTTTGTTTTTCAAAGTTTAACCTGTATACAGTAATTATGTGACCTTGTTTTTGTATTTGTTGTTGCAGGTTTTCCACTTTTAAAAAGCAAAAAACACCCCAAAAAAAGTTCGTTTTTTTTTTTCCATTTTTTTTTTTCTTCAAAAAACAAAATGTCTTATCTGGTTAAAAGCAGGATTAAGTATGTTTTTGTGTATGTGTCTTTGTATGCACCTGTTACATCATGTGTCAGTGTCTGCCTGGGCGTCTTAGTGCATGCATCAGTGTGTCCCTAGATGTATCAGTTTATAGATGTGTGTGGTTGCTGTGTTATGGTAGTTTATGTATGAATATGTGTCTGGGTGTTTTAGTGTATGTATGAGTTTGTGACTGGGTGTCTTATTGCTATAATTCAGTGTCTGCCTGGGTGCTATATTGTATGCATCAGAGTGTTTCTGGATGTATCAGTATATGGGTGAGTGTGTACCTGGGTATGTCATTGTATGCATATCATGTGCTAGGTTATGTTAGTTTATGCATATCATCTGCAAGGTTATGTTAGTGTACGCATCAGTGTGTGCCAGGGTGTGTTAGTATATACATCAGTGGGTGGCAGAGTATATCAGTGTATGCATGAATGTGTGCCTGGCTGTGGTAGTGTATGCACCAGTTTGTGGCTCGGTGTGTTAGTGTATGCACCTGTGTGTGTCAGGATGTATGTGTGTGTACCTGGGTGTGTCGGCATATGGATTAGCATGTGCCTGGGTATGTCTGTTTATGCATAAGTGTGTGCCTGGTATGTCAGTGTTTGCATAAGTATGTGCCTGGTTGTGTTAGTATATGCATTAGTGGATGTCCGAGGGTGTCAGTATATGTATAAGTGTGTGCCTGGGTGTGGTAGTTTAGGCATCAGTTTGTGCCTGGGTGTGTCAGTATATGCATCAGTGTGTGCCTTAATGTGTTAGTGTATAGATATGTATGTGTGTGGGTGTGTTAGCATATGCATCAGTGTGGGCCTGGGTGTATTGGTGTATGTATGAGTGTGAGTCTGGGCGACTTAGTGTATGCATCAGAGCCTGCCTGGGTGTGTTAGTTTATGAATCCGTGTCTGCCTGGATGTATCAGTGTATGGATGTGTTTATTAGTGGATGCATGAGTGCCTGCCTGGGTGGGGTATTGCATGCATCAGTGTTTGCCTGGGTGTGTCACCATATGTGTCAGTGTGTGTCTGGGTGTGTTAGTGTATGCATTAGTGTGTGACTGGGCATCTTACTGTATGCATCAGTGTGTGCCTGGGTGTGTTAGTATATGCATCAGTGTGTGCTTGGATATATCTATGGATGAGTGTATACCTGGGTGTGTCGGCATATAGATTAGCATGTTCCTGGCTATGTCAGTGTATGCATAAGTGTGTGCCTGGTTGTTAGTGTATGCATTAGTAGGTGCCACAGTGTGTCAGTGTACGTGTGTGCGCCTTGGTGTTGTAGTGTATGCATCTGTTTCTGCCTGGGTGTTGTTAGTTTATTCATCAGTGTGCGTCTGAATGTATCTGTTTATTAATTAATGTGTTAGTTTATGCATCAGTGTGTGTCTGTGTTCTGGTAGTGTATGTAAGAGTGTGTCCCTGGGTGTGTCGGAATATGCTTGAGTATGTGCTTGGGTGTGCTAGTGTGTGTGACTGCGTGTCTTGGTGTATGCATATGTGTGTCTGGGTGTGTTGGTATATTCATTAGTGGATACCAGAGTGTTTCAGTGTATGTATGGGTGTGTGGCCGGGTGTGGTAGTGTATGCATAAGTTTCTGCCTGGGTGTGTTAGTATATGCATCGGTGTGTGCCTTGGTGTGTAAGTATACGCATCAGTGTGTGCCTGGATGATTCAGTTTATGGATGAGTGTGTAACCTGGTGTGTCAGTGTATGGATATGTATGTGCCTGGGTATGTCCGTGTATGCATCAGTGTGTGCCTGGTTGTGTTACTATATGTGTCAGTGGGTGCCTGAGTATATTAGTGTATGTATCAGTTTGTGCCTGGGTGTGTCAGCATTTGAATCAGTGTTTGCCTAGGTGTATTAGTGTATGCATCAATATGTGCCTGGGTGTCTTCGTGTATGCAACAGTGTCTAACTGTCTGTGTAAGTGTGTCCCTAAATGTGTATATGGGAGTGTTAGTGCCTGCCTCAGTGTAAACCTGGTTGTGCCAGAGTATGGATGAGTGTATGCCATGATGGGTTTGTCTGTATACAAGTGGATCTTTTAGTGTTTTCATTATTGTGTATTAGTTTGTAACTATAATTACTGATGTTTTATTTGGGTATATTTATGGATATATCATAGTCCACCCATTTATACTGATTACTCGAATCTAGGAGGTCCTTTGAACCCTGGCAAAAGTCCCCCTGTCTCTTCTTGGAACCAATGTGACCAGTTAGAAGCCTCGGGCCACCATGGCAAGTGGGGTGCAGCTCTATGTCCTCATGGAGTGAGGAGTGTGGACCTGGAGGTAGAGGCAATTGGAGATTCTACATCCCAGCTAAATGGGGTGACAGTAGCAATTTAGGACATTGCAGGCGCTTGCAATAAGTTAAAGAACCCAGATTGGTACAAGCTGGTTGCGTCTTGACATTCTCTGTGTTCAAGAAACATGGATGTTAAATCCCTTCTATATAGATGGTTATACATCTTTGTTTCAACCTGCTCTTGCTTCCTTGTCAGGAAGGGCACAAGGTGGTCTTGAAACCTTTGTTGCTCTTAAAATTTTAAACGTATATGTTGCTCATAAATGGTCCTCCCCCACAGTTTTTGGTATCATTGATCTCACGGTCCGAGTAATGTGACATTTTGTTGATAAACTTTTATTATAACAACTTTGCCCATCACAAAGTAAACAAAGAGCTGAGTGACTTTGATTTTATAAATACTTTCCTCGCTCACCATGAGAAAAATATAATTTTAATATGGGTAGGTGATTTTCATATCACCTTGTGCTCGGTTGGTAATAATCATGCTTGCGTTTTTTTACCGACGAACATGAGGATAGGGCTCATTTTAAACATACTAAGCTGGGGGCCGCTTTGTATACGCCGATGTTGAAATACAACCTTATAATTCTTGGCAAGGCCCAGTCAAATAACTCCGATCAGATTCCAACGTTCATAGGGGGGGCTTCAGAGAGTGCTATTGATTTTTTTTTTTTTTTTTTTTTTTTTTTTTAAATTAATTTCTGCAGCTGCTGCACCTCTAGCTTCGAATTTCAATATAATGGTAAACTGTCTTAGTGATCATAATCCTGTATGCTTTACCTTGGAGTCAAAAATACTCAAAAATTCTGCAGTGGCGGAATGCAATACGGGCCTCTTTAAGAATAAAGGACTCTGGCTCAACTGGGCAAAGGTCGACCCTATTATTAGTTTTAACCAGAAAATTGCCCAGGATAATATAGAGTCCATTTTTGCATGTTTGGATGAGAATTGTATTAACAGCTCAGTCCTAATGGAATTTAAAATCTTATGCTGGGCAATTTCTGAAGGTTTGGTCATTCATAATCCCCGCCCTAGGATTTCTTTGCATCACTGGTTTAACGCCGCCTGTTCGGCGGTGCACAAGCATCTAGAGGCGGTGCTTAAAAATTCCCAGCGTAACCCTGTGGACGTTAAAAAGGCTAGGTGTGACTATCAGTCAGCCGTTGAAGAAAGGAAGAGGTTTATAAGAGATGAGGCCTGGGAAGAGCTGGCCCTGGCCTCACCATTTAGGGACAATGCGAGGTTTTGGGTCATCATAAATCGGCCTTATTTTTGTAAGGATGACATGCCCAAATTGGAAGCTATAATTCCGGAGGCCCAGTGGGTGACACACTTCAAGGGTATTTTTCAACCAACTGAAAGTGGCCGCCCCCTTTATGGGCCCCTGTTTGTTTTTTTCAACCAGAGCCAGCCCCAGTACCTCTGAATTTCCCCATAGAAATTAGTGAGGCATTCTTTATACTTGGAAAATCTACTTCTGGTAAAGCCCGAGATCTGGATGGGGTCCCTGTTGATATCTTTAAATCAAACATAGGTTTATGGGCTTCAGTTGTGACAAATGTTTTAAGAAGTGCTGTGGTGGGGGAAATCCCTGAGACATGGACATCCTTGTCCTTATTTTTAAAAAGGGAGATAAATCGTGCCCAGCCTGTTATAGGCAAAAATCTCTAATAGACTCCACAGCAAAGATCCTGGGAAGGGTCATCCTCGCCTGACTTGAGACATGCCAAAGAGAACAACATTTTAACTCCTGTTTAGATTGGTTTCCGGCCGGGTATAGGGACTGTCGAGCAAATACTAAATCTAAGTTTTATTGTTAGTAACTAGTAAAGGCAAAGGGTGGTGCCATCTATTAGGCATTTATTGACCTGTCAAGTGCCTTTGACTTGGTTAATAGGGATATATTATGGAAGATCATGCAGACAATGGGGGTGGATTCAGACTTGCTTATTTCATTGAGACATTTGCACCATGATCTCAAAGTATCAGTCCGATACAGCCCACTTGGGATCTATCGTCTCCAATAAAGTCCATGAGAGGTGTCAGACAGGGTTGTATTTTAGCACCTTTCCTGTTCTTAATTTATATTAATGGTATTACAGCTCATTTATCCCAGGCTGGTGTGGATGTCCCAAAAGTGGGGGATCATTCTGTGCCAATGCTTTTGTATGCGGATGATGCAGTTCTGATAGCTCGCACACCAATTGCACTGTAGAAGCTGTTATATCTCTATACTGGATATATGGAAGGCCTGGACTTAAAAGTAAACCATTCAAAATCATATACCATGATCTGTGGGCCATTACGCCCGAAAATGACGCACTTTAGAATGTGGGGGTACCATTTTAAAATGTACAAAGGATTTCAGTTATTTAGGTATCGTTTTTAGCTCTTCCCAGGATTGGAAATCACACATCTTTACGAAAGTACAACAATTGGAAAGAAATGTGGAGGGCATTTTTCGTTTTGCTAGGTTATTAGGCCACAAACCTCTGGCAGCGATGGTCACCCTGTACAAAGCTAAGTGCATTGCTGCAACTATTTATGGGGCAGGGGTTTGGGTGTTCCAAAAATCAGATAATCTCCAATATATTGAGAATGCTTTTACTCGTCGGTTGCTTGCAGTCCCATAAAATACAGCAAATTTTATAGGAGGTGGTGGGCCTCCCTTATATAACTGATAAAATAAACGTTTTGCCACTCTTATTGTGGATTAAGTGTTGGCAAAACCCAGAGGCAGAATTAGTTAGAGCCTGTATTTTAGATTGTCTAGCTCTAGATAATGTGAACAAGATATCGTGGTTGATGTATGTAAAATTGGCCCTTCAGAATTTAGGTTTAATTGATTGGTTTAAGTCCCCCACATGTCTTCCAATGAACACCAAGTTGATTGTGAATGCTGGGTATGCATTCCGCTGTGGGGAAGAGAGGCTAAGAGGTGTTCTGGTCATGAAATCGGTGGACTTTTATTTGCTGATTGTTACGGTTAAAGCCCTGGAACCATATTTGAGATCAGTAGAGAACCCAAATCACCAGCTTCTTTTAACATATTTTAGACTTAATATGATCCATTTTAAAGTATCTTTCCCGTCACAGTGTTTTTGGCTGCTGGACTTACCCTCCTGTTATTGTGATCTTATCACTAAACAAAGCACTTGACACTTTATTTTATTCTGTCCCCTCTATGCAGATCCAAGAAGGACTTTTCTGACTCCAATGTTGCATCAAGGGTCGCTTAGGCAATACTGTCCTGCAATGGAATTTTTAAAAAAATTAACTGCGATTAATTTGTGGCATGCGGTGTTAAATTTTATTAAGAGTGCAATTCGAATTAGAGACGGGCATGGGCTTGTAAATTAAACCTGAGATTTTAATGTGAAAGAGATCTAACTCCCTCCTGATCTTTTGGAATTGTATTGATTGTGATATTATAAGTTTTATTGTCCTTTGGTATTATTTATATGACCTTTTTTATGTTGGTGCATTGTACTACCTTGCTTTTTATGGCTTATTGCCGAAATAAAGTTGATTGACTGACTGATTCCTGATCTGTAATAAAAAAAAATATTGTTAATATTAAAACACAAAACATGTATTTCATTTTATAGCAATTATACTAATTATTAAAAGATCTCATTATCCCTTTTTCACTGTTCTCACCTTCCATAATTTTACACCATAAATGAAGTGTTTGATAGATACTCATCACTGAACATTGGGGAGAAAAACAATCATATAGACTGTTAAAAAACAAAACAAAAAAAAAAACACATAAGTGCATAGTACGTTATTATAAATTAACATTACCGTGCATTGCACTCACTACAAATAATTAACTATTTTCCCACACTTATTAAGTAGTGTAACAGATATAAGTCTGATATAAGTATTTTCCTATATTAAGATTTGCATAGTAGAATTAATACGTATCAAGGGTGGTAGTAGATGAAAAGCCTTATAAAGACATCACCCTTGGTAGGGTGGATGACGTTGTAGAATCTGGTAATCCGTTAACAAGGAGTAGAGTATACACAATTCTAATACTTTTTTTAAATAATTTTGAAGGTGTTCTTGAGACATTTGTTTGAATGTGACAGTCTTCTTATGATGTTGTGTGCATCCATTTTTACTTTCTAAAAACTAGTTGAATATCCAATAACATGTTTAACTTTAATAACTTGATTCGTTTTTGTTTCTATATAAAATTATTGTTTGCACTGGTTTTTAGCTTCAGATCTGTTTTTCTGTTTAGTGGTATGTCTTTTTTTTTTTTTTTTTTTTTTTTTTAAGGAGTAAGTCCATTTTAATATTCATACACCCTTATAAAGACCTCATCCTTGGGAGGCAGTATGATATCTAAAAAAAAATCAGGCAAGTTATCCCATGCATATTTTAGCACAACTGAGTGTCGGGAACCAAGTAGATGCACCTAAATTTCTCAACATGCATTTCAGCTTACTGTGACGACAATACCAATACTCTGTTCCACGTTGGCACAATTTCAAATTAATCAAGCTGTACTCCAACCTTGATACTTTCTCAACTTTTTTAAACAAACTCCTGTGCAGCTAGGTTTTGAAGGTTTACTTCTGTCTTCAGTATATGGCTTACAACGCTTGAAAATCTAGACAAGTCACTTTTAAAGAGGAGATGAAAAATATATGAAATATGCTGGTGAACTTTAGGATCTTCTGACTATAATCTGGTTGACCAGTATTCAGCTGCTGGTATCTGTATGAGTCAATCATCATAGTGTCCAACTTCTCCAGTGTGAAACAGCTGTGGAAAACAGTGAGCCTCAACTTTTCTCCCACACGCTCATGGAAGCTCCTTTTGCTTCATTTGAAACAGATCAGTGACATCACCAGTAACTCCTTTAGAATGAAGAGGATGGATGCTGTAGTGTTCATAAATTTCTTCTGATCTTGATTGATCCACCTTTTCAATCTGACCACTTGACAGTAATATTTTATCCTTTATATTTGTTATATCTTGAAGAACATCAGCATTTTTATAGTAAATGCTATTTTGCACCAGGTATAATGTTGCTTTTTTTAACCTTATTATTATTCACTAATTCTTGCCATATCTTTTTGTTCTTTGTAGGGACACCATTTACCAAAGTAATAAATGCATCTTCTAAATATTTCATTACTCCTATAGTTTCAATATTCTTTTTGAAATCAAATGGGAAGTGCACAACTCTACCCTTAATACCTTTTTGTAGCTCTGCTGGAGGTAATTTCTCTGCTTTCAGTTACATACAAACTATGGCTTGGAAAGGATATACACATTGTACAACAATTGATTCATAAACATTAAAATCTTGAAGTTCTTGTGGAATTGAAATAAATTCTTACTTGTTATGTACTGTTCTAGCTGGCATTATAGTATCCTCTAACTTATCATAGCAGTACTTGCATACAATTTGTTGTATGGACAAATCAAACTGTTCTAGAAATAAATAAGGAGCAGATTCTTGACATTTATTTCTCATCTCTTCTTCAGTTTTAGAGTACACAAGAATGTTTTGAGTTTGAATTTTGTAGTGAGTGCATCGACAACATACACAAACACAATTTGGTTCCTCTGATGAAATTGTGTTGAACTTTCTAATCTCTTCTGTAAAGTTATCAATACTAACAGCTGTATCTAGTTCTGCTACAGCTGCACATACCAGCACTTCATGTTCCCTATGCTGCTGATCTGGACTAAAGAAATGAAATTCAACATGTTTACAAACTCATTCCACATCTGCTACGGTACCATGTAAAAGTACTTTATTCATTTATCCTAAACATAGAACAGGAGTCTTGACATAGTAAAGCCTCCTAACTAAAGTTCACATTTTTGAGTGGTGTACAGCTAACATTCTAAAATGATTAAGGTGCTTTGGCACACTTTCTTCGATAGACATGCCAGTGAATGTCCTTGTAAATTTTTGTACTTCCTCACTTTGCATGGATCTAATCTTTATTATATACTTATTTTTCTTTTTCAGACTTTTGAAGGGAAATATATGAAGGAAAGTTATCAATATATCAATTGATTCTTGTCGTACACTGCAAATACTGCAGCAGTTCCACGTATACCCAGGTGTCTGTCTACCCCTTCCTTGTACCTCTTCAGCTATCACTTTCTCTACATTTCTAGATACCATCCCCTCTTTTGCAATAGGTCTACCATCCTTCAGCTCATAACATCGTCCAGATGTTTTAACTGCATGCACTAATGTGTTTTCTTAAAAGTAGCTTTCTTCATTAAAATGAGGCTCAGTACTGGATGTATGCTTCCATTCACCACTGAAAATTTTGCAAAGTTACCTCTATTCACAAGGCTTTTCCTTTTGCTTCTCTGCCCCATAGTCAACACTTTTTTACCCAGAGTTCTCATTCTCAGCAGAGTCAAAATAAAAGCTTCCTCTTGAGGGCAAAGGCCTTATCAACTATAGCTTAAAGGTTCCTTTTGTTCGATTGCTTCTCTTCTCCTTTTTAACTGCGGCATAGTTTTTACGAGATTCTGAATTACCCTATTGCAAAACATTCTAACTCTTATTTCCTTAAACTGCTTCTGTCTCCTGGTTAAAGTATCTACTTTATTGTTTGATGTTTTACTCTTAATATCATGCACTCTTTCTCCTATCCTAGCTAACTTAAAACTCTGCTTTCTGTTGACTTGCTT
The DNA here is from genome assembly GCF_031143425.1 of Pleurodeles waltl. NCBI lineage: Eukaryota > Metazoa > Chordata > Amphibia > Caudata > Salamandridae > Pleurodeles > Pleurodeles waltl. The sequence goes on from NC_090438.1 coordinate 569,366,045, forward strand.
TTGCTCATCTTGCAGTTTTCCACACACTGTTTGAAAAAACGTTTTTGTTTTCCTACCAGCAGCTTTTTTCTCTTTCATGCCTTTATCTGCTTTTTGCCCCCTTTGTTTCTCAGTTGGGAGGGGATAATATCCTTTCCTCTCTTGCTTTCTTATTTAACTTTTTGTTTACATTCTAATATTCTTCATTTAAGCATTAGTAGATTTAAGCATAAGAATTCGACAATTAAAAAAAAAAAAACATTTAACTGATGTACGTACTCACAGATCCACTGAGGTCCTAATGCGCAAATGCAGAGACCCACTCAGATACTTGTGCATGCACTCATAGAGTGACAGACTCATGCTCTATGCTCATATATCATGTATCTATGTATCGTGCCTTTATGCTTCTGTAAATAGGTTTGTCAGTTGCAGGACGGTTGGGAGCCTGGATGTATTACTGGGCATAGGGGTATGCAATTGCATTGTTACTGAGAGATTCTGAAATTAACTTGCCTTACATTTTAACCACAAAGCGCTGTGCTCTATGCCCTACCTACAGCCTAGCTGAGTGGTAACCTGTTTACTGCAATGAGTTTAAATCTTGGCAAGATGTTTTTCTAATTTGAGCTGGCAGTACAGCTGTACACATAGGCTCTGCAGTAGTAGGTGCAAGCCATGTATATGGTACTACTTATCTGAATGGGTAAGTTGTGTCACTACTTGTCTAAATAGCTGAGTGACTATATCAGTGTCTCTATGGGTGTGCCACCTGATGTTGAAGTAAGTATACCAGTATATGACTGGCTAATATAGTAACTCCATGGTCTCTAAATGTGTGTGTAACTGGCTGCACGAATGGCTCGCTGGCTGTGTTGCTGAATACAGAGTCATGTAGCTGTGTGTTCATTTGGCTCTGATACTTGTGCACACATCATTGCTGTCTAACTGTGTACAACATGCTCCAGTACCATTGGATATATAACTGCTGTCTGTGTGTGTGTTTGAATGTATAACTGATGATTTAGTGTCTGACTGGGTGTGTGAGTGGCTCTATCCTCTTAGGAATACGTTTGTCACTTGCAGTATGGGTGGGGGACTGTATATACAACCGGGTATAGGGGTCTGCAAGTGTTGGTGTAGCTCAGTGAAAGTCCGAAGGATGTTTTCATCACAAAGTAACCTGCTTCATGAACTACCTACATCCAAGCTGAGAGATGAGTTTTCTTTAGTAAAAGGAGGGTTTAAGACTTACACGTTTTTTTATTTTAATGCCATACTGAGCTGACAGTAAAACTCCACGCTCAAGCTCAGCAGTAGTAGGCAACAGACATGTTTAAAGGACTACTTCTCTGGATGGATGACTAGGTTTTGTCAGTATCTGCTTACATTTCCGGATGAGTGTATGAGTCCCTGAATGAGTGTGCCACCATATGTCTAAGTAAATATGCCGGTACATCACTGGATCTTTTAGTAAGTCTATACACCTGTAAATGTGCATATAAGTGACTGTATGAATTGCTTCCTAACTGTGTTATTGAGTATAGGGTTATTTAAAGGTCTCTGCAACTTGCTCTGGTACTGCTGGATACAAAACTGCTGTCTGGGTATGTACATTAATGTTTAAGTGGTTCTTTCATTGTCTGAGTGTGTGTGGATTTATGCTTTTGTAAATAGGTATGCGAGTTGCAGTATGGGTAGTAGATTGCATATATACCGGGGTATAGGGTGTGGGTAACAGCACATCTAAATCAGTTAATCCCAAATGCACATTTTTCTCCTTTTATTAACAAAGCACCCTGCTCTTTGGCCTACTTACAGCCTAGCTAAGCGGTGACTTTTCTGAAGTAAAACATGAGTTCAAAGCTTTTCAAGCAGATTTTTACTGCCAACTCAAGGTGACTGTAAAACTGCACAGTTATGCTCACCAGTAGTGTATGCCCAAATAATCGTTATAGGACTAGTTGTCTGAATGAGCAACTAAAGTTACGTGGGTAGTTCACTACATATTGTAGTGATTGTTTGAGTTGCCAGTTGAGTCTGGTACTGCAGTATACACAGGTACTGCAGTATACACAGCTGCTGTTTGGATGTGTGCAAGAATATAGAAGTGGCTCTTTCAGTGTCTGACTTAATGTGTGACTAATTCTGTCCTTTAAAAAAAAAAGCTATGTGAGTAGTAGTATGAGTGGGTCACTAGCTATATATCTGGGTTTAGGGGTTTACAAGTGCACATGTAATGCAGTAAATCTCAGACGACATGTTTCACCTTTTAATCAGAAAGGACCTTGTTCTGTGGCCTACCGACAGCTTAGCTGTGGGTTGAGTTTTCCGTACTTAAAGGACACTTTCAGACTTGTTAGGCAGGTTTTGTAATGCCTAGTCGAGCTAATGTTAAAACTACTCATTGAGGCTCAGCAGTGGTATGCCTGACCCATGCTGTAAGGAAATGCCTCCTTGGCATGGTTACCCCCTGACTTTTTGCCTTTGCTGATGCCAAGTTATGATTTGAAAGTGTGCTGAGGCCTGCTAACCAGGCCCCAGCACCAGTGTTCTTTCCATAACCTGTACCTTTGTTTCCACAATTTGCACACCCTGGCATCCAGGTAAGTCCCTTGTAACTGGTACCCCTGGTACCAAGGGCCCTGATGCCAGGGAAGGTCTCTAAGGGGTGCAGCATGTCTTATGACACCCTGGAGACCCCTCACTCAGCACAGACACACTGCTTGGCAACTTGTGTGTGCTGGTGGGGATAAAAAGACTAAGTCAACATGGCCCTCCCCTCAGGGTGCCATGCCAACCTCACACTGCCTATAGGTATAGATAAGTCACCCCTCTAGCAGGCCTTACAGCCCTAAGGCAGGGTGCACTATACCATAGGTGAGGGCATAAGTGCATGAGCACTATGCCCCTACAGTGTCTAAGCAAAACCTTAGACATTGTAAGTGCAGGGTAGCCATAAGCGTATATGGTCTGGGAGTCTGTCATGCACAAACTCCACAGCACCATAATGGCTACACTGAAAACTGGGAAGTTTGGTATCAAACTTCTCAGCACAATAAATGCACACTGATGCCAGTGTACATTTTATTGTAAAATACACCCCAGAGGGCATCTTAGAGATGCCCCCTGAAACCATACCCGACTACCAGTGTGGGCTGACTAGTTTTAGCAGCCTGCCACACACCAGACATGTTGCTGGCCCCATGGGGAGAGTGCCTTTGTCACTCTGTGGCTAGTAACAAAGCCTGTACTGGGTAGAGGTGCTTCTCACCTCACCTGCAGGAACTTAACACCTGGCGGTGAGCCTCAAAGGCTCACCCCCTTTGTTACAGCACCCCAGGGCACTCCAGCTAGAGGAGTTGCCCGCCCCCTCCGGCCACGGCTCCACTTTTGGCGGCAAGGCCGGAGGAGATAATGAGAAAAACAAGGAGGAGTCACTGGCCAGTCAGGACAGCCCCTAAGGTGTCCTGAGCTGAGGTGACTCTGACTTTTAGAAATCCTCTATCTTGCAGATGGAGGATTCCCCCAATAGGATTAGGGATGTGCCCCCCTCCCCTCAGGGAGGAGGCACAAAGAGGGTGTAGCCACCCTCAGGGCTAGTAGCCATTGGCTACTAACCCCCCAGACCTAAACACACCCCTATATCGAGTTTTTTATGGGCTCCCAGAACCTAGGTAACAAGATTCCTGCAACCTAAGACGAAGAAGGACTGCTGACCTGAAAGCCCTGCAGAGAAGATGGAGACACCAACTGCTTTGGCCCCAGCTCTACCGGCCTGTCTCCCCACTTCAGGAAAAACTGCAACAGCGACGCGTTCCACAGGGTCCAGCGACCTCTGAAGCCTCGGAGGACTACCCTGCATCTAAAAGGACCAAGAACTCCTGAGGACAGCGGCTCTGCTCCAAAGAAGAAACATCTTTGCAACAAAGAAGCAACTTTTAAAGAACACACGTTTCCTGCCGGAAGCGTAAGACTTTACACTCTGCACCCGACGCCCCCGGCTCGACTTGTGGAGAAACAACACTACAGGGAGGACTCCCCGGTGACTGCGAGCCCATGAGTAGCCAGAGTTGACCCCCCTGAGCCCGCACAGCGATGCCTGCAGAGGGAATCCAGAGGCTCCCCCTGACCGCAACTGCCTGCTTCTAAGAACCTGACGCCTGGTAAAGAAACTGCACCGCAGCCCCCAGGACCTGAAGGATCCGACCTCCAGTGCAGGAGCAACCCCCAGGTGGCCCTTTCCCTTGCCCAGGTGGTGGCTTCCCCGAGGAGCACCCCCCCCCCCCCCCCTTGCCTGCCTGCTTCGCTGAAGAGACCCCTGGGTCTCCCATTGCATCCTATTGCAAACCGACGCCTGTTTGCACACTGCACCCGGCCGCCCCTGTGCCGCTGAGGGTGTACTTTTTGTGCTGACTTGTGTCCCCCCCTGGTGCCCTACAAAACCCTCCTGGTCTGCCCTCCGAAGACGCGGGTACTTACCTGCTGGCAGACTGGAACCGGGGCACCCCCTTCTCCATTGAAGCCTATGTGTTTTGGGCACCACTTTGACCTCTGCACCTGACCGGCCCTGACTGCTGGTGTGGTAACTTTGGGGTTGCTCTGAACCCCCAACGGTGGGCTACCTTGAACCCAACTTTGAACCCTTTAGGTGGTTTACTTACCTGCAAAACTAACAAACACTTACCTCCCCCCAGGAACTGTTGAAAATTGCACTGTGTCCAGTTTTAAAATAGCTTATTGCCACTTGTGTGAAAACTGTATATGCTATTTTGCTAATTCAAAGTTCCTAAGTGAAATACCTTTCATTTAAAGTATTGTTTGTAAATCTTGAACCTGTGGTTCTTAAAATAAACTAAGAAAATAGATTTTTCTATATAAAAACCTATTGGCCTGAAATTGTCTGTGAGTGTGTGTTCCCCATTTATTGCCTGTTTGTGTACAACAAATGCTTAACACTACCCTCTGATAAGCCTACTGCTCAACCACACTACCACAAAATAGAGCATTAGAATTATCTCTGTTTGCCACTAACTTATCTCTAAGGGGAACCCTTGGACTCTGTACATGCTATTTCTTACTTTGAAATAGTACATTCAGAGCCAATTAGAGGAGTACTTGTCTGTCTTGGGTGAGCAGGTTGTGTCTGTACTTGGCTACATATCACAGTGTGTGTAGGAGTCCATGTATAGGAGTACCATCAGATGTTCAAGTAAGTATGCCACAATATGACAGTCTCTTTTAGCATCCCTATGGGTCTCTAAATTTGTATTTAAGTGTCTGAAAGAATACGTTAGTATCTGTGTTGGTGAGTACAGAAGCATGTAAGTGTTTCTGCAACTACTTCTCATATTGCTGGATACATACCTAGCTTCTGAGTATTTGAGTTAATGTAGAAGTGCCTCTGTCACTGTCTGACTGGGTGAAAGTAACTCTGTGCTTTTAAAAATATGTATCTGAGTTGATTTAATAGTGCTATACTGTATGTAGTACTTAGCATACGGGTCTGCAAGTTTCAGTAGTTGGCAATATATATTCAGTGCTGCATACATAACTGCTGTATATTCATGTCACTAAATATCTACATAGCTCTGCCTGTCTCTCACAGTCTAGGTAAATAAGAATGGTTTTCTACTTATTTATAAAACTTGTACTATAGGTGAAAGACTGCATATTTCACTTTCGGTAGGGGTATCAAAATACCCAAGTGGCTCACAATGACTTGAAAAAGCATGTGTTCCTATCTAAACAAATGTAAACCTGCCCTATAACATACCTACACCCTACCTTGAAGGTATCTAGTATGTACCTGGTAAGTTTCACGTGTGAATGTTATATACTGTTCCACTCTAAAATTTTTACTATCAATTCTTGGACTTCTAATGCTCATTTATAATGGAACAAAGGAGTCTACAAGTGCCATTGTTCAAACAAAAACCTCATTATACATAATCGTTCGATGGCATGTGTAGCTGCAGATACACATGCTGTGCACATCCCGCCATCTGGTGTTGGGCTCGGAGTGTTACAAGTTGTTTTTCTTCGAAGAAGTCTTTTCGAGTCACGAGACCGAGGGACTCCTCCCATTTCGACTCCATTGCGCATGGGCGTCGACTCCATCTTAGATTGTTTTTTTTCCACCATCGGGTTGTGACGTGTTCCTTTTCGCTCCGTGTTTCGGGTCGGAAAGTTAGTTAGAATCTCGGAAAAAACGGTGTTTTTTCGATCTCCCGTCGGGGCCTGGTCGGCCCGGCCACGTGTGACTTCAAGGCTGATGGAACGGACCCCATTCCGCTTCTGTCCAAAATGCCATAACAAGTATCCGTATACGGATCAGCATCTGGTCTGTACCTTGTGCTTGTCCCCAGAGCACAAGGAAGATACTTGTGTGGCCTGTCGAGCGTTTCGGTCCAGAAAGACGTTAAGAGACCGAAGAGCCAGAAGACTGCAGATGGCGTCGGCGCCGACAGGACAAGAGCTTTTCGAGGAGGAAGAAGAAGCTTTCTCTATCCACGAGTCGGACTCGGAAGAGCTCGAGGCCGAAGAAATGCCGAAAACCGTGAGTAAGACGTTGAAACATAAGACTCACGAGAAGTCAACAAAAGCCCAGGGGACGCCACCGCCAACAGGCCATGGCTTAACCCAAAAAATAGGTGACCGAGCCAAGGCACCGAAAAAGGGCACGCTGGTGTCGAAGTCATCCGACTCCGGTCGAGATACCGCCACACAGCAATCTCGGACCCGAGACATCGGCTCAGAGAAATTTCGGCACCGTGACAGCGGCACCGAACAAATTCGGCACCGAGAAACCACCACGCCGAAAATTACAAAGGTTTCTTCAGAGCCTAAAAAGACGTCCGAAAAAGTTTTGGTTCCGAAACATCCAGCCTCGGAGCCGAAAACCGGTTCCTATACAGAGGAACAAGGATTGTCCTCCCAAATGCAAAAACATAGATTTGGAGAGGAACTTCAAGCTGTAGAGCCAGACTATACTCAAAGGAGGCTCCACATTCATCAAGACACAGGGAAGATAACCACTCTTCCCCCAATTAAAATAAAAAGAAAACTTGCCTTTCAAAAAAAAGGACAAGGAGCCACAGGCAAAGGTGGCAAAGTAAACAACTCCACCACCGTCTCCACCACCATCAGTGCACACATCACCAGTAGCAACTCCTCCACTGATGCACTCCCCGACTCATACTGCCATGAGTCAAGATGATCCCGATGCATGGGACCTTTACGATGCTCCAGTATCGGACAACAGCCCAGACTCGTACCCTGCCAGGCCGTCCCCTCCTGAGGACAGTACATCTTACACACAGGTGATCGCAAGGGCAGCTGCTTTCCATAACGTCACCTTGCATTCCGAACCAATTGAGGATGACTTTTTGTTCAACACGCTATCCTCCACTCATAGCCAATACCAAAGACTACCTATGCTCCCAGGAATTCTAAAACATTCTAAACAAATCTTTCTGGATCCTGTTAAAGGCCGAGCCATAACTCCAAGGGTGGAGAAAAAGTACAAGCCACCGCCAACAGATCTTGTTTATATTACAACCTAGTTAACACCAGACTCAGTAGTTGTCGGGGCAGCTCGTAAGAGAGCGAACTCTCATACCTCGGGGGACGCACCACCTCCAGACAAAGAGAGTCGCAAATTTGATGCTGCGGGCAAAAGGGTTGCAGCACAAGCAGCAAACCAATGGCGCATTGCCAATTCACAAGCACTTTTGGCAAGATATGATAGAGCTCACTGGGATGAGATGCAACATTTGATAGAACACTTACCCAAGGAGTTCCAAAAAAGAGCACAACAAGTGGTGGAAGAAGGACAAAGTATCTCTAATAATCAGATACGGGCTTCAATGGATGCAGCAGATACGGCTGCAAGGACAGTAAATACTGCAATAACAATAAGAAGGCACGCATGGCTGCGCACGTCAGGTTTCAAGCCGGAAATTCAACAAGCCGTGCTAAATATGCCATTTAATGAACAGCAGTTGTTTGGGCCGGAAGTCTACACTGCTATTGATAAACTCAAGAAAGACACTGATACAGCAAAAGCCATGGGCGCACTCTACTCCCCGCAGAGCAGAGGCACATTTCGCAAAACACCTTTTAGGGGAGGGTTTCGAGGACAACCTACAGAAACCACAACATCACAAACAAAGCCCACTTACCAAAGCCAATATCAGCGGGGAAGTTTTCGGGGGCAATATAGAGGGGGACAATTCCCAAAAAATAGAGGAAAATTCCAAAGCCCCAAAAGTCCTCAAAATAAGCAGTGACTTACAAGTCACACATCCCCATCACATAACACCTGTGGGGGGAAGACTAAGCCAATTTTACAAACATTGGGAGGAGATAACAACAGATACTTGGGTACTAGCAATTATCCAGCATGGTTATTGCATAGAATTTCTCGAATTCCCTCCAACAGTCCCACCGAAAACACACAGTATGTCAAAACAACATATAAATCTTCTAGGATTAGAAGTTCAAGCATTGCTCCAAAAAGAGGCAATAGAATTAGTACCAAAACAAGAACTAAACACAGGAGTTTACTCACTGTACTTTCTGATACCCAAAAAAGACAAAACTCTAAGACCTATACTAGATCTCAGAATATTAAATACATACATCAAATCAGACCACTTTCACATGGTTACATTACAAGAAGTAATCCCACTGCTCAAACAACAAGACTACATGACAACACTGGATCTAAAGGATGCATATTTCCATATACCAATACATCCTTCACACAGAAAGTACCTAAGGTTTGTATTCCAAGGGATACATTACCAATTCAAAGTGTTGCCATTCGGAATAACGACTGCGCCAAGAGTTTTTACAAAATGTCTAGCAGTAGTAGCTGCACATATCAGAAGGCAGCAAATACATGTGTTCCCGTACCTAGACGATTGGTTAATCAAAACCAACACGCAAATACACTGTTCACAACACACAAATTATGTCATAGAAACCCTACACAAACTAGGTTTCTCAATCAATTACTCAAAGTCACACCTTCTGCCGTGTCAAACACAGCAATACCTAGGAGCAACAATCAACACAGTAAAAGGAATTGCCACTCCAAGTCCACAAAGAGTCCAAACATTCCACAATGTAATACAAGCCATGTATCCAAACCAAAAGATACAGGTCAAATTAGTAATGAAACTCCTAGGCATGATGTCCTCATGCATAGCCATTGTCCCAAACGCAAGGTTGCACATGCGGCCCTTACAACAGTGCCTAGCATCACAGTGGTCACAGGCACAGGGTCAACTTCTAGATCTGGTGTTGATAGACCGCCAAACATACATCTCGCTTCAATGGTGGAACAGTATAAATTTAAACCAAGGGCGGCCTTTTCAAGACCCAGTGCCACAATACGTAATAACGACAGATGCATCCATGACAGGGTGGGGAGCACACCTCAATCAGCACAGCATCCAAGTACAATGGGACATTCAGCAAAGACAGTTTCATATAAACCACTTAGAACTGTTAGCTGTGTTTCTAGCGCTGAAAGCATTTCAACCCATAATAACCCACAAATACACTCTTGTCAAAACAGACAACATGACAACAATGTATTACCTAAACAAACAGGGAGGAACACACTCGACACAGTTGTGTCTCCTAACACAAAAAATATGGCATTGGGCGATTCACAACCACATTCGCCTGATAGCACAATTTATTCCAGGGATTCAGAATCAGTTAGCAGACAATCTCTCTCTGGATCACCAACAGATCCACGAATGTGAAATTCACCCCCAAATACTGAACACTTACTTCAGAATGTGGGGAACGCCACAAATAGATCTATTTGCAACAAAAGAAAACTCAAAATGCCAAAACTTCGCATCCAGGTACCCACAACATCAGTCTCAGGGCAATGCACTATGGATGAACTGGTCAGGGATATTTGCGTACGCTTTTCCCCCTCTCCCACTTCTTCCATATCTAGTAAACAAGTTGAGTCAAAACAAACTCAAACTCATACTAATAGCACCAAAATGGGCAAGGCAACCTTGGTACACAACACTACTAGACCTTTCAGTAGTACCTCATGCCAAACTGCCAAACAGACCAGATCTGTTAACACAACAGATCAGACATCCAAATCCAGCATCGCTGAATCTAGCAATTTGGCTCCTGAAATCCTAGAATTCTGGCACTTAGACCTCACACAGGAATGTATGGAGGTCATAAAACAAGCTAGAAAACCTACCACTAGACACTGCTATGCAAATAAGTGGAAAAGATTTGTTTATTACTGCCATAATAATCAAATTCAACCTTTACACATCTGCAAAAGAGATAGTAGGATACTTACTACATTTGCAAAAATCTAAACTAGCTTTCTCTTCCATTAAAATACATCTTACGGCAATTTCAGCTTACCTGCAAATTACGCACTCAACTTCATTGTTTAGGATACCAGTCATAAAAGCGTTTATGGAAGGCTTAAAGAGAATTATACCACCAAGAACACCACCAGTTCCTTCATGGAACCTCAACATTGTCTTAACACGACTCATGGGTCCACCTTTTGAGCCCATGCACTCTTGTGAAATGCAATACTTAACGTGGAAAGTTGCATTTTTAATTGCCATCACATCTCTAAGAAGAGTGAGTGAAATTCAAGCATTTACCATTCAATAACCATTTATTCAAATACACAAAAATAAAGTTGTTCTACGGACCAATCCTAAATTTTTACCAAAAGTAATCTCACCGTTCCACTTGAATCAAACGGTAGAATTACCAGTGTTCTTCCCACAGCCAGATTCTGTAGCTGAAAGAGCACTACATACATTAGACATCAAAAGAGCACTAATGTACTACATTGACAGAACAAAACTAATTCGAAAGACAAAACAACTATTTATCGCCTTTCAAAAACCTCATACAGGAAATCCAATTTCAAAACAAGGCATTGCTAGATGGATAGTTAAGTGCATTCAAACCTGCTATCTTAAAGCTAAAAGAGAACTGCCTATTACACCAAAGGCACACTCAACCAGAAAGAAGGGTGCTACCATGGCCTTTCTAGGAAATATTCCAATGAACGAAATATGTAAGGCAGCAACATGGTCTACGCCTCATACATTTACCAAGCACTACTGTGTAGATGTGTTAACTGCACAACAAGCAACAGTAGGTCAAGCTGTACTAAGAACATTTATTTCAAACTACTTCAACTCCTACAGGCTGAACCACCGCTTTTGGGGAGATAACTGCTTACTAGTCTATGCACAGCATGTGTATCTGCAGCTACACATGCCATCGAACGGAAAATGTCACTTACCCAGTGTACATCTGTTCGTGGCATTAGTCGCTGCAGATTCACATGCGCCCACCCGCCTCCCCGGGAGCCTGTAGCCGTTTAGAAGTAGATCTTAAACATTTGTACATTTGTAAATATATTACTTGAAACTTCATTTTGTACATACGCATTCACTCCATTGCTTGGGCACTATTACTAGCATACACAACTCCTACCTCACCCTCTGCGAGGAAAACAATCTAAGATGGAGTCGACGCCCATGCGCAATGGAGTCGAAATGGGAGGAGTCCCTCGGTCTCGTGACTCGAAAAGACTTCTTCGAAGAAAAACAACTTGTAACACTCTGAGCCCAACACCAGATGGCGGGATGTGCACAGCATGTGAATCTGCAGCGACTAATGCCACGAACAGATGTACACTGGGTAAGTGACATTTTCCACATCATGCATGGACCTGTGAAATATGTAACAACATTCACACAACCACTCAGAGATCCTTATATTTCATGGTGATTGTTATGAACCTGAAGTACACATATACATTTTAAATTCATTTTTTCATAATGTAATCTAATTTGAATACCTGAAAATTGAGCTTGTTGGTCATATTTTTAGTTTTTCTGCTTTTATTAGATAGATTCAAATCTCTCAGAAAATATTAAAACTCAGCATAAAAATGGTACACCACTCTCATACAAAGCAACCATTTAATGGCAACCTTTCCAACTTTACACTCTCTGATACTGGTGAAAATAGCAAATCAAAACACACTTTCCATTTTTAACTTTCTTTACTCTACTTGTGAATGGCTATTGTTTGTTAGACCAGTCTTCACTTCTATGAAGAAGCCATAGATTCTAGGCTATTTGTGGGTATTTGCAAATTCTTCGTGATCTTCAGCGCAGCCCCCTGTGTAACTTTGCAACAAATTTGTGAATATTTATGGGGATTCAAAAACATTCTTATTTAAATACACTTTACTACCACATTACAGTTACATAAAAACTCAACATGAGGAAAACAGTTCCTCATTATTGTACATTAACCGTAAAGACCTCTCATTTAAGTTTTAAAAAGTTCTGTTTCTTTAACACCCTTCCCCCAACACTCCCTTACAAAGCTTTCCTTAACAACCCACTAGAAGTACTAGGCCAGACGTGTACTGTATATTTTACAAACTGCACATGAGTGTCCAATTGAAATGCACCAGGTATGCTTGACTCTTTCCAAATGTAACCATATCCAAGATTACATTACATTTTATTTTATTTTAAGCACAGCAAATCACAGACATACTTACTTACTCTTACAAATCATAACCTGATTTTTAACTATCTGCATAGGAACACCATCCAGTGAAAAGTAACCTTTTTTCATAGAACTCCTTCCCTCCATTTTAACTGCCTTTCATTTTCAAAACACCTCATTCTCTACCAGTTGTCGGCTATGAGCATTCTGGAAGCAAGCAGAAATACCTCAGAGTGTGGATTGTAGGTCACAACTTTGTGTTCTGGGCTAGGGAGTATGCAAGAAAGAGTGGCATTGACAGGGACCTGTTTTGGCCAAATGTGGAAATTACTTGGATTGGCCACAGAGGATTAAAGTGGCATCAGTTGCTCCCTTTGGTAAAAACATTAGGGATTCGCAACCCAATCACCTCTTGATTGTGCACTGTGGTGGTAATGACCTGTGCATACTACTGGGGTAGGACTGGAGATCCTAATGAAGGCTACCTTTGCACAATTAATGGTACTTTTCCTTACACTGCCTTGGTATTCTGCAGAGTATGCCAAAGGCATACATGGAAATGATCAAACAAATTCTGTCCACAGATAGACAAAGCCAAGAAACATGTAATTATACTGTTTCAGCATTCCTCAGAGACCATAACATGGGCTCTTTCTATAAAAACAACCTGCACTTTGACATGGATGGAATCTATAGAAGGAATGGAGTTCATTACTCAGACAAAGGCAATAGGGTGTTTCTCACCAACTTGAAACACTGCATCCTATATTATGTGTAGTTATCATCCACTACACAATAAACAAAAAGGGTCTTGTCAGAGCCATCCTATTTCCCAAACAGTAGTTTATTTTATTTTATTTTGAGGCCTTTTTTAACATTTAAAAATTTGAGTATACATTGCTAAAGCACAAAACAAAAGGAGACATTCAATTCAGACCACCACATTTACAATTTACAAGTGCTTAAATGATTCTGTCCACCTCTCTGACTCTGTGTGCATGCATGAGTCTCTTAGTGGGTCTGTGAGTGTGTGCATGAGTACCTCAGTTGGTCTGTAAGTGGATGAATGAGTCTAAGTGGGAATATGAGTGGATGCATTTTATTGCAAATGTTGCAGTGATATTATCAATAAGGCCATAAAAGACATCATGAATGATGTAACATGTGAGGTAATTAGCTGTGCTCATGAGGGTGTGGGATTTAGTTATCTTAGGGCACGAGGTATAGTTACTTGAAATAAGTCGAACTATAACAGCTGAATTTCTATGGTTTTCTTTGTATAAATTCATAACCTAACTATATCATACCTCTAACCTTTGGTTTTTGCAGTGGAAATATTTTATATATATTATTTCTGCCACATTATTCAAATAGGAGAAAAGAAAGTCGCACACAGCATGTCAGCTTCTCAAACCAAAGGCTTTATTTGGTTTAACAATCCAAAGTCTACTTCTAATATGGCAACGCGTTTCAACACCAAAGTGTCTTCACCATGGCCCAATTGAAAAAAATATGTGCTCATTCTCCTCTGACCTTAAATACACCCAGTTCATAAACATTGAAAAAATACAACCATGAACAGAGAACGCAAAAATGGTTTCACTCAGTACTCCATAATTTAAAAAAAGAAAAAAAATAATAATAATATAAACAATCAAATTTTCGTCATTAGGTGTGGAACTAAAATAACACCTGCAACACAGTTACCAATTAATTAATCATTTAACTGTTCCTATTAAAATGAACAGATGCCAAAATTTCCATACATCTCCTAATTATAAGGAAATTTCATTATGTCTTATATATAAATTAACCGATCCCCCATATTTAATTATTATTACATCTCATTCCTGGCCAAGTGGCCACAATTAATCTGTCATCATAACGCAACAAACACACCCTCCCCGTGAAACCATTCATATGTGACACTAATATAAAAAAATCCCACAAATTGTGTCAAATATCAATAGTCAATCCAAAGAAAGCGCCTAATGGAGAAATTGGTGAAAAAAAAAAACCAGGTCACTATTTTTCATCACATCAACCCAACATGTACATAAAGTTCCTCATCCTTGTTCAAGCCCCCCGGTGTTTTACTCACAAGGAGAATAATATAGTCAGATTCCCTTACTCTAAGGAGCCTTTCTCGATCACCACCACTTATATCAAATAAAGCTGAGAAGCTGACACGCTGGGTGTGACTTTCTTTTCTACTATTTGAATAATGTGTCAGAAATAATATATTATTTTGTAACCTTTTGTATCCTTTTGAATGCGGAGTGGCCAAGCACTCCCATTCCCTCCCCCCCCCTTCCACTCCCCTGGGGACCTCCACTGCCTGGGGCTTAAATCATAAGAACTGCAGAGGGGCCGTGGCCGTCCCCCCAACCCCTCCCCTTTCTGCAGCCCCAGGGACTGCCATCTCCCAGGGGCTTGGATGAAAATTAATGCGGTGGGGCCACGCTTTGAGGCTCCCCCCGTGGTCCTGTCACTCTCTCTCTTTTCCATCTCATAATGGGATGGAAGAGAGAGAGAGAGATTTATATTCAATAGTCACTCAATACAATGACTTCAAAGCGGCAAACTAGCAAAATGTTTGGCACAGATATTATAGTTAGGTTTTGATGGATCGCATACCAGGGTCACTTCTGGCCTAATGGTAAAAGTCTTGGACTGTCAGTAGATTGAAGGTTCAAATCCTAGAATCTCATGACAATGTGTTTATTTATTAGTGTTTTGCGGTTAAACGTTCCTAGTGATGTAACATTGAAGTCTTTTTCCCCTCAGAATTTGTGGGTTGAATGTCATAGCCAAGTCTGGCCACTGCACAGTAAGGAGTCACCTCTGGCCTAGTGATTAAGGTCTCAGACATGCACACTGAAGGTTAAGGGTTCCAGTTTAGTTCCAGTTTAGGTGAGTCTGTGGTCATTTTCTGCCTTAGTCTCTTTTGAACTATAAATATTTAAGTTACATAATGAAAGGTTATCTCACTCTTTTTAATTGACAAAAACATTATTTATTTCAATTTGTGCGGAAATATCTAATTCTAAGTATAGCATTCATCAAAGCCTAAAACAACCCTATTTCGCTGTTGACCTGCAGTCAACCCCCTCAGAGCACAGTCAAAGGCTGTGTGTGGCAGTGGTTGGATTAACATATAGTAATGAAAATTACTATAGAAATTCCCCAGTTATAGTTATTTCAAGTAACTAACTCGTGCCCTAAGGTAACTTTAACTTGCACCCTGGACATGCACTGCTAATTGCCCCAAATATTACAGCAATCATGATATCTTTTATAACATCATTGCTAATACCACTGTAACATTTGTTGTAAAATTATTCATTAAAAAACTGTGCATGGCGGGGGGCATTCTAGTTACCTTATGGCACGAGCTATAGTTAGACCCATTTAACATACAACATTCTGAGAACAGCCACCAGCAGTGTACATCAAGGCACAGTCCGCATCATTGAATCTTGTCCAAAATATTTAGATAATTTACCCCAGATCTTAGTGTGTTTCTGTAAACATTCTCTCGCTGCATATATAGGCTCTTCCTGTTAGGCACACCAGTCTATCCCCTCCATGCCACACGTTGAGTGTGGTTGGTCCCAAATGGTTTTGCCATCAATATAGCCGCTCCTACCAGTATTGTGCTCCCCTTGGTAGTGCCCAGATCATCTAGGATTCCCAATAAGGCACTCTTTGGTGATAGTGTGATGTGATATTCCAGTATTCGGGATAAAGTATTACTGATTCTGTTTCTGTGGCGAGATATGAGGGGACATAGCCAAGTCATATGGTAGAAGTCAGCTTCAACTTGGTAGCAGAGTGCGCATGCCAAGGACAATGTCTGACCAGCTAGCCGTAATCACTGAGGTGTGAAGTATGTAATGTTGCAATTGTTGATTCCGAACATCCAGAGGTGGTAGGACATCGCCAGCGTGCGAGGTGCCGTTCATGCTTCACACCAGTCTGTCTTCAAGGAGGCCCACCCTTTCCTCCCATTTGAGTCTGAGGAGACCCAAAGGGCATGGGGTGTTGAGTATCGGAGATCTGCATATTTGAGAGACCTCTTTACGTCCCTGGGACCCCATGAGGAGTTTAGCTTCTAGGGGGTTGTAGCTGGGCAAGTCTGCTAACTCTGTGTTGTGTTCCATAAGTACGTGGCAGAGTTGGAGGTATTTATGGAACTGGGTTTTAGAGAGCTGAGACTGTGTTTGTATGATCCGACACAGCATGCCTGGAAGTCCAATTTGGAATGGTGCACTAGTTTTTTGCCCTCATGCACCATTCCAAATTGGACTCCCAGGCATGCTGTGTCAGAATATTTTCCTGCCCCCACAGTCAAATCACATTACTCGACCATCAGGGCTGTATTGCAGAAGAGCAGTTTGTAGTGGTCCATGGTTTGCCCCCTCATCCCCCACATGCTCAGAATCACCAAACGTGCTAGAGTGTGTGTATCAGAGTGTCTTTCGGTCTGCAACCCCTTAAGCAGAGGTATCTATTGGTCCTCCCCACATGAAACAATCTAGTCCTCGTAAAATAGGCTCTATGTAGTATTTTCAATTGGAGCCTTAGTCCTCTGACTCCCTACTCAAGGTCTGCGGGCTGGGGGCACCCCTTTCTATCTGACAGCTGCAAAAGCATTGCAGCTGACCCCTTACGGCAGACCTGAGGATGCCCAACCCTTCTCAGTCTGCAGCCACCATCTTGCCCGTCCTGCCCTGGGAACTCCCTGTCGGCATCTCCTGCAGAGTGTCCACTTGTCATATGGTGTCCCAGGCTCCTTGCCCCGAGACATCAGTCAGGTGGCCGTTCACTGGAGCTAGAAGCTCACATGGCCATCTTCTTCTGCTGGAATCCCCCCCCCCCCCAATGGTAACCCAGATTTTGTAAAATTAAGCCATGTTGCATAGTTCCACTACAAACTGTAATTATGTCCTGTGGTGTAATTTTAGCATAGGAGTACGGGAACAATATAAATTACCAGAACAGGAGAGGCTGGTGTCAGCTGAACTTGTGTTCTGCTGCACTGTGTCCTTGCATCCAAAATGGAAGTTAGGATGCATTACATGCTAAAATATAACTATAATTGCCACTTCGTGCATTTTATGTCCCACCTGCCGTCAGACATGTAACTTCCCTCAACACATTGATACCATTATAGTACCACATAGGGGCATATGGATACCAGGAGGGACAAGATATCTTATTTTAAGGTTTATCTCCTCGATATGAGATCCCTTCTGAAGCATAAATTAAAACACTTTGTTTTTATCTCAGAATGGAACTCCAACGCCATTTTTCTAACTAACACTTCTTAAACAATGTTCTTCGCCAGATAGCTCCACCATGCTACTTGCTTGTTAACAAGATAACACTCCAATAAAAATGGTGGGGTATCATCATCATTGTTTTTAAACAACCGGCCACCTGCACCATTTCCCCCATCAAGGGCTTTGCACAGGCATTTTTGTTTTTAATCTCAACCTTACTCCCATATATGCCATTTCTGGTGCCGTAGACCTCCAGGACATCCCGGTTCTTTCTCTAAAGTCCTTATAGATGGGCTTGCCGCTTCCCTTATAAAGAAATCTTCTAATTTGACAGTCCTAGAAGATTTTAACCACAGGATAGATGTTAGCACCGATGCCTCTGCAAGATGGTTGTTAGAGGACCTGACCTTCTTAAATCTTGACCAAAAGGAAACGTTTCCTACACAGGTTGCATGACACACTTTGGACTTTTAAAAATCATAATAATTTTATTGGGGGGGAAAAAGCCTTGCCCATTTGCTATTCCCTTCTTTATACCAAGACCTAAGCCTGCAACTAAATGCAGTAGTACAATCATTCGGAAAAGACCTTGGCATCTTGACTCCTTTTTAAGTTTTTCTCCCCCTCTCTTTCTTCTGTTATTTAATATAGCACTTACTGCCCTTGGCGAGGCGATGCAGCGCTTTACAGCGAGTACCACTCTAATCTGGAACCCAATATTAGAGATTAATAATAAATTATTAACCACTTTTTGTGCATTACTTTTGTTAGGTTTGTGGTCTGGATTTCTTGTGTATTTAGTATAGTTTAGAGTAGGGATAGGATGATGATATTGGATTTGAAACAAGACTTAGTAAGATGTGTTTGTAAGTAGTGGTTGTGTGTACCTGTTGGGTGACATGGCTAAAATAAAGAGGGAAAAGTTTGAGCAGGATTTTTGGGGGTTTATAGTGTCCCGAAAAGATTGGGATGAGACAGAAAGTGGAGGGATAGGGCAAAAGTAAAAAAAAAAACTAAAATTATACACACACACACACACACACACACACACACACACACACACACACACACACACACACACACACACACACACACACACACACACACACACACACACACACACACACACACACACACACGAGACTTGGTAAAGTTTTAGGAGCTGGAGAAAAAAGCGTTAAATAAATACCCATATGTGCATAGAGTAGCAATATTTACATGGTTGGTTCTGCACATTTATCTTGTGAAGTCTGCAAAGTCTTTCATTACATTTCTTTAAGGTTTTGTATAAGGCATAAACTCTTCTATGTGTAAATAAATTCAGCATTTATGGCATTGACATGTATCTTATGTAAAATACATTTTGTCACTTTTATCTCAGGGATGTAGAATTCATATGCCCGGAACATATTGTTTGGGGTCAAGGGCAAAAGGTTTTCATGTTTATTGTGTACTTGGGACAAGCAGGCCCAACCCCCTTGTTTTGCTTTTCACTAATGACTGAGCGGAAACACTCATGCTCTGACAAGAATCTCAGGAATGCGCTTCTTAGTCCAAAGAAGACAGTTATTATTTCACTGCGCAAGGTTCCTAAAAGGAGATTAGCATGTTGAAAGCACACGTTTAAAGATGGTCACAGCAATGAAAACATACACAAATGATTCTCCACTGCAATATACCCAGCAAACATATGTATCTACATTATAATGCAAAGCAAATAATCAATAAAAATGCATCACGTAGGGCCTGTCAGGTGCTTCATCTTTCTCCTGTTAGCAAGCCGATGACCCAGTTCGACTGCGAGAAAGAGCGAACTCTACCCTCACGGGAAATATATATCAGGCATTCGACGTCTAAAATCCTGATTGAGGTCTCTGAATCTCCCACTGTCAATCTGGGTCTCGCATATATTTTAAACAAATGAGGAAGGAGCTTGCTGGAAAAACCCCTCCTGCTGCGCAAGAAGTATTCAAACATGCTGGCTAGTTTATGTAAGCTTTGAAAATAACACGTTGGGATTTGGCCACAATCCCAAGGTGCCAAGCCAAAACAAGGCCGTTCCCTGCCGTCTGAGTACATGCTTATCAGCCAAAGCCCTTGGTGGGAAAAAGTATGAAAACAAGACAGAATGCACATTGTACAATGTGAAAAATCACTTGCAGCTTTTAACATGGCATTGTCTAATGCTAAGATAAAGTCTATAGGCAGAATGAAGTTAAGACTAAGCTGAATACAAAAGGGAGTCTGTAACTGGTGACCACTGGACTGCTAAGCCAGGTGCAAAGTGCTGCAACATGAAGTCAGTGGTCAAAACCACACATTTCACTACACCCCTCCAGCACAAACCCTTTGGCTGCCAGTTTTGAGGGAAGGGAACTGTCTGCAGTTAAGGTAATGTGTGTCCATATGTTAATGCTGTTCGAACTTTTACTTATGGTTCATCAATTAAAAGCCTCCATTGTTGGGGTGAGTGCTGTAAATAAATGTTTTAAGGTCACTTCTGACAGTGTTTCCAGTAAAAAAAAAAAAAAAAAGTGAACCTGTTTCAAAGGTTTAACAATATAAGGCTAAGTATAATGCTCCCAAAATATTCTCTGGTTAGTCGCAAATGTTTGTAGAAGCTTGTAAGCAAGAGAGATCATTATTTGCTTTCAAAATAAAATGTTCAGAAAAAAATGCAAGTAGGGGAAAAAAAAAATGTTTCACTACTATGATTTTAGGTGCTATTTCTTTGAAGCGTCTTTTTCTAAAATATGTGGATGCATGCTAGTATTTCCAAAAAATATTCCTAATGGAATATCAGTGTAACCATTTTCAACAAGATTATTTTTTTGTGAGTCTTTTCGTTTCGCCAATGCCTGTCTTGTTTTAACATGGCTTTTGTACCACTTTCATTTTGTGGGAGCTGCCATGCCCTCACCATAGTAACAAATACTGTCAAAAAGGAAAAAGAAGGTTTTGGTCTCAAAAAGCACACATTGCCACCAGCTAAGGGGGCCTCCTTAGCATAGCACCTGCCCCGAGTGAGTCTGGAGGGGGGCCCTCCATGTTCTTTGCAGAGGGGCCCCATCCAGTTTCGTTACACCACTGATTGCCACAGTGGTTCCTGGTAGTGAACAAAACTACTTTGTGTGCCAATATGCTGCTTGTGGAACAGCAAAAGGCGATCACTCACAGTAAAACCACCTGATAGGGAGAGAGAGAAATAAGTTTAATAAAAACAAAATGTCTTTGTTAACGCCAGACCTAATTAGGGACCCGATTCTTAAAGAAATTCACAAAAGTGCACCCGTAGTATATGTCTTTAAATTAGAGGCTTTCATGAATTCACAAGAACTTACAGAAGTAGACCAGGAAACTGTACTCCTAGATAACATTTGTGAACTGTATTTTAGGACAAGCAAATATGCGTGTGTAGATTTGCTCATATGAAAATCTATTCAGTGTTTTACCATTTCACTTTCCCCCAAACCACTTTTTTCCCCAACCCTGGAAGAATTTCTTCTTCTACCCTTGTCGGGGGAGTAAATCTCCAACTTTCTCATTATGGGAAAAGTTTAGAGAAGAGCTGGTGACAATCCTTAAAACATGCAAGTTAGTAGGTTTGCAGACTCCAAGGCATTTCAGCCCTGGAACTATTGCTTACTGCTTCCTCCAGCCCCAGTATGTAGATCTGTCGAAAGGTGGCAAAATAAGGAAATTGCTATAGTAGGGATTGAAATTGCAAGAATTCAAGCCCTACTATAGTAGTAGGCCTGGCATAATCAGGGAGGCTATTATCAGAGCTCTTACATAATGAGATTGCTGCCGTAATTTGTCGCTGCACTACATGACAGCAAAGGGACAAGTAGATTTTTTTTTTTTTTTTACTGGACAATTAGATTTAAGAAGCAACCTTCCCCATGGGCAAGTAGATATTTTATTAAACTCCACACCCCTGGTTCTGCTTATAACAGGATTTATAGTTCAATGTACAGTGCCACATGTATAATAAGAGCTTCATCTTTGTGCCATGAGAAGCATAGTTAGTTATGTCTTAAAATACCGGTGTGGTACACTGTTGTGTTGTGAGTACAGTTGTCATGGGAAGAAGAGCCAGCTCTTGGCTAATCTTCTGAAGTTAAGATGGTTGTTAATGGATCATATGTGTGTGGGTAGTGAATTAAATAGTTTGGCTGCTTGAACAGAAAATAATGTTCCACCCATGTGTTTTTCACACTTGTATTTGGATTGTTAAGGCAGGGAGTTCTTCCTGAGCATAGGTTCCTTTGTTATATGTATTTGGTGATTTTGTTCCTGATGAAGAGTGGTCCTTTGCCATGTATTGCTTTGTGTGTGATATAGTGCAGCTTCAAGGTAGATCTTGTGGCAGGTGGTAACCAGTGTAGGGTCTTCAAGCAAGGGTGGATGTGTGCTTGTGGCTTTACCTCTTAGCATCTAGCAGCATTCTGAATTATCAGTAATCTCATAGTTGACAAAAGAGTGCATTGATAAAGACAATAAGCGTAATCCAGTTCAGATAGGAAAAGAGAGATAGTAGCATGAACATTGTGAGGTAATCCTAAGCGTGCAGTGTTTTTGTTGTCAGAAAGATTAATGTGGCTACCTTATCCACATGTGCTTTCATTGACAGAAGCTTATAAATCAACAACTTTCTCACTATCTGCCAATCAATAATATTCTTCTTTCCTCTCAGTTTGGCTTCTGGGCACGGCACAGCACATAATCAATACTTTTGCCTGTATCCAACCACTTACAGGGATACTGCAGCCTTATCCTCCTTGATATGTCCGCTACATTTGACACCACTTCTCATCAAATTCTTATCCACATACTATTAGAGGTAGAAATTAAAGGGGCAGCCATTTTGTGGATTACCAACTTCTTTGCTGACAGAATGCTGGCTATCAATCTTCTTCTTTTCTCTTCAGAAGCATTGCTGCTGCCTCATGGAGTACCTCTGGTGTCATTATTGAGCCCAACGCTCTTTATCATTTATATGACCCCTCTAACATCTCTGATTTGTAGCTTTGGCTTTGAAGTTCTGTCCTGTGGGGACAACACACAAATCTTGCTATCTCTTACCAACGTGAATCCCTCCATCAAGATGGATTCAGGCAATGCCTTCTCTCGGTAGTGACTTTGATAAATATCACTTGCCTTAAATTGAAATCTGGAAAGACCAAGATTCTGGTCTTGGGGGGAACAGAATGCCACATTGTGGTTGGCCCAGAGATGACTTGTATAACTTGGTGCCATTCTCTCGAGTTGGCTAGGAATTCAGGTGTCAAATTTGGAAACCAACTAATTTTTTGACCTGAAATCACTTTGATTGTGGTGACTTGCTTCTGAATGATTAAAATAATAACGAAAGTGTTTGGGTCCTGTCATAAATGACCGTAAAAAACTGCCAGCTCAATGATTAAACGCTGGTGTAACTTCTGAATATTTAAAGGTAAATAATCACGTTGGAGCCATCATGATCAATTATTCATACCACTGAATGAACTATTTGAGAAAGGATGTTTATTGGCTCATACAGCTTAGTATATCTCACTTTTTATTTTAGAACAGAATTGGTAAATTTCACATTTGTGAAACAATCAAAAACAAATAATACTCATACTCAAAAACAAATAATACTCTCTGAGCAGTACCAACCATGCCCCAAATACACTAAAATCAGTTCACACACCCAATCATATTTCAGGCATACTTCATTAGTACTAGACATACTTCTCCCCATCCAAACCAATTAAAATATGAAATGCTAGGGTCGAAGAACAATCACAAAATATGAGCGGAAGAAAATGTTCATAAACTGATACTAGTGCACACAAAAAATAAATTACATCAGTGTCCTTGACATTATCATATAACTTCACATATATATTTTCTCTCTAGTCTTACGTATAGTGCACATTCACCTAGGTTACTGTTGGTAGCTTGTCACACTCGGAATACTTTACATCGTTCTGCTCATTTTACATCTCTTATGTTTTTTTTTTTTTTTTAATATTTTTTAGGTATTTTTCCTTCCTAACTTTTGGTCTCCTTGCTTCTTAGCTCTATTACCTCATTTCTGTAGGTGGATCTTGAGACATATTCCTCTGCCTCTTCAGACCCATATCCACGTGGTCCTTTCTTTTTCATACTTGGTACAGTATTTTTATGGCACATTATGGTTGCCCCCGTATGAGTTCTCCTTGCGGGATTAAACAGGGATTGCTGGTTCTTCCTCCCTAAGTCTAATGTTGAGTCTATTCAGTATAGGGGCTACACTGTTACCCTTGGAGCAGGGTCAGCTTAGTCTTTCCCTAATGTTGCATAGTCCCAATGGAGGTCTGCTAGGACAATTATCTCTTTTGTTTATCCCAGTGACTTCTCCAGCCTTTGTCATGTGACTGGTCTTTGAAACTTTATACAGCGTATCTCAGTTCATCTTTATGAACCAGCTGACCAGAGGCGGGTTCTTGAACCTTCGTTCTTCGTGAGGGGACCATCAGAACTTATGTACCCCGTTCCCTGTGACTCTTTCTGGCTTACCTCATCCTTTGGATTACAAGCCTGTCTTTTACCCTCGGACCCCCTTATGCTTTCTGTCCCGTGTTCATTACCAGACCGTGTGCCATTCTTATTTTAGCAGCCACCCATTCTCGGGCGCCTTTACTTTGATGTCTCCATCCTAGCTTTGTATGAATTTTTTCGCGGCCTCTGGATGTTGGACAGACCTTCTCGGGATGCGAGGACCTCCTGGCGCCCAGGATGGTCAGTTATTTTCCAAAACAGTATAGTCCTGGGTGGCTTGCGCTCACTGGAGCTGTAGATTCCACCATGGCAATGACCCATATTTGAGCCTGTTATATGTCACTCCGACGGATAGGTTTTGCTTTGTTTTGCCTCATTTCTAGTGCTGACTTGTGCTGACACCGGCGATCGTATATTTTCCCAGTCTTTCCAGGGCTATACTTTATATAAATTGGCACCATTACTTGTATTCTTCTGGAGAGTTGGTCTGTATTACCCTCAAGTACACCCCTTCTTACACAGTTATTGGTTGGGGTCTGCTCCCAAACAGGCCCCTATTTCTGCAGACCTTTCTTCCTGTGACCTAGTTCATATTACCCTAAACTTTCATAGGTCATTTAGCTGCATCCTCTTTTATCCTCCTCTTTTTGGAGTCTCTCGCTAAACCCTGATTGGACCTCAGATCTGTGAGTGCCCCTCTGGAAACAGACGTATCTGATCTGAATGGAACCCTTGTGGGTTCCTCCCTGAGCTTACTTTGTGGCTCCCTTATTTCGCTTCCTACTGCCCTAGGTATGTTCTCTCTGCTTGATCTATAAGATGGCAGTTAGACTACACCCTCTTCACGGCTTATGTGGCTGTCTTTTTATCTCTTAGTGATGCCTACCTTATCTGAGGGGACTCTAGTGTACAACCAATCCCCACTCCACTGCTCCCCTCCAATGTTTTTCTTGATGTATTAGGCAGCCCTGTTTCATCCCATGCTGTGGAGGTAAGTTCCTGAGATGATCCCTTCATGGTGTTGGAGACCTCACATATACCCTTAGGACCCAGATCGAATGTCTTGTCAGCAGCAAGGTGTGATGTATGAAGAGGATTTATGTATTTGCACCCAGTTGGTGGTTGGTATTTAAGGCACTTTAGTTTACTATCTACACACTGGTGTATATTTGTAAGCTTTAACTTTTGTCACTAACTCTAGTTTTGTCTTTTTGTGGCGCAAGTGCAATTACTGTAGCAATATAGTGGTTGTTAAGCCTTTACCTTTGTACAATTGGAGCATAATATTATTAACATTGCAGTATATTGTTATCTTCTATCCGATTTCCTCTCTCAGGGTGGTTCCTCAAACCTTCATCTGCTCGTGTTACTTTTTGCACCCTGAAAAAGGTGGTCTGTACATTGGGACTTAACACCAAAACATGTCAACGCTCCTTGAATGGGTGTCTGAAGACCACAATATGTTTGGAGAGTGTTGAAGAATACTCCGAGTGTTACAAGTTACCAACTATAACAACTTATGTGAATGTGCACTATACGTAAATAGAGACCATAGTGCACCATTGGCTGAGACAAGACAGAAAATATATTCAAAGTTATATGATATCTTTAAGGACATTGATGTAATTTATTTTTTTGTATGCACTCATCAGTTTATTTAAATGTTCTTCTGCTCATTTTGTTATTGGTCTTCGGCCCTAGCATTAAATGTTTTAATTGGTCTGGATGGGGAGAAGTATGTCTAGTACAAATGAAGTATGCCTGTGATATGATTGGATGTGTGAACTGATTTTAGTGTAAGTGGGGAGGGTTGGTACTGTGGAAAGTATTTTGTCATGAGTATTCTTTGTATTCATTACACAAATGTGAAATTCACCAATTCTGTTCTAAAAAGTGAGATATACTAAGCTACATGACCCAAGAAATATATTTCTCAAAGAGTCCATTCAGTGGTATGAATTGTTGATTGTGATGGTTCCAACGTGATCATTTACTTTTAAGTATTCAGGAGTTACAGCAGTGTTTAAATATTTAGCAGGCAGTTTTTTTGTTGTTGTTGTTTTGTTACGTGTTTCTCCTGATCTGCCGCTCTGCATTCTTATTGCCAGAGGCCCTTGTTTGTCTTTGAAGTGATTGGGTTCCTACTCTCCCCAATGCCATAAAGATTGTAGGTCAGGCTCTTATTACATCAAGATAGGTCTGTGTCAACTCTCTATATCTGGGCCTACCATCTTGTCAGATTAGGAAACTTCAACTTGTTCGAAATGCTGCAGCAAGGATCCTCCTTAACTCCGTAACCTCCGCTTCAATTCTGACAAACTCTGGGATTTGCATTGGCTACCTGTTTATAAAAGGATTATGCTTAAACCTCTTTCCTTTGTTCATAGCGCCTTTAATAAGACTGGGCTGTGCAACCCTCAAAATCTTGTCTCTTCCTATTTTCGTTCTAGGAATCTTAGATCTTCTAACTCCAGGCTTTTGTTAACCCCAGGTTTTTGTTAACCCTGAGATAGCGACTGAGTTGTAGGAGAGGTCGGTCCTTTGCGGTTCTCGGTCCCAGAAGGTGGAAACCGAGTCCACCTAAGCTGCATACCATTTTAGATTGCCCTTGCTTAAGCCCAGGACATATTGTTTGGGGACAAGAACAAGTGTCATGTTTATTTTGTCCTTGAGACAAGTAGGCCCAACCGCCTGCAGCACAAAACCTTTGGCTGCCAGTTTACAGGGAAGGGAACTGCCTGCAGTTGAGGTAATATTTGGGTCCATATGTTAATACTTCTCAAATTTGTATTTATGGTTCATCAATGCAAAGCCGTTATTAGGGTGAGCACTCAAAATAAACGTTGTAAGGTCACACTGCACTACTGACAGTAGTTCCAGTAAAAAGAATAGTGAATACACATTTGAAAAGTTTAACAATAAGAGGCTACTTGTAATGCTCCCAGAATCCTCTCTGATTAGATGCAAATATTTGCAGAAGCTTGTAAGCAAGACTGACGATTCTTTGCTTTCAAAATAAAATGTTCACAAAAGCAAGCAAATAGGAAAAAACGTTTTTCTAAGTCATTGTTAAATTTGAGGTACTATTGCTTTGAAGCATCATTTAGTAAAATGTGCTGATGCAAGCTAGTATTTCCAAAAAATATTCATAATGGGAAATCAGTCTAATCATTTTCACAGCAAGATTATGGGAAACATGAAAATAAACAAGCATTGGCGAAACCAACCAATTCAACATTGGTTATCTATCTATTGGTTTTGTGACTGGGTGTCTTGTTTTAACATGGGTTTTATAATACTTTATTGTTGTGGGAGCTGCCAGGCCCTTACCATTGTAACAAACATTAACAAAAACAAAAAAAGTTTTTGGTCTCAAAAAGCACACATTTTCACAGTAGTTCCTGACACTGAAGAAAATTACTTTGTGCGCCAAAATGCCCCTTGTAGAAGAACAGAATGCTGTCACTCACAGTAAAGCCAGCTGATGGATGGAAAGAGCGAGCAATAGAATTTTAATAAAAACAGAATACCTTGGTTAGTAGGTAAAGCTGGGGTGTCTGGCTTGGTGTTTCAATTCACGAGTCTTAAACCCAAGGTCGCAGCCAACTCCTCTACTGGTGCAGCCACCCCTGTAATTTTCCTAGACTGACCCTGGACAGCCCTAGACCTACCCATAGGCTCAACGTGATGGCAGGGCAACAATGAGTCCCTCAGATCATGTTAAATATGGGTTTTACAGTCCCCTGCCATAATTAATTGAGCTCCCCTATTCAACTGGGTCAGCATCTCCACTGTTACTGATTGAGTAGTTATAGGGGCAGATCTTAGTTAAATGTTAACAATGGTCAAGTATTACATCCCTGTGTGAGTAGCAGTTTTGAGCTCAACAGCCAATACTTCCCTACTCTTAGTGGAAATAGCCTTTACAGCTGGAAATAAATCCTGCTGAAATCAGATTACCAAACTGCCTGGAATTCACCCTGCAGGTGAGGGAGCTGAAATCGTGGTCTAAATACGGTTTTGGTTGCCCAAGTTTCATGTAACAATAATATGGTGTTGGTCTATAGAATTACACCATTCTGGATCACCAAGTTTCACTCTAATTCCAGCTACGTTCCATGAGAGTAACTTAATAATATCCCCTGCAGGTGCTCCACTCTGAGCTACAAACTTGGGGTTACAACTCTGCTGCCCCACGTTTATCACCTTCATTTTCTGAGAGCCCTCTTGATTATTGCATTTTGAAACTTTCTCCTCCATAGCGGGCATAAGTGGGGTAAATTCAGTGGGTTATTGACAGTACAAGCCTTCATGCCCCACATGTCTGCCTGCGGCTTTTTGAGTCTTCATTTTATTTTATGAAGGGCACTGCATGTACATCAAAAGGCTGTCAACTCCTGCGCTGACTTGTTATGAATGCACCCATTTAGATAACAATTGTGTCCAAGCCACAGTCCAGCCTACCATAGTTTAACAGTATGATTACTTGCAATTAACTCACAGTAATCCCCCATACATATTCGACAATAATCCCCCACAAAATTTTACTCCTCAAATGCTGGCTTTATGCACTAGTAAACATAATTCATAATTACTTGTCTAACATCTCTTCCTTCGTGATGCTCTAGTCCACTCACTTTATCTATCCCCTTCCTGCTTCTCTACTTCACTCTTCTCAAAACTTCACAGTTTTAAGCCATTCACGCTTCCCACTCATACATTGTCTTGTAGCCACGCCTCTGCTAACAGTCATGCCGTTTATCTGCACATCACCAACCTTTCAAATCTACCAACACCCAATTTCCATATATGTCAAGATAAAACTCCAAAATAGTCAGAATATTGCAAGGGTAATGCTAGTAAATTCTTTCTTTTGACAATTGAACCCCAAGTCTGTCTGCAACAAGTCTTTCTTAATTCCGAAATATTTGACTATTACTCCTTCCCTTTTCAATTTATAGCTATTACAGAACCCTGGATCGATTACAAAAGACACTTCCTCACTAAATGCCCTCCTCACTGATTTTTGGCACTTTTAAATACCCCATGCAGTGACCTAAAGGCACCCATCAATCCACTCATCACTCTTAACTCTTAAATTAATCACAAAAATCCAGAACACCTTACTCGCCAATCTCCTCTCAAATCACTCACCTATAAACTCCAAATATTATTTTTTTGGTTGTTGACACACTCAGGCCATGTCATTGACTCCTAATATCCTTAAACCATGGCTACAGTGACCACACCTCTTGGCAGAATACTACCATATTTGACTTGTAGATGGTCAGTAACCAGCATACTTGGACCACAATATGCAGACCAATCCTTGCTGTTGCTGGTCTGCATTCTGTTGACCAAGTTAGGATAAGATTTAGTACCACAAGACATTGCTTTGCTTTGTTCTCCAGAGATCCTTCAATAATGTTCAGCAGTCACATACATGTTTTGCTCTGCCTGGGCCTCATCAGTACAGTGGCATTCATGAGCCTATAAAGTGCAAGTGAAGAGAAGAAATGAAATAAAAGCAAAGTTATGACAAGTAAGAAAATGGGAAAAATAATCCACTGTAACATGCAGTAAGAGAAGAAGAAATAAAGCCTTGTTCTTTGTGGACCATACATGATACATTCTCCCTCGAAATCTGTAGGAAATTTGCTCTATATATACTATCTCAAAGTGAGAGATAGTGTGCACAGAGTCCAAGGGTTCTCCTTAGAGGTTGATAGTGGCAAAATTAGATAATACTAATGCTCTATTTTGTAGTAGTGTGGTCAAGCAGTAGGCTTATCAGAGGGTAGTGTTAAGCATTTGTTGTACACACATAGGCAATAAATGAGATACACACACTCAAAGACTTAACTCCAGGCCAATATGTTAGGTTTTTATATAGAAAAATATATTTTCTTTATTTTTAGAACCACAAGATTCAAATTTGAAGTAAGTATATAGAATGCAAGGTACTTCACACAGATAAGTATAGAACTTTGATTTAAAACAGTAGTACACCCAGTTTTGGTTAAAATGGCAAATAGCTGTTTTAAAAGTGGACACTGTGCAATAATCAAAACTTCCTCAGAGAGGTAAGTATTGGTTAGTTTTTCAGATAAGTAAAGCACTTAGTCAGTCTCCTGGGACAGTTGGGGGTTCAAGGCAACCCCAAAGCCACAGCACCAGCAACACAGGGCCGGTCAGGTGCAGAGGTCAAAGGAGGGCCCAAAACACATAGGTGCCTATGGAAAACAGGGGTTCTCCGGTTCCAATCTGCTAGCAGGTAAGTACCTGCATCCTCGGGGAGCAGACAAGGGGGTTTTGTAGAGCACTTGGGGGGGGGGGGGGGGGGACACACACAAGCACAAAAACACACCCTCAGCGGCACAGGGGCGGCCGGGTGCAGTGTGCAAAGTAGGTGTCAGGTTTGCCATAGAAAACAATGGAGGGACCGGGGGTCACTCTGGCGATGTATGCAAGGCACAGGGGGGCTTCTCAGGCCAGCCACCGACTGGACTAGGATGAGGGCTGCCTGCTGGTCACTCCTGCACTGGTAGGCGGTTCCTCTCGGGCCTTGGGGCTCCGGGTGCAGTGCTAGGTCCAGGCGTCAGGTTCCTTTGTTACCAGGCAGTCGCGGTCAGGGGGGGCCTCTGGATCCTCTATGCAGGCGTTGCTGTGGGGGTGCAGGGAGGTCGACTCTGGGTGTCTATGTCATTGGAGTTGCCTGGGAGTCCTCTCTGCAGTGTTGGTTTCTCCAAACTCAAGCCGGGGGCGTCGGGTGCAGAGTGTGAAGACTCACGCTTTTGGCAGGAAGTTCGAGTCTCTTTAAAGTTGCTCCTTTGTTGCTGTTTCTGGACAGAGCCGCTGACCTAAAGAGGTTCTTGGTCCTTTAGGTGCAGGTCAGTCCTTTGAGTCCTCAGAGGTCGCTGGTCCTGCTGGATGCGTTGCTGTGCAGGTTCTTTGAGTCTGGAGACAGGCCGGTAGGGCTGGGGCCAAGTCAGTTGTTCTCTCCGTCGTCTCTGCGGGGCTTTCAGGTCAGCAGTCTTATTACTTGTTGTAGGTTGCAGGAATCGATTTCCTGGGTTCAGGGTCGTCCCTAAACACTAAATGTAGGGGTGTGTTTAGGTCTGGGGGGCAGTAGTCAATGGCTATTGTCCTTGAGGGTGGCTACACCCCCCTTGTGCCTCCTCCCTGAGGGGGGGGGGGGACATCCCTATTCCTATTGGGGGAATCCTCCAAAACCAAGATGGAGGATTTCTTAAGGCAAGAGTCCCCTTAGCTCAGGACACCTTACGGGCTGTCCTGACTGGTGGGTGACTCTCCTTGTTTTTCTCATTATCACCTCCGGACTTGCCCCCAAAAGTGGGGGCTGTGTCCGGAGGGGCAGGCATCTCCACTAGCTGGAGTGCCCTGGGGCATTGTAACACGAAGACTGAGCCTTTGAGTCTCACTGCTAGGTGTTAAAGTTCCTGCAGGGGGGAGGTGTGAAGCACCTCCACCCAGTAAAGGCTTTGTTTCTGGCCTCGGAGAGCAAAAACGCTCTTTCCCCCTGGGGTCGGAAACTCGCCTCAGTGGCAGGCTGGCACAGACCAGTCAGTCCTGCACTGAAGGATTGGGTAAAATACAGGGGGCATCTCTAAGATGCCCTCTGTGTGCATTTTTTAATAAATCCAACACTGGAATCAGTGTGGGTTTATTATTCTGAGAAGTTGATACCATAATTCCCAGTGTTCAGTATAGCCATTATGGAGATGTGGAGTTTGTTTTGACAAACTCCCAGACCATATACTTAATATGACCACGCTGTACTTACAATATCTAATACTAGACTTAGACACTGTAGGGTCATACTGCTCATGCAGCTATGCCCTTACCTGTGGTGTAGTGCACCCTGCCTTAGGGCTTTAAGGCCTGCTAGAGTGGTGACTTACCTATGCCACAGGCAGTATTTTGTGTGCATGGCACCCTGAGGGGGATGCCATGACGACTTTGCCTTTTTCTTCCCACCAACACACACAATCGGCAATGGCAGTGTGCATGTGTTAGGTGAGGGGTCCCTTGGGGTGGCACAACACATGCTGCAGCCCTTAGGGACCTTCCCTGGTCACAGGGCCCTTGGTACCACTGGTACCTTTTACAAGGGACTTATCTGTGTGCCAGGGGTGTGCCAATTGTGGAAACAATAGTACATTTTTAGTGAAAGAACACTGGTGCTGGGGCCTGGTTAGCAGGGTCCCAGCACACTTCTTATTGAAGTCAGCATCAATATTAGGCAAAAAGTGGGGGCTAACTGCAACAGGGAGCCATTTTCCTACAAAAACCCATTCACAAGGGATTTCATTGTCGAGAAGATGCTGAGGGTGCTTACATTCTTACACTGGTATTGGGGGTGGGCAGTCCCCTGGAAGCTCAAACCAGACTTCAGCCAGAGGTCTTGCTCTGGCTCAGCTTGAATGAGGTCCTGTTGAAACCTCAAGCCCAAAACGAGCCGAGCTATCAAAAGATTTCATGTGGCTTATTGGTTACAAATGCCAACCATGTAATGTAGTGAATCAAGTTTGAAGTCTGGACTTGGCTCTGCATCCTGTTAATCCTGGCAATTTTTCCTGTGTCATAAAATAACCTATAAAGTAGTCTGCATTGCAAACCTTGACCACAGCAATACAAGTGATGAATTGTTGTTGTTATTATTTTTTTTATTTTTTTACAGGGGAGGAGTGGCCCCTTAGGGAAAGGGTCGCTCCCCAAGGAGGGCAAATTTATTTTAGGCCATTTCTGCCTCCCTTTGGGGAAGATCAGCATATTTTTATCAGGCCAGTCTGCCCCCATGGGGGACAGAAACCACTAGACACCAGTGAACTTTTTTCATTTTTTTTATTTATTTTTATTTTACAGGAGGGGAGCGACCCCTTAGGCAAGGGTCACTCCCCTGAAAGCCAAATTATTTTAGGCCATTTCTGCCCCCTTTGGGGACAGATCAGCCTATTTTTATTAGGCCAGCCTGCCCCAAAGGGGGCCAGCAACCACTTAGGCACGAGAGAGAGACATTTTTTTTTGTGGGGGTGGAGGGCAGCCCCTTGGGCAAGGGTCGCTCCCAATGGGGCACATTACTGTTGGCCATTTCTGTCCCCCTTTGTGGCAGATCAGCCTATTTCTGTAAGGCCCATCTGCCCCTAAGGGGGGCAGAAAACTCACCAGACAATACCCCCACCCCAAATAAATAGGGACAAAGATGTTCTGCCCACCAGTGGGCAGATGGGGCAATTACCCCCCCCCCATCCACTCCCCAGGAGGGGGGCAGAAAGTCTACTAGATGCCAGGGAATAAAAAATATAAAAAAATTGTGGGGTATGGCTAGCACCCAGTATGGACAGGGTTATGCCCCCACCCCAACTAAAGGGGGTAAAAGTCTTTCAGCTCCCCCCGCACACTAAAAGATCTTATCCCAACGGCAAGCAAGAGGACATTTGATTAATTTGGGTTTTGGTTTTACATTTGGGCCACGAGAGCTTGTCTGACTCTCAAAATCGTCCCACTTAGAATGGCGAGGGCTGCACATTTTGGACTTTGGGACGCTGCCATGTAGAGAAATATGCAAAACCTAGACACATCTGAAAACTAAACATTTGGGTGAGTCTAGGGTGGTGTGCTTCACATGCGCCTGCACCAATTTAACACCCACAATGCCCTGCAAACCTCCAACTTTGCTTGAAATCACACATTTTCCACACAGTTTTGTGATGGAACCTTCCGGAATCTGCAGGAATCCACAAAATTCCTACCACCCAGCATTGTTGCATCTATACCGATTAAAAATTCTGCCCCTATTGTCAGCCTAAAATGTTTTTTTTCAAACTGCCCTTTCAGACCGGCTTTGGTTCCCCCTCAATTTCAGCATGTTTTTGCCTCTTTCCTGTTACAGGCACTTAGATCCATGTACAGAAGTGAGGTATCATTTTTATCGGGAGGCTGATGGGAACGTTGGGTGGTATGAAATTTGTGCCCGTGCAGTGATCCCACACATAAATGTGGGGAAAATGTGATATATATATATATATATATATATACAGGGAGTGCAGAATTATTAGGCAAATTAGTATTTTGACCACATCATCCTCTTCATGCATGTTGTCTTACTCCAAGCTGTATAGGCTCGAAAGCCTACTACCAATTAAGCATATTAGGTGATGTGCATCTCTGTAATGAGAAGGGGTGTGGTCTAATGACATCAACACCCTATATCAGGTGTGCATAATTATTAGGCAACTTCCTTTCCTTTGGCAAAATGGGTCAAAAGAAGGACTTGACAGGCTCAGAAAAGTCAAAAATAGTGAGATATCTTGCAGAGGGATGCAGCACTCTTAAAATTGCAAAGCTTCTGAAGCGTGATCATCGAACAATCAAGCGTTTCATTCAAAATAGTTAACAGGGTCGCAAGAAGCGTGTGGAAAAACCAAGGCGCAAAATAACTGCCCATGAACTGAGAAAAGTCAAGCGTGCAGCTGCTACAATGCCACTTGCCACCAGTTTGGCCATATTTCAGAGCTGCAACATCACTGGAGTGCCCAAAAGCACAAGGTGTGCAATACTCAGAGACATGGCCAAGGTAAGAAAGGCTGAAAGACGACCACCACTGAACAAGACACACAAGCTGAAACGTCAAGACTGGGCCAATAAATATCTCAAGACTGATTTTTCTAAGGTTTTATGGACTGATGAAATGAGAGTGAGTCTTGATGGGCCAGATGGATGGGCCCGTGGCTGGATTGGTAAAGGGCAGAGAGCTCCAGTCCGACTCAGACGCCAGCAAGGTGGAGGTGGAGTACTGGTTTGGGCTGGTATCATCAAAGATGAGCTTGTGGGGCCTTTTCGGGTTGAGGATGGAGTCAAGCTCAACTCCCAGTCCTACTGCCAGTTCCTGGAAGACACCTTCTTCAAGCAGTGGTACAGGAAGAAGTCTGCATCCTTCAAGAAAAACATGGTTTTCATGCAGGACAATGCTCCATCACACGCGTCCAAGTTCTCCACAGCGTGGCTGGCAAGAAAGGGTATAAAAGAAGGAAATCTAATGACATGGCCTCCTTGTTCACCTGATCTGAACCCCATTGAGAACCTGTGGTCCATCATCAAATGTGAGATTTACAAGGAGGGAAAACAGTACACCTCTCTGAACAGTGTCTGGGAGGCTGTGGTTGCTGCTGCACGCAATGTTGATGGTGAACAGATCAAAACACTGACAGAATCCATGGATGGCAGGCTTTTGAGTGTCCTTGCAAAGACAGGTGGCTATATTGGTCACTTATTTGTTTTTGTTTTGTTTTTGAATGTCAGAAATGTATATTTGTGAATGTTGAGATGTTATATTGGTTTCACTGGTAATAATAAATAATTGATATGGGTATATATTTTTCTTTGTTAAGTTGCCTAATAATTATGCACAGTGATAGTCACCTGCACACACAGATATCCCCCTAACATAGCTAAAACTAAAAACAAACTAAAAACTACTTCCAAAAATATTCAGCTTTGATATTAATGAGTTTTTTGGGTTCATTGAGAACATGGTTGTTGTTCAATAATAAAATTAATCCTCAAAAATACAACTTGCCTAATAATTCTGCACTCCCTGTATATATATATATATATATATATATTTTTAGCTAAATTTGAGGCTTGTCGAGGATTCTGGGTAAGAAAACACTGGGCATCCAAGTCACACCTCCCGAGACTCCCTTGGGTGTCTATTTTTCAGAAATGTCTGGGTTTGGTAGGTTTTCCTAGATGGCTGCTGAGCCCAGGACCAAAAACGCAGGTGTCCACAACATCCCACACCTCCCCTCCCCCGCTCGCAAAAACAGGTAGTTTTGTATTTGATAATTTTGATGTGTCCACCTACTGTTTTGGGGCTTTTCATGTCACGGGCACTAGGCCTACCCACACAAGTGAGGTACCATTTTTATCAGGAGGCCCAGGGGAATGCTGGATAGAAGGAAGTTTGTGGATCCCCTCAGATTCCAGAACTTTGCAGCACTGAAATGTGGGGAAAAAGTGTTTTTTTTTTTTGTGCCAAATTTTGAGGTTTGCAAAGGATTCTGGGTAAAAACCTGGTGAGAGCGCCACAAGTTACCACATCATAGGTTCCCATAGGTGTCTAGTTTTAAAAAATGCACCGGTTTGGTAGGTTTCCCTAGGTGAGGCCAAAATCCACAGCTGTGCACTTTGCAAAAAACAGGTCAGTTTTCTTTGGGAAAAGGTTGTGTGCATGTTGTGTTTTGGGGCATTTCTTGTTGCATGCACTAGGCCTACCCACACAAGTGAGGTACCATTTTTATTGGGAGACTTGGGGGAATGCTGGGCGGAAGGAGATTTGTGGCTTCTCTCAGACTCAAGAACTTTCTGTCACTGCAATGTGAGGAAAAAGTGTATTCCCTCCCTCCCCCCCCCCCCCCCATATTTTGAGGTTTGCAAAGGATTCTGGGTAACAGGACCTGGCAAGAGCCCCACAGGTCACCCCGTTCTGAATTCCCCTAGGTGTCTAGTTTTTAAAAATGTTTAGGTTTGCTAGGTTTCCGTAGGTGCAGCCGGTGGTAGAGGCCAAAATCCACAGCTAGGCACTTTGCAAAAAACACGCCAGTTTTCTTTGGGAAAATGCGATGTGTCCATGTTGCGGTTCCTGTCGCGGGAATTAGGCCTACCCACACAAGTGAGGTACCATTTGTATCGGGAGACCTGGGGGGAACACAGAATAGAAGAACAAGTGTTACTGCCCCTTGTCTTTGTCTACATTTTTTCCTTCCAAATGTAAGACAGTGTGTAAAAAGATGTCTATTTGAGAAATTCCCAGTAATTCATATGCTAGTATGGGGACCCCCGGAATTTAGAGATGCGCAAATAATCACTTCTTCTCAAAACCTCATCTTGTGCCCATTTTGGAAATACAAAGGTTTCCTTGATCCCTATTTTTCACTCTTTATATTTCTCCAAATGAATTGCTGTGTACCTGGTATACAAAGAAAACACACTTCAAGGTCAGCTCCCTTATTGGCTCTGGGTACCTAGGGTTCTGGATGAACCTACAAGCCCTATATCCCCGCAACCTGAAAAGTCCAGCAGACGTAACGGTATATTGCTTTCAAGAATCTGCTATAGCTGGAAAAAGTTATAGAAGAAAACGTTGACAGAAACTGCTCTTTTTTTTTTTTTTCCACTTCAATTTCAATATTTTGTTTTCTTTTAGCTGTTACATTCTGAAGGAAAACCTTGAATGAACTACACAAATGACCCGTTGCTGAATCCGGATTTTTGTCCACTTTTCAGAAATGTTTAGCTGTCTGGGATCAAGCATTCGTTCACACCCATTTCTGTCACTAACTGGAAGGAGGCTGAAAGCACAAAAAATAGTAAAAATGGGGTATCTCCCAGTAAAATGCCAAAATTGTGTTGAAAAATGTGGTTTTCTGATTCAAGTCTGTCTGTTCCTGAAAAGCTTGGAAGATTGTGATTTTAGCACCGCAAACCCTTTGTTGATGCCATTTTCAGGGGGGAAAAACACAAGCTTTCTTCTACAGCCCTTTTTAACAAACTTTTAGCTGTATTTTGGCTAATTTCTTGGTCTCCTCCAGGGGAACTCACAAACTCTGGGTACCTCTCGAATCCCTAGGATGTTGGAAAAAAAGGACACAAATGTGGCGTGGGTAGCTTATTTTGACAAAAAGTTATGAGGGCCTAAGCGCAAACTGCACCAAATAGCCCAAAAAAGGCTTGCCACAGGAGGGGAAAATGTCATATTTGTTTGTCCCTCTTTATTTTTATTGAGGAAAATTGGCTGAAACCCCTCTTTTTGAACTTTAATGTACTCTTAGAATGTCAAGCTCTGGAAGCATTGTTTAACCCTCCGAATGAAATATTCTGTTTTAGGATTTTTTTCAATTTTTTAAGGCATTTTTAAATTTATATTGATTGTTTCTATTTGTAGGAGGTTTTATTTTTAGAATGTAGTCATTTAAATGGATGTAAGAAGTTTATATGTTGTTGCACTAATAACGTAAATTAAGTGGGTTGTGATATGGATGCACTTTATTTTGTAAATAATATGAACTATGATGTAGATTTTATCTAATTGATTTTGTATTGTCTCTTATGAATTGTATTGTTTATATGAACCTCCTTGGAGTTCTAAAACATGAATAAATAAAATGAATTGAATTGTATAACAAAAGAGCACCATGATGTGGCCAGTGCTGACCGTGAAAGGCAGTGACCCGTTTTCTTAGTATGGGATTGGATATGGGACCTAAAAGGTCATGCAGAGCAGGGAGTTCAGCTCCGTCTGCATCTTTGTAACATCTTGAACCCCACTGGCACCAATGTTTGTGTGTTTTTTTTATTTTTTTATTTTTTTTATGGAAATGGGGTCAAGCAACTAAGGGGCAGGAGATTAAAATGGATGGGCCAAACAATATACAGGGGACGGGCGAGCAGACTGGATGAGCAAAACTGCAGGGGGATGGTGGGAGGATTTAGGACAAACAACCGAGTGAGAGGTTGAAAAGAGGAAGTTGGTGCAAGTAAAAGGAAGAACAGTATCTTTGAAAGCAGCAAGTAGAGGGTCGACACTGGGCAAGGGAAGCAGTACCTGAGCCTTGCTCCATAGTAGGGATATAACACAAAGAGGAAGTGAATCGCACACTTGCTGGCCGAAGAGAAGCAAGGAAATGAGAGTAACAATGAAGCCAACCATTTGTAAGCAATGGGCAGGCTCTAAGCCCCCCTGTAAGTAAACAAAATGTCTTGCAGTGTAAAGTGAGATCTTAAGTGCAGGGTTTCTGGGGGACAGAGAGGACAGAGGGGATAAAGTGTTTAAAGAAACCAAGGTGCCTGCTAAACATACTGAATGGCAAAAAATAACCAACAGGGGCCCCAAAACTTTAGGGACACAAGGGTGAAGGCAGGAGAGCGTTTAAGGAATGGGTGTGGACGTGCTCAAACTGAGGGGAAACCATGCCGTCATTACCACGCAGGTAAGTATTTATACTTTTAATATGCAGTCCTTTACCACGCAGGTAAGATTTTTTTTTTTAATACCACACTTTCTATGTTACTTTAACAATAAGCGAATTTAGAGTTTAAGGATGGCTAGAGGTAAACTGAGATGAGGGTGACTTGAGGTTTACGGGGTGGGTGGAGGTAAAATAAGTTGAGAGTGGCTTAAGGGCTCTGGTGGGTAGAGGGAGAGAGAGAGGTAAGGGTGACTTGAGGACTCGGTGGGTAAAGGTGAGGGTGACCTGAAGGTTATGGGGAGGGTAGAGGCAAAGGAAGGTGATCGTGACTTGAGGATTCAGGGGTGGGTGGAGGTAAAGGGAGGTGAGCGCGACTTGAGGATTCAGGGGTGAGAGGAGGTAAAGGGAAGTGAGCGTGACTTGAGGATTCAGGGGGGTTGGAGGTAAAGGGAGGTGAGCGTGACTTGAGGATTCAGGGGTGGGTGGAGGAAAAGGGAGGTGAGCGCGACTTGAGGATTCAGGGGTGGGTGGAAGTAAAGGAAGGTGAGCGCGACTTGAGGATTCAGGGGTGAGTGGAGGTAAAGAGAGGTGAGCGTGACTTGAGGATTCAGGGGTGGGTGGAGGAAAAGGGAGGTGAGCGCGACTTGAGGATTCAGGGGTGGGTGGAAGTAAAGGGAGGTGAGCGTGACTTTGAGGATTCAGGGGAGGTGAGCGTGACTTTGAGGATTCAGGGGAGGTTGGAGGTTAAGGGAGGTGAGCGTGACTTGATTCAGGGGTGGGTGGAGGTAAAGGGAGGTGAGCGCGACTTGAGGATTCAGGGGTGGGTGGCGGTAAAGGGAGGTGAGCGTGACTTGAGGGCTCAGGTGGCTAGAGGTACGTAGAGGTGAGGATGACTTAATGGCTCAGGGTGACTAGAGGTAAAGACAAGTGAGAATGACGTGATGGTTCGGCAGTGGCTACAGGTAAGGGGAGGTAGCTCCTAGCAATGCAGTAGTGCTAGCAGTGCAGAGCCTTAAGTTAGTAAACATACATAGTTACTGCATGAATTGGACCACGAGGACAGAATAAAAGCTCTTTTGGAAGGAGGTTGGAAGTAGGGGTGTTCAAAATGCGCATTAATGCCAAAAACAAACCGACATTTAGTGCTGTATTTTACCGCAAAATGCATCCTCACAGCAACACATTTTGCTTTATAGAATGCTGCCGAAACGCTAGTACCTCAAACCGGAATCGTTTTCTTGTCTTTCGTGTTGATGGAGCTATTTCTTTTCTTGCAAACAGCTTGTTATTATGCACTGTGACATAATAGTGTAATTTTGGTAATTTCACTTAGCAGATGTAACATGAAAGTTCTGACATAATGCAAGATTACGCTAGCATAATGGAAATTAAGCTCAGGCCTGGCTGAAAGGAAGCCATGACCTCAATGGACGTTTGTAAAGTTTAAGTTATCCAGCAATTTATTTTTCCTGATGGGGATATGGACGAGGAAAAGCAATTGTATCCCCAACAATGAGTATTTACTTTCCTATTTTAATTAAGTTGAGCATGTGTGTTTCTTTTTAAGTACAACCATAGGAAGGGGACTTCGAGCAGAACGTGGTTATTTCGATAAACGTAATAAAACCAATTTAGACTGTGACATGTGAGAAATTATTAAACTGAAAAAGCACTTGTGAAACAGCTGCAGGTCATGCGCTTCTGTTTATAGCTGGGATGCATATGTGTGCAAGCTATTTTTATTTTGATTTCACCCCTTCCTGAGTCACAAAGTAATTTGGGTTTTTGTTTAATAGGTCACTGAAACTATAGGTAGTGTGGCGGGTGTTTTGCCTTGTAGCAGCATTCTTTGATGTGAACTGAGAAGCAAAGGTGGTCCTAATCTCAAGGGGCAATTACTTTTGAGTTCAAGCCAGTAACCGTTGAAGGTCCTAAACACCACTACGTAGCTAAAATCGAAAAACATTTTCTTTCCTGAATACCTTAAACTTAGCTCTTCAAGCTTTATGCTCCTGGCTGATTCTGAGTTCTCACCGAGATAACACAGACTAATCTCTCAAATTCAGAGACCTACGTATTAAAAAGCCAGTCAACGTGGCTATTGCTTTAGTCGAACAAGGACTGCTGGCATATTTTCCCTGAAGACTTACATGCCATACCTATGGTCCACATCAAGACCTAACCAGTTTGGGAGCACGCCCACCAGGCAATGATTGATTAATCACTTTAGCGGAAGAAAGGTTGTATGAAGCATGCTTTTCCTCACCCCACATAACCTTATAATTTTGCCATGCATGACAGTGAGGCCATGTGTCAAAATCACCCATCACACCCAATCTTCCAACGTAGGACATACAGTGCCAAACTCTCCCAACCAAACAAACAGGTATGACTGTAATCTCTCCAGCGGTTTAAGCACTCGGATACCACACTGCTAGAAGTTGCTCACTACATACATGATTGATAGTCTTACATGTAGAGCTTTATAGGGACTGAACAGGCATATTTGAAGTGCTCACATGTGGTTAATATATTACAGGAAAGAAGAATTGTGGTGTTTTTTTTTTTTTGGCAGGTGCTTCACATTGTCATAGTTTCATTTTTACATAGACATCTGGAAAATGTTGCATTTTTCTTTGCCTTAGAAATCCTGTTAATGACTGTTATGAGGATGGAAGTTTTCAGCGAAATTTGTAGACCTCATTTAGTCACAAATTCAACATTTTTCTGTAACAATATGTCCACCTCTTATTTGTGGTGTCTTTCCAATATTGAATTATATGATCATTTATAATTAGTTGCAAAAAATATGTGGGATATTTGCAGGTAATTTGGTTTACCTTTCATTCCAAACCCAATGCCCAAGGTGAATACCATACTGAGTGCCCATGTTTAGTGGGTATGCGTTTGCATCATTTTTCAAACCGTGTTTTTTAAATGATCAGAATATTGATAACAGTGGCAGTGATCATGCTTTTTGGGATGACCGATCCAGAATCTCTCCTTTTCTGACATTGGTGGCTGATGTTCAGGTCCTCCTTTTTCCCTATCTGTTGAACCAGGAAGGAAACCTCTATGACCAGCACCTGTGATTACCGTAAAGTAATGGTTTGTCTTATTTCAGTAGTTCATGGTTTGCCCTCTGGCCTTTTGGTGACCTCCCCATCCCTTGATTTAGAGTTCAGGCTTCATATTGCAGGCTAGGATCACTAGTATGAGGACAGTGTCTGAATCTTGTTTTAGGATCAGAAATTGTAAGTTCTCGTTTTAATCATTTTAATGAAGGTGAACCATACATGGCATTCATAG
This sequence comes from Pleurodeles waltl, assembly GCF_031143425.1. Classification (NCBI taxonomy): domain Eukaryota; kingdom Metazoa; phylum Chordata; class Amphibia; order Caudata; family Salamandridae; genus Pleurodeles; species Pleurodeles waltl. The sequence goes on from NC_090438.1 coordinate 569,408,688, forward strand.
TTTGGCAGTCTCCATGCTTCTGTGCAGGTGGGTTTAATAGAATGGGCCTATTGATGTTTGCATTTGTAAAGGAATTGGCAGATGGATGGATGAGTTGTAAAGACTAGTTGGCTTGGGGCAGTAGCTTCCATGTGAATATTAAATTAAATTAGAACATTGGAATACTGGGGGCTCCATTGAAGACAATGGAGTGCTGCGGGCTTTTACTGGCCGGTAAAAGCCCGCAGCGCCAACATTCCAATGTTCGCTTTGTTCACAGCAGCAGCTGTGAACAAAGCCTCACGGAGCCCGAGGGGATTTTAATCCCCTCGGGCTCCGTGAACATTTTTTTTTTTAATATAACATTCTGCCCTGAGTGGCAGAATGTTCTAATAGCCTTAGAACCCGCCGTAGCGGGCTCTGCCGGCTATGAAAGTCCCTCTCCCTTGTTAAATGCCCTCTCCTTCGGCTCGGGCATTTAACGCGGAGAGCGAGCCTTTAATAGCCGGTAGAGCCCTCTACGGCGGGTTCTAAGGCTATATTAAAACATTGGAATGTTAGGAGCTCTATTGGAGACAATGGAGCGCTCTGGACTTTTACTGGCTGGTTAAAGCCCAGAGAGTTAACATTCCAATGTTCTTTGTTCACAGCAATAGCTGTGAACAAAGGTCTCCCGAAGCCCGAGGAGATTTCAGTTTCCTCTGGCTCGTGAGGGCTTTGTTTTATTTTTTAGAACATTCTGCCCTCTTTTGGCAGAATGCTCTAATAACCTTATAGCCCTTTCTAGCTGGGCGATACTGGCAATTAAAGTCCCTCTCCCTTGTTAAAGGCCTTCGTCTTTGGCTCAGGCCTTTAACGCTGGAGCGGGCTTTTAATATAACCTTAGAACCCGCCGTAGCGGGCTCTACCGGCTATTGAAGGCCTGCTCCCCGCGTTAAATGCCCGAGCCGAAGGTGAGGGCATTTAACAAGGGAGAGGGACTTTAATAGCCGGTAGAGCCCGCTACGGCGGGTTTTAAGGCTATTAGAACATTCTGCCACTCAGGGCAGAATGTTCTATTAAAAAAAAAAAAATGTTCACGGAGCCCGAGGGGATTAAAATCCCCTCGGGCTCCGTGAGGCTTTGTTCACAGCTGTTGCTGTGAACAAAGCGAACATTGGAATGTTGGCGCTGCGGGCTTTTACCGGCCTGTAAAAGCCCGCAGCACTCCATTGTTTTCAATGGAGCCCCCAGCATTCCAATGTTCTAATGGAAGAGAGAATTCGGTTTGGCAGAGAACAGAGGCCTGGCGATATGTAGAATAATGCACCAGAAACCAAAAAAGGGTCCAGTTGGGATTAATATACCTGAAAATGTTGCATAGAAACAATGACAAACCATATTGAAAGGAAGCGCTCTGGACTTTTACTGGCTGGTTAAAGCCCAGAGAGTTAACATTCCAATGTTCTTTGTTCACAGCAATAGCTGTGAACAAAGGTCTCCCGAAGCCCGAGGAGATTTCAGTTTCCTCTGGCTCGTGAGGGCTTTGTTTTATTTTTTAGAACATTCTGCCCTCTTTTGGCAGAATGCTCTAATAACCTTATAGCCCTTTCTAGCTGGGCGATAGTGGCAATTAAAGTCCCTCTCCCTTGTTAAAGGCCTTCTTCTTTGGCTCAGGCCTTTAACGCTGGAGCGGGCTTTTAATGGCCGGTATAGCCTGCTACGGTGGGCTCTAAGTCTATAAAAGAGCTTAAGGTTTACCAGTTAATCCTTCAGGATGTCCTTTAAAATATTTTACTTTAAGTAAATCTTGTTAATTAAACTCTAAAGTGGCATACGTGTATCTAAAATCTGTATATACTATCCTTATTTTCTTATTTGTTGGCATGGGGATATTCCCTGTATAGTATACAGGGGTGTTCTCCTGCTGTGAGTGCCCAACTTTATGTCTGCATTTGTATCCTGACTTTTATTGTGGCGCAAGTCTTGCACTAATCCAAGCGTGTGTGCAGAGGCCTTAGCCTGTCCCTGACTAGGTGCATTCCTGTGACTAGTAGGGCAATAACAAGCATGCCATAATAGTGGACATAGCACATGAGCATATAGCACATGAAATTAAGGATGCTGCATATTGTGTTTTAGGAATTGATAGCATGACCAGCCATTTTTTCTGTGTCGCTTGGTTCCACTGTTTGAATGCTCAAAGCCCTATGACATCCTGCATGCACGTAGAGTGTGTGTGCGTTGCTTGTAGCACATGTGCATTTTTACGATTCTGTGTGTGTCTGAGTGTTGAAGTCTGTGAAATCGCTTTAGGATGTCACTGGCTTGATGGGACAAAACATGAGGATGGCTACGGCTTTCCCAGACAGTGGAAGTGTATTGCTTCTGATCCTTTACTTGGAGGATAGAGATCTAGACACTGCAGTGAAGAGGATGGAGACGTGGCTATCTTGAGTCAATCTATGTAGTAGACTTTTGTCTAGGGGTTACTGAGTAGTTCTTTTTGCACACTGTCATTTGGTTGATAGTGCTGGTGAGCAGTGGGCCTACAGTTTCTGGCAAGCTGGGAACGGATGTTCCTAGGTGAGGTCTTTCCTTTTGTCTGCCCCTGATTACTGCTTCAGAGATGCTCCTAGCAGCTAGATGAGGACACCTCACACTTCATTGTAGCTTGGTTGTGGATGGATACGTTTGAAGACAGCCCAAGTGCCATCTGCTATGAGAAGTATTCCTCTACACAAAGGCTGTGTCTGGTGAGCAGCCTGAGAAGGACACTTGAAAAAGAACCATTCCAAATCTGCCCTGAAGACTTTTAGACAGTGGATTCACACCCCCTGTTTAAAAAATGAGTAACAAAACATGGTGCCCAAAATACCCCTCTTTGTTCCAGTTCCAAGCCCTCCATGTCCAAGGAAGATGGTGCTCAGCAGTGTACTGGTACTGCTTTTTGACAAAGGTTGGTGTTTGTCTGACAGTCCGTTTCACAGAGGTTGGATGACATCACCTGAATTCCTCATTTAATGTTGGAGGAGTTGAGAGTCTGCCTAGAGGTTTGCAGTGAAAGGGAAGGAGTCTACCTGACACTGCAGGAGGAGAGATCATCTAGAAGAGATGCCTAGCATGTCCCAGGACCGAGGACACCCAGTGAAAGCAGAATGCCCAAAAGCAAGGCCAGGAACGACCAGTGCTGCAGAGGGCCCCACTGCTCTCTTAGGAAGGTTGCTGACAGGCACCACTGCAAGCCTTTGTGATTGCCATGGCCTGATCAGAACTATACCTGCCAGGGTGACTATATAGTCCCCATTGGGCCTGAAACTGCCTGGGTGACTGGGTCAGCCTAGTCGTGGCTGCAACTGTGTCGGTGAAAGTCTGATTGAGACAACAATTGCCATAGGGACTGATGACTCGGTTAGGGCCTGTACCTACTTTGGCCACATAACCCAGTTTGGGCTACCCTTCTTTCTGTGGCCAGATGGGCTGTAGTAGCTGGGGCTGCAGGAGCTATTGCTGCACTTGCACACAAGCCCCAAAGCAGCCACTCACCTCTTCTCTCCGCCAAACTGAGTCTAGGTGGCCCGTTCACCAAAAGGCAGGCCACACTTGCCTTCATCCAAGCCCCTAAGATTGCCTTCAATCGCCGTCGGTCTTCGCTTTCAGGACACATCAAGTTATCAAGTTAATCAAAATAGATATTGTCATTATCACACCTCTGATAGATCCATGTTCTACATGGACACTTAGCAAAAATAATTTTTTACAATCTATCACTAAATATGTCCACATTTCATACTGTTTCCAAAGTACAAGTGGATACATTGTAATAGAGGTTTCTTTCTTCCAAAACCCATACTAAACTAACCGTGGTATGTCTTTTTTGTATTTTAAATAAAACACAGTTTATGATAAACCTAAATACTAACATATCAGTTTCCTATTCATACTGCTCCATAGCTTTTAAGGCAACCCAAAATTGGATAATAAAATTTGAATGAGAAACAACCTTTATTTAATGCAACAACATAGAATGACTAGACTTTTCCCTTGTGAATTTTTTTAAAACGTGTTTTAATTCATTTTATTTATTAAAGAGTATCAGCGCAAGTTACAGAGTTTGTTATGAATCCTATACTTTCTGATACATAGTTTAGTAATATCATAATTGCCCGTCTTGTGGTATAGGTCGAACAGCTTTCATTCCAATCAATTAAACCATAAAACAACCTAGAACGCCCTTCATGTGACCCCTAACCCACCCCCATTAATCCTTCATGTCCGGTCTATCCTCCCAGTAAGCCAATATTAAATAAAGGTGCTTGCAGTCATGGTTCATTCTGTTATTGTGGTTATGTAGTGGGTTGCAGATAAACCCCCCCCCCTTCCCTTCCACTGTTTCTGTACCCTCATGTTGATCAATTAGTGTCCTGTTCTTGCGACGTAGGTGCCTCAGTCACCACCTCAGCATATGAGAGCTGGGTCCTAGTCATCTGGGCCTTTTTGTCATGCCTAGTCCTCCGCAAGTGTATCTTTTCTGCCCCAGCCCACTCCGCAATATCTGTCTCCCACCCAAGTCTTGTGGGGGGCCTGGAGCTACACCATTGCATGGCGATAGTGTTTTGCCACCACAAGGCCCAACATAGTGTAACACCTACTACGTTTCTTGGCAGGGTTCTGTGGAAGTAGACCTAACATACATTTTTCGATCTCCAATGAAACCCACCATCCCGTGATGGCTTTTAACTGGGGAAGTATTTCTTTCCTGATATTTTGTATAATGGGGCAGCTCCATGCCAGATGGAGGAAATCGGCTTCTCCCTCCCGCATTTGGAATATGTATGATCTTGGTGGGGTAGATAGTGTGTAGTCGCCTAGGGGTGAGTTATGCCATATATATATATGAAGTTGTATTGTACAAGTTTAAAGCTTGCCCCAGCTGCCACTTCTTTGACCCCCAAATATATTTTGCTATAGTCCTTAGGGGTTAGTTCTTTTCCCAGGCTCTCATGCCACGTCTTCTCCACCAGCAGGGATTAGTTTATCTGCACACCAAGTTTGGTACAGGTGGGTTATGAGTATGCATCCCCGCAGGCATGTTGAGCAGAAATCTCGGAGATCAATGTCCACGCATGCGCGACGGTCGAAATAGAGAGAGAGAACAGAGTTTTCTAGGCAATGCTCTTCTGGCCTTCTTCGGAGGCCAGGACCAACATCAGCAATATAAATCTACGCGTTCCCCAGCGATCGGACCATAATATGAACACGCTCCTATGCTGAGGTAAGCACAAGGTATAATTATGCAAACCGGACCCACAAAGGGGAATGGGTCAAGCGCGAAAAAGTGTGTGTGCTAGTTTCATTAGATACAAAGGAAGACCCTTTAAAGATTGCTGCCCAGCCCCGCTCTCTCTCCACGGGCCTAATCAATAAACATACAGAAACAGCAAATATCAATCAAAAAGTTGTGAGTACTTATATTCGGCTGCACAGCAGCAAAGAAAGAGGAAGGACTTTAGAGTCTGTGATATTTATAGAGAGAGCCGGCCTGAGATTGGGCATGCTAGGACTACAAGTGCTGTTGAAATATGTAGTTTTGGTTTTCTTAAAGTTTACTGAAAGCTGTAGAAATTTCAGTAAAGAAACAGAATCATAATCCAAAGCCTCTGGTCCTGACATAAAATCCAGACATTGTTAGCTAGTGTGGTGTGAGCAAAGATAAGTTAGTCAGCAGTTCCTGTATCCACAGTTTGCCAGCTTGGCTCAGCAGATAAAAAAATCATGCCCTAAAGTGTAGTTTGGTTGAAAGATGTTTTTCAGGGCAGCATCAATCTACCGTCTTGATTTACAAATGTTTTTATTATGCTGGATATTTTTGTGGTCTTTTTCATATACCCTCTTCTCTTCCATTTGCTCATGTCTAATCTTTTGTTGGTCGATTGTTCCTTTCTTTACTTCGCGTCCTCGTGTTTATGTTTTGTGATTTTCTTTTGACCTCGACAACTTTTAATGTATCCCAAGTAAGGGTTTGCAACGTTACTCGTAAATTAGGTGCAGTGTACTTTGAGGTATTTTGGGCGAAAACGTAATACGAGATCACACCTCACTTTCAAAAGTCGCTCAAGATACTGACAAGGTGAATGGTTCACAGAGAGTTTTTCTCACAACACATTTTCGGTTAAAACATATCTCCAATTCCACATTTTCTTCAGCCAATCATTTAAAAGCAAATACTTTGGGCGAAGTTATCACTTTGAGCACTTGACACGGGTCTGTGCAAGCCTTAGGGAGGTGCTGTGGGCTTGAAAGTCTTTTAAAAATTGAACATATTTTAATACACATTCAACTAAATACTAATCTTACATTTAAAATCATATACAAATTGGCAGTTGAAAAAAACAATATGAACACTCCCTCTAACACCCTTATGATTTTCAGGGGCTGGGAACTAAATAAAGCTCACAGAATTGAACTAATCCCCCTTAAGGCAGACTAGACCTCAGCCTGAGGCAACTTAAATGGTTTGCGTGCTAGCAGACCATAACCAATAAAAGCACAAGACCCAATAGAAGGCTGTAGCAATCATCAGGTGTTAGACCGCATTCAGGACTCTGGGCAGGCAAAGGCTACTGGTCCTCAACCGTGGGAGTTGAGGTTGTTTGCCACTGCTGTCTTGGGTCCATCCTACTATGTCTCTGCAAATTGTTCCCAGTACAAACATTTCCATACTCGCCTTTCAGTGTAGGTAGGGCAAGAAGGCTTCTCATTGAACTGGTGTGGGGTGCTTGGGCTCAGAGCTCAACACTCACTCAGCATACCCAACAACTTGAATGTTCAGTCCAGTGCTTATGGTAGCAACAAAGAAAATACTTCAGTCTCTTAGTTGTACTAACTGCTACACACTTCATTAACTATATAAAAATCCTGTGAGGATGAGGTTGAGGATCCAGCTGCACTGGTCTGGATGGCGCAGCTTTGCTGTAGGAAGTGCAGGCCGGGGGCGTAGATCTGGCAGTTGGCAATCCTTAAGGGATGTGGTCATGACTGGACCACATGTAGGTGCAGTTCCACGTGGTGTCCTCCACAATAGGCAGTTTCATTCCTTGTCCTGGCTGACTGTATGTCTCTGACCAGGCCTTTAACAGATCAGGATCTATTGCCCCACTTGACCTTGTGCAAATCAGCCATTGAAGACCCGACTGTTAAGCAGATGTCCGCCTGACACGGCCCTCAGCAAATTAGCTGTGGGTGCTGACTGGGCCTTCACCAAATCAGCAGCTGCAGTCCTGACTGGGCCTTCAGCAAATCATCAGCTGCAATCTTGACTGGGTCTCAAGCTTTGGGGTTCCCATGAGGAACAGAAGTCAAAGTCTGGGGGTCCTTATGCACCAAGACCCTTCTAGATCATACAGTCTGCCCCTTCTTGGGTGCTCCACAAACATGGACAGGTCTGTCTCAGAGGATAGAAAGGGAATGTGCGGTCAGCTGCCCCCCCCCCCACCAATTTGGTCCTCGGTGTTGCATGCATGCAAATACAGTCTGGAACAGAAAGAACTAAAAGAGCAAACAACACAATAACAAACTACCCAATCCTCCTAATTCCTCCCCCAAACATTTCTCCTTTAGAAGCATCTGTCTCCCTCAAACATTTTGAAAACCAACACTTCAACAATGTAGAGAGCAAAACATTAGCACAGAACCTTCTTCAATGCAGGATAGAGCACGACTTAAGTAGCACATAGGGTGATAGGTTCTTAGTGGATTTGCAACAGGGGTGATGTCACTGCTAGAGCCCAGGTGTGGTACCCGTGCCCGGGTGAGGCCCTCAGTGATCAAGCGGGCAGGGAGGCACTGAGTGATGACCACAGTTCATTCTGTCCCTCTCACTGCGCAGTTCTCTGCTTCGGAGTGATTGCCAAACCCCAGAAGCCTCAGAGGGATACCAAGCGGTTGTCTGCTCCTTGTGTGAGCGCGCTGTCTGGCGCATCCTGGGTCGCATGCGAGGGCCGGGATCAAAATGACCTGCTTGAAGATTTGGGTGCTTGGTTACCCACTCATAGGCATCCTCCGGGGAGTCAAAGAAGTATGTTTTTTTAGAGTTGTGGTTTGACCTTAAGCCTTGTGCGGAAAATGAGCATATACTGAATGTTCATGGCTTTGAGTTTGTTTCACCTCCTCATAGGGCTTCCTGTGCTGTTGGACCATGATTTGACAGGAGTTGTGGGTCAGAGTACCTACCAGTTGGGCTTCACGCAGAATTGCGTCCCTGTCTTTGTAGTTGAGACTCCGACTATGAAGGGCCAGAGGGGGCCATGGGAGAGGGGACTCTGAGCCAAGGAACGGTGGGCCATTCTCAGCCACAAATCAGGGGGACAGTTTCCTCTCAAGTATCCAGGACAAAAGCCAGGCTTCCAGGATCTTCTCAGGGTGCAGGTCCTCAACGCCTTTAGGGAAACATACAAACCACAAGTTGTCATGACGAGACTTGTTTTCAGAGTCTTTGGCATGATCTTCCAGGGTGTTAGCTGTGGTTGCTTATTTGGCTACAGAGTGGGTGGAGACCCCTGCCTTCGCCTTCACCTTCTGACCACTTTGCACACATCTTGGCACAGCAGCGCCACATCTATTCCAACCTCACCAATCATGGTCTCCACCGCTTCTTTAGAAGCCTGTATAGCTTGTGAGATGGTGGCTAGGTCTGCAGTGGCAGCCATGGGTCATGTCGAGGGGAGGGCCAGCTGTGGGGTACAGCCCAGAGGCGCTTGGACCTTTAACTTGTCCATCTTTGTTTGGGTGTGGGCCATGTGATCTTTGCCTTAGCTAATGGCGCAAGGGACCCAGCAGGTCTCTTCCTGCAGGAAAGACGTAAGGATTCACCTGGGGAATCCTATTCAGGTGATCACAGCATGGTTATGTGGGACCGACACACCCAAATGGTCAACATCCATCTTTAGAGTGCCACTGAAACAGTCTGTAGTGTCCTCCACCAGCAGCCCGCAGCAGTGGGTAAGGGCCCCTCTCCCTTTCAGACCCCCAAGAAAACCAGGATCACTGGGTCCAAAGTGTACAGGGCTGGGCAAAAGCCCCATAAGGCATGGGCCCAATTCCCCCACATCACAGGTGCAAGCAATACTCTGGTCTCATTGGCCACAGGGAGGGTCCCCTTCACCCAGCCTGCTTGCCACTGACCACAAAAGGCCAGGGCAGCATGAGCTGCCAGGCCACTGGCAGATCTGGAATGTCGCGTGGGCCGCAGTGATCACCTATGCAGCCCTCAACACTACACTACACCACACCACACCACACCACACTACACCACACTACACCACACCACACTACACCACACCACACTACACCACACTACACCACACTACACTACACTACACTACACTACACTACACGTGGGATCTGCAGCCCCACTTTCCCAGCTCACCACCTGTGAGAGGGTAGTGTGAGTGAACGGCAGGACCCAGCTGCAACATGCCCTAGAAGGCTGCTGTCTTCTCTTCTTCAACCCTGGCTGCCATGGCGGATCATTCACTCACAGCTGTGATTTGGGTGGTTTGTGGGCCCCAAGGATAAAGATTCTGACCATGGCCGGCAGGCAACACCACTAGGCGCGATGAAGGGCTCCACAAGCAGCAGGATTACTCAGGATGCTGGACGAGGTACCGGAGCATCTCTAGGTCGAGGGCTCGTCTTGGCCTGCTCGGCCACGCCCCGTAGCTAACGTTACTTGTAAGTCTACGTTATGTGAGCTTCAATAGTATTCTCAAACGGTGAATAGAATATCATGCTCTTCCCGTTAAATGGGAGAGAGGAGAACCATGAGTAATGGAAGCAAGAGGAGTAGACTAATATGGCATGGACAATTTAAATATGTATTTGTAGAGAAAGCTGATCTATTCAGGAACCAGCTTCGGAGTCAAGATAAAGAGAAAATACTTGAATAACTTTTCTTTTCAAATAACCCTAGGAAGAAAATTCATAATGCAAGTTGGAATCTTTGGCTCTCTACTTTTGAGAAATGCGATGGTGCCCCATCCCAACTATGGGCTTGCTAACTTTTTAGTAAGACATGCAAACCCTAACAACTAGATGTCCACGCTCTGTGCCAGTGCAGCCAAGTATGCAAAGACAATGTAATATATTACTATGTACCTTCATACTTGTTAGTGCCTTTGCTGTAATGCCAATAGCAAAGATTACTTTGTAAGTGGGACGAAAAGAATGCCTATTTATGTAGAAGTAGACAGATACGTGACCGCAAGAACTATGTCTATGCCAATACAGTGTAATCCTAAGAAAGAACGGAAAGAGGTTATGTAAACAGGCCTCGTTATTCCTTGAGAAATTAGAGGTTACAGTAAGCTCCACTGAACAAACTGAATTCCACTAGTCTACTGACATCAGATATATGGCTCAGTTTAAGACTAATACTTTTCAGATCGGCACAATCCACCGTTCAGTCTTTAAAAGAGGGCATTTTAAAATGGGCCTGGAGAGATATATCTATGTCTGTGTGTGTATTAAATGATAAATAGAAAAATGCTTGTTTTCTGCATTGACTACTTCCCAGCCCTTGAGTTTCCTGTCTTTGTTACGATCATCTTCATAAGGTGCCTTGCCTTTCAATTCCTACTGTCTGTTGTCACAGACTTGTTACCTATATGTGCACTGAAGTGAAGCAGGCACATAACTGTTTCACGGTGTAGGCATCTCTGGTGGTTAATAAGGAGATGGCCTATAAGGGTGCTTGTAGTTGAAATTAGTTATTAAATCGTGTCTGATCTTGCTCTGCATGTTTGTTGTCCTATCCTTTAATTTTTGGGGATCTCTGCTGCCCATTGCCTTTTGCTTTTTACCGGTTTGCTAACAACCTGAATTTTCCATTTTGGAGAACTAAAAATGCATTCTATACTTAATACACTTACAGCACACTTTACTGATAACCCGTAGAACTCTTGACAGCTCTTCATACACTGAAAAATTGAAAAAGATAAACTTTAGAGTTTGCAAAAATGTCACTAATCTTCTGGTAGACCCTCCTTCAGCCACTAAACTGGCAAAATGGATAATGTGATCACATAATATCATTTTCTGTTTTGCCAATATTACTAAATGTATTTTAAAATGAATAGTACAAGTGGTATGCCTTTTGCCTTACTGTTTTTTTTTCGTTTCAAATTGAACAGGGTCTTCCTCCAAGTGGAAACAGGAGCCGGACTTCATCATTGACAGGGCAGCAAGATGATGGCAGCTCAACCCCAGACAAAGAGGTTTGTTCTAGCCATGGTTCTATCATTGTGTATTTTAGTGAATAAAAAATATAAAAGGAATGTTTAAGTATAAATGTCTTGGACTGGTGAAATGACAAGGTTTGTTTTCAGTACTGCAGCTCATAATATTCAAAAACAGAAAGCACTTCCTGAGCCATTAGATCCATATTTTGTTGTGTGCAGAATAAATGTTATTTTTCTGGGCTCGTGTTTTAGGAGTTGAGAGGCAAATGATGGATACCAAGTTGCTTGTTGAGCAGACTCCAGTTTGTAAGGAGAGTACACCGACATGGGTTTAGCACCTGACAATGAAGAGCAGCTACTATGCAGCATCATAAACTTTGAAACAAGGAAAAGATGTTGCTAGAGCAATGGGACAATGAAATAAGATCATGGTGTTGTTTCAATGGCCTTATTTATCCAAAGCATCTAATATATTTTCTATAGTTTTTGCATTATATTAGGAATATATCAATATTTCTTGGTTATATAGTCAATGATAGTGATTCTGAAATTATGGTTCACAGAGTAAGGCAATAGGATAGCATTTTTATGACTAATATTTTGGCTCCAATTGAAGAACATGAAGAAAATGTTTCAAACATGTACACATGCATATAAATTTGATCCGTTAAAGTTTTGAGTTAATTGGTGGGACATGTCAAGTTTTACTTGGTCCCAAACGTGCCCTAAAGTGTTAATTTGCTGTTGAAACTCCCATAGGAAAATTTGCTGTAATACGCCAGGAAAAAAAAGTTGCACACTTTTGTGAACAACAATGTTGCTTGGGCAATCTTAGTAGCGACACCCATTTCAAGTTAGTTTTGGTTAAGGAACATGAGATATTTGAGGCGGAAAACAGGTTATAGAAACAAGATTGAAAGGGAAATGGTAAACCTTTCTCTCCCCTTGAACCCATGCAAATGATTCAACAATTAATACTTGGTACTGCGTTTCAATGGGTGTCTAAACATTTAAGGTTTTAAGTAATGAAACTGACTAATTCAAGGGCATACTATTGAGGTCTGGTATATATGTAACTGTATGAGAGATATCAAAACAGTGCCACTTTTATATTCATGGTACCTATTCTTTGCAAAATTATAGTCCTAAAAATCATTATCTTCTAGCTCTTATTATCAAGCCTTACCGCTGACCATATCCAAAAATAGGCTACTGACATTCCAAAAGAACCAAATTCAAAAGATATGGGAGGGGTGTATGTGTAGAGTCTCGCACAATCTACTCATGGCCCCAAAGTACACAGATGGGCCCGCTTGCCCAAATACCTTTTTGGGTGTGAAGAGAGAAAGCATTATCCTGCCCTTCTAGACAGAGGACATAACAAGGTAGTTGATTTGGATTACATGGATGGTACATTTATTTATTGTGTCTAATTAAAGTTTAGATATAGAACGGATGCAAATTATAGTTAATTTGGATAACTATAAATGCAAAGATACTAAAGAACCACGCGTTTACATCTAGGCACTAGGATGAACTCTTTCTTCTTGATCTTATGTTTTTTTTTCAGCCTTTTAGCCATTGGGTATATGCCAGCAGAGCACACTTCTGAACACCAAGCAGTAGATGTTTCCAGAACATCTCAACAGTGAAGACCAGTTAGGCATTACATGGTTAAATAGATTAGATAGACTGAAACAAATATACAGTGACCCAACACTATAATTCACAACTGGAATTTTAGACAAAACATGTAGGCTTCACTCAGCGGCAATGTTGTTCTTTCCTCTAACCCCTATTAGAGAAAATCAAGGAATGAACTGACAAGTATTTTAAAAGTGTGAAGGGGGGGGTCTCTACATAAATGTAATGTTTTAAAGTCCGTGGTTGTTTTTTACTTTTGAATAATGCAGATGTGTTTTTTTTTTTTTTTTAAACTGAGCATGAGAGTTTATTTTTTAACAATGGAGGCACTGGTTAAGCAATGCAAATGGCAGGAATTTCCAACCTCAGTGCTTTGAAGCCCCTTTTAGTAAATGGTGGTATCCCTGAAAATCTGATCTGTACATGGTCCTAGGCCTCCGAAAACCTTCTGACACAATTTGGTACCCAGAGTCTGAGGGAAAGCCTGCATGGCACTGATCAGCTTTTCCAGATTTTGTGAATATTGGAGTTAATGTGTGAAAAAGGCTCTTAAAATTATTCTGCCCTCCTTTTCCGAAAATATTTCCTTTCCTTGATCGACATTAGAGGGGCTAAAGCACTGAAAGTTGTCAAAATGTCATCCCTAGGTTAATGAGAAAAAGTGGATGAATATGGACTAGATTGCCCAAAAACTAACTGGTCACCCACTTGTTAGTTGCTGCCATGAACGCCATCATTCATTACAGTGTCCTGGGATTGATGTGTTGTGTAGTAAGGTGTGATTCACACTGGCTATGGGAAAAATCACTTGATTGAGGAAGAATGACTCCTCTAAATTCCCGCAGTATATCTCAATTCACAATAACAACAATAGGGAGGATATCAGTCAGGCCATATATGCCTGCCAAATGTTGTCCTGTGCTAGTGTTTGGTTGGCTGACTGGGTTTAGAAAACTCTTTTAGAAGTCTAATGTCAAAGAAATTATTTCAATTGTAGTATTTGAGAGTCTAATAGGTAGTGTTTGACCTCAATACTTGTTGGGTATTCACAGTGGGAGTAGAGGGTTAACTGCCTTGTTTCATATTAGTATAAACATATTTCACTAGTGCTTTCTGAAACTTATTTGATTTATTCCAGCTATCAAACTGTTAAAAACTATTTAGTAATTTGCATAATTGTGAAGGAAACACATTTATTCTAAATGAATGTCAGAAAGTGCAACCTGCATACACTTCATATATGATGTGTCAGCATTTTCACTGGTGATCCCTTATTGAGAGCATTGAGCATAATTACATTATGCTTCTAAGTCTAGACCAGTCTCCTTTGTAACAGCTAAAGATCAGCCCTACCAGATTTTGTGTTTCTGGACCAGCAAGTGGGTACAGATTTAACATACAGTTAGCAAAAATGTTTCTTACTTTCTCCACAACTTTTGTCATAAAATACTATTTAATCTGGCCACCAGTTGAATGTTTTACTTGCAGATTTTTTTAATCTAATGTAGTCTTATCTGTAATAGTTTTCTGTGATTGCCTTCTTATGGATGGGCAAAATCCATATTTTCAAAACAGACACACATACACATGTCCGAGTTTATTCCCACCCACCCCCGAGTTTATTCCCAGCATGGGGATCAGGCATTGAACCCTGTGCCCAAACAACCCATTACCTCCAGGTTAGCCACTACGCTTTGGCTTGCGTCGGCACAGCAGCATGGTGCTAGAGCCAAGACAGGATCCAGCTACAGGCCTGTCACTGATTGGACCTCTGCCTCATCTAAAAAAAAAAAAATGTGCCTAAAAAGCGGAGACTCTCTTTCAAAAACACACCACAACCGGATGCTCCTCTGCAGCCTGCGCCTGCTACACAGTCCAAGGATAAGGCTGCCAGGCTTTCAGGCCCCTCCTACCACCACGTTTGCCACTACCGCTTCTGCTTCCACCTCCTGTGACTTCCTAAAAGTCCCCGGAATATTACTCCAACTCAAGTAGTCCTAAATCCTACTCCCTTGCAGTGGACTTCTAGGCGCTCGTTTACCAACATCCTACAGACAATCCTTGGGAGGAGTTTGATGTGGACCTCCCACACCCCTACCAGGAGATTCTGACTTTGAGCATGTTCCCGTTGGAGCTTTCCACCAGATGATACCACTGCATAACGTGGTGTCATTCAGTATACACCTTCCTATCACAAGGTGGACATTCATGGCAAACCTGAGGATGAGGATTTTCTGGTGGAGACACTGTCCAAAAATAAATGCCTCCATTTTATCCCTATGCTACAGGGTATGGTCAAATCTGCCCCAGACATTTTCAGGGAGCCTGTGAAATCCCAGGTGGAGATCAAGTTTAAACCTGCACCATTTGATCCTCTGTACATCAGAAGCCATGTCCCCTTGGACTCCCTAGTGGACTCCACCAGTTGTAAGAGTACGCCATCTCAAGCCAAAGGTAATGTTGCCTCTCTTAATAAAGAGAGTAAGCCCATTGATGCAGCCAGCAATCGGGTGTCAGTTGGTGCTGTCAGACACTGGCGCCTTGCCAATTAGTGGGTTTCTTCTCCAGATACGACCAAGCCTAATGGAAAGAAATGGAGGTCTTGGTCCAACTTCTTCCCAATCAGTATAGGAAGTGTTGGGGAAGAGGTCGGAAAGCCGAAATTTTCGCCATCATACTGTGGACATTACATTCAGCAGATACTCCTGAAAGAGGGGTAATAACTTTGTTTTCCTCTGCTGTCACTCCTAGGTGTGTTTTTCTGGATTTAGGCCAGAGGTCCATCAATATTTCATCAACCTGTCTTTTGACGACGAGCACCTCCTTGCGGAAGAACACCAATATCGCTAAGGCCATGGGTGCTCATCAAGTACCACCAATCGGAGGCTTCTTCTGAAAGCAGCATGCAAAGTGTGGATTGAAAGCTACCCATTCTCCCACACTCAACACAGTCATACCAGTGACACTGTAAGGTCTAGCACCAACAGGGCGGTACGGGATTGCAACATCTGTGTCCCTTAAGGTCAGGCATGTGTCAACAAAAGTGATTTTGCGGGGGTATGGCCTTACCGAGGAATATGGCGGCCACACATTAACTTTGCTCCTGGTGGCCTTTCACTAATCTGCTACCATCCTTCTCCCCACTGCACAAAAATCCCTACCTTGACGCTCCCGGGCCAGAGGAACGAACGGGGGTGGGGCAGATTGTGGCCAAGCCTTGCGGCAGGCAGTGGCAGAAAAGAGGCGCTGGAGACTGTGCTGCCAGGCCTCCAAGCAGAGGAGGTTGGAATTGGAAGCTCGCCTGGATGTGCCGGTGACTAGCGGACTTTGCAGTTGCCCGCACTGATTCGGCTGGGGGATAGCTTGTTGCCCGTCCCCCTCTCCCCCCAACCCCTATGGGCTCCCATGTGCTACACTGGTATTAGCTGGAAACCCCTAATTTCCTCCTATCTGGGGGCGAAGTCTCACCTTGAGCAGGCTGCAAGGGCACGTTCCGGCTTCAGAGGTGGTCAGCCCTGGCGGTGAAGTGGCGTTTTCCTTCCTTTGGGGGGATCATGGGACCTCACGGGGGAAGGTGCAGGTGGAGCACAGCTCCTCATCTAACCTGGGCCGTGACCCACGAAGGATGGACAGCCAGCCCGGCGGAGGCAGGCGAGACCAGGAGAGACGCAGCAGGCCCCCAGGGCAGTACTGCTTACAACAGTGACACTGATATGTTATAAGACTACAGTTCATTAGCCTTGGCCCTGGGGCTCATTACTTAGGCGGTGCCACATTCCTGTCCTGTGTGAAAACCGGTGCCTTCTCTCACTGGGGCCCCTGTGCAGGCTGAGAAGCTGGTGCCGCAGTGGCGAATAGACATTCCAACCTGGTGGTTGGCCTAGTTCTCTGGGGCTCCCAGCTGCACATGTGGGTCCGTACAGACACAAACAGTTCATAATTTTAGGGAGAGTCACCCGGTGACTGATACCGAGCTGCTGCATCATCTCATGGTAGGTTGAGCACGAAAGCACTGCTGGACGTAGTGGGTGGCCCGGGGGGGCACTATACCCCCTGTATATACTGTACAGAGCTACAGGGTCGTATTATTTATTTGGGGTGTGATAGAAGACTGATGGTGTGGGCAGAATCGTACAGTGTTTTGCCAATAGACTCATCTGGCCTTGGGGGTGCAGCCATGTGGCTAGACCGCATTGGTGACAGCTTCCATTGGGCACCCTGGACTGAGACAGGTGGTGGGATGTCGAGAGGCCGGACCGGTGCCCTGGAACTGTCCAGGGCTAGTAGACTGGTACTGGCGAGTGCCCTCAGTGGCGAACTACTAACATACCTGGCATCATTGGGGGTATCAGTCGCCAGCCGGATTGCCATGATCAAGACAAAACCCTTCTGGCCGTCAGACAGAACACCATGGACAAATATGCCCACCTGGGACAAGCAGAAACAGGAGAAAGGAAGTCACTGGTGGGGGTACCTAACAATGTGGCACTCCTGGAGGCCATAACCCTGTCACGAGATATGCTGGATGCTAAAATAGATGTCACACTGCTCCAACAAGATCTTAGACAAGCAATAGAGCAAATAACAGAAGCGGAGACACGAGTATCTGGATTAGAAGACTCAGTCACAGCTCTACAAAAGAATGTAAACTCATGGACGATGGTCACGAAAGAACTTGATGCACAGGTGGAAGACACAGAGGAACGAGCCCTAGGTTTTACCAGCTTTCCTGGGGATGTGAAGGATAGTCATTGGACACATTCATAACGTAGTGGCTCCGCTCACATTGTAACGTAGTGGCTCCGCTCAATTGTGCCTGAACAAAACAGTTCTTCATGTTTCATGGTGGAGTACACCCATAAAGCCCTAGTGCAGAAGCCTCCCCCTGGGGCGAGGCCCTGGCTAGTAGTTTCAATTTTGAACTACATTGACAGATGAAGTCCTTAAGCATGCATGAAATCAAGATAACCTCTTATATCAATCTCACCATATCATGTTCTTTCCAGCTTACACACACATGATGGAACAGCAACGACAATCCTTTGCAGCAGCCATATGACAATAGTGCAACGTCAAGCAGTTCTACATGCTCCTCTATCTGGCACGCCTCCGAGTAGTGTTTAATTCCCCGACACACTTCTTTGATTCTCCAGAAGAGGTCTTCAAGTGGAGGGGTGAAAATATGTGACCTCTATCCCACAGGACACCAGGCCTAGACTCTGACTCTTTGCAGAGGAGAGACCGTCCGGCAAGGGCTCTGGCTAAAGGGTGTCATCGCTTCAGATCCTAGTGGCAGAGTTCTCACAGACATGGAGAGTCCTGAGACCTACGAGCCGGTCCATTTCAGGCTTTCCGTTTATATGCTGTGCTTAGATGGTGAGACTGTGTCTTGAAGATGGGAAGTTCTTTCTTTTCACCCTCTTGTCCCACCCACCCTCGAGCCCCCCTTTTCCTTTTCACTTTGCATGATCTGCAGTGGGAGTGGAAACCTTGTAAGACTGCAAGCTACTGAAGATGTGTAATAATCTTTAGTGTTTACTACCTGTTGGGATAGGGTATTCGTTGGGAGGGCCCCCTTAGTGCCTCATGATGGGACCTAGGTGGGTACCTCCTGCAACAGATACTTCATGGTTCTTGAAGTATGGCGGTGGGGGGAAGTGGGGAAGATTCAGGGGATGTTTCCATCCTTATTGTTGTTATGTGCAGTCCCACCACACACCCACTCCACAGATGGTGACCTAAACAAGCCCATCCTACTTACTCTATTAGTGATTCAACAGACCCAGCACCTGCTAGGCTCCTCTGTGTAATCTCATGGAACATTTAGGGGGTTCTCGATAAGATCAAATGGAGGACAATATTGAAACATGCAAAAATAGTAGGTGCAGATGTATTGATGCTCCAGGAGACACACCTCATGGGCACCAAAGCCCCCTGTCTCGCCCGATATGGCTATAATCAAGTATTCCCTTCTCAATTCACTAGGGGTTCCAGGGGCACTGGCATTCTGATCCAGCAAAGAATCCCATTTGTGCTGGGCAAGATATGTTTGGATAATTATGCCAGATACACATTGATAGAGGGCACCCTTTATGGTGAGCCCTTTACCTTAGGTAGCATATACTTTCTCCGCCCCCCCCCCCCTCAAAATGGGTCAATGATTTGCTGATATGGTGATGCGCCTGTGGAGTGGGCTGCCAAGCAGCCTATCAGTCTTTGGAGGAGATTGAAACTATCTTATGGTCCTAAATTTGGACAGGTGGAGGTCTATGGACAGAGACATAGATACATCCCAATCCAGGTAAACTCTGGCATCTACTCTGGGGCTGGCAAACGTCTGGAGATTACACCATCCATCCATCAATACTTACACATACATTTCCTCGGCCCGAAGATCTTTCTCCCGCTTAGATTACTTTTTTCTTCCCTCCTCACACGCGCACAGAGTACAGGTTTCTGACATTATGGTATGTGGGCTTTCTGATCACTCTCCAGTAGCCATTAGAGTTCCTGTGGGACCAGATAGGCCTGCCTTCCGCTGGCGCCTCTCGCCATGGCACCTGCTCAACCCCACAAAACGCCTACATATTGCATGTTCAATAGAAAAATACTTCACCCTTAATGCGGGCAATGTGGCATCTGCAGCAGATTTGTGGGAAGCCTGTAAATCAACCTTACGTGGCATTGATATCAGTTATTGTACCAAGAAGCGTTGCTGTAGGGACCAGGCCCTTACCGACCTCAAACAATAAACCCAGTTGCTAGAGGAGCACAGTAGACAGACAAATGGTAGTGAAATGCTCCGACTGTAGTGGTGGACTCAACAGCAACACCAACAACTGCTACTTGATGAGGCCAAACAGTCTTGGCGCACTGCACAGAGTAGAATGTATCAGTGGGGGACAAATCAAGTAAGATGCTCAGTAGACTTTGTCAATCTAATCGTCTACCGACCATGGTCCCTATAGTCTGAGATGACTCGGGTCGAATATTAATGAATCCCCGAGATGTGGCTCAGAGTTTTGCAGAGTACTACAAGACAGCATACTCTTAACTAGAAGTGTTGACCCTGGAGTGGGTTGAGGAATTTGTGACTGTCCTCTCCCTCTGGGCCCTTTCGGATACTACCTGTATGCAGCTGGAGCAAGTCATCTCTGAGGTGGGACTTGTGCCTGCCTTATTGAGAATGCAGGATTGGAAACATCTCCAAGAGGCGATACAGTCGGTGATGGATAGTGAACCACTCCGACTCAACTAGCGCCATGTGGAGGTTGTGGTTTTCCCCAAGCCTGGCTGGCTGCCAGAGAAACACTCATCTTACTGCCCGATCTCCATCTGAATATGGAGATGAAACTTCTGGCAAAGACGCTAGCAAACCGACTGACCAAATATATGACTGAGTTAGTGCACCTAGATGAGTCGGGTTTCATGCCTACACACGCTATGTGGCATAACATTATGCACGGCTGTAATGCCTTAGCACTTGCAAGCCGATTATAGGCACAAGCAGTTATGCTCCTAGACAGAGCTTTCGATTCTGTCAGCTGGTTATACTTATTTGTTCTGCGTAAAAGGCTAAACTTTGTTCCAAGATTGACTTCCTATATGCAGTTGCTATACACTTACCTATCTGCCGTGATGCGTGTAGCTGGAGCCTTGTCGGAACCCTTCCCAATTTGTCAGGGTACTTAATAGGTGGTGTCCTCTATCCCTGCACCTGTTTGCGTTAGCTATGAAGCCACTAGCCATATGCATTAGAAGGGATGCACAGGTCAGACGGTTCCAGTGGGACACTGGGGTCTCGGACTGGATCGCTCTCAATGCGGGTTACATCTTTTTTTTCTTACCCAGCTGGAGACCTCGGGACCACGCATAACACACATCCTGCTTAAAGTCAGGGAGACCTCTGGTCTCTATATAAATGCCACAAAATCCCAAATCTTCCCTGTTAATGGCTACACCGGCAAGAGGGCGGCTTTCAATACTTGTGTCTTCGTGTCCCCCAATGCAGGTATATCCTGGGCTTGCTACGCAGCTGCCTCATTGGCTTGGGTGAGGGTGCAGTTTTGGTCACAGTTGCCCATGTCCTTGACTGGCAGATAGGCCATTTTTAAGATGGTCTCCCTGCCCCGCTTATTATATCAGTTACAAAATTGCTCATACATTATCCCCCATTGCATGGTTCTGGCAGGTCAACTCCATCTTGGGGGGGGGGGGGCTTCCTTTGGGGAGGGATTGCACTCCAGACCTGCTTCCAGTCCACCTACTGTGGCGGCACAACAGCTGCTGATATCCAATCATATTACTCAGCTTCCCACCTTCTAGTGGTTAATGATTAGTGCTACGGCCTGCCAGGTGAACCGGTCCATGCAATGGAGAGGTGGGCGATGAAATCCACCGCCTTCCTACATTATTTATGTGACTGGGAGGGATGTCTTCTCTTCTGCCGGCCACTCAGGTAGTCCTTCGAATATGGCAGCACTCCCTGAGGCGGATGGGGTGGTGGGGGAGACTTACATGGCCAGGTAGGGTACTGCGCCAAGTGGTGCAATTGGAGGGTTTCCAGACATGGAACGTTATTGGGATTTCCACCTTGGGAGACATCATGCAGGGAACTGTGTTAAAAGCATTTCAGGTAATGAAGACAGAGTTTAAGCGACACAGCCAATTCCATTGCTATCTCTAGTTGAGACATGTCCTTACCCCATATATTAGACACCTGAGTGATCTTCCAGAATTAAGTCCCCTGGAGGGCAAGCTTTTCATGGAAGACTTAAGCAATCATAAAATAACAAAGATATATCGATCGCATGTTAGTAATACCTCCACACAGTTACCTACCCCTCGACTTGAATGGGAGGCAGACCTGGATCACTAGATAATAACGATTGGGAGAAGGCTGTAGTTGCTCCTAGAGAGGTGGCCATTTCGGCCCGCCTCCTCATGATACAACTTAAATCCCATCATTGATCTTACTATACGAGACATCGCTTGTGGCGAATGGGTGCTATTGCATCACTGACATGCCTTCGAAGTGGTGAGATGATGGCACCTTCGTCCATACTGTGTGGAGCTGTGCGGCCCTGAACTAGTTTTGGAGGGGTACGACCTCTTGCCTCAGCAAGGTCCTCTCGTGGCCGATCCCCAGGGACCCGAAGCTGGTGCTCCTCCAGTGTACAGACAATATGGGGGAAATAGATATAAAAGGTTGCTTCTTTTTCCGGGTCCCACAATTGCTAAAAGAGACATTACCAGAGCATGAAAGTTTGCAACACCCCGTCTTTAGCAGCGTGGAAATGGGGCATTGATCACTGCATGTGGCTTGAGGCGGCGGTGTACCTCGCCAGAGGGTGCCCCAGAAAGTATGGGAAAATATGGCAGTGGTGGACTACCTATAGTGGGATCGTACTTGATCCCATTCACCACATCACACACAGTTTAGACAAAGAAATCGGGAGTTATAGACCAGAACTGCAGGGACATGGCACACTGGAGGGCTGATAGTCATTAAGTGCTAACATACTTGTGATGTGGGATAGACTGTGCAAGTTACAAGTTTACGTTATTGGATACACTGATTGTGATGGTCACTGTCTAATCCGCCGTCAATGTGTCCCTGTTTTTCTGCAAAAACCCAACATTTTTTGGGGGAAAAAAACAAAAATTAACCTGATTTTGCAAGCTGGTGACGCAAGCACAACCATGCAATCTCCTTGGGAGTTCCTAGCTCTGTTCAAACGCTGCAATGGAGGCTGGATATTTAGTAACTATCAAAATACCGAAATGGCAAAATCCCGAGACTTTAAACAACAGTGGCTGAGATGAATTTGTGTGTACCTTTCAGCACTTTATTATTCCAGTCTGTTTGGTCAGAACACCAGAGCAGCCGGTGTCAACACTGAGCTTCGGAAATGTGTACTTTGACTATGGTTGGGAATAATTTGTGAACTTGGAGATAAATAACCACTTTCTGGGATATCTGAAATAAATGGCTACTTTCATAATGGTGTATATGCAAAGTGGTTGGAAAGCTAGTTCGGTGTTTTAGTACAGCGACTTTTAGCAAATTGAAAATCGAATGATAGTCCCCTCTGACACACGCATGCCTAGTAGTGATACAACGTGAAAATCAACTCGTTTTCAACCTTGACCTCTCCTTGGACACGTTATTTGTTGAGTGCCCTTTTTGGGGCTGAAATTTAAGTTGTGAACACTGTGGCTCTCTCCCCCTTTGCAGGATTAGAAATAAGGTCCAGGTGTTAATTCTAGAATTCGTTCTCCTTATATTAGTAATTGTAGCAAGTTTGCAAAGAAATGTAAGTCGCGATCCGCATTTTTCTGCGCTTTCGTGCCTCAGGCTCTTACTTCTGCTGTACACACAACCAACAGTGATTCTTGCTTGCAGCACAGAAGTTGTCATGCGTTGACGCCATCATGACAGTCAGGCATCCTAGCACACTCATCCCCAGCAGACAGGGTGTGACAATTTTGTTCTGCAAGTAGGGTGGTGGATATATAAGAGATAGGTTCTGTAGGTAGGGTGGTGGATATATATCTGACTGGTATTTCAGTGTTCTAAAGAGGGCAGTGTTCTGATCTAGGTCCATGGTTTAAGGCTATATTAAGTGCCTCTACTATTCAGTGATTTATAGTCCTTAACAAAGTCACCGGAGTCTGTCTTGCCCCATCCCACAGTAAACACCCATATGTTTATTTTAAAAGATTAATGATACTACTTGTGTTTGCATTTTAGTACACCCCTATCCAAAGAACTTTACTCGTCTTCACATATTGACTTAACATTATGCTTTGGACACCCATATGATTGTAAATAACAACATGACGACCCTAAAGCCTATTGAAATGGCAATATTTTTGAACTGGGTGGAAAAAAATTCTCTCACCCACCTGGGTACACTGCTGCCGGTTTAAACCTGGAAATTAATCGCATAGTGTGGTACAGTTGAACGAATTGGTATGCTACATGAAACACGGTAGGTACAGTTATAAAAAACAGAGACATTACATCGGCTTATTTAGAAAATAAGGTACAAGCATAGATCCTCAATGACCATGAACTGTATTGGCTGAAACATGGTCATGCTGAAAGGATAAAACATTGGTAACCGTGATGGAGTGCAGAAGCCTGAGAGTGCAGGTAGTGTGTGAATTTGCGGAACAGTCCATCAACCTAAGTCACGACAAAAAAACAATCTATTCTGCCCCCCCACACACACAAGTCTGCCCCAGCTTTCTCAAATTATTCTCCAAGATGCTGCAAAAGCCCATTTTACCGTTAGATTGTTTTTCAAGACTAGATTACATTTCACCTTTGAAAACATAGAGCGCTTTAAGTGAGCTAGAGACGTGCACTTTCTGTCATGTGGATTTGATGTCTCTGCTCTTAGGTGCTGAAACCTATTATCATTATATTAACTTTAGTCATGTCGAAATTGTTTAATGTAAAATAATGTATTTTGTTCGTGTTAGGAACATTCTTGAGACGACCGGCCTTTTCTCTCTCGCTCCAAAAATGAGCTACTAGCGTAGCCGCCTCTGGTGTTAAATTGAAGTACAGCCTGTAGAAAATACATTTCTCAAGCACCATGTTTTCCTCTCGACGCAGCGTAGAAACATCACTGGTAAAACGTATCCTGTCTTTCTCTGGAGGCACCAGCCTTCTTTAGAGTTAAGGGTACTCTCGCTGCCCTCCTGCAAATGTCAGCTGTAGTCTGCATTATGAGCACTTTCAGGTAGCTGTGGAGTCATATACTGCTGACACAGGCAGAACCGGTCACACTTCTTACATGCAGTCAAAAGGTGTGTTAGTGCAAGTCAGACAGACAGAAGTTTTTTGGATGCTATTGATAGAAATACGTGTTTTTTGTTGTTCTTTTGTGGCTGTGGTATTTGTAGTGAATATGTTGATCAATCTGCAATTGGAAAAAATTGTGGAAGGACTTTTTGATTTTATAGGCCTACCAAGATGTTCCCAGAGAACTTGCAGAGTTTGTCAACGTTGAAAGTCCGGTGCTTTGCATGCTGTTATTACACTGGTTTGTGTGGCTAAGTTTATAGGGTTTGTAAGTTTCTAAGGGTGTCTAATGGCCAACGAGGCTTGTACACAGGAAATTGTTTACCTGCAAATATGGAAAGTAATTTGTTAAAAAATCAAGGTGTATTGAAAGACGTGTAAAGGATTTGATAACTTAGAGGAGCTCACTCAGCAAATTGCACCTTTGTGGAATTGCTTAATCCACTTTGAACATAGCAAATCTAGGAGTTTTGTATTTTGTGATGTAAGCAAACATATAGGTCACAAGTGTTTGTGGCATAGCTATGGTATTGATGTTTAATATCTTCAAATAAACCTAGATTTAATTAAGTTAGATTTCATCCATTTATTTGATATTTATCTTGTTTTTGCAAGTAGGTACACAGCTACCTTTGAATTGTGCTCTACCCACAATTGCTTCAGAAGTAACATGCTTGTTGTTTTTGCTAGAATAACACTGGCTGTAATGTGAAACTGCTTCCTAATCTTGGTTCAGTGCACAAGAATTAAATATGTGGTGTGAAAGAAAACATTTCAGTAAGTCATTTTCACTGAGTTTATTTACAAGAGATTTTAAATCCTCCCACTGACCTCTTATTCCAGATATTTAAAGTAAGCTTATCGCAGTGCTACTTTATTGTATTGTTTCCTTCTTATGTTGCCACAGTACATTGTTGTTAGAAGTGGGGTCTCTAGTTGGCAGCGGTTTGCACCCTGGCCAAGTAGGGACGCTAACTCTAGTCAGGGTAAGGGAGTCACACAGCTAAGACACCCCCTTGGTAGCTTGGCACAAGCAGTCTGGCTTATCTCAGAGACAATGGGTCAAGTATTTGTACACCCACACACAGCAACACAGTTAAAACACTACAAAAGGACTCCACAGCATTAAAACATTTTTTTTAATGAGTCTTAATCCGTAGGAATCAATGATTGTATTGCTTTAGCACAAAGTACTTGGGATGCGTCAAAAACAAAGAAGATGTTGGTCACAGGGGTGGTGAGGCTCAGAAAAGCAAAGCGACATGTCTGTTACTTACTGTGCAGGGGAGGTGATGCGTAAATTCTTTCCTCACAGCAGAGGTGATGCGTCGGTTCCTTATTGGCAGGGGAGGTGATGTGTACTTTCCTTGCAGGAAAGGTGAGGCGTTGATTTCTGGACATGCAGCCTCTGTTCCTTACTGTGGTGCGGTGTCAATGACAAATTGATGCCCGGGGGGATGATGTGTTGAAAATGCAAATGCATGGTGTTGATAGAGCCGCGGTGAGACAGGCGCTGCGTCAATTCTTCAGGTGCAAAACAGGCACTGTGTCGGTTTTTCTGCTGCGGTGCATCAGTACATGGATTTTCTGTTTCAGGTGACCAGCTTACACTTACAAACGCTCAGGGACTGGAGTTGGCACCACTTGGCAAGTGATGACTCTCAGCAGAAGAGCCCAGTTACTAGGAGATAAAGTCTTTGTCCCTGAGACTTAACAGGAGGCACACTCAGTTCATGCCCTTGGAGAACATTGGAAAGCAGGATGTAGAAAGCAAAGACCGGTCCTTTCACTCCCAGGACAGAAGGTGCAAGCAGCTGGCCAGCACAGCAATGCTACGGGCAGAGTGGCAGTCCTTCCTACAACATCCAGCTCTTCTTCCTGGCAGAATGCCCTCAGCACAGAAGTGTTCCAACTATGTAGGGTCAAAGGTCCAGTACTTATGACCATTTCTGTCTTAAGTAGGCAAACTTTAAAGAGAAGTCTTTGTAGTGCACAACACCCTGCCTTTCCCTGCCCTGGCCCCAGATACACTCCGGGGGGGTTGGAGGCTGCTTTGTGTAATGACATGCACAACCCTATTCAGGTGCAGGTGTCAGCTCCTCCTATCACTCTAGCTCAGGAAGACCCATCAGCCTGATTATAGGCCATCAGGATATGCAGGGTACACCTCAGCTTCCTATGTGTTACTGTCTACAGTGAATTGACAAACAGCCCAGCTGTCATCCTGACCCAGACGTATATTTCACAGACAGGCAGAGGCACAGAATGGATAAGCAAGAAAATGGCCACTTTCTAAAAGTGACATTTTCAAACATATAATTCAAAAAACAACTTCACCAAAAAATGTATTTTTAAATTGTGAGTTCAGAGACCCCCAACTCCATATCTACATCTGCTCTCAATGGGAAATTACACTTAAAAGATATTGCAAGGAAATCCCTATGCTACCCAATGGTAGAAATAGGCCTTGCAATAGTGAAAAACGAATTTAGCAGTATTTCACCTTCAGGACATGTAAAACTCAACATTGCATGTCCTTCCTTTTAATTACACTGCACCTTTTCCAAGGGCCTGCCTTGGGCCTACCTTAACGTTAACTTACATGTAGTAAAAGGGAAGGTTTGGGCCTGACACATGAGTACACTTGCCAATTCGAAATGACAATTTAAAACTGCACACACAGGAACTACAATTGCAGACCTGAGACATTGCAGGGCTACTCGTGTGTGGCACAATCAGTGCTTCAGGCCCACTAGTAGCATTTGATTTACAGGCCCTGGGCACACCTGGCGCACTTTACCAGAGACTTACTAGTAAATCAGATATGCCAATCATGGATCAACCAATCACCAATACAATTTAAACAGAGAGCATATGCAATTTAACACTGGTTAGCAGTGGTAAAGTGCCCAGAGTCCTAAAGTCAACAAAACAGGTCAGAAAAAATAGAAGGAAGAAGACAAAATGTTTGGGGATAACCCTGCAAAAAGTACCAAGTCCAACATTTATGAACCAGCCATATGTTTCACACCATAACTATATTGATCTTATAATTATGAAACATGCTTGCTCCAAATCATGGAATCCACTGGATTTGAGGTTTCCCGTGCTTTTGATCATGGGGATCATACACCCCCCTCACTTTTTGGTACAATGTTGTATTTTCTAAAAATAAAATCCCTGCAAACAACCCTGCAAATTACACCACTGATTTTAAAAGGGCTGCAGAAATATTTAACTTTGCTTGCTTTCTACTTTACCTATTCAACTAACACAGAGCGTTTTTTTCTAATTGTAAGTATGGCCTTCTATTGCTTAAACATTTCACCAACGCTTAAAGCTTCTGTCTTTGACCCAAATGTAGTTAAAGCTTTAGCTGTCAGACCTGCAAATAAATAATGGCAAGCTTAAGAATACTAGGAGTAAACTTTCAACTGAGCTTGTTGCATCTGTGGCACTTTATTTTAATTTTATTTCTGTGCCCAGAATACTTCATGATCAAGAAAGTAAACTCTTGGATTATTGGGACGGAAGATACGTAGGTTTGTTTAGCACTAAAAATAAACAATGTTACACTTTTGAGGCCAAGGTATGAAAGGGTTTTTTGTATCAAATTGTAGTCTGCAGCCAGTAGCATCAATTTTCACAAGTAAATAAGGATTCTGGTGTATGCTATTTAAAGGTTTATGGTGTGCTGCAGTAACTGAGGTCATTGTGAGCAGGAATAGTAGTACCTAATATGGTGACTGCCATTGTTGAGTTTGACGGGTGACATTTTCAGAATGCAGGCACAGGTTTGCATCATTACTTGGTGAGGTATTTCCTGAAGATTTGACTTTCGAGCTTCAAAAGTTAAACAGATCAGGGCCCTGTCTCATCTCAGGCAGTAGTCCATTCCAGGATCTTGTAACACAACTTAAGAAGGAGTTATTAAGGGTTTGTTATTTCTTGACCTTCATGATTGTAGGCATAGCAGGACTTCGCAGAATATCCTTTATCGTTCTTGTAAATCACTCCTAGGCTGGCATAGGGGACAACATGGAAGTATTATGTCCTGTCAAAGCCTACAAGCATGCTCCCATGTCCTGATGGAAATGCGAACATTGAGTAACGATTCTGGCCTCTTTTGTTATAACCACGATGGGTGGGGGCAAGAATCAGAAAAGAAAATAGTAGCAAATTCTTGCCTTAGATGTGGGTATTACTTTGTTAATAAACCTGAGAAGATGACATATATAGAGTTAATAATGAGTTTAGCACTGAGCCTCTGGTTAGGGCCTGGTGTTGCTTTTAGTAGTCTCAGCACTATAATTACTTTATGTGATGCAGGAAGACTCTTAATTGTAATATGAATTGCTATATTTACAGAGTGCTACATACAATGTGATCGGTTTCCTGGTTAAAGGATGGGACTTAGTCAGATAATATATTTCAAAGTTTTTTGGCTTCCAAAACACCATCCATTGATGTTATGACCCACTACAAAGTTAGTCTCACATGAGCTACTAATAAGAAGTTTAAAAAAAAGTAATTAAATGTAAACTCTGAAAAGATGTTTAATGTAGGAAATGTAAGTTGAATAGCTCTGAGAGTGGTTTGGAGTAGCAGTAACAGTTTTAATTAGGTGAGATCTTTAATGGAGGTATTTTTAAGCCACACATTAATACACTGGTGTGTGATTCATTCAGCATGTGCCATCCTTTAGCCAATTGGGATGGCGTGTCTGGGACTGCTAGACCCATACCTAATTTAGGAAAAGTTAAACTACATGTGGAAAATGCAAAATTATTTTGGTTTAAGTGCCAGGACAGACAGAAAGTTTCGCACACGTGGTAGTTAATGCGATGTCCCTCGATTATGGAATCCAAACTTACAAAGTAGTGAATCAAGTTGATCGAAAGGAATGTGTTTCGCAGTATAAATATTTGATGTGTCACACAAAAAGAAAATGAATACTCTTTCCTGTGTCGTTATTGCATTATTTTCTCACACACCCCATTGGTGTGACTTGTATGATGATCGAAGGATGTTAAATATTATCCATAATGGTTTTACGCCCTACCTGTTTCCTGCTTGCATTTTCCCTTCCAGCACATTTGGACTGTGACACATAAGCGTTGTTCTGGATCTGTCTGATGTGTACTGCTTTTGCGGGACTTGAGATGGGCTATTTTAACTGCGCTGTATGTGTCTCCCCCCTCATTACTGTTTTATTTCCGTCTCCCTGCTACTGCCTCGAATGCCACAGCTGCTGGCCGGGATGATAGCAGAGCCGGCTTTCCTCTCTGAGTACACTATCTTTGCCGTGGAAGATCCCAAGCGGCCTAAGCCACAGACTGGCAGCGCGGTGAGTCCCGCCCGCCCCCGGCCTCCCCCCAGCAATGCCTGTAGCTGCGGGAGGAAAGTAATTCTAGGACGCAAACTAGTACTGCTGCTTCTGGCTTCCAGTTTCACAAAGGTCTGCTGTGCAGCACCCTCCTCTCGCCCCCACCCACGACCTTTAACCCTGCACTAAAATTAGCGCTGCTGTACTGGCGTAGATAATGGCTAGTGTGCTGTCTGTATGCACTGACCTTTTAACAAAAATATTAACATGCTTGTGTCTGTGATATTTTTTCTTCTTCTTGTGGTGGCGCCACACGCCCCTCCTCGTCTTTCCATCACAAAATGACACTGATTTGTTTGTCCGTGCTCAGGAGCTGTAAACGGCATTAAATCCTATTTCCAGTAGCCGATATGGGTTTTAATTTCATTCAAAGCAGATTTTTTTGTTGTTGATTGTTTGTATGTGTTTCAGTTGCGACTCTAAGAAGTAATGTATTATCTTGAGTGTGAATTGCATTAATGTTGCAGTTGTAGCCTGTGGCATCCAGGTTTCGATTTGAAAACAAGTCATCGGTACAGTTTAGCGAAATCAAAGGAAACGCAAGTGGCGGAGTCCTGATGGATAACATTCGTGGCTGTCTTGAGGCTCTCGCCCTTGAGCACCCTGCCCTCTAGCGGATGGATCTGTGAAGCATCGGAAAAAGTAAACTCAAATGTCATACGTTCAAATCCAGGACATGCGAAGAGTGCTTAACATGGGTGTTGTTACCCATACATGTTTACTGCAGTTTATAAATATGTGTGTTTTTTTAGATTAAAATGTTTATTTTTGTATAAGTGTTTGTGATTTTTTGTTTTTGTTTCAAGTACTTTTTTTGTTTAAATGACGTCATCCTTCGGGTTGAACTTTTTCGGCCTGTGCGCGCTCTATATGTTTTCCTACCATGAGCTTATTCTGACTTCGTTGGTGCTTTCTGTTTTCTTTGGAACCCACCTTTATCTTATCCAGTTTGTGCTCTCTGCTGCTGTCAGGCAGTCTTCACTGCATTTTTTAACTTTGGGTGTTACCCATTTCGAGCGATTGCACCACTTCTTTTTTTGCCCTCCTGTTTGCCCCTGTGTACTTCCTTCACTGCCACCCTTTCTGGGTCTTTGATCCCACGCAAACAGGCCTCCTTCACTGCTCTCCACCCTCTTCCCTTCGCAAGGCTGTGCCCCTTTTTAGGTCGAGCCTAGGCAGCACACAAGTGCTCTCTCTTGATATGTTGTAATCTACACCTGTGGGCTTGCGCCATGCCCATCTCACGCTCATCACTTTCATTCGTTCCTTGGCCTGCATTTCAAATTTCCTCTGATTTCGTTGGTAAACGCTATACGTTTGTCTGGCCTTGAGGCTGCTTTGTTACCGCCTTTGAGACTGACCCTATTACTTGGATTATTGCACGATTGGCCCTATACCTTAGTGTGGTGCACTACTTTTTTCTTTTGCTTTGCCGCTTTGCACTACGTGGCTGCATGTTGATTCTTTCTCTTCCTTGTTTTGGCCATGCCACTGTATCTTTGTGGTGCCTGCACACAAAGGCTGCAAGCTGAAGGAGGGTTCTTTTTCATTTTTTTTTTTTTTTTTTTTAAAGTGCAAACTCGATTGGAGGAGGGTTTTCCTGAGGGCATGAAGTTTCATATAGCAAAACTTCAATCTGAGGAACGCTTTACATGAGTACTACATATGTACAAGCTTAGCAGTTGAAAAATATACAAACTGCAGCATTTAAAACAGAAAAAAACACAATGTTTAAAGTGGCTCTCCCGGCACAGCGGGAGAGCCAATACTACAATATTCACTGCACTCAGGAAACTCGCCCCATAATGCTTTGTGGAGCATTTCTTTTTAAAACCATTTTGCCCATAACTCAGCCTGTGGTGGTCCTACCACAATGAGACCACCATCAAATTGTTCAGCACAACACACTCTTTCTGTCTAGGTCATCCATAGGTCTCCACATTAGGTAAAAGAGGGCAAAATAGTAACCTCTTCCACCATTCAATGTCTTTTTAAGCTCTCTCATGGCTGCAACATTTATTTTACAGCTGGGAGTAGTTTGTGTTTTAAGGGCCTTGTTTGTAACAGTATTGTTGTAGGCCTGCTAGGCCTGAAAATGTGTAAGGCACTATGCCCTGTAGAGGCTACATTACTTTCGGCCTTTCTGTTTTTGTCATTATGCCCTCTAGGGGCTGACTGTATGGTTACATGACCATGTTTCCTACAAATGCTATTTTTTATAATGGTGTCCTCTAGGGGCTATTCTAAGCATTACAGTCAAAATACTAGACTATTCGCTGCACTCTAAAAATTGCCCCATACTGCTTTGTGGGGCATTCTTTTTACAAAACATTTTTGCCTATAACGTGCCACACAACGTGCTCTTCTGTCTAGGTCATCTCTAGGTCCCCACGCTAGGTTGGGTGGGTGACCCCAAAATAATAATATAAAAAAATATATATATATTAATGACAATATTTTCATTTTGTGCTGCAGATAGAGGAAGAAGGTAAATGGAAGTACTTGAGTTATATGCAGGGCCACTGTATCATGTGGCAGAGAGGACCAAATTATGCTTCAGGGTTTCCCAGTTTTTGTGGCAGGAAAAGTCAATTTATGAATTTACAACGCCAGTAACCATAACCCAAGCAAATGCAGGCATATTGCATTGCAAATGCTTGTTAAAGTATGTCCCTTGAGACATCTATGCTGTCAGCTAGACTATTGAGTTTCCCCAAAATGATGCATAACATTCAGATATTAAAAAGGCTTTTGCTCAACAGGCACCACTCACTGGTCTGTTAAACTGCTATTTGTATTTTACGTGCACTCACAACAGCATATTCCATGGGGTAATGGGTCAGCAAATTTTACAGATTAGCTCCATTCACTTTGATTGAGTGCAAAAAGTCTAAGTGACATTGTACATATCCACCGAAAAATAGTTCCTGTCTCTTTAGTTGCAAGGCTGGTTCAGAGTGTATTTTTTATATTATTTATTGGCCATATTAACTTTAAATGTCGGCTATGTATTTTGACAACACTCCTTTTAAAGTTAATTAGTTTAAATGAATTGTAATGTAGTTGCCGACAATTTTAGTGTTTGGTTAATTGATAAATTGTTTGTCAACTTCACAAATAGTAATAATAGCGGAAATAAAATAATGAAATGCATGGCATAGATGAAAGGTTTATTGTATAAAAAACATCACCAGTGAAACAGCTGCATCTGAATATTTTTAAATATAAAATCTTAAGTACAACCATAAGTGGTGACAACATATTTTATTTTTTTGTTATTTGTTTGTTTTATGAAATATGCTTGCAGTAAAACCCAATTTGAAAAATTAACCATGGGACATGCTTGCCAAGGCCCGGCGTATTGTCTTTGCCAATATTTATTTCTTGTTCGCAGTGCATCTTTTACAACTGCCTAGTCACTTAACCATCTCTTGTCTGTGTCCATCTTTAAGTTTGTTTATGTTTGTTCTGTTTATAACAAGCTTACTTCTTTTTACTCGCACTCGCCCAATTTGAGGCCACGTCATATTTCTCAAAAGAAAACCATAAATGCCAGATCTGTTAATAGTCCTTTTTTTCGAATGTAGTTAATATTGCCTGTTGGTGGAATTCTTATAATTCTCTATGTAAAGTGGGTACCCGTTTTTTTGGCTTTTGCCGTTCTACTATGCTATGACAAAAAGCTTTGTTACATACACAAGAGTTGTTTCTCAGTAATCTGGATATCAAAGAAAACTTTGGACTATTTGCTGACTGAAAACAGAAAAAACATTTTGCATGCAACAATTACTTCGAAAATTGACTATGCCAATGTCTTGTATTTAGGTTTGACCATCTATCTAATAGTTTGCCTGCAGAAAGTGCTGCAGTAAGGCTGACCTTACACGTCCCTCATCGAGAATCCGTTATGACACGCCTTAAAAAGGTACACAATGGCTGCCAGTAAAAAAAATCCTTCGTTTTGGTCCATGATTCTTTTTACAGTATCTCTCCAAAATTCTTGAGCACTAGTCTTTGCCATTGTCAACAAGCAAGAGCTCTAAAATCTTAGGACGACCTGCCACTGACATGTCCTAAGTTCAGACTTATGACCCCCGGGGGGGGGGGGGGAGGCTTCTTTTACCTGTCTGGCCTCCAGAGCCTGGAATCGCCTCTGCACCATCTTGAAAAAAACAATTTAGACATGAACTTATATCTTGTATCTCCAAATGCAAACTTCATGAAAATATATGTGTTCTTAGCCAACCTCTAGTCTTGGGACACTAGTCTTGCAATTGCGCACTTTATACATTTGAAGCCATGTGCCGTTTAGAAGATACCTAGGACGCTGCACATCAACAGGACAGTAACCTGCTGACAAGGTAAGGAGGCATCGAGTCAAGGACAGCCCCTGCTTCCCTTACCTTCAGCAGTCACTTGAGCTAGATGAGTAAGTGATAAATGTTGCTATGAGATACAAAACGATGAACACATTGCTGTTCTGTTACTTTTTTGGCATTTGGCAAATTGTATTTTTTGGTGCCAGTAATGCTTCCTCAGTACCTTGCTCCAACCTGATGTGCAGTAAGGATGTAATAGATAATAGTTTTCCAAAAATCATTTTCTCCTGCTGCATAGTGATACTTTCTTATTTGGAATAGTTGAAATGGGGCAGAATATTTCATGCTTGGCAGGGCTTGAGGACAGATTATTTTAAGTTTGAGGTGACTCTCTGATATATGGAGTAGCACAACCTGAATGCAACAACAATGTGATTGTCAAGGCTGTAGGCCTCAGGAATCATGAAAGGCAGATGAAATGAAGAATATGTAGCTGTCGATTGTAGGAGCATTAGTACAATAAGGTTTAGTGGAAGACTTTTCTTATTTATTTTATGCCAATTCAGCTAATGGTAAGGTTTGTCCACCGACAATGGTAGGACTTCAGTTTGGCCTTCCTGTAAGACTGTTGATTGTGCTGGGGTCAATAAGGAGAACAATTGCATGCGTTACAGTTTTCGCAGCTTTTCTTCCAGAAGCTTCAGATAACTTGTACTGCTATGTTGGTGATTGTTTTTTTCTGGTGCTCAGGTACCAGTGTGATTGTAGCAATATTTTGGTAATCAAATTGTTTTCATGATATCGTAGTGTGCAGTCTTGATACAAGAATCTATTTTGCCAAATATGAGGCAGTTCCTTGAATTGGCAGACTGTCTATGACGAAGTCCATGCCCCTAATATGCCCTCTATTGGTAATAGTATTAAACCTTATAGCAGTCCTATAGGTGCCCCATGGCTGTTCTGTGATGTGGAAAAACGAACACAGTTATTGACATACACCAGACATGCCATTCAGCATGGCCTGTCAGAAACCAGTAGTGGAATGTCTACAGACATATGTTGCCTATTACCTAGAGGCTTCCATATATACTGAAAATGCTTATTACTGAAGACTATAGCACCAAATGCAGGGCACTGACAAATAGGTAGAGGTAAAGGAGAAACAACCTACTATTAATTCTAGTGAAGCAGCAAATCCACAAATATGTATATTTGCCAATTGATTTATGGTTCTTTCATGCCTCTGCATGACATGACCTGGAAGGGGAAACCCCACAATGCTTCCTGTCAGTTAAAATACCAGTACATTTCCTCTTGGGATAGAAAAGAGGGTTCTCATTGAATTTTCATATGTTCACTTGTATGAATCATTCCCCTTTGTCGAGTTTGGAACCTCCAGTTTTCAATATTAGCATTAAGCACATCATTTTGCTTAATACACACACACACACATATATATATATATATTTTGCTGTAGCAGAGCATGTGTCCCCACTTTAGAGGATTATTCAATGTGGTTATTCATAATGGCAACATTTTGTGTTAAGCACTGTGTTTCACTCATTGATTTATGTGATCCAGGGAAGGTTGTAAGCTCCCTTGCAGTGTGACCCACCAACTTTCCTTACTGAAAAATGTGAAACCGTTCATTCTACCTTCAGGCGTCCAAGATCGCAGTACAGTCACTAGTTGTATCCAACTGGACTGTGGGGGTGGGACCCTGACAGGTTTACCAAAATCACAAACCGCTCCACTCAAGGCAACCCTTTATGCTGCAGCAAGATTGATAACAGGGACACAATGCTTCAACCATTTCACTCCTCTCAAGACTCTCCTCTGGCTTATTTTCGATGCCCAATCCATGTACAAATTATGTGACTGACTCGGAGTCCTACACTACGATGTTGCATGATACCTCAAACATAAGCTCACAATATCAAGAGGTAGTCACTCCCTTAGGAGTACTGAGTCACTATGGCGTGAACCCCAGAGAGTCAGAAAGTTAAAGTCCTACTCTTATGTTTTCTTGCCCTGAGAATATGGAGCTGTCTTCCACCTGAGATTTGTACGAACCTTCCCACCTTAGCCTTAAAAAAATAAGTTTAAAAACTGATACTTAACAGAATCCTCCAGTAAAGCACGATATCAAGGATGACCCTAGGTCCTCTTGACTCCATTCTGCTATAAAGCAGGAGTGTGAGTCTCTTGAACAAGACTCGCTTAATATCAGTTGCCTACAAACGTTTACAGTAGGCTATATTTGTGTGTATACTTTGTCAACAGATTTTATTTGTTCTGTAAAGGGGTGGGTTGCTCTTTATTCAGTGCTCTGAAAACCTCGGGTCATGTATGCCTTTTATAAAATTCTTCAAATAAAAATAAATAAAATAAACATTTAAAATAAATAATGAAGAATGGCTATCAGACTAATAGGATATTTGTTCTTTGTTACTTTGTTAACTTTCCAGTGGTTAATTAAGGGGGTGCAGTTCCCCATGTGGGCAAGATAGCGAAAAAGGTGATCCAGCACCCCATAACCATACTGGGTGGCACCCAATGTCAGATTCTTTTAGACTTACTTTTTGTTCTTCATTTCTGTTGCAAGTCTTTGTCCCTGAGGGAACCCATGATGTGATGAATTATGTCCTGGACCTCCATGATAGGATGGCCACAACACTCAAACTATACCTCACTTGTGAGGCCTAAGTAGGCTATAACTGGTCTGGCTGGAGTTACTTGTGTTCCTGTTCAGAGGAGACCTAGCTTGGCAGTTCAAGCTGGACTGTTCTTATTGGGTAGTGGCATAGTGGGTGAAAAACGTTAAACTGGACTGTTATACGAACGATTGTTGGTGACTAAGAATTTTTGCAAGAATTCCATAAATCATTTTTCTGTTTTTCTCATGCAGCAAGCATAGGTCAATCTTCAGGCTGGTAAAGCACTGATAAAGTGGCGGTACGACCAGAAGGCTAGTCTTACTGGCTACCTATAGGGGCAGGAAGTGTGACCTCTGAAGTGTATTTTCCCTTTGTGCTCTGGAAGACAAATGGTGTGTCCCTATATTGTTGTCCTATGGATTTCTGATCCCAGGTTGACATAGCTGCCACAAGGGAGACCCAGTGTTAAGAGGCTTAAACCTTTAAGTCCAGAGGGGCTGAAAGACTAGCTGTCCTTGCAGTCTCTAAAGCCTCACCCTGGCCTGCTGCAAGGAGATGAGAAAGATGGATCACTAGCAGAAGTTAAATTTACCTCTGATTGAACCACTGCACAGCAGATTAATCTCAAGGAAGTATTGGTTTACCTGGCTCAGTTGTTCTTTCTCTCTCCAGGGGTAACAACCCAATGTGTTGATGACATTGACACTCGGATAACATGCCTGTCAAATAGCGAAATATACTGGATGATAGAAATAGTACAGAAATGCATGAAGGCAAAGGTGATCAAGATGCTGGACCTGTGTGTAATTAAGTGCTCGCTCAGCTCATTGACGAGATCTGAATTACTGGTATCCAAATAAGGGTCAATGAACCTGCACTTTTATCCTGTCACAAAGCATGATGTCCTCCTCTACCACCTTGAGCTGAATAGGTAGTTGATAAGTTGGATGCATTAATGGGAGATCACCTTGACACCTGATGCCTAGTAGAAGACATTTTTCTCCACTCTGTGTGCCTCTGTCAGCTTAAGGTTATGTCTTTGCACAGGCACATGAACTTGGAACTTTTCAGTGCCTTGTCAACTATGTGTTGTTTAGCCTGGAAGTGTTATTTGTGACTTATTTCAGGTCATGTGAAGACCACACGGAGCAGATTGAGCCAGTGCTGATTAGGATTTACGGGCTGTCCTGACAATCAAGACAAGCAAGTGCAACACGCAGAACTTTTACCTCTGGCAGTGAAAGCTCAAGTATTGTTTTTCTGAGACTATCACATTACCGAGATCCAAGTGAGGATCTTCTTTGGCTATTCTAGGCCTTCGTGGACCCTTGTAGGATGCTGTGGGGAATATACAGTCGCCCCTTTGACAGTCCCGACCTTCAAAAAGTAGCCCCAAAAAAAGTTCTGGACTGAGGAGCTTAAAAAAAAAAAAAAAAAAGCCTCAAATGACTTTAAGGTCTCAGTTTGTTATGCACCGTTCTGAAAGCTCCTGACTATGGCCAGCTTTCACAACCGTTCGGGTGGATGCTTTGGACAAATTAGTTGGGGCACTGAAGTGGATGATGGCCATGAAGGATGAGAAACTGAAGATATTCCAATAATCCGTTTTCCTCCAGAATTATACTTCTGTGCAGAGAAAATACATGGTTGTTTCATGGGAATGGAGCATTAGCAAGTTAAATGACTGATTCTCCTTCCTTTGAGCAAGACCAGGTCAGTGTGACATGAAGAGGTGTCTGCTGGACCGGAAAGGTAAGTGCATTGCTCTAGATAGTCATGCTGCCGTACCTTGTGTCCATTTTCCTCTTTTGTTTTCTTTCAGTGGGCTTGATACCCTTCATAGCTTTCTGAGAGTCCTCTCCCCATTTACATGACCTGGAAGTGTACTGTGAGGCAGAGTGGGTACCCAAAGTACACCTCTTTTATTAATCAGTGGCTAATACCCTCTCATCCCTGATTCTGAGGATTGCAGTTGCAGCACTTTGATTATAGTGAAGGTGTATGCATTTTTACCTGCATCCTTTTAACAGAAGATGCCTGGTTGCCTCATCCTTGTGAAAGATATGCCCAGTCTCCCTTTGCCGGGGTTTATTTACCTTCATATGCGATATGCTTAGTAGGTGTTCATGTTTGTACCTGTCAGATCTGAATGAGTAGGAAGCAGTTGGATAGGACTGTCTGGGTGCATGGTGTGGTGCATTAGACTCCACATAAATGTCACAAGAGAAATAGTGGCTGGCTTTGTGTAGAGGTTGCCTAAATCCAGGGCCTGTATGTTCACATTCCCTATCTCCCTAGTAGAGTTATTCTTGACAGGTGCAGTTTTTTAAATTCCTGTCCTTTATAGTAACCACAGTGCCTCTGCGGAAAAACGGTGGAACTCTTTAAAGGATAATGTCTGCTGTATTAACATTCATTATTTGTTTCAAAAAGCTCTTAAAAATTTTTTTTTTGCTCAGGCCTGCTACTTGTTCATCATCCTGGATGAATCTATTTTTCGTGCTGAGATAAACAATGGGACGGGTGATGTGTTTTTTACAAATTTGTATTCATTCACTTTCTCACCTGTCTCCATCTCTGTGTCCCTAAGCATCCACGCATCTATCTCCGTCACGTCTCTCACATACCTGTCCTTGTCTCTCTGCTGTCTCTTGATCAACTTTAAGACCTGTTTGTCTTGCTCCCTCTGGTCATCT
This sequence comes from Pleurodeles waltl, assembly GCF_031143425.1. Taxonomy (NCBI): domain Eukaryota; kingdom Metazoa; phylum Chordata; class Amphibia; order Caudata; family Salamandridae; genus Pleurodeles; species Pleurodeles waltl. The sequence continues at coordinate 569,448,400 of NC_090438.1, forward strand.
TCGCATTCCTCCTTGTCTATCATTCTATTTTTTATGTGCTGTATTTCTTTACTTTCTCTCTTTGCTAAGATGTTCCGAGACCAAAGAGACGTGGAAGTGCATTCTCACTTGGGCTACCCGAGTAATCAACAATACAATAATAATTTGCTATTTTTCTCTTGAACTTCGAGAAGCCAGGATATTGAGGTGGCAACTGCTATTCGTTTTTTTATATGCCTTCAAACATGCCACAGAAGTGGCTGGCACAGGGCTTGAGTCATATGAGTAGCTTCTTCAAGGTGGGATGCCTGATATGTCCTGCGGAATACCTAGTCAACCTGTCTCATAGTCCATATAAACGAACAAGGAATTATTGAACACTCTCAGACTCGAGAAGCATGAATCATCCTCTTATTTATTAATTTTGTACACCACTAACCGCCAGTGCTGGGCACCCAGGCCATCCTGCCTTGAACTCCGAAAGGAGTGAACAAGTCCTGATAAAACAGATGAGGAAATATTTAGCATAGTAAAGGTGACTTCATTGTGGGAAGGACTGTCATCAATTCACCACACCGCATTTGAAGTTGCAGAACAGGTATAAACTTTGCAGTATATATTATATGCGCATATGACCTATTATTCACAATGTCTATTCTGATATATAAGCTACATGCAGAGATCCCTGAGGTTTTTGTTAGTGCCCCACTGAAACCGTTCCACTGTCCGAGCATTATACAAAAGAACAATAATGTAGATATTAGCACAAATGGAAATTTGAAACTACCATTTAAAGTTTATTTTATCTCCTGTAATTTACATGTATATTTTCCAAATAGTAAGATGTGGTTGACATTATAAATTACTTACAATGGTAACGTTTAAAACAAAAGGGAGATAAATTTGCTTTGTGCCTTTTAAAAGGACATCTCAACAAGTAGAACAGATGTCCTTCATAAGAAGTCAAAGCGTGACTCAACCCCATCCTGCCACTCTGTCTACAGCGAAGTCTCAAGGACATCAAAGTGCCAATCGATCTTGCTTCTGATCTCAAGATTGAGGAGAAGATGCACCTATGTGTCCTGAGTTGCCCAGGTCATCGACAACACTGCCAAAGGTTGAGGCCTTTAAGGAGGCCATGCTGTGTATTGTTGGCACTCTTATTGCTCCCTGTGGTGCTCCCTCAAGCCAAAGTTCCACAGAGGCTTCAGTTGGGTTACTGCCAGCAGTTCTGTTCTCTTCACTGTCAGAATCTCTGGAGCCCCCCTCTGCTTCTGCACCAACTCTGGTGCTGACTTCCATTCCAGCTCTCTGAACCTCACCCATCTCTTTCATAGATTCCCAATGTCTGTGGCACCAGAAGGGAACCCTGTTCTGACTCCTATGTCTAACCACAAGCCTAACAGTCTCAGCCCTGACCAAAGTCATGCTCCAACTCCTCTCTACTGCACCCATCTCTGGTGCATTCTGGTTCGCACACTCGTACTACTGCAGAGCCATCCTCAGAGGCCCCATTATGTTTTTGGTCCTGATTCTGAACAGAGTTTGCTGACACCTGGAGAAGACGATGATGATGATGTGAATGATTTAACCCCACATTATGATGAAGAACGTTTATGCATTGACGTATAAGATGTCAGTGAGTTTAATACTTCTGTGCTGATTTTGCCCCTTGAACCTCCAATAGAAGCAAGAGCTTCTTTTGCTCTTATTGTAATTAGATGAACAGCTGAAATCCTGGACCTTCAACTATCTTCCATTGAAGTCAAGACAAATGTCCTAACTGAGGTTTTGCACCCCAGGCCAGCCTCATCGGAGCCTGGTCTTCCATTCAATGAAGCCATATCTGATACGCTTAAGGGTACTTAATTTAAACCTTGCTCTTGCCCACCAGTGAATATTCGTGTCGCCAGACTCCACAGACAGATGCCATGAGACCCTAATTTTCCTATGGAGCATTCTAGCTTTATGGTCCGAGGTTCTACCAGCAAGGTGAATACTAATTCATTCTTTACAATCTCTCCAGACAGGCAGTCAAAAAGAATTGAGATGTTCGAGAAGCAAATGCTCTCTTTGGTTAACCTAGCCTTGAGATTGGTCATTGCATTCTGCTTGTTCTGTGTTTATATGCTCACCCTCTGGGACATAGCCAACTAGATCTTGATGGCAGTCCTGGAGTAGTTTAGGCTTCCCTTGGCTTAAACTATTCAAGATAGTCTGCATGCAACCAAATATGTGATTTGGTTGGGTCTGTATACTACAGACTGCTTTGGATGAGCAGTTGTCTCTAGTGTGGTGCTCCGTTGCCTTGTGTGGTTGCGATCCACAGAAGTTTCTAAAGATGTGTAGGTATGACTTACAGATATGGTGTTTGATGTATCCCGTCTCTATCACAAAAAGGCGGATTCCGCCCTCAAGTACTTCAAGGAAAATAGAACCAAGTTGTGTTCATTACGTCTTTCTACCTGTACTAGATAGTTTTGTCATCCGTTTCAACCCTTCTGAGGCTACTCATGCAACAGTCACACCAGTCATTTTGTGTTCTTCTCAGACCAGCTCCCCTGCAGTATCCGCCCCCATGTTGCTTTAGTTTTCCCATAGCTGCACATGAACACCCGGCGGGAGGCTGCCATAGCTGTACACGAACACCCTGCGGGAGGCTGGATCAAACATTTTATCTAAGGTTGACATTCTATCCCATCAGACAGATAGGCCTCCCAGATCCTCCAACAGTGTTATTCTCTTCTGTTCCTTTCTGACCTGCTTCAGCTTCTAGCCAAAACAGAGTAGCTTTCAGAGGAGCACCTATCAATCTTATTAGCAGAGGTGTGAAATCTACTCTCCAAAAGAGCCATCAACAAGGCTCCAACACCAGGGTATCTTCCTGATTGTAAACCACCTTGGCGGGATCTTTAAACATAAGGGTGGATGATCTCAGCCACCGGCGCCTATTGGATCATGAATGGTGCTTGCTCCCTAGGATGGCGCATAGCAGCTTCTGACAGTTGGAAGAAGCCTTATTGGATCTTTTCACCACCATCAAAGATGCAGTTTCAAAACTTCTATGCATTAAGGTTCCCAAGCAAGCTCTCTAGGAGACGCACTGTGGCTAGAGTAGAACACAGTACTCATGTATGCCTTTTTCCCTTTGCCTTCCCTGCACTGAATTGCAAAAAAGATCAGGAACAACTTAGCACAAGTTATCCCAGTGGCTAAGGATTGTGCCAGGAGAGTGTGGTACTCAGGCCTTCTGAGAATGAGCATCTGCCCTCTCATCAGGCTACTGCTGTGAGAAAATCTTATGTCATAGCAGTGCGGCAGGGTTCTGCACCCATAACCTGCACACTTTACACATTTATGGATTGAGATTGAGATTGAGTGGCAACAGTTGTCTGCGTTCAATCCGTCACTTCTTGGGTTAGGACGTCATCCTCATTCCCCAGTGTCCCTTTACAAAGTCGATTCATGAAAGTAGCTGGGTCGAATTTGTGACCTGCTGTGAAGTCCACAACAGACTCCTTAAAAGCCAAGCTCTGATATCTTTTTGTTTGTTTTGTCTTTGGCACAGCAAGGTCTTGCAGTGGAACTAGTAAATGTTTTTTGCAGGCTTTTTTTAGACTTTTTGCATTTTCTAGACCAACCATCCTTGTTTAAGTCACCTGTTGTAATGCAGTTTATGAAACCTTTGCCACACATTCGCTCCTATACCGTTTGTAGTGCCAAAGTGGGATCTTAATTTGGTCAGGATATTTTGTAGGTGCACCAACATTGGAGCCAATGCACAGCTTCCTGTTACAGCTTCTGACTCTCAAAATACACTTCCTGATTGAGACGAGCTGAAGTGATTGCCTCACTAAGGTTCTCGGTGCAGCCTCACTTCATCACCTTTTTTTCCCCAAACATGCTGGTTTTGAGGCGCAGGGCTTGTCTCTTTGACAAGTCATGACTCCTTTTTATGTTGGGCAGTCCATCACCCCGCCAGCATTCTTTGCTTCACATCACCCCTCGAAAGAGGCTGACTCACAAAAGAACTTTCAGCTTTTACATTGATTGCTCTATAGACTGTTAGGTGGAGGATCAGCTTTTTGTGATGTTTCTTGGGGCAAAGAAAGGTGAAGCGATGCAGAAAAGAACTCTGTCAAGGTGGATAGTCCTCTGTAATAAAATTCCTTTACTCATTGGTCAAGAAGCAGCCTCCAGAAGCACTCGGGGCTCATTCCTCCAGGGCTAATGCTGCTACACTGCTCTACCATGCACGTCTGTCAGGCTGTCATGTGGGTTTCAGTGCATATCGCCTTGATAGCCAGGTTCGATTGGAAGGACATTTCGTCTGTTCGATCCTACAGGACATTTTAGACTGAGCTCACTCTGGTACTGCGTTGGTATTTATTCTAAATATGTAAAATCTTCAGTTACAAGTATTCATCAGAAGAACAAGTTACTGACCTGCGGTAACGCTCTTTCTGGTGGCTACTCTATCTAACTGTAGATTTTTCATTGCCCTCCTACCTCAGGTTTCTGTGGAGTAGCTCCTTTTAGCCTCTAAAAGGTCCCAGCTTTGAGATCTTCTTTAGTTTGACACTTGCAAGGACGCGGATAGTGTCAAGCAAGAAACTGCTGTTGATTTGCAAGGGTGGTACTTATTTGCAGGTCTGCTATGTCGCTTTTGGTGTAAACTAAGGCCAGTGTAGAGTCAAACAGTGCCACCTACTGGCTCGAGGGAGCACTGCAGTGAAAATGTCTTGGTCCAAGCTGTCACCTGGTTAATATTCTGAAGATGAGCAATATGCAGTTAGAGTACCTACGAGAAAGAACATGACATTTTAAATATGACATCACAGACTCTGTGCTGACACGTGTAGTCACAGAGTACAGTAGTGATTGCTTTTATTCATAAATGATTTTGATATTGTTCCTTGAGCACTGCTTTCCACTTTATACATTTTAGGAATTAAAACTTTTTGTTAAGAATCACACTGCGAGATGGGTTATTTTTTGGTCTGTGAACAACATTGTGAGTTCTTGTGTCTAACCTTCAGTACATTCATCACTGCGCTGGCAGAAAATGTACGGTGTGCTTTTTAATTGGTTTACTTAATTCATCCTACAAAAAAGTGCTCTATATAACATCTTTGTTTGACCACGCATGATCATTTAAAAAAATAAAGCCTGCCTAAAATTGTTCTAACTACTCCACTAAATACACTTAAACAGCAAAAGGTGGTGGGTGGCACTGTTTAAAGACTGCTCTTTGTTTCCTAAAGATCTATCCTATATTTCATTCCCTTTTTAGGTTGTATCCAAATCTCCACTTCCCACCTCTCCAGATGCAATTAATGGAAACGAATCTCAGGTATGTTAAACTAAAAAAAAAAAAAAAACAGTGGATGATTGATGTTTATGTGAATGATGTGGTGACACTGTAGCCAAACGGCGATGCATGGGTTGCCCCAGGCACTCTTGCATCTTTTCTTTCCTTTAATCTGTTATCTCGTCTCCTAGATGTCTAAATCTCTTCTCCTTTTTGCCTATATGTGAAGTCTCTTAACACTCTTTCATCATATCCGAAGTCTACCCTTCACTTTCTCAGACATCATGAATTTTTTCCCGCAAATTCCTACTTTTTTCTAGTCTCCTCTTTCCGCAAGCCTGACGCCTCTCCTCCCACGGTATACTTATCTCGTCTTCTGTCTCTGCTTTTCATAATTCTCCCATTCTTCAAAGATTGAAGTTTCTTCCCCACTCCAGCACACCTTCTTTTTTCTCTCCTGGTTCACTTATCTGATGTTTTCACTCTTCTATTTTATGTGCACAGCACTTGCACCTGTCGGCATCTTGGTATTATGAAAACGGATTAAAGCAAAACTGGCAGAGATTACAGTGGATAGACCAAGGATTTAAAGCCCTTTTTAATATTAAAATAGTCTGATTGAGCATGTGTTCTGAGGGTTGCTTGTTCCTGATCAAGGTGGCCAGATAATAAAGGACTTTTCTTCCATCAGATGCTCTGTTTATGACCGACACAATCTGTGTTCAGGAGTCTCTTGACCATCAATCAATCAAACAATCGTACTATTTGTAGAGCGCGCTACTCACCTGTGAGGGTCTCAAGGCGCTTTTGAGGGGGGGGGGAGCTGCTACTGCTCGAACAGCCAGGCCTTGAGGAGTCTCCTGAAGGTCAGTAGGACCTTGCTCTGCTGTAGGTGCCATCCACCTCATCCCCATCGGAGGGTGTTCCAGGTCTTGGCCGCGAGGTAGGAGAATGATCTGCCGCCGGATGTTGTCCTGTGGATGCGTGGGATGGTGGCGAGGGCGTAATCGGCGGAGCGGAGCTGATGGTTCGGGATGTAGAAGGTGATACCATTGTTGAGGTATGTTGGTCCGGCGTTGTGGCGTGCTTTGTGGGCGTGGGTTAGGAGATTGAATGTGATCCTTTTGTTGACGGGAAGGCAGTGTAGGTTTCTCAGGTGGGCTGTGATATGGCTGTGGCTGGGATGTTGAGGATGAGGCGTGCGGAGGCGTTCTGTATCCGTTGCAGTCTTTTCTGAAGAGCTGCTGTGGTTTCTGCGTACAGGGCGTTGCCGTAGTCCAGTCTGTTGCTGACGAGGGCCTGGGTAACCGTCCTTCTGGTTTCGGTGGGGATCCATCTGTAGATTTTGCGGAGAATGTGAAGGGTGTGTTGAAGCAGGAGGACAAGACGCGTTGACTTGCTGGGTCATGGAGAGTGATGAGTCAAGGATGAAACCCAGGTTGTGGGCATGGTTGGTGGGCGTTGGTGTGACTCCCAATGAGGGCGGCCACTAGGAGGTGTCCCAGGCGGAGGGGGTGGGGCTGAAGATGAGAACCTCCATCTTATCCGAGTTAAGTTTTAGTCGACTGTTCTTCATCCAGTTGGCTACGGCCTTCATTCCCTCATGGAAGTCGGTTTTAGCCATGGAGGGGTCCTTGGTGAGGGAGAGGATCAGCTCGGTGTCGTCAGCGTAAGAGATGATGTTGAGGTTGTCATAAGCCATGTGACTTTCTTTCGTTTTTCGAACAAATCTTTTTATTGAGTTTGCATAGATAAAAGACAAGGGGTTACTGCGGGAGATCTTCTCGTAAATGTATAATGCAGTCATACAAAAAACAGCATGTAGATCCTCTCAAGAGAGTGGGAACTGGGGTGAGAAGGGCAGATGTAGAAGGAAAAGTGAGAGATGGGTGGGTGGGTGGAGTGGTTTCTGAATCTGAGGATCGTGGAGGGGAGGGTGGGTGGCTGGAGAATCCTACAGGTAGTCAAAGAATTGAAGGGCCATAAGCCATTGAGGTTGTATTCAGGATTCTGCAGACAGCGTATGAATGGTTGCCATATCTGAATGAAACCATAACACTCTTGGCAGGGGATCTTTCTTCGTCCAATATAGGGCGATCAATTCTTTGGTCGCCTCTGTCGTGGTGTATGTGAGTCCAGTTCATGCACTTCCTCCCCTCTAGTTTGGTAGGTTGTAGCCCCAAGAGGGCTATTAACGGTTCACCAGAAAGGGGGGGGGGGAAGGGTGCAAACTTGGTGTGGTCCTTGATCTCCTTCCAGAATGTTTGAATGAGGATGCAGCCCAACCAAATGTGCCTGAAGGTGCCCCAGTATTTACCACATTGCCAGCAGATGTGAGATGATTTGAGGAACATGTGTCGTAGTCTGGTTGGGGTGAGATACCTCTGGACATTGCTTTGTATGCCGATTCTCGTTGGGGAAGGCTGCCTGGGGATTTGGTATGCTCACCTCCATTATGTCCATGCTTTTGGGGAAATATCTATCTCTAATACTCTTGTCCAACTATTTTGATAAGCGTGAGGTGTTTTAGGCTTGGAGTCTTTAATGGCCAGATAGGTTTTAGAGATTAGTTCTTTCGTCCCCTCAAATGACCTCACCAGTTTATCGAATGGGGTGAGTAGCCTAGTGACAGCCCTAGCATTGGTGAGGTGGAGGGCACAGTGTATCTGATACTCCTGTTTGCATTGTTCAAATGGCTTGATGTTGTTGCTCTGGTTGAGGTCACTAGGGGTTTTACACTCGCCCCTGTTCCTTTCCAAAAATGTGGTATGGGAGAGGGGTGGGCGTGAAGTTTGGATTTCTGGTAATTTGGGGGTGTTAAGAGGCGGTAGGGTGGTGAGACCAGATATCCTGGACTGTTCTAGTTGGGTTGGCGATATAAGCGATTTTGCGGTTTGTGGGGTGTGGGAGCCAAACTGGATCCCACAGAGGGCAGCACACCACTGCTGTATCCATATAGAGACTGTGCTTTTCACTTTCTCGGGCTACCCTTTCTGAAATGTATTGGAGGTGGGCAGCCCAATAGCATTCCAAGAGAATAGGACATGCCAAGCCTCTCCCCTTGTCTTGTGAACATTATCTTTTTTTAGCGCTCTGGGTGTCATGCCTTCCCAGATGAAATCTCAGATGTTGATTTTAGGTCGAGTGCACAAGTGCTTCGACCTGTTGTTAGTATTGTGGAATTTTAACCACACCCACCTCATGCCCATCACTTTCACTCGTTCGTGGGCTTGCCTTTCAAAAATCTTTTGCTATCATTGGTAAATGCTTTACGTTTGTCCCTACTTGTGGAGGTTTTGTTACCGCCTTGCAGACTGACCCTGTTACATGGATAATTGCACGATTGAAGATATATTTGACTGTGAGAGAACTTCTTTTTCCTTTTGTGTCTCTAATTTGCGCTCATGCTCATGGCTGCCATGGCACTTTGAATCGGCTCGCTTTTGTCAACTAAGGTTTTACTTTTAATTTTCAATTTATGTGGCAAGAAAAGTCCAGTTAGGAATTTACAATGCCAATAGCTCTAACTGGAGCAAATGCGAGACACATTGCATTGTAAATGCTTGTTTAGTTTGGTTATGTCCTGTGCGAGTATGGGGATGGGCAGTGTTTGGAACAGATATAGTACCCTGGGGAGGATGTTCATTGTGATGACATTTATGCAGCCCAGCTTTGCCCGCCACCTTCATCAGTCATCGAGGATAGTTTCGCAGAGTGGTTTCCAGTTAGCCTTTGACCAGTCTTTGAGGTGTCTTGTGATAGTAAGACCCAGATATTTAATGAACTGACTCACCCAGTGAAAGGGAGTAGGGTAAGCCAGATGTATGATGTCATCCTCTGGTATTGTAATGTTGAGAATATGGGACTTTGCGGAGTTTAGCATGAAGCCTGACACCAGTTCAGATTCCTCCAGTGATGGAGGAGTGATGCAAGGGGCTGAGCTGAGTTGGTCAGCTTCTTTCTTTTTAACAACAGGCAAGCTGTACATTTTTGGATATATGTAGTGCATAAGCTTTGGGAAGTCTTGGCTAAATGACACCGCAGTAGTCCAGCTCAGGTGATATAAAGGAATTTTCTATTGTTTCCCTGTTGCAAAATGGAAAAAATCAAGTACTCGTAACTTAAAGAAACACATCTTGGAAACAGATTTTCCTTTCGGAGCGTGCATGAATGTAGAGGCACATTTTATTCCCATTTGTCTTGCCAGAGTGATTGAATTAGGGTTAGGTCCATAGACAATAGCCAAAACCTGGTAATTCGTGAAAGGTGTGCAGTTTAATTAATTATGATACATGCATGCATTTACTACTTGAACATAGAATTTAAAATTAAAGATAGAAGGATCAAGTCACTTTCCCTGCCACTTTGAGAATGACCTAGTTATCATCCACATACATGTAAACACATCCCATTGGGTCAACAAGATGAGTTGGTAGAATGAAATACATTTACAAAAAGAAGAGGCCAATGAGCAGACCCCACCCCTTCTACTCTGAGTGTAAGCGCTTTAGGAGAGAATTCATTGGGAGGCATTGTGGTGATCAATTGTCAAAGACCCTTGAAGGAAGAAGTATCAAGTGTCTACAGCTGGTTTACAAACTTGTTGTGGAACATGACTGACAAGTCAAATAAAACTAGAGGAATGGCACATCCATCATTTGCTTTGAGTCGTAGGTCATCTAATGCAGCACCCATCACCAGCTATCTCTCCATTCGACTTCTAAAGCCTTTATATGCATACTACAGAGATGACCTGGCCTGGTTGTTTGCGCTAATCTGTTTCCATTGGAGCAGTGTCAAGAATGATTTGCATATGGATGAGTCCAAACAAAGCTGGCAGGATGTGCAGATTAACTATAGACTGGGATGCGGGACAAGTGTTTACTAGTGGTTGGGATTAAGTCCAGCATTCCATTCATCACTGTGTTTTTGTATACTTCAAGACATGGGAGCCAGCAGCACATTTAAAGTGGTGCAGTTAGCCCACTAAAGAGGAGGAGGAAAAGGATGAGAAAATTGCAGAATTAGGGCTTGTCACATTAATGTCCTTCCTCTGCCCTTTTCTCTATATCTGAGGCACCCAGTTCATACATTGAAATGAACTAAGCTGAACTGTAGCACATCCACAGTGACCGCAGGACACATTGTTATATTGCTCTAACCAAGGCACATTAGCTTATTCAGACCGTAGAGCCATATTAATGAGCAGTGATTAATTGGTTAATTAAACATAATTGCTGTTTCTTATATGACTTTGTAATTCTTTTCTATGGGCACAGGTTGACAGGAGTGTGATAAACTTGACGTTAACATTAGTCTGATTCACACTGTACACATAGTTTTCTATCAGTGGCAGGTCCCTCCCTTTCTCCCAACCTGAAGCCACTGTAGTGACCGATTTGTCACTCTTGGGATGGGGCGGCCACATGGGAGAGGCAGAGATCCGAGGCGTCCAAGCTCCATATGAACCTTTTGGAGCTCAGGGTGATCAGACTAGCATTGAAAGCATTCTTACCCTTTTAAAAAGGGAAAGTGGTGCAGGTGTTCACAGATGACACCACCGCCATTTGGTAATGCAACAAACAGAGCGGGGTGGGGTCGTGGACCCTTTACGAAGAGGCTCTCTGCCTCTGGACATGGCTGGAACATCAGGGCATATCCCTAGTGGTTCAACATCTGGCAGACTATTTGAACATCAGAGCAGGCAAACTCAGCCGTAAATGCCTGGTTGATCACGAATGGTGTCTCCATTCGGAGGTAGTGGAAGGTCTCTTTCAGCAGTGGGGTGAGCCTTGGCTAGATCTGTTCACCTTCACAGAGAATGCACAATGTCAGCTGTTTTGCACGTTGGAGTTTCCAAGACGGCTCTCGCTCAGCAACACTTTTCATCTCGAGTGGAACTCAGAGATTTCGCCTTTCCTCCAATACCACTTCTGCACAGAGTTCTGAAGAAGGTCCAGGACGACCGGGCCCAAGTCATTCTTGTGGCTCTAAACTTGGCATGAAAAGTATGGTATTCCGAACTTTTGAAGATGGCCATCGGTCCTCTGATCAGACTGCCTCTTCGAGAGGATCTTTTGTCGCAGCAGTGGGGGATGGTTCTCCACCCGAACCTGCCCAGTCTCTGCCTTCTTGCGTGGAGATTGAACAGCGGCATCTGACAGCTTTTGACCTTTCACTCAAAGTCTGTAACGTTATCTTGGCAGCCAGGCATCCCTCCACCAAAACGGTATACTCCTGTTGTTGGAACAAATTTGTGGCGTGGTGTACCAACAAGTCTGTTGGTCCTCTCTGCCTCTCTTTCTGAAGTTCTTTTTTTGTTCTTTCTTTAGCCCTGCAGGGCTCTGCTCTGGGAACCCTGAAGGGTTGTTTGTCTGCCATCTTGGCTTTCTGCCGATTGCCCGACTAACCCTCCCTGTTTAAATCTCCCATTGTTGGACGATTTCTTAGGGCCTTAGCCATCTCTTTCCTCTTTCCCCTTTCATAATGCCCCATGGGATTTGAACTTAGTTATTACCTACCTAACCTATCTCCTTTGAGCTGCTCCGCAACTGTCCACTTCGCCTGCTTACTTTGTAAACAGTCTTCCTCTTAGCTATCACCACTGCCCGTAAAGTGAGTGGGCTGCAGGCTCTTTCATCTTCACCCACCCTGACCAGGTGGTGCTTTGTAAGAGGGCTTCTTTTCTGCCTAAAGTGGTCACGTCCTTCGATGTAGGTCAATCGATGACCTTACCTAATTCTTACGCGCCCCCCACACCCTTCTAAGAAAAAGGAGTGACTCCACCGCCTGGACCCAAAAAGATCGCTGGCGTTTTATCTTGATCGTATAAAAGAGTTATGGTGGACAATCAAATCTTTATGGGTTATGTGGGTGTAAAGAAAGATAAGGGAGTGCACAAGAGAACCATCTCTAGATAGGTGGTTCTCTGCATTACAGTGTGCTATGCATTGGTGAAGAAGCAACCTCTGGAAGGCTTATGTGCTCATTCTGCTAGCCTAGGTCTTCAAACTGGGGGGCGGGCCCCCCTTGGGGGGCCTCAAGTGATCCCAGGGGGGGCGCCAAACTCTTATACAGATAACATGCCTTTGTTTTAAGCAGAAGCATGTTATTGCAGTTTTAAAAAGGTAACAGTACTTACCTGCCATGTTTAAATAGGTTTAGACCTATTTAAACATTGCCATTTAAAAAAAATAATTGTGAAAAATTCTGAGGGGGGGGGGCAATGATTTTTATTTTTCAACTGGGGGGGCGCGGCATTAAAAAGTTTGAAGACCACTGTGCTAGAGCAACCACTGCAACCACTGCATTAGCAAGTAAAGTTCCAGTCTGGGACATCTGCCAGGCAGCATCGTGGGCATCTTTGCACATGTTTAGTAAACACTACTACCTGGATAGCCAGGTTCGAAGGCATGGGTACTTTGCCCATTCGGTACTGCAGGGCTTGCTATTATGGTCTTGGTTTGCAGACCCGCTTCCGCGGATGGTATTGCTTAGGTATCTATTCTAAGGTAAGGAATCTGCAACTAGAAGTCTCTATCAGGTGAACAAGTTACTTGCGTTCGGTAACAAATTATCTGGTAGAGACATGTTTTAGTTGCAGATTCCATACCAACCCACCCACCCTCCCCGCTTTGAGAACTGATTTCTAAGGACAGGGACTTTCCTTTCAGGGCCCTAGTTCTGGCGCACCAGAGTCTGTTTTCTTCATGGCTCTGCTTTTCTGGCAGTTGTGAAAAGAAACTGACGTCAACGCGCTGAGGTGGTGCCTATTTACGACCCACAACGTCATATCTGGTGATCACGATGCCAATGACGGACGCGGCGCGCAAGGGTATACTGCTCGAAGAAAAATCTGCACATCTAGACTGGCACCTGAGGGAAATTCTAACGTTAGGAATCTACAACTAAAATATGTCTCTACCAGATAATTCATTACTGACGGTAAGTAACTTGTTCTTTAAAAAATGTTTTCATTACAAAAGGTGAAGGAAAATGGTGAGCATTGCTCAACAAACAAAAGCCACAACCATCCTGCTTGATGGAAAACTTGATATGCGGTAAGGTCTCCCAAGTCTACAACAACTGCCCCGCCCAAAACATTTTGTTTTTACATCTAATCACGTCCTGGAAAAATGTAAAAGATAACAAAAGAGGGAGACTTGAAAATTATGGGGTAGAATGAAAACAAAGATGAAATTGCAGGAGGGTTTTTGGGAGTGCATGTGCTCCAAACATTCTCCCTTGATGAAGAGTGATGTTAGCTTGAAGAACACAAAAGTCACCGCATAAAGCATGACTCGATTGTAGATCAAAAGGTAGAGTGTGTACGTCAGCGCTTCATTTGAGGAGGAACGAGTTAATGCCACCAGTGTCTCTCAAACTGTTCTTAAGTAGATCTGGATGCAGACGAGCCAGAAGCTCTGAAAGGCAAATAATATTAATTTTTACTGTTGTCAAACCACCAAGACCATTAGTCCAGTTTTTCGCAAAAATAACAGTGTATCAATGTTGTAAGAAATTCCTCTTTAAGCAGAGATGAGATGTGCAGAATTCTAACATTTGAAGCACTCCTTATGTTAAAGTTTTTATCCGGTTTTCAAACATAAGGATGATGACTGAAGCACCCATATGAATCTCGAACAACTCTCCAACCTCCCTACATATAGTGGATCTTTGTACCTCCTTGCTTTATGACTCTTCTTTCAAACTTGACACCAATCAGGCCTCTTCTCAAAATTCTAGTCTCATTTTATCCAAATAGTTCTCCATGGTATTAATATATTTTTTGATGTGGTCCAGCTTTACTTCAGTGTTCTCTAAGGTAGACATAATCTGTTTCTGCTCCTCATTAAAGTCTCTTAAGTCACCACTTTCAAGATCTTTTCCCTACTGCATACTACATCCCCTTTGCCAAAAAGTCTTTCTTCTCTGTCTTTTTTGATATTGCTAGTGTAATGCTCCACTGTCAGACTGCACCCAAGCCAGGCAGTAAGCCTAGGCAAGGATGAACCTCACCAGGCATGTATTCCTCCTCTCTGCTCAACCCACCCAGCAGACTATGAGAGTGACATGTGCAGGTTCAGTGCCAACTGTGTTGAGAGAAAAAGATCTCCTCCATGTTTATCCTTTTGCCTAGAGTAAGAAGGCCCCTTTGCTCTGCGTCTCCCTCTCACAGTGTAGTGCAGGGCTTCTGGGGTCACACGTCATGCCATTATTGTGATGCTATTAATTGTGTTTGACCAATGACTTTGTGTTTCACCACTGCACATATTAGTTGTTCAATGTTCACTAGTAGCACATTAAATGTTTTGTTCAGTTTAGCTGCATATTGGCTTTGACATGGCGTTAGACATTACATTTTGTATTCAGTTTAGCTGCCTATTGGCTTTGACATGGCGTTAGACAATACATTTTGTATTCAGTTTAGGTGCCTATTGGCCTTGACATGACATTAGACATTACATTTGATATTTAGGTTAGCTGCCTATTGGCTTTAACGTGGGGTTAGACATTGCAGTTGAGACATTGCAGATGAGCTGTGTTTTTCCAAGCTGTGTTTTTCCACAAGATGGACCAAGACGTTTTCTTCACTCCAGGCCGTAGCTGATAAGAGCACGTAGATTTTTTGTTTACCTCGCAATCCAGTCTGAGAGCAAGTGAGCTCAGGAGAATTGGCCTCTCCAAGGTTCTTCGGCTCTCACACTGAGTTTGCTTTTAAGGATGACTGGGTTACAGAGAGGTAGATTGAATCTGCTTGACTTCAGACAGGAACTAGACGTCAGTTGCCTGTCTCCCGTTTGGGTAGAGAATCTCTTTCTCGCAGTTGACCGGAGTCATCAACTTGCAGACCCCAGAAAGATGAAGCTGAATATAGGCCCTACCGTCTTGCACATACGGTGATGAATTTGTACTTTTATGCTTTGCTTTGAAGTTATGCTATGATATAATCACATATATTTGCTGTGTACATTGCAACTGAAAAGTACTTTGATATATTTTGCTTTCATTGCTGCGACTACTTTTGAACGTGTGCTTCCAATCTACTAATTTCGTCTCTCAGGAACTTGTGGGTGGGGAATTAATAACAATAAATGTCTTCTTTAAACTCAGAAGTGCATTCCAGAGAGGTTCTGTAAGCTCGGTTATGAGATAAGAGGGAAAGCAGAACAATTATCACATTGGACCTGCCTTTCTAGACCAGGGAAACTTTTCACTGCTTCATTTGATGTGCTGTCCAAGATGGGTTTTACCAGCAGTTTTGTCTGCCCCGTCACCATTTCTAACGTTGATATTTTGATTCTGAAAGGTTACAGGTTATTTAGCAGTGTTATGTTTCTTAGTAATTTTAGCGCTTAAAAGTAAGTGAAATAATATTTTAATGCTGTTCAGTGACCTGCAACCTTAGTTCTTCTGATTGGTGGAAGGTAGTCCAGGCTCCTCCCATGAAAATAACAAGTATTTACCCTAATTTGCTTATGTGACCTGGCAACTGAAGCTATTTTAAGTTAGGATTGGTGCCTGGTAGTTACCAAGGTTTCTGATGCTTGGCATATTTGATCAGCTGATTGGCTCATACCTTCTGGACTAACATCCAAGTCTCTGTTAAATAAGGGAATAAGATATACAGTGACATAGAGTGTATCTGATCTGTATGTTTAGTGGTAGTTTTTAAGCCCTCTGTTGCCCACAAAGAGTCAGGTTCCTTTAGACCTGTTTAGGTGGGTTCAGTAAAAGAATCTTATATTACCCGTTCCTTTACATTACACTTAGATTGAAACATTTGGTAAAGATGGACTTGTCAGAGTCTAGATGCTGACCGCTGCTGTAACTTAAAGTACATGATCTGTTGTCTTGAGAAGGTATATACTTGTGAAACCAATCTTAAGGGAGTGTGTGTGTGTGTGTGTGTGTGTGTGTGTGTGTGTGTGTGTGTGTAGGGCTTGCCTCCCAATCTGTATAAGACAGGAGTGTCATAATGTTTACTGAAATAACAGGCATGTATGTCAACAAGCTTGGTGGCAAGTGTACCCTACATTTTTGCCTACTTGCAGTGGAATTATGTCATCTGCTACTGTGGGGAAATGACCTGTTGGGTACACATTTGTTAGGAGTGTTCATTTTATATATATATATACACTGCCTCATCCGGTTAATGTACACCTATTATGAGCAGTAGATGCATAAATATATTTTCTCATTCCTTTTCTAGTCCGGGGATCTCTCTAAAATAAGGCTTTTGCAGCCAGTATGTTTTGATGCTATTACACACATTATTAACTTAGGCCCAAAAATATATCCTTCTCAAACCTGTGCTGTAAAGGACTGGAATGATGCAGGTTGTCAAGGTATGCTACAACGCTTGCGCAACCAGACTGGAATTCTCCCTATACTGGGTGGTGCATACAAGTTGGTAGTGTCTCTTTTAATGGAAGTAAGGTGTGTGCCTTCAAAGACAGAGTGGTTTTGAGTGGCAGTTGGGTGTTGTTGGACTTGCCCTCTCTGCAGGTCACCTCCAAACCTTTTGCCTTCTTCCATCCTCTTCTCTTTATTTCGTTTTTGTTGGCATTAGGACTGTGCACTTTACTACTGCTAATCAGTGCTAAAGTGCTTGTATTCACTTCCTAAAACTGTCTTTCACCTGATAGGTGCACTTAATTTACTTATAGGTCACTAGTAAAGTGGTATGCCATATACCCAGAGCTGGTAAATTAAACGCTACTAGTGGGGCTGCAGCACTGAGTGTGTCACCCACTTAAGTAGCACCTTAAAACATATCTCAGGCCTGGCATTGCAGCCTATGTGCAGTTTTACACTGCCAATTCGACTTGGCAAAATAAACCTTTTGCCTAGCTCGAAATGTGCTTTTGAATATGTATGTGTCATCCTTAGGGTAGGCCTAAACATCCCAAAGGGAAGGGTGCATTGTATTTAAAACCTGGGCATGTACGTTTAAGTTTTACATGTCCTTGTAGTGAATAACATACAGATTAGTTTTTCATTACTGTGAGGCCTACCTTTCAAATGGGACAACATTGCAAGACCTAATTACATTTAATAAATTATATATTTTGTGTGAGAGTAGGTAGAAATATCATGTTTTGTGCCTAAGATATTGTAATTTAAAATCCTCCTCAATGGTAAAGTCAGATTTTAAGACACAATTCTGAAAATGGCACTTTTAGAAAAAAGGCATTTTCTTATTTTAACTACTTGGTGACTGCAGCCTGTTTCCTGGGTCACATGACTAGGTGTAGTTAGCAGTTGGCCTTTGTGTATTCCTCCCAAACAACCGCACAATTGGGGGACTGGATATTGGCATGGTGGGCTATTGGCAGGATAGGGGGAAGGAGCTGTGCACAGCCTCACTTGCACTTCAAAGCAGCTCCCTGAGCCCATACACAAAGAACTTCATGCTAGCCTTTTGGGTCCCCAGACATTCTGGGACCAGTGCAAGGAAGAAAGAAATTACAACATCTTTAGAGAGGGAAACTTCTAATATTTATTCCACTTTAAAGCTGATACCAGATATAAAATTAGGACCTTCAGACCCACTCTTCATTTCACTTCTGGACCTGTGGAGGACTCTGAGGGCTGCTCTACTTCCTGACGCCTGCCAGTGCCCCTCAGAGGACTGCCGTGCTGCTTGAGACCTGTTATTCTACTTTATCCCTGCTTTTATGCTTGAACCCAGGACTGCCGGATTGACTCCAAGGATTAATTGTCTGGCCTCCTGATCAGAGCCTCAGGGACAGAAACCATCTTGAACCTCTCACCTGTACTCAGCCAGAGCGAGTCCTGACCCTCTAATTGGTGCCCCTCCAGTCCTGGACCCTAGAAAGTGACGGTAAAGATGCCCAAGTAGCCCAAATGCAAAACTTGGTACACAGAAAGAATTTCAGCCAAAAACTGCCCTAGGAGCCGAGAGGAGACCAGAACCTAACTGCTCGCTGACTCGCGCAAAGTGAACCACTGGTCAGCCTGACTTCTGATAAGTTCTTATCTGCAGCAGCAAATCCTGTTCAGTGGCTCCTCTCAGAAAGAGTATTCAACCTCATTGAACCCACATTGGCTATGGTCCAGATATAGAAAACTTTACATTGACTTCGTACAGTGGCTCCCAGGCGCCAACGCCTCTGACACAGTCAGCTGTCATGCCACACTGAGCTTTTCATTATGAGACATTTGTTCTAAAAAATTCTTATAAGTCCAAAGGTGAGTGGAGTCTGGGCTCAATCCACTTTGTGTATCTGAATTGCGCTCCATCCAAGTCGGTCATAACATTTCAACTTTGCCCCAATCGTGTGCGAATAGATGTCTGCAGTTGGCACTGTGGTGTTTTACGTGCATTTTTTTTTTACTTTAAGCTATAAATATTCATAACTCCAGTTCACCTGATTGGATTTTTGTTGCTTAAGTGTTTTTCTAAATTAGTGTGACATTTTTCTTGGGTGTGTTTGCACTTTATTACCATTGAAATGCTGCATAAATACTTTACACGTTGCCTGTACATTAAACCTGACTGCTTTTGTGCCAACTTACCAGAGGGTTAAGCACAGGTTAATTTAGTGACTCTTTTGTAGTTCACCGTGGCAATGATTATGGCTGTTGCTGGAAGAGGGCTCACACTGCCCTCAACCAACAACCCTGTTTCACACAGGTACATCTTTTGTCTCCATATTGACCTATTCCTAAAATATGAGCATGTGTCTCTAGTGATCTGTCACCTGACATCTTAACTAATTCTGTTAGAATCCACTTGCATGTGTGTGTCAGCATTGCTCTGCCTGATAACTGTTGGGGTTGTCTCTTCAGCTTTAACCCATTTCTGCACTTCCATCAACCAGGCCAGGAGGTCTGGGAGATTTCCAGCTCATAGCAGTTTTACATTTGGCCAACACGAATGTCCTTTCTGTGAATACAAATATCAGTGTCTCCTTCTTTGGATGAACTATTAACCCATGTAGACAACTCTAAAATTGAAATAAACCAGCATTTCTTCTGTGTGCAGCGGCTTTGTTTGATTTCCTGACAGTACTCCAGTATCTAGGGGAAACCCTCAAACCATCTGATAAAAATCCTGTTTGCCACCCTACAACTGTTGTATTTGCTAAGGTTTCCTTGGATACATTTTCATCACAAGGTTAGATAAGTTCCTCTGAAGATTTAAATGACTACTTACATGGAGAGAGTCAATATAAATCTTTTATATAATTGGGTGGGACCACAGGAAGTACATCACAGAGTTCTAAAGTTGTCTTTGTAAGTTTCTATTCATGATGTGATTGAATATTTTTACTTAATGTGGAGAAGAGGTTGCCACCTTGTCACTCTATGGTATGCATATAGGAAGTACTGGAAGTACACTAGAGAGCTTGGAAGATTATTTCTGTTAGTTGATAATTATGATGTGATTGGGAACCTCTACAAGGTGTTGAAAAGCAACTGCTGTGCACTGCAGCTGACCTGGAGGGTTATCATGAAGTTAGGAGGGTAGCAAATAAGCCAGGTTTCTTGAACTGGGGGAGGTAACGATGCATGCTCTCCTTGATCGGCTCCACTTTTGGGTGTTTTGCAAAAATAGTAAAGATCAAATTATTTAAAAAAATAAAAACCTTAGGATGACATTGGTGAATGGGTTCGCGTTGAGAGAGACATGCCAGACATCCCAAGTATGTTTGATCTGTTGCTTGTTGCACCAGAGAACTGGGCTTTCCAGGTAGCCTAACTGATTTGAAGCAGGTGTAATTACAGGATGGATCTCTGGGCTAAATGTAATTTTCATCTTAGAGACCCGTCTTGCTAAAACTCCTACAGAGTTTCTGAGGTGCTTGTCACAGGGACTTCGCCAAGGAAAGTAAAGCTGAAAAACGTTTTCCCCCCAATGCAGTTTTGTGCTGCATCAGTGTATCCTTGTAGAGAACATAATTATTAGTACAGCATCACAGTTGTCGGCATGTCTTATGTAATCACATCGATGTAGCACGTGCCCAAACACCCCACTTGTTTTCTCAGAGATCGCCAGTCTTTCAGTAGCCTGGTAGAGGAACAATAGATACACTACACCGTGGATGGAAGGGTGCTCTTTGGGGACTTGCTCTGTCAAGGGTCACTATAAAACATTGCGAAGCACCCCTTGGTGACTCGAGTATCGTGAGCCAACTGTCGAGAACCATAAAGACTGATTCAGAAAAGTTGCAGATTTTGAAAAGCTGTACACACTGTTCAGTTATGTATGTCCATACTGGGAGAGAGACAGAACATATTTATTTTCTTTCGTTCATCTAGATTTTAAGTGACAATTTCTGAATATATTACTTGGTTTCTAGTGTGCTGCATATATTGAAATCATCAGAACGCTGACTGGTGTTTAAAGTGTTTAGCCTGTAAACCAAGAGATTCTTATTTTTTCAATAATTACTTTATAAACCCATTGCTCCCTTTTTAGGAGGTGCTTTCGTACTATCAGCCAATATGGTCCTTTGCACCTATTTGGGACTCTTTGATTCCAGTCTAAAGATTATTCTACAAAGCCTTAATACAAGAGTAAATTCCTTGATTTATGTCCCAGGGCTTTTGTACGCTGGATAAAACCCTATTTTTTTGTTTTTCACCTTGTCCTTTAGCTCACTATCCACGAGAGTCTGGTAGTTCAAGGTAAGCAGAACATAGGTCCTAAAGGAAACTTCTATAGTGCTTGGAGTTGGAAGATATCCTATGCAAAATGAAAACACAGTATATTTTCTTCCTCCTGTTGTCAATATAGTTCACTGTTCATAAAGAAACAGACTTCATTCAGAGACAAATGACCCTCGAAACATGGGTACTAAGTAATATAGACTTTAAATGTAAAGTGAATGGCATATCTAAGACCTAACTGAGGCCAGATAGGTTTTTCCTTTTTTTCCTTTTAGAGAAATCACCTGCATGTTAACAGTTTTCTTAGGATGCACTTCTAACCAAGTGGCAGCTCATTCCAAATAAAGTGTACCTTCCTCAGAGCTCAGAAAAGAGCCTCTTTTGCTGCTGTTCTGATGGCACTCAATTGTTGATTAAGATGAAGATGAAAGGTTAAGTTGAACCTCCTCATTGTAACTTTCAGATATCTGTTAGCAGAGTGGATGATAGAAAACAAGCTCCACCTCTAAGACAGAACTGTTGATAGTGAGTAAGAATTCAAACAGTGTCGCTGTATCGCTGAGTCTCTCTTTTGGTGCTTAACTTTGCCTCCCAGGTACCTCAGGCACAACTTCTTAAGGGCTTTACATATAAGAAATTCAATATTGAAAGACTGTTTCCTCTCAAGCTACCTATTAGTGGCCTTGTGCATCTTGAGTCGTCTTTGTACATATGAGAGAAGGCCATTGTAGTCTCTTAGCTGGAATTTAAGTCACATTCCACGATGCTTTTCTTGTCCCAGGGAAAGAAAGAAAGGGCCCCATATACCTTACTATAGATTTTTAGATACTATAGATAGTTTTTACTGTGGTGCCCTGGGTAGGGGGGAAAGTATGACATCTTTAAACTTTAGATTTTGAATAGTCTTCACAAAATCTCAGGTAGTAGGGAGCAGAGATTTCCCAAAGTCAAATTCTTTGGTTCAAAAAATGGTCATCTATGTTTTGGATGCACGTAACTGGAAACAGATCTTTGCCATTCAGTTCTCTGTTTTATTGAATCCATAATTATCCCAAGTTGAGAGGGAAAAATTTAAATATGTCCGTGTCATTCTTGTGTGAATGAATTTAGGGGTGTGGAATTCCCTTAGCACTGCACCCAGTACATATTGTTTGGAGTCAAGGAAAACAAGTTTTCATGTTGATTTTGCCCGTGGGCCAAGTAGCCCCAACCCCCTGCAACACAAACCTTTTTGGCTGCCAGTTTAGAGTACCACATTATGGGGCAAGGAAGGGGATTGTCTGCAGTTGAGGTAATATTTGTGTCCATATGTTTATGCTGTTCAAACTTGTAGTTATGGTACATTAATGTAAAGCCTTTATTATTAGTATGAGCGCGCTAAATAAATGTTGTAAACTTGGACTACGCTACGGACAGCGGTTCCAGTAAAAAATTTCTACACTTTTGCAAAGTTTAGCAATATGAGGCTATGTATAATGCTCCCAGAATGCTCTCTGATTAGATGCAAATATTTGCAGACGCTTGAAAGCAAAATTGAGTATTATTTTCTTTCAAAACAAAATGTTAACAAAAAATGCAACTAGGAAAAAAAACATTTTACTAAACTACTCTGAAATTTTTTGTATCATTTCTTAGAAACATCATCTAGTAAAATGTGTTGATGCATGCTATTATTGGCAAAACATATTCATAATGAAAAATCAGTTTCATCAATATTATAGAAAAATGAAAGTAAACAAGCACTAGCAAAGCCAATAGGCCTGAAAATAGTGGTCAGTCTTTTGGTTTTGCTAATGAGTGCCAGCCTCTCACCATTGTAACAGACATTGGCAAACAGGAAAAATATTTTTTGTTCTCAAAAACCACACATTGCCACAGTAGTTGCTGGCACGGGACAAAAAGATATTGTGTACCATAAGCTCCAAGTATATATATATATATATATATATATATATATATATATATATATATATATATATATATATATACATATATACATATATATATATACATATATATATATAAAAGCAAAAAGGTCTTGGTTAAAGCCAGACCTAATTAGGAGCCCAATTCTTAAAGAAAGTCACAAAAGTGCACCCATGGTAAATGTCTTTGCATAAGTTCAGATTTACGTATTTCATAAATTCACAAGAATTTATAGAAGTAGGCCAGGAAATCATACAGCCAGAAATTATTTCTGAACTAAATTTTAACGCGAGCAAATATGCATGTGTAAATTTGCTCATGCGAAAATCTGTTGAGCATGATTAAGTTCACTTTCCCTCCAACCCTGTGGTCTTCAACATTTTTAATACGGTCTCCCCAATTTCCCTACCCATGCCCCCCACCTCCCACCACCCTGGTCGGAACAAAAATCATTGTACCCCCTTCCGAATTTCTCACAAATATTCTATTAAATTAGCAATGTTTAAATATATTTAGACTTATTTAAACATTTCAGTTAAAGTTATGTTACTGGTTTAAAAATGCAATCAAATACATGATGCCAAATCTTTACTATTAGGATCAGGCAGGACTTCCTAGTGTGCAAACGTATTCACAACGTGATTAATAGAAGTGAGGGTAGAGGTTTTGAAGAGTTTTGGGGCCAGCTTCCTTTTGACACATACTCACATGCTTTCTCATATATATTTAAGATGGAAGTGCTGGCCCATTACAGAATGGCTTACTGCTGCTCATTTTTTCTTTTTAAAACAGTCATGTTATTACCATAATGCTTCTTTTGACCAGAGCCTAAATCCCCCCCCCCCCCCCCCAAACAAATAGGCCCAACCCCCAGTTTGAAGACCCGTGCTTCAATCACTTTGTTCCAGTCCTGGAAGTTTTACTTCTGCCTTTGTCTAGAGAAAATGTCCAAGTTTTCTCAGTATGGGGAATGATTAAACAGCTGATGAAAACCCTAGGAATGAAAGTCAGTAGGGTTGCACAGGCTCCAAAGGGGGAATTCCAACCTCAGAACTATTGCTTCCTGCTTCCTCCTACCACACTATGTAGATCTGCAGAAAGGTTCCAAAATAAGGAAATTGCTAGTATTCAAATCCTACTATAGTATTAGCCTTGGCATACTCAGAGCTATTAAGTAATGCAATTGCTGCCATAAATGTCGCGGTACCACATGGCACTAAAGGGACATGCAGAATCTTTTTTTACAGGACTAGTAGATTTTTACAGGACAAGTAGATATTTTATTGAATTCCCCACCCCTGAATGATCCTGCTATAAATAACATTGAAATCCATTTTTGATGATGGGCTTGAGAAGAAGGTCCATATAGATAAAAGAGACAGAATCATTTTTGTTCATCAGCTGATTGGCCAGCGCTACTTCTATTGCAGAGTGAGAGGAGCTGTTTCAGAGCTATATTCTATATTTTGTCTTTATCAATGCACTGGACACCATTAACTTAAATATGTAACAATGAACTAACCCAATAAAAATGACGCACTGAAACTTCACCATTTGGCCCCAGTTCTCTACTTATATTAACCCAATTGTATGAAATACAATTAAACTAACCCAGATGATGTAGTTACAAACAACTAATGATTTAGTTTATTAGCTAGGTTGTAAAGGTGAGTGAACTCTTCCTATCAGTTCTTGTAGCATTTGACCTTCCACTTTTGCACTACTTATGTTGCCATTTTTCACTTCACTCCCCTTCCCTTCCCTTCTCACATGTCTCCTGAGCAACCACCCCAGGATATCTAACTTAACTCTTCATTCATTAAGTTTAGTAACATATGGAGTTGCCTTCTTTGACATTGAATACCCCTCACTAGCTATCAATACAAGCCAAAAAGACAATTTAAAAGTTCTCCACTCAGCCTGGAAGGCCCTTTTGAATGACCAGTGCAACTGCCACTTTAAAGCAAAGACAAAACTGGCCTTTTTTCCTTTACCCAAGGCCTAGAACAAAAAACATATACCCTACCTTTTTTTCTAAAGTCTGAAAAATGTGTTAACTTAATATCTATACATCTTGAAAGTTCAGGCCCCAGTAATTTCAGTGCAATCAGGGAGCATTTGTCGGTTTCTTTTCCTTTGTTCAAACAATTTCCAACCACAGCACAGCTCTCAATCAATTGCCAACCCCTAGAGCTGCCACCATCCAACTATGAACCCTTGACGCCACCCATCATAATGTTTCCTTTGAAATTGCTCCTTGATTCCTGCATCCTGCTTATGCTCATGAAGCTAACCGTCCTGAAAGTATGAAGAAGTATCCCTCTGCCTACAGAACCTGTGCCATTGCTCAGTTATCAGGACTGGGATTTCTTGTGGTCTTAGAATCCAGCCTGGTTGTGGTATAACAACAAGAATGAAATCAAGGCAAAGCTGAAATCCCTACCACCTTAAGATCTTCCATTTTATTGGACCAACCCCTGTGCCTCATTCACTGCAGTCACCTTTTATAGAAGAGTACTCACATGTCAAACATATAAATGAAATATTCAATATTTTCCCTCTTTTGTTCACTGTCACTTAATCTTGGATCACTAACGCACCATCTTGCAACTTCAAGATTTCCTTCTGCCAGCTTTCATTATCCTCACCCAGGATAGAACATCAGGTCATGGAGCGTTACAAAAGATCTAAGTTACAAGTCAGAGAGTACTTCTGAACTGTATCCTAGAAACAGCCTGTTAATTTGTCTTCCACACTCTGAAAATATGGCAGTCAATTGTTTCACTATCCTTTGAGTATATGGCTTAACACATGCAGACCACCTTGAAACGCACACTCCTTGTTTGGTGACCTTAATAGTTAGATGCTCCCCTCCCCCCCCCCAAACTTTGCCTTGATCCACAACATAGGTAATCTCAGCTTTTCCAACATATTTGCCTCCTCCATTCAGTTAGCCAGTGGTAATCTCCCAGATCCAGTACCCTGTAATTTTAAAATACCTTTCACAATTTTTGTCGGAACATGCTCTTTCAAAGTGTGTTCATTTCTGGTTCACACAGAGCTAAGAGGACACCTTTTCTTCCCTTACTCCCAACCATCAAATCTGCTACCTCTTGATCCCTGAATCTCAAAATTGTCACTGCCGACCTCCTTATCCAAGTGCTAAAAAAGGGTACATTCCCACTACCCCTTAATGACATCTTTCTCCTGATTGAAAAGAATTGGAACATAGCCCTTGACAAAGTAGCCACTTACTCCAAAACCAACGAGAAATCAGTGAAAGCCCCCACTGGAAAGACAGTGGAGTAACTAATACTTACCTCTGATTTCAGAGCAGTAGGATAAATATGTACTTTGGTGAACCAGTTGTCCGTATTATGAAAGCTGACAATCCAGCCAAAGAATGCAGGCAACTCTTGCATCCCAGTCGTCCTTGCTAGCATAATTGTAGCAATTAATTAAGGTTCTCATGCCACAGTTTTTGCAACAAAACCTACACTCTTCACACTAAAATATATCCTGCAACGTCTCCACATTTTGCTCAGAGTTCAGGTAAAAATATTTCAGGTCACTATATTCACCAAATGGTCCATGGTCCAAGAGGGTCAGATATTCAAGATCATCAGTGTCGTAAGGCTCATAGCCTGGCTTGATGAAAACTGCAATTTCAGGTCAGACTTCAATTTAAGATAATCAGATTCTGCTCCCACCTCGTACATGTTGATTAAAAACATGTCAGTACTGTCATGCAGCTTCAAGAATTTCCACAACCTCTAAGGCAGCCACTTTTTTGTGAACTTGGGGTGCACTAGCAATACACACAAACGTAGAGCATATCAAGTTAAGTTGTATAGAGAATTACGTTTCTTGTAAACAATTTCCTTCATACTGGTATTCTTCATAAAGGTTTCTTGCTAATTGTCATTGCATTGTAAACTGCATTTTCCATTGTTCTTAAGACATAATTCAGTTTGAAACATGCAGCTGTTAAAGTGACTAAACTACTTGTCATATTTGTTGTTAAGAACAATCCACCGACCGGGCCAAGTCTGACATCTAAAAGTCATAGAAGGCATGAAGACCAAAAACTCTAAGGGCCTATATTTCACCGACTAGCAGGATCTGTAGTATCCTCATTTAAATTTAAAATATGCCTCACAGGTCCCTGAGATAAATTGTTCGCAGTTACTGTCACTGGTGTTTGTTTGTTGCTTGATGATAACGACGGAGGACAATTCAACAGATTTGGTATGTGCTGTGACATTTCATTCAAATTGGTGAATTGCATCTGAGGTAAATTCTAAGGTGCTCTGACTGTCTAAGTGCTGGTGATCGTTGGAGTGTAGGTGTGTTGAGAGGCTTTCTAGACCTACTTAAAGGACGTTGGATTAGAATTTCCGGGATACACAAAATTGTCTTTTATTGCTCTCTTAATGTTCACAGAAGAAAAACATTCTTGATTCATTGGAATGGACATATTTTTAATTTCTCTTACAACAAAAATAAATGTTCTGACCCTGGATTTGAAGGTCATTAACCTGTAATGTAAACTAGATTTTGTTAGTGAAGCTGAGCTCTTCTTGATGATTCTACTCAAAGGAAAAATTGAATAATGATTTAAAATAATTATGTTTATTTGTAAAGCTTGTTATTACCCACAAGGGTTTCCTGGCTCTGAGCAGGGGTGGGAGCGACTAATCAGGCCTGGGCTTCTGCTACTTGCGG
This sequence comes from Pleurodeles waltl, assembly GCF_031143425.1. NCBI lineage: Eukaryota > Metazoa > Chordata > Amphibia > Caudata > Salamandridae > Pleurodeles > Pleurodeles waltl. Next base: position 569,475,980 of record NC_090438.1, read on the forward strand.
AACTCAGAGCGAGGTGGAGGCTCTGGTGTGTAGTAGTAGGTTGTTCCATGGGATAGAAGTGATGTAAGAGAAGACCCGGACACTGGATGTGAAAGTATTTTGATACCTGCCTCTCGTTATTGGCCCTCCAGCGGAGGCCTTGGAGCGGGAAAAAGAATGAGCTATACATCCATTCAAGATTGACCACGGCATTAATATTTTGTTGCCAGATATTCAGGCCACACTGGATTGTGATCCAGGGCTGCGGGAATATTGTAACAAGTGTTGCACTTTCTTAACATGAATTCCAAGTTCCCTAATAATGAATTCCAAGTTACCTAAATGTTTTAGGTTGCACCTGTGTATAAAACTGCACAAAATCACTGATTTACAAGTGTGTTTAATTGTTAATGCCTAATAACGTTAATTTTCTTTAAAAAAGTGAACTTAGAATGAAATGTTTTGATTATTATGTTTTAAAGTTAAAACATTGTACATTTGAGGCATTCCCCTAATTTCAATAACTTGACCTGCACAAATATTTATCAGCCTTGCCTGGAATGGAAAATGTGTTTGTCAGTCTTTGATAGACCGTATCTCTCTCTGCTTTTAGTACTGTTGAGCTGTCTTCGTTAAAAACAGCTAATTAAAAACAGTCCATTCTGGTAAACTTTTTTTTTTTTTAGAGAAATGATCAGCAGTCTTTTACACAAAAACTCCAGCTTCGAGTTCCCTCCATGGAATCACTGTTCCGAAGTCCAGTCAAGGAAACACTTTTCCGTTCTCCCTCCAAAGAATCTTTGGTACGCAGCGGTTCGAGGGACTCCTTAAATCGGATTGACAGTGATGGTCCCGCTACGACATTCGATCCTCCGTCTGACATTGAAAGTGAAGCGGAAGAGTCATCAACAAACCTGGAAGGTCTCACTAAGGAGCAGCTCTTTCAGCGGTTGCGAAGGATGGAACGCAGCTTAGGCAACTACAGGGGGAAATATTCGGAGGTAGGAATATATCTTTTTACACTGGAGAAATAACTTAAAAAACAATGAATTAAACTGCACGCTATGAAAAGTTAACTTGCATTTTGAAACGTTTGTTCTACAGATGGATGCCACTTGACGTGCTATTGCTTTGTGCTCTTAAGGAGGGTTATTTTTCAATAACTACCACAAAACAATAGTTTCCATGAAAATTGCAGGGTGATTTTTGTAAATCTGTGTGTTTGTTTTGGTGAATAGGCATACATAGCGTATAAACATCAGTGTACTTGCGGGCTCGCATGGTTCTCAAGAGCTGGTCTCTCAAGCAAGCTGTGAATCTGCCCTCACTCAGCGAAAGGACCTTCCTTGTTTAATTAGTCGCAATGATTTATCTTCAACTTCAAGCTTTTCATAAAGTGTATTTGAAGTTCTCCTGCCCCATACACCCCCATAAGACAGTGGAATTGGTGGGATGAAAACCACTTTACTCAGAAGCGTACGTCCTAGCTGTTCCTTTACAGGTGAAACAGCTTTGATTTACTGACCTAGACTTCAGCTGTTGATGAGTGCTTTCCTTCTTAATCCGTCCCAAAACAATGCACACCAGTTCCACTAAAATGTTACCCTCTTTCTGAAGGGGTCACAGGCTTTTAAGAGCAATTATTGAATGATTTGGGGCACTTATGGATAATTTGAGGGACGAATTAAGTTCACTTGAATGGTTTACTAGGGTGGCAACAAGTCATTAATTTTATGTATCACTGAAAAAATTGCAAATTACCTCATTTACTATCCATCATAAGCAAATGCTTTTTGTGAATGTTCTCTGTATGACGTGACTTAGTGTGGCCCTTAAGAGCGATCAGTCAATGTTGTGATTGAAAAGCTACCACGAATCCGGATTTAAATTAAAGGTTGGTATTCTTAACAGAGTACAACATACCCTCTCTTCTTCACACTGAAAAAACACAAGAATGAAATTAACAATAAAATACTACAGTGATAGGTTAAAAAGCAAAAAGGGAATAACAATAAAGAGAAAAACAAAAGCATAGGAATAATGTTTGAAAACATCGGTTCTTGGAAAAAAAAAAAAAAAAACAAGTAACATTTCCTAAGAACTTTTAACGTTGTAAAATAACTGCATGGCATAATCATTTAAGTAACTCAGTAACTTCCTCACCCTTGACGGTCTTTGTCTCATAAAAGCCCTTATGTCATCTCTTGAACTAATGTCTCTCATCCCATCCTCGTCGCCAAAAATAAATGTGATTGAAAAGCTCCCACGAATCCGATATGAAGAATATGTCTTTATTAGCAACCTTCCTGTCGTGGCATCCCCTCTCCACAGCTAGCGGTAACTGCTGCTTCTGCTGTAGCGCTAGGAATTCCATAGCGCAAGGAATGCCATGACAACAGAATCATGCATTCTCAACCTTCGATTTAAATCGAAGGTTGATATTCTTAACAGAGTACAACAGTCAGCAAATGTTCATTTACTAGGATGAAATATGAAGAATGCCAATACAGAAAAGTAAAAAAAAAAAAAAAGAAAAACCAGAAAATGCTAAAATGTATGATTGGGGCAACCACATTTGTGACCTATACTACACTTGCTTATTACGGGATGTTCGGTTATACGTTAAACATTCTGTTAAGATGCTTTGACTGAAAAATGTAATGTTGTATCCGAAAACTACAATTACTAATGAGTGCGGTCACATTTCCTCTAGACTTGTTAGTTGTCTTGGCTAGGAGATTAGAAGGACAAGTACCCATTTTGTTTCAGCATAATCTTCACTTAATAGTTAAACAATCACCTACCTTCCTTTCTCCACATCAAAGCTTTGGGTCTAATTAGTCCTCACCCCTAGGATAATTTGTCTGTTAAGGCAGATGTTCAGATTCTCCTTCCCTCTCTCCACCTGCTTCTTCCCCTCTTCTCACCCATTTTGTTTCTCCTGTGCTGTAGTCCAAGATCCAGAAGGACCTGATGTTTGGCACCATAGCATATGTCTAGTATTCAGAAAAAGCAGTAGAAAAATATCGATACCTGTGTGTAATCTATCAGATCCTTTACTCCTTCAGCCTCTTCTTAGGGAGTTATTTATAATGTTGACCCCACCACAGCGTTTGATGCTTTTACATTACAGTCCACAAAATCCTCTTATATCTGCATTATCGATTGGAAGATGGGAAATCCATCTTTTGGGGCAAGAAGTTTGTTTATGCATTTCTTCTTTCTCCTTTATCACGCAATGGATTGCACATTTATCTGATGTTTTGAGGGTGTTAAAATGTTGCTTGAATGTGGATTTACCTTAAAAAATGAAAGACGCAGCCTTTAGCAAAACAGGTACAGTTGGTTTAATTAAACGCAGTGGCCGGGAGAGCAGTACAGAGTTGGAGTCAGACGACTGTCTTAACATATATTGCTCCTGAGCGCCATTATATACATTTCTCGAAATGTTAAAATATAATTAAATGCATTTTTTGGAGAATGGAATCCGGTCCTAGTCACGGAGTACCAAGTCTGACCATCTGATAAATTGCGTAGGTGGATCTCGATCTTGCATGGACAATAATGCGGGCTAGTAGGTAACATGTCTAGATGTCTGGCATGGGGAGCACGTGATCACTGCATGTTGTGTGTGTGCTGTGTTCTGATTGGCTGAGTGTTCTTAACTTCATGTGGTATCTAAATTTTATGATGTTTGAGAATGTGAACCCCTCCGGCCAAACATGTTTTATTGGGGACCATTGTGGTGTTGCTGCCTATCTGAAGGATCGATCTGGGTTCTTACTGTTTGCAAGTTTGTCTATGGGCTATGTGTCACCCCACCTGTGATCTATCAATCAGTAGCTTTAGGCCTAGGTCGCAGGGCTTGGCTGACCACGTATTTCGGACTCTGGGTTTATGAAGAGGTCACACAAGGTGGATTCAACAACAGTGATGGAGTTCATTGTTATGTATACATATATCATGGCGTACATGGACGTTATTTTTATCAATTTTAACATCCCCCCTCTAATTGAATTTTCAGCTACATTATCCACCCCATGCTTAATGATAGTCACAACATTTGAGGTTTGGCATGTTTCTGTTGTGTCTATTACTATTTCTCTAGTTAATTGCATTCTGCCTAATTTGAGGGATGAATTTTTGCAGCAGGAACTCCCCACTTGTAGGAAATAACACAAAACAGCGCAGGAATGACATGCACAGTCTGATCACCCACCAGAGAAGCCAGGAAAACAAATCAAATAACCAGTCCTGCTCAGGGGCACCTCCCTCCTTCTTCATGCCGGCTTATAGACAATGCAGTGCTTGGATGGCAAAAGTTAGTGTCCCATTGTTCAGGTCGTTGCCAGGGATAAATGTACAACAGGATGCACCAATCTTGGAGCACACCCCACCCTCCATTGTGGTCATCAAATCCAACACATACCCATGTTGCATCACCATGAGGTGGATGGCTCTTGATTCTTCTTTGATAGCACTTAGGCTGAGCTCAGTACTGTACCGCATCTCCCACCTTATGTGCAGCCAGTGGGCATTAGCTTTTGTCAGTGGGGTGAAAAAGGATACTGACCCTCACAAATTTACTTGAGCATCAATGAATAATCTAAATTCTTCCAGAATGTGCTTGTACTGAACCCAGCCAAAATAATCAGCAGGTATTTTTTCTCGTTTTTTTCTGTAGCGAATGTTGGAACAACTCAGACAGGTTTTCTTCAGCGATTACCAGGGTTGGGGTGTGTATAGTCACGAGGGAGCAAAGGCCCTGTCATCCGGGAAGACCTGAGCATAGGCAAATTCTACACACTGCCAGTAGAAATCCATCAGCATGGAGGTGCCCCAGTACATGTCTGGAACGTGCATTATTGCTTCACAATTCTCATTCGTGCCGAACGGGATTGTCCCTTTGCCTCTGATACACATGGAATACAGTGTAAGTTTCCGTACAATTAGGGGTTGCCTCTTCCCTTCGAACCATGTGTACCTATCTACTTAAGCATCCTAGATTTCCTTACATGGGGTATAATATCTCTTGTATCATTGAGGTGGAGGGCCCTACATTGGAACTTATCGTCTGGGTCCATTTGTTATTAAAGAAGACTGCCCTAGTCATCCTAAGGGCCACCCTGGGACCACAGACAGAGGCTGGAGTGGATGCGTTTGTGCATTAGTGCAGTGGTTTTGCTACCTCCAAGAATCTCTTTTCCTGAAAGTCTTGGAGCCAAACAGTGTCCTCCCCTACAGTGCCTCACCTGCACATCCTGTCTAGCTTGGTTTGAATATTGCTAGGCTCGGTGTAAAGGTACAGTGCGGTGGGATTGTTTTCATATTGAGTTAAGTTTACTATCACCCTATGGGGTTCCACTCTACTAGGTTGTAATTTGGCCCTAATCCTACATAAATAGAGATGGATGAGACATTTTCCTTTTTCAAGGCCAATCTTCTGGGATAAATAAAGCCTATCTGTGCCTACGGTGTGTGGTATCAGTGAACAGATATAGCATGGTTTCACAGCGGTCATGTTCTGATACCATGTGTTGTGCAAGAGAGCACCGTGTAGTGCGTATGGTATACTAATAGGTTTAGTCTAATTGTAAATAATGTGGGAAAGGCCCCTATGCAAGCACTGTAGAAATGTCCAGATAGGCTCCATGTGACTAGGCAGATTTCTGGCTATGGGTGGATGCTGCCGCACCCACAGCAAACAGAGGGTATACATTGGTGCAAAAATACATAACTTTTGGAACTTTGCAGGTTTCAGGATGGCTTCCTGGGGAAATACGAGCGGTCTTCTGGTGATCAGGGATGTCTCCTTCTGGCAAGGTGCAGCTGTACTGGGGGTTTCTTTGCTTTTGGAAAAAGAGTTTGTATAAGAAGGTCCATGAACAACAGTCCAGCACTGTTCGTGGTCTTTGTCTGGCACACTTGGGTCTTGTTGGGGTTCTAGAAATTGCTGCTGAAGAGGTGGCGGGCCTTTGCAAAGGTGGTGCACTCGTGGCTCAGTTGCAAACATGTTGAATAAGAGCTGTGGGTTTTAGGTTAGCATTAGAAAACATACATCATTATTTAGTCTCGGCGATACCTGTGGCTTTCTTTTTTACGTACGTTCTGTACATTTATTTTGAAGGTGGTTCCAGATGGCCCAACTATTTTTTGGGAGCGGTGAGTGTTTTTGTTATTGATCACCCAAGTTTAATTTTGCGGGCCACTTGGTCCTCTCTGCTCTCCATGACAGAAGAGAGTGCTTTTATGGGGTGATCTTCATGGAATTATTGCTTTTTCCAAACTATTTTTCTCTAGTGTGTGTGTGTGTGTGTGTGTGTGTGTATGTGTTTCACCGATGCGGGTGGAATCTTTTGACTAACACATGCATGGAGCGATTTGAAAAGAAGTGGTGTGTTGCAATATGGGGGTTGCTGGTGATCACAACATGCTCAGAGGACACGTGTATGCCCCTCTAGTCCCTGCACGTGGCGTGCAGTGAGGTTCTCTGTAATAGTCGGGTTTCTTGGCTATGCCCTTTTTCTGGAAACTTCGTTTTGGACTAATTGTTTGGGTTTGTTGGGTGCTTTCCTAGTTCTTCATGTAATGATGCCTTTATTGCGGTATAACAGAGGGGGTTGGAGAGGTGCTCTGTGGCCCCAGTGTGATATTGATGCAGCAATGACTGGTACCAGGCCCATTGCCTCATCGGTCAGAGCATGGGAGGTCTTATGTGATCTGAACGCTAGGCCGGACACAGCAGTGAGTATATCCGTGCACCTTGCATGTGGCTGTGATGGTAATTTACAGAATCCCTTTCCCTCCCGGCACCCCCTTCTCCCTTAAATCCAGGATGTTTGGGTCTGCCGCACTGGCTCAGATCAGGGACTTCTTCCTGGCAACATGCGACTCTCCCTGTGTTGAGGGGCATGATCTGACAAGCAGTCTTTGGATGTTTGGAAGCCTATTGGGCAGAGGAGTAGGCAGTGCGTTTACTTAAGATGGGAGCCAGGTGCGTGGCCAGGACTCGTCGGCATTTGCCCGATATAGGTGATGAACTCGGGCGACTGTTTGCTGTTGTGAATTTCCCAACTGGCTTGGTGCCATGTTGTTGCTTCATAATCTGTTGGATTTGTGCGTGGACTTTGAAGTTTTATTGGGGACATCATTATCCCAAGAGCGCGGAAACCTGGCTCCTGGCACTGGAACATCACTTTGTTTCGGAACCAAAAGGGGGACCTCCATTGGCCTGAAGGTTACTGGTTTTGGAGGTGCTGCAGATGGGACTACACACCACAAGGGAACCTTGGTCCCAGGCTAAGTGTCCTTGAATGGAAACCGTTTGGTCTGGTTATTGGTGTCCGTGCTAATTGACTTGGACGAGGGTACCTGGGTGCTTGCTTTTATGCAGTGGTTGGGGGGCAGGGGTTGCCTCTCCCCTTGTCAAACTGCCCTGTCACCTGGGGCATGGCCAACAAACCCCGCCTTGGGGAAGGAGCAGCAGAGTGGGGCATACGCCTCTACAGGCACCCGAATGGCAGACTGTAGGGCAGATTCCCGATCATCAAAATGTCCAGCAGCCCTGAGTTTTTCCCGGATGCAAGTAGAGCCATGAGTGTTTCTACTAATGTCACTAGTCTTTGACATGAGTTTTGAAGTGGTTATGATGTGAATGGAAACTTATTGGGGTTTTGGACTACCTACGTATTTGGATTTTGTGATTGTTTAAAGGCTGTGCCCTCCCAGACAGTCACCCCTCTCTGTCGTGGTTGTGGCCCAGGTCCTTGCTGGGCTGGGTTCCCTTTCCATTTCCCTGTCTGCAGTTGTTGTTGCCATCTGTTTGGCCAACCACCTGATCCCTGCTTTAGTGGTGTGGTGGCTGCCTGGTTTTCCTGTGGCTGAACGTAGGATACATTTGGGTTGACCTGGGCTTGGTGTTGTGGATGAGGATTTTGCTGGGACTAGTCAAGGCTTATCGCTGTTTGCTCATGATACGCCTTTAGGTGACTTTGCTCGGTCATGTGACCACTCTGTGGTCTGGGTGCTGCCCGCCTACTTGACCTCAGCAGTTAGGACTGGGTGGAAACCCTCTGGGGTTCTGAGGTCGAACTCCGTTCAAGACTGCATGCTTGCGGCCAATGCAGCTCCTTTGAGGGCAGTCTTTTTTAATTTATGTTGGTCCAGCTTAGCGGTGTCTCTTTGGGCTTACTCCTGCTTTTCCCTGTTTTTTCCTGTTTCTTTCTGTAGTAGTGCAATGTGTGGGTCTGTATTTGGTACAAGGTTTGGTGTCTAATCCTACTACATTGTCCAATCCACTCAGTATTTCAGTGGGCAGCCTCTTTTTGAGGATGTTGTAAAAGAATGCAAACTGGGAGCCCGTTTCAGTCCGTGGCTGTCCTGTCTCTTGTCCCCATCGTTACCTCATTCTGTCTAGAAAGTCAATATTGGTTTCCTCCGGCTTCATGCTCCCCGCCAGCAATCCTCCTACATCCGGGCAGTCATAGAACATTCTCCTCAGTGCCGTTCTTGTCTTTTGTCTGAATGAATTGAATGCAGCCCCGTCATGCTCAGTGTTAGTCAGCTTGACTGCTGGGTTGCAGGCTCTGGAAAACACAGTGTTAGTCTGCTCTCTGAGGTTGCTGAGCAGATTCTTGACATCGCCTATTGCTAAGTTTAATCCTGCGGGGTGTTTTTCTTTAAAAATGAGATCCATTTTCCTGCCCTGTCCATCAGTGGGGACAGTTTGGTCCTGAGCCCTTCTTTGTCCATCTGGACCCATTGCACATAGATGGTCCCTGAAGTACCTTTCTGTAACAACAGGCATATTTTGGCTTGGAGCAGCTCTGCTGGTTTCTCCTCAACATAGCGCTCTCATCTTCTTAAGCATTCCTGCATATGGGAGAATTTCCAATTTGGATCCCCCCTTCCGTGACGAAAACAATTTTCCAAAACCACCATGTCCTCTGGTTCAAAGGATCCTCCTCCAGCCATGGTCTATCATACTGGCCCTCCCTTTCGGTCCAGCGAGCCAGCAGGTGGCAAAATGGTCAGGCGAACCTCACCTTCTTTTCTGGACACTCTCTCTCTAGTGGTGAGTTAGTCTGACTGGATCGTTTGGGAGGAGCAGTGGACGTCTTTTTTGCTGCTCTCCTTGTACGTGTGTAAGGGTGCCATTCTGCTTCTACTATGCCTTAATTTGGTTTGGACTAGACTACTAAGATCTCTTATTTCGTGGTCAGCCTCCGCTGACGATCTGGTGGGGTTCAGGGCCTCCCTTCTGGTTCTACTTCAGAAACCTTTTTGTGTGGAGCCGGGGGCCTAGCTTCGCTCTTCTCTCTGGGACGGCGTGCTGTTCTGCTCTCCCTTTGCGCTTTCCAGGCGATAGCTGTCTCTGTCTCTCTCTCTCTCATAAACCTGTGCCTCTCTTCTAACTCCCACCGAGGCTCCTTTGTTCACTCGGTGCTGTGTGTGGTTCTCCTTGATGAGAATGTGCCCTCACGCTCGCTTTCGGTCATCTCTTCTGTTGCCTGGGCACACCTTGGGGGAGTGTACCCTGTGGTTCCCTCCTCGACGTCAGACTCTGGAAGGCTGGGTTACCCCCCCAACCCACCCCCCACCCAATGGTAGTGTCTCTGTCCAGGACCACTATGAACCTCCCAGTTACCTGAGAGCTCTTTACCAGACGGTTTGGCTCACCTGGCTGCTGGGGTTCGAGCGGCTGAACGTGACGGATAGGGTTCAGGATTTGGGGTACCCTAGCGCCAAACTTGGATGGGGCTGGAATCATCTGTGCCTGCCGGTCTGGCGACACCCCCCACAGCCCTAGATTTAGTGGCTCGCTCGCCGGCACTGGGCCCTCCAGGCCCCATAACTGACGTTTTGTGTAACCTAGTGCAGGAACGGCTGGGATGGCAGGAATCTGAGAGCACCTACGTATGGTGGGGGAAGTGCAGACCCCTTGCTTGCGGGTTCTGGGTGGTTACAGGTTGGGGGTCACCTTGGAGATGGCCCATAGTTCTAACAGTACCTCTCTTTGAGCCTTCTGGCGCCCTATAAATTTGGTCTGAATGTGTGTCCTCGCGTGTTCTGTTATCTTGATTTTGAAGGGTTTCCCCCCCTCTAGCCAGGGAAACGCGTGTGCCTTAGTATGTGCGTGCCTTTCATGGCAAAATTATCTATCTTTTTAGCCTGCATGGGAATCTAGTTTGTATGAGGCCTAACGGCGTCTCCATGATTGGTTGGAAACCTTTAAGAGACTGGTATATTTCTAACTTTCTTGAGTTTTAAATAATCCTAAATTGTACTGTGATTGTGGGGAAATATGTACACAGGGTTAGGCCGGCATTAACTATTAGCTCAACTTTAGACAGAAATGCATCAAACAGACTTTTCACAGTACATTAAACAATTAATATGATGGGTCACAACCGGAAAGAAAGTGCAATGGCTAATTCAAAACATTATGAACTTTTTTTTTTAGCAGCAGAATGACAGATATAGAATAGCAATTTGTGGGAGAAGGATAGCGACTTCTTTGTGTGTCCATTAAATCACTCAAAAAGACAAAGCATTTCAACATGAAATATAGTTGCAATAGTTTATCAGCACCTCAACATCAACAATGCATAAATTGAAAACCACAATGGAAATACAAAGAGAAGAGAGAAAAAAATGGACAGAAAAAAATAATGGCTTTGTAAAAAAAACAAAAAAAAAACCTTAGCCCCCTCCTAGCACATGCTGCCTGTTGCCGAGGGATGGCTCTGCGAGGTACGTGGGACCAAGTGATCTCGATAGTCTGTCAATATCGGCTTGTGAAGAAGCAGCAACAACTTGACAACTGCAGGCCCTCCTTGGCTAACCACAAGCTACACCTAATCTCCAAGATCCAAATCTTTCCCTAATGTCCGAATTGCACCCTATATCACATGCGTAGCATCTGTCACACCCAGCGATCCAAGCAAATAACACCTCTTACTTCTTTCAGTTTTCACAAGTGTTAAGAAACCAATAGCACTGAGAAAACCCTTTTAGACTAAAAATAGGATTGAAGTGTTCGCTCTATATCACACCCAGGGCCTATGTGTACTGTGTGTCACATCCAGTATTCCAGCGGTGAGGCCTCGCTCCTATATCACTTTCAGGGGTCAAGCGTATCATCTGTGACACGCCTAGCGGTCCAAGTGGTAACCTATATCACACGAGGGTCCAAGCGACTAAACAACACTTTCACCTTCCTTAGCCGTGTGCCGACTATCATAGGTGGCCTCTGCGGGATTGCCTCCGAGGCTGCCTTGCGACTACTTAGTTCAGACACATGAAATGTGCCGTATGTTAGATTTCTGTCAGTGGAAGGGTGCTCAAGTTAAATTTTTACACTTCTTCCTAGTTTGTCATACACCAAATGCTGCAACTGAGGATCAGATATAGTCTCTTACTCACTGATGGCAGCTTCAGAGTGGAGCTCTGCCCCACAGATTCAGCAGAACTTTAATCAATTACAGTCTCTGCTCACCTCTTTTGTTACGCAGATGTGAATCCGCCTGGGTGGGGTCCTCATCCTTCAGCTTCAGTCGGATTCAAACATCCAGTCTCTCCTGGCTGGCTCGTCAATATGTTGCTTGAACGTGGATTTACCTTGAAAAAATTAAAGACAAGAGGCGTTTGGCAACACAGGAAAGTTGGTTTAATTTAACTCAGCAGCTGGGAGAGCAGTACAGAGTTGGGGTCTGATGACTGCCACAAGGTATGTTGGTTCTGAGCTCCATTATAAACATTTCTCAAAGCATCCTAGAACACTGATATGCCTTTTTGTTTGTGAAAGGAATTCAGGTATAGTCACTGCAGGTGGGTCTCGAACTTGCGTGGGTATAATGCTGTAGGTAACATGTCTAGATGTCCAGCATGGGGAGCACGTGATCACTGCATGTTGTGTGTGTGTGTTGTGTTCTGATTGGCTGAGAGTTCCTAACTTAATATGGCATCTAACCTTGATGCTGTTTTGGGAACGTGCACCCCCCCCCCCCGGCCAAATGTGTTATGATTGGGGACCAATCTCCTAGGACCATTGTGGTGTCGCTGCCTATCTGAGGGATCGATCTGGGTTTTTCCTGTTTGCGCATTTGTCTGCAGAGTTCGTGTCACCCAACTTGTGATCGGTCAATCAGTTGCTTCAGGCTTTGTCGCAGGGCTTCTCTGACCATGTGTTTCTGACTTGGAGTTGATGAGGAGGTCACTTCGGGTGAATTCGACCACTGTGAGGCGAGTTCTTGTTATGCGTACATATATCATAGCGTACATTGACATAGTTTTTATCGATATTAACAAAATGATTCTGGTAATTTGCCTATCCCAATTTGATCCGGTTCTAGGACACCCTGAGCCTTTCTGTAGTCATTCCAATTCTTTGATCTGTTTGTGGATTCCTGCCATCTGAGCAGTGTGAGTGGATTTTCTGTTCTCCCGATGCCCGTGTGCATTTAGAAACTCATTGGTGTGAATCTAAAAAATGATTTGGGCTGTCAAATGTGTCTCTGCTTGGTGCCAGGGTCTGCTATTAGTCTGTCCCCTAAAGCATTACCCTGTCTATTCACACATTGAGGGTTTTTAAGCAGTGAAGCAGTACTATTGAAACTACATATCGCTTACTCCTGTCAGCTAACAACAATATTAACATCTCAGGAAGCATTGGAAAATCAGACTTCAACAGAAGCGGCTGGGGAGCCAGATGCAGGGAGTTCTCCACAAGGGGACAGTGGTCCCAAGCCGAGCTCTCCCCGTGCTGCTGCATCACTCTTGCTCCTGTTATTCTCCCTGCTTTTTCCCCTGTTTTTGTGAGTGCCTTCTCCTTGCTTTTCCCTCATTCTCATTTCTCTCTCCTAGCTTTTTCCCCAGTTATTTGTGTGCCTTCTCTTTGCTTTTCCCTCATTTTTACTGCTCCCCCCTTTATATATCCCCTGTTTTTTGTGCGGCCTCACCACACAACTCTGATACATTACCTCACTTTCTGAATTCCTCAAGACCTGGCTCTTCGAATGAGCCTGCAGGACCCATAAGCACCTGGATACCCTTTTGGGTGATTAGCCTCGCTTTAGAAATCCTGATTGAGTGATTGATGATTGGTCAGTTCAAGAGAAATGTCTGCATATCAATTGCCTGGAACTGCTTGAGGGGTCATTCACACGGCAGTGTTGGAGTGTTTGGACAAAGAGCAGGATTCAGTGTTCTGTTTTTCTGATGGACAGCATTGCAGCAGTTTATTATATCAGTCACCTAAGTGGGATGAAGTTGTGTGTCCTCTTGGATCTGGCCAAGTACTTCTGGGATCACTGCCTCAAGAACCAAATGTTGGAGTCTTTATAATATCTTCCATCTAGGTTGTGATTTGAGCCTATGGAAAGTAGATCCCACGGTTTTCAAGCTAATGTCAGACAAATGGCTCTTTATGTAAACTAAGACTCTGGCTTGGATCTACAAGGTTTGTTTCACACCCACGGGTGACACAAGTGAACTTGGGTCAATGCACCAGCAATTGAATGTGAAGGTCAGGTTACTGGAGCTCCACAGCACCCCAACCAATACATAATTGAAGTGGAATTGGTGCTTTTTGGTTACTAACAGTCCCTAAACAGAGATTCAGGGACACAGTGGTATTTCGAGATGCCCAGTTTCACTCTTTACAATATCTCACACACAAACTGCACTAAGAACAACACACTTTAATTATAAAGCATTTATTTTTACAGTCTCATCCTCTTGCTTAGTACATCTAAAATACCCATACAGAATATTAATAAAACCACACAAATGCATGTTGCAAACAATTAAAATAAAATTTACATTTCTACCATAGTTAAAATGTAATCTGGCAACCTAACACCCTAAACCCTACTTTAGTGCTCTACACTAGGACACAGTGCAGCTGTCTGCTTGACATATTGTTACTAACCCTTTAAAAAATACATGTTGGCCTTTTCTCAATCCAGAAGAGCATTTTTCTCGTATATGACAGTGTTTGGTTTATCATTTTGCCATCCAAGGAGTGATTGCATTACTTCGACCAAACAAAAATCAGAAATTCAATGAAGTTCAATGAAGGGGTGGTAGAACGAACTATCAATACCCTGATCGTGCTCTTTTTTTTTTTTTATTTCTAGGCCGGAAAAGGACAATTGTACATATAAGGATATAGCTAGTACTCCTTGATCACTTACACCCATGATTCACCAGACCACGAGTCATGGCGGCTTAGGGACTTTCTCCTTAGTTTTTTCACTTCGGAAATGGGTCACAATGGATACGCTAACGTTTCCAGATGGTATATAGTGAAGTAGTCGATATGTAGTTTCCAGCAGGTATATGGTGAAATGCTTATGATAAGGGCTTTACATTAAATCTGTGTTCCACTAGGAGCTAGTGTAGCGCTTTCCAGTGAAGCTAGATAGGCAATTCCTTAACTAAAAATGCACATTTTACTGCCATTGGCACCCAATCCAAGAAAACTGTAGTCATTTGCATGGAAGTTTTGCCAAAAGGGGTCCCTTAACATAACCAGTAGATCTGAGTTTCATCTGAGTCCTGACTGAAATTTGTTAAAAAGCCTGATGTAGTGAAAAACGCAAAAGGAAAATTGTTTACGATGTACATACTTTTAAGTTCCTTGACCGGGATAACCCTTGTGCCCCATCTCTTTACTTGTAGAGTAGTAATAAACAGTAATTTGTGTTGTAATGCTGTAAATGTTGGTGTATTGATGAATGAGTTGTAATTAAAATGTGCTGGTTTAGGTTTACCTCCTACAGTTCACTTCATAACGGCAATCATATTTTGTCATATTCAATTTGTTTAATGATACGAAGAATTGTTACTAATGGACACCATTTGTGTATTTCAGTTGGTCACAACCTACAGAATCGTGCAGAGAGAAAGGGAAAAGTTGCAGGTAAGAACAAGAATTGGTTTACTGTTGTACTGTGTGTTTTGTAAAGTGGTATGGTATTCACTAGTTTATTTTTTTGCTGTGCAGTCCACTAGTTTGTTTGTCTGTCTTTGTAGTATCTGGACAGTTGAATAAAGTCCTTGTTCCGAGTTCGGTTATTGTCTGTAATGTAATGTAATTCGAGATTTATAAAGCGCGTTCCTACTCCGAGAGCATCGAAGCGCTGGGAAGAAAGCACGTAGTAAAAAATAGACAGAGGATAAGAAAAATAACAGAAATAATGAAGATAGAAAAACATCCAATAGAAGAAACTGAAACAAACTAAATCAAAGACCCTGATCTTGATGTACCAAAAAATTAACGAGGAAAGAGCCAAGTTTTCACCATTTTCCTAAATTTCATATAACCTGATTCTTGCCTAATATTCTGTGGGAGAGAGTTCCATCCTCTGGCTGCAGCTACTGTAAAAGCTTTGTCTCCCCATTTGGCTTTGTGTGCGAGGGACCTGAATCAAGTGAGCTTGGGAAGACCTCAAGCTTCTTTTAGGTACATGCAGGAGGAGTCTGGAAGTCAGGTACCATGGTCCTATTCCATGAACTGCCATAAAAGTGAGACAGAGCGACTTAAACTGGATACGCTGCGCCACTGGTAACCAATGTAATTTCATAAGACTCTCTCTAACTGATATACATCGTGGGAGATTAAGAACCGCTCTGACAGCGGAATTCTGAACTAATTGGAGTCTTTTTTATCAGCCCCTTATCCAGATTAAGGAACAGTGCATTACAGTAGTCTGCTTGGACATTACCAATGCCAGGATAGCAGATACTCTCCATTCATGTAACAGATAGGGGAAGATTTTTCTGAGCATTTTAATTGACCATAAACTGATGTTTACCACATGATTAATCTGTTTTTTAAAAGACAGATGTTCGTCGAACAAGATGCCTAGGTTTCTAGTAACAGTAGTGGGCACAGGGCAGTTACCACATTCAGAGGGCCGCCACCGTGAGTTCCATAAATTCTTTCCAGGCCCAAAACATAAAACTTCAGTTTTGGTGGCATTCATATTTAGCCAATTGGTCTTCATCCATTTACTCACTTCCACCATACAATTACTAAACCGATCTGCAACCTCCTCCCATGGCTGATTAATAGGAATAATAAGCTGGGAGTCATCAGCATAGGAAGATGGAATGAAACCAAAAGTACGAATTAGACTAGCCAAAGGCGCTACATACACATTAAACAATGTGGGGCTGAGAGAAGATCCCTGCGGAATCCCACATGGCAGAAGATAAGGTCTAGATTTGAAATCACCACAGCTAACTGTAGTCCATCTATTTGTAAGAAAAGACTTCAAAAGTTTAAGAGCCTTGTCCCTCAAACCCACATGATGCAAACGGGACATTAATAGTGTGGGAGAGATAGTGTCAAAGGCAGCGGATAAATCTAAAAGAACCAAAACGGCCCCCTTACCTTCATCAACCATCCTTCGAATAGTATCAGAGGATGAGATTAGGGCAGTTTCAGTACTATGCCCTTTTCTGAACCCGTGTTGGGAGATATCAAGAGCATCCGCTTTTGTTAAAAACTCGATCAATTCAGAGTTCAACATTTTTTCTAGAATCTTTGCCAAAAACGGGAGACGTGCTATTGGCCGCAAATTACTCATGTCCTGATTATCCCCCTCTGTTTTTTTCTTGAGTGGTACTACTATTGTTTCTTTCCAGATAGATGGGTACTCCCCAGACATAGCTACCTCTTGGTAAATGGGGACCAACATCCGTGCTATTAAATCCGGAACCAAGTGAAAAATGGAAGGAGGACATGGATCCAGAGGGGAGCCCGATTTTAATTTAAAGAATCTTCTTTTTAGTAGTATCCAAGGAATGGGGTTGGAAATATGACATTAGTGACTGGTCATCTGCTGTAGCACTCTCTGTTATCATGGGGAGTAATACTTCGGGAATAATCTGGGTATCAAAGTTGATATGTATTTGCAATATCTTATTTTCAAAATGAAAAGCAACTTTGTCACAGAAACTCTGAGAGTTTTCTAGACCAGCCGGCTTCATGGGCACAGTTAGGGCCTTAATAGTCTTAAAAAATTCCCTGGGGGTATTAATAGCCTCCTTTACTTTGGTAGTATAAAATTTAGATTTGGCCATAAATTGTGCTGCTTTATAAGCCTTTAGAGTGGACTTAAGGGCCACCCTTTCCTCAGGTACTGGATTAAGTTTCCACCGTCTTTCCTACTTTCGATACTTTCTTTGAAGGAGTTTGTCTTTTGTAAACCAAGGGTGACCTGGTTTCTTCTGACTATTATGTGCTTTTAAGTATTTTGCTGTCCTTAGTCCCCCGTTTTGCCTTTCCCCCATAGCTATTATCTAAGCTTGTTCAGAGTTCACTGCTGTGCTGTAATTGTGATCAATACTACTTTGTCCACTAAACACATGCTGAGAATGAAATGAGGACTGATTGGTCTGTCATATTAAAACCTGAGATTAAGGCAAAGCAAAGCTTCTTTCCACAAGCACGTAGGACAAGCATTTGCACAATGTGGTATCGTACTTGCCTGCATACACCAAATGTGAACTGGAAGAGAGGAAGGAGTGAGAAACCACCTTTGTAATCTTAATTTTGTCACTATAAATATTTTTGAAAAGTACAATTTTAGAGGCATTTACCTTAAGTATATGTTGAAAAACGTGGATCGGGATGGCATCTTTAACGAAGCATTCACAATGTGTTCAGGAAGTGTTATGTCCACTCAGATGGCGTTCTGGTTTGCTTAGGAGGTCCAGTACGTTTTCAAATTTAAATTAAACTCCGAGACTTTAATGCAGTAGTTGGAAAATATTTGTGAAACCCTGGCAAAGAAGGGGTGGTAGAAGTTTTTTTTTTAAACAATAAAGACAAATTGTGTTACTGAGTCCTCTCGGTCAAAAAAATAATGTCTCCTCATCCCTTCCTATAAAACAGTAAGCCAAGTTAAACGAAAAGCCATAATTATTGTTTTTGAACTCTGCTAGAATCATCAGTTGTATTTCCCGCAAAGGAAGTGAACCAAAGCTACTGTATAACAAACATTTTGAATGATAACAGATTAAAGGGTATTGACTCAAGCAAACCCTTTTAAAGGGTTAATTGTTTTTTTTTCGATCAAACACATAAGAACTCTTACTTAACATGTTGGGCAATAATCCTTCTCACACGTGCTCATTTTCAAACCTGCCAGCAATGTCTAAAATGTATGCCCTGATGAAGACATGCCAAGCTAAAACAAATAAAAACATTGAAAACGATGAACAATGCACTTTTGAAGATCAACGATCAAGTGCTGATAATAAACAGCAGAAGGAGGGTGAAAGGTGTCAAACATGTAAGGCCAGATGTACGGTTCACTGCTTACTGGCCCAGTTTGTGACTAAAACATAATTTACTTTTTCTGTGAACTCTTTTTATTTGAACATTGCTTGTTACACAGTAGAGAAAAATAGTAACAAAAGTTGATTGCAAAGGAGGCACAGCAATGTCGGTAGCAACGAACATTAGGTGAGGATAGAGTATAAAACAGAGTTGACCTTTTGCAGCCAGCATCATTTCCTTAAAGATAGTACCATGTTCAAGATAGTAGAAGTGTTTTCCCCTCCTCTCCCCTTTAGTCCCTTATTCCTCATTGCCTGGAAATTATTCCAGGCACCCCAAACCCTATCTCACTTCTTGGGCACCCCTACTCTGGTAAAACCACCTTCTCTACTGTCTGGCACAAGTATAGGTCCGATTCCCAATCTACAACTTGTGAGGGAGTGGATTTGCCCCAGGACTATGCTATATTTTGTTTAGCTACCTCTGTCACCAATGACACCCATATTTTCTAATATTTCAGCTATGCTTCATCTCCTGCTATTACATCATTTTCTGAACCCAACTATGTACAAATAAGTTGGTTCGGAAAAAACAGATTTAGAGTGGGTTGCAATCCAACCTACCTAATTAATACTCATGAGGTAGGTCGCAGATGGCTACTCACTCCAACTGGGGGACAACATAGGTTTGGTGGACTGCTAGAGTCAACAGGTAACCATGCCTTTGATTGCTTTTTAGTATTTTTATTTTTTATTTTTTAAATGCAGCTGGTTTTCTATAAAGGAACTGAGAGTGCGTTTAACCCCTTTGCTGCCAGGCCTTTTCCCCCTTCAGGTGCAAGCCTTTTTTTTTGCTGTTTGGGGCAGTTCGCACTTAGGCCCTCATAACTTTTTGTCCACACAAGCTACCCACACCAAATTTGCTGCAGAAGGCGGCTTGTGGTTTTTCACCTTTAAAATTGCATCAACAAAGGGTTTGCGATGCTCAAATCACCATCTTCTCAGCTTTCAGGAACAGGCAGACTTGAATCAGAAAACCACGTTTTTCAACACAATTTTGGCATTGTCCTGGGGACATACCCCATTTTTACTATTTTTTGTGCTTTCAGCCTCTTTCCAGTTAGTGACAGAAATGGGTGTAAAACCAATGCTGGATCCCAGAAAGCTAAACATTTCTAAAAAATAGACAACATTCTGAATACAGCAAGGGGTAATTTGTGTAGATCCTACAAGGGTTTCCTACAGAAATAACAGCTGAAATATAAAAATATTGAAATTGAGGTGAAAAAAAACAGCCATTTTTCTCCATGTTGTACTCTGTACCTTTTTCCTGCGATGTCAGATTTTTTAAAGCAATATAATGTTACTTCTGCTGGACTCTTCTGGTTGCGGGGATATATAGGGCTTGTAGGTTCATCAAGAACCCTGGGTACCCAGAGCCAATTAATGAGCTGCACCTTGCAATGGGTTTTCATTCTATACCGGGTATACAGCAGTTCATTTGCTGAAGTATAAAGAGTGATAATAGGTATCAAGAACCCTTTGTATTTCCAAAATGGGCACAAGATAAGGTGTTGAGAAGCAGTGGTTATTTGCACATCTCTAAATTCCGGGGTGCCCACACTAGCATGTGAATTACAGGGCATTTCTCAAATAGAAGTAATTTTTTTTTTTTACACACTGTCTTATATTTGTAAGGAAAAAATGTAGAGAAAGACAAGGGGCAATAACACTTGTTTTGTTATTCTGTGCTCCCCCAAGTCTCCTGATAAAAATGGTACCTCACTTGCGTTAGTAGGCCTAATGCTTGCGTCAAGAAACACAACATGGACACATCATATTTTTACATTGAAATCTGACATGTTTTTTTGCATAGTGCCTAGCTGTAGGTTTTGGCCTTTAGCTCAGCCAGCACTTAGGGAAACCTACCAAACATGTGCATTTTTAAAAACTAGACACCTAGATGGAATCCAAGATGGGGTGACTTGTGGGGCTCTCAGCGGGTTCTGTTACCCCTCCGGAGGCAGATCAGCCTAAGCATAATAGACCGATCTGCCTCCGGTGGGGGGGGGGGGCAGAAATGTCCTAAAATAAATTTTTTCCCCCGGGGAGCGACCCTTGCCAAAGGTGTTGCTCCCCACATAAACAAAAAAATAGCCCTCGTGTCTTGGGGGTTTCTGCCGCCCCTGGGGGCAGAAATGGCCTAAAAATAATTTGGCCTCCTGGGGAGTGGCCCTTGCCCAAAGGGCTGCTCCCCTCATGTCAATTACCTGAAAAAAATAAATCCCTGGTATCTAGTGGGCGTTTCTGCTGGATCGGGCAGCAGAAATGCAGAGAAAGGCATCAAAGGAAAGGAAAGGCCTTTACTTTACTTTGACGCCTTTCTCGACCCTTCCCCCCCCCCCCCCTCCCCTCCATGTGATCAGAGGAGAAATGCAAAAGCATGGCTCATGGGCAGAGCACTAGCGCTCCCCCATGAGCCAGTCCAAGGACGTAGCCATTACGTCCTTGGCTGCCAACGGGTTAAAAAGAAAAGTTCACTTTATGAAAAATAAAAAGAGAGTTTGTATGAGAGTTGGTAGATCACTGCCGACTGCCTTTCAAACTTGTTTTTTTGACAGTCACGAAAGGGAAGGGGTGTCTTCCCTTTTTTTTTAATTGATTACTTCCCCCAACCTGAGTGTCGGCAAGGTTTTAGTGGTTGATGATTGTTAGTTCTCTCTTGACCCATTGATACATATCAATAGGAATCGCTGTTGGAAGGGACACCTACAACACGCCCATTCCAAATTGCAATTACTTATCCTTTTCTAAACCCATTTTAGAAGTTGGAAAAAAGTTACCAACCTCTAAAATGGCTTTAGTGCATTTCAAAACACAGTTTATGCAGTGCAAACTCTGAATTGGAACACTTGCAACCACAAAAGTGCATTGTACATTCAGCTCTTAGTTAAGATTTGCTGAAACAATTTGGCATGCAGGAATCTTTGTACAGTAAAGTTCGGAAATAGGACAAGAAGAACTAACCAACTTTTTCTTGTAGGTCCCATAAATAACCTGAGGATGAGGATTGATGGCCCTACATGGTGGAATCAATTGAGAACGTGTTTCAAACATAAAGAAAGAGGGCAACTCATACCAATAGAATGCTTCTTAAATTTAGAGTTAGTAAACCATAAAGAAGAATAGAATCTTGTTACTTTTTCTAAGCTTTCAGGAAGGAGCTAATTTTCTTTTTTGCTTCTCAGTCATGCCTGGGCATGTGAATATCCAAGTTAGATAACCAGATCAGAGTTTAGAAGAGGAATAATGGTTAACACGGACAGTTGCGAAAATATATTATATATTTCAGTTAAGAAAATCTGATGTTTATTTGCAGGAAATAACGAAACTGAAGATCTGCCTAAAGGCATGATATACTTTTCATTCCCCAGAACAGTGGTTCCCCCAACCTGTGGTCCGGGGTCCCCGTTGGGTCCGCAGAGCCTCCTCAGGGGGTCCGCAAATGCTTTGAAAATATTATTTACAGATTATTAAAGTAAATATAGATAAAGTGAGTAAATGTAAAACTGAACATTTTAAAACATACTGTAAATGTCAAGGAATTTGAAATTGGAGGCTAAAAATGAAGTTAGTATCCTCAAATGTATTTGTGGGAGCAGCGCAGGTACATCAAACAGAATATAGTACGGACAATGTGTGGCTTAAACTGAATTTAGAAAAGTTCCAGCCTTCCTATTATCATTATTTTTATTTTTTTTTTATTTTTTTTATTTGTTTGTAAATTAGGTTAAATGTGTTATTGTGTGTATATGTTTGATGAATGCTTGTTTCTGTATTTTTTGTGTATAGTGTTATGGTTCAAATAAACAGCAATGTTTAGGATGCTTGGCTTCCAGTAATGAGTCAGTGGACGGTCCCCCGACTCAGTGGGGGTCCCCGGGTTCCAATAATGATAAAGTGGGGTTCCACAGAAGTCAAAAGGTTGGAAACAAATGCTCTAGAGGAAGATGATTTGCTCTGTAAAATTTTCAAGGTTAAAGTACACTGTATCACATTCTTAAATTCTCACAGCCATTGACCTCAGTTTATTAGGTGTTGAACAGCAGTTAGCAGTAAACCTTACAAGCTAGCTTTCCTAACATCATTTAGGGTAATCCCATTACTTACCCTGCAAAAAACCTCTCTACTCACATAAATTCCCTTAAATAATACAACCTAGTATCCAAATACCTTACTAATAGCACCACTTCCCAGAGTGTAATAGGAGGAGTAGCAGGGTCTATCCATGTCATCTTAATTTGTCATCTAGCAACAGTCAATGAAAGCAGATTTGCATTACTTATCATGTTTTCAAGAAATCCTTATCCAAGATATAAAAAATCAAACGTACCATGATACTGTTCAAAGCTACTCTTGAGAGACTCAATCCCTGTGACTACCCACTTATGATATTAATTAAGAAAATTGAGTGGCATTGTATGAAGGCTAGCCACTTTCTGTTGAAATTTCAGACATTTTTATACTTTTAATGTGGCGCAATGAGTTGGTTGCCCCTCATGTAAACCAGGCCACACTTTTGATGCTGTGTGGAACACTCTTACTGGATGGTAAAAGATATAGATTGAGCATTAATTTGTTCTATTCACTTTCATTGCTATCATGTGTGTCCCTTCAACTAATTTGCAGATCCACTCAGTAAAACTGTACCTTTTGTTGGAGGATACTCTACTTTTCTCTCCTGGCTTTCTAAGCCACCAATATGATTGCATCTCCGTCACCACTTGGAACACACAGTAAACCTGTTCCAGGTAAATCTCACAATGGTGTCAGAAAACTAGGATTTGTCAGTCTCATTAGGCTTGGTGCTATCAGTATGACCCCAGTCTTAGAGTGACAGACAGAATATTATACTAAAATATCATTTGCTTCAAATTTTCTGAAAGTCCTTATGTAAACTACCTTTATCTCTATGTCTTTGTGACAACATCAATTTCTAGTTAGATGATGAAATCAAAGCAATTATCTGTTTCCTTCCAGCATAAGGTCACCCAGACTACTGCTCCTTCCTTGACTGATTTCTCACCTGTCCATACAACACTATCTTTCGTTGCCCCTTTTACTGACTGCTCTTGGGAAGCAGCTTTAATAAATCCTCTGTTGGTGGCAGGAATTAATGCCCTGTGAAAGATGGTAATGCTACAGAACTTGCTTTATTAATTTGTTAACTTCCAGATTTATTTGCACAGATTCTTTTTTGTCACATTAGAATGCCTGCTTGGCGACTTCATCTGGTCTTGCAGTCTCTGCCTAGCAGCTAACCTGCACTATGCTTGCCCTCTGATAGGGGTGGGCAAGGGGCTCCCACTTTTGAGCATTACTGCCCTGATGCTCAACTCCAGTGGATAGTGTGGTTTGCTGAGCGCAACTTAGATGCACAGCAACACTGACATCATCAGGGGTGTGGAATTTATTAAAATATCTACTTGTCCAGGGGACAGGTTGCTTCTCAAATCTACTTGTCCTGTAAAAAGATCTACTTATCCCTTTGGTGCCATGTAGTGTGGCGACAAATTATGGCAGCAATCTCATTATGTGAGGGCTCTGATAATAGCCGCTCTGATTATGCCAGGGCTACTACCATAGTAGGGCTTGAATACTTGCAGTTTCAATCCCTACTGTAGCAATTTCCTTATTTTGCCACCTTTCTGCAGATCTGCATACTGGGGCTGGAGGAAGCAGTAAGCAATAGTTCCAGGGCTGGAATGCCTTTGAGTCTGCAAACCTACTAACCTGCATGTTTTAAATACTTTCACCAGCTTCTCTCTAATATTTTCCCATAATAAGAAAGGTTGGACATTTACTCCTGACAATGACAGAATTAGAACTTCTTCCAGGGTTGTGAAGAAAGTGCTGGAGGGAAAATTAACTTGCAAATGCTCAATAGATTTTCACATTAGCAAATCTACACATCGTATTTAACCATGCTAAAATACAGTTCACAAAAATTTTATAGGGGTACGACATATACCATGGGTGCACTTTTGTGACTTTCTTTAAGAATTTGGGGCCACATGTAGGTAGGTTCAGATTTGCGACCCGCAAATTGCGAGTCAGAGCGATTCGCAATTTGCGAGTCGCAAATCCGAGTGATTCGCAAGGGCTTTGCAAATGCCCACCTCATGAATAATCATGAGGTGGGTCGCAATTTGCGACCCCCTTGCGAATGGCGGCCCTCACAGGGATGGTGGCCTGCTGGAGACAGCCGACCACCATGTCTGTGACTGCTTTTCAATAAAGCATTTTTTTTTTTGTAATGCAGCCCGTTTTCCTTAAAGGAAAACGAGATGCATTATGAAAACAAAAAACGAAACGTTTTCGTTTCATTTTTTCAGAGCAGGCAGTGGTCCGCAGGACCACTGCCTGCTCTGACAAAATGTTTACAGTGACATTCACAATGGGGAATGGGTCCCATGGGGACCCCTTCCTTTTTGCGAAAGTGTTAGCACCCATTTGAAATGGGTGCTAACTCCAATTTGTTTGCACCCGCGTTCGTGGTCACAAAACAATCCTACATTGCACTGTGAGTCGCAATTAGGAAGGGAACACCCCTTCCTAATTGCGAGTCGCAAACCCGTTTTGTGATTCGGTAACCAGGTTACCGAATCGCAAAACTGGGTTTGTGCATCGCAATGTGCTTTTTTGCACGTCGCAAACAGCGAAAGTCGCTGTTTGCGACATGCAAAAAGCTACCTACATGTGGGTCTTGATCCCTAATTAGGTCTGGTGTTAACAAAGACATTTTGTTTTTATTAAACTTCTATTTCTCTCTCTTTCGGCTGGCTTTACTGTGAGTGATCGCATTCTGCTCTTCCACAAGGAGCATATTGGCACACAAAGTAGTTTTGTTCAGTGTCAGGAACTACAGTGGCAATCAGTGACGTAACGAAACTGGAGGGTGCCCCTTTGCAAAGAACATGGAGGAGCCCCCTCTCCAGACTCACTCAGGGCAGGTGCTGTGCTGAAGGGGGCCCCTGGAGGGTGGCTGCGGGGCCTTTGTTATGCCACTGGTGGCAATGTGTGCTTTTAGAGTTCAAAAACGTTTTTTTTTTTTTTTTTTTTGCCAGTGTTTGTTACAATCTTGAGGGCCTGGTAGATGCCACAACAATAAAGTGTTACAAAAGCCATCTAAAAACAAGACACGCATTGATGAAACTAAAAGACTTATAAAAATATGTCAGATCAGTTGGCTTTGTCAGTGTTTGTTTATTTTCATGCTTCCCATAATCGTGTTGAAAATGGTTACACTGATTTTCCATTAGAAATATTTTTGGGAAATACTAGCATGCATCAACACATTTTACTAAATGACACTTCATTTGCATCTAATCAGAGAGCATTCTGGGAGCATTATATTTAGCCTCATAACCTAAACTTTTCAAACATGTGTATACACTTTTTTTTTTTGGTACTGGAACCAACGTCAGTAATGAAGTGTGACCTTAAAACATTTATTTACAGCACTCACCCTAATAATGAAGGCTTTCAAATAATGAACCATAAATACAAGTTCGAACAGCATTATCTTTTGGAAACACATTTACCTCAACTGCAGAGAGTTCCACTCTCTGTAAACAGGCAGCCAAAGAGTTTGTGCTGCAGAGGGTTGGGCCTACTTGTCCCAAGGACAAAGTAAACATAACAACTTGTTGCCCTTGACCCAAACAAGATGTCCCGGCGTCGGGCGATAGGAATTCCACATCCCTGCATCATACACTGACATCATACATGGGCATTAGAGCACTTGGTTACACCTTCCGCCCACTAGTTTGAGACCCATGCCCCTTCTGTCTGTAGAGCTGCACTGTTTTCGCCATTTCCTCAGTCTTCTTAACGCCTCAGTGCTGTATGCCCACTTGCTTCCAAACCTCGGCACACACAGAAGGAGGACACACCTCACCGTGGTGGCTATTGCCCCTTGACATGAGGCTTTGGTTGACTGTTTTCAAATACTACATACACTCATTCCATTTGCTGACCTTAGGGACCAATCTGGTCTCCCTGGGGCAGTTCCTTATATACAACTTGATCATAGACACATTGCAAATAATCTAGGGACTATTGCAGCCTGAACCGGCCACACAACAGGTACTTCAATTTCTATTTCTCCTGGGCATGGGTTGCCACCTGGTCACATGATTCACCAAAGCGCTGCACAAGCACACCTGCTTGCCTCTCCACAGTTTGCGACTGGTGGAGTGAGGACTCAGGTAGGGCATGCAGTGATGTGGGGTAGGCCACGATCCTAGGCTACCCCACCATGGGCTCCTGGAATGTGCATTTTAAATTAATACAGTACTATGTCCTGCTTAGGGTATATCTCACTCCTTTGAAAATTAGCTGTTTCTTTCATTGCACAGATG
Source organism: Pleurodeles waltl (assembly GCF_031143425.1). NCBI lineage: Eukaryota > Metazoa > Chordata > Amphibia > Caudata > Salamandridae > Pleurodeles > Pleurodeles waltl. The sequence continues at coordinate 569,502,673 of NC_090438.1, forward strand.
CCTCCTGCCCCCATTGCATGTGTAAGAATGCAGACTTAGACATGTGTCGGTCCTGCCCACAGCTGGCCCGTTACTGGCCTTCTGTTGCGGCTTGCCTTTCCTGTGCCACTGGAGTTTACATACTGTGCTTATAGGGCACATGGCCTCTTGGCTTGTTTAAGCATCCTAAGAGAAAGAGGGCAGTTGCCAAGTTCCTTGACCAGGCTTTTATGTTGGCTAAGTGGGAAACCACATGCACCTGGAAGTCTACTGCCCCCTCCCCCACCCCTCCCCCCTCACCCTCGGCCATTTTCTTGGGCTTGGCTCTGGCATTGTGGGGAACTGCCTTGCAGTTAGATGAGCTGCAGGGTCTTCGTAAGTACCCAGTTATGCACTAGTAGGATGCCCTGCTTGAGGCTTTTACATTTGGGGTGGATGCTTATGACCCTCTACCGCCTGCCCAGCCACTCACTTTCTCCTTTTCCTCCCCTGACACAGAAACCCGCTTCACAGCCCAGCAGTCCAGACCTGTTCACTGCCACAGATGCCTGTTCTGTCACCCCACTTGGCTGCCTCCCACTGAAGACCTTACTCTGTCTTCTTCCTTTCACAATCTCCTCTTCCCTCTTTCTCCCCTTGGTTCAGCCCCTTGTCTGCATTTTTTCAGTTGCTCGACCATTGCAATTTGTCTGGTTCAGTAGCAGCAAATGTTTGGGTGAGTGTGATGAAAGACTGGACACCTCTGTGCGCGGGATGTGTGTGCTATTGTTGTTCACTTATCTCCCCCTACTCTTTTTCTTGCACCTGGACGCAGGCACTTGCCTGTGCTATATACTGTTACCGTGCTATTGATTTGTAACAAATTCATGTCAAGCACTGTTGAAATAACAATACTGTTTGTAAAATGCTTAATACAAATATGTTTAAAAAAATAATCAGACAGGGACAGTGATGCACCATTTGTTATCAGCACAGGTAGATATGTCAGGAATGTTCCCAATGTAGCATGGTCAGCAGCTGTAGCCAGTAGGTCATATCTCCCCTGTTAAAGCTTGGCTCTTTTTGTGCTTGTGGGTCCAAAATGACCCCAAGCTGAACAAAAGCAAAGCTTCTAGCTCGAGCTTCCAGTGGTTCACCCACCTCTTGTTCATAACCATGAGAAAAAGGCCTCTTGGGAGTTTCCTCTACCTGTAAAATATCTCAGTTTGGAGTCTGCATTCACATGCAGTCAGCATTGCAGCATCATGGGTCCGTGAACGTGTTTCGATCATTTGTATATCTTGTCCAAATCTCCATTGAGTTCTCTATAACATTGTTAATTCTTAGATGAAAGGCATACACATTTTGAAATGAAGAGATCACCAAGCTAGTTGAGTTGTAGCCTAGAGCTTTTGCTACATTCATTGCAAGCCCTCATCTCCCATTTAATTTCTGGTCATTAATTTACATAGGATAACATGAAGAGTTTGTAATTAGTATGATCACTTTTACTCTAAGTTAAGTGGTTAATTCAGAGTACAAATAGCACCTTTATAAGCAAGACATTCTGCCTGACATTTAATTATGCTATGATGACTTTTGCTCAGTTTGGCCTCTGCAGTGTGTGTTAGTTTGCTTAAAGTGTTGAGCATGTAGTCATTTTACATTTGTGAATTTATAACCTTATGTTTTCTCTCTTTCAGTCTATTTTGAGCCAAAGCCAGGATAAGGCATTGCGGCGGATTTCAGAGCTGCGTGAGGTGAGCTTCTAGTTCGATGTATCATGTGAATTCCCCAAAACACCAGAACCTCCAGATAAGTAATTTTTTGTCATGGGAGGAGGGGAAGAGAGAAAACAGTTTCTCAAAGGGAGTGTAGGATACAGTCTCCCTAATTGAAAACCGACTTACACAGGTATCCTACGGACCAAAATTGTTACAAAGAGCAAGAATAAAGGAAAAACCCTATTCGGGAATTCCTGTTCTGTTTTTTAGACTCTCACCCACTCTATTAGTGGCATACTTCATCATCAGGTCTTTCCTTGGTCCCTGTAAACCATGATGGGCCAAACGATGTTCTTTGGATAATACCTGGCATGGTCTATGATATAAAAATACCTTAGTAACACCTGGTTTCCTTTTTTGTTGGTGTCCTAGGTGTGGTTAAGAACATGCAATAACTAGGTGTAGCAAAGTAAATTAACTAACCTAGAACTTCTTATATTCTCTCAACATGTGTTTGAAATTGGGTTTTTAGTTGCCACAGGTTTGCGCTCTCTCCAAGTAGGAACCACAGTCCTAGTCAGGGCAAGTAAGATACACACTAGACGTTTACCTGTGCTCACCCTCTTATAGCTTGGCACAGAGCAGCCAGGCTAAACTTAAGATGCAATGTATAAAGTATTTGTTCACACACACTCACACTAGCACAGTGAAAACACCACAAAAGGACTCCACTCCAAAACAACAAAAATCCAACACACACCAGTTAAGTTATGAATTTTTAAAGGTCAAATCAAAATACGGTGCATCTAAGACAATAGCTCCAACCAGAGTGATCAGGTTGGACGGGGCAAATCCAAAAGTGCAGTCCAACAGAGATGGAGGGCGAGCCGTGTAGAGGGGTCACACCCCCGCTGACAGTACCTTTGTTGCGTCAATGCTTGGTGACGATGCTTTGCTCTAGAGGAGGGGATGGATCGCATTTACAGGTGTTGCGTTGTTTCCTAATCTGGCAACCTCATTGATGCATTGATGTCCAGAAGCGAGGAGTACTGGTTCTGATGCATCGGTGCTGTGTTAGCCAAGCCGGGGCAGTATTTCAAGTCGGGTTATTGCATTATGCATTTGGTGAGTGATGTCCGCAGATTCCATGCAGGCACCAGCAAAGCAGCGTTTCTACAGCAGGATGCGAAGGTTCCAAGTGACACGCCGGTGTCATTGTATCAGTTCTTGTGTTGCAGCACCACTCCCACCTCCAAGGACCCCGGACTGGATTTTGCACTGCTTGGCAGAGCAGGACTATCAGCAGAGGAGCCCAGGTGCTGGTAGCAAGATGCAGGTGAAGTCTTTAATATCCCTGAGACTTCCGAAACAGGAGGCCAGATCAGTCAGGCCCTTGGAAAAACTTTAGATTGAAGGATGTAGAGAGTTAGATCCAGTCTTTTCACTCTCGGGCAAGAAGTAGCAGGCCAACACAGCAGAGCAAATCGCAAAGTGGCAGTCATTCCTGAAAGCCCAGTGTTCCTTCTCCTTTTTAGAATGTCTTCATACCAGAAGTATTCTGAGTATATGGTGTCAGAGGCCCAGTACTTATACCCAAAATGGCCTTTGATGTATAGGTAACTTCAGAAGAATTCTATGAAGTGCAAAATGATCCCAGACTGCCAGTAGGGGGTAATCAGCCCTTTGTGTAAGGGCAGGACACAGTCTATTCAGATGTAAATGTGAACTGTTTCTCCTGCTCCCTGCCCGGGACAAGTATCAGTGTGCAGATGAATGCAGAGGTATCCCCTGTCACACCCAGCCCTTCCTGTTTGTGGCTGTCTGGAGAGAATGCACAAATGTTGCTGTCACCTAAACCCAGATGTGTATTCAGATACAGGCTAAGGCACAGAAGTGTTAAAATAAGAAAATGCCAACTTTCTAAAGGCGGGCATTTTTACACCTGCCGTTTAAAAACCTCCTTCATGGTTGTATGGATGTATGTTGAAATTATTAAGCCAGACACACCAAACTCCATATTTCTATTTTTTCCCAGTTGGAAATTACGCTTAAAAGACGTTTTAATGCAACCCCCATGTTAGCCTCTGGGACAGTATTTCACTATCTGGACATGTTAAACTTAAAAGCACATGTCCAACTTGTTAACTACACTGCACCCTTCTATTGGGGCTAACTAAGGCCTTCCTTAGGGGTGACTTACATGTAATAAAAACAAAGGTTTGGCTCTGGGAAGTAGTTACACTTGCCAGGACGAAATGGCAGTTTAAACTTGCACACAGGCTCTGCAGTGGCTCTGGCAATGTTTTGTAGTACTGCTGTACAGCTCCACGTATTTTTCATAGTGAGGCTAAACCTAATTTAAGAAAACACTATGATGGAGTCAGGTCTAATGCGTTTTTTTTTTTAAAGTGCATTAGTGCTGTATGCATAATAGTCTTTTTTTATTATTATCATCATTTTTGCCATGCTGGTACACAGCATGGCTACATAATATTATCAAAGTGTGCAGTGCGCATACCGTACAGCATAAACAAAAGAGAGACCTATAGACTTTGCCAATGCTTGTTAGGTCTTGACACAGTGCCCCCTTCTGGAAAAATCATTTATCCTCCCCATGCAGTTAAAAGAAAAAAAAATATCTGGCAAAAAAAATCCTATCAAATAAAGAAAGGGATTGTGCTATGTCCATGTCTTGTTGAAAATACATTTGGAATCGGTAACATTTGTGGTCAAAATAAAAGCAGATAAATCTATTGTCACAACAATCATCCATGTCAAAGTATAAAACTGTTTCTTTGTGTGTGTGCACAGAACAAAATAGCTACAAATGGCAATAGGTTCAACAAAGACAGCTAGAGAGAAGAAACAAATAAAAGTAGTAACTGAATCACACCGTGATCAGCGGAAGGAGAGCAATCAAGCTGAAGCAATCAGTATTTGTTCCATGCTCCAGCCGAACGAAGAGGAAGTGAAGACAGCACACGTTGGCCAATTAGATTATAGCAAAGAAGAGGGACAATGAAACCAACAAATGCTAAACAGCTGAAAGGCTCAAGCCCCTTGTGTACAATATCTTTCACAAGCAGGAGCACATGCAGCGCACATGAGCATTCGCAAGCAAGACTTAATAACTGCATCAAAAGTGGACTGAAAAGAGTACACATTAAAACTATCAATCAAATGATTTGAGTAAATAGAATGGCAAACAAGAAATAAGTTCAAGGTTCAGTGTGATAGTAAACCATATAAGTATGTTTGTGATGACTTCATTAAAAAATGTGAACTTCTGTTTTTTATTTAAATTTGATAAACTGACAACCAAGACGGGGGTTGTGGATAAGAAAAAAGCAGGAAACGGGCATTGGAGTTGATACAGAGTAAGAAACTTTCAGTGATGAGTGGATGTTGCTTGGAAGTGAGTGGGCCTGTGTTGGGAAAGAGGAACAAAGAACTGAATAGTGATGAGCCGCAGTACAGGGCTAGAATGGCAGTAGAGCACAAATAAGGTTGAGAAATGAGTTATGAACGCAAACTAAGTGAGAAGAGCATTGTTTTTGTTTTGTTATAGTGGGAATTATTTTGTTTTTATTTGTGAGGGTGCTTTGATTTTCCTCTCACTTGGAATTGGCATTCACAAATTATTTGTATTTACGCCTGCAATATTTTGCTTGTAAGCCAGATGCTTCATGGCAAGAAGTTACTCTGGTGCTCTGTCATTCTTTGCGATGCCTTCATCCAAATATAAATGCACATAGAAAGGTTCCCATAGGTGTGCATTCATAGAAATCTTATTTCAAGTCTGCACCTAAGATGATATAAGTAAACCGTACTCTCAATGGAAGGCAAAAATATCAATTCTATGGGCAAAACCATATACCATTTTATTTACTCAAAACTTCATTGTTAAACTTTGTAAAGGGATTTAGAAAATGATCAGTTTCTGTAGTCATGCTGAAAGGCTTGTTTTGGAAAGTTTATTGATATTTACACAATGTTGTATCTACAGCAGCCACAAAGCAAAACATTAAACTACAGGCAGGTGTGTTGACATTTTGTACGTGCAGTATTTAGTGCTTTAATCCTTGCTTAATAATTACATAATGTAAAGTAAGAAATAAGCAATATCTACATGTATCTGTCTAGTAGACCCAGGTACATGAATATAACATAGTGATCCTAACATTTTTAAGAGTGATTCAAAGAGGATTCCTGTTAGTTATCTTGAGTGTCCAAATTGATGTCCTCTTTCCAGGCCTAAGGCTAAGATCCTACCTGCCATCATCAGCAAAAACAACCTTAAAATTCACAAAAGCTACATCTTTGAAAATATCAATATAGCGGTTTACAATTATACTGATTGAAAATTCAAGATCATTCAAAAGTTGCAGAGTAAGTTTTAACAATCATGCGGGAAAACCTCACATGAAGATTATGCTTCAAGTAATTATTATAGGGATTAGTCAGTGTTTTCTAATGAATCATGTCTAAAACATTAGCATATTCTCTGACAGGAACTTGAAGAATATCAATATATCACAAAGTGAAATTGCAGGGCGAATAGGCTTCTAAGAAATCCTAAAAAGACTCCCGCCCAAGGATTAGTACAAATTACCATAAGAGGGTTAAAGCTTGCAGCAAGCTTGCAGCAAGGTTTTTTTTTTTTTTTTACAATCCAGTTTCAAGAAGATATATATGTACTCATTGTAATTCAATCATACAAAGATAAGAGCAAAACCTCATCTTTGTATGATTGCATAATCATATTGATCCAAGAGGCAGGGGCTGATTTTCAAGCCACAAGTGACAGCAAATAAAAATTGCTATGTTATGGATGTACATTAGAAGAACTATTAAAAGTCAGGGTGTCTATTTAGGAGCACAGAACAAAAAGTTCAGACATCTGTTTATACCATAGGCTTATACTAACAGGTATTTATTTGCAGATTGGCAATAGAGTATGCACTCTGGATAAAGGATTGAAAGTTCAAAGGAGGCCCTCAATTCACATTTTAAAAACTGCATAGCTGAAGTTGTTTGTACATTGAAGGAAAACATAGAGTGCAATAAAACCTGGCGATGAAGATGGGTACCAGGATATTGGGTTTGCCAGCTGATGTGGTTCAAGAATCTACTCAAAGTCACACAAATTAGAGGTTTGGGAAGAATTAGATTGCCCTTCAGACTACCATGTAAGATTATATAGAAAGATTTCAGGCTGTCAGTATTATCATTGCTGTGTTGAGAGGCCACTGACACAGATGATTTTGTGGATGTGGCTGCTAAGTTGATGGGGTTTACACTGGACGTGTTTCAGAGCCAAAGTGATTTAAAAAAGGTAGTGGCAGGACATAAGAAAGAGGATGATGAAGCTGATGACACAAGAATCTATCAGGGTGCCTTTTGTGCTAGAAGTGACTTACCAAGCAGATCACACTTTTTTTTTTATATATAAATACAACTACATCCCCTGGGCAGTATTATTAGTGATTAAGATAAGTCGTCCTAGCAAAACATTCTTGTGCTTTTGAAAAATATATGTTTATTTTGAAACATGTTACTGATCATCCTGATTTAGTGCATCACAGCTTTGTTGGACACTGGGGAGGGGAAGGATGATCAAGGTGTTCTTCTCTTCAGAATAGAAAGCAAACTGACAATTTATGCATAATATATTCTTCTACCGCCTCATCCTCCATTAGCTACTACTGACGGGTATAACCAAAGTGCTAATGAAGCTGGATTATTCTAATGAACTAGTTCTGTGCAAGTTACTAGAATGGCTTGGAGAAGGTTCGCATAGGGAGACATCAAAGGTACATTGTTGGTGTATTTTTCATCCCACTGTCTCACTTGCACATATACCATTAGGTGAATACAACTTGAATTATCAACGGGCCAGTGATTCTCCCAGTCAAGCTAAGACATTTCTTCGCACAGCAAACTAAGTTATGTATGCAGCGTCTTCAAAAGGATATTTTAGGTCCACTTTAAACCTTACGAATTATTACAAATGATATCACCCCGTTTTAATTCACTCTATTGTCCCAAGAAGCTCAGCTCATAATATTCAGATTATAAACATATTTACTTTTGGAACTATAATTTAGGAACTACAGATGGATCAACAGGCTAAGAAACATCTCCAGGAGGAGTTTGATGCATCACTAGAAGAGAAGGATCAACTCATCACAGTTTTGCAGACTCAGGTAATATCATACTTTTAAAATGGATTCCCCCCTGTAAAACTATGAAACATCAAACATCTCAAGAGATCTTAGGAAAGTTGACAGATGCATTATGTGTTATAAAATTAAAGGTTGCTGGGAGGTTATAGTTAGGTTCAGATTTTACACGCACAGAACCATAGAAATTCAGCTTTTATAGTAATTTCAAGTAACTTTAACTTGTGCCCTAAGGTAACTATAACTCATGCTCTCGCTATGTAAGTTTTCTCATCAATAATTCTGCCGCAAATGTTACAGTGATTATGAATGATGTTACAGAAGATGTCATGAGTGATATAATATCTGTGGTAATTTGCAGTGCAAGGTGAGGACACAATTCATAGTTCTCTTAGTGCATGAGTTATAGTTATTTGAAATAACTCTAACTAAAAGTTGAATTTCTATGGTTTTGTGCATGTAAAATCTGAACCAAACTAGAACATCCCTGTAAACTTTTTTTTTTTTTTTCAGTGAACTGCTAGTTTTTTTTTTTTTACTGCATTGTGTGTGTGTGTGTGTGTGTGTGTGTGTGTGTGTGTGTGTGTGGGGGGGGGGGGGGTTGTACTCAGGGCCTGGCCCGGCATTGTGCTGCCCTCACCCAAACCTGCGGCTCTAGCCCCCTCCTCCTTGTCATCCATTGTCCAGGTCAATGCCCTTGCTCCCTCATTACAGCCCTGTGTGGCCATTGTTCTGCCACAGCGCTTTCCTTCTGCCCTGAACAGCTATCTTGCTGCCCCATCCACCTCCTCCGTATGCTTTGTTGTCCAAGTCCATGCACCAGCCCCCTCCCTCCTGCCCTGTATGGGCCGATTTGCTGTCGCTACCCTACATTTTGCTTGATGGCGCAACCCACTCCTCCTGCCCCCGTTGCCCAATTCTGTGCCCCATTATTGTCCTCCTACGTAGTCTCTATGCTTAGCTTGCTGTCCCTACCCTCCTTCCACCTACCCTCCAATGCCTGTGTGCATGCCTCGGCTCCCTCCTTTTTACCCTCCATGGTCCAGTGTTCTATTGAGCGGCCACTGCCCCTCCCACCTGCCCAGCCTGATCAGATGGCTGCTGCCTGCCCATGCCACTTCCACCCTGACTGTCCAAGTTCCCTATCCCCTCCTTCCTGTCCTCCATGGTCCATTTTGCTGCCACTCCCTTCTGACCTCCATGATCTGTTGTACTGCAACTGCTCCTCCTGCCTGCCCTGCATGGTCTGTTGGGAATCCCCTTCCCTTGTCCTCTCTTTTCTGTGTCCAGCCCCCACACCTCCATTCTGTCCTCCATGGCCCTTTGTGCACACCCCCTGACCCCCCCCCAGCCATGCATGGTCTTCTGTGCTGCCACAGCACCTCCCACCTTCCCTCTGTTGTCTGTGTGTATGCCATTGTAATAAAGTGAATCCACACCAGATGAAGATATGTGGTAGGAGGTATTTATTACAGCCTCAACCAACAGCCAGCATATCAACTGTCATGCAGAGAACCCTGCATCACAGAACCTCAGAACAAGCTGGTTCCATGCCCAGTGTTCTGGCATGGAGCCATGTTACATCATTACACTTCTTCCTCTTTACATTAGAACAGAAGTAACATGAGAACAAAAAACACATTTGAACAGAAAGAAAAAGAGGGTAGAAAGAACTACACAAAATCACGCAAATGTAAAGGAAACCTGCGTGTTCTGACACTCCGAGTATTATCAGACCTTAAATCAATGTCGGAGGGAAAACGATAAGAAGTATCATCTCTCCTGTCGGCCACACCACACCCCCCAAAATGTGCTACACGACTATGATTCCAGATGCGACCATCATCCGTCTTGACAGCATTTTTAAACAGCTTAATGATAGTTTTTGGAGAGGTATATTTTGACCAATTTTGACACCCAACAGGAGCTTTGACCTTTACTTTATCTCCAACCTCAAAATTTGTAACTTTCGCATTATTCCTTTTATCAACATAAATCTTCCTTTTGCTTTGCAGAGACACTTCTTTGTCTCTCCAATCCCCAATACCATTGTTTTTCAAACCCTTCCCAGCAACCATCCAGCCAGGACACAAACAAGTATTTGGAGACCTTCCCCTGAGCAGTTCAAAAGGAGACTTCCCCGTTGATGCATGAGGAGTGTACCTGTAAGCTGTTATACGACCCTGCAGTTCTTTTCTCCAATCTAAACAGTTTACCTTTGCTAATTGTATACTCTCTTTTAAAGTCCTGTTAAATCTCTCCAAAGCACCATTCGCCTCTGGATGATATAACGCAATTTTTGTATGTACAATTCCACATTTTACAACATACTCCTCCATCTGAGCAGAACAGAACTGCGGACCATTGTCAGAAAGAATAGAGTTAGGAAAACTCTCGCGTTTGAACACAGATTCTAAAAAACTGATCACAGATTGAGAAGTGATCTCTCTCACCAAACTCACCTCCACCCATCGTGAATACAAATCCAGCAACACCAACAGGTAAGGAGTCTGATGTTCTCCATACAATGGCCCCACAATATCGATAGCTAATTCATCCCATGGACTTTTTGGTAAACTTCTGCAAACCGTAGGTGAACATCTTGGTTTGAGCACCTTATCACTAGCTTGACAAGGTGTACACTCCCTAACAGTACGTTCCACCATCAAATCTAATCCAGGCCACCAGAAATCCTGACGGATGCGCTCTTTGGTTTTAGAAATGCCCATATGCCCTTCATGAGCCATGTTCACGATGACTTCTCTCAAACTCAATGGGGGAATCATTCCTGTGCCCCTCATTAGAACACCATCAACAACGGCTAACTCATTCGCAACTAACGACCAAGGTTTAACCAGACTTCGAGACTTATGCTGTTCCAAAAGAGACATCGCAGAACACAATTCACTATCCTTTTTCAACTCATCCCTCCATTCATCTTCCTTTACAGCCCCCAGCGTAACATCACAAACTCTTATGCCACACTCAGCATCACATTGATCATTTTCATCCTGAGATTTATCATTCTCTACCACCTCCACCAATCTCGACAGACAGTCTGCCGTTACATTTGTCTTTCCCGGAATGTATTCAAACATGAAGTTATACTCCTGTAAGGAAATGACCCATCTCCTGATCCTCGAGGAAATTGAGTCCAAACCCTTCTTCTCAAAAATTTCTTTCAGGGGTTTATGATCAGACCTGACTACGAAAGAAGATCCCCACACAAATTTTCTGAACTTGTTTATGGCCCAGAAAATTGCCAACGCTTCCTTCTCTAGAACAGAATACCCTATCTCTGCCCCTTTCAAGCATCTTGAAGCACAAGCTATTAGCACCTCTTGGCCCTTCCTGATCTGAAAAAGAAGAGCACCCAGCCCCTTTATACTCGCATCAGTAACAATGAAAGTGGGATTCCCAGGTACAAAAGCTTGTAAGTTTGGTGCATTCCTGAGATCATTTTTTACTTGTTTAAATTCTGTACCACACTCTTCCGTCCAAACAAACTCTGCATTCTTACACATCAACTTCCTTAGATTTACTGTCTTATCTGCAAAATTTCGTATAAATTTGTTATAAAATTCTGCCATACCTAAGAATGAAGAAACCTCATATTTTGTACACGGTTCTTTTAACATATCAATAGTGTCCACCAAATCCTTTTTAGGACTCACCCCCGCCGTGAAATATGATGACCCAAATAATCCACTTCAGTGACTCCAAATTTACATTTGCTTCGCCTAAGAGATAACCCAGCATCAAGCATCCTTTTAAGCACAGCATGCACCCTCTCATCATGTTCTCTCACGTCTCTCCCACATATTAATACATCGTCCTGGTAGCACTTTACGCCTGAAATGCCTTTAAAAAGATCTTCCATAATCCTCTGAAATACTGAGGCCGCAGAAACCAGCCCAAACGGCATACGCAAAAACTTGAAGGCCCCCATTGGCGTAATAAAAGCTGTTAATTCTTGACACTCTCTACTCAACGGAACCTGATGGTATGCTGATGCCATATCCAGAGTGGTAAAATAACAAGCACCATCCAACGATGATACTAATTCCTCAATATTGGGAAGTGGGAACTTGTCATCCACCACTTCTTTATTTAAGGCACGAAGATCCACACATAGACGGATTTCATTATTTGGTTTACGTGCCACAACAATGGGAGCTAACCACTCCGTTGCCTCTACAGGCTGTATAACACCAGTGGACAACAATTTATCTATCTCTTTTTGTACAGCGTCTTGGACACAAATGGGAATGCGTCTAACTTTTGCCACAACTGGTACTGCGCCCTGTTTCAACTTAATATGGTGATTGTACCCCTTTAAACACCCCAAGGTGTCACTGAACAATTCACCAAAAGCTCTCACAAACTTGTTTTCGTCACCCTCAATAGATTGTACCTGAACAGATGGATGTGCATTAGGATTGAGAATGACACCCAAACGTGCTTGATGACTCCAGCTCAACAAATTATCACCCCTCTCAGCAACATAAATCCTAGCATCAGTGAACCTACCATTGTACTCAATGCAGTCATCAAAATAACCTAATAACTTAATTGGCAACCCACCATAACCTGTAGGTTTAATATTTGGTTTGAACAGTTTCTTCCTTCCTTGAAAATTCTTCATAAAAAAATCCTTTGAGAGAAACGTGATGTGAGAGCACGAATCAAATTTCATTTTGACTCTAACATCCCCCACCAAAACCCATTCAGAGGGATGTTCCACCTCACTCTCACTAACTTGAAAACTGACTTCCTTTATTTCTGATCTAAAATCTCTCCTATTCCTCATCCTACAATTTTTCCAAAAATTTCCTCTTTTTCCGCAAACATTACAAGTAATCCTATTAGCAGGACACTCACTTGCATTAGCCATGTGTCCAAATCTTCCACATCTGTAGCAATTTCCTTGAAAAGGTGTTGCAAACCTCCTATTCCCCTGTGTCTTTTCTGCGCTATTTTCTATTACAACACCTTTCTCACGGACACCCTCATACTTTTTTTTCTTCTCATCTTTTTGTATGACTTGACACTCCACTTCTTGTGCTTTTACACTGACCTTGTCTTCTTTATGTACTTTACTTAGTTCTCCAACACACTTTAACATATGCTCTACCCTTTTTGCAATACTAACAACCTCATCCAACAGTGGCTCGTCCTTTAGCCAGAGTTCTTCCCTCACTTTATCACTGCAACACCTCAGCACAAACTGATCTCTAATCCTTTCTTCTACCAACGCCCCAAATTTACAACTTGAAGCCAACTTCCGTAAAGCCGTAATATATTCTTCAACACTCTCCTCTTTCCCTTGCTCCCGCAAACCAAAATGGTACCTTTCCATAATAGTACTAATCTTTGGCAAGTAATGTAAATCTAGTTGTCTTGCACATATTTCATTTTCATTGAACCCCCTCTGATCAGCTTGCGACAATGGAGGTAGATTTTCCAACACCTCCTGTCCTTCACCCCCTAAACAATGTAACAAAAGTGCCTGCTTCCTTTCACCACTCAAATTCGTACCACACACCCTGGCATAATTCTCAAAAATCTTTTTCCATTTCTTCCACTTAATAACCGGTTCTCCTGGATCTGACAAGAAAAACGGCGGCGCCGTAACATTCTGCATACTCACAAGAGGTGTAAAACACTTCTTCCCCACAATATATTCCAAACCCTACTAGTTGCTAAAAGTACTTAAAGTCCAAAAGGTGTGCCAGTCACCGTATGTCCCAGCACGATGCCGCTATATCAAACACGGGTCTTCAGGTGTGTTTGTCACCGCAGAGACAACCTTTTCAGTTTAATTCATTTTACAACGCCCAATACTTGTATTCCACAAGTGCAATAAAGTTTCCCAAAAAATTGTATATTCCCGTGACCACAAACCAATATAGTGATCCTTATCCAGTCTCCGTCTAAGTTTCAACTTCCAATAGACCGTTGATGTTCTTCTTCGATGTCCTCCAACAATTGCGCTGTAAAAAAAATAATAAAAAAAATTGTTTTTAAATAAAAAAAATTCCTTCTTCCTCATCTAAGATGGCCTCCACGAAACATTTAGTCCGTTTTCTTCAGGAAGTTGGGCTTGCTTTCTCTTTGAGCAATCTTGGATCGTTTTCCTCACTCAAAATGGCCGCAACCAAACATCCAGTCTATTTTCTTCAGTCAATCTGGCTTGTTTTTCTCCTTTCACCACACTCAAGATGGCCGCCAACAATTCCCACAGCTTACAGTCCTTTTTCAATTGCTCACTGACCTTCTGACGTCGTGAAGCATACAGAGACCACTTTGATCCTTAGTAAATGCTCAAACAGCTTTCCACAAAGCCCCTACAACCGCAATTTCACACTTTTCTCCGCTAGAACATGCTGCAAGACGCTCTCCTCTCCCAGCACGTCTCTGTAAGTTATCTCCGTTTTTCTCTTAAATAATCCAAGCTCTTCCTTCTTTGTTGTTGTTGAGGCTGTCCCTTCCTCTGGGTTCCTTTCTCCGCCCCCTCGCGCCAGTGTAATAAAGTGAATCCACACCAGATGAAGATATGTGGTAGGAGGTATTTATTACAGCCTCAACCAACAGCCAGCATATCAACTGTCATGCAGAGAACCCTGCATCACAGAACCTCAGAACAAGCTGGTTCCATGCCCAGTGTTCTGGCATGGAGCCATGTTACATCATTACACATTCTGTCCTCCATGGCCCTTTGTGCACACCCCCTGACCCCCCCCAGCCATGCATGGTCTTCTGTGCTGCCACAGCACCTCCCACCTTCCCTCTGTTGTCTGTGTGTATGCCATTATATTCTCACTGTTGCACACCATTGTGTGTTGTGCTTCCAGTGGCCATTCCGCCTGCCCTCCGTGATCAGCCGGCTGCTCCTGCCCTGCTCTCTTGCCCTCTGTTTTCCATGTGCAGTCCCCTGTCCCTCCCTCCTGCCTTGTCTTGTCCATTGTAATGTCCCTGGCCCCTCCATCCTGCCCTTCGTGGTCTGCTATGCTGCAACTCTCCCTCCTGTCTGTCCATTATGGGCCACTTGCTGCCCTTTCTCTGCTCTCTGTAGTCCATGTGCATAGCTACATCTGCTGCCTATTGCTTTACATGGTCCGTTGTGCTGCACTGCTGTCCTGCTTGCCCTGTGTGCTGTAGTGTGGTGCTCCAACCCCTGACGCTTGCTCTGCATGGTCAGTTTTGTGCATCTACCCATCTCCCTCCTGCCCTCTATTATCGGAGTTCATGTCCCCCAACCCCATTCCTCTCCTGCCCTCCGTGATCCAATGTATCATATTTGCCAACATTTTGAATTTGGAAAAAGGAGGATTTTGAAAAAAACGTACGGAATTGATTTTCCCCATTGGCTTACATTGAAAAAGATGAGATTTTAAGCAGGAGACAGATCAAATGATTTTAAGCCAAAACAGGCTCTATTTTGAGTATCTAGCCTATATCGGGTATGTTGGTATGTATGATTGTACTGCCACTGTCTCTTTCTTCTGGCATTAATGGTCTATTATATTTCCACAGCCTCTCTTGTCTGTCCCGCATGAACGGTTTGCTGCCCTTGCCCCCTCTTTCCTCTGCCCTTCATGGTCTGTTGTACTGCCACTGTCCCTCCCTTCTGCCACGCCAGCGTAGTCAACGTGTCTTCTCTGCACCCTCCTCCCTGCCCGCAATTATCTGAGTCTGTCCACCCGTTATCTGCTACCCCACAGTATTCTAATGCACAACTAGATTGCTCACATTCTATATTTATTACAAAAGTGTGTCACGTCTGACGTCTTCTTGATGTATTCAGAACTGTAATAACTAAAGCGTTTCCTTCAGAAATTATTAAAAATGAAAGGGTCTTATTCTCATGGAAATTATGGTTAGTGCTCTAACAAACTAAATTGAGGTCATATTTTCTAAGCTGTCAAATCGCTACAAAGCACTTTAAAATTATTTGCTATCTTTGTTTTTTATCCAATTGACCATTTGATTATATGTTACACATGGGGCAGAGGATGTGACATTATGGCCAGAGCTCGACAGCCTGTGATTCTGGGCAAATCACTTAATCTCCCCATGCCTAAAACCAAAATGTGTCCTTGTGTAATGTAACTGATGCTCATGTACTGATGCCTTTATCTTTGTGTCAAATCTGCACTGTATAGCACTTCAAAAAAATAAGTCTTTTGCACACTTCTGTTATTGGGCTATACTTGGGCTCCGTAATGGTTATATTTGTGCTACGTTTGGCCCCCTTTTTTTTCCTCTGGTAGCCATCTTGGAAGACTTGTATTGTTCTTAAGCGCCCTAATTTCCTCATTTACTGCAGTGTCCTCAGTAGAAAATGCTTTCAGTTTTCCACTTCTGTTTCATTAAGGGGGCGTAAATTCTGAATGTTAGCACTCTAGATGCTCATTAAAACACTGCGGTATAGGTGCTGATTACCAGGGAGTTAAATGGCAGTCAGCTGCTGGTGTTGAAAGTGCAGAATGTTTTAATGAAATAGAAAAGAAATATATTTGTGATCTCACTTAAAAAAACGTGTCTTAATTTTTCTTTCTATAGCACTAACCATAATTTCTATGACCAAATGAACCCCCTCGTTTTGTTCCTTTCTAAATCAAATGTTTTTAGTCCTACCAGTTTGATTGAATCAAGATGGCTTCAGGTGTGCCATATTTTGGTCATAAGTAAGACTGTTAGCAGTCTAGTTGTTCTTTAGAACACTCTGGGAGGCTGCAGTAGAACTCAAGAGAATCAACTGGCAGACTCCTCCTGTTGGAAGTACGTTTTACTGAGAATGTCAGACTTCATTCTCATATGGCTGAGAAAGGTAGTGTGAATGAAAAATTTGCTAGCAGTTGCGTCAAGAATTTTCAATTATTTGAAGGACACGAAGGCGGCGAGGGTTATGATTCTCTTTCTTTACTACTCAAAATACAGCAGCCAATCACAAAACAGAAAAACTTCAACTACATTTCCCAGTATGCTTAGCCCAATATGTCTTCTAATCACATTACATTATACCCTATTATGAGTCCTTAACACCATCTTGAATTCCTCTTTCTTTGCTATGTTGAACTCTATCTTGACTGATGAACTGAGTACACGCAGCTTGAAAGGACTTCAACAAGACAGGGCCCTCTGTAATTCCTGATCCACTCAACCAGCGAACTCTGGCACATCAACTTTGTGCTGAAAACACTTCTTTTTCATTCCACTATCTGGTCCGTTCCTAACAAATCAAGAAACACACTCATGGTAATTTCAAGTTTGTCAGTGTTGAATTACCTGGGTGGGATAAAAGCCTTATACCCCTAATTTGTTTTTTTGTTTGCTCATTATACAATGTCATATTCATACATTACCAGATCATTAATTGGGTGGGATAATCCTTGTCTCCGTGTCCTTAATAGAATTGAAAATTCTTGACGGAAATGCTAGCAAATTTTTCATTCTATGTTGGGACCGGAGGCTCAGATTATGCTAGTTCAAAGCTGATTGAAAGACTCTTGATGCAAAATCACCAAAAGGTTTATAATAGAACTGTTTGAACGTACATTCTGAAGACCAATCAGCTGATTTCATAATATTTTGCACTGTCACTCCTATCTCTACAAATTTGGAAGCCATCGCTCCCCTAATCGAATGAGCTCCAAATTGTTTACCATCAATGCCTGCCTCGACCATTACCCCTCTTAACCATCTGGCAATGGTCGCAGCAGACATAGCTTTGAAAGGTTTAAATAATTAAATCAATAATTGGCCTGAAACATCGGACCTCAGTGCTCTAGTACATTCTTCTTCATATTGTTTCATACAATTCACGACACACAATTTTGCATTAAATGGATATTCATAGTACTCAATACATGATGACAACATTTTTGTTCTTCTTGGGATATTGAAAGAGACACCTTCCGGTGTAAACACTCTACTTGTAAGATCTAGAACTTTAACATCTGATGACTGCCTACATGCCGTAAAGCATGGAAGCATTGCTAGTTGGCAGATACTTGTTTCCCAGTCAAATAAATGTTATTGGGCCAACTCTCCAATAACTTGAGAACCAAATTCACATCCCCCAGAAACATATACTTTGGCTTAGGAGGATTAGACACTAATGCCTTTATGAAGCTTACAAATGACTGGATGCATTCCGACTGAATTATTATTGACTTTTACGTGTCCTGGCGAAATAGCTGAGTGAAAATTATTTATTGACCTGTAAAATATTCGCTTTTTGCGAAAGGAAGTTTACTATTTCAAATATCTCTGCTGCCACAGGATCCACGTGCCTTTCCTAGCACCAACCCCACCAAGTTCTCCATGCTGAGGAGTATCTTTTCCTAGTAGACGGGACCCATGCTTTTCTGATGAAGCTTGCATGTGCTCCTGAAATGCCTGGTAAGCACCATTGTTGCTTGAAAGCCTCCAGGCCATCAGCTGTAACTGCCTCTCTACTACCAGAGGGTGCATCTCTCTTGGGGTCCTAATAGCATCTCCTGCGAAAAAGGAAGGAACAGGGTAGAATTGCATGCTAGTTCTAGAAGAAGCAGAAACCAAGGTTGCGCTATCCATACTTCAGTGATCAACACCACCTCCGCTGCTTGTCTCTTGATTTGAGTCGCTACTCTTGGTATCATTGAGAAAGGAGGAAAAGCATAATTGAGGTCCCCTGACCAATCCTGGGAAAAAGCATCTGTGGCCCTCACGAGAGGGTACGGCCTCCAGCTGAAGAACTCCTCTACCTGGCGATTCAAGCGGGAGGCAAACAGATCTATCCTGCACTGACACCATACCTCTTGGGTTAACTGGAAGAGCTGAGGGAGAAGCTTCCAGTCGCTGTGGTCCTTGAGATACCTGGAATACCAGTCTGCTATTTCATTGGCTTGCCCCGGGATGTATTCCGCTACTACTACCAGCCTGTGGGTCAAACAATAGCGCCAGAAATCTTTGGCTGTTTAAGCCAGAAGAGGCGATCTGGTACCCCCCAGCTTGTTAAGGTAATGGACCGCCGATATATTGTTCATCCTGAACAGAATGGAACACAAAACTTTCTTGGGAGACAGTCTTGGTGGCAAAGCAGCCTGCTAGTAGTTCCAGGCAGTTGCAACTGGAGCTCCTGCTGAGACCTTCTCCCTCCCGTCGAGATGTTCCCGCATCGAGCTCCCCAGCCCCACCAACTGGCATCGGACGAAATTATCGTCTCAAGTTGCGAACTGAAAATGGCTCTGCCATTCCAGGCATCCACATGTGTCAACTGCCACTTGAGCTCTGCTCTTACCTTCTCCATCAGTGGAACTTGATCTGAATATGCCAGGTCCCTCTGGAGATGTTGAATCTTGAGCCTGTGTAATGCTCTGTAGTGCAGAGGGCCCGGTAATATCGCCTGTATCGAGGAAGCTAAGAGGCCCACAATGCGCTCAGTTGTTCTCAGGGACAGCGAGGGTTGTGCTAAGGTTACATTTTCAAATGTCTCTTGATGTCCTGAAGCTTAGACCTGAGGAGTATCAACTGATATGTCTCTGAGTTGATCACAAAACCCAGGAATTCCACAGATCTGACATGGAAAAGACTCAACTTGCTCTTGTTTATAATGAACCCCAGATCCTGCAAGAGAGATATTGTCATGAGACCGTGCTGCATCACCAATTCCTGGGATTGAGCCATGATTAAAATATCGTCGAGATATATGATCATGAGAATCCCCTGCTCTCGCAAGTGAGCTACCAGAGGCTTGAGCATTTTGGTGAAGCATCAGGGAACTGACGAAAGCCTGAAAGGCAGGACCAAATATTCCAGCCACTTGCCCCTCCATCTGAACTGGAGGAATCTCCTGTGCGGATGCCAAGTGGGAAAAGTGAGGTAGGCATCCTTTAATTCTAAATGAATCAGCCAGTCTCCTGCCTGAAGTAAATCTGACAGTAGATGAAGACCCTCCATCTTGAAGTGCCGGTATACAATGAAATAATTGAAGTATCTGAGATTTAAAACTAACCGGTGTCCTCCTCTCATTTTAGGACAAGACATATGTTGCTGCAAAACCCAGTAGGGTAGGGTTCGCAAAAGGCTATAACTCGTTTCTTCAGCAAATCCTGGATTTTTAAGTCTCTAAAACTGGCCTCTTGTAGGGAAAAACTCAGAGGAGGTGGAGAAGCTCGCTGTTGTGGGGTCTGACAAAATTCAAGATGAAACCCATGAATAGTCTGTAACACCCATGTATCCTGAGTCACTTGATGCCAAATGTGTATAAAATATTGAACTCGACCCCCCAGTTGAATGAGAGATGTATCTAGAAATCTTACCTGTGGAAAAACTTAATTGGAAGTTATTCCCGTCGCCTCCCCACTGACCTCTGCGCCGTGGGAAGCGGGAGGGGAAGAGCGTGCCTCCTCTGGTGTAGTCATGCCCCCGATTAAAAGATCCTCTTTGAGGGCCTTGAGAGTATGGGCGGCCCTACGAGCAGCCCCTGCCTTGTCCGGCCTGACCAAAAAGGCCAGAGTGAAAGACTTTTTCAAGGTTAGCTTGCGTCGTGAAGGCGGTGACATATTTTTCTATGTCCTTCACAAATTTGTCCCCGAAGATGCATCCCTCAGCCAGAGGACCTGTGTCCTCAGCAGCAAGTTCTGTTAAGTTAGAATAAATTCTCATCAGGAGGGATTTGCACCTTTCTGATGACATGATGCAGTTGGCGTTGCCTAGTAAGCAGCTCGTCCTCTGTGTCCATTCTGCTAGTGTGTCGCGATCTACAGGGGCGCCAGTTTCCTTTGCCCTCCAGGCCATTTAAAGAATTTTTGCCAGAGCACCCGATAAATCCAGCAATTTATCCTGGCAGGATCGCCAGGCTCGATCGATCCCTTTCTTCAGGTCCTTCGCAAATGTTTTCAGGAAGGTCAGCATGCTCGCATCGGTCTCAGGTGTTTCTGCCACCTTGCTTGGGATCTTGGGACTAGGACATTCCGCCCACATCCTATTGCGTACCTCTTTGTCAAAGCTTTTCTGCAACTTATTGTGTAAATACTCCGCTACAGCCTGCACAGGCAACCAGTCAGCTGACCGGGGATGCACTATGTCTTCCGGGTTAACTTGGACTGGGTTGGGAGGGGAACCAAAAGGTTCCTGCGCTTTGGAGGAAGAAACTTTCTTTGTTCTTTTAATTTTGTGCAAGGATTTTCTGGAGTGGGAAGAATCGGAGTCACTGGGGTCGGAATTTGATGATGCATTAGCTCCAATGGGAGCCTCATTAGGGGTGAACAGGATCGAGCAATATTGGTGGTCATTCGTGGAGCTTTGTGTTAGTACTAACATGGCTCTGTTGTGAGGCCAAGAGTGGGAGGTGTCTTTAGACTTGCCGGTAAGGGATAGGCCCCCTTCCACCGAACTGGTCTCAGGTAATTGGACATATCCTTGCCTTTTCTCCAACTGCTGGGTTATAGGTTTTAGCGCAGCCACCAGAGCCAGGTTGATTTTCTGCCGAACAGAAGCTGCTAGTGCCCCACTGAATGACTGACTGCTAAACTGAGGCATCCATTGCCTCAGACAGACCGTCCCCTAAAACATGACTGTGTGTATCAACCTCATAATATTGCCCATACTCCACCTCCTCGAAGGGCACCCAATCGGTCATTTTGTATATATAATGCTGTGGAAAGCAGTCAGTCGAAGTCCAGATAATTTACTGGATATCAAAGCCGGAGGGAGCCACCCCTAATGCAATCTTAAATCCAGCAAGCTCCTCAACGTAAGCTGTTTTGATTATTGCAGCCTCGTCCATGTGAAGGGCGTCAGGGAGAGACACAAATGTTAATTATTTGTCTTCAAGAGCGTGCACTCCGCTCTGTGTGCAGGGCCTGCTCTATTATTGATGCTGGAGGGCGGCGTCTATTGCGCTGACAGGAATGCTAGGAATGTGAACAATGTGCGCAGTTTCCGGTGTCCTGTCAGCACTTAGGAGGAGGTGAAATTGACGGAGAACTGCACATAGCCCATTCCTACTAGTATGGCCCAACCGGGCTACGCGCACGTCCCCTGCTCTCAACCCGGGCCTGATCAGGGGAGTGTCCGGGCAACCGCTGGCTGAAGCGCAGCGACAACAAAGGGGACAGTACCTCCAGAAAGGGAAACCGTGCATGATGCGATGCGTCCATGTGGTTTCAGGAGAAGGCTCCTCCTCGCAACTGCACCGACTGCAAGGATTGGATGCGTGCGAAGCGGCCTGCCTGAGAGAGCAGCTATGCCCCATCGAGCAAGCAGCTCAGGGCAAAATCACAGACGTCGAGCGTCCACTAATCAGGTACTGCAAGCGCAATGACACCCAATAAAGCCTAAATCGAATATGAACACACACATTTTTTTAACCAAAGTAATGTACTGAAGAGAAAAGCACTTATTTTGGTCTCCTGAGCAGCAAAGAAAGGGAAAATCAAGATGGTGTTAAGGACTCTAATAGGGTCTAATTTAATGTGATTGGTGGACATATAGGGTTAAGCATACTGGGAAATGTAGTTGAAGTTTTTCTGTTTTGCGATTGGCTGTTGTATTTTGAGTAGTAAAGAAAGAGAAGTCTGAGCCTCCGGTCCTGACAGAATTAATAGAAAATATGCTCTTATTTTAACTTCTGGAGCACCTTCCGTAACCTGTATGGGAAAATCATGAGAAAACAGTTTTCTCTCAAACATAATTCATGAAGTCACAACAAAAGGCTTTTTCACAGGGCAACATCACCTTAAAACACACAATTCCTAAAATTAGTATGGTACCATCAACAAATTATTTATATTGTAACCTGTTTTATTTTGTAAATCTGTTATCACCTTTATATATTCTCCTTTTTGTGACCCTCAAGATCTGCCATTCACTACAATGCATTTCAATGGGGACCATACTTCAGAGTCCCATAAGTGGTGTCATAGTGGTCCATGTTGTGGCCAGACAATAAAGGGGGGGGGTCTATTGGGACCCCCATATATGCCCTTTGGGGTCTGGGTATCCTCACCCCACCCACTTGCATATTTTGTAATTCATTTAATTTTGTAGAACACAGGGACCAAGTCCCTGAGTCTTGTAATGGCTGCCAAATATATATTGTTCACATTGTCACCAACCAATCAGGATTGACTAGTCTCCTTTAAATTGGCCATTCAGAGCATATCTGAACACCAACTGTCCAGATATCTATACCTCTTTTTCCTTTAATATCTCAAAAACTACTGAAAGGATTTGCACCAAATTCCAATGAGCAGGATCTGTGCACCAATAGCTAGCTTACTGCAAATTCTGTGGAATTCCGTTCAGCGGTACGGGCTCCATATTGGAAAATAAATGGGGAAAATGTGTTTTGGGAACCCCCCACTTTTTCTCGTCCCCGCTTGACAGATCACCCCAAAACTCTCAAGACAGCAGTTGAATTGAGTGGCTTAATAATTTTTAAAATTTTGTGAAGAATCATCAAACGGTGCCAAAGGTATTGGCAAAACAAACCTATGGAAAAGACTATCTGTCCTCCTGTACTCAAATGCCAAGAAGGTTCTTGTATGGGTTAGTTGGACCTCCCTGAAAAAATGTTTTGAAATTTGCTGGATCGAGTAGTGTTTTGAGAATAGATCATGCAATTTATGCTGACCCAATGGCAAAGATCAATCTTAATGGGTATGAATCAGAAAAGGTTTTGTGTAAAGAGGGACAAAACAGCGATGCCTCTTTTTCTGTTAAATTAAGCCCTTATCCAGCTGAAACAGCAAATGGAGCCACTGTTCCTCTATTATGAAGCATTCATGGACTGTTTAGGGGCATTCATCAGTGTCACAATCCTATCTGTCTGTCTATCTTTTTAAGAGATGAGGAAGAAACTCAACATTTATTCAGGTGTACTTGTTTCATAGAATCTCTTGCCCTTCCCTAACCTGCAATTATTGTTTGTATTTTTGCTTCACTAAATGTACCTGAAGGGATTTTCAGGTAAGCGTAGCAGAGGCAGCATGGAGTAGCCTGAAGAAGATGCTGGCACAAATAGTTGGAACAGTCTCTGAAGAGAGATAGATCAAAGTGCAGATGCATTCAACAACAAAATATCAGTTTATCTTCAACTGGTATTTTACTATTTGACAAAGTGTTCCCAGTTTCAGCTGTTATATGCTAAAGTGGAGTTTGTTGATAGATAATGTTTTGAACGGAATTCATTAGTGTGACTAAGTGCTTGTTATGTTATCTGATTATTATGAAATCTAATAATACTATTTTGGTGGTGTGAAGTGTTGAGAGATGTCTAAATAGGATCGTGAAATTCTAGATTCCCTTTTGTCTGCTAAATTGGCAGTAACTTCTGATTGGATGATAGAACTATGTCCGATGACAATGCAATGCAAGCAAAGTCTTTGGGACATAACTTGCCATGCAGGATATTACACTTTCAAGAATTTAAGATCATAAACTGCATGTTGACGTCATGTCTTCTCATTGACTGCAATGCATGAATAGAGAGAACTCTAATACAGGCTTATATACTTTAGCAAAGAGTGTAGTTTCAGGTATGTTGTAGTTACACTTCCACAAACACTTAGATTAATTTGCATTCCATCTTGGACATGTAATTAAAGTGTCCGATGCCAGAAGACTTCTATTTCTTTTCATGCTCCTGTTTAGATTCAGCCTGAATCTCTTCCTACTTGCTTCCTCTCCATTCTTAATATTAAGTACAGGAGTGTCCTTGTTGGCCTATGGTTTCTCTCTTCCTTAATTTCGGTGCTCCTTTCTTGCTGAACATAAAATTTAAATCCACTTGGATATGGGGTGCTGATGTGGCCACCCCTCAAGCCAGCAATTGTCCTGTACCGTTTTGCTCACTATTTCTATATTTGAAGTGGAAATGTATGATGTACTTTTTGATGCTGGCTAGTGCTCGGACTATTTGTTTAGTGCATATTACTTATAAATTTAGATATGTTTCTTTCCAGGTTAGTGTGAAAATGCTCAACCCATCAGTCAGAGGTCTGTGAGTGCTTTTTCAAGTCTACTAGGAATGCCACCAAGTGCTTTTTTAATCAAACCCAAGACCTTTTAGGCCACCGTAGCTTGTTCAGTGTATACTGTTTGTGATGTTCGTAGTTTTGCTTTGCGGAAGAAACAAGCATTTGCAAAGCAGATAGGTTTGATCTTTATACTGCAGGCGGATCAGTTGTGTCAATGCTGTGCTAATGTCATACCTTTGTGCGTTCGCAAGTGCTTCTGTTCTTTGTAGCAATGAGGAGTGAGTGCAGGCAATACCAACTGAAAATTTGATTCCACTTAAAAAAAAAAAAAGTGTACCAGACACTCTCCTTGTGAGTTTAGATATAAAATGCTCCATTGAGTATTTCAGTAGAGCCAGAAGGAAATACCCAAAACACTAAAAGCCAGAAGGTTCAGGAGCAATAGAAACCAGTGGCTGACAGAGACTAGTACAAAGTCCCTGACAGCAAGTGTAGTTTGCTCTGTTTTATATACAAATTTTTACACAACATGGATAGCCAAATTTCTAAACGGACCCTGCTACGATACATATCTTTATATTTTGTGAGAAAAGTCAAACATTTCAAATAGATCTTTTGTTGGTGCATATGCTTACATTTCCAAGGTGTCCCCTATTTTGATTTGTAATTGTTCATTGCTGGAACGTACACTTTTTTTAGCTTGAGTCTTTTGATTGGCGTTTAGTAGTTATACAATACAATTATACTATAAGAAACAAGCAATATACTTATTTAGTGCAAAGCAACATGACTCAAACAATATATTGTTGCAGGTATATTATGCCATCAGTGCGTTGATGTACATAGTTAGTAGCCTTTGGAGCTTAGTTCTAATTAGGTCACATTTTTAAGTTTACTTAATCGCATGATAGGCGATATTGCTCTATGGCAGCTTCTACAATACAAGAGTGTTGTTTTGTGTCTTAGGATAAGGCAGTGTGCTGGTGAAGCTAGTGCTTGCTATAGTAACAGGTCCATTCTCTTTAATAAACATATAACCATATTAACATAACCCAACTCATCTTAATAACGGCCCTCCACCCCTTCCCCTCATTCCTTATTTGGGTGTGATTGTGCTTCTAGCACCAAACGCTAGTAGCCTTGATTACTCTATACACAAAAGCACATCATAGTCATCAGGATTAATGATTATGGCCCGTTGCTTTGGCCTGTGTGTCTTGGACTCACACTTCCGTCTCAACACTATCGCCTGTCTCGTACAAAGGAGTGGACTGTATGTGAGATAAAATGGTATCCTAATAATTAGCAATGGGGTGTTTCCGCAGCTCAAGAGTGTCTTCCCTATGTAAAGTCACACTTTCCACTTGTTCCCAATTGACCATCGATCGTTCCCACGCAATAGCCCTTGGGGGCTCAGAGGATTTCCATCTGCAGGTAATGAGACGTTTAGCTACTATGAACCCAAATTCAGAAAGCGAGAAGTAGCCACATGTTTCTTGCTCCTAAGGTACAATCCTAGGAGGCATACTTCCCATTTATGCAAATGTGGCCGTTCAGTGCAGGCAGTTAAGCTTGTTGTCATACCAGACCAATATGTATGCAAATTAGGGCATGTGCAGCAAACCAGCATCTACCTGATTACATTGGGGGCAGACTGCATCTCCTCTATTATAGAATCTATTGATGTATATTAAGCTGAATAAGTTCATGTTGGGCATTGGGTGGCAAGTGTTTTGGGCCTTCTAACAAGGCAGCCCATTCCTTCTCAGTGCAAGGACATATGCTGGAGACTGAGGAGTTGCGGGACAGTGTGAGAGCGGAGCGAATCCGCAAAACATCATATGAGGTGACTGCGCCTGCCCATCACATATAAGTATTGGATCGTAAGAAGCATGGACAGTTCTGGGTCATGTCTCTCCAGTGTTGTCCAAGAGTTGCGATTAATGATTTATCGAGCACAAATCGACCAGGGGGAAGTCAATCCTCTTCCGTTAACTGGCTAACGGGCCTTTTTTATACAGGTACCCCATTGTGTGTAGAACTACAGCGTGCCACATCATGAGTTCCGCAGACGAAGTGGGCTTTCCAACCCTGGGTGTGCCCAACAGTGCTAGCCTCGACGCATATGGATTACATGTTTAGTAGTACGTGGGCATCTATGATATCGATACGCCACCCCCATTAACGGTGATTCAGGCTTCCGCGTGCAAAAGTGAAACAGATGTAAAATGGCGGGCAGGTTCCTACTAGAATAGGATGTGACTGTGTCTGACAGATAAAGACCTGCTAGCCACTTAGCAACCCATTGCATTTGGGCTGCAAGATAGTATTGCTCAAAATGAGGAGCAACTAGACCTCCCTTGTCTGTAGGCAAATAGAGTTTCGTGATGCTACCCTGCATCTTGATTCATTCCAGATTAATTCTCTAACCTATTGGTAAAATGTATGGAAATAGGTATGTAAATGTGTAGGTTGGTAAAGAGATAAAAAAGGCGGGTTAAGACCACCATCTTCAACAATGTCACTCTCCCCACCACCACCAGCGGCAGCGTGCGCCAAAATACCATCTGCCCTTGCGGAGATGTTACTGAACAAGTGACATTGCCCTCGAACAGATCTGTCATAGAGTGGTATACCTGTACCTGCTAATATCGAAATGTATGTCTTTGTCATTCCAATTGTGTCCCATCTAGAATGAAGCATGGATCGTGGAGATCGGTAAGAAAGGAAAATAGACATGACTTTGGTAAAGTTTACATGCAATCTGGAAATGGTTGCAAAATTGGCTATTGTTGCCTTTGATATATAGCAGCATGTCGTCTGCATGCAATGAGATAACATGTATTCCATCACCCAAAGGCATACCCCAGTTTGTCCCATCTTGACCAATTGCCAGCGCTAGTGCTTCAATAGCCAGCACAACAGTAGGAGTGATAACGGGCAGCCCTGTCTCACTCCTCTGTGTACATTTGTGGTATCAAACAGGAGGGGCCCTCTACTGACCCAAACAATCGGCCCAAAGCCGTGCTTGGTGAGCGTAAGTCATGACGTACATTTAGGGATGTATTACGTTTGGGAACACAACCATTTTGATCGGTGTGAACCAGGGATGTGACCAGAGGTGCCAATCGATCTGCCAATTTCTTCAACAGAACCTTTTAGTCAGTGTTGAGTAATGCTAATGCCTATAGGAGCTCACACGTACTGGGTCTTTGTTGGGTTTAGGTCAAGAGATGGCTGCTGCTTCTCTCTGGGAGGCGAATAGAGTGCTGATAGTAGGGGCCTCATCGTACATTTTCAATAAGTGTGGGGACACATGTGATGCATAAGCTTTGTATAGATCCGCCGGCGGACTGTCAGGTCCCGGAGACCTACCAGAAGCCAAAGCCTTGATTGCATCTTTAATTTCTACCAACGTAATAGGGCCATCTAGTGCCTCTTGCTGGTCCATGGTAGTGCAGGGCAATGTCAGGTTGGCAAGGAAGGAATCTTCTGCACCAGAGTTTGCGTTCATTGATGACTGATACACCTGTGTATAATGGTGTGTAAGTTTGTTGAGTATAGCATGTTGTGCATAAAGGAGTGAACCCATATTGCCGCTATAGGCCGTTGAGGCTGTTCTTGGTGAATAAGCCACACCAAAAGTCACCCCTCTTTGTCTTCTATGGTGTAATTTAAACATTGCAGCCTTTCAAGCAGAGTTGTGTTCACTCTCTACCTGTGCCAGCCCCACTACAATAGTGGGGCCCCTAGTTGCCTTTGTTTCCAAGCCCGGTAGTGTGTGTTCTACACTAGATAGGTCACTGTTAATGAGTTGCCTCATGTTTCCTTGTTTCCCCAGGCAATGCCCCTGCAAAGTCACCTTAAACGCATGGCATTCTGTTGATTTATTCAAAGCTGTACCAGTGTTGTCTTTAAATTAGACGGTAATTACAGCTGCCAGGGAGGCTCTGAATGGGGGGTCTTCTAGTAGTGGGGCTGTAGGTGCCAGTGAGGAATGGGTAGTGGGTCGCTCATCCATTGTAGTTTTAAGCTTGGTGATTATGATCGGAGTGCGTGCTTCCCATGTACTCCACCTGTTTTATAGACGGAGGTAATGACTGTGTACCTACCAACCTGTCTATACATACATGTAATTTGTGAGGTGCGGAATAGAAGGGAATATACCTTTGTTTCTGGGTTATGAAGCACCACATATCAACCATTTGCCATCCCTGAGGTCAATCTGACAACATTTGTGTGTTGGAGGTCAGTTTTGTCCGAGATACTGGGGGTGAAGGAGCCATCAAGCGCGGGTCTTGTACACTGTTAAAGTCCCCTCCAGATGCCACATTAGGTCACTCCATTGCAATAGCGTAGTTGAGAGCGTGCTAAAAAAGGAAATCTTATACAAGTTCGGGTGCAAATAGAACCCCTTAGAACTGAGTGGCCGTCTAGACAGCCCACCAATATGACATACTTACCCTCCGAATCTAGCAGAGTGTCCTCTTCCAGAAATGGGGTTCTGGGCCTAATCCATATTAGCACCCCCTGGGCACAGGTGGAGTAGTTGGCAGCAAACACCTGCCATCGCCGTTGTAGTTTGGAGCTTTCTCTGTGAATGAAATGTGTCTCTTGTATTAGCGCAATATATTTGGAGCGGCGTTTCAGGTAGGAATAAACTGCGTAGCAGCACTGTGGCGTATGTATACCTCTCACGTTCCATGTAAGTATACTAAAATGGGTCATATGTGATGGTTAGCATTGCCCACTTGCTGCACACTTGCACATGGCAGCTAAATTGTGGCTGTGCGCATTGTGTATGAGAAGCACTATTGTTAGCTATCTGGGCCAGGGTGGAATCATGGATCATAACTAAGAACACTCTAAATTTAAACAAAAGAACAGGAATACCAAAAGAGCAGAGAGACAACATAACTCCGCCCAAATCAATTGATAAATTGAACTCGGCAAGAGTTAACCAGTCTTGTGACTGACAGGATTAGGCTAGGCAGTCAATGAAGGAGCACCCTTATTGGAGCCCATGCTACTGGCAGATTCTATAACATCGGCCTCCCAAAGTTTTCGTGAGAGCAAGAGAAATTACCCACCGTCTGGTCCAGTGTTTTGGCCCCCATCGTAGTCCCTCACCTTTGCAAGGGAAGGTAAGCAGATGAATTGCACAATACGAGAGTACATACTTCTGCAGCTAGGCTGGGAATGGCAGCGTTCAGCAGTTAAGCACTACAGTCTTCAGATAAGCTTGTCAGATGTATGCAGTGCGACTTCAGGTAGCATTGATGAGTCTGCTTTAGAGAGCCATGTGCTCGAAGAGCCATCCTCGCTGCTGAATTTATAAGTTCCGTCTTCGAATTCCAAACCTCTGTCTTGCTCATGTATCAGTGCAGCAATCTGCAAAGCTTGCCCTCTTTCACGGATGGCCTGTTTTAAGTTGGGGGCGACTCCCATCTGTGTAGAGTGTTGCAGTCAGTATCGTGTGCTGCATTGTCTCGGACGTCCTCTCATTTGTGTCACTGTGTTAGGTCTCGCAGTACGGGCAGCAGCTTTATGTCCCATCGCCTCCAAACAGTCCCATGTGTCTTCAGGTGTGTTGAAGTGTGTCTTAGCCCCGCCGCAATACACAGTCGCGCCGGAAATTGAAGAGCATATTGGATGTCAAGTTTGCAAAATTGACACTTGACTGCAAGAAAGGAACTTCGTTGTTTCTGAACCATTACAGTGTAGTCCGGGAAAAGCAGTACCTTTGCATTATCCACCACAGTCTCCTGTAGTTTGCATGTCTCGTGCAAAATAGCAGCTCTGTCTCTATAGTGTAATAATTGAAATAAGAATGATCTAGGATTAGCACCCCGTGGTGGACTGGGAGCCGGAACTAGGTGGGCACGTTCCACTGAGAAAAAATTTGAGAAAGTGTATTGTGGTAGCAGCTGCTTCAACCACTGCTCAGTGTATGCAACAGTATCCAATCCCTCCACTCCTTCTGGCTGCCCTACTATGCATATGTTGTTACAGCGTGAGTAGCCATCTGCATTCTCTATACTGTGCTCCAGTATCTCCACTTGCTCTGCCATCAGGCGTATGAATGAGTCAATCTGGTGCTGGTTGCATGTCCACATCCCGCATCTCAATTCCCCCCCCCCCCCCCCCCCCCCCCCCCCCACCACCAAGGCCTTCCTCGCTGACTATGACCCTCTGCTCACCCAGATGATATGTGGTTGGAGCATTGCCGGATTGGCCTTGGCGGCGGGTTCCTCCCCCGGTTCGGTTGCCTACGCGTACGGCAGGTGAGCGTCAGAAGCGCATCTCCAGCCGTTCTCATACCTCCCTCCTCTGGGCTATCAAAAAGTGTGCATTTCCTTGGGCTAGAACTTTCAGTCTGGCTGGGAACAAGAGCATGTACTGTAACCGGAGCCACCTGTGGGACCCTACGTCCTGTCAGACATCTTGCCTGGTCACGCCCCCCAGAAGTAAACACTTTAAAATGTGTTCTATGTTTACTCTTATGACCTCTGACTTAAAATTAAAGTTAACAAGGACAGAAAGACCATGTAAAAAATGAATACAGAGATTTCATGTGAAGTTCTACTTAAGAAGCATGTCTTAAGTCTGGGCATTTGCAGAAACTCAAAAGTCAGACAGCTGGTATTTTTCTGTAGGAAAGGTGGCAACTCTACTCCTGCTCTAGAGGCTTCCTTAGAGGCAGATCTTAGGAGAGAAGGCTTCAAAGGAAGCGGCGTCGCTTCCGATTGAAATCGAGGAGTATCATGTCTAACAGTCTGATGTCAAAAATAGGCAATTTGCACACTTGTTTTAACATGTATACTGCAGAAACAACAATTAACGTCAGAACACCATTCTTCATTGAAATATACTTGACAATTCAGTCAAAACTGTTTGGTTTTTTTAAAAACACCTGCATCAGTGTTTAGAGTCATCAGGTGATGCCGAATCAACTACTGTTGATGCTGAGACCATCTTCAAAAAGTCCATCAAAACCCAGATCTAGATCCAAGATAAAATCTCAATCACCATCAATATAAATATTGCCTAGATAGCTTCAAAGAGCATGACAACAAGCCGACACACCAGATTCAGGTACCTCCCTATCTAGGAATACTCCTGAGACAGTACATTCCATCTTAACTGAGATTTCGCCATGTCCCTTGTCATCTCCTGGAATGCCAAGAACACTGGCTACACTTCTGTCTCCTCCAACAAGGCATCAAGCCATTAACTTCATTGTGTCTGTTGGATTGTTTAGCTCAACCTGCTCCACACAACCTCCTGATAAGCCTGTGACTGTGCAACCCATTCCTCAAATGTCTGTCAGAGTAGTTATGACTACTCTGACAGACATTTGAGGAATGGGTTGCACTTGGCTCAGTTTACAGATCTATAGTATGGCGGACTCTGGGTTTCCAGTGGCAAGTGACCTCAACTCTCACGTTTGAGGACAGTGGCCCCTTCCTGCCCCATGTTCCCCCTGAACTGAGTCTGATGTTTCTCTGATTAGGCCCATCTGCTGCCCATTCCCGCGACATCACAAAGGCACTTAATTTGTCACATTGGTTAATCACCATTCTAGAATTTTCTGTTGCAGCCTGTGATCAAAACAACATTGTCTGCCTCATCCCTCTCTGTCCTTCTTATAGTCGTTCTGCCTAATTTGGTTGGTCACAGACACTAATTCTACCCGTAAACAGTTTTCTCCCATGTTTTTCCATTACTGTGAGCAGAAGCAATCCTTGAGTCAAGGCTACTGCGCTATCGGCCACTCACTCCGATGGTGAAAAAGCTTTCCCTGGAGGCTAAGACAAGGCCAAAATACTGTGGTATTCACTCTCTACACTCTTTTTCAGTCACTTTTTTGTTACTCGAACATGGCAGCTGTTATTTTGAGTTCAGTCATTGTTTTTACTTCCTGTGGTCCCATAATGCATACTTCGGAGTCTTCGTCTTGTTGCAAGCATCACACAGGTGTTTCCACTCCTCATGACTGGGGTACAACCTCTGCACTGCCAGAGACGGAATCTGGCATTGTGTGTGAATACACTAGGCTGGTCTCATAGGTGGATTAGATGTGTCTTCTCCAACTAAAAATTGCATCTAGCCGAGCCACTGCCCATAATTGCCATTCCGTTCTTTCGGTCACAGTCTGGTGCTCCTCAGAGCTTGGATGTAGAGGTACTAATCTGCCACCAGTTGGTCGATTCTGAGCACTTTCTCAAAAAACAAACCTATAAATTTGTAAAAAACAAAAAACAAAACTAGAACAGAAATATGAATGAATATCAATCCCAGCAACTAGCCTGTGCTGTGCACTGGAGAATGTGAAGCCAATAGACGGCATTATGTTTCATAGACTGTTATATTGTGCTCGCGGTGTGCTTGGTTTTATGAGAATTGTTTACTAAAAATGACCAAAGGCAGAGTCAGTATTGCAACCTAGATTACTGCCCTTAAAGTAAGTCCGTACTCCTTATATTGGAACAACTCCTACTGAAAGAGCCTTTATTTTGTTTTGGGCCCATGTCCTATCTTGGCTAGTAATGAATATTTACAAGAGTGAAAGTAGGGACTGATGGCAGGCCCACTACTCTCACTACTTTCCTTTTCCCTTGTCATGCGATTTGTCTGTAATGCCAGAGTCGCTCTTCCTTTTTTGAGGAAAATATGTCTGAGGCAGCATACCTGTCTGCCATCTCAGTAAGTTGCATGACACTTTAAGTAAATAGGTTGTGTTGGTTTGAAACGTGTAACTATAGGTTGCATGCTGTGCACTCACCTTCCTTTTTTTTTCACTTTGCTTTTTTTTTTTAAATTTTTTTTTTTATTCTTTTTATTGCAGGTGAAATTACATTTACATAAATCAAAGCTTGGCCCTAATTCTATCTTGACATACAATTTCTATAAACCAATTTAATGTGCTGCCATTCTTTCAGGTACACTTATCCCAGTAGTATTTATTGACCTCTCCTTCCCCATTCCTGACCTAATCGTTATCTAGGTTGCTTATCTTCTCCCATATACCCTAATATCTCCGCAGAACTCCAACCTGTTGCGCATATAATTTTTCTTTTACCCGTTTTGCCTCCCATACCATACACGTAGGGGGTATTGGTGATTTCCACGCCTGGAGAATCAACAATTTGGCTATCAAGGTAGCCACAAATATGATTTGTCTAGAAGAAATACACAAGTCTGCGCATTGCGAGATACCCCATAATGCCACTAATGGGCTAGGGACTAACTCATACGATATCATAACACTAATCCTTTGAAAAATCTTCTCCCAATACCCTGCCAGGTGTGTGCATGCGAAACGCATATGGAGCCAATCCCCTGGGTCGATAGGCAACGAGGGCACAAATATGATGTCTTTGGGTACATTTCCTTTATTCTAGCAGGGGTATAGTAAAGCAACCATTTGGAATAGAATGCAGTTTTTTTTAATTCACCCCCCCTAAGTGTTTTTTGTGACCTCTCGTACTTTCTCCATTGTTATATCCCTGTTTTACACCAAGTAAGGTTTTCTACTTTGACCAAAAATTGGGAAATTGCATTAATTGAACACCCTCCCTGGAGTGTCTTATACCATCTGCCGATGCCCAATTGATTATTATAAAAAGCCAGAAAAATAGCTTGATTGGGGCCATCATTTACTTTTTCCGTTATTTGTATAAAATGTTGAATTTGGCAATAGGAACATTTTAGACTTTCTGGAATGTCATTTTTTCCCTTACACACTACGCTCAAGGTTTTAATATGATCACCTATTACAAAATCCACTAGGGTCCTAACTGGCCTCTTCCCAGTTCTGATCATATCTTTGACCAAGTTTTAACCCTACCATCCATACATCCCAAAGTCTGATTAACGGATGGATCTTACAAATTTGGTATTTGGCTTGTATCAGCAAAATACTAGTCTGGATCATTACCGGTAGTTTATATCTTACCCGTTCTGGGAGGCGGGGTATTTAAGAAATCACGAAAGCTGCATGTTTGTTTCTGCCAACATCTGGTTAAGATAGAAATTGACATTTGGTATTTGCGCAGCTCTTGAAGCCCAATCCAATACAGAAGCTTCATAATAAGTTTGATCATTGGGGAGTGTCAGCCCCCCATCTTCCACTGCAAAAGTTAGCTTCTCTGTCTGTAACAAAGGTTTCTTATGGTTCCTTATGAAATGTCTAATCAGTGAATCCAGCTCGTGAAAAAACTTTTTAGGGACTCTCAGAACTATACTAGAAAAAACAAATAGCAGCAAGGAGAGATTTCTTCATTTTGATCAATGTGGTCCTTCCTATAATCGTCATAGTAGATTCCTGCCATTTTAGAAGTAATCTTTAAATCTTTTTAAAAACCCTTGTGGAATTCAACTGAAACAGACCTGCCAAGTTATTGGACACATATATGCCTAGATATCTAATAGGGCTAGAGGATAAGGATAGCACCTGAATATCCTTTGGTAGAACTGATGTTTCTGCATTATATAAGAGAGCCTCTGATTTGTACTGATTGATTTTGTACCCACCCAAGTCCAAAAAGTCTTAATCTTTGAGAAAGCTCTGTCGATATTATGTAAAGCCACACGAACGTACAGGATCATATCATCGGCAAATAATTTCACCTTAGGTGCTAAGAGAAGCGGAGCCTGTATATGTTGATCCTGCCGAATTGTTGCAGCCATTGGCTAAATGAAAAGCGCAAACAGCACTGGGGACAGAGGACAACCCTGCCACATGCCCAGTGATATATGGACCAGTCCTGCTATTTGTGCGTTTACTGAGACCTTGGCTTCGGCCCCTATGTATAACCTACTTAGTGTCTGAATGAACTTCCCTGGGAAGCCGAATTTACCTAAGACCATAAACAATGCTTTCCATTGAACTAGATCAAATGCCTTCTCAGCATCGAGCATTATGATCACCACTGGATGATGATTATGAGATAAATCATCCATCGCCTGGACAAGAAAACTAGTATTAGTGGACAGCAACCTGCCAGGTAGAAATCCACATTGATCCTCATGTATCAGTCCTTGCGCCACCTGAGCCGTACCGACTCCGAGTATCTTGGGGAATAATTTGTGGTCCTGATTTAGAAGACTAATCAGGCGATATGAGCCCAGATTTTCCGATGGTTTATACCTTTTAACAAAGCTAACCACTACAGCCCTAGAGAATGAAGAAGGGACCTCTACTCCTTCTAATATTTTGTTGAATAGTTCTACTGGTATTTTGGCGATTTGACCCTCTAATACTTTAAAAACCTCCATCGAGAGACCATCTTCTTCTGGAGCTTTACCATTAGGGGCTCCCCGTATTCCCTCTACTACTTCAGTGAGAGTGATAGGGGACGTTAGTATATTCTGTGCTCCTTGGTCTAAGCCTGGCAGTGCCACTGAATCTAAATACTGTTTGATTTGTAAACATTTTGCTTGCATCGTCTCATTATATAGCTTACTATAATGCCAGAGGAATATTCTTTCTATCTCTTTGGGCTGGCTGACCATTATACCCCACTCCTCATCAAAAATAGCTTTTAGCAAATTAGAATTTGATTTCTTTTTGACTGACCAGGCCAAAACTCTACCTGCATGCTCGCTCTCTTTCTACTGCCTCTGAAAACTTGTGTCTCTATTGAGTATCTCCCGAGACAGATAGAAATCCCTTAATTTATCCTGAGCTCTTCCCAGTATTGATTCCGTCTCTGGACTGGGTAGTGATTGATTTCTTTTTAGCGCTTGCTATAACTCCCATTGGAGTAGATTGCTTTTCTCGCGAGCTGTTTTCCCTAGATAGGCCTTAAAAGAGATTGCCTCCCCTCATATATAAGCTTTAGTGGCTCCCCAAATGTTAAAGTGAGAGGCTGAGTCCTTGTTAATCTCGAAGAATTCAGTAACTGATACTTTAAGAGTTGCTACCCAGCCCTCCTCTGACAAGAGGGATTTATCCAATCGCCATTGCGGACAACTCTGTTGATTTCCTGATTGATTAATATTAATCCAAGGAACAGAGTGGTCAGAAAAAGGATTTGCCAGTATTCCTGACCCCTGCCACGTCAGTGCAAATGAAATTAGCATATAATCGATTCTTGATGCGGTATTGTTCCTTTTAGAATAGTACGTGAATTCTTTTTCCTGGGGATGATCAGCTCACCACACATCTACCAATGCTAGATCCAAAATCAGTTTGGAAAGCATTTGACAAGCTCTTGACTTATTCTGCGCTTTGTTCTTACGTGATGTGTCCCATTGAATATTGGGTATAATATTAAAATCCCCTCCTAATTTAAAGTAGCCTGAAAGTGAACACAAATGCGCTTATGGGGACTGTCTTTGTGCTACATCGTCCTCTATTGGGTAGTAAAAACTTACAAAATTAATCACCTTATCTGCCAACATAGCAGTAACTACTATCCATCTTGCCTGCAGATCTCTAAAGACTCCCTTTATCCTCCCTAAAAAGATTCTGGAGAACAAGACCGCCACACCCCGTACTGCGCCATTAGCCGTTGCAAAGAACGAATGGTCAATGCACCCAGGAAGTTGGGGCAACTTAGCATCAACCTTCAAATGGGTTTCCTGCAAAAGGGCAACTTGTTCTTGAGATGTTTCAAGCCAGTTAAGTATTGCTTGGAATTTAACTTTGTTGTTAGCCCCATTTAAGTTGCATAAAGCTACTTTTACCTTGTATCTATTTATTTCTAATACTCCACACTATCATCTCTATGGTCGATTCTGTTTCAGGTGCATTCTTGAATGCGTTCCCGTCCTGTATCTTAACCTTGGATAAAAGATGTAACTGACTGACCTTCAGCTGCATTTGTGCTCTAGCTCCACCGTGCGCTCCCCCCCCCCCCTCCCAGGAGTCGTCGAAGGCCTTGCCCGTCCTGGCCCCTCCCTCCCTTGACACCCTGCACTCACATTCTGTAGGAAGTTGGCTCTGTATATACCATCTCAAAGTGAGAGATAGTGTGCACAGAGTCCAAGGGTTCCCCATAGAGGTTGATAGTGGCAAAATTAGATAATACTAATGCTCCATTTTGTGGTAGTGTGGTCTAGAAGTAGGCTTATCAGGGGGTAGTGTTAAGCATTTGTACACACACAGGCAATAAATGAGAACACACACTCAAAGACTTAACTTCAGGCCAATAGGTTTTTATATAGAAACATATTATTTTCTTAATTTATTTTAGAACCACAGGATTCAGAATTTAGGTAAGTACATAAATTGTAAGGTACTTCACATAGGTAAGTATAGAACTTTGATTTAAAACAGTAGTACACACAGTTTTGGTAAAAATGACAATAAGCTATTTTAAAAGTGGACACTGCAAAAATCAACAGTTCCTGGGGGAGGTAAGTATTGGTTAGTTTCTCAGGTAAATAAAGCACTTACAAGTTCAGTCTCCTGGGCATAGGCAGCCCACCATTGGGGGTTCTAGGCAACCCCAAAGCCACCGCACCAGCAACACAGGGCCGGTCCGGTGCAGAGGTCAAAGGAGGGCCCAAATAACATAGGTGCCTATGGAGAACAGGGTTGCTCCGGTTCCAGTCTGTTAGCAGGTAAGTACCTGCATCCTCGGGGACCAGACAAGGGGTGGGTTTGTAGAGCACTGGGGGGAACACACACAAGCACAAAAACATATCCTCAGCGGCACAGGGGCGGCTGGGTGCAGTGTGCAAAGTAGGTGTCGGGTTTGACACGGAAAACAATGGAGGGGCCTGGGGGTCACTGGCGATACAGGCAGGGCACGGGGGGCTTCTCAGGCCAGCCACCGACTGGGCTAGGATGAAGGCCGCCTGCTGGTCACTCCAGCACTGGTAGGTGGTTCCTCTCGGTCCTGGGGGCTGCGGGTGCAGTGCTTGGTCCAGGCGTCTGGTTCCTTTGTTACCATGCAGTTGCGGTCAGGGGGAGTCTCTGGATCCTCTCTGCAGGTGTCGGTGTGGGGGTGCAGGGAGGTCGACTCAGGGTGTCCACACCGTTGGAGTTGCCTGGGAGTCCTCTCTGTGGTGTTGGTTTTCCTGAAGTCGAGCCAGAGGCGTCAGGTGCAGTGTGAAGACTCACACTTCTGGCGGGGAGTTAGAGTCTCTTTAAAGTTGCTTTCTTTGTTGTTGTTTCTGGACAGAGCCACTGTCCTCTGGAGGTTCTTGGTTCTTTAGGTGCAGGTCAGTCCTCAGAGGTCGCTGGTCCCGCTGGATGCGTCGCTGTGCAAGTTCTTTGAGTCAGGAGACAGGCCGGTAGGGCTGGGGCCAAGTCAATTGTTGTCTATGTCATCTCTGCGGGGCTTTCAGCTGAGCAGTCCTTCTTTCTTCAGGATGCAGGAATCTGATTTCCTGGGTTCAAGGTTGTCCCTAAATACTAAATTTAGGGGTGTGTTTAGGTCTGGGGGGCAGTAGCCAATGGCTACCGTCCTGGAGGGTGGCTATACCTTCTTTGTGCCTCCTCCCTGAGGGCAGGGGGGCAAATCCCTATTCCTATTGGGGAAATCCTCCAAAACAAAGATGGAGGATTTCTTAAGGCAGGGGTCACGTCAGTTCAGGACACCTTAGGGGCTGTTCTAGCTGGTGGGTGACTCCTCCTTGTTTTTCTCATTATCTCCTCTGAACTTGCTGCCAAAAGTGGGGGCTGAGTACGGAGGGGCAGGCATCTCCACTATCTGGGATGCCCTAGTGCGCTGTAACAACAGGCATGAACCTTTAGGGCTCAACGCCCGGTGTTACATTTCCTGCAGGGAGGGGTGAGAAGCACCTTCACCCAGTGCAGGCTTTGTTCCTGGCCACAGAGTGACAAAGGCACTCACCCCATGTATCTGGTTGTGGCAGGCTGGCAGGAACTGGTCAGCCTAACACTGGTGTTTGGACTGGTATTCAGGGGGCATCTCAATGATGACCTTTGTGTGCATTTTTCAATAAATCCCACACTGGACACTGGAATCAGTGTGGATTTATTGTGCTGAGAAGTTTGATTCCAAACTTTCCATATTTCAGTGTAGCCATTATGGAACTGTGGAGTTTGTGTTTGACAAACTCCCAGACCATATACTCCTTATGGCTACCCTACACTTAAAATGTTTTAAGATTTGGCTTAGACACTGTAGGGGCATAGTGCTCATGCAACTATGCCCTCACCTGTGGTATAGTGCCCCCTGCCTTAGGGCTGTAAGGCCTGCTAGAGGGGTGACTTACCTATGCCACAGGCAGTGGGATGTGGGCATGGCACACTGAGGGGAGTGCCATGTCAACTTAGTCATTTTCTCCCCACTAGCACACACAAGCTGTGAGCTAGGGTGCATAATACATGCTGCAGCCCTTGGGGACCTTCCCCAGCCACAGGGCCCTTGGTACCAGTTACAAGGGATGTATCTGTTTGCCAGGGCTGTACCAACTGTGGGAACAAAGGAACAGTTTAGGGAAAGAACACTAGTGCTGCGGCCTGGCTAGCAGGATCCCAGCACACT
Source organism: Pleurodeles waltl (assembly GCF_031143425.1). Lineage (NCBI taxonomy): Eukaryota > Metazoa > Chordata > Amphibia > Caudata > Salamandridae > Pleurodeles > Pleurodeles waltl. The sequence goes on from NC_090438.1 coordinate 569,542,974, forward strand.
TTCAATCATAACTAGCATCAACAAAAGGCAAAACGTTAGGGGGTAACCATGCCAAGGGAGGCATTTCCCTACACCTTCCATCTAGTTTTGACAGTGATGATAACAAGTTGGTTTTATTTGAAGGTTTTGAGGTACCTTTGATCTCATCGGCTACCGCCCTCGACACAGACTCGCTGGAGTTTTGCAGCTCCATTTTGGAACAGTGCACGCATCTACTGTCCTGTCTCTGCTGGCTTGTCTATTATTGTTGCCTTGTCTTTTTAGATGGAAGGGTGTTACTGAGCAGGCTATCCCATTGTGATTCCTTGGTGAACAGAGGTTACATGTGCAATCTTTCTATTGCGAGAAGTACAGAAGTTGAATGGAGTGTCTCCATACCATACATACCCAAATGAGTTACTGTCATATTGATCCTTGACTCGATGGATGTCAGTGTAGTTGGTGTCAGTTATCTGGTATAAGCTTTCTTCAATACTGCAAAGCTCTCTGCTTGTCATGTTTTGGGTAGCAACAGTGGCATGCCATGCCTAGGCCCGAAGGCAGAAAAGAAACTAACTAAAATGAAGCCTTTTGTCTGGTGCATTATTGATTTCAGGGAAGGTACTATGAGTCTTCTCAAAACCAAAACTCCTTCTTTGAAGAAATGCACCTAAGACTAAATGGAAAATGAATACACTGCACGTGGATCTACAGAACCATAAACGGAATACTGCGAGTTACAGGCTAGTAACATTTTCCTCTAGCAATTGGCAAGGTGTTTTGTGCGAAAGATGCTTATCCTCCTCTTAGTCCACTAGTGTGGTAGTGAAGTGCACAAAGATGATTTTTGTATTTCGAGTTTAATCCACTTTTTGTTTTATGAAGGAGCTTGTGTCTGATGTCATACGCCTAATTAAATTATAATGGGACATGATGAAAACAAGCTTTATTGGTCCTGAAACAATCATGCAATCTAAGAAAGAAAATACTATATTTGGTCAGATTGTAGTTGCCCAGTGCATATTGTCCACCTGCACCTGACCCCACTTGATCCAAAAGGATAAATTCTGCTACTTTAGCATTATTACCGAGTGCTGTAGGATCACAATGACCAACTACTTGCTTACACCAAGCATAAATGTTCAGACTTTATGATAATCTAAATCAATCAATCGGGTATTTGTAAAGCGCACTACTCAGCCGTGAGGGTCTCAATACATTTTAAATTTATATTTCATCTGATAATTAACCTAGAACTTGCAACTAATGTATGCATGTAGATTTGCATCAACTTCAGGGAACGTTTTATTCCTGTGTTAAACATGTTAAATAAATTGCCATAATCCCACTATAAAAAGTACACTATTGTGATTAACAATACAACAACACTTTTTAGGTGTCGTTATTAAAGCAACGGTTAGGCAGCAGCCAGGCAAATACAGATTTACCTGAACAAACTGTTGAGTCCGATTCTCAGACACAGAACTTGACACAAGAAATCAATTCGGAAAATGCCTTTGTACCAGGAGGTAAGACCTTTTTTTTTTTTAGAGATATATGTACTGCATGCATGGTGAAACTCAATAGCTGTAGAGAATTTGCTTATTATACACATAAGAAGCATAATGTTTGTTTTGACAGTCTAGATCTTCAATTAATATGTTTCAACCATGATGGTGGTCTATACAAAAGTAACAAGTGATCCCTACTTTCTTAGGAGAGACATCCTTTGTTAAATACATCATCATCTTGTGACAAGAACTTTCAAATACTGAATACTTGAAAATGTGCAATATAAATAGATCACAATTGTATTTAAAAAAAATTATGGTTAGTTGTGTATCTGTATTTTTAATCAAGGGAAGCAGATAGACTGATTCAGATTTCAATGATTCCTGAAAGTAAGGTTTGTAGGCAACTGCAGATTCCCATAGAGCAATGTGGGTGTATCTAGGCTTATGATAGGATGTTGATTGTTAGAAACTAAAGAAAATCTTATAAGATACAGAGATTTGCATATGAGATATCCTGGATACCCAGCTGTGGCATATTCGAAAGAATGATTTGTTTATCTCAAGAAATGTCCCATTACATTAGAAAACACTTTTAATAAACTAACAACCAGGTCAGGGGTTTAAGAATATGGAGAGGAACAGTAGGGCACTATAGAAATTAAGAAAAGCTAAATGAGAAACCATGCTTGTTAGAATATGAGAGCCTGTGAGACTTGAGAAATGGTTGATGGTATGAGTGTTTACCGAGGCTGTGATGTAATCTAGCTCCGGGCAGCACCAGGCAATTATAATGCTTTGTTTTCATTGGTAAATGTTTTTATCCTGTGCATTAATAGTGGGAGGGGCAGTTGTTGTGAATTTGTTCATGAATGCTGGTTTGAAGTATATTATTGGATTTGGGCAGATGTTTTTGATAGGCCTTGGCCAAAGGCATGACTCCTGAATCATCTGTGCTTGCCATTATATAGATTTTAATGTTGACTTAGTGTGTTCTCTAGTACATTTGTTAGACCGTAGGCAAGCAGCAGCAGCATTCTGAACATTCTGTAGTTTGACCTTTAGTTAACATGAAGTATTACTGGCAGTGGTCTTAATTTTTTAAAAGGGGCTGATAGTCTTGTAAAAAATCACATCTTAAATAGGTATACAGCAATAATGCAAAAAATATCCAGACCATTGCTCACTTACTTATCAAAGGTTCTAAATAATTTCAGACCAGACAGTGGATTTCTGAATGTAGGGTAGCTTAATTGTTCCAGTTTTGTCATTGACTAATTGTAATGAGTTGATTTTAATTTTGTGTCCCCTTTGGGCATCTTTGTGACTCAATGCAAATGCTCTCAAAAGGAGAAATTTCATATGAACATTTAAGAGATCAAGACAGACCACCTAGCTCTGAATTCTTTTCATCCATCCCTCCATCCCCCTCCCTTCCTCTCCTTCCGTCTTTCCCTCCCTACCCTCCCTGTTGAACAAGCAAGAGTATACTGGTCATGGAATATATTGCAGGAATTAAGAGCCAAAAGGTGGAGAAGCTCAGCAGGTGTTTCTTGGAGCAGCACAAATGAATGTCAATTCACAGTGGTTTCGGAAACCTCTTTGATTCATGTGATATTCCAAGCTTATTTCTCTACGCGACTCAAAACTACACAATGTCTAGACTTTACTTCCAGGGCTTCAGATCCTTTTGATAAACTGGCCATTTCTCTGTACTTTTCCAGCATTCCCTTCATTGCTGAAAGTAATGTCCAAATTAAAGCAGTGCAAATCCAAAATTATTTTTATTCCACCTGACTATCTCAATCAGCGGTGGTATCCAGGCCTTCTAGAACACTGTTGATCCACTGAGAAGTCTTCCATGCAGGTCAACCCTACTATCCATTGCTGAGGTTTACCAATTGGGTTTTGAATATAATCAGTGTGGACTTTAGAAAACATCCAGCTTAATACATGAAAATCCTGATAATAGCCAAACACACTTTAAAGAGGTCTTTTCAGAGAGCTGCATTTTTTCAACCTGCTAAATCTGCTTGCAATTTGCTTGTGTATTTGGTTTCTATTACTGCCCAAAGGAAGTGTCATTCTCGAATCTTTTTTTGTAAAACCATGTGAATAAAGATTCTCTGGAGGCCTTTAATAAAGTGACCCCCCCCCCTTATCACTTCAGAAGGGTGAGTACGTTTTAGGCCATTTGCTCTGATAAACCTTACCTGATTTACAGACTTATTTATCTTTTCATGCTAAAGGCAAGCTTTGATTTTTCAAATCAATGGGATCATTTAGCTGGTGACTTTGTTCTTTACTCTTCAAAGTGATCTTGTTGTTAAAAAGGGTACATGTTGTTACCTAGTTCGAAACAAGGATGTATATATGACTAAACATGGATTTGTAAGCCGTACATACAGAGATTCTAGAATCTAAAATCATCACCAGATGAATAATGACTTGTATGTTTACATGTTAGCCGAAAGTGCATAGACCCCTCTTCTTCCAAGACCTGAAGCTCATGCAACAAAGAGTAAAGTATACACTGCTGCATCTATGGGAAGTGTCTCTACTCCTAATTTCTGATGGATACTTAAAGCCACAGATTACTTACTTTTTAAATCTCCATAGGTGCACTGAAGCATCTGGATAACCATGGAGTTGCTCCCACACTTCATCAGGTGGTGCTATCAGTCTCCCTTACAACTTCATCATGCCTCTGAACGTGATGTCAGTTTAGCTTTTTCTGCACTATATGATGTAGATCTAGAGCTTTGCTTCCAACCTTAATCAGATTTTTCCAAAACATCTTCAAAGTCTTTATAGCATGCAGGGATGCCCCCCCCCCCACCCCAATACAATGGGGTTTTAGTCTTGCCACACTTGCAGGAACCAGATGCAAGTCAAGGACTCACATACTGTCTATCTGCAACCAGAGGCCAACAGAGAGTTGGGAGGTAAGTACTACGTCTCTGAGCACAAAAAGAGGACACAGTCCCATCCCACCTAGCCAGGTCATTCCATGCTCCATTCACCATCCTCTGGTAAGTCGAGGACAAAGTTGAAAGGCAAGTCCAAATGCAGATATAGCAAGTCAGATTGGCATTTGATACCTCTCAAGTGCTCTGGTTCACTGGAGAAGTTGGTTGGTGACCAAAGTGCCTGACTCCGGCTTCAGTATCCTATTCTGAGCTGATGGCAATGATGAGCCTATCTAACCCGAGTTCCCCAGGCCATAATTCTCTCCACAGCAGATTTATGCCTTCAAGGAAGCCCACTTCAGCTATTTAAAATGGTTCCGGTTCCCACTGATGTGCATTTGCACACCGGTGATCTGTCAGGCCTCTTGATGGACTTCCATTGCCAGTGTTGGGCCATGCCTCACCCTTGCCACAGTCCTTGCTCATTTCTCCTGCTGCGATGTCGGCCTCGGTACCAGTGATGTTGGTTCCGGACTCAATACATACTCTACCAACAGATCCAGCGCTAGGTTCAGTGACAGCTTGTCCCATGTTGCTATAAGAAATCACTAAGATGCAGTATGTGGTTGAAGATAACGTCCCTCCTCCTATGCTTGACATCTATTACAGGAGAATTGAGGCCAATTTTATGTTATGACAGATGACATCCAGTGGCTTAAATAGGTTCCCTACAATGAGGATGGTGATGTAGAGGTGGACAATGCACTAGCCCCTCATGATGATGATGGCCTATACGTCAGCCTTTAGAGTGCCAGTAGCCTGGACACTTCACTTGAGACCAAATTAAATTCACCCATGTGGCCTCCTACTGAGGAAAGTGCCTCCTTTGTGGTGGTGGTGCATAGGGCTCTGGAGGTCTTGGACTTGCAGTGAAGACTAAGGCAAACTAGCTCACTGAAATTCTGCAGCCCTATCCCTGGCTACTGTTTAACAAGTTCCTAATTAAGGTCCACACCCGATTGACAAGCCCTAAATAGGGTGAAACGTGTCTTGCGTTGCTTGTATTCTGGTTCAGAGTGGACCTGGACTGAACCGTTCCTGTTGGAGCAGGATCAAAGTTTGTTGATTTGCATATAGCTGGGTCTTATCTGAGGTGGCACTGTGGGAAAAAACAAATGATGGACTGGGATGTGGCCCGAATAATTATCAGTGGCTGAGTTTACTTCAGGTATCCCACTCATCGCTTTTTTTTTTTTTTCAATATTTTCTTGAGATCCTTATGTAGGCATGGTTCAAATCTGGCATGGTGACAATCCAGCTAGGGGCACCTGTACTTTCTCATGCAGCACCAGAGAGTCTAGTCACGTAGGCCTTGATGAGCAAGGTGTGCCCTAATGCTTCTCAACTACTCTTCCTAATAGGGACTCCAGAAGTATTGATAACCTGGGCAAAAGAGTTTTTTAATCTGCCAGTCTAGCTCTCTTGTTCGTAAACGTGTACGTCTTCAGCTGCTACACACCTGCCTCCAGGACATAGCAAGCAAGATTATTTCATCTTTCCTTAGGATTCAAGGAACTCCTTTGCTCAGACTGTACATGGTGACCAGGGAACAACTCAATACATCCAGAGTGCCAGCCTGTAATCCATAGACTGTGTCACCAGGGACATAAGCATTGTTATTTGGTGCCATGCTTTAATGCACGGTACCTGCTTATATCAGAGATATCTAAGCTTCCCAAGAAAGATGGAGCCTGAGACTGATACTATACTTCAGGATTCTGAACAATGCTGAAGCTGGCACAGCCCCTATTAGCTTTGGAACTTAGAAAACTGGATTGTGTCCTTGGAATTGCATGATGCGTACTTTAATGGGCCAATTCTGCAGTGTCACAGGTGCTACCTTCAGTTTGTTATTGGGTTGGAACATTTTCAGTTCACTATCTTTTCCCTGCAGCTTAGCCTTCGCCCCCCCTACTGAGGTAGTGATTGTACCCCATCTTTGCAGGTTGAGGATACATATATTCCTGTACCTCCACGACTGGCTGTTGAAGGCCACTTACCTCAGCAAATCTTGGTTCTCCTGCATTCAACAGTTTTGTTGTCCACCCTGGGTTTCTCTATCAGTGAACTGAAATCATGTTTTCACCAGTACAGATGATTCCCTTTATAGGCACAATCTGGAACACTGACTTTAAAGACCTTTCTGCTGCTGCAACTAATCCATGACATTAAGATTATGCTCCAGATGTTTCGTGCACAAGCCATTTTTCCAGCCTGGATTGTTCTGAGGCTTCTTTGTCTCCTCACCTTGTGGGTACCACTAGATCTCAAGCCCACTGACACATGTAGGCCCTGCAGTAGAACCTTGTCCTTCAATTAGCACATCACTGAGGGATCTATCTAGCAACAATTGTTTTTCGGATTCCACCCTGAAGCATGGCTTTATCCAGGCATCTCAGTTATGAAGGATGCATAATCTCTGGGCTGGGGTGGGGGGACATTTATGTAAAGTGGAGGTCAAAGTACTTTGATCTCTGATGGAGCGGCGCTTCTCTATCTGGCCCTCTAACCCTTTCTGCCTTCTTACAAGGGCAGGTCTGTCAAGGTCCTGATGGACAGCACTACCACCAGATGGTATTTAAGCAAGCAGTCTGCTGAATCTCAGCATACACCCTCCACTTCAAGAGGACTTGCTGTCCAAGCAAGGGTTTGTATCTAAACCTCCATATTCTACCTTTCCATGCGTGGAGATTGAACAGAATCAACTGAGAGGCTTTGATTTTCCATTGAAGGTGGTCCATGTTATTCTGGCTGCTTATAACCAACCCACCCAATTAGTTCATCTGTTCTGGCCATTGTTCTAAATTTAATGCCTGGTTTGAGGAAAGGTATGTTGACTCTTTATGGGATTACCTGTCTGATGTTCTTCTGTTCATTTTTTTCCCTGGGCCAGCAAGGCTTTTTAGAGGGCCCTAGCTAAGGCTTACCTGTAAGCCCTTACGATCCTGTTTGATGAGCCTGATCAGCCATCTTTATTCAAGTCAACTGTTATGATGCATTTCATATTCCTCCAAACTCCATTTATTTTGCCTCAGCAGGTCCTTAATTTGGTTCTTACCTTTCTGATGTGTGTTTCCTTTAAACTGTTGTACAGTTGCACCCTGAAACTTCTTTAGGTGTCTCCTGATTTTTATAGCGAAAGGACTAGGTAGCATTTAGTGGACGATAACCTTTTTTGTGAGATTTACTGGTCCAAAGAAAAGGAAGGCAGTCTCTGACCGCTTTTTCCACTGAGCAGTTTAACAAGTGATTGTCTACAAAAAAAAAAAAACAAGCCAGGAATTAAATATTAGTTTGCAGTTCACTCAGTGTTTTGGCACTATGACCTATGATACCATGATTTTCGTTTTCTCAGCCAACAAACATATTCCATTGTGGAACTTGCAGTTTTGCTTTTAACAGTTCATCATGGGCTCCAATGCCTCAGCATACAAAGTGCTGCTGGCTAAAATGGCAGAACTGCCCACTTGTCAGCTCTTTCTAAAATACATTTTTACAGTCATATTGTCAGCTGCTTCAAAATTCAACTACGTGATAAAAAAAAAAAATGAAAAACAGCTTGTTAATGCTCAAATCCCAAAGTAAACTCTGCTCATATATTTTGTGAGCGTTCACTCGCATCATTAATTAAAACAAGCATTGGCAATGTGAATCATTTTTCCTTACCTGCAGTGAAAAGTTTTATACAGTGTTTCAAAAAACAATAAAGCTACAGCATGGATAGCATAAGCACAATCTTCCCTAACACAGATAGGTGACAGTAGCAAAAGGACCATAACACAGTTGTCTCACACATGCTCGACAGGTACCACCCAGTTAGCTAACACAATACAGAGTGAATGAGAGGCGCAAATGACTGTTTTGCGATTTCCATAAGCAGAGAAGAAATACAAAACTCCTGGAAGAAACAGTCAAAACTCTTGTGGAAATAAGATGCATTTATATAATAATATAGGATGATGAACACTAGTGTGGTATGCATCATCAGTGGGTTCCATATATTGCACTCCTAAGCATTCAAGAATAGTACTGTTCACTGGTTGTACAGTCTCCTAGTTATGAGTTCCCTAATTGTGGTGCGGTTATCTCACCTACGCTTACTTTTATGTTCTGTCAGACCTATATTAAAATTTTATGTGGGTGAGCTAAAATGTTTAATGAACTTTCCCTCACACAAAATGAAAAACAGGAGGGCTGAGCTATCAACCCTACTTCTCTTTTCCGTCTGCATTTTAGATCGTTTCACATTAGCACCTTAGATTATATTATTACACCAGTAGCCTTTCTTAGAAATAGCAAACCACACCTTTTCTGCTAACACAGTTTTATTTAGGCCTGGATGGAGTTCGAGGATTTGTGCTATGCAGAACTCTGCAAAGTGCTGAAAAAATTCTGCAGTGCTACGCGGAGTTCACCGATTGTCAGAGTTTGGGTAAGTGGTGCTGTTTGCGCTGATTTTCAGTGCCAGGAATTTCTCCTGCGCTGTAAAATCAGCACGAATGGCATCATTTGGAGCGCCACAGGGCGCTCAGTTCTTTCTGCCGCTCGAGTAGACTTAGGGTAAACACAAGAAAGATATGAATAAAGGTTTTCACACATTTATTGAAACAATCATATTCTTGCGTAGAAAGAATCAGCTGCGATTATTAGGCAGATGAAACAGAGCACTGTAACCAGTGTGAATAACATGGTGAAAACAATGAACGGTCCAACCATGGTCTTAGATCTGTTTCTTCCTACCTATCACTGCCTGCACTCTAAGAGCATAGCAGATGTACCCTCTGCCCGTTCCTTGGCGATAGGCTGAGAACTCCATGCCCGAGAGCCGAGCCTTGTTGCCGGTCTAGAGTGAAGTTGGCAATCCTTCTCTGCAAGATGGAAGATCAGCGTAAGCAGAGCTGCATGTTGAACACAGGATTTGTTCCAGGACAGTAGAGGCCGGAGTGCTCTTGTGACCAATCTGGGGCAGTGCACTATTTTATATAATCAAATTCACACTGTATTAGAGGCACAGCTCTGATGCAATGATATGTCTAGATGTTAGAAGCTGTCTGAATAGGCAACACAAGCATCTTGTTCTATGTTCTCAGCCTTGAACAGAGTGTACAGATTACATATAGATAAATGCTACCTAAAAACGAGCAGCATGTACAATGTATTCTTGTGATAATATTTTGCAAGCCTCAAGTGTGTAAAATTCATTTGCAAATGTAGCAATTTCAGCCTAAAATGTGTGAAGTATAAAACTAAACTAGAATGGAGAACCAGAGTGGGCCGAAGAAGGCCTCACGAGAAGGGTCACACAGTTTGGTCAAGATGGGAAACTGTGTCTTAAATAGGACCTCTGGGTCGGAGGGCTGAGGCTAACTTTTGCCTTGGGTTCAGCAAAAGCTTCAGGGTGGCCTCAGCACGTTAGGCAAGTACATTCAAAATACATTTTGTATTTTTATAAGATGGGACAATACCATTGGAAACATCCCTTTTCATAGAACAGGTGCAAATTGATCAAAAGCAGTCCTAGCATCCCAGCTTCAGTGGATGTGGACACCTAGGGTTGCATCAGCACAAGCCTTTTCCTTTACAGAGGAAGGTCAAATGGACAGTGGCAATGCAAACTTTAGATCCTCCCAACACCAGGACTGTACAACAGTAAAAAAACAACTCTCTCTCTCTCTCTCTCTCTCTCTCTCTCTCTCTCTCTCTCTCTCTCTCTCTCTCTCTCTCTCTCTCTCTCTCTCTCTCTCTCTCTCTCTCTCTCTCTCTCTCTCAGAAGGCATAATGTGCAGTCTTCCCACAGAACAGAGATTTCATCTCTCACAGAACATGTACAGCAAAGGCATGAGTGACATGTTAAATATAGATAGATTTGTGGTGTAGGTGTTTGTTACGAATATGGATGTATATGTGGATGAGTGAGTGAATATGCATGTTTTGACAAGATTCTCACTTAGGTTCCAGGTCAGCATCCTGAAACTCCTGCTGTTGTCAGTTGGAGAGATCCTGTTTGAGTTGATTCTTTGGAGAAGTAGACATCACCTCATTATTCATTGTTATTCGGGGCAGCCACACTACTGTATAAATGACTATGCCAACTTCTTTGAAAAGTTATTTTTTTTAACTTTTTTTATTTTAGCTTTTTCCAACAAACATACAACATATCACAAATTACATGCTATTGTCCCTACTACCGTGTGTGCCCTGTGTGTTCTGCTGCTTCCCACACCCTCTCCCTCTACAGTACTGTACAGTGGTGGTCTGATAATACAGAGGCAGCCCCTAGGCAAACGAGCTCACAGTGCACTCTCTCAGTTCTGCTGACAAGGGTCAGCAGTGACCATGTAGTGAGTTACATATAGGTCGAGCCCGACTCTTGTGCTCCCCCGCCTGTAGTCTGTCAATTTATGCTGTACAGCGTTCCATGTTATCCGCCACTTTGTCATCCTTTCTAGTCATTCAAATCCATGCCTTTTCTTTTAGGGCCCATTCTTACATGCTTTGTGTCCACAGCTTAACACTCAGGTCCAATCTATACCCGTCCAATCTATGGCTATGCTCTGTTTGGCCAACAACAACACGAATTGTACAAACTTGTATTGTATTTTTCCCTTGCTCTCGGTCTGTGATGCACAATAAGCAGTGTTTAGGAGAGAAAAGTACCTTAGTCTCCTTTGCCCCTCCTATTTTCACGGAAACCATAGTCCAGAAGGCCATAACTTCTTGGCAGTTCCACCATGTGTGCAAAAAGGAGGCACTGTGTTCCCCACACAATAGGCAAATTGTAGATCTAGTAGGATAGATTGTACTCCGTATTATTGTTGCTAAATTTGTGCAGTGCAAGAAGTTAATGTGAAGCAATTTGAACCTGGCATTTCCTGACACTTTCCTGATTAGTTCACCTTCCATTTTTTGTCAGTGAGCAGTTCTTTCAGATCAGCATCCCATGCACATCTAACCTTACATGGATTTCTATCAAGTGTCATGGCTTTGTACATTTTTGTGATTAAATGCCTACCCTCCCCATAGCAAGGAATGCCATCCAGCATGTTTGATGTGGGTGGGATCTAGGGGAATCCCCTCCCAATCCCCTGCGTCATAATGTCAAGTTAAGCATATTGGAGAAATTGTCCAGGGCCAACCCCAAAGGTCTCAGTGGCCTAACAAAAATGAATTGTCTCCTCAGGGTATAGATCACCAAGGTTCTGGCATCCTCCCTCTCACCACGAGCAATCTCCATAATGTCGCCAATACGACAGAAGAGTTGTAAATCCAATATGATAAACTGGTGAAAGATGAATGTCTAATCACCCACATAACAACTCTTCTCCACAGAGACACAGTCTGGTGTACCGCATAGGGGTACATGGAGTCCAGACCATCACACCTCATAAGCATAACCAGCAGAGTCTCTTTCCCATACATTTGCTACGGAAGACATTTTTCCCAATTATCTTTTGCGGTTAACATCTTGGCCTCATGCTGCATAAGCTCTGTGTAGTATTAAAGTTCCAAGTTGGGGAGACCAGAGCCACCTGACTCTTGATCCATGAACAGGACCTCCACATTGCATCTACCCACCCACACCAAGGACACCACAATGCTAGTTAGCTCTTTCTAGTGGTGGTACAAGCAGCATGGCAGGCTAAATATCTTGGAGGTGGCTGTGCATCCTGCCATACATAGGGGAATCTCATTCCAAAGCCACACAGAGAAGTTCAACTCCTCAAATACTCATCCCATATTGTAGGCATATTGTTTTTTGGCAGTCTATGCAACCTGGATGTCCAGGTGATGGAAGCCTTTCAATTCCCAGCGCAATCCCATCAATCAATCAGTATCAATTTGTATAGCGCTACTACTGATCCGTGAGGGTCTCAAGGTGCTGACAGGGAACTGTTCTTTAGAGCAGTTTACCAACCTTCCCTGGGTAAATAAGCTCTTGTGGCAGTTCAATCAAAAGTCCAATACTTTCCCAATGACCCCAACAGGTGCATCAGTCGTGGAAGTGATGTTTGAGGAGTCCTAAGATAGAAAAGAGCATCACTTGCATACGAAAACACCACATGTTTTGTTTCTCCCACTGGTATTCCCCAGTTATGCAGCTCCCTCTGAAGCAGAATAGTGAGTGCCTCCCAGGGGAAGAGCCGATAACAATGGTGATAGAGGTCAACCCTTTCTCATGCCTCGTTCAACATTCCATTGTTTTGAAATTACCCCTTCCGATTTAATGAGTGCCGTAGAGTTTGTATTCAGCAACTGCATCAACCGCAAACAAAAGGGCCAAAGCTAAATTAATTGAAGCACCTCCAACGTGTATTCCCAGCTCACAGTGGCAAAGATCCACTGTGATCAGAGAAAGCTCCTGGGGGTTATCGACGACAGAGTGCATAACATGACAGAGCCTCCTTATGTTCCTAGAGGTGCTTTGACACGGATTAAAGCCACAGTGATCCTAATGAACCAGTTGCCCCACTGTGTCATGGAGGCAGTTGGCCAGGATTTTGCACAGTAGCTTAAAAGCTGGTGTTGATCATAGAGGGTGATAAAACTAGGGATCAGCCTGTGTCCTTCTGGGTTGGAAAGCATATATGTCATGCCTTCTCACATGACTGTGGGAAGCATCTCTTTTTCTCTTGCCTCATGCAATACCTCCAATAACTTTTCAGTCAGGTGGGGTGAAAAGGTCTGATAGAATTCAACTGGGAAGTCATTGCTCCTCAGAATTTTACCTCTAAACAAGGGGTGCCAGTGCTGGTCATATCTCTTCAAGCATTACATTGTATCATGCTCCTCCATTATCTCCCACAGCATCCTGGGCCGATCAAGCCCAGACAGGAAGTCCTACATAATTTCAGGAGTGCAAGCATCTACTCTATGGTATACACCACGAAGGTGTACTCTGAACGTTTCACTTATTTGTATACACAGGTGGGGGGGACCCACCTTAAGACTCCAACTTAATAACCGTACAGGCAATTTACTAGGCCTGTCCCCTTTTTATACAGTCTCTGCATGCTTTGAGTGTCAGTTTGTCCAACCTTTCATCTGTTGTGCCCAAGGCATGCCGTGTCTCAGGCACCTCCTGATGAGCTTCCGGAGTCTCCAATTCTCATTGTTGGGCCTCAACAAGTTTAATTGCCTAGTCTACCAGTTTCCCCCTGTTTTTGCCTCTGTACCTATAATTCAATGCCCAGAAATACAACTCTCATTAACGCTTTCATGGCCTCAAATTCATTTGGTCTCAGGGATGTAGATCCCCAGTTATCTTCCATCTACACCTCAACTGCAGTGATAAGGTCTGCTAGACACACCTCATCTGCAAGCATATCTGGTGGATTCTGTCAAAAGTAATGGGCCCTGTTGTTGCCACCCTCAAATACACTCTAGGAGCAGTGGGAAATGGTCTGGGAGAGATCAACCTTAATATTTGCAGAGACCCATCTGTGGTGGCCTACCCCAGCAACCAAGATACGGTCCAGGCTCCTAAAGGTATTGTGCATTAAGGAATGGCATGAATATTCCTTGGAGTTGGGATTGAGGGCCCTCCAGATATATATGAGGCCCACATTGGACATTACTGCGGCCAGCGCCCCGCCATTCCTGATTTAATGTGTTCTCAGTGGTACTCTCTCCATCTTCCCATCTAGTACACAGTTAAAGTGTCACACCCAAAATACATGGACCCCCAACATAACCCTTGACAAAGTCTTACATGGTGAAATTAAAGTCTTTATCATCTGTGTTCAGAGCATAAGAATTCAGTGTACAGAACTCCTGTCCAGCTAGCATTTCATGAAGCAGGACATACCAACCTTTCACATCCACTGGCATGTAGCTAAGGTGAAATGGTATCCCTGAAATTATCCATTCGGCCACCCCCTGGCATATGCAGAACAAGTGGCTGAGTGCAATTGGCCCTATATTCTTTCGTCAGTTTGAAAGACTCATCTTCTATGAGACAAGTTTCTTGCAAGAATGCAACTGCTAACCTGTGGTGTTTTAGAAATGGCAGGAACCTACGTTGTTTCGTGTAGTTATTAGGACCCCGGGCATCCCATGTGAGTAGTTTTTAGTTGCCTATCATTTTGGGTTAAGTGTGAGTGAAAGTAAAATCACAGCCGTAGACACGATTCATCATTCATCTTCCAGAGTGTGAGGTTACAAAGCACCACCCATGGTTCAAAGGAGCCAAAAGCATGCTAGTGATAACACAACATAGTGCATTGTAGAACATTAAACAATCCCTCCCCATTACCTTCCCCAGATCAACACAGAAAATAAAACTATAACTTTGTTTGCCCATTCTTTCCCGGCTCAAGCAGTAGCCTAGCACAGGTCCACAACAAGTAATGAAACCGCAACTTTTAAGGTTTATTTTAATGTAAAGTAAGATCTCCATTGTATTGCACAGCAAGGAGCAGAGGGACTGTACACAGGGCCTGGCATTTTCCATTGTGCTGCCCCACCAAGGCTTGCGGCCCCTGTTCCTCTGTGCGTTCCATTGTCCAAGTGCAAACCACTGCCCCCGCATTCTGGCCCTGCGTGGCTATTGTTCGGCCATTGCCCTTTCTACCATTGCCCTTCCTGCCTGGTCTGCACTGTTAGCTTGCTGTTCCTAACCACCTCCTCCCTGCCTTCTGTTGTCTGAGTTCATGCACTTGCCCCCTCCCACCTGCGCTGCATGGACCAATGTGCTGTCACAGTTAGCTTGATGTCCCCGCCCACTCCTCCTGCTTTCCGTTGAGCAAGTCTATGCCCCGTCACTGCCCTCTTGCTTAGCTTGCTGCTTTTACCCTCCTTCCCTCTGTCCCCCAGTGTCTGTGTGCATGCCTGTGCTCCCTGTCTTTTGCCCACCATGTTCCATGCAGCTACCCCACCTGTCTACTCAGAGTGTCCTGTTGAGCTGCCACTGCCCCTCCCACCTGCCCAGCATGGTCTGATGGCTGCTGCCTGTCCCTGCCCCTCCACCCTACCCTCCATTGTCCGAGTTCCATGCTCCTAACCCCTCCCTTCTGTCCTCTATGGTGTATTTTCCTTCCACTCTCTTCTGCACTCCATGTTCTGTTGTGCTGCAGCTGCTCCTCCTGCCCGCCCTGCCTGGTCTGTTGTGAAGCCCCTGCCCCAGTTCTCTACCCTCTCTTGTCTCTGTCCAGCTCCTCCCTTCTGCCCTCCATGGTCATTTATGTATGCCCTTGCCTCCTCTCTCCTGCCCCTAACCCTCCTGTTTGCCATTCATGGTCTTTGTGCTGCCACTGTCCCTCCCATCTACCCTGTGTGGTCTGCTTGCAACCCCTGACCCTGTCCCACTTTCCCTCCGTTGTCCATGTGTATGCCATTATAGTCTCCCTGTTGCCCTCCATAGTGTGTTTTGCATCCAGTGTCCATCCTGCCTGCCCTTCATGGAAAGCTTGCTGCACTTGCCCTGCCCCCTGTCGAGACGGGGCCACTCACTTGAAAAGCAGGATGTCTGCAGGGGCGATGGTATTCCCCCAGACCTCCTGGAACACCTCTCAGGACTTCCTGGTGGACACAGAAGCCCCGGCAGATGTCCCAAAATGAAAGGGGGGAGTGGAAGAGAAAGAGACAAAACACTGCCATGTCTTGCCGGTCCAGCCAGGCAACCTGTATCTTTGGTGGGGGAGGGGGGGAAGGTTGTTGTTGACAGAGTGATAGTAGAGTTAGTGCACTCAACTTCCTTGAAACTGAATCTCTCTTTCTGATATGGGCACGCGAGCGGTAGAAGAACACCGGGATGCTCCAGCACTTTTCTTGGATAATAACTTTTGGCACAATTACTAACACTGCATTACCAAAAACTCAAACTGAGTACCATAACAATAAGTACTTCGACACTAGGGCTGGCTTCACTGAGATTCCCTGTTGCACACTACAATTAGAACTGTGGTTGCACTTACCATGCACAAGAAAGACAAACAAGGGCATTAATTATATCACATATAACTTTCCTGCATGCATAGGGTTAAACTAAAAGGAACAAAAACAATCAAATAAATACAAATGTCCGTTCTGGGTTCAAACTGTTAGGGTGGCACAGTTTGGTTTGGTTTCACTGTGTGTGTGAAAAACCCTTCAAAAAGCAAATTCCCCAAACCTGAAACACAGGCATGAATGCCACAATTTAAATCCAAGAGTTATGCTATTAGAGAAAGAAAAGTCACTTAAATGCTCTTTTAAAATTGCACTGTCACTTTTTGTAGACTTGAGCTCAAGCAGCACATTTAGGCAAGTAACTACAATAATAATGTAGAATGTTTAAAAATGAATTTGTCTCTTCAAGATAAGCACTCTGCCAAAATACAAGGTCTAGAATACACTAGCTGTTCTAGGAAAGCGCAGCGCTCAAAGAACAAACTCCGTGGAGAATACTAGTCACTTAGCTGCAGTCTTTTCCGGAGTGCTGGAGGAATGCCTGGTGTCAGCTGGTACAGGAACGAAGAAAAGAATTGCCTCAAAAGTCCTGAATACGAGGATGATAGGAGGGGCTGGACTGCCAAGTCAGATGCTGAGATCAGGAAGCAAAACAAAGCCAAGCAGGGAGGCACGCTTCACTCTGCTATTTATAGCCAAACAGGAAAGCAGTTGAGTATCCACGTATGGATGAAAATAACATCACCACGCCCAATTAGAAGCACATGTCTACACCTGCTCACATTAGTAAACAAGCACTGGCAAAACAAGCATTGATAAAACCAATTGTGTAGCACAGCACATTATGTTTACTTAGAAACATGAAGGTTTAACCAAGAACAGAGATATGATTTAACCCTAATCCCTGGGGATGCTGACAGATAACGCAGGAGGCACCTTGGGGATTCCTGACACCCACTTGCCTTCTCCCCTCCGTTGTCTATGTGTGGGCACCTATCCCCTCCTTCCTGCCTTCCATGGGTCGTTGGCATGCCCCTGCCCCCTCCCTCCTGCCCTTTAAGGTCTTTTATGCTGCAGCTGCCCCTCCTGTCTGTCCTGTATGGGCAGCTTGCTACCCTTGCTCTCTGTAGTCCATGTGCATGGTCCTGTTCCCTTCTTATTGCCTTCCATGGTCTGTTGTGCTGTACTGCCCTCCCAATTGCCCTGAGTGATGTATTGTTCTGCTGCAAACCCTGGTGCCTGCCCTGTAAGGTCAGTTTGGTGCCCCTGCCCGCCTTCCTCCTGCCCTTTGTTGTCCAAGCCCATGCCCTACCCATTCCTCCTTCCCTCATTGGTCAAATGTACATTTGTACTGCCACTGCCTCTGAATGGTCTGATGTGTTGCCACAGCCTCTCTTGCCTGTCCTGTATGGTTGGTTTGTTGCCCCTGCCCCTCTTTTCCCTGCCCTCCATGGTCCAGTGTGCTTCCACTGCTCCCCCTGCTTGCCCATGCTGATCAAGTTGCTGTCTCTGCCCCCTCCTTCCTGCCCTCTGTTTGGCTGAGTCTGTGCCCGTGACCACTGCCTCCCCACAGTTTCCTAATGAACAACTAGATCACTAACATTATATTTATTACAAAAGTGTGACACACCTGAAGTCATCTTGATGGAGTCAAAACTGTAAAACCTAAAGCATTTCTGGTAGAAATTATAAAAATGAGGGGGTCTTTTTCCCATAGAAATTCTAGTTAGTGCTGTAAAAAACTAAAATGAGGACACATTTTATGAGTTCTCAAATATTGACAAAGCAGTTTTAAATTATTTGATATCTTAGTTTTTTTATCCAGTTTCTCACTTGATTATTGGTTATACTTAGGGGAGAGGATGCGCTGTTCTGGTCAGCGCTGCCAACTTTGCAATTGGGGAACCAGGTTGGAGTTTGTGAATTATCACAACATCTGGAGATTTTGGGCAAATCACTTAAAAGCAAAACGATTATGTCCTTCTGTAATGTAACTGATGCTCATGTAAAGCACTCCAATAACTTTGCGTCATGTCTGTGCTACATAAAACTGCCAAAAGAAAAAGCTGTTAGCATACTTCTGTCATTGAACTGTACTTGGGTGATATTTGGGCTTTTTGACTCTGGTGTCCATGTAGGTAGACTTTTTTTGTAATGGAGCTCCCTAGTTTCCTCATTTACTACAGCATCCTTAGTAGAAAATGCTCCCTGTTTGCCACTTAGAGTCCATCAACATGGAGTTCAAATGTGCCGTACTTTTGGCATAAATTGAGAATGTTAGCACTCTAGGTGCTCATTGGAATACTGTGGAAAAGCTGCTGATCACCAGGGGGTTAACTGGCAGTCTGCTGCTGGTATTGAAAGTGCATGTTTCAGTCTGCATGTCGGAATGTTTTAATGAAATAGAAGAGGAAGATATTTGAGAACTCATTTAAAATGTCTTACTTTTGCTTTCTACATCACTAACCAGATTTTCTGTGGCAAAATGACCCCCCCCCCCAGTTTGTTCCTTTCTAAATTAAATGTTTTAAGTTTTACCAGCTTGATTCAATCACGATGGCTTTAGAACTGTCACACTTTTGTCATAAGTAAGGCTGTTAGCGCTTTACTTGTTCTGGGAGGCTGCAGTAGAACCCAGGGAAATCAAATGGTAGACGGCTGCTGGAGAAGATAGAGGGGATTTGCAGAAAATATGCTTTTATTTTTGCTTATGGAGTACCTTTAATACCCTCTGGGAAAATCATGAGAGAAAACAGTTTTCTCTGAAACATGATGCGTGAAATCCCAGCACAAGGTCAGCATTTTTCAGAGGGTAAAATCACTTTAGAAAACACCAAAATTGGTATGGTACAACCAACAAATGTTTTATATTGTAACTAAAATCTGTTATCACCCTTTATATGAACCTGCAGTTCCCTACATTGCATTTCAGTAGGAGTCCATGTCCCAGAGTCCTGTAACGACTACCACAGCATGTTGTCCATGTTGTGGGCAGCCAATAAGGGGGCAAGGGCTGCTTTGGGAGCACTCCTCCTACTTCCAATTGCCCTTTGCAGTCTGGATTTGCTCACCCTGCCCCCCTTCTGTATGTTTTTGAATTAATTTACAGGACACAGGGACCAAGCCCCTGAGTCTTGTAATGGCTGCCAAAACATATCGTTCAGGTTATCACCAACCAATCAGGATTGACGAGTATTCGTTAAAATGGCCAGAGTAAATCTGGCCACCAACTATCCAGATATCTGTACATTTTGAACCTTAATTTCTCAAAAACTACTGAATGGATTTGCACCAGATCACACAGTTTCTGGACCAAGATCTAGCTTCCTGCCGAATTTGGTATAATTCCATTAAACCTTTTTTTGCGCTAGTGCTTCTGAAAGTCTTTGGAAAATGCATATGAATTGTGTGTTTCGGCACCCTCACACTTTTTCTTGGCCCCTGCTTGATGAATCACCCTAAACATTTCCATGCACAAACTAGATAAAAAATAATACTTTTTTGGGCATTTTTCTGAAAATTTGTCAAAGAGTGTAAACACTGATTGAAGTTTTGGCAGCCAATCAAATCGCTGCACGCAATCGTGAGAATTCTCTAATTACTTGTGCACCTGGATATACACATTTAGATTTTCTTTGAAATCTCAAAAACTACTGAATGGATTTACACCAAATAACAAAAGGTGTGCTTTCTGGGCCAAAAGCTACCTTCCTGCCAAATTTGGTGTAATTCCATTCAGCGGATCAGGTTGCAGACATGTCTAAAATCTCTAAGAAAATTAACATGGTAAACTCGCATTTGTTGACACCCCCCTTTTTCTTGGCCACCGCTTGAGGAATCACCCCGAAACTTTTCATGCACAACAACACCCAACCCAACACTTTTTTGGAAAATGTCATGAAGATTTGTCAAACAGCGCCAAAGATATAGTCAAATCAAAAAGCTCTTATACACTTTAATTTGACCCAAAGCAACATATTAGAACAGAAACAAGGTAATGTGAATGAGAACCAACACCACATGATTAGGTTTATTTCGAGTGTTATTTTTCAGTCACCATGCAGTTTAGATCAGCACTGTGCTAAGCATACACTATACTTTGTTAGTGACCAGAACTTGTCTGTTAATATACATGGCATCATATGACATCCACAACAGTAGCTTATGTATCTAGGGTGTATCATTGTATATCATGTCAGGATAGAAAAGTGTGCACACAAGTGCTGCCAATGTTATCTCCAGGGCCTAACCTGCACTCTCAGTGGGAATGCTAAACGAGGCGTGGGTTAAGCAACCCCAAGTCATACCTTTTTCCGCTTGATGAGAGGGCGTGAATCAATGTATATATGGTGTATATGGTGGTTAAGAAAACATATTACCGTCCACCTATTTCTACAGGGGCCGTACAGATACAGCATTACTTCTTCGTCCCCTTCCCTGTTCCTTTCATTACGAAATAAGGCATGAATGCCTTATTTTGTAATGAGCGGAAGAGGGAAGTTTGGACTCAGAGTAATGACATTATCTGTAAGTAATATATGCATTTGTCATTCTTCATGATTTGCGCTGTTTATTTTTTGCTTCTTCTGTGATTAACAAATTACCTGCATATCATGATGGTATTCTAAGCCAATCCCGTGATATCTTTCTTTTCTGACATGTACATGTGCACATCAGCATCTGTTTGGAATTTGAAGGCTGTTGTGTAGCTTTTTAATAACGAGTGCACTACTGAGTATTAATGTGTTGGCGGCATCAGTGCCATATCTATAGGTCAATGGGTAGCAGGGAATATAAGTTAACAGATTGTAGCAGCGTGGTCTGCCCTTTTAAAATTGACTTGAATTGTAAGTATGTGGCAAAGATTACGATTAAAATAGGTGCATGAAAGTAGTATGCTTGTTATGTCTGCAGATGGGAGTGGAGATACCGTAAAAACCCTAGAAAGTCTTCAGGTGAGGGTGAGACGGCAAGAAAATTTACTTCAGCGCTGTAAAGAAATGATTCGGTCTCACAAGGAGCGCAACGCCCAGCTGAGCAGCGAAAAAGAAACATTGCAAGAACAGTTGGAAGAGCGACTGCAGGAGCTCGAAAAGATGAAGGTATGTTACTCTGTTAGTATTTCCATTTTTCATGCGCGAGAAATCAGACATAGTTGGTTGAGAGCCCTACTGGAGGAGGTGGGGGAACCGCAGCGAGACCGGTCATATCTCAACCAGACATACAATTACTCACCCTTCATATGGCAAATTATACGAGAAGGATCCAATGCAAGCCAGTTTCTTGTGTTAGAGAATATAACATTCTCCGGCCGTATTTATTACATTTCATAAACATGACAACTGTTTTGTTTTCCACATAAATATGACAATAAATATAGTACAGCATAATGGTTGCATGGGCATATCTAATACATAAAATCTCCTATCATATATTCCATAGCTAATACATGAATACATTAAATTTCATATCAAATTAAGGAGTCCTAATTGACCACCCTTAGGCCCTTGTGGTGCTGACTGATTCAACTGACTTGACTTAATTGACTTGGACCCAGGGCAACACCCTGCCGGTCTCTCCATACGTTGTCGTATACAAGGCCAACTCACTTGCCCCCTCAAGACAGAGGGAGCTTAGGCCAGTATAACAGCTGTACCCCCAAACAACCATGCAGAGCTATCAATGCAGGAATTCCCCCTGGCAATCATTGGGAGGTGAGCCTTGGCCAACCGGGACATACCTTGATCCCTATAACAACCCACCATCCCCCGTATCACCAGGGCTGTGTAATGGAGTACCCCGGCTGACTATGGACAACCGTGGCAGCGGGCGTCCCCAGCCATCCGGTAGTGACCGCAGTACCACCGCCCCGGATTGAGCTAAATGCTGAAACAATCCATTTTCTTCCACAATTTGCCTACACATATTCTTGATGCCAAGGTTGTCTACCTGTTTTTAGTGGCCAAACAAGACTCCTCCTCTGCCACAGGCCTGGGTGGTTTCCCGACCAACCAGGCCCCCAACCCCCCCACATTCTGTTACTGAGGACTGCAGCTGAAGCCATCACGGCCTTCGAAACCAGACTTGTTGCCCCTGGGCTAAACAATAAACTTTATCCCTGTTGAAGGACAACTGTCCATCTTCAAAATGGCCTGACCATCTTATTCGGGCCTGCCAAAGACGGGCCCCATGTAGAAACCACTCCCTGGGATGACAAGAGACCATGCAATGGTGGAGTGTTGTAGCTCCTTGTTTATGACCTCCTGGGCAAGCTGGCATGTCCCATTCCAACAAAGACCTCTCTTCACTTCCCAGTAGAAGAGAAGGTCTGCTTTTCCGGCCTGTCTTTTAACCCAGTTCTGGGCAGAAGTTGACTTCGAATACCACCTGGCAGTGTGACCAAGGATCAATGTACTGGCTGTAACCATATAACCTAAAGATCAGATTTGAAAGGAGATAAAAGAAGTATCATTAGACATATTAAAAAAGTGCGAGTCAATTGCAGTTACATCATTTTAGGTAGCATGAAGCCCTTTTTCACTCAAACTTTCAGGGTGAAGTTGTGTTCTCCCGGGAATGAGGGGATGACCCTCTCCCTCACCTAACAGGGGGTGAACTTAGTGTTAACAATGATTGTAGACCAGGTGTCTCTAGGGAGTGACTTGTGGTTAACTAGCAGCCTTCGAGCCACCCATAAGTAGCTCTCCTGTGTGTTGGCCAGTCTATCAAAACTAACATATGTTTAAACGACTCATGTACACTTGTCCTCATGTGGACGATACCAAGATTCCTACAAAAATTCTGCAGCTCGGGATGATTGCCAGCAACATAAGTAACCTTTAGTACAAGTGCAGCATTTGAGCACGACGGACCCCTGGGACCAAGTGGTCGCCCCCTCCTAGGTTCCTCAGCTGCACTCCTGCTGTACCAGCAAATCCCCCAACAGGAGCTGACGTTTAAGCAAGGGCTCTGCTGCGACACAGTGAAGTTTGAGAAGTGATGTGATGTTTCAAGCCTGGTGAGAAATTCACACAGCCTCAGACTCATCTCCAGAGCGCTCACTCATATCTCATCCTGAATACTCCCCCACAGCCAGACGTCCAGGAGGGATTTGAAAAGAGTTATATGCTGCACATTAAAAGTATAGAGACACAACATGTGTGAAAAAGAATACTCTTAGAGCATGCAAGACAACGTTAAAAATGTAATATAAACATGGACTGTATCGCGTCTATGGCTTACTTCAAGGATTTCTGGAGTGTGTGTAGCTCAGATCTTGAAAGGAAGCGAGACAGACTTGTCTTCCACAGAGGTGTGCTCTGGGCGAGTGGAGTCCCTACTGAAAAACAACAGGGGAGGATGCCTGCTCATTGATCTACAAGAGAAGTCATCAAATATAAATTAAAACACAAATGAGCACACTCAAGGCGAGGGCATGCACCACCCGAAGGGAAACATTACTAGTAACAAACCCACATGCATGAAAGAAGTGCACACCCAGTGAGTACAAGTGTAGCTCAGAGCGCACAAAACCACCCCAAGCATGCCCTCTAGACAAAGATGTCCACAACTAAGATAGTACAGAAATCCAAAACACATCAATACCAAGAACCTGTTAGCACCCAAGACCCCTCGGCGCCACACGTGAATCTATACACAGTACACCCTAGTGACAGCAAGTGCTCCACGCCTAGTACACACAACAAACAGGTTAACACCTAGGACCAAAACAAAGACCCATCAGCAGGGTGCTTGAATCCTTTCAAGGCACATCCGAGTCCAGCAAGGGTACTACGCTGTGTACAGACAATAAACAGGTTCACAACCCAACTGAGCAAAGGCCTGAGCTAAGCCAGCCCCCAAAATGAAGTACATGAGTTGAACAAAGGCTCAACACGAGCATACGAGAGGTCCAAGCGACTGTCCAAGCTGAGCACGTCAAAGACTAATCTTAGGTAGAAATAACCCAAGTAGATGTGCAAGAGGGGTAACTGCTGCACATAGACAAGAACAAATGTGCCTTTTCTGAATTGCAAGTTAAATAAATCTTCCTTGTATCTACCTACGGTAAGTTCACACTCTATAAAACACATACACCCCTAGGAAAGATCCTAGGGGTGAAAGATAACTGATCAGTAATTGGGGAAGTGAAAAACCACTGCCACTGACCAGGAAATCGCGCAGCTCACAGTAAATGCCGGCATGAGGTTAGCAATGTGAACATTTGAAGCATGCTGAAGATTTTCCCTTTACAAGAAATACTAGGAGACGATGATTCAATTTCGAATCTTTTTTCAATCCTCCACTGCTTTCCTCAAAAAGATCACATTAATCTTGTGTGCAATGTTCGAAAAACAATCCATGGCGAAACCGAATATACACAATTGCAGTCAGAAAGAGCTCCAACAGCTGTACAGCAACGCCACCTAATGCCCTTTGGGAGCAACTGCAATCAAATAACTATCGTAACTAAACGAATGAAGCCTCATAGTCTAGAACGGTCCTTCAGCGCCCTTCTTTAACTGCTGATGTGAAATTTTACACAACACTTGATTAATTGTGAATACTGCACCTTCACACTGAGATCTCTAAATTTTTTATTTATTGGCACTCACTTGGTTGACAAAAAACGCATCACATAACATTGCTCCCGTGTACTAAATATGTTTCCGTCGCCAAAGAGTTTAGACGGCGTGGACACCTGCTGCAGAGATGTGTGTGTAAGCTGCTAGTGAAGGATCTGAACCTACCTGCACAGGTTTCATTTTTTCCGAAGTTGGATAAATGTGTTTTATAAAGGCACCTATGGGAAACCACAGTAGCTTAGAGTGCTCTGTATGTATAAGCAGTAGCAATACTGTTGTAATAATTGTTTCTTGTTACTCGGATTCTGTACGTCCATACTAGCAGTATCACTTAAAGCATTTTATTCTGTAGTTACTGCTGAGTATTTCTTTCAATCTTCTGCATAGGCATTCTATTTTGTATATTTATTATACTCATTATATTCCACTACTGAAACACTCATTTGCAAGGCATGCATTTAAGGTAACAAGTTTGAAATTAAATAGGTCCACTCTACAACTTAAACTACAAAAGCTATTTATTTTTACAGTGCTCCGCCTCCAAGTGGCCACTTCAGTGAGCTATGCAGAAAGTTGCTCTACTAGCTAATTTACCTGAATGTTCCTCGTAATGTTCATGCTTTTATTGTATGTAGTATATGTACTGCACTGGACACTGTACCATTTCGCAGCACTGCTAATCAGGAGTTACTAAGGGCCATATTTATACTCTGTTTGCGCCGGATTTGCGTTGTTTTTTTTTACGCAAATTTGACGCAAAACGAACTCCATATTTATACTCTGGCGTTAGACGCGTCTAGCGCCAAAGTTCATGGAGTTTGCGTCATTTTTTTGCGTGGACACCTACTTTGCGTTAATGATATGCAAGGTAGGCATTCCCTTCTAAAAAATGACTCCGAGGCATGTGCGCCGTATTTATACTCCCGGACAAAAATGATGCCCGGGAGTGGACGGGTCAAAAAAAATGACGTCCAGCCGCTTTTGCGTCGTTTTTTAGCGCCTGGTCAGGGCAGGCGTTAAGGGACCTGTGGGCTCGGAAGGAGCCCAGAGGTGCCCTCCAATGCCCCCAGGGACACCCCCTGCCACCCTTGCCCACCCCAGGAGGACGCCCAAGGATGGAGGGACCCATCCCAGGGAACTTAAGGTAAGTTCAGGTAAGTATATTTCTTTTTTTTTTTTGTGGCATAGGGGGGCCTGATTTGTGCCCCCCTACATGCCACTATGCCCAATGACCATGCCCAGGGGACATAAGTCCCCTGGGCATGGCCATGACTCCTGTCTTTGCTAAGACAGGAGTCATTTCAATGGGGGTTGGGAGTCAAAAAAAAATGGCGCAAATCGGGTTGAGGCGAAAATTTTGCCTCAGCCTGACTTGCCCCATTTTTTGACGCCCAAGCTCCATATTACCCTACGCCGGTGCTGCCTGGTGTAAGTAATTTTTTTTGACGCAAACCAGGCAGCTCCGCCGGCTAATGCCGGCTAACGTCATTGAATAAATACGGCGCCCGCATGGCGTTTCAGAATGGCGTTAGCCGGCGTTAGATTTTTTGACGCACAACTGCGTTGGCGCAGTTGTGCGTCGAAAAGTATAAATATGGCCCTAACTCCCTTGTCAATAAGCGTCATTTTCTCGACCTCCAAAGGATGAAGAACGATCCAGCCCTAATGTATTTCGAACCCTTGATATGTCGTCGACTGAACAACAATCTAAGTGACAAGAACCACAAAGCAGCAATACCGTCAAAGTAACGTCAGACATTAAAAAACATCGCACCGACCCCCAGAGGAGGCCGCTGCTCCCACCCTCCATCAGCCTCGGAGCACACGGCCAGACTCTCCCCACCTCACATCTGATCCCACATGGCCGCCTCCACACAAAGGTCCCTGACACGGCAACAGGGGTCCCCTCTGAAAAAAGAAGGGGAAAACATCCTTCACCTATTGCTGCATCATGAGCCCCAGGGAGGTGACCCTTCAGCAGGTCCATGGAGGGGTCCACAAACGGAGAGGGAAAAATAAGCACTCTGTTGCTCGAGCAGCAAAAAAGGGTGGCAGTAGCGATCGTCAGGGGGCACCGGGCAGCGATGTGTAACCTGGGTGACCTTGCGTGCTACTTTACATGCCCTGCTGCCCCTGACGACTGCCCGGCGACCCCGCCACCAATGGAAGCAACCAATGGTTGCTCACCGTGGGAGAGAGGGAAATTCAAAACGGTGGCCACCGATGGCCACTGCCCCTGACTGGTCCGATCTAGCCCACACCTGTCTTTAGTGCCTGTGACCTGGAGGCTTGGCCCCTTGTCCATAAGCTTAATATCTTTGGCCCAGATGGAGAGTTTTTATTTCTTTAGAGAGGCATCACTGCCCCTCACCCTGAGGGAGGAGAGCACGTGTTTACTTAATTGAGCTGAGCAGGGCATCATCTCGTGCACCACCACCATGGCAGTTAGCCTGGGCCAGTATTTTATTGTACCACATATACAGGGAGTGCAGAATTATTAGGCAAGTTGTATTTTTGAGGATTAATTTTATTATTGAACAACAACCATGTTCTCAATGAACCCAAAAAACTCATTAATATCAAAGCTGAATATTTTTGGAAGTAGTTTTTAGTTTGTTTTTAGTTTTAGCTATGTTAGGGGGATATCTGTGTGTGCAGGTGACTATCACTGTGCATAATTATTAGGCAACTTAACAAAAAATAATATATACCCATTTCAATTATTTATTATTACCAGTGAAACCAATATAACATCTCAACATTCACAAATATACATTTCTGACATTCAAAAACAAAACAAAAACAAATCAGTGACCAATATAGCCACCTTTCTTTGCAAGGACACTCAAAAGCCTGCCATCCATGGATTCTGTCAGTGTTTTGATCTGTTCACCATCAACATTGCGTGCAGCAGCAACCACAGCCTCCCAGACACTGTTCAGAGAGGTGTACTGTTTTCCCTCCTTGTAAATCTCACATTTGATGATGGACCACAGGTTCTCAATGGGGTTCAGATCAGGTGAACAAGGAGGCCATGTCATTAGATTTCCTTCTTTTATACCCTTTCTTGCCAGCCACGCTGTGGAGTACTTGGACGCGTGTGATGGAGCATTGTCCTGCATGAAAATCATGTTTTTCTTGAAGGATGCAGACTTCTTCCTGTACCACTGCTTGAAGAAGGTGTCTTCCAGGAACTGGCAGTAGGACTGGGAGTTGAGCTTGACTCCATCCTCAACCCGAAAAGGCCCCACAAGCTCATCTTTGATGATACCAGCCCAAACCAGTACTCCACCTCCACCTTGCTGGCGTCTGAGTCGGACTGGAGCTCTCTGCCCTTTACCAATCCAGCCACGGGCCCATCCATCTGGCCCATCAAGACTCACTCTCATTTCATCAGTCCATAAAACCTTAGAAAAATCAGTCTTGAGATATTTCTTGGCCCAGTCTTGACGTTTCAGCTTGTGTGTCTTGTTCAGTGGTGGTCGTCTTTCAGCCTTTCTTACCTTGGCCATGTCTCTGAGTATTGCACACCTTGTGCTTTTGGGCACTCCAGTGATGTTGCAGCTCTGAAATATGGCCAAACTGGTGGCAAGTGGCATCGTGGCAGCTGCACGCTTGACTTTTCTCAGTTCATGGGCAGTTATTTTGCGCCTTGGTTTTTCCACACGCTTCTTGCTACCCTGTTGACTATTTTGAATGAAACGCTTGATTGTTCGATGATCACGCTTCAGAAGCTTTGCAATTTTAAGAGTGCTGCATCCCTCTGCAAGATATCTCACTATTTTTGACTTTTCTGAGCATGTCAAGTCCTTCTTTTGACCCATTTTGCCAAAGGAAAGGAAGTTGCCTAATAATTATGCACACCTGATATAGGGTGTTGATGTCATTAGACCACACCCCTTCTCATCACAGAGATGCACATCACCTAATATGCTTAATTGGTAGTAGGCTTTCGAGCCTATACAGCTTGGAGTAAGACAACATGCATAAAGAGGATGATGTGGTCAAAATACTCATTTGCCTAATAATTCTGCACTCCCTGTACACTAAGTAAGGTCTTTGCCCCCCTTCGCTGCATCCACTTTATCTCTGACACAGGTCATGGCAGGAGTCTTTCTGTAATAATGAACTGAGGAATTTGCTTTGATTGAACTGAGAACATTCCTGCAACCTTTTTATTTCATTAAGAACTAGTACTTTACACAGTATATTTAAACAGTTATTATCTTCCTGTCTAACCAGAAACTAATTTTATTGGCTTTGCAAGTATGAAAAGATTGAGTTGAAAATGTTTGAGTTTAAACCTGTGATTAGGTCACAAACAGTTCTCATCATTGAGTGCGTCGTCCACTAAATTTCAAATGCAGATGTAGGTTTTTTTAAGCTAACAACGCAGAAGTTGCATAATGAAAGACGAATGTATGATGCATAAATCTGTCTATTCCTGTAAAGTTCACTAGTCAAAAAGCATCTAGGGTAAATACATAAAATATTCAACTTTTACAGACTGCAGCATATAAAGCAACAACCACTTTTATTAAAGTTAAGGATCTAGGGCATCAGTCTAGGACGGCACCTGCTGTGATACTATTGGACCATGCACGTGCCAATTTGCTGCTCCTTTTTAGGGCTTCTACCCTATTTATGGTATTGCGTTTGCTTTTTCAAGAGGTCCTGCCTTGATGTTTGAACTTGTGGGGGTATTTACGTTTCTTTCTATAGACGTGTACTTGCAGGTTCGAATCTCAACAGGTATGAATTACTTCCTCTTCCTTCTTGGGTCGATGACGTGAGTATCATGAAGTTTGTTATTGCAAAAATGTTCTCCATAATGTGATGTTTACTGATATTCATTAACCTTGAATGGCTCCTACCCCAAGCTGGACATGAAACACTTTTTTAATGAGAAAACATGTATTTCTCTAGCATTGGATCTTTCATAGATTCACATGCTTGAATTATCCCCGTAGTCGAAGTGGGAGTACCACGGTAACCTTAAATATACATAGCAGTAATTGTATTATGCTGGACCTCATTGGCCTACACAGACACTGTTATAGCCTATCCATGTTCTTTAAAAAAAAAAAAAAGAAAAAAGGACCAAATCTGAACTACAACCAATCAGGCGACAGCACCCTCTAGAACACTCCCAACAGAGGCTGTTTCCCTCAGATTTTCTTCCGCACGTCGTGTGAAGGGAGTCTACCAGAGCTCTGTTTCAACTTCTTGTTTCTGTCAGGAAAATTTATTTCAGAGATTTTAGATTTCCAGTGGACAGGATGTCCCAACAAACTAAAAAAGGACTTTTCAGAAATTGTGACAGTTACGGGAGAAAAAGACTTCATAGTGATGACCCCCACAAGAAGTGCATATACTGTCACCGTCCATAAGGTGAGAGATTGCAAGATTTGTTGCACCTTCAGTCATAAAACCCTGAAAGACAGAGAGAGTAGACTTTTGTTATGGCTACAAAAGCAGAAGGGTATGGAATACCCTTTTTCTGAAGAGAGTGAAGCCTCCTCACAGACTTCAGTCCCTAAAAAGGCATAAAGGTGAAGAAAAACTTTCTGCAGTACCTCCAAAGAAAGTTTTAAAAAAATCTAAATACCTTTCTTTAGAAAAACAAAAAGGACAAGAAAGCTCTGCCTCATCATTGTCTGAAACCTGGTTAAAAGCCTTTAAAAAGGTCTACTCGGACCCTGCAACACCTTTGGGGGAAAAAGGCACCTCCAAAAAGTGCTTCTCTGTCGCTGAGCAAAAAAACGGGAAAATACTTTTCAGACTGACGAAAAAGGCTTGTCGACCACAATACTGTTGACAATCACGTCTACACTAACGACGATAACGTCGACGTTCACCATGGCAGTGTCCCCTATGATAGTCATGTTGTCGCCACTTTCGTCGACCATGATCATCACAGATAAAATCCACACACCATCGACGACTTTTCAGCCATCAGATATGCACGTGCCGACGGGGAAATAGTCGACGGGAGACAAACCACCTAAGACTCCTTCGACATCAGATCCATCGACGAGACACAAAGCGAAGACCCCATCGACGAGGCACCTGTCGACGAGGCACCTGTCGACGAGGCACCCGTCGAAGAGGGACCCGTCGAAGGGGGACCCGTCGAAGGGGGACCCTTCAACACCAATAACACCCCCGCCAGATAGAGAAGGATGCCGTCTGGACAACATAGGGAAAAGGTTCTCCTCAATAGCAGCAATAACAGTCAAAGCTGCCAACTCGTTGGTCATTCTAGGCAGATATGATCGCCAAATGTGGGCAGACATGTCCTCTTACATTGACTTCTTGCCCGAGGACGCTAAACTAGAGGCAAAGAAAGAGTTGCGGGAGGGAGAGCGGATCGCAGCCGAAGTGATTGATTGCACAATTGATATCTCACTAACGGGATTTAGACAACTGGCGAGGGCAGCGGTGTTGCGCATACATGGCTGGCTGAAATCTACTTCTTTTAGGCCAGAGGTTCAAAGTAGGATACTTGACATGGCATATGATGGGGAAGCCTCTTCGGCAAGCATATGGATGAAATGTTACAATCCATAAAGGCGGATACAGACATGGCCAAATCCCTAGGTATGTTGCAGTACAAAAGGCAGCCATTTCGAGGGACTAGAGGCAGAGGAAGTTTATTCCTTTTGTTGTGGTTTCCAAACATATAGACCACAATACCAAACGGCTCAAGCAGGTTTTCGACAGCAGTCCGGACAACACCAGAAGCAATACAGATTACCACCTACAGATGCCTATAGACACCCCACGAGGGGAAGAACCGCTGCCCGTGGCAGAGACACGGGTAGAAAACAATGACCATGCAGTCATACCAGCTACCAACCCCCCCTGTGTTGCAAAGATTGGAGGTCGCATCTCTTACCACATCCTTCAGTGGTCGGGGATAACATCAGACAAGTGGGTACTAGATATAGTGTCCAGGGGACATACTCAAGAATTAATTCTGAAGCCTCCAAATACCCCTCCGTCAGGACCACCACCTGCACGGTTAAAAGAGCTCCTCAAGGAAGTATATGCAATGTTCAGAGGGGCAATAGAACATGTTCCAACTCTGCACAGGAACTGGGGATTCTATTCCTGCTTTTTTCTAGTAAAAAAGCCTTAGGGGGATTGGCGTCCCATTCTAGATTTGAGGTCCTCAAACAAGTTCCTGAAAAAACAAATGTTTCGTACGGTAACGTTTCAAGACATTGTATGCGTCTTGAACACAGGAGATCACATGACATCTCTAGACCTCCGGGACGCGTATTTTGATATCCCAGTACATTGAAACCATCTGAAATTTCTCAGGTTCAAAGTAGCTGGTATCCATCTACAGTTTTGTGTCCTCCCATTCGGATTAAAATCAGCCCCCAGAATTTTTACCAAAGTGATAGCCCAAGTAACGGCTCACATAAGCCAGCTGGGCATACAAGTCTTTCCATATATGGACGACTGGATCATAAAGGCACCCACAAGAACTCAGGTGGTAAACCACACATCCACTTGCCTCCAGTTGTTCAAAACTCTAGGTCTTACCATCAATTATCGCAAGTCAATCTTTCATCCCATACAGAAGCTTAATTTCCTAGGAGCGATACTGGATACTATCAAAAGCAAAGTGTTTCCATCTCAAGAGAACAGCGAAAGATTTCTAAACTAGCTCAAAAGTGATCAACAAGAAAGTTTATTTCAGTTCGGAATTACAAATCATTAATGGGAATTATTTCTTCATGTATTCCACTGATCCCAAATTGCCAACTGCACATGCGGGCTCTACAGGAGCCACTAGACACTCAGTGGCTCCAAGTGAATGGCTCCTTCAACATTCAAATTCTCATCACACCGGAAATAAGAACTGCCATGTCTTGGTGGGAAAAACAGACCCACTTTTCCAAGGGCCTTTATTATCTTCCACAAGTGCCTTAATATATAACAACAACAGATGCATCGCTCGAAGGTTGGGGTGCCCACCTTCAAGATCTGCGGATAAGTGGCAACTGGACACAAAAGGACAAACAGCTTTACATAAACCAACTGGAGCCGAAAGCAATAGATCTGGCATTGAAGGCTTTCTTACCAAGAATACAGAACCCCAAAATTCTCATCAGAATGGACAATACCACAAGTATGTTTTAACTGAACAAACAGGGCGGCACAAAGTCTTTGCAGCTTTCACGTCAAGCTCAGATCATTGGGAATGGGCCATAGAGAACCAAATTTCTCTGAAAGCAGAACACTTGCCAGGGCAAAACAACCTCCTAGTGGACACTATGAGCAGGGCATTCTTCCCTTAGCAAGAGTGGGAACTTGACCAACAAGTTCTCAACCAATTTTTTCAAAAGTGGGGCAAGCCAAATCTGGATCTTTCTGGCACATACAAGAACAAGAAATGCCGATATTACGCAAGCTGGCATCCCCAAAAAGGGTTGTGAGGAAATGCCTTTTTGATGAGATGGTCAGGAATCTAAGCCTATGCTTTCCCCCCCGATTCTGCTCATGCCCAGAGTGATCAACAAAATGAAAGAAGAGGGATGTCGTCTCCTCCTAGTAGCACCCAAATGGCCCAGGCAGGTCTGGTTCTCAAAACTCCTTCTGTGTTCGGAATAACCACATGTTCGACTCAGATAGACACGAACCCTACTGACCATGCACCAGGGCCAAGTCAAGCATCCGGATCCTTCATCTCTACACTTATCGGCCTGGCTCCTGAATTCCATGAATACTCCACCTTAAACATTTCATCGGAATGTAGAGAAATCTTGGCCAAAGCCAGAGCAGACACCACCAATAAAATGGAAGCGTTTCTGTTTGTGGTGTGCTGCTGAAGGAGTCCATCCTATGTCGTCGACCCCAGAACAAATACTTCCTTATTTGTTACATTTAGCAAAATCTGGCCTTTCTTACTCCTCAATACGGGTACATGTGGCTGCAATTTCAAGATTCCGCCGTTCTCAGCACACCTCCTCACTGTATTCTGGCAGGATTGTGAAACAATTCCCCAGGACTTTTTAGAGTATTTCCACCGCTACTTAAGCTTCCACCGTTATGGTCTCTAAACATAGTGTTGGGACAACTCATGAAGCCTCCTTTCGAACCAATCCACAGGTCAGAGTTAAAATTCATCCCTTGGAAGACATTGCTTTTACTGGCTCTCACTTCAGCAAAAAGGGTGAGTGACATACAAGCCTTCATCATCAAAGACACTTTTCTTCAGTTTACTCCAAATGGTGTTACACTTCAAACAAATCCTAAGTATATACCAAAAGTACCATCAAACTTCCATCTAAAGGAGCCAGTGGTCTTAAAATTGTTTTTTCCTAACCCACAGACGGTTGTGGATAAAGCGCTGCATTCGTTAGATATAAGAAGGTGTTTAAAGTTCTATCTTCAAAGAACACATAGCATTCGGAAATCGGACCAGCTATTCGTAGCATAAGGAGATACAAGAAAGGGCTCTGCGATATCTAAGCAGACCATTGCCAGGTGGATCAGATTAGCTATACAATTTTGTCATGCCCAGACAGGAAAATCGCTCCACAGTAAGGTTAAAGCCCACTCTACTAGAGCGGTAGCCACGTGAGCGGCACTGTTCGCGAGAGTACCCCTGCATCACATTTGCAGGGCACCAAGATGGTCCAGCCTGCATACATTTACAAAGCACTACTGCCTAGATGGGACGAACAAGATACGGCCGTTGGGCAAGCAGTACTGAGACATCTATTCCATTAAGGTGAGCTTCTCTGGTTATCCCACCTTCCACTTGAAAGGGTTTGTGTTCTCTACTGGGTGAATGTTAACGTTCTTAATGTTCCTATTGCTATTATTATTCATATTATAATTATTATTATTATTTGGTTCTTGTCATTCTCAATACATGTGTAGATTGCTTTCTGATATTCACTGAATGTAGCATCTTTCCTGTTATCGAGGTTATGGCTAGAGGTAAATTATGTAACTGCTCGCTACTCTAATTCAAGCATGTGAATCTATGAAAGATTTAATACTGGAGAAGAAAATTTGTTACTTACCTGTAACTGTAGTTCTCCAGTATTGTTATCTTTCATAGATTCACTTGAGACACACCCTCCTCCCCTCAGAGGCTCCCCTTATTTTTAAAGACTATATACTTCACACTTGTACGGTAAAATCTGAGGGAAACAGCCTCTGTTAGGAGTGTTCTAGCGGGTACTGTCGCCTGATTGGTTTTAGTTCAGATTAGGTTCTTTTTTTTTAGAAAAGAACATGTATAGGCCATTGAGGCATAGTGTAATACAATTACTGCAATTTATATTAAGGGTAACGTGGGACTCCCACCTCGACCACAGGGATAATTCAAGCATATGAATCTATGAAAGATACCAATACTGGATAAGTACAGTTACAGGTAAGTAACTAATTTTCTTTTTATTTACACTTATGCGTGTGCCTACCTTTAGGCATATTTCACAAAAAAGAGAGTCATATTAAAAAGTCATCTGACAACGCTTGCTTTGCACTTAAATTTCAGTAAAGCAAAACTAAAAAATAACAGGCATTAGTCCGCAAGAGTAAAGAACAAACAACACTGTCAACTTTTGCCTTGAGGCTGACCCCTTGTGATCTCACAGGGCACAGCAGCTCCCTCCGAAACACTTCATTTTGGAGTTCTCATGATTGTGTACACATCTTGAGTTAACACTGTCCTGCAAAGAAACCTTCCTCTTGGTCCTATATTTATGAATTCATTAACAAGGCTAATGATGCAGAGCTACGATTACAAGTACATAGCATTTCTTCATTATTTCATCCTTGAATTCAGTAGCATCTGTAGGTGAAATGCCTATTATAAGAGTTTAAGAATGAGGTTGGACATCATTAATCAGATTCCTGTTATGTATTTCATTGCTACCCACTTAACGTAATCATACTGTCCCGTATACTCTAGTACACTCATCACCTACCAGTAGTCCATCTCCCTCAGACTGTGCCGTCAAATACATGTCAGCCATCACCTCAATCATGCCACAGCTTCCACTCAAGACCCCTACCGAAGAACCACACTCACTGAGCACCCTCCCGTCAGTTCTCAATCAAATACACAACAACTTGTAATAAATACTGAAAGGCACATCTTTAGACCAATTCAACAACACACCGAGGACTTCATTTGGCTTATACTTTTGATTTTTTGTACTTTCATCCTAGCAGCCCCTCGCTCCCACTTATTTCGGTATTAAAAATCGTAGTGCATGCAGTCCTCCTTCTCAGGTGGAGGACAACCCATCCAAATGAAAACATTATAGTAAGATAAGCATGCTGTTGTAAATACTTCTCAGACGGGTTTATTGCTTCAGACATGAGTTTAATTCCAAGACGACACAACCTGGCGTTCAGCCATTAATCTCCCTCGCGTCAACCGTCTTCCTCCGAATCTGGCCTCCGCTCCCATTCTAGAACCTAAAGCACCATCATAACACATCCACACATCCTCTCTTGTTCAATAACAAACATTAAATAAGAAGGCTATTTCACAATTACATAAAATTCAAAACTAATAAATACTAATTCTAAAAACAATAAAATTAGAACATTAAAAATAGGAGAAATAACAAAGAATCACATGAAACCAAAATAAAATGAGCAAGACCTTTAGCAATAGATATGTTTTCATAGTTCAAGTCTACTCATAAGGCTGCATGTAGCAGTGTTCATCTAACAAAATCATAACACATGCCCTCCTCATTACAAACACTCCCTAATCACCTCTACTTCACAATCATTCTCCACTCTTTACTCACCCTCCTCAACTGATAACTTTGCATCCTATTTCTTCTGTAAAATCTCAGACATTAAAAATAGTGTGACAGCTATATTTTGAGGTCCACGCCCTCTTTCTTTATAATTCTTATGCTGTGCAACATCTCAGTAAAGCACTGTACTTTGTGACCCGTATTTCCCATCGAGCTAATACACATACTGATAGGAGCCAACTCACCATGTGCTCAGACCCTTTCACACCCCAAATCAATAAAGCTGACTTTCTCATCCCAGTTTGCTATCGTACCAGAATTCTCTCTTCAGTCACTCTCTCAGCACATGCCCAATCAATCAGTCAGAACTTGCAAAGCACGGCTTATCAGCCATGGGGTCTCAAGGTGCTGTTGGGGCGTGTTGCTCACTCGAAGAGCCACGTCTTGAGATCCTTCCTGAACTGCTTCAGCGAGGTGGCCTGTCTGAGGTTGAGTTGAAGTGTGTTCCATGTCCAGGCTGTGTGGTAAAAGAAGGATCTGCCTCCAGCTGTGCTGTTCCTGATTCTGGGGATGGCGACGAGGGCGAGTTGGGAGGATTGGAGCTGCCTGGTGGGGGTGTAGTAGATCAGGCGGTGGTTGAGGCAGGCCAGTCTGATGTTGTGCAGTGCCTTGTAGGTGTGTGTGTCAATAGCTTGTAAGTGATGCTTTTGTCGACCAGGAGCCAGTGCAGGTCCCTGAGGTGGGCAGACGTGTTGGGTGTGGCAGAGGATGTCCAGGATGAGTCTGAATGCTGCGTTCTAAATTCTCTGTAGTCTTGTTTGAAGCTTCATTGTGATGCCAGCTTAGAGTGCGTTGCCGTAGTCCAGTTTGCTGCTGACAAGCGTGTGGGTGACCGTCCTTCTTGTCTTGTTGGGGATCCACTTGATATTCTTCTGAAGGAGGCTCAGAGTGTGGAAGCATGCCAATGAAACGGCACGGACTTGACGGGTCATGGAAAGCATGGGGTCCAGAATAATGCCCAGGTTGCGTGTGTGGTCGGTAGGGGCGTTTCATTGAGGTGTTGGCCACCAGGAATCATCCCAGGCAGAGGGGGTGGAGCTGAGTACGAGGATCTCTGTTTACTACTGCCACAATAATAAAATTCAACCACTACATGCTTCTGCAAAAAACATTGTAAGTTACTTATTACACTTACAAAAATCTAACCTAGCATTCTCTTCTATTAAAATACATCTCACAGCAATATCTGCAGATTAAACATTCAATATCGCTCTTTCGAATCCCAGTCATCAAAGCATTTATGGAAGGATTAAAAATAATTATACCCCAGAGAACACCACCAGTACCTTCGTGGAACCTCAATATTGTATTAACACGACTCCTGGGACCACCATTTGAACCCATGCACTCTTGTGAAATGCAATACTTAGCTATTAGGAAGGCTACCTTCTAAGTTATCACTTCTCTTAGAAGAGTAAGCGAAATACAAGCATTCCACCTAAACCAAACAGTGGAATATCTGTAAGGCAGCCACATGGTCCATGCCTCATACATTCACAAAACATTACTGTGTAGATGTGTTAACAACACAACAAGCCACAGTAGGACAGGCTGTACTACGAACATTATTCCAAACAACTCCAACTCCTACAGGCTAAGCCACCGCTTTTTAGGAAGATTACTGCTTACTAGTCTATGCACAGCATGAGTATCTGCAGCTACACATGCCATCGAACGGAAAATTTCACTTACCCAGTGTACATCTGTTCGTGGCATGAGATGCTGCAGATTCACATGCGCCCTCACACCTCCCTGGCAGCCTGTAGCCGTTATAAGTTGGTTCAAAACTGTAAAAACTGTAAACTTGTAAGTTTGTAAATATACTTTTTAAGGTACATACATACTTACTCCATTGCATGGGCACAATTACTATATTCACTACTCCTACCTCACCCTCTGCGGGGAAAACAATCTAAGATGGAGTCGACGTCCATGCGCAATGGAGCCGAGAGGGAGGAGTCCCTCGGTCTCGTGACTCGAAAAGACTTCTTCGAAGAAAAACAACTTGTAACACTCCGAGCCCAACACTAGATGGCAGGATAATGCACAGCATGTGAATCTGCAGCGTCTCATGCCACGAACAGAGGTACACTGGGTAAGTGACATTTTCCATATAAATATATATATATATATATATATATATATATATATATATATATATATTGTCTGGATTAGCACTTTCTGCATTTTGTACTTCACATCATAAATAAAGAAGATACCTTTCGAGTTGTTGACGGTGCGGGTGTCATTCTTGCGGTGAGCAGCTGAGAATCCAGGCTCCCGCTGCTATTTAGTGACTTTTGGTGAAATATATTTATAATGATCTGGTTTTAATTAGTCTTATGAATTGTTGTTCTTGACGATGAGGTAAATGATTTCTAAGTCAATAAGCAATCTTAACCCAATCTTTATGCCCTTGTTATTGTTAAAAACATTTTAATTGTGGTAAGTGTTTCATCGTTGGACTCTAGACCACTGAGGACTTCCTCTTTCATCCTCTGTGTTCACTCGAAGTGCAGATTAGTCAGTGTTGAAGTTGAGAGGGATTCAGACATGGACAGATATTATCATAGGTTTTCACTTCGGATACACTGATTTCAGGGTTAGAATGTAATTTACAAGAAGTTAGTCTATTCTAGTAAAAATATTGTGGAGGTGATAGAGGGTGTAATCCAAGGCCTATTGGATTGTATAAACACCAAATTAGATTTAGAGTGTTTTGACTTTGAAGGATTTCCATTTGTGCATAGGATTCATTCGGTCTATATTTGCAAGAGGAAATACTCATTTCTGACCCCACTGGAGATAAGGCTCCCTTTAGAATTATCCAAACTTTGTGTGGAATTTCACGTATTCTTTATTTAGACCAGTCCAAAATCTTGGCTTCATCACCTGTTGGTGCACCACCTAATGCTGATTACAATTAAAAGCCTTGAACCTGTGTAATTAGCGATCACCCATCTCTTGACATTATTCATCAGCGAGAAATTGAAAGTTTTGTAATCAATGATATTAGTGAGTACACATGTAGCAGTGTAGTTAGTATGTCCTGTTATGGAGTTGCCATATTGTTGAGTCTAAAGGGGTTTTAGAGCGGTTGTAAAGTATAGCAATAAAAATGTTAGTGTGTCGATCAGGTCTCCAGAAAAGTAGCACATAGAGGAAGGAAAGAGTAAAAGGGATTTAGAATGTGCATGTAAGAAATACATGTCATTTGGACCATGCCCACACCTCCCGTGTCCCCCTTCCTTGCCTCCCCAAAAACTGACAGTGGGCTGTGGAAACCTTGAGTGGCCATAGCCTAAACAGTTCTAGCATCAGACAGAGTAATTAACTTGAACATATGGCAATCATAACAAGTAGTAGCCTAGTGGTAGAAAGAGCAACAGCAGCTTGCATACTTCCAGCACATCAAGAACCAAACTGTGAGGTGAAACGTATTCTGGAATGATGAGAGAGCTATAAAGCCGTTTGTGAAAATACTATTATTGAAGGATTGAATCTGATACCTATTATACTGAACCGAGTTCTCTCATAAACCTATTGGTTGTTTAATAGTATAATAAAATGAATTGAGTGTTTAAGAGTAAACCAACATCGACCCTACCAACAGTGTCAACAACGATTAGTATGTATTCCAAACTTGGATGGAGATTGTATATTACTAGTGCTGTGGTATAAAATTTAGGAGTATAGTTTTTTTTTTTTTTTAATATATATTTTTATTTTATTGATCATTGCATAATACAGAACAAGCAACATCACAAACGGTCCCCCCCCCCCATTATAACAACAGACTGTACATACTACAACCCTCCTCAACTTCAGGATTTATCCCGCTCAGCAAAACTCCAAGCGTTTCTAGCAGTGTGCATCAAGAGCGGGAGCCACATCTCCGGCCCAACCCCCGGACTTCCAGTCGACACAGTCCGCATATCCAGTCCAGGAGTGATTGTCGTATCTGACATCGAAGTCAATAGACCAACAAAAGAGGGGTGAAGCAACAAAAAGAAAAACAAGAAAGGCAGGTAGGGCGCACAAGCCAGGCTACACCAGCCGACCTCAACTATACACAATCCTTAACCCAATGAGGGGGAGCAGGGGAAAGCATCAAACGCGGCAAACACTCATCATTCCGCCTACTCATTCCTGGACATCAGGTACTCACGCAGTGGAGCCCAGATATCCCTCGGCCGGGAACCTTCAGGCATAAGCTCCCAAAAGACCATCAACCCATCCTAACAAAAGGCAGCATCCCGCAGCCATTCAGACCTACGCGGCGCCCGCCCCCTTCCCCAGCAAATGGCAACCCTGCACTTGGCCAATAGCAAAAGTAAGCCAGCCAGCCGCCTATGCGGCCCGTTAATCTCATTCACACACCCAAGCAGCGCAACCCTAGGGGAGATGGGTATCTCAAAGCCAGTTACCACAGCAATTGTGTGCAAAACCTCCACCCAGAAA
Organism: Pleurodeles waltl; assembly: GCF_031143425.1. Lineage (NCBI taxonomy): Eukaryota > Metazoa > Chordata > Amphibia > Caudata > Salamandridae > Pleurodeles > Pleurodeles waltl. The sequence goes on from NC_090438.1 coordinate 569,584,172, forward strand.
GCGTGAACTTCCGCACATTCCCACGACAGGTGCATGAAACCTGCGTCCGGCGCATGACAGCGCTCACAGCATGCATCCGCGCGCAGACCCATGGAGTGGAGCCTGCTGGGTGTATAATATAAACGATACAAAAACTTAAAATGCAGCAGCCGTAGCCTATAGTTCGGGGACAGCACTCATGTGGGCACAGCAGCCTCGCCACATTGCCTCTGTGATAGGTTCCCCCACGTCTCTCTCCCACCTGACCCTAGAAGACTCCCCAGAGCCGCCTCTCTGCTCCTGTATGCAGTTATACAGTTTGGTAACTAGCTTACTTCGCGACCGCGCGCAGCACAGCTCCTCCAGAGCATGAAACTCCATGGGCGCCTCCGGCAAGCCTGGAAATCGAGCCCGCAGCAAAGCCCTAACCCTGAGAGCATACATTCGCTGCAACGCCGTCCCGCCACTGTCATCTAGTACCTCCGAAAGGTTAATCAGGCGACCATCCACAAACCAGTCCCCCAGTCCCGTCAAGCCGGCTTCCCGAAGAAAACCACACACACCTCCGTCCTGGAACATCTGAGCATCAGCAACCGCCATAACGGGCAACGAAGGAGCAAACGGTACATTAACACCAGAACGCTGCATCAGCATCCCCCACGCTCTCGCCGTAAATGCCACTGTGTCAACTCCCCTAGGTCGAGACCGATCCTGGCCCCCAAACACACGCAACAACCCATCCGGCCACACCGCATCGCTCTCGGGTGCCAGATGCGGCAAGCATCGAATCGGACGCAACCAGTAGTATGCAAAGTGCGCTTGCGCACAGTTATAGTATAACTCCAGATCCTGAGCAGCAAGCCCACCCATCTCGAACGGCAGCGTCAGCCTCTCCCAAGAGATGCGGGCCCGGCGACCCGCCCATACCAAGCGAATCAGCGCAGAGTGCAGGCGTCGCAGGAAACCCTGCGCGAGCGGAAGTGGGAGGTTAACGAAGAGATGCAGGAATTTAGGAAGAATCACCATCTTCGTAATAGCGATACGCCCAATTAACGATAATGGTAGGGAGCGCCAAGTCTCAATCTTCTCCTCTAGCCACGACATTGCAGCACCGTAATTAGCCAGCCAAAGTGTATCAACATCACAGCTCAGCTGAACTCCGAAATAGCGCACCGGGCCCTCCGCCCAAGCCATGGGGTACCGCGAATCGAACTTCGCCACGCTCGGAGTCAAAGGCAAGACCACCGACTTCGACCAGTTGATCGTGATGCCGGAAAAGGTGCCAAAGTTCACGATCTCGTCCAATAAAATATCCAAGTTTCGATCGGGATTCCGCACGTATAGCTCAATATCATCAGCATACGTAGATACCAAGATAGGCCTCTGTCGGAACTGCAAACCCTTATCATTATACTTCTGTCACAGCCCCGCCGCCAGAGGCTCCATCGCCGCCGCAAAAAGTAGCGGGAACAGCGGACAACCCTGATGCGTACCGCGAGCAACAGGAAATGGGGCCGACACGCACCCGCTGAGACGCAACCGAGCAGTAGGCAGGGTATACAATAATCTAATCAACTGCACGAACCGCACGCTAAGACCCACCCGGGCCAGATGTGCAAACATATACTCCCATTCCAGATTGTCAAAAGCTTTGGCAGCATCATGAAACACCGCCAACGCCCTGTCCTCCGCACCCAAAGAGCCCACCACCGCGAAGAATGTGCGCAAGTTGTGACATGTGGACCTCCCGGGGACAAATCCCGACTGATCCGGGAGCACCAGTTTGGGAAGGAGCGGCTGCAAACGTGCAGCAATCATTTTAGCCAGGATTTTGTTGTCAATGTTAATCATAGAGAGTGGGCGATACGAGTCGCATCGAGCCGGATCCTTTCCAGGTTTAAGAATCGTTACTATCAGTGCCTCCCGGAGTGAAGCAGGAAGGGACCCAGTCTCCAAGGACTCCGCGTATGCCTCCAGGAGGCACGGGGCGAGGATATCCGCATATTCCTTATAAAACGCTGGAGTCAGGCCATCAGTACCAGGAGACTTATCACCAGGCAGGCTGCGGATCGCCGCCGTCACCTCCTCCACAGAAAACGGAACATCCAGGTACGACCTGTGTGCATCATCAAACCACACAAGTGCAATATCCGAAAAAAACGTCTGCGCATCCGCCGCGTCCAGGCCCTCTGGGGCAGCATACAGCTGCGCAAAATACAAAAAACTTACATTACACCATTCGTCCCAGTCACCCTCTCATCCTCAGTGCCAACAACCTCAGTGACATAGTTACTGGCCCAGGGCCTGCGCATCATATCAGCGAGCGCACGCCCAGCTCTCTCTCCCTCTCCCTCTCCATAGCGGCGAGACCGCGTATGCCTCCCCGTAAAACAAACTTCTCTGAGGGAAGCCTCCTCATACAAGGACACCTCTCGTCGGATCTCCGCTAGCACCTCACCCGACCAGCTCTCAGTCAGACGCCGCTCCAACTCCACAAGTCTCCCCTCTATGTCAGCCATCTCCCGCCAAAGGGCCTTCAATGTTCCATACTGTTTCGAGAGGCATATTCCCCTAATGACCACCTTAAATGCCTCCCATAATGTACCGGCCGACCTCACTGAACCCCGATTCTCAGTGAAAAACAACACAATAGCCTCTCGCACGTCCGCCCGAAAGGCAGCATCACGGAGTGCCCCGCAGGGCAACCGCCACATGAATGACTGGCCCAACTCGCTGGGTACCTCCAACACCAATCTAACCGGCGAGTGGTCAGACAGAGTGCGAGGAAGATGATCTACCGATCTCGTCCAGGCCTCCACATCTCTGGTGCCCAGCCAGCGATCAATACGGGACCAGCTACCGTGAACGTAATTCACGCACGTACCCTCTTTAGCATCTCCATGCTTCTGCCTCCACAGATCTACTAAAGCACCACTCTGCATCACCGCCGCCAGCGACTTTGCTGCCGTAACATGCTGCACTCTGGCCACACTCTCGCAATCCATCCTAGAATCCAAAGTCACGTTAAAATCCACATTCGGCCCGTAAACAGCAACAAGCCGGCAGGCTCTTTCAGACAGCGTACCACTCAGTAGGACATATCTGCCATTTGGGTCAACAATCACATCACAGGTACGCCACTGCAAACCCTTGCGCAACAAGATTGCCACTCCACGAGCGTAACTTGAGTATGTCGAGCAGTGGGTCTCGCCAGCCCACCCAGCTCTCAGTCTGCCCAGCGCAGACGCCACCAGATGGGTCTCCTGCAGCATACAAATATAAATTCCATGCCGTTTACCATACGCTGCCACCAGCCGCGCCTTCCGCCTGTCATTGAGCCCACTCACATTCCACGTCAAGCCCGAACCGCAGTCACACTATCAGCCACCACCTCTCCCCCACACGCATACATCACATCGCCAGGAAGCCCAGCCCCACTTGCCAAGGACTTGAAAGAAAACAGCCATAGCAACATAAGGAACAGATGACCCGCAACCCAACAAAGCCCGCTCCCACCCCCTCCCACTCAGGCCCCCCAGTTGGACCATTTCAAAAACCCACCCACTCAACCCCAAAACCCACCCCTTTAAATCAAAAGCACAACTATCAGGACTCATCCTAGGGGCGATAGCCGGCCTATCAGCTCTTCACCCAGTATGCACTAGGGAAGAGGGGCACATGGGCCGAACAGCAAAGCTGTACTCCGGGTGATTTCATGCACGGAGGCGAATCCGCGCACCTCAGCAGCTTCAGCCAGTACCACCAGCCCAGCAGCGAGCCAACTAGTCATTGTCACTCAAGGCAGCACTCTCAGCTCCCGACTCCCCTGGCCCCACAGCCCCCGGCCGCCTAGGCAACCGCTGAGCAAACCTGGCTGTCTGGTTTGGGTCCGTGAAGTACAGTACCTTCCCCTCATGCCGCACCCTCAGCTTAGCAGGATACAGCAAGGAAAATCTGACTCCAGCCTGGTTCAACAATCATTTGGTCGTTAAAAAAGCACGTTGCAGCGCCTGTATGCCCGGGGTATAATCAGGGAAGAAACTGAGTTCTGAGTTTTTGTATACCAGCGGCTTCCTCTCCCTCGCCAAACGAAGAACCGTATCTCGATAATTCAATAGGCGCGCTATAATTGGGCACGAAGGAGTACCCGGCGGAGCCTGAGGCCCCAAGGATCTGTGCGCCTTCTCAACCACCAGCATCTGGGAGAGCTCGCCTGCAAACAGATACGACAGCATGCTCTCCACAAAGTCCTCCATGCGGCCCATATTGGTAGCCTCCGGCAGGCCCACAATGCGAACATTGTTGCGGCGCGACCTCGCCTCCAAGTCCTCATTTTTATTCCGTATCGCCTCCAAAATGCGCTCCATTTGTGCAATCTGGTCTCTATCCCCCCCGATGTGCGTCCTCCATCTCCGACGTACGAGACTCCTTAACCTCAGATCTGGAATCGTGATCATCCACCCGGGCTTTAATGCGTCAAGTTGTTCAGTCACATGGTCCAGCTTCGCATCAATGCCTGCCAGGCTATTCTTGAGCTCTAAAAACATAGACCGCACAGACTCCTCCGGGATTCCCTCTCCGACTTCATCACCACGGGACTGAGAGGCAGGAGCCGCGTTTCTCTTTTTCCCACCCTCAAAGGTGAGCTTTCCTTGACGCTGATCAGCCTTGCCCATGATTCCAGCTCAGTCCATAACCGACTCCTATCTGCACAAAAAGGGTAAATAATATCCAGATCTGAGGACGTCCACAATCAGGCAGCCCCTTCACAGCCACTCAGATTTCGCCTCCGGCCTACCAGACGGCACACGAGGTGGCAGACCAGCGCCAAGACACTCCACACGGCTGGCCAATCCGTGCCAGCTCTACCGTGAGCCACCGCCAACACCACCTCCAGCACTGTGAGTCCTCCGTACACAAAACAGCGTCTGGGCCCCAGTTAAGACCAGCATGCTGGCGCAGGGCCCTCCCCCCCCCCCCCCCCAGCTCCAGGCCCCCAAGCGATCACCGCCGGTCTGGCCGCGACCCACCAGGATCGGTTCACCTCCTCCTGCTCTCCATCGCCCGGCCGCCACGTCTGACCAGTCACTCTCAGGCAGCTCAGTGCATGTCAGCCGACCCAGACCTGCCAAGCAATCCAGAGACGTCACTCCCCACAAGGTGCTCTCCAGCGACACTCCTCTGGCACCTCTGTCCATCCACACGCCAGCAGCAGGCCTCCACGTCCAGCAGAGATCCGCGGGGCCACCAAGCCGGTACCGCCTCCTCCCCGAGACAATCTGCCGCCGGATCTAGCCCAGCTCCGCTCGCGCTCGCCCACACCACCAGGCCGCCGGGGAGCAGAGACCACCAGAACCACCAGAGCCGCGGGGTCCGTAAGGCCGCGGAATCCACGAGGGGCGCGGCTCGATCCAGCTGCCGAATAGGCCTCCAAAGCGTTCATTCGCACAGTATGTTCGCCGGGAGCAGCACCCCGCAGGCGCCCCGACTACCGGAGCGCGCGCGCATACAGCGGCCTGCAGCTAGGCCTCCACCCGCGAGCTGGGAACTTCAGCACGAGTGCCGATCGCGGGCCGCCGCACCCAAAGTGACGGCGAGACCCACCCCGGACCGCGCCTCAATCCGCCTCCGCCAGCGCCGCCCTTTAGGGGAAATAAACGGATAAACGGCCCGCGGCCCTGCAGAGCCTCACAGAGTGCCGGCCATCTTGCCCGGCAGCCAGGCCACGCCCCCAAATTTAGGAGTATAGTTAGTGTCAAAGTTGTGGTTTGCTTGATTGGCTTATATGTAACCATTGTATGTAGACATATTGGCCTATATGTATACATTAATCATTTTTGATGGTTTTTAATTTAAGTATGTTATGTGTGTTGTTTATTATCTAGTGTATAATAATAGTGTGTGTACAGTGGTAGTATATTAAACTGATTAGTATAGAACTCTCAACACAGATGCTTGTTAGATTATATATTATAAAAATCATAGTGTGTATAATAGTGTGTTTAAGTGATTCATATAGAACTCTCAAAACAGAAGATGCTAGTTAGATATATTATAACCATCATAGGATGCATAATTTTAATCAAGTGTCTCACTACATTTGTAGCACAAATATAGTGACAGTATGTTGTATCTGAATAGATGCATAATTAATGTTTGATGTCATGTATGGAGAACTAAGTGTGAACTCTAGATATGATGCAGTGAACGTCCCAAAATGTTATGGTAAGTGCAATTCTGAGAAAATATTACATGTGGCTCATATATATTGTTTAGACTGTTGTGAAAGACGTTAGAAAATATCAACAGAAACATTAATAAGACCAGCTTAGTCGGTAATTAAATGGAATAGGGTCAATCGAGCTTATCAGGTATAGAGTCAGTATGATGATCTCATGAGAACTTCAGATGAGCATTGCAAACTTTTAAGATGAAGTGATTATCATTGGTCCTTTTCAGGTCATGTTAGATTGTCTATGAAGTTACTAGTTCTTAGGGTTAATGAAAATGATGGTCTTCTTATTGAGGGCAAGTTTCATTTGGATACCCACAAATGCAAAGGTGTATTGTTCAGTGATCTTAAGGACTTCTTTAGGCCCAGAAAGCCCTTCCTATGTGAGGCATTCTCTTTGGCGTAGTCCTGTGAAATACCATTGTTTGCCTATTGCCATGCAATTGTTTTGATTTTCCTAATTTGTTTAAGGATTGATTTGTTTCAATGATAATGCAGAGACTTAAAGGTCATGGGTCAAATAGATATCAAAGTCCTTAGCAAACGTTATCCTCAGGACATATGGAACTAAAAAAGGCTGCACTGGATTTTGCATCTTTTTCAGAGATTTCTGTGACACCCAAACAACTCAAGCTTCCTATTCTGTTTCTATTTTCCAGCTTTGTGATTTCCTTTAAGAAATAAGATCCATTTGCTTCTGTATCACAATTTTCTCAACTTTCACTCTTCTTCTGTAAGTCTAATTGAGAGATCCTCAACATCTTTTCTCAGGCCCAGCATTTCTGATTGTAGGAGATATGTGGTAGCTTTAGTGCTTTGAGTCAAGTCATTTAGGATGGTTAATCACTGTAAGTTTAAGTCCATATATGCATTGGGCTGTGACTTCCCTTCAGTTAGTGACTCCGGTATCTGAGGTTCAGACTTGGCTCTCTTCTGACCTGTTTTCAGTTCTTTGTTGTTTTTGGTGTTTTCCTCCTGCGGTTCAGTTATTCTCTATAGACTCTATGTATTGTTTTTTGTGTGTCAGAAGGTGACAGGAGGTGGCTGATAGAATATTAAGCTGCAGCTTCTTAACAGAGAGTGCACGGGTAAAAATACTTTAGTTGTTGACTAGCTCTCACCGACTGCATTGTTCTGTTGTCTCTCATAACAATGAGACTGCTGGATTTGGTTGGCAGCACCACCGGATTGTGGGGTAATGAGTCCAATTCTATACCATGTGATAACTGTCGGCCTAACCCTTCCGATCAGCTAGCAGTACCTTACCACTACCCAACATTAGAGGTGATTTGTGGCAGCCGTGCACATGATATTCTAATTTCTCAGGAAAATCGTGGTGGAACAAATCTTGCCCTTTTCGGTCAGTTACATTCATCTCCGACATACAAATACAAACTGAAGCAGGAATTGGTTGAATACATTTTATTGAATCAACTGCATTCCAGATAAAAAGGCATGTACTGCAATAATAAAGATAATGAAACATAATAATAGCAGAGCGGTGATGAAAAAAGTGAAACCTAGGAAAAGGCCCACCATAGGGTCACGATGCTAGGTTTCAGAATTCCTACCTACGCCGCTAAAGTTCTGTAATGGAGCACAGCAGTGTTAGCCATAATCCGCCCTTCAGTTCCCCTGGGAAGATGACATTCCCCATACCTGAATCTGGTGGTAGCGAGGAGGGCTGTTAGTCTACCGAAAATCTTCTCCCATGTAGGTGAAAAAGATGTCTAGTCTCAGCAGACAGCTGCAATGAAGTGAACAGCAAGTCGTGGCTTCTTCTGGATGGAGTTTTCCTCTAAAATATAGGGGGCAGAGAGGTATTTTGTAATAAAACATCTGATGTTCTAAGAAAACTACCCTCGTAAAAACAAGCATGTTTCCATGAAATGACAGGGGATATGATGTTCTCTTTTGTACCAACAACATTATTGTGTGCAGCCTTCAGCAAAGCACAGAGCGAAAATGTTGTGCTAAAAAAAAAATGAAAACAATTTCTAAGCTGAGCGAACAACAGATAAAAGAATAATAACATCCCCACAAAATGAAGCTTCTGCTAAAATAATAAAAGGAATTATTTTCTATTGTGAAGGGCACAAGCTGCAGGCCTCTGGCTAAAATAACGTGTCCAATAAATGCTTCTAAAATAACCTCACAACATCCTCCCCTTGTCAGTTCAAAGTGTAGAGGTCTGACCAATTGTACTGCATGAAAAATGAACTAAAATATATGCACAAATGTCCAAGTTGACAAGGAAAACATACTGAAGTGGGCCAAATAAAATCGGTCAATTTAGAATTTAGCAATATTGTTAATAAAGGCCGAATGTCAACCTTATATCAAAAGCCATTGTCATTTTGAAAATCGCCAAATATATCCATGACAATTGAATCAAGGAAAGACCTCACTTCAGCAGGTGTTAATGTGACTAAACTGGTGCCAGGAAAACCAAAGAGCACTCCTGTTCCAAAGCCTTGGCTCTAGCCAAGGCAGCAGTTTTCTGTGTAGTGCCAGATGGAGCCACTTAATCCACAAAGGGCAGCTCATAGGAGGCTACCCGTAGCAAATGCACCCTCAGTGTGCCTGTCCGGTAATGAGCCCTCAGCGAGAACATCAACAGATCAGTGTCCAATCAAAGAAAGCGCAGCATAGAAAGACATAATTGCAGTGCACATTCGAAAAAGCACCCAAAGGCAATGAAACACGGGCTGCACACAGTCCCGGACCGGTCTAAATAATAAAGACCAGTTGCACTTCAATTCTTCAAGGATTGGTGCCCCAAAATATGGCATCATGCGTTCACGACAGTTGCGCTTGTGGAAGCGCCATCAGTCCTCCTTGCTGAGATGGGGCAGCCATTAAAAATAAAAAATAGCAACACCAAAATTCCACCAATTAAGGCCAAAGTAATTGGGAATCCCTCGAAAATACCCACAAATATTGAGTTTATTGGCCCGAAGGTATTATACCAAATATAGACGAAAAGTTGCAGACGAACCCAGAACCAACAGCCTTAAAGAAATGTGCAATCCCAGCAGTATTGAACCTGTTGAAAATTTGTCCCACAAGTTCACCAAAGTGTCTCAGAAAGTTTGTATGTAAAAGGGACTGTATCTCTGCAGATGACCTCACTACTTGGAGTGCCGAGGTTTCATGGGCAGATGTTAGCGCTACGTGTTTCTGAAACAATAGAGCTTTTAGTCTGCTTATCTTGTCAAAATATACAATAGAAGTAGCAATATGAGGCCAAATGTCTCCTATGTTTGTCTGTTGCGTGGGAGGAAAAGCATGTTACCACAGCAAGTAACGATTTTGGAGACCGAAACTACGTCGGCAATTCCGGCTCGCATTCCACAACAGCCCTCGCAGTTTAGAAGCACATAACTTCCATTTGAGAGCCCTGGAACACTGGTAAAATCAAGGGTACAGTAACTCCCTTCAGATAACAAGCCAAATTTGTTGCAGAATCGTTACATGCTCCGTGCGAGGATAGCTGTTTGCAAACCATTGAATGGTTCACAGAGGTCTAGCATTCACTGCCACTAAGAAAGACCTCTTTCATGTCATTGAAACCTTTGTACGAGAATGGTAGCTCCCACACCTCATGAATGTAGCTAGTTCCTAGCCTTTCATATCTGCCTACTGGAATGTGTTTCAAGCAAGGTTTGAACTCTAGTGTTGATATAGGCAGATTTATAAGCCCATGAATTAACCATACTGCAGATGGAATTTCTACCCCAGTAAAAGGAAGCTTTTCTAACTTTTCGATGTTCGACATAACATAAGTTGCTTCTTTCTTAGCCATTATTTGTTGCTGTCGCATCAAATTAAATGTGGCAAACAGGTCTTACGCTTTAACGTATTGCCAGAGAACACAACCACTTAGTGTCCAACCCAACTGCATAATGGACCTAAGTTGACTCTGCCACGTTGCAAAGATGATATGTCAGTTTTCATAGTGCCAATTGCAGAAGAAATTATGTTGTTAAGAATGCAAGTGTTGTCAGACAAGGTGTTAATCCCATTATGTACAACGGCTAATGCGTTCTGTAAGTTTTCCTGCTATTTACCTTAACCGGGCAGTGGCTTCTTGTTGTGAATGTTTCCCAATTATGTTGTAAATTGCATGTAAGATGCACTTTATGTTGTCTTCTGGGGCCTAACAGGAAATCTTGAAAGTCTGTGTTATTTGACAGAAGACTGAGATGTTCTTTTAAAGCGTCTAGTGAGGAAATTTTTTACAATTGCTGGCATATTTTCCTACACGGCATGTTGTCACAAAACCCGAATGTTCTGATGATTCATAACAAGGATCTGGTCTGCTCGCTCTGACACCCCCCCATGGAGTTTACAGAATGCACATCACAGCTATTTGTGTCCTCTGGACTTAATAACCACCCACCAGGACTTGAAAGTGTAGTGTTAAATGTTCCATTCTGGACCCACCCATCGAGCTATTCTTCAGTTGCATTAATATATTTTTTACATTTTTAAAATTTTGTGGGAGTGGGAATACTAGGTGCATTCAATTCTTTAATTTTTGCCAAGCATAGACAACTTGTCTGCTGCACTGTCATTCAAAAATATAATTTGTAAAGCGATCAGGCATGCTCTAAATAAAGCTTCCCTTCCCTGTGTTTTCCAATTTTTAGTTCCCTAAACACTCTTTAAGTCAATCGACTTCATCCAATATTCATGGCCTTCTATAGCCAACTAGGAAACAGAGGAATCAGAATAAAAAAATTTGTGTCCGTTAACAGTACATTGTTCATTTCCATTGGAGGCAATTTAAAATAATATGACACAGAATTTTTTAACATTATGCCCAGAAAGATATGTAAATCTTTCCATGTGTGTTTTAGAACTCCTCACTGGTGGTTGGGGGAGTGGGGTAGGGGGAGGTAGGACAGTGTTCCTATTGTGTATAATTAAAAACAGTCTTCCAGGTGCTTGCTCTCTGAGTGAATTTATATCCATAATAATTATAACAGAATATATCTCCATGATTTTTTTTTGTATGGTAAATAGCTTCACTTTCAAACACTGTAAAATATTCAAGCTTAGAAAGCATAGTATCAACTGTTTTTACATCCAGTCATCAGAAACGGCCCCAGTGTCATCACATCATTCAATGAAAGTTTGAAAACATCTGGAAATTGATGAACATCTGTTAGGCCAAATATATCAAAAGATACTTTAGCCCAAACAGTCCCATCAGGAATTAGTATAGCTGAAATGTTCACTAGGGACAAGTCTCAACGAACCTTATGTGAGGAAAGATGTGGTTTTAGAACCTCATCCACCAGTTCGACTGTTGAAAGTTCAGGAAGGTAATGACCATGGATAAGTAAGAAAAGGATTATGACAAATCCAATCCAGAGGAGAACAGCAAGAAAAGGATTATGACAAATCCAATCCAAAGGAGAACGGCAAGTACAGTTAACAAGAGCCATAGATAGTTTGTTTCATAGATGAATAAAATAGTTAATTTCTAGCCAGTTCATCAGCTTACGTGCACTTGACAGTGGTGTTGCAGAAGAAGTAAATGAGTCGGTGAAAGAGTCACTGATGTCTAAAAAATATCCAAAAGCAGTTTGTGCAAAGACTGGAGCTGTGTGAGGAAGTGGAAAACTGGCGAAAGTCTCCTTTGGTGGTTCGTAGGAAACGATTCCATCAGTTTGAGTTGAATTTGAGTAGAATTGCTTGTTAATTTGGTTGTTTCTTGTCGCAGATGAAGATAGTGGTACTAATGAAAGATCATTTTCCACCCTCCAAGCTCGGGGAAGTGTCAGCTTCACTGTTCATTACTTGTAGAGAAACTTCCTGGTCTGTAGGGAGAAGGATTCGGGAACTACCCAGGATTCCTCTAGGTCTGCTGTGTAGGATCACCCACGTGGTTTAACTTTAACATTTTCAATGGAAACAAAGCTGTTTTCCTTTGAACCTGGCAGCGGTGGTAGAATAACAGTTCTGGTACTGTGTTCTCCTAGGACTGGACCAGTGCACGATATGAATGACCAAACTCCTTTTTCACAGCAATCTTTTCTCGCACTAGATCCCCAACTTTTGAAATTCAGCCAGTAGATTGTATTGGTGCATCCCTTATTCCTAAGGAGACGGCACAGGCAGATGTGTTTTCATCACAGAACTGTTGTAATTTCTGCAAGACAGTGACACATTAATTTATGCCAAAAGGTGCGTCTGCCTCCTCCGTATCAGAGTCATAAAGATCTGGAACATAAATTTGTGTTCCAAACTGCACCTCAACTGGGGTGAGCCCCCCACCAGGAACCTTCTGGGCAGATTATTAGGGTGCTCTCTGGACTCCATAAAGGTGATTAAGGCAACTACGACCTGTGCCTAGTGCTCTTGTTGTTAAGGAGTGCTTTAAGTCTTGGTTCTTCCATTCCAGTACACTGTTACTCTCAGGATGGTAGGATGCAAGAAACACACTTGGACCCCTAGCGAAGCTATGGTGTCCTTGAATGCCTACAAAAGCAAAAGCAGGGCTCTGGTCTGAGTGGAATGCCACAACTGCATATGTCCTGATAAAGACCCCCAAATCTTTAATAGCAGTTAGAGCGTCAGCTGATCGTTGTGACCTTACCCATAGAAACCTGGAGCACGAGTCGACAGTGACTAATATGTATTTGTATTAGATGTCAGAGGTCCAGGTACACCACAATGGTCTAGGTACTCACATTGTAGTGTTTTTTTTTTTTAAATAGGAAGAGGTGTCTACGGTGGGCATTTGATGGTGGATCCTTTTATTTGCTGACAGATGTCTCATCAAAGGACATTCCGTTTTGTCTTTTGTATAGACCTAGCCACCAGTAGAGTTTTTGTAGTAAAGAAATAGTAGCCACCACACCTGCATGAGCAAAAGCAACTCCCTCATGTGCCGCTTTTGTAAACTCAAATATTTGGTCTTGGTTGAGGATTACAAGATCACCCACGCCTGGTATTGTTACTAAGGCAGTACTCAGGCTAGTTATGCGGTAGGAATATGTAGCAGAATATGGCTTTGGAAATGGTGTGCCGTCAGCCGAAGCTTTAATAGCAGCCAATGTTTCATCATCTAACCTTGTTCGTGAACAAGTAAGTGCAGCAGCAGAAGCCGTAGCTACTGCTGACTTTGCTGCTTCATCAGCCAAGGAATTGCCTGCAACGTGTATTCCTACACGTTGATGTCCCAATGTATGAACTACATGGGCATTGGGTAGCGTTTCTTTCAGATCCGCTACTCCCCCCCACCCACAGTAACTTGTGTTTGATGGTGTTACCTTTTGAATCTCTAAATCCATTCTGGCTCCAGTAATGCAGATAATCATTGAAGGACTGTAGGCAGTGATATGAATCACAAACTAATAATGTTAGTTTGTCTGGATCCGTGTGTTCTAGTGCCATCACAAGAGACTTGAGCTCTGCTAGTTGTGCAGTCTCCTAAAGTCTGCTTGTAAGTATTTTGTGTAAGGAATTTTCCTCTTTCATGTAGGAACTCACAGCCGTGCAAGCAGCGGAGTATTGGTGTTTAGTGCTTATTTCTGGTTGGGCTGAACCGTCAGTGTAAATAATTGTGTGATATTGGTCACTAGGCAAAGTGTTTGCTGGTATTGGATATTCCAGTCTGTATTGGAGAAATTCTTGAGTTTGTAATTTTGGGTCAAAAATGAAATCTACATCAGTGGCTGTCAGACATTGCCCATTGGGTCCAGCGTGGATGTAATGCTTTTGCATTTGGAATGCTGCCCTTTGTGTCAGCCTCAAGGACTGGGATCGAAGACACAACAGTGATGCGTTTCCCCTGAGTCAGAGGTCTCTTTTTAATGACAGCCATTTGAACAGCAGTCAGAATCTTTTCTGCGCGAGCAAAGCGTTGTTCCGCTGTGGAATGCAAACGTGATTTGTATACTATAGACACAGTATCATCCTCATTAAATGTTACACAGGTTAAGCTAATGGCACCAGCAATTACTATGATGACCAAATGTGTTTTGTTGTCCCTTGTGTGTAAATGTTTTGCTGCAAGCATGTCTTGTTTGCAATGTGTGTGTGTTTGACTGTCCAATATTTGCTTGAATTGTTGGGGCATATTAAATCATATAGTAGTTTAATGCGTTGTGCATAATTTGGGATAAACGTTCTGCCAAAGTTTAAAAATCCCAACAAAGACTGTAGCTTTTTATAGTATTTGGTGGTTGCAGTAGTGCACATTTTTCCAGAAAGTGGGCAGCGAGGCTCTTTCCTAAATCTGGTAACTCGTAACCCATAAATTGGACACTGAGAAAGGCAATTTTTGTTTTCTTGAAATTGAATTTGTAGCCAAATTCGGCAAGTCCTGCAACGTGGGCCACCCGTTTTATATATTGAATGATATCATCATCCGTAGATGTCGTCTACATAGGACAACTCCTCAGGTTCAGTGTTGTGTAAAATGGACAGCCCAGGACTGCTCTTTTGCCCCTAAGGGGGTCTACAATTTTTTTTATGCGGCCTAAACTGCTACATGCTATAAGAGCTCTTCTTTCAGGTGATATATTTTGGCAGAAAAATCAGTTTGAAATATCCAACGTGGTTTTGTATTTTTTTAGCATTATATTGTTAATGAGTGCTATGTGCATTTTGGATAGCAAATGTGTCTGTATGACTGTTTAAATGTCTGTAGTCTAAGACTATTCTATATGAATGGTCCTGCTTAGCAATGGGAAATAAGGGGTTATTAATTGATGAGACACAGGGTTCAGTTACACCCTAGTATTCTAGCTGTGTCAGAATCTCTCTCACAGGTGCTTTAGCCTCATGCTTAATAAGATATTGAGGTTGAGGCTGTGGATGGGACCTAGTTGGTATTATGTGGTAGGGAGAATCTTTATCCCACACCGCATGGTTGTGATACAGCCCAGGGGCTTGTGCTAATGCCCAGGCAAATGTGTAAGTATCTCTTAACTCTACAGGAACCGGGGGTCAGAAAGAAGGTATTATATCTTTCACTCGTTGGATATTATGGACAAATTCTGGTGGCCAATCTTTTTCTGACATATTAAGTTTTCATAAATACTAGTTAGTTATCCCAATATATATCATCAGTTATGGGCTCAGTGTCTCTCTCTAATTGTATTTTCATTTTATACACCCTGTCGGGAGGGGAGTCGCACATGTCTGCAGTTTGGACTTTTAAAAAGTCATCAGTTGCTTTCACCTCCAGATGCTCTTGAAGATTCCGACGAACTATTGTGACCTCAGCTTTGCTGTCTAGCAGAGTCAATGCTCAGTTCCTGTTCGTCAGTAAAACTCTCATCTTGTGTGGTATTTCTTGCAGAAATACCTGCCACATTCTTTTTGAATTATGGTTTATGTTGTGGAAGTTTCTCTTCTTTTTTAGTTGAATCTTCTGATGAGCGTTGTGAATCTTTTTTTGCTTTGACGTATTCTGTTCATTGTTGTGACCACCCACCTCTCTCACTACATTTATCCAGTGAGTCCTGCAAGGAACGGGGTTAGCGTGTATCATAGTATTGATATCTATCAGGAATTTTTAAATTATCCTTATTTCTTAAGTTATAGCGTTTTTCAGAGGTCTCAGAATGTCTTTTTTAGGTGTTTGTTTTTGTTTATCCCAGCGTTTATTAGAACCCTCATCTGCTTGCTTGTTAGAATCCTTGTTAGATTTACCTTCTAACTGTGGTTTACTAGGTGTGGCTCCCAAACTATCCCAACCAATACTTGAATAGGTTTTGGCAATAATCTTAGGCAGCTCACATTCTTGATCATGTGGAGGAACATCCCAGAGCTTCTGGTGTACTCCCGGAGCTACTGCTTCTCCTTTAAGGTTAACTAATATTATTGAGAACACAGTAGCAAAATTATCCATTAATTGCATCCCCAAATCCAGGGCCGGGACAGCCCCGTATTCATCTTGAATTTGTTTTAACACTCCTGGAGGATTGGCTAGTGTTGATGTACGATGTGCGGTAGTGTTGAGTGCGGCAAACACCGTTCCCCAGGTGGAGCAGTTATCCACAAAAGGAACCAGCCCAAATGGCAAGCACATATTGAGAATTGTGTGTTTATCTTGGGGGTCCGTATGAGAAAACGCTACTTCCAGTGCATTTACGTTCTGAGCTAGCCTGGTCAATCGCGAGCAACCGGTAGCTCGCTGAAACCCCCGAGTAGCTTGCACTGTAGCATCTCAATTTCGTAGCTCATTAACATTTAAACATTTAGGCTTTTTTTTTTTTTTGGCGACATTGCCCACCCTCCAGCTGCCCAGATTGGCTTAGCTGAGCTTAGCTGGGGCCAGGCAGGCTGAAGAAAAGGACGTTGGTCCTCCCTGGCCCCATCTCTGTGCCACCTGCCTTTCACAGCCTAGCATCGCACTTTTCATCCTATGTGAGAGTGCCGGTGTGGAGTAGCAGGTTCGGCAGAGGGGAACATCTGGAGCAGGAAAGCGGTGCAAGCAGGATTGAACTGCTACCAGGCCCCACGCCACACTGCCTTGTTAAGCCTTCCACCAATCGGAGCAGCAGGTAACGTTTAAAGCAGCCCTTTGCTTCCCAGATAAGCTCCGCTCCCATAGTGAGCCCAGGTCCTGGCCCAATTATGTATAGGCAGGCGGCTTATTTCTAATCTGCTGTAAGCAGCATTGGGGCCAGTACCAGTATTTTATACTATTATTCAATATTCATATAAAATACTGGCCCCAGTGCTGCTGTTGCTTACAGGAGATCAAATGATACACGTTCCATGGATATATAAAAAAAAACTTTTTGTGGCCCTGGCACGTGGCGTGACAATAGTCATTATTTTCATGCTGCATGCCAGGGCCACAAAAAGTGTTTGTGGCCCTGGCTCTCTTGACAATAATTCATATAAAACCAGTTGGAGACCACTAACCTATACCAATAAACTTGCCTTACAGCAGAGTATGCTTAGAGGAGCATTCAGGTTGCACTTTCTGCAACACCACAGCACGCTGGAAGAACAGTTGATAGAACATGATTGACAGACAGCGCGTGTTCTGATTCAGTTTCACAATATATAAAAGTTTATAATGTTTATTCATTCGTTATGGTGCTTGACTGCTTTTACAACTGAAATTACTTCTTTTCCCAAGGTTGTTTGCCTGAATTGGATTGTCAGTTGGAGCAATGTGCTTCCTCTTTGCCTGAGCACCTCTTTGGTACGGACTTAAGATGGGTGCTGTAATAGCGGCCAGGCCTTACAGGTTATTTTTGGAACTATGTAGGGAGATGTAATTCACCAGTGTGTGGAGTGATGTATGAACACTGTGATATTAGTCTTGCCTTACAGGGCCTTTTTGGAGCAAGTTGGAAGAGCTGCTTTAATTCACCAACGATGCATTCTGGTGTGGCACAGAGCAGGTGGTGAGAAAGCATAAAGTCACTATGGGAGTAAGTGCCATTATTCTTAACTCGTGTTCGACCACCCTACTCCACTCTGCCTCATCCAGTATACAGACTTAACTGTAGCTTGATGTTCAAGATGGGCTCTTAATTTTAACTGGCAGTTCATATGCTGCTCATTAAATTGGAGATAAGTAGTATTGTAATGCAATGCAACATGACTTTACATATATGGCAGGTGGGTACCATCTTGACTTCACCTCACATTTGTATTGTCCTGTGTAAGGAAACTTATGTAATAGGTGAATGTAGTCCACTGGAATGACTGTAGCACAAAATGGTGGTTTCCTCCACAAGGTGAAGGGTTTTAACCTCCTTGGTGTTCTTCCTGGCGTCTGTGCCTAAGTCATCTTATATTATTAGGGAATCTGATTTTTTCTTCTGTGTTGGAGAGGTAAACTTTAGAAAATATGAAATGAATTTTAAGACAAGATTAACAAGAAAGGTTTATATAATATAGATATTTGCAAAATACGCAGAACATTGTTAGGCTAATCTTAGTCATACGTAGGCATCATGTCCCATTATTCAAAGATGTCTGATGTTTCTCTTTGTGTAGCTATAAGACTATTTCCTCCTTGTTGTTTAAATAATATATTGGAAGCTGTCCTAAATGGTAGAGAGAATGAGTACTACAGAGCACTTTAGAAAGTCTAACATTTTTTCATGTTTTTGTACTTTGATTAGGAACTTCACACCAATGAGAAAACCAAACTGATTACTCAACTGCGTGATGCAAAAAATTTGATTGAGCAGCTTGAGCAAGATAAGGTAAATGAAAAATGGAAGGAAAGTGATGAAAACTAAAACTAAATTGATACAACAAATATGTGTATGGTATGGCACAAAGGGGTGGTATCATGAGGAGCAAAGACAATGATGGCTCATGATCTCCCAGTACATATCCAGAATAAAAAAAAAGAAATATGCAACACAGAATGTCCTGGCAACTTTATTGGTAAAAACAGATCTCATTGTAGGGTTCCAGTAGAAACTGAGGCCTTGCATATCATTTGTGCACCTTCGGCAATTGGATTAATGGTTAAGACGTCCTTTGAAATGGTCAGAGTGCATTTTTTGACTCTGGATGCAGATCCAGATTTTTGCTACAAGATATTAGTTCTTAAAAAAATTGTTTCAACATGGGAGAGAGGGTAACTAAAGTACTATGTTTGGTTGTCTGAGTTTGCAGGTCTGATTGAGAGTGTATATTTTTAGATGATATCTTTGAGCTGAGGAGAGAGTGTTATTTTTGGGGTCTCTGGCAATATGAGCTGTGTTGGCTTTACAGAACAGTTGAAAAAGCAATCTAATTTGAGAAAGCTACAAGGTTCTAACATGGTGTTAACCTATTTGGTATTTAGTGAGCGCATGCTCTCTAAAGCTTCATGGCACTAAAGTAGAAAAAGGTCAAATAAAAATCTGCAAAAGAAAGTAATGCCAGTGCTATGAGGATATTAATGTCCGTGGAGCAGATGATTACGGCAGCTTAAGCAGATATGTTTTTAATGCTTTACGGAAGGGAAGCAATTGAGAAATGCCCAGAATATTGTTGCAGGTCTTGTTCCATTCTCTAGCTCTGTCACTGAAGGTCTTCCTGAGGGTTGCATGGATTCAAGGGTCAAATAGCTTCTAAATCACAGTCCTCTGGGTGGCCATATAAGGTGAAATTGGCTTTTAAATAGTATGCAGCTGTGTCATTATTAATATGACCTTAAAAGGGACTCAAGTTTGCACTGGTAACCAGTGTTTCTGGCGCAACATAGGTGAGATATTTTGAAACCTAGGACTGACCATTAGCAAATTAACTGCTGCTGCATTCTGAACTGCCTGTTTTAGTTTAAAAGACCTGTCTGTAATTCCTTGTCAGAAAGCGTTCCCATAGTCAAGATGTGATAAAGTCAGTGCCTAGACTATTAACATATGGTGGGTGCAAATTTTAATAACATGCCACCTGCTTTTCTAGAGATAGCGTACTGTTTATCTAGATATCCAAGTTGTGCACTAACTTGGCAGGATAGGGTCACAGGCTTATAGATGCGACCCAAACGACAGCATCAAGTTCGGCGATGTTATAAGTTGTATTGTTGGGCTGCGCTATACTGACCAAATGACTTTTGCTGGTGCCAATTAAATATGAGCCGCCTGTCATCCGTGTACATGTAAACATTCACCCCTGGTTTGCCTAGTAGCCCTGCCAGAAGTCTCATATAGATATTAAAAAGAAGCTGGGATAGAATGTATCCCTGGAGGACCCCACAAGGAGTAACTCTGGGCTGTGCTGTAAAAGACAACAGGAGCCCTGATAGTAAGAAAACATGGGAACCATTAAGCTGTTGGAGGGTCGCAGTCAATGTTCTTCAGTCTCTGTAACTTTATGACATCTTCAGTGCTGTCAGATGCCTGTGAGAGGTCCAAAGGCTACAAAGAAGCAGTATCCCCACTGTACACCAAAATCCATAGGTCAGAAAGAATAGAAAGACCACCAGTTTGATGCTATGACTGGGCCTGAATGCGACTTGAAAATGATGCAATAGTTTTTTCGTTGATAAATGCTGAGTTGTGGAGGGGACATTTAAGGATTTTTTTAAGCAAGGGGGCTCTGGGACCTTCCTGCTCCAAAGCAAAAGGTGAATAGCTCAGTGATCTCCTTACATGCTAGCTTACATGCAAAAATCTACATCATGATGGTTACTGGACAAAGACCTAATAGTGGTCCAGAAGATTTGACTTGGGAGAAAGCGTCTGATATCAGCTCACAAGAGAGTTCAGTGAAAGAGAAACTACTACTGTTGTTGGCAATAGACCCTTCCGTCCTTCCTAAGATATGTAGTTGGTCGGCATATCTATTTCTGCTGACTTGGCTTATTGTTTTTTTTTCTTATTCATTTGAGTTTTCTTTTGCCAGCTTTCAGTGTGGCATTCTGTCTCTGATCGGGTGCAAATTTGTTTCTGTTAGATGATTGTGTGAAGTGCTTTCAACAGCGATTTATTGAAATTGACAATACCTGATGATAGACAACTGCAGGTTTTAATTGTGGTTTTTGAGCTAATTACAATAATTTTGAGATTCCAATTTCAGATACCTACAAACAGGATGTTATATTCCTGCAGAAAACGGTCTTCTGGAGTTGCAGGGTTCTTCTAATGAAATGGCAAGATTGTTTCTCCACGTCGGAGGAATATGTTTGAAGATGGTTATGTTGCTGGTGTGCCCTGTAGAGTACCTTGTCGTTGATGAGCTTCCTGCTGCAAGAGTCAAAGCCCTGAGATTAGTTCTCTCATTGATGGTTGTTATATTTTTTTGATCCATATTTTGAAGTTGTCTAAAAACATTGAGGTTACTGCGGCTTAATTTGAGGGAGTAACATAATAACAGAGAAATTCTGTCCTAGAGTTGGAGGTGATAAATTTAAAACTGGATATTGTGTCATGGGTGGTAGTTCGTGTTTGATTATTGAGAGCTTTTGGATTCCAGTGCTGAAACAAACATGTTGGTACAAGGTATTCAAAGACACCTTGGGCAGAATTTCAATTCCTTTAGCCCACTATTCAGGTAGTTTTTCAGGATGATTTTATGTTGTGGTGGTATTGCCTATGCATTATGGCTAGTATTAGCCAGTATTTCCTTGATTACGCTGTTTTACCTGTTATTTAAATATGTGCTTCGCATTGATCCTGCCACCTAGTGGTTGGAATCAGAGACTGCTATTGTCGTGTGTGTGCTGCTTAATAGAAATATTGCATTGATGGGCATGCATTTTTGTTTTTTTGATCCATTTTGAGGATTGATCGGGTTGGGTTGACTCTTTTCTATGCCAGGTTGGACAGTCTGCCTGCATGGTGGACCTGTTTTGGAGTTGTGTTGGTATTTTGTTGTGGTGGCAAAGGCTGTTCATTTTCACGCTTATGTTGGTTGCCAGGAGGGGTGGTGAAAGTATTGATACTTCTCATGGATGGGGCAAATAGCTGGTTGGCCTCATCTATTCTATTCTGGTATGTCTTGATGTTTATGGATACCAGGCTGGGGTGTCAGCTGACGTTCCAGTGTTGACTGGAAGTTCTGCAGTGCCGGAACATCATGGCTCATGCTTCTATATTGAAGTCACTTACATAAGTTAGCAGATCTGTCACTTGTCTGCATCAGAACTGATAGTTAACTTGGTTTGTAGTTTCCTTTCAGTGCTGTTTTGGTCATTGACATCCCGTCCCAGCATAGCTAATGGTGTCCAGCATATCAGGTGAGTCTTTTCAATGCCTGGATAAATCACTGGTGTGAGCTGAATGTCAGCTGGGACGATTGTGTGTAACAGTGTCCTTTCCTCTGGATCTGCACGTCGCTGAACAAAAGGCCCACCTTCCGGCGTCACCAACTCAGAAAGCTATTATAGTACAGAGTTATGATGAAGCCAGTCGGGGGGGAAGGGAAATAGGGTGGGGAACAGCAGAGAGAGAGATCTGAAAAGTAAAGGTTAGAACAAATATGCATTTACTCATTCATAGAAATGTAACTCATTAATAGACTCTTGACTAAATGCATCTCCAAGATATCAGGTGGAGACCCCTTTTGAAATGAGGGCAAAGCCCCTTTCTTTGAAACATGGAACAAGAGTAAACTACGACTTCAGAATCATGAGATGGCAAGAACTTTAAACTATGATTATACTCAGAATATCAATCCTGTAACATCTATGTATTCACAACATAAACCTTTGATCATGACTTAGAAAATCTCAAATAATTAAATATGCTTTTCACATCTCAAGCTTTTCAAAGAACAATGAAAACTATGATTTGTTTATCTTCAGAAATACTTTCACATTCACAACAATAAAGGCCAAAAAGTTTTTACTCCTAGAACTTTAAACGCTTCGCTTAATAATACCAGCAAGCGCTTTTACGTGTCTTGCCTTAAAGCACTACGCTCATTATACTAAGGGGGTGCTTTTACTCAAGTGGCCTAAATCACTTTGATTGTTGTGCCAAGAACCTTTTACTCCTGTGAACTGAAGCACTTGAATTGCCGTGCCTAGAGCGCTTTACATCTGTGAACTGAAGCGCTTAAATTGCCGTGCCAAGAGCACTTTACATCTGTGAACTGAAGCGCTTGCATTGCCGTGCCAGGAGCGCTTTACATCTGTGAACTGAAGTGCTTGAATTGCCGTGCCAAGAGCGCTTTACATCTGTGAACTGAAGCGCTTGAATTGCCGTGCCAAGAGCGCTTTACATCTGTGAACTGAAGCTCTTGAATTGCCGTGCAAAGAGCATTTTACATCTGTGAACTGAAGCACTTGAATTGTCGTGCCAAGAGCGCTTTACATCTGTGAATTGAATCGCTTGAATTGCCGTGCAAAGAGCGCTTTACACCTGTGCTCTGAAATGCCTTTGATCGTTGCACCAAGGCTGCTGTACTCTAGAAACTGAAAACGCCTTGCTCGTTATGCTAAGGGGCGCTTTACCTTTTGGAAATAACGACTTCCTCCAAACTTGGATTCAGCAAGGCCTTACCGCTACGAGTACGACCTACTCGTTCTTGAATGCACCATAAAAACAAGGATACTTCGGTTGGATGACACTCTGTCATTCAGGAACTCTGCTTTTCTCGAGAGAAACCCCCATGAGGTCTGGCTGCATCGAAGTCTTCAAAATAGTGAGCAAAAGTGCTTGGGTGTGGCTGGGCTTTATAGGCCTGCCACACCCCAACATGGCTGCTGCCTCTAAAAACATGGGAATTGTAGTCCCTTCATAGAATAGCACTGATAAGTGCATCTTGTCCACCAATGTCCTGAACCTGCAGCTCTATGAGCTTTGCCACAGGGCAGACGACGCTGATGGTCACCTTTGGAACAAGAGGGGATGACAAGTGGTGCGCATAAAGCGCTGCAGAGTCGCGCAACGGAGTTTCGGGCGAGACCTGGACTGCGCATGGCCTTATTCCTGACATTGTGTTTGTTTTTTGGAGGAAGTGGCCTTTGGATGGGCGGAACAGAATTTGGGAGTGTAGGCTGTCTTGGGATCAGAGTTGATGGTTTGACGTAACACAGTTGGAGAAGGAGTGTGCAAGGAGTAAAAATGTTAATTTCTTTTTTGTGTTTTGGCTTGTGAGAATTGGCTCTGCTGATGTTTTTTGGAGAGATGCTAGAGAGGTAAGGAGAGCCAAGATGTTGCGGTTGATTTGTTAGACTTTTTAATATCATTGAGAGGAAGGAATGGTGAGAAGCAGTGGCTTAGGATAGTCGAGGGATGGTCAAGAGCAAGAGATACTGGCTTGTACTTTGAGGGATGTGCATGATAGCCAGGGCAAGATTGCAGGAGAGTTGAACAACGATAAGAGTTATTTAACTCTATTGTGCTTAAGAGGGTATGTAGAGGAGTATTCCGAAGCATCATGAAGGGGAGAGATTGATTTGATAGGGTATGGTTTGTTTTTGCTCTTTCCTGCTCCATTCCTTCCCAGGGTTGTATGTAGACATCGAGGAGAGGGCAGCCCGTATTGTCTGACCGCATTGTTTCAGCTTCTGCAACAAAGCAGAAATTTATGATTGGGTTCCAATCTTGACAGTGGATATGGTCAAATCACCTTGCTTAGTAGCCGAGAGCATTTTAACCTCTGCAGCCGTGTGGCACCTAATGACAAGTCTACCACCGTTGTACTCACGTAAGACTTCCCACTTGAACCTGACAGGTATACCTGACATGTTGAAGTGGCCTCTTTCACCGTTTTGGTGGAGGGTTATTGGGCCTGCACAACTACCACCTATGCCCTACATTGACTTTTCCACCATCTGGAACAATACGCTGTGTCAACATCGCGTCAGAATGTGTCCAGAGTAGTTAAGAGCTCTACTCACTTCCTACCACCTGAGTGGGCTGTCACAGAACACTGTGAGGTGCTCCTCATGTCGAATTCAGCTGAAAACTAATGGGTGCACCCAGCATAATGTGGCTTTGTACCAAAAGTGAGAGATTGAACCCAAATTAAAATACTTGACCAGATTTGTGATTTTAATTTTTTTTTTACAGCTAGAAGGCACAAGGGTAGGGATACATGAAAGAAAGAGGATTGCCACAGAGGGTGTGAGGCCCGCACCGAGTAGAGCATGCATGGCTCACACCCGTGTCTTGTTTCTTGCCCCTTCCCACCTTCAGTGTTGTTGCGTGCCCCTCCTGCCACCTCCCACCCTCCATATTGTTGCTTGCCCCCTTCCTCTCTTTACATTGTTGCTTTCTCCCTCCCGCCCCCAACTCTCCCTCTTGTTGCTTGCTCCACCTACTGTTTGTGTTGTTTTGCCCCCACACTTTCCTGCTGAAACTGAAAAATCACTATGATGTGGTGCAGCACTTTAAAAAAAACTTTCAGACATGCACCCATTTCCCCTGATTCTCCCCACCCCCCACATTCTCTTTACCATTACTTGCCTCCGCCCATCTGCTTTGACTAAAAAAGCAGCATTATGACATGGACGCTAATGGCCATGCCTTAGCACTTTTTTTTCTCCACACCCTCTATGCTGCTCACCCTTTTTCTGAGATACCTCTTGCCACACCCCCCTGCCAGCAATAAAAAAAAAGCCTTGGTTGTGTCATAGCACTTTTTTCTACCTTCAGTCATGCTGCACTGCTGTATAACATGACTAAAAAGTTTGACAAAACCAATAGCTCTTTTACAGGTGAGACCTATTGGTTTTGCCAATACTTGTTTTTTTATAAGTGATGCGTTTGGGACAGTCATTCCCTGATTGTACTGAGTTTCTTGTTTTTAACAAGAAAGCACTTGTATGGTTTACTGGGTATTTTTTTGTGAACCATCCTTATAAATGTGCACGCATTCCCCATGTAAAATAGTGACTTTACCATTAACTACTTGCAAATTATTTTATGTTCAGTATGTTGAAAAGTATTTTAGTAGGGATTGCAAGTTACAGTTCATGAAAATCCGGAAAAAGCACACCAGTCATTCATATGTTGTCTTATGTCCGTACTGTCACTCTTGTGCCCTTTGTCATGTCTCGCAGGTCCCATAATTCGTAATCCATATTTAATGAGCAAATGTATATGCAATACAATATTCCTTTCTCAAGTAACAACACATTAGGAGGTTATTCTGCTGCTTTAGTTGTAGGGTCAAAAATCTGCTTTAGCTACGTGTACCTGCATATTCTCCAAAAAGTGATTTAGTAAGAGAGTAAGTGCATTTTCTCCAGCATTGCATATTCTATTGAATCAAATGCTATTTGAGTACCCCCAACATCAACCTGGTAATCATTCAGTACATAACAAGGACCTTTAACCAAAACAACCTGGAACAGTTAGTTGAGCTCCTATTTACCCAAGCCCTCCTGTCCTGGAGTGATCCCTCCCTTTAGTGCCTCGCTTATTCAGATTCTGTGCATGTCCTGAAAAAACACGCAACACCAAGAGCAAGTCATTTGAGCAAGTTAGAGTGAGAAAGAGTGGCTGGGATGCATTTGAATCTATACGATTCTAAAAAAAAAAAAACATATAATAGAATCTATAAAAATGTATAGCAGCTTATGCAGTATCCTGAGGAATCAGCTTTACAGGTGATTAATGTATTCTTCTCCAGCACTAAATCTTTTATCGATTCATATGATATCTGAATGGAAACCTAAGCAGTCGGACGTCAAACACAGGTGAAGAGTTTGAGCATCATTGTAAATAGGTGCTTCAGCACCACTTGTCACAAAAAGCATCAGCACTTGAAGCTGCATCCAAGCAGTAGCGCTCTCAGAAAGTCTGTGATGACTTCAGGTGGCTGCTTTACAGTTGTCCAAAAGTAGTGTGTTGGCCATCGATGCTACTGTGGAAGCCTTCCTTCTTTTTGGGTGGGCAGTTATTCAATCAGGTAATTGTTAGTCATTTGGTAGAGAAGACTGATGCAGTCTACAAGCTGTTGGAATACGGTGGCTTTGGCTGCCTTCTGGTCTTGCTGGCCCAGTATGGAGGCCACAAACAGTTTAGTTGTAGATTTAGTGTCCTAGTTTTGTTAGTCTAGTAGCTAAATGCCCCTTTTCTCGCAAAGCATATGTAGCTATTTCCCTTAGATATTGGTGACGTGAAGAGCACCTACAAGGGACACCATCTGATTGAGATGAAACTCACTCATCCTTTGGAAAGCTCTTTTCTCCAGTAAGAAACTAAAACTCCTTAGCCACTGTTGTTTAACCAGTGGAACCAACAACAGCAGACCTTTGAAGAAGGGAAGTATTTCTGGTTGAGCAAGCAAGGTACATTCTTGAGGCCTTTTCAGTAGCTTGAGATTACTTTGCCAAGTACATTGTTAAGGATGCATGTTGCAGTCCAGGATTTGCCAAGCACATAGGTAATACTAACAGTGTAGGTGGTAAGAACTGCAGCTGATGTTGTCCCATCTCAGAATGTCATGCACAGAACCTCTTTTGTTTCTAATCATATTGTTGGTACAGCACACCCTGGCGTGACCTGCACCTTCTTGTAGGCACGTATTATACCTAGCACTGATTTTTTTTTTAAATCAACAACCAAAACAAAATCTGCTGAACAGAGTAAACTCATATGTGCCTCTGCAAGTAGATATGTATAGAAGGCTTGCAAAGCCTGTGTTTATCTTGGATTTTAATCATTCCCACACAATAGCTATTTCACCATTTCAGCATTACTGTAGATCAGCGTGCAAGCGTGCCCCTATCTCCACAGAAGACACCCGGAAACCTGCGAACTCCATCCAGTCAGGGGCACCCTCAGACCCGTGCCCACATCACATTTTCTACCTGGCTATTGCCACCATCGCACCAGAGCTCTGACGGACTATCAACCTTTCCATCGAAAAACAGCCACCTTCCCATCCAACTGGAAGCACACAGTGATCAACCCACTCCTAAAGAAACCCTCCGCTGACCCAAGGGATGTGAAGAATTACAGACCCATCTCTCTGCTCCCCTTCCCAGCCAAGATAACTGAAAAGGCCATCAACGTGCAACTCAAGGAGTTCCTCAAAGCAAACCAGATCCTACATCCCTTCTAGTCCGGATTCAGGAGCAACAACAGCACCGAAACAGTCCTCATCGCAGCCACCGACGACATCCGTGCCATACTGGACCATGGAGACATGGCTGCCCTCACCCTTCAGGTTCCATGACTCCGGCATCTGTGTTAAAGCACTGAAATGGATTTGATCCTTCATCACCATCAGAACCCAGAGTGTCAGACTCCTGCCGTTCACCTCGGCACCCAAAGAAACTTGCTGTGGAGTACCCCAGGGATCCTCACTAAGCCTGACCCTCTTCAACATCTACATGACCTGCTTGCTAAAATTGTCGCAGCACAGCCTAAACATCATATCCTTCACCGACGATACCCAACTGATCCTCTCCTTGACCGACGTCCTATCAACAGCCAAGAGAAATTTCCATGACGGAATGAGAGCAGTCGCCTCCTGGATGGAAACCAGCTGCCTCAAACTCAACTCGGACAAGACACAGATCCTCATAATTGGCTCCAACCCCTCCGCCTGGGACGACTCCTGGTTGTCAACTGCCCTAGGAAATGCCCCCACCGACCACGCATGCAGCCGGGACATCATCTTGGACTCCACGGTCTCCATGACACACTGTCTCATCGTCTTGCTTCCACACCCTGTGCCTACTTAGGAAGATTTTCAACTGGATCCCCACCGAGACAAGAAGGACGGTGACCCACGCGCTTGTCAGCTGCAAACTAGACTATGGCAACTCACTTTACGCCCGCATCATACAGAAGCTTCAAACAAGACTACAAAGAATCCAGAACGCAGTAGCCAGACTCATCCTGGACATCCCATGCCACAGCCACATCACTGCCAACCTCAGAGACCTGCACTGGCTCCTGATTGACAAATGCATCACCTACAAGCTACTGATGCACACCTACAAGGCACTGCACAACATAGGACTGGCGTACCTTAACCACCGCCTGACCTTCTACACCCTCACCAGGCAACTCTGATCCTCCCAACTCGCCCTCGCTACCATCCCCAGAATCGGGGTGACCACAGCTGGAGACAGATCCTTGTCTTATCTCGCAGCCCGGGCACGGAACATGCTCCCACTCAACTTCAGGCAGGCAACCTCGCTGAAGCAGTTCAGGAAGGATCTCAAGACCTGGCTTTTTGAGTGAGCAGCATGCCCGCAATAGCACCTTGAGATCCTACAGGTGATAAGTCGCGCTTTGCAAGTGATTGATTGAATGCCTCATTTATTAGCTGCATACCAGGAAGATAGTAGACTGACGGTAGTCTACAAATATTTGTCTTGAAAGAAATGTTGCCTTGCCTGCAGTTGGAATCTGGAGGCTTCCCTTGGCAATGCCCACCTGTTTCTTCCTTCCTGAATGTAATTAAAGAGCTTGCTTATCCCTATTCCTTTCAGGTCATTTAAAAATAAACAACAAGAACTGGAATTCTCTGCTTGGTTTCCAAACCTTATTTGAAAAGTTTACATGTGATTTCATACACAGCATTTTAACACTACTGGGCATTCTATTGCCAGCCTGTTATACTTGGGGCTCTGAAAGACCTGTTGAAGGGCAGATCTCTCTAATGACATAAGAACAGAGGGGCGTGTTCTGAGTGCCTTTAGTTCCCTGAACGTATTGATAGTGAACAGTATCTCTTTACGTAGTCTGACCAGGGAACAAGTGCTGATGTGGTGTTACAAGCATCGAAACACTAAAGTTGTGTGTGTGTGGGGGGGGTGTTTGTGTAACTGGAGGGGACTGGACTATTGTGTCCAGCACACAAGGCGCTAATTAAGCACGTCTTTATCAGATTGAGAGGAGTGTAGGAAGTGGCTGTGTCTTTAGGAGGGAGTTCCCTTTACGGACTAGGTGGTCTCACACACATTATAGTGTCATGCTTCATCATTTGAACACCTAGCCCCACCCAGGTAAGATGATACTACCTGGGAGGACTCAACCTTGTTGTTAAAAGAAGTGCTGTGGGATTTCTGAGATTAAATCTGACTGGATATTACAGAGATCCAGATAAGAAATGAAATAAAATCACCTTACAAATCACCTATTTCAAGTAGAAGTAGTTTAATAAAGGTGTTTGTAGGTAAGAGTAAAGTTGAGAATGATGACTCATAGAGTCTAAAAATGAGGAACCAACATGTTTCTGCCCACACAATGAGCTGGAAGGTCTGGGACATTCATCAGGGTCAGGGATCCCTATCAGCAAAGGGGCATGGAAGCATGCCTAGAAAATAAGCTGAGTAAATGAATGGCCTACCTGAACATTTTGTTCTATGGGTGGCCTAAGGGGAAAATAAAAGACATTGGTGAA
Source organism: Pleurodeles waltl (assembly GCF_031143425.1). NCBI lineage: Eukaryota > Metazoa > Chordata > Amphibia > Caudata > Salamandridae > Pleurodeles > Pleurodeles waltl. Next base: position 569,614,125 of record NC_090438.1, read on the forward strand.
TTGGAAGTGCCACTACAATCAAAAACACTGCACACAAAGGTGACAAAAATCATGCTGTGAATGTCACACACACACACACACTCTCATGCAATAGAGCAGCAGGCAGGGGAGCCCAATTAGGTGGACTTGCCCTGCGAGATAAGGCGAATTGCCTCTGGCCTGGGAAGTAACGGAGTGGGGGGGGTACCCCTTGTAGTCACACTCTGTTAGAGAAGACAAGCACAAAGACTAAAAAGGCAAAAACTAGAAGTAGGTCATGGCAGTCAAGGAATAATCAAAGGAGATAAAAAGGGCTCATGTACATCACACAAGTATAAGACAGAAATATATGTTCTCAGGGGAAATATGAGGGTGTCACATAGAGTACAGTAGGCTTAAACGTCCGAGAATTGATGGTGGTGAAATCTTGTTGCAAAGAACATAGTTATAACGTGACCAAATTCAATGGGGGCCCCTCTGGTCAAGGTGAAAGAGTTCGCAAGACTTACCACTCCAAAGGTTTACCCGGTATAAGCACCTACAATCCGTCACCCAGCTGCTCGAATGGTGCTATGAGCGAGCGCTGGGGTTTTAAAGGTATGTCTGGTGCTAATTGGCACATCGTTAATTTTTTAATGAGGTGCAGCTGAAGCCGTTCTTTCACGGCTGCAGCTGAGCAGCGCGGCTCCGGGTGGGGTCTCGCAGAAGCAAGAGCCGTTCTGTGGATGACAAGTACATCCCCAATAAGATCCAAGCTAATAGTTACATTTATAACTATTACAATCAATACAAGCATTAGCTACATAGGCTTTATAGGCATGGCAACAGGAATAGCCTACAATGAGGAGGAACTCCAGGCCATCCTCTCTGCACCATCCCTACTAGGAGATTCCTCACTAACCAAGACAATAGCACAAATGGGAGACTGGGACACCTTGATAGAACTGAAGAGAACACAGATAAAAACAATCCTTCACGGTGTATCTGTGTAACAACGCAGCTCTGAATTGACTTCTCGTGACTACTGAACCCCGTATCTTTTTAGAAGATAAGGAATTCAGAAACATTTGGTCACTGATAGCCTGGAAATGCACACGAGATTGGCTTATCTTGATTATAAAAACAGCAACCAGGCTTTCGGAGGCCTTCGTAATAGAAATAAAGGCAGCAGAGAACAATCTTAAAATGGGTCTGACAACGACATCTTTCAAAAAGAAATTAGAAGAAACTAACAAAACCATCAATGAATTTAAAAAGTATCTAACTCATTGTAAAAATCTTCCTTACCATCTGACACCTCCTCGGGGGGTATACGAGCTCTGATTCAGAGACAGACCCCAGTCAATCCGCACGCCCGAGGTGGGGACGACGGGGCACTCCTAGGAAAAGATGGTTCCCACCACATGCAGTCTCCCAGGCTCCCCAGGTAAATATGCCTCCCTGGGGATGGCCCTCTCACTATGGGCCTCCCAATCAATTCCAACCCCCACTCTACCCGGCACCACCGGTATCCTGGGCCTACCCTAATGTGCCTTTTTTAGGAAGAGGTCCAGGAAGGATGAGGGGAAAGAGAAAGGGAGTAAGCTGGAAACCAAGAGAGGAACAATCAGACAGCGAGACACCCAGTACGAGCAAAATATAACAGTTAGAACAACCACAGTGATTACCCTGAGTCAAAAGACATTGAACTAAAAGCTCTAGAGAAGGGCCTAGGCTTTGTTCCTACACCAAAACTTGATATCTTCAAGCTGAGAATCGAAATAGCTGAATTCTTCCGGAAGATAAGACTTAAGACTTTTTTTCTAGACCATCCTGTATCTAATACAGGACTGTGACTAAAATCAAAATTTACTCCCCCAAGTCAACAAATGCCGCCGGAAGTGCTGGCTTTCGAAAAATGAGTAAGCCACAAAATAGATACCTCACGACAGAATCACACTGAGGTTTTCCACAATATCAGTAAGCAAGAAAAAGCAGCCCTGCTAAACCTCACTAACGACACCTCGATAACTATCAAACCAGCAGACAAGGGAGGTGCCATAGTAATTGTGCCAACAGCCATGTACGATAAAGAATGCCTACGTCTACTAGAGAATACCTGGCACTATAAGAAACTGCCTAGAGACCCAACACCAGAAATTAAAGAAGAAATAGCCTTCTTAGTAGGTAAGGGCTTGGACAATGGATGGATCACCAAGCATGAGGCAGCTTTTTTGAATCAAGTAAATCCCAAAACAGCTTACTTTTACATTCTACCAAAAATACATAAGAATAAGCACCCACCTCCAGGGATTCATATAGTATCCAGAATTGGATCCATCCTGGAAACCTCTCTCGCAATTTTGATATTGTTTTTTGTAACCATTTGTAAGACAAATACCAACATATCTTAAAGACACGAAAGATGTTCTTGTCTTACTAGATGGTTTAGAATTTGACAAAGAAAGTGAACATCTGATAACTCTAGACGTCGAGTCCCTTTATTCAAACATCCCACAGGAAGCTACCATTGAAGTTATCAGCACGCTGTTGAATAATAGTGTATGGGACTCTAACACCTCCAGAATTTGCCCTAGATCTTGCACATACAGCACTTACAACAAACTTTTTCGAATTAAAAAAAAGCTTCTCCCTCCAGGTGCAAGGTACCTCGATGGGAAGTACCTTTGCCCCAAGTCTAGCCTGTTTGTACGTAGATCACTTCGAGAGAGAATCCGTTCTGACTGAAGAAAACCCATATTATAACAATATTAAGATATGGAAGCGTTACATTGATGACATTTTCCTGATTTGGAAAGGAACAAAAGATGAAGCAACCACCATTGTGACCTGGCTTAACGCCTTATATCCTTTTCTGAAATTTACATCAACCATAGGCAACCCAGAAATTTCCTTTCTTGACCTTCTCATCACGGAAAAAGATGGCTTCCTGAAGACAGAAGTCTATTAAAAACCAACTGACAGGAATAGTCTGTTACAATTCCAAAGTTTCCATCCACGCTAACTAAAGGAGAACTTACCAGTAGGCCAATTCTTACGCCTACGACGTAACTGTACAGAAATAACAGATTACAACAAACATGCCAAAAAACTCACCAATAAACTACGGGCCAAATGATACCCCGCACATCTTACGAGAAGAGCCGAAAAGCAAGCTCGCTCAAGTAACAGGGATACGCTGTTGCTACCCACTGCAAGGACCGACAACAATGACAATATAATCTGTGTGACAACTTTTAATCCTGTATCTAACACAGTAAAAAAGATAATTAAAGAGGATTAGAAAATCCTAACCACAGGTGACCTCCCGTTCCAGCCCTCCCTCAATGCTTTCAAGAAAGCTAAAAGGATTCGCAATATGATCATCCAAACCCGACCACAGGATAAGCCCCCAAGCAGCAGACAAGGGGCCTTGTGGGACTTACCACCACCGAAAGGCTATTTCCCATGTGAAAATTCTGGTTTAATGTAGACTATACTGTAGAATTTGATGGGGGTGACCCTGAAGGTAGATCCGGGTCTGCAGACACCCTGGGAGTTGATGAACCTCACTAATTGTAACAGAAAACATTTTATTTACATGATAAAATGCCCGTGTGGGCTCATGTACATTGGTATGACTACTTGCATCTGTGAACACCGCAGTACTATCAGATGCAAATGAGACGCCTCTCGGCTGACCGAACACTACATTACCAACAATCACAGTCCCAACGACATGGAGTGGTGTGTCATCGATACACTAAACCACCAAACCATGAACTTGAAGCAGAAACTTCTGTTTTATGAACAGAGATGGGTATTGAGGCTGCATACCGACACCATGGGACTGAACGATAATATTCAATGGTCAACCCTGGGATAATTTGAGGACTCCTACCCTGCTTGTTACTCTCATGTTCTACCTTCACTCTTCCCCTCCCTTCATTCTGTACTTTTTCCTTTTCTCTTCTTCCCTTCCCCCCTTTTTTTTTTCTTTCTCCTTTTTTTCTTTTTGTTTCTTCTTCCTTTTTTCTTTTTTATTCTTTCCTTCTTCTTTTTTCCCCCACTCCCCACCTTTTTCCCACCCCACACCCAAACCCACCCCACAACCCCCCTCTTTTTCTTTCCCTTTCTTCTTCCCCCAAACCCCCTGCTGTCTCTCTCCTCTTTTTCTCTTTTTTTCTTTTCCCCGTTATAACTGCGTTCTTTGCAACAAGATTTCACCACCTTCAATTCTCTGACGTTTAAGCCTACTGTACTCTGTGACACCCTCATATTTCCCCTGAGAATATATATTTCTGTCTTATACTTGTGTGATGTACATGAACCCTTTTTATCTCTTTTGATTATTCCTTGACTGCCATGACCTACTTCTAGTTTTTGCCTTTTTAGTCTTTGTGCTTGTCTTCTCTAACAGAGTGTGACTATAGGGGGTACCCCCCCTCTGTTACTTCCCAGACCAGAGGCACTTCGCCTTGTCTTGCAGGGTAAGTCCACCTAATTGGGCTCCGCTACCTGCTGCTCTATTGCATGAGAGTGTGTGTGTGACATTCACAGCATGTTTTTTGTCACCTTTGTGTGCAGTGTTCATTTTTGATTGTAGTGGCACTTCCAATTCACCACTATCTTTTATTTTACCCTTAGGCCACCCATAGAACAAAATGTTGAGGTAGGCCATCCATTTACTCACCTTATTTTCTAGGCATGCTTCCATGCCCCTTTGCTGCTAGTGATTCCTGACCCTGACGGATGCCCCAGACCTTCCAGCTCACTGTGTGGGCAGAAACATGTTGGTCCCTCATTTTTAGACTCAGAGTCATCATTCTCAACTGAGTCCTTACCCTAGTTTTTTACTCTTACCTACAAACACCTTTATTAAACTACTTCTACTTGAAATAGGTGATTTGTAAGGTAATTTTATTTCATTTCTTATCTGGATCCCTGTAATATCCAGTCAGATTTAATCTCAGAAATCCCACAGCACTTCTTTTAACAACAAGGTTGAGTCCGCCCAGGTAGTATCTTACCTGGGTGGGGCTAGGTGGTCAAATGATGAAGCATGACACTATAATGTGTGTGAGACCACCTAGTCTGTAAAGGTAACTCCCTCCTAAAGAGACAGTCACTTCCTACACTCCCCTCAATCTGATAAAGACGTGCTTAATTAGCGCCTTGTGTGCTGGACACAATAGTCCAGTCCCCTCCAGTTACACAATAAACCCTCCCCCCCCCCCACACCTTTAGTGTTTCGATGGTTCTGTAATCCATTCGGGAGCAAGTGTGGGAGTGAACCACTCCCGATACTCTCTTTTTGTGTTTTAAGTGTTACAAGCATCCCATTGTTAGAGCTGCCGCCTAGTCCTACAGATAGGATGTCATGCTTGGCTGCAGTTATGGACAGGATGGTTTTGATCAGATTTGTGTAATAGCTCTGAATTTCACCCATTGTGTGCTTTCATTAAGGGCATGGTTATTGCGGAGACCAAAAGACAAATGCATGAAACACTAGAAATGAAAGAAGAAGAAGTTACTCAGCTTCGTGTTCGACTCAAGCAGTTGACTACACAGTGTGATGAGCTCCGTGAGCAAAAAGAAAAGTCTGAAAAGGCGGGTAAGAGTCTTGTTACATGTCTCACATTGTGTTAAAGGCACTGCTTAAGTGTTACAAAGATAAACAGCTGAGCAATTGAGCAATATTAGACTAATACATTTTGTTCCTTTAGCACACTAGACTTGACTTGCTGTTCTTTTTGGACACAATTTTTTTTTAAAAAATAGATTACAGTAGAATTGGCACAGTGGCATAAAGTAATTTGGTTGTGTCCTCCTGCAAACTTTGGAGTGAAAGAGCTACAGACTTACTTAGGATCTCTGCTTTAAGATAGACAAACCTTTTGAGCCCAATTGAGTTCCCCTCAGGCTATCCAGGTCTCTATACTATGAACACAGCTGATAATGTAATTGTAGTCCTGCTTGTTTTATTTTACTTGTTTAGGGTAACAACATTCAAGTGTTTCTGTGTATCAGTGATGGCACCAAGATCACTTAAAACCTTAATATTTTACCTATATCGAGGGTCTTTCAACAACTTGCTGATAATGTTTATTTATGCCTCCTGGCACAGTTATTCACAATTTATAGCTCAGCATTGCACTTGGTGACCAGGTCATATTGTATTTCAGGAAGATGATCTTTCCCTTTCTTGTGATACTTTCAATAGACTGTGCAGGTCTTTCTCTGGACTGGAGAGGAGGACTGACAGTGACGGTATGCTGCACTTCCTATACAGCAGGCCGGACTGTTACGGCTGGCAGGAGCCGTGAGTGTTCCCGGCTTTCTCACCTCTTTCACAGGAGTTCAGATGTGGTGGCAGACATCATTGCACTGTGACGAAAGCTGGTGACTGTGGATCACCGGGCCCAAGGTGCACAGCCAGCTAGTGGGCCAGTGGGCCAATGAAATACCAGTAACATGTAGTCATCACTTAATTGCACACCAGACCCATACACGTGGCGGGGGTCCTTTCTTGTAATTGAAAAGTTGGAGTGCACTTTATACTCCGCACAGAAGGCTCAGTTAGTTTATCATCCAATCAAGTGAATAAATCTCCATATTCTTTGCTTTGTGATGTTATAAATGAAAGCCCATTTTTACTGAGACTATTATGGGCCCTGTGCCTCCTGATCTCCGGTCTCAGTTATCATACTGTTCTTGAAAGAAATCCACATTACAACCAACTTTGAAACATCCTTGATGACGCAGCACACTAATTGTTATGAGCTGAAATGAATTGCTTTTGTACATTTTGATCATATGTGTGCTTTGAGATACATACCTGAAAGATGGTTGTTGTAGGGATATGACCTGCTCACCTCTATGTGATTTCTCCACAGTGGGTCACTGAGCACCCTATTTTATGTGTTCTTCTTCTTTATATGTACAGACCAGGGGGACTGGGAGGGATGGGGCTTAGGCATTTCCCTTGACTTCCCACTGTACTAGCAATTGAAACATGACCTGCTGAATGCATCTGATGCTGTCTTCATCCATGCCCAATAAAAGTGGGTGACAAGCCTGACAAAGGTGTTGTCCTTGCCCAGATGCCCTGCCATGGGCTCGATCCAGTAGGAATGCTTTATAATACTGGGGGACCACCAACACATGAGTTGGCTCAGGAACCGTAGGCTCGGGATATGCAATGTCATTCTCCCAATACATAAGATGATCTCAGGTGTCCTTAGCCTCCCGGGCCTCAGCTTACTGCTGCAAGCCTTCAAGAGTTGGACTCTTCCTCTGAGCTTTGCAGCACTCCATCTTGGTGGGCCCACCCTCAACGTGCATCTAGCCAGCTGAAGCACACATCCCAGGGCTGCAATGTCCTCCCCTGTAGGCTCCAGGATGTTGCTCTCAGGCTCAGCCTGCTCCAAGCCCATGGGGGTTTCAGGGCTGGGTTTTCCATGCTCCTTGCCCTTCCTCCTCTTGCCAACTAACTGGGCAGGTTTTCCAGGTCTCCTTGACTACCCTGTAGCGTTTGGACTTTGTGATGAGGCACACCCACTCAGGCAACCCTAACATCTCCTGGTGGGACCTGAGCTCCACTTCTTCCTAGATGGTATGCTCCAAGTCATTCCCTAGCATACAATCAACAGGCATGGCAGGGGTCACAGCTACTTTAGGAGAACCTGATATCCCACCTGACACCTCCTCCCCCCCCAAAGGGAACCGCAGCTACTGGGTAGTGACTCTCACATTTGTTTGCTGCCATAACCTGTTAGAATGTATTCGGGATTACCTGCTCTGAGAACATCAAATTATACCTCTTTACAGTAGTCATCCTGGCACCTGTGTCCTTCAAAGCCTTCACCTTCTGCCCATTGATGGTGACCCACTGCTTTTACTTGGATGTTAGCAGGCATGTGGGCTTTGGGCCCCATCTCTTAGTTGCCCAAGGACACTAAGGCAACCTCTGCTCTTTCACTGGACCACATCTGTAGTACTGATAGCACTGAAGACAAACTTCCTTGTCTTCTTAACCACAAACCCTTTCTTTTTTGGTCAGATTGGGGCTCGGTATGCCCCCCCTTGATACTGTTTGGGGGGGCCTTTTGAGATAGCCTTACTTCACTTTTTCTTTGCTCTCTTTTGTCTGTTTGGAACCCTGGCCACCCTTTTTGTGAATACTGTTCCTGAGCCAGTGGTCTGCCTCCTTAGCAATCTCACTTGGGTCAGAGAACTTACTATCAACAAGGTTTCGACCCACCTCTGTAAAACAGCAGCTGAACATGTGTTCCCTCGCAAACAAATTTTGCAGCACCTTGTCGCCATCCACCATACTGCCCTTCACCCAACCATCCAGTGCCTTGCATAGGTAGTCCACAAAATCCACCCAGGTCTTTTGGGGCAACTTCTGGATGTCCCTAAATATCTGCCTATACTTCTCTGGAGTGATAGCATACCCTTGTGTCCCTCATGAGTGGATATCTCATCCTGTCTCCATCTGTAGTGCCAACAGTGCATCCCTCCCTTCATTGGGAATGTGCCTCCAGAACACCACTCCACAATCTTCCTCATTAGACCCTGTTCATCTCTAAGGCAACCTCATTGGCCTAAAACCCTTGTCAGTTTCATCTCCCACAAAAATGTTATGCACCAGGTCCCTGGGGACAGGGACACTTGTCTCCATTGGGCACTGGGGTATCGCTGCCACCTTTATTGCTGGACTGTGAGAGTTGCTTGGCTTTGAGGTCCAGCTCTTGTTTACTAAGTCCATGAGCCAGCAGAATTTTCTTTTCCTCCAAGACCAATTTCTTCTTCTCGAAGGACTTGGGGCAGCAGCCTCCTCCTTGGCTGTCTTCTTTTTTGCTGCTGCTTCCTCCTTCTTGAGGCTGGCCAGTTGTAGCCTGAACTCCCCCTCACCCTTCATGTCTTCCAGCTCCTCAGGGGACAGGTTCTGGGAGGACACACTGCACCCTGCCCTAGCAGGGCTCTATTCATGCAAACAAGTTGTCCTCCTCAGGTTGCTGCAGCTCAAAGCCTGTGACAAGGCTGCCTCCTCCTCTAAATCCACATTCTCCTTCTCAGGACCATACTCCTTCTGCTCTTCCAGGGAGGGCTGCATCCATTTGACTTCCTCAAAAGCTCTGAGGGCGCCCCCCTTTATGGCCTTCTTCCCCAAATCTAGCCCCCTTCCTTGCAGATCTTCTGCAGCTCTGCCCTGCTGAGGTTATCCATGATGATCAGCTAATTTCCACTCTGAGCAAAAAGTAAGTGAGGGAACTTAAATTTGGAAAAAGGTCAAAATAACCAAATCAAGAACTAAGGAAAGTTAAAACAAAAAAATCAAATTTAATGTCAGATTATTTCTGAGTGACACTTAGCAAATTCAGCTACTGGATCCCATCACTGATCACTAATGTAGAACATTTGGTTTTTGATTCAGGAAGGTGAGAATCCTACACAAGCAACAAACACAATCCTTGTCAGGGTAACCCACAAAAGTTACTAAATTATCTTGTGCTTAACCCTAGAGTAGCTTGGCACAAAAGCGTTCAGGCTTATCTTAGAAGCAGCTTTTTAAGTATGTATGCAGCACAGAGCAATAAAGTGAAGACACAACACAAGATAAATCCCATACACATTTAGAAAATAAGAACCATTGTAATAAATAAAATGACACTAAAACAAATGCAATCCAATCAGTGGAACCAAAGTTATGCATTTTTAAAGTTTTTAATGAGAAATGGTGGCTAATAGCTCGAAGCGCCAACCATGAACTTCTAGTAGTGCGAGACTGGGGTAAAGTCAAAAGTTATGGCCAACCAAGATGGAGCACAGTTCGGATACACAAGGTAAATTGGGCCCGGTCTCAGCTTACCTTTGAACATAAGAAAAAATTGGTCCCAGTCTTGGATTAGATTCAGACTTAAAAAAGAAATTTTTAGAAAAAGTTCCTGAGAAGGTGAAGTTCAGTGGGGTAAAGCAGCCAGTGGTGTCTGAGGAGGAGGCATCGTTGTCAGGAATCTGCTTAACGAAGTCACAGTGAAGGTTTCTGCTTTCAGACTTTGTCACTTTTTTGGAAGTAGAAAATCTCCAGTGGGATGAAGGCGCAGGCTGTAGCTGACGAGGGCTCCATAAGGCCGAATACCCTTACTGAGATGAGCCACTGAACAGGATTTGCTGCTGTAGGGAAGAACGTAGCTGGAGCTACCGCAAAGTCAGACTGACTGGCAATGCACTTTAAGCAGATCAGCAAGCATGTATGTCCCAATCACCTGTTGATTCTTAGGCCACTTTTGGTGAAACATTTTTCTAAGTCCCAGGTTAATTTTTTTGTTGTTTGGGCACCTTAAGCACACTTCCAAGGGTCCAAGACTGATGGGAAACCACTTGGAGGGTAGGACTCACTTCAGAAGGATCTAGATACAGGGAAAGGTTGTTGGGACCTCTTGTGTCCCTGTACCTTGAAGCAGGAGCCCACCTAACTATCCCTTGGAGTAATTCTGGTAGTCCTGGGTTCAAGCAGCAAGGCAGCCCTCAAGCAGAAAAGCTGTCCTGTAAGGGTGCAAGGCAGGCTCCAAGCAGCAGGGCAGACCTCTGAAATACAAGGCAAGTCCTTCTGGGGGTCCTCTGCAGGTCCAGGAGTGAACTGAAGTGTTGCCTTGCTGGTCCATTATTAGTACCTGGTGTCATCCTTTGAAGTGGGAGGAAATTCTAGGCACCAACGCCCCACAATCTTATCTAAGAGGCAAGTTCTAGAAACTTCCTACCTTCCCAGCCCAAGCTCCAAGTAATTTAGAATGACAATCAATCAATCATTAGGTATTTGCAAAGTACAGCACCTCACTCTGCAAGCTTGTAGCCTCTCGTCAAAGAACCATGTATTTAGCTGCCTCCTGAAGTTGAGGAGGGTGTGAGTGGTACGCAGGTGAGGTGGTGGGGGCATTCCAGATTCTTTGCGGCAAACACTTTGGACTTGAACGAGGGTGCGGGTGGTAGAATCGAGCTCTCTGGTGGGCCGGTGGAAGGAGAGTCTGTGGTTGATGCAATTGGGGACGATGTTGTGGAAGGCTTTGTATGCGAGGGTGAGAACCTTGGATTTGTACCTCTTGTCAACCGGCAGCCAATGGAGACTGCTGAGGTGGGGGTGATGCAGGTCCACCTGGGAAAGTCCAAGATCCATTTGAGGGTGATGCTTCACATCCCAACATGGTGGAGTCTGGAGGGTGAGGGTGTCGTGGGAGACAGTCTAGAACGCGGCAGAGAAGTCGAGGAGGATCAGGGCAGCCCTCTCTCCGCAGTCGAGGAAGGACCTGAAGTTGTCCATTGCAGCGATTAGGGCGGTCTCTGTGCTTTGGTTGGTGTAGAAACCGCATTCGGAGGTGTCCAGTAGATTGTCTTTCCAGATGTTCGGAGAGCTGTTGGTTAATTTCTCTTTCCAGAACCTTAGCTGGAAAGGGGAGCTGTGACATAGGGTAGTAATTTTTGAGTTTGCTGGGAGTGGCATGATCTCTGCTTGCTTCCATGCTTCGGGATGGTGGTAGTCCTGTTGGAAGAGTTCAGGATGAGAGCGATAATGCTGCTGATTTCTCTCTCCCCCACGATGCAATGGACGTTGTGTGAGCTGGAGTGGGTCGAACTCATGAGTGCTGCTGTTTCCTGGATGGATAGAGGCTTCCAGTCAGTGATCAAGTAGCTGGGGGAGCTTCCTAAAGGAGCCAGAAGGTGGTTGACGCTGATGGGTTGGGGGTAAAAGTTGCTGTAGATGGCTGTGATTTGTTTCATGGAAGTAGTCAGCTAGTGTGTCACAGAGGGTCTTAAAGGGTTGGATTGTGTATTCAGTGGCTGCTAGGCAGGAGAATTCTTTGAAAATCTTTAAAAGACAACAAGCTGGTGTGAAGTTCTTTGTGAGTGTGGTAGAGGCAGTTCCTTTGAAATAAAAGTGGGACAGGGAGTAGCTTAACTCCTCCCATCCTGGCAAGACCTAGTCCCCCTTTCTCTGCCTGGAAGGAATACACAAGGGCCAACTGCCAACTACAGTCGTGACCCAGAACAAAGGCTGTAGGCACTAAATGTTTAGGACAAGAAAATGCCAACTTTCTAAAAAGTGGAATTTTTAGAATTGTGACTTAAATCTGACTTAAGCATTTAAGAGGATTTTAAATTTGATTTTTTTCACACCAAATATGTCTACTCATGCCCAATCAAAAGTTATGACTAAATAAATGTAATAAGGTAACTCAATGTTATCCTCTGGGAGAGGTAGGCCTCATAGTAGTGAGAAACTAGTTTAGGAGATTTTCACTACTAAGACATATACAACTTTAAATTCCAGCACTTTATATACAATGCAGTTTGCTGTAGGTGCTGTTTAGGACCCAGCTCAGTAAGTATTAAAAAAGGAGGTTTAGGCCTGGCAAACGTTTTTCTTTTCTGCAAGGTTAAATAGGCAGTTTACAGCTGCACACAGGCTGCAGTGACAGGCCAGATACATGTTTTAAAGGGCTACTTAAGTGGGTGGCACAATAAATGCTGAAGGACCTCTAGTAGCATGTAGTTTACAGGCCCTTAGTACATATAGAACAACTTTACTAGGGGCTGACAGGTAAATTACATGTGCTAATTGGGAGTAAGTAATTTTAACCATGTTTAAGGGGGTGAGCACAACCACGTTAGCACTGAGTAGCAGTGGTAAAATGCACAGAGTCCTAATGCCAACAAAAATGGCAATTGATACACAACAGGCAATTGCCACAGCTGCAGAGAAGACCGCTAATATCTTTCAATGTCTTCCAGTGGCATCTTTTCAAGATATAATGGCCTCTCACAATGACAGAAGGAATGTAGATGTTGGTGATGTAAGTATACTGCATTGTTTGGAAAGCAAAGCTAATTTTGCATATAAAAATGCTGCAGCAGTTGAACACATGCAATTGTTACAATCTGGGCAACAGGAGCTATCTCTTGTAACGAGTAAGGTAGTGAAATTCTTGCATTGTTGAGACGTGTACAGTTTATCAGAGGGGAGGATGTTCACGGACTCTGAAAGTCACTTTACCATTATGATAGATTTATCCTTAGTAGAAATGCAGATTTGCAGAACCTGATACTGCATAGCAAAATTTCCCAGAACGTCGATAGGCAGTGCTATTAGGCGTAGTACCATTTCAAGATGAATCACATAAATAGCTGAGCACGTAACAGGAGTAGAAAATGAGGCAGCAGTTTGTGAGATTTCACATTTGAGATTCATATGTATAGGGATATGTTTAAATCAGACTACGAGAACTATTTCTGCTCTGTACACCACAGATTGATCCGTTAACCAAAAATGTGAACCAAAAAATTGCCGAGGCTTTACATTGAGCACCTTCAACAGATACAGCAGAACAATATACTTTTTCTACAATTGCTTCTGTTCATTGGCAGTGATCACACAATGAACAAGGTACGCATATGGTGATAATTTTGGTAGCACATATTAGTTCAGTGTGACTGATAGAGTATTTTAAAACGATATATCTGTCTAGTGGGACGCACTCAACTATGGGCACATCAAACCTACTAACCATGAAGCACAGGGCGGCTATCTTATTTATCCAATTCTAAATAAGACCTTAAACTGAAATAAAAATTATTGATGAAACATATTCTCATACTCTCATCATGCTAATGTTCAGTGTTAGCTCCTGTCTGTGGTTGGACACACATTTCCCCTGTGTCTTCCCAATAGAAAACTGCTGATTGAAGTTTTTCTCTGTAAACCTGGTGTTCGAAGGCATTAAATTGAAGTTTATAAGTGCAAAACGCCATCCTCAAGTCTTCGCTAAGTGACGGATATTCTGAACGAGAGAATCTACCAACATTTTTAATTGATTTGGTCTGGTTAATCCAAGTTTTTAAGATTTTCCAGCTATTTGAAATATATAGCACAAATATTAAAGACAACACTTTTTTGAAAAGTATTTTCTCTTTTGATTTTGATCTATCGCAGAGCCGTCTAGTGTTGTATACTCTGAAGTTGAACACAGGATGTTGAATGAAGTTTATTTAAATAGGATAATTGTATTATGGTTAATAATGCTATTGTTAATTTTTGTGTTTGATTTTTAACGGGTTGCATTTGTTCTTCCGATGCCGTGACTTTACCTGTTATATTAGTTAAAGGTGTGCATTGTTCTCCAGTATTGAATCTTTCATAGATTCATATGCTCGAATCATTCCCCGTCGTCGAAGTGGGAGTCCCCGGTATCATAATAAGTAGTGTACCTTATGATAACAGACTTTAAAAGGAAAGCAAAGCTCAATTTAATAGCCTATCTATTTCCCTTCTTAAAAAAGGACCAAAGCTATACATGGACCAATCAGGCGACGGCACCCTATAGAACCCTCACCACAGAGGCTCCAGTTCCTCAGATTTTCTACCGCACGTCAGGTGGTAAGAGTCTCCCTAAACTCTGCTCATTTTTTATTTTCAGAGGTTACTTCAAGTGAATACTTGTCAGGTCAGCTTTAAAAACGTATATTTTATTACAGCCTGGCCTTTTTAAACGATGTCACACCTGTGGCAAAAAGAGACTTTACTCAGAAGACTCTCACAGTGAGTGTATTTATTGTCTCTATCCAAAGCATACGGTTGTGGACTGCAAAATCTGTAGAACTTTCTCACAGAAAACCCTAAAAGACAGAGAAGGAAGGCTCCTCCTGTGGTTGTGAAAACGTAAATCGAAAGAACATATATTCTTTGGGGAAGAGAGTGATGACTGTGCAAACTGCGAAATCCCACAAGAGAGAAAGATCTTTGAATGCAGAGCTTCCAGGGCCCCACAAAAAAAGCACTTAAAAATCTCATGCAGGATTACAACGAGACCTCCGTCGACTAAAGAGAGTAAGGTACTACCGCCGACGAGCACTACAACTGCAGTGACATCCTTGCTGTCAATGATACCACCATCGACGAGGGTTACTAAGAGATCATCTTCACTGCCGAAACTGCTGTGGACAACCTCATCGTCGACAAAGCCACCGTCGACGACCTCACCGTCTACGACGATACTATTGTCGTCACCATCGATGAAGTTACCTCCAACAACCACGTTGCCTTCAACAACCTTGATGCCTGTAACTGGCTTGTCCCCTGCAGACCAACTATTATGTCCGGAGCACACCTCCCCATGTAAAGTCATGCCATTTCCACTGCATCATTTATTTGACGATGAGTCCGAGGACGAAGGTCCTTTTGGAGTAGCGCACAGCCCATTCATATTGCGGGTTAAGTGCCAGGATGATGAAGAGGATGACGACCAGTACTATCATTCCAATGGTTACCTCACTGAGAACGTACAACAGACCTACCAGCCTAGCAATACAGGATCACACAGTCCAGATGCCACAGGACTTGATTTTTAACCTACAAGCAATGCTGCAGGATTACTATAAATGCCTTCCCGAACCTGCAAAATCTGCACCTCCATCGCAGCTTCAAACACCGGCAAGATCACCTCTACAAATGGCACCTACTCGCCCTTCTTTGCTGTCCTTTTCAGGGATTTCGCTGTCTACAATGCCATTAGCGGATCCACCGTCAGACGATGAACATACATTGCAGGATGAACAGGAAGATGAAGGGGAAGTAAGGGATCAAGCCTCCACGTCTTCAGAATGGGACAACTACGTCATACAGCCATCATCATCACCTCCACAGCTACCTCCTGTTGACTCTCCACCGGACAACATTGGAGGTTTTCATAGTATAATGTGGTGTGTAGCAAAAAGGTTTCAGTTACCTATAACCTCTAAATAAACAGATTGTTTTTTTGTTGTTGTTTTTTTAAGGAACCCAGGGAGAGAAGTCAGGGAAAGCAATAACCAAAATTGATTCCATCTGGCAAGAGTGTATTCGTACTATGAAGACTCCAGCTATCATTGCAGCAGTCATGCTAAGACTGGATCAGAAATATAAAGTTTCAGACAAAGCACCAGCTTGTTTATTAGGACATCCGAAGCCAAACTCTTTGATAAGTCAAACTGCCTAGAGGCGTTCCAAAAACCCATCAGCACCAATTACAACACCATCTGATAGAGATGGGCGCCAACTCGATTCTATTGGAAAGCGATTCTTGAGTATGGCAGGGCTGACAGTTCGTGCAGCTAATTCTCCTGCGATTCTGGCAAGGTTCTAGAGGTAAATGTGGTCGGATATGTCACAATACATAGATCTCCTTCCAGAGGAGCCTAGAGAAGAAACCAGAAAAATTCTTCTTGAGGGTCAGAAGACATCTGCAGAAATCATAGACTGCGCTATTGACATCTCTGCAACAGGTTTTCGGCAGCTAGCAGGAGCAGCTGTGGTCAGAAGACAAGCCTGGCTAAAGGCCACATCCTCTAGGCCTGACGTACAGAGTAAGATTTTGGACATGCCTTATGATGGCGAATCAGTATTCAGAAAACACACAGACTACGCATTACAGGCTATTAAGACTAATACTGACACTGCCAGATCATTGGGTGCGTTGCAGTCGAAAAGGCAACCCTTTTGAGGAGCCAGAGGCAGGATCACTTTTACCTTTAGTGAAGGTTTACAGCCTTATAGACAGCAATATCAACCTTACCAAGGACAGTACTGTTCTCAATACACTCGGCAGTATAGACAACCGCCTACAGCAGCCTACAAGCAGCCAGCTAGGGGAAAACAACCCACCAGAGGTAGAGACTCATCGAGGAAGCAATGACCTAACACCTGCGCAGGCTACCCTACATTCGTAGTTAATACACAAATTAGGAGGTCGTGTCTCCCATTTTTTTCTACCAATGGGCTACTATAACAACAGACAAATGGGTCCTGGATGTCATATCTCGAGGACACACCTTCTAATTTTTCAACAAACCGCCAGATCACCCGCCCAAGGGTCCACCCCCTCCATGTCTAAAGCAGTTACTAAAGGAAATTTCCCTCATGATATCAAAAGGAGCAATAGAAAGAGTACCATCTACTCAAAAGGGAATGGGGTTTTATTCCTGTTTCTTTCTCATCAGGAATAAATCAGGAGATTGACGTCCGATATTAGACCTTAAACAAATATCTCAAAAAACAATCCTTTCGGATAGTCACCTTACAGGACATTCTACAACTTCTAAACCACAGCAACTATATGACATCTATAGACCTCAAGGATGCGTATTTCCACATACCCATTCATCTAAATCATCGAAAATACTTATGATTCCAGGTAGCCGGTGCTCATTTTCAGTTCAAAGTGCTCCCCTTCAGTATTTACAAAGAGGCTAGCCCCCGTAGCAGCACGTCTGAGGCAAAAAGGAGTCCAAGTGTTCCCATACTTGGACGATTGGTTGATCAAAGCTCCTTCACTGCAAACAAGCACAGACCACACAAACATGTGTCTCGAACTGTTCAAAACCTTGGGTCTCACAGAAAATCTTCAGAAACCCTTTCTCACTCCAAAAACAAAAATTACATTCCTAGGTGCAGTTATCAATACCAACACAGACAAAGCAATGGCATCTTTGGACAGACAGACAGATAAGAATACAACAATTAGCTCACAATGTAATCAAAAGAAGGTACATTTCAGTTTGGATATACAAATCGTTCCTAGGAATGCTATCATCTTGCATTCCTTTAATTCCAAACTGCGGACTTCACATGAGGCTAGAGGAGCTAGACAAGCAGTGGAAACCATCTCAAGGCTCCTTCGACGACACCATACAAATAACCCACGTAATGAGATCATGCAGTGGTAGACACAGAAAAAGAATTTGGCAAAGGGACTAACTTTTCTGTCCACAGTGACTTATTACGTAATAACGACAGATGTGTCACTACAAGGCTTGGGCGTGCACTTGCAAGATCTTTCCATCAGTGGGAAATGGACAATCTCGACTAGAAAATGCACAACTATCTCGAACTCAGTGCCATAGCTGTTGCGCTCCGTTCGTTCCTTCCCAGAATCGAAAAATCATCAGCGCTCATAAGAGCAGACAGCACTACATGCATGCACTACCAAAACAAGCAGGTGGGAACAAGGTCAGAAGCCTTGTTGCATCAAGTGCAGGAAATCTGGAACGGACGATATAGAGTAAAATATCTTTGAGTGGATATTTGTCAGGAGCATCAAATGTGCTGGTAGACACTCAGAGCAGATCGACTTCAACCTGCCACGAATGGGAGTTAGACCAGCAAACATTGCAGAACATATTTATCCGATGGGGCACGCCAAAACTAAACCTCTTCGCCACCACGAACAACAGGAAATGCCAGTACTACGCAAGTTGGCATCACTAAAAAGGGTCATGGGGAAATGCATTTTTGATAAGATGGTCGAAAATATTTGCCTGCGCTTTTCCCTAGATTCCTCTAATCCCATGGATACTACGCAAAATGAAGAGAGAACCATGTAGGATCATCCTCATAGCTCCCAAATTGCCCAGGCAGTTGTGGTACACAGAACTTCTGCTGTTATCAGAAAAGCCGCACGTACAGTTACTGCCCAGTTGGGCAAGGCTAACAATGAGCAAAGGCCAGATCTTGCATCCCAATCCGAAGCATCTACATTTAGCGGCTTGGCTCCTGAACACCATGAATTTAAAGACCTAGACATTCCACCTCATTGTAGATAGATTCTAGCCAAGGCTAGAGCAGAGTCTACCAATAAATCATACCAGCTAAAATGGAAATGTTTTTGTATTTGGTGCTACCAAAGAAATTTGCACCCATTTTCTTCCAGTCCTGAACAAAGTTTTCCATATCTTTTGCAACTAGCAAAATCAGGGCTCGCACACTCATCCATAAGAGTTCACTTGACAGCAATATCTTGATTTAGACGAGAGGACAAAAAACCCTCCCTCTGGTCGTCGAGAGTTATCAAGCAATGTATGAAAGGCCTCTTCAGAGTTGTTCCCCCAGTAAGAAAGCCACATCCTACATGGCATCTTAATATTTTCTTAAGCCAGCTAATTAGGGCCCCATTTGAGCCTATGCACAAAGCAGACCTCAAATAGGGAAAACTGCATTGTTAGCACTAACATCTGCTAGAAGACTGGGTGAGATACAAGTCTTTATCATTAAAGAGCCCTTCATGCAGTTCAAGTAGGACAGTATACTCCTTAGAACAAACCCTAAGTTCATACCTAAGATTCCATCAGATTTCCATCTTAACGAACCCATCATTCTGAAAACATTTTTTCCAAATACCCAGTCGACTGCCGAACAGACGCTTCACAGTTTAGATGTTAGAAGGTGCAATAGATTCTATTTACATAGAACACAACAATTTCGCAAATCAAGCCAGTTATTTGTTTCGTATGGAAACTTCAGGAAATACTTTCCAGCAACCAAAGCCACAGTCAGAAGATGGTTTGCTGAAACCATTCAGCTCTGCCATGCAAAGGCAAGGAAACCATTGACTAGTAGGGTGAAACCTCCCTCTACTAGAGCTATATCTACATCAACAGCTCTATTTGCGGGTGTGTCTATCCAGCAGATCTGCAGAGCAGCGACATGGTCTGACAGACACACCTTCACGCAACATTATTGTTTGGAGGAGGCTGATAAATCGGATGCAGCAGTGGGGCAAGCAGTTTTACGCCATCTATTCCAATAAAGTGCGCCATTATAAATTAATCTACCCACCATCCGCTTGCTTTGTATATGCATATGAATTGAAATTACGGACTGCTGATTATTCTGATTCAAGAATGTCAATCTATGAAAGATTCAATACTGGAGAAGGAAATGAGTTACTTACCTGGAACTGTAGTTCTCCAGTATTATAGTCTTTCATGGATTCACATGCGACCCACCCTCCTCCCCATGAATGCTCACCTTTTATTATCAGGCCTTCAGTACTAACTCACCTTTGTGCGTAAAAATCTGAGGAACTGGAACCTCCGTGGTGAGGGTTCTAGAGGATGCTGTCGCCTAATTGGTCAATGTATAGCTTTGATCCTTTTTTAAGAAAGGACATAGATAGGCTATTGAATTGAGCTTTGCTATCATTTTAAAGCCTATTATTTTAATGTACACTACTTATTATGATACCTGGTACTCCCACTTCGATGACGGGGAATGATTCAAGCATGTGAATCTATAAAAGATTACAATACTGGAGAACTACAGTTACAGGTAAGTAACTCATTTTCTTCTTCTCTAGTTAGTTCTGCTACCTGTCCGACATTCCAAACTCCGTCTTGAAAAATAGTAATACAGCTTGTGCAGCAAGGATTTTAGACATTTCCGTAAGTCATGTAACAAATTCCTAAAACATTTTTTTAGATTTACCTTGATAGTGAAGGCCTGTCAGTGTTTTAAACAGTTTTTCATTATGCTGTGCTGAATGGACTTGGATTGTAACCCATAGGTTATTTTTTCAAACGTTTTGTTGTTGAACCCGGCCCTATTTAGTTAGGTTGCAGTTCTGACTTCATATTTGCAGTTCGACTTAATATTTGTAGTTCGACGTCATAGATGTTTTAGTTTTATACAGCAGCCTAGCTACCTGCAAAGCTACTTGGAAGCATTCGAGCACGCACTATTTAGAACTTTGCACATGTTCACAGGTTGCAAAAGCAGCATCCATGAGGAGAAAGTGATGAAAAATCCATTCCACCTTGAAGAAAATGGACATTCTTGATAGAAGCTCACCTGTCCTTCGTTAGTGATAGGGTTCGTTTTTACTGTATTAGTTATAAGGGCACTGGTGTACTTTAGATTCTAGAATAGGAACATTTGCAAAAATAGCACACCTTAGCAAATGAATCGGGAATCTATAAATTGTGACTGGGAACTGTGATTACTAAATAAGAATTCCAGAATTTTTAATTGATAAATGCATATGTGAAAAAGTTACAACTAGTGAACCATGACAAGTACGTCAGACTGCATTTTACCGTCAAGAGGGAAAAGACGGTAAACTGATGCAAATTGTAAAAGAAGACACAAATTGTAACACCAAGTTTCAAAATGCAGACCCTTTCTGTCATGGTGAGATGCACGTTGCTGGGAATTGTGAAGTGGAGGGAGAGAATTTTACACTTATGTCGAATAGAGGTGGAAATGTACGACAGGCTAATAATTTGATACCTCATACTAGAGTTACAGATTGTGCTTGACACAGTTGCCCATACACAACCTAGGTAGACTATCCTTACAGATCTACTGGTTCTGTGTGCACACCAACCCCTTGCACTAGGCAGCTTCTAGAGCACAAAACTGTCCAGGTGGCATCTCTTGCAGTGTCCTGTCCAGAGTATTTAGAATTTTTTGAATGCTCTGTTGTCTAGAATTCATGTACACATAGCCATTCCCATTATCCTCGTGACTTACTGGGCATCAAGGTGTAATTTTTCAGAATTGGTGTGCTCCCTCATTTTATAGGCAGCATAGACGGCACACACATCTTGAATTGTGAGCGAGGTATCTACAAGAATAAGAAGAGTTAGCACTCCCTGAGTACTCCCTAAGTTGTGTGCAATGCAACTCCGTCGTATGCTATCTTTGGAACACACATAACTGCTACATCATTGCCACTGTGCCATATGACTAGCTTGTGGGAGGAGACCCAAGGGGGTTATTTAAGTAATTCACTTCCACTGTACTCTCAAAATGTTCATCAGTTCATTTCCAGTACCTTTGTAAACCTTTGTATCCATGCTATAAGGCGGCAATGCATACGGCATATCACTGTGAATCACAACACCTCATCTGAATTCACTGCTTCAGGGAAAATCTGCACTACACAGCACAAAGGTGGTCCTTGCTCTCCAAGCACTGACAAACCAGCACTTATTTTTGCATTTGATTTCCGAGTTCCTCAGATGCAGATGTGACCTGCATAATGCCCCTTGACACATTACCCCATTATGCATTAGCTCCACTTGTGAAGTGACAGAACTTCTGTACAAGTTTGAAGTTGGACAATTACTCTATCCATTGATTGAGTAAAGGTCTGTAGGTGGGACTCTAAATGTTGTTGGTGATGCCTGTGTGCCACACATTCGGCCTGCGAAGCTGAAAACAGTGTGATAACTTCTTCAAATATCTCAGTCATACTAAGTGTGAGTGTCAAAAAACCATTACTCACAGTGATTTCAGCTTCTGCTACATAAAAGCTGATTTGCCCTGACTCTTTGGGGAGTTGTAGAGTTGTAGAGGCATGGATGTAGCACCCTCCCACTTCTGTTTGTCCCTACTTTATCATTGTCCTCTTTTTCTACATGAATGTCCTCAGGGCTTTATAGGGTGGCCAGGTCTGTAAACCGATGGGGCAGGAAGCATGTCAGAGGAAGTTTAAACTGGAGAGCCTGATGACACAGGCCTGTCCAGTGATTTTGTTGTCACTGATATCTCATTACTTCCGGTGGCTTCCCTAGCACAGTTAGGGCTGCTTAAACAGCTTCTGGTTGAAAGGACCTTGTTATTTTTTCCTCCATGAAGGTGGGTAGCGGTCTGTGTTTAGTTACCCTCGCTCGTTAGTGCAGCCTCTAATACTACCATGGCCATCTTACTTTTTTGTGACCGTAGGATGTACTTCTTATTTCATCCATTGTATAGTTGATCATGCCAACTGCATTAATCCTGTTCTGGATGCGTGTCCATATCATTTAATTTTGTGGGTGGCTTCAAGGACAGCAAGGCAAGATTTCCCTAACAGCTTTCCAGGATACATTATTAAACAAGGATCCATGTGTTAATAACAATTTAACTTTTTCTTTCTGTTCCTGTCAGATTTATCCTTACCTTGTGACTTGTGCCTCGTCATATTGCTTCATGGGTATTTGCTAGTGCTATTTTGCTCTCCTGTACTGCAGAATCCCAGGAATAATGCACTTCCTAATTTCGTGATTTCATCAGGGACTGCTGATGTAATGGTTTCAATTCACAAGTTTTATGAATTGCAGTGTTTGATTCCTTGTTTAGCAACTGCGAATATTACAGAATCGCCATTTTATAACTGCACGAGTATGTACATACAGTGTAGCAAATTCTATTTTGCAAACCGTAGGTTTCTCAAATACCGAATGAGTTTGTGCATTTTGTACATCATGTTATAGATCACAAGCATTGCACATTGTAGGCTTTAAACTGGTTGGGCAAATCTTTATTCTTATTTGCTATTTTTTTATAAAGTTATTTTTCGGTTGAACCGACTTTTTCTTCTGTTTTTTAGTTTGCCTGGTAAGTAATAAACCATTCTTATGTTTTTTTAATAGTAGAATTTCCTAATCATTCGATGTCGTTTTAGCATTCACCGTGTATCTTCTTTTGTTGCTGTTGGGTAGTAAGTTTAGGTTAATACCTACATTTCCTGAAGTTGCAGATTACTAGATGTTCCGTTTTGCAGTACGTTATCCCATTCCAGAAGATACTGAACTTGTTTATGCATCAATTTCATTGGTTATGAGTACATATTTATTGACTTTAGCAGTCTTAAATTTAGATATGGTAACATCGTATTTTAAGTTTGAATGGAAATATTTATTTAGTCATGTTACTTCAATTTGAAAAAAAAAAAAAATACCATGGAAGATGTCTTGTAGAGTTTCAATCAGGTGGTTGTTTGGTACATCTTGTATCTATTTGAGTTTGCTGCACATCTTTAGGTTTTCTTTAGAACATGTTACTGCTTCTCATTGTCTGGTTTTGCTTTCCATACATTGCTAGCACCTGTATTGGGACTGTTTTAGTGCACTGACAGGTTTTGGGTTTTCTTTATTGTCCTCTTCTACATTTTGCATGGCTTCGGTTCGATAATTAGCCACTCTTTTACTTTTTAGCCAGATAGTGAGCATGCTTTAGCTTTACCTAGTTAATGGCTAGTACATTTGTCTTGCTGAGTTAATTCTAACCTTACTATTCTGGTGTTTCAACGTGTGTGTTTTAGAATGTGCATTATGTGTTAAACATTCCACGTGATGTCGTATTATTGAATCAAGGCTGTCATTTTACCTTTTGACGGACTGATGAAACGGTCTGATGTTCAGATTCAATATGTACTTGATACCAGTCTTGTGATTGTAACAGTTGTGTACTATGTTTCATGTGAAGTTCTATACGCAAATGCTGTTTTAGATAACATGTATATTCTTTTCATATAGTAGAATATGTGATAATTTCAGTGATATCTCTTGAAATGACTACTTTGATTTGTTTTAAACTATAGGTTGTTGTTGGAAAAAAAAAAAAGTAATAATCTCACAAATCGCATCTTATTTTTGTACATTCATGCACGCCTTGCCTATAAGTGACTCAAGGTGCCTTTTATTAGCCTTATTTGAACAGGATTGGGGTAAGGGTTTTTTCTTATCTTGTTAACTTATCTTGCTTTTGGGGCACACTCCTCAAAGTTAGTTTTATGTACCTCAGGCAAACTATTGATTTGATAGCACACCAATGGCTGAACATTTTTTCTAGAACTGTGCTGATCTTTTTAATCGGAGATTTTTGCAAATTGGATATATTATCCTTTCTATCAATATGCTGTAACCAGATATTTTGTTCATACACCCAAAAGTGTATTCGAACAGGCCAGTAGCACATAAACGTCAGATGTGGGAAGGCAGTGTCTTGCATTACTCTTTGTAGGCATTTTTTTGATTGTCCTTCAGCAATATTATTTAAAAAATTCGTTTTATTTGGTTTTGAGCTTTATGAACTGGAAATGTTGGAAATAAGAATATACACTAGGCTGGATAAAACAGGCGATTGTTTATATGCATATCAGAGGTCCTCATTAATGCAAGGCTTTATAAATGTTAAAACTTTCAGTCTTGGATATGATTTTATAGCAGATAGTGTAAGGTGAGAAGGTGTACTGGATCGCATGTGAACTCAAAATGTTCATTGTGCGAACTTGTAATTGCTGTTAAAAGTGAGGTCTCTGGTGGACAAATAATTTTTGCATAATGAAGGTCAGAAGGAAAAGGCCACATTCTATAGTTAATAAACAGTAATTTTCTGAAATAAATGTTGGCACAACAGATTGATGATAAGTTAGTGCTATTGTTGCCTTTTCATCTCCTGATACAGCCACAAGTCCAGCTCTGGCTTCCAGATTTCAGTTTATTCTGTACCCCAATTTTTGTATATCCAGAGTTTATATACTGTGAAAACGTCATAGGATCTGTACGTTGTAGCTTGGGAAATGCTGAAACCACCTGAATGAATGGCACTTTGATGCCAGGAGGGTTCAGACCAAGTTGGAGATTGTTATAGTGTAAAGCAGTGGCTCTTAACCTTTTGACTTCTGTGGACACCCACTTAATCATCACTGGAACCTGGGGACACCTTACTGAATCATTATTGGAATCCAGGAACCCCCACTGAGTAATTTCTGGAAGCCTCGGACCCCGGCCTAAGCATTTTTGATGATGCGAACCGCAAAATAATACACAGCGGCTACTCAACGTCCATGATGTATTCTGTATGATACAATTGCACTGCTCCCATGAACCAATCTAATTACTAACTGAATTTTTAGCCTACAGTTTCAAAGTCCTACACATTTACAGAATGTTTTTAAAGTTCAGAGTTGTACATTTTGCTGCTTTATGTATATACTTTTTATCAATCTGTTAATAATATGTAGTTTTCTGAGCAGATGCAGACCCCCTGAGTAGACATTGTGGACCCCAGTGGTCCCTGGACCACAGGTTAAAAAACACTAGTGTAGAGAATATACATTGAACCTCACGTTTATACTACCCTATGTGTATTCAATCTTTTCTAAAATCCTCATGTTAGGAATATTATCATCTTATGCCCTGATGGCTGCATACATTATGTTGGTGACTTTTTTTTTCTTACTGGATAATTGTTAATATTCGTCCAAGTCATTAGGATCTTGCCCTTCATCAATTTTCCTGTTGCTGACAGGCATTTTAACATCTCCCACTGCAAGGGCGTTTGTGTTCCTCTATCATTGTTGTGGCATAACTTATTGCAGTAATCTGGAACTTTTCTTAATCACTCTATCCACAGGTGTCAAGACAACATAAGGTTTGGATTAGCCAGTATGAAACCTGCTACAGAAGACAGCTGTCAGAAGCAGGAATGGTCAGAGGGATCTCTCATTTATGGTGGCATTGTCTGCTCTAAGACAACTGCTCAGTCATTTACTAGTTTTAATACCAGATACAAAATGCATTTTTTAATCAGAAGTTCTCTTGCTCTCAACGTTTATGTATCTCATTGAACAGCGGACTCGTTGAGGCCAATAAAAGCCTTTTCAGTAGTGAAACACTGCTTGTAAAAACTGTTGAATTGGATGAATTCAAATCTTAGAATTGCCAGAGATCTTCTCGCCATTTGCACATGCTTTATTTTACTTTGCACTCCCCTCTGATTTGCCTGAGTTTTCTTATTTGTTCCTGCTATACATTAACATCTGTATAGTGAAGCTTTCTGACTATGATTATCTGCTCTTAAAGCTAGACTTTAAACAAATATGCTAATGGGACCCAGTCCAAACAGAGGCTGTAAACAGTGTAGCACATCACATCTATTCTGTTCCCATCTTCATTGTACGGTTTGGTTTCAGGCCTGTCACACTCCTATAAACCATTAGGTTTTCCTCAGTGTGAAGACGCTAGGTTTAGCTGGTATACTTTTAACCTGAATGCCAATCAAGTGCTCTAATTCCTGTCTAAGCACATACATCAGTAGGCTATTGGTCTCTGAAAGGTGAGTCTTCGTATTACGGACACAGAGACATGAGAGAAGAGATGAATGTCAATAATTCAGTTGCTACTTCTGGTTGTTAACTTCCAGTCACATTATTAAACTCTGGCCAGTTTCAGAGGAGCAGTATTTGCTGGCATGCACAGTCATCGCCAAACCTGTCCATCAATTAGAGGAAGAGTCAGTTGCGGAAGATCCACAGCACTTGCATCTCTTCTGCCCCTCCTCTCTGAGGTGGGAAAGCACAGTGGCTAAACAGGGAAGACAGTGAGAGGAATCCTTCCCACCTCGTGGCTCCTGCTGTTCATGGTACAAAGGTTCCTGTGGGAGCTGAGCCGTTTTCACTTGCTTTTGTAGCCTCACAGGGCCTGTCTCTCGCTTTGCCCTCCTAAAATCCATTGGAGAGTTGAGATCTGATGCAATAAATTGGAACACTTACCGCCCACTGCAATGCCATTGTTCTCAATAGGGTGAATATTATCCACTGTTCTAATGTAAATTACAAAGCCAAATATGTTTTCCCCACATACATCCCAAAGGCAGTAATGTGCTTTTTAGAACATAAAAGAAGCTCCCACCTTACTCTTCCTCATCTGCTCTGTTTCTGGTGAATACACTTTACTGCACATTCCTCTGTTTAAGAACTGTCCTACCAGGCTTCACACTGGTAGGAAAGATTTTACAAACAGTGTCTCTCCAGTGCTGCCAGGTGGTGCTACGTGTCTTCAGCAGCGAGTCCACCTCCAGGTATCATGACTATGGTATGTCTTAGGTAGCAAGCAGCACCCTTGTTTCAGTTCCTATTTTTCTGCACTCCATCAGTATGGGTCTGAAGCGTTCTAGATGTCTCACTAACAATACTCTTCAGCACATGGACAGAGGTGAGTTTAAAAGACTCTTCCAAAAGTTTCAGGGTTTAAGCCTTATCACAAATGCCATTGAAAAAGTCCCCATTGGACCCACAAATCTGCATGTGGATGGTAGGACTGGAGCAAGAGTGCTGCAGCCTGCAAATTTGGTGGATAATTATCCTTCCAGGTTCCATGGACCTGGTATCTTTGCCAAACTCAAACCGGAAACTTGAAATAGCTCTACTGCACCAATACGTGGCTCATTTGCTCCATTCAGCTTTGCTATCCACTCTGGATATGACATCACAGGGTCATATAACCCTTGCGCACTGACCTACATCCCTTTGTTTTCCCCTTGTCATTCAATGCAAATCCATAGTTGCTCTCATATTAATATTTGTTGCCAACATTCTCATTTTTGTGGAGTTTTGACAGGATTTCTCCCTGGAAAACATTAGTGTCTCAGCCATATTGATTCTGCCACAAATAGATATTATGCTTGGGTCTTCATAGTTTCTGTCTTTGGTGCGTGGGTCCCAAATCTCAGTTGAGGTCATGCACTGAAAGTGGCCTCATAAACTCCTAGGACCATTGTGAGAAAGTGAAGATTTTGAGGGGGCAACTATGGTTTTGTTTCATTACACATCCCCTGTAGGAGATTAGTTAAACCGGTGCTCTACCTGGTTCAGTTGCACATGAACGAATTATAGTAATCAACAGACAAACATTTGAGAGGAGGCCCTCAAAACATCACAACAGAGAGACATTTCATTGCTTTGAGTCACAACTGCATATTGCATAGAGGTTTGTCACCTTTGTACTCTAATCTTTAAGTGCTTTAAAGGTTCGATTTTGATGCATGAAGCGCAGATCACAGCCACTTTAGTTTCAGGATCCCAATCGTCAGATTCACCTTTTTTCTGAATGTAAGTTGCCCTAATGTCCGGCCTCGTGATCTCTCCAGTTTTTTGGCACTTGATAGTTTTCTTATTGACTTACAGGCATGTGGTTCGCATATAAGACGATTTCTGACAACTGTGCTGCTTGCTCTCCAGAACGTGAGAATTATTAAGCCCCCAGGTAGTCCTTGTGTGGATGAAACACGTTGCTTGGGCTGACTTGTGTGTTTTTAACAGTATCTTGGATGTGCAGTAAAGAAGATAAATGAGCTATTTGGGTACTAATCAATAATGAAGACCCATATTGATTTTGGAACTGGTGGTTAACGGTTCTGCCATTTGGACTGATGACAGCAACAAATGTTTTCACAAAGTCAATGGTAATTGTAACAGCTTCATTATGTAGATCAGGAGACCATGTATTCAGTACTTGCATTACCAGCTAGTGAAAACCAAGTCCTTAACACTGGTCAGGGGACACCATCAGGAGATCATGAATCACCTCCATGACTTTGGCTTTACAATTAATGCCCACACAGAGACTAACCTTCATAATGACGATACAGGTCACAACCCACTTGAATATCTTTCCTGCTCTTCAGAAGATTGCAAATATATGAAACTCTCCAAACTCTATCACAGTTCTTTGGGTATTGATTTCGCTTGGCCTCATTGCTTTGTGCATTCTGCAGGTCCCATATGAGGGGTTTGTCAAGCCTGATGAAATATTGGCACGGCATGATGGGGACCTCTTGGCTTAGGTGAAGATTTTCCAGTTACCTCATTTGAATCAGCACTGGTGGGAGGTCTCCTCCAGTATTCTCTTGGACCGTTCAGTTCAGCCCTATGCAAACACTGACTAGTGTTGTTACAGGCACCTCCCCCATGTGGGTGACTTGACAGTATAGGGCCTGTGCACCACGTTGGAGCAGCACCTGGCCGTAAATGTTTTCGAGCAGCAGGTGGTCCTTCTAGCGATGAAGGCAATTTCCCTTCCATCTGTGGAAAAAACATTCCACATTTTATCGAATTACACCACTTCCATTCATTACATCAACAGAAAAGGCAGTGTGGGGTAGTGGACCCTGTGTTGGGAGGTGATTCACCTGTAGCCGTGGTTGCAGCTGTGAGAAATATTCTTGGTAGGAGTTTATCTAGCAGGCTCTCTGTGTGATGGTGGAAACCCTCTTGTCTCTCACTGGAGGACTACAAGTCGGTGATGCACCCTGAAGTGACAGAGGTAATCGTCAACAATTTGGGGTGTCTATTTGTTGATCTCCACACCACAGCCTAGGACATGGAATGTCCTGAGCGTTTTTGGCATACACTACTCTGAGTAATTCCCTATGGGTAACCTTCATGTTCAGTTGCTCTCTGGGGTTCTGTGAGTTGTTAGCTGTTTTTTCCTCGGTGTGTGGAGCGGATCTGCCTTGCAGCAGAATGGTAATGTATTCCACCTCAAGCTCCCATCACTGCGGCTACATGCTTGGAGATTGAGCAGTGCCAGTTACAGTCCTTTCACCTTCCTAATGAGATTGGAGGTGCCATCTTGGCAACAAGGAAGCCCACTACCAAATACATCTGTACTGGTCACTGGAACATATTTGTTCAGTGGGGAGAGGAAGAAGCTCTCAATACTTTATTTCACGCTTATCAATTTTTTATAATCTGCATTGTCCATTGCACCACAGGGTCTGGTGACGGCTAAAGTGAAAGGTAATTTTGCTTATCTAACTGCTTTCATGGCTTTTCCTGATCAGCCCTTTTTCTGTACATCGCCATTAGTGGTGCGTTCTCTAAAGGGATTGCTTTACTTGCTTCCTCCCATTCCATTTTATGTTCTCTGTAATATTTGAATCTTTTGTTGACTTTCTTGTATGCATCCCCGTTCAAGTCAAGGCAAAGTTGCCCCATTCAACTTCTTATCCTGAGTTTTATTGTTTAAGACATGCGAGGAGGTACATTTCTCATCTGATTATTATCTGTATCAACATATGCTACTCTTTGCTCATAGTTACCTCCAGTGCACTCTGCAGAGGGGTCATGGTTTGCTGACATCGACAAGATGGCTACACTGTCACTTTTGCCACACTCCGTTGCCTTCAATCTTTGGCATTCAGAGATGGGGTACTTTGCCTTAGCTGTGTTTATTAATTTCTTTGGTTAACCAACACTAATAAGCCCCACTTTCCATAGAGGTTTTTCTTTGGGATGCTTAGTTGATAAATTTGTGGGACGATGTATTCGTCAGAAGAAGTTGCTTACCTTCGATAACATTATGTTCATAGCATGTGTCGGTGTAGATATGCATACTCTGCACAATATTGCCATCTAGTGTTGAGCTTGGATGAATGCAACCTTTTTTTTTCTTTGAAGACATCTTTTAAGTCCCGAGGGATAGTGACTCCTCCTTTATTTGGCAATGCTCACGGGCACCACTGCCTTTGTTAGGTTGTTTTTTTGCTTCCATCGGATTTAGAGGTGTTCTGATCGAGCTCTGCATTCGTCACCTAACAATGCTTTACTGCTTGTCCCACTCAACTACTCAGCTCTCATTCCTAAAGCAAACCTCACAGCAGTGGATACTCCATCTTATTTTTTCTTCTCAACTCCATGTTGTTATATTTTAATTCAATGTTATACTTACCAAATTATACGTATGTAGACCAAATTATATGTGTGTAGTTCCATGAAGGTATAGTCGGTAGATAAGTATGGTTATCTGGTTATTAATATCATTGACATCAAACTGTATTAGGTACTGATAAGATTTAGTTCATAATGGTATGATCCACCTTCCCCTACTGGGAGATTAAAGATGGAATGATCTGTAGGTGGTTGGGATCTGGAGTGCATGATAGAATGTTGGAGTTGTGAGAGAAGGTGATGAAGGAGGAGAAGGAAGGCACAGAGTGGAGAAGAAACAATAAAGTCTGAATTTGAAGTAAAGAAGTTTTGGAGTGGACTTTATAATACTGGCGACGAGGAGTGCGTAAGGGGGCACATTCTTCTTCACCCCTTTTTTCAGGTTGGTGACACTCCACCTATCCTGTGTCCTTCTATTTGACTCTTGAATAAGTAATCTACATAACAAACAACTCGAAAATGTAAATACTCTTTCAAGTATTCGAGTTAAATATACCTTCATAATTGACAGTAAACATGCATGTAGAAAGTCCTGTCATCTGACTAAAAAACGAAGTGTAATCTGCACCGCAATGTTTTGGAGCGGCAAATGCTTACAAAGAAAAGATATGGAGTAAGAAACTAAGCGCGTTCAGAGTGTGTTTAGTGTCAGGAAGTGAAGCCGTGTTTCTGGTAATTGTACACAGAACCATGGTGAACGGCATTCGGGGGTGAAATTTGGAAGCGAAGCAGCACCGCGGCAATTAGCGAGGGAATTCTGTCAGACAAAATTGTTCGTCAGCCAAAGCGAATGCCATCCAGATTCCAAGCGTGTTATTGTCTGGATTGGAAACCGTGATTCATATAAGTGAAGGTAGAACCGCAGGAAACGGAATTTGTGAGTGAAATATAGAACCGAAGAATCACCGCGTCAGTTAACAAGGAAGCGCTGTCACTCAAAGCAAAATTTTTCGGCAGCCAAAGCGAACGGCATTCAGATGTTATATTCGTGTGTCTTCGGAATTCTCTTCAAGCGACGGAGCTTCTGTTTATGTGAAGCCTGACTGGGATTCCATTAGAACTTGAGATCAAGTTCTGTCAACGGCAAAGGTCAAACTTAATTCAACAACGCGGTGACTAAACAGCAGGCCAACATTCTGTTCTGTTAAGGAAAATCGTAAAATTTAATTCTTCGAATTACATTCCCTTACAAGCGTGTACTTCAAAACGCTAACTGAACATTGCTGACAGGCACAGCATTTAAAGAAGCACACATTTGCCTGTTAAGCAATTACGCTGACAGGCACAGCTTATTAACAAATTGGACATATTTTGAATAGTTTTCTCTTCTCTATAAGCATTGATACTGATAATAATATTCTTATATTGGTTATTCAGTACATTTTTACTCGGACATTTCTGTTCTAATTAAATGAGAATGTTTGCACATACAAAACATATGTATTGATCTACTGTAATCGATTATTGGTATTCTAAGGTATAAGTATAATTCAATTCTTGTCAAGGGGTAGTTATTAGAATATTATCTGTAAATTTGTAATAACTGGAACAATGGCAGCAGCAGGGATGTCACAACCAGTTACATTCTTGAATGAGATGGGGGAACCGAATGTACCTTGGAAAGATTGGTTCAAAATTTTTGAGTCTTACTTGATTGCAATTGGAGGGGATAAGTTCAATCCCATTAGGAAGCAACATATTTTGCTTCATAATCTAGGAACTCATGGGAGGAAAATATATGAATCCCTCCCTGATCCAATCTTTCCTGAGGGACAAGCCCAGGATGAGTATGTAACTACGTACTCGAAACTAGAAAAGCAATTTGGAGATAGAATCAATGTAGTTTTAGAAAGACATACATTTTTTTCCCGATGTCAAGGCAAGCAGGAGAGTGTAATAAACTATATTGCGGCTTTAAGAGGATTGAGTACGTTATGCGAGTTCGGAGATTTGAATGATTCTCTAATTAGGGATCAGTTAGTCCGTTGTACTAACAATATTAAAATACAAGAAAAGCTTCTGCAGAAGCAACCAGGGTTGGTAGAAGCAGTTGAATTAGCCAAATCAATTGAACATACAGCTATTTGTCTACAGGAAATTAATTCCACTTCCTCTGAAACACAGGTAAATGAAATAGTGGAGGAAGTAAAAGAGGAGAAAATTCTAAAAATTAAGGGTAATGAGAAACAAAACCAAAGGTATAATAGTAACAAAACACATTTCACTTGTTATCGCTGTGGCAGCAGCAATCACCTTGCCAATTCCACATCCTGCCAAGCTAGATCCGCAATTTGCAGGAAGTGCAATCGTAGAGGTCACTTTGCAAGGGTGTGTAAAGATAGTTCCAAGAATGGGGATAACAAAAAATCTGAAGAACCACCGCAATTAATAAAAAAAAATATTCTACAGGTGAACAGTGAGGATAAAATCAATACTCAATACCCTGTGTGTACAATCGCAATTGATAAAGAGAACATCAGAATGTATGCTGACTCATGTTCTCCATTCACCATAATAGATGCAATGAACTTTCACAAAATTCAAAAGAATGGTATAATTGAACTACAGAATCCAGATATAAGTCCAAAAGGTTCAAACAGAGATCCAATAATCTTGAAAGGCATGTTTAAAAGCATAATTTCTTTTAAGGAGAGATCCACGGTTGGTAAAGTATATGTGGTAGAGGAAGGTTCCAATCTATTAGGTTGGCAACATCAAAGAGAACTGGGGATAACATTAGATCCTAACAATTCTGAACAAGTTATGTGTACTGATAATTCTAATTTGGGAGAAGCTTTCGTTCAAGAATTCCCAGATATTTTTTGTGAGCGGTTAGGATTACTGAAAAACTTCCAGCATAAAATCAAACTCAAACCAAAAAATAAGCCCACGGTGCATAAAGCCAGACCTGTTCCACACCTGCTGAAGCAATTAGTCAAAGAAGAATTAGAAAAGCTAGAGTCACAGGGAATTATTCAACCCATCGAATGCTCCGAATGGTTGGCCCCCATTGTGGTGGCCAAGAAAAATAACAAAAATGAAATTAGAATTTGCGTGGATTTAAGAGACCTAAACAAGAATATCTGGGTTGAGAGGCATCCTCTTCCAAGAATACACGAAATACTGAGCACTATGGGGGAAGCTTCATACTTTTCTGTGTTAGATCTTTCGAGTGCATACCATCAAGTGGAACTGCACCCGGAGTCTAAATGGCTTACAGCATTCACCACTCCATTTGGATCCTACATGTTCAATAGAATGCCTTTCGGGCTGGCATCAGCTGCAGCAGTTTTCCCAAAAATTATGCAGAACATTCTGGGCAATGTGTCCAACACTCTGTACTTCCAAGATGATGTACTTATATACGGAGCGACTGAAATAGAGCATGACAAAATACTTAGGAGTGTCCTAGGAAAATTAAAAGCAGCAGGACTCACATTAAAGAAAGAAAAGTGTAGGCTGAAGGTAAATTCGGTAGAATACTTAGGGCATGTTATATCAAAAGATGGCTTTAAACCCAAAGTTTCTCTTGTTGACGCAGTAGAGAATGCCAGTGCACCTAAAAACAAAGATGAGCTAAAATCCTTCCTGGGCCTTGCCGAGTTTATGGCAAAATATGTAAAAAAAATTCTCAGCGGTCTCTGCGAGTCTTAGAGAGCTGTTGAAAAACAAAGCTCCTTATGAATGGAAGGATGTCCAGGACGAAGCGTTTAAGAATATCAAGTCAGCCATTGTGAATGCCCCATATTTGTGCAATTTTGACCACCGTAGGAAAACTTTCCTTACAACCGATGCCAGCAAGTTAGGTTTGGGTGCCACCTTATCGCAGATTATCGATGGAGAGGAAAGAATAGTAGCGTTTGCATCGAGGACTTTGAGCAAGGCTGAGGCTAATTATTCGGTAATCGAAAGGGAGACTCTCGCATGCTTCTGGGCAGTGAAACATTTTAAATTTTTACTGTGGGGCACTCAGTTCATATTACGCACTGACCATAAGCCATTGGTGTATGTATTTTCTACAAAGGGGTTTAATAGTAGCACACCCCGGATAGCTAGATGGATTCTAGCCTTAGAAAACTTCTGTTTTACAGTGGAATATCTTCCAGGGTATAAGAACTGTGCAGCTGATTTTCTCTCGAGAAGCCCAATTGACTGTATCGAAAACTTTGACACCATAGAGAACCCTATTTTAGCAGTTGACGTACCATCCATTAGTGATGAGGAGTGGAAATCTGCATATCAACAAGATGAGTCTTTAGCTCTTTTGAGGGTGAAGGCGAGAGAGGGGTGGCCTAAGATGAAAAAAGACTTAGAGGACATCATCAAAGACTATTGGGAGGTGAGATTGGAAATTAATGGAAAAGACAACTATATTCTCAGGAATGACAAAATAATACCTCCTCAGAATCTCAGACAAAAAATAATAAAACTTGCTCACGAGGGTCATTTAGGGAGAAGTCTTACGAAGGCCCGAGTAAGAGAAAGATTTTGGTTTCCCAATATGGATTCCACAATTGAGAATGAAGTTAAAGAATGCACCTTTTGTGCGTTAAGTGACAAGTCC
Organism: Pleurodeles waltl; assembly: GCF_031143425.1. Lineage (NCBI taxonomy): Eukaryota > Metazoa > Chordata > Amphibia > Caudata > Salamandridae > Pleurodeles > Pleurodeles waltl. Next base: position 569,649,735 of record NC_090438.1, read on the forward strand.
AAGATTACACGCAAGACACCCATTTCCCCAGTACAGGTTCCTGACAAGCCATGGACTAAGTTAGCGTTAGACATCATTGGGCCCCTTAATTATACTGGTCTGCCTACGAAATTTGTAATTGTACTTATAGATTATCAATCGCACTGGATCACAACCAAATTAGTTAACATAATTACTACCGAATCAGTCATCAACTTCCTGAAAGATGTGTTTAGCATAGAAGGAATTCCAGAATTTCTTATAACGGATAATGGGGTCCAATTAACTTCAAGCCCAATGAAACAGTTTTTGGATTCTATTGGGGTAAAACATTATACCACAGCCTTATATTGTCCTAGAGCCAATGGCTTAGCAGAACGAGCTAACAGAATGATAAAGGAGTGTATCCAGTTAGCAAGTATTAACAGGTTGAACATTGAGAATGCCATTAGAGAAATGCTATGGGCCTATCACACCACTCCTAACTCTATAACGAAAATATCACCTTTCTCAGCATTACGAGGCAGAGTACCATGTACCAAATTCTTTCCCTCATGGTTGGGGGGGGGGAGGAGACAATGCAAAAATACATCTCCAGGGGCTAAAACAAAAGTAGCAATGTACCAGGAAAAGTATAGAGAAAGGTATAACGCCAAATTCGGTGTTAAAAAACAATGCTGGAGGGTGGGAGATGATGTGATGATCAGGAAACCAGCAGGTTGCTCGAGAAAGGGTTTGAGAGAGTCCAAATTCATGGGACCATATTGCATTTCAAAAGTAAAAAAAAATGTTGTTATTTTAGAAAATGGACAATGCTGGAGCATGGACAGAGTTGCAAAATATGTACCGATCACTGTTAAGGTTGCAGACAAAGTTCCAACTTGGAAGCAACCATCACGGTTAAAGGTCCGGGACAACGTACAGAGATCACCCAGTAGTCGAGTGACCAAGCCGCCTGCATGGAGCAAGGATTATGTAAGATAGTCCAGCAATCTCATGAAACACATCTGAATTCCGGGATCTATCCTATGTTCAAATTCTTGCTAATATCACAATTTTAATTTAATTGACTCCTTGTTAGTGTAAACTCTTCCTCTTCCAGTTTTTGGTTATTTTATTGTGAGGGGAAGATGTGTTATATTTTAATTCAATGTTATACTTACCAAATTATACGTATGTAGACCAAATTATATGTGTGTAGTTCCATGAAGGTATAGTCGGTACATAAGTATGGTTATCTGGTTATTAATATCATTGACATCAAACTGTATTAGGTACTGATAAGATTTAGTTCATAATGGTATGATCCGCCTTCCCCTACTGGGAGATTAAAGATGGAATGATCTGTAGGTGGTTGGGATCTGGAGTGCATGATAGAATGTTGGAGTTGTGAGAGAAGGTGATGAAGGAGGAGAAGGAAGGCACAGAGTGGAGAAGAAACAATAAAGTCTGAATTTGAAGTAAAGAAGTTTTGGAGTGGACTTTATAATACATGTACTTCGAAGAGCTAGCTTTTCTTGGCTCTTTACAGCCGGGCCTTTCTCTGCCTCTTGTCTTTAGCTGGTGAGAATGTGAGAACAGTAATGTAAAGGACACCCTTCCAGTACTGCCCCAGTGCAATTCAAAGTTTCTGTGGGCCGACCATCTTCCAAGTCTTCAATCTCTGCATTTCCTCCGAGCACGACGACACCACGTGCGAGGCCTCCCTCTTCTTTAGGGTGAAGAAGGCTCTTTAGTACTGATGCGAGCAGAGGTGGGCCCTTAGGAAGATACAGAGAAAGGAGTCAGACAACAGCCTTAATATTATTGGGGAGCATGACGTTGAAGTAGCAGAAGAGGCTGGTCCTGCAGAGGCCCAGTTGGTCCAGTCCTGCTCAGAGGCATGCTCCCTGTACGAGTCTGAGGCAGAACAACAGCAGGAACCTGGTGCTTCAGAACCACAGAAGAGGACTTCGATCGTGAGCATGCTCCACACTCAACCCACAACGTGAAGGGGCCACATGTGGAGGCAAAGCAAAGCCTGAGCCAACGTCGGTGTCACAGCCCAAATCAGCGCAACAATCACCCTTTAGGTCAAAGACTTCCTTGACACCAAAACCGTATTCAGTGCAGAAAACACTGATGACAACCAGCTTTTAGGGTTCGGAGTCACCCATCCCCCAACAAGGCGGTAAATTCTCACCAGAAGCATCCGTTTCTTTACACCTGCAAACAGGCAAAATTTCACAAAGCTTCCACCAAAGCCACAGAGGACTGTCTCAAGGAAGAGGAAATTGACTTTTGAGGAACAGATTGCTACTGTAGAGCCTCTTTCAACTCCCAAGCATAAGAGACACAAGGACAGGGGTAGTAGCCCCTTCCCTTCTCAGCTTCCTCTTTCGAAACCATCTCATGCTCCACCTCCTCCATTTTCACTGGAGTGGTCACCACACTCGCCTTATGGGTTGGACAGACCACTCCACCCTACCTAACCCTATGACTCACCCTATGCACCTGAGCCTACGTGTGGTTCGACTATAACATTCATCCGCCTGATGATACAGACCCAGATCTATACCCAACTAAATCCCATAGCCCCCACAATGACACTACTACATAATGGAAGGGCATGCAGAGGGCAGCCGCATATTACAAAGTTGACATGCATGTTGTCCAGGAAGACAGTTTTCAGGTTGAAACATTCTCCAAGATCCAATGCACCCTTCAGTTTTCCCTATGCTTAAGGGTATACTCTGGACCACTGCTGACAACTTTAATGATCCTAATTGTATGTGATGTGTGTCTAATCTTCCTTGATGTTGTCACAACACAAATGTTGTTTCAATTTGAGACATTCACTTTCACCATGCGTTGGAGAACACAAACTTCATTGATGCTCCAATAATTGAAATAAACTTGTTTTATTATTCTTAAACCCTTAGCTGCTTCACCCCCACCACCACCACCACCACCCAGGGCTGAGCCCTTTTTTGGCTATTTGGGATAGTTGGCGCTTATGTCCTTATAACTTTTTGTCCACATAAGCTAACAGGGCAAATTTGCATCCTTTTTTTTCCAACATCCTAGGGATTCTAAAGGTACCCAGACTTTGCGGGTTCCCCTGGAGGACACCAAGAAATTAGCCAAAATACAGCTACAATTTTGTTTTGTTTTTCAGAAAAATTGGAAAAAAATGGCTGCAGAAGAAAGCATGTGATTTTTTTTTCCCTGGAAATGGCATCAACTATGGGTTTGCATTGTTAAAATCCCCATCTTCCCAGTTTTCAGTGACAGGCAGACTTGAATCAGAAAACCACATTTTCAACACAATTTTAGCATTTTACTGGGGCAAACTTATTTTTGCTACTTTTTGTGTGCTTTTTAGCCTCCTGCCAGTTAGTGACAGAAATGGGTGTGAAACCAATGCCGGATCCCGGACATCTAAACATTTCTGCAAAGTAGACAAAATTCTGAATTCAGCAAAGGGTCGTTTGTGTAGAATCTACAGGGTTTTCCAGCAGAAAATAACACCTGAAATTAAAAAATATTGAAATTAAAGTGAAAAAAGCAGCCATTTTTCTCCACGTTTTACTCTGTCACTTTTTTCCAGCTATGTCATATTTTCAAAAGTAATGTACCGTTATGGCTGCTGGACTCTTCTGGTTGCGGGGATATATAGGGCTTGTAGGTTCATCAAGAACCCTAGGTACCTAGAGCCAATAAAGGAGCTGCACCTTGCAATGGGTTTTCATTGTATACCGGGTGTACAGCAATTCATTTGGTGAGATATAAGGAGTGAAAAATAGGTATCAAGGAAACCTTTGTATTTCCAATAAGGGCACACAATAAGGTGTTGAGAAGCAGTGGTTATTTGCACATCTCTGAATTCTGGGGTGCCCATCCTAGCATATGGATTACAGGGCATTTCTCAAATAGATGTATTTTTTTTTACACACTGTCTTACATTTGGAAGGAAAAAATGTAGAGAACGACAAGGGTCAATAACACTTGTTCTGTTATTCTGTGTTCCCCCAAGTCTCCCAATAAAAATGGTTCCTCACTTGTGTGGGTAGACCTAATGGCAGCGACAGGAAACGCAGCATGGACACATCACATGTTTACATTGAAATCTGACGTGTTTTTTGGAAAGTGCCTAGCTGTGGATTTTGGCCTCTAGCTCAGCCGACACCTAGGGAAACCTACCAAACCTGTGCATTTTTTTTTAAACTAGACACATAGGGGAGTTAAGGATAGGATGACTTGTGGAGCTCTCACCAGGTTCTGTTACCCAGAATCCTTTGCAAACCTCAAAATTTGGCAAAAAGATACTTTTTCCTCACATTTCGATGATGGAAAGGTCTTGAATCTGAGGGGAGCCACAAATGTCCTTCCACCCAGCATTCTCCTAAGTCTCCCAATAAAAATGGTACCTCACTTGTGTGGGTAGGGCTAGTGCCTGTGTCAGGACTAGATCACACAACGGTCAATGTTGGTCCTTACATGAGGGCAACTGTTGACCCTGAGGTGATCCATTCCTGATGCAGGCACTAGGTACAGGTACTCAAGTGGAGTAGCGTTTTTATCAGGACAGGTGGGGAAACACTGGGTGGTAGGAATTTTGTGGATCCCAGCAAATTCCTGTAGTTTGCGTGACAGAAATGCAAGAAAGAAATATAGTTGTTTTTTATTCAACATTTCACCTTTGCAGGGTATTCTGGGTAAGAAAACTTTGGGGAATCCACACAAGTCACACCTCTGTGGACTCCCTCTGGGTGTCTAATTTCCAGAAATGTATGGGTTTGGTAGGTTTCCCTGTATGGCCGCCAACCCCAGGACCAAAAACGCAGATGCCTGCCTTACAAAACCAGGTTGTTTTGTGATAGATAATTTTGATTTCACCACATTACAATTTGAACTGTGGATTTTGGGGCTGAACTAAATTGGGAAGCTCCGAAGAGAGCATTCTCTGTGTGCTTGCTGCCGCATACATCTGCTCTCTGCATTGGGCTAACCCGCTACTGTTCTGCTGCACAGACTGCTTGCGAAGGGACAGAAGGACTGTCCTCATCACCTCCCTTATAATCACTCCGACTCAAAAATCACTCCCAGAGTCTGCGCCATAGTCCTATCCCTCAGATGCTGTCTCAGTATCTGCTGTCTCAGTCTCTGATCCTACGTCAGAGCTGTCCTTTATAACCTAAGTGAGGTTAAGAACAGCAGTCATCCAACGATATGCCATCTATGCTACTGGCTAAACTGTCGCTCTAAGACACTAGCCTACGTCGACAGTCACAAAATTGCTGGTGTGTGTGTGTGATATGTGCGACAGTAGAGGTCACCTTACCTTAGCTTCTTTCCTCTATCGGCACGTTCTCTCAAGACACTCAAAAAAAAGACAAACTATTACTTCACCTTGTCACATACCAATTGTGACAGTCTTTAGCGCCTCTAGCGCCCAGTCCAACAGTCATTATTGGTGTTCCCACGCCCATTGCCACCTTCTCCGAATCCCTCACTACCACCCAGCAAAAATGCCCTTCATCTCTCCATTGCCCCCCTCGCACATACACTTCATTTGTATTATAGCGCAGGTAATGGCTGGCTTTACTAATATACTCAGCTATTTACATAAAATGCAGATTAAATCTTTGCAGTAGGCATATAAACCTTCTGCGCTACTTTATGGCATCAAAACTGCCACTAGACAAAAGTCAGATCCTTTTGTACTAGAAACATAATCACAAGACTTACCTGATTTTTTTTTATTGCTGCCTAAAAGCTACAGTTGGAACACGTCAGTTGAAGTATGTACATTGCTTTGAAGACACAAGCTGCAACTGCAAGAGAACTTGTGGTAAATGAAAATTTAAATATATATATATATATATATATATATATCTATATATATATATATATCTATATATCTATCATTCTACCAACTTAACAATCGAGTTAAAGATGCTGCACTCACAGAATAATGATTAGTCCTCTTTTATTAGATAAGAAAAATCCCCACCAACTAACTAGGTGTTAGTTGGTGGGGATTTTTCTTATCTAATAAAAGAGGACTAATCATTATTCTGTGAGTGCAGCATCATTAACTCGATTGTTAAGTTGGTAGAATGATTTATGGGAACAGGTCCTTCCCTGATGCCTGCACCGACGAGTAGAGCGCGCCTTGTGTGTGGACCTGCTGGAGCTCATATATATATATATATATATATATATATATATATATATATATATATATATGTGTGTATATATATATTTGATGGCATGTGTAGCTGCAGATACACATGCTGTGCATTATCTTGCCATCTAGTGTTGGGCTCGGAGTGTTACAAGTTGTTTTTCTTCAAAGAAGTCTTTTCGATTCACGAGACCGAGGGACTCCTCCCCTTTCGGCTAAATTGCGCATGGGCGTCGACTCCATCTTAGATTGTTTTTTTTCCGCTATCGGGTTCAGACGTGTTCCTCTTCGCTCCGTATTTCGGTTTGGAAAAGTTAGTTAATAAACAGAAAATTTGACGGTATTGTTTGCGATCGGTATTGGGTTAGACATAGCACATCGACACCGAAGAAAAGAAGAGCTCCGGCAGCCCTTCGGGCTTCCACGCCTCGACGGGGCGTGGTCGGCCCGACCGCGTGCATCTTCAAGGCTCATGGAACAGACCACATTCCGCTTCTGCCCCAAATGCCACGCTAAGTATCCTTATACAGACCAACATTTGGTCTGTAATCTGTGTTTGTCCCCCGAACACAAAGAGGATACGTGCGAGGCCTGTCGGGCATTTCGGTCCAAGAAGACGCTGAACGACGGAGAGCTCGAAGGCTTCAAATGGAGTCGACACCAGCCGGACACCCCGACGTTGAAGAGGAGGAGACATTCTCCATCCCAGATTCAGACTCGGAGCCCGAGAGTGAGCAGCCAGCGAGGCAACAAACCGTGAGTAAACCAGCCCCGGCCAAAACTCACTAAAAAATCATGAAGGCCCAGGGGACGCCACCGCCGACAGGCCATGGCTTTACCCGAAAGCACGATGACCAAGCATCGGCACCGAAAAAGGGCACACAGCAGCCGAAGACATCCGACTCTGGTTAAGATACCGGCTCAGAATATACTCGGCACCGAGATACCGGCTCCGACCAAACTCGGCACCAAGAGATCGGCACCCCGAAAGCAAAAAAGGTTTCTTCAGAGCCTAAAAGACTGCTGAGAAGGTTTCGGTGCCGAAACACCCAGCCTCGGAGACGAAACAAAGCTCCTATACGGAAGAACAGGGCCTTCCTCACAACTACAAGGCCACAAGTTTGGACAAGAACTGGAGATGGGAGAGCCAGATCATACACAGAGGAGGCTCCATATACAAAAAGGCACGGGGAAAATAAGAACTCTTCCCCCAATTAAAATGAAGCGGAAGCTCGCATTCCATGAAACGGAAATGCAGCCCAAAGCAAAGGTGGCTAAAGAAAAAACACCACCACAGTTTTCTCCACAGCCAACGCCACCACCCTCACCACATCTGTCCCCAATAGCAACACCCCCAATGATGCAGTCACCAACGCACACAGAGATGAGCCAAGATGACCCAGATGCATGGGATCTATACGATGCACCAGTCGCTGATAATAGTCCGGACTGTTACCCAGCAAGGCCATCCCCACCAGAGGACAGTACTGCTTATATGCAGGTGGTTTCCAGGGCAGCTACTTTCCATAACGTAGCATTACATTCGGAACCTATAGAAGATGATTTTCTATTCAATACCCTGTCATCAACACATAGCCAATACCAAAGCTTGCCAATGTTACCAGGCATGTTAAAACACGCCAAACAGGTGTTTCAAGACTCCGTGCCATCACACCTAGGGTGGAGAAAAAATATAAACCTCCCCTATAGACCCTGTTTACATTACGCAACTGACTCAGTAGTAGTAGGAGCAGCCCGGAAAAGAGCAAACTCACAAACTTCTGGGGACGCACCACCACCCGACAAAGAAAGTCGGAAATTCGATGCAGCAGGCAAAAGGGTGGCAGCACAGTCAGCCAATCAATGGCGAATTGCCAATTCGCACGCTCTACTGGCAAGATACGACAGGGCACATCGGGACGAAACGCAACATTTCATTGAACACCTTCCCAAAGAGTTTCAGAAGCGTGCCCAACAGGCTGTAGAGGAGGGCCAAAGTATCTCCAACAACCCACAGCTCCCCACAGAGCAGAGGCACTTTTAGGAAGCCAAACTTTAGAGGGGGGTTTTGGGCCCAAGCCACAGAACCTTCCACCTCACAGGCACATGCAATATCTGCCTATCTGCTGATTACACATTCAACATCAATCTTTAGAATCTCAGTTATCAAAGCATTTATGGAGGGTCTAAAGAGAATCATACCCCCGAGAACACCACCAGTTCCCTCATGGAACCTCAATATTGTATTAACAAGACTCATGGGTCCACCACTCGAACCCATGCACTCTTGTGAGATGCAATACTTAACCTGGAAAGTAGCCTTCCTAATAGCTATCACATCTCTTAGAAGAGTAAGTGAAATACAAGCATTTACTATACAAGAACCCTTTATACAAATACACAAACATAAAGTGGTTCTACGTACAAATCCCAAATTTTTACCAAAAGTTATATCCCCGTTCCACCTAAACCAAACAGTGGAACTCCCAGTTTTTTTTTCCACAACCAGACTCTGTAGCAGAAACAGCATTACATACATTAGACATCAAAAGGGCACTAATGTATTACATTGATAGGACAAAACAATTTCGCAAAACAAAACAATTGTTTGTAGCCTTCCAAAAACCTCATGCAGGAAATCCAGTATCCAAACCAGGCATTGCCAGGTGGATAGTGAAATGTATTCAAACTTGCTATGTTAAAGCAAAGAGAGACCTGCCTATTACGCCAAAGGCACACTCCATTAGAAAGAAAGGCGCCACAATGGCCTTTCTAGGAAATATACCTATGACCGAAATCTGTAAGGCAGCCACATGGTCTACGCCTCATACATTCACAAAACATTACTGTGTAGATGTGTTAACAACACAACAAGCCACAGTAGGACAGGCAGTATTACGAACATTATTTCAAACAACTTCAACTCCTACAGGCTAAACCACCGCTTTTGGGGAGATAACTGCTTACTAGTCTATGCACAGCATGTGTATCTGCAGCTACACATACCATTGAACGGAAAATGACACTTACCCAGTGTACATCTGTTCGTGGCATGAGACGCTGTAGATTCACATGCGCCCTCCAGCCTCCCAGGGAGCCTGTAGCCGTTATAAGTTGATGAAAATTGTATATTATATGTTGATAAAACTTGTACATTTGTAAATTTGTAAATATATATCATTTTTAGACACATTATGTACATACATACATACTCCATTGCATGGGCACCTTTACTATATACACAACTCCTACCTCACCCTCTGCGTGAAAAACAATCAAAGATGGAGTCGACGCCCATGCGTAATGGAGCCGAAAGGGGAGGAGTCCCTCGGTCTCGTGACTCGAAAAGACTTCTTCGAAGAAAAACAACTTGTAACACTCCGAGCCCAACTCTAGATGGCAGGATAATGCACAGCATGTGAATCTGCAGTGTCTCATGCCACGAACAGATGTACACTGGGTAAGTGACATTATATATATATATATATATATATAAATATATTTATATATATATATACATATATATAATAATATATGTGTGTGTAAAGAGATCACTTATATATGTGGGTGTGGTTTTCCTGTGGGCCGATCGTAGCCCCCAGAGAAACCACACACGCATTGACAAAAGTGATGGTTATATCTAATATATATATATGTTTAAATCTATCTACCTATAGATAGATCTATCCATATATATAGATAGATCTATATATTTTTTTAATAGCTGTATGGTTTCCTTGGGGGCCATAGTGGCCGCTTCCTGCTTCAGTTGAGAAAACAAATAGTATTGTCATCTTCTGTGTCTTCCGGGTTTTTTTTAAGTTGAAGAAAAAAAAATCCTCTGGTGCGGAGGATTTCTTTCAACCCCTCAGTGGCCGACGCCCACGCCAATGGGGTTAATTCATCCAAATGAAGCACTTGATGCCGTAGTACATCATGTAAAGTACTGGTAGTCTTGATTTAATTTTACTTATTTCTCATGATTTATGAAGTTAAGCACTTGTAGAAATAATACATCAGATTGAGTACGTTTGGCCAACACGTTTCACCCCTTTAAGTTGGGGGAAAGCGAGGGCTTTTTCATGGCTCGTATCTCCTAATTAACGTTTATCCCAGAATCTGCTTATCACTCTGTTTTATTCTATACTTTGTCAGTGTGAGAGAACCGGACCGCAGAGATTAAAACCAAAGCATACGGATAACTCATTCATGAATTATGACAACATCAAGGAAAATTAGACACTTGTCACATACAATTAGGATTTATTGAATAAGAGTTGGCCCAATTACTAAGGAGTGTCCCAGAGTTTTCTGTACCAAATGAACAACATGATTTAAAATTGGGCACTACAGGCTGGAAGAGGAGCAGGTTGGGCCTCAATACCTAATCAACTTTAAACATCCTGTTAAGGAAGGGTAGTTACACCTAGTGTGGATTAAAAATATAAAACCTTACCCAGTAACCAACCTTACATCAGTGGCCAAGTTAATCTGCACTCGCTAGTGGTCCACATAGTACATAAATGCTAGAATGTCCATCCTACAGAAGATGCTCCCCTTCCTAATAAGTAGAGTAAAAAGCTGAATGCAGTAAGTAGAGTAAAAAGCTGAATGCTACGGGGAAGAGGGTAGCAGTGCAAGTGGCCACACATAGCACTGCCAAGCCAGTTGCTCTGCTTTCTCGATACGAGAGGGCACACTGGGACAAGATGCAGGACCTCCTTAAACACCTCTCCAAAGAAAATACGAAGCAAGGGACAAGAGCTGGTAACAAAGAGGAAAACCATATCTAATTCCACAAACTGCTTGTGCCCAAGACGCTCCCAACATAGCAGACGGAGGGATAAACACCAGACTTCTGGTCAGATGTCATTCCTGGCTTGGTGTCTCTGGCTTTAAACCAGAGGTAGAAGAGGATTTACTAAACCTTAAGTTCGAAAGTGCACATCGGTTCGGGACGCAGATAGACCAGATGCTGAAGAAAATTAAAAAATAAATAGACACAGCCAAGGCTATGGATGCCCTTGAGACATGTACTTCAAGCACATCCTTTCAGAGCTTACAGTGCAGTGCTTAGAGAGCAGGGTGCAGGCAGTAAACCTACCTTCCCAGACCACCCCTGCCTCCTATCAGAGCCAACAGTTTGCCTACCAACAGCAGTCATCCGGGGGATAATCCAGAGGGGCCTACAGAAGCAACAATGTTAGGAGTGTAGGCAAAGGTGGCTCAGACAAAGTAGCCTTCTCCCAACAGTGTCTTCCATCAAACCCCACATCCTAACCCCCAACCGATCATATAGCATATGTCGGGGGGGAAACTTCCAGGGTTCCTTCTTTGCTAGGAAGAGATAACCTCTGATCAGTGGTTTCTCTCCAGTATAGAGCATGGCTACTGCTGTAAGCTAACCGCAACTCCACCGGTGACTTTGCAGACCAGCTCAGCAGGATGCAGGACCAAGTCCATTAGTGGGAACTACTCCTACAAGTTCTACCTGTTGTTGGGGAGTCCCCACGGTTGACCTTAACCTTCAAACAAAATGCCAGAACTCTACCCCCCATGTTCCCACAGTCCATGGGCAATACTTTATGGATTAATTGGTCAGGGACCTTTGCCTACACTTTTCTTCCTCTTCCACTCCTTCCGTACATCGTCTGGAAACTTCAGAAAATGTCCCTCTCTGTCTTTTTGATGGCTTTCACGTTGACAAGACAATGCTGGTTCTTAACCCTCCACAAGATGTCTGTTGTTCCCTGCAAGAAGCTCCCCAACAGGTCGGACCTTATCTCTCGGGACCAAGGCCGAATTAGAGATCCCACTTACAGGCAGCACAATTTAGCATTTTTTCTCCTGAGTTCCTAGAGTGTGGTTATCTCAACCTGCCTCATGAATCCATGGCTATCCTGAAGAATCACACATGCCCCACTATGCAAGCCTGTTACTCTGTTGAGTTGATAAGTTTTACCTGTTGCTGCATTTCCAAGTATCTGAAACCTCTCTGCATTTTGAGATGTTTTCTTTAACTTCCTTTACTTCCAAAAATCAGGCTTGGCCTACACTTCCATTTACCTTCAGTTAGTCGCTGTTGCAGCTTACTTGCAAAACAGAGTACACTACTCTTTATTCAAAATCACTGTCATTGAAGCTTTCATGGAAGAACTCAAACGTGTCATCCCACCCAGAATTCCCCCCTTTCCCATTCATAATCCTTGAAATAATTCCAACCAGACTTATGGGCCTGCCGTTTGAACCACTGCACTCATGCCGTTTACAGTTCCTCAACTGAAAGGTCACCTTCCTTGTCGCTATTACGCCCATAAAATGCATTTGGAAGAGCCTTTCCTATAGGTTCATAATGACAGGATTGTCCTTAGGACCAACCCTACATTTCAAACGTGCTTCCTCCTGTTCACCTCAACCAGACCATAGAGCTCCCTGTCTTTTTCCCCCTGCCATACCCAATAGCAAAAAGGGCCCTTCACACCTTTGGTGTCAAGTGGGCCCTCATGTACTACATTGATATGACCAAACCCATTTACAAAACTCAACAACTTTTTGTTGCTTTTGCTAAATGTCACAAAGGACATACACTGTCAAAGGTGGGCATAGTCAGATGAATTGTCAAATACAATCTGATAGAGGCTTCTAGTTGCAGATTCCTTACCTTAGAATTTCCCCCAGGCGTCAGTCTGGATCCGGATATATTTCTCGAGCAGTACCCGCCATTGATGTCGTGCTTGCTGGATATGACTTTGCCGGTTTTATATAGGCGCCACCCCGGCACAATGACCTCAGTTCTTTACTTTCCATACCAGCATGCGTACAGGTCTGAAGAAGCGCTACTCCACAGTCACTTTTTGACTGGCCTTTTCAGCTTTTTGCACAGATTTTTTTACATTCTGGTGTGTTGAGCTATTGTCATGGAAGACCGGGTTCAAGCCCTGTGACTCCTGCCATCAGATGATGTCTGTGATGGATCCGCACCTCGTGTGTCTTTGGTGTTTGGAGCGTGACCACGACCTGAAGTTGTGCTTCCAGTGCCAGGCCATGAACCAGAAGGCTTTGAGGGAGCTGTCCCTAAAGCTTCTTGTGGCCTGGCCTGGGGCTCTGCATCGCTGTTGGTCGAGAGGAAGGTCCAGAGACCTCTTGTGGATTCCTCACTCTTCGTCGTCCCATTTGAAATCTTCAGGATGCTCGGGTAAGCATGAGAAGTCGAAGAAGAACAAACAGTCTTTGACTTCACCCCATCGGTCTGGTGACATGACAGGGGAAAAGGAGTGTTGTTGCTCTAGGCCTCCGTCCTGAAGCCTACTTCTAAGTTGGCACTGCGCCTCCCTGAGTTTCTGGGAGCCAGAGCCACCCCAGCCCAACTCCGCGAGTTCTCTGAGACCATGCACCTATTTTTGAGCAGTCTGACCCTGCTGTAGTGCCTTCGGGCTCGGCGGGGTTAGAAGGGCCCCCCTCGGATTCCATGCCGGTGGCTTCGGCCTCCACTCTGGAGGGCCCCTATGGATCTGTTTCCAGATCCGCACCAGTGTCGGTCGTGCCCTGCGACCTTCCACTACAACAGTGCAGATCTCGACGCTTCTGACGTTGCCCTGGCCCGCATTTGGTATTGATCCCATACTTAATGCTGACTCTGACATGGAGCCGGACCGGTGTCGCTTGACACCGGTTCCCACTTCTACGAGGCCCTCGCTCCCTAGGTCGGATCCGGACATTTATTCATATGGTTATGGTGAAAGCATGGAGGGGTTGCTGGACCCTTTAGAATACCGTCCTGTGCCCAGTCCATGGGTGAAACCAGTGGTCTAGACACTTCCTCTTATGCTGGCATGCTTTCTCCCTTAACTGTGGCTATGGCGGATTGTGCGTCCTATTCATTGGTGGTGAGGAGAGCGGCTGAGGTCCTGGGCCTCGAGCTGCCTTCTGTGGCTGTGAGGACCAACCTCCTGACTGAGGTGCTTTAGCTTGGGGCTTCCTCTTCAGAACCCCTCATGCCCTTCAATGAGGCCCACACTGATGTCCTGATGAGGACTTGGTCCAAACCCAGCACAGGGGCTCCTGGTAATAGGACAACTGCCCACTGCCATAGGTCTGCGCCTAATGACCCAGTATTCCTGACCCAGCACCCCCCACCTCTGAGAGCTTGATTATCCAGGCCTCTACATTCCCAAGTGCATTCCTTTCTGCACCCCCCGATAGGGAATCCAAAAGACTGGATCAGCATGGGAAGGAAATGTTCTCTTCCTCCAGTCTGTCCATGAACACCCCATGCCTTTTGGGACATTACTCCCATACTTTATGGAACACAGTTGCGCACGTGCTGCCACAGGTCCCGCAGTAGGCTCGGGCCATTCTCTCTCAAGCTGTTGCTGATGGGACGGGCACAGCTAAGTTCACAATACAATGTGGCCTGGATAAGACCGACACTGGGTAGATTGATTGCATCGACGATGGCCTTGAGGCGCCACGCTTGGTCGAGGACATCTGGCTTTTTGAGGAATGTCCAAGCTGCGCTTATAGACATGCCCTTCAATGGCACCCGTCTCTTAGGATAAAAAGCATACTGGGCGCTCGAGTGCTTTGAGGAGTCCTGGGCTACAGCTCATCATCATGTCAGACAGGTGGGTTTTGCAAATAATCCAAAGGGGCTACTCCTTCCCCTTCGAGACTAGCCCTCCATCCATGCCATCATCCTACAGTTGGATGGGGGAGGATCACCTGCCACTTCTCCACAAAGAGGTTACGGCTCTTTTGATCAAGGGAGCCCTAAAGAGGGTACCTGTGCCAGAAGTAGGTCGTGGTTGATATTCCAGCTACTTTCTAGTGCCCAAAAAGGGCATGGGCCTGGGCCCTATCCAGGACATCCTGTCCCTTAATCTCTTCCTCAAAAAGGAGAAGTTCAAAATGCTCACTCCGGCTCAGGTCCTATCTGTCCTGGACCCAGGAGACTGAACGGTAGCATTGGACTTGCAGAACACATATTCCCATATTCCCGTCCTGCCTGCCCACAGATGTTCATGGTAGGCCACAAGCATTTTCAGTTTACTGTGCTCCCCTTTGGCCTTACCAGTGCCCCTCGGGTATTACACAAAGTGATGGCGGTGGTCACAGCTCATCTACGCAGGTTAGAAGTTTCAGTCTTCCCCTACCTCGAAGACTGGCTGATAAAAGCAGGCTCACCCCAGGCTGTTGTATCTCACCTCCAGACTACAGCGTATCTCCTGCATTTGCTTGGGTTGACTAGAAATGTGCCGAAGTCACACTACTCCCTCCCAGATGCTCACTTTCATCGGAGCAGTTCTGGAGACAGTGCATTTTCAAGCCTATCCTCCCGAGCAGCGAGTCCAGGATATTCAGGCAATGATACAGATGTTTCGGCCTCTATCCTGGATTTAGATGAGAATGACTCTGAGGCTGATGGGCCTCGTGGCCTCCTGTATCCTGCTTGTGACACATGCCAGATGGCATATACGGGCTCTGCAGTGGGACCTGAAGTTCCAGTGGGCGCAGCATCAGGGAAATCTCTCCAACATGGTCCAGATCTCAGACTGAACTGCGCAAGATCTGCAGTTGTTGCTTTTGAACCTTGATTGGGTCAGAGGCACATCCCTCTCCCTTCCCCAACCAGATCGACAGTAGTGACAGATGTGTCTGGGCTCCATACCAGTCTTTTGGAGCTCCTGGCAATCAGGCTAGCATTGGAAGCATTCCTTTCCTCTCTCAAAGGGAAAGTGGTGCATGTTTTTACAGACAACACCACTGCCATATGGTACTGCAACAGGCAGGGCGGTGTGGGGTCGTGGACCCTTTGTCAGGAGACTCTGTGCCTCTGAAGATGGCTGGAACATCAGGGCATATCCCTGGTGGTTCAACATCTGGCAGGCTCTCTGAATGCAGGAGCAAATGCCAGAGCAGACAAACCCGGCTGTCAAAGCCTGGTCGATCACTAATGACGTCTCCATCCGGAGGTGGCGCAAGGTTTCTTTCAGCAGTGGTAACAGCCTTGGTTAGATCTGTTCACCTCCGCAGAGAAAGTGCAATGTCAACTGTTTTGCAGGTTGGAGTTTAAAGGCGACACTCGCTCGGTGATGCTTTTTGTCTTGAGTGGAACTCAGGCCTCCTTTATGCCTTTCTGTCAATATCACTTCTGCCCAGAGTTCTCAAGAAGATCAAGAACCACCAGACTCAAGTAATTCTTGTGGCTCCGGACTGGGCACAAAGAGTCTGGTATCCCGAGCTTTTGAGCTTAGCCATCTGTCCTCTAATCGGACTGCCCCTTCGGTAGGATCTTCTGTCACAGCAGCAGGGGATAGTTCTCCACCTGAACCTATCCAGTCTCCGACTTCTTGTATGGAGATTGAGCGGCAGCAGTTGACAGCTTTTGGCCTTCCGCCAGAGGTCTGTAATGTTATCTTGGCAGCCAGGCGTTGTTCACCGAAACAGCCATTGGAACAAATTTGGGGTATGATGTACAATCAAGTCTGTTGACCCCCTCTTTTTCTGAGGTCCTTTTGTTTGTTCTTTCTCTAGCCCAGCAGGGCTATGCTTTGGGCAACCTCAAGGGTCTGCCATCTTGGATTTCCTGAGATTACCTGACCAACCCTCTTTGATTAAATCTCCTATTTTTGGTAGATTCCTGAAGGATCTTACCCATATGCTTCCTCCTTCTCTGTTCATAATGCTGCAATGGGATTTGAACTTCCCTGATGTGTGCTCCTTTTGAGCCACTACACCACTGTTCAATTCAGTTTCTTACTCTAAAGACAGCCTTCCTTGTTGCCATCACTTATGCCCGCAGAGTGAGTGAGCTGCAGGCCCCTTCCTCGAAGCCACCTTTCATTTCCATCAATCCTGCCATGGTGGTGCTTCATACCAGGGCTTACTTTTTACCTAAAGTGGTCACACCCTTTCATGTACACCAATCCATCGACTACCTACTTTTTACTCGCCCCCACATCTTTCTGAGGGAGAGTAGAGGAGAGGCTCCACTGCCTGGACACAAAAAGAGCATTGGCATTCTACCTTGATAATACCAAGGAGTTCCAGGTGAATGATCAACTCTTTGTGGGCTATGTGGGTGAGAAGAAAGGTTGGGCAGTGCAGAACAGAACAATCTCTAGATGGGTTGTACTCTGCATTAAAATGTTTTACACATTGGCTAAGAAGCAACCCCTGGAGGGCTTGCGTGCTCACTCAGTCAGAGCAACACCTGCAACCACTGCGTTAGCACATGGGCTTCCAGTCCTGGACATCTGCCAGGCAGCAACATGGGTGTCTTTGTACACGTTCACCAAACACTACAGCCTGGACAGTCTGGTTCAAAGAGACTGGTACTTTGCCTGTTCAGGCCTGCAGGACTTCCTAGTATGATCTTGGTTTGCAGACCCACCTCCAGGGATGGTATTGCTTAGGTATTATTCTAAAGTAAGAAATCTGCAACTAAAAGTCTCTATCAGGTGTTACTTACCTTTGGTAACGATTTATCTGGTAGAGACATTTCCTAGGTGCAGATTCCTTACCGACTCACCCATCCTCCCCACTCTGTGAACTGATTTCTTGGGATAGGGACTTCCCTTTCAGGGCCTTCCATTTCAGGACCCTAGGTCTGACGCACCAGGGTCAGTGTTATTCATGGCTCTGCACTTCTGGCCTGGAAAGTAATGAAAAGAAACTGACGACAGCACGCCGGGTGGTGCCTCTATACGAACTGCGATGTCGTATCTGGCGAGTACGACACCAATGATGGATGTGAAGTCGACCAACAGCACCTAACAGCGCATAGGCGGAGTGCTCTAGAAAAATCTCCGGATCCAGACTGACACCTGCGGGAAATTCTAAGGTAAGGAATCTGCAACTAGAATATGTCTCTACCAGATAATTAGTTACCGAAGGTAAGCAACTTGTTCTTCAAACCTGCTCCATTGAGGCTGAAACAACTTTATCCTCCGCCTAGGCCACACTGCACATGTAAAAAAGATACCACTATGGCTCTCCTTACGAACATTCCCGCAGCTGATATTTATAAGGCAGCTACATGGTCAACTCCGCACACATTTACCAAGCATTACTGTGAAGATGTCTTAAAATGTCAACAAGCTAAAGTTGGTCAGGCTGTTTTAAGAACTTTATTTCAATCATCTGCACCATCCACAGACTAGCCACCACCTAGGGAAGTACTGCTCTGTAGAGAATGAGTATCGACAATCACACATGCTGTGAATGGAATATGTAACTTACCTGGTAAGTATCTGTTCAGAGCATGTAGGGCTCCAGATTCACATGCACCACCCGCCTCCACTGGATCCATTGGCTGCTGCTGATGTACACTTCTTCATTTACAAACTTAAACTTTTTGCATAAAACATCTTGCATGGTCACCACACTACCCTATCTACTGTTCCAACTGTACGCTCACGTGCTTTGCTAAAAACAGTCTGACAATGGAGCTGATGCCTAAAGGCATTGCCAGCTGAGGTAGGATGTCACTATACCTTGTGACTTGAAATACTGTTTTGAAGAAGAACAAATGCAAATGTCAAAGCCCAACACTAAATGGCAGGAGTATGCAGAGCATATTTCTTCTGATGATACATCATCTCTTTGCGGATTCTTTACTGCCCCTCTATTGCTGTGATTAATAAGACTCCAAGATATGCAGACTTATTATGTTGTTTGTCCCTCTACTCGATAAACGCTCCTCTACTCACACTTTGATGGGATGTATCAGGAACTGACACCATCATGCTTGTTGATATCTAATATACCATGGTGTCCTTATGACAGGAAATGAAGTCCTGAAGATAGCTGAAGAGGCACAGTGAAAACTGGCAGCCCTGAAGTCATATTGCTGGGGGAAAAAATCCCTACCAATCTGAAGACTAGAAAGATAGTTCTTAGATGAGAAATCTGTAGGAAGATAATATATCCACCTCAATTATTTTTACCAAAGGTAAATAGCTATTATTTATTTCATGTTTCTGACCTATGTGTACTCTTCGACCTGCAGGAAGTGCCATAAATTGATACTGAGACTGTTAAAATGTATAGTTTTGGATCACTGGCATTCATATCCTGGATTTAGATGAGAATGCCTCTGAGGCTGCTTGGCCTTATGGCCTCCTGCATCCTGCTTGTGACAGATGCCAGATGGCATATGCGGGCTCCGCAGTGGGACCTGAAGTTCCGTGGGCGCAGCATCAGAGAAATCTCTCCGACATGGTCCAGATCTCGGACTGAACTGCGCAAGATGTGCAGTGGTTGCTTTTGAACCTTGATTGGGTCAAAGGCACATCCCTCTCCCATCCCCAAACAGATCTGACAGTAGTGACAGATGTGTCTGGCCTCCGGTGGAGTCTGGGCTCCATACCAGTCTTTTGGAGCTCCTGGCAATCAGGCCAGCATTGGAAGCATTCCTTTCCTCTCTCAAAGGCTAGTAGAACAGCCTTCATCAGTGGGCATTCTCTTGTTGCATCCCAGCCATTAAAGGCAAGTCTTGCTCCTAATGACCTATTCCCTCCATTGGCTAAATTTTACTTCTGCGTGGCGCAGGAGGTTGTTGGTGAGGAGGAGGGCAAAGCCTATTGAAAAAAGCCCTACAGTGCAAAAGGAAGCAAAGAGCAATGTCTTCAAAGTCTCACACAGTATGCATCATAATTTAGTGATGTTTATTTGGACTAGGAAAATGCACATCTACTGAGAAGTACTGATATCTACTGTGATCATTACAGCAGAGCTTTGTCTAAACCACTCTTAGGTCTGGGTAGTATGTAGCCACAGCAACCTCTCTTCCTTAGCTGATTCTGTAGAGTGAGTACAGTACTCTTAGGTCTTTTCCTTGCAATGATATTCATTGTTTACAGTAGAATGGATGCTTCCATGAGAGAGATCTCCTTTTTGATAATTCTCACAATAAATCCAAGCCTCAGTGGATCCAAGTAATGATGTATATATTTATTATGTATTAACTTTTTTGATGTGAGAACTATCCATTTTGTTTTTAGTACTTAAAATTATGGATTTAAGTGTTTTTCTCTAATATATACGTATATTGTATTGTAATCGTATTTATATAGCGCTTACTACCCCTGACGAGGCGTCAAAGCGCTTTTCGGTGAGTAGCACGCTACTCTGGAACCCAACAAGAATTAGTGATGGATTAGTATCGGAAATGAGTACAGTTTTAGTATTATTATGAGTTAATTTGAGCAGCGGATATGAGTGTTTGTTAGTTAGATTGACTGGAGTAATGGAGGGGTGGAGGAGGAAAGAAATTCAGAAGTGTTAATTGGGAGTATATCCTTCATTTACTCAACCCAAAGGCTTGGGATGTGTAAAGGGGGGTGGAGGAGGGAAGAGTATGTGGAAGGGTTAGGGAGAGCATAGTAGCAGGGTGAGATAAATGCGAGAGAATTTAGTAGGGTTGTGTGGGAGGTCACGGTAGTAGAGTGAGGTTTGGTGAGTTAGATGTGGAAGCGGAGGGAAGAGCTTAGGCAGAGTTATTTAGGAGATGAAAGTAGTAGAAAGGATTTGGGATGAGTCAGAGTGAGAATGGAGGATAGTTTGATAGAGACATGACATATGATAATGGGTAGATAAGTGTGATAAGATGAGAGCAGGAATTCATAGATATCTAGTATAACAACCCACCTAGGAGCCATGCAATGACCCACGAACATGCCAAGCACAGAAACAACATATTCACACACACACACACATATGTATATACACACACACACACACACACATGAATACACACACATATGCACATACAATACATAATTAGAACCATGGGTAAAATATACTTAGTCAAACAGGTTTAAAGAGTGTGTGTATTTTATTGTTATGACATAGTAGCGATACATATTTTCTAAAGAAACTATAAATAACTAGAAATATACACATAATCTGAAAAAAATATTTATCAACATAGGCATATGCAGTTCATAGTTGTTTGAATATGGTGGTTATGAAGGAAAGAGCCAACTTTTCACCTCTTCTTTCATATATACCACTTCTTGAAAATATTCTTATATGGAGGTGTGTACTTTTATATTTAATGGTAACCTCTTTTTAATAAACATTTATCTGTTGATGAAATGGAATGGTACAGCATGCAGTGCCATATAATTAGAGGCCAGGTTGATGTAATGGTAGGAGAAAGTAAGGGAAGCAATTGAGTGGACATAAACCCATTTAGTTGCTCATTTTAGAGAGACATTGAACTACATGCTTGATAGGTTCAATGGGAGCAGTGAGATTAGGAGTTACAAGTATTTGGACTCCAGTGTAGGCTTTGCCACAATGTGGTCTTCGATCCCTAGGTTGGACTCTGTCTTGGATACCTTGGGTGTGACGTTTAAGGCTAGATGTTCAGTCATGTCTCCTTGGTCTTCAATGTAGGTGCAGCTTCTATCTATCCTAGGGCTTTTCCTGCTGCCCCAGGTTTAGTTTGCCTTATGCTCCATTTCAGGCTTGAGTCCGCCCTAAGTGCCTACCAGTTCTCTGGTTTCTATCAGACTCCTATCAGTTCTCTGCTGTCTACCAACAGTTGGTCGCAGTTCATCTGCTAGTCCCAGATCTTCCCACAATTTAAATAATTCATCCTTTCAGATCTGTGATTAATATGACATGTTTGGGGGAGATACAGACACTAAAAAGTACCAGAGGTCACATGACCTGCTTCCAATTAGGCACGCTTGTTCAGCCAATCCCATTGATGCCCCAGTGACACATCTGGTGAGTGAGGGCATGCCATGATGCCTGCAAAAGATTATCCAGCAAAGTTTGCCCTGGCCATAGATACTCAAGCCCTCACAGCGGCATCAGAATATATAGAAGAAGCTGTTTTCTGTGCTATCAATCTCAAAATCCTTTGCATGTCAGTACTGGGTCTCAGAGATAGTCCAATCTTTGTCTCTGAGAATCCTGAAAGCGATGTGTTATGGGGATGGCTGTTTCCTTGAAGGCACAGAATTGTGCTCTCACATGGACATGGAGGCCAAGTCTCTCAAGACATATGAGAAGAAATTGTACCAAATATGCAGTCTCTTCCTGAGGCAGGCCAACACCATCATGGCACGTTAAAGCAAAGTCTGTGGCACCAGTTTAACAGCGACATCCCCTTGCTGCCATACAATGTCCAAGAAGCAACGTTAACCTGGGAAAGAAAGCTGCAGATGAAAAGTGCTGTTGACCTTGTGATCTCATTGTTACTGTTGCCAAGACAATGAACTCTGGTCTGTCCATCAATCGGCTAATATGATTTAGCCCAAGACCCATGAAAAAGTAATTGAGCCCTCCTTTGTTGGATTCCTCAATGGGTGTAGCCCTCCAGCACTACAACATGGGTATAGTCATGGCAAATTTGCTTTGTGAGATAAAATCTATATTACCGAAAAGTGAATTTAGTCTAGGTTGTCCCTTCTGCTTAGACTTCGTAGTTCCAAAATTATACAGAAAGAGGTATTAACAGTATATCGAGTTAACTGATAAAGGCTTCAAGAATGTCAGCTATCATTCTCAAATCGTTTGTAATCAGCTGGTCACCTTTTTAGAAGATAAAATTATTACTATAAGTGGAAACACAGAAATATTGATTTAGTCAACTTCTGATATTACTCCAACACCCACCAATTTCCCGCTCTTGGATTCTGAGGACTCAAAATTACCAACCTACAATTTCTTAAAGCGATAGTAATGAATTGCAGTGCTGGTTCCCCTTTGGATCTGATTCAGGTTATATTTTAACCCACCATTGTTCTCTTTTAGTCCTCTTTATACTTCCCATCAAAAAGTCATCTTTCTCTCTCTCTCTCTTTATTTCTCGTAATGGATGCCTAAGCTTGAGATTTGTCATTAATCCTTTATTGAAAAAACCTGGTCTGGCTAGCACTAATACTGTTAACTGTTGCCTTTTTCTCCTGATATTTCCCAAAATGATTCAGTCTCACATGGCTAAAGAACTACTTGCTCCCTTAGAAAATAACCAGCTTTCTAGATGATGTCCAAGTGGGTTTTAAACTGGGTAGAAGCACTGAACTCGCAATGATTACTACTCCGAATGACCTTTGCCTAATTGCAGTTGAGAGCACTGTATGTCTTCTGTTACTATTAGATCTGTCTGCTGCGTTTCATGCTGTAGACTGTAAAATCTTGCTCAACAGATTATCAGCCAGCATCAAGGGCACAGTATGCCAGTGATTTTCTATCTTCCCATTGCAAAAGGTCATGCTTAGATTTCACCGGTCAAAATCTTTTTCTAAAGGTGGGTTCCTGTCGGGTTCTTCCCAGCCCCCCTACCTTTTTAATGTTTGTTCATGACTATGCATTAATATGCTCCCATGGCATTACATTTTTACTTATGTCAGTGGTATCCACATCTTATTTTGTCTGGATTTTAAGAATAATGACTCTCATAAAATATGTATTTGAGAAATATACTCTTAGATGAACAGTCACTGGTTTAAAGGAACACCTGTAAGGCTAAGGTGCTAGTATCTGAATTTCCCCATCGAGCTCATGCAACTCTTTCTGGCCCTCTTCAATGCATGAATGACATGTCCGAGCTAAGATAGTCAGTGTTGACATTCAGATGACTTTGAAAGTTATTTCTCTTTCATCTTGTACATTTCAGTTACATTGTCTCAGTCAACCTTCTCCCATTAATCACCAGGAAATCAGTAATCTCAGCATTGATGGGAGTCTAGACTGGACCACTGCAACTTGGTCTAACTGGGTATAAAGGTCTCCTTATTAAACCACCTCCAAATCATTCAAAATCAAGCAACCCTTCTAGCTCTTGGTCCTTCTCAAAGGAGCATCACTTGTAACTTGATGCACATTCTAGATTGGCTATTACTTGTTTATTGTTTACGGCAAAAAAAATGTATTGCAAGCTTCCTTTTTATCTTGTTCTATATAATTATCAAATTTCACCCATTACATGCACACTTTGGTGTTCTAGCAAGATGCTGCTTACTTTTCCTTGTTTCCAGCCATCAAAATTAAGCAACACAGCTTTTTCGGTCTTCCCTCCAGCCCTTTGGAATACCTAGGTCAGTGATCTGTGCTTGACTAATCTCATGTAGCCTTCTGCAAATAAATGATTTCTCTAGGAGACCTCCATAAATTCACATTACAATAACATACGATTACATAACAAAATCCATTGCTACACCTGTCTGGTCTATTGTCTCATCTAAACAGCTTCAACAATGAGACAGAACCTGTCTTACCCATGACCCACATCAATGTATACAATCCTTCTTTGGTTCTCTCCAACATAATTCAGTTCCTTGGGCGTTTCTGAACTCCAGAGTCTTTTATCATTTAACCATGATAACAGCCAGTTGACAGATATCTTGATGAGTGGTGGGTCAGTGGTGGCCTAATTTCTCCAGATCCTTCTGAGACAATAGGAGTGCTGCATAATGTCGGACCCGATGCCAGTCCCGCATGCTACCCCATCTTCTGCAACTCCATCTTGTGGACCATTGGGACCAGCTGCTGAGTGATGAGCCTGTGCCAATCCCAGTCCTGATCCTGGCTTTGAGATCATGAGCACACACTTTAAACTTGTGGTGTAAAGCCCAAAACAATCACAGTTATCACCAATTTCAAATTGGCGCTAACCCATTCGCAAATGGGAAGGGGTCCCCAAGAGACCCCTTCCCCTTTGTGAATAGAGCCAATAAAAAGGGTCTGCCTTTAAAAAAAAAAAAGCTGCTTTAATGAAAAAGCATTCACAGGCAAGGTGGGCTGTTGTCCCCAACAGGCCACCATCCCTGTGAGTGCAGCCATTCCCATTGGGGTCGCAAATTGCAACCTGCATCATGAATATTGATGAGCTAGGTAATTTGCGACCCCATTGGGTCTGTAGTACCGTTTGATTTGCGACTCACAATTTGCGATTACAAAACGGATCGCAAATTGTGAGTCGCAAAACAAAAGGGAGTACATCTGGCTCTATATAATCTTTAGGGCTCAAAAAAACGCTTGTATGATCTCAAATACTAATTTCACGTGCCTCCTTGGCACCCGATTATCACTTAGTTTTAAAAAAGTATCAAAACGGGAGTGGTTTTGTTATGACACAGAGAAAAAGTAAAGGCCGTTACAAGGTTTGTGGAAGATAAAGGGCTAATGTATTCTGCATAAATGCGTCTATGGAAGAAGTGCACCTTTGAAGCTGTGAATGCTGTTTAAACACTTCCAAGCACCGTGATATTGATGTAGGGGTGTCTAGTCTATCCAGTTTAATACCTTTTGGCGGCCCCTCAATCTGTTTCAGCAGTGAATTTGAATGGTAGCCGGTGTCCAGAGTAAATGTCGCAGCCTAGTTAGTTTCTATTTTTTCCAGACCATAGAAAAACCTGTGCTGAGTTACCTTCGTTTTGAGGGAGATCTGAATCGCGCTTAAAAAGGTTGCTACTGCTTAGCATCCCTAGACCTGTAATTTGTGAGGGAAGTGTGTTGCGACCACGCCTCTTCCCCTCACAAGATATTTCTGTCCATTCTTTAACATGTTTATTTACAGACTTTTGCAAACTGTAGCAAAATTAGTAAAATCCTCGGGATGTTATTTTTTTTAAATGAAAAAGGCAGTGGACCATTTCAAGCTACTTTTCTGCCTGTATTGCCTTCTACGTTTGTACCATTGGGTGGCGCGCTTGCACTTTTTTCTAAACCAATAACGCAAAGACTATTTTTTAAATGCTGCTGCGAAAATGACAGGTTGCAACAGAAATTGAATTAATATTTATGACAGTGTGAGCAACCGTCCCTTAGAACATGTTAATTTTCTGAAATGTAGATGAGCACCTTTGTCTCTGTTTTCTGGTGCATACATAAACACGTTTAGTTGGTTTTAAGAGTCTATTATCCTTTGTGTGTGGGTTCATCCTTTAACCCATTATTAATGGATTTCGTTAACCAGTTAAAGCATACTCGGCGAGGGACGACGGTTAGCAGTGAGTAAACAGCTCTGTTGCTGGTCAAATGATGCGATTCACTTTTTTATCCAGAATTTAAGTTCAAGTGGTGGTTGACGTTCTGCGGTTTTGTAGTACTCTTGTCATCCTATTCCGACATCATACAATTCGCTCTACAGGAATTTGCATTACAGTATTAGTTGTCCCTCATCACTGCATCTTCCTAGCCCTCAACTCCCTGCCACCTAGGTAGTCATGCCACCGTATCACATGAATCACAACAAGATTGTTTCTAAAAATCTGAACGATGAATTTGTAACGTGTTGTGACGTTTTAGGATATAATAAATAATCATAAAATCTTCCCGGAACGTCTGTTCCATTTTTGATGTTCAGTTGCCCAATCCCCTACCTCATTGTCTCCTATATGTGTTCGTATTGTCTGATGAAAACGGACCCACTCATCGCCCCTCTTTAACTTTCTGTCTCAGGTGTCATAATGAGATGCACAGAGGGGGAGAATTATACGGAGAGAGTGCAGTGATTTCGGTCACCCTTGGCCAGGGGATATTTCTCCGCCCCTTCTCCCGGTGATAAGAAATATTAGTTAAATAATTAAACAATATGCCAGACCTGCCTTTTGTAAGCGCCGTGAATAGCCGATATCCGATTTAATAGTTCTCACTTCACCGATCACAGAAGGCCGAGTATGCCTTGCAGATATTCAGACTCGTGACGTAAATGCCACTGCACATACCCGTGGTGATTGGCAGAAGTGTGCTAAATGCTGGATGAAATATTGTGAGCCAGGTAAAGTGCAACATAGAAATATCCAGCTCTGTTATGATGTTACCATTACAGAAATTATTTTTTGACAACGTCAAGTCAATTAATAATCTGGGAAATTGACTCGTCGCTAATGAAAAAAATGAATTGACTGACATTCCCGACATTTTCCAAAAACGTGCCAACCTGGCCTGCCACCTGATACATATGAGGAAACTGAGCAAATGTACAAATTCTCCTCCGTGCCTCTTACTGCGAGCGTCATTTCCAAATCTTTGATAATTACACGTTCATTCGTTTAAAAATTGAGTGTCCGGAGCATTATGATAAGCAGGTCCTTTGGGTCATAGAGACTGTGTGCTTGGATCCCTCAACGTTGGTTTATATTTCTTAATTTCTTTATTTTTTCTACAAAGACACAGCTTGTTTAAACGTATATTAACACAATTCCAGAAATCTTCAACCAGGACATAACACTAGATTAAAGGGTGAACAGTCTTCCTGTGTGATAATGCATGCTCTCCAGAGGTCCCAGCTAACCCCCAGTTTTCCCACTAGAGGTGAGTGCTCCATTTTGCGACTTGGGTCCGAAAACACAGGAATCCTCTCTCCAGTAACATGCGGTGGAATCGACTCATAATTTATGTAAATGTCTTAAACATTATTTCTTCACGACTTAGAGCTGTCATTTCCATGGGTCATGGTAGCCTACTCCCCTCTGTGATGCAGTCAATGAGTAGTTCAGGGGCTAGAACACTTTCTTATGGCTCCAAGCATTCCTAGTTGACATTATTCGGTTTAGTCCTCTTGTACCTGTCATTTGAAATAGCGTTGTTTGCTAGCTAAAGAGTGTTTCCTATGCAAGAAATGCAGTTGATCAACTATGTCAAAGGCTGCAAATATGTCTGTGGTAAGCATGGCTCCTTGTGCCTTGGCTGTCACTTTATCAACCACTTTCAAATTAACATTTTTCTGGATATTCTTATTTACATTTCGACAGCTGTGACTTAGTACTCTGTGGCGCATATCTAACACAGAAATTCTACCCAGTGAGTTTTGTCAGTGGACATACTTCAACCTAAAGTCAAGTCACTCCTGTAGGCTCGAGGGTGGTAAATTAATTTGTATAAAGTTATAGTTATCAAAGGCTCTATTTTCCCAAGTTCAGAGTTAGACACTTACAAGAGGGGCTTAGCTCTGTAGTGATTTCTTGTGTGTTCTGGAAAACTTACTCTACCAAATGATACTTAATTCATGTGCCAAAAAACCCTTTTCATTATTAAAGAGCCAAAGTTTTGTTTTTTGTGTTTCCAGAAGAATGATCAGTGTATTTATTGTTCCTAACATAGACATTTCTCCCAATTGTTTGACAAAATTAAGTGACGAAAATATATGTTTTCAAATAAAGCCTACGTGTAACTCTTAGCAAAGTAGATCACTGGCATGCTCGCATAAAAATTGTGCCACCATCATCAGTATGATTGTTCTAATTCCTTCCTTTTTTTTTTTTACCATGCACCATTTGAGAAGTTTTTTGCCTGAGTGCCATACAATTTCACTTTGAGGAGATTGTGCATGCTGCTGTGAATATGTTGTCATCAACGCACATTGTTTTTCTGCTTGTGCTCTTAGTGTTGTCTTGTGCCTTGCTGTGATGTATCATGAACATTCTAACTGCATGTGTAACTTCTACGTTTTGACTCCGAAGTATTACATTCTGAAGTTGGTTCAGTTGCTGCTTTTAAAACATTCATTGCTTCGTTATAAACTCAGAAAAAGCTTGCCATGGTGAAAACATTCAGTTCCTGAGATATTTATCATCTAAATTCTGTTGCTATAAAAAGTTTATGTGAAAGCTAGTTATTCACAAGGCGTCTATCATTGCAATGCATGCAGACCTCTCTGAGTTGCAATTGTCTTCTTTATGATGTTGTATTGTAACATACAGTGTTAAAGTAAAAAGAACGTAATTTCTTACACCTTAATGTAGCCCATCAGAGTGGGTATACTGGCAATAATGGCCAGTTCTGATTGGCTTGTACAAAAAGGGAAGAGCCCATAGCAAACGGTATAAGACAGTTAAAACATTCCGAGGTACGGGGACACCATGTCCTAATTCAAAAATTAAAGACAACTCTAACAAGACGAGTTGAGCTAGGGAACAATGGCTTACAGTAGCTTTTTAGGGTCGAGTGCAAAGCGCTCCGTCCCTGGTGTAATCTCTCCATGGGCTTTTAACCACGCCCATGTCGAGCCCATCAGTTTGGTTCGTAGGCTTGCCTTTTAAAATTAGCTTTGATATAATTAGTGAAAGGCATGCATACATCATGCCTTTTCCGGTGTTTAGCCCGCCTCGAGCACACCGGCCAACTATTGAAAACATACGAGGCTCCATGTTTTCCATATGGCTTCTGCACTATTTTTTCTCTATATTTCATAGGCAGCGCAATCTCGCTGGGCAGTAGTAGAGCGCTAGGCATGACATTGTAATTGTGACATGGATAATTGCACTTTTGCCGATAGGTGACACTGCGAACAAACCTGTTTCCTTTTGTGTGTTTGCTTTGCGCTCACGACGGCAGTCGGCTCGCTTATGTGAAACAGTTTTACTTTTCAGTTTATGTGGCAAGAAAAGTCTGGTTAGGAGTTTGCAACGCTAATAGCTTTAATTAGAGTAAACGCGAGACCCAATGCATTTCAAATGCTTGATTTGTTTGGGGTTCTAATCGGTGTGAGCAGTCCCGTTAAAAACTCATAATTGCTAGTGTGAGCTGCAGAAGGAAAAAGGTCAAAAGCTTATTCTGCCCTTTGCTTTGCCCTCTGCTCTGCGAAAGTGCTTTCACCCCCTTATTAGACAGGGCTGTGGGACTAGCAGTGCCATTACATTCCAATGACAGGGAAGCTGCAAGAGGAAGGCGGGTAATGCCTCCTCCTCTGCCTATTTATCAAACTTACAGAACTTCATTGATCTTGTGGGAGAAGGATGGAATTGTCAGAGGTTTTAGATTAGGCTACTGGATTGCTGATTGCAGCATGAAATACCAGTGTTTATGGCCTGGTGCCCCTCCATTGTTCTCAATAGCGTATCAACAGTCCAGAATTAAAATGTATATTCTTTTTGCCTTCGGAAATAAAGATTTCAATTTTAAACACAATTAGGGTTGGGCTGCTGTCCTGATTTACTACAGTGGTAGAGTGAGGTATAATAGGTTTGTTGGGCTGCCAGATTTCAACATTACTTTGTACAGTGGGAATTTGAGGCCCTCTCATAAACAGAGGAAAAAGCATACACTTGAATGTTTAAATATTGATTCTTGAAAATGTACTTAGGCGAACATGGAAAACTAGTGATGATGTTTCGTAAACTTTTAAAAAGTGGTGGCCTGTAAATATTGCACCTCAAACTGCATTGATTAAGCAAGTTAGCCACACTCTTGTCAGCCCGACAGAGGTTTGGACGGTTGACTGTTCCCATTGAAACATTTTAAGAACACTGTATAAAATGTTGCTTAACTTTCAAACAGATGGGCTATCAACATTTTTTTATAGATACTTGAGCCTTCAGATTCCTCACCTCTGACTACCCCAGCTAATAGACAGGATCTAGAAACGTCTGAGAAATCTCTTCTTTTAAGGCAGGCAGCAGTCCCCTTTGGACCACTGTTAGGCCCCATTGGTCCAAAGGTGCTCTGCTTGGATACCCACCAACTGGCCTCTTAGCACCAAGAGACTTAACTTTTTGTTGGTGCACCCCTCACCGAGGTGCCTTGTGGTCCTGGCCTCATCTACCATTACATTGAACCTGGGTGCATTACCACACTCATCCCACCTGCTGAGAAGCTAAAGAGCTGGAAAGGGTGAGTAAGAAAGTGTTCTCTGCTCGATGTCTGCCATTGCAGTCATTCACCGTCTAGTTTTTTGGGGCGTTAAATCCCTGCCCTATGGGACATGGTGGCAATGATGGTTCCAAATTTGCCTGAGTATATTAAGGACCATTTTGAAGAAGAAGTCTGAAGCTGCAAGAGTGCTTTCCTGGATACAGCTGACTCCATTGCAGGACAATGGGATCTTCTGTGTCT
This sequence comes from Pleurodeles waltl, assembly GCF_031143425.1. Lineage (NCBI taxonomy): Eukaryota > Metazoa > Chordata > Amphibia > Caudata > Salamandridae > Pleurodeles > Pleurodeles waltl. The sequence goes on from NC_090438.1 coordinate 569,680,678, forward strand.
CTGCATAAGAATGCTTGCCTGCACTCTATGGGATTCTCTGGCAATGTGCAGAATACCCTAATGGATATGTCATTCAATGATGAGTGATTTTTGATGTAAAGACAGACAACTATTTGAAGCATATTAAAGCTAGAAGAGCTATAGCCAGATTGCTTGTCCTAAAGACGTAATCTGGTGAGCATTAGAAATTAGTCTTTCTCAAGAGAAGTCCTTGGTCCCCCTCCTGCCATGGCCATGATGGTGACTGATGCATCCACCTTTGTGTGTGGCATACATCTGGGGGGAAAAGGAGATCAGAGGCCTGGTCTCCAGAGGAGCAGAGGCTGCACATCAATCTGCTCTGTATGATCTGTTTTGAACGTAAGGGTGCCTTCTTGTCCTTTACTGATCAATCAGTCCTGATCCTGAACCCATTCCAGTTCAACAAACTCAGCATCTCCGGTATCCTTTAACGAGACGCCAGCAACATTTCTGAAAGGATCATCAACAACGCAAACCAAGTCACCCCTGCAAGGAGCTCCACCTCCAGAAGATCCAGCAAGCCTATTAGGTGGTTCACCTCCGAACTATGCACACTCAAGAGAGAATGCAAAAGGCTAGAAAGACGTTGGCGTTGCACGAGGGACCTCGTGGACTGCACCACCCTGAAAGATGCACTGAATAAGTACCATCGCTGCCTCAGAGAAGCAAAGAAGGTTGCCCTACTCAGCCTCATCGAGGAAATCACCAACCACCCAAAGGAACTCTTCAAGATTGTCAAAGAGTTCTCCTACCCCGCAGCCACCTAAAACATGATCTAACCTTCCCAGACCCTTTGTAGCTCCCTTGCAGACTACTTCAGAACAAGATCGCAGCCATCTAAAGCAACTTTCCTCCGCAACCCACCAACATAGACCACCTTTTGACTTCATCTGAGGACTGCGCCGGCCACCTCATCAGACTGGATGACACTATCCATACAAAAAACAGACGCCCTCATGACCTCGACCCACTACGGCACACCCAGTGACCCCTGCACACATTACATCTTCAACCTCGGTCAGGAGATCAACAGCTTCCTCGCTCACAATGCAAAACCTCCATTGAGACTGCCACCATCCCAGAGGCATGGAAACCAGCACAGGTCACACAACGCTCCTGAAGAAACCATCATCCGACCCTAACAAGCTCAAATATTACCGCCCCATATTTCTGCTCCCCTTTTCAGCCAAGGTCCTGGAAAAAGCCATCAACAAGCAACTCTCCAAACACCTTGAAAAACTCAACCTGCTAGACTCCACCCAGTGCGGTTTCCGCTCCAACCAGAACACAGAGACTGCCCTCATCGTTGCACAGATGACATCTGGACCACAGAGAGAAAGTGGGCCTGATCCTCATAGACCTTTCCGCTGTGTTCAACATTTTCACCCTCACTCCAGACTCTACCACATTGGGATCCAAAGCAATGCCCTCAAATGGATCCATGCCTCCATCACAGGCCGCACCCAGAGGTCTGCCCCCCACCCTCTTCAATGGCTACATGACGCTGTTAGGCCGAGTTTGTCCACTTCCATGGACTCAACATCATCTCCTACTCCGATGACACACAACTAATACTCTCCCTCTCTGAATACCACGCCACCCCCAGAGACAACTTCAACAACACCGTGGCACACGTTTCCAAATGGATGAGATCCAGCTGCCTGACACTGAACACCGACAAAATGGAGGTGATCGTCTTCAGAGGCAACCCCTTCCCCCTAGGACGAGTCCTGGTGACCATCCACGCTTGGACAACCTCTGACCCCTACAGACAATGCACGCAACCTTGGCATCATCATCGACCGCAACCTCCTACAGCTTCCGTAACCTCTTCATGCTATGTAAGCTCTTCAAATGGATCCCCATCGAAAGCAGAAAGGCGGTCATCATCAGCAGAGTAGACTACGGAAACGCCCTCTGTGTCAGACTCTTAGCCCAGCTCCTCCACCGCCTCCAGACCATTCAGAACGCAGCTGCAAGACTCGTCCTAGCCCTATCCAGAAGGGCCCACATCACCCCCCACCTCAGAGAGCTACACTGGCTGTCGGTGCACATGAGATGAAAACTCAGGGTTCTCACCACATCAATCAAAGCCCTCCACAACATCGGACTCGGGCCTATCAATCATAGACTCTCCTTCCACAAGCCTACAAGGCTGCTTTGCTCTACAACCCTTGCCCTAGCTCAGGTCCTGAGAATCCAACGCAGCTGCAGCAGAGGAGGCTCCTTCTCCTACCTTGCCACTAAAACCTGGAAAGTCCTCCCCCCTCCACGGCTCCCCAGCGCGCATCTCACATCGTCCTCGACTTCAGGAAAAAGCTCAAGACATGGCTGTTTGAGGAACAGCCACTGGCGCACAACCATCCTCCCTGAGTGCCTGGGTACCCCCTAGGATGATAAGCCACGCTTTACAAATGTATTCATTGATTGATGGATTGATTGATTGATCTTGACTGACAACATGACTGTAATGTGGTTCGTCAACACGTAGGATGGTGGGTCTCAACTTCTCACCATATCAAGCAAAGCCCTCCACAACATCAGACTCAGGCCTATCAATCATAGACTCTCCTTCCACAAGGCTGCTTCGCTCTACAACTCTTGCCCTAGCTCAGGTCCTGAGAATCCAACGCAGCTGCAGCAGAGGAGACTCCTTCTCCTACCTCACCACTAAGTCCTGGAAAGTCCCCCCTCCACAGCTCCCCAGCACGCATCGCACACCCTCCTCGACTTCAGGAAAAAGCTCAAGACATGGCTGTTTGAGGAACAGCCTCTGGCGCACAACCATCCTCCCTGAGTGCCTGGGTACCCCCTGGGGTGATAAGCCACGCTTTACAAATCTATTCATTGATTGATTGATTGATCTTGACTGACAACATGACTGTAATGTGGTTCGTCAACACGCAGGGTAGTGGGGTCTCAACTTCTCTGTCAAAAAGTGAAGCAGCTCTGGACTGGGGCCCACCAACGGGGGTTGCCAGTCATCTGGCCTTCTCACTGAACATGAAGGCCGGCAGCCTCCATATGTGTCATCTTGCCATTCACAAGTGGCGTCTTCACTCAGAGGTGCATGGACACATCTTTCACATGTTGGGCACCCCCTAGGTGGACCTCTTTGCCACTCATGAAAACGTCCCCAGCTTGATGTTGTGTGCCCTCCAGTATCTGTTGTGGGGATCCATGTGGGTGGCATTCCTCTTGAAGTCAAAGTTTCAATTTCCGTATGCGTTTTGTCCTTTAACCTTGATTCCTTGAGTTTTGAGGAAAATTCGCTAGGAGCAGGCCCAAATCATTCAATGCCCCCAGACTGGCTGAGAAGCATGCACCTCTTTCTGAGCTCCGCTGCTTCTTTCTCTTAAGGGGGACCTTCTCTCCCAATCGGGTGAACAGGTTCTATCCCCCAACCTCCAATCTTACATCTTCATTTGTGGTGATTCAGTGGGGTGATGGCAGTTCCTTTCAGCTGCCACAAGAGGCGTTACACTTAATGCCTGTCCTCTAAGTCGGTCTGTTCCAGAAGTTGGAACACATTTGTTGCATGGTGTTCCAAACATCAAGTGGACCTCTTGAAGGTCACCTTGTCTAACATTTACAAGTTTTATCTCTCCTTGGCCCACTAGGGTTGTACATTGGGCACAGTCAAGGGGTACATTGCAACCATTTTAGCTTTTTTGTGTCTTCCCAACCAGTGATCGTTATTTAGTCACCAGTGGTTGTACGGTTTTTCGAAGTGTCTGACAAACATGTTTTCTGGGCAAGTTCACCATCAAACTAAAGTAGCTTCCCTCCATGAGCTGGTGACCCCCTTTCATCTATCGCTATCGCACCTTGCTCACCTTTTTATCACTTGCCCCACTCAAATAAGGAGGAAGAGCCTTTACATCCTCTGTACCTGAAGTGGGCAGCTAGGTACCACATTGACCTCACAATGGAGATTAGGTCTAATGTCCATCTCTTTTTAGGGTAAAGTGGGAAACACTTCAGAAGAGAACTGTCATGCTTTGACACTGCTTTGCATCAAGATCTGCTACCTTTTTGCAAAGAAAAAAAAATCACTGGATGGAATCTGAGCAGACTCCACTAGGTGAAATGTTGGCTATGGGCAGACCCATGATGTAGGTATAGCTTACATGTTCACCAATTATTATAAAGCGCTTTATGACACCAAATCAGGGGTGATAAAGCTCATTTGATGGACTTTCTCTGAGGTTTGGAGATTTGGTAAATTAAACAGTGGACAAACTCACAGATGAAGTATTAATTCTATAGGAAGTAATGGATATGATGCATCAGCTGCGGAGCAGTAAAGCTCAGGGTCCTAATGGTTTCCTGGTAGAACTGTTTAAGGGTCTGCATGGACAGGGGGTCTATTTGACATGTTCAGTGAGGTGAACAGAGTGGCCAGACTGTCTGAACATCTCCAATATGCAGTGCGTCTTATAGGGACATATGTCAATCCTGAATGGAGAAAGCATGATTCTGGCAACGGTGTTAATATGTTCATCCACTTGAATCCACCTGACTGAATCTTGTTAGTTGTCTGTCAAACGATGTGGAGGAATCTATAGCTATCCTATCATTAGTTATTGAAAAAGATTGTCATTCAGTTGAATGGGACACCCATTGCAGTGCTGCAAAAGTTCAGCTTTGGGACAGGGTGTCATGCTTGGCCACAGTCCCTGTATACAAAACTGACTTCTTTTGGAAAAGTAAACAGTGTGTTACCCTTCGCCTTTGGTGTGACGAGGAAGACATGAGTATGTTCCACCTCCTTTCTCCTTTCTGCTGTTTGCACTGCCCATCGATCCTTTGACATCTTGGATTGGAATGTGTCTACTGGAGCGTTATTTTTGCTGTATTCTCAAGCTGGAGATAGATTCCTTCTATATATAGATGGCATCGCAGATAAGTAAATGACATCCTGCTTTACAATCTGACCATTTCTAGGTTGATGCATACTGTTTGAACTTATGGGAATTAAAATGAGTATTGGAATATTTAGTACACCCAATTCCAGGTTTGTCTTCAGTGGTTGCAAGGACCTGTTTGCCATTTTATGAATGTAACTTGGAGGTATGGTTAGCGGTATTTCCCACTGATGTGCGTCACTGGCACACACTTCACCTCTCATGATGGCATGAGCTGCAGTTGTAAAAATTATTACTTTGTCCACATTTTTGTGCATCTTGTAGAATACTTCCTACTGTGTGGCAGGAGCATTTGTTAAGGAAAACCGGGAACAGAAGAACTTAATTTTAGGACCTCTAGAACAGACCTAGCTGTTCTGTATGAGTCAGTTTATGATGCTGTGATGCAGACATCTCTCCCCATAGTCATCACTTTATTACTGGGTTTCCTAGCTAATTTTGGTGAATGACTAGGTATATGCCCCGACCAAGGTGGCGTAGGTTAGTCTGGACCAGATGATAATGGTTGCAAATACTTATCTCCATTACCTTGATGATGTAGGGTGAACTAAACTTCCCAGTGGTGATGTTTTGTAAGCAAAATCTGTAAGATGGCAACCTAGTTGTATGGAAGACTGATAGGGACTTTGTCAAAAAAGTCAGGGTTGCAGGATTTTGAATGTTGAGACCTGATTAGGATTTGCACCTTTAGATGTATTTCTGGTAATGCAGTCAGTAAGTCCTTTGATGCATTGACTATGACCTTGATATTCATGGAGAACACATGAATAAATTAGATGTGCTGTGGCGGCCCACTTGGCTTGTTGGAAGGATATTCCCTAGAATCTAGGGTTATTTCTAGAGAATAGAATAAAGAGAGTGTTGTCCATAGTCCACAAGGCATTTGTTAATAATGTGACCAGCAACGTGGTGCAATGGAGAGCCAAATATTAAGGGAACTAGGGTCCAAGGGAAGATGTAGATTGGGAGGCAGCATTGTGTCACCCATAGAAAGTGACCATTGAAACTATTTTATTTATGATTCAACTTCTAGTCCAGTGCCTGATTTGATTGGTACTTGAATTTCCCGAACACCTCAAATAAGCATACCCAACGATGTTGACTTTTCAAAATATGGCATGATTTTATACTTTCTGTAGTCCAATGGGTTTTTGCTATCAAATGGGGAAACTCAAAGAACCAGTCGAGAATGCAATGGTCTCAGGCCATGGATTGATTACTGATATCTGAAATGGTTATGAATGAAAGTTGAGGTGATGACACCATCATTTTGACAGAGGTTTATGGTTGAGCTGGAGGGAGCCTACGATTAGTGATGCCTTCAATTATTCTTGTTATTATCCTGTTGTTACTGCTTGTGGTGCTTTTATTCCTGACTCACCTGCATGACTTGTTTAAATGTTAAGCAAAATAGTAATAAAGAGGTTTTCAAAATACATTTGTAACAGAAATGGTGCACATTTTGTCAGTTTCACTAATTGTTGATAAAAAAACATAGTATTAAATTGTCTAGGTGTGCATCTTAACATAGACTTTGTCACTATCCAAAAGGCATGTGGTATCTCACTTTTGCTCTACCTCCATTTTCTTTCAGTTTATCATCCAAAACCTTCCAATTATATCCTGACTCTTCCTCTAAAACTACTTGGAAGGGAGAGGGTGGGAAATTGAAAAGTTTCACGGATCCCATAGTTTCAGGTCCTAGACAGAAAAGGTACCCCGAACATTAGACTGCTATCCCATGCCTAGATTTTAGAGCTCCACTCTGTTTACAAATAACTTTAAGGTTCAGTCAGCTGACATGATGTAACTAAAACTATTCTTACTATATCTGGCTTCTGACAGCAGTAGCAATGATAATGTAAAAGAAAGCTATATTTATATGGATTTCGAAATGACTCCGCATCAGATATGAAATTGCCTACAATACGTGCAAAGGAGGGTCACAATAGTGCAAAGAATGCCTACCATTTGCTAAGAATGCCCACCAATTTGCCTGCACGCACACCATACCCAGCACTTAATCTCACTATGGGCACAGCTCTCATCTTTACAGTACTTTCCTGTCACATGCATGACACACAGCATGGTACAAGACATTTACTGTGCTCAGAAAACCGAGAGATACAGGCTATCCCTCTTCTCACTGTTTTTAACACTAATGGACGCAGACCAAGTGACGTTGTGGCCGATGTTTTTTACCGTGTGCTTTTTGAAAAGATAAATCAAGCTATACATTGAAATACCTGTGTGATACCCATAAGTCTCTATTGGGTTCCACTACCTCAGCCAATTAGTGTGAATTGTTTTGGATGGACACACTTTTATAAGAGTAATCAAGGTTCAATAAGCCTTTTTTGATAGAGAGGATTTTGCCTAAGGATCACCACAGAGTGATCATTGGATACACAAAATATAATATATTCATTTGGGGAAGAGTCATTATAAATTTGTCCTGACAAAGGTGGTATGTATGGTTTAAGGCCACAGAAACACATAAACATAAACACGACCTACAGTGCATGGACAGTTACAATATGTCACTGAACATATTCATCAACATCCAGTGACACACTAAGTGGGAACGTATTGTCTTACGAGAAACTAGTTGGAGTGTCTTTTAAATTCTCCCCTTTACTGATGTTGTTTTGTATATTTGTTTTTTATCTTGTTCTTAACTTGGTACATTGATTGTGCTATGTAATTATGCTTTTTAATATATGAATTTTTTATAATTCTATAATTAAATGATATATGTGTTTTTTCCAAATTCTCATGGTATTACATTAGTGTGATTGTTATGAGTGGATTTAAGTTCATTTACGTTTAAGTGATTCATCAAGGTAATTCTTTAGTGTTGTTTGGTTGCTCAAATCTTGTTCCCTTTTTCTGTCTGTTTGTCAGTTCTCTCTTTTTAGCCCAGGAGGACCCCAACATCACACAAGCAGGGCCCTGTGCATAGGATAGTTTCAAGTAGCAAGCAAGTGAGGCACAGTGGCAGGTGTTTGCAGAAATTACTACTGCATACTTGGTTTTGCTCACATTTTATAGGCTACTTCTCTCAATATTGAGCTTCCACGAGGCTCATAAAATTATAACTAGGGGGCATTGATCTTGTGGGACTTTGACCCCGTGGGACGTTGCCCCATATGCACAGATAGTAGAACCACCACTGGTTTTGTCTTCAATGTGACTTTAATATTCTTCATCATGACAAAATTATGTTATAACTAACAGCAGAGGTTATCCTGAAATAGCTTCAGAGCGCACTATTGCAAAAAGAATAACATCTGTAGTGACATTTTAGGTAGCTGTGAGACATAACTACATCTATCAACACAAATTAGAAAATAATATTCCCTATTCCTACAGTATGGGTTTGATTGCTAGGCAAATATTAGTGTCAGTACAAAATTAAACCTGTAACTAGAGAGAAATCCATGTTCAGAACAAATTTATTTTTCAAGTTGAGGTGAATTAAATTAGGAGTATGCAAAGTTGGGCAGCTTTTCATCTGTCCATTTTATAAAGTTGTTAAAAAAATCTTTTTTTGAGCACCACAAAGTTTGTGCCATTAAAAAAAAAAAAGAAAACCCTATAAGGGGTGTGGGGTCATTGAGACATACAGAACACATTTTTATGCGAGGATTGTTAAGGAAACCTTTTTTGAGTGTGGAACATTTCACCCACTGCTTGAGTTTGTGCAAAGTACACAAACCTTACAGCCCTAAAGCTGATTCCTTGCCGAAGAGAGCAGTATGAATGCTTAAATCTGTTTGAACTTTTGTAGACCTTTAGTGCATTCTTGGTAAGCAATTGATCCTTGGCTTACTTTTTGGTAGCTCTGTGTCTGTGTTTTCAACATTTGAGCCCCTCTTTTTAAACACTGTCTTCTGTTCTTTAACAAAGAATAAATCTTTTTGCCATACATACTGCACCCTCATTGTTTAGAAACACACTGGAACAGATTTCGTTTTGCCTAGAAACAAAATTAAGAATGTAATTATCGATACCAAAATCTAAAATGGCGTATTTGTGATGTCACTGCCTAGTGTCTGTGTAAAATAACTTACTTTTGCAAATGTGATGACACAAAACATTTTAAGAAAGAATCACATGGAAAGTATTTACAATACTATAATGTGGTCTGGTTATATGGACACTTGAACATTTGGAGTACAGTTCCTCCCTTTTTAGGAAGACTGTCCATTCTGGCACCTTGAAAGATGTCTTGGAAAGGATTAATGGACATGGTAAGTCTCTAAGAGGGTTAAAACATTTGAGAAGGTGTTGGTGTATTTGAGCTGTGGCTTTAAAATATGGTTGTTGGTTTATCCCTTACCAATTGATAGGTCTTCGTATTTTAAGTAGATTAGCCCACAGGATGTTCACTGTTATTTAGAACATTTCGTAGCATCCAGTAGGTATAGTTTTTGGTAAAGATGTATTCATATACATCAAAGTGTTAATGATCTAATTAAAAACAATCAGAGTTGGTACTAGGATGAGAACTGTCTGAGCCTTTATGAGACTAAATCCTGTTACCAAACAACTAGAACCTTCACTTTACAATAATTCATGTTTAAACCTTTAATGTTTATTTAAAAGTAGGATTAACAGAGAACGCAGAAAGTTGCCTGTCAAATACATGGGTAATCAGCATTTATAATAAGTCAAAGTCAAATAATGCAAGAGGATCAACAAAAGGTCCAACTTCAAAGTAAGCAAATAGACAGAACCAGAGTATAGTTCAGCAAGAGGACTGGCTGTCTGCCTCCACAGAAGGAGCAAAAAAACTCTAAGAATTCATTTTTAAAAAAACAGACGAGGGCAGAGTCTGCGTAGTAAAAAGGTCAGGTAAAGTTTGAGTATAAATGAATAGACAGACTGACACAGAGTCTGCCTCCACAAAGGAGCAAGAAAGCTCCAAGAATAAAAGAAAATACAGACTAGTGCAGAGTCTGCTTAGTAAAAGTGGCAGGGAAAGTTTGAGTATAAATGAATAGACAGACTGACATAGAGTCTGCTCTCTAAACAAATGCAAAAGGCTCTAGCAAATATCCCAAAAAGAAGGCATTTCATAGGGTTTTAGACAGAAAGGCCACACACACATCAGGATGTGAAATAGCATGATAGACCTGGATAATCAAAGAATGTGAATTAACCAATGGCTATTTGAATACACAAGATACATCAAATAAGTTACACATAGTAAACACAGACTTTGCTGCATAATGATATGTTTCGTGTATAAAGGAATTGAAGGAAATGTCAGTGCATTTATGTACCTTGACAGTAACATGTTCAGGGAATGAATGGTGCTTGTGTTCGAACTTGGGTAAAGGGCCTTGAATATTTTAACAACAGGAACTTCTTGAACATGACTTCCTCCGACGAAAGCAAATGAATACAATTGTGGTATTATGAATAAATTGACACTGTAGTGAGAGCTTCTATTTTGTATATTTTTCTGAAATGAAAAAGCACAGAGGTACACATGCACTTATAAAGCTTGTTCATATAAAATAAAAGTGCATTTTCTTTCCGCCTGTGTGACATGTTAGTACAAACTGTTTGAGGCCTAGTCTTGTCAACTTAAGCACATCTGAATTAAGCATTAATTTATATTCTTTAAAACACTTCTACCAAAGCTTGCTTGTTTAGCTGAACACCTGCCCTTAGTTCAGAACTCTGACAATCATGAATCTCTCATTTGTGCATTTCTCTCTCAGCATTTGAAGAGCTTGAGAAGGCTCTTCATACAACCCAAAAGACAGAGGAAGCCCGGAAAAAAGGGAAAGTGCAAATGGATGAGCAGATTAAAGCAATCGAAAAAGCCAGTGAAGATGAGCGCAAGAATCTTCAGCAGGAGCTCTCAAGGGTGAAGCAGGAGGTGGTGGACATTATGAAGGTGACAGTGAAATGCCTAGATAGAAACACTCTGATCATAAATTAAAGCCATTTCATTTGACAGCCAATCATGCAAGTTTTCCATACCTAGACAATATGATTGTGTGGCAAGGGTAGTATTTTTTCCAGTATGCACTGTTTGAAGCATATTGTAAGACCTGAAGTGCAAATCTGTACAATGTTGAGTTTAAGCTTTTCTTCAGACAACTCCATCTGATGAAACAAGTATTAATTTTTCTTTACATTTGTAGTTATTTCTATCGCCATATTCTCTCAAGCATAAACCAAGAAGAGGGTATGTAATCCAGTCAAAGGGCTTGTAAATACAGATAGTTGCATGCATACTGGGATACATACAGTGAAAAAATGTTGGTGATGCAAGCAGGTATATCCTGCTAAACTCCTGCCTTTGAAGTCTTACTCAGCAATCCGTTTAATATCATGTAATCACAAAACTATATCAATTAAAGTAAATAGGGAGAACAAACACGCATTGCATTGGGGTTTATTAATTATCCTACATGCTCTCTGTAGTGCAGCTTTTGCTTAAAATTGTCATTTCCTTTAGCTGATGAGGTTACTTTGAGATTTTGCAAGGAATTCCTAATGAAAGAATCTTGTATTTTGATAGGAATTACTTACATGGGCTCCACTACTGGACTATTGTACATGCTAAATGTATAGAATATGAAACAATGATCAAATTAAGTACAGTGAAGACTGCTTGAGGGGTGATTTAAAAAATATTTGTCTCTGATAAAATGTATCTTTCAGTCCCCAATTCTAAGAAAATTTTGATTTATTTCCGAAAGCCTGACAAATAGCTCTAGTTAGTGGTAACAGACCAGACCCGCATTAAAAAACTTCTGGTCTGCTTGCAGTGCATACTGAAGGATCTTTTGCTGCAACTGATAAATGTAATTTACTCTTGCTCCTGTTGTCTTCCTAGAACTCTTTTGTGCTTGCACAGAAACATCAACAGAAAAGGTGAAATGGCACGTCTCAAGATGCAGGAGTATGAGGACTCCTCTCTTTCCACTCTTAAGAAAATGAAGGTTTTTCAAGACTAGCATGTTAGAGAAGTGCATGTTTTGCATTGTAAAGCAACGTAGTACCAAGTAGTGCCAAGTCAGAAGGGAAACTTCGGTTTGCCAGGTTTAACAGTAGTGTTTCCTCATCTCCTCCTTGACTCAACCACTACTTTAAGGAAGGTGTGAATAGTGCTTTACAGTCCACCAATCTCAATTAAGTGGCTCACAGTTTCCTTGGAAACTCACTGAAGGTAACTGCAAGTTAAACACAATGCAGTCACAGCCTGCAGGGGTGCTTCATGAATAGACCGATTCCCTTTGCTATGCTGGTCACATACTATTTTAACCAAAAGGTCTGGTGCATCTGTAGCTAGGATATTAACTGATTTGGCACATGGAGCTCAATACTTAACAGTGTATTAGAGAATTAGGGGTTCCTCCTTATTAGCACAGAGTAGCATATATCTGTTTACAGAGATGCAGGTGGAAAAACAAGTAGTTTCACATTTCATCTTGAATGGATTCCTCACCTGGTGAATTATCCTTAGGTGCCAGACTGGATCCAGAAACTTAAAAAGCATTGCTTGTGCACTCAGGTAGAATGTGCTGTGTGACACCATGCCAACCTAGTTCCGCTCTGGAAGTGGTGAGCAAAGCCGCATATAGATGTCCCTATGCTTGCTGACATCCATTCCTTTCATTCTGCGCCTTCAGGCGCAGATCCAGAGCTCCACTCCTCTTCTTCATACTTTAAAGAGGAGATTTTTCCCCAAGGATTACATTCTTCTAGTGTGCAAAGGAACAAGTCATCTCCTAAGACTACTAGATTTAAACCTTATATGAACTGTTGCAGACAGATGTCTGTGACAGATCACCATCAGGTGCCTCTGGTTTTTGGGTCTGGTGCACAACTCTAAGCCCTGTGCCCAGATGAATTCAAAAACCACCCGAGAACGTGAAACAAAGTTCTATGTGGTAAAACACCACAGGACCCCAAGCAGGTTTTACTCCTGATTTAAGCCAAAAGTGCGGACCCACTCAGTCATTCCTGCAGTAGACTTTTATTTTAGTCAAAGTCTTGGGGGGACAGTCCAAAAAGAAGCATAAGAAATCCATGTGAGACTTGGCCACTTCTTGCCACTATTGATCTTCAGAAAAGGCACAAGGGCATCACCATGCCCATACATCTCACTCCCATTCCACTGATGAGCTGATTCCAACCATTGTCCAGTTGCAACCTGAGTTTCTGGGTACATTAGTGATATTGCAGCAATTCCAAGCCTTTTAACCAGGCAATGCTGCACATCTTTGGCACATTTCTGGTTCTCTCTGGTGCACCTTCTTGCCCAAAGTATCTGAAGGGTCCTCCATTTGGGTTACTTCTATCTCCTATCTATCCTCAGGGCTGTCTATGTCCCTTGAAACTGCATTGGGTTGCACACCAGTGCTGGTCGGGGTTTGGGTCAGTCGCCAAAATCAGCTACCGTCCCTTGCACATTGACACAAGCACTGTTGCTGCCAGGGGAGGATCCAGAACTTAATATAGTATCGAACTTTCAGCCAATTTTGTCTAGACTGAGGCTGCATCGAGATCTTGAGGTAAAACAGCCGATGCTCATCCTCCTTGACTGAGATTGTATATCATTATCGCGGAAACAGACACTGCACCAAGTTTTTGGTAATGACACCGACCAGAGTATAGTCAGACAACAGTGGGGGTAATAGGCATGAGTTTGCCCCACCCAATAATGAGGATAAATAGATTGTGGACCTTCAAAATGTCAATGTATCGCATACATCACTTGAGATCAAATGTATGGAAACATTAGGTAAGAGGATTTTTTTCGCTGATTGTTGCCCTCAGGTCGGTCAACAGCAGCTGACTCCTAAGATGCTACATCCATGCACTGTGGGACATGGTTGATGAGATCAAACCATTAATTATGATCACAATGCGGGTAAATTGTCATCTAAGGACTAAGGGCCATATGTACGAAAGCTTTTTCCCATAGACACAGAATGAGTAAAATCCTATGGTACATCTGGCCCTAAGTTCCACTGATTGTCTAGAGTGGGCTGTTGGGACAAGTGCCGTGCTTTGGTGCCACACATAAATGAGATCCACAGGCTTCTCTGATGGACATCCCTAATGGACATGCCTTTTGATGGATACCACTTGTTAGATGAAAAAATGGATTCAGTGCTTGTGAGCCTTTTTTCACAATATCTTTATTGAGTTTTTAGAACACCAAAAGTGCATAACCGAAATAGAATATAACCACATTATACATATTATAAACCAGTCATGGACATGAGACAGTGGCTTAACTGCTCCAGTCCTGGAAAAGAACAACAGGGTACATACATTTTGAAGCTCCTACCAATAACAAACAGGACTTCATCCCATGGGAGGAACAGAGGTTTACTACAGAGGCTGGACCACAGTGCAACTTTCCTCTGATGAACAATATCATTCCATCCCTCCCCTCCCCGAATCCCTCCACTCTTGCCAACCCCAGAGGAGTGAACCAGAGATATCAACTGATGCCCATAAACATTAGACCAAAGTTCTTACCGTTACTAATAGCGGGGCAAACCCATATGGATCATCATTCAGGCACTGGGTTGGGAGCGAAATCAGTAGTCTTGTGCCTTTCCTGAGCACCCCTTCTCCTGCTCTTGTGACCAGACGAGTGGCCAACTCCACAAACATATAAACATGGGGCTGTGATAATGTGACCCCGGGAAGGAAATCCTTCCCTCACCTGGCTCCCAAATCCTCTAGGGGTCCCTAGGCCTGTTCCCAAGTTGCCTGAAGGTCTCAGAGATCGCATCATAAAGTTTCATGTAGTCGTTCAATATGCGTATTATAATTCCACAGTCTGCTATTTTTTCTAGCTCTGCAAACCATTCCTTTCCCAAAAGGAATGATGGTTGCCTCCAATTTTGCATGATACACAGCTTAGCCATCGCCAGTCCTGTAGCCCTCCAGCATTTCCTATGTTTGGTGGGAACAACAGCACCAGACATATCATGCAGGAGGTCCATACAGCAGAGGGAAATGCCATAGGAGATGTACCATATCGCAGCTGTGTTCCCCGCAGTGCCAACACGAGTCAGTTAGGAGCAGTCCTGCCATGTGCAGCTTAGCTGGAGACCAGTACCAATGGTGCAGCAGTTTAAAGTATGCACATTTTAATCTAGCTTCTCAGAGTAGGGTATTGTTGTCACTGTCAGCGACACCCAGCCTTTGAGTGAGTAGGTGTGTCCCACAGACATCTGCCAATGAAGCTGGGTGCTTCAAGTGTGGTGATAAAGTGGCAGCAATTCATCAACAACCTGTTCATCCCTGACAATGTTCCCCTGTTGGTACATCGCTTCTTAGTGTATGTGCAAATTGATGAAGGGCCCACTGATAACCCCCCTCCTTTCAGTTTGTCCTCAAAACAGTGCTACATTTGGATATAAGGAGAGGTGGCTGGCTAGGTAGTATGATTCCATATGGGGCAAATGGAGACCACCCACCTTGGTACTGGCATACAATTTGGATATTCAGAAACAGGGGTTGGCACCTTGCTAAGCAAAACCTTTGATCACTGAATCAGTTTCCTTGAGCATCTATTGGAGAAGAGGAAGAGGAAGCAGCACCACTGTATAGTTGAACATTTTCACTGCCTGGACTCTACCCCACTGGAAGAGCTGTAGAGTAGTCCACTTGGCAGTGTCAAGCTTTATCTTGTGCGGCAGAAGTGTAATGTTAACCTCAACCATGTGACTCAAACCTCCATTTAATAACACCTCTCTCAAAATCCATTTCAGGTACATACTTTCTGTGTATTCCCTGGTCATAGCCCTGGTCATAGACAGCACCCAGCTTTTTTCCTTATTTCACCTTGTAACTGGAGAACAAAGAAAAGTAGTAAAAAAAGGTGACTAATGCTGCCAAATAAGTCCGAGGGTCACTCAGTCATCAGGATGTTGTCCACAATAAAGAAAAGACTAGTGTGGCCCTGCTCTCTTCAGAGCCTGCTGGATAAAAGGATGCGCTCAAATGTCCGCTGCCAGCAAGTCAAGGGCCAGTAGAAAGAGTAGCATAGAAATCTATTATCCCTGTCGAGTGCCTCTGCAGATCCATATGGGATGTGAGAAGTGACTCCCGCACTAGATCTGTGCTGTTGTGTCCACGTAGAGCCTCCTCACTTTGCATATAAAATCTGGTCCCAATCCAAACCGGGACATGACCATAAAGAGATACAGCCACTTATCACAGTTGAAGTCCTTCGGGAGAGGGCTGAGCAACAGTGTGCTCTTTTGGCCTTTCAACTACAGTTAGGCAATCAGTTCAGTTTAAATAATAGTACCTGATTACTTATAACCATTGTAATAGAATTAAAATGATAAGAAAGAATAATAGCATGTTAAAAAGTACTAGACGCCTATTAGATCTTGATCATAAGAGCTATATAATAATAAGATGCATATGTAATAGTGTTGTTGCTTCTTGGCTGGAAGCTTCCCCGTGAAGTTATGTAAGTGCCTACAGGTTGACCTGAAGGGGCGCAAGTAGCCCGTTTGGCTCTCTGAAGGTTTGAACAATAGTGTTATGAGCCAGGCTAGATGCTGCCGAGGCATTACTAGTTGCCTGGGGGTTAGTAGGTGCCTAAGT
This sequence comes from Pleurodeles waltl, assembly GCF_031143425.1. NCBI lineage: Eukaryota > Metazoa > Chordata > Amphibia > Caudata > Salamandridae > Pleurodeles > Pleurodeles waltl. The sequence continues at coordinate 569,697,234 of NC_090438.1, forward strand.
AAGAAGCATATAATCTGTAATTAGTTTTTGGGTGAAGTTCAGTGGCTTGTTTTCTATGGGTCGTGGGCAAAGGAGGGCTCTGAGATTACTGACATAGTTAGCACATCTTGCTAGGGTTCTTACGTCTGTTTGTGCAAAGCATGTCGCAGAAGCCTCCTTGCAGGTGTGGGCACCTTTGAATAAACATGCCGGCTTCAATAGTGACTTCCTAGCAGCCTCTAAGACAGGGCAGCAGCACAGTAGAGGGAACCAAAGACACTTACGGGGTTTAATAGCTTCAAGAAGGTAAGGCTGAGGTTTTCCCATCAGATATGATGCTTTCAGGGGGCATAAGATATGATTCCTCCAGTGATATCGTGTCTTGCTGAAATGATACACGGTGCACCTGTTTGTTGATGGCCCTGTTCTATGATGGCAGATCCACTGTATCGAGTGCCAAGGCTGCTGTATCTATTTGAAGTGATTGAATTACCTTCTGCAGTTGGCCTGAGTTGGGGACCCTGGTCTTTCAAATGTGACTTTCAGACAGGCTTTCAGGGAATTGATTGGAGCCCTTAGTATCCAAATGTAGAATTTCAGAATGTCTGATGCACATACTAGTTGTTGGCTTGATAGTCCAAATTCCAGACGGACTTTTGATCTTTTCACATATCTGGAAAATTGGAAAACTTTTTTGTATCCTAGGGTCTCCACGTGGTCCAAGGTGGTAGCGCAGACCTCCGGGAATGCCTGGTGCCCGTAGTGGAGTGCCGGTAAGAGGCAGGCCTTCATAACTTTCAGCATTGGGGCATCAGATGCACTTATAAAATTATTGTTCCGATTTGCAAGTCAATATGTTATTGCTGCTGCTTTCCTTCTTAATGAAACTTTATGTGCTATGGATTTAGATGTTTCAGAAAACCAGACCCCAAAGTAGTTGTAGTTCTTTTCGTTTTGGTTATATTATCCCCCATTCTCCATGTTAATGTTTGCTTTTTCTTATGGCGCCCAAATATTATAACCTCGATCTTGTCTTGGTTAATTTTGGAAAAGTTTGTCTTGTTGTAGGTGTGGAGACTGTTTAATGCACACTTCAGACCTGCTGTGGTATGGTCCATTATAACGGTGTCATCAGTGTATTGTAGTATTTGAAAGGTCGCATGGCCAAGTTTTGGAGGTAGCAGGCCGCTATTCACTAAAACTCTCCCCATATCTGCAGTATATAGGTTGAAGAGGAGTGGGGCAAGAAGGCAACCCTGTTTCAAGCCTCCCAGGGTAGGGATTCTGGAAGTAACTGAGTGAGGGCCAGTTTTGAAGTGTACCCAAGTCTGAGTGTAAAGGGAAACAATGGCAGCAGGAGGATGGGGGATGCCCCATGTGCTTAATTTCCTCCATAACATTGGTCGGTGGACTTTATCAAAGGCGGAGCTATAGTCAGTAAAACAGGAGAAGAGGGGATGCTGTCCCCTTTGGGCTGCTCGTTGACTTAAGGCAGCAAAAGCTATGATGTTATCCGTAGTTGATACCGTTGGCCAGTAGCCTGTTTGGAAGAAAGGAAGTATGTTGTTTTCCTGCACCTCGGCTTCTAGCTCCCTAAGCAAAAGTCATGCATAGGTCTTCGCCTCTAGGTCTAGCATGGCTATTACTCTGTAGTTGTATGTCACTGTAGGATCTCACTTTTTCAAGACTGTGCACAGAATCGAGCCCATCCACTCCTCCGGGATATGTGTAGTCTGGAAGGTGTAGTTTTAGAGGGGTGTTAGTAGCATGGCCCAGTCCTCCACTGCGCATTTGAAGATTCCAGCGGGAGCCCATTTGGTCCGGGGGCACCATTGTTTTTCATTTTTTAATGAGGCAGCAAACCTGAGTCGTGTTTGTAAATGGTGGCAAATTCTCCATCAGCTGGATGTCCCTTTCCACTTTACCCTGGTCTGTTGGGGCCATATGGTCGCTTGAGTATAACGTTGTTACATGGGTCACCCAGTCTTCTTCTGGAATTCCATGTTCTCTAGTAGGGTGCGGGGATTTTAAATTGCTGACGTAGTTCCAGAAGCGAGTGAGACCTCTTTCCTGTAGCATACCGTGGACTTTTGTGCATTGTTTTGCTACCTTGGAGTTCTTCAGTTCCCAGGCCGCCTTTTTTTGTGCCTTGTGGGCTTCGCTCAGTTGCCTTGCGGTTGTTACTGTGCAGTGGGATTTATGAACTTGCCATGTCCTTCGTAGCTGACTTGTGAGTTTACCGTGATGGTGTTGTGCGGCCTTGTATCCTGCGGCTTCCTCACTCTATTTGGAGGTACTATCCTAGACCCCGATGCTTGAAGAGTTCCCATAAATTCTGTTAGAAGGCTTCTCCATCCAGTGAAGGGTTCATATAGCAGGCTTCTAAGGCCTGTGATGACCTTGCGGAGCCGTTCAGTCACTGGTATGGTGCCTGCCGTCGTCCTTTTCGCCTTCTGATTAGTTTGGATACTTCTATGCTTATGGAAGATCCTACTGTCAGGTGTTTTTCAGGTACAAGACATCCTATTTCTATGTTTAGCGACAATGGATTATGGTAGCTTTCTGTCCTGTTAAGTTTCTCATAGTTTGTAAAGTTGCTATCCAGGTTTTCCGATAAAAACACATAGGCCCTGATTCTAACCGGATGGTCGGCGGGAGCACCGCCGACAGACCGGCGGTGCCCCGCAGGGCATTCTGACCGCGGCGCTTTGGCAGCGGTCAGAAAGGGTAAACCGGCGGTCTCCCGCCGGTTTACCGCTGCCCTCAGAATCCCCCATGGCGGCGCAGCTTGCTGCGCCGCCATGGGGGATTCTGACCCCCCCTACCGCCATCCTGTTCATGGCGGGAAAGCCGCCATGAACAGGATGGCGGTAGGGGGGGGTCGCGGGGCCCCTGGGGGCCCCTGCCGTGCCCATGCCAATGGCATGGGCACGGCAGGGGCCCCCGTAAGAGGGCCCCGCAAGGTATTTCAGTGTCTGCCTTGCAGACACTGAAATACGCGACGGGTGCTACTGCACCCGTCGCACCTTCCCACTCCGCCGGCTCGATTACGAGCCGGCATCCTCGTGGGAAGGGAGTTTTTCCCTGGGCTGGCGGGCGGTCTTTTGGAGACCGCCCGCCAGCCCAGGGAAAAACTCATAATACCCTCCGCGGTCTTCTGACCGCGGAGCGGTATTATGGGGGCGGAATTCTGGCGGGCGACCTCCGCCGCCCGCCAGAATTAGAATGACCCCCATAGTCTGTTGCTGACATACCTCTAAATGTTTGAGAAAGACGTGTTTCAGCTGATGTGAGTTTTATCACTTGTGCTGACGAAACTAGTTTGAAGGTGTTCAGTAGTGAATTCATTTCGTTGTGTGCCTTGCTATTTCTGCTGGTGGCTACCTTGGATCTCAGGCCCCTCAGGTTAAAATCACCTGTCAGAAGGACCTCGTGTGAGGTGTATTCCAGGAGGAGGGATTCCAAGCTGTTGCAGAGCACTTCTGTTGCATGTTGTTTTGATGTTTTCGATATATTATGATAACAGTTAATCAGGAGCAGAGGTCTTTTGCTGTGGCTGATGGTCAAACCTGTGACTTTTGCCGCTTGCAGGGCCAGTGAGCTAGGTGCCGGAGGCACAGCTTTTATTCATCCACTTTGTTTGATGAAAATTGAGTGACCTCCTGAGGGTCTGCATAATAGGCTTGGTTTGCTTGCTGCTTTGAAGAGCTCGTAGTAGCCATATAATGTTGCTGGGGCTAATGTCCATGTTTCCTGCAGGCAAATGATCTCACGTCCTTGCAGGAATGCCACTACTGATTTGCTGTTTAGGACGGTTTTGAGACCTGACACATTCCAGGAGGTTATTGTAAGCTTGACAATCTCCCCAATACTTTTGTCCTTTTTCAGGGCTTGGCTTATTGACAGCATCAGGCCCTGCCACTGGGCAACAGGCCCCTCAGCCCTTTCGAGGTTGGATCCGTAAGACGACCAGGCTATCAGGGGCAGAGTAATTCACAGTCCCACAGCCCTCCTACAACAACTTCAAAACACCCTTAGTGTGTTGTTTGTGGCACACAACCACCCTGTAGGAGGCAGTGTCTGCCACTTCCTCCAGGGTGCGCAGAGCATCACTTCCAAAAGGTGTGTTCTTCAGATCATCCAAATGGGCTTTGTCCTTCCATTCCTTTTCAACCTGCCACATCAACCATAGCAGCTTTAGGAATGCTATCTGTCTGTTCTGCATCAGAAGGTGCAGGCTTCTTTGGCCAAAGGTTCCTTGGAGAGGGTAAGGTTGTAATAAGTGGAGACTGGATGTAATTCCCTTTACCTCCTTGGACCGTAGAAGGATGCAGATCTTCATTCGAATTTGGCTCCTTACCCTTTCAACAACTTTCTGCACAAAGATAAATTTAGGTTGCTTACACTGGCCCAAATTCTATCTGCCTGGGGTCCAGGAAACCGGATAGTGGTGTTGGACCTGCAGGATGCATATTTTCATATTTCCGTTTTGCAGGCTGTTTGAAATTGGGTTACTGGTTCCGTAGGGTGAAACTCTACTCAAGCAGTGTGCTTAACCCTCTAGTAGCTTGGCTCAAAAGCAGTCAGGCTTAACTTAGAGGCAATGTGTAAAATATTTATGCAGTACCTCAAACAGTAATAAAGTGAAAACAAAACACAAGAAAAAACCTACACCAATTTAGAATCAAAGACTAAAGTATAATTATTTGAAACCAAAACTACAAAAATCCAGGTAGTAGAACCAGAGAGATGCAATTTCAAAGATTTCAGGTAAACAAACCACCTAAAAGCACAGAGTGCCACTTGTGGTTATTTGGTCAAGCAAGACCAGGTAAAGGTCACAAATTCAGGCCAACGATGAGCGAGCTTGGGCTGAATATGGAAAATTACCTTCAAAAGTCTGGTGCGAAAAGTTCTGGTTTCAGTGAAGGTGGTCACAAGGAGCAGGAAGAGCGTTGTGCATGGTCGTTGATGTAGTGAGAAGAGCAGTCTGGGTGTTGCAGATGATAGTTGCTGTAGCACGAAATTCTTGTCTGGTGCCGCGGCCAGTCGTTGCTGGAGCTTTACATTAACTATCACAGTAAGCTGTTAATGTTGTAACGTGAAGTGCAGATCTTGCATTGCCAGGCACTGCTGGCAGTCACTGTGGCACAAAGAGTTGGGTTTACTGGAACTTCCCATTGGTGGGCAGCACAGACAGCAAGATCTTGGAGAGAACAGGCCTGTTAAGGGTTGTGAAGAGCCGTAAACTTTAGGGTTTCTCCTTTTCTTGAGAAGAGATCTCAACTGATGCCACACCAAGGGTCCAAGACCTGAAGGACACATTTGGGGGTCAGGAACCTCCATCAGAGGGCAGCAGAGCTCAGGCAGGTCCAGGCAGCAGGTCAGCTGGGCAGCTGCAAAGAGACTGTGGAACTTTTGTCGTCATAGCTCAGAGCAGGAGGTCAGGCAGCTGACCTTGGAGTCGATTCAGCTTGAGATAAAGGGGTGCAGGCCCAGTCTTTCTTCTCAGCAAGCAGGGGACCAGTCCTTTTGTAGTACCCACAGGTCCACAAGTGTACTGAAGAGTGGTGTGAGGGTACTATTTTTAAACCTAGTGTGTTCTTTGAAGTAGTAGTTTCTAGACAATTCCCTTTGAAGTCCTTAAAGTTTCCTGCCTTTCCTGCCCTCACTCCAAACTGGCAGCATGAACAAGGCAATGATGACAAGTCTTCTGTATGGAGGCAGGGCACATCCTATTCATTTGCAGGTGGGGCTGCACCCAGCTCCTCCCCCATCCAATCCTGTCAGTTGATGGCCCATCCAGACATACCTAATCCCTCTATTGTTTGGCTGTCTATGAGGAATAAACAAAATTCAATTGCACCTGCACTCAGCCATGTTACCCAGGAACAGGCTGCATGCTAATGGATGGGACAAGAAAATGCCAACTTTCTAAAAGCGGCGTCAACGAGTCCAGGATATTTGCGCTATGAGCTTGATGTTTTCTGTATCCTGGATCTAAGGAGGAAGGCTCTGAGGCTTCTTGGTCTAAAGGCGGCCTGTATCCTGCTCACCAACCACGCCAGATGACACATGCAATCTCTGCAGTGGGATGATCTGAAGTCTCTGTGGGCCCAGCACCAGGGAAATCTGTCATATTCCATTCAGGTTTTGGAGGAGACTGCTAAATATCTGTTGTGGTGGCTACTCAACTATAGTTGGACCAGCAGTATACCCCCTCCCTTTCCCATCTAGAGTTGATGGTGATGGACGCGCCACTACTGGGTTGGTCAGGAATAATTGTAATGGTGAAGATTAGAGGAGTCGACTAGAGTCCTGACTTTACATGACTTTGCTGAAGTTGTAGGATTTTGTTTGTCTTTGCAGGCCTTCCTTCAAATGGAGGCTGCAACAAACAAGGCATGGAGGTGTCCTGGGTCAGGCAGCTATGCGTCTCTGAAACTGGCAGGGTGGTCAATTCATCTCCCTGGTCGTGAACCACCTGGTGGAATCTTTGAATTCCAGGATGGATGAAGTCAGCTGGTGACACATCGCAGGTCACTAGTGGCAGTTATGCCCGGAGGTGACGCAGGGCTTCTTCCAGTTGTGGGGAGAAATCTGGTTTATCTTTTAGCCACCGCTAAGAACATGCAGTGTCAGCACTTTTGGTGTTGGAGTGCCCAAGAGGCCCGAATTGAAGCACAGCCCTCCTGTATGCCTTCCCGCTGTTACCTCTCTTGCCCCAAGCTCTGAAGATAATTTTGGGCTTGAGCATCTGTCTTCCGAACAGGCTTCCACTTCGGGAGCAAATTCTGTTGCAGCAGCAGGGCAGAGTCTTGCATCCGAGCCTGCGTAATCTGCAACTTCAGGCATTTAGACTGAATGATGGAAGTTGACAACATTTGATTTGCCAACCTAAGCTGTGGATGTCATCCTGGCTTCCAGGTGCCCTTCCACAGTCTGTTTGTGCTGGGTGTTGGGACAAATCTATAGCCTGGTGTGACATCCACAGGACAGAGCCTTTTCAAGTGAAGCTGTCAGATGTGTTATTTGCCTGGTCCTGAAGTGCTTATCAAATGTTATTTATTGTCCTTTCTGGGCTTTTTGCGTTTATCTGACCAAATGCCCATCTTTGAATCACCTGTTGTGATCTGTTTTCATAACGTTTTGACAGATGTTTGTTTACAAACTGTTTCTGATGCCACAGTGAGACCATAATTTGGTCCTGACATTTCTCTTGTTGGCTCCCTTTGAGCAAATAGGCAGCTGCTTTTTGTTGCTTTTTACCCAAAAGAATGTCTTCCTTGTCTCAATCACTTGAGCTTGTCATGTGAGCGAGCTTCAGGCTCTCTCGGGGAAACCACCCTACACCACCTTTGTAGTGGACAGACTGGTACTGAGGACTAGGGCAGTAATCTTGCAAAAAGTTGAGCCCAATCCATCACCCTTGCAACATTCTTTGCACTGCCTTGCCCCTTTGGAAGAGGAGGAGAGACTCCATCAGCTGGACCTCAAATGAGCTTTAAGGTTTTACATTGATTGCACGGAACACCTTTGGGTGGCCGATCAACTTTTTGTTGGGTCTCTGGTGCCGTGAAAGGTAAGGCAGTGCAGAAAAGGACTCTATAGAAGCCAATAGTCCTTTGTATTATAATCTGCTATGCATTGGCCAAAAAGCCGCTTTCAAAAGGCCAAGGCTGTCACCATTGCATTGGCACATTGAGTGCTTGTCCTTAAAATCTATCAGGCTGTGTTGTGGACGTCAGTGTGCACGTTCATGAGGCACTACTGCCTTGACAGGTTGGACAAGAAAGCTTCCTAGCCATTCAGCCCTGCAAGACTTTTTGCTCTGAGTCCACCATGTACACCCTCCAACTTAGGGAGGTACTGCTATGACATCTATTCTAAAGGCAAAGAATCTGCAGTTATACATATAATTCAAAAGAAAGAGTTACTTACCTTTGGTAATGCTCTTTCTAGTAGACACTCGATCTAACCGCAGATTCTCCACTGCCTTCCCACCTCCCTGTTCTATGGAGTGGCTTTCTTTTTACCATCTAAAAAGGCTTACACCCTATAGACTTACGGGATGTTGTCCGTTGCGCACTGGAAAATATGAAGAAAAATCGTCTTAACAAGTAAAAGAAAAAGAGAAGAAACCTCTGGATCGGCCTTTGAAGGTGCATATAGAACGGAACTGATATCAGTGCGCATGACTGGAGTTTATATACGGCTCCATTCATCATTTCCAGAGCAGAGTTGCATGGCGCCAGCAGCCGGCACACAGGAGCATTATTTAGAAATTTCTAGATCCATTCTGTCACCTTGATAGAGTATCCATCTGAAAGGGCTTTGCTGAAGGTAAGTATTTTGCTCATCTGATAGAGTGTAGACTTTAGAATATCCCCAGGCACTAGACTGGATCTGGCAGATTTTCGAGCAGTGCTCCTGTATGTGGGTAGATGGCGTTGTTCAGTGCTGCATTGCTTGCATCTTCTGCGCCATAAGTGACTTGTGGTACCTATCTAGGCACCCCCTCTTTCTATGCCAGATAGCGCTAATCTAGTCTAAGTTACCCCTAGTCACTTTTTGACTGGCCTTTTTTGATGTTTTGTCAAACAAAAATTTGTGGAGAAGTATTTTACTGTTGTGAGGTGTGTTGCCCAAAAAACTGACTGGTTTCAAACAATGTGGTGCTGGTCACAGGCAAATGTCGATGACAGACTCCCACTTGGGGTGTTTGTGGTGCTTGGAGTGGGCCCACAACTCCAAGATCTGCAAGGGCTGCTGTACCATGCATCCAAAGGTGCTGAGCGAGCTCTCCTTTGAGATCATCACCTCCCAATTTCTGTTGACTCGTGAGGTGTCGATCTCATGGAAGGTCCTGGGACCATTTGCAGAGCCCTTCTCGACAGTCACCTTTCAACGAGACGCAAAAGCCTTGGCACACCAGACCCTGCAATTCAGAGGAGCCTGAACCTGGGTTCATACTTTCCCAAAACCGTAGTGACCCCCGCCACGTTAATGGAGTTCCAAGAGGCCTTGTGTCTCATATTTGGGCATCCTGGCCCCGCAGGAGTGCCTTTGGGGCCCGTCGGCATGGGAGGGGCCCCTCCTGGACCGACACCGACAGGTTCAACCTCAGCACCAGTCAGACCCAATGCATTCCATATTAAATCCAAAGCAGAGCTGCTGCTGAGACTGAGACCTTCCTCGACACCCACTTCAGGGCCAACTCCGCTAAGGCCCCTAGCCAGCGCTGCTCCATCATTATTCCAGACTCCAAACCAATTTTTAAAGGAACAGTATTTCTTCTCGGAACATATATGAATATGCGATATCATAAATTCAGAATTTTTGCTATATTTCCAGTAGTTTGAGACATTGAAAAGGGAAGCCTTGTCAACGCTAACAAAATAAATAATAAACTACAAACCAAAAAACGTTCTAATATATTATGCAAAATTTACATATGACAGTGTAGCAACCCTAGAGAAAACCGTGGATCCAAAACCTATATAAAAAAAACATACACATTGACACGTTAACACGTGTAAAAAGGTTTCCAGTCTCACTCAGAAAGACCTAAACTAATTCACATCCATACTGGTGACCTAATGTGTCTCAAAGTGTCACATCTTAGGTTCATTCTCAGTACAGTCGACGACATTTCGACCCTTTACATAATATAGGGTCTCATCCGGACAGAACAGATAGAAGGGGACACCTAAAAAAGACATAAACATGTAACCATAAGTACATCAAAAAAATGTGAAACACTCACAAGTGAAGAAAGAAAAAAAGTGAGCAGAACAACTACCCGATCTCACGATAAATCACTACGTGTGCACGACACCACCATGTAATCATCAGAAACATATATTTACAGGGGTCACTAAGGACTGAACAAAGAAAGGGGAAAAAGGATAGTCCCAAGTCCACCTTTGTTATTTTAATAAATACTTAATCTTTTCAAAGGGTATTTGCCTTGCAGACCAATGCCTCAGATTCACTTTGAATAAAGTGCAAACGCTGACCCTTTGCTCATTGGGTGCTCGAGCTCCTCCCCTCCCCGCGTGCAAATCTAGTTCATGCCTGTGAGATATTTTAGGAGCCGATGCACACATGGAAGGGTGATAGTGGGATTGGGGGGGCAGTGAGAGAAGCATCACCAGCTGCTGAGTGTATCAGAATCTTACTTTTGTTCTGCATTGAAGAACATTACTTCAGCTCTCGGAAGCTCTGTTTCCAACGAGTGGGGCTGAGTAAAACCTTGAATTCGCTAAGGAGCGCTTGGATAAGAAATAGACGTAAACTGTTAGTCATGCAGGGCACTCAGTTACTGCTGAGCGAGATTGTACTGTGTAGGAAATAAAAAGAAAAAGTAGTCCAGAAACCATGCGGAAAACATGGGGCTGCGTATGTTTTCAGTAATTTGCTGGTGCTCTTGAGGAGGGCTAACCCTCAAAAAGGCATAACGTAAGCATGCTTTTCACAAATGAAATCAAGGGAATTTTAAAAGGCAAGACAACGAACGATTGAAAGTGATAGGCGTGACTTGGGTGTGTTTAAAAGCCCAATAGAAAACAACCGATTGGAAGTGGGTGCGCGCTCAGCCTAAAAACACCAACATGGCCGTACCATCTCTTAGACCATTGATATGCAAAGCACGCCCCATGGCTGTATTCAGCCCTTCTGACCTTTACATGTGGCTCCTCTGGCCAACAGCAGTACTGGGTAGTCAGCACTAAACATTAAAAATATGTTAAACTGGTAAGCATTTAAAGGTCAATTGATGTTAAAGAAGGGAAGTAACTTTAGGAACACCTTAATTTTTCAAGACATCTTGCAGCAAAAGTATTATAGTCTCTTAAAAATTCAAAAAGTGTATTTAATTAACATGCAGAACCTTCGTACATCAGATTATATCAGTGCATTGAGAAGAATATTTTTTTTAAGTAATAGTTTTCAAACATTAATGTTTCTAAATTCATATTTTCCCACCACCTTGACAAAAATGTCAGTAGTGAAATAGGAGGCAAGTCAGTTGTTGTGTGCACTCTTTGGGTGGCCTGGGTTCCTATTATACATGAACAACATTACACTTTAATAAATCAAATTATTGCTTAGGATCACATAGTTGGGGAAGCTGGGTTTAATCCCAGGTTTTCTGGTTTCTCATTGTGCAATTCAGCCACTTGATGTATGGATGTATATGCTTCACTTCCCCTACACCCACCTTGCTGACAAACACTGCACCCTCCCTTCCTGCATTCAACCCCCTCGACCAACTGCCACTATTGTCTGCCATCAATGCGACCCTCGGTCACATCACAGACCACATTTTTTGTTCCCTGGGAACATTTTTGCAAGTACCCATGTTTTAGACAAACGTGCTAAAAGCCAGTGCATTTGTGTTGGTGTTTTTAGAGTTGTAGCACAATGCTGCTTTTCACTGTTTGTGAAAACCAATAAGCTGTTACAACATAAAAAATACCATCACTATTGCATTCTCTGTTAGTAAATGATGCCAGTAGAAAATGTGTCAGTGTTTGTTTCTCGACTGGGGGGGAAGGGGCTGGGCTTGAACTATTTTGGGCTTGAGGGTCTATGGGGACACCGAGCCCAGCCAGGGCTTGGCATCTGGCTCTAGCTTTTAAGGGCTTGCCCACTTCTACAGACAAGAAGCATAATCAAACAATATGTAAATATATATACAAGGGGAGATTTCCTGAAGAAAAGTCGTGGATTCTCTGATACACAGCTACGGCTCGTTTTGAATCGCCATGAGAATCAGATAAACTTACTACCGCCACTGTTCACGACCAGTTTGTCTAGTAGAATCACCCGAAAGATGGCTTAAGTCACAAGAAGACGCTGGAATTATGTTAACATTGTTACACCAGTTCATCCCTTCAACCTCCATATATTGGCACAAAAGTTTAAATTGAGTCTGAAGGGTGTATGAGGGCATATATTGCCTCAAAACAAATGCACCTCTCCCTCACTTTTAATAAATAAAATAGCCTTGGTCCATTGTTAAAGAAGTAGCTTGTCTTTAGATATGACCAAGTCACAACACAACAAACCGAAATTCCAGGTGGTCATTGGAGCTTACGTGGCATAGTACTAAAGGCCCAGACAAAACTTTAAGCATAGTTTTTGCTGCATGATGATCATTAATCACACTCCAGTCAAATCGAATAGAGGTACTGTATAGTATAAGGCTACTGTTGTATTTATATGCCTGTTAGCACATCCAGTACAGACTGGCTGGCCAGCTGTACATGACACTGACAATTTAGGTTTTTCTTTATATTTACTTTACTGCTTGTGCTGTTCCTGTATAAAATGTTTTACATCTTAATACACTTTCTGAACTAAACAATTGCTTTCCGGATCTACCTGAACTAAAAATAAAGCATAGGTTTAAGGACTTGCTCGTGTACCTGCCGATAAGAGGAAGTCTGGTATTTACATGCCATGCCCGAGGCACCAAGAGGAGAATCCATTTGCACTGCTTAACTATACAATATCTTACATCCATGTATGCACTAATTCGTATACAGGTGCACTTCTGTGCTTTACTCCATGAAGTCTGAATCCAAAACTACTGGGCTAGTTTGTAAATCTGCCCATCAGTACAGCGGCTAAAGGCTGGATGTATCCAGAATGAAATACTAAATGAAACAGCTGTAAAATATGCACTTGCTTGTCTAGAGTCACAATTTGCAAATCACTGGAAACAAATTTAAATCAACATGAAAACAAGTGAGTATATGTTAAGTATGTAATCTTCTTATGTATATGTCAGCTGTCTGGACCCTTCTTTTAAGTCCTGCAAACCCTCCTTCTAATCATCACTGAGCCCTCAAAAGACCCTGTGTGTGTGGGACGGAGGGATAAGAATTTATTATGGCAGAGAGAGGCTCCGGTGGCTGGAGATTTGCGGGCTGGTGTTCTGCCTGGTGTCACTGGTCCTTCTCTCCCTCTTCCATTCCTTGTTGGCTAGTGCGACTAGCAAATGCAGACAAGCATTTGCAATGCAGTAGGTCTCGCATTTGCTTGAGTTAGAGCTATTGGCATTGTAAATGCATAAATGGACTCTTCTCGCCACATAAATTGGTCAACCCTGCCTCATAATTTCGTCTTTTCCTGCCATATAATTCCAGTGACTCTGCATAAAACTAAAGCACTTCCATTTATCTTCTTCCTCTAGCTGCAGCAAAAAATGAAAATGTTGCCCTTTAGCATCGTAATTTAAATCTGACATGCTAATTCCAATAGAATACCACTTTCACCACCCCACCATCAGAGTTGCTGGCTGGCTAACACGATTCCCCCAAAAACAGACACGAGACAGCCAGAGAGGGGAAATAAACTAGAAAGGTCACCCAAACCTATCAAGAGTGTTGAAACAGTCATAGTGTAATAAAGATGTTAAGTTGGCCTGAATCATGGTCAGAATTGCAATAAGAAGAGATTAGTAAAGCATATACAATTATCATATAAACCTTTATCATAAATACACTTTTGGCATTAGACTGTAATGCTAAAAGCAGCCCTTATATGGCCCCATAACAAAGATATAATTTGTAAGAAACATGGTCATGTAATCATATTGTTAGCCCCTCGAGGGCATACCCCCGGGAAAAAGACAGGAGAAAATAATAAAGTGTAACCATATACTTAGCCTCTAAAGGGTGTGTATAGGGCTAGAAGGCCAACTGCAATGATATTACAAACAAGGCCTTTAAAACAAAACTTCTCCCCATTGTAAAACAAAAGTCATGAGAAAGCTTTAAAGACACTGAATGGTGGTAGGGGCTATTATTTTGGGGTCCGCAATAACCTAGTGTGGTGACCCAGCAATGTTGTAGACAGAGAGTGTTTCGAAGGCGGTCCCTTTGTCCTAGGACCACCACAGGCTGACTTACCAGCAAAACTGTTTTGTAAGAATAATGCCCTGCATAGCACTGTGGGGCACGTTTTTGTGCTGCAAATATTATAGTATGTTGACTGTAATGCTCAGAAGAGCCCATAGAGAGCACCACAAGAAAAATAGCATGTGGAAGAAACATGGTCGTGTAACCAGCCCTTAGAGAGCATAACCACATGAGAAAAAGAATGGGAGAAAGTAATGCAATGTAACCATAGCTAGAGGGTGTAGTGCATTAAACAATTTCAAGGCTAGCAGGCTTGTTGCAGAGATATTACAAACAAAGCCCATAACACATAACCTCTCCCAGCTGTAAAACAAAAGTTCCAACCATGAGAGAGCTTAAAAAGATAATGATAATGTAGGAAGCTGGCTCTGTATATACTGTATCAAAATGAGATATAGTGTGCACAAAGTCCAGGGGTTCACCAGGAGGCTTGACAGAGGCAATAAAAGATAATGCTAATGGTCTATTTTTGTGGTAGTGTGGTCAAGCAGTTAGGCTTATCAGAGGGTAGTGTTAAGCATTTGTTGTACACACACAAGTAATAAGTGAAAACACACACTCAATTACTTAACTCCAGACCAATAGGTTTTTGTATTGAAAAATATTCTTTTGTTAATTTATTTCTAGAATCACAAAATTAATTTAGCATGTAAGTACATTAAGGTACTTTGCATAGTAATACTTGGAACTTTGAATGGAATCAACAATGTACACAGTTTTCTTTAAAATGGCAAAAAGCTATTTTAAAAGTGGACACAGTGCAATTTTCGCAACACGAAAGGATGATGGACGGAGTGCTGAACAATGCAAACACTCACCCCCAGTCATAGATCTGGGTTTAATCCATCGTTCTTTTGCTCACCATGCCACCCCAGTTTGGACCCAGCCATTTGCAAATCAGTCTTGACCCTGTTCCTCATGGGAATAGTCCAGCCCGAACTGCCAGGCCACGCCCTGCCTGGACCGGAAACAAGCATCCTAGGACCGGTTTCAGGGTATCACCCTTCATCAGCCAATCTAGCTTGAATCCAGTGGCACAGTGAGAAAGGGGCCCACGTCTGGGCATACCCTTCCCGCTCAGGGCAACTTTAGCAACACAAAAGGATGATGGATGGAGTGCTGAACAATGCAAACACTCACCACCAGTCACAGTTCTGGGTTTAATCCATCGTTCTTTTGCTCACCATGCCACCCCAGTTTGGACCCAGCCATATGCAAATCAGTCTTGACCCTGTTGTTCATGGGAACAGTCCAGTCCAGTGCAATTTTCAACAGTTCTTAGGGGAGGTAAGTAAAGTATATTTTTTGAGATAAGTAACACACTTACAGGTTCAATCTCCGAGGCATAGGTAGCCCACCGTTGGGAGTTCAAGTTAACCCCAAACACCCAGTGACAGCATCACAGGGCCGGTTATGTGCAGGGGTGAAACCGGAGCCAAAATAACGTTGGCCCCTATGGAGACAGGAGTACTCCGGTTCCGGTCTGCTTGCAGGTAAGTACCCATGTTGGAGGGCAGACCAGTGAGTTTGAGGGAGAACTGGAGGGGCCCCAAATAGGCACAAAAACCACACCCTCAGTGGCACAGGGGCGGCCGGGTGCAGTGTGCAAACAGGGCATTGGGTTCTCATTAGAACTCTATGGAGGGACCTGGGGGTCACTTAGGCGCTGAAGGCAGGGCATGGAGGGCTTCTCAGGCAAGCCGCCGACTGGGCAAGGGTGAGGGCAGCCTGCTGGTCATTGCTGAACCAGTGGTTGGTTTCTCACGGACCTAGTGGCAGCGGGTGCATTGCTTCTCCTGGTGACGGATGTCTTCGTCCCGGACAGATGCAGTCAGAGGGGTCCTCGGGATTCCCTCTTCAGGCGTCGTCATGGGGGTCTGGAGAGGTCAGCCCAGGGTGGACACGTAGTCGGAATCGCATGGGATGCTCTCTGGCTCGTTGGTTTCTCTGCACACAGGCCGGGGGAATCAGGTGCAGAGTAGGTTGGACTCACGCTTCTGGAGTGAGGTGAGAGTCCCTCTAAAGATGGTTTCTTTGTCTTCTTGTTGGACAGGTCCACCATCCACAGGAGTTTCTTGGTCCTCGGTGAAGCAGGCAGTCCTCTGGAGGCTTTTCAGGGGTCGCTGGTCTTGCAAAACGTGTTGCTTCTTCTCTTGCAGCTTTTTGAAACAGGAGACGGGGTGCTATGGCCCAGTTATTTGCTGTCCCCTTCTCTTCTCTGCGGGGTTTTTCTACTCAGCAGTCCTTCTTCTTTCTTGAGTTTGACACATTTTAGTGACTGTCAAACCACGCTAAAATTGAGCTCAGCTGCCCATTGCCTCCGCTGTACAGTTTAATAGACCTTGGGTGTCTTCCTGTTGGCTCCACGTAGAGTGGTGTGTCGTATTTAATCTGCATGCCTCCCAAAATGACTCATTCAAACAGTCTTGCACTATTTTTAGCCCTCAGAAACCTGAAGCCCACATTTACCTACAAACCCTGAAAGTGACACGGCGCTGACTAAAGAGGACTTTTCGTCATACCTTAAAAGCTGCGGTCGGCACTTAAGACTGACCTTGCGGCCTCTTTGGAGACACTCCATGCTGACCTCTTCTCCAAGTTGTCCATCCTCCAGGTTCAGTCGGAGCTCGAGCTCTAGATCTCAAGAACACCTGCCAAACAACGTGTAAATGTCTTGCCTAACTCCCCCACCCTCCTCAATAACAATTATAAGCCACAGTTCCAAAATGCGAGGACCTAGAAAACTGGTCCAACCCGGACAACATCCATCTCTGCAGCATACAGGAGGGCGGAGAAGGACCAGACCTCGGAGCATTCATTGTGGGGCTCTTCTCAGAACTGCTTGGCAGTTCCGATCCACAAATCAATCTCGAACGAGTCCACTGGGTCAGCACCTCTCCTCAGGGCAAAGGGAAGAACCCCAGGGGCGACCTGGCAAAGCTCCACTCATTCAAGAATAAAGAAGTCATCCTGCAGGCTGCACATAGGGACGTCATGTTCACTGTCCCAGGACATTGCTCCTGCCACTCTAACCAGGAGGTAGCAATTTAAGCCAATTACTGACAAGCTACGACAAAGCAATATTAAATACTGGTGGACATACCCGTCTGGCTAGGCTTTTACATGTAAAAATAAACCACACCAAGGTGCGGTTCTGCTAGGAGTTCAGATTTCAGACCCCGATGATACAGCGGACCAAAAGAGGATTTCAGCTACCAATTCTAATGCCATCCCTACTGGCGGACAATGGCTCCCACACCATGGTGTTGGAAATCAAACGAGTAGTATGCAAGGATTATATCTTGCCAACATGTTCTTATTGAATTGGGGAAACAGGTTCCCCTTTGTTACTGTTGTTGTTTTTCAATGTTTTATTATTGTTTTAGTTTCCTGTGTATCTTCTTGATGATTTTTGGTTCATTGGGGGCTAGAGAGGCAAAAGGAGTGCCTCCTAAAGAGATTTCTCCCAACTATGACATATCCTTAAATGCTCAGTTCTGCATACTACACGTTTTATTACATCACCCTCTAAGAGAGACAAATTCTGGAAATACCTCTTAGACCAACGACATGACTAATGAATCTTGACTGAAACACAAAGCATACCCAATGGTATACTGCTCCTTTGCACCTACTAAACATAAGGAAGTGGCCCTCCTTGTTCACTCTTCTCTCCTATTCCAACCTCAAGCCCACAAAACAGATAAGAATATGGCAGGATTCTATTAGTCAAGGGGCTGTATGTGTACCATAGCGACAGTATCTGTCCCAAACTCAGCACAAATTACCTTTCTCCACTCATTCCTCCTGCTATTAGGGGTCTTTGCTGAAGGTGACATTATACTTATTTGGGACTTTAACTTGGTCTGCGACTCACAATTGGACAGCACATACGCGCAGAGAGCAAATACAGGAGGGGTTACAAAGGCACTTAAACATACACTTCACTCCCTCGGCTTGCTTGGTGCTTGCCACATACTCCATCTAACTGCTAGGGATTATACACCCCCCCCCCCCCCCACCATACATACTCCTGCCTAGACCATGTATTCATTAGCCGATCCCTAAAACAAAATCTTTGAAATGTAAAATTTTATCCGGTTGCGATTTCGGACCATGCTCTGGTGGGGCCTTACATTTGACTGGTGTGCTCCAACTCCTAAACTTCACAAATGTTCTTCCCAGGGTCCTTTACCAAGAGATCGGATGTTGTGCGACGAGCTACGGAAATCTATTAGAGTATTTCTGGGAGAATGATCCTTGAAACACTGATATATATCAACCACCTGGGACGCCTTTAAGGCTGTGATACGGGGTAAATGTATATCTCTTGCGAGCCTACTTGCTAATCAGAAAACCCAAGTAGAATGAAACTAGAGGTCTAGCTCCACCTAGCTGAGCCCACCCATAAATATAACCCCACCTTAGGGCATCAAAGGAAAGTTATGGCCTTACAGGGCAAACTAAACTGGATTTACGGCAGCAGGGCAGAGTTCACCTTATTCCGACTTAAGAACTTAATATATGAAAGGGGAAACAAAGTGGGCACTCATCTAGTCCACCAACTGCGACTTAAACATGAAAAAACATACATCGGCCTCATACATAAAGACTCCTCATCTGAAAGAGACAAAAATCAGGCCTTTCAGGATTTATACAAAGCCCCATACACTTTTGAACCAGTAGATGAATAGGCTCAAATGGCCTACCTAAATGAGTGACCCTACCTCAAGTCACAGCTCATCAAAATGAAACTTTGAGCAGCCCGATAAAGGAGGGTGAGATTCAGGAGGCTGTATCCTCTCTCAAGCCACATAAATCCCCAGGGTCTGATGGGTTTACAACACAGTTTTCTAAGACCTTCAGTGTCAAATTAGTTCCACAGCTCACGCTCCTTTTTAATCATATGGCTACTATTACACTGGTCACCCCCACTTTGAGTGAAGCGCTTATTTCATTCTTTCCTAAACCGCATAAAGCTCAACAGTGTGCTTGTTACAGGCCTATTGCTTTGCTTAATCTGGACGCTAAGCTTTACACTAAAATATTAGCATCCCAGCTCCAGGGAATTCTGCCTGACTTAGTCTACCCCAATCAATAGGGATTCATCGAGGGGAGACAAACACATCATAACCCTAGAAGTGTGATCCACCTTGTTTTGAAGGCAACCAAAAAACAACTTCCAGCTGTCCTAGTAGCCCTAGATGCGGAGAAGGCCTTTAACCGGATGGATAGGTCTTTCCTTTTTCACACCCTTCGTAAATTCAGTTTTAATGAACGTTTTATCCATATGGTTCAGGCAAACTATTGTGTTGCATATAGTGGTCAACAGAGTGGGCTCTAAATATTTTCATTACAACTTGGCACACTGCGGGCCTGCCCACTTTTGCCACTCTTGTTGGCTTTTAGCACAAAGCCATTGGTGGCGAAAATATGAGTTACACCAGAGATACAAGGTGTTCCCTTTGGCTCCTATGAACTTAAAATATCGCTCTTTGCAGATGACGTACTGCTGTCCCTCACTGCTCCCACCACTTCTCAAGAGGCCCTACAACTTGAATTATCAACCTATGAGACTGTATCAGGTTACTGTATCAAACATCACAAAGCCTTCATTCTGAGCCTCACCCTTCCATCCCCTGAGATGGCAGCCCTAGCTCCCTTTAAGTGGGTGAAAAGAGACATTACGTATTTAAGAATCAAACTCACCCCTAAGATTTCCAACCTATACCACACTAATTTTCCCCCTTTGCTCTTCCAACTTAAAGAAGATTTTAAACGATGGGTATCCATTTATTTCTCATGGCTGGGGAAAATCAATCTGATCAAGATGTTAGTCATGTCACGGGTGCTATATCTCTTTCAAGGCCTCCCGATAGAGATACCCAGGGAATTTTGTGTGGATCTCCACACATTAGTGATCCGCTTTCTATGGCAAGGAAATAGGGCTTGCCTTCTCTACAAACACCTAAGATTACAGAAAGAAGCAGGAGGACTAGCGCTTCCAGATGTTCAATTATATTATATGGCGGCACAATTACAGATAATCAAAGTGTGGGCTTTGAGAGAATCAAATAAACATTGGCTCCACGTGGGTAGGGCCATAGTAGGCAAATATGTGTGGTATAATCTTTGTAAACCGAAAAAAGATAGGCCTCCTAATGCATAGCTTAGCACACCCACTTGACTACCCTCAAGGTGTGGGACACGGTTATGAGAACATCTGGGTGAACCACTTTCCCTTCCCGTTCCCCTTATATTCCCATACATTTCAGTCTGGCCTCCCCCCCCCCACACTGACTTCAGGTGCCTTTGATAAATGGAGAGAAGGGTGATGTCTTATGACATCAGACCTCTCTCATGGGTGGGACATATCGCCCTCTGAGAACTGCCAGCAAGATTTCGGGCTACCAGATACTGAACAATATCACTACAACCAGTTGAAACACTGGGTGCTGAGCCCTGATATGCATCTCATGGCCACTTGAGAAATTTGTGAGGCAGATGACTGGCACCAAAGGTTCCATCTCTTTCTTATATGCCTACTTTCTTCATGATGTAGTGTGCCATGTCAGTGTCTGGAATGGGGTCTTAATCACCCCAGTTTCAGATTCCCAATGGCAGGAGTTGTGGCATGATATCGCCAGGTTCAGTCATTCATTGGGACTTAGGGAGGCCCACTATAAAATTCTGTATGACTGGTACCTCTATCACATTAAACTGTAAAATATTTTTCCTACAAATTCGGATTTTTGTTGTAGAAGATGTGACCTCCTTGGTGATTTTCAGCACATTTGTTGGGATTGTCCAACTATCAGGCCATTCTGGACTGAAATCTTAGCAACAATATTGGGCTGTCCCATCCCTTCCACCTTGGGCTTACGCTTCGGTTACTTTGGTTCCCTGTGCCATCAAACTGCAAGGGACCGATCTATTGTGTGGCTTTGTCTAGGGGCTGCTAAGATGGCTGTAGCGGGCAACTGGAAAAAAGGTGCAGCGCTGTTGTCACAATGGCATGCTAGACTCTGGCAAAGTTTAATAATGGAATGGGTGACTGACATCCTTCAGGACACGGGTAAGAACTTTGAATATCATTTGGGAGCTCTTATCACCTATTTATCGTAATGACTCCCACTTACTGCTTGTCGCGCTCGCATAAGTGCACTTCACCTCTTTTATGTTTAGATAACTTCTGACTCTGACCCCTGTACCGCCTGGCTGAACACTTCATGACTTAGGCCCTCATTACAACCCTGGCGGACGGCGGTATTTTGGAGAAAGGTACTGCCAACAGGCTGGTGGTACCTTTCCCCAAAATATAACATTGGTGGTTTGGCTCAAGCCAAACCGCCAATGTACCACTCTGTCCACCAGGGCGTTAACAGTCGCCGGGCTGAAGACTTCAGTCTCCAGCCAGGTGGCCGTCACTTTCCCACCCACAGGATTATGAACCTACCTACCACCATGTTTTTCGTGGCTTTCTTACCGCCACGAAAACCATGGCCGTAGGCACTATCAGTGCTAGGGTATTCCTTCCCTGACAGTGATAGGGGTCTCCTACGCCCCCTCCCCCTCCTCAGAGTCGTCCTCCAACCTCACCCTCCCGACCCCCCCACGACATTCATGCACCAACATACACATGCATGCACACACTAATACCCACATTCACCCACGCTTGCATACATACATTCACACATCCACACACACTGACATACATACAAGCATACACACATTCACACAACACAACATACATGCACACTCACACCCATTCATTCACACACCTGCATGCACGCACACAGACACATACACCCACACCACCACCACACACACACACACAAAACATCCCCCAATCCCCTCCCCTGTCGGAGCACCCGACTTACCTGTTTGCGGGGGGTCCACCGGCAGGAGACAGGACGTGGCCCTGCTGCCAGCAGCAGCATCCGCCAGCAGAACACCGCCAGGCCGTATCATGGATCTTGATATGGTCCGCGGCGGTCTACTGGCGTGGCACTTCTGCTGGCAGCAGCACCACCGTCCGCCGCCATGACCGTAGCCGGGATTCCACCATTCTTCTGGCAGAATTCCGACTACGGTCATAATATGGCAGACAGTATGTAGCCACGGCGACGATGTTTTGGCGGCCGTCGCCGCGGCGTTAGGTCGTCATTACCGCCATTGACATAATCAGGGCCATAGTCTCTGTCCCCTGACCTACACCTTAAGCAAGTACTACCACATGTGTTTTATATTGTACACTGTGAAAATATTTTTCTTTTTGGGTTTTGGTTTCCTTAGGTGGGTGGTGAGAGAGTGTCTTAATGGCACCATGACGCTGTTAGATTCTGCAAAGTTACTTTTGAAACTTTCATATCTACTGTTTGTATAAGGAAGTCTTGGCTGTATCATAACTGTGTACCTCATTAGCACTGTATTGTTTTTCCTGTTGACGTATGACAAATGCAATCCATAAACCTAATGTTGTGCCAAAAATTCAACACAAACAGTTTGAAACAACAAAAAAGTATTCACAACAAGTATACATCAGACATGTGACTAAAAGGTGCAAACAATGAAGAAGCTAGCGTTGCTGATTTTCAGCCATCTGATTCTGCTTCTGCTCCCATAGACGCAGTGGGTAATCACTGCAAATCACTGAATACCAGCAAAACCTGTAAAATCACATCTGCGTCATTCACACACTACCTTAACCTTGCTTATGCTTGAAAAGACCTGGTGTAGAAAGTAAGGAGGAGAGCCATGTAGTCACACTATATCAAGAGAGTAATCTAGTCAAATTGTGGTCCCTTGCAAATACCGTCCAAGGAATCCGGTGCCTCCCACATTATAGAGGAGCACTTTCTTCAAACGTCTTACCTTGCTGTGCAACCTATTTACTGCGTGTACCCCCACAATGATCGCTAGCTTTTGGCCTGCTGTCCCTTAAATGTTCACACAAGCGGGAGGTGTAAAGTAACATGACATTCTGTGAGCTGTGTCATGATCGTGGGAGATGTTGTCCCTGCTCAGAAGAATTTATTGGGAGCCAGGCGGACCGCCAGAGATGAAATATCCTGATTTCATTAAGGCCTTTATATTATAATAGCCATGGTGAGTAAGTGGAAGATGTTGTAACAGTCCGGGTTCACATGAACAGTAGTCCCTGCCCAGTCCAGATCCATGAAGTAGGGCATGGTTATTTTAGAAAGCCCCGGATGCGTGCTATTGGAAAATGTAGTCTCACCTGGTAATAAGAGAACTGTGGTGCATATCTGGTCAGAATTCCAGAGGCCGGGCATTGAACCCACGATCAGGTTATTATAATTCATATATATTGTAGATAGTCTAGGATCAGCTGGCATGGTTGGCCTCAAGTTAGTTGCGAAGTAAGGTCTCAGCCCGGAAAAGTGCAGAAATTACGATATAATATATTATAATTTGCATGAAAAATCACAGATGGGCTCATAACAATATTCAAGGTCTTCACTGTCTCGTTGCCTGAGCTTCATACTCTATAAATTTGATATCTATATCTGTATTAACATCCAGATAGGATAATGTCCGCCCCACAGTCATGGTCTCTTTTGTGGACCCCATGTAATTAGGCATACGCATATGTATCTCATGGGGTGAGCTTTAGCCAGAGTATTTTGTTGTAAGCCCATGGGTATGTTCTTTGTTTAAGAGGATCTGAATTATGTTAGAATGTAGAACTGAGATTGAGGGAAAGAAAAAGACAGAAAGAAAGAAATACCATGAAAAACATTTTGGTATAGACTGGAGCAGAGCTTCTTCACCTTCTCCCTTCTGTGTACTCCCCCTGAATCAATTCTGGATTCAGGGAACTCCCACTGAGTGATTATTGAAAGGTGGGGCCTCCCAGCCTAAACAAATTCCATGATTTGGACCTCAAAACAATACCCAAAAACAAGTATACACAAAACAAATGCTCAAATATTTAATATTTCGGGTAATTGCCATCAAGTACAGAAAAGGTTTTCAAATGTTCAATTTTTCTTCTTTATATAAACTTAATTTTATTTGATTCATTTTAATATTATTTAATTTTGTAAATCAGTCGCGTACTCCCTGAATAGGCCTGGTGGACC
This sequence comes from Pleurodeles waltl, assembly GCF_031143425.1. Lineage (NCBI taxonomy): Eukaryota > Metazoa > Chordata > Amphibia > Caudata > Salamandridae > Pleurodeles > Pleurodeles waltl. The sequence goes on from NC_090438.1 coordinate 569,721,247, forward strand.
CATAGGAGTCCTTGGACCATAGGTAAAGAACCACTGGACTAGAGTTGTAAACTGCTACCACTCTCACACCAATGCTTCCCAGGAGCTTTGTATCCTCCTCATCTCTCCACTGCTGCACTGGTGGCCAGTCCCCCTTCTCTTGCTCTTCCAGCTGTTCCAGCATGGCGCCAGCCCTTGTTGTAACTCTCCTGTAAATAAGCCGAAGTGCAGTTATTACCTTCAAACTCTTGGAGCTGTGCACCTCAGTGTAAGAAGGTGAGGACAGGGACTAGATTGTTGCTGTCTGGTGGCAAAAAGTAACTCAGTGTGTATGACATTGGGGGGCTCATGTTTAATAGTGGCTTTAGGTGCTTGTTGAAATTTTTATATGTACATATTAATCTATGATATGTATTTGCTAGTATATTTTTTTCCTGTAGCTTATCTTTTTATGCTGAGTTCTTCTAAGTCATGTTATATTCTTTCACAGAGTCAGCATCTTAATCTGATACAATTAATAATTTATGTTGTACGATCACATTCAATCACAAACAATTAGAGAGTAGGAGGAAAAACAGTCACTCATCCTCAAAATATCCAAGAAAACACAACCAAATGTGACTGCTACAGATAGAAAAACCACCTCCTGGTTCTCTTTTCTACGAAAGCCTCCACTTGAGGTTTTAAGTACAGGGTCTTAGCCGCTGAGGAGGGGGGGTGGGGTCATTCCATTTATAGAAGGGGAAGCCATCGGCTTCCTCTCCCCATCCCCCAGTAGAACAGTGCCACTCGGGCAGACTCAACCTCCTGACGGATCAATGCAGAAGGGAGTTCTTACATGAGTTAGCCACTGGATAAAAACTGGTATGAGATCACTAAACTAAAAATACCTTTTGTTACCCTGGTTTGTCACCTTTATTAATAGGGAACACAGGTAATAATAAAATCAGTAAAAGGTGATACCTCAAGAATTATTACTCGAGTCACCTAGTATACAGCCAACATGTTTCTGCCCATTTTTGTAAGACATAGTGGGTCTCAGGCGTTTTTCAGGGTCATGGATCCCTACTCAGTCTTGCTGGCTGTTCTGCCCTATTCAGTGCAAGGAAAATAAGTGCAGGTCTATCCTACCTGAGTAAGTGCAAAGAAGTTCTTAAGCCACACACAGGGGCATAAAATCACAACTCGTGGTAAATTCTGTGGTAATTTATAAAACAACAAAGCCATCACTCTTTGATAAAACGTGACACAGCACGCATCACTGCAAACACTTATGACGAGTGACCCGAACGCATGCAATAGACCCTCCTATTCATGCTTATTCACTTTCTAGCTACTAACACTTTACAAAAGTAGCATAATGTTATGTCTAGTATTACTAGACTTAATCCTGTAAGATGTATTACAATTTGTTGCACTCTATTGTCACCCTTACCCTAGTTTTGGGGGCTGTCTGCTTCCTGGTCAAGGAAAGGGACAATGCCCTTTGTAGCCAGACTCTGTAAGTTAGAGATACAAAAACAAGGACAAAACACACAACTGCAGACCGACACTCCCAAAACAAAAAGACATGTAAGAAAAAGCATCATGGGTGAAGTTCTTGTCACATTGCATATTACTTATCCTTCAAGTTGCCTAAACCAAATCATCTGGTTAATCAGATCTGCATGCTACATCCACTTGCTCATTTACATCACATAGAGCAATTTAGCGGTGTACATCCAGCTACACGCTGTGTTGTCTGCTAGCCAAAAATGCTACCCAAGCTTACTCTTTGTTTGTCCCATTTAAAATAATAGCAATCACGTAGTCTCCACCACGCCTAAGCATTCTGCTCTACTGTAGTCTGCCCCCTGCAGGAATCCCCCAAATAAGACCCCATAATAAGAGTCAAAAAACGTTTATTTCTTACATCACAGTTTGTTTGGGTGGGAGAGGATCTGCCTTGTTAATTTAACAAAACTTCTTCATATAAAGTATTTCGATTTTAACACATTGTGTTTTTGCCCATCTATGACCCTCAGAAGTCTTCAGAAGAGCGTATTGCTAAGTTAGAGCAGTTGCATGCTGAAGAATTGGCACGCAAAGAACAAGAGCTGAAGGACAGGTTACAGACCCAAGAACAGCAGTTTGCTGAACAGATGAAGGCAGCTCTGGTAAGCTTTTCTTCCACCATTTAATCATAAATGCACCAAAAGTCTCAGAATTACTTATGGTATCTTCTATTAATTTGTCTCTTTTTAAAATTTCCTTTTGTTAAATACGATTATAAATACCTTGCTGACTTAGATTACATCTTGTTTTCAGGTAAGGATCTCATGTTTTCTTTATTTGTGGTTTAAGGTGAATGTCGTTTGGCCTCAGTGTGTGTTGCAGTTGGCATTCATTGAGTGTGCATTCACACCCTTCCCCAAGAATCAGTTTTATTGAAGCGGCATACTATGTAAGCAAATGTGTTATAAAACATGTGAGGGAAAACATATTGAGGTCAACCATTCTCCTGATTCATACAACTACTATTCACTATGTCGCATGGGGCCACGGTCACAACAAGGAACGGGTTCCAAATAACATTTTCTTAGCAATGGGAGCCCCTTAGTTCTTGGTGGCACCAGTTGGGTCACTAAGGATGCAGAAACATATTCAGTGAAATAAGACCACACATTTACTTTCTTCAGAAATGATACTCCTTACTGTTGCTGGGATTTTGTTTTCTGCATCTTGGTCCCTCAGGGAGAGTCAAGTGATTGATTTGTGGGCTATGCACAGTCTACTGGAAAAAGGCACCAAGTTGTCAAGTGGAATAGTTGGGGACTGCAATGTTTGCAGTGCCTCTGTTAGTACAACCAGTGGATTACACATCTTATCCAGCTTGAAGGGTCAGAGGCAGGGGAATTTAATGCACAGTTTGGTTGATGATATGTTCTAACTAAACAGTATTTGGTGCATGTTATCTTTGTGCAGCATACACTTGATAACTGCTATGCTCTTACTCATCTAGATTGGCATCCTTCTGGAGCTGTGTGTCTAATCCTGTTCCATCATTCTCCACTTGTAAAACTATCTGAGTATGAGGTGTCATTGTCCTTGTGTACCTTAGAGATTGCCTCTAGGGTTCACAGATTATGACTCAGCATTGTGAATGTTGTGAGAGCCCAGTTCTAACATTTTGTTTAGCCAAGAGGTAAGTGTCCCCAGTGGATATTGGAAACTGGTACTGATAAGAAGTTTGAGTATTTTGTTGAGGGTGATGGGCGTGAGAATATCCTCTGAAATTTAACAAGATATGAAATACTCAAGAGTTGAGACCTTGGAGCACAGTGGCATTGTGTTGAGGGGATCTGTGTGTACTAGATTATCACAACAGGTTTTCTAAAAGAGCAGACAATTAGCCATTCTCAAGGGCCAGGCAGTGTTCATTATGACTGTCTATGTTTCATCCTTTTATTGCTTTGAACTAAGCATCAAACGTGTTTATAGATTATGCAGGACCTCCCTGGACTTGGGACTGGACAGGTACCTTGGGACATGCATGCTGCATCTGCTTCATAATTGACAGCAGGAGTTTTATTGACAATGTTTGGACCTTGTCAAAAATACAGGGAATGATTTTTGAGACAAGAAGTGAATTTTTATAGAGCGTACTATGAGTAACCCTGAAATTTCCAAGACTTGTGCAAATCCTTGTGATAATCTTTGAGCATGTTTTGGACATTATCTTTAGTAACATGTTGGCAGGTGATCTTCCAAGTAGCTCTATGCATGCAGACATATAGACATATTTGATATTGTTTATCTTGAGCACATACTTTCACTACCTCATAATTCACTTGGTTTCATGCCATAAACATCCACTCTGGTAGTAACTTAGCTTCTAGTTTTTAGCCTTTATTTAAAGCAAGTGGGGTTCCCGTCAAAATATGAGACATAACTCAATATGCACAAAACTGGTCATCCACAACAAACTTCACATCCAATCCAATTGGCTAGTACCAGTTGAATGAGCCTTTTCTCACTTTTACACATATACCACTAACCCTTTAACCCTTGGATGATGAAAGATGGTGAGTGTATGGTTGATGTGAAGAGGGATTTTGTGGGCTGTCTTTCTAAAGGAAGAGCCTGTTTCTCACATGGTAAGTGCATAGCTTTTGCAAAATTATATCTTGAATCCTGAGACCGATTTAAATGCTTCCAATTTCATATGGCTCCAATTCCCAAACTATTTGTGGCAGAGTAGGTATGGTATCCCTCATTAGATATGTGTTTTCAGCCCCAAGGAAATACAGATTTTGCCCATCTTCAATGCTGGGGAAGCATCTGATGACTGCTTTGGACTAATGTTTAAGCATCAGTGCAAAATTCCAGGGAGGGTATGGGGCAGCCCTTGTTGTTGCTCCTGGGGTTATACTACCTTCAAAACAGAATTAATGCCATCCATTCTCCCATTTCTTGTCTAACCCCTATTTCACAAAAGCAAAGTAGATGACACACAAATACTCCTTTTTTTATTTATGTTTATTTCCTTTTCATAGAAACTTGAACAAAACATGAGTCACACTGGCCATTGGCAACATATATGGTGTTCACGCGTATAACTGCTATACAATTTAATAACTGCAGGTAAGTATCGGATAACAGACCCATTAGAGAAAGATAATCTAAAAGTATCGACCGAAGAAATAAAGTAATAACCAAAACCGTTTTTCTCAATGTTACATACATTATGACATAGTTTTGAGAGGGAAAAGAAATCATGAGACTGAAGTGTTTGCTACACACCTGCTATCTGAACAGTTAGGGTACTACGACAGAAGACTCATGCATTCCCAGTTACGATTCAACTAGGTAGCCTAATATTATTGGTCTCATGAAAGTATTGCAAGTCTATCAAGCCCCCTAAGGCAATCCTAAATCCTTTTTTTACGAATTTGCCCAACACTGGGGCCTCTAATCAGCATTTCACCCAAACCATGTTCAAGGGGGACGCTCATCATTTTTGGTCTCCACCTTCAGTACAAAAATATCCCAACAGTCCTCTCCTTGTATTGGTACACCCTGTAGTTTCAGTTTCCGGTAATAATCAGCTTCAGCTCGTGTCCATGTCAAAAGCATTTTCAGCCACTCCCTCACATTAAGGGCAGGCGGTGCCTTCCAGTGCATCGCTATTTGACGCTTAAGTAGGACAAAAGATAAGTCAATAAATTTGTGTATGTGTTTGTCTATTGACGTTCTCGTATGCCCCCTTGTAAGCATGATTTGGATAGAGGGCCAGTGTATGATTAGCAATTTTGCTTGTGATTGTCACAATCTGGTTCCAAGCATGCTGGAGTGGTTCACAGTTCAGGCCATATGATAAAAGCTTGCCCCACAGTGTGACATCGGAGACACTCTGAATTCGGCCCTGGGAACGTTCTAGTTATCCTGTGCGGGGAGAGATATGTCTAATGGAGGTATTTGAACTGTGTGTAATGGAACCAAACCTTACGGGATACCTCTTTTATTTGGCACACCACCCGGTTCCACGGTTCATCGACAACACTGTATTCCATTTCGCCCGTGCTTGTGTGAGCTCTTTGAATTCTCTGTGCTGCAGAGCTAAATAAATGTTGGTGATGGCATGTCTGGTACCCACATGTGTGAGCAGAGTGTGAAGTGTCGGGAAACAAGGAGCCCCTCTACCCTCTGCTCCCCACATGACTAACATCTGTCCCTCTATTGCATAATATGTCAGAAAGTGACCAACCTGCAGATTATATTTATCTCTGAGTTCCTGGAATGACAAAAGGGCTGGATCTATGTATAGAGCACCCATGGTAGCAAGGCCGGCCTTCTGCATGTTGGTCACAACAGCTCGACAAGTCACTGTATTCAGACCCGGTGTCTGCTAAAGTGGGGCCAAGGTAGAATAAGGTAACCCCCCACCTTGATTCAGTGCATGTCTCTCCCAGCACAAACGGGCTACCTTCATCTGCCTGCTTTCCACCAAGTGCTGGAGCCTTGGCGCACTGTGGCCATTTGGGGGGGGGATCACTGGTCCCAAGCCACCACATTGGCCACTGGAGCTGAGCTGCTGCATAACACCATTCATAATTGGGTGCAGCGAGTCCTCCCTCCGTTTGTGGTTTCTGTAATACCTGCAAGGTCACCCGTCTTCTGCCCCTGCCTCAAATCACTTCTGTAAGTAGGCTATGCACTTCCCTAAAACAAAAAAAAAGTCTTAGGTAAATATAATGGAAGAGTTGTGAAATAGTATAGTAGCTGAGGCCACATTAGCATCTTAGTTATCACAACTCGTCCATTGGCAACAGTGGAAGGGAAGTCCAGAAGGGAAGAAACCTACAGATCCCTCTCAAGGCCCTATGTAGGTTACCTTCTTTCAAGTCATCTGGTTCGTGAAAGATCTGTACCCCGAGGTACTTAAAAGTGTCATGGCACCACTTTAATTTACAATCAGGGAGGAGAAACCTTTCCGGGACCGGTACGGGTGCCATTGAGTATATAGAGGACTTGTCCCAATTGACTTTCAGGCCAGATATCTCCCCAAAAGCATCCATCAGAACCATTAAGCGGGAGAGTGTAGAGGGGGTGTCGCACAGGAATACTAACACATCGTCTGCGTATAATGAGATCACCTGGTGCTCACTGTGGACCGGTACACCCTCTTGTCTCGTCTGGAGCCTTAGTTCACATGCCAAGGGCTCCATGGCCAGGGCGAACAATAAAGGCGACAATGGACAACCCTGTCTAGTGCCCCTGTGGATAGCTAAGGCGTCTGATATAGTAATACATGTGTGCACCCTTGCCACTGGGGCGCCATATAGTGTTGTGATCCAGCTCACAAAAGCAGATCCGAATTCCATCTGCTTGAGCATGGCTTCAAGGAAGCCCCATCCCAGGGTATCAGTAGCCTTCACTATATCCAAGGACACTGCACATATTTCCCTGCCTTGATCTGGAGTCAGCTCCATAAGTCAGGGCAATTGTGAGACATTAATGAATGTATTATGACCAGGGATGAAACCTGATTGATATGTGTGCACCAGTCTATGAATAATAGTAACCTGTTGGCTAATAATTTACCCAGGATTTTACAATCCAAGTTCAATAGGGATAATGGCTGATACGATTGTACATCTAATGGGTCATGACAAGGTTTGAGTACGACCACTATCAAAGCCTCCCTAAGTGTACGGGGCAACTGACCTGCCTTGTGTGCCTCATTTAAACCTCCAGGAACTTGGGTGCTAATGTGGCTATGTTTTGTACCTAGTATTCAATAGGGAGACAATCAGTGCCCGGTATCTTATTCCTGACTATCTGTTTTATGACTAGTTTAATTTCTTCTAACTCTAGGGGGGCCTCCAAATCCTCCCTGCAAGTCAGTGAGAGCTTGGGCAGTGCCAGCTCTTCTAGTGCATGCAGTCCGTTGGAGGCGGCTGAGTAACCTAAAATAATAACTGATAATCTTTGAAAGTAGAGTTGATGGCTGTATCTGTATTTAATATTGTACCATCCTGTAAGTGTATGGCACCAATTGGCTGTCTCTGCACATCTTCCTTAACTAGCCACGCCAATATTTGCCAGTGCGGTCTCCTGTATCTATAGTAGCTAAACGTCTTACATAATCATGCCTCTCTAATCGTGTTTCAGAATTTCTATATTCCCCCCTCAGGGTGCACAACTGCTCGACATTATCAGGGTTGACGTGCTGTCTCCCGTTCTAGGGTTGTCATCTCACTCTCTAAACAAAAAAGATCAGCTGTCAGTACTTTTAGAACCCCCCGCAAGTCACCCCCATGCAGTGGCCCCTCACGAGTGCCTTATGAGCCTCCCACTCCAAAGCCCTAAATGTTGCTGTCTTGTGGTTATATGTGAAGAACCTATCAATTAGTTTAGCAAGGTGTAAAGAAATGGCTCCCTGTTGCAGTTACCCCCCACTTTTTGCCTGATACTGATGCTGACTTGACTGAGAAGTGTGCTGGGACCCTGCTAACCAGGCCCCAGCACCAGTGTTCCTTCCCCTAAAATGTACCATTGTATCCACAATTGGCACACCCTGGCATTCAGATAAGTCCCTTGTAACTGGTACTGCTAGTACCAAGGGCCCTGATGCCAAGAAAGGTCTCTAAGGGCTGCAGCATGTCTTATGCCACCCTAGAGACCCCTCACTCAGCACAGACACACTGCTTACAAGCCTGTGTGTGCTAGTGAGAACAAAATGAGTAAGTCGACATGGCACTCCCCTCAGAGTGCCATGCCAGCCTCTCACTGCCTAGGCAGTATAGGTAAGACACCCCTCTAGCAGGCCTTACAGCCCTAAGGCAGGGTGCACTATACCATAGGTGAGGGTACCAGTGCATGAGCACTGTGCCCCTACAGTGTCTACACAAAACCTTAGACATTGTAAGTGCAGGGTAGCCATAAGAGTATACGGTCTGGGAGTCTGTCAAACACGAACTCCACAGCACCATAATGGCTACACTGAAAACTGGGAAGTTTGGTATCAAACTTCTCAGCACAATAAATGCACACTGATGCCAGTGTACATTTTATTGTAAAATACACCCCAGAGGGCACCTTAGAGGTGCCCCCTGAAACTTAACCGACTATCTGTGTAGGCTGACTAGTTTTAGCAGCCTGCCACAAACCGAGACATGTTGCTGGCCCCATGGGGAGAGTGCCTTTGTCACTCTGAGGCCAGTAACAAAGCCTGCACTGGGTGGAGATGCTAACACCTCTCCCAGGCAGGAATTGTCACACCTGGCGGTGAGCCTCAAAGGCTCACCTCCTTTGTGCCAACCCAGCAGGACACTCCAGCTAGTGGAGTTGCCCGCCCCCTCCGGCCAGGCCCCACTTTTGGCGGCAAGGCCGGAGAAAATAATGAGAATAACAAGGAGGAGTCACTGGCCAGTCAGGACAGCCCCTAAGGTGTCCTGAGCTGAGGTGACTCTAACTTTTAGAAATCCTCCATCTTGCAGATGGAGGATTCCCCCAATAGGGTTAGGATTGTGACCCCCTCCCCTTGGGAGGAGGCACAAAGAGGGTGTACCCACCCTCAGGGCTAAGTAGCCATTGGCTACTAACCCCCCAGACCTAAACACGCCCTTAAATTTAGTATTTAAGGGCTACCCTGAACCCTAGAAAATTAGATTCCTGCAACAAGAAGAAGGACTGCCCAGCTGAAAACCCCTGCAGCGGAAGACCAGAAGACGACAACTGCCTTGGCTCCAGAAACTCACCGGCCTGTCTCCTGCCTTCCAAAGATCCTGCTCCAGCGACGCCTTCCGAAGGGACCAGCGACCTCGACATCCTCTGAGGACTGCCCCTGCTTCGAAAAGACAAGAAACTCCCGAGGACAGCGGACCTGCTCCAAGAAAAGCTGCAACTTTGTTTCCAGCAGCTTTAAAGAACCCTGCAAGCTCCCCGCAAGAAGCGTGAGACTTGCAACACTGCACCCGGCGACCCCGACTCGGCTGGTGGAGATCCGACACCTCCGGAGGGACCCCAGGACTACTCTGATACTGTGAGTACCAAAACCTGTCCCCCCTGAGTCCCCACAGCGCCGCCTGCAGAGGGAATCCCGAGGCTTCCCCTGACCGCGACTCTTTGAACCTAAAGTCCCGACGCCTGGGAGAGACCCTGCACCCGCAGCCCCCAGGACCTGAAGGACCGGACTTTCACTGGAGAAGTGACCCCCAGGAGTCCCTCTCCCTTGCCCAAGTGGAGGTTTCCCCGAGGAACCCCCCCCTTGCCTGCCTGCAGCGCTGAAGAGATCCCGAGATCTCTCATAGACTAACATTGCGAACCCGACGCTTGTTTCTACACTGCACCCGGCCGCCCCCGCGCCGCTGAGGGTGAAATTTCTGTGTGGACTGGTGTCCCCCCCGGTGCCCTACAAACCCCCCTGGTCTGCCCTCCGAAGACGCGGGTACTTACCTGCAAGCAGACCGGAACCGGGGCACCCCCTTCTCTCCATTCTAGCCTATGTGTTTTGGGCACCGCTTTGAACTCTGCACCTGACCGGCCCTGAGCTGCTGGTGTGGTGACTTTGGGGTTGCTCTGAACCCCCAACGGTGGGCTACCTTGGACCAAGAACTGAACCCTGTAAGTGTCTTACTTACCTGGTAAACCTAAACAAATACTTACCTCCCCTAGGAACTGTGAAAATTGCACTAAGTGTCCACTTTTAAAACAGCTATTTGTCAATAACTTGAAAAGTATACATGCAATTTTGATGATTTGAAGTTCCTAAAGTACTTACCTGCAATACCTTTCGAATGAGATATTACATGTAGAATTTGAACCTGTGGTTCTTAAAATAAACTAAGAAAAGATATTTTTCTATATAAAAAACCTATTGGCTGGATTTGTCTCTGAGTGTGTGTACCTCATTTATTGTCTATGTGTATGTACAACAAATGCTTAACACTACTCCTTGGATAAGCCTACTGCTCGACCACACTACCACAAAATAGAGCATTAGTATTATCTCTTTTTACCACTATTTTACCTCTAAGGGGAACCCTTGGACTCTGTGCATGCTATTCCTTACTTTGAAATAGCACATACAGAGCCAACTTCCTACATTGGTGGATCAGCGGTGGGGTACAAGACTTTGCATTTGCTGGACTACTCAGCCAATACCTGATCACACGACAAATTCCAAAATTGTCATTAGAAATTCATTTTTGCAATTTGAAAAGTTTTCTAAATTCTTAAAAGACCTGCTAGGGCCTTGTGTTAGATCCTGTTTAGCATTTCTTTTAGAGTTTAAAAGTTTGTAAAAGTTTGAATTAGATTCTAGAACCAGTTATAGATTCTTAAAAAGTATTCCAACTTTTAGAAGCAAAATGTCTAGCACAGATGTGAATGTGGTGGAACTCGACACCACACCTTACCTCCATCTACAGATGAGAGAGCTAAGGTCACTCTGTAAACTAAAGAAAATAACAATGGGCCCCAAACCTACCAAAATACAGCTCCAGGAGCTTTTGGCAGAGTTTGAAAAGGCCAACCCCTCTGAGGGTGGCAACTCAGAGGAAGAGGATAGTGACTTGGAGGACAATTCCCCCCTACCAGTCCTATCTAGGGAGAACAGGGTCCCTCAAACCCTGACTCCAAAAATAATAGTCAGAGATGCTGGTTCCCTCACAGGAGAGACCAACACCTCTGAAATCACTGAGGATAACCCCAGTGAAGAGGACATCCAGTTAGCCAGGATGGCCAAAAGATTGGCTTTGGAAAAGCAGCTCCTAGCCATAGAAAGGGAAAGAAAAGAGATGGGCCTAGGTCCCATCAATGGTGGCAGCAACTTAAATAGGGTCAGAGATTCTCCTGACATCCTAAAAATCCCCAAAGGGATTGTAACAAAATATGAAGATGGTGATGACATCACCAAATGGTTCACAGCTTTTGAGAGGGCTTGTGTAACCAGAAAAGTAAACAGATCTCACTGGGGTGCTCTCCTTTGGGAAAGGTTCACTGGAAAGTGTAGGGATAGACTCCTCACACTCTCTGGAAAAGATGCAGAATCTTATGACCTCATGAAGGGTACCCTGATTGAGGGCTTTGGATTCTCCACTGAGGAGTATAGAATTAGGTTCAGGGGGGCTCACAAATCCTCGAGCCAGACCTGGGTTGATTTTGTAGACTACTCAGTAAAAACACTAGATGGTTGGTTAACTGGAAATGAAGTGTGTGACTATGTTGGGCTTTATAATTTGTTTATGAAAGAACACATTTTAAGTAACTGCTTCAATGAAAAGTTGCATCAGTATCTGGTAGACCTAGGTCCAATTTCTCCCCAAGAATTGGGAAAGAAGGCAGACCACTGGGTCAAGACTAGGGTAACCAAAACTTCCACTGGGGGTGACCAAAAGAAAGGGGTTACAAAAACTCCCCAGGAGAAAGTGGGTGACACTAGAAACAAAGAAAAAGAGTCCTCTGTAGGCCCCCAAAAACCAGAACAGGTGGGTGGGCCCCAAGACACAACCCAAAACAAAGGTGGGTACCAGGGTAAGAACTGGGATGCCACTAAGGCATGGTGCCACAACTGTAAACAGTCTGGGCACCACACCAAGGACACTTCTTGTCCCAAAAACAAACCCCAGAACAAAATTCCAGAGGTAACCAGTGTAGCCATGGGAGATGACTCCTCAGAGGAGGAGGTCTTCATAGCCTTCAACTGGAAACAGGGCCCAACAGGTGAGTTGGAGATTCCAGAGGGAAGTAGACACTTCCACCACCTACTGGTGAATGGAATCCCAACCACTGCCCTGAGAGACACTTGTGCCAGTCACACTATTGTGCATGACAGGCTGGTGCTCTCAAACCAGTACATCCCAGGTGAGACTGCCAGGGTAAGAGTTAGCCTAGACAGGGTCACTAAGAGGCCTGTGGCTTTAGTACCCATAGAAGTGGGTGGCACTCTTAGCTGGAGAAGGGTAGTAGTCAGTACAGACCTCCCCCTTGATTGTCTCCTTGGAAATGACTACCCAGAGGTTAGTCAGAGCCCAAGAGAGGAACTGGTCCAGTGCCAGTCCTCTCCCAAGGATTCTGGAAGTCCTGCCTCTGCAGTAAATGCAAGCAGACCCCAGAAGAAGAAGAAAAGAAAACAGAGTAGGAAGGGTGGACAACCTTTAGCCAAGGTTACAGCAAGCCAAGGAGATTCTGCTCCAGTAGGGGAGAACTCCAAAAATGGCTCTGATAAAGTCCAACCTGACCCACAAGAAGTCCTGGCTAGTCAGGCAACTGTTAAGCCTGAGTGGGTGGCTCCTCAGCTAACAGAAGAAAGAGTGGAAGAAGGGTGTTTACTACAAGATGTGGTAACCCCCCACTCTAATACAGCAGACAGGCACCCTGAACCCAAAGAAGTCTGTAACTTAGCCCCTTCCCTTGTAGGTGAAGAGCTAAGGGTGTGGTTCTGGGCACTGACAGCTGTCAGTGGCCTCTGCTGGGTGTTAGCCTTTATGGCTGCACTATCCTTGGCATGGTGGTCTGACCCCCTGCCAAATAACAAGTTAGGCCCCCTGACCCTGTTGGTCATGGTGGGGTTACTCCAGCTCTGGGTAACCTCTTTGGGTAAGCTAGGGGTGACCCTGGCTAAGATAAGATTAGCAGAGGTGGATACCTCTGACCTCAAAATAGAGAGAATGGGTGAAGACATAAAAAGCACAGACAAGAGGCAGTTCAGACTAGGTCCTATCACTGTGGAAGTGGGTCAGTTCCCCAGAGGGAATGACCTGAACAGGAGGATGTAAGGCAGAGTAGGCCCTGCAACAAACCAGCCATTTCCTCTACTCTTCCTCGCCTGACAGACTAGGAAGACTCTTCCAGCGTTGGCTGAGTCTCCTGGCCTGTGGGCTGGGGGGGGCTTGTGTAAAGAAATGGCTCCCTGTTGCAGTTACCCCCCACTTTTTGCCTGATACTGATGCTGACTTGACTGAGAAGTGTGCTGGGACCCTGCTAACCAGGCCCCAGCACCAGTGTTCCTTCCCCTAAAATGTACCATTGTATCCACAATTGGCACACCCTGGCATTCAGATAAGTCCCTTGTAACTGGTACTGCTAGTACCAAGGGCCCTGATGCCAAGAAAGGTCTCTAAGGGCTGCAGCATGTCTTATGCCACCCTAGAGACCCCTCACTCAGCACAGACACACTGCTTACAAGCCTGTGTGTGCTAGTGAGAACAAAATGAGTAAGTCGACATGGCACTCCCCTCAGAGTGCCATGCCAGCCTCTCACTGCCTAGGCAGTATAGGTAAGACACCCCTCTAGCAGGCCTTACAGCCCTAAGGCAGGGTGCACTATACCATAGGTGAGGGTACCAGTGCATGAGCACTGTGCCCCTACAGTGTCTACACAAAACCTTAGACATTGTAAGTGCAGGGTAGCCATAAGAGTATATGGTCTGGGAGTCTGTCAAACACGAACTCCACAGCACCATAATGGCTACACTGAAAACTGGGAAGTTTGGTATCAAACTTCTCAGCACAATAAATGCACACTGATGCCAGTGTACATTTTATTGTAAAATACACCCCAGAGGGCACCTTAGAGGTGCCCCCTGAAACTTAACCGACTATCTGTGTAGGCTGACTAGTTTTAGCAGCCTGCCACAAACCGAGACATGTTGCTGGCCCCATGGGGAGAGTGCCTTTGTCACTCTGAGGCCAGTAACAAAGCCTGCACTGGGTGGAGATGCTAACACCTCTCCCAGGCAGGAATTGTCACACCTGGCGGTGAGCCTCAAAGGCTCACCTCCTTTGTGCCAACCCAGCAGGACACTCCAGCTAGTGGAGTTGCCCGCCCCCTCCGGCCAGGCCCCACTTTTGGCGGCAAGGCCGGAGAAAATAATGAGAATAACAAGGAGGAGTCACTGGCCAGTCAGGACAGCCCCTAAGGTGTCCTGAGCTGAGGTGACTCTAACTTTTAGAAATCCTCCATCTTGCAGATGGAGGATTCCCCCAATAGGGTTAGGATTGTGACCCCCTCCCCTTGGGAGGAGGCACAAAGAGGGTGTACCCACCCTCAGGGCTAAGTAGCCATTGGCTACTAACCCCCCAGACCTAAACACGCCCTTAAATTTAGTATTTAAGGGCTACCCTGAACCCTAGAAAATTAGATTCCTGCAACAAGAAGAAGGACTGCCCAGCTGAAAACCCCTGCAGCGGAAGACCAGAAGACGACAACTGCCTTGGCTCCAGAAACTCACCGGCCTGTCTCCTGCCTTCCAAAGATCCTGCTCCAGCGACGCCTTCCGAAGGGACCAGCGACCTCGACATCCTCTGAGGACTGCCCCTGCTTCGAAAAGACAAGAAACTCCCGAGGACAGCGGACCTGCTCCAAGAAAAGCTGCAACTTTGTTTCCAGCAGCTTTAAAGAACCCTGCAAGCTCCCCGCAAGAAGCGCGAGACTTGCAACACTGCACCCGGCGACCCCGACTCGGCTGGTGGAGATCCGACACCTCCGGAGGGACCCCAGGACTACTCTGATACTGTGAGTACCAAAACCTGTCCCCCCTGAGTCCCCACAGCGCCGCCTGCAGAGGGAATCCCGAGGCTTCCCCTGACCGCGACTCTTTGAACCTAAAGTCCCGACGCCTGGGAGAGACCCTGCACCCGCAGCCCCCAGGACCTGAAGGACCGGACTTTCACTGGAGAAGTGACCCCCAGGAGTCCCTCTCCCTTGCCCAAGTGGAGGTTTCCCCGAGGAACCCCCCCCTTGCCTGCCTGCAGCGCTGAAGAGATCCCGAGATCTCTCATAGACTAACATTGCGAACCCGACGCTTGTTTCTACACTGCACCCGGCCGCCCCCGCGCCGCTGAGGGTGAAATTTCTGTGTGGACTGGTGTCCCCCCCGGTGCCCTACAAACCCCCCTGGTCTGCCCTCCGAAGACGCGGGTACTTACCTGCAAGCAGACCGGAACCGGGGCACCCCCTTCTCTCCATTCTAGCCTATGTGTTTTGGGCACCGCTTTGAACTCTGCACCTGACCGGCCCTGAGCTGCTGGTGTGGTGACTTTGGGGTTGCTCTGAACCCCCAACGGTGGGCTACCTTGGACCAAGAACTGAACCCTGTAAGTGTCTTACTTACCTGGTAAACCTAAACAAATACTTACCTCCCCTAGGAACTGTGAAAATTGCACTAAGTGTCCACTTTTAAAACAGCTATTTGTCAATAACTTGAAAAGTATACATGCAATTTTGATGATTTGAAGTTCCTAAAGTACTTACCTGCAATACCTTTCGAATGAGATATTACATGTAGAATTTGAACCTGTGGTTCTTAAAATAAACTAAGAAAAGATATTTTTCTATATAAAAAACCTATTGGCTGGATTTGTCTCTGAGTGTGTGTACCTCATTTATTGTCTATGTGTATGTACAACAAATGCTTAACACTACTCCTTGGATAAGCCTACTGCTCGACCACACTACCACAAAATAGAGCATTAGTATTATCTCTTTTTACCACTATTTTACCTCTAAGGGGAACCCTTGGACTCTGTGCATGCTATTCCTTACTTTGAAATAGCACATACAGAGCCAACTTCCTACACAAGGTTATCCCTATTTGGAGGGTCTAGCAAGGCCTCTGATTAGAGCCACCCAGTGGGTATCACGATTCGTTCTCTGCCTCAAGACAGTGTGAGTATCAGAGGTGAACGTCAGAGAGGGTGCGCGACAGGTATTCAGGACCCCCGACTCTCCCGCCCAGTGACTCTCTGCATAAAAACAAGTCTGTTGCTTTTCCTACTTTTTTACACTCTGCCTCATCCTTCTAAGGAAAGGGAGAGACTCCACTGCCTGGACCCAAAAAGAGCATTGGCATTCTGCCTTGGTTGTACAGAAGAGTTCTGCCTGGACGACCAACTTTTTGTAGGGTATGTGGGTGCGAAGAAAGATCGGGCCGTGCACCAGGGTCAAAATGACCACCATAGTCTCTACCTGATAAGGCGTTACTGAAAGTAAGTAATTTGCTCTTCTCAGCAAGGATGCAATAGTTGTAATGGCAGAGTACCAGTGACTTGCGGAGGCAAGCAGGTACTTTGGATTAACAAGTTTCCATCCATATGTATTTCAATTTCAAACACTGGCTACATCTAAGTCCGTGTTTACTGTCATTCCATATTGAGCGTTTCTTAGGGGGACTGATTGTTTGAGGGGTTTATCCTATTACGAACTGTCTTCTCTCATTTAGTGGTTACAATATTGATGTCACCTTAATTGTTTCTCCAATATCTTAGCTAGTCTAAAACGGTCTCGAGAGACCCTCATAAATAAGCTTTCTGATGCTTGGAAGACGTCTGTTGGAGGCTAACATGCTGGACAATATCAGCATGGTGGTGTAAAGCAGAAAAAGAGTAGTGGCATTTCAAGAGGCTCCATTTATGGCATTCAGCCCCATGTTGTTTGCCTTCTCTTTTAACCCAACTAGTCTTTAAAGTCTAGGAGTATTTTCACCTTTCCTGTGAGGGAGGGCGAGGTACACTGCTTTGTATAAATATTCTCAAAGCTCCATAGACTTAACTGATAGCTATAATAATATATGCACTCTGGTGTTTCCTGCATTATCGAGCGCTACCATTGCAGTTTTCTAGCTTGTAGAGATAAGAGGGATCTTCAAATCAGTCTTAAGCACCAATAAGACTAGCAAATGCCAAAACTATCAAATTAACGATGACTTATTTGTCATTGTTTTTCCCCGCTCCTTGTATCAGGCAACATTGAGATGTGCAAAAATTGCCCTAGACTCTTTACTCTGCAAGTGCCTGTTCAGCAGCATATTTATTGCACAAGATCGACAAGTTTAAGTTCTTTTTTTACAAGCCAGCTCCAGTGAGAATGTTCCTATACTCGCACTGTGTCCTCGTAAAGCCCCCTCATTTTGTAACATGCACAAAGCTGGGCTGGCGGTAGCGGGCTTTGAGTGTTTTCCCGGTGGGCTGGAAGGGTGACTGCTGGTTTTTCAGCGGTGGGCCGATTTTGTAGCAGTGCTGCAATATCGGCCCCCATTAACAAAAGAACAATACTGCAGTGCTTCGTACCCCACCAGCTCCCCCTCGCTATCCATATCTCCCCCCCCCCACCACCATCCATATCTCCCCGCCTCCCCCACCCACCATTCATATCCCTCCACCCCCTACACCACAGGGGCTGGTCTGACAAAATTGCCAGGGATGCTTTGGGTTCCCAGTCTGTCCCTGAACATTGCGGTTTCACATATTCAGGAGTTTCTCATTGCGTGTAGAGTCAGGCCAACCCACCTCATCTTGTACCACATATCATCTGGGGGAGAGAGAGAGAGTCATTGTTCTAGCTACGTGTATCTAACATGCGAAACTTGAGATTTCCCATTAACTCTCATGCTGGTTGTCATTGTCTGATCACTCAGTCACGGTTCATTCTCTGTGCCATTCTGATACAAAGAAAGTGCTTTTAGACAGAATTAGCATGTGCGATCGGTCTCCAAATAAGTTTTTTTGTTATATAAACAGTTCTATTATGTCTATATAGAGACGAGTGGGATACACTTATTGTTCCTCCTTATGGCTTAAACAGGACTTCATGAGGTCTGTTAGTCAAATAAAAGCTCAGAGGTCCCACAGAACCATGATGAGGCAATTGCTTAAAAAGGGTTAAAAATATATATATATGTTCGATGGCATGTGTAGCTGCAGATACACATGCTGTGCACATCCCGCCATCTGGTGTTGGGCTCGGAGTGTTACAAGTTGTTTTTCTTCGAAGAAGTCTTTTCGAGTCACGAGATCGAGGGACTCCTCCCATTTCGGCTCCATTGCGCATGGGCGTCGACTCCATCTTAGATTGTTTTTTTTCCGCCATCGGGTTCGGACGTGTTCCTTTTCGCTCCGTGTTTCGGGTCGGAAAGTTAGTTAGAATCTCGGAAAAATCGTCGGTATTGTTTGCGTTCGGTATCGGGTTAGTTATAACAGATCAACAACGACTTTTGAAGAGCTCCGGTGGCCCTTCGGGGTTTTTTCGATTCCCCCCCGTCGGGGCCTGGTCTGCCCGGCCACATGTTTCTTCAAGGCTGATGGAACGGACCCCATTCCGCTTCTGCCCAAAATGTCATAACAAGTATCCATATACAGATCAGCATCTGGTCTGTAACTTGTGTCTGTCTCCAGAGCACAAGGAGGATACCTGTGAAGCCTGTCGAGCGTTTCGGTCGAGGAAGACATTAAGAGACCGAAGAGCAAGAAGACTGCAGATGGCGTTGGCGCCGACAGGACAAGGGCGTTTCGAGGAGGAAGAAGAAAGCTTCTCCATCCATGAATCGGACTCGGACAAGCTCGATCCCGAAGAAACGCCGAAAACCGTGAGTAAGACGTTGAAACATAAAACTCACAAGAAGACAACAAAAGCCCAGGGGACGCCACCGCCAACAGGCCATGGCTTAACCCGAAAAATAGGTGACCGATCATCGGCACCGAAAAAGGGCATGCATGTGGCGAAGTCATCCGACTCCGGTCAAGATACCGCCACACAACAATCTCGGGCCCGAGACAGTGGCTCCGAACAGATTCGGCACCGAGACAGTGGCACAGAAATGGTTCGGCACCGAGACACCACGACGCCGAAAATAAAGAAGGTTGCCTTGGAGCCCAAAAAGGCGACCGAAAAGATTTCGATTCCGAAACATCCAGCCTCGGAACCGAAAACAGGTTCCTACAAAGAGGAACAGGGATTGTCCTCCCAGATGCAAGGACATAAGTTCGGAGAGGAACTTCAATCTGTTGAGCCAGACTACACTCAAAGAAGGCTCCACATTCAAAAAGACACAGGGAAGATAAGCACTCTTCCCCCAATTAAGATGAAAACAAGACTTGCCTTTCAAGAAAAGGACAAGCAGCCACAGGCAAAGGTGGCAAGACAAACAACTCCACCACCATCTCCACCACCATCAATGCACACATCACCGGTAGCCACTCCACCACTGATGCAATCCCCGACTCATACTGCAATGAGTCAAGATGATCCTGATGCATGGGACCTTTATGATGCTCCTGTATCAGATAACAGCCCAGACTGTTACCCTACGAGGCCGTCGCCACCTGAAGACAGTACATCCTACACGCAGGTGGTCCCAAGGGCAGCTGCGTTTCATAACGTCACCTTGCATTCAGAACCAATTGAGGATGACTTTTTATTTAATACACTCTCCTCCACTCATAGCCAATACCAAAGCTTACCTATGCTCCCGGGAATGCTAAAACATTCAAAACAAATATTTCAGGATCCTGTTAAAGGCAGAGCCATAACTCCAAGGGTGGAAAAAAAGTACAAGCCACCACCAACAGACCCTGTTTATATTACGCAGCAATTAACACCAGATTCTGTGGTTGTTGGGGCAGCTCGCAAGAGAGCAAACTCTCATACCTCGGGAGATGCACCACCTCCAGACAAGGAGAGTCGCAAATTCGATGCTGCGGGTAAAAGAGTTGCAGCACAAGCAGCAAACCAATGGCGTATTGCCAATTCACAAGCACTTTTGGCAAGATACGATAGAGCTCATTGGGACGAAATGCAGCATTTCATAGAACACTTACCCAAAGAGTTCCAGAAAAGGGCACAACAAGTGGTAGAAGAAGGACAAAGTATCTCCAATAATCCGATACGGTCATCAATGGACGCAGCAGATACAGCTGCAAGGACAGTAAATACTGCAATAACAATAAGGAGACACGCATGGTTGCGTAGGTCAGGATTCAAGCCGGAAATACAACAAGCCGTGCTGAATATGCCCTTTAATGAACAGCAGTTGTTTGGGCCGGAAGTCGACACTGCTACTGAAAAACTCAAAAAAGATACTGATACCGCAAAAGCCATGGGCGCACTCTACTCCCCACAAAGCAGAGGCACATTTCGCAAAGCACCATTTAGGGGAGGGTTTCGAGGTCAACCTACAGAGGCCACAACCTCACAAGCAAGGCCCACTTATCAAAGCCAATAACAGCGGTGAAGTTTTCGGGGGCAATATAGAGGGGCACAATTCCAAAAAAATAGAGGGAAGTTCCAAAGCCCCAAAACCCCTCAAAACAAGCAGTGACTTCCAAGTCACACATCCCCAACACATAACACCTGTGGGGGGGAGACTAAGCCAATTTTACAAACATTGGGAGGAGATAACAACAGACACTTGGGTACTGGCAATTATCCAGCATGGTTATTGCATAGAATTTCTCAAATTCCCTCCAAACGTACCACCGAAAACACACAATATGTCAAAACAACATATAGATCTTCTAGGACTAGAAGTTCAAGCATTACTACTAAAAGAAGCAATAGAATTAGTACCAGAACACCAGAAAGGAACAGGAGTTTACTCTCTGTACTTTCTCATACCCAAAAAAGACAAGACTCTGAGACCTATATTAGATCTCCGAACATTAAATACCTACATCAAATCAAATCACTTTCACATGGTGACATTACAAGACGTAATCCCACTACTCAAACAACAAGACTACATGACAACACTAGACCTAAAGGATGCATATTTCCATATACCGATACATCCTTCACACAGAAAGTACTTAAGGTTTGTATTCCAAGGGACACATTACCAATTCAAGGTGTTGCCATTCGGAATAACAACTGCGCCAAGAGTTTTTACAAAGTGCCTAGCAGTCGTAGCTGCACATATCAGAAGGCAGCAAATACATGTGTTCCCGTACCTAGACGATTGGTTAATCAAAACCAACAGGCTAGAAAGGTGTTCACAACACACAGAGTATGTCATAGAAACCCTCCACAAACTAGGTTTCACAATCAACTACACAAAGTCACACCTTCTGCCGTGTCAAACACAGCAATACTTAGGGGCGACAATCAACACAGCAAAAGGGATTGCCACTCCAAGTCCCCAAAGAGTTCAGGCAGTTCACAATGTAATACAGGCCATGTATCCAAATAAAAAAATACAAGTCAAAATGGTGATGAAACTCTTAGGCATGATGTCCTCATGCATAGCCATTGTCCCAAACGCAAGGTTACACATGCAGCCCTTACAACAGTGCCTAGCATCACAGTGGTCACAGGCACAGGGTCAAATTCTAGATCTGGTGTTGGTAGACCGCCAAACATACACCTCGCTTCAATGTTGGAACAGTATAAATTTAAACCAAGGGCGGCCTTTCCAAGACCCAGTGCCACAATATGTAATAACAACAGATGCCTCCATGATAGGGTGGGGAGCACACCTCAATCAATACAGCATCCAAGGACAATGGGACACTCACCAAAAACAGTTTCACATAAATCACTTAGAACTATTGGCAGTATTTCTAGCGCTGAAAGCATTTCAACCCATAATAAGCTACAAACACATTCTTGTCAAAACAGACAACATGACAACAATGTATTACCTAAACAAACAGGGAGGCACACACTCAACACAGTTGTGTCTCCTGGCACAGAAAATATGGAATTGGGCGATTCACAACCACATTCGCCTAATTGCACAATTTATTCCAGGAATTCAGAACCAGCTAGCAGACAATCTTTCTCGGATCACCAACAAATCCACGAATGGGAGATTCACCCCCAAATACTAAACACTTACTTTCAAATGTAGGGAACACCACAAATAGATCTATTTGCAACAAAGGAAAACTCAAAATGCCAAAACTTTGCATCCAGGTACCCACAAGATCAGTCTGAGGGCAATGCGTTATGGATGAGTTGGTCAGGGATATTTGCTTACGCTTTTGCCCCTCTCCCACTCCTTCCATATCTAGTAAACAAGCTGAGTCAAAACTAACTCAAACTCATACTAATAGCACCAACATGGGCAAGGCAACCTTGGTACACAACACTACTAGACCTCTCAGTAGTGCCTCATGTCAAACTACCAAACATACCAGATCTGTTAACGCAACACAAACAACAGATCAGACACCCAAATCCAGCATCGCTGAATCTAGCAATCTGGCTCCTGAATTCCTAGAGTTCGGACATTTAGACCTTACACAGGAATGTATGGAGGTCATAAAACAAGCTAGGAAACCTACCACTAGACATTGCTATGCAAATAAGTGGAAAAGATTTGTTTATTACTGCCATAATAATCAAATTCAACCCTTACACGCATCTGCCAAAGACATCGTAGGATACTTACTACATTTGCAAAAATCAAAGCTAGCTCTTCCATTAAAATACATCTTACAGCAATTTCAGCTTACCTGCAAATTACGCACTCAACTTCTCTATTTAGAATACCAGTCATAAAAGCATTTATGGAAGGTCTAAAGAGAATTATACCACCAAGAACACCACCAGTTCCTTCATGGAACCTCACCATTGTCTTAACACGACTCATGGGTCCACCTTTTGAGCCCATGCACTCTTGTGAAATGCAATACTTAACATGGAAAGTTGCATTTTTTATTGCCATCACATCTTTAAGAAGAGTAAGTGAGATTCAAGCATTTACCATACAAGAACCATTTATTCAGATACACAAGCATAAAGTAGTTCTACGAACAAATCCTACATTTTTACCAAAAGTCATATCACCGTTCCACTTAAATCAAACAGTAGAATCACCAGTGTTCTTCCCACAGCCAGACTCTGTAGCTGAAAGAGCACTACATACATTAGACATCAAAAGAGCGTTAATGTACTACATTGACAGAACAAAACTAATTCACAAAACAAAACAAATATTTATTGCTTTCCAAAAACCTCATACAGGAAATCCAATTTCTAAGCAAGGCATTGCTAGATGGATAGTTAAGTGCATTCAAACCTGTTATCTTAAAGCAAAAAGAGAACTGCCTATTACACCAAAGGCACACTCAACTAGAAACAAAGGTGCTACCATGGCCTTTCTAGGAAATATCCCAATGACAGAGATATGTAAGGCAGGTACATGGTCTGCGCCTCATACATTTACCAAACACTACTGTGTAGATGTGCTAACAACACAGCAAGCCACAGTAGGCCAAGCAGTACTACGAACATTGTTTCAAACAACTTCAACTCCTACAGGCTGAACCACCGCTTTTGGGGAGATAACTGCTTACTAGTCTATCTGCAGCTACACATGCCATCGAACGGAAAATGTCACTTACCCAGTGTACATCTGTTTGTGGCATTAGTCGCTGCAGATTCACATGCGCCCACCCGCCTCCCCGGGAGCCTGTAGCCGTTTAGAAGTTGATCTTGAACATCTGTATATTTGTAAATATATATATTACTTTAAACTACATTATGTACATACGTATTCACTCCATTGCATGGGCACTATTACTAGCATATACAACTCCTACCTCACCCTCTGCGGGGAAAACAATCTAAGATGGAGTCAACGCCCATGCGCAATGGAGCCGAAATGGGAGGAGTCCCTCGATCTCGTGACTCGAAAAGACTTCTTCGAAGAAAAACAACTTGTAACACTCCGAGCCCAACACCAGATGGCGGGATGTGCACAGCATGTGAATCTGCAGCGACTAATGCCACGAACAGATGTACACTGGGTAAGTGACATTTTCCATATAATATTTGGAGGATACCACCAGTGTATTTCCCGTTTTTCTTATGAGATTATATAAAAACTAACAGGTGTATTTGTAGAGTGCACGTTCAGCTCTCACTGTTACTGGGCCCTCTTCTGCCAAAGCATGAGGCAAACGCCCTGGCGACACGTACTGTGTGAGTACTTCTTCACGGGGAAATACTCATTTGTAAAACTTGGAGGGTCCCACGGCACCGGAAGGCCTAGTCCAGCCAGATAGGGTGAATGTGGAGGAGTGCTCTTGCTTGGGAACAGAACAGACTCAGAGCAGTGTATGTGAGGAGGCGTTAGTACGGTTATCACCTGGATCTAGCTTTCCTCTACCTAGTGGTGCAAAATATTCGAAAACACTTATTGGTACTACGAAAATTAATCCACGGAGTGAGAGAAAAACACATTTTAAAATCTCGTATTCAGTTTTAGTATTATGCTCGTCTTTCCATGTCTTTTTGTGCTCTGTAAAAAGCACAATATGAGAGACAAAAGTGAAATTGAAAGAAAGGGCAGGAGGAGAATTTGCACTAATTTGACACGGGTTCGTTTGGAATTGAGTTCATATCATTACAACAGGTTGATTTTCAAACTAAGAAACTGACTGTGCGGGTATTGAGCTGTTAAACCTTCGATGCTACAGCTTCTTACGGTACTTTAATTAGCAATCTGATCATTCTTTGCAACTCGTAAAAGGTACCTATACCTTCATTACCTGGCTTTTCACTAGACGAGTTAGGGTGGCCTTGGTCCTCCTCCACATTTTCCTCTGTTACGTAAGCAAATGTTTTGATTGTAGTACACACCACAGTGACCGCAGTGCACGGAAACAGCGTGGCTGCTGGTCACTGCACGATTGTACTTTAGGATTCTTGATTATAATTGTACTGACAGCGAAATGTATCAATCGGGCGCAAATAGTTTTCTCACTTCTTTTGCTGTAAGCGATTTTACTTATGTCGTTACCCACAATAAAAAGTATTTGACAAAAAAAGTGAAGGCTGATCAGATGTTTCCCTTTTAACCAGCAATATGAGGGGTGTACAGCCAGATTTGCGAACTTTCTTTCTCTAAAAGCGTTTTTTTTAAATCAGCAAGTGTTCATTAATAAGGAACTTGTTTGCCTGTTGCTGTAGCTATAAATGGACTACTTTTTCTGACACAGACATGCATGATTCAAGAGCTCATCCCTTTGGGCGACGATGCAGTACACGGAATGCCTTTGTGTCTTGGGAAAGAAGGACTTTACTGCCAGATCTCCTCGATATTTGTAATTTATTTTACTGGAAAGGGCATGTCCTCTGCTCCTCACTATTAGCGTTTTTAGTACCCACAGTAATCTGTTGTTGCGCGGCCTCTTTTTGTTTCATATATTTGCAGTATTTCATCTGAATAGCGGTGGGCAGGGACCGACGTCGACCTATGGATCAGAGTCATAGATTCAAATTTAACGGTAGAGGAGACAATGCATTGTTCTTAAGAATAAACGTTGTGTGTTATGCGCTCTTACATGAAGGTACATATTACTACTGCAGCTTTGGGTTCTGCAGTACTCTTAGTTTGCTTATATTCTTATTCCCCGCAGTAGAGATTTAAACTAGCCAATGTTGACTCTAGTATTCGCTTGATCATGGTCCTGTTGGAAGCATCCAGTAATGAAAAAGATCTGCTCAGTATTTGTAGCTGAAAATTGGTCATGATGTCACCGATGTATCTGGCTGTCCACTGTTAGTCTTTAATCAAATAATACTACCAGAGACTGGATTTTATGTTTAAGGAACATCTCTTAAGGTCCAATTCTAAGAACTGAATACTTCGCTTTTTTTTTTTCAAAATACAACTCATTTAAGGGAAACCAAGCGTTTGACTCTTTTAGTTCAAGCCAATTTTCATCCACCTGTTTTTAGATACTTTTAAAAGCTTTCCCTACTATATCCATAGGTTCACACCAAACACACACCCTCAGTCCCACAGGGGCGGCCGGGTGCAAACACAGAGCTGGGCATCCAATGTTTGTTAATGGGGGGACCCCAGGGGTTACAAAAGATGCTGCAGGCTGGGACCAGGGGGTCGGTTCTGGGAAACCACAGGCTAGACAGACTGGAGAGGCGCCCGCTGGACGTTGGTGGTCCATCGGTCGGATTCTCCAAGGCTTGGTGGCTGCAGGTGCAGGGTCTCCTTGGTCGTCAGGAATCTTTGTCGGATCCGGTCGCGGTCAGAGGGGTCCTTGGGATTCAGGCTGCAGGCATTGTTGCGTTGGCCAGGAGGGGTCAACCCAGAGTGGACTCGTGGTCAGAATTGCCTGAGGACTTTCTCTGGTCTGTTGTGCATCTTGACTCTGGCCGTGGGCGTCCAGTGAAGAGTGGACAGCTCTTGCGGATCTGGGGTGGTTCTGGAGTGCTTTTGGAGTTTTTCTAATGGACAGTGCCGCTGTCCTCAGGAGTTCTTGGTCCTCTGCTGGGCAGGCAGTCCTCTGGGGGTTTGTAGAGGTCACTAGTCCTGCAGGATGTGTTGCCTTTTTGGAGCAGGAGTCTTGAAGATGCAGACAGGCCAGTAGTGCTGGGACCAAGTCAGTTGTTGTATGGAGTCTTCACTGCTGGGGTTGGCTTAGCAGTCCTTATTCTTTCTTCCTTCTTGAGGTCGGCAGGGATCTGGAGAGTAAGGGCTCAGGGGAGCCCATAAATACTAGATTTCGGGGCGTTACAGGGATCAGAAAGAAGTAGCCAATGGCTACTGTCCCTGAGGGTGGCTACACCCTTCCTGTGCCCACTACCTTTGGGGACGGGGTCACATTCCTTACCCTATTTGTCCCTGTTCTCCAAAACAAGATGGAGGATTCTACAAGGAGGGGGGTCACTTCAGTTCTGGACACCTTAGGGGTGGTCACTCCTCCCTGTTTTACCTAATCTTCCCACCAGACCTGCCACCAAAAGTGGGGCTTTGTCTGGGTGGTGGGCACCTCCACTAGCTGGAGTGCCCTGGGGCACTGTAACAGGAGGCCTGAGCCTTTGAGACTCATCTCCAAGTGTTGCAGTTCCTGCAGGGGGAGGTGTGAAGCACCTCCACCCAGAGCAGGCTTTGTTCCTGCCCCCAGAGAGCACAGAAGCTCTCACCCCATGGGGTCAGAAACGTGTCTGTTAGTGGCAGGCTGGCACAGACAGGTCAGCCCTGCACTAAAGAGTTGGGTAAAATACAGGGGGCATCTCTAAGATGCCCTTTGTGTGATTTCTACAGTACATCCAACACTGGCATCAGTGTGGGTTTATTGTGCTGAGAAGTTTGATACCAAACTTCCCACTCTTCAGTGAAGCCATCATAGAGATGTCGAGTTTGTAATGGCAAACTCCCAGCCCTTGTACTTAATATGTCCACACTGCAATTACAATGTCTAAGAATGGAGTTAGACACTGTAGGGGCATATTTATCATGCAGCTATGCACTCACCTGTTGTTTAGTGCACCCTGCCTTAGGGCTGTAAAGCCTGCTAGAGGGTAACTTACCTATGCCACAGGCAGTGGGTTGTGGGCACGGCATGTCGACTTTACCTTTTTTCTCCTCACCAACACACACAACCTGCAATGGCAGTGTGCATGTGTTTGGTGAGGGGTCCCAAAGGGTGGTACAATACATGCTGCAGCCCTTTAGGACCCTCCCTGGCCACACAGCCCTTTTACAAGGGACTTACCTGTGCACCAGGGGTGTGACAATTGTGGAAACAATGGTACAGTTTAGGGAAAAAACTCAGTTGCTGGGGCCCGGTTAATAGGATCCCTGCACACAGTCAAGTTAGAATCCGATATCGGGCAAATAGGGTGGGGGGGGGGGGCAGTTCGGGCGAATACTGCAAACAAGGGCCAGTTTCCTACAGGTGGTACAAAAATAATACGTTTAAGGTGTAACTAACTTAAATTTGTATTTTTTGTATAGTTTGTTTGGTTTGCATAGAAAGGTGGTATACAGATATAGTAATTTAAATGTGGTGCGTACATTAGAAGTTTAAGGCATATCTATTACTTAATATCTAATGTTTGTGCAGTTGACGGTTAGTTTGTAAATGAAGATTAAATAAAGATTTCCTAACCATAAGTGAGTTTTAACTTTTGTTTATTTTTCATTGAGTTTCAATGTTTTCTTTTATTTTTAATAAAAGGGTGTTTCAAATTGTAGAGTCCAGTGCCATTGAGTGGAGTTCTTGTATATGGAGTGTGTAACAGTACAGCGGAGGATAGTGTCACAGATTGTAGTGTAGTAGAATATAGTTCCATAGATTGGAGTGGAGTGAAGTAGAGTTGTGCCATGGAGTGTATGGAGACAGAGTGGAGTACAGTCTTGTATAGTGGCATAGAGTCTAGTACGGTTTTGTAGAGTGGAGTGGCATAGAGTGGAGGAGAATGCGGTAGAATGGAGCCTTAACATTGGCATAGTGTGGGGGTAAAGTATTGTATAGTGGAGTAGAGTGGAGTTAATTGTCATAGAGTGGAGTGTTATGTTGTAGAGTGGAGTGACATGGCCAGGCTTAGCATATAGGCGTGTAAAGTGTCATTGAGTTGAGTGGTGTGTCGTACCGTGGAGCGGTCTGGCGTGTCGTATAGTCTTGGAAAGTGGAGTGCCACAGAGTGGCTTACAGTGTAGCATGGTGTCTTTGTACCCCTTGAACAAAGGCAGCAAATGTTTCCTTCATCTGCCAATGTACAATCAGTTCTGGAAAATTCAGGGGAGATTTGTCAAACAGGTGCAAAGTTATTAAGGTACAAAAATCCAATGAGTTCCTATCTCAGGCAACCTTTACTATAGCTAACACCACTACTTTTTTTTTTTTAACATATATATATATATATAGATATATATATCTATATATATATAGATATATATATCTATATATATATATATATATCTATATATATATATGTATATATATATATATAGATATATATATCCGTCGCCAGTAGGTAGTTATAGTTAGGACCTAGTTTCCTTCGGAAAAGCGTGTTTTGTTATAACTTTGGCGCTGTTTGACGGATCGTCCAGAGATTGTCAAAACTAGTACACCACTTACTTCAGCTGCTGTCTTAAAAGTTTCAGGATGCTTAGTCAAGTGGGGGGCGAGAAAAAGCTGTTTGGGTGGGGGGGACTCCCAAAACACTTTTTCCCCATGTGATTTCCATAAGGGTTTTTAGACACAACTATAGTCCGCACCACTGGGCAGAATTGCACCGAATTTGGCAGAACGCTAGATCTTGGTCCAGAAAGCATGCTTTTTGTAATGTTTGTAATTTACTTTTTGTAATAAGTTCAGTAGTTTTGGAGATATTAAAGCTAAAACAAAATATAGATATCTTGGAACACAGATGCTGCCAACACTCAGCTAGAAAGTGTTGGCAGCCAATTTGGGACTCTGATTCAGCCGATTCCCAAACAAAAATTAAAAATAAAGAAAAGGGGGTGGGGTAGGAGTACCCTGACCGCCCAGGCCCGGTGCTGGGGTCTCCCGCAAAATAAAAAATAAATAAAAAAAGCGCAGTGTCCTGCAGTTGTTTCTGTTTCAGCCCCCAGGTGGGCTAGGTCCCAGGTGAATATAAATTATGGGAAGGGAGGGAGTGCATCCTCCACATGGCTAGTATGGGGACCAGCACCACCCCAAGGCGTGGCCAATGTGAGTTTAGAGGAGGCCCACCTCTGTACACCTTTTCAGGCCCTGAGGGACCACCACCTACGCAGTCCTGGCGTTGTAATAAGAGGAGGGCCGTGGAGGCCTTCCTCCTTGATTAGAAATTATAATGGGGACCAGCACCTCCCTGGGGCTCAGTAATTTTAAAAGGGGGAAGGGGGGAAGCACGCCCCCCACCCCCATACCCATATTTGGCCCCAGGGACCACCACCTCCCTGGGGCTCGCCCCCCCTCTTGGAGCCTTTAATGGCCCTGGGCCCCCACCCTCCAAGGGCCAGCTCCCTGCGTCCATAGATACCCACCCTCAGGACATAGTAGTTTGCTGTTGCTTGCAGTAGCTATCACAGTTCCCACCAGTCCACTCACTGGGAGTGGACTTTTCATCCGTTTTCCTTCCCGCTGCCAAGCAGGCAGGAAAACAGATGAAACAATTTTGGGAGAATGGAGTCTGCCATTTTCCCCTGTCTATCTAGATTGCAACACTATCTCTTCTGTGGTGACTGTAATGAGCTGGATCTTTCGTGTCATCTGCTGGTGAGAGCAGAATCCATTCTTCCTCCACTTAATTACTACCAGTATGCAAATGTGCAAAATTACCTCGATCTTCCCTCCTTTTTCCAGCTTTATGGACAGCTTACCAAAAGACCCCACTGAGTGTTCCTGATGCAGAGGAATACAAGCACATCTTCACCAAACACAGAAGCACTTACTTCATCTGAGTAAGAGGAAGTGCCCTTGTTTGGTGGAGATGCAACTCTTTGTAGAAGCACCCTCTTCTCTACAGAGGGATTCATTATAGCCAAGATTTCAGTAGGAAGACACATTGCCAAATTTACACCAGAGATTGTAACAGGCATTACCTTGTTGTACTTTAGGCAGTGGTACAATGGAATGTGCAATATGCATTTAACAACGAGGTAGCACTTACTAATTAGCCAGTAAAAAATATTCCAATTGGGTAGACATTTTGTGCAAAACTGTGGACTCTTGGATAAGTAAGCAGGTGAGGATCTATTCTGGCACCAATGCTCATTTCACTGAAATTAAACCTCAGTGGGAACCATTTACAAATGTAAGCATGACAGGTTCCCCAGTTAAAGCTCTGCTTCTGTAAAGGACAAATCCGCCCAAGGTATTGAACTTGTCCAAGGCAAAGCAAGGGTGTTTTCTCTGCAATTCCACATGGAAGAATCGCCTGCAGGCAACCCTGCTGCACACGGCCAAAGGCCATGCGTGGTGTGGTGTGGGGTTGGGTGCCAGGCCCTTTGGCCAACTCCTGCCGCACATGGCTAAAGGTTGTGTGTGGCCCAGGGGGTTGTGTGCCTAGAGGGGGTGGTGGCAGGGCCTGCCAGCAGGCCATGCTGTGCGGCCAACCTCTGCCACACACAGCCAAAGGCCGTGCGCGGCGAGTGTTGGAGTATCATAATGTAACTTGATATTACTTAATGTTAAAAAAAAACTTTGAAATTCACAGAAAAAAACAAATGTTACAGGGACATTATAGTTAGGAAATAAAATTTAAAAAAACTTAAAAATTCACTAAAAAAATCAAAGGTTATAGGGATTAAAGTTAGGTGTAGATTTTACATGCACAAAACCGTAGAAATTCAACAGTTATAGTTAAAACTTATCTCAGGGCACTATAACTTGTGTTTTAAGGTAACCATAACTCGCACCCTCGCCATGCACTGCTGCTTACCCCACATATTACATCAATAATGACATCTTTATTATAACCCCAACATTTGCAATAAAATTATTGACGAGAAGCCTTTGCATGGCAGGGCTGCGAGTTATAGTTACCTTAGAGCACAAGTAATAGTGTTTAGTCTAGAGTCATTTGAGATGTGACACTTAGCTTGGGCACGTATAGACCCCTTTCCGATACCAGATTTATATTTTATAGTGAGTGGAAGATATATCTGTGTTTTTTAAGAAGGCCGATTAGGAATCCATATCAATGCAACTTAAACACAGGAACACAAGTATAACCTCTTAGTTACAACAACACTGTATCTATTTGTATTATACATTTTTAATGATTACTACAGTTCCAAGCCTTTCAGCTAATGGTAGTAAAAATATCTTACTATAAATTAAACTGGTTGCAGTGTTCTGCCCCATTACAGTTTCTTTCTTGATGCATGCACTGGAAACGTAGTAGCAGCATCACTGCTTTCTTAAAATTCACTTCACAGCCAACTGTTAAGCAAGGGGCGAGTTTTTGATGTAGTCATCTAGCGCTGTTTCCACAACAGGTGAAGCCAATGCATATCCTATTTGTAAATAAGCTTGTGATGCTTGAGATCTTAAAGTACAAATGCAACTACACTTGGTAAATAAACTATTCTTTCTTATTAGGTGAAAAGTCATGAAGAGTTTCTGAACACAGTACAAGCAAAGGAGCAGGACTGCCTTGCATTGGAAGAATTGGAGCTGCAGAAAAAAGCCATTCAGTCCCAAAGCGAGAATCGACTTCAGGAGCTACAGCAGGAGACAGATATGTTGAGAACAGTAAGTGAAACATAACATCGTTCTATGCACATGCTTTCTGCTACATTACATTGAGTCAAAAGACAGGAGAGCTATGGCTAAGCAGTTAGTCTTTAGATGGGTTTATATGTATAGCAATGAGAGTTACGCTCTCACCGGTAAAGGAGCGACGGATATTGTGCGAGTTTATTCAAATAGAGGGAAAGCCACACTGCTGCACTCCTAGGGGAGAGTCCTGGTCCAAGGCTTCAGCAAATTTCAAGCCACCAATTAGTTTTCAATTGGGATGTTCTCAGAGCACAGCTATCAGGATGTGGAAGTAAGCAATGAATGGCAGTTTGGATGAAAAGTCTCTGCTTAAGCTTTTTGAGGTACATCTTTGGGCAGAATTACTTCCCTTTATTAGTATTCTTTCAGAAGGATAGGAATCTTTATGCATATTGGTTATTGTCTTCCTTCTGCTCCTCTTGCTGAGCGTATGTTGCAGTTTGGTAACATTTCTTAAAGGAAATATTTTTAGTGCACATTTTATTTTGCCAAGTTTTTCTTTCCGGGAGACACAGAAGTTAAGGCAAACTGAATTCACTAAAGCAGGTGGACACCTTTATAAACTCTCTTGAGCACTTCTGGAAATGACATCACATGAATCGGGGAATGGCACTGCAGCTTTTCCAAATAGTTTCGGTAACTGGGATTTGTATAAAAGCTTGAAAGCTTGAAGATTGAGATTCAACCACAGAACTGGGAATGGTTCGAGACGTATCTGCAGCAAGAGACATATCAATCAGAGTGAAAGTGACTGAAGGCAAGTATCTTGTTCTTCCAGATAAATACATTTGCAAGAACACAGTCAAGAAATATTGGAACAAAACTTTAAGGATGACTTGCTGAGCTATAAGGAAACAATAAAACCGCTAATACAATGTTGTCACACTATCATAGAGGATCTATTTTTTTAGATCGAGCGTGCAAGCGCTTGACCTATTGTAAGTATTTTGGGCTTTTAACTACGTGCATCACTTTCATTAGTTTGTGTGCTTCCTTTTCAAAAACCCTTTGTTATCGTTGGTAAATGCTTTCCGTTTGTCCCTCATTGGGGTGGTTTTGTTACCGCCTGGCAGACAGCCCCTGTTACATGGGCGATTGCACGATGGCCGATCTGTTTGACTGCGAGAGAACTTCTTTTTCTTCTTGTGTCTCTCCTTTGTGCTCATGCTCATGGCGGCCATGGCGCTTTGAAACAGCTCACTTATGTCAACTGTTCTACTTTTCATATTCAGTTTAAGTGGCAAGAAAAATCCAGTTAGGACTTTACAATGCTAATAGCTCTAACTCAAGCAAATGCGAGACCCATTGCATTGCAAGTGTTTTTTTATATTGGTGGTTGGCTAGTCATTGCGATATGACTCCAAAAAACGTTGTTGTCTTGGAGTTTGCAGACATCTAGAAGAAGTTCTGCCATCTTGACACGGGAACCATTTTGTGTTGCATCCCTTGCATCTCCACATACCATCTTTCACACTTACCAGTATTGCTACAATAGATCGAGCCAGGCTCTGTATCTTGTATCCTTTGACAGGCCTGCAAAACCTGCTACAGCCCTATGTCCTATGCAACATGGAGGCACTGCTAACACTTCAAAGCAGGTTTATGTGCAAGACTGCTTTCTGCCACTGACATGTGGTAAAATGGTTAGGTTACCTGATGATTCCTGTTTAAAAGCAATGTGCTTTCTTTAGCAGTTGCAGATTAGCTGTGTTTTCAGTTCTAAATTCGAGCAGCCACAGACTTTAAGTTAATTTCCAAAAGCCAAATTACCACAGCTTTTTTCATGTTTTTTTACAGCTTTGTAACATGTTAGGCTGTGTGCAAATAAAAAAAAACAGAAGTGGATAAAAAACACTGCAGGAAACACACCAAAATGCAACTGATCACCTTCCAGCATTAAATGCAAATAAACAGTATATATTAAGTGGACCAGAATATGCACCTTCCATATAGCGCTGCCCCCTGAAGCTTGTGTTAACTTGGAAAGGAGCTATTGGCTCAGGTTGCTCTACAGAATTCTAAGCGTATCAGCTGTTTGATCTCCTGGTCCGGAATCATGCACAATATTAGTTCAGTAGAAACCCCTGTGTCCCACGTAAGTGTGAACTTCACTACACAATAAGTTTTAGTCTTTTCTGTGGGGAAGGAGCTCTGAGCAGTGAACAAGTGGCATCTTCAATTGCAAGTTTTCTGCCTTCTGAATAAAGATACATTGTCTTCCTGGAGTGGTGAGTGAAGTACCTGCACTGATCATATCAAGCCTTTTTCCCATTTAGTCCGTGGTAGTGTCATGTATCAAACCTTTTAAGTGCCATAAATGCAAATTGTTCTTATTTTCCAATGTGGGTCAACATATTTTGATTCTCTGACCTCTCAGAGTTGATAGAGGAATGTTTAGTTATTGTTTCACATACCTGTTATTCTCGTGTTTTAGCTGCTTGTGTGTCCCTCTGCTCAGGGTTGTTAAACTCATAATATGGTACTCGAAACCTTGGCATATGGTATCCAAAGGATTCTTGAACAAAATATTTGCCGTTTTGATCTTGACTACAAAGACCGTCAACACAAACTTGACACAGATGTAAGAGGCTCTAGTTTGGCCACTTGCTCCCAAATTGGTCTTCTGCAATGCTTACAGAATAATTTTCTTCTTTAGCTAGGTATGACATACAAAACATTAATGCAGATCTTATCTGCCTTTCATTGGCTGGCTCCTTGAAACTCTGACAAGGAATGTTTCTTCCACTTTATGGACATGAGACCAGTGATGAGGACTAATAAGTGTTCCATATGATATGTTTGCAGTATAATAAACTTTTATTTTAATGTAACACTTTTTAAGTAATCAACATTGTGCAAGGAGTTGAAGTAAGAGTACAGTACATCATGACTTGTAGCTCAGCATCACGTCTGAAAAGATAAATATTTCAGTTAGTACAATGAGTTCTGCCAGAGATGGAGACAATCAATCAAACTATCTACACTTTTCTGCAGTTTGTGTAGCACTGGCTTGTGTTTTTTTTCTCAGTCTCTCAACTGTCTTGCAGTAAATCAGCACCCCTAGGCATGAACCAATGTGTCACTGTAATTCAGTGGGTATTGAAATTAAGATGGAGCGGCCTTGCAAATCAGGAGGAATTCTTCCAGTGTATTTAATTTAATTCATAGGCCTGACTGCACACCAAATCTGATGAACTCACACAGTTTTGGAGCTAGGATTTGCTCCAGCTCCCACACTTAAAATAGAATGTTGTCAGCACACAGAAGAAGAACCCGAAGCTTGCCAAAAAGTAGCTGAGCACGCAAGTGATATTTCCTAACGACACACGACAACAGCTGAATCCAAAAATGAAACAGTATTGGTGATGAGGCATCAGTGTCATTTCCCTCTAAAGAAAAATAATAGGTTGTTAAACCTGGAATATTATTGTCATATAGGTACGAAGATCGATGTAAAGCATGGTCATCCATCCTATAAAATCTTCTCCAAGTCAGTGCTTGTGCAGTACTGAGAATAGGAAGCACCACTCCTGGAAGGGAAACATATTTTCAGCATCCATTAATACAGAGAATCTACTGAAATCTTGCTGCGCCATTTGCAGCAGAGGAAACAAGGTGGTCATCAACCAGCAAGGCACAAATCGATCCTGCTTCAGCATGACCAATCCAGGCATATGGAAGAATTCTGGAAACAGCCACCTTCCCAGTGATTAGTGTCATTATTGATTAACAGAAGTGGCCTCTAGTAGACTCAATTAGAGGCTGGTTTGCTGGGATTCTGTAGAGTGAAAATGATGTATAAAGAAGGTTGAAGGGTTTCAGTTTCTTGCTGTAGGAAGTTGGCTCTGTATGCACTATTTCAAAGTAAGAAATAGCATGCACAGAGTCCAAGGGTTCCCCGTAGAGGTAAGTTGGTGGCAAAAAGAGATCATTCTAATGCTCTATTTTGTGGTAGTGTGGTCGAGCAGTAGGCTTATCAGAGGGTAGTGTTAAGCATTTGTTGTACACACACAGGCAATAAATGAGGAACACACACTCAAAGACAATTCCAGGCAAATAGGTTTTTATATAGAAAAATATATTTTTAAATTTATTTTAAGAACCACAGGTTCAAGATTTACAAACCATACTTTAAATGAAAGGTATTTCACTCAGGTATCTTAGGAACTTTGAATAATCACAATAGCATGTAAAGTTTTGGCAAAAATGGCAATAAGCTATTCTAAAAGTGGACACAGTGAAAAAATCAACAGTTCCTGGGGGAGGTAAGTAAAGGTTAAGTTCACAGGTAAGTAAAACACTTACAGGGTTTAAATTTGGATCCAAGGTAGCCCACTGTTGAGATTTCAAGGCAACCCCAAAGTTACCACGCCAGCAGCTCAGGGCCGGTCAGGTGCAGAGGTCAAAGTGGTGCCCAAAACACATAGGCTTCAATGGAAATAGGGGTGCCCCGGTTCCAGTCTGCCAGCAGGTAGGTACCTGCGACTTCGGAGGGCAGACCAGGGGGTTTTGTAGGGCACCAGTGGGGAACACAAGCAAGCACAGAAAGTACACCCTCAGCGGCACAGGGGTGGCCGGGTGCAGAGTGCAAACAGGCATCGGGTTTTCAATAGGAATCAATGGGGAGACCCGGGGGTCTCTTCAGCGATGCAGGCAGGCACAGGGGGGGCTCCTTGGGGTAGCCACCACCTGGGCTAGGAAGAGGGTCACCTGGGGTTCGCTCCTGCTCTGGAGTTTGGTTCCTTCAGGTCCTGGGGGCTGCGGGTGCAGTGTCTTTTCCAGGCGTCGGGTTCCTTGAAGCAGGCAGTCGCGGTCAGGGGGAGCCTCTGGATTCCCTCTGCAGGCGTCGCTGTGGGGGCTCAGGGGGATCAACTCTGGCTACTCACGGGCTCGCAGTCGCCGGGGAATCCTCCTTGTGGTGTTAGTTTTCCGCAGGTCGAGCCGGGGGCATTGGGTGCAGAGTGGAAAGTCTCACGCTTCCGGCGGGAAACGTGTGGTCTTTAAAAGTTGCTTCTTTGTTGCAAAGTTGCAGTTTTGTTGAACAGGGCTGCTGTCCTCGGGGGCTTCTTTGTCCTTTTAGATGCAGGGTAGTCCTCTGAGGCTTCAGAGGTCGCTGGACCCTGGGGGACGTGTCGCTGTTGCAGTTTTTCTTGAAGTGGGGAAACAGGCCGATAGGGCTGGGGCCAAAGCAGTTGGTGTCTCCGTCTTCTCTTCAGGGCTTCAGGTCAGCAGTCCTTCGTCTTCAGGTTGCAGGAATCTGTCTTCCTCGGTTCTGGGGGGCCCTAAATACTCAATTTAGGGGTGTGTTTAGGTCTGGGAGGTTAGTAGCCAATGGCTACTAACCCTGAGGGTGGCTACACCCTCTTTGTGCCTCCTCCCTGTGGGGAGGGGGGCACATCCCTAATCCTATTGGGGGAATCCTCCATCTGCAAGTTGGAGGATTTCTAAAAGTCAGTCACCTCAGCTCAGGCCACCTTAGGGGCTGCCTGACTGGGGAGTGACTCCTCACGTTTTTCACATTATCTCCTCCAGCCTTGCCGTCAAAAGTGGGGCTGTGGCCGGAGGGGCGGGCATCTCCACTAGCTGGGATGCCCTGTGGCGCTGTAACAAAGGGGGTGAGCCTTTGAGGCTCACCGCCAGGTGTTACAGTTCCTGCAGGAGGAGGTGTGAAGCACCTCCACCCAGTACAGGCTTTGTTACTGGCCACAGAGTGACACAGGCACTCTCCCCATGTGGCCAGCAACATGTCTGGTATGGAGCAGGCTGGCAAAACTAGTCAGCCCACACTGGAAGTCGGGTATGTTTTCAGGGGGCATCTCTAAGATGCCCTCTGGGTGTATTTTTACAATAAAGTACACACTGGTGCATTTATTGTGCTGAGAAGTTTGATACAGTTTTCAGTGTAGCCATTATGGTGCTGTGGAGTTCGTGTTTGACAGACTCCCAGACCATGTACTCTAATGGCTACCCTGCACTTACAATATCTAAGGCTTTGCTTAGATACTGTAGGGGCATAGTGCTCATGCACCTATGTCCTCACCTGTGGTATAGTGCACCCTGCCTTAGGGCTGTAAGGCCTACTAGAGGGGTGACTTACCTATGCCACAGGCAGTGTGATGTTGGCATGGCACCCTGAGGGGAGTGCCATGTCGACTTAGTCATTTTCTCCCCACCAGCACACACAAGCTGGCAAGCAGTGTGTCTGTGCTGAGTGAGGGATCCCTAGGGTGGCATAAGACATGCTGCAGCCCTTAGAGACCTTTCCTAGCATCAGGGCCCTTGGTACCAGGGGTACCAGTTACAAGGGGCTTACCTGGTTGCCAGGGTTGTGCCAATTGTGGAGACAAAGATACAGTTTAGGGAAAGAACACTTGTGCTGGGGCCTGGTTAGCAGGCGTCAGCACACTTTCAAATCATAACTTGGTATCAACAAAGGCAAAAAGTCAGGGGGTAACCATGCCAAGGAGGCATTTCCTTACACTTACGGTTTTGAAAACATGGCTAGAAGAAATCTTTTGAAAAAATCTATAACTACCTAGTACCCTACTGTTGAACATGTGTTTCATTGCCTCCTATATTTCAGTTGCTTAAGTGGGCCTTATCAGTAGTTCCCTGTCTGCCTTTTCCAGCTCAGACTAGTGTGATCCTTTCTAAGTAGGTTAGGGACACATATAGTTCAGTATTAAAATTCCTGAATGTCCCAAGTATAGCGAAGGCATCCCTCTGGATCTCCCCTTCCTCATCTATTATCTCAGTCAAATCTCCTGATGCCCACTGAGGCAGACTCGATCCAGCCAATGTTCTGCGTGGTCTGTCAGCCTCCCTATATTGCTTAGCAGTATACTTATTCAGGAACCTAATTTCACTATCTGATGTGTTTCAGAATTCCAAAGATTTCTTATATTAAACCCCCCGTGTCTCCTCCATTTTATTCTAACTTATTTATTCTCTAATTTCCGTTTCTCATTCTTTAGCTTACTGAGCCTCTAAAAGCCTGGCAAACCCCAGAGGGTTTAGAAATACATATCCCTGTATTAAAAGACTCCTAGACAATGCTGGCGCTACGCACTCAGTGTACATTAAAATATTCTACTTTGGCAATCTGCAGCTCTGTTTTAAACACTTGGTATAACAGGCCCTTGGATTTGAAGAACCATTCCTTCTATTGCCTTCACCACCAAGCTGAGCCAATGATAGGGATACAGTGGAATGGGTGAAAAGCATTTGGGGCAGAATCTCTAAATCTCTGGCCCATAAAACATACATTTCTCGTGAGCAGCCTTTAGACAATACACAACTCTGCATCTTGGACTGATTAATAAAATCTAAACATACTAATGCTGGGATACCCTATATCTGATAGAGACTTCTAGCTGCAGATTCCTTACCTTAGAATTATCCCCCGGCGTCAGACTGGATCCAGAAATGTTTTATAATCAGTACCCTTGTGCGCCAGTAGGTGGCATCGTTCAACTCAGCATAGCATCATTAGCGGCATCTGCGCCGGAAGTGACACACTGGTGCCTATTTGTATGCACCACCCCAGCACTCTGACGTCAGTTATTTTTTTTTTCCATGCCAGGCAGCACAGATCTGGAGAAGAGCTACCTCCGGTCTTTTTTGGCGGACTCTTTTTTAACTGTCTGTCAACATAAATTTCAGACTTTGTCTCCTGGTGTATCCGGGATGTTCACAAGGAAGGCTGGTTTGAAACCCTGTGGTGCCTGTCACCTACAAATGTCTGTGACGGACCTGCGCTTCATCTGTCTCTGGTGCCTCGAGGGTGACCACAATGCAGAGCTGCATTGTCGTGCCATGTGCTCTGAGTGGTCCCTCAAGCTCCTTGCTGCTTGACCTTCAGCGGTCTTGATCCCGGTTGAGAGGAAGGTCCCGGGATCAGTTGAGAGGAAGGTCCCGGGATCAGTTGCAGAGCCCCTCCAAGTGCTCGTCGTCAGTCGAAGTCATCCAGGCATTCAAGTAAGTCCCACATAAGTAAGAAGAGTAAGAAGTCAAAGAGGTCTTTGTCCGTCAAAGTCATCTGACGAGAAGAGGGAGTGTCCGCATTCGAGGCCTGGCTCTGCAATTGAGCCTGCTCCTGGGCTGTCTCCATGCCTCCCGGAGTTCCTTGCAGCCAGAGCAACCAATACCAAACACCCTGAGTTTTATGAGGCCATGCAACTCCTATTTCAGCCAACCGTCCCCACTGGTGGGCCTGCAGGCCCTGCAGATTTGGGAGGGGTTCCTACTGGTCTTCTGCCAGCAGGTTCACCTCCCCATTCTGGCCCCATGGATGAATCCGGAGCGGCACCGGTCGAGCCACCGCCAACGGCTTCCACCAGTGGCACAGTCCTCATCTTGATCCCCAACTCCGATATGGAGCCGGATGAGCATCGTCCTACTCTAGCACCAACTTGAGGCATTCCAGTGCCCTCTTTGTGTAGGCTTGGACCTGGAGATGATTGTGAGGGACTCTGATGAATACCAGCCCCTGATGTCACAGAGGACACCTGGTGTGAGGATCTGGTGGATGCCAGTGGACAGGACACCATCCCAGATACTGGCTTGATCTCTCCTCCTACCATTGCTATGGAGAAGTGAGCCTCATTTGCTCTGGTGGTTAGTAGAGCAGCCAAGGTCATGGACCCCTAACCTGCCCTCTGTCGCTGTCAAAACAAACATCTTGCTGGAGGAGCTTCAGCCAAGAGTCACCCCATTGGAACTACTTCTCCCATTTAACAAAGCTGTCACGGGCATCCCAGTTGGAGCCTGGTCCAAGCCCTGAATACGAGCTCCTGTACATAGGTCGCATGCCTGCCATCGCCCAACCACAGACAGAGCTTCCTAGTTTCCTCACAACACACCTCACCCCAGAGAGCTTGGTGGTCTAAGCCACCACTTCCAAAGTAAATCCTGGCGCATTCCCTACCACTGCCACTCCCCCGGAGAGGGAATCCAAGGGCCTGTGTACCTCAGGAAAGAACTTGTTTTCTTCCAATAACCTAGCACTACAGTTGTTGAACACACCGTGCCTTTTGGGGCGATATTCCCATTTGCTCTGGTACTCGGTTTCAGAGGTACTGCCTGTGATTTCGAAGGAGGCCCGAGCCATACTCTCTCAAGCTACTGCAGATGGGAGAGACCAAGCTAAATTCTCCATATGCTGTGGGCTGGATACGACCATCTCGTTAGGCAGAGTGGTTTCATAGTCTGTGGCCCTTAGGCACCACACCTGGTTAAGAACCACTGGCTTTTCAAGGGTTGTTCAGGCCTCGATAATGGACATTCCTTTCAGTGGCACCCATCTCTGTGGAGACAAGGTGTACTCATTCCTAGAGAGCTTCAAGGACAGCAGGGCCACAGTCAAGTCCTTTGGCCTTTCCATGGCACTTCACTAAACCCACTCCACCTTTCACTCCTTTCATGGAAAGGGGCTTCCAGCCACATCACTACCTGCCAACCACCATGACCAGAAGGCTTCCAACCGTTTTCCTAGCTGAGGACACAGTACCCACAGGCCTCGTGAGTCAGGTAGCCAGAGTTCATGCAAATTTACCAGCCAGCCTGTGTGCGCCGTCTGGTGGCGTCGTTCGGCTCCATGTGACATCGTCAGCATCGTTGGAGCTGTCTGTGACATCACACTCTCCTATAAAGGCACCACCTCAGAGCACGTACGTCAGTTCTTTT
The DNA here is from genome assembly GCF_031143425.1 of Pleurodeles waltl. Lineage (NCBI taxonomy): Eukaryota > Metazoa > Chordata > Amphibia > Caudata > Salamandridae > Pleurodeles > Pleurodeles waltl. The sequence continues at coordinate 569,763,157 of NC_090438.1, forward strand.
CCTTCCGCGCAGGTTATGCTTGGTTCCGGATTTGAGCTAACCTCTGCTTTTTTTGGCAGGCCCTTTTCGGCCTTTTTTTCTAGTCTTTTCGAAGTCTGTGCAGGATGACATCGAGGAAGTCAGGGTTAAAGCTGTGTGGCGCTATGTTGATGACGGACCCCTATCAGGTATGTCTCTGGTGCCTAAATAGAGACCACGACTCGAAGTTGTGTTCCGACTGCCGGGCCATGGCTATGGTCCAAAAGCTTTGGGAGCGTGGTCTCTGAAGCTCATGTCGGCCCTGCAGTCGACTTTGGTTGGCCCGACTCCTGGGAGGTCCCGGTCCTGATCGAGGAGGAGGTCGCGGGACCGCTCCAGGAGCCCTAAGTCCTCGTCTTTGTACTTGAGGTCCTCTGGGCACTTTGGGAACAGGGAGAAGAAAAAGAAGAAGTCCAAGCAGACTTCGACTTCGCCAAGCCCTTCTGCTGACAAGGCATCTCGGAAACATCAAAGTTCCAGGCACGGTTCTGCGGAACCAGAGCCAGGGCTGACTTCGAGCCTCTCTCCCTTTCTGGGAACCAGAGCGACCCCTGCTCTGGCTGGCTGTTGAAGGCTCCTACGCCCCAGGCTCTCATCATCCACCTTTAGACGACAGCGAACCTCCTGCATTTGTTGGGGTTCACTTCAAACATGCCGAAGTCACACCTGACTCCCTCTCAGAAGCTCCCTTTTATTGGAGCCATTCTGGACACAGTACAGTTTCAGGCTTATCCTCTTGAGCAGTGAATCCGGGATATTCAGGTTACAATACCAATTTTTCAGCCTCTATCCTGGATTTCCATGAGACAGACTCTGAGGCTGTTGGAACTCATGGCCTTCTGCATCCTGCTAGTCAAGCATGCCAGATGGCATATGAGGGTTCTGCAGTAGGATCTGAAGTTCCAGTAGGCGCAGCATCAGGGGAATCTTTCCGACACAGTTCAGATCTCGGAGGGAACTGCAAAAGACCTGCAATGGTAGTTAGTGAACTGAGATTGGGTCAGAGGCAGACTCCATCTGGGAGAGGCGAAGATCAGGGGTCTTTGTTTTCCGGACTCAATGTCAATTTACTGGAGCTCCAGGCGATCTGACTGGCATTGAAAGCATTTTTTCCTGTTGTAAAAGGGAAAATAGTGCAGGTGTTAATGGACAACACCACCGCAGTGTGGTACTGCAACAAGCAGGGCGGTGTGGGGTCATGGACCCTTTGTCAAGAGGCTCTGTGTCCCTTGTGGTTCAACACCTGGCAGGTTCTCTGGACGACAGGGCGGATGAACTCAGCCATCGTTACCTAGTGGATCACGAATGGTATCTCCAGCCAGAGGTGGCGCAAGGACTCTTTCAGCCGTTGGGAGAGCCTTGGTTAGATCTGTTCACCTCTGCAGAGAATGCGCAATGTCAGCAGTATTGTGCGTTAGAGTTTCTAAGGCATTAGTTGCTCAGCAACGCTTTACGTTGCGAGTGGAATTCAGGCCTCATGTAAGCCTTTCCGCCCTTACCACCTCTGCCCAGAGTTCTCAAGAAGATCAGGGACTACCGGGCCCAAGTAATCTTAGTGGCTCCAGATTGGGCAAGGAGAGTTCGGTATTCCGAGCATCTGAAAATGAGCACCAATCTTCTAATCATTACCTTGTAGGAGGCTGGACTGGCTTGTAGTGAGTACCAAGGGGTACTTGCACCTTGCACCAGGCCCAGTTATCCCTTATTAGTGTATAGGGTGTCTAGCAGCTTAGGCTGATAGATAATGGTAGCTTAGCAGAGCAGCTTAGGCTGAACTAGGAGACGTGTGAAGCTACTACAGTACCACTTAGTGTCATATGCACAATATCATAAGAAAACACAATACACAGTTATACTAAAAATAAAGGTACTTTATTTTTATGACAATATGCCAAAGTATCTTAGAGTGTACCCTCAGTGAGAGGATAGGAAATATACACAAGATATATATACACAATAGCAAAAATATGCAGTATAGTCTTAGAAAACAGTGCAAACAATGTATAGTTACAATAGGATGCAATGGGGAAACATAGGGATAGGGGCAACACAAACCATATACTCCAAAAGTGGAATGTGAACCACAAATGGACCCCAAACCTATGTGACCTTGTAGAGGGTCGCTGGGACTATCAGAAAATAGTGAGAGTTAGCAAAATAACCCTCCCCAAGACCCTGAAAAGTGAGTGCAAAGTGCACTAAAGTTCCCCTAAGGACAAAATAGTCGTGTTAGAGGGAAAATGCAAGGAAAACACAAATCAGCAATGCAACAACGATGGATTCCTGACTGAGGGTACCTGTGGAACAAGGGGACCAAGTCCAAAAGTCACAAGCAACTCGGAGATGGGCAGATGCCCAAGAAATGCCAGCGGTTGGTGCAAAGAAGCTCTTACTAGGCTGAAGAACTGTGAATACTGCAGGAACGACAAGGGCTAGAGACTTCCCCTTTGGAGGATGGGTCCCGCACGCCTTGGAGAGTCGTGCAAAAGTGTTTTCCCGCCGGATGGACGCCAACAAGCCTTGCTACACGCAAATCGTGCGTTTGGCGTTTTTGGACGCTGCTGGGGCCCAGGAGGGACCAGGAGGTGGCAAATTGGACCTGCAGAGAGAGGGGACGTCGAGCAAGACAAAGAGCCCTCACTGAAGCAGGTAGCACCCGGAGAAGTGCCAGAAACAGGCACTACGAGGATGCGTGAAACGGTGCTCGCCGAAGTTGCACAAAGGAGTCCCACGTCGCCGGAGACCAACTTAGAAAGTCGTGCAATGCAGGTTAGAGTGCCGTGGACCCAGGCTTGGTTGTGCACACAGGATTTCCGCCGGAAGTGCACAGGGGCCGGAGAAGCTTGCAAAGTCGCGGTTCCCAGCAATGCAGCCCAGCGAGGTGAGGCAAGGACTTACCTCCACCAAACTTGGGCTGAAGAGTCACTGGACTGTGGGGGTCACTTGGACGGTGTCGCTGGATTCGAGGGACCTCGCTCGTCGTGCTGAGAGGAGACCCAAGGGACCGGAGATGCAGCTTTTTGGTGCCTGCGGTTGCAGGGGGAAGATTCCGTCGACCCACGGGAGATTTCTTCGGAGCTTCTGGTGCAGAGAGGAGGCAGGCTACCCCCACAGCATGCACAAGCAGGAAAACAGTCGAGAAGGCGGCAGGATCAGCGTTACAGAGTTGCAGTAGTCGTCTTTGCTACTATGTTGCAGGTTTGCAGGCTTCCAGCGCGGTCAGCGGTCGTTTCCTTATCAGAAGGTGAAGAGAGAGATGCAGAGGAACTCGGCTGAGCTCATGCATTCGTTATCTAAAGTTTCCCCAGAGACAGAGACCCTAAATAGCCAGAAAAGAGGGTTTGGCTACCTAGGAGAGAGGAAAGGCTACTAACACCTGAAGGAGCCTATCACAAGGAGTCTCTGACGTCACCTGGTGGCACTGGCCACTCAGAGCAGTCCAGTGTGCCAGCAGCACCTCTGTTTCCAAGATGGCAGAGGTCTGGAGCACACTGGAGGAGCTCTGGACACCTCCCAGGGGAGGTGCAGGTCAGGGGAGTGGTCACTCCCCTTTCCTTTGTCCAGTTTCGCGCCAGAGCAGGGGCTAAGGGGTCCCTGAACCGGTGTAGACTGGCTTATGCAGAACTGGGCACATCTGTGCCCAACAAAGCATTTCCAGAGGCTGGGGGAGGCTACTCCTCCCCTGCCTTCACACCATTTTCCAAAGGGAGAGGGTGTCACACCCTCTCTCAGAGGAAGTTCTTTGTTCTGCCATCCTGGGCCAGGCCTGGCTGGACCCCAGGAGGGCAGCTGCCTGTCTGAGGGGTTGGCAGCAGCAGCAGCTGCAGTGAAACCCCAGGAAGGGCAGTCTGGCAGTACCAGGGTCTGTGCTACAGACCACTGGGATCATGGAATTGTACCAACAATGCCAGGATGGCATAGAGGGGGCAATATCATGATCATAGACATGTTACATGGCCATATTCGGAGTTACCATGGTGAAGCTACATATAGGTAGTGACCTATATGTAGTGCACGCGTGTAATGGTGTCCCCGCACTCACAAAGTTCAGTGAATTGGCTCTGAACAATGTGGGGGCACCTTGGCTAGTGCCAGGGTGCCCTCACACTAAGTAACTTTGCACCTAACCTTTACCAGGTAAAGGTTAGACATATAGGTGACTTATAAGTTACTTAAGTGCAGTGTAAAATGGCTGTGAAATAACGTGGACGTTATTTCACTCAGGCTGCAGTGGCAGGCCTGTGTAAGAATTGTCAGAGCTCCCTATGGGTGGCAAAAGAAATGCTGCAGCCCATAGGGATCTCCTGGAACCCCAATACCCTGGGTACCTCAGTACCATATACTAGGGAATTATAAGGGTGTTCCAGTAAGCCAATGTAAATTGGTAAAATTGGTCACTAGCCTGTTAGTGACAATTTGAAAGTAATGAGAGAGCATAACCACTGAGGTTCTGGTTAGCAGAGCCTCAGTGAGACAGTTAGGCACCACACAGGGAACATATACATGCACACCTATGAGCACTGGGGCCCTGTGTGACAGGGTCCCAGTGACACATACATATAGGCCACAAACCTATGAGCACTGGGGTCCTGACCAGCAGGATCCCAGTGACACATAACAACCATACTGAAAACATAGTGTTTTCACTATGAGCACTGAGGCCTGGCTATCAGGATCCCAGTGAGACAGTGAAAACAGTGACAAACACCCTGACATACACTCACAAACAGGCCAAAAGTGGGGGTAACAAGGCTAGAAAGAGGCTACCTTCTCACACAACCCCCCCCCAAACGAAGGACAATAAGGCTAACCTTGGCCAGTTGAGACTTTATTGTCTAAGTGGTGATAAGTAGAGAGTAGCTCTGCAATAGACTGGTTACTCCCTTTATCATCCACTATATGGTTACTTCCCTGTGGGGATGTAAACCACCCTGTTTGAAGTTTTTTAGCTAACCAACAATGTGAAGATGTATTTTCAGAGTTTCTATCAGTAAGTTTTAGTTTAGAGCAGTGGGAATTATCCACTGAACCTATTTGTAATGATGGAAATGCCAGACAGGGATGCTGTCTCAGTAAAGCCATAGCTGGACAAAAACTTTGTCCATTTGGCTGGAAGAGAGAACAGGGATGCTGTTTCTCTTGAGTTGGAGCAGGGCAGGGATGCTGTCCTATCAGCTCCACACTAGGGCAGGGATGCTGTCCTAAGTGTTGTGAGGCAGTGCAGAGTTTCTGCACTAAAGTTTCTCTGGGAGGGTTGGAGGGATGCTCCATGTTAACTAAAATGGTGCTCTTTTTCTCACCAATGTTAGTTATCCCACAGAGAGGTACTTCCACCTCAGGGAGTCCAGCTTTGCCAGCTGATGATTCCCTTGGAACAGGTGCCACCCCAGGAGAGGTTTCTCCCACCACAGGAATAGTATCCTGAATGGTAGGGTGGTTAGGGGATACTGTGATACCCTTTTTACCTGTTGATGGAGAGGGATCCTGAGTTTTCAGGCCTTCTCTCCTTTGCTTTTTCATTTCACTTGAAATGAGAGGGAACAATTCCTCAGGGATGCCCAGCATGGCTGCATGGGCATGAAACTCTACATCAGCCCAACCTGAGGCCTCTAGGTCATTACCTAAGAGACAGTCTACAGGTAAGCTAGGTGATACCACCACCTGCTTAGGGCCAGTAACTCCACCCCAACTAAACTGAATTATAGCTAAGGGAAGAAACTTAGTGGAGTTATGGACATCAATAATCTTATACTGTTGTCCAATGATGTGTTGTTCAGGAGGCACTAGGTTTTCAGTCACCAAAGTGAAACTGGCACCTGTGTCCCTGTAGGCCAAGGCCTCAACACCATTTATTGAAACTGTCTGCCTGTACTTATCCATTGTAAGGGGACAAGCAGCCAGTGTGGCAAGGCCAATGCCACTAGGTGTGACAGAAACTGTCTTGGGAGTGACTACCCCAGTTTCTACTATGGACCCAAAAGTGAACCCAACTACACCCTTTGCTTGACTGTTGCCAGCAGTCCCACCACTAGTACCACTACTGCTAGGGGCACTAGAGCTTGATGTATTAGTGGTGGTAGGCTCAGGGGGTTTACCTGGACAGGACTTATCCCCTGGCCTATGGCCTCTGTTTTTACACACAAAGCACCAAGGCTTTTTAATGTGTGCAGGTTGGGAAGAAGAGGAAGAATTTGTTTTATCCCCACCCTCTGAAGAGTGTTTAAGATTTGAAGTGGGATCTTTGGTTTTACCCTTATCCCCATGCTTATCTTGCGATTTTTCACCATCTTTCTTCTTATTGCCATCTTTGTCACCCCCTGTATGAACTTTTCTGTTCACCCTTGTTCTGACCCATTTGTCTGCCTTCTTTCCCAATTCTTGGGGAGAGGTCAGATCAGAGTCTACCAGGTACTGGTGCAACAAATCAGACACACAATTATTAAGTATATGCTCTCTCAGGATTGTGTTATACAGGCTTTCATAATCAGTAACTTTACTGCCATGTAACCACCCCTCCAAGGCCTTCACTGCCTGGTCAATGAAATCAACCCAGTCTTGTGAAGACTCCTTTTTGGTCTCTCTGAACTTTATCCTGTACTGTTCAGTGGTTAAGCCATAACCATCCAGGAGTGCATTCTTAAGAACTTGGAAATTATTAGCATCATTTTCTTTTACAGTAAGGAGCCTATCCCTACCTTTTCCAGTAAATGATAGCCATAGGATAGCAGCCCACTGCTTTTGAGGGACATCCTGTACAGCACAGGCCCTCTCAAGTGCAGCAAACCACTTGTTAATGTCATCCCCCTCCTTATAAGGGGGAACTATCTTGTGCAGATTCCTGGAATCATGCTCTTTTGCAGGATGACTATGGGGAATACTGCTGCTGCCACCATGGGTATCTAAACCCAACTTCTGTCTTTCCTTCTCTAATTCTAAAGACTGTCTATCCAAATCCAGCTGTTGCTTCTTGAGCTTCAGTCTGGTTTGTTCCACTCTCAATCTATTGAGCTCCCTTTCTAACAATCTGTCATCAGGGTGGGTGGGAGGGACATTTCTAGATACAGAGGTATGATGGGAATGAACAGAAGGAGACCTGTCCCTTACAGAGGGCACCCTAACAGCTTGGCTACCAGTATAATGTGAGAGCACACCATCAGTATGGTGTGATTCAACCTCTGTACCAACTATGCTAGACTGTCTAGTAATGGGCAGGCTGAGAAGTTTCTTTCCTAAACCTTTTCCTGGGGGAGTCCCTGGATCAGATTGAGAACCATTAGCTACTTTTTCACCAGATTTGGCACTCATGGCCTTATCCTGTACTCTAAGCATATTAATTAACAGTTCTAAGGAAGGATTCTTCCCTACACTCAAACCTCTCTCTATGCAGAGACTCCTTGCTCCTTTCCAGCTAAGGTGATCATATGCAAGTTTGGACAGTTCAACATTTTTTCCTGTGCCAGACATTTTTTAGAGAGAGTTAAAGTGATAGAAAAAGAAAAAAAGTTTTCAGAACTTTTTGGAAAGACAGAAAAAACTTTTTTAAACTTTTAAGAACTTTTTGAAAGTTTTAGAAGTACTTTTCAGCACTTAGAAAAGAGTGAAAAGAGGAAATGCAAAACTTTTTGGCTATGTGTATATACACTGACCTTGTTTTGTATATTTTTCTCTTATGAAAAGTACAATGACAAGAGTGGTAAGTAGTCTCAAGCACTTATCCCACCGCTGCACAACCAATGTAGGAGGCTGGACTGGCTTGTAGTGAGTACCAAGGGGTACTTGCACCTTGCACCAGGCCCAGTTATCCCTTATTAGTGTATAGGGTGTCTAGCAGCTTAGGCTGATAGATAATGGTAGCTTAGCAGAGCAGCTTAGGCTGAACTAGGAGACGTGTGAAGCTACTACAGTACCACTTAGTGTCATATGCACAATATCATAAGAAAACACAATACACAGTTATACTAAAAATAAAGGTACTTTATTTTTATGACAATATGCCAAAGTATCTTAGAGTGTACCCTCAGTGAGAGGATAGGAAATATACACAAGATATATATACACAATAGCAAAAATATGCAGTATAGTCTTAGAAAACAGTGCAAACAATGTATAGTTACAATAGGATGCAATGGGGAAACATAGGGATAGGGGCAACACAAACCATATACTCCAAAAGTGGAATGTGAACCACGAATGGACCCCAAACCTATGTGACCTTGTAGAGGGTCGCTGGGACTATCAGAAAATAGTGAGAGTTAGCAAAATAACCCTCCCCAAGACCCTGAAAAGTGAGTGCAAAGTGCACTAAAGTTCCCCTAAGGACAAAATAGTCGTGTTAGAGGGAAAATGCAAGGAAAACACAAATCAGCAATGCAACAACGATGGATTCCTGACTGAGGGTACCTGTGGAACAAGGGGACCAAGTCCAAAAGTCACAAGCAACTCGGAGATGGGCAGATGCCCAAGAAATGCCAGCGGTTGGTGCAAAGAAGCTCTTACTAGGCTGAAGAACTGTGAATACTGCAGGAACGACAAGGGCTAGAGACTTCCCCTTTGGAGGATGGGTCCCGCACGCCTTGGAGAGTCGTGCAAAAGTGTTTTCCCGCCGGATGGACGCCAACAAGCCTTGCTACACGCAAATCGTGCGTTTGGCGTTTTTGGACGCTGCTGGGGCCCAGGAGGGACCAGGAGGTGGCAAATTGGACCTGCAGAGAGAGGGGACGTCGAGCAAGACAAAGAGCCCTCACTGAAGCAGGTAGCACCCGGAGAAGTGCCAGAAACAGGCACTACGAGGATGCGTGAAACGGTGCTCGCCGAAGTTGCACAAAGGAGTCCCACGTCGCCGGAGACCAACTTAGAAAGTCGTGCAATGCAGGTTAGAGTGCCGTGGACCCAGGCTTGGCTGTGCACACAGGATTTCCGCCGGAAGTGCACAGGGGCCGGAGAAGCTTGCAAAGTCGCGGTTCCCAGCAATGCAGCCCAGCGAGGTGAGGCAAGGACTTACCTCCACCAAACTTGGGCTGAAGAGTCACTGGACTGTGGGGGTCACTTGGACGGTGTCGCTGGATTCGAGGGACCTCGCTCGTCGTGCTGAGAGGAGACCCAAGGGACCGGAGATGCAGCTTTTTGGTGCCTGCGGTTGCAGGGGGAAGATTCCGTCGACCCACGGGAGATTTCTTCGGAGCTTCTGGTGCAGAGAGGAGGCAGGCTACCCCCACAGCATGCACAAGCAGGAAAACAGTCGAGAAGGCGGCAGGATCAGCGTTACAGAGTTGCAGTAGTCGTCTTTGCTACTATGTTGCAGGTTTGCAGGCTTCCAGCGCGGTCAGCGGTCGTTTCCTTATCAGAAGGTGAAGAGAGAGATGCAGAGGAACTCGGCTGAGCTCATGCATTCGTTATCTAAAGTTTCCCCAGAGACAGAGACCCTAAATAGCCAGAAAAGAGGGTTTGGCTACCTAGGAGAGAGGAAAGGCTACTAACACCTGAAGGAGCCTATCACAAGGAGTCTCTGACGTCACCTGGTGGCACTGGCCACTCAGAGCAGTCCAGTGTGCCAGCAGCACCTCTGTTTCCAAGATGGCAGAGGTCTGGAGCACACTGGAGGAGCTCTGGACACCTCCCAGGGGAGGTGCAGGTCAGGGGAGTGGTCACTCCCCTTTCCTTTGTCCAGTTTCGCGCCAGAGCAGGGGCTAAGGGGTCCCTGAACCGGTGTAGACTGGCTTATGCAGAACTGGGCACATCTGTGCCCAACAAAGCATTTCCAGAGGCTGGGGGAGGCTACTCCTCCCCTGCCTTCACACCATTTTCCAAAGGGAGAGGGTGTCACACCCTCTCTCAGAGGAAGTTCTTTGTTCTGCCATCCTGGGCCAGGCCTGGCTGGACCCCAGGAGGGCAGCTGCCTGTCTGAGAGGTTGGCAGCAGCAGCAGCTGCAGTGAAACCCCAGGAAGGGCAGTCTGGCAGTACCAGGGTCTGTGCTACAGACCACTGGGATCATGGAATTGTACCAACAATGCCAGGATGGCATAGAGGGGGCAATTCCATGATCATAGACATGTTACATGGCCATATTCGGAGTTACCATGGTGAAGCTACATATAGGTAGTGACCTATATGTAGTGCACGCGTGTAATGGTGTCCCCGCACTCACAAAGTTCAGTGAATTGGCTCTGAACAATGTGGGGGCACCTTGGCTAGTGCCAGGGTGCCCTCACACTAAGTAACTTTGCACCTAACCTTTACCAGGTAAAGGTTAGACATATAGGTGACTTATAAGTTACTTAAGTGCAGTGTAAAATGGCTGTGAAATAACGTGGACGTTATTTCACTCAGGCTGCAGTGGCAGGCCTGTGTAAGAATTGTCAGAGCTCCCTATGGGTGGCAAAAGAAATGCTGCAGCCCATAGGGATCTCCTGGAACCCCAATACCCTGGGTACCTCAGTACCATATACTAGGGAATTATAAGGGTGTTCCAGTAAGCCAATGTAAATTGGTAAAATTGGTCACTAGCCTGTTAGTGACAATTTGAAAGTAATGAGAGAGCATAACCACTGAGGTTCTGGTTAGCAGAGCCTCAGTGAGACAGTTAGGCACCACACAGGGAACATATACATGCACACCTATGAGCACTGGGGCCCTGTGTGACAGGGTCCCAGTGACACATACATATAGGCCACAAACCTATGAGCACTGGGGTCCTGACCAGCAGGATCCCAGTGACACATAACAACCATACTGAAAACATAGTGTTTTCACTATGAGCACTGAGGCCTGGCTATCAGGATCCCAGTGAGACAGTGAAAACAGTGACAAACACCCTGACATACACTCACAAACAGGCCAAAAGTGGGGGTAACAAGGCTAGAAAGAGGCTACCTTCTCACATACCTCTTCGGGAGGATCTTCTGTCGCAGCAGCAGGGGATAGTTATCCACCCAAACCTGTCAACTCTGGGTCTACATGCGTGGAGATTGAGCGGTGACAGTTGATGGTTTTTGACCTTCCTCCGAAGTCTGCAGAGTTATTTTGGCAGCCAGGCATCCCTTCACTAAAACTGTATATGCCTGCCGTTGGAAACGCCTTGTATATTACTGTACAGAAAGATCTATTGATCCTCTTTGTACATCTCTGATATCCTTCTCTTTATACTATCCCTTGCCCAGCAGGATTTTGCCTTGCGTACTCTCAAGGGCTATTCTTCTGCCTTAACAGCTTTCTTTGTGGCAGTAACATCTGCCAGGGATGAGATGCAGACTCTTTCGTTCAAGCCTCCCTATCTCACTATGTTCGCAGGCAAGGTGATTCTCAGAACTCGTGCCTCTGTCCTCCCCAAGGTGGTGACCCCATTCCATCTGGGTCAGAATATCACCCTGCCCACCTTCTTTACTCCACCGCATCCCTCTAAAGAAGAGCAGCGACTCCACCGGCTGGACCCAAAAAGAGCATTATCGTTCTACCTTGATCACACAAAAGAGTTCTGAGTGGATGATCAACTCTTTGTGGGGTATGTGGGAGCAAAGAAGGGTCGGGCAGAGCAGAAACAAACCAATTCGTGCTAGGTAGTTCTCTGCATCAAGATCCAGGAATCAGCCTTCTGAGGACTCATTCTACCGGGGGCAAAGCTGCTACCACTGCGCTAGCTCTGGATGTTCCAGTCCTGGATATTTGTCAGGCAGCAGTGTGGGCATCCTTGCACATGTTTGTAAAACATTACTGCCTGGACAGTCAGGTACGGAGAGACGGACACGTTGCCAGTTCGGTCCTACAGGACTTTTTAGTAGAGGTATCCGTGGCCCACCGCCACGGATGTTATGGCTTGGTTACCTATTCTAAGGTAAGGAATCTGCAGCTAGAAGTCTCTATCAGATGAACAAGTTACTTACCTTCGGCAACGCATTATCTGGTAGAGAATCTGTCCAGTTGCAGATTCCTTACACCCACCCATGCCTGCCCGCTCTGCAGATATGTCCAGTAGGGTTAGGGTTTATCCCTTTTAGGGCCCTAGTTTTGCACTGTTGGTTCTATCCAGGACTGCGCTCCTGGTGTGAAAGTTTGTGGGTAAAAGAACTGACTATGCGCACCAGGGTGGTGCCTTTCTAGGTGACCATGACGTCACGGATGGCTCAGATGATCCTGACAACGCCATGCAGAGCGGAATGATGCCTGCGGAGCCGAACGATGCCATCAGCGAGTCCTGGATTTTCGGGCTATGATACTGATGTTTCAGCCTCTGTCCTGGATTTCATTGAGACTTACTCTGAGGCTGCTGTGCCTCATGGCCTGCTACTTGTGACGCTTACTGGTTGGCATACGCAGGCACTGCAGTTGGGACCTGAAGTTCCACTGAGCACCGCATCATTAGGTCAGCGACAGACTCCTCTGCCTTCCTTGACCAGATCTGACAGTAGTGACAGACGTGCCACTCCTTGGCTGGGGGACCGTCTGGGAGAGGTGGAGATTATAGGACTCTGGTCTCCAGTGGAATCCAGACTCTACATCAACCTTTTGGAGCTCCATGCAATCCAGGTGGCATTGAAAGGCATTCTACCCTCCATCAATGGAAGGCTAGTGCAGCTGTTCACGAACAACAACACCGCCATGTGGACTGCAACAAACAGGGCAGGGTGGGGATGTAGAACCTCTGACAAGGGACCCTGCAGGCATTTTTCTCGTGGTTCAACACCTGGTGGGTTCTGACTGCCAGAGTGGACAAACTTGATGGAAGATGTGTTTCAGATCATGAGTGACGTCTGCAAACTGAGGTGGTGCGATGTCTCTTTTCAGCAGTGGGGAGGGCCTTGGTTAGATCTGACATTGCTCATCCACCGCCGAGGATGAGCAATGTCAGCAGTTCTGCACGTTGGAGATTTCAAAACGGCTGTCGCTCAGAGATGCTTTTTGTCTTGAGTGGAGCTCTGATCTGCTCAGAGTTTTCAACATCAGGAACGACTGGGCCCAAGTCATCCTTGTGACTCCAGACTGGACTCTGAGAGTCTGGTATCCCGCGCTGTTGAGCATGTCCATCAGTCTTCTGATCAGGCAACCCCTTTCAGAGGATCTCCTGTTGTAGCAGCAGGGGAGGGTTCTCCACCCATACCTGTAAGAGCTCTCCCTTTATTCATGGAAATTGAGAGGCGACAATTAACAGCCTTTGACCTTCAGATTGAAGTCTGTAATGTTATTTTGGCAGCTTGACATCCCTCCACCAAGACGGAATATGCTGGCTGTTGGAGCAAGTTTGTGGCAGGGTGTATAGACAAACAGGTTGACCCTCTATGTACACCCTTTCCCAAGTTCTTTTGTTTATTCTTGCCCTGGCCCAGAAGGGCTCTGGATTGGGCACATTGAAAGTTATTTGCTGCTGTCAGCTTTTCTGTTGCCAAATCAACCCTCCCTTCTCAAGTCTTGTGTTGTAAATGGCTTTCTTAAAGGTATTCTGCATGTTTTCTCCAGTTCCTTTCATTATGCCTCAGTGGGGACCTCAGTTTGGTTCTTACCTTTCTAATTTGCGCTCCCTTCAAGTCGCTTCATAACTGCCCTCAGGCTCTTCACCATCAAGGTGGCCTTTCTGGTGAAAGTTACATCTGCCTGGAGGGTTAGTTTCCTGCAGGTGCTGTCATTTCAGCCCCTGTACATTTCTTTATGACCAGGCAAGTTGGTCCTTTGGACTACATTTTACGCTCCACCTCATTCCTCTTTGAAAGAGGAGATACTCTACCAGATGGACCCGAAAAGAGTGTTGTTGTTCTACCTTGACTGCACAAAACAGTTCCTGGTGGATAGTCAAATCTTTGAGGGGTATGTCTGAGTCAAGACAAGGAAGGACGTGCAGAAACAAACCATCTGGATTGTGCTCTGTATTACGATCTGCTATGCATTGGCCAAGAAACAATCCCTGGAGGGCTTCCGTGCTCATCCACCATAAACTAAGACTGCGATGACTGCATTGGCATGCAGAGTTCTAGTTCTGAACATTTGTCCGACTGCAACGTGTGCTTTGTTGTACAAGTTCACCAAGCACTACTGCTTGGAAAGCCGGGTCTGTCGAGATAAGCATTTTGCCTGTTCGGTCCTGCAGGACTTTCTAGTCTAAATTAGGTTTGCAGACCCGCCTCTGGGGATGTATTGCTTGGGTATCTATTCTAAGATAAGAAATCTACGGTTAGAAGTCTCTATCAGATGAACAAGTTACTTACCTTTGGTAATGCTTTATCTGGGAGATACTTTATCTAGTGTAAGTTTCCTTACTGACCCACCCAGCTTTGCAAATGGATTTATAGGGACAGGGCTTCCCTTTTCAGGGCCCTAGTTTCACACACCAATGGTCAGTATTGTTTGTGCCTCTGCCCTCCATGGAAAGTCGCGAAAAGAAACTGGTCAGTGTGTTCGGGTGCCGCCTATATAGGTATTGTGCATGTTACCTCCGCCGCAGACGAAGCCAGCGATGCCACATGAAGCGAAACAACGCCACCTACCGGGCATGCAGGGGGGTACTGTTCACAATTTCCAGGTCCATTTTGATGTCTGGAGTGAATACTAATCACAAAAAAATTACCATCCCAGTCTGATGCCCCGGGGATAATGCTAATGTAAGGAATCTTTAGCTAGATAGCCTCTACCAAGCAGAGCGTTACAGAAGGTAAATAATATATTCATCAAGTCCTTCTGAGTTACAGGGAAGACAGAACTTAATTAGCTAATGGGCAGATCGTGTGAAGCTTGTTGACCTATCCATGACGGATAAAGTGCCATATTAAAGTCTCCTCCCCAAAATATGGTGAAGAGGTTAACCTTCATGCGAAGATTGTAAAAAAATAAAATAAAATGGATCATCAATATTTGAGCAATACCTATTGATAGGTGTGACATGCAGTCCACAGAACACTGCTTGAAGCATCAAATATTTAACTTGTGTTTATACTCATCTTGAAATGTTTGGAGGTCAATTCCTTCTGTATCATAACCGCTACTCCACTCTATTATTCAACCACATGCAACAGTTTTTTAATGTTCTCCTGGGCATGTATCAACTATACACTCATCTTCTCAAGTATAAATCTTATAACCTAGCAGACGGATAGTCTGATACAATTTCCATTACCTTTCTTGTGCTCATAAATTATTTTGCTACTCTATCATGATGTCTACCCCTAACTAACCCTTCGTTCTATAGAACATTTAGAACATTCAACCCTATTATGATCAAACTAAGGGAAGCCATGTTGCAGTAGCCACTAAGAGCAGCAAGTGCCCAACCATCTGTGTCCACCCTCCACTCCTGGTGTCACCCAGGAGCCGTCACCTGAATGCCCTCTACAGCTACTTTGCACATAGATGTAAGTTGTTTTGGGATCTCTGTTTGTCTATCCATTTCCAGATCAGATGTCTTTGTTGGGCTTCTAGCTCTCTAACCAACAAAGTACCCATTGACATTCTTCATCTGTCTGCATGTAGGACACTGAGGTGAACCAATAGCCTTTAGGTACATAATTGAGCCATAAACATTCCATTTGGTCCTTTGGGCTCTATCCTGCCTCTAGCTACCCTCTGTCAGGTTAAAGAGAAGCAAATTCCCACTCCAAACTGGAGCTTTTGTCTCTAATCAGTCTCCAATATATCTATTTCAGTATATAACTCACAACCACGGGATTCTATATTAGCTGACCAGGCGATTCCAATATACCACAATCTCTTACTGGGCTGCTGCCATGCAGTTGGACTCTCTTTGGTATCCAACAGGCAGCTCATACAGCCCGATTTTAAATCCACTATGGGTTATGATATAAAGTCATGAGCAGTTAGGTGTAGACTCGGATCAGATCAATTCTCAAAAATGTATGCTTCCTTAACACTAACTGTTGCTGAGGCCCTGTCTTTTTTTTCTCTTTTCACTCATTTGTGACACCAAGAAGTTAGCATATTGACCAGTACAGTTTATGTGCACAAACGTAAGCATTTGAAAAACTTAGTCTAAAGCATGATGCTGTACAGACCATGTGTACTCATATTCAACTTCCTTTATCAGAGATGTTGCTCCCCCTCATTACACCACGTGTGGCGAAGTTCCTGTATCAGTGTGCATTTTGAGTAAAGTCATTGCAGACTGAGGGGTCACTAAAGATGTGTGCCTTCACACTCCACGTTATTTTGTTATGGCTGGGTACAGTATGGAATGCTCCAGCTCAGACTGCTGTGGTATCCTCTCTACTGTTTTAAATGTCCTGCTGACTTCCTGAATTGCCATTGTAAAATGTAGGAAAAGGTTAGGGACATCCCTTCATGTGATATAGCTGCATTCTCTGTTGCCAGTAGCAGTATCTCATCACGATCCCTGTAGTTCAGGAGGTTCACTAGTCAGTTAGTATTGTCAAGCACTGCTTGCTGTCTCTGGGACCCATGTCAGTTCCATAGAATCCAATCATACCCCTTATGGTGTTGTGTTCTTTCTCATAAATGCTTTCCCATTGTATAGCTCCAGTCTATTCACAACTGCCCATATGCTTTCCAATAAGCATTTCTTTATTTCACATGTTTTACTCCATATATATATATATATATATATATATTTATATATATATATATTTTTTTTTTTAAATTTCTTCAGTTAGCAAAAGTAGGTTATATCACAAATATACTTCTACTTCTGTTTTAAATTTGTTTTCCTTCTCCTGCTGTTTTATAATGTTATGTGTTAATACCTATTTCCCATGCCTTGCAACTGTTTGATTTCCAGAACCTCCTTTAGTTTTTCCTCCATGTTGTTTGGATTTTGAGGTTATGAAAGTAGCTTTGTACCAGTCTGCCTTGGATGCTTTCTTTTAAATGTATATATTTCATATTAATGTTGTTAATTCATTTTCACTCTTCAGTGTCCCCCAAAGATTTATTAAGAGTTTTTTTAAAATTTGTTTTGTTCCCTTACAATACAATATAATCATTCTGATTCTGATTTTAAAATTTTCTGTGTGTTGCACATTTCTTTTTCTCAGTTGTCAATAATTCTCTATTTTTACACATTTTACTTTCCAATACTTTTTTTTATCACTCTGTGTATGTGTTCTACAAATCGTAATAAGGCTCATTTCTGTGCTTTTTCAAAATCTGTGCTTGCTGAGCGTTTCTGTTTTATTCGTAAAATTCCCCATATGGGATTCCCTATTTTAGGCTTTGTTGGTGGAAGCCCTCACATGCAAAATGGTGTGTGTGTTTGTAGTCAGTTTTCTGTGTACTGGAGTATAAATCTGGTCCTCCTCAAATATATATATTTGTATGTGATTCTCTTGAACTGTAGGTGAATCGCAAATGAAATTCATTTTTATTCAGTTTCTTAAAGTGTTTTTAAATTTTTTTTCTTCATTATTTTATCCTGTATAATTAATAAATAGATCATCTTTAATGTGTAGACACAGAAATATCTTTTTTACAATTTTGTCAATTCCTTCTCCCCATGCAATCACCTCTTCCACCCATCAGCAGATTTGCATAATAGCTTGAGGAGAAGGCGGTTCCCATGGCTTTATGTAGGTTTCTATTGGAGCAAACCTTGCTGAACTGCAGTGGAGTGCAGCACTGAACAGGAAAGTTTTGTAATGTCAATGAGTGATAGGCGAGACAGTGGTGCACTGTATCCATATTTTTACTGAATATCTCTCAATTGAACAGGAAAACATTCTTGTGTCAACACATCTCTGTCATTTCTTCCAACAGTTTGCTGTGCTGCCAATATAGTAACTCTGTGTGTGTTGGTGGCAGGAGACCTGTGCATGTATACAATGAGTTTACATGGTGCATTAAGCAAACCTTCAGGGTCCCGTAAATAGGATTTGAGATATTTTACCAATGGGGCTAAAACAAGTCTACATGTGTTCAGGTTTTTTCAAATAATGATCCCTTTGTTGGTCTCCCTGATGGCTGTTAAGTTTTTATGGATTTTGGGTATGAAGTAAATGGTTGGAGTAACTGGCTCGTTAATGTTCAAAAACTTGCATTTGTTATCATCTAGTAATCCCTTTTCTCTCCTTCCATGTATTTATTTTTCATACTGCTGTTTCTGTTCCTGTGTTGGATTACTCTTCATTTGTTCACCTCAGTCTGTCATGTAGTAGTCTCTTTGCTTCTTCATTGTAACAGGTTTTATCTATTGACAATGTTCCCACCCTTGTTTGCCAGTTTTATTATTTTGATAATTACTCTTGTAACAGCATCTATGCTGTTCTTTCCTCTTTTGGTATATTTTCATTAATTCCATTTTATGAGCTCGTCAACATTTCCAATTCTCCTTCAACCATTTAATGATAAATATCCCTTTTTTTCAGAAAGCCTAGTATATCACCTCTTAGGTTAACATTTTCAGAATGGACATAGTTATTCCCTGCATTCTTGAATCAAGTGCCAGTAGAGGCAACTACATTTCCAGACATGTTCTCGTCTCAGTTATAGTGTTGGAGGGCTCTAGCGAGCCATGTATATTTAAAAAACAGCTTATAGCATTTTTGCATAGAAAGAACAAATACAATAAATGGAAACTCACTTCTAACCATTTGTGAATACTCTCTGTTCATTCCATTCCATACTTTGTAGCTCCTCTGCCATAGAGACAAAAAAACAGCCATATGCAAATCATTTATGAGGAAGACCTACTGTGACACTCCAGCCCAAACTGATTAGCATGTCTGATCTGAATAGGACATAATTAACACCATCCATGGTTTGACCCTGTTAGCCCTCGTTGGTGAAGCTCCGAACCAATATCTAGGCATTCTCCCAACACTCATATTTGAGCTCAGCATCATTATCTGGGTATACACCACTCCTTTTAGTTTATCTCTCATGAAAGACAGAAGTCAAAAATATGCACATTAGTCTGGCATAACCTAAAACAAATGGTGCAGTCCAACCAGCTATCTTGTGTCATTTTCTGTAGAGATCCCAGTAGAGGGTGTCTCTGAAACATATTCTCTTCCCTCTTAGAAATAGTGGCAGTTCTGGCTTTGATAAACTCCTGTTAGACACTCTGAAATACTGTGGATACCGTGGATGGACCAAATGAGCGAACATATCAGGTTTTTCTCTTTCAAAGGATGATGTACATTCTTCATCTTCAGCAGACTAGCACAATCTAGACACATTTTTTTAATTACTTGATAGGTAGATTTATAGTGGTAAGGTTCGTTCTGAGCCATTCACTCCAGCTACCATATCAAAGAAATTCAAGAAATCTTCAAGTTCCCTTCCACTGTCGACATCCAAGATTTCCACACCATCGACGGCACCGTCGATGACCGCATCGTCAACGGCAGGCTTTACTTCATCGACGACTACAGCGAAGGCCACATTTACAGCTCCGTCGTCGCCAATGATTATGACTTCTTCCCCGTTGTCAACATCTACCATAACATCGGTGAGTTTAAAATACGGTCCCTCATCTGCTCAGATGATAAAAATTTCTAAGAGACCGTCGACAGGGAAGAAGATGAGGTCTCTATCGTCGACGCACATAACGTCTACGTCAACAAGTAAGATGCAAAGCTCTTCGACGATGATTTCACTGACGGCCGCAGTGACAACGGCGCGAACACCTATGTCGTCGATGGCTCCGTGGACGACAGCTCCGTCCACAACACCATTGACGACAACTTCGTCGATGCCCGCACCGTTGACGACAACACCATCGACGACCGCACCATCGACGGCTCAATTTTCTGAGTCTTCAACCAAACAATCTGGAGGATCTCCTTTCTTGCCTCAAAGGATTCTGCCAATAAGGACTAAATCTACTCACCTGTTGCCTTCTCACACATCACCTAGTAAGGTGTCGCCGGCACCCCCACAACATTTGTTTGCTGATGATGAGGAAGGGGACGCTGTATATTCAAATGACGGCCTTTTCCCGGTGACGCGTAGTCCTTCAGAGCTGCACATAAAATGTCAGGAGGAAGATGTTGAAGAGGAGAATGATCAACTCTATTTACAACAAGAGGTGCAGAGTCACACAGAACCTCAGGAGTTGCAACAGGAACAACCTGTCCAGATGCCTGTCTTCTTGATTGCCAACCTTCAGCAGATGATGCAAGATTATTACATTAGATTTCCTCCACCTGGCTCCACTACTCCGGTCCAACCTCCACCCTCACCGCTGACCACTCCCATTCAGCCATCGGATTTCAGGGGATCTATTCCAGTCCCATCATCTGGCCAGGATATTGATCCACCTTCGTCTATGATTTCAAGGAAGATACTAGAAAGTCGATGAGAGCAATACCTATTGTCGACTTTATTTGGGGAGAAGGGCTTAAGGTCATGCAGACCCCGTCTTCAATACCAGCGGTGCTACCAAGGCTCGAAAAGAAGTACAAGGCACCAGATAATTCACCAGCTTGCTTGGTTAGTCACCCTAAGCCGGACTCCGTGATATCCCAGGCAGCTCAGCGAAGGTCCAGGAATCTGTCTTCTCCTTTAACTGTGCCCCGGATAGGGAAGGGCGACCGTTAGATTCAATTGGCAAGAAATTCTCGACTATGGCGGCCACCACGGTCAGAGCAGCAAATTCTCTGGCAATCCTGGGAAGATACGACCGTCAAATGTGGTCAGACATATCACAGTTTATAGACCTGCTGCCTCAGGATAGTAGAGCGGAGGCGCGTAAGATATTACATGAGGGTGAGAAGATCTCGGCTGAGATGATAGATTGGGCCTGTCTTGTCTACAGGGTTCCGCCAGTTAGCCGGGGCGGCTGTACTCAGACGTCAAGGGTGGCTGAAGGCCACATCGTTTCGCCCAGAGGTGCAGTTAAAGATCTTAGACATGCCCTATGATGGTGAACTGTTATTCGGTAAGCATATTGATGATGCTTTTCAATCCATTAAAACAGACACCGAAACAGCAAGATCCCTGGGTACTTTACAGTTCAGAAGACATCCCTTTCGAGGAGCGAGAGGAAGAGGCCTCTATTCTTACAGAGGCGGCTCACACCAGTACCGCCAGCATTCATCCTACCAAAGCCAATTTCACTCCACCATTGGTCAACAGCAGCCGCATACTTATCGGCAACCACCATCTACACACTTCCGGCAAACCTCAAGAGGAAAATCTGCTTACAAGGCCAAAGAAACAGCAAGAAAACACTGACCTTCATCAGTTGCCTGCACCCAACCCCTTTTCCAACACTCTCATAGGGGGCAGAATTTCCGATTTCCTTCACCATTGGTCCCAGATTACATCAGACAGATGGGTCCTCGATATTGTCAGCAAGGGACACACACTAGAATTCAATCAGCGTCCCCCTCACGTACCACCAAGGAGACCCCCACCTACCCATCTAAAGGAACGCCTAGTGCAGATTGCCATCTTGATGGACAAGGGAGCAATAGAGATCGTACCAAGGAATCAGAGGGGAGCAGGATCTACTCTCGCTTCTTCCTTATACGGAAAAAGACAGGAGACTGGAGACCTATTTTAGACCTTCGTTCTCTGAACAAATTCCTCAAGAAGCAATCATTTCGCATGATCTTCCTTCAAGATGTCCTACGCTTACTGAACCAAGGAGATTTCATGGCGTCCTTGGACCTCCAGGACACGTATTTCCACGTCCCCATTCATCCCAGTCACAGGAAATTCTTACGGTTCAAGGTTGCAGGCTCCCATTATCAGTTCAGAGTGTTACCTTTTGGCCTTAGATCGGCCCCAAGAGTTTTCACCAAAGTCTTGGCACCAGTTGCAGCCTACCTCAGGCAGCAAGGGATTCAGGTGATCCCGCACTTAGACGACTGGCTAATAAAAGAAAAAAAAAGAGAGAGAAAAAAAGACCATTTCTTTTTTACTGCTTTCTATGTACTGTGGGGACTCCCATTTCGATGATGGGGAATAATTCAAGCATGTGAATCTATGAACGATACCAATACTGGAGAACCACAGTTACAGGTAAGTAACTTATTTTCTTTCCTCATGGGAAATAAAATGTGCAATTGCTCCAATGCAAAGCCCCTCCTGCATAGTCAGTTATTTCCTGTATACAATTAGACATGCAGAAATGGCTTCGCTTAAACTAAGATGGGATTTCACAAAGGCTTTTTTGAAAGCTTAACCCCTTTCAGCCTTCACAAAATACTATGAAAATCCATTTTTTGGTATCTGGGCCTTTGAGTTGTCATGGAAACAATGAGACAAATGTGTGATAATCATTGCTGATAGAGACTTCCAGTTGCAGGTTCTTTACCTTAGAATTTCCCACGGGCATCAAACTGAATCCAGAGATTTTTCTCCAGCAGTACCCCTGCATGCCATTAGGTGGCGTTGGTTGGGTCTCCGTTAGTCATTGGCATTGTTCATTCCGGATATGATATCACCGGACTTATATATGCACTATCCCAGCACTCTGATGTAATTTCTTTTCTTTCTGCGCCAGCCGCTGCAGATCTGAAAAAGAGCTACCCCTCAGTCATTTTTGACTGGTCTTTTTCGACTTCCTGTTGAAGATTATTTATTGTCTGCATTCCTCGTGCGTCAAGATGTCATCATGGTAAGACCGGATTCAAGCCCTCCGGTTCCTGTCATTGGTCAATGTCCATGACAGATCTGCACCTCGAGTGCTTGTGGTGCCTGGAGCGTGGCCACCATCCGAAGTCGTGCTCCGAGTGCCTGGCCATAAATCAAAAAGCTTTGAGGAAGTGCCGCTCTCGGTCGAAAGGAAGGTCCCAAGAACAGTTGCAAAGCCCCCTTTCATTGTCATCCCACTCCAAGTCCTTGGGATGGTCGGGTAAGGCACAAAAATTCGAGGACGAACAAATGTTGTTTGACTTCAGCCCATCTGTCAGTCGACGAGACAAGGGAAAAGAAGCGTCTTTGTTCCAGCCCTCTGTCCTCTAAGCCTGCTTTTGGGTCAACTCTGTGTCTCACTTCGTTTCCCGGAGCCGGAGCGACCCCTATTCAACTTCAAGAGATTTATGAGGTCATGCAACTCATATTTGGGCAGTCCAACTCTGCTGGAACACCCTCGGGCCCGTGGGGTCAGCAGAAGCCCCCTTGGGCTCCATGCGGGCAGCTTTGGCCTCAGCTGTGTCAGGCACCCTTTGATCCGTTCCTGGATATGAACTGGCATCGGTTTTACCAGGTCAACCTTCCCAGACACCAATGCTCCCGGAGCCACCTTTTCCCTGAGGGCATTGACTCCATCCTCATTGCAGATTCTGACACAAAACTGGCATTGCGCAATATTGATTCAGACTTCGATGGGGACCTTGCTCCCTAGGTCAGATTCTGACCCATATTCTCTTAGGTTGGGGTTCACCCTTTAGAGTACCAGCAGAAGATCCCATGGACTGGTGGTTGTAACTGAGTGAGGCCAGTGGACTAGGCACTTCCCCTGACAGTGTCATGCTTTCTCCCCCTCTGTCGCTACAGAGGAGGAAGTGACCTACTCAATGGTGGTGCAAAGAATGGATGAGATCCTGGGCCTCAAATAGCCTTCTGTGGCAGTCAGGACTCGCCTCCTAACAAAGGTGCTTTAACCTCAGTCTTCTTCTAAATCCCTTTTGCCCTTTAATGAAGCCCTTACTGATGTCCTGTGTACTTGACGCAACATCCAACCCCTGAGAGCTTGTTTATTCAAGCCTACATGTCCGCATTCCCTTCCACACTCCCGGGTAGGGAAACCAAGAGGCTGGACCAACTTGGGAAGAATATTTTTTTCTTCCTCCAGCCTGGCATTGCGATCCGTGAACATCCTATGCCTTTCGGTCTGTTACACAACTGTTATGGGACACGGTTGGGCAGGTGCTGATAAATTAATGGTATTTCGTCCAGCTATTAAGACTATAGCCAAGCCAGATAATGAACCAGGCTTGTATGAAAAAGAGAGTGCACTGCTCAAAGGTGGAGAGGGCTGGTGCAGAGTTATGCACAATAGGCTTGTAGAGGACCTGAAAGCTTACAAAATATGATTGTAGGTCGTCAGGCACAGATTGGTGTTTTGCAGAAAATGACAGTTTTCAGGTACTGTGGATTTTTTAACATTGACGTTGTTTCCACTGGTGCATTAGGTGCAGTGTCACTGAGCTAGAGGGGGCCACTGAACCCTGATTGTTGCCGTATTTTTAAATCAAACAGCAACCAGGTGGCTCATTCCTTCTTTGCACTAGAGCCTTCGCCAACATGTTACACTATTGATTTCAAAGGCCTGGAGAGATGAGCGTCATGAGGCTTCCGATTAGTCGAATAGATCGTTGCAATATCTGACAGAAGTGAGGGTGTAGGCAAAAGGAAAGATACCCCAAATTAAGGGCCTGGGGAATTGGGATGGAAGCAGACCATGTTGTGTTAATTTTTTGTTTATTGGTATACCTTACAAAATGTTATTGTCTCTTCACTGGGATTGACCGGAAAGATGGGAAAAGGAAATATCGAGATATCCGTTAATGTACAGCAGGGTCACACGTCATTGCATAGAAGGGGAGCACATGGTTATAGGAGAGACACTCGCTCTGTCCAGCGCATGGCATGAACAGCTCTCAAGGTATTTTGGGACTTGTAATACTTTTCCTATAAATACAAGACTATAGAGTCATAATCAAAGGAAAAAATATCTGGTCCAGATAAGCCGCTGACTTTTAAGATCGTTGGTAGACAAACTGGCATTTCTACCTGTCTTTGCTGCTGTTCAATGATTTCTTCTAATGTACAGCTGAAGTACTTACTTGATTTAAAATGGCCCGATTTTGACAGGCACCCATGTGCGTGGTATCACTCAGAAGCACACATAGACAGCTTGCATAAACGTACATGTGCACTTCTACATAGCTTCCAGGGATTTTGGTCAGTAGCGTTTGGCATGCTGTCATGGAAAGGCGTAGCTTTATAACGGTGGAAGCAAAACTACTAGTTCCATAATGTGTTCATTTATCCTGGTCCTCTCAGATACATTTTTTACACAGCGCATGTGCAAAAGATATCCGACTCAGTAAATAATTGCAATAGTATCAGACAGAAGCTGATGTCCATCACTGGAAGTCACAAAGCCAGCAGCTTCACTTCTCACGCTACTCCCTCGCACCTTCATTCGCCTTTGGCATTTGAATGCCACTCTGAGATGAACATAAAGCCAAACCTAAAAAGAAATGGACTGGTTCATTGACTAGCAAATGCGCCTTTGTATAGTTTTATTTAACAGTCTTAATTTGACATGATTTGTTTTTTTTAAACAATGTGTTGTACTTTATACATGAATGTACAAGTGCAGTTGGGAGCAAATAATCATCTGAAGAGCCACGTCTTGAGGTTCTTCCTGAAGATGGTGAGCAATGGGCTTTGTCTGAGGTGCAGGGGGAGTTGGTTCCTGCTCTTTGCTGTGATGTAGGTGAAGGATCGTCCTCTGGCGGTGGTTTTACAAATGCGAGGGATGGTGGCCAGGTCCAGCTAGGCGGAGCCGAGGGATCTATTGGGTGTATGGAAGGAGATGCAGGGGTTCAGATAGGCTGGTCCTGCGCTGTGTATGGCCTTGTACGTGTGGGTGAGTAGCTTGAAGGTGATTAGTTTCTCGACCGGGAGCCAGTGGAGGGTCCTCAGGAGTTAGGAGATATGTTCTCAGCATAGGAGGGCCAGGATGAGTTTGGCGTTGGCGTTCTGGATGAGTTGTAGTAAACCTTGTGAACTGTGCACCTGTCCTGCTTTATGCTTGCTGATTGTAGACCTTCAATGCTGTACTCCGATTTCATTAAGCGTTTGCAGTATGATAGAACAGTAGAAAAATGTTGATACTGTTATATATAATGCTAGAATAGTGACTTAGAAAAACAAAATATAATTGTAAGCAACCTGTGTGGTGCTTTAATTTTCACCAAAACAAATGTGAGAAAATTGAAAGGACTACACATCCACAGTATGATTCAATTCAGGAGTATTTGTTCAAATCAAAGTTTTGACTTTAAACAACATGTTCCATGAGACAGTTGTGGCTCAGAGTTGAGGGGTGCGTTTGACTGTAGTCCTTTCTTAAGTGTTTGCTATAAGACACGTTAGAGCAACTGAAATCAGTTAGGAATGAATGAAAGTGTAATATTTTAACTGGTCCATTTTACTTATCAACAGAGAATCCTTGAGTTGGAAAGTTCTCTGGCAAAGAGTTCAGAAGAGGCAAAGCAACAAGGAGATGATCTGGCTGCAAACATTGAATCCGAAAGAAATAAACATAATTCGGAGCTCACTCACATTGAGGACAAACATAGGAAAGAGCTGGAAAAGCTGCGTCAAGAGTTTGACCAGACCTGTTCTGAAAAGCTGCAGCTTCTGAAACAGGAGCATGAGTTCAAAATGGAAGAACTAAGAGATAAGCTCCAGAAAGAGCAGGATGACCTCTTGAAAGAGAAAGAAACGATATTCCATGCCCATATTGAGGAAATGAATGTAAGGACTTTAGAAAAGCTTGATGTGAAGCAAACTGAATTGGAAACACTTTCTGCAGAGCTGTCGGAAGCCCTTAAGGCACGCCAAGAGCTAGAGCAACAGCTTGCAGTTTTTCATGATGAAAGGAAGAACATGGTTGAAGAGTGGGAGAGAAACTTAGAGCAAGAGATAGCCCGACACAAAGAGCAAATTGAAGATTTTAAAAAGGAGAAAGAAATCTCTGCAGGAGCATTGGAGAGCGCCCTCAAAGCAGAAGTCCAGTCATTAGAACTTCAGCTGACAGAAAAGCAGAAACAATTGGAAGAGTTGCAGGCGCAGGAGCAGGTATTAAATGAGATAGCTAAAAAATCAGAAGCTGAAGTCATACTTTTAAGTGCTAAATTGGAGGATGCTTGCCAGTCACACCAAAATAACACAAATGCACAGGTTCAACTATATGAAGCACAGTTGGCGGAGCTGAAGCAAAAGATAACAAATGTAGAAACCGAGAGAGCTCAACTCATTGACAAGGAAGCAGCGACTGAATCACAGTTGAATGTCATCAGTGCTGAACTAAGTTCATTCAAAGCCCAGGTAACGGATCTGAAGCAACAGCTGGAAGAGCAGAGCGAGAACATAATGCAGAAACTTTCTTGTTCAACACAAGAGCATGAATCTGAGATGAAACACCTCACCGAGACAATAGAGCACGCAAAGAAAGATGTAGCAGAAAGGGAAAATGAAATTGCCCAAATAAAAATGCAACAGAATCAGCAGATGGAGGATTTCAAAGAGAAACTATTAGCTGCAGAAAAGAGAATCAGGACTTTACAAGATGACTATGAAAGCAAATTAAAGAATCAGGAAAGCAAGTTTGAAAACTTTAAGCAAAAAACCAAGGAGATTCAAGAAACTCTTAAGAGGAAACTGTCAGAACAAGAAAAGAAATTTAAAATGGAAATTGAAAATAAGCAGCTAGAGTTGAGCGAAAAAGAGAAGCATTTCAATGCAAAAATGTTGGAAATGGCGCAAGCCGGCTCCACAGGCATCAGCGACGCTGTGTCACAACTAGATCACAACCATAAGGAGCAACTCAAGAGTATGTCTGAAGCACACAGGCGAGAGATAGAGGAGATTGCAAAGGGCTGGGAGAAGAAACTTCAGCAGCACGTCGAGGAGCTGCAAGAAAAACATGAACATGAGCTCCAGGAAAAAGAGCAAGAAGTGACTGAGGTAAAGCAGAAGCTAGACATCTTTGGAAGTGAAAAGGACGAAGCAAGCAGAGAAATTGCACAGCTAAAGGAAGAACAGGGAAAGAAAGACCTCTCTTTTAACGAGTTACAGGAACAATTAAAACAGGTATGCACTCAGGTCGATACTCTGTTGCATGACGAAGCAAGGTTTAAATCAAAAGTTGAAACTTTAGAGGCTGATTTAAATCGGACCTTGAGTGAAAAGTCTGCTCTCCAAGACCAGCTTGGTGAGGTCATAGCTGCTGCCGCAAAAGACAGTAGCAGAGTGAATGAACTGGTTGAAATGCTCAAAGAAGCAAACGAAAAACTTGAGACACTTGAATCCTTGCACACTAGAGATTGTGAGGATTATGAAAAACGGTTGAAAGACAAATTTGTAGCTGCTCAGCAGAAAGAAACCGAGTTCAATGAACTATTATTGGACTGTTCTTCACATTTGAAGGCATATTGCACAGATATTGATGCATCATTAAAAACAAAAAACAATGAACTTAATGCAAAATGCAGTGATAAAATTAACCTTCTAATTGCAAGAATGACACAGTGTCAAAATCAGATCATTAAAATTAAAGAAGCAGTTGTGGTAAAAGCAGGAAAAATTGTTGACTTGGAAACCCAACTTGACCAAGTAACATCCCAGCATGCTTCGCTGGAAAGTTCCTTGCAGCACTCTATGCAACATTTGCAAGACAAAGAAAAGGAAATTTCACTATTGCGAGAGGAGCTTCACTGTCTGAAAACAGAAAAAGAGTCTTTACAAAAGGAAGGTGGGCAGCATCAGGAGGTTGTAGTTGAGAAGGAAGGTTTCATCACGCAGCTGAAAAAGGAACTTTCTGAAAAAATGAATGCAGTCACATCATTGCAAGGAGAACTCAGGGGAAGAGAGTCCAAAATTGAAGCTCTGAATGTGTTGGTCAGTGAATTGAAAACCAACCTCGAAAACAGCATAGGTGTTGCAGAAAAGGAAGCTGCCACTTCTGCCCTACGCAAACAGAGTGAAGAGGATTTGATGTCAAGGGTTGAGACCCTCAGCCACGAGAAAGCATCTGCTCTTGAACAGGTCGATCAGCACAAAAACAAGCTTGCAGAATGGAAAAAGAAGGCAGAAAATCGTTTTACTCAAAACCACAATACCATCAAAGAGCTGCAAGCAAAGCTTGACATGCACAATCAGCAAAGCAATCAGAAGGATGAGCAATTGCGCAAATTGAAGGAAGAACTGGACAAGCAAAGCAAAAGCTTAGATAGTTTGAAGGCTGAAGCACAGCAAATGCAGATTGTGAAAGAGAAAAAAGAATGTAGTGTCACAGCAGAGTTGGAAGCCAAAAAAGCCCGAATTGAAGAGTTAGAAGGTTTCATATCCAAAGTAACAAGAGAAAAGGAATGTTTGGTGGAGGAGATGAGGAAACAAAGTTATCAAAAGGAGGCCGAACACAAAGAGCTGGTTCAGCAGCTTCAGAACGCTCAGGTTACTGTTTTTGAAAAAGACAATAGATATATGGAGGCTGAGCAGAAAGTGCTAATTTTCGAAAAGGACATTGCAACATTGAAAACTGAGCTTGAAACCAGACAGAGGGATTTTGATTTGTTAAAAGCAGAAATCGTGAAAAGCAAAGAAGAAGAGGTGAAGGCCCTAGAAACTAAACTTGCCGAAAGTATTGTCCGACATACCGAACTGAAGAAGAAGGCAGAGCAAAAGATTGCGGCTGTCAAGAAGCAGCTTTTGTCCCAAGTTGAAGAAAAGGAACAGTGCAAAAAAGATTTAGACAATCAATTGCAAGATTTGAAACAGAAAATGCAGGAAAGGGAGAACAGGGTAAAGACTTTAGAAGTGAAAATAAAATCGATAGAGGATTCATCTGGGTTCGAGAAAGAAGAAATGCAGCGGGAAGTCCAGAATGTTAAAGCAGCAATAGAACAAGAGAAAGCCAGCACTCTGGAAAATGTGCGCCAGATGTATGAAGAAAAAATATCCAGTTTACAGAAAGATATTGTTGAAAAGGAACAGCAGCTTCAGAAACAGAGGGAAAAACTGGAAGAGAAACACGAATCGGAAACAAAAATGCAAAGCACATATGATGATCTCTTGCAAAAGCTGGAGCGCATAGAGAAGGAGCGACAGCGTCAACAGGCCACAGTTGGTAGACTCCAGAAGGAACTTGAAGCTTGTAGAAAGCAGCATGACTTGTTATTGAATCAACATAAAGAGAAAGAGGTAGAACTACTGAGCCTTAAGCAATCATTACAGCTTAAAGAGACAGAGATGCAAGAGATGGGCAGTAAGGTTGATGATTTAAAGAAAACACTTAATGCAGGGGAGCTCACTATGAAGGAGAAAGATGAGACTTTAGCTAAAGATCAAGAAATGCACAGACTTCAGATAGAAGAGTCGACCTTGAAACACAATGAGACACTAAAAGCTCTTCAAGAGCAACTGGAGAAAAAGGATGACCTTATTAAAACATTTGAGGAGAACGTAGCAGAGAAAGTAAAATCAGATTCTGAAATCCAAACATTACTTGGCGATATGCAATCACAGCTGAAAGAACTGAACGTGAAACTGAAAGAAGCTGAGAAAGAGAAGCAAAAACTTTGCAAAGATCTGGCCAGTGCGCAGAAGGATCTGCGAGTTTTGCGAAAGGAGCAGCAACAAGAATTAGAGATACTGAAGAAGGAATTAGCAGATGAAGCAGACCAGAAAATCAAGTAAGTACACATTATTTTAACATTAGCTTCTGTGTCATTGGTGTTAACAATACATTGCTCTTTAAACATACATTTCTAAAAGCTTCATCAAATGTATCACCTCCCACTTGTGCTCAGATACTCGTGACTGTAAAATAGATTGATGAATGGTTTATCTATTCTAATTTTGCTTCAGGCCTAGTCTGGTATTTTGCACGTCCACATCTTCTTCTTTGTCTGGCCTTATTCATAAATAATTCCAGGCAGCAACAAACATAGTCGTAGGTTCAAAATATCTTTTAAGCATTTCATTATCTTCACAACCAGTCATGGCAGATAATACAATAGACAGTAGAAACGTTTTTCAGACAGACTCATCAAATAATTGCAGGGTTTTCCGAAATGCCCTACTATTTATTGTGTTGTGAAATGGTTAGTAAGTACATACATCTTGCGAGAATAGTCCAGCATACATGTCACCATTCTCTTCCGATGCCCTTCAGACATGAAAAGATGTAACCCTTGTCACTTTCATTTGTGTAAAGTTTGCACGTTTGGGCTAGAGGTTGCGAGGTTAGACCCAGCAAATTTCATTCCACATTCTTTTAGGTTTGGAGAAGCCACCAGTGGCTTAACTTGTTCTTGTTTCATGTAAAAAGATTGGGCGTGAATTGCTTCAAATTTATTGTGTTTGTCAGTCCCTTGTCCTCACATGTATTTCGTTAGGTAATGGTTTTGTGCCTTTTCACTAAAACTTAAGTATTTTAGTGTATCTGGAGATTGGCCCATGCACCGAAACTGCTGGTGCATTCTTACCAACATTTCTTAACAAATCACCATGCATATCCACAGCTGCTAAAACAAGGATGTGCTTCCATTGTATGAACAGCGAAATGCCCATGAAATTCAGCGGAGACTCATGGATGGGAAAGAACCTTTACTACAATGCCTTTACAATGCATAACAAATTTGTTCCCCTATTTTTCATCTCTTTAATCACCCATTGTTATCACTTTTTGGCCCTGATTTTTTTACTTCATTATTATGCAGATGGAATGTACTTTGCAATTCGTAATTTTGAAAACTCTTATGCTGTATGTAGTTATATGTTTTTTTTTAAACCGGTTTTATTGGGCTAATCAGTTTTTATCGATACAAATAATGGGATTGTATTGAGTACCTATCAAACAGGTTGTGTAAAGAACTATAGAACAGATGATAATAAATCAATGACATTATTGTCAATTGTTCATACCAGTTTGATCTTAAGAATGTAACAGGGCTCATCTTGTGGTTGTGTTCTGTCTGATAGCAGAAAGCTATGCCCCTCTTGCTAGGTAACCTGATGATATATTGATAGATGCCAGCCGCACAAGGAACTGCTCAAAGTAGTCAGAGACTATTCCAACCTGGCAGGCACAGACAACACTATCCACCCTTCACAAGACCTCTACAACGCCCATTCGGACTACTTTCACAGCAAGATCACCATCTTGTACAACAGCTTTGACCCTCAACCCACATCCTCAACCTGAGCAGCTTGGACCAACCAGCGCACACCAACCGCACAACCACCACCTGGACTCAGCTCACCTTTCAATTCACCTCGGCCATCATATCATACATCCACTCAGGGGCATTCTCTGACCCATACCCTACCACTATTTCAACCTTAGAACCAACCTCATCAGCACCAAGCTCACCTGCCTCCTCAACACCTCCATTACCGCAGCAGTCTTCCCAGACACATAGAAACATGCAGAGATTAGACCACTCTAAAGAAACCATCCGCGACCCCAGCAAACTCAAAAATTATCGATCAATCTCACTGCTCCGCTACCCCGCCAAACTACTTGAAAAGGCCATCAATCAACAGCTCACCGGATACCTGTGTAGGAAGCTGGCCTGGCGTGTGGTGAGCACCTCTGGTGCTGTCACCTTTTACCAGATCCAGGTATCCCCTCTTAATGAAATGTAGTCAGTGTCTAGGAAGCCAGGCTCTCTAGATGTAGCTGTGGATGAGCAACCAAGACTTATCCAGGAGACATGCAACACTTATTCAATACCACTGTAGTCACACAGGACTTAAACACATGAAACAAACACATAGGGGGTCATTCTGACCCTGGCGGCCGGTGACCGCCAGGGTCACCGACCACGGGAGCACCGCCAACAGGCTGGCGGTGCTCCCGAGGGCATTCTGAGCGCGGCGGTTCAGCCGCGGCCAGAAAGGGTAAACCGGCGGTCTCCCGCCGGTTTACCACTGCCCTTGTGAATCCTCCATGGCTGCGGAGCGCGCTCCGCAGCCATGGGGATTCTGACACCCCCTACCGCCATCCTGTTCAGGAACAGGATGGCGGTAGGGGGTGCCGCGGGGCCCCTGGGGGCCCCTGCATGGGCATGGGCACTGCAGGGGCCCCTGTAAGAGGGCCCCGCAAAGTATTTCAGTGTCTGCAAAGCAGACACTGAAATACGCGACGGGTGCAACTGCACCCGTCGCACCCCTGCAACTACGCTGGCTCAATTCTGAGCCGGCGTCCTCGTTGCAGGGGCATTTCCTCTGGGCCGGCGGGCGCTCTTTTGGAGAGCGCCCGCCGGCCCAGAGGAAATGTCTGAATGGCCGCCGCGGTCTTTTGACCGCGGTGCGGTCATTCAGCGGCGGTACCTTGGCGGACGGCCTCCGCCGTCCGCCAAGGTCAAAATGACCCCCATAGTGTTACAAAAATAAAGGTACTTTATTATGGTAACACAGATGCCAAAATTCTATATAGGCCATACGCCAACTGGAGGTAACTAAACACGCTATTATATGTACGTTAGTAGTCAGGAATTAGCATAAAATTAAATAGAAAACAGTGAAAGCAATAGTAAGTACTGAAGGCCCTGGGGGTGGAGGAGACCAACCCAAATACTAAGAAAGTGGAATGCAAAAGTTGGGCCCCATCCCAATGAAGTGGAATCGGTAGAGGGGAGCTTGAGGAACTAGGAACCTCAACAGGCAAGTACCAGGGTGCCCCCCCCCCCCACCAGTGACAAGGAAAAGAGAGGTAAGTATTTGGTTCTCCCCAAACCCACCAAAACGACTTCAGAAAAGGATAATGCAAGACCCAGGCAAGACTGCAAGAAACCAAAGGTGGATCCTGGAAGAGGAAGACCTAGAAAGGAAGGGAACCAAGTCCAGTTCACGTTGGAGTGTCCAGTGGTGACAGGAGCCACTACCCATCCGTCTGCGGATGCAGGACCAGATCGACGGTGAACGAAGACAATCAGCAGTGCAGCACTGGAGCAGCTGAAGAGTTCCTTGAGTGATGCAGTTGACGTCCCACTCCTGAAGAAGGATTTCAGTCGGTCAGTGGTGTGGAAAAACCATCAACAAGCCTTGGGAAAGACAAATGTTGTTGGAGAAGAAATGGGGAGCTGCTGGGGACCAGCAAGGTCCAGGAGAACTCAATCCATAGAGGGGAGTCCCGGGTGACCCTCGACAGTGAGAAGTGTCACAGGAAGAGGAGGCAGCCCCCACAGGTGACGCACAGGCAGCAAGCACAAGAGCTGCGGTGAGGCCCACGCAACACACCTTGGAAGGAGTCCCACATCGCAGGAGCAGCACACAGAGGGCTGTGCTTCACAGGGAAGAGTGCTGGGGACTGGGGCTTTATGGAGCCTGAAGGTCCCTTGCAGGAAATTCCAACAGGCCTTGGTAGCTGCAAGAGATGCGGTGCATGGGGGTACTGTCCTGCGTGGAGGGACAAGGACTTACCATCTCCAAAGTTGGACAGCTGGTAGAGAGGACCAACGGGACCACCACCTATGATGCAGGATCCATGCAGCTCTGGAGGAGAGGAGATCTATGCAGCTGATCATTGTTGCAGTTCGTGCCTGCGGATGCAGGAGAGTAACTCTTTCACTCCAAGGGAGATTCCTTCTTGCTTGTCATGCAGGCTCAAGACTTGCCACCCTCAGAGATACACATCTGGGGAAATCTTGCAGTTGCTGGAAAGAGCTGTGGAAACAAAGTTTCAGAGCAGAGTCACTGTAGTTGCAGATTGTCGGTTCCTGGAGGGTCCAGTTACAGTTACAGTGGCCAGAAGGTGAAGTAAACGTTGCAGAGGAAGCCTGCTTGACTCTTGTACGTCTGATCTGAGAACCCACCCAAGAGGGAGACCTTAAATAGCCCTGGAAGTTGGATTGGTCACCTGTCCACTCAGATGTTCCCAGAGGACTCTGCCCAACTTGGATTCAAAATGGCAGAATCAGGTGGCCACCTTGAGGAGCTCTGGGCACCACTCCTTGGGTGGTGATGGACAGGGGAGTGGTTACTCCCCTTTCCACTGTCCAGGTGTGCACCAGTGCAGGGTCTGGAGGTCTCTGAACTGGTGCATATTGGTTTATGCAAGGAGGGCATTGGGGAGGCTACCCCTCCCAAGCCATGTAACACCTATTTCCAAAAGGAGAGGGTGTTGCCTCCCTCTCCCAAAGGAAATCCTTTGTTCAGCCTTCCTGGGCTTGAGCTGGTCAAACAGCAGGAGGGCAGAAACCTGTTTGAAGGGTGGCAACAGCATGGGCTGCCCGGAAAACCCTAGAAAGCTGGTAGGAGCAATGCTGGGTGTCCACTAAGGAGACCCCAGAGTGCTTGGAATCGTACAACCAGTACTGGCAACAGTATTGAGGTATGATTCCGACAAGTTTGATACAAAACATGCCAAGGTTTGGAGTAACCATTATGTAACTGGACTTAGGTAGTGACCTATGTCCAGTACACGGGTAAAATGGCTTCCCCACACTCGCGAAGTCCAGGAAAATGGAGATGGAGTTCATGGGGGCACCTCTTCTCATGCAGGGGTGCACTCCCACACAAGTACCTGCACCCTGCCCTCTGGGCTAGGAGGGCCTACAATTGGGGTGACTTACAGTGACCTGGTGCAGAGACCTGAAGTGAAAGGGCGCATGCACCTTTTGACGCAGGCTGCAATAGCAGGCCTGCAGACACATTTTTCATGGGCTCCCATGGGTGGCATAATACATGCTGCAGCCCATGAGGAACCCCTGGTGTCCCAGTGCCCTGGGTACCATATACTAGGGACTTATTTGCGGCACTAGTATGCCAAATGTGGAGTGTGTGAAGTCCCAGCAACTAAATTTAGAAGGAGAGAGCACAGTCACTGGGGTCCTGGTTAGCAGGATCCCAGTGAACACAGTCAAAACATACTGACTTCAGGCAAAAAGTGGGGGTAACCATGCCAAAAAGAGGGTACTTTCCTACACCTGGAGCAAAACATCCTGGTGGGCATCTCCCAATCAGGTTTCCAAGCCAGCAAGAGCACAGAGACCACACTTGTTGCAGTCACAGATGACATCAGAACACTCCATGATTAGAGAGAGACCGCTGCCCTTCTCGACCCATCAGCAGCATTCAACACCGTCTCTCACCACACTCTCACCAACAGACTCTACAGAATCAGCATACAAGCTAATGCCCTCAAATGAATTGCCTCCTTACGACAGAATGCACTCAGAGCATCCGGTTGCCTCCCTTCATATCTGAACCGAAAGACATCATATGCGGCGTACCTCTAGGATCATCCCTTAGTCCCACTGTTCAACATCTACATGTCGCATACCCCTACCCTCACCCACGGTCCCGGTGGACATCATCAGATCCCACGGTCTCAACATTATATCCTTTGCGAACGACACACAGATCATTCTCTCGCTCACTGAAAACCCACCCACTACCCGGACAAACATCTTACCGTCATGACTAACGTAGCCAACTGGATGAAAGCAAACTGCCTCCAACTTAACTCAGACAAAACAGAAGTCCTAATCTCCTTGAGAAACACATCCATTTGGGACCACAGCTGGTGGGTATTCGATCTCACACCCACACCTACAGACCATGGACGTAACCTTAGCATCATCATTGACAACAAAATGACCATTATGCAACAAATTGGTGTAGTTGCCTCCTCCTGCTTCTTCACCCTCCACATGATACACAAGATCTTAGGTGAATCCCAGTGAACGCAAGGAAAACCGTCACCCAAGCCCTTGTCACCAGCCGCCTCGACTGTTGCAATTCTCTCTATTCTGGCATCCCCACCAAACTCCTCAAAAAGCTCCAGACCATACAGAACACGGCAGCCTGACTCATCCTGAACCTCCCTAAGTGTTCCCACATCACCCCCACCTCAGAGCACTAAACTGGCTCACTTTCCAAAAGAGATGCCAGCTCAAGATCCTGATGCATGCATACAAGGCTTACATGACCAAGGACCAGCCTACATCAGCCACCAACTGCACGCCTGTCAACCTGCCAGACACCTGCGCTCCTCCTTAGTAGCCCTCGCACACACACCTTGAATCCATTGCAGCCGCAGAGGTGGCTGCTAGTTCTCCTACACCACCACCAAGGCCTGGAACACCCTGCCATTCCACCTCCGCACAGCACCCTTCCTAACGGACTTCAGGAAGAAACTCAAGACCTGGCTCTTCAATGGAGACCTTGCACCCCAGCGCCCAGATACTCCCAGGGGTGATAGTTCAGCGCTCTACAAATAAATTGATTGAAACTCGTTGATTATCAAACCTTGATTAAGTATAATTTCTGAGGAAACAAAACAACAACAAAAAACCGAACCCCTCATCCCTCCGCTTTTCCCACCCCAACTTTTCAAGAGGTTTGGTACAAACAGAGATTTCTGTGTGGAGCAGCTTACTGGTTCTAATCCTCGACGTTGGATGATTTCTGTTGGAGCCTGGGTGCATCAGCTTTTGATCCCTGAAGATGATGCATACAACAAAGCAATTGTGGCAGATCATAAAGATTAGGGTTATCAGGTAGTGCAGTCCAAGGAGCTTAAAACGGACCAGGGAGGGAGTAGCAGTCATCGTAGCCTGAAGGCTAGTTATCATCAAGGGCACTCAGGGGAAAGGGGCATGGGTTCAGGACATTTTGTGTCCTTTTCCATAGGATGTGTTGGGTGTTCCGCACAACCCTTGTTGCTCTCCTCTTCTGCCCAGGTGTTCACTGCTTACTTCCATATTAGAAGTGGCAGAGGAGAACAGGATTTCTAGCACATTGTTATGGCTTGATTAGGTAGTAAAAACAATAGGTCTAAAAGTTTGGTCGTTACTTTGGCCCTATTATGATGGGTATATTGTCCCAGTAAGCAGGCCTCCATTTGATCTAATTGTGGGTGGCCTGTCACCAATGACAACATCCTCAGAACACCCCCACCACCAAAAAGGACTGAAGAGAAGTGCAGTGCCACATCATGTGCGGAAAATCCATTGGAGTATATTGGCATCTTGGACAGTTATCAGCCAATGGAGCATGGTGGGGTGAGGTAAGCTTCGTGGGGTGAGGTAAGCTTCTTGGAGAATCTTAAATTAAATACTTTTGAAATTCGCAGGTGACTTTCTGTGGGTATTTCAGTGCTCTGTTCCAATCGTTCTTGTTGTACGCTTGTTCCACGTGCACCTCTCACTAATCTCTAAGCCGTTGTAAGGATACACCATCATTGTCCTTATTAAATCAGGTAATAAGTCCCTACCTGTGATCTACAGTATGCAGTCTCTGTATCACTGCGTGTGTGGGGTGTTCCCCTCAGTCATCTGTCCACAGCTGGTGAAGCATATGTATTAATCTGCCACGTAAAAGGAACTGACTCTCATGTAGTCCTGTGTTATCACCTATTGTCTGGAAAGATATGAGTCCTCCTTTCTCACCCCTCCCCCTGCCTCGCCGTCACAGAGTGTCTTTCTCAGTGTAGTCATCCCTACTGCCTCCTGCTATCTGAACGGCTCTCCTGATGCAGGAAAATTCAGCAGTGGAGTAGTAGGCGCAAACGGTACTGTTGTGTGATTATACCAAATGCATTGTTTCAGGACTGTTAATGCCATCCTAAGTAACAGGGATGGATTACGAGAGTTCAGTGGTCGAGAATAACTGTGTGTGCAGCCCTCCTCTCCCTCGGATCTGGGCCGTTCTTATTTGTGTTTCTCCCTGATGGAGTCCCACTAACCAGTAAGACGGCCATTGGCGTTATGATATTTAATACTATCTTAAAATCTGCCGCACCCATGCCTCTGGTAGTGGGGAGTCTGAGCTTTCCTAGGCTAACTCTTAATTTTCCCCAGCCCCAGAGAAGCTCTATCAATAGAGCATCAAGGAGGCAAAAAAATGGATGCTGGAATGAGTAATGGCAAATTCACTAACTAATAAAAGAATTGGGGAAACATCACCATTTTTGACACTGCTATACGGCCTGGGATCTTGAGAGGTAATTGAGATGAGAAGGTAACCTGGGAATGTAAGGCATAGATTAGTTTGCCCAAATGCATGGGTATACCAAGATACTGAAAAGTGCGAGGAGCCCAATGGAGTTCCCTGGGCCCTAAGAAGATTGGAGTTACAGAAAAGGCCTGTGTGAAGGGAAAACACAAGATTTTGTGTGATTAACCCATAGGCCGAAAGCTTCACTGAAGTCTTGCAGAATTTGTGCATTTGGTGTCAGATTTATTGTGATGTTATGAATATAAAGCAGCATGTATCTGCAAAAGAGAAATTACAGTCCCTCCTATCAGGATTCCTCAGCTGCAACCTTGTACTCTAAACCTAATAGCTAGAGGCTCCATCGCTAGTGCGAACAGTAACAAAGACAACGGACATCCCAGTCTAGTGCCTCGGGCAATTGTATAAAGCTCAGAAATGTGCCGTCCAGTTTTGACTCAGGTGCTTTGCTCTGGATAGAGGAGCTGTAGCCAGTGAATCAGTGAATTGAGTATAACATAATGAGTCAGGATATCCCAGTCAATGGTATTGAAGAACTTTTCGCGTTCCAGGGCCAAACCAGCCTATTGTGGCCAGAGTTCCAGCACTGCTCAAACATCTGATGATAACGCAGAATGTTGAGAGAGGTGCTGTGGCGGGGAATTAACTTGTTTTCGACCTGTGTGTGTCAAATCGGGCAGTAGAGAGAGAGCAGCTTGTGTGCCAGAAGTTTACTTGAAATTTTGTATTCCGTGTGTAATATGGAGATAGGCCTATAAGAGGATAGTAAGTGTTCATCTCGACCAGATTTAAGTAAGGAGACCTCAATCGAGGTGTTACACTTGTGCCTGCAGGTTGGAATATAATTTGGCATTGTGAGTCCAAAAGGCTTGATTAATTGTGCCCTGTGTGCAGAGCAGCTGTCCATCTTGACAGGTACAGCTGATATAAGCATTTGTGGGTTGGGGGGAGGGCTGTTTAAGGAGTCATGCTGTGAGTCTGCAAGTCTTTCCTCCTTCTGCATGGGATTTAGCTATGAAGGTCTCTTGGGCCAGACAGCACAAGCACTGCAAAAGCTTGTTCTGTGTATGTTTAACCTTACGCAGAGATTTTGTGCACTCTGGATGCTCTATAACTGCTCATTCCATGCTCATCAGCAAATGTTCTAGTCATTCGAGTTCAGAGCATATTGCTCCGCTGCACCAAGCATAGTTTGAATACAGGTACCTGGTTCCACAACCTTAAAGGCTTCCCACTCCACCATAGAGGGAGTATGCAGTATTATAGGTTATCTGAAAATAATTAGCAATGGCTTCCTGTAATTCCTCCTGGCCAAATGAGTCTTCCTACCACAGTGGTTAACGTTTCCATGTAGGGATCTGGGTAAGTATCTCCCTCAGTGAAAACCGACCTCTAGTGGGTTATGATCTGACAGCATTTTGCCTAGGTATGTTGTGTGATACACTGATTGCTGGAGCAAGCCCGAGAAAACTTTCTGATCTAAACGTGTGTGCGTAACCTGTGTGGGGGTAAGTAAAGTGACTATTCGTTCATCCTTGCATTTCTACTTTTCTGTGAGTCTGAGGAATCACTTTCTTAGCCAAGCACTCAAAGAGTTCTAGCATTGCACACTATATGTGAAGTGGGTAAGGTTTGGTGGGAGAGAATGAGGTCTCTATCCAGCACGCTTTTAAAGTCTCCCCCAAGTCTTGTAGGTATATCCACCCATTCGGCCATTTTCTGAGAGATCACTTCCAGGAAGGCTGACCTGGGAGAAATAAATGCTTCCCAGGACCATGGGGTCGCCATCCAAATTTAAGCAGTACATATCGTTGTTGCAGGACTATGTGTTCCTCTTTTTAGTGAAGGGTTCCCCAGCTCTAAGCCATATTTCAGCACCTATAACATATGCAGAATAATTAGGGTAGAATATTTGTCCCTTTCCCATGCCATAAGATGAGTTTTTCGCAGGAATAGGGTCTGTGCTCCCCTGTGCCACAGCTGCACCAGGAGTTTGTCACTTGGTAACTGTGCCCTGCCTCCATGCTTTCCAAGTTGTGGATGTATGTCTACCTGTAATCATGTGAAGATCTAAAACCTCATTGGATTCCCTGATGTATTATTCTGGGAGGCACCTTACTCAGTTTTTAAGTGGATACTCCAGAGTATAAGCTTTCCATCTCGTGATGAACTCCTGATCAGTTGCAAAACGGCAGGCCAATGAAAACCAGTGGAAAACTAGAACTACAATTATAGCTATAAGAAATGGAAAAGAAAGCTGTTGCTTTGAGGTGGTTCCAAAATTTGGGACAGTGCTGTTTTAATTAAAGTTCCTCGAATTACAGCCTGTCACCTATTTACCAGGTCCCCATTATGGAGAGAAATATGTAGAGTTCAGATAGTTGAGTGTAAGTTGCTGCTACAAACTGGTGATCCCTGGATTTTCCTGTCCCTCAGGCCGTGGATACTTCACATCGGGAGAGGATGGGTGAGTGGGCCAAGCTGTGCGATTAAGCATGGAGACCTGCTGTGTTAAGCACCGGAGTACAGTAGTTGGATTGTGCACGGCCAGTCGACAATAGATGGAGGGACTGCTGAGGTTTACATCAGTTCATCTGCTGTTTGCGGAGTCACTAAAGGGCCAATAAAGGAGTTGTTACTATATTCAAATTTCCTGTCTTCCTTTGACATATCACCAGGTGTCAGGGGGTGGGGAGTCATCCTGTAATGCCACAGCGGCGAGGGCTGCCTCCTTCTCAACCCACATCTGGCATCTGAGGCTGTGCCGCAGAAGAAGCAAGTTTGTTGTCTTCTCACCTCGTCTTGCGACAGGAGTAATCAGATGTTGGTCGACCCGTGTCCAGGCGTCTTCCAGATCTGTAAAGAAATGGGCCCGCTCATTGGCCAGGACCTTCAACTTCAAGGGGAAAACCAGAGCATACGTCTGGCCGAGTACCTTGAGCCTGGTGGAGGTACACATCCACTTCATCATTATGTAATCTGGGAAGATCAGGATTTTGGGGTTGTCTAGAGTTGAGGGAGGCCTGTAGCTGGAATCTCATATGCCCTCTCCACATTGGACACAGATGATAGGCCCTGTGGTGCAACAGTAGTCTTTAGCCCATTTTCAATGTATAACGTAGTATCTATGCCTATATGAATGGTGTTCCTCCTGTTCCGTCCCTCAGCATCTCTGATACGTAGTTCCTGGAATTTGATCCTCTCTGTGAGGCCCACTGAGGTATTTCCCATAGTGGTAGCCTGTGGGACCACGTCTTGAAGGGTAACTTAGTTTTTTTAAATTCTGGTACACAATTTGTGTTGCACTTCACATAGCAGTTTTAAGTCTATGGTCTAAGTGCCAACTTTCGCTTTCAGGGCAGTGTGTGTCTCCAGTGGCTGCCAGAACTTGGTCACCTTTATCCTGGGTTGTTTCTTCATGTGCTGCCTTAAAAAGATTCTGTAAGAAGAGAACTCCCTGTGATGGTCCACTATGGCTTCCCTTGGGAGCTCTGGGCGTGTCCCTCAGCGCTTTGACCCTGCCAACTGCGAGTTTTGGATGGGAGGCCTGTGTGGGAGTTCACTGGTCAGGCAGCATGCAGAGCCTACCTGGCACTTGTGAGGCAGGTTCTGCTGCCCACCTGGTCTGCACAAAGAGCTTTGATGTGTTCCATGGTTCTTAAGCCTTCACTGCAGGTAAAAGGTAATAGGGCAGATTGTGTCTTCTGTCCTTCACTGTGGCTGATGGCAAGCCGACCTGGATAATGTATCACAATCCTTCAGTTAACAGCCTGTTTTTTTATAGTCCTGCCTTCATCTTGTGCCAAGGCGGTAGGAGGGCAGCTATCTAGGTCCATGAGGGTCCCAGTAAGATGGCGAATGAAGCACTGGTAAGGTGTCAGTAATTGGGTTAAGGAGCCGGTGGGGCACCCTGGCGCCCGCACCTCATCCATTGTGACTCACCGGGGCCCAGCTCCTTGTCTTCTACAGTTCCTCATCCTCCCAAGCTTCACACTGCTTTCCAGGCTTCTGGTAATCAGGGGAGGGTGGGGGAACCGTTATGACTATCCTGTTTGCTCTGCGAGGGAGGAGACATCAGGAGAGCCATACACCTCAGGCAGGTTCTGAGTGAAGCAGACTCAGCTTGCTACAAACCTCCACAGCCCGTGGAAGTGTCCGGCAGCTGCACTTCATGCTCTCAGCTAGCAAACCTCACCTGGCCACCAAATCATGCGGGGTGCACCATGGGAGACCCCAGTATGCTTGCCCTGCTTGCTCTCGTTTTGGGAATTATCAGCTTGGCCACCGGGTGCCCACTGTAGACCTCTTGGGGGCCACTGCCACATGATCTTGGCCCTTTCCTTCTCAGGGTCTGCCTGGTCGTCAGGGATGGGACATGTGCTATTTCTAATGCTAATTGGGCTTGATCCATTCTCACGTCCTTGCGGACGTAATGGGATAGTGACTAGCTGGAGTAGAGATCTCAGCTAAAACACGTCCAACATGTTCAGCGGTTAGCCACACCCCTTCTGGAGTCGTTCTCAACTCTGATTAAGGGTACTATTGGTGCCTTGTTTATCAACTACAATATTTTCCATAATGTACAGATCTGAACTACAGAGATTGTCAAGGAGTGTTTTTGCCCTTGTGTTTTTTTTTTCATTTGATTTGGGACGCACTCAAGGAGACAGTTAACAACTTTCATGTGTATGCCTAGTGCAGCGTGGCACTGTGGTTTACTGAGAGGGCTTAATCTTCCTTTGGGCAGTCAAAAAGGAAATTTGAGAGACCTTCAAAGCGCCCATTCCTTAATCAGTACAATCATCACACAGAAACTCAGCTGCCATGCACAGGGAGGAACATGAGAAGCATCATATTCTGCTGCCCATTACGAAGGAGGAAGATCACTTTAACTGTCTGCTGCAAGCACCATGTGAACAGAGGAAGGGGAATGAGCAACACTTATATAAGTGATGCCCCTCTGAGTCCAGCAGTGGGAGCATCACTCAGCAGGAAGCTACAGTGAGTTATTTTGTTATGGCCCTGTTCAAGACTGTCATGTTCGGTACATGATATTCTAACTTGTATTGCAGTTCCAGGAGCTTAGGAGACAGTACCTATTTCTTATACATATTATGACGTCAGGCATGTTCTTAGAACACTATAGGGCTTAATATATAAACACCAC
The DNA here is from genome assembly GCF_031143425.1 of Pleurodeles waltl. Classification (NCBI taxonomy): domain Eukaryota; kingdom Metazoa; phylum Chordata; class Amphibia; order Caudata; family Salamandridae; genus Pleurodeles; species Pleurodeles waltl. The sequence goes on from NC_090438.1 coordinate 569,806,941, forward strand.
ATAGGCTTAAGGGGGGCAGGGGGCATTCCAGCTATGGCTGACCTGTGATGTACACCATTCCATTGACAGCTTCGCTGATCCTGACACTGACTCTTCAGCCAAAGGGGAGAGGATTGCCATCCAGACAACAGGCGAGATACCCCTTGCCAGCCGTTTCAGGTATGAGGTTGGGAACATTCTCTTAGACCAAGCCAGACAGAAGGGTCACCACTGCTATACTCTCAGATTTTAGACATGAGGGTGTAGGTAGGAATCTTTAGGCTTTTAGGATCTAAACAAAATGGTGGGGTTGTTTATCTTTTTTACCCTGATGGCAACATTGATCACTATATTATGTTTCATCTGCCTAATTATCTCAGCCCATGCTTTTTATAATCAGATGCAATTGCTTCAATAGATGCATTCAATAGATAAATTCTGCCTTGGTGTGAGTCTTTGTAACTGAGCGAAAGGGGAATGCTCTGCTCACAATTTCTTCTCTGAGGAATCAGTGTCATGCTTAGGTTGTCACAAATCAACTTTACTTCCTAGGTCTAGGTGAAGCACTGCAGGCTAGCCAGGAATCAGGCTCACAGCTTCCAGATGGTCTGGGACTGACTCAGTCCCCCACACATGGTGGTGCTGCCACCCTAAAACATGCAGCCGTATTAACATAATAGGAACCACAAAACACTTTCCAGTCCCACAATTTTCCATGCATCTCTCCTCACCAACTTAAATATGCCTCTCCTTGCAGAAAGGACTGAGCAGAAATCTTTGTGATTATGTGCCCTTCCCTCCTGTGAGTGCGTGCATTTGTTGCCCTCCCTTTGGGTGTTGGACTTTCTGGCTATGTGTGCTGACTGTATTTGTTACATGTTATTGGACAGTTGTAGAGTTCTCATACATCTGTGAGTGTTTTGTGATGCTGGAGGATAATGAACTACACATATGTGCTTGTTGACCTAGTAAAAGAGCTACAAAATAGCCAATTTGTCAGAGTAATCAAGTCTACAAAGAAGCATACAAGCACAGTAATTCAGTTTTCACAGTTTGTGTAAAGATTTAAAAGCATCTTCTACCACCCCTCAGGTCTCTTAGGAAAATGGTTCTGCTGAGAAAATATGGATTATCACTATGAACACCTTTTTAAACGGTGCAAATAACGTTTAAGTTTAAACTTGCCTGAAAGGAAATGTCAGTAGATAGATTGACGAAATTGGATTTGTGTAATGAATTTGAATCGAACCCGACCACCTCCAAGAACAATTTCCACGAAGGAATGAAAGCAGTCGCCGCCTGGATTTAAGATAGTTACCTCAAACTGAACTTGGACATAACAGAAGTCCTCATCCTCAGCACCATACCCTCTGCCTGGGATGAGTCCTGGTGGCTCAGCGCCCTCGGAAACACCCCTGCACCCACCGACCATGCCCGGAACCTCAGCATCATCTTAGACTCATCGCTCTTAATGGACTGACAGGTGTGCCCAGTCTTATCAGGTTTCTCCCACACCCTGTGCATGCTTCTAAAAATCTATAAGTGGATCCCCACCGAAACCAGAAGGACAGTCACCCAGGCCCTTGTCAGCAGCTGCCTCGACTACGGCAATGCACTCTACGCTGGAACCACCGCCAAGACCTGAAAAAGACTACAATGCATCCAGAACGCCTCCGCCCATCTCAAGAACACCCCATGACACAGCCGCACCTCCACCCTTCTAAGAGACCTACACTTGCTGCCTATCAACAAGAGAGTCACCTTCAAGCTTCTTACCCACACGTATAAGGGCCTACACAACGCAGGTCCAGCCTACCTTAACCAAAGAATCTCCTTCTACACTCCCTCCAGGCAACTCCGCTCTGCCAACCAGGCTCTCGCCAACATACCCCGCATCCAGAAAACTACAGCCGGAGGAAGATCCTTCTCCCACATCGCCACCAAGACCTGGAACACCCTCCCCATCCACCTCAGGCAATCTTCTACCCTGTCACAATTCAGGAAGGACCTCCGAAGGACTTCAACTGATCCTCAGCCCCCCCTCCTCCCACAGGGCCTTGAGACCCTCACGGGTGAGTAGCAGTGATTTGAAAATCCCTGATTGATTGATTGAATGCTGCTAGACATGTAATAATGTTATTTTGCTAATATCCGATACATATCATCGATTCAGAGGTTGTACATGACAATAACAAGCCAGTGCTTTAACAAGCTTGTAAATTTTGTCAAGAAGTTCTTCAGGATCAAGTGTAGCATTGTGTAGTAAACATTTTATCCCCATCCTACCCACCATCCCTGGAGTGTCCTAAGCTGGGGTTCCTTGAATTTTCCAGAATATTTCTTCGTCAAGGTGTTGTCACATTCAAAGCATCAATGGGGAATATTGCTGCGTCTATGAGAGGGTATGTTAATAATGTATACCTGGCAATGTATGCCTGGAGTTCAGTGTTGAGGTGTGGGGGGGAGGGCGGCGGGGGGAGGCACCCACCAGGACCACTGGGGATTTGAGAGGGGAAGGCTGTGCCAAGGACAGCTAAGTTGTACGAGAGCATATGTCTGCCTCCCTTGATGTTGAATTTAACAGCTGTTAGTGGCAGGGGGTTCTGAGGATTTATCGTCTGCATCTCCGTTATGCTTAAAGCCTATTACCAACTCATCCGATAGTAATGCAATCAGCAATTACAATTGACAATGCAAGCCCCCTCATGCCAAGTATTCAATTAAGATATCCTGAATTTTATGTGTAGTTGGGCATTCTTTTTGACAGGCTCTAACCAGGTAGTGTCAAAGACAAAGATATTGTTGATGTGCTTGGCACCAATACATCTCAGTTGTTTGTTGCATCCTGTGCTCCATGATCCATTCAGAAAGGGCGATTCTTTCAGATCTCTTCAATCTTAACCTGGAATCCAGTGATCTGGTTTGATCTAAGATGACCCTTAGGTTTAAGTGGGGGCAAATAGTTGCACTTGGGTTCGGAATATGTAAGTGAAACTTTCAGTTCACAAGCAGTGAATTTCAAGAGCGTGTATGATTGAGAAGTGTTTCCTACCATTTACTGAGCATGTTTCATGCAAAAAGAGGCCATCTGTGACAACAATGCAAGGATGTGTTTATGACCACTGTGGTTTTGTTTACAAGTTCTTTCCTTCTTGGTTGGTGCATGAGGTGGGGCAGTGGCTTTATCCAGGGTCGTTCTGTTGCGGGGAATATAGCTGTGTTATAATTTTGCTAAATAGTACTAATATTACAATTAAGAAAGATTGAATATTTGCGTAATTTGTGCCAGGTGTGAGCAGAAATGGCCTTAACGCTTCTGTGGACTCTGAAGTTCTACATTTTGCGGCTGGAGCAATGGGTCTGGACAAGAGTGCCTACAGTTAGAAGTTGCCATGTATCTTCTTCCAACAGTGGGGAACTTGGGAGCTGTAACTTAACTCAAGAACAAACATTTGAATGCTAATGTCAACTATAAATGTCATTTGGCCAAGATGCTCATTGTTGCGATTAGGGCCATATCTATCTGTCTGTCTCTCGGTCTCTCAGTCTATCTATTTATCTGGTTGGAAACCAAAATCTTAAAAACCACTGAAATGAGCTACCTACGATTATGTAAACTAACTTTAGCTGAAGCCCTAGGCATGCAGTTATGATCTCTTATGTAATACTACTCATTACGTATTAAATTACATCACTGGTGTCCTATCAAATTGACAATATCAGTGATGACATCATCCAGTGTTGTCAGTACTGTCATCAGCGTTGCGCCGCAGGGATTATCCACAAGAACAGACCTTTTGTGGGATATACCAAATCCGTGGATATCAGACCAAGTACAAGAAAATTAGGCCTTGGTGAAATTTAAATTACACTGGCCTGATGTAGAGAATTCTGTGTTTCATTTGTTACAAGAAATTCCTGAATTTACACAACTTCACATAATTATGTAAAAATGTACTGCAAAATGTGCTATTCATGGACATTTTTTTATAGCAAATGTACCGGAGCAGCAGATCTTGAGCACCTATGCTTTTGCTTTTTGCACTATTTTTTAGCACAAAATGCCTCCTCGTGTGAAAAATTTAGAGTAGGACACATTTCATGCTAACATACAATGCAAAATGACTGATGAGCGCCTTACTTAATTTCACCATAATTTCAGGTACATTTTTCACACTCCTAGAGATAGTATGGAGCCTTTGGATTAGGTTTTTTAGGATAGGCTACCAATATACTGTTCACTACTCTCATCAGGTGAAAGGGTAAGAAGTACTCTCCTAAATAGAAGACAGATGGGACGTTAGCACTCTGCCCACCAGGATATATCCTGTCTAATCAAATGATGGCAATATGTGAAATTTAGAATTATTGTTAAATCAATACAGTTTGTAAACAAAAAACACAGACCCTGTCCCCAACTGTCTACGAACAACCAGTCCGTACTGCCCATTCGGCCAGGCACTAGGGACAACCATCTGCAGATTGCCCTACCCTGCTGCATGCAGCCAGTTCTCCATGAGAGGCCAACTCGGCCTTCAGGCAGGTCCCACACTAAATCCTCTGCAGTGATAAACCCCCAATGTGCTTTCAAGCACACATCAGCAAGATGTTGCCGTAGGGGCTGGCCTTTGTCCAAGCCCTGCACCCAACCCTCAATGGGCTGCCAATAATTGTTGTATATGACCTTTAGCTGTGCTCAGTGGTGGTTGGAAAGAGGTCATGACTAATCTAGACCCTGCATTGAAATGTTTGCGAACCGCCAACCACCGCTGCACATTTTCTTCAGTTCTGCGCAGCATTGGCTTGAATCTGCACCCATCTTTTTGTGGGTAGTTGGTCACTGCTGCAGGCAGTCAAGCTATGCTGCATACAGTGGTAGGTCCCATTTTCATATTTTCTTTTTTATGATTCTTTAAGGGTTCATGGAGTAATTTTAACAGCAGTGTCCTGGATGATGTCAACAGTGATGTCATTTGAGATGTCAAGACTGTTGTCATATGTGAGGTCATAAGCAGTGCATGGCAGGATGCGAGTTATGGTTAGTTTGCCTAGCTATAATTGGCGCATTTCATTGTTTTTTAAGTTTTGTTTTGTAACCATATCTTCTTTTTTTTTTTTTTTTTTTTTTTACTTTGGACTTTGAGTACCTGCATCCTGTAATGGGAGCCTCAAAAATATTTCTGATGTTGCAGCCAACCAATCATGGAACTTCAAAACTAGATTTGCCGAAATGTTCTATTTAATGGTCCAGATAGCTCTAAAAAATGTCACTTCTTAATATCTAGACTGTAACGTTGTATAAACACTAATTACTGTAACTAGTTCTCAAATTTACAACAAACAAAGCAAAAACACTAACTTGCATAAAGTTGTACATTCATGTGAAGTTTGGTGTAATTCCGATCAGCTATATTTTTTCTGCATCAGGAAGCAAAGAATCCTGTGGGAGTTAGAATGGGAATGTCACTGTTTGCACACCATCCACGTTTTTTCTGTCAACTGCTTGACTGATCCGAAACTTACCATGAAGATTCCAAAGGGGATAAGTTATTTTGATAGTTTTGTGAAAATGCATCAAACAGTGACAAAGTTATTAGCAAAAATGTATTTTTAATCGAAAGTCTGACCTAACCATCACTACGCAGGCATTCTCCAACAACTGATCCATAAAGAGTAGCCAGGAATCACCTTGTACTCTCAAAGTAACATACAGGTGCATAACTTAAAACCTCCTAACATTTCTTGGAGTGTTAGTACGCAGGAATGAACACCCAAACTGTTCCACAACCTAATGAACCTCACTGTTAGTGGAAAACAAAGTACATTACATAACAGAGGCACATAGTATAATGCAAACTTCATGAATGGCAACCACTCCCACTGAATAATTACATTAATGTCATATTTTAACATTGCAAACAACCCCACTAATTAACTAAATTATTGCCATATTTTAACGTTGCAATCAGGCCAATGCCAAGCAGGCGACGTTTTGACCTCCCATGACTTGAGGACAGGTATGTTGTAGAACAACACGGTCTCATTTCGATCTCAAATGTCCTTAGGCATTGTCTGACCCTCAGATCAAATTCACGAGCATGCTTCGGGTAGTCTTTCTTCAACATCTCAAGACATGTCCCAATCAGATATCAGATATCAGCTTTGCGCCTTCTTTCGTGATATCGATGTCTGTTTAACCAAAGCCTCCATTCCAACCACCATGTCTGGACTCCAAGTCATTGGTGAGTCTCACAACATGACCCAGTTGCACTGCTGTGCCTCCAAACACCACATTATCTTCTCCCAGCACTGACTGACTCGCATCGGAGATAAAAGTTCCTAATAACCTTGTGTTGCACAGTATCGAAATACCTCTGTTCTGTGCTTTGACCACAGCAATAGCAGGGACAGCAACACCACCTCTGGTGACTACATACTGGGTGCCATAGCATATGCAGAATGCCCTCAGCTAGTGCTCTTAAAGACTGCACGCTGTCCTCCTAAAACTCAGTCAGGAATCATGCAGTTGCCAGGATTCTTGCTCTTCACATGGCTCATGCCCTTCTAGCAATTCAAATATAACTTTTGTCTCTCGTTAGAGCAGTGATCTCAGAGACTTCTAGCTGCAGATTCCTTACCTTCAAATTCCCTGGTGTCGGCTTAGAATCCAGAATATGTTTGCTGAGCAATACCTGTGCGTGCCGTTGGGTGGCGTCGTTCGGTTCCGCGTGCATCGTCAGCGATGTTGGAGCAGTCTGTGACATCACAGTTGTCTATATAGACGCCACCTCGGCGTGTGTACGTCAGTTCTTTTCCTTCCGCGCCCATTAAGTGCAGGTCTGGGATCAAGCTACCCTTTGCCTTTTTGGGCGAGCCTTTTTTTCATATTTTATCGAAGATCTTCTGTCATCTGTGCGAGAATGTCCTCTAGGAAGGCTCGGTTCAAGCCATGCAGCACCTGTCATCACGCGATGTTGGTGACGGACCCCCATGAGGTATGTCTCAGGTGCCTCGACAGGGACCACGACTCGTCGTGTTCTGACTTCTGGACCATGGCCCTGAAAGCTTTGAGGCAGTGTTCCCTAAACCTCATGGCGGCCTGCAGTAAACTTCGGGTGGCGCGACTCCTCAGAGGTCGCAGAACCGCTCCAGGAGCCCCAAGTCCTCTTTGTCCCACTCAAGGTCCTCAGGTCATTCGGGGAAGAGGCACAAAAAGAAGAAGTCCAAGCGGACTTCGACCACGCCCGTCGGCCGACGAGATGTCTTGGGCATGTTGAAGTTCCGAGCACTGTTCTGCGGAGCCGTTGCTAGGGCCGACTTTGTGATTTCCCCACCCCTCCCCTTCCGGGAGCTGGAGCGACCCCTGCTCAAATAAAGACATTTTACGAGGCTATACCCCTTGTTTTTGAGCAAGATGCCCCCGCAGGTGGGTCTTCAGCAGGGGCCCCATCAGATTCGACACTGGCGAGTCCAGCACTGTTGGGGACCCCAGGATTCGATAGCAGATCCAGACCGGTGCCGGGTCTGACGTCGACACTTCCTCCACCACCGGTGCCCGCTGGTGGTGGTAGCCCCATCCTCATTCCTGATGATCCGGAGCCGGAACGACGTATGACGCCGATTCCGACTTCGACAGCACCGACTAGGCCCAGATCAGTGCCTGAAGCCTATCTTGAACAGCTGGACACAGGTGAAGAGTGGGAGGGATCTGAGAACCCTTTAGAATATGGATTTGAGCAGGACTGGTGTAAGGAGCCTAGGGGAAGCCAATGGACTGGATACTTCCCCAGATGCTGGCATGCTCTTACGTCCTTCTGTGGCTACGGAGGAGGGGGCATCTTATGCCATGGTGGTGCGCAGGGCAGCTGAGGTCTTGGACCTAGATTTGCCTACGGTGCTAGTCAAGACTAATCTCCTGACAGAGGTGCTTCAGCCAGGGGTTGCTACATCAGAGCCAATGTTACCCTGCAAAGAAGCCCTTACAGATGTCCTTCTGGGGACATGGTCCAAACCTCGCACATGGGCTCCTGTGAACAGGACAATCGGCCGCCGCCATCGACCAGCTCCAAACGACCCTAGTTTCCTCACCCAACACCCCACCCCAGAGAGCTTGGTGGTCCAAGCCTCCACTTCCTGTGGTGCCTTCCCTTCCGCTCCCCCGGATAGGGAATTCAAGAGGCTGGACCAACTTGGAAAGCAGATGTTTTCCTCCTCCAGCCTGGCATTGAGGTCGATAAACACTTCTTGCCCATTGGGCCGTTTTACCCAGACTTAATGGAATTCGGTGGCACAAGTGCTGTCCCAGGTCCCGGAGGGCATACAGGACACTCTCACCCAGGCTGTTAAGAATGGGAGAAATGCAGCCAAGTTTACCATCAGATGTGGCTTGGATACGGGCGACTTGCTGAGCAGGGCGACTTCTTCAACAGTGGCCCTCCGATGCCACTGGCTTTTCAGGTGATGTCCAGTCGAATTTGATGGACATGCCTTTCGATGGCTCACACCTTTTTGGTGAGAAGGCAGAATCTGCACTTGAGAAATTCAAGGGTTCTCCACCTACAGCCAGATCGTTTGGCCTTTCAGCACCTGTTAGCCAGCAGTCTGCCTATCACCCCTTTCGAGGATTCTGAGGGGCACGGTACCACACCAACCACAGGCTAGCCACTGTCTTCCCCCAGCCCCCCCCCCTCCCCCCCCGGCTTCACAGCATCCCAATGCGAGGACGAGGTCATGGTACCTTCAGACCCTGAGGGTCTAGCCAGACGTCGTCCACCATCTAGCCCCCCCTCTTCCGCAAAGCCCAAGGCCTCCTAGTATGGTTCTGCAAGACCATGTCCGTCCAGTTGGAGGGAGAATTCAATTTCATCTCCCTCACTGGCGGTCCATAACATAGGACAAATGGGTCTTGCAGATCATACAGTAAGGGTATTCCCTCCCCTTCCAGTCTTTCCCTGCCTCTATCCCTCTGGTAAAAGAACGGCTGATGTAGGATCATTTGATCTTAGTCTGCGAGGAAGTTACGGCTCTGTTGGCCAAGGAAGCCATAGACATGGCCCCGATGTGAGAAGTAGGCAGTGGTTGTTATTCCTGCTACTTTCTGACCCCAAAAAAGAACAAGGGTCTTGGCCCTATTTTGGATTTGAAGTACCTCAACCTCTTCCTCAAAAAGGAGAAATTCAGGATGCTCACTCTTGCTCAGGTCTGGTCTGTCCCAGACCAAGGAGAGTGGATGGTAGCGTTGGTCTTGCAGGACGCGTGTTTTCACATCCCCATCCTGCCAGCCCACAGGCGTTACTTGCGGTTCCAGGTGGGTCATGAGCACTTTCAGTTAACTTTGCTCCCCTTCGGTCTCACCAGTGCCGCTCTGAAGTTCACCAAGGTGATGGCGGTGGTGGCTGCCCATCTGCACAGGTTAGGGATTTCAGTCTTCCCCTACCTCGACGACTGGTTGTTGAAGGCTCCTACGCACCAGGCTCTTGTCACCCACCTTCAGACCACGGCGGCCCTGCTGCATTCGCTGAGATTCACTATAAACGTTCCGAAGTCACACCTGACTCCCTCTCAGAAGCTCCCTTTCATTGGAGCTGTTCTGGACACAGTGCAGATTCGGGCCTATCCTCCCAAGCAGCGAGTCCAGGATATTCAGTTTGGATACCGATGTTTCGGCCTATATCCTGGATTTCGGTAAGACAGAATCTGAGGCTGTTGGGACTCATGGCTTCCTGCATCCTATTAGTCAAACATGCCTGATGGCATATGAGGGCTCTGCAATGGGACCTGAAGTTCCAGTGGACACAGCATCAGGGAAATCTTTACAACACTGTTCAGATCTCAGAGGGAACTGCAAAAGATCTGCAGTGGTGGTTAGTGAACTGCAATTGGGTCAGTGGCAGACTCCTATCCCATCCCCTACCAGATCTCACAATAGTGAAGATGTGTCACTTCTGGGATGGGGCGGCCACCTGGGAGTGGCGGAGATCAGGGGCCTTTGGTCTCCGACAGAATCCGGGCTCCATATCAACTTATTGGAGCTTCGGGCAATCCAGCTAGCATTGAAAGCATTTCTTCCTGTTGTGAAAGGGAAGATAGTGCAGGTGTTCACGGACAACACCACTGCAATGTGGTACTGCAACAAGCAGGGCGGTGTGGGGTCGTGGACCCTTTGTCAAGAGGCTCTGCGTCTTTGGACATGGCTGGAACAGCAGGGTACAACCCTGCTGGTTCAACACCTGGCAGGTTCTCAGAACGCCAGGGTGGACAAACTCAGCCGTCGATGCCTAGCGTATCAAGAATAGTATCTCCATACGGAGGTGGCGCAAGCACTCTTTCAGCAGTGGGGAGAGCCTTTGTTAGATCGCCTCGGAAGCGAACGCATAATGTCAGCATATTGCATGTTGGAGTTTCCAAGGCCGCAGTCGCTTGGCGATGCTTTTCGTCACGAGTGGAATTCAGGCCTCCTATATGCATTTCCGGCCATACCACTTCTGCCCACAGTTCTCAAGAAGATCAAGAACGACCGGGCCCAAGTCATCTTAGTGGCTCCGGATTGGGAACGAAGAGTCTGGTAACCCGAGCTACTCAGAATGAGCATCACTCCTCTGATCAGGCTGCCCCTTTGTGAGGATCTTCTGTCGCAGCAGCAGGGGAGGTTTCACCACCCGAACCTGTCAACTCTGCGCCTTCATGCATGGAGATTGATCAATGGCAGTTGATGGCTTTTGACCTTCCTCCTGAAGTCTGTAAGGTTATTTTGGCAGTCAGGCGTCCCTCCACTAAAACGGTGTACACCTGCTGTTGGAAACACTTTGTATATTATTGTATCGAAAGGTCTATTGACCCGCTTTCTGCTTCTCTTTCTGACAGTCTTCTCTTCATTCTGTCTCTAGCCCAGCATAGTGCTGCCACAGGGATTCTAAAGGTCTATCTTTCCGCTTTATCGGCATTTCTGCGGCTGCCTGACCAGCCTTCTTTGTTCAAATCTCCCATTGTACATAGATTCCTCAAAGGGCTTGTACATATGATTCCCCCTATGCCCTTTAATATGCCTCAGTGGGACTTAAATCTTGCCCTCACATTTTTCATGTGTGCTCCCTTCGAGCCTTTGCACAACTGTTCCCTCCGACTGCTCACCATCAAGACAGCCTTCTTAGAGGCAATAAGATCTGCCAGGAGGGTGAGTGAGGTTCAGGCGCTTTCATCAGAGCCACTGCATCTTACTATCCATCCAGATAAAGTGGTTCTCCGAACTCGTGCCTCTTTCCTCCCCAAGTTGGTGACCCCATTTCATCTGGGTCAGAACATCACCCTGCTCACCTTCTTTGCGCCACCGCATCCCTCTAAGGAAGAGTAGCGACTCCACCGACTGGGCCCAGAAAGAGCGTAGTCGTTCCACCTTGACCGCACAAAAGAGTTCCGAGTGGATGACCAACTCTTTGTGCGGTACGTTAGAGCAAAGAAGGGTAGGGCAGTGCATAAGCGAACAATTTTGCGCTGGGTCATACTCTGCATTAAGATATTGTAGGAAGCTGGCTCTGTATATACTATATCAAAATGAGATATAGTGTGCACAGAGTCCAGGGGTTCCCCAAGAAGCTTGACAAAATAATACATAATACTAATGCTCTATTTGTGGTAGTGTGGTCAAGCAGTTAGGCTTATCAGAGGGTAGTGTTAAGCATTTGTTGTACACACACAAGCAATAAATGAAAACACACGCTCAATGACTTAACTCCAGGCCAATAGGATTTTATATAGAAAAATATTATTTTATCAATTTATTTCTAGAACCACAAGATTAATTTAGCAGGTAAGTACATTAAATGAAAGGTACTTTGCATAGTAATACTTAGGACTTTGAATAGAATCAATATTGTAGACAGTTTTCTTTAAAATGACAAAAGGCTACAGTTCCTGGGGGAGGTAAGTAAAGTACAGTTTCTGAGGTAAGTACTACACTTACGGGTTCAGTCTCTGGGGCATAGGTAGCCCACCGTTGGGGGTTCAGGGTAACCCCAAACACCCATCATCAGCAACACAGGGCCGGTCAGATGCAGAGGTCAAACAGGAGCCAAAATAACATGGGCCCCTATGGAGACAGGGGGTACTCCGGTTACAGTCTGCTTGCAGGTAAGTACTGGCGTTGTCAGAGGGCAGACCAGGGGGAGTTGGAGGAGTACTGGAGGGGCCCCAACTAGGCACACAAACCACACCCTCAGCGGCACGAGGGCAGCCAGGTGAAGTGTGCAAACAGGGTGTCAGGTTCTCAATAGGACTATGTGGAGTGACCCAGGGGTCACTTAGGCGCTGCAGGTAGGGAACAAGGGGGCCTCTCGGGCAAGCCACCGACTGGGCAAGGGTGAGGGCCACCGACTGGGCAAGGGTGAGGGCCACCTGCTGGTCATTGCTGCACTGGTCGTCGGTTTCTCTCGGGTCTGGGGCCTGTGGGTGCAGTGCTTCTCCAGGTGTCGGATATCTTCCCCCCGGGCAGTTGCGGTCAGGGGGTTCCTCGGGATTCCCTCTGCAGGCATAGTCGTGGGGGTGCAGAGGGTGGACATGTCATTGGAGTCACCTGAGGATCCTCTCCGGCTAGTTGGTTTTTCTGGACACAGGCTGGGGTCATCGGGTGCAGAGTAGTTGGACTCGCGCTTCTAGAGTGAGGTGAGAGTTCCTTTAAAGATGGTTTCTTTGTCTTGTTTGTAACTGCGCATTTCTCTAAGAATTGTGGCGCTAGGCTCTTTCCTTCATTCAACAGCTCATATCCTAGAAACAGGACACTGAGGAAGGCGATTTTTGTTTTTTTGATGTTGAATTTGTAGCCAAATTCAGAAAATCTGACAACAATGCGGGCTACCCGTCTTAAATGTTGTAGTAATTCATCAACCGTAAGATAGATATCATCTACATAGGACAATGCTTCAGGGTCAATCTTGTGCAAAATTGCAGTAACATGAGCTGCGAACAGTCCTGGGCTAATCTTATACCCCTGAGGTAAACAACTGAATTTTTTCTGGGAGCCTAGTGCACTGAAATTTGTTAAGTCTCTACTCTCAGGCGCTATATTCTGGCAGAAAACACCATTGGAAATGTCCAGTGTTGTTTATATTTTTTACGCACTATATTGTTCATTAGTGCGGTGCTATGCGAGTTTTTGATAGCATAAGTGCGTGTATGACTGTTTAAATGGCTGTAGTCTAAGACTAGTCTATATGAATGGTCTGGCTTAGCTACTGGGAATAATGGATTATTCATTGGCGAGACACAGGGTTCAATCACGCCCTGGTACTCTAATTGCATGAGTATTTCTCTCACCGGTGCTTTTGCTTTGTGTTTTATATGATACTGCGGTTGCGGTTAATTTTTAATAGTCCACAGGAGTTTCTTGGTCCTCGGCGATGCAGGCAATCCACTGGTCCTGTAGAACGCGTTGCTTCTTTTCTTGCAGCTTTTTGAAGCAGGAGATGGGCTGCTAGGGCTGGGGCCGAGTCAGTCTCCTTCTCTTCTCTGCGGGGTTTTCAGCTCAGCAGTCCTTCTTCTTTCTTGAGGTCATCAGGAATCTGCTGATCTGGGTTCAGGGCTGCCCCTAAATACTAAATTTAGGGGTGTGTTAGGGTCAGGGGGCAGTAGCCAATGGCTACTGTTACTGAGGGTGGCTACACCCTCCTTGTGCCCACTCTCTTTAGGCAGGGGGGACATCCCTATCCCTGTTGGTCCTACTCCTCCAAAGCAAGGTGGTGGATTTCTCAAGGAGGAGGTCACTTCAGCTCTGGTCACCTTAGGGGTGAACCTGACTGGAGAGGTGACTCCTCCTTGTTTTTCTCATTATCCCTCTGGACCTGCCGCCAAAAGTAGGGGCTTGTCCAGAGGGGTGGGCATCTCCACTGGCTGGAGTGCCCTGGGGGCATTGCAACACCGGGCCTGAGCCTTTGAGGCTCACCGCCAGGTGTTAGAGTTCCTGCAGGGGGGAGGTGTGAAGCACCTCCACCCAGTGCAGGCTTTGTTTCTGGCCCCAGAGAGCACAAAGGCTCTCACCCCAGGGGGTCAGAAACTCATCTCTTAGTGGCAGGCTGGCACAGACCAGTCAGTCCTGCACAGAAGGATTGGGTAAAATACAATACAATCCAACACTGGCATCAATGTGGGTTTATTATTCTGAGAAGTTTGATACCAAACTTCCCAGTATTCAGTGTAGCCATTATGGAACTGTGAAGTTCGTTTTGACAAACTCCCAGACCATATACTTAATATGACCACACTGAACTTACAATGTCTAAGAATAGATTTAGACACTAGGGGCATAATGCTCATGCAGCTATGCCCTCACCTGTGGTATAGTGCACCCTGCCTTAGGGTTTGAGGTCCGCTAGAGGGGTGACTTACCTATGCCACATACAGTGTTGTGTGTGCATGGCACCCTGAGGGGTATGCCATGTTGAATTTGCCTTTTTCTCCCCACCAACACACACAATCTGCAATGGCAGTGTGCATGTGTTAGGTGAGGGGTCCCTTAGGGACGTTCCCTGGTCATAGGGCCCTCGGTACCACTGCTACCTTTTATAAGGGACTTATCTGTGTGCCAAGGGTGTGCCAATTGTGGAAACAATGGTACATTTTTAGGGAAAGAACACTGGTGCTGGGGTCTGGTTAGCAGGGTCCCAGCACACTCTGTCAAGTCAGCATCGATATCAGGCAAAAAGTGGGGGCAACTGCAACAAGGAGCCATTTTCTTACAGGTATGCTACGCATTGGCCAGGAAGCAGTCTCCTGAGGGCTTGCAGGCTCATTCTACCGGGGCAAAGCTGCTACCACTGCGCTAGCTCGAGGCGTACCAGTCCTTGAGATCTGTCAGACGGCAACCTGGGCAACTTTGCACTCGTTTGCAAAACATCACTGCCCGGACAGTCAGGTACGAAGGGATGGGTACTTTGCCCGTTCAGGACTTTTTAGTGTAAGGAGTACTATCCGCAGCCCACCGCCAGGAGGTTATGGCTTGGGTATCTATTAAAAGGTAAGGAATCTGCAGCTAAAGTCTCTATCAGATGAACAAGTTACTTACCTTCGGTAACACCTTATCTTGTAGATTCTCTATCTCTCTGCAGATTCTTTACACCCACCCATGCCTTCCTGCGGATATAACTAGTAGTGTTAGGGTTTCTCCCTTTTCAGGGCCCTAGTTTTGCACAGACAAATGTTGGTTCTATCCATGACTGCGCTTCTGGCGTGGAAGTTTTGTGGATAAAAGAGCTGACGTATGCGCGCTGAGTTGGCGTCTACATAGACAACCGTGACGTCACAGATGGCTCCAACGACGCTGACGAAGCCACGTGGACTCGGGCGACGCACATGGAACCGAACAACGCCACCCGACGGCGTGCGCAAGGTGCTGCTCAGCAAAAAGATTCCGGATTCGAAGCTGATGCCAGGGAATTCAAAGGTAAGGAATCTGCAGCTAGATAGTCTCTACCAGATAATGCGTTACCGAAGGTAAGTAACTTGCTCATCAAGCTCATAAGTGATGTATGAGGCCATTTAATGTGATACTTGAATTCAAGAGGCACCATGTGCAGTCGTCACAGTACGCTAATACTAATCGGGCACACAGTACCCCACCCCCCCAAAAGGCATTGACTAGCCTATGCTACAGTCATCTTAATTGGGAAATCATAGTGCACATTTACCAACCCTTCTCCTTATGTAACATCACAAATTGAATGTTTAACTGCCTGCATCTTCATAGGTCTTTTCAGAGTTCTGTTTACCATAAATGAGGTTTTCCATTGTCTCGACATCACTATCCCCACAATACTTTCCCTATAACACTCTCTTCATAGCATTATCCTTAAGCTGAAAATATACACACCACAGTGTTTAACTCTGCACACCAAGCTCAGTGTCCTTGCCAGACCTTGCCCACCCTCCTTACTGAACTCCTCAGCCAGTGGATTTGAGGGGTGGGATGGCCCCAAATTAGTCCTCGTTTGTTACAGAGGCATCGTCCTTTTCTTCTCATAAAAGTCCTCCTCCCAAGCCAGAAATGGCTCCCCACTACCATAGTCTTACTGCATTTTCATGCAGTGTAGGAGGCTGGACTGGCTTGTAGTGAGTACCAAGGGGTACTTGCACCTTGCACCAGGCCCAGTTATCCCTTATTAGTGTATAGGGTGTCTAGCAGCTTAGGCTGATAGATAATGGTAGCTTAGCAGAGCAGCTTAGGCTGAACTAGGAGACGTGTGAAGCTACTACAGTACCACTTAGTGTCATATGCACAATATCATAAGAAAACACAATACACAGTTATACTAAAAATAAAGGTACTTTATTTTTATGACAATATGCCAAAGTATCTTAGAGTGTACCCTCAGTGAGAGGATAGGAAATATACACAAGATATATATACACAATAGCAAAAATATGCAGTATAGTCTTAGAAAACAGTGCAAACAATGTATAGTTACAATAGGATGCAATGGGGAAACATAGGGATAGGGGCAACACAAACCATATACTCCAGAAGTGGAATGCGAACCACGAATGGACCCCAAACCTATGTGACCTTGTAGAGGGTCGCTGGGACTATTAGAAAATAGTGAGAGTTAGAAAAATAACCCTCCCCAAGACCCTGAAAAGTGAGTGCAAAGTGCACTAAAGTTCCCCTAAGGACAAAATAGTCGTGTTAGAGGGAAAATGCAAGGAAAACACAAATCAGCAATGCAACAACGATGGATTCCTGACTGAGGGTACCTGTGGAACAAGGGGACCAAGTCCAAAAGTCACAAGCAACTCGGAGATGGGCAGATGCCCAAGAAATGCCAGCGGTTGGTGCAAAGAAGCTCTTACTAGGCTGAAGAACTGTGAATACTGCAGGAACGACAAGGGCTAGAGACTTCCCCTTTGGGAGGATGGATCCCCCACGCCTTGGAGAGTCGTGCAGAAGTGTTTTCCCGCCGGATGGACGCCAACAAGCCTTGCTACACGCAAATCGTGCGTTTGGCGTTTTTGGACGCTGCTGGGGCCCAGGAGGGACCAGGAGGTGGCAAATTGGACCTGCAGAGAGAGGGGACGTCGAGCAAGACAAAGAGCCCTCACTGAAGCAGGTAGCACCCGGAGAAGTGCCAGAAACAGGCACTACGAGGATGCGTGAAACGGTGCTCGCCGAAGTTGCACAAAGGAGTCCCACGTCGCCGGAGACCAACTTAGAAAGTCGTGCAATGCAGGTTAGAGTGCCGTGGACCCAGGCTTGGCTGTGCACAAAGGATTTCCGCCGGAAGTGCACAGGGGCCGGAGTAGCTTGCAAAGTCGCGGTTCCCAGCAATGCAGCCCAGCGAGGTGAGGCAAGGACTTACCTCCACCAAACTTGGGCTGAAGAGTCACTGGACTGTGGGGGTCACTTGGACGGTGTCGCTGGATTCGAGGGACCTCGCTCGTCGTGCTGAGAGGAGACCCAAGGGACCGGTAATGCAGCTTTTTGGTGCCTGCGGTTGCATGGGGAAGATTCCGTCGACCCACGGGAGATTTCTTCAGAGCTTCTGGTGCAGAGAGGAGGCAGACTACCCCCACAGCATGCACAAGCAGGAAAACAGTCGAGAAGGCGGCAGGATCAGCGTTACAGAGTTGCAGTAGTCGTCTTTGCTACTATGTTGCAGGTTTGCAGGCTTCCAGCGCGGTCAGCGGTCGATTCCTTATCAGAAGGTGAAGAGGGAGATGCAGAGGAACTCGGCTGAGCTCATGCATTCGTTATCTCAAGTTTCCCCAGAGACAGAGACCCTAAATAGCCAGAAAAGAGGGTTTGGCTACCTAGGAGAGAGGAAAGGCTACTAACACCTGAAGGAGCCTATCACAAGGAGTCTCTGACGTCACCTAGTGGCACTGGCCTCTCAGAGCAGTCCAGTGTGCCAGCAGCACCTCTGTTTCCAAGATGGCAGAGGTCTGGAGCACACTGGAGGAGCTCTGGACACCTCCCAGGGGAGGTGCAGGTCAGGGGAGTGGTCACTCCCCTTTCCTTTGTCCAGTTTCGCGCCAGAGCAGGGGCTAAGGGGTCCCTGAACCGGTGTAGACTGGCTTATGCAGAATTGGGCACATCTGTGCCCAACAAAGCATTTCCAGAGGCTGGGGGAGGCTACTCCTCCCCTGCCTTCGCACCATTTTCCAAAGGGAGAGGGTGTCACACCCTCTCTCAGAGGAAGTTCTTTGTTCTGCCATCCTGGGCCAGGCCTGGCTGGACCCCAGGAGGGCAGCTGCCTGTCTGAGGGGTTGGCAGCAGCAGCAGCTGCAGAGAAACCCCAGGAAGGGCAGTCTGGCAGTACCAGGGTCTGTGCTACAGACCACTGGGATCATGGAATTGTACCAACAATGCCAGGATGGCATAGAGGGGGCAATTCCATGATCATAGACATGTTACATGGCCATATTCGGAGTTACCATGGTGAAGCTACATATAGGTAGTGACCTATATGTAGTGCACGCGTGTAATGGTGTCCCCGCACTCACAAAGTTCAGTGAATTGGCTCTGAACAATGTGGGGGCACCTTGGCTAGTGCCAGGGTGCCCTCACACTAAGTAACTTTGCACCTAACCTTTACCAGGTAAAGGTTAGACATATAGGTGACTTATAAGTTACTTAAGTGCAGTGTAAAATGGCTGTGAAATAACGTGGACGTTATTTCACTCAGGCTGCAGTGGCAGGCCTGTGTAAGAATTGTCAGAGCTCCCTATGGGTGGCAAAAGAAATGCTGCAGCCCATAGGGATCTCCTGGAACCCCAATACCCTGGGTACCTCAGTACCATATACTAGGGAATTATAAGGGTGTTCCAGTAAGCCAATGTAAATTGGTAAAAATGGTCACTAGCCTGTCAGTGACAATTTGGAAGTAATGAGAGAGCATAACCACTGAGGTTCTGGTTAGCAGAGCCTCAGTGAGACAGTTAGGCACCACACAGGGAACATATACATGCACACCTATGAGCACTAGGGCCCTGTGTGACAGGGTCCCAGTGACACATATATATAGGCCACAAACGTATGAGCACTGGGGTCCTGACCAGCAGGATCCCAGTGACACATAACAAACATACTGAAAACATAGTGTTTTCACTATGAGCACTGAGGCCTGGCTATCAGGATCCCAGTGAGACAGTGAAAACAGTGACAAACACCCTGACATACACTCACAAACAGGCCAAAAGTGGGGGTAACAAGGCTAGAAAGAGGCTACCTTCTCACATGCAGGTCCTTAAAAACTTGTCGCAAACTGTTAACGCTAGAGGGCAGGGTCTTCATACAAGAGCCTAGAGACACTCAGGTCAGATGTAAGTTCTTTATTTCATATTAGGCCCTACGGTTACAGCAACAGCAGGTAGTTCTGTCAGGGCTCCATTCTCACTCCAACTGTTGCTTTCTCAACGTGTTTTGATCCACGCAACCACCAACATTCTATCATTCACTGGCCGCTTTCAAGACACCAGTTCAGACTCACTTGTAATGGTGACACACAGGATACTGCATATGGGTTTTACACTGTCAAATGCGCTTTCACTATCCCAGTGAGGCTGCTGGATTCGTGACGCAGTATCACCTGAATTGTGGGGAACTGAGTCCAATTCCACTCCATGTGACAACTGTCGCCCAAGAGCAGGGATGATTTGTGGTAACTGGGGGCATGACAAGAATGACTTCTCAGGGAAATTGTGCTGTATCTGATCTCATCCTTTTCTCTCAGGTACATTAGTCTCACACATGCAAAGAAAAACGGAGGCAAAGAATGATTCAATAAGGTTTATTTAGTCAGCTGTGTCTTTGATAAAATGGCATGAATTGCAATAAGTAGGATGATAAAATACACTAGAAGCAAAATGTTGACACGGAAAGTGAAACACAAGAAAAGTCCCACCATACTGTCACCATGCGTAATATATGTGGTTCCTACCTAAGCTGTTAGAGCATAGCATGATAAGCTCTATTATGCCCTTCAGGTTGTCCCCCTGGTAAGACATCATCCCCCATACCTGAGCAAGGAAGCTTGTTCTCTAGAGAGATACCATCCCCATGTAGGCCAGGGAACCAGTAGTTTCAGGAAGCAACTACATGTCAAAGTCAATCAGCATGCAGTTGTGGTCATTTGGCTGGAATCTCCCTCTAACTGCATGGGACAGACGTGTTTTGTATAATAAAACAGCTGCTGTTCTGAGAAAAGGTCCCCATGTAAGGATGTGTATCAGTATGACTGCACATCACCCAAAACAGGCATACAAGTGACAAGAACCAATGTGATGATGGAAAAAAACTGACTAAAGCATTGAGCTGTAGGAAATTCATTGTGTGAACACCCATGGGTGTGCACATATATCATATGTAAGAAATAATTCATAAGAAGTATATCAGTGTAAGAAGGGCAAGAACAGTTAATAGTAGCTTGAGATGTTCTTTCTATGGTTATGATTCATGGAAATATTGAATTCAGAGCAAATGAGAATTAAATTATGGAAGAGAAACGACATACACATGAGAAAATGTAAGATGTGAAATGTGATATGGAGGCAGAAACAATTGTAAAATAAAACAAATAAAAAAATGTATGTGGGTGGTGGTAAGAGATAGAGAAGATGTTCTGTGTGGTCACAAAGATAAAATGCACTGGGTGGCAAAGTAGGTGGTTACGCTCAGGTTTTCAAGTTGAGAGTGGAACGGTTGTGCATGGTGGTGGTGGAGTGTGCGGAGTTAGCATGGGAAAAGGCGATAAAGATTTTCAAGGTGGAGGAGTTGGGGTTGCATGTTGTATTTATTCCTAATGTGTACCTTCAAGTTTCTTGATGCTATGAGTACTATAGACAGCAGAGTAGGGGAAGACCAACTGAACAAAAGTATTTTTAGACTCTTACAGTATAGTCCAGAGTGTGAGAGGCAGCTTTATTACAGGAGGATGGAATTCTTGAGTTTGGGCCATAACATTCTGAAAAATCTGTCACATCTCACATGCATACAACACGAAACCACAAGAAGTCATTGACACTCAGATTTAAGGATTTTCCTAGAGACATAATGATTGATCAGGTTTGAGAGGAATTTAGGACCTGTTGAGTAAAAGGCCCAATGTACAACACAGAAAATCTCAAATTGTTTATATTTTCAACCAACAACGAGTGTGAGTCATGCACGCTATTAATATTAAGTACTGTGCCTAAAACATTCCCCTTCTTTGCCCAGCAGTACGATTGTTTAAACCATCTATCTCGGGCTCTGAGCTTGGACCGTTGCAGCCCCTTTGTTTTTTTTAACTTAGTCCTTGAAGTGTTAGTGTTTTGAACTTAGTCCTTGAAGAGTGTTGTATGCTCTAGGCATACAATGCCTTATTTAACTCTAAGGAGTAGTGGAGTTATAGATTGTGCGTCAGTTGCACAGAAAAATTGGAGTTAAGGCCTTTGTCATAACCAGTCCTAGAATTCAATATACCACCAACCACAGCGGTGCAATAGGTTTTTCTTATGAAAGGCAGGATATGATGATCAGAGCTGCACAAATAGAAACCTCTTTTAGATTACTTCTGGTAAAAGCAAAGAGAACCATAGTGGGTTGTGCAGTAGTTTATTTTTTCCGTTGACATTTCTCTGCATAATGTTTAAAGTATTTTTTTCTCTCATTCTAAAGACATGAGCAGGAAGATATGGAATTAAAGCACAATTCCAAAATAAAGCAGTTAATGAGGGAATTCAATACTCAGATGGCAAAAAAGGAGCGCGAGCTGGAAACTGCTGTCCAGGAGACAATCAGTAAGTACTTTTCTGAAGAAAATGCTGATTGATAAAAGAACGTATGTTCTGTCATGCTTTATTGTTTGATTCAAATGTTCACAATATATAAGCAACTCTTGAAAGATCACAGTTAAGTAGGTGTAAGAAATTATTTTTTAAATGCTCATCCACTTATGGAGAAACACTTCTTTACAACCAGAATATGTTACAGAATGTGGTGCTGTAATTCTATATTTTTTCCACTTACCCCACTGTGTTTACTTTGATTGTGTGACTTTGAGCTGTCCGATACCTATGTGTAACTGGCAGAGACCCGAAACTCTATGCCACTGGACAAAAGTAAAGATATTAAACATTTAGTCCCTCCATTTGTGTGTACTTCTTTATGTCAACTACAATCCATGCATCATATCCAGCAGAACTGACCACATTTTGATCTCTATTTCTGGAGGATGAAATGGAATATAAGAGTTTGACCTGCTTCTTGGTGCTCTTCATTTTGCCCTTATTCGCCACAAATTTCAGATTTTATTTTTGTCACAATCAATCCCTGAACCACAGAGTGCATTTCGTAAATTTTCTTTCACGTTTATTTTTATCTTGTGAAGCTGGTACATACAATTTGTGCTACTGCATTAACCCATCTGAAAAGTCAGCATAAAAGCCTTGATTTTCATTCTCAAGATCTCACGATTAGTGTTTTTTTTTGTTTCAAGCACAGAACACCTTTAATTTTGTTTTCATTCAAGCCCCTCGTGCACTAAACTAATGGGCTTTCACTCTAGATAGGTGAGATAATATCACACAATTGGTTAGTAGAATACTAATTTGGATTGCCAATTGCATTCATGACCATGCCACCTGAACTACTTTAGGATGCTTCTTAGCTAAATACCTGCCACTTGGTAATGCCAATGGTGTTGATAATTCATTCTTTAAGTTCTGAGGCTGGGATTCAGGACTGTAGAATCTGACTGATCATCTGATGCTATAGATGTTGGTTGCACAAGTACTTGTAATCTAAGAATAAAGGATAGAACAGTCTTGGTTATTGTACAGCAAGCATTTTTATTGTTAAACCACATCATTAGGACAGGGACAAGTGCCTGATCTGTGCTCACTTTGTTAAGCAAACCCCAAGTTTTCATGGTAATGAACACCTATTAAAAGTTCTGGATTCATTTTGAGACAATTGTGTTCAGCTTCCCACTTAATACATCAGGCTTTTAATTGGCCTTTAGATTCAGTCTGTTTATCATGCTGTGAAGGGCTATGCCCTTTGAAAGTACATAGAGCAGTAACAGTCATGCTTAAATGTTGCCTATTGTTAGCTGATAGCTGGAGACCCATAATACAAATAGTCGGCAGTTTACATTATGTTTCCACTGACGCAATGCTGGATGGCATGTTAATGAAACCTTTAGTCTAATGAAGGGGATTCTATTTCAGTATGGTACTGAGCAAGTGACAGTGTTTTCTAAATCAAAGGGAGTCGTGATCATTGCTCCTGCCCTTCACAATACTGATCCCCAGTTGCCTTTTATTGTGAAGACGGGTGCTTCATCTTTCCCCCATGGATGCATTCTTGTCACAAAGGAATTACTCAAAGGAATGATCGTCACCCGTTAGTCTTCTATTCTCATATACTCACCAACACCGAGTGTATCTGAACCATATACAACAGGGTTATTAGCTAACAAAGAGGCCTTTTACAATTGGTGGGACTCGATAAAAGGAGCTACTCACAGGATAACATTTTGAACAGATCATAAGGACTTTTCAGTCATGTCCAGTGTTCATTATTCTTTTCAAGATTACATTGCCAAGTAATTTACTGGCTGCTGCATTGACATGGGAAAGACGATGAACTGTCAAGCAATAACGAGGAAAAAAAGTGGAATGTATCCTGTCTCCAAATATATTAGGGTTTTGTTCAGCTGGTCTAATTCGCCTTGGAATCATTCTTTGTCTAAGGTCATGCAAGCTTGCAGCCCCTTCATTATAAGGAGTGGTTATAACAATACTTTGTAAGACAAAAAGAGGGGATATTCCTTTCCATGGAGAGGAATGGTTTATTCCTGACAAGAAATTACAAGAGCAAGTTTCTTTTTTGAGCTACATCTCTCCAGTTGCTGGTCACTCAAGAAAACGAAAGACACTAGACCTGCTTAAAAGACATTTTGGTGGCTCCACTTTAATAAGACCGTCCAGAAATATGTATAAAAATGTGTGCTTTGCTCCGATGCAAGGCATCTCACACTCAACCCGCAGGGTTTCTTCAGCCACTTCCCACACCTCAACAGTCCTGATCCATTGTTTTCAGGGAACTTTTGGTGAAATTGGTATAATAAACTATTTCTCCAATAAAGTACACTTTAGTCCATGGTGAAACAAAAACAAAGAAAACTCCCTACTGCCATTGAGCTGGTGCAGATTTTCCCTCAGTCACATCTTTAAGTTCCGTGGTCTTCCTGATAATATAGTGACTGATCAAGGCAGTCAGTTCACTGCACACTTATGGTCAGAGTTAATGAAGATGTTAACGGTAGCACAGTTTAAGTCCACAGCCTGTCACCCTCACACTGAGGGGCAAATGCAGAGAGTTGATCGATCAGTAGAGCAGTATTTAAGATACATCCTTATAAATCATCAATCAGAGTGTGTCAGATGCATTTCTCTTAAAGACTCTGCCTATTACTCTTTGCATTATTCTTTGGGAACATCATATTTTTTCTGTACGTTTAGCCACAATCGTAATATGTTTCCTAATAATAAGTTGGCTGGGTCTAGGCTACCCTACGTCTCAAAGTTACTCTTACATACCAGGAACAGATAACAGGCTGTATAGTAATGTAATTTGAAAGCTAAGCTTGCTTTTAACGCTGATTTACATACACAGACCTCCCAACTCTATAATATAGAAGTTGATATGTGGTTCGCTACTAAATTCCTTTCTATTCCACGGTCACTCCTTAAATTCACGCCTAGGCTTATAGGGCCATTTTAGATCTTGAGAGAAATTGTGAAAAGCAACCATTAAACTGAATTTCAGAGATCTCGGGACCCTGCTGATTTTGTGCATGGCTGCTAATTACAATTGAACAGCTCCTAAACAGTTCCTCAGTGAATCAAAACACCCTACCAAGTGCTAGGGGTGGAAGTTGCTCTTTTCTTTTAGGATTTTGTAGAGTATATTTAACACCCTTTGAGACACAGCTCTGTGTGTGGCACAATCTTGTGGTTGCTCTGGATTTCTGCTCTTGACAGTTCATACACTCGGCTTACCATTGTCATATTTGTTTTATTCTTACTTTTTGGTTCCTTTCAATTCCTCTTGCCTTGAGATTTGAATTTAATATTTTGTTTGTCAATTGTGTTCATCTGTCCTGTTTGTGATCATTGTGCTGGAACCTTCTCTGTTGCGCCCCTGGGGTCAGCGCTAGTATCATGGTTGACCCATAATCTCATCACAATAACTGTTTCAGAGCAGGGTAATGGGGATACTGTTTATTTTACTTGCATTTACCTGCTTAGCTTAGTACTAATTCTTGACTGCTTACTAGTCCTATCCATAGCATGTATTCTGCATCATACCCTAAGGTGGCCAGTTTACTATTTATAAGCCAACCACCCAGTCTGATTTTTTTTCCCATGTACACTCTCCAATCACATGACCTTCAGCATCTCCCATCCGGTTCCCATTTTCCTCAGCTTTGTCTGTTTAGGTAAGTGAGTTGTCCACACCTCCTGGGAGATCTGTGAAAGGCTGGAATTTGCAGCAAGTTCAAGCTGAAAAATAATGTAGATCTCATGGTAGAGAATTGCTAAAGGTGTTTGGAAGCAGAAAAAGGTTGGACACAGCTGTTCTTCTATTCAGTAGCAAAGAATCAAAGTGATTCAGTTTTGTTGGCAACAGGTAGAAGTAATGGTGAATCTGTCCCTAAGAACAGACTTTACATGAAAGCCCATGAAGATCCTAACAGACTTAAATGTCACACAGGCCATCTCAGATACTTAGGAATGTGGTTCACGCATATCTGGGTAAGGAAAGGGTTTGAAATGTAATTCTTTTCATAGTCCCTTAAAATCACCTGTGAGGAAAGATAATGGCTTCGGCTTAAAATCTGAAACTAACTGAATTTAGTCAGTTTTATTTAGAAGCTCAGCCTTAACTCACTACCATTGCATTACTCCTGACCTCACATGAGATCATAGATGATATCACAAGTTATATCACTGGTGACATCATGTATCACCTCATAATTGACATCATCTGTGACTTTGAAGTCCACTGCATGTCTGGCACCAACAGAAACATCAAGTGAAGATATTAAGGTCCTGTAGTGAATGTCTGTCCTTGGTGGATCCTCCTCTCCTGAAAGAAGAGAAGATACTTCCTTTTGATCCTGGTAGGAGTTGATTTGGAAAATGACTCCACCTTCTTTATCTAATATTGATCTCTGGCTAGACGTGACTTCAATTGAATTGAATATGGTTCTTACAGTGGTGCTTGTTAAGCTTAGATCCACTCTATAATCTGCCAGATGAAAGAGCCTTTTTGCCCATTTTCTTTTGTGCCTGTTTCACAGCGGAGATCTGGGCCTGCTTTGTCCACAGTCATGGCAATAATGAGATAATAGTGGCTTTACTGGAGGCCTTGATGTTGGAAAAAAGGGAATGGTGCTGGGCATTAGCATGGCAGCACCAAAGTATGTTACAGGGGTATATTTGTAAATCCTTCTGGTGGTACATCCCATGCCTTTATCTGCATATTTGTGCCAGCTGCTGCTCCCAGGCCCAGCTAAAAGTTGGTGTTGTCTGTGGTTTGTGAGTGATCTGTGCATTTTCTACCACTGAGAAACTTCTGTTTCTGACCAGGGAAGTGAGGTAAGTTCCCATTGGCCATAATGAGGCATTGCAGGACTTGTAATGTAAGTAAATTGAATAAGGCTCCTGACATTGTGATGAGCATGATGGTTATTTTTTACTCCTTAGGGTGATTACAGTCCTCTCAATTGCATGGCTGAAGAGGGCTCCTACTACTGAAGGACTAAGGGCCATATGTACCAACACATTTTCCCATAGACACAGAATGGGTAAAACCCTTTGATACATCTGGCCCTTAATCTGTCCATGGAACTCATGATGAAACCATTCTTGTCCCTTTTACTGATTCCTTCAAATATTTGATAGCAGACATGTGAAAAGCTAGTTTAATTACCTCTTATTTCCAAGTCATTCTAAGGAATAACCACCCATGCAGGAGGGCATATTTTATTTACTAAATTACCCAGTAGTTAGTAGTTCAAGCTGTCTGTTTCTGGAGCCGGCCCAATGCCTTTCATAATTAGAAGTTGGACAGGAGGGTTGGACAGGAAGTCAGAATGTGGGTCCTATAGTGAAATAATTTTTTTTTTTAAGGTCATTGATGTTTAGGTCTGTGAATGCAGTCTGTAATTTATCGAGCCGTCAGTATGCTACATCAAAGTTACTTACAAGGCGGTAGTCTAGTTCCATGATGAAGGAGCATAATTAGCTGGTGGGACGGAGTTATGAAAACACATTCAATATAATTTAGTATTGGTACTAGATATGGTGACTTTTTTTTCCTGGATGTGGACACGAAAATTCTATGCAAGTTTAACTGTGGAAAAACTATTTGAAAAGATTAGATCATACCTGCTTTCTGAATTCTGGCACACAGCAAGGTATTTTGTTTGATACTTCTAATTGCTTTTCTCCCCAAACAGACTTTTTGGTCAGTGCCGTTATCCCTGCAAAGGCCTATATTTTCCATGGATCATACTATTTTTAAGATAAATTTAGGTCCAGGAAATAGCTAGGGCTTGAGGAAGATTGATGTAAACTCTTTCCGCCAATATAGTGTCATGTACAACTCAGAATACATTACTTTGATAATGCCACTTATAGCATATAACGTCAGTGGGAGGCATATTGTAGGAATTCTTTGATTGAGAAACACCGATGATGGACTGGTGGCTACTGCAGATAGTAATCAAATATGCACTGTTTCTCTCAAGAATGTTTCTTCATCCTTACCCAGCTCCCATCCACCAGAACAAATTGGAAGATGTTTCCCAGTTGCTTTTGCCGTCAGAGAGGTTTTCAGGACCAAAAACAGGGTTCTATCTCAGATGCTTCATTAGTACAAAAAGAGAAACAAGAAGGTTGAGGGCCAGTTTTAGATCTATGATATATTAACAAATACAGATGGGAAGTGAATTTTTAGAGTGATCTCTCAGGTGCAGATTTTAGCAGCACTAAGATAAATCCCTTGAATAATCTTGTGAAATGCTTAATGCATATTTCTGTCTTCTGGTTATTCTGTTCCACAGGAGACATCTTTACTTTGTAGTAGAAGAGAGCATTACCAAATCGAGGTGTTGCTCTTCGCTCTCATTGTTGTATCCCCCCAGTTTCATATGAGAATACTAGAACTCAACTATACAGTTAGTTTCTCTCTCAATTTTCCAAAATCAAAGCTAGTGCCATCCATGATAACACAATTGAACCCTTTACTGATGAAGGCTTTTCTAGCTCTTGAAAGGGATTATCACTTTAAAAAGATGATTTATTTAAGCCAGACAAGGTAATTCAAAGAGTTGATATTCTGAGAATGTCATGCATTACAGCGCCTTGCATTATTTGCTGCCTTGGATAACTGCAGACTTCATTGGGCTGTGTTAATCCCAGTTGGGCACCAGATCTGCTGCAAATAACATAGATTGTTGCTATGGTCTTTTATAGTGGTTACAGGGCGGCAGTCTGTTGAAGATTTAAATTTGTTTATACCTTTCAGGTTCAGATGGCACATCTGGCAATCTTGGACATTTTTAGTCATAGTTCAGTTTCTCCTCTTCAAGTCATTTGGAAATTAGGAACATCAGGTTGCCTTTGGTAGCTCTTCTTATTTTGTTCAAGGCAATTAAATGTATGTGTTCTCAGAAACCACCACTGCTGTGAATTATGCCAACCAATGTGATGGGGTAGAGTTTTGGTCAGTGCCTCTCAAGATAACTATGTAAGGCATCTTACTAGGAAATGGAGAGCAATGTTTAATCAGATGCGCTAAGCATTCTCCAGTTATCTTAGTCTGTGAGGAGACTGCATCTTTATTTAGCCCCTCATTACGAGTTTGGCAGTCCCATCAGGGGACAGCCAAACTTGAGGGGAGGATGCTACTGCCATGGTGGCGGCGTTCCCCCCCCCCCCCCCAAGCGTATTACAATTTCCCCGCTTGGTTGACTGGTGGGAACATTGTAATACGCATTCCTGCTGGTCTGTTTGGTGGGAACTGTGCTACGATATAGCACTTGGATCCCTTAATGGAGCAGGGTGTCCAGCACCTTTAGAATGCACACTGTCTGCACAGCAGAGAGTGAGCATTCCGATGGTGCTGGGCAGGGGGGCCCTGCATTGCCCATGCCATGGGCATGGCCAGTGCAGGGGCCCCCTTGTGGCCCCCTGCACTTGTTCTCCTCCAACCTTTTCATGGTGGGGAAACCGCAATGAAAAGGCTGACGGAGAGCAAAGTTGTAGTCAGCCTGGAGGTGCTGAGTTCAGTGCTGCCCTAGCTGACTACAACCAAGATCGTGGTAAGCCCATTGGGAACAATGTTCCAGGTGGCGACAGCTGTCCCATGGGGGTCTGATTGGCACGGTTGCAGTTGGACGGTCCGACCGATCGGTGTGCAGGGGTTCAACAGTCAACGCAAGTGTGGCCATCCTCGGGTCACCACACTCGTAATGAAGCCCTTAGTCCCATAATGTTTTTAAATATGGAGTGTTCCTCTAATGCATCTATTTGTACCTAACCAGAATGGACGTTTGTGTTAGAGCTATGGTGGTGAGACCACTTGGATTGGATTGGATTACCATCTTGTGTATGACTTTACACCTTTTCTGGTCATTCACATGGTATTGAACGGATTCAGAAAACATCTAACAACATTGTTCGTAGAGGCTTTGATTGGCCTCAGAGCAGATAAAGCATGGATCTCTGGTTTCTCCAGAAGGGTAGGTTGGAAAGGGTGCCTGTTCTCTCATCTCTTCTTTCTCAGGCAATAAGTTTGGAGCGTTACATCTAGATATGAACATCTTACAGTTGCTCATTTGGTTCCTGAAAAGCTAAAGTTTGTTAGACATGTTCTTTCTGATGAGATATTCAGTGTCACGGTAAATGATAGATGGAAGAGCACCAGGCATGTTTACAAATGTAGGTGGTTTTCATTGTTAATGTATGATTTCCATATTTCAATGCAGCAACAGAATACTACTTCACGAAAAGTCACGAACCATAGAGAATGTAGTAAGAACCAGGCCCCTTAGGAATTGGATTATATGCTTGGGATAACCTACTGAAAGAAGTGGTTTTTCATATGTTTAAGGGGTTAGTAGTTCAAAAGTGCAACATGAATAGTTTCCACTGTTGGACATCAAAAACATACGTGGCAAGCTAGGTTGCTAATGCGCTAGTAGTATAATAATCGTAGTTAACACTAATAGAGAGGTTTGCAGTATGTTTTTGTTTATTGACCAACGCTCATTTCGAGAAATGTATTTGATCAAGTTTTAAACTATACAATGTAAAGTTTGTCACACAGCTGTTGAAGGTGATAAGGTTGACTTGGCCTGTTTATTTCATCCATTTGCAGCACGAAATCCTGTTTTTCTTTTCTCCAGAATTTGCCTTTACACTTACATGGCAAGCTAACAGGCAAACGTCTATTTACATGTTCTGCACTTTCATATAAACAAAAATCATCAGAATATAAAACATTAAAATATTTATAAATTTACATTTTAGAAATACCTGTAGGACAAATACATATGTGCCACCTTTTTGATTTCTGAAACAAAATAAATGTTCCACATTAGTCAAACTGTTGCCTTCACTTAAGCATGAAGAAAAGTACATCCTTCTTTTTTTATTTTTAGTGGCAACACATCTGCATATTTCCAAACCGTAGATTTGATAAGATACAGTAAAAATTGGTTGAACAAATTCAATATTCTAATCTTAATTATATTTTTCAAACAGGCAAAGCTCAGGAGGTAGAGGCTGAATTAATGCAATCACACCAAATAGAGGCAACCCAGCTGCATAAAAGAATTGTTGAAAAAGACGATGATTTGAAAAGAACAGTTACCAAATATGAGGAGATCTTGGAGGTATACAAGTTAAAGGCTTTAAAATGACTGTTTTTGCAGTGAGTTGTTCCATGTTCAAAGTGCCATTTGTCTTCCAATTTCAATGTAATCACGTTTTTTTTAACAGCCCCACAAACTTGTATTCCATTGTGGATCCTTGTTCAAACTTCTGCTTGATCCAATTTGAATCTCTTAGCTTTTGGAAGTTAATAACTGTTCAATGAGATAATAACTGTTCAATTTTAAGTACCTATCAACTGAAGTAGGTTGGGCCACTCCTGTTCTTGAATTATAAAAGCCATTTTTTCTAAGCACATAAAGGCACTAACAAGTATATGCTCAAGTGTGAGTTTTAAAGTGGGTTGCCTTCATATGATTCTATACAATTATCTTTGTGCATCAGTAATTTGTAGATCTCACCTATAGAAATCTTTTACCTGTATGCTGCTGACACCAGCAGTAAATAAAATGGGCTTTGGGTCAGCCCATTGCTTACCAGTGGTTCTGCCAATCTTATATGCTAACTTCGTATTGGATGACTTTCCTGCCTCTTTTCATGTTTGTCCCTACATTTTATCACAACTTCTTTACCACTCTTTTTTTTGGATGACTGGTATCCTTCCACCTCTGCAATCAGGGAACTACATTTTTCCACCTCTGCAATCAGGGAGCTACATTTTTCTATCTGATAGAGACTTCTAGTTGCAGATTCCTTACGTTAGAATTTTCCCAATGCGTCAGTTTGGATCCCTAGATTTTTTTTCGAGCAGTACGCTTGGGCACCGTTAGGTGGGGTCGGTCGACTTCACATCCGTCGTTGGTGTTGTGGTCGCCGTGATGACGTGGCTGTACTTAGGCGCCACCCAGGCGTGCTGACATCAGTTCTTTTCTTTCCACTCTACGGGCAGATCCTGAAAAGAGATACCTGGGTCACTTTTTGACCGAATTTGACCTTTTTGTTGTTGTTATTTTGGACTTCTTTGGTGCATCGAGGGATGTCTCGAAAGACCGGCTTCAAACCTTGCGACATCTGCCACCGCATGATGTCGGGTGATGGACCCGCACCTTGTGTGGTTGTGGTTTCTGGAGCGTGACCGCAACCCAAAGTCGTGCTCCGAGTGCAGTGCCATGAACCCAAAGTCTTTGAGGGAGCGGTTCCTAAAGCTCATGGTGGCCCGGCTCGCGACTATGCGTCGATCTCCGTCTTGCTTGAGACGAAGGTCTTGAGACCGCTCGCGGAGTCATCACCACTCCTCATTGCCCAATTCCAGATCGTCAGGACATTCAGATCACAAGAAGAAGAAGAAGTTGATGTTCTTCAACTACACCCCATTGCTCAGCCGATGCGGTGCTCAAAGAGTGTTGATGCTCCACGCCTCCCTGAGTTTCCGGGAGCCAGAGCCACCCCTGCCCAGCTAAAGGAATTTTATGAGGCCATGGACCTCATCTTTGGGCAGACAAAACCTCCTGTGGCGCCTTTGAGGCCTGGAACTTGGGTGGAGGCCCTTTGGGTTACGGCCGGCGGCTCCAGTCCTGGCTTCCAAGGGCCTCCGGATCCATTCCTTGATCTGTGCCGATGCCAGTTGCAGCATTTCGTCCTTCCCCAGCGCTGGCTAAGACATTGACGCTCCTGTCGTCGGTTGGGCCCACAATCTACGTCGACCCAATCCTCAACCCTGACGACCTGAAGCTGGAATGGTGTTGATCAATGTTGCTTCCGACTTCGACTGGGCCTACTCATCCCAGGTTGTATCAGGCCCTTATTATTATGGGTACGAATATGAGGAAGGATTAAAGGGGTGACCCTGGACCCTTTAGAATACCAGCTAGACAGCCCTGACTTGGTCTGGACCCAGGAATTGGACGAGGCTAGTGGTCTGGAAACTTCTGGAGGCAATGTCTTCCTTTCTCCTCCCACCGCGGCTACGGCAGAGGGAGCGTCTTACTCCATGGTGGTCAGTGGGAAGGCTGAGGTCTTTGGCCTTCAGCTTCCCTCTGTGACAGTCTGGACTTAATTCCTGACAGAGGTGCTTCAGCCTGAGGCTTCCACTTCAAAGCGTCTCCTTCCATTTAATGAAGCCTTCGCCGATGTCCTTCTGGGTACTTGGTCCAGACCCAGCACAAAGGCTCCTGTGAATGGAACAATTGCCCGCCGCCACCGGCCTGCCCCAAACGACCCTAAATTCCTATCCCAATATCCCATGCCTGAGAGCCTTGTCATCCATGCCTCTTCATCATCTGGGCTGCTACACCCATTCATTGTGGGATACAGTGGCAAAGGTATTGCAGCAGGTCCTGGAGGAGGCCCGGGCCATAATCTCCCAAGTCGTTGCTGATGGGAGGGAGGTGGCTAAGTTCACAATTCGTTGTGGGCTGGACACGACCGACTCACTGGGCTGATCAGTGGACTTGAGGCGCCATGCCTGGATGAGGACGTCTGTTTTTTGGGGGTGATGTCCAACCGTCTCTCATGGATATGCGCTTCCATGGCACCCGTCTCTTCGTAGACAAAGCGGGCTCAGCGCTCGAAAGTTTCACGGAGTCCTGGGCTACACATTATTCCCTTGGCCTCGTGACTGCCCCTTGCCCAACAGAGTCCGTTTTTTGCCCCTTTCTTGGCCAGGAAAGGGGCTCCCTGTCGTGTCCTTTTCTTGCCAGCCACAGAGCTGCACATGCTACCCAGCCAAAGCATGCCTTGGACACAGAATTCCACATGTCCATGGGGACAGGGGACCAGAGGTCTGCCCAGTCCACTCCTGCCTCCAAGCCTTCCTAGTCTGTCCGACCATCTCAGTCCAGTTGAAGACAGGGTTCGGCATCACCTGCCCAACTGGGAATTTATTATGATGGACAGGTGACTTTTGGAGATTGTCCGAAGGGGCTACTCCTTCCCCTTCGAGACTGCCCCTCTGGCCATGCCTCCAACCTATGGCCGCTTACCGGAGGATCATCAGGCACTTCTCCGCGAGGAAGTCGCAGTTCTCTAGGCTCAGGGAGCCATAGAGAGGATCCCTCTGCCAGAAGTAGGTTATGGTTGTTATTCCTGCTACTTTCTGGTGCCCAAAAAAGGACAAGGGCTTATGTCCTGTCCTAGATCTTCAGGCACTCAATCTCTTCCTCAAGAAGGAGACGTTCAAAATGCACACTCTGGCTCAGTTCCTGTCTGCCTTGGACCCAGGAGACTGGATGGTAGTGACTTGCAGGATGCTTACTTCCAAATGCACTACTTGCAATTTGTGGCAGGTCACAAGCACTTTTATTTTACTGTGCTCCACTTCGGCCTCACCAGTGCTCCTCGGCTGTTCACAATAGTGACGGCGGTGGTTGCAGCTCATCTGCACAGGTTAGGGGTTTCATTTTCCCCTACCTCGACAACTTGGCAGTTAAAGGAGTACATGCCCCAGAAAGTCATCTCCCACCTTCAAACTATGGCGGAACTTCTGCACTCACTGAGGTTCACTATAAACATGCCCAAGTCACACCTGACTCCTTCTCAGACTCTCCCTTTCATGGGAGCTGTTCTGGACACAGTGTAGTTTCAGGCATATCCCCCAAAAAGCGAGTCCAGAATATTCAGGCTATGATTCCAGTGTTTCAGCCTCTATCCTGGATTTCGGTGAGAATGACTGAGGCTGCTGGTCCTTATGGCCTCCTGCAGCCTGCTGGTGGCTCATGCCAGATGGCATATGCAGGCTCTGCAGTCAGACCTGACGTTCCACTAGGTGCAGTGTCAGAGAAATCTCTCTGACATGGTCCAGATCTCGGAGGGAACTGCGAAAGACCTGCAATGGTGGCTTTCGAATCGCGATTGGGTCAACGGCAGATCCCTCTCCCTTCCCCAACCAGATCTTACGTTAGTGACAGATGTGTCTCTCCTGGGATGGGGTGGCTGTATGAAAGTACACTCTTGTTGGCATGCTTACGCCCACTTTGTGCCTGCTATCAGTGTGCTTAAACTGTTTTCACTGGGGTCCTGCTAACCAAGGCCCCAGTGATTGTGTTCTCTACCTCTAATTTTGGTTACCTTGGACCTTTGTGCACTCCACAATTGGCATACTGGTGTCCCCTTATAAATCCCTAGTATATGGTATTTAGGTACCCAGGCATTGGGATACCCGGTGGCCTCCATGGGATGCAGCATGTATTATGCCACCCATGGGAGCCCATACAAAATGTGTCTGCAGGCCTGCCATTGCATGCACCTTTCAGCACAGGTCACTGTAAATCACCCCTGTGGTAGGGCCTTCCAGCCCAAATGGCACAGTGTATGTGCCTGTGTGTGAGGGCACCCCTGGATGAGCAGAGGTGTCCCTATGAACTCCAGTTCCAATGCACTGGACTACATAAGTGCGGTAAAGCCATTTTACCTGTGTACTGTGGTCCAGCTACATAATGGTAACTCCGAACCTGGACATGTTTGGTTTAAAACACGTTGGAATCATACCCCAATACTAATGTCAGTATTGGTGGCTTGATTCCATGCACTATAGGGGCTCCTTAGAGGACCCCCTCAGTGTTGCTCCTACCAGCCTTCCTGGCTTTGTGGGCAGACACGCTGCTGCAGCCCCTCAGCCAGGTTTCTGCCCTCCTGCTGCTTGACCAGCTCAGGCAGGGAAAGGCAGAACAAAGGATTTCCTGTGGGCGAGGGAGGCGACACCCTCATCTTTGGAAATAGGTGTTACAAGGCTGGGGAGGAGTAGCCTCCCCAGGTCATCGGTATGCTTTGAAGGACACATTTGGTGCACTCCTTCCATAAACCGGTTTGCACAAGTCCAGGGACCCATGGTCCCTGCTCTGGCACGAAGTTGGACAATGGAAAGGGGAGTGACCACTCACCTGTCCATCACCACCCCAGTGTTAGTGCACAGAACTCCTCCAGGTGTCCATTTGATTCTGCCATCTTGAATCGAAGGTGGGCAGATGCACGTGGAGCATCTGAGTGGCCAGGTCAGGCAGGTGAAGTCACAGCCCCCTTCTTATAGGTGGCCACCCTGCTAGGTGACCAATCCCCCTTCCTGGGTTATTTAGGGTCTCCCTCTTGGGTGGGTCCTCAGATGTGACGTGCAAGATTCAAGCAGGACTCCTCTGCATCCTTTACTTCATCTTCTAGCCACAGGTACTGCAACTGGACCCTCCAGGACACAACTATCTGCAACTCCAGCGATGACTCCGCTTTGCAACATTGTTTCTTCGGCTCTGTCCAGCAACTGCAACATTTCCCTGGCTGTGCATCCTCTGCGGGCGACGAGTCTTCAGCCTGCACAAGGAGTAAGAAGGAATCTCTTTCGGAGAGAAGGAGTCACTCCCTTGCATCCGCAGACACCAACTGCAACAACGACCGGCTGCGTGGATCCTCTCTCCTCTGGAACTGCGTACTGCATCACAGATGGTGGTTTGGAGTGGTCCCCTTGGTCCTCTCCACCAGCTGTCCAACTTGGGAGAAAGTAAGGCCTTGCCTCTCCTTGCAGGACAGTACCCCTGTGTACCATGGCTCTTGCAGCTACCAAGGCTTATTTGTTCCTCCTCCAAGGGCTCTTCAGGCTCCATGTAGCCCTGGCCTCCAGCACTCTTTCCTGGAAAGCACAGTCTCCTGCCTTCTACTCCAGTGACGTGAGACTCCACTTTAGGTGTGCTGAGTGGGCCTCATTGCGATTCCTATGCCTGCTGCCTGTGGGTCGCTACCTCCTCTTCTTGTGACTCTCCCTGCTGCTGAGGGTCACCTCGGGCTCCCTTCTTGTGTTGAGTCCCCTGGGGCTTGCTGGTCCTCCTCAGCCTTGCAAAACAGTCTTCTCCAACTCTTGCATTTGCCAAGGCTTGTTGGTGGTTGTCCAACACCACTGACTGACTGCATCACGACTGCCAATGTGGGACATCACTTGCATCACTTCTGGAACTCCTCTTCTGCTCCTGTGATCCACTGCTGACTTTCTTCATCCACCGTCGACCTGGTCCTGCATCCACAAAAGGGTGAGTAGTGGCCCCTGCCTCAGCCGGACACTGCAACTCGAACTGGACTTGGTTCCCTTCCTTTGCAGGCCCTCTTCTGTCAGTACCCACTTTTGGTTTATTCCAGTCTTGTATGGGTCTTGCACAGTCCTTTTGCAAAGTTCTCCTATGGATTTGGGGGAAAACCAGGTACCTACCACTTCTCTACTGGTCGCTGCGGGCACCCTGGTACTTACCTTTTGGGGTTCCTAGTTCCTCCAACTCGCCTCTACTGATTCCACTTCCTTGGGTGGAGGACTGCCTTCTGCACATCACTTACTTAGTATATGGTTTGGTCTCCCCCAGGGCCTTCACTGTTTGCTATTGTTTTTACTATTTGCTACTGCTTTCTATGCTAATCACTCACTTCTAATGTGTACATAATAGTGTGTGAGTATTGCCTATTCAATATTTTAGTATTTGTGTTACTGTAATAAAGTACCTTTATTTTTGTAACACTGTGTGGTTCCTTTGTGTGTAAGTGCTGTGTGACACTAGTGGTATTGCATAAGCTTTGCATGTCTCCTAGATAAGTCTGCTCATCCACAGCTACCTCTGGAGAGCCCTGGCTTCCTAGATACTGTTTACGTCTCACTAATAGGGGATACCTGTTCTCCCTGACTCTTGGTCAAACTACATGGTGTGAACACACCATTGACACAGGTGACAGTTTGCCTGTTAAAAGTAAAATTTACAGGCAGCCTGATCATGTCAGGGAGTGCATCAAATCTAAGCTGCACAATATGTTAGACCTGGGAGTTATTGAGCCCTCTGACAGCCTCTGGGCTAGTGCTGTAATTCTTGTTTCAAACCACAATCCAAAATGGTAAAAAGGCGATGAGGTTTTGTATGGACTACATGGATCTCAATACTGTGACTAAAACAGATGATCATCCTATCTCAAGGGTAGATGAGCTCATCGATACACTAGCTTCTGCCAAGTATCTGACCACTTTTGACCTGACTGCTGGCTATTGGCAGATCAAGGTGTCAGAAGATGCTAAACCAAAAACTGCGTTCTCCACTCCTAGTGAGCACTATCTCTTCACAGTGATGCCCTTTGGATTAAAGAATGCACCTGCCACATTCCAGAGATTGGTGAACAAGGTTATCCAAGGCCTGGAAAGCTTCTGTGCAGCTTATCTTGATGATATATCTGTCTTTAGCTCCACCTGGGAGGACCACCTGGTCCACCTTGGTAATATATTGGAGACCTTGCAGAAAGCAGGCCTCATTATCAAGGCCTCAAAGTGCCAGATAGGGCAGGGGAGAGTGGTTTATCTGGGCCTCCTAGTAGTAGTATCCAACCACTATAGGGTAAAATCCAGACTATTCTGGATTGGACTTGCCCCTACCACACAAACCCAAGTAAGAGCCTTCCTAGGCCTGACAGGGTACTACAGGATGTTCATTAAGAACTATGGCTCCATTGTAGCGACTCAAAATGACCTCACCTCTGAAAGGATGCAAAAGAATGTTTTGTGGAAAGCTGGCTGCCAAAAAGCTTTTGATGACTGTAAACAAGAAGCTATATCAAGAAGCCCTGTCTACTCCAAGCAGTTTATTGTGCAGACAGATGCTTCAGAGGTAGGGATAGGTGCAGAATTATCTCACATGAATGAAGAGGTCTAGGAGGAAGCTGTAGCTTTCATTAGCAGGTGGTTATAACCCCCTTGGAAATGCATTGATCAGTAATAGATAAGGAGGCCTTTGGTGTGGTCTGGGCTAAGCTGAGGGCATGCATATTTGGCACTCACTTCCTTGTTCAAACAGACCACAAGCCCCTCCTATAGTTAAAACAAATGAAGGGTGAAAATCCCATCATCCCATCCCTACAGGGAATGGACTATGAGGTGGAACACAGACCTAGGAGTAACCACTCAAATGCAGATGAACTCTCCAGATATTTCCACTTAGACAAATGTAGACTCAACGGTGCAAGGTTAGTCTTATTGTCCTTCGTTTGGGGGGGGGGGGGAGTTATGTAGGAAAGTACCCTCTTTTGACATGGTTACCCCCACTTTTTGCATGCTGTCAGTGTGTTTTGACTGTTTTTGCTGGGATCCTGCTAACTTGGACCCCAGTGACTATGCACTCTCCCTCTAAATTGGGTTACTTAGGACTTAGCACACCCCACAATTGCTATACTGGTGCCCCCACATAAGTCCCTAGTATTTAGGTACTTAGGTACCCAGGGCATTGGGGCCCAGGGGTTCCCCATGGGCTGCAGCTTGTATTGTGCCACCCTTGGGAGCCCATGCAAAATGTGTCTGCAGGCCTGCCATTGCAGCCTGTGTGAAAAGGTGCATGCACCCTTTCACTACAGGTCACTGCACCAGGTCACTGTAAGTCACCCCTATGGCAGCCCTCCCTAGCCCTGAGGGCAGGGTGTAAGTACCTGTGTGTGTGAGGGCACCCCTGCATGAGCAGAGGTGCCCTTATGAACTCCAGCTTCATCACAGCCGGACTTCGTAAGTGCGGGAAGCCATTTTACCCATGCACTGGACAAAGGCCACTACCTCTGTCCAGCTACTTAATGGTAACTCCGAACCTGGGCATGTTTGGTATCAAACATTTCGGAATCATACCCCACTACTGTTGCCAGTATTGGTTGTATGATTCCATGCACTCTGGACCCCCAGCATTGCTCCTGCTAGTCATCTGGGATTTTCCAGGCAGACTGTGCTTCTGCCACCCCTCAGACATGTTTATGCCCTCCTGCTACTTCACCAGCTCAGGCAGGGGAAGGCAGAACAAAGGGTCTCGTGTGGGAGAGGGAAGTCATACTCTCTCTCTTGGAAATAGGTGTTACGTGGCTTGGCAGTGATAGCCTCCACAAGCCACTGGTATGCTTTGAAGGGCACATTTGGTGCCCTCCTTACATAAACCAGTTTGCAGCAGTCCAGGGACCCCCTGTCCCTGCTCTGGCGCGAAACTGGACAAAGGAATGGGGAGTGACCACCCCCCTGTCCATTACCACCCCAGGGATAGTGCCCAGAGCTCCTCCAGGTTTCCACTTGATTCTGCCATCTTGAATCCAAGGCAGGCAGAGGCCCCTGGGAGCATCTGAGTGGCCAGGTCAGGCAGGTGACGTCATAGTCCCTTGCTAGTAGGTGGTCACCTTGCTAGGTGACCAGTCCCCCTTACTGGACTATTTAGAGTCTCCTTCTCGGAAGGGTACTCAGATTCGACGTGCAACATTCCTGCAGGATTCTTCTGCATTGTTTACTTCATCACAGGGCCACCGGGACTGCAACTGGACCCTCCAGGACCCAACAATCTGCAGCTCCAGTGATGACTCTGCTCTGCAACATTGTTTCTCTGGCTCATTCCAGCAACTGCAACATTTCCCTGGCTGTGCATCCTCTGAGGGTGATGAGTCTTCAGCTTGCACAAGAAGAAAGAAGCAATCTCCCTTGAGTGTAGGTGTCACTCCCCTGCATCCTCAGGCACCACCTGCAGTGACGACTGGCTGTGTGGATCCTCTCTCATCTGGAACTACTTGGATCCTCCATCACAGGTGGTAGTCTGGAGTGGTCCCCTTGGTCCTCTCTACCAGCTGTCAAACTTGAGAGACAGTAAGCCCTTGCCACTCCTTGCAGCTACCAAGGCTTGTTTGTTCCTCCTCCAACAGGCCTTCAGGCTCCATGTAGCCCTGGCCTCCAGCACTCTTCCCTGCAAAGCGCAGTCTCCTGCTTGCTGCTCTAGCGACGTGGGACTCCACTTCAGGTGTACTGTGTGGGCCTCACTGCGAGTCCTGTGCCTGCTGCCTGTGGGTCCCCTGTAGGGGCAAATTCCTCTTCTTGTGACTCTCCTTGCTGCTGATGGTCACCTGGGTCTCCCCTCCTTGTGTCGAGTCCCCTGGGCTTTGCTGGTCCACTTCAGCCTTGCAAAACCTTCTTCTCCAACTCTTGCTTTTGCCAAGGCGTGTTGGTGGTTTTTCAGCACCACTGGCTGACTGCATAATGACCGCCGAAGTGGGACATCACTTGCAGTGCTTCTGGAACTCCTCTTCTGCTTGTGTGCTGCACTGCTGACTTTCTTCATCCACCGTCAACATGGTCCTGCATCCACAGGAGGGTGAGTAGTGGCTCCTGCCACAGCCGGATACTCAAACTCAAACTGGACTTGGTGCCCTTCCTTTACACTCCTCTTCCTTTACAGGTCCTCTTCTGTCAGAATCCAGCTTTGGTTTCTTCCAGTCTTGTCTGGGTCATGCACAGTCCTTCTTCTGTGGGTTTGGGGAAAAACCAGGTACTCGCCACTTCTCTCCTAGTCGCTGGAGGGCACCTGGTACTTACCTTTTGGGGTTCCTAGTTCCTCCAGCTCCCCTCTACTGATTCCAGTTTCTTGGGTGGGGGACTGCCTTTCGCACGTCACTTACTTAGTATGTGGTTTTGTCTTCTCCAGGGCCTTCACTATTTTCTCTTTTTTTTTTTTTAGTATTTGCTATTGCTTTCTATGCTAATCACTCACTTCTAATGTGTATAACAGTGTGTGAGTAATGTCTATTCAGTATTTTAGTATTTGTGTTACTATAATAAAGTACCTTTATTTTTGTAACACTGTGTAGTTGTTTCATGTGGGCTGTGTGACTGTAGTGGTATTGCATAAGCTTTGCATGTCTCCTAGATAAGTCTTAGCTGCTCATCCACAGCTACCTCTAGAAAGCTCTGGCTTTCTAGACACCATCTTCACTACCACTAATAGGGGATACCTGATAACACCATAGGTGCTCACCACACACCAGGCCAGCTTCCTACATGTTCCTCTCCAGGAGTGCTGATTGGGCCTCCTAGCAAATTACTATGCCTGCTGCCAGTGGGTTGCCTGTGGGGGCTGCGACTCCTTCTGCTCACTATTGCGACTGCTGAGGGTCAGCCCGGATTCCCCTCCAAGGGTCGAGTCCCCTGGACCTTGCTGGTCCTCTTTAGCCTTGCGACTCTTCTTTTGCCCCCATCTTGCTTTTGCGAAGGCTTGTTGGTTGTTTTTATAACCACTGACCATCTGCGACCTGGTGACCAACGTGGGACGTCATCTGCACTGCTCCAAGGTCCTCTCTGCAGCTCCTGGGCTTCACAGCTGATCTTTTCCTTCCTCTATATACCTGGATCTTCATCCACAGAAGGGTGGGTAGTGGCTCCTGCCCCGTCTGAACACTCCATCGTGGATTGGACTCTGTCCCCTTCTTTTGCAAGTCCTCTTCTTCCAGAATCCACCTTTTGGCTTTCTCTGATCTGGTCCTGTTCTTGCACAGCTCCTTTTCTAAGTCCTCTTGTTAGTCCTTGGTAAGACCAGGTACTTATCTCTGCTGTCCTTGGTCGCTGGGGGTCACTTAGGTACTCTCCTGTTGGGGTCCTGAGTTCTTCCAGCTCCCCTCTAACTACCCCATACCCTTGGGTGGGGGACTTCACTTCACATTCCACTATTCTAGTATATGGTTTGGCCCTCCCTTGGGCCCTTACTATTTTCTACAATTCTTGCCAATGCTTGTTGTTTCCAATGCCAATTCCTAATTATTATTATTATTTTTATTGTGTGTTAGTGTATATATATATATATATATGTTCGATGGCATGTGTAGCTGCAGATACACATGCTGTGCACATCCCGCCATCTTGTGTTGGGCTCAGAGTGTTACAAGTTGTTTTTCTTCGAAGAAGTCTTTTTTCGGGTCACGAGACCGAGGGACTCCTCCCATTTCGACTCCATTGCGCATTGGCGTCGACTCCATCTTAGATTGTTTTTTTTCCGCCATCGGGTTCGGACGTGTTTCTTTTCGCTCCGTGTTTCGGGTCGGAAAGTTAGTTAGAATCTCGGAAAAATCATCGGTATTGTTTGCGTTCGGTATCGGGTTAGTTACAACAGATCGACACCGAATTAAGAAGAGCTCCGGTGGCCCTTCGGGGTTTTTTTCCATCCCCGTCGGGGCCTGGTCGGCCCGGCCACGTGTCTCTTCAAGGCTGATGGAACGGACCCCATTCCGCTTCTGTCCAAAATGCCATAACAAGTATCCATATACAGATCAACATCTGGTCTGTAACTTGTGTTTGTCACCAGAACACAAGGAGGATACTTGTGAGGCCTGTCGAGCGTTTCGGTCCAGGAAGACACTCAGGGACCGAAGAGCAAGAAGACTGCAAATGGCGTCGGCGCCGACAGGACAAGAGCGTTTCGAGGAGGAGGAAGAAACATTCTCCACCCAGGAGTCGGACTCTGAGGAGATCGATCCCGAGGAAACGCCCAAAACCGTGAGTAAGACGTCGAAACCAAGAACTCACGAGAAAAGCGCTAAATCCCAGGGGACGCCACCGCCAACAGGCCATGGCTTAACCCGAAAAATAGGTGACCGTTCATCGGCACCGAAAAAGGGCGAGCTGGTGTCGAAGTCATCCGACTCCGGTCGAGATACCGGCACACAGCAATCTCGGGCCCGAGATAGTGGCTCAGAGAAGATTCGGCACCGAGACAGCGGCACCGAAACGGGTAGGCACCGAGAGAGCACGACGACCAAAGTAAAAAAGGTTTCGTCAGAGCCGAAAAAAGCAGCCGAAAAGGTTTCGGTACTGAAACATCCGGCCTCGGAACCAAAAATAAGTTCCTATTCAGAGGAACAAGGACTGTCCACACAAATGAAGACACATAGATTTGGACAGGAATTACAGGCAATAGAG
This sequence comes from Pleurodeles waltl, assembly GCF_031143425.1. Lineage (NCBI taxonomy): Eukaryota > Metazoa > Chordata > Amphibia > Caudata > Salamandridae > Pleurodeles > Pleurodeles waltl. The sequence continues at coordinate 569,850,490 of NC_090438.1, forward strand.
CCAGATCACACACAAAGACGGCTCTTTATTCAAAAAGATACAGGGAAGATCAGCCCTCTTCCTCCAGTCAAAATGAAACGCAAGCTTGCCTTCCAAGACAAGGACAAACAGCCACACGCAAAGGTGGCTAAACAAGTAACACCGCCACCATCCCCACATCACTCTCCGCAACCATCACCGGTAGCCACTCCACCAATGATGCAATCCCCAACTCATACAGGAATGAGTCAAGATGACCCTGACGCATGGGACCTTTATGACGCACCAGTGTCAGATAATAGTCCAGAATGCTATCCAGCTAAACCATCGCCACCAGAGGATAGTACAGGCTACGCACAGGTGGTGTCAAGAGCAGCGGCATTTCATAATGTCAGCCTTCATTCAGAGCCCATTGAAGACGACTTTCTTTTTAATACACTGTCGTCCACACACAGCCAATATCAGAGTCTTCCTATGCTACCCGGAATTCTAAAACACTCCAAACAAGTGTTTGAGGAGCCTGTTAAAGGGAGAGCCATTACTCCAAGAGTAGATAAAAAATATAAACCGCCACCAACAGACCCAGTGTACATTACACAACAGCTAACACCAGACTCTGTTGTAGTGGGAGCAGCACGCAAAAGAGCCAACTCTCATACTTCAGGAGATGCACCACCTCCAGATAAAGAAAGTCAAAAATTTGATGCTGGAGGCAAAAGGGTGGCGGCACAGGCAGTAAACCAGTGGCGTATTGCTAATTCGCAAGCTTTGCTAGCCAGATATGATAGGGCCCATTGGGATGAGATGCAACACCTTATTGAACATTTACCCGAGGAGTTCCAAAAAAGAGCGCAGCAAGTAGTAGAAGAAGGACAGGGTATCTCCAATAATCAGATACGGTCAGCAATGGATGCTGCAGACACAGCTGCTAGAACTGTCAACACAACAGTAACAATAAGGAGACATGCATGGCTGCGTACATCAGGATTTAAACCAGAGATACAGCAAGCTGTGCTGAATATGCCATTCAACGGACAGCAGTTGTTTGGGCCGGAGGTGGACACTGCGATCGAAAAACTTAAAAAAGACACTGACACGGCCAAAGCCATGGGCGCACTCTACTCCCCACAGAGCAGAGGCACATTTCGAAAGACACAATTTTGAGGGGGGTTTTGAGGGCAAACCACAGAAGCCACAACCTCACAAACAAAGCCCACTTACCAGAGCCAGTATCAGCGGGGAGGTTTTCGGGGACAATATAGAGGGGGACAATTTCAAAGGAATAGAGGAAAATTCCAAAGTCCCAAAACTCCTCCAAACAAGCAGTGACTTCAAGGTCACAAATCCCCAACACATAATACCTGTGGGGGGGAGACTAACCAAGTTTTACAAACATTGGGAGGAAATAACAACAGACACTTGGGTCTTAGCAATTATCCAGCATGGTTATTGCATAGAATTTCTCAAATTCCCTCCAAACATCCCACCGAAAACACACAATATGTCAAAACAACATATAGATCTTCTAGGACTAGAAGTTCAGGCATTGCTACAAAAAGAAGCAATAGAGTTAGTACCAAAACAACAAATAAACACAGGAGTTTACTCCCTGTACTTTCTGATACCCAAAAAAGACAAGAGTCTGAGACCTATACTAGATCTCAGAACATTAAATACCTACATCAAATCCGATCACTTTCACATGGTTACATTACAAGACGTAATCCCACTGCTCAAACAACAAGACTACATGACAACACTAGACCTAAAGGATGCATATTTCCATATACCAATACATCCTTCACACAGAAAGTACCTAAGGTTTGTATTCCAAGGGATACATTACCAATTCAAAGTGTTGCCATTCGGAATAACAACTGCACCAAGAGTTTTTACAAAATGCCTAGCAGTAGTAGCTGCACATATCAGAAGGCAGCAAATACATGTGTTCCCGTACCTAGATGATTGGTTAATCAAAACTAACACGCTAAGACGGTGTCCACAACACACAAAATATGTCATAGAAATCCTCCACAAACTAGGTTTCTCAATCAACTACACAAAGTCACACCTTCTGCCGTGTCAAACACAGCAATACTTAGGAGCAACAATCAACACAGCAAAAGGGATTGCCACTCCAAGTCCACAAAGAGTTCACACATTTCACAATGTGATACAATGTGATATATCCAAATCAAAAGATACAAGTCAAACTGGTGATGAAACTACTAGGCATTATGTCTTCATGCATAGCCATTGTCCCAAACACAAGGTTGCACATGCGGCCCTTACAACAGTGCCTAGCATCACAATGGTCACAAGCACAGGGTCAGCTTCTAGATCTGGTGTTGATAGACCGCCAAACATACATCTCGCTTCAATGGTGGAACAGTATAAATTTAAACCAAGGGCGGCCTTTCCAAGACCCAGTGCCACAATACGTAATAACAACAGATGCTTCCATGATAGGGTGGGGAGCACACCTCAATCAACACAGCATCCAAGGACAATGGGACATACAGCAAACACAGTTTCACATAAATCACGTAGAACTGTTAGCGGTATTTCTAGTGCTCAAAGCATTTCAACCCATAATAAGCCATAAACACATTCTTGTCAAAACAGACAACATGACAACAATGTATTACCTAAACAAACAGGGAGGCACACACTCAACACAGTTGGACCTCCTAACACAGAAAATATGGCATTGGGCGATTCACAACAACATTCGCCTAATAGCACAATTTATTCCAGGAATTCAGAACCAGTTAGCAGACAATCTCTCTCGGGATCACCAACAAATCCACGAATGGGATATTCACCCCCAAATACTAAACACTTACTTTCAAATGTAGGGAACACCACAAATAGATCTATTTGCAACAAAGGAAAACTCAAAATGCCAAAACTTCGCATCCAGGTACCCACAAGATCAGTCTCAGGGCAATGCGTTATGGATGAGCTGGTCAGGGATATTTGCTTACGCTTTTCCCCCTCTCCCACTCCTTCCATATCTAGTAAACAAATTTAGTCAAAACAAACTCAAACTCATACTAATAGCACCGACATGGGCAAGACAACCTTGGTACAGAACACTACTAGACCTCTCAGTAGTACCTCATGTCAAACTACCAAACAGACCAGATCTGTTAACACAACACAAACAACAGATCAGACACCCAAATCCAGCATCGCTGAATCTAGCAATTTGGCTCCTGAAATCCTAGAATTCGGACACTTAGACCTCACACAAGAATGTATGGAGGTCATAAGACAAGCTAGGAAATCTACCACTAGACACTGCTATGCAAATAAGTGGAAAAGATTTGTTTATTACTGCCATAATAATCAAATTCAACCCTTACACGCATCTGCCAAAGATATAGTAGGATACTTACTACAATTGCAAAAGTCAAAGCTAGCTTTCTCTTCAATAAAAATACATCTGACCGCAATTTCAGCCTACCTGCAAATTACGCACTCAACTTGATTATTTAGGATACCAGTCATAAAAGCATTTATGGAAGGCCTAAAGAGAATTATACCACCACGAACACCACCAGTTCCTTCATGGAACCTCAACATTGTCTTAACACGACTCATGGGTCCACCTTTTGAGCCCATGCACTCTTGTGAAATGCAATACTTAACATGGAAAGTTGCATTTTTGATTGCCATCACATCTGTAAGAAGAGTGAGTGAAATTCAAGCATTTACCATACAAGAACCATTTATTCAAATACACAAGCATAAAGTAGTTCTACGGACAAATCCAACATTTTTACCAAAAGTGATCTCACCGTTCCACTTGAATCAAACGGTAGAATTACCAGTGTTCTTCCCACAGCCAGATTCTGTAGCTGAAAGAGCACTGCATACATTAGACATCAAAAGAGCACTAATGTACTACATTGACAGAACAAAACTAATTCGAAAAACAAAACAACTATTTATTGCTTTCCAAAAACCTCATACAGGGAATCCAATTTCTAAACAAGGCATTGCTAGATGGATAGTTAAGTGTATTCAAACCTGCTATCTTAAAGCAAAGAGAGAGCTGCCTATTACACCAAAGGCACACTCAACCAGAAAAAAGGTGCTACCATGGCCTTTCTAGGAAATATTCCAATGAACGAAATATGTAAGGCAGCAACGTGGTCTACGCCTCATACATTTACCAAACACTACTGTGTAGATGTGTTAACAGCACAACAAGCCACAGTAGGTCAAGCTGTACTACGAACATTATTTCAAACAACTTCAACTCCTACAGGCTAAACCACCGCTTTTGGGGCGATAACTGCTTACTAGTCTATGCACAGCATGTGTATCTGCAGCTACACATGCCATCGAACGGAAAATGTCACTTACCCAGTGTACATCTGTTCGTGGCATTAGTTGCTGCAGATTCACATGCGCCCACCCGCCTCCTCGGGAGCCTGTAGCCGTTTAGAAGTTGATCTTGAACATTTGTAAATTTGTAAATATATTACTTTAAACTTCATTATGTACATACGTATTCACTCCATTGCATGGGCACTATTACTAGCATACACAACTCCTACCTCACCCTCTGCGGGGAAAACAATCTAAGATGGAGTCGACGCCCATGCGCAATGGAGTCGAAATGGGAGGAGTCCCTCGGTCTCGTGACTCGAAAAAAGACTTCTTCGAAGAAAAACAACTTGTGACACTCCGAGCCCAACACCAGATGGCGGGATGTGCACAGCATGTGAATCTGCAGCGACTAATGCCACGAACAGATGTACACTGGGTAAGTGACATTTTCCATATATATGTTCGATGGCATGTGTAGCTGTGGATACACAATGCTATGCATATCGATTCCGACATCTAGTGTTGGGCTCGAAGTGTTACAAGTTGTTTTTCTTCGAAGAAGTCTTTTAGAGTCACGGGATCGAGTGACTCCTCCTCTTCGGTTCCAATGCGCATGGTCATCTACTCCATTGTTAGATTGTTTACTTTCCGCCGTCGGGTTTGGACGTGTTTTCTCTCGATCCGAGATTTTGATTCGGAAAACTTTAAAATAAACCTTCCTTTTCGTTTGTAGTGTATCGATCGCGTTATTCATCTTCCATCGAAATAGCAGTACCGTCGGAAAATAACTTCGTTCACTCTTCGGGGCGCACGCGCCCAACTCAGGCCTATTCAGGCCGACCGCGTGGAGACCACCCTCATGGCTCGGACTCCATTCCGATTCTTCCTTCGGTGCCACGCTAAGTACCCATACACAGACCAACATCTGGTTTGCAACCTCTGCCTTTCTCCAGACCATCGGGAGGAAAACTGCGAGGCCTGTCAATCCTTCCGATTGAAAAAGACTCTGAAGGACCGAAGAGCAAGAAGGCTGGAAATGGCATAGAAGAGCGGAGAACATTTTGACTTTCCAGAAGAGAAACAAATGCAGACATCAGTCTCTATCCGAGACACAGAGTCGGAGCAGGAATCCGATTGGTTGGGGAGCTCACCTAAACAATTATAATATTCAAGGACAATGGGATGTCAAACAGAAACAGCTACACATAAACCACTTAGAGTTATTAGCTGTGTTTCTAGCCCTCAAGGCCTTTCAACCTCTTCTCACACAGAAGAATGTTCTTATAAAGACAGACAACATGACAACCATATGCTACCTCAACAAACCGGGAGGGACACATTCATCCCAACTGTCCATTCTAGCCCAAAAAATTTGGAAATGGGCAATTCACAATCAAATTCATCTATTAGCGCAGTACATTCCAGGGATAGACAATCAGTTGGTAGATATTCTCAGCAGAAATCACCTACAAACACACAAATGGGAGATTCATCCTCAAGTACTTAAAAAGTACTTTCAAAAGTGGGGAACACCAAACATAGATCTATTCGCAACAAGCGGAAACACAAAATGCCAAAACTTCACATCGAGACACCCACATCCCCTATCCAAGGGCAATGCTCTATGGATCAATTGGTCAGGGATATTTGCTTATGCTTTTCCCCCTCTCTCACTCCTTCCATTTCTGGTCAACAAGTTGCATCAAACTTCACTCAGCATGATACTCATAGCACCAACATGGGCACGTCAGCCATGGTACACAACACTACTAGATCTATCTGTAGTACTGCACTCCAAACTCCCATGCAGACCGGATCTGTTAACACAAAACAAAGGTCAAATCAGACATTCAAACCCCAATGCTCTCAATCTAACAATTTTGGCTCCTGAAGTCATAGAATTTGGAAATTTACAGCACCCATCAGAATGTATGGAAGTTATTAAACAAGCAAGAAAACCCACTACTAGACAGTGTTACACAAACAAATAGAAAAGATTTGTCTATTACCGTATAATCTAAAAATATAGATTCTCTTACAGCGTCAATACAAGATATTGTATGCTATTTTCTTCATTTGCAAAAATCAAATGTAGCATTTTCCTCAGTAAAAATACACCTAACTGCAATATCGGCATATTTACAAACTATTCAACATAGCTCTTTATTTAGAGTTCCTGTCATTAAAGCTTTCATGGAAGCCTTAAAACGCATCATTCCACCAAGAACACCACCAGTTCCAGCTTGAAATCTAAATATAGTGCTTACAGGACTTATGGGACCACCTTTTGAACCCATGCACTCTTGCCAAATTCAATTTCTAACATGGAAAGTTGCCTTCCTAGTGGCAATTACTTCTTTAAGAAGAGTAAGTGAAATACAAGCTTTTACTCTTGAGGAACCTTTCTTCCAAGTAAAAAAAACACAAAGTTGTACTAACAACAAATCCAACATTTGTGCCAAAAGTAGTCTCACCATTTCATATCAATCAAACAGTGGAACTGCCAGTCTTCTTCCCACAGCCAGGTTCTGTGGCAGAAAGAGCTCTACATACATTAGACCTCAAAAGAGCTCTAATGTACTACATAGACAAAACTAAACAATTTAGAAAGTCAAAACAACTTTTTGTGGCTTTTCAACAACCACACACAGGCAATCCTATATCAGAACAAGGTTTAGCAAGATGGATTGTAAGGTGCATACAAAACATGCTATTTCAAAGCAAAAAGACAACTTGTAATCATCCCTAAAGCACATTATACGTGAAAGAAATGTGCAACAATGGCTTTTTTAGGAAATATACTAATAGCTGAAATATGTAAAACAGGGACATGGTCAATACCTCATACATTTACTAAACACTACTGTGTGGACGTATTATCCCAACAACAAGTCACAGTAGGACAAGCTGTTCTACAAACATTATTTCAAACAACTTCAACTCCTACAGGCTAGCCACCACTATTTTGGGAGGACAAACTGCTTTGTAGTCTATGCATAGCATGTGTATCTGCAGCTACACATGCCATCGAACGCAAAATAAAATGTCACTTACCTAGTGTACATCTGTTCGTGGCATGTTCTGCTGCAGATTCGCATGCACCCTCCCACCTCCCCGGAAGCCTGTAGTCATTTAAGTTAACACGTTAGTACATATGTATATACATTTACATTTGCATGAACATCTCTTTTTTCACTTATATACTCTATCTCTCCTTCCTTTACCCTCTGCGTGAAAACAATCTAATAATGGAGTCGATGACCATGCGCAAAGGATCCGAAGAGGAGGAGTCACTTGATCCCATGACTCTAAAAAACTTCTTAGAAGAAAAACAACTTGTAACACTCCGAGCCCAACACTAGATGTCGGAATCGATATGCATAGCATGTGAATCTGCAGCAGAACATGCCACGAAAAGATGTACACTGGGTAAGTGACATTTTCGATATATAGTGTGTGTGTACTTACTTCCAATTGGGGGACTGCCTACAAATAATCTAGTTCAGTGTTATTATAACAAAGTACCTTTATTTTTGCAACACTGTGTGGTTCCTTTTCAAGTGTGATAAGCTACAGTGTGACTTCTGTGGTATTGCAAGTGCGTTGCACTCCTCCTAGATAAGTCTTGGCTGCTCATCAACAGCTACCTCTAGAGAACCCTGGCTTCCTAGACACTGTCCTCATTCACTAATAGGGGTTGCCTGACCTAGTATAAGGTGCCAACACCATTCCCCACCTGAACCTATCCAGTCTCCGCCTTCTTGCGTGGAGATAGAGCGGCAGCAGTTGACAGCTTTTGACTTTCCTCCCAAAGTCTATGATGTTATCTTGGCAGCCAGACATCCCTCCACCAAAATGGTATACGCCTGTTGTTGGCATAAATTTGGGGCATGGTGTCCCAAACAAGTCTGTTGACCCCCTTTCTGAGGTTCTCTTGTTCATCCTTTCTTTAGCCCAGCAGGGCTCTACTATGGGCACCCTAAAAGGTTACTTATCAGCCATCTCAACCTTTCTTAGATTGCCAGACCAACCTTCTTTATTCAAGTCTTCCATTGTTGGATGGTTCCTTAAGGGACTGACCCATTTGTTTCCTCAGAACTCATTCATTGTGCTTCAGTGGGACTTGAACTTGGTCTTGACTTACGTTATGGTTGCCCCTTTTGAGCCACTGCACAATTGTCCCTTACTGCTCCTAACAATCAAGACTGCTCTTCTTATTGCCATCACCTCTGCTCGCAGAGTAAGTGAACTTCAAGCTCTGTCTTCCAAACCATCATTTTTGTCTGTCCACTCTGACAAAGTGGTGCTTCGTACAAGGGCCTCCTTCTTTCCTAAAGTTGTTAACACCTTTTCAAGTGGGCCAATCCATTACTTTGCCCAGTTTTTACATCTCCACCCCCACATCCCTCTAATGAAGAGGAGAGACTCCACCGTCTGGATCCAAAAACAGCATTGGCGTTCTACCTGAATCATACAAAAGATTTCCAGGTGGACGATCAACTCTTTGTTGGGTATGTGGGTGTGAAGAAAGGGAAGGAGGTGCAGAAGCATACTATCTCGCGATAGATACTGCTCTGCATCAAAATGTGCTACGCTTTGGCTAAGAAGCAACCCCCCTGAGGGCTTTTGTGCTCATTATATCAGGGCAACTGCCACAACCACAGCGCTAGCATGCTGAGTTCCTGTCCTGGACATCTTCCAGGCAGCAACATGGGCATCCCTGCACATGTTCCCTAAACATTACTTCCTGGACAGTCAGGTCCGCAGACACGGCTACTTTGGTCGTTCAGTTCTGCAGGACTTTTTTGTGTGATCTTGGTTCACAGCCCACCTCCGAGGATGGTATTAATTAGGTATCTATTCTAAGGTAAGGAATCTGCAACGTGAAGTCTCTATCAGATGAACAAATTACTTACCTTCTATTACGATCTATCTGGTAGAGACATATTCTAGTTACAGATTCCTTACTGATCCACCCATCCTCCCCGCTTGCTAACTGATTTCTAGACACTGGAATCCCCCTTTCAGGCCCTTAGCTCAGGCACACCAGTTTCAGTGTTTTTTAAGGCTCCGCGCTACTGGCTTGGAAAGGCGTGAATAGAAACTGACTGCAGCTCACCTGGGTGGCACCAGAGTACTACCACAGTGTCATCACCGCGACCACGATGCCAACGACAGATGCGGAGTCAACCGACGCCACCTACTGGCGCTCAAGGGTACTACTCGAAGAAAAATCTCCGAATCCAGTTTGACGCCTGGTGGAAATTCTAAAGTAAGGAATCTGCAATTAGAATATGTCTCTACTAGATAAATCTTTACTGAAGGTAAATAAGTTTCTCTTCAGTGCTTCATGGGAGTGAATGTGTTACCTTGCTGTATTCCAGCTCAAAACGCCTACCCTTCTGATATGAGTGACTGAGTTTACAACTGCTGTCACACCAATGCAGTTTGGGCTTGGTGCAATGAAATTCCTTTTGGGCAGTGCATGGAGGGTGGAATTCCATAGGTTGTCCTAAGCCAAATGCACTATTCGTCAATATAGTTGGTGAGTCATCTGCTCCACCACTGTGCACAGTCTGTCAGTTTTTGGTGCTATGGGCCTCCAATGACAAGGAAAGCAGGTGGAAGAATAAGGGCCTCACTGGGAGCTTTAAGAAAATGTGGTTATTTAGCTCTGGTCTGGCTCTGCCACGATTTTATTTTATATTCCTCACCTAGGAGTGTAACTGAGGACAGTGACTGTCCAATTTAATGACCTTGACAGATCAAACCACTCATACATGTTATTTTATGAATCAATCAAAATTGTCTCTTTGCAGAGAATGGCATTAGGTTAAAGGGCTAGCTTTTGGCCCTAGTTATCGAAACAGGTATCCTTCTTTGCGATTTCATAAAAGATTTTTAGAGAAAATTTGTAGAAACTGGTTTCAGCTTGGATTCTAGAAGTAATCTTAGCCATGCATGTGAACAGCCACCCCTACAAAGATTTGTCCAGTGGTGATTTGAAGTTTCTTTCAACTTTAAGGGTTAGCCAGACACAGGAGTTTCAGTGAAAAAGCCTTTTACAAAATTTAATAAAAGTAATTTACCATTGCACTTCTTGTGTAATTTTTGCCCAGCACTAAAGGGCTAACATTTGAAGTCTGGTTGCCTGCATGGACACAGCTAAAGAATGATGAGTTCCGCAATGGCAAGAGAATGGGATAGAGGGAAGTATGAGTTTTCAGTCCTGGAGGAGATGGAAGAGAGGGCCTTTTCTAACATTATGCAACCATAACAAGGATCAAAAGATTATGAGGGAGAAAGAAAGGTCCTCAAAATGCGCCACAAAATGGTCAGCTTAACAAGGTCCAAAGGGCGAGAGCTGTTGAATGTTGGCTAATGGTGTGTACCTAAATAAAGGAAAATAAACATCTGAGCCAAGAAACCATTCACGGCTAACCAAAAAATCAGTTTTACCAGTGATTACAATGCAGACCTTTCTGGGGAAGGAGATGCTAGAGCTGCAGAGTAACCTCAGGAGGGAGGCCTCTGCACCAACGTGGGTGATGTGGTCATAGTGGGCCCAATCTTGGGACAGTAAAAACTACCCAAAAGAAGGACTGTCTAAAAGCCACAAAGGCAAACAGTACACAAGGGATTATAAAAATAAATGAACAGTGTGTAGAAAGCCTTTTAACCAGTCAATTGCAGCTAAACTAGAAACCACAGTAGGTCACCTAATATAATTCAACTGTTGGTTATGTTCATGCACAGACAAAAGTGGGTAATCAGGAGCAGCATTCTTTCCACTGCTACTGCTTCTCTTGTAGTTTTACTGCAAGCGGAACTCCCTTTGTCCCCCAAAACTGTGTTTCTCACTCATAGAAGAGGAAACTCTCAGCCTGGAGCAATGATGGATGTCTGTCAAAAACTTTGGAGGATGCTTTCAACAGAGGTACTGAACAAGTATCTCCTAACAGGCCTCTCTCATCAAGACGGTTGAACATACCTAAATAGCCATTGCTGTAATACAGGGCACTGTCCTGGTGAATCTGCACTGTAGACTGTCATAGTTGCAGAGAGGAATTCCAGTAGAGTTTCTTGCCTGTTTACTCAAATTGACTCCTTCGATGAAGAGGCGCTTCAAAAGCAATTTCACCCTTTGATTACTAGATCCTAATGTCAACCAGGCCCTTTTTCTATTTTCCCATTCCTCCCAACACTCTGCTGAATGGGAAAGCCTGTAATTTCCATAGGAAAAGGAACTAAGCTTCTTCAAAATTATACCAGTAGTCCCCTCTAGATAGTAGTATTATGGGATTTATCCCTATCTCTTTATAAGTAGTCAGGTTTCTTGGGAAGGGAGCTAAAGCAGATGGCCCTAAGCTTCAATTGTGTGTCCAAATGAAGGGTGAAAGGAGGTCGGAGACTGAATAATACCATCCCTAATAGCAAGGTAACTTTCTTGTTAGACCAGAAATGGGAAAATAGTTGCAGCCCTGGGGTGACCTAGTGACTGCAGGATGACTTGCTGATACCATTCCATTAATGATACAATTAATCCATTTATTCCACTCACAAGTGGCAGGGAGTTTTTTCTCACCACTTACCTTTTGCTAATAATATATGGTTTATTATATTTTGAACTTTGGTATGCTTATTGTTATGTATAAATAAAAGCAGGGGGTTAGCAGTTAAAAAGGGGCATGTAAGCATTAGCCACATGATACATTTGATAGAGTTTCGGAGGTCTCAAAGGGCCTTCCTTACAGATGACCTCCAGGAGATAACTTTAATACAGCAGCAAAAACTTAATATCGTCTGGCATAGGTACCCATGTTCAATGAGGCAGACCTATAGGCAGACCTATACTTGAGGAACTGAAGCTGATACCACAGCAACCCAGGTTTGTGTGGTCCAAAGATTAAGGATTAGTCAAGTAGCCCTGTTGAACAGGGCCCACAGTCTAAAGTATCAGTGCCTTGGAAGTGTCATAACCAGCATAGGTTCATATCACTGTCGATGTGTGTGTTGACACCACCCTGGACCAAATCCCAGACACCCTGAGCCTAGTGTATGGTTAATGGGTGTCCTTGTAATATTTGCTGATTTACGATGTAGAGATACTCTACTGGTAAAAGTCGATGCAGCCAGTCATCTCAATATTATGCCCCCTTTACCAATAAATTAACGAAAAAGTCCAAGAAGGGGAGCTAGGCTGCTGAATATAGGAGACGGTGACCGAAAAGGATAGTGCAGAATTCACTCTGGCCGTGGTGTTTAAAAGGGTTGGATCGCTACCTGCCAATCGCAAATCTGCTGTTAAGTATAAGTTCATCACATGCTAGACAGGTATTTTGCCCTTTCATGAATAAATTGAAGCAACAAAGAAAACTATAAACTCTAGGAGGACTGGATTTTAAAGATGTGCACTCAGTCAGTCTGGTGTTAGTCAAGAAAGAAGCTTTACTTCTTTTCTCCAGAGAGAATGTTGTTTATGCCATCTTTGTTTGATTTAATACAGTACACAAGAGATAATGTATTGGCTCTGGACTTACATATGCTATGTAAGACTGACCTAGTGGCTCATTGAGCCAACACCTAGTTTCACAAGAGGGACACAAGGTTAATTAAAACAATCTTAACCTATCCAAACATGGAGAAGGGAAGCTATGCAAGTGTGCAGAAATACAAGAGCCTTTGTTGATGAAGTATCCTCAAGGGCCGGGGTGTGGAGGTATAATAAGGAATGTGTTGAACACCTACAGCAAAAAGAAACATCAATGAATATCTTACCTGTAACTTTGATTTGTGACCTCCCCACCCCTAGATTCTTGAGAGAGGTGTGCAAACATCTGTGGCAGGGCTGACCTGATTTGGACCTGGAAATTATCCTGAGATCGGCTACGGTTTCCAGCATGTACCGTTTACTGATGTGAAGCAGAGTAGCTTTACAACTTAATTCAGCCATGTAAACTGCCACTTGTGGTTCAGGGATAGTGGTGATTTAAAGTGGCAAGTATGCTGGTAAGGTTGGGGTCTGATCGCCAGCCTCTTTGAAGGATGGTGGTTATAGGTGTTTTTGTATGCAGCTCCACATACTTCAGTAGTCCTGTGCATCCCTCCACAGAAGTTTGGCAGCTAGTGTTGAAGTATAAGTGTGATGTCTGTAAGTGACTGAACAAGGTTAATATTCCACATATTAAATGGATAAATATTAGTAAATATCTTCATATATCCTTCTCTTTACACCTCACCTGTATAGTTCGTATAGTAATCCGAATTACATTGTGTTCTGCTGCAAAGCTTTGGCATGTCATTTTAGAAGATGGTAAAAAAAAAGAGGGGTGAGCTGAGATCTTGACTTTCTCAGGCTGCATGGCTGCTTATGGTAGCCTTTATTTTAATTTCTTATAAAAACCCGTTAATTAATTAATCCATTCACCAAACTGGACATACTTGTATGTCAGCATGCAGTATTTGCCAATTTGGTGCTTCTATTGTACAAAGTACGTTGTGTTCGGCTGCAAATTTGTGGAGTCTCATTTTGGAAGATGGCAAAAGGAAGAGGGAGGAGCTGAGGTCTTGACCTCCTCGGGCTGCATGGCTGCTCGTGGCAACATTCATTTTAGTTGCTTCCAATACCAGTTAATTAATTCATCCATTCGCCAAATTGGACATACTTGCACTACGGCTTATAGTATTTGGCAGTTTGGTGGTTCCATTGTGCTTTGGCTATAATGGTAATTAAATCTGTATTTCCAAATAGGCAACAGCGAATAAAGAAATGGGTGTTTGTAAGTTATTTCAGGACCCACCTCTCATTTATGTTTTTTTAATTGAGTTTAATATAAATGAGGCAATCAGTTGAAATACAATGTGGAACATTGATCCAACGTGTAGATCAGGAGTATCTAACACAGGATCAGTAGTGCTAGATCAATATTCGTTTTTCAGAATAACCACTATGTAAACAAGTCCAGGTATATTAAACAAATGTCTATCTTATTTGGGTACAAAACATCAGGCTTTAATTTAGCCTTCTGAACATATGTTGGGCTACTTTGGTGTAGATGTCTGATGTAGTTAATCGTAATCAAATATTTATAAACATTTACTTACAGTTATGCTTTCCCAGTAGAGCTGAAGCCACCTAGCCAATGTGATGCTTGCAGAGACCTCTGGCAGGGGTTTAAGCTTCTTTTCACCTGTGATGATAGTTGTCAGTCATAGAATCCTAATTCATTACCTCTAGAATACACATGGCAGGAAGGTCTCAAACAGTATGTTTGTGGTGTGTGTAGCGGTAGATAGACATGCATTGCATAGTCATGCAATAAATAGTGTTGGGCTCAGATGTGTGCAACTTGTTTTTGTTTGAAGACGTCTTTTCGAGTCCCGCTGTGTGGTGACTCCACCTGTTGTAGACAAGCACATGGGCATCAGCTTCATAGTGAGATTATGTGTACGGGAACTCTGGTTTAATGCCACCTGGTTTTATCACTGAGCCTTTGGCACCGTCACTCCAAACAATCCCACTTTTCAACGGTCCACCGTCCGGTGTTTCATCAATGCCGTTTATTCGTGGTCGACGAATTCTTAGCAGCAGGTCTCTGTCCCTTTGACTTTCATCACTTTCAACAGTCAGAAAGGTCCACGTAATGAAATGGACTACTTTTCACTTTTACCCATCTTACCACACCAAGTATCCCAGAACAGACTTGCATGAAGTTTCTAACCTGTGTCTGTCACCTGACCACCAAGAGGAATCTTGTGTGGTGTGTCTTGTGTTCTGTAGTAAGACCCTTCGTAACTGTAGGGCATGATGCATTGCCTGAGCTTCCATGGCACAGCGCCGGGGAGACAAGGGCACTCCTGACACCTTCAATAAAGGTGAGGCAGACGCTCTGCAGCAGCCAGGTGCATCTGGCACAGAGAAGAGGTGTTCTCGTTGAAGTCCGGTGTCTAAACCGAAGGGCCCCTGCCAGCCCAGCAACTGTTGCTGAGGACCGCAGTGAGTACCACTACCACCCATCCTTCTGCGGCACCAACATCGAGCCCTCATACTTCTTCAGATGGCTCCTGGCCACCACTGCCTCAGCAGCGAACTATCGAGCCAGGCCTGACACCCTTGAAAACCTTGCTGCTGAAATCCACCTCAAAGCCTCGTCCCTTGACTTCGACCGCCGGTTCAGTGTCGGATCCATAGATGCCAGCTCGGCCACTTTCGGGGTTGATAGCTTCGGAGCCACACCTCTTTGGGGCACTCTGGATGCCAACTCTCTTCAGCTCCTTCCATGCCATCTTTAGAAGAGTTTGACCAGCCCATCCTGCAGATGCTCCAGGAACGTTTAGACGTTTTAGACACCAGCCAGCAGAGGATTCACATCCAGCTGGGAAGGATCCTGTCTAAGTCTGCTCTACTACCCAAGGATCCTCACAAGAGGAGCCTAACTTTCGAGGAGCCCCTCAACCCTCTGTCAAAGAAGATGCCCAAAAAGTGTCGGTGTCAGGACAGAGGCTTCTCTCTGCTGCTGTCTATTCCAGGACTCCTCTACCTCCTCCTTCTGCTCTTCGTCCTCCTCCTCCACTTTTTTCCTCCTTCTCCTCCTCTTCTTCTTCCTCCTTCTCCTCCTCCTTTTCTTCTTCTGCCTCCTTCTTCTTTTCTTCTTCCACCTCCTATGACCCTCAGGTTCCTGACCCTTGGATCGACTACCAGGCTGATTCCCTCAGGAGACACTGACCTTTATTTATACTCCACCAAACCCTCTCCCCCTGATAATACCACCTACTACCACGGAGTTCAATGCAGGGCAGCTGTTTCCATAGGTTTAGGCTGTATGTTAAGCCAGAGGATGATCATTTCCTGCTGGAAACCCTCTCCTCCACATAGAGATTCCTGCAGTGTTTGCCCATGTTAAAGGGCATGCACAAGCCTACTGGGGACATCTTCAGAGAACCTGTGAAAGCCAGTCATCAAGACCTGAGTTGACAAAAAGTTTAAAGCTTCTTCTTCGTTTCCCAGCCCACAGGGGGATGTGGCCCCTTCAGCCTGGAAGAGCAAGAAAATAGATGCTGCTGATAAGCGTGTGGCAGCCCAGTCTGCCACGCAGTAATGCATCACCGACTCTGTGGACTTGCTCTCTCAGTATGATCACGCCCGCTGGGACCAGATGAACGATATTATCCAAAATTTCCAGAGCAATGCTGCAAGTAGGGGTATGAGTTGGTAACAGAGGGTAAGATTATCTCCAGTGCCAACATCTGGTATGCCCTGGATGCCACGAACATACCTGCTCATAGCATTAATTCTTGTCTCCTTCTCCGTCGCCATGCATGGCTATGTATCTCCAGTTTTAATCCTTCTTAATGTGCCCTTCAATGGTAAGCATGTTTTCAACCCTCAGGTCGATAAGATGCTTGGAAAAAATTAAGCACACTGATACACGTAAAGGTATGGGTGCCCTACAAATTCCCACTGCCCGCAGCTCCTTTCGCCGCCTACAGTACCACAGCCAAGATAGTTGCCATGCCGAAGACTTTGACCACCTACACCAGACAACAGCAGCAGACCCCCTTCACGGTGTTACTACATTTGAGGATATTGGAAAGGGCAATGGCAAGAGCAGCTCCGAAAGGAGCCACCGCCCCAAAACAGTGAAGCTCTCCTCCTGCTCCCCCCCCCGACCATCCAGTTTCTGTCGGGGACATTGCAGGGGTATCTGCCTCACTGGGAGGTAATTTCCTCTGACTATTGGTTTCTAGATATCACACAGTATTGTTTAGAACTCACCAATCCCCCCCCAAGCCCACACAAGTTGTCCACAGAATACCAGCTTCTGCTCCAGGACGAGATGCATGCACTACTTGCCAAAGGGCCATAGAGCCAGTGTTGCCACCTTATCATGGCAAGGAGGTGTACTCTCTGACCTCTTTGCAAGAAAGATGGCTCCCTCAGGCCTATACTCGACCTCCGGCCCATTAACAAGTGTGTTGTGTCTAAACATTTCCATGTGGTCACACTTCAGGATGTCCTCTTTCTATTGAGGCAAGGTGACTTCATGACCCTCTTCGATTTGAAGGACAACTGCTTATATATTCCCATCCACTCCGTCATCGAAGATTCCTGGGGTTTGTGGTGAGTGGACAAAATTATCAGTTCAAGGTGCTGCATTTTGGGGTCAAAACAGCCCCTAGAGTCTTCACCAAGTTTATAGGCATGGTTAGCGGTCACCTCAGGTGTGGTGGCATCCACATGTTCCCTTACCTCGACGACTAGCTGTTCAAGAGCACCACGCAAAACCAATGTCTGGTGCACATGCGTACAACCATAGACCTTCTTCACAAGCGGGGCTTCACGCTAAATTTGACAAATTTCATCATCAGCCCCTCCAAGTACAACCCTTTCTCGGGGCTACTCCAGACTCAAGATTAGGTAAGTCTTACCCATGCCTGGCTGGGATCAACACTTTACAAAATCTACTACCTCTTTTTCAGTCAGATTGTCAGGTAACAGAACAGTAATGCGTTTGTTGAAAATGTAGCATTGTGCATTACAGTAGTTCCTCATACAAGGTTACATATGCATCCCTTATAGTAGTGCCTAGAATCACAGTGGTCTCAGGAAGAGAGTCTTTGGGGAGGATCTAGTGTTGATTTGGGGCTATGCACATGTCTCGCTGCAGTGGTGGGCGACCAACAACCTGTTCCTAAAGCGCCTTTTCTAGACTCAGTTCCGCAGAGACCGTCACCAAGGACGCATCACCGGATGGAGAGCGCATCTGCAAGATTACACAGTCCAGAACTTGTCTGTAGGAAGCATTTTGTGCACTATTGCACCAGGACCTCCACATAGGGCACCAGGAATTGCTGGCTATTCAGTTTGCTCTTTGAGCATTCCTTCCACTCATTCACAACAGGGTCATTTTAGTCATGAACACCATGGCCATGTTTTATCTACAAAAGCAAGGGGGCACATACTTGCCCCAGATGTCTGCTGTAGCCCAGAGCCTCCGGAGGTAGAGAATACATCACAAGGTGCAGTAGGTCATACAGTACATTCCTGGTCTGGACAACGACTCAGCTGACCTGCTCAGCAAGATGTATCAACAAGTCCATGAGTGGGAAGTCCAACACCAGACCCTACTCATTTACTTCTGGTGGCGGGGGTTTCCTGCCATAGGCCTGTTTACCACTGCCAAGAATGCAAAGTGCCAAAACATTTTTGCTAGGTTATCACACCCGCAGTCCTTGGGCAATGCACTATAGATGAACTGGTCAGGGATATTTGTCTATGCTTTTCCGCCTATCCCTCTCTTGTCGTTTGTTAGTTCTCAAGCTGAGGCAGACATCCCTTGTCCTTATCGTAGCGCTTCAACCTTGGTATTACACTGTGCTGGAACTCTCTGTGGCTCCTCACAAGAAGCCGGACCTCCCATGCAAAACCACCAAACTTTTTGCCACCCTAATCCTCAGTAACTCAATCTTCCGGTCTGGGTTCCGAGGTCAGAGAGCTTGGGTATCTTTAACTAATGTAAGTACATTCTTCGCAAAGCACAGAGCTACTACCAAGGTCTGCTACACAGTCGAATGGAAGCGTTTTGTGCACTACTGCTTTCCAAACCATATGACTTCTCTCACACCGACAGTGCAAAACATTGTTTATTGCCTCCTTCATTAGTTGGACCTTGCCTACAACTTCATTTGGTTACTGTAGGAGAGCGCCAGAGGAAACCCAATCATGGCGCTCTCCGAACGCCTCGCCGGATCGGCAACCCCGTCGTCATGGAGACGCATCGGGAGGGAGGCGGAAGTCGGCCCCGGAGTTCCGGGTTGTGGAGAGTGAAGAAGGGCACGGCGGGACGAGATGGATCTCCTCCCCAGGACGTAAACCGGAACCCGAGGGAGAGACGGCGGAAAAGCGCGAGACGAGGAGAAACGGAGAGCCAGACGCCCGAGAAGAGACGGAGAGAAGCGTCAACCCGGAATACCCGAGAAGAGAGACGGAAGAAAGGACGGAAGAGCCACCCCGAGAGGAGACGGAGAACGCGACAGCCTGCCACGGCCCAGGAGGGTCGTGGCTGGACAAGGTACGTGCCCTAGTAAAGGGCCACAGCAGAACCCAGGGAAGGGGAAGGGTAGGAAGAGAGGGGAGGACTGAAAGGGGGAGGAAAGGGGAGGAAGGGAGACAGGGTGACTACCTCTAAGGGGAGAGCGCCTGAAGCGGGGCAAGTTCCCTGGGCACCCTAACAACCACGTATGCTGCCTGACACTAGGAAAGAAACCCATTCACCTCCCCACTAAAAAGGTTAGAGTAACCCTTCCGTCACTTCCCCCCCCCCTTCCTAGTTCACCTCCTCTCCCATACCCCCACACAGAACCAAAACCGTGCTTACCCTCCCCACTTACCGGCTGCCACCTTGTTTTTGTTCTTCCGAGGAAACCTGCCGCCAAGATACCGGAACACGCCACCTGGAAGAAAAAGGAAGGGAAAGGAATAAGCAACCCACCTGAGATGGATAGAGACCAGAGAGAGAGAGAAAAGGAAAGGAAAAGAGAACCCAGAAACACCGGTTACTCACAGACTGTTCTAAGTTATTCTCCCCCTTATCTACCGCCAAGAACAATAAAAAGCACGTAAACCCCTATAAAGGGTAGTTAACCTCATTGTTTGTGTCCTCTATCATCCATCTCCTACAGTGGTGTCAGAAGTGGGATTTGGACAGATACGGGATAATGGAGGACAAGTCCAGCATGGAAGAAATGATTAAACAGTTGGCCGAAGGGCAGCGCCATCTCCAGCTAGTCTGGGAAGCCCAGCAACGAGAGGCCAAAGAGGATAGGGAGGCCCTACAGTCGGCATTGAAAAGCCAGGCCACCATTATGGCCAATAATCAGCTAGTTCATGAGACTGCCATACAAAAGCTGACCGACACTATAGCCGCAAGTAAGGTGCATCCCAATGTGCCCAGTTCAGTCCTACAAAAATACCAAGAAGGAGAAGACCCTGACTCGTTTTTTACGAACTTTGAGAGAGTCGCTTCCAGTGCTCAATGGCCGGCAGAGAGGTGGGGTCAGTATATAGCTCCCCTCCTGACAGGAACCCTCCAATCCGCTTATCAGGCCGCAAACCCGGGAGGTGTCACCCCGTATGCCGAGATAAAGAAGAGTATTTTGGAACGAGTCGGACATGATGTCGAATACTATAGAACTAGGTTCCGGAAAGTAAGATGGGGACCCCATGAAGACCCTCGGACATACTATTACCGGGTGAAGGATCTAGGGTTGAAATGGCTGGGACCACTAGGAGCGGAACGTGAGGACATAAGTAAGGCGATTATTCTGGAGCAGTATCTAGATTCCCTACCGCCCCATACCCGACACTGGATCCGACAACACCCCAATATAGATACTGAGACAGCGGTTGATCTAGCTTGTGCTTATCACAGATCAGGAGAGGGTAAACCACAACCCGTCCGCCCCATGGGGAAACCACCAATAACCCCTACTCAATTCCACACACGACGAGCAACCGAAGAGACCGGCCTACCTAGAAACCCGGAGAGAAGCCCGATGCAGCAACCCCAATGTTTTAACTGTGGGGAGTGGGGCCATATCGCTCGTGGATGTCCCAGAAAGCAGGAGGGTATAGAGCCAATGGAGATAGGCATGACTAGAGGCAGAGTCTTATGCCTAGGAAAGAGTAGTGTGTCCTTTAAGTACCCCCTGATGGTCAACGGAAAACTTGTTATGGCCTTAATTGACTCCGGGTGTAGTCAGTCAGTAGTCCGACGTAGTCTGATTCACCAGATACCACCCCCTGAGGACCAATGGGTTACGATATGCTGTGTTCATGGAGATCGAGCCCAGTATCCGCTTCTCAACATAGACATAGGCTGGGACGGACATATAGACAGTCTGCCTGTGGGGCTCATGGACAACTTAATAGAGGAATGTGTAATAGGAACGGACTATCAAAGGTTCGACGACCTCTTAGACAGGACCAGACAGAAAAACCCAGTGGACAACTGGTGGGGTGACGCGCCATTCCGAGATGATGCTATACCTAGCCATCCCACTAGACGGAAGCTAACACGAAAGGAGAGGAGAACGGAGAAACAGAGATACGCCTGGCAACAGGACCAACAAAACAAAGAAGGGGTCATGGCCCTCCTAGACGCAGCCCCCACATCGTTTAGAATGAGTCAACACGAGGATCCCACCTTAAAACATGCTTGGAAAAATGCTAAAACCGCCTCAACTGGAGAGGTAGGTCCTTACTTCTTGACCTCAAAAGATCTGTTATATAGGGTCACCACCAAAACAAATGGGGAGAAAAGACAGCTCGTCGTTCCCGAATCCTACCGAACCCAGATACTCTTCCTAGCCCACAACCAACCAGGGGGAGGACATTGTGGCAGGGAAAAAACGGAAGAATACTTACTCAGGCGGTTTTACTGGCCGGGAGTATATGCCCATATCAGAAGGTACTGCGCTCAATGTCCTAAGTGCCAACTTGTGGAGCCAGGAACCCTCCGTAAAGCACCGTTGCAACCCCTACCTCTGATTGATATACCATTCAAGCGGGTCGGTATGGACATAGTTGGTCCTCTGTTACCATCTAGTAAAGGGCATACCCACATTCTCGTGCTCGTAGACTACGCAAGTAGGTACCCCGAGGCCATTCCCCTTTCCAGCACCACTACGAAAAACGTAGCACAAGCTATGATATCTTTTTTTTCCCGGGTAGGATTTCCCGAAGAAGTCCTTACAGACCAGGGAACCCCATTCATCTCAGGACTGATGAAACAAATCTGTACATCCCTAGGGGTTCAACAGATAAAAACATCTGTCTACCATCCCCAAACGGATGGATTGGTCGAACGGTATAATCGCACCATAAAAACCCTTTTAAGGAAAGTGGTGAATGAGAAAGGTAAGGACTGGGATCAGAAGCTTCCCCTAGTATTGTACGCGATAAGGACACATGAACAATCCTCCACTGGGCATAGCCCGTTTGAACTGGTATTTGGGAGACAACCAAGAAACCTTCTAGATATGGCAGTGGAACTCTGGGAGGAGGAGGAGAACGAAGAACGTCCTATCCTAGACTATGTCCATAAGTTAAAAACCCAACTCCAATCAGTATGGGAGGACGTAAGGCAGCATCTAACAGAAGCCCAAAATAACCAAAAGACTTACTATGACCAGGGTACCAAACTCAGGATCTTACAACCCAATGACAAAGTGTTAATCCTCAGGCCCACCTCAGAGCACAAATTAATTGCCAAATGGCAGGGACCATACAAAATCATAAAAAGAGTTACCCCCGTTACCTATTTATTAGAATTAAGAGATAATCCAAGGCGAACCCAGATTTACCACATTAACCTATTAAAGAAATGGGAAGAACCCGCTAGCAATAACTTAGCATTAGCGAGGGGATGTCTGATCACGCCAACTCAACCTTTAGGGTTGGAATTGTGCCCCACCTCACTGTATGAACCCCAACAGCTCCCCAAAATCAGTGAGTCCCTTTCCGAGATAGAGACCCGACAAATGACGGAGTTAGTCCACCGTCATGCCTATTTTTTTTCTGAACTACCGGGGAAAACAGCACTGGTCCAGCATCACATTAGAACCCCGGAAGGAAAAGTAGTACGACAACGACCTTATCGAATTCCCGAGGCAAGGAAAACCCTCATAGAAGAGGAAGTCGATAAAATGTTGCGTTTAGGAGTTATTGAAACCTCTACCAGCACTTGGTGTTCTCCGATTGTCATAGTGCCGAAGCCGGATGGCTCTATCCGCTTCTGCATTGACTTCCGGAAGCTCAATGAGATATCCCTTTTTGATACATACCCCATTCCTCGGGTAGATGAAGTCTTGGAGAAGATAGGGCAAGCCCGATATATGACCACTATTGATCTGACAAAGGGGTATTGGCAGATCCCCTTAGCACCCTCGGACAAGGAAAAAACGGCGTTCGTATCCCCTTCAGGCCTGTATCAATTCACGGTACTCCCTTTCGGGCTTCATGGTGCCCCAGCAACGTTCCAACGACTAATGGATCAACTACTAAGACCCTACCATGATTTTACAGCCGCATATCTTGATGATATTGTTATTTTTAGTTCTACCTGGTCTACCCACCTCCTTCACCTGGATAAAGTGTTCTCCGCACTATCCGTGGCCGGGCTTACCGCCAACCCAAAAAAATGTATACTAGGGCAGACCCAGATAGCCTACCTAGGTTACGTTATTGGGAATGGGCTCTTGAGTCCCCAAAAGGATAAAGTAGCCACCATTCGACATATTCCCCTCCCTACCACCAAGAAGGAACTTCGCTCCTTTCTGGGGCTAGTTGGATACTATCGAAGGTTCATCCCTCAATACTCTACTATCACAGCCCCCCTTACGGACCTCCTAAAAAAACAATATCCGACGGTCCTACCTCCTTTTTCCCCCTCCCAACTTCAGGGATTCCAATGGCTCAAGGAAGCCCTTACAACCGAACCAGTATTGCGTTGTCCCGATTTTGCCAGGCCCTTCCATCTTTTTACGGACGCATCCAATGTCGGGTTAGGGGCCGTGTTGGCACAACCTGACCGCCAGGGACATGAACATCCAATAGTCTACATCAGTAGGAAGCTATTACCTAGGGAAACGAACTACCCCACTATAGAAAAGGAATGTTTGGCCATTAAATGGGCAATCGAATGTTTGCAGTATTACCTCCTGGGACACCCATTCATTCTCTTCACCGATCATGCGCCTTTGACATGGTTGGCTTCCCATAAAGACACCAATTCCAGAGTACTCCGCTGGTTCCTTGAACTGCAACCCTTTACTTTTCAGATCCGCCATATCCCTGGGGCTCGACAATGTCCCGCAGACTTCCTCTCCCGCTGCCCTGACTCCTCGGGCCTATACCAGTCCCGATCGTGGGAAGGGGTGTGTAGGAGAGCGCCGGAGGAAACCCAATCATGGCGCTCTCCGAACGCCTCGCCGGATCGGCAACCCCGTCGTCATGGATACGCATCGGGAGGGAGGCGGAAGTCGGCCCCGGAGTTCCGGGTTGTGGAGAGTGAAGAAGGGCACGGCGGGACGAGATGGATCTCCTCCCCAGGACGTAAACCGGAACCCGAGGGAGAGACGGCGGAAAAGCGCGAGACGAGGAGAAACGGAGAGCCAGACGCCCGAGAAGAGACGGAGAGAAGCGTCAACCCGGAATACCCGAGAAGAGAGACGGAAGAAAGGACGGAAGAGCCACCCCGAGAGGAGACGGAGAACGCGACAGCCTGCCACGGCCCAGGAGGGTCGTGGCTGGACAAGGTACGTGCCCTAGTAAAGGGCCACAGCAGAACCCAGGGAAGGGGAAGGGTAGGAAGAGAGGGGAGGACTGAAAGGGGGAGGAAAGGGGAGGAAGGGAGACAGGGTGACTACCTCTAAGGGGAGAGCGCCTGAAGCGGGGCAAGTTCCCTGGGCACCCTAACAACCACGTATGCTGCCTGACACTAGGAAAGAAACCCATTCACCTCCCCACTAAAAAGGTTAGAGTAACCCTTCCGTCACTTCCCCCCCCCCCTTCCTAGTTCACCTCCTCTCCCATACCCCCACACAGAACCAAAACCGTGCTTACCCTCCCCACTTACCGGCTGCCACCTTGTTTTTGTTCTTCCGAGGAAACCTGCCGCCAAGATACCGGAACACGCCACCTGGAAGAAAAAGGAAGGGAAAGGAATAAGCAACCCACCTGAGACGGATAGAGACCAGAGAGAGAGAGAAAAGGAAAGGAAAAGAGAACCCAGAAACACCGGTTACTCACAGACTGTTCTAAGTTATTCTCCCCCTTATCTACCGCCAAGAACAATAAAAAGCACGTAAACCCCTATAAAGGGTAGTTAACCTCAGTGTTTGTGTCCTCTATCATCCATCTCCTACAGTTACATTTAGCTGCTGTGGCTACTTACCTGAAAATAGGTAGCACACTTCGCTTTTCAGGGTATTAGTCATTAAGGCCTTCATGAAAGGGCTTAAGCTGGTTATCCTGCCCCAAACGCCTCCTGTCTGAGTGTGGAATCGCAACATCATCCTAACTAGGCTTGTGGGCCGTCTTTTTGAGCCCACTTAAGTTTCTTTCATGGAAGGTAGCCTTCTTTGTAGTCGTTACTTTCCAAAGGCAAGTCGGTGAGGTACAAGCACTGACCTTAGAGGATCCTTTATTTTTCTTATTGATTTTGCAGGAAGGAAAACAACAACTTTACAACCAGCTTAAGCACATTAAATAGTGGTGACAGTTGCATGTTCAGCAATTAACGTATCCATTGGTCACAGTATGATGTCACAGATCAGGCATTAACTGGGCATTAACTACAAAGGCATATGCAGCAGCTATTTCGTCTCCTCTCCTCCCCAGTGCAATCACAGCATACCATGTTACCATCTATTTTCACCCTCCCCAGCGATAGAGACTGATAGTCCTGTATCTGGTTTCCCATACCAGGACTCCAACAGCGCACAATGTGTCCAGCCATCTCCCACCTTGAGAGAGCTCTCTGCTCACTCAGCAGCTTCCCACTGTATGGTTGCTCCTTGGATTCGATTTTTGGTCTCAATTACCCCCCGATCCCCCAGGACTAGTGGCGTCCAGGTGGGACAGCAGATATGTCCATAGTGGGTCCCATACGTCTCTGGACCTGGAGTTCAGAGGCAAGGTATCAGCATACAGTGTCAATTGTTCATTGCAGTAGACAAGGTCAGATAGCCACTCCTTGAATTTGGGAAGCCCACCCCCTACCTCATTGGCATGCCTTTCTTCGTTTAGCTAATAGTAGTGCCAGCACAGTGAACTTTATGTAGCAGGGCTCTACCCACTGTGTATGACCCAGCATTGCAAGTAAAGGAGTGAGTGTTGTGCTTGTCATTTCTCTCAGTGCCATGTCTATATCATGTCAGTATTACACTATGCAACTGCACTCCCAAGCCAAATGCATAAAGTCCACTCCCTCCGCATTGCATCAATGGCATCTGTCATTATCCCTTTGTCCATATCTGCAGAGGCAACATGGCATGTAATATGCTCTGCGCAAGTTTTTATAGTGTATAATAGGAAGCCTACTGCTGGAGGCGACTTCCCCCTTGTGCCACAACATGCAGCGCATACGTCATCTGTCAGTTCCATCTCAAGTTCTGTCTGCTGTTCTGTACGGGCCAGAATGCTTCCTATGGATGCTTCGCTTTGAATAGTGCTAAATAGGGTAGAGACCAGATGACGCAGAGTATCAGCCTGTAATAATGTTCAGAGTACGTGGTTCTGCTGGGAATCGAGGGTGACCACCTTGATGCTGTGTTGAATCCTAAGGCACATGAACGTGCCCAGTGGGGTGGTCGCCCTGCGTGTATAGATCTCCCCAGCTTGCACAACCCATCCTTTTCAAAATGCCTTACAGGTCACCTCCCGGATGACCGATAATAGGGATTTATTTGGTAAGGCGACAAGCCGGGAGTAAAGCAATGTTAACTCTGTGCACCTTGCTAATCTATGCCATGCAGCAGTGGTACACACCACTGTTGATTAGAAGTCCAACGTAGCGCCCAAGTAAACTTACAGAGGAAGCAGGCTCATATACCCCTCCTCCACCGCCAAATGTGGCATGTATGGAGTAGGCTTAAACCAGTGGAAAGGGTAGTAGTCAGGAGCCTTAAAACCGTCCTGACTAAAGGGGATGGTAAGGACGTCCTATATGGTTCCGGCCTGCCCCTCTCCCCATGCCAACCTCACCATTTGAGTTTGGAGTGCCTGAAAAAAAGCTTGCTTAGGTCTGTATGGTATGTTTAAGAAAAGATAGAGAATCTTAAGGAGCACAACCATCTTCATCTGGCTTATCCGGCCTGCTAAGCACAGCGGCAGGGATATCCACCTGGTAATGCTATCAGTGATGGTAGTTTATGCCACTCCGTAATTAGCCTTGAGTGTTTCCCTCCTTGTCCAGAGAGAGCCGCACTCCGAGATACCTGAGCTCAGTTTAACACCACTGTAGTGCATAGTCCAGGGCAAATAGTCACGTATTATGCGTCAGTGGAAGGATCTGGGATATCCCCCAATTGATCTGTCTTCGTATAGTTCACCAAAACGGATAAGCTCCTGCAAAACCCTGTTAAGGCTGACTCGAGGCTCCCTCAAATACAAAGTGATATCATCCGCATACAGTGACACCAGGAGGTGCCTCCAAGGATAGCAGAGTGCATATTCTTGATGATTCTGTAGGAGCCCGTTTGCCAGGGACTTCACTGCCAGCGCAAAAAGAGGCGACAGCAGACATCCCTGTCTGTTTCCCATGTACACAGGTATGGGGTCCGACACCCCACCATTCATGTGCACTCTTGCAGTGGGGTGGGTGTAGAGAAGGAGTATCCACTGCAGGAATCTCCCTGGTAGTTCTGTAAGGCGCAGCGCCACCATTAAGAACCCCCATTCCAAGGAATATAAGGCTTTAGTGGCATCCAAAAAGATCGCCACCTCCTCTATCTCTGGGTCTATAATCCTGCATGACTGCATACAGGGTTCTCAAATTGTGGAAGGTTGACCTTCCCAGGACAAATCCCGCCTGGTACGGTTTAATGAATGACTGGAGTAGCAGAGAGGGTCAATTGGCAAGTAACTTAGCTAGTATTTTTGTGTCACAGTTTATGAGCGAAAGATGTCTGTATGAATTGCACACATCCGGGGGCTCTCCAGGCGTCAGCAGAGCCAGGATCTACGCCTCCCTTATAGTGGGAGCAGCTCACCCACCTCCCTCGACTCGTTATACACCTGATGTAAAACAGGTATCAGTGGCGTGGTCTGGCCACGCGCAGAAATGGATGCCTTATCCCAGAGCTCCGAGAGGCGGCAGGCCCTAGACGGGGGCGGGGGCACCCGGAAGGCCGCGCAGTTCCTTTGTTGTGGGCCGGGAGACTCTCGGAGTGCTGCACCACAACCGGGAACACGAGCGCGGCACTCTAGGCACCGTATCAGGCTCCCTGCCGGACAGGGTAGGCGGGGCCTAGACAGCAGCCTGCAGCAGCAGCCTCGCAGACCCAGGAAGCAGAACTCCTGGAGTAATTCAGGCAGGCCACAGTACGAGAGACCTGCTGCCACAGCCAGTTTCAGTAAAGTGGCTCTAACGAGGGTCCCTCCTTCCATCTTTCACCTGGAGACCCTTCCTACCTACACTCTTCTCCCACCGACGGAGCCCCATATGCGGCAGTCTGTTTTGGCCTGCAACCATACGAGGAGGATTTGGCTGCGACGGGGGAACGACAGGGGGGGCGTGACGTTTCTATGACCCCCACCCATGTCTGTGAAGGTGACTTATTAGTGCTGTTCCAGGGATACCCTGGGGACTGCTCCCTCCCTCCCCACCACCCCTTACCCCAGCACCCTTCTGGCATCCCCTCCCAGAGCTCCCACCGTCAGCGTGCCCCTAGACCAATAGGGGGACCCCTCCTAACACGATCAGCCCCCTCCCCACCAAGCTTGGAGCTGTGGACTGTGA
Source organism: Pleurodeles waltl (assembly GCF_031143425.1). Classification (NCBI taxonomy): domain Eukaryota; kingdom Metazoa; phylum Chordata; class Amphibia; order Caudata; family Salamandridae; genus Pleurodeles; species Pleurodeles waltl. The sequence continues at coordinate 569,879,331 of NC_090438.1, forward strand.
ACTGCCCTACTGCGACGTGCCTCGACCCGCCTCATTGTAAGTAACCTTCAGTCTTCTTCTTCTGCCCACCCTTTTGAGGTTGCACACTCATTTACCTATACTACGTAGGCCATTGTACGGGAGGACTATCACAAGAACCCTGGGCCCCGCGATCTCTCAGAGATACCACTGTTCACTGGCTCTGGCTATCTTCCTCCCCACACAGTACCATCAGCTAGGCTAGGAGATGTGGTTAGGACACCTTGACAGAAGGGATCTGAAGAGGGTGGAGCCCATAGGTGGGGGCTCTTTGTGACTCTGGGTCTACGGATACCCTGCAATAAAAATGTGGCAACAGTGGAGGACCATCTCAACACCACTCCTGGGTGCGACCAAGAACTTTTGTATCTCCGCAGTAATCTCATTAATTTGGAGGACAGGAGCCACAGAGACAACATCTGTTTTTTTGGATCCCCAGAACAAATAGAAGGGACAAATATCTAGACATTCTTGCAGACAACCTTCCCCACACTGAGGGGCTTAACTTTCAACATTCCATTGGAGTTTCAGAGGGCACACTGACTGTGTCACGGTTTTCAATGGGCTTACCGTCGAAGTTGAGAAGAGTTGGGGAACGACCCCGGTTCCGGCAGGTTCTGCTCTGGCCGAGGTAGGGGCGACCCCTTCCGGTAGCCACGGTGCTGTTTGACAATAGCAAGCCACTACAGTCCGTGCCCTCCAGAAGGAGTCCCAGAGGAAAAACCCCAGTAGGGTAAAAAACCTCCAACAGGAACTCCCTGAAACAGAAGGAGGATACCAAGGCGTTAGAGCTGAAGATCCGGAGTACAGGAAGACTGGAAACGAAGACGGGTCAGGAAATACTGGATTCACAGGAAGAAACCAGTCAGCGCGACTACCACCAAGGAGTGTTGCAACACAATGAACAAGCAGCTGAATTCCCCTTATATACCTCTAGACAGGAAGTAGGAAACAGGAAGTAGAAACACCACCATCTTGGATTGGGGAAAAGAGTATAATAGTGAATCAGGTACATGCGTCTAAACAAAGAAAAACAATGCATGCTGGGAAGAGAGGAAGTGGGCAGCATGCTGGGAAAGGAAAAGGCAGGCATAAAAACACCACCATGTGCAAGGGTTCGGCTTTTGCCTGGAGACATTGGTAAGTGGTGAGCAGATGTTTAATTCATTAGTACAGGAAGACTTGATTTAAAGCGCACTAAATGTGCTATGCGCGGTCAGGCCTGAAACCCACTCGGGGTATCAACCCCTGCCGCGTCTGCCTTTGCGGCAGAACTTAAAGAAAGGGGCGCGGCGAGTGCCGCGACCCCTGACCAGGCCTCTTCTCCCGCAGCCTGTGCGCCAGCCGCGGCCTCTCCCGAGACTCGCACACAGGCCGCGGCATGAAGGGAATGCCGTGCTGCGGCGACCCGAGGCCGCGGCCGCCGTAGGAGCCGCGCCCGCCGCGGCGTGACAGACTAGGCCCAAAACATCCAGACCCCGTCCAATCATTGCCTGTCTCATGCGCCAAGGGCAGGTCGGTCAAATGCTCCTTATGGCTTGAGCTCACAGACCATTCAGAACAGGAGACTACGAGGTCTGCATCACAGCAGACTTCTTGAAGGAGACCAACGACCGTAGAAAAGCATTCCTGTCACTCTGACCCTGGCTCTGCCAACATGGATGTGAAATATGGTCTTTTCGACCCGGCATGGATCTGGATCACCAAAGATGGAACTTCCAGGTACTTCTACGAACCAGAGGACTTGTGGCTCTTATGGACACCCTGTCTCCACAAGTAATGGATACGACTCCCATGATCCGACTTTTAGGACAGACTGTTGGCGCTCAGGGCACGCCACCTCCTCCAGCCACCTTGGAAGTAGAACCCCGTCAATAATGATCTTCACCTCAGAGGCATGGATCCAGAGAGACTAGCGAGGGTCCATGGTGATAGAGATCAAATACTGCAGGTGGTGGCACACCATATTCAACTGTCAGACAGGGACAAATCGCACTCCCTTTTGAAACCGTTTCCTGCCCCCACCTGACACCACAGTGAAGGCACAGAACATTTATTGCACGAGATGCTTGATCGATCTGCGGGACTCTCACCCCAGTATCGGCGGACAGATGAGTACCTTGCTGCATTGTGTTAATTGTTAATTAAGACATCCAAGTCCCAATGTATTTAAATTCTAGTTCGGATTTACTAAATAGTCAAGATATAACTAGCTTAGTGTCTTGGTCTATAGTGTTGTTTTTTCTCAAGATTCTGACATCTGTGTCTTTTCTTCTCCCCACCTCCCTCTCTTTCTCCACTTGCCTTCTGATTGCCCAGGTGGCATGCCAGTGTCCAGCTAGAACAATTGCCAAGAACGGGTGATATGTTGAATGGAAGACATAGTATGTAAGACATAGGATGCAGTCTATAATCTTCCGGTTAAGCCGAATAAAGTTATTATTGGGCCCTAAACCCACAATGTTTTATTTAAAATATTCCACAAAGCATCTTTTATATATATATTTTTTTTTGTTTCAACTGATGTTGGAACTGGACTGATTAGGCATTCCGGACTCTGCGATTGCAAACCGATATTATTTATGACCAGGCTCACCTCTGTATCATTGAACAGATAAGCATCTTGCATTGTTGGTAACGACATCCTAGCTGCTGTGTACTTAGAATATAGTTCAGATTTACTAATTAGTCAAGATACATCTTGCTCTGCATTCAGGTCTGTAGGGTTGTTTCCTTTTCTCAGGAGTCCGACCTCTACGTCCCTCTTTCTTCCCCCTCCTTTTCTTCCTCTACTTACTTTATCATCGCCCCTTTGGCGTACCAGGGTCCAGCTAGAAATGTGCTTTGTTGAATGTAACACGCAGCATGTACGATGCAGTGTACACTTTTCTAGCTAAGCCGAATATGGTTATTAACGCGGCCTAAGCCCATAATATCTTATATTTCATTTTCATGCTTAAACTTATGTTGGTACCGGGCTGATTAGGCACCCCGGATTCTGCAAATGTAAGATAAAATTGTTTATGACCAGGATAGTACCATAGGTTCCATTACCCCATACCCACCCCATACCACCTCCTCTTCTGCATACAGTGCTGTATCGTGTCCACCCACTCCCACCCCACACCCCCCATCCCCTCCCCCGCCTTGGGACCCACACCCCCGTGACCCTGTGTCTTACACACTAACACACTTCCATACCCACTTGCATGCTCTCAATCCTGAATCATGATTACAAATCTTCTACGCCAGCGGCTCCCTGAGTGTGCCCTGCCCCCGGTTGGGGCCCTCCCGGCCGACCATGCAGGTTCCACAGGTCTAGACCCGAAGTCCCCAGTTTCGGACCTTTTGGGCTCTAGCCCTACCCATGACCGGTAGGCCGTCCTCTCTACCCCTCTCTTCTTCTCTCTTTGTCTCTTTCTTCATGCTCTCTCCTCTTCCTTCCCTCTACCACTTCTTCTCCCCCTTGACTGGTTTCTATCTTTTGAGTTCGACCGCAGATCCTTTCCCTGCCTTCCCCATCCCACCCCTGTTTGTTTTTCTTCCCACTTCCTCTGACTTAGGAAGTTCGAGACACCCTCCTGTTTTCTCTAGATCTAGAAGAACCCATTTTTACTCCCGCAGACCTATATGACGACCCCAGGCATGGGGACCACTCTGCCATTGATCATGGAATGTTCATGGTCTCACCCATTATATCAAAAGAAAGAAGGTCCTCTCTTATTTGCGATCCAAAGACACCGATATTGTCCTCTTGCAGGAAATTCATCTGTCATCCTTGGAATCCGAAATATTGCGCCATGACTGGGTAGGTAAAGCGCTCTATAGCGGTAGCCTGCCGTCCCCATGGTGGTTCTGGTTCTTTACGCAAATGTGGGGTCACGATTCTTCTTCGCCATTCCTTACAGTTTAAGGTGCTCCAGTCATGGTCAGACCCGGATGGACGATATATCCTTACCAAACTCAATAATGGAGGTCGCACACTATGCATTGGGTCCGTGTATGCTACTACGGCTCCAAACATTCCTTCTTTCTACACCTAAACCGCCTTTTGACAGAGATCAGTGCCTCTCAATATCTCTTGGGTGGAGATTGGAACCTGGCCCGAGACCCGATCCTCAACAGAACAAGCAGCTTGGACATTGCAACAACACGGATAGGGCACTGTGGGAAGGCGTAATCTCAGACCACGGATTGGTAGATCATTGTTGTTTAACACGTCCGGCGGACCGAGAGTACACTTTTATATTGCCGGTTCACGGGACACAGTCAGATTAGACTACCTCCTTGTCTTGATCTCCAACCATGCCCAAGTTAGTTTGGCGATAGACTTGGGCCTGGCTTCTCCCGGCCATAAACTGTGGTGTCTAACGTTACCACGCTATAATACGCCGCAAGGTAAAGATCAACTACATGCCCATGTCTCTGTCTGTATAACTGACAATAAAGATTCGGTCTCTTCTCCTCAAGTCTTCTGGGCAGTGGCAAAGGTGACAATCGGAGGACAACTCATGAGAGACGCAGCCTTTGGTAACACCCAGAGACTCTCTCGCCAACGAGAAATAGAAGGATTACTAGCAACATATATCCACGATTATAGTGTATCTCCCTCCCTGGTCGCGCGCTGTTGTCTCGAGATGGCAAAGATGGAGATCAATGCATTATATACATCCCAGGCAGAGTACGCCCTGCAAAGGATGAAAGGCAGACACTATGAGCAGGGCAAAAAGGCAGGTCGGTTTCTGGCAGCCCAGCTATGTCAGCGGGAGGCAGCACTCACCATCCCTGCCATCCGGGACGCTCTTCACCCACCCACAGGATATAGCTGATACATGTGGATGCTTTTATCAAACCGTCTTTACCCCCAAAACGGGAGAGGATCATGACAGACTGGCTGCATTTTTTGAGGGCGCACAGATTCCCAGCCTTACCGAGGAAGGCAGAGCTCTACTAGGAGGCGAGATCAGCAAAGAGGAGATCATACATGCGATACCCAACCTACTCTACTACCAAGCCCCAGGGTAGGATGGATTCCCATGGAATATTCCAAATGAACTGGAGCAGATACGGTGGCCTCCCTCTACGAAGCCTTCCGGGGTGCGGAGAATACGGGATCCCATTATATACCATTTCTAATAGGGGGTCCATAGCGGTCCTCCTCAAACCAGGGAAGGACCCATTACTATGTGGCAGCTATCGTCCCATCTCCCTTCTTAATGTAGATGTTAAGAAACTGGCTACCATCTTTGCGTCTCGCCTCAAAAAAGTAATTCCGTCTCTTATCCACCACACCCAGGTGGGTTTTGTACCTGGACGCTCCTCCAGAAACAACCTCTGCACCCTAGCGCATACACTTGCGCCACCAGAATCTCCAAAGAGGAGACTGTGGCTCTCTCCCTTGACGCTGAGAAGGCCTTCGACCGGATCGAATAATGGTATCTTTTTGAGACCCTGAAACGCTTTGGGTTAGGTGATGGGTTAATCGCCAAAGTCAGATGGCTGTACGACTCACCCATGGCACAGGGCAGCTGTGGGGGATTCCTCTCTGGCATGTTTTCTGTCAAACGGGGAACCCGACAGGGTTGTCCAATATCACTGCTGCTATTCCTATTGGCAGTTGAGCCCCTGGAAGCTACTATCCAACGGACACAGACCATAGCTGGTGTCCCTATCCCAGGAGGCCGCTTCACGATTTACCTGTATGTAGACGACATATTGCTCACACTTACGGACCCCTTGCTTCCATTCTAGCGCTGCAAGATATCCTGGCAGAATTCGAAGCACTATCAGGATATAACATAAACTGGGATAAGAGTGAAGCTCTACCCCTGTCCCCAGTAACTACGAGTGCAGCTCTTACGACGCTTCCGGTTCCTGGAAACAATCACAACTTAAATATCTGGGGATCCTAGTCAGCAGGGGCCTAGCCCCCCCAGCCACACCTTGCTCATCTGGTTATACAGACCTCGCTGGACTCTTGGCACCGGACTCACAGCCTTCTGGGAGTAGACCCGCGGAGTCACACACACGCACCGCTCAGGGGCAATACTGGTTTCTTAATAGGGGGGAAGCGGTTGACTGGGAGGTCTGGCGGGCTAAGGGCATCCTATCCATTGACCAACTCTTAGACAATGGGACTGCTAAAATTGTTCCCGGAGTTACAAGCTGAATTTGGACTCCCTGACCAATGTTTTTGGCAGTACTGACAACTCTCACATTGTCTCCGGAGCCGTTTGGGGACCCACCCGTGAACTCCACAACATTCACCGGTGCGTGTGTTTTTACGAACCTGGGGCTCCTTTTGGTGAGTGACTTCGGGCCTACACAACCTCTTGAATCTACATATATTTTCTCTACCCCTTCTCACCTCCCTTTGGACCTGATGGCAAACCCAATTGCAGGTAGACTGCGATACGGAAGACTGGACTGACCTATTGGAGCTGCGGGGGGCTCCAAAGGCAAGAATGAAAGTTTGCCTTTTTAAGACTCTACACGACTGGTACTGGATACCCCAGAAGCTTAGAGTGGCTGGACTATTGTCCCAAGTGACTTGCTGGCGATGCCCCCACCCACGTTGTGATTTATTGCATATACTATGTGACTGTCCGAATATACAACTATACTGGGAGGCAGTTGGGGTCACACTGAGAGAGATTCTACCCTTGCCGCCCTCTCTTCCAAACACCCTGCTTCTTTTGCATGACACTGGAGATATCCAAGACATGTCCCGTATACAACTTTGCCTCTTGCATACAGCACTAACCGTGGCTAAACTTTGTATCCTTCGAAACTGGCGTACGATCGTGCCCCCCTCCCACGATGAATGGCTGTCAGCAGTGTTCCAAACTGCTGTCCACAAACATATCATATATACCCTACAGTACAAGACAGAGATATTCCTGCAAACCTTGACCCCCTTTCTCCGACTAGCTAATAATTAAATCCCCCCCCCCCCAATCCTTCCTCTATGTCCTTCTCCCCTACCCCCGAGCTTTGGCATATTTACACCGATAGAATCGTTCTCGAGCCACCGCTTCCTCAGGTTTAATTTCCAATCTCTGGAGGTCGGCTCGAAGAGCCCCACCCACCTCACAGCTTTTTTACCAAGCAGATACCTCTCATGGTGACTTTGAGGGCCTCCCACACCGTGCCAGTCTTGGGGACAGAACCAGTGTTTCTGTCTAGGAATTCTACAATGTCCTGTCTCAGTTCCTCCCAGAAAGGCATGTTCAGTAGTATTTCAGGGTTTAGTTTCCATGTCTGTGCATTCATTGCACCAGTAGTTACCTCCAGCATCAGTAGGATGGATGAGGGATTGGAGTATGTTCTCTCGAGATGCTGAACCCCACGGATCCAAGCCAGCACCCAACCCCCCCTCGAGACCAACCAATGGTCTGTGCGGGACCAGGTGTTATGTATGCTTGAATAGT